>NC_141685.1:1763718987-1766118987 GCF_964263255.1 Lissotriton vulgaris | reverse complement strand
CCCTAGATGTGTCACGTTGTAAATACGGCTCAACTTGGGGCATTCGCCCCAGTACAGAGATCTGGGCCTAAATCCATAGTTTTTTTTGCTAACCATGCCATTACAGTTTGAACCCAGCCATGTGCAACTCAGTCTTGACCCTGTGCCCCATGGGAACAGTCCAGCCCGAACTGCCAAGCCAGGTCCTCCCTGGACTGGAAACAAGCTTCCGAGGACCGGTTTCGGGCTTTCAGCCCTTATCAGCCTGGATAGCTTGATTCCAGTTGCATGGAGAGCACGGGACTCATGTCTGAGCAGCATGTCACAGTAAAGTGCTTGAAACAGCAATTACCACTAAATAGCAACGCACACATTACAAGCACAAAACATTTCAGCCACATCTCAGAGTGCGACTTCAGAAGATATCAACATACCCACAAAAGTAGTAACTCTTAACATCACTGCTGATAAGGGGATTATTAAAAGGTATTAAAATGATTCAGAAGCCCAGTGAGTGACACAAAGAATCAAATCCGGTCATTCATGTCGTGATTCCTGGTCTTGCCCAGTGTGAAAGCCAGTTATCGATTGAGTCTTCGCTCTAATGTTGCCCATTTTTGGACTTCTCTTAATGATTAACCTTTATAGTATTGCTCGCATTCATTCATTTAAATCCACATTGAATCCTCCAATTTTCCGGTGGGGTCATTCTTGCATCTCCGCATTAATCAAACTGGTCCTGAGGATGGTCTCGCAGATGTTTACCACTGCAGAGCGAAACTTCGATGACAATCACATCTCTTTTTCTTTTTCAATGATACCATCACTGCATGGTTTAGTCTTCATGAAAGACGGACATTTCCATTGATCCCTTTGAGAGTAGCTTTTCTATACATTGACTGATGGAATCAACTTTTTGTTTCATTTGGACAATACAGTGTCAATGTATGCTTGGACATTATTTGTATTGAAAAGTTTCCTTTCAGTTTATGTATATATATTCTTTATGATTTTATCACTACATGCGCCAGTCGTGTATTTTTTTGAGTTTTCTTTAGTTTAATTCCATCCCAAAATCACAAAATGAATGACTGAATTTGATTCTTTTAGTCACTCACTGGGCAACTGAATCATTTTAATACCTCTTTCTATTTCTGTTTGAATTTCTGTTTCTCTTCTCAGCAATTTACCTTCTCAGCAATTTACCTTACAACAGTTAGATACCGAAGCTCACATGTTTTTTTGTTTGTTCACCCTTTTATTCTAATTACTCTTACCATCACTGCAAACCATTACCAACAAACATCCTCACATTGCTTTCTACTTACTACGGAATCGTCAAAGTCTGGGCGAGAAGGCACTGAACATGTTATGGTACAATAGTTATTATCGTTTCAATTCGGGGGAGATTTACCTACTTTTCACGTAGCGCACTGCAGCAACTGCAAATGCTGCTACATGAAAAGAAGAGAGGAGGAGAGCACCCTATTTACTAACATAAGGTATTCTCCTCTCCTCCCCTCGCTTTAGCGCCGGCACTGAAATCAGCTGCTGTGCGCCATGGAGACACCTTTGCGCCATTGTTCAACTGTGTCTCCTTGAGACTAGCATAGGTTTTGTACAGGAAGAGCACCATTAATACAAAATACAATGCTAAGACTCACTTCAAATCTTTTCCCTCTTTGTATACGTGATGTACAATGCAAAAGGAAGGAGAAATGAAAGCATTTCTCCTTCCTTGCGCCTGGTTGCAAAGGGCACAGTTTTCTCACGCTAAACCCCATATACATTAGTAAGTAAATTGGGTTTAGCGTGAGAAACCATGCGTGGTTGCATGTGAACGCCCATGCATCACCCAAGGTACGCCCCCTTGGTGCAAAGTAACTTCAGCAGGAGTTGATATCAGAACCTTAGGGCTACCGCTGAGCAGAACTCACCTATTCTCATAAATCTTGATAGGGAAACCGGAACATAGCCGATAGAACACTCGTTTTTCTTGAAATTTATGGTGGGACATTGTTATAAAGGTAAGGAGAGTTGAAGTTGACAAGACACATAGGTGGGCAAACATATTTTGAATTTGGTTGTGGCTCTGATAACCAGCAAGCAAAGGTTGTTGAGGATGGAATTGATATTATATTCATTTTTTGAGAGTGGCAATTAGCCTTCCAAGCATCATTATTAATTTCTGGAGGCAAGTAAGGTGGTATTTAGGGAGGCTGATGAAAAAAACTAATGATTTAATTGTTTGATACTGACCAACGAACAAACTACTACAGAGCACAGCCTTCTCAAAATGAAAGTGAAAAGGAATCATAGTTGATGTAGCAAGACAAATCCATTTAAACTTTCCAAAATGGCCTATGACCTCATACTGCTATAATTATTGAATACTGCAATCTCTGTAAAAAAAAAAACATGTCTCTAATTTCTTTATAATAGGAGACTTGTGATGCACCTAGTCACCTATTATAAAGAAATGGCATCATAACTCAAGTGTAATAACTTATTGCAGTTGAGTTCTGATGTAACGGTGCCTGCTGCCAGAGCCAGCAGCTGAGCAGAAAGGGAGGGTCAGGTCATGTAGAATATTTAAATCAGTGGTTTAGAGAACGAAAGGGGTCTTGTCTTCTGCTTTGTTTTTTCTACCTCTCGCAAGATGGCAGGACCCATCTCTTGCTGTATAGAACTCCCTAGCCCACCACAGAGGTGTAGCTACTAGGGTGGGGCGTTTCACTTTGTGGAATTCCATGATAACCCCGCAGGATTCTGCGGAGTTCCTCAAATGGACTGAATTCAGCACGTCATTCTGATCGTGCTGATTTTTAGCACCGGGAGCTAGTTCCACACTGAAAAATCAGCACAAACTGCACCATGTAGTTCACCAGAGGATGCTGCTTCTTGATTTGCTTTTGCTGCCACTTAAGTAGATTTTCTACTCAAACAGCGGCTTTCCCACACGAACAGTCGCAACCGCCCGCTTTGGGAAAATCTCGCCGGGTGCCCTCCAAGTTCCCGAAAATCGTGCTACGGGATACCAATTCTTGCTCGCTTTCAGCAACTTACCATGGCCGAGCTTTATGCAAGCAAAAATTCCACCATGCAGCGTTTGGCAGAATTCGGTCAGAAGTCTATTGCATGCGTAACACGGAGTGGCCAACTCCGCCTGGGGAAAATAATTTATTGTCCACCCCTGGTGGCTACCTA
Source organism: Lissotriton vulgaris (assembly GCF_964263255.1). NCBI lineage: Eukaryota > Metazoa > Chordata > Amphibia > Caudata > Salamandridae > Lissotriton > Lissotriton vulgaris. The sequence goes on along the minus strand of NC_141685.1, from coordinate 1,766,115,801 downwards.
CGGGCAACATGCCCACAGAAAACCAAGTTTGACAGCAGTTTCTCCCTCGCTGTCCTTGCCGCCAACCTGTCTGCAAGAACAAAAGAGCAGCCCCTCTCGTGTGTGTCCAACGTTTACCCTTCAAAGACAGCTTCCCCTTTAAAGTTTAGCTTTTGGGCTCACACCCTGTTGCGTCTTCATTTCAAGAAAGGGTCATACCTCTTTCAGAGGCAGGCCTTTTTTGTTCCTGAGAGTCGTTCGCACCTCCTTATAGGAGCGCAGAAGGCTCTCCCATGTCCAGCAACCGTAAACGAGCACTGGGAAACTTTAGACAACAAAGTGGCTACTCACTAAAGTTACCTCTTGCGCAAAGCTACATTAAATTAGGCCTGGGCGGAGTTTCGTATAGTGAAACTCCGCAAAGTCACAAAAAAAATTGCCACGCTATACAGAATTTTGCAAGCAGCAGAGTGCGTCTGGTCATGTTGTTCATGTTCATTTTCAGCCCTAGGTGTTTGTCCCACGCTATAACATCAGCACGAACTGTGGCCATCCATGACCGCCCATGCTGAGAAATCCGACTGTCCGCGTTGAGAGATGGACGTTCCGTGCTTAGTAACTTGATGTTATCTAGCGCGTGTAAGGAAAACACTCCACTCCGCTATGCATGAGAGATACTTTAACTTTGAGGCCCTGGGTAACCCTTGAACCATAAACTAGGGACTTACCCTTGAAGCCAAAACCCTTTGCAACACATCTTAGAATGTCATTGGTATTTGTCTGTACAACAGCTAGTGGGCATGATGACATTCTAAACACAAGAACAATTGTCCCTACCTGGAGACGTGGTGAAATAGTTATCCTTTCAACACCAGAAAAAAACAAATTAGTGCGAATGCACTTCAAAGGTTAGGTCATTGTAATTAACTATAGCACATGCTTAGGGGCACACTACAATTATAAAACTTCATCAAATTTATTGAGTCAATTGAGCATATCAAAGTTCAGAAGATATCCTGAAAGTCAATTTTAGTTCTCAACAGATTTGTACCTATCTCTTTGTGAAGTGTTCTTTTCAAATGACAGTAGTAGACATTCATATTCCAAAACATTGATCTTTCCTTTATCTCATTTGTACAGTTGCAATTTTAATGTATCTGTACGTATGACATAAATGTAACAACCATTTTCTGGAATGAACATAGAATAATATGAACTCTCTGTTGGGGGTTAAAGGGCCAGAGATAGCACGGGGTAGTTAGAGGAAGGTGCCTTTTTATGAAGCAGTGCCAATGTAAGGGTTCACCATGCAAAAAGTCCAGATGACTCCTATTTAGTTAAAGAGATTTACTTTAATAATCCCAAGTACTCTATTTGTGGTAGTGTGCTTGAGCAACTCAGACTTATCAGAAGGGAGTGTAAAGCATTTGTTGTACACGCTCAGTCAATAAATGATGCACACACTCAAAAAGAAATCTAAGACCAATTTAGAAATATGAAACAGATTTATATATACATTTAGGCACAATGGGCCAGATGTAGGACGGCAAATACCGGTCGGTAACGGCCGATTTCGGCCGTTACCGACCAGTATTTGCTAATGGAGATGTAGGGGCCTTAAAACATACAGAATCGGTATATTTACCGATTCTGTAAATTTACCGATTCTGTAAAATACCGAATCGGTAAATTTACCGGATCGGTAAATACAGATGTAGGTGGCACTGGAAACAGTGCCACAGGCCATTACGGATTCGTTATTTACCATGTAATACTATTACACGTTAAATAACGAATTCCAGTGTACATGCACATCTGTGCATGTACACCTGTGCCATGTGGCACACAGACATGCCCTAAGGGCATGTCTGTGTGTCACATGGCACACAAGCCAGTAGCAGGGGGGCAACAGGGTGTCAAAGTGACACCCTGTCCCCCTTGTAAAATCGGTAATTTTACAAATTCGGGAATTACCGAATCAGTATTTGCTATTGAATCCTATGGGCTTCAAGGCCCATAGGAATCAATAGCAAATACAGATTCGGTAATTACCGAATCGGTAATTACCGAATCTTACCGATTCCGTATTTTTACCGAATTTTTTACCTACATAGCAATTACTGAATAGTAAATACCGAATCGGTAAAATTCGGTATTTACCATTCGGTAATTTGCTATTACCTACATCTAGGCCCAAGTTCTTTAGAATTGCTTTGGTGAGTTCGGGGTTATTGATTTTACAAATAAATAGCAAAAATACTTGAATAATAATTTTCGACATATGAACCTCAACGCTGTAATGTTACTACAGGAGAGGAGAGGAAAAACACACACAGCAAACATATATTTGCAGTTCAGGAGTGCCCTTTTGGACTTACAATGTAGGGGGCCATAGGGGGCCAAGGTCCAAAGAACCACCAGCAGCTTTGGGTTACATGTCCTGGGGTGTATGGGTGCAGATGTGTTGGTCAGGATGGTAGCCTCAAGCACTACACTGTAGGCTTTAGAAGATTTAAACCAGGTCTCTGCATGTGCACGTAGTGGCTGTGAGGGGGGAGGATCTGGCTGGCAGCTGCAATAGAGGTGCAGGGCCTGATGGGTGACAGCAAGGTAAGTGCCAACAATGCAGAATCAGGGTGACGCCCCCTGCCTATAGAGATGTCCACATCATTCATTACTCACTGCCGTCTCTGGGGAGGGTCTGAAAATATTTGCCATTGACAGGGGAAGAGGAAGCAGTGAGGAAACAGTGCGCTGTAAAAGGAAAAGGAAGCACAACTTGCCCAAAATGTATGCGTGTGCACCAGTCCTATTGACTTTGCCATGGTGTGACATTGGGATGGTATTGACCAATGAGCACTTGATTCAAATTGTTTTGCTGGTGGAACTCGACAGAATTACATGGAGTTTTTATGTAACTCCGTGGAATTCCGCAGAGTTCCACCCACCCCTAGTTAGCAGGGATCCATTGCACTTCCAATAAAAAGTATCAATAACAGTGAGCAAAAAGTGGGTCTGACCTTGTCAAAAAGAGGCACTTTCCTACAGTTATTACGCAGTTCAAGAAGGCACATTCACAAGTGGCTACAAGGATCCTACCCAGAGAAAGCCATTTACAATAATTGTTGTTAGGAGGTACTTACATTTCTACACATTTTTGGGGGTTACACTCTACACAAGAAATTAAACAATGTGTTAAAAAAATCACAAATATTTGTAAGAGCAGAATAAAGTTGGTGTTCCAGGCTTCCTATTCTACAAACCTTGATGCTCACAAAGGGAAGCAAGTCATATGTTTTAAACTTCTCTACCAGTATTGTGTGTTGCATTTTAGGATGTTACCTCTCAAAGCTGCATCTTTCAGAGATGGTCACCAGCACGTATCTCATTTTATATTTTCAGCATGTGCTTGTCATCCCCTTGGATCCGCCAATCCTCCCTTCAGTACCAGCATGTCGTGTGACTCCAGCAATGGAGACTGCCCGTGCAAGCCAGGTGTGGCTGGTCCTATTTGTGACAAATGCATGGTAGGATACTGGGGCTTCGGAGAGTATGGTTGCCGACCATGTGATTGTGCTGGAAGCTGCGATCCACTCACTGGAGACTGCATCACCGGGTACGTGCACTTCTACATGTGCCTTCTTCAATGTTCTTCAGAATCAACTCAAATGGAAGTTATTATAACCAATGAATAGTGTTTTACAAAATAAAAGATTCAATGACATCACTCACATATATGTATGAAAGCAAGGGTACAGAAGGCGATGCCATATGCCGGTCTTCCACAGCCTCCAAAATGCTGCGGGCCATCAAAGAGCAGGGCAGCATATTTATGTCAAAGAACCCTGTTTGCAAATGTTAACAGGGTGTTGAGTAGATGAAAGTGCCCTACTCCTCTGTAGCCAGCATAATTTTGTAGAGCACAAAGGACATCTTTGGTAATGTGAAGACAGCACCGAGGCAGCTCTTAGATGCTCCATATTGTTAGTTTAGCTCCCTGACTTGCCATTGGACACTGCTGAGGTGGAGGGAGTCAGGGAAGGTCCCTTTCCCTTGGAAAAGATGGGTGTGGCAGAAAATCAATCTCACCCCTTGACCAAGACGGGGCGGTTAAAGATAAAAACATTACTCCACTAACCATGATTAAGGCAGAGGAGGAATACACACCACTCCTGCTCTTGGACAAGGTAGAAGTGGAGGGAGAAAAAAACACCTCTCTGGGGAAGATATAGGGTTGAGGCCAGAAAATGTACCCTCCTTTGTCCAAAGAGGTGGAGGTTATAGGAAAAACTCTCTTTTTTAAAGGTTCTCCCAATGTTTGCAAGTACTGGAAGAATTAAAAAAAGATGTGCCCTGAACCTATGGGCAAGGTGGGAAGACTAAAAATTACACAAAGCTTGGTTTAGGTCATGGTATGAAGGTCTTGTACATGTTTCCACAACATTTTCTTTGAAACTGCAAAATGTCATGGCAAAATTGCAATTTTATTATCTCTGCTAATGATTTTAAATATTAGATATATTTAACAAAAACATGTTTGTATTTGTCAGTGGTGTGGGTAAGTGAGGCATAACCAACCTCCCTCTGCACCTATGGAAAATGGACACTGGAATATCATGCACCACACCTATATATGGGTGTGTAAAAAATCTACCCCGTCTTCGGGCAGAGAGGTAAGATTAAGTCACTAAAGTCCCATTTCCAACTGGCACGGTTGTGGTTGCAAAATAACTCCATTGTGTCCACACTTATGTTTAAGATTGTGCTACTGAATATCAACACCAAGAATATCGTGGCGTACTAATATCAAGGACAGAATATCGAGGGACAAAATATCCAAAAGTAAGTGCATGAAGGGAAGTACAGATTTACCATTCCTAGCTCCTCATCTACATACCTTGAAAATATATGTACCACGTAGATACAAAACATGTCGTGTAAGGTGTCAAACACTTTGGAATACTAACCCCCCTCCCCCCCACCAGTCCTGGCGGCGGGAGTAGCCTTCCACCCTTCTAGAAGACATGTAGTTACTGGTTTACCCAGTTAAAGTTAAACAGAGCCTCAGCATCACAATATGGATGCTGCTGCTACAGACAAGAGTCTGCCCTCCTGTTGCTGGATGAAACTACGGCAGGGGAGGCCTGAACAATAGGTTTCCCATCCAGGGTGGTGCTGGCACCTCCCCAGACAGGCTTTTGTGTATTGAGGCAGGGAGGGTTGTATTCAGTGAATGCTTTTCAGACACTGCCTGGGGAACATTAGGTGCTCCATGCATTTCCCAGTTCAAACCGGTTGCTGGGGCACTTAGCCCAAGATCTGGCGTGAAACTGGACAAAGGGGAAGGGGTTTAACCACCCCCACCCCAGGTCCACCCATAGGAGGGACCTTAGAGTTAGTCCAACCCCTAAACTTACTTTAAGTATAGAACCCCAGTCCCTATGACTTTAGATTACCCTGGATGAAACTCAGCAACATATATCCTGGACCTTCGACATTCCATATCGACTGGAAGATGGAAGAAATCTCCCTTGTGGTCAAGGAGTGACCACCCTGTTCAAACAGGCACCAACAGCATCTTTGCTGGTCTGCATTTTTGAGGCTCCCGCTGGATCCTGAAAAATCTGCAACACAGGACATGGACTTCCAGACATCTCTGACTCGACCTTTGCTCACAGTAAAGTTGAGACCTGTGGCGGACACAAGAGACGTGGTACCAGAACTCCTGGACATCCTGCATTTTGCTACCTGCATCAACTTCCCGAGCTATTCCGAAGTTGTGCTTTAAAGTGCTTGAAGCCCCAGACTCAAGCACCTTTTGCACTGAAGCTCAGAGGCCCACACTCCACGAGTGTCCCGTGGGCCCACTTTGTGCGTTTCCCCTCAGCGTGTCTTTGCAGTTCCTAGTCCGTTGGCTAGTGAGCCCCAAGAAGACAGTTCTTTGTTTCAACTTGCTTTCCTGGTTGCTCCAGGCTTGTTCCAACTTCCCTGCAAAGGAGAAGTTCCACAGACCTTGGTGGTCTGCACCAAAGCCAATCTTAACATCCTGCGTGGGTTACGTTTGCCAAGGCTTGTTGGGTCCAATACGGATACCGACACTGCAGTCAACTAGATCCTTTGTGGGACAACTCAAATCCAGCTCCTGGTTGTCGTCAACATCTCCTGGTCCTCCTGGCTGAAATCACCAGACATCCGGTGGAATCTTCCTATCGCCGCCCTGGACACTGGCTAGTGGCCCAGACTATGTCTCCTCTGCTTTCTGGTTCTTCACATCTCCGATCCACCCAGACACTTTTCCTCTGGTCGCCTGCAGCCCTTCTTCGCAGCTCTCCATTGGAATCGGCGACGAAACCCGACACGAAAAAACACCTATGCACCCGGCTTCCCTGGGTGAGGTAACACGAGTACTCTGGTGCTCCTGTGGGTATTGACTCTTCAAGTGTCCTAGTCTAAAGGGGTTCCATCGCAGTTCACCTCCTTGTACCCTTTTTCTTTAAAATTGCAACTTGTTCGTTCCCCATAGAAAGTCAATGGTAACTCGCGGCTGGGTTTAGACACTGCATGCATCTCCCGTGGGCCTCCTCCATCCTAACCTTTGGCTGTCCTGAGTAGCCCAGCGATTCCACAGGCCCCAGGCTTGCTTTTTATTTTTCACGTGGTTCTTATACCACTATTTTAGTATATGGTTTGTGAGGCCCCTAGGGCAAAACGTATACTGTGCAACTTATCATATGCTAATTAAGTTCCTTGTATTGTACTTTTACCTCTGACCTAATAAAGAGTGCAGAGGGATTGTGTTTAGAATAAATACATATAAATTTGATATATACCTTGTGTGGTGTGCTTTCATTTGGTACTCAAGAGATTATAATTGGTAAAACAACTAGCTTAATTCGCTCTCTGAAGTCTTAGCCTGAAGACTGCTGGCCATTGCTACCCCTAGGATAGCTTTCTATAAGGTTGACTTTACAACCACCATCAATAAGGGTAGATTAGACTGGTGCAAGGTGAGGTTCCATGACGATTGTAAGTGATGTTTTTGACTCGCACGAATATGGTCGAGTCTGGTATCTATGAACCGCAAATGACGAGTTTAGTGGGTGTACGCAGTTTCGCTGTACTAGCCTAAACCGTTCGTATGTTTCGTGGGTTTATCTGTCTGTACCCACGGGTTCCATCTTAGATGTGGCATCCATTTTGTCTCTTGCCCTCAAGTAGCCAGCGAACGGACGCTGTCCGCTTCGCGACCCTGGGATTCCCAAGACTTTTTGTGGAAGACACGTTTCCTTTGAAAGTGTCTTTATGATGAGGGGGATGATACTGTAAGGCAGCTGGCTCCGCTCGAGGCACATCTTGCCGTGCCGGTCTATTGTCTTAGCCGTGCATCTCATTAGGCACGTCCCTTTGATGCCTGCAGCTCGTGTTTCCCGATACCACCCCTTTTACACCCTTTCCGATCTCCCCACTGTTTCTGCCTTCCTCTGCACCTGTCCTTGTTCCTCCTTCGATCTGTTTACTACTGACTGGAATGTACTAATGGTGGGAAGATGGGTTTTTACAGTTGGGAACCACCAAATGTTTCCGTACTTATGTTCCGGACCTTGAATGCATCAAAGCAACCCCTCTTGGGGATAATGATGGGAACCAAGTTGTAAACCTTTGTGTACCATGTTAATGTATGAGAGAAAACTGTATAAAAAGGAGCGACCCACAGTAGCAAATTGAATCAGATCCCGCGAACCTACATGCTGTGTACTTCACATGACTTCTGTGTTCCCTGCAGTAATAAACCTCGAATCTTTGACGCCGAAGGAAGTGTCCCGTGTCTCTGTCATCTGTACGCCGGAACAGGTTACCCACGAAGGTTTCAGGTGTTGTCCCCTGGCACCGCTGGGTCTTAAATAACCCAGTCCTTCAGTTGGCGCCCAACGTGGCGCTGCATCAGTGGTACCGGTCCAAGCCCGACGATCGTGAGGAACTTCGTGTGAAATCTCAGAGGGAAGGTGCACCCCGCTTCATCGATCCTGTTGTCGAGATAAGTGGCCCGACGACTTTTCCCGCGAAGATTCCCGCCTCCTGATGGCTGCGATGGACTGCTGCCCTGACTGTAGACCTGATTTGGCGCCTGGCGTAGACCTTGGTACAGCGAGACGATTGACGGGCCTTCCTGGTGACGCCATCGATCTTTGAGTTAAGTATTTGTGGGTCGCTCCCAGAGTCCTTGGTTGTGGTTGCTTAGTTGTTGCATGGTTCCATTGCATTTGTGGTTCTTAGTACTTGGTTCTTTGTTGTAATATTTGACGACTGCAGCCGCCAAAAACCGAGGGTTTTTGCTCTTTGCAGGGACTTGGTAAATCCCGTAACCCTTGAAGTTTGTGAAACTCGGCTAGCGTGCAAGATGCCTGGCTGTAGTACTTTGTTCAGTTGTTTCAGACGTTGTGGTACGGATTCCCGACTGGAGGACTCGTGTCCGATACCTCCGGTTGGAACTCCAACTTATGAATTATATAGCAAACACGGGTTAGGTCCGATTACCTTTAATGGATATTGGATTCGCTATACCAAAAAGGATGGTGTCCTTAGTTGGCCACCTCATGGTAGTTTCGAGACCCCGATTCTAGATAATCTTGAGGCTACATTGTTTAAGAAAAAGTCAAGGCCGGCCATGTTTGATGCCTTTCGGTTATGGCGCAAAGAAGCCAGACAGAAAGAGATCAGACAGACAAAACGTAATCAGAGAGATGGTGTTGCTACCATTGTAAAGAAAGCAGAGCAGTTCCAGCGTGATAAGGAGGAAAAGGAAAAGGAAGTTTTTGATAGGCTTCAGCGTATGTCTATAGATAAATGTTATCCCGCTTTGCCAACGGAGTCGGATAAGAAGGAGGATTTAGTTGAGGATCCTTTAATGTCCTATCTCTTGAAGTCACCACCTCCGTACGCACAGGGTACCGCAGCTCCTGTGGTTCCTCTTGTACCTGCTCCTGTACCTGCTCCTCAACCTGTTCCTCCGCCTGTTCCTGCTCCTTTGCCTACTTCTGTTCCTACTGCTCCTCCGCTTGTACTTCCTCATACTCCTGCTCCCGCTACTGCTCCTGTTCTACTTACTCCTGTTGTTTCTTCTGTTCCCGATTCTTCTCTTGTTAATACCCTATTGTATACTTCTCCATCTACCCAACGTCGTACCCCTTTAGTTGCTGCTAACTTTGTTAATTCTCTTGGACCTATTCCTGAGTCCGCTGGTTCGGACGGTCCGCAAAGACGTAGTCAGCTTCCCGGTAATAGGGAAAGCGCTGCGCTGTATAATATGGCGATGGCATGGATGCTACACCCATTTAGGAATCCTCCACGTTCGGTATTGAATACGTTTGGTCAATTCAATATACCGACACAAAGATATGTTTTTGAAGAAATGTGCAAGACCTTGCGTGACCAAATATCGGCTGATGCATCGGACGATGTATTAACTGCTTTGACCAACCTACAGCTCCAGTTTTCGAGCGGAATGATAGTAGGCACTAATGTTCGACGTGCTGTTGAGCAATTATTAGCTCTTCGCCCCTCTATGATGCCTCAAGCATTGTTCGTTGAGGATATTGAGAGACCGTTAGATGCGCTTGGTCAGTATCCCATGCGCGAAGTTCCACCAGTGTGGATGGCAGGTGATGCTGCTCAAGTTCCGCCGATCCTGCCACATTTCCAGAGAGTATGGATACATCTCCCATGGAAACGCTCAGAAGTTTTGCAGGTGAAGCAATCTTTGCCTGACCCTCGCAAAAATCCTGCAGGGTATTATAAGGAATTGTCGCAGCTCGTAGACGCTACGATAATGAATCTTGCCGATATCGATATGCTGTTTGGCAATGTCGTACCGCAACCGGTATGGGCAAAGATTCGTCAGGAAAATCATGCAAACTAATTAGGTGGTGATTGGGCTGCGCTTATAGCGGCGGATGGTTTGCAAGTTGGTGGTGCCAAACCTGAACAGTTAATTGCTAATCTCCCTCAGAGAATAATCACTCTAATGAAAACACTTATGCCAGCTATGAAGGTGAATTGGGATAAGTTGTCCGCTTGCAAACAGACGAAGGATGAGAGTGTCTCTGATTTCTTTACGAGATTTGAGGAGGCATTCATCGATCATAGTGGTCAGGATATGGGTACCGAGGGTGGTCAGAGGTTGTTCGTGGACAAATTTGTCTCTAACTTATTGCCTGACTTGAGCAACAAATTGAAAAATTCTGAGAGTGCGTGGGCTGTCTCTACCTCTGCTCAAATATTGGCTACGGCACAGTATTATGAGAATAGGGAGAAAGAAGAGAATGACCGTGCCGATAAGAAGACGAAAGAACTCAAAACTAAAGTGTTGTTGCAGCAGGCGTATCCTCCGCGTTCGAATCAGAATGATTTGCAACAACATAATCGATCGCAGCCGCAATCTAATAGGTCGCAATCGCGAAATGACTCCTCTTCGCAGAGATCTTCGTTAGGGTACAATCAGTGTGCCTATTGTAGACAGGAGGGTCATTTAAAATTCAACTGTCCAGTTCTAAATGAGCGTAATAGTGGTAATTCATCTAGAGGAGGTCGTGGTGGTTCTCAGCAGACATCACGTGGTAGGGGTCGGGGTGCTTAAAACGATCGTTCAGATAATTCGTCAGATTCAAACAATTGTTTTGATCAACGTGGATCATCGCAAGGTAGATCTGCGCAGTACAATGTAGATGATTATTACGTCGATCAGGGAACTGACGACAGTAATTACTAGGACAGCCATAGACAAGGAGAGGGAGTAGTATCAGTTCCGGTTGATCAGAGAGGGCCTTACGTCGCAGTTGCCACATCGGGCGTCGTTGAGCCTTTTCTGTTGGACACTGGTGCAGCGAAAAGTTCCATAATGCATTCGAAACTCCCTGGCGCACCTTTGTCTGGCTTAACAAATGTTTCCGTTGGATTCTCTGGCGCCCCTGTTAGCAATCCGGTTTCGTGCCCTTTGCCTCTTACAATTGGGCCTCGTGAGCTCAAAGCTCCGTTGATTTTGACCACTGGTTGTGGTGAAAATCTTTTGGGCCTGGATTTGCTAAAACGTTTGTATGCGACTTTGTATTGTTCTCCTGCGGGAGTGAAGCTTACTTTGGGTGAGAGAGTGATCTCTCCAATGTACTTGTCTCTCGATAAGCTTCCACCGGAATTGAGTTCTCTTCCTGCATCTTTGTGGGCAACAGGTCCCAATGACGTGGGCCTGCTTGACATCTCCCCTTATGTTGTTCACTTGAAATCTAATGTGCGACTGCCACGTATTCCCCAGTATCGAATCTCCCTTGACGGTGAACGTGCACTGTTAGCGATCATCTATGATCTGATCGAGAAAGATGTTATCGAAGAGACTCGGGGAAACGTGTCCAACAGCCCTGTACTGCCTATTTTGAAACGTACCGATCCTTCAAAACCGCCTGTTTATCGTTTTGTTATCGATTTACGGGAGGTAAATAAAATTGTGATTCCTCAGTTCCCTGTTGTGCCTGACATCACGGCGCTTCTGACTCTGATTCCAGCTTCTGCATCTTGGTTTTCGGTGATCGATCTGAAGAATGCTTTCTTTAGCATTCCGATTGCCGAAGAAAGCAGAGACCTTTTCGGTTTCTCTCTTGGTGGCCGTAGCTTCCGGTTTAAACGTGCTCCTCAGGGCTACTGTGAGAGTCCATCGATATACAGTCAAGCTTTGAAGGGCCAACTAGATGCATTTGTGTTGCCGGCTGGTGCAGCCTTAATCCAATACGTCGACGACTTATTGATGGCCGCGGATACTCAGGACATTTGCAAAAATTGCTACGGTGTCGTTGTTGCAACATCTCTGTGACTTACATCACAAGGTGTCACCCTCTAAACTTCAATATTGTTGTCAAGAAGTAACCTATCTAGGTCACTTATTGTCAAAGGAGGGAAGACGGTTGACCCCAGAGAGAATTGCAGCGATTGCGCGAATGACTGTGCCAACAACCCAAAGAGATGTGCGTGCCTTTCTAGGTATCACATCATACTGCAGACAGTGGATTCCAAATTTTTCATTGTTAGCGAAACCATTGGTGGCTCTTATGTGTAAGGATGTTCCAACTCCTTTACCATGGACGGAAGAATGTCAGAAAAGTTTTTCTGAATTGCGTGACGCGTTGTGTTCGGCTCCTGTGTTAGGTACCCCTGACTACAGTAAGCCGTTTACATTATACGTTCACGAGAGGGAAGGTTGTGCGTTGAGTGTTTTGACGCAACCTTTTGGAGGTAAGCAACGTCCAAGTGCATATTTTTCCTCGACCTTGGACCCAGTAGCTAGAGCATTGCCGAGTTGTTTGAGAGCAACAGCGGCAGCTGCGGTGTCCATCCGACAATCAGCAGGATTGGTCATGGATAATATGCTTACGGTGATGGTTCCGCATGCAGTTGACACTCTTTTGAATCGTACGAAAACCCAGCACTTGACGAGTGGGAGGTTGTCTGGGTACGAGTTGACGCTTTTGGCAAGTCATATTCAGATAAAACGTTGTAATGTCCTGGACCCGGCGACTTTATTGCCAATCAGTACGGAGTCAGATGCCAAATGGTGATGTGACGACTGCGTATGCTGTGGTAACTTTGAATACTGTTGTGGAAGCTGCGAGATTGAATCAGAACTCTGCCCAAGCTGCAGAACTGATCGCTTTGACTAGAGCGTGTGTGTTGTCGAAAAGGAAACGTGTGAATGTGTTTACCGACAGCCAATATGCTTTTGGCGTCGCCCATCGCTTTGGACGGTTGTGGAGAGAGAGAGGTTTTATGACGTCGCATGGCACAAAGATTCAGCATGGACAGCTTGTGAATGATCTTTTGGATGCACTTACGTTGCCTAAGCAGGTAGCGATTGTTAAATGTAGTGCGCATCGTAAGGTGATGGATGATGTTGGCCGTGGTAATGCGTTTGCGGATGAGACTGCTAAGGAGACTGCCCGGAACCTTAGCACTAGAATGTATGTGACGAGTTCGGTTAGGTGACCTACCGAGACTGGTATGTGTGAGGATACTATTCAGAGTGTGAAAGTGATACAGAATGAGGCCACTGAGACTGAAAAGACGAAGTGGAAAGAGAGTACGGGAAAGTTGGATGCGAATGGTTGTTGGGTTGATTTGTCGGAGCATAAGAGATGGATGTTGCCAGATGCGTATGTCCTAGCTGTTGTGACGATGGCACACGGGTTAGCGCATATTAGTGCGAAAGGTATCTGCAAGTTGCTGTCCCCTGTGTGGAAGAATGATGGTATCACTAAATGTGCTGAGAGATTGGTTAAGAATTGCATGGTATGTATGTTGTACAATCCTGGTAAGGGAACCCCTACACCCCCTGGCCATTTTGCTCCCCCTTCATGTCCTTTTGAGGTGATTCAACTAGACTTCATCCATATGGAGCGATGCAATAGCTTGAAATACGTTTTAGTTGTGGTTTGCGCATTCTCCCGATGGATTGAAGCCTACCCTCTCAAAGACAATACTGCCCTGTCCACTGCGAAAATCTTACTGAAGGAATACTTTCCTCGGTATGGAATGCCACGGATTGTATGGTCTGATAACGGAAGTGAGTTCGTGGGGAGTGTGATGAAGAGTGTGTGTAAGGGCCTTGGAATTAATCAGAAATTCCATAGCGCCAATCATCCCCAGTCAGCAGGTTTGGTTGAAGGGTATAATGGCACCCTTAAACTCAAACTAGCGAAGATTCAGGCTACGACTGGGCTCTCGTGGCCTGACGCTTTGCCCTTAGCTTTGTTGTCAACAAGGGCGACTGTACACTCCCGAGTAGGGCTTAGTCCCTATGAAATAGTGTTCTGCCGTCCTGCGAATGTTTGGGGGGTCCCTAGACCGAGTGTGTTCTCTGATCTTGAGTACCCAATGTTGATTGATTATCTTCATGATCTGACTGCTAAACTGAGGTTAATTCACCAACAGGTTTATGAAGCACTGCCGACGCAGACGGAGGGTCCAGGCCACCAGCTCCAGCCCGGAGACTGGGTGGTGACGCGAAACTTCGCTCGCAAAAGAAATCTTGAACCCTGTTTCACCGGACCTTTCCAAGTCCTCCTTGCCACGAGAACTGCTGTCCGTTTGGAAGGCCGCAAGAATTGGGTGCACGCCACCCATACTAAAAAGGTACCTATACCTTTACCGGCGGACTCGTGGGTGAGGAAGGGCATTGCTTCATCTGAAACCGAAGGATTGCAGACCTTTGTACCCTTTAGCGACGCCTAGCCTGTCGGAGAATCCTCAGTGCAGCAGAAAGACATTGTTGAACATTTGTCATCACAAGACTCAAGATCTGAACAAGTGACTGATCAACAGAACTCTGTTCCCTCATCGGATCCATTGTTTGACGAACAGACACGTCCTGGGAAAACTCGATACTTTTTGCGATCCAGCACCAAAGACTAATAAATTTTCGTTTCTGTCCCTCGACATCTACATTATCCCATTTGCCACAATCAGTCTAAACACCCGTATAACTGTGATTATTTTGTAAATCTCGAGTTTCTTTCCATATATGTGTTTTTGCTTCCACAGCTGAGAGACTTTGTACATATTTGTGAATAAGATACCTTGCATCCAGGTGTACCGTAGGGCCGCGCGTGTACTTCCTTCTGGTTGGTAGGTCTTGACACTAGGTCAAAGACCGTCGGTTCCTGGGAACTCCTAGGGATTGACTACTGCCACACAGAACGAAGTGCGTCAAGAAACGTTGCGGACGGTCTTAGGGGATGGCGTTCTCAAAGCTGATGGATTTGGAAGAAGCTTAGGCGCAAAGATTCAAACTCCAACAAATTACTCGTACAAAATGTTTTATGTTTCAGGTGTTCCTGCTGTTTCTAGTTGTTTCTTCGTTATTGGCGGGTGGGGTGTATTATATGATACCGTACTTCCTGCCTTCTGCCATACCTACTCCTACTTCTGAACCTAAACCTACCTCCACTGTATCCCCTCATTCCTTCCATATCTTATCCGAACACGAACAGGCTAGACGTGCGGAATTCAGAAATAATTCCTTTATTCAGCTCCTTCATCAGCACCAGTTAGTGGTTAACACTACTAATTGTTGGGTGTGTGGGTTAATGCCACATACCACGGATAAGGGAATTCCATATTTGGTCCTTCCTTATAGTTCCCAGGGTTCAGCTCGAGCATTTCAAACAATGTTTCGAAGTGCACTAGATTCCTACCCCAATCGGGAGCCACATCCTTCCCACTCTGGTCCTGGTTCGTACCTCAAGCCTTTGGCTATAGCGATCGCTGATTTAGATAGGGATATCTATGAGCCGTCGCTCATCCCAGAGGAGGAGGTGCGAGCCTATAGGGTCCTGAGTAAGGTTGAGTACAGTGCGCTCGTGGGTGAAAAGCAGCTTAGAAGCTCGTCTCCGATATGGATCGTACCCCACCTTGGTAATTTCTGTCTACTAGGTCGTGGACGAAAATCGAGAGCTCGTCTTGGAGAGAGTGCTTGCTCCGAGACTTATATCCTACCGATGCTCTCTTCCCCTGTGTTTCTGGCTGCCAAGGGTACATACTTTGTCTGCCATGATCGTGCGTATACATGGTTGCCCTCTGACTTTGTGGGCTCATGTTATATCGCAAATCTGTTGCCTCCGACGTTCACTGTTGATGCAGACTATCACAAGGCTAGAGTTGTGAGAGGCGTGATTAGCGAAGAGGACACTGCCGGTCAAGAGGCAGGAGACTTTTTCAAGGGTTTCCTCCCGTTTTGGGGACCTATGGTCAATAGTAGGAACCTGAGACAATTGACTCGAGTGGTGGAATCGACAGCTAATATCACTGCCAGTGCCCTTGGTAATATCACCACAGAACTTCAGGTGGATAGGCTCATGACGTTACAAAACCGTATGGTTTTAGACGTTGTTTTAGCAGATCGAGGTGGAGTATGTAAGGTGATCCATTCGAGCTGCTGTATTTTCATTCCAGATAACGCTCCGACTGTCTATCAAGGCATCTCAAAGTTGCATAAGATCTCTGAGTCCATACACGTGGACGTAGGGGATTGGACGCTACTTGGGTGGTTTTGGGGCCTGATGTCGACCTGGGGTTGGAAAATTCTGATGATCATCGGAGTTGTTGTGGCGTTTCTGTTCACGTGTTGCCTTTGTGTGCAGTGTGGTCCTGCCTTATGTGGCCTTTGTGCTACAACGTGTATAAGACAGCCGCCTGTTACCAAAGGAGCTCAGTTGGACAGAGTTATGTTGCAGCAACATCTAGATGGTCTGATGAATATCGAGTATGATTCTGACTAGTGCTTGCCTACATGAGGGCAAAAGGAGCGTCTGAGGTTCCATGACGATTGTAAGTGATGTTTTCGACTCGCACGAATATGGTCGAGTCTGGTATCTATGAACCGCAAATGACGAGTTTAGTGGGTGTACGCAGTTTCGCTGTACTAGCCTAAACCGTTCGTTTGTTTCGTGGGTTTATCTGTCTGTACCCACGGGTTCCATCTTAGATGTGGCATCCATTTTGTCTCTTGCCCTCAAGTAGCCAGCGAACGGACGCTGTCCGCTTCGCGACCCTGGGATTCCCAAGACTTTTTGTGGAAGACACGTTTCCTTTGAAAGTGTCTTTATGATGAGGGGGATGATACTGTAAGGCAGCTGGCTCCGCTCGAGGCACATCTTGCCGTGCCGGTCTATTGTCTTAGCCGTGCATCTCATTAGGCACGTCCCTTTGATGCCTGCAGCTCGTGTTTCCCGATACCACCCCTTTTACACCCTTTCCGATCTCCCCACTGTTTCTGCCTTCCTCTGCACCTGTCCTTGTTCCTCCTTCGATCTGTTTACTACTGACTGGAATGTACTAATGGTGGGAAGATGGGTTTTTACAGTTGGGAACCACCAAATGTTTCCGTACTTATGTTCCGGACCTTGAATGCATCAAAGCAACCCCTCTTGGGGATAATGATGGGAACCAAGTTGTAAACCTTTGTGTACCATGTTAATGTATGAGAGAAAACTGTATAAAAAGGAGCGACCCACAGTAGCAAATTGAATCAGATCCCGCGAACCTACATGCTGTGTACTTCACGTGACTTCTGTGTTCCCTGTAGTAATAAACCTCGAATCTTTGACGCCGAAGGAAGTGTCCCGTGTCTCTGTCATCTGTACGCCGGAACAGGTTACCCACGAAGGTTTCAGGGGTTGTCCCCTGGCACCGCTGGGTCTTAAATAACCCAGTCCTTCAAAGGTGCCCACTAGAACTAGTAGACATCATATGCTAGGCTAACTTCTCACAGAGAGGTCCTCCTTTTGAGCCTCTTCAGTCTATTAACATTAGAATCCTAAACTTAAAGGTGTTCTTTTTAGTGGCTATCGAATTGGCTAGGAGATTAGGTGAGCTATGGTCGCTGTCTTGTAAACCTCCTTTCTTTAGGATATTTGAGGACAGGATTGTACTTCGTCCTGGACCATTGTTTGTTTTAAGATTAACTCTGCTTTCCTTCTTCTGCAGGAGGTTATTTGTCAGGTGTTTTATCCCAATCCAGAAACAATGGAAGAAATGACCCTTCATTTCTTGGATGCAAGTCAAGCGGTTCTTACCTTTCTTGCAAAGGTATCAAAGTTTAGACTCTCACTTTGTAATTGTTTAGCAGTTTTGGCCCTGCAAAAGGGGATTGAGACCTTCTGAACAAGTTCTCAGCAGGTGAATTTGTTCCCTAATTTCCTGATCATAGTTTCCCAATGCCTCTAGGAACCCAGGGTATGTCATCTAGCGGTATGTCAGCCTCTCTGGTGAAGGTCCAGGCGGTATCCTTGAATGAAGTTTGCAAAGTAGCCACTTGGGCTATTCCCTCAACTTTTATTAAACATTATAGGATAATGCAAGGGCTAGAAGGGGATAAGGTTTTATGTTCAGAAGTTCTTTCTTCTATGAGGTGAACATTTGGCATTTATTATTATTTTAATATAATTGAGACATTACAGTCCTTATGCATCAATGATGCTGCTTTGGAAGAAGAGGCGGGACCCTGTTGAGATAAGGCGGTTCTTTACCTTCAGCCACGTGGCTGATATACTTTTAAATTACTTTTACTTTATTGTTTGATTATTTAAAATCTTACAATATACAATTACAAAATTACTTTTAGTATAAAAACAAAAAAACTAATAAAAGAACATTCATCTTAAAACTCAGTTAAAAAAATCCTTAGTATACTTCATTTAAGACTTAGGGGTCGATTAGGATCGCGGACGGACTTGCGTCCGTCCGCGACCCCAGAGCAGGAGGGAACCTCCGCATGGCATGCGGAGTTCTCTCCTGTGCAATTAGGATGTGACCGCCACCCTGGCGGTCACATCCTCTATTTTTAACATTGCAGCGGGTGCAGCTTCAAGCTGCACTTGCGGCAATGTTAAAAATGCACGCATTGCATTTGCATGCAGAAAGAGACAGGCACCGCGCAGTGCCTGACGCTTTCTGCATGCAAATGCAGGGGGGTACCATAGGTACCCCCTCCACCCATTTTTCACCTAGGGGGCCCGCAACGGGCCCCCGCAGTGAAGATCCGTATGCTTTTCCACGGCGGAAAACCCGCCGCGGAAAAGCACTTTTTAAAGCCCATCCTGATATGGCGGACGGTGTCTGAGAGACACCGTCACCATATCAGAGCTTTTCCGCCGCGGTTGTAAGCCGACCGCGGCGGAAAAGCTGCGGACGGAAACCAGGACCCACCAGCCATCCTAATGTGGCAGTGGGTCCTTGGTCAGTCCGCTGCTGTTTTTCCGCATCCTCTGGGCCGGCGGTGGCTTCCGCCGGCCCCGAGGATGCGGAAAAACCGCAATCATAATCGGCCCCTTAGTCTGCTAATTTTGTTTTTATCATTAATAAAAACTTGACAAAGGTAGCATTCATGCCTATGTCATTTGATTGAAGACAACATTTCAGGGCTTGCCTACATGTCTGTATTTCTCGTACATTAAAAGGGACTTTGAGTAGTTTTATCCTTTCATTTTGAAGTCCCGGACAAATACAGAGCAAGTGGACAATATTCTCTTCTCCACTGTTACTTAGTCTACAAAGTGTACTCCTTTCAGAGGATTTCCAAGGCAGGAGGTGGCAAGTTCCCGGAAGGATTCCAAATCTTGCTTTGAGAAGGATTTGTTTGCTGTTTCCTGACCACGGTATATCCAAATAGTCTTGAACCTTCTTTGTTTTATATCCATTTATTATTGATAGTACGTTTGTTGTTCTATTAATTATTTTCTTAAAGGAAGCATTGGTTATGGTATTATTCCAAACTGAGGTTACTGCAAACTCTTCTATAGCTTCGTTAAGAAAATTCCATGCTGCTGCCTTTGTGTTATTTCTTATTACCTTCCAAAGTAACTGTGATATTTGGTTATCTTGATCATTTTTAATCCGGTTCCAGGTTTTGATAAAGTGACCCTTCCTTGCATAGTATTGGTTAGTTAAGCCAAACTCGAGTCTAATTTGGGCTGGCGAGGCATTTATTGGGAGATGAAATAGTAATTTATATGTTTTAGATACAGCATTATTTATTGTTTCCGTATCCCTTCCCATTAGTGACTCACTGCCATATATGATTGTTGGTAGTAATCTTGCCCCTATAATCTTTAGAAACTGCCCATATGTGTGGTTGCCCAGCGATTTCTGCAAGATTCTAAATGCAGCTGTTAGGGACTTTGACTTCCTCTGAATATCTCTTAATTGCGGTTGGTAACTACCCTTCTCATCAAGTAGTACTCCCAAGTATTTGTATACTTCGACTTGCTCTATTTTGGTGTTTTCCATATACCAACTACATTTTTGCCTTAATTTTTTGCTCTTTGCGACTATCATGATCTTCGTTTTGGTTTCATATTTTCCATTTTCCCTTGCGCAGGTACATGTTCCAGAGATTAGTCGCTGCAGCCCGATTTTTGTTTGGCTTAACAGGATGGCATCATCGGCATACAAAAAGTTTGAAATATGCCTATCCGCTAATTTTGGAGGGTGTGCATTTAGTTCATCTATGGTCCCTTACAGATCAGCCAAGAATATAAAAAGAAGGGGGGCCAGTACACATCCTTGTTTTAATCCTTCATTGGCTGGGATTTCCTTCGACAGCGTTTTCTCATCCTTACCCTAACCCAAGTTTTACTATACAATAGCTGGATCATTTTCAGTAAGGTAGTTGGAATGTTCATTTCTCTGAGCTTTTTCCACAGTAAATTCCTTTGAACACAATCGAAGGCTGATTTAAAATCAACTACACAAAGATACAAGGGCTGTTTAAGACTTATTGACTTGTCCATTATTAGCGATAATGCCAGGACGTTTGTAGATGTCCCTAATCCTTTAACAGAGCCAGTTTGATTCAGTGTCAGGATCTTAATTTCTATTGCCCAATCATTCAGCTCATTAAGCAAGATCCTTGCAAACAACTTGGCATCAGTATCTTGGAGTGTGTTGAGCCTATAATTTTCTGCGAGTGCCCAGTTCCCTTTTTTGTAAATTGGCGTAATAAGTGATCCACGCCATGACTCCGGTATGGCGCCTTTTTCAATAACTTCATTAAATACCTTTTCTAATTGCGCTGCCCATAAATCTGGATTTTCTTTAAATAGGGCAAAAGGAATACCATTCAGTCCTGGTTCCCCATCTTTCTGTTTTTTAATTAATTTTCTCAGTTGGTCTTTTGTTACTGCGATTGGAATTTCGATATCACCTTCGTTGGTGTCAGTTGGTTGGCTTTCAATTTTTTCTGTTGTCAACCCTTTTTGGCTTAAATGATTTCTAAGAAATGTCACCTATTCTTGCTCAGTTAGATTAGAGGAAACAACCCTTTTATTTGGTCTTGCCAAACCATTTATTATTGTCCCGAACTCTCTTGTGTTTAACTGTTTGCTTGCATGGTATATTTTTGCCCAAAGTGCTTGTTTTGCCTGATTTTTCTCATTCCATATTAGTATCCTCAAATTTTGATTCACAGCTTTAAGTTTGCCTGATGTTTCCTCGTTAGGAATAGTTTTCTTGATTTGCCTTATCATCCTATTCCGTGCTCTTTTTAGTTTAGTAATGGTATATGGCAGGTTTATGTATGATTTATTTTCTTTTCGATCGTCATTTTGGTTAGTTTTATCCCGTCGATTTGATTAGTTTTATCCCGTCGATTTGATATTGTGGTTGGGGTTTAACCAGCATTGTAGTAAATTTTACCCATTGTTCTATCAAGGTGTCAGGTGATCTTACATTAAAGCACATTTCTGATATTTGGATAACTTGGTCATTCATCACATCCATGTTCTTAGTAGTCCAAATTATTTTTTTATAGTTTACTGTTCCAATATGACCCGGGACAGTTTGATATGGTTGATTTGCCTTATTCATAAGGTTAATCGTTATTGTCTGCTGGCAGTGATCACTATCCGTTACTTCATCTATTTGATATGCAATGATATTATGGAAGGCGTTAAGAGATATTATTGTGTAGTCAATCCTTGACCTTGACTTATTTTTAGAATATGTATATGGTGGAGGGGTATCTTCTTTAAATCAACCATTTAGTATACACAGGCCCATTGCTTCCATGTCTTTGACAAAAGATATTGCAATTTTATTACTAAAAGGCAAGGTTTCTTTTCCTAGGTCCTGTTGAGGGATAGATCATTGATAATCCTGTATTTGACAGGTGTCATCCCTTGTGAAAGATGGCATTAGATTAAGGTTAAAGTCCCCAGACATAATGTACTCCGCTAGAGGGTCTGAAAGCATTAAATCCATGAGAAGGTTATACAGTATACCGCAAGTTGACTGCCTACTAGGGCCTGTTGGCTGTATGTAAACATTAATCAGATATACAAACTTTAGTTCCTGTTTCGTTGTTTTATATTTCAACTTAATTATTAGAATATTTGCACTTTTTGACTCGAGTCGTACATGTTCAACCTGTAAATCCGTTGAGATGAAGATTGCTAGCCCTCCGCTTGGACGGCCCAATTTGTGGTTTTTAATTGCATGTTCAAAATGACCTTTGAATCCATATAGGACAAATGGTTCGGTTTCCCAAGTTTCTTGTAAGAAGATAATTTGAGAGGGGAGCAATATTGAGTCTATATGTGCATTATGAACCTTTGCTCCCAGACCATTTATGTTCCATGAACACATTCAGACTAGACCTATCTCCTCTACTTTGGCTGTAGAGCACCTAGTAATATTAGATCATCGTTCCTTATTACTGTGTAGTAACTTGGTGATTCATTTTTCATTTATTACAGAGTTTTTACCCATATCCTTTTGAGACAACCATTCTCCTGCTTTCTTGGGTGATTTTCCCCGGGCATTTTTGAGTACTGGAATTATTTGTCTGTCTGTTCTACCATGCTTGGTATTCTCTTCATCAATAAGCGGTGTTGGATAAACCTTTGGACCTTGTTTCGTAATTAGTATACCCCAAGCTTTGAATTTTTGATGTTCTGTCAGGATCAATTCCGCTATTACCGGTGGAGTTTAGTGTAATTAGCGTGGGAGCCTGTAGACTCTCGTTTCCTGTCATGAATTAGATAGAATAGATATCCTCACTCACTACCTTAGAGAGGAGTGGAATGGACTTGAATAGTCTGAGTATATTGCCTCGATTCAGGGTATCTTGGCTACCTCTTGACTCAAATTCTGGTTTGAAGATAATTTGTACTTTATTATTTGGTGAGTAAATATACTGCAGCTTTGTTTTGAAAGTAATTCTTTTTACCCCTTCACTGCTTTCTACAACCAACTGGTCCCATTCTGTAGTTTTTGAGTTATCTTTGTCTTCGTCACTTATAGTGGATTTGGTGGATAATTCTGGTTTTTCCTCAGCATGTTGATATTGCTGGTTAGTAGTTTTTGTTACTATTTTTATTGGGGTTTTATCCTTCCTTCTTTGCTGACTGTTCGCTAATGGGCCAGTCGCTTCTTCCTCCTCCCATTTGAGTATCTCTTCATCCGATTAAAGCGAAACATCCGTGGTTTTTTGTCCTCTTGCTATTCCATTATTTTCATAACCTCCGGCTGTATTTTTTTATCTATATTCACCCATTTACGTTTAGGTTCTAGATTCCTCCTATTAGTGTTTCCATCCTGTTTACTTTTATCATTTTCTTTTTGCTTTGTTTTGGCGCATTTTACATGAGCATTTCCCTAGGATGATTTTTGATCAAATAGTGGGAAGTATTTGTTAGTTCCAATCATATTCAATATTGTGACCTCTTTTCCTTCATTAGTTAATCCTATTTCCTGCCTGTTTAAATCTAAGATTTTCTTCTGTTTTTGGTCTACAGTATTATTTTCACCTGTCCCATATCTATTCCCGTCTATGATTTTTATCTGGTCTTCATCAGCTTTTATTGTAGCACACTTTCTTGTTTTTATGTGTTTCCTCGCTTTTCGTAGTTTTTTCTTTTGACGTTTGGATAACATAGTGAAGCCATTAATGTTATCTTCATTAGTTTCCTGATCCTCCCTTATTTCCGTATCAATACTATCCTCTCTTATATGGTCCATTGATTGTTCCTCCAATGTATGTGTATCCATTATTTGATTTTCTTTACTCGATGCTAAATTTGTAACTAATGTTTCTTCTGGGCCCTTATCATTTTTTGTGAGGCTGATTATTTCATTATCCATTTTATTAATTGTTTTGTTGGTTTCAATGTTAACTTCCTTATTTTCATAGTTTTTACCTTTTTTCACTTCCATACTTCGTTTAGTGTCTTCTATTATACTGTTCAAAACCTCTGGTATTATTGCAAGTTTGTCTATGATTGGTGAATAGATGTGTTCTGTAGATGTTTTCTCATTCTCTTTCTGGGCCCTAATTATCAATCCATTTAGCTGAGCAATTTTATTGTCAATCCCAACAACTGTATTTGCCATTGTTTTTAGCAGTTCAATTTGTATATCCATTTTGCTGGATTGGTATTGTAACGCACCCAAAGTAAGAGTCGATGTTTGGTAAAAAATATCCCAACTTATCTCAATTTTTTTTTTTTCCAGTTGGTTATTTTGTTTAATTTTCTGATTTTGGGAACTATTTTTTAAGGCTGTAGTTTGTGCTGTCATGTTATTCTCACAAGTATTTTCTGTAGATACATAGTCCTCCAAGCTTTCAGTTGTTTTTTCATCTAGTCCATTATTTGCAATCTTCCCTATATCTTCCCCCTCTTTTAGTTTGCCATGATTTATGACTTGATGTTCATTGTCCTCATGTATTTCTCATCCCTCTTTATGTTCGTAATTACTCTGACGATTTAGCTCGATTTCATCGGGTGATATGTATATCCTTTTATTTATTTCTACCTTTACTTCTATAGGCATTCTTAGCTGTTTTTGTTACTTCATACGTTCCTGATTAATTTGATTGATTTCATTGGTGTTGCACTCGGTATTTGTGGTATAGCCACTTATTTATTTGTTCACTACCTCAGATGTACTGGTTTCATTCGATTTAATCACTTCCTTTGGTTTTTCATATTGATGTTGTTGCCTCCCTGCCTCTGATATACTCATTGAATCGCTTATATCTGGTTTTTGTGATTCTCCTTGGTCGTTCGTCCCTTTCGTTGTGATTACCCTTAATATGTCTTTATCAGTGATTTGAAGTTCAGTGATTTGAAATTCATTCCCTTTTTGGTCTTTCAACTTGGTTTGTGAGTCACACTTCCCGAATTGTAGGCATTTCTGTATACTCTGTTTATTGATTATTTCACTGGTTATTGGTTTAATTGGAGTCTGTAATTTAGTTGTTTCCCCAGCGACGGCTCGTGGAGGGAGTTACGGTGGGGCAGGAGGGTGGGGAGGGGGAGGGGCAGGGTGGAGGTTGCTAAAAACCGGCATATGGATAATTGCAGGTAAGTAAACAATTTAATTAATAAAACGAATTTCGTAGTGCGCCTTGCATCGCAAAATGCAATGCAGTGCGAGCTACGAAATTCGTTTTATACTTACCTGCAATTATCCATATGCCGGTTTTTAGCAACCTCCACCCTGCCCCTCCCTCTCCCCACCCTCCTGCCCCACCGTAACTCCCTCCACGAGCCGTCGCTGTGTTTCCCCCTCAAACTGTTTTGTCATCAACACTCCCATTGGATCCTTCATGAATGAGAATTTCTCTGGTATTTTACCTGACTTCTCAAACATCCTCGCTATTGGGGAAATTAACGACTGGTTTGGTTCAACTTATTTGATTTAACCTTTTTCGCTACCCTTGATTGTTGAATTTTCTTTGTACGTTTTACCGCTATTCCTGTTGTTCGCTCCTTACCAGAACGCATAAATCGCCAATATCTCAAGTCAGATCACTTTTGTTCTCCTCCGGCTTGTCCTAATTCTCCAAATTAGAGCAAAAGGAAATAAAATGAAAGAAGGAATAATTTCCGGTTAGTACCTGTCTTTCGTTCTGTTTTTCAACAACCTTTGCAGTTACGTAACAGCTTTTTCCACCTCCCCAGCCTGTATGCTCCTCTCCTCCACAGACTCAGTCACTTAGTTCTAAAGATCTTACTTGGGCCTTTGAATTAACAAGCAACAAGACGTCTGCGGGTACCGGGAACACCAGCCGTCGGGGTCAAGCAGTGGAGGCTGGTAGAGACCCAGTGGATGCTGATCTATAGAACGGAACGGAAAACTCCATTAGGCAGGTCACATTGAAGAAAGAAATATAATAATAGAAGCCACCCCGAGGGAGCAGGGCTGCCTTAGTTTGAGTTAGCCCTCTGCCCCTGCTGTGTTAAGCAGCCTTTCCAATATACTGTTCCTATTGTCTTGAACCAGTATTCACTGATTAATCCTCTCTAGGCGGAATTACTACAGCAACAGGCGACCCTCTGTCTCTATGGGCTATGGTCTCTGATCTCTGGTCTTTGTTTTACGTCCGTGTATAGGCTGAACTTCTGATATACAGCTCCTGTCTTATTAGCAAACATTTGATTATCCCACTGTGTCTCCACCGAGCATCACCCTCCACGGATCCTACTACTATGAATAGCCTCTAATCACGCCCAAGCTCTTATGCCCACTGTAATATCGCAGTTCCAAGGTACTCCAACCTTGACAGCAAAAGAAGTATCACCTCCTCACCTCTGGTGTAGAGGGGCTAGGGAGGACGCCTTACTCAGTATCAGTAGGGGTCAGTCCGTGACTCAGTCCGTGGCTCAGTCCACCTGCCCTGGTCTGCTCTGCTCCTTAGCTCCTTAGCTCTGCTCTGCTCCTCAGCACCAGAGCACCAGAGCTCTCCCGCCTAGTCCGGGGGCATTCACGTGACCAGAACAGCTTTGTGGCAGAATTGACCACGTCTCTCCCGATCGTGGCTCTCCCGGCCGTGACTCTCCTGGGGTATGCTCCTTCTTTGCATCAGGCCCGGTTCCAGGAATTTTTATTTGGGTGGGCCAAAGGTGCATTCGGGTGGGCCACTGCGAGCTCGATTTTTCGCATATATGTCTAGGCAGACCTGCTTCAGGGCCCTCCTTTATCTCTTCTTAGTCTTACAAGGCCCAGTAAAATGCACTCTTTCCCTAATCTCTTTCTAAATGTGATCACTCTCAAAAAGTGTTTTTTCCATGTATTGTCCCTTCGATGGGAAGATGAGGTTTTTGAGGTGGGAGTATCCGGCAAGTGACACTTCTCGGGCTCCCTCTGTGCGAGCCTTCAGGGAGAATCCCTCTTCATTACTACCTCCACCTGACCACAGACTCTGCAACGCACTCCCTTACAGGCTTGATTATCCACTACTCCTCTCTAGTGCACCTTATCTCACAGATGACCTTGGGTCCCAGCCCCATATCAGGCACCATCAGGCTCCATTTTCATTTTTCCTGGTAAAAACATTAGGAAAATCACCTTCAGACTGAAAACATTGAATATAGCAGAAAATATAATTAGCACGCACTTTAAAGTATTTTCAGCAGTAGCCCTTATGACCCGTCTGCTAATTAAATAAACAAAAACAGAAAGGCCGGCTTCAGCTTTGATGTGAAAGTCTTTTTTGGCGCTGCGCCAATAACCTCTTTCTCCGTAAATACTTTTATTCCCACCTTCCAACAGTGCCCCTAATCTCCCAATGGCCCCCTCTATTGACCTCCTCCTCGGATTCCCTAAAAGCCACACGTCACAAGTGCCCCTCATCCCCCCATAGCCCCTCCCCCTATTGACCTCCTCCTCGGATTCCCTCAATGCCACCCTCCACTAGTGCCCCTCATCTCTCCCTAACTACCCCTCCACCCCATGACCTCCTCCTTGGATTCCCTCAATGCCACCCTCCACCAGTGCAACTCGTCGCTCTTTAGCCCCTCCCACTACCTCCTCCTCGGATTCCCTCACTGCCACCCTCCAACAGTGCCCCATATCTTTACGTAGCCCCTCTCTCATATGCATTTCATTTGTTGTATAGTGCTACTCATATCAGTGTAGTGTGTGTCAGTACTTTACACAAAGCACACATTATACAGCTACAATGAATCATACAAGTATGTAAATCAGTCTACAGGGAATGTCACATAAGCCAATGAGGATTACAAGGTGTATGAATCACATGTCATCCATACTGGTGGGCGGGATATTTTAAGAGGGTTTGGTCTGGGGAAACACAACCTTAGGATTTAAAGAGTATTCCATGGGGGTCAGCTTTACTGATAAAAATGTATATCTGCCCAAACATACTAATTTTAGCAACATTAGAATAATGAAAGACTGGGGAAGTTCTAACTATATCACAAAACCAAAAAAGCAAAGTTCTAACTATACCATTCATGTTTGTATGCAGCTCTTTGATGACACTTCATTGGTTACTGTCGTATGTTAGGATTGTAACTTCTGAACTGCAAGTAACACAAGGATCTCTGTGACAAAGGCAGTAACCCACTGAGCTATCCAGGGCTTTAAGTGGGCCGGGTCTCACTGGGCCTGAGCACCGGCAGTTTTTTTAAAGGGGCCTCGAAAAGGGTCTCTATCGGGCTCTGTTTTGTGCGCTGGTCACAGGTAGTCCTTTTTTCCCGAACTGCAGTGACAGCAGTCTGCTTTCACTGCAGTCTGGAAAAAAGTGCCACAGCACAAAACATAGCCCGATAGAGCCCCGTTTCGAGACAGCAGGCACATCGGTGTACCCTGCTCACACTACTCACAAGTGGAATGTTATGGCATGATGTCATGCCAGGTGAACGTTGTAGGGGGAAGGGAAATCCTTTAAAGGCAGTCATTTTCTCTCTGGATTTCCCTTCTCTTTTTGAAACTCAGGAGCAGCAACATTGTTTTGATGTCACCAGTGCTTTAAGTGGAAGCTTTTGCAATATCATATACAAGCCATAGTTGCTGTTATTTATCTTATGCAACTAACAACCATTGACAAAGCCAATAGTCCTGACTTGTAGGTTTGATGTTACTTGTTGTATTAAATACCTGGATGCAATGACAGAAACAGCAAAATACAAGTTGGGCCTCACACTGCTAAACACAGATTTTTAACTTACAGTTTTTAAGCCAGGTCCTCAATTACATTGGCCACGCCCCTTTGAGAAACCCCCCAGTTTTTTCATCCCACTCAAAGCCCTTGAGCTATCCACATAAAATACAGTTCATCTGCATTTGAAAACTACTAACAGACAAATGATTGCTCTCCAGCAGGATAATTAATCACCAGTGTTATCTGGGCATTTTGTATTCTTATTGTTGTCCTGCATCGGCCATGATAAGGATAAAAACTGCTTAAATGAAGCACACACGTATGTGTCCTGCTGGGCCTGTGCAGATTTTAAAAAGAAAAATATATAGTAACACATTCTCTTACCTACTACATTAGTCAAACTTTGTGTCACAGCCTGATGTGAGAAGCCGCTGCAGGGGTCAGGAAAGGTGAATAGGAATAAACAAACCTCTTTTTTCCTGGCTGCACTGAAAAAGAAATATAAATGCAGCAGGACAGTAGGCAAAGGTTACCAATGGTTACCCTTGTCAAAGAAAGGATTTTGTCGTCTTTCACCATGCAGAGATGAAGGGGTGAAAAAATAAACAAAGCCTCGTTAACATTTAAATGGTCTTTTAAAGACCTGTTAAGTACTCTAGTGCGGCTGCGATCATCTCTAAAACTGTCTGTCTGTGTGTGTGTGTGCGCCCCTCGGCGGGTGCTGACACACGCGACGGGGGAGGGTTGAAGCACTTAGATCCCAAAGACGCCTGCCTTCAAGCCCTCACTGCGAGGGCCATGGATCCTGTTTGGGTGGGCCAGGCTCATGTTTGGGTGGGCCTGGCCCACCCGGCCCACCCTCTAGAACCGGGCCTGCTTTGCATATGCCAGGTCCGGGTTCGGGGACGGGTCCGGCAGCGGGTGTAAAAGTAAAAAAAAAAAAACAAGATGAGCCGTAGCCGTAGCGGTTTCCCTGTCCCTTAGCTTCGCTCTCCACGCTCGTTCGGCGTTCGGTGGTTTGGCTCGCTGGCTCTCTGGTTCTCAAGGCTCTCTGGTTCACTCTACTGGCCACTCCAAGTTGCAAGGGATTAAGCATAGCAACACAAAATGCATTTTAGAGCAAGCAGTGAGCACCCACTGCTTTAATACGCAAGGAAGACTAACAACAGAACGCAAGAGTGGTGCCTGTTGCCTGAACCTTCAGCTAGCTGCAGGTCCTGTGCTGCTGCACATTTGTAATAAGCAATGAGCGACTCACAAATGTGCAGCCATGTTTTCATGACTCCCGGTCTAAAGTGAAGAATAACCGAGTTTAAAAGAAAATGCTTTTATCTCCTGACGAAACCTCATTATAGTGGATGCAATACAGTCAGGAACAATATTCAAGTTGCTACAGATAAACACGTCGGCAGAGAGTTTTGAACCTTTATTACCTCTCAAGCGATGACTAACTATCACATATCCTTGCTGTGTGTCATTTTTTAATCATACAATTGGCAGGTCCTCAACAAGATAAGAGGAAACCACAGAATTAGTGTCATGGGGATTTAGCAAACCCTTAAATCCTAAACGTGAAAAATTAGATCACATTTGGCTAGTGAGTGGAAGCTTCTTCAGGAAAGTTGTCATCTTCCAAGCTATTGCATATGTAGATTTTACTGGGCAGTAAATGTCATTAGCATAATCCTGTCAACTCTCCTCACTGCACCCCATTTCTTCCCGTTGATAAAACACACATGGATGCTGGATTTTTTTAAGCAGAAAATGATGGTCTCCTGAGCCTATGCCTATCCAATAATTAAGCGTTACAGCCTGCAGCCAATTGCAATAATATAGCCTTAGAGCCAGCCGCTGCAGACTCTACTGGCCATTGAAGGCCTGCTTCAGTGTTAAAGTCCCAAACCAAAGGTGCTACGGAGGGCTCTAAGGCTATTAGAACATTCCGCCCCTTCAGGGCAAAATTTTCTAATTTGTAAAACAAAGGCCTCACAGATCCCGGGGTGGGTTGAAGTCCCCTCGGGCTCTGAGGCCTTTGTTAAACATTAGAATGGTGATGCTTGGGGCTTCTACCACCCATTCGAAGCCCAGAGCACTCCACTGTTTACAATAGAGCGCTCAACATTCTAATGTTCTAATGGTTGCTAAAGGCAGAGCCCGAGTTATAATCCTGAGCTGCAGGTGAGGGCATGTAACAAGGGTGAGGTCCTTTAATAACTTTTGTAGCCTAAGGAAGAACAACTATCATACTATTAGTGTGTTCTGGCCACAAGGGATTGAATATTTTACATATTTTACATTGAAAATGGCGGAACAGAGAGATAAACATTGGAATGTTGGAGCAGAAGGTCTGTATCAGTTATGTTATTGGACCTGAGCCATTCCATTGTCTTCAGTGGATCTCTCAACAATTTATTGTATCTAATTTTAATAAAAGTGTGTATACTTCAGCTTCATATCACTGTACAGGTATGACCATAACCACAGCTCAGTAACACTTACTTGATGAAACTCTGAAATCTGAAAGTTTGAGCTGGTACCTCTGCATTTCAACCTGGGACCTGCTAGGTGAATAAGCTCCTCAGCAACAAATATTTGAGCTCACTGGCCTATTTGCTATTTCTTATGAGCAAAATACATTTAGAGCTTTTATAGTTTACAGACATTTTTTAAATAGATTAAGCGTTTTCTAATGAGAAAAATATATTTTGCACACAGGTATCCAGTTAGCCTGAGTTAAGAAAGCCAACCTGTGCCGAGTGGGGACTGAATAAAAGCTGGCAACACAGAATCTGCGTTCTATTGTCATCCGTTCTGTGTTTTACTTTATTGCTGTTCGACGTCTTTAAGAAATTCTTTTGCTTCTTTGCAGCAATGCAGACATAGACTGGTACCGCGAAATCCCTGACCTTCATCCCGTGTTTAATGAGAGCGAGCCAGCATGGGACTGGGAGGACGAGCAAGGCTTCTCGGCGCTTCGGCACTCAGGTGAGAGACCTGGCCAAGGACACATATCTCGGCTCCTGCGCTCACTCGCTCAGGTCTGTCCTCAGCAGTAGGTCATGTGAGAAATCCAGTCGCCTGGCTTTCGGAATTTTTTTTCGTGTCTTGGTGTAGGGGCCTGGCACTGGATATGAGAGATGGACACTATTAGACCAATCCACGTCCACATTCCGAGAACACACTGCAGCTTCAAAGGTGGACTACACCTGACTTCGAAACAGGCAGACTTCTCCATCAAGGCAAACCACATGCATTCACAAAGAAACTACAGTGACCTTCTATCCCTTGTTTCCCACCCCTTTCTCTGGAAGTGCTTTGACGTGAATTGGTTTGTGTGGCTCCATGTATACAACTTTCCCTATTCATTCATTCAAGTTATCTAGCTACTTCAGATTTTGAGGCAGTCCCATGCCATTTCAGTGTCACACTAATATTCGTGATCAGGAGGGGCCCTTCTTTCACCCTGAACTGTTTCTTCATATTTTAAAAATAAACTAATTTTCGTGATCAGGAGGGGCCCTTCTTTCACCCTGAACTGTTTCTTCATATTTTAAAAATAAACTAATTTTCGTGATCAGCGGGGGCCCTTCTTTCACTCTGAACTGTTTCTTCTCATTTTCTGCCATTTGACTATGGCAAGTTAGCTTGTTACTTGAGCTATATTGCCCCCTGCCAAGGGCTATAACAGTCGTTGAAGGCCCAGAACAGAAGCTACGGGCCCAAGCTGATAGTGAAGGCACATAAAGAGGGTGGGGCCATTAACAACACTTATAGCTAGGCAGAAGGGTTGTAAAGCTACTTGAACATTCCACACAATGGGGTAAAATGTCCTAAATTAAAGGTGAAACGGAGAGACAAACATTGGAATGTTAGAGCAGAAGGTCGGCATCAGCCATTATTGCTGCCAGCCATTACATTGTCTTCAGAAGAGCTCTCAATATTCAAATGTTCTAATAATGATACATTCCAGGTACATTTGTCTTGTCCTCTTTGATTGGTTGTCAAAATACTGTAAAGTTAAGTAATTTGTAATTTTGAGAACATCATGCAGACATTACAAACAGTAGGTTTACATAAGTAGAGGGACAAGAAACAATGTGTTAAACAACCTTCCATTTTAATAAATTTAGGAGGCGATAGGAACAATATAAATGCATTCATTGTAAATGTCCTGGAGTGCATGTGAACAGCAGGTGTTGTTTTGGGAGGAAATGTGTTGTGACATTGTTTGAATACATTCTGTGTTGTATTTCTTTAATAGGCAAATGTGAATGCAAGGAACAAGTGCTAGGAAACCCAAAATTGTTCTGTGCTATGCAGTACTCATTCGGTGAGTAATGAGAGAAACATTTATCTACTTCTTAATTATTGGAATTATATATCATTGTCTGATGTTACTCTAGGTCTCAATGAAATTACCGAAATGTTTTCAAAGTTTACATGAAAAATATCCCATACCTACTTTTGCAACAGGATAGAAGCCTCACAAAGTGGACCCTTTCTTAAAATTTTTCGTTAAAGACGTGAATGAAAAAGTAAATATGATTGTGTGTAAGAATTATGCGGTAAGCCTATCCCGTAAAAGCCCAGTTAAAGTTCAAAGGGATTAAAAGGATATGATGAAGCATCACAGGGTATGATTGAAACACATCAAGAGGCTGTTGAGGATTTTAATCCTCCTAATTTCTGTCTATTGCTGCAGAGCACCAACACTGTCTCTCGTTGCTAGCACATGGAGGACGAGGAAGAGCTGGGAGAGTGTGGGGGGGGGGGGGGCGGGGAGCACAGAAATGACATCGGGTAAGAGAACACTAGACCATGGGCTCTTCAGGCAGGTTCTGAAGCCTTTCCAAACATTTTCAAATGCCACTTCAACACAGAGGGTCAAAACCTGAGAATGTCAAATGGATTCATCTTGGCTGAGAAAGTACTTTTTGCAAAAGCTTCCATACATCTGAGATATAGTCTGTCTAGGGAGGTTAACCATTGTCATCTGCTGGTTGCTGTGGGACCGGGAGCTTGTGAACCAGACACAGTGTATGAACTTTAGCCTTTGTTTGTAACTACAAAGCTGGCTTGATGTAGCCCAGTCATTCTCGGCCTATTATGCAGGGCACACATAGAACCATCCAGAGCATGCTGTGTCTTGTGCTCTTTGCTGGGAAACCTATAAACATGAGGATTGAAATAGGAAGTAAATGTGAGGATTACTGGATATCCGGGGCAACGCTGCACATTATAACATCCTATGGTGCTTGAAAAAATTGTCTGAAAAGGTTTCTTCGACGCAGGCACATTTCTTCAGAATTACTGGAGAGTCTCATTGAGGGCTTTAGAAGTGATTCTTTTGTGAGAGGTCAGATTTAAGTATTCACAAATTAATTCCTCTGCAAGTCAACACATCAAGGGCGGCTCCTCCGCTAAGTCAGAGTAGCGTGGCCTCACAGGAAAAATAAAATGATAATACCAGCAAGTTATAATCATTTTGTTTTTCAGTGCTCCTCTGTAGGGGCGGGGCAGGCAGGACTGCCACAGATCAGAGGGAGGAGTGGTGGGCACTCTCTAAATGTGCTTGACTGTTTGGCCAGCTATCTTGGGCCAGCCAAACCATCATGCGCATTTGGCATGTTCTCCACCGGGCTGTGTTGTAGTCCCAATCTGAGTGCTGAACCACAGCGCACAGACCAATCATGATGCTGCTATCTGCAGCGTCGTGATTGGCTAGGGGAATCTGAAAGCCTGGGTGCTTCCTGTTCCTGCTTCCTACGTTGACGGAAGTAGAAGAGGACGGAGGAGAAGCGGCAGATGGCTGGAAAGTTGATTGTTTTGTATTTATTTTTATTCCCCCTGCCCAACACTACTGCCCTGTAGTAGCCGCTACTGCAGCACATCCTTGTTCTTCAGGTGCAATCATCCGGAAGAAATAACAGCAGAAAGTAATGGGAGAGGGTGCCTAATTTGAGAATAGTAGGCAGGTCTATCCCTAATTCATTCAGAATTTGAAGCCCATGTGCAGTAAGACAGTACTTTGTTCAGGAAAAAGGCTCATACATGTATCAGTATTTGGTGTATGTGTGTGTGGTAGAAGAGACGTTTGCTGACGACTAGCTCTGCAGTCCTAATACGAAGCCACAAAGAGTTACCGCCCCTGATGGTCTGGAGCGGACTGGTCATTATATACCATCAAACTGTTGTTCCACTGCGTCTCCATGCAAACTGAGGATACCTAAAATAATGCAGTTTCCCAGTGAAAAATATACTATCGCAGGTGTGTTTGTGGTTCCAGCTGCTGGTGTGTGTAGCTTGAAAGCATGCTAAGTAGCGGATCTGCACTGTTGCCAAAACAAACTGCATGTTCAAAACAAGCATTGCAAAGACTATAATTCTAGTCTTAGCCAGCTGGTCTGATGATGGTTAATTTTGAATTTGTATTGCAAGCATATACCACAAACATAAATAGAAAAATTAAAACATGCAATGACCTTAACATGACTGCCATATGCTCACGATAATAAAAATACAATGAAAACACATTCAATGACGTTGCTGTTTTACTGTTGAATTTGTTTAAATAACAAACTTTTCATCTGGGACATGCATTTTATTATTATTATTTGTGAAGATTAAATCGCTACCTAACAAAGCACTATACCTGCAGGCTGCTCTAAAGTTACAATGTCAAACATTTTATTTTTATTTTTTTCAAAGTATTTTATTATTTTTTTATAAACAGATACATTAGCATTTCTGTCACGGGGTTAGCCAAACGTAGTATGTATTGCAGTGATTACAGGTACTGTAACTTGAGATACAAGTTTAGCTAATCCCCTCCACATTGACTTGCTGGGAAATTAGGCATAGGATAAAGGAAACTGAAAATAAATGTTCATTCAACTGAGCCCCTAAAATACAAGCAAAATTAATAGCAAGATTTAAAAGTAGAATAAAAAGCAGGTAAAATAGAACACACTTCGAACCAAATGTGGCACTGAAGCACACAGGCTGTGTGCAGCCACTCAGTGTGAAGGTAAAGTGAGGTGGGATAGCTCATTCTCCTGTGCTGGATGCAATGGTGGGCACAAAGAAAAAGGGAATGGCAATTTAACAGATCAATGGATGGAGCCCTCTAACCAAAAGCCACTCTCTTAATATATATCATGTGTGAATTGCTTAGTAAAATAGTAGTTTGGTGAGACAACTAAAGCTGTTTCAAAGGCCAGGCCTACAAAGCCTCCTTGCACAGTATGATGGTGTTCTAAAAATGTCATTAGAACCATGGCCTACTGTCTCCTGATTGCACCTGCACCCCCACCACGTCTCCCTCATTCCGCTGGCTCCTCAATGCACATTTGCCTTTACCGGGAAGAAATGCGTTGACTTCGTGCACTCATTAAAAGACAAATATTTTTCAATTGGCATGGCCCAGCTGAGCCTCAAAGGTGAAGATTTTCATAAAATTAAAGGACATTAACTTTTGCTGGCTGCAGCTTTCCACATACATCTCCTTACCTTAATATGAGAGTGACAGAGAATGCAGATTGTCCTACCTATGTTTCCTTTAGCTTGGGGGTGGTCTTTTCCCCCATCTGAATGCTCCACGTTGATGTAGAGTAAACATACATGTCCGTGCTTTGCAAATGCGTGCATGGATCTGATGAAACAGGCCGAGAGCCCTCGCCGTTCTGGTTCTGTATCCTGCACCTGAGCTCAACATGGCCCTGTAGTCACCACAAGGCCCTCCACGGAGAACTAGAGGCGAGCAGCCAATGAGCGCTTAGCCTTTGCTCTGGTGAAACCTTATGATATTTCAAAGCTGCTGAAGTAATGATAAGCGAGCAGGGATCATTCAGTATGAAGACCCCTCGGCTGCTAGCTTACATGTATGATACCAAAGCGAAAGCATTTACTGCTCTTTTCAGTGCCCGTCTCTTCTCACTGCCAGATGGGATTGTGAAACAAATGTCAGTAATTACACTTATCTTTATAAGTTGATTAAGATACATTTCTACACTACTCTTCCATTCCCTGCTTCAGGAATACACATTTAATGAAACAGCCAGTCCTTCCTTGCCATTTAATGTTCACCCTTTGACTTTTCCAAATGTTTCTATTTTATATAGCACAAACTTCACCCGGAGGTATTGGAGCGCTTTACCTGAGCAACAGTAACACTACAGAAAGTCACATTCATGCGACACAGAATGTTAGAGCATGTGCTCTGGCTTCCGAGATATATAGTTTTCTACAAGGCACTTGGAGCCCGCCCACTGCTTACCATTCATTGCCTTCATTGTCATTCTCATTTGCTTCCTTGCAACTGGGCAACGCGTGCCGGCTTCACTTCCTCTTCTTTCATGTGAAGTATGGGCCAACCACTGTTTGCTTCATCGTAATTAGAGTCCTTCAGCTTCTCCCACTGTGATTGAGGTACTATTGCTTATTCCCTCCCACCCCATCCTCCCCTTACCTGTATTGTCCCCCACCTGCCATATGTTAAAAAAAAAGCACTATGACGTTTCATAGCACTTTTTTCTAGCTTTTTTCTCTGAACAGTCGTATTAACAGCAGGGCAAAGCAAGCAATGAACGGTTGAGCTGTAATCTCTTTTTCTAGTGTCTGGTTCCCTTTCTTCTGCGTCACTTACAGTGCACCTTCAAAGCAGCTCTTTTAGAACTATAGAGGCCAGTAATGAAATGTGCATTTTTGTAGTGTTTCATCTGTGTAATAATGCACATTGTATGGTAAGAAGTGTGAACGCTGCAAATGCTCTTCTCTCTATGGTCACTTGGAAAATAATGAAAATTGTGATTGTCTAGTGTGCTGGAATCCTTTAAAGGTTTTACTGAGCTTTTGGGGAACATTAAATGTACTTTTTTCTTTCTTCTCAAAATGCAGCCTTTTAGTGGGTTGGTGGCTTCCACATAACCGCACCATCACTTCACTGAGAAAAGGCACAATGCCCTGACATTAAGGAGCGCCATCGCCTTCAGTCCTCTGGTTGTCAAATAGATGTGTACTAGGTGGTAGAGAGAGGTGGAAGGAGGTGGACAATGCAACTCACATCGACAAATGTGGTGGAGCAGGGTTGGCCATGGAAAAATGTACTTATTGTAGTTGAGCTTATATGTTGCGATGCACACAGTATAATCACTGGCGTAACGAAACTTGAGGAGGCCCCCCCTGCAAAAGTACACGGAGGGCCCCCTGGCCCCGAAACCAGTTAAGAGCTCTCAGGCCTGGGGCTGCCATCCATGCACAGTGTCCCAGGAGTTCAGGGCCCCCATACTCTGGGGCTAATTTTAGGCCTCTGGTACAAAGCAGTACAAAAGGGGGTGGTAATGGACGGAGCATCTGAACCAATCAAACACTCACACCTAGTCAAAAGATCTGGGTTTAATCCATCACCGTTCTTTAGCCCACTCTGCCACCCCAGTTCAGACATGGCTATATGCAAATCAGTCTGACCCTGTGCCTCATGGGAACAGTCCAGCCCGAACTGCCAAGCCATGCCTTCCCTGGACCGGAAACAAGCTTCCGAGGACCGGTTTCTGGCATTCCAGCAGATTACATAACTGCATTTTATGTAGATAGCTTGGTGGGTTAACTGTTTTTGCCACAGAGAACCTAATGTCATCGACGTTCATGAGTTACAATCCTAATATAGAACAGTCATCAAAGAGCTGCAAGTAAACTGCATGGTATAGGTTAGGATGCTATATGTTCTTTTTATCCCCTGTCTTTCCTTGTCTATTCCTAATGTTGCTAAAAAGGGTTTGTTTGGGTGGATATACATTCCTATTACTAAAGCCAACCCCAACCAGCGCTTTAAAACAATGGAGAGACGAGGGACACTGTTGGCGAGGGGGGGGGAGTGAGGAATCCATGGAGAAGGAGCGGAGGTCATTGGGGGGGCACCAAAAAAAGATTGGCCCACCTGGTGCCACCAGCGCTAAAGCCGATCCTGGGCTTCAGCTTGTGTGAGATCAGGTCCGTTCAGCTATATATGAAGAAAATACACATTTAAGGGCCAGGCTGTGAACTGTGAGAGGTGTGAATCGAGCAGCAGGGTTACCAACTTCCAAACAGAGATACTAAAGCCAAGCTAGAGCAGTGTTAGCTCTGAGCCACGTGAGTCCTGACACCTGGACCTGGGGAAGCCGGGGAAGACACGAGTCAGAAATGCGGGAGAAAAGGGGGCTGCCCGGGGAGGGGGGGAGGGGGGAGAAAGAAAGGGCTGCAGGAGGTAGGGAGGATTGTAAGAAAGATGGATGAATGCAAGAGACTGGGGACGCAGGGATGAGGGAAAAATGCGGAAATTCTTTGGGAATGTGCGAAAGTTGAAGGAGTGGAATAAAGGTCCGGATTGCAGGAGGCAGCACGGAATGGATGAGAGAAGGCCAGATATTGAAGGGAAGCTGAAATGCATAAAAAAACTGGGGGAATCAGGAGCGAACTGAAGCAGAGAGTTGGAAATAATCAAGCAAGGGAGTTGCAGAAAAGTCGGAGAAAAGCCCGGGAGAGGGAGATAAAAAGGAAAAGGGAAAGAAACGCGACGGAGGGGGTCGGGGTCTGAGGGACATGAGATAAAATAAAGAAAGTGTACCGAATAGCTAATGGAATGTTGGAGACTGGGACGTTCAATGAGGTAGAATGAATACAGGAGAGCTTGCAAAGTTTATCACAAAGTGGAAGAAAAGCTTTGAACTACCTGCCATGGAG
Source organism: Lissotriton vulgaris (assembly GCF_964263255.1). Taxonomy (NCBI): domain Eukaryota; kingdom Metazoa; phylum Chordata; class Amphibia; order Caudata; family Salamandridae; genus Lissotriton; species Lissotriton vulgaris. The sequence goes on along the minus strand of NC_141685.1, from coordinate 1,766,076,662 downwards.
ACATCAGCACCAATGGAGGCGGCTTCCTTGCTGAAGGTGGGGGTCAGAAAGGTCTGGTCTGCTGCTTCAGTGGCAGGCTCCCGAGTGCGGCAGAAGACCGGGCAAGCTTAGACTGGGGCTGGCAATAATTAAATTAACCCCTTCCATGCTGGTGACGAATCCCAGCCGTCACGCTCTGCGGCGCTCGTGTGCTGATGACGGCTGGGGTTCGTCACGGCCCCGCCCTGTTCTTTTGTTTACCGCACAGCGGCGGAAACGGCCCAGCATGGAAGGGGTTAAGGCCGCACAGTCCCGCTCAGCCGCCTCACGCGCACTTTTGATTGCGCAAAGCGGCATGCGCAGGAGAATGGCCAACCCCACCCTAACGGTGAAGCCTGCGCAGACGCGGCCGTACACCATTTAATTTATAATGAGGCTGCGGGGAGGTGGAACTACAGCGAGTGTAACGTTAGCTACATAACTCACATCCCAGACGGATGTGTGCAGTGCCAACTGGTTTCGGGCTGCGCGGCCGCGGAGGGGGTCCCTGGTGGAGCGCTGGGGCCACCGCACCATGGGGGGGTGCGGGGGCCTGTGTTACGCCCCTGAGTATAATGGGTCATGTTAACCAATGTTCAAGTCTTAAATGGAACTCTATTTTTCCCTCCCTTACATTCCCATGGTAAAGTCGGAAACCCTACCTCAACCTTGCATAGCTTAGGGACAGATGGTGAGCTACCTGGAGTGAGTCCTTCTTCAAGGCAATTTGGCACCTTTATGCCATTGGTGCTCCTTTTATTGGACCTATGTAGCTATACCTTGTTTACCTACACATTTATCAATAACACTTACCTTTCTCTTATGTAGTCTATGCATAGAAAACGCCCTGTGTACCAAAATATATACAGATGCAAAGGCGCCTTTCGCCCACCTTTTTATACAGTGGTGTAGCAAAGGCGCAAAAAGGAAAATGGCCCCAAACCCCTGATTAGGTATAAAACAAACCTGCCCAATTGGGCTGTAGTGGCTACTTCACAAGACATGTCCCCAAAACTACTGCACCAGTTGCCCCAATAACAATTATGAACCCGCTCTCTGTATCTCTTCAAACATCCATGAATGTGTCCATCCCCTTCTTACTTATTCTCCATTTCAGGGTGCCATGCACCTCTCATTAGCATCCTACTCTTCGTCCATTTTTAAACATTACCCTCCCTCTCTACATTCTCCACAGCGGTTTGCCTTTTGTGAATCTCCCCCGTTTCTTATGGTCTCTTCTATTTTGAATCTCCAACCCTGTCCCCAGAACATCCCCAATTCTTTAACATGATTTCTCTCCCATCTTCTCACTTCCTTAGTATCTCTCTGTTGCCAACCTTCACTCAGCTATTCCATCTTGGAGATCTCCACTTTTTGCTCACCCCTCTCCATTCTTTACTGATATTTTCATTCTGTACAGTATCAAACACTTTTTCCCGACCAAAAAAATTATTCATTATTATTTTATTTCCCCCCTTTCTCCCCCTTTACTCTTTCGCCTATTATTGCCTTTTTTTTCATTGTATCTTTCTGCTCTGTAGCTGCCTACTTTCCGCCATTCAGTTTCTCCCAATCTCTGCTATATCTCTAGACTCTTGATCCAGGCCCCAGGCGGACACTAGCAAAAAACGTTTGTGGGAGCTGCATATTTAATAAACGGCAATAGCTGCACTGCAGGTAGCCCTCCCTGCACTCTAAGCCCTGGTGCTACAGCACTAGCTGCACCACTGAGAGCAATACCCTAGCTTTTATAGACCGTAGATATATATAGTGCTCCCAAACACTCTAAACTTTAATCTTTCATCTCCTCATCCTATTTCCTCAGGTATCTAATTAGATATCCTCTATCTGTGCTGGATATTTTTTTTATTGTAAAAAGAACAATAGATGAACAGAATGCAGAACAATGTCATATATTCACACTAGTACAGAGATCTGGGCCTAAATCCATCATTTTTTGCTCACCATTCCATCCCAGTTTGGACCCAGCCATATGCAAATCAGTCTTGACCCTGCACCCATTGGGAACAGTCCAGCCCGAACTGCCAGGCAAGGTCCGCCCTGGACTGGAAACAAGCATCCTAGGACCGGTTTCTGGCCTTTTGCCCTCATCAGCCAGGATAGCTTGTCTCCAGTGGCATAGAGAGCACAGGACTCATGTCTGGGCATACCCGTCCCACCCGGGGTGACAAATGCAAAAAGAACAATTGATGGACAGAATGCAGAAAAATGACATACATTCACCCCAGTACAGAGAGCTGGGTCTAAATCCATCATTTTTTTGCTCACCATGACATTCCAGTTTGGACCCAGCCATATGCAAATCAGTCTTGACCCTGCGGCCAATTGGAATAGTCCACTCCGAACTGCCAGTCAGGTCCTCCCTGGACTGGAAACAAGCATCCTTTGGCCGATTTCGGGCTTTCAGCCCTCATCAGCCAGGATAGCTTGACTCCAGTGGCATGAGGGGCATGGGACCTGGCTTGGCAGTTCGGGCTGGACTATTCCCACAAGGAACAGGGTTGATTTGCATATGGCTGGGTCCAAACTGTGGTGGTGTGATGAGCAAAAGAATGATGGATTTAACCCAGATTCTTGTGATTGGAGGTGAATGTTTGCATTCTCCAGCATTCCGTCCATCATTTGTTTCTTTTGCATATGTAACCCCAAGTGGGAAGGGTATGCCCACAAGTGGGTCCCGTGCTCACTACACCACTGGATTCAAGCTAGCCTGGCTGATGAAGGGTGATGCCCTGAAATCCGGTCCCAGGATGCTTGTCTCTGGTCCAGGGAGGAACTGGCTTAGCAGTTTGGGCTGGACTGTTCCCATAAGGAACAGGGTCAAGACCGATTTACATATGGCTAGGTCCAAACTGGGGTGATGTGGTGAGCAAAAGAATGATGGATTTAACCCAGATCCTTGTGACTGGGGGTGAATGTTTGCATTCTCCAGCATTCCGTCCATCAATTGTTACTTTTGAATATTAATTGTTTGTGCCAAAGGCGCTCACCCCTGCAATGGACTTGAACTCACCTATCTGCATTAGCACTGTTGTATTTAAATCCCAGCCACATGTCTCTCTGCTTTCTTTGGTTTTGTATTCAGCTACACAATTCTGATCGGGAAATAGACAAAAAACAGCTATTGTGTCACTTTGTATGCACTTGCGCTTTGTACGTACCTACAAAATGATACAGGCTTGCATGTAATTGCGTTTTTTTAGTTATAGCCTAGGCAGTGCCTGCACTGTCTCTTCAAGACATGCTGTATTCACTCTGTTGGCTTACAGCCCACCCATTGCCTTTTGCTTGGTCACTTCAATTGTCCAAGAAAAAGGCTTGCTTACTATTGGCTAATCCTTCTTCTTTATCCCTACTTACTGTCATTTGTATCCTCCCACAGAGCAGTGTGGCTTTCATCTTCATGTGTTGTTTTTGTGAACTCCTTTTTCTTTCACTCGCCACTTGTTGGACCCAGCTTCCTGGGCACCAGGGGGCTCAGGGGTTACTGCACTCCAATCGCATCAACTGGAGTGTTCCCCACTGGTGTCCTGGGGCCTCAGTACTAGTGGACCCAAAACTGGATAACCAAGTACTCCTCTCCAGCACTTGACTTTCTCTGGGTAGTGAGACGGAGCAGTCCAAGGCTCACTGAAGGAGGTGAGGTGGGGTTAGACATTCAGAGTACACTGCACACCGTACTACCAGCTCATAAACTCAATGTCCAATAAGTGCTTTACTTTTTATGAAAGAAAAGTACTTTAATACACATAAGATAATTATACTACACATACAACTAGGATAACCAGTGAAACCCAGATAGATGTCTCTACAACCCTCTGGGCCAGAGTTCTGACCCCAAACAGTATGTAGTGCCTAGACGCCAAGCACTATAAAAACACAGTTAACATGAAACACACAATTAGCATTGCATATTACAGACCATGTTTCACAGGCCTGCTCAAATTTGCTAGAGCCTTGATACCAATCTTTGAATTGAAAAGATAAAGTTTCAGCATATAATGTGAAGTCAAAGGTTCTTGATCAAGCCCATAACCCACACCCAAAGCAACAGAAGTGCCCTCCCATCCTGAGTGAGGACACTGCTCTAGTGGTGTCAGGGATCTGACCACAGGTGCCTGATGTATTGGCACAGTTTACTGGAGTCCCACTAGTCCAGTAGCCAATGGCTAGCTGTAGGAGGGTAGTGGCTGGACAGAGTGCCAGTTCACCCTGATACCTCCAGAGATCACAGAAAGAAAGGTGGGGGCCAGTTGCACTGGCCTCTATTCCCAGCTACTGATTGTACAGGCTCCCACAGCACAGGAGAGGAGATTAGAGAGGATTTGATCTCACCTTCAAGGACTAGAATCAAGCTTCCCGCTCTCTGGCTCCCGTGATGTGCTGCAAGCTTCCTTTCCACACCATCTTCCTTGATGTGCCGCAAGCTTCCTTTCCACACCAACTCCCTTGATGTGCTGTAAGCTTCCTTTCTACACCTTGGGCAGCTGTCTGCAATGTCCTTGTTCAAAAGTGCACACTCCACAAGTCTCACAGAGACAGCTGGCCTTCTCCCATGCTGCTGATGCCCTGGATACTCATTGAACTCTTGGAAGCAGTCTCCAACCGTCAGAGAAAACTTCCTAAAGTTCCAGACGCTGTGAGCACGTGTCTTATCTCTTGCCTTCACACTGCGGGTCGCGGTTGGCTTCCCTTGGACAGACCTGGTGTGGCCGCCTCTTCAGTCATAAAACCAGTCTTGAACAACAGCTGACCACCCAGTCCAGACTTTTATCACCTCTGATTGATAGGCTCATCCAGTCAGAGGGTCTGCTACTTTTGCATCCTGAATACAGCTCCAATCACAAAACATTCATGGTATGTTCAATGCATGACTAAAGCATGCACAGATGACCTACAGTCTTCCCTGGTACCAGCCTGTGCAATTCCCTAAGGAGGAATTTAAATTAACTCCAGACGAGGAGGCACTGACCAGTGGGGTTAGGGTCCTCTTAGCAGAGTTATTGCAGCTAAACCCAGATACGCGCTGAGTGTCTACCCCAGCCCACCAGGCCTCTCCAAGGAAATGGGGAGGGTACCAGGGGAGCTGGGATGTCCAGCAGAACAGTTTGCATTCCACACACTGGCTCAAGTCACCATTCTTCCCCAGTGCACCCACGGGTTTTCAACCACATGTCAGGTAGACAAAGGCAACAGGACCACAGGCATGGCAGACTGCACAGACTTGATCAGGAGGGTGGGTAGTGACGCACCCCTCCTTACTATAGATGTATTTCTGTCACCACTGTCAGTCTACCACAGCCTGGGTAGAGAGGGCAGTAGCCACTCTCTGAAAAAATAGGGGTGCACTAGGCATGGCCCCTTAACCTGAGAGCCAAGCTCTCGGGTCTCAATCCATGTAAACAGGGTGACCCGAAGTGGACATGTATGATTGTCATGCTCACTGAGGTAGGAATCTAGAAACCATACAGTAGCTTTTCAGTGACTTACCTGGAGATTAGCATAAGGCAGGGGAAACACTCTCTCCAGAGACATGCAAGAGACTTCCCGTCCCAACGTCACTTTCGGCTCATTGCAGTCTACAGCCGCGCAGAACTCTGGTTACTGGCATAGCGGCGAAGTAGATCAGTAGCATTTCCCTTAGATCAGGTGTCAGCATGCCAGCCACTTAAGGAGGCTGCAGATCTTTCTTTTATAAACATGGTACCCACTTTCCTAAACATGTGTTTCAGGTTCTCTAGCTGCATCATCTAGTATAGAAATCATCTCGCCTTTTACCGTTACCCTTCTTATCTACTCTTCCGCTACGCTTCCTAAGCAACTGGCCTGTCCAATTCTAACAGCGATAATATCACGCTGGCCCTGCCCCGTCACATGATCCGGAAGGAGACTGTACAGTTCAGCGATGAGCGAGAACGATGTAAACACCCTGCATGCGCACCTCCACATGATCAAAATCGAGTTATTCTTCTCGTTCGTTTGCAGTAGTGGTAGCGGAGATGTCTTTATTTCAATACTGTGATAAAAACACGCGGCCAGCAGATCCAGCTGATCATTGAATCTCTTGACTGATGCACTGCTGGCTGTAAACGTGGCGTGGATGTGCACAGAAAGGGCTCCTGAACATTCACTTAATGGACTGCATGTGTACCCCCCTGCAATGTGCACACTCTGCTCCTGAGATATAGAGAGACACTCACCGACACACGTACGCACACACATGCATTCACACTCTTTGTGCCTTAGAAGTATGCACACACTGAGACCCAAAGTACATACCAGCAAACAAGCTGTACCCCCCTAGTGGGGACACACTCCGTGTCCCCTGAAGTATATTCACTCTCTGCCACCTGATGTGTACACACTTTGTCTCCTAAAACACGCACACCTATTGAATTGAATGTATTAACTGTACAATGAATTAAAATCATTACAGTAAGGAATACAAAACAGGCATTGTATAAAAAGATTAAAAAGATTGAAAAATCTACACAAGATATGTTAAAAAGACTATAAACACTTCAGTTTGTTATTGGTGAGGGTACCTCCCCTCCCCAGTGGCCTACTTGATCAACGGCACCCAAGTTTGTGGTCATGCTCCAGTACTCCAACTCATGTTTGTAGAGCCCCCATAGCCTTGAAGATGGACTGCTTTATAAGTCAATTAACCCTTGTTCTGGGTGCTCCAAGTTGGAACCATGTGATGGAGCACGCGCCACAGAGCTTGTTCTAGGCCCAGCTGCTTTCTTCCACTTAATTTGCAATTCCTGTTACCACGGATCAGTTGAGTTCATTAGCAGCTTTTAGGGTGATCCTGATCTGATGTATACATTTTGTCTCCTACAACACACTTAATAAGGAATTGGTAAGCGCACTGCCTCTGAGGTAAATTGTGGTTCTAAGGGTGTGCCATGCTCCAGGGAATCACTCTCTGTACTGGAGTGTAATGTGTATCAAACCAGGTTGCATCCCCATGCAAGTGGGATAAGTCTCCCATGCACTAGTTAAACAGTCCTTCGTGAAGGTTTCAACAATTTCTTTCCAGGTTCATAAAAACACCACTCTGTATCCGTAGGTTTCACTGTTTAATGATATTGTTACATCGCAATACTTTTCTCTCTTGTTTTCAAACAGAAATGGTTTTTGAACTACATTTCCCAGAATGCAGTATGGCGAGTGTAAACTTTATAAATCCCAATGCATTTTGGCTGTGAAGCCTTCATCTGGGGATGATCGGTGTCTCAGGTTAGAAAGCGGATTAGGCGCCATCATTGTCTCTGCTTGAGACGATGAGACGATGAAGGCACCAAATCCTCTTCAATGAGTTACTGAACTCATGCTTTTTCTTTGCTACTCTCTTGAGGTGAACGTCTTTCTCTTTCTGCCCGCTCTGCCTATGACCCCTCTGGGTCTCACCCCCCCACCTATCCGTCTAGTCTTACTCTGATCCCCCTTCTCCCTCTCTGCCACCTATGAGTTAGCATTCACTTTGAAATGTACGTATAAAATGTATAAATGATGATTGTTGTAACTTGGCGTTGTTCACAATGTAAAGCGCTCTGATACCTTCGGGTCCAGCCAGCCTATATAAAACTCAAGAAATACAAATAAATATAAAATGTCTCCCTCATACTTCTACCAACCCTGTCATCTCTCCCCCACATCCTCCCTGCCCCTCTCATCTCTCCCTCCCACTCCCACTGACCCCTCTCATCTCGTACTCCCACTGCCCCCTCCATCCCTCTCTCACACTCCCCGTTTCCTCTCTGTACTTCCGGCTCACACAAGCTGCCTTCCTGTAACTTCTCACCTCACTTCTCACTTCTGTGCACTTGTCCACCTTTCACCCCCCCCCTTTCTCTGGGTGCCCCTCCCAGTCGTCTCAGTGCTGCTCTCACTTATACTCAGATTTTGAAAATGTGCACAGCCTGTCTCTTTCCTTGCTCATTATGTCGGCTCACTCGCCTCTTAATCCGGTGCCCATCTTCAGTGCCCCACCGTCAACTGGTGAATGGTCATTGTCTCTCTGAACACCTGCCTTACTGTGAGGTTAATAAGGTTTCTTTGGGAAGAGCAATCAGCCCCTCTCTCTTACTCTCTCTCACCCCTCTCTATCGCTCTCTCACACACTCTTCGCGCCTCCCGAGCATAGTTTTTTTCCTGTGCCTTTTCAAGGTTTCCATCCCTCAATCCCATGCTCTCCTCCTCTTCTTGAGGGTTTCTTCTGCGTACACAGGTGCTCCCTCTTTATGGGTCTGTCACCTGCTCTTCCCTTCTTTCTCTCTTTCTCACACACTCTTTCTACTCCTCTATCTGGAGTTCATTCAACACTTCGTGAACAAACTACCTATCCCTCTCTGTCTTCCTGTCTATCTGTTCTGTGCAGCTTTTCCCCTATCTATCCACCATGCCACATAATTTCACTCCACAAATCCACTCCACACCACACAATTCCACTCCACACAATTCCAAAACTAACAATTCTAATCCAACCCACAAAATTCCACTCCACACACATCCACTCCATTCCACTCCAAACCTAAACACATGGGTAATAGACCTTGTCATTTACAACGCCAATTGCTCTAACTCTTGCAAATGCGATACTTATTGGCATTGCCAATGCTTGTTTGCTATATCTGTGCACAACAGCAGGCTGCATGTCTGAATTTCAATAGGACATATAAAAGGAGCAACATAGAGTTCTGAGAATAGTGCCTGATTTAGGGTTTGGTGGGAGTTACTCCCTCACAAACGTGACACATATCCTGTCCGCTGTATTACAAGTGCACTATATTCTGTGGCACTTGTGAGAAAGGGGTGGGATATCTGTCACGTTTGTGACAATGTAACCTCACACTAGCAAAGTCTAAACCAGGCCCTATAGAAGCATCTGGCCAGTGTTCTTCCTCCCAGCAGACACTGTGACAGACTCCCTGTGCTATCCCCACCCTGCTCTCATCCTATGAGAGCCGCGTGGTGATTGGCCTCAGCAAGCTCGGAAGACGCTCCGTTCAGGAGAGGGAGTCTGTGCTGTTTCCCCAGCCTAACTGTTCAGTACAGCCGGGTTGGAGAAACCTAAGTGCGCATGTGTGTTTGGCTGGCGTCAGACGGCCGGCCAAAAACACATTGCAACTTAGAAGTGCACATAGCACTCCTCCTCCCCACTCCATGGCATGGCCCGCCCCTCCCTACACGCGCTGGCTCAGAACCGGCAAATATTTACATTTATTTTAGAACCGGCAAATGAAAAATAAAATGATGATAGAACATCATTTTATTTTTCACCTGCTGACTCTGAGCCAGTGGGGCAAAGCTCCGCCGCCTTTGTGGAGGAGCCGCCCCTGATTTCACTCCAGGGGCCAGTGACCAGTGTGAGAGTGGCACACAAAAAAAACAGAAACTAGGATTTATACCTGCATAGAGGAGATGGTAATCGGAGGTGCAATGGACAGCTGCAGACTAGAATATGAGCCTGGGGCAAAACGAAAGTCCAGCCGAATCTAGGAGGGGGACCAGACCGAGGGAAGAGACAGAGATACTGAAGAGAAAGGAATAACACGGTGGATGAAGGCAATGAATGTTTTGATTAAAATACACAATACCGGAATTTGTGGCAAAGATTAAATGGACACGAACGGGGAAAGGTAAGATAGGAGAAGAAGCATCCCAGCAGTAGGAGGACATTGAAGGAGGCAACACGACAGGTTGTAAACAGATTGGAGAGAGAAAAGTGAGCAGGCTGTGGGGGGGGGGGGGGGGATGCATGCTGATCATTACGTAATAGAAGCTCTGTAATTTACAGCACTGCAAATGGCACAGTGGTAGACTGTAGCATAGAGAAACATGCAAACTTTACTGCAATCAAATGCCAAATGTGTTAAGTATTGTCATGATTTATAGGAATATGTGAAAATGTGCGCTACCCCCTCACACAGCAAAACGTATGTGTGCATTTTACAGTGTGTTGCCTGAATGCACCCAACAAAACTATAACGTGAAAATAAATATGTCAAACTAAGAGTCTGACTTTGCGTCTCCAGTTCGGTAAATGAATTACATACCGTCTGTGAATGCCAGACTCCCTTTGGTTTTTTTCGTAAATTGTTTTCAGCACCTGCCTCACCAACAAGAACGAGGGAGGAAAATAGTTGCGGCCATCAGTCACATGGCAGCAGAGTGCCAAGTGACCTCCAGAGCGAGGGTCAGCCCGGCGGCATGGGGGTGAAATACAGCTCTGCTGCAGCACCGCCGATGGAAACAGCATGAGCCCTCTTGGCGCGCGGCTTCCTGAGCAGAGTATTGACAGGGTTTAATCCTGCACGAGATAAGAAATGAAAGGGAAAACAGATTCATAAATCTTATCTAGAGTTCATTCTCCTCCCACCATCTCATCACTCTCTGACGAGGGGAGTATGGAAGGCTTCAGGACTCCTGGGTGGGGTGAAGGGAGGTCAAAGCACCAGCATCCAAGGGCACAGCGAAGCAAGCCAGAGAGAAAAAATCATTTCTCTGGGGCCACTGCTTTGGACTTTTTCAGACAGTGTGTTAAGGTATCCACCATACACCATAGCTTTTGAAATGGAATGTGACTTTGTAGATATTTTTATGTCTATTATTTTCTTGCCTTATACAACAAACAAGCATTGCCATAACCATACGTTGAATAGTAATACCTGCTTGTAAATACTTTTTTAAAACCAAATGTTATTGCTTTTCAGAAATAAAAAAAAAGCAATAAAACATACAGTGTCTGAAAATTGGGAATTGGATGGGGAAATGTACAAGGACATAGAGGAAATGAAGAGACACATCATTTTGAATAATGCTGCACACCCCAGAGGGTTTAAGGATAATTGGCTCCACCCTTGAAGATCCTCATTCACCCTAGTCACAAGAGGCCGAAGGTTGAGATTCCATGCCAGCTCTGGTAGGTTAGAGATGTAAATGCCTAGGTACTGAAAGGATAACTGGCGCACCGGGATCCTGAGACACCAAAAGTGGCCACCCACGTTGCCACATTGTGGAGAAGTGTGGCTCACTAGTTAGAGGAGGCAGACCTGGAAGCAGAGGTCAGCCCGGGACCAGGGTTCGATTCCCGGTCCCGGCTCGGCGGGGTCATGAGTCCTAAAATGTCCATGGACTCGACAATTCTCGCTCCGGTGCCTACTCGGTTCACGGGTTCACACTCTGCGACTCTGGGCAATAGCTTGCTTAATCTCCACAACGGTCCCTCGCGGCGGGATGCCTGGCTTTCAGCTTGCGGATACCCTTCCAGGGTTATCTCACATGGGAATACCAGGACGGGTGCCCTAAGCAAGCGCTTAGAAATCGGTTGGTGATTTGCGCTATATAAATTCCTGTACATTTACATTTACATTAGTCTGGATGGATCAGATGGGACCTAGACCGAAAGCCAAAACATTTGCAAATACCTTAATATAGGTGTTGATGAGGGAAATGGGTCTGCATGAGGAGCAATGGATGGAGGGGTGATCCATCTTGGGTAGCACTACGATAGTGGCTGTGTCAAAATTCAAGGGGAATGATCCATGGTCAGCCTCTCCCACGCATTGTGCCCGGAGATGGGGAAGCAGAAGAGACCAAAAGCGTTCATGGCTCCAATGGCTTCGATCGGGAATCCATCTGGGCCCAGAATCTTACTGGAGGCCAGCTCCGATAGGGCAATGTTGATCTCCTCTGCCATAATCTGTTGGTCAAGGTCATGGGCTAGAGACAGGGAAATCACAGGCAGTGGGATCTCCACTAATAGAAGTGATTCAAGTTCTGACGTGGGAATACGTGTCTCCACGTACAGTGTGTAGTAGTAATCCGCAAAGACCTGCACAATCTCTACGGTACGCTCGTGGTAGTACGCCCAGCATCCTGTATGAACGGTACACTTCTGGACACCATATCAGTTGCCAGTCAGTAGAGGAGCTTGCCAGACTTATCTACATGCTTGTACACACGCTGAGTTGATGCCCTCCAGCACTGTCTAGCTTCCTCCAGTGAGATTTGTTTCGGTTGGGATCCCGCCAGTGCCAATTGGTAGTACAGATTAGCCATTGGCTGTTGGTGGGCCCACCGTTCCAAGGATAGGATCTGGGTATCCAGGTCCCTCACCTGCTGTAGCTGTTGCCTCTCTTTACCCCAGATGCAGCTGTTGATCAGACCTTGCAGTGCAAGTTCACAGGAGGCCCATAAAGCCCAGCAGAGGTCACAGTGTTACAGTTGAGTGCAAAAAGGACTTAATTTCCTCCCCTACAAGGTCAGCACATAGCTCTCAGGTGCCTTTTGAAGGGTCCCATCTCAAGTAAGAGAGGGGCATGGTCAGAAATGCCTCAGGGCACGACTTGAACCAGCAAATGTGTCAGACAAAGTACATCGGAGGCTGGAGCCAGGTGTGGTTGATTCACAACAGCATTTTGTGCATTGCAGATGTGTTGTGTACTCACAGACAGTGGGTGTCAAGTCCTTTATGTGTCACAGAGACCCAATGAGTCTCCCCAGAGAGAAAGCCGGGAGGAACGTAAACTCCATCCGGCCAGGCGGTTCAGAGGTATCTAATACTGGACCGAGAACAGCATTAAAATGACCCCCAATCAATGTGGTACCCGCAGAGAAAGGCCAGTAGGAGGATCCCTTAGTGTCTACAGCGTTTGCTGGAGCTGCTGCTGAGGAGAATATGCCGAAAGAAAGCTGCAGGGTGTGCACTCGAATCGACCCTCAATCCCCACATAACACCTCGGCAGGTCGACGATAAAAGGCATAAACCACCATTGGACATCCCTAATGCAACAGAATAGCCACTCCATGAGTGCTACGAGAAAGCCTGGAGAAGAACACCCGGTTGTCGCTTAATCGACCTAGGAAGGTGCATTGCATGCCTATTAGATGGGTTTGTTGGTACATAATCACCTCCGGCTGGAGGCGGTTAACATACGGCAAGACGACTGACAGTTTTATACAGTATACAAGGCTGTTAACGTTCCATTATAAGACTATAACCTTGGGAGATAGGGAAGGGAGTCTGTTAGAGGGCCACCCTTCAAGTGAGTAGACCAGATACGAGGTGTAGTGCTATCGGGGTGGGACCACGAATGTCGGTGCAGTGAATCGCATGTGTGTCGTGCAATAAGTACAGTAGTTGTGAATGCAAACAAATTAGAACAAAACAACCCACCCCCCACCCCACACTTCCAACCCTGAAGCATCTGTTACCCTAATCTCAAACATCACGGTGGTCAAATTGAGCCTGGAGCCTTCCAACAGTCCCAGGTCACCCTTGAAGAGGATAATAGTGCCCAACAGCAAACTCAAGTTATCCTACTATAGTAAACATAAAAAATCATAAAAAATGAATAAATTACCACCTCCCCCCAGACTATTGCCAGCAGTGTCCCAAGTAAATGTATTCATCGGGAAAGCACAGCGGCCATAGTGCAGTTTTGTGTCACATCATCGGAGTAGCTCTGAGTCTCCCAATATCCAGAAATCAAGTGGGTGTCCCAGTGTCATCACCACAGGATCTGAAAAGGTATGGACTGTCAGATAGCAGAGCCTCACTCAGGACCAGTGTCCCCTGAGGTACCAATGACATGTCGCCGACTTGGCGAGGTCCACCCCCTCCGCGGGACAGATAGTGCCTTCTGAGAGTGGGGGGCCGGGACAGCGGGTCAGGGATGATCTCCCACATCTGTGCCCCCACCTACACTGAGACACAGGGACGTTGTAGATCTTGCTGTTCCATCACCGACTCCTAGGCCTGTTCTGGATTGTCGAAGAAGTAGATTAAAGAGTTGAATAGTACCTTTAACTGGGCTGGGAAGAGGAGTATGTACTGGAGTTTGAGGACATGAGGCATCTGTTTGATGTCCTCGAAGAAGCGTGGGTTGGACTGCGTGTGTGTAGTCCAGGAAAATCAAGAATGATGTAAGTGATGTTGTCTGGCCTCATGGAGAAGGGTGTTGCGTTGCCGATGATTGAGGATGCGAACAATAACAGAATATAGAGGGGCACTATGGTCTCTTGGTGAGGGAGTGATGTGCCATCTCCACGAAGAAGCAGCGGTACAGTTTGATGGCAGAAGCCCAAGACATGAGTCACTCTACCAGCAGGCAATCTGCACCGTATGTCTCTATCCCCTTGGGGAATTTGTTGAATCACATGTTATTCCATTGTGAGCAGTTCTTTGCATCTTCGGCCCATTACTCCTGGGAAGCCGATACGGAGAGCAGCCTGGAGACTTGTAGTTCTGTGGTCGCCACCTTGTCCTCCACTGTGGAGACCCTGAATTCAGCCTCTGTCACCCGGCCCACCACAATGTGAATATCTTGACATGATAAAGCTATGTCCACTCTGACCTCACCCACCTAAGCCTCGACTGCCTCCTTAGAGTCTTGGATGGCTTTGAGGAGAATGTCCAGTTCTACTTGCACTGGGGGGGGGGCCTGCAGGAGGGGAGGTCCTGGCAGCTGCAGTTGTGCTAGAAGCAGGCCTAGTATATTGCTCCTTTTTGGTTTATGCTGGTGTCTAAAGAGGTGGTTTGTCTCGCCCCATCTCCAAAAGCACCCAAGACTATGTCACCACAGGCCAGGGTCTACAATCTCTTGGCCCGCTGATCCTTTGGGGCAGAACAAGCAGCCACACCGCCATGTTGTAGTGCACCACTGGTTTGGACCCCTCTCCTTCACAACCCCCCAAAACATAGGGGAGCCCAGCCCCTTACTGACACCTGTAATGCCTGCATCGCCACCAAGTCAGGCCCATGCACCCATCAAGGAGTTCACGAAGGAGGAAGGGGAGAGGAGAAAGGCTTGAGTGCCGCCTCTTCCCAACCCCCGCAAAGCACAAGTGGGACAGGCCGCCAGGACGATTCGAATCCAGGAAAGGGGGAAATGCAAAGAGGAGGCGAGGGCCCCAAAGGCAACGCGCACAAGCGAGGCCAGATGGTCCACAGCCGCCATAAATACTGTAGTGCAACTCGCAGGTGAATCAGGCAGCGTTCCTCGCCTCCCTGAAGCCATGTCCGCTCCACCCCCGTACGATCAGAAGCACAGGGGGGGTATTTAGGAGGCCCTGGCCGCAGCCCAGGTAGCGTGCAGTTCCACAGATGTGGCGATCTCCATTCAGCGAGGAGCGTCCAGCCAGACCAGGCCGGATACCCAGCCGTAATGCCCAGGACTGTCAGCATAGGTCCTACAGTGACCAGTCTATGCGCTGCCTCCCTCCGAGCTATGCACCGGCCCAGGTGGCTGACGGGAGTCACTGCTGAAGGCCAAGGGGGAAAAGAGGGGAGCAGGATCCGTGCGGTGCGGGTCATATAGCGCCCAGGAAATGCATGTTTCAGGGCCTGGCCGCCATCTTGATGGTGGTGTGTGGTGGGTCATGGCAGCAAATGGGACTGAGGGAGGTCTTGCAGACCGAATAAGGTTCCAATGCTGCTCCATCGCCTTCAGCCTCGAGGAGGGTGTCTCACGGATAGGGCGACGGGAGCTAAGTTACAGTGCAGCTGCCATCTTGGCTGGCAAGCCACACCAGCACTTGCAAATACTTTTATACATTGTGTATGGCAACAGGTTTAATCCATTTGGAGTGACAATGATATCTGGTGAAGGTGGATTGGGTAGGTATGTTTAGTGATTGTGATTTCTGTGTTGTGATGGGGTGGGATAGTTCAGTTGTCGTGGTTGTATTATTTGGTTGTTGTAAAGGGGCTGGATAGTGCGCCTATTATCGTTGTAAAACCAGAGTCACAAAGCAGGGCTGGGGAGAGCATATGTTATAAGCATGGCATTTGTTTACTGAAGACGGTAGCTCAAATGTTAAGAGTATAACATTAATTTGGTGGAAAAGGGCACTGCACTTGCTATGAGGTTGATATTTGATGCACTTGTTATAAAGTGTGACATTTATTTGATGGAGCGGGGTCATACAAATGTTATGAGGCATTTGGCAGTGCAAATGTTATAGTTATGTTATTTTCTTTCTGAAGAGGGGCAATTTCATTTTCTTTTGGGTGCCATATTTCTTTGGTGAGAATGGAAGTGCACTCTCAATGAGACAGAAATAGATCTTGTTTCTTTAATATGATATTAGTACTAGTACCACAATTTTCTTTTCTTTTCAGTTCAGCAACGCCCAAAATATTATACATCTTTAAAACAAGCCAACACGTGGTCATTGGCAGTGAGACCTTACTAAACCCATTGAAAGTCCTTCTTCCAACAGAAATACTTCATTTTGGCAGTGTTTGATTTTGAAAAAAATGATGTGCTTGGTATTGAAAGATACTGTTTGCATTAAGCTAACACATAAAAAGTATGATTACGTACATGAACACCTAGATAAGTCAAAGGAAGGTGTTTATACAAGAAGGGTTCCCTGGTAGCCTCCCGTGCATTGCTACTCAGCGGCAAGAGCAGGGATTGTGAATGGCAGTGTATTGTACTGTGTACTACGGTGTATAAGGCCAATCAAGTTTACCACAGCAATGAGTGCAAACATTGATCATACAGAAAGACGAAACATTACATGACAATTGTCCACATTCAAATACAGTAGTCTCAAACAGGGTAACTTCGTTCTTTGTTTCGTTGAGACTCAGTGTGGACCGATACAAAAACAGAAAGTCCTGATCAATGTTTGCACTCAGCCTAATGAAGTTCAGCACTTTGTCACCAGTCACGACTCACTCACCCAATGTATATTCAATCCATGTGTTATGTTTTTGTTTGGACAGCTTCAGTAAAAATTGTGAATTAATTCACTACACAGTTAATACAAGACTTTTACCTTTATTACTATTGT
Source organism: Lissotriton vulgaris (assembly GCF_964263255.1). NCBI lineage: Eukaryota > Metazoa > Chordata > Amphibia > Caudata > Salamandridae > Lissotriton > Lissotriton vulgaris. The sequence goes on along the minus strand of NC_141685.1, from coordinate 1,766,059,811 downwards.
GTTCAGTGTGTGTCTCTCTTATATCCATCATGGGATACAGCTTGGTTTTTGTATTCAATACTTTTTTCAATCTAATTGCGATCCCCAACAGAACCAATGTTTTTGTTTAGTTTCCTCATCAAGGTTCTGAGGGTTACTGGGTTGCCCCATTACTTCTAATGCCAGATTGTGATGGCGGTCGGTGTGCTGGCGAGCGGCAAACACGACCGCCTCGGGTCCGACAGAAGCAATCGTTCTGATTGCCTGCCGGACAGCCCCACATCCCCAGAATGGTACCTAGCAGGCACTGCCACCGTGATTGGAATGCAGGCTTCCCATCAGCCTTTCCATGGCGGGACAACCGCCATGGAAAGGCTGGCAGAGATGTACTTTAAGGGTCTGGAGCGGCCCCCTGGACCAGGGGAGTTTGGGTATGGTGCCCCCCACATTTCCCTGCCACATAGTGCAGGGAAATGTTCAAGGTGCATTATTAACACTGTGGTGGGTGTTGCACCCCCAAAATACTGATGTTGAAGTTTTCAAGGTGAATAAGCAAAAAAGATGCCTTTACATTTTGTTTTTATCTTGTCACATTTGCTATGTGTTCAGCAGTCAAAAGTCAGGCTATGTCTTATAACAAATTACTACTTATTCTCTTTACATAGAAACAAATTGCTGCCTATTCTTTTAGCATGGAAATTGGAATTTACTTTTCTTTCTCTGATTTCAAAGTGAGACTATTTTGTAAAGTGAATTATGTGGCTATTTGCTGGTATGAAAGGAAAGACTGCAGAATGTAACTTTTTCTAACAAACAGCAAAATTTAAATACGTATAAATGAACCATACACATTTTTCAAAACATATCAGAGGTTCGGAAAGCACAAATGAAGTGCTGTTTTCATAATTCTGTAGTGTGATAGGAACACATTTTTAATAGGATCACAAAAAATCAAGACACGTTATGTGATGATGCGCAATGACAAATATTCTCTGAAATCTGATTTCAGAGATCATCATTTATGCCCGAGATGATTTTATCAATAAAACTATGTGGAAAGGTAATGTCCATTTCAATAGAAAATGTTTTTTGAATTTGAATTTAAAAACATTTCTTGAGCGCTCTTATACCAAGCGGTTTCATGGCGCTTTGGAGATTACGACCAGCAAACAGCAGTAGGAGAGGACATACTAGGTGGCAAAAGCACTAGAAAAAAGAAAAGTTTTCAAGTTTTTCCGGAACTCTAAAGAAGAGGATGAAGTTCGGAGCGCCAGGGGGAGGGAGTTCCAGAACACAGGTGCAAGGGCCGCAAATTTCGCCCCGCCAGCTTTCTTTTTCTTAGAACGGGGTATGGCCAGGAGTGCCATGTGAGTAGAGCAGAGTTCTCTGCCCGGTAAATAGGGCCTGACAGCTGAGCAAATAAACTCAGGAGCAGTGCCCATCCTGGCCTGGAAGGTGAGGCAGCCTAGTTTGAATAAGGACCGTTCTCTCACAGGCAGCCAGTGCAGTGCCTTCAGCAATGGGGTGGCTCGATGGAATTTGGGCAATCCATGAATCAGGCGGGCAGCCTGATTCTGCACTAGCTGCAAGCGGTGTATCGCGTAGGCCGGCGCGCCGTTGTAGATTATGTTTCCATAATCAAGGCGCGAGAGCACCATAGCCATTACAATAACCATTAGCGCCGGAAGGGAGAAAAAACTGGATATTTTCCAGATTATCCTAAGAGAGAAGAAGCAGGAGGATACCACCGAACTGACTTGGGAGTGCACAGAAAGTTGAGAGTTAAGCAGAATCCCAAGGGTTTTGACTTTAGGGACCGGGAGTGGGGGGGGCACCAAGTGATGAGGGCCAAAAAGATGGGGACCATGTACTGCAACCACCTCCAGTCAAGACCAGCTCAGTCTTTTCTGGATTAAGCTTGAGGTGGTTGCAGTTCATCCAGTCGTGAATGAATAACATAACAGTTTGAACATTCAGAGCGGACGAGGGGGAGTGGGAAAGATTGAAGATTAGCTGGAGGTCATCGGCGTAATTGAACACCGTGACCTCCAGCTGCTGTAACATAAAAATGAAGGAGTAGATGTATAAATTAAACAGAAGGGGGGGAAGTGAAGAACCCTGAGGGACGCCGCACTCCACCTTACGGGAGGCAGCAGTGAAGCCAGCAAGGTGGACCGTTTGAGCCCTGTCGCACAGGAAGGACTCAAGCCATGAGAGTGCTAAGCCCTCTATGCCCGCCGCCTTGACACGGGTGAGGAGGATGGAATGGTCCACCGTGTCAAAGGCGGCGGACAGGTCCAGGAGGATAAGGGCCTGCGGGAGATTGGTGTCAATGCCCTCGCGAAGTTCATCCATTACCGAAATCACTACCTTCTCCGTGGAGTGTAGAGGTCGAAAGCCCGCCTGGCGGGGAGAGAGGCAGTGATTTGCCTCCACATGGGTGCTCAGGGTGCTGGTGACGTGGGTTTCCAAAACCTTTCCCAAGTATGGCAGCAGGGAAATGGGACGATAGTTGGAAGGGGATGAGGGATTAGCGCCAGGTTTTTTTAAGATTGGGATAATAACCGCTGCTTTGTGAAAGTTGGGGACGACTCCATTGCTGAGCGAGTCGTTAAGGAGTGTGAGGGGAGGGGTAGGGCAAGCCAGGAACATTTCTCTGAGGACGTGGGCGGGTCCGAAGTCCAGGGGGGAGCCCGACTTTACCCGTTGAAGCAACGGAGGAAGTGAGTCCATGGTCAACAGAGGAATACTGGTCAGTTTAGAAGCGGTGGGTGGGGAGAGGGGTTAACGAATGTTGGTGAAGGGAGGGGTATGTTGATTTTGATCTTTGCAACCTTCTCAATGAAGAATTCATTGAGCGAGTTGCAGAAATGCTCGGAAGGGGGGATTGTTGCCGTGGCTCTATCGGATGAGGCTAATTTGTGGACAGTGGCGAAAATTTCTTTGGACTGGGACTCTGCCGCTAATATCCTGTTGGAGTAAAATTCAGTCTTGGCCTTGAGAATGCCTTTTTTATAGGCCTGGAGGACAGAAAGATATGCAGTTTTCAGTACAGGGCAGTAAGCTCTCCTCCAAGCTCGCTCAGCTCTCCGTGCAGCTAGCTTTTTCGCCTTGAGGTCTGAGTTAAACCATCTATTAGCTGGATGGGCCCTTTTAACCGTAATCCATCTCAGGGGGGCGAATTCGTCGCCCGATTGGGTCAGCCAGTTGTTAATGGTTGCCAGCTGAACTGGGGCTGGGAGGCCTGAGAGGTCAGGGCTGGTCTCGGCCAAGGACGAGCAGAAGGACGGCATATCAGCTTTGCCCCATTTCCTGATCCAGATATTCTTGCAGAGTAGGGGCTTGGCCTCAGGGGCTAGGGCAAGGGAGAATGAAATAACTAAGTGATCAGACCAGGGGCAGGGGGAAACGATGGGAAGTGATGTGGGGACATTTAAAGCCCAGATCTGGTCCAACATATGACCATAGGTGTGAGTGGGACTGTGGATGTGGGGTATGAAATTAAGACTGGTCATAAGGTCAGTAAAGTCCTTGGAGTGGGAGTTTTCAGCGGGGTCATTGGGCCAGAAATTGAGGTCCCCTAGGACTAGAACTGATGAGTTATTTATCGCCAGTGTGGCCAGGAGATCTTGAAAACTGGAATTGAAGGAGGGGGTGAGTTGAGAGGGAACACATGTCAAAGGTGTCTGGTATGAGATCGAGCGTGCTACCAGGTAGTCCACTTCCGAAATAAGGGGGGAGGGAAGGATCTGAAAGTGGAGATCAGTGCGAGCTATCAAGGCCACTCCTCCACCCCTCTTGCCCTCCGGCCGATCAGCTCGGATGGGAGAGTATGAGGGGGGCAATATAGCTAGAATGTTGGGCAGGGAGTCAGCCTTGAACCAGGTCTCGGTTAAAAACAAGAGATCGGGTGCGTGCGTGTCAATGTAGTCAAATAGCTCGTACTGATGATTGACCGCTGACCTGGTATTAAGTAGTGTGGCCGAGATGTTGAATGCCGGTATTTGGGGAGTGAAGGAATGAGTAAGGGTCGGGATGGGGAGACAAGCGAGGGTATCATCTGTGACACAATCGCTGGAGGGGAACAGGGAGGGGAAGTAGACAAACCAAGGACAGACACATGAGTAGCTACAGAGGGGGAGATTTTGCCAGGGGTCCAATATGAGCAGAGTTGAGATGAGGAGTATGTAATCAAACAAGCAGAGTGGGGTGCCCCTAGCCCCTGCCAGCCGCGGACGGGCGCAGACGGGCTTAACTTTGGCCCAACTCCGGCACGCCTTCGTCGCGCCCGCTGCGCTCGTCTGCTGCGCTGACACATGTAAACCGTTTAAGTAGAGGAGTAGCGTGGGGGGAGTGGCGTGGGTGGAGTTCGCCGGTCCTGCCCAACCACAGATGGCGGCCGCGGCCGCTGTGAGCCCGCCTAGGACGATCAGCCCACAGCCAGCCACGCGCAGCCCCTGGAATGAAAGATGCAGGGTAGTAACCTGTTAACTTTGAGGGCAAGGTTAGAAACACAGGTAAAAAGCACTGAAATTACAGCGTTAAAAAGAGCGTGCCACCGCTCGCAATCAGCGGGACAAAATGCAATTTTAAAATGAAACAGCGACCATCCAGCTACCGCCAGCAAGCCCACTGCCACCGGGCTGCTCGCAATCACTGGAAAGGTGCAGGAAACACTCCTAAGTAGAGGAGTAGCGTGGGGGGAGTGGCGTGGGTGGAGTTCGCCGGTCCTGCCCAACCAAAGATGGCGGCCGCGACCGCTGTGAGCCCGCCTAGGACGATCAGCCCACAGCCAGCCACGCGCAGCCCCTGGAATGAAAGATGCAGGTTAGTAACCTGTTAACTTTGAGGGCAAGGTTAGAAACACATTAAAAAGACCTGAAATTACAGCGTTAAAAAGAGCGTGCCACCGCTCGCAATCAGCGGGACAAAATGCAATTTTAAAATGAAACAGCGACCATCCAGCTACCGCCAGCAAGCCCACTGCCACTGGGCTGCTCGCAATCGTACATACATCAAAATGTTGATGTATGTAAATGACAAAGAGCTATCACTCCATGCTTTACTAATATATTTGCTACAGTGCGCTCTAAAATTCACCACCACTTACAACCTACACCCTTGACTCTCCTGCTGAATGGGTGTTACTCATTTGCCACACTTGTTCTTTGTGTGATACTTATCTTTTTTCACACTCTTTATGAATTCAGTGATGTAATATTGATGGCAGCACCCCAACTCTAAAAACTGTTCCAGCACCAATGGTAGGGAATAACAGCAGACTGAGATCTGATCTTTAGGAATACCATAAAGACGAGGGGGGACGATTGAGAGCCCAAGAAATGGATAACTGGCAACTTAGGAAACAAGAAAGTTGAGACGTATACAGACGGTATTTTATTAGTCAGTTTTGCTATGCACATTATAATGCAGGTATGAAACAAGAACTCACCTTCTTCTCTGCAGGAAATGCAAGTCTGTCTTCTTGTCCCCTCCCCCTTTCCCCTCCCCCCAGAGTGTAGACTGACTGCATGAAGCATGTACACTGACATGCTTGGAATGCAGTGTTTCCTTGTTGCTACTAGCTGACACACCTGCAGGGCTTTTGAGGGAAAGAGCCCAAACGGTCTATCAAAAATGTGCTCATTGGCTATTAATATTGCATCACGAGGATGAATGATAGAGTTAGAATATGCCATTGACTTTTTGAGTATGAATTATTTACACCTGCTGTACTGCTTTACCTGTGCCTCAGAGACCTAAAGCTCACTTCAGCTAGACTGAATAAATATTAATTTCCTCGTGGGCTTTCGTTTAGTGGTAGACAAAAGGATCTCCAAAGCCTCCGAAGTTGGATGAAGTTTAGAAAATGCGTGAAGAAGTGCGTACTTTCCCATCATCCTCAGAGGCACACTTTCACTTCGCAGGCCCCATTCCCAGCGCAGAGCTAAATCCGCTTGTACCCCCCTTTGTAAGTCACCATCTTTATAGCTCGTGAAGCTGGAAAATCCAAGTGTCCGTGACAGGACTTTGCAGTTTCTTACACACCTACTTTTAATGCCACTTCTTTTTTCCCACTGGTAAGTGATGTTGACTATACCACGTGACTTGATTTCAGAATTGTGACCGTAGGTGAAAGATGTGGCACTAGGACATTTAAAGAGGTAATCTGATGGAGAGGAAGTTTACGCATCATAGGCTTTTGGTGAGGTATTGTCATACTAAGCAAAGAGCCTCACGAATTTATCGATGTAATACCACATTCTTAACATATATTGTAAGGAATTTTCTTACTCAGGTGTTTTAAATGTTAGTTTGACCACTTGCATCAAGCAACTACTCTCCTGCTGCAAATACCAGAAAGCCTATTGGTTCTTCCCCTTAGTTCTGGAACATGTGATACCGGGTTCATAACGTTGTCCCAGTGCAAATGCAAAGGCCCTTTGCTGATACGGCCTTGAGGGTCCCACTGAGTAGGTAATACATTCTTACAGTGTTATATGTCATCAATCAGTTAATGAATTCGCTTATCAGTTGTTGAAGAACGCTTCTTTATGGCTTAATATGACACTAAAACATTTTGGGCACATTTTCAAAGCACTGGTGCACCCACAACGTGTGGCACTGAGCACACAAATACAAATATATCTGTGAGCCCGTGTGCAGTCATTCCAGGTCGTCTACCATTCACAACCGTGTTCTGATATTGAGTGACTGGTGAAATGTAGTTGTTTTCCAGACACATATTTTTTTTATGTTTTTGAGGAAATAGAGTGTGTTATGCTCAGGGCCCAGAAAAAAACAGCTTAGATGTACCTGTGGTAAACAATGTGAAAATTAAATTACATGATGCCTTTCCTCGTAATGTATTAAATACATATTTTCCAATTAAAATTCCATTATAGACAGGGCCACTATAGCAATATGGCTCTATTGCTGAAGCACTCTGCCCTTTTTTTCAACAGTGGTGAAAGTAAAGATCTTATCCGCGCACGACAAGGGCTCCCATGCAGAGGTGAACGTGAAGATCCGGAAAGTGCTGAAGATGACAAAACTTAAGATCCGACGGGGGAAACGGATACTTTACCCTGAATCCTGGACGAGCCGTGGGTGCACCTGTCCTATCCTCAACCCTGGTACGTGATCAACTTGAATTATTGCAACAAATGATGGTGCATGAGCAGTGGGGTAGTGGGGTGACCGACGGCTGTGGTGTGGAGTGAGCAGTAGGGATCTGAGAAGGAAGGGGGAGGATGTTAGTCCTAAAAAATGATAACTGCCTCACTTTTACGCCGCGTCACTTTTTGTGACGCACTAGTGGCGTAAAAAATGCGCCTCTTGCGCCATATTTACAAAGTGACGCATCTAGGTAGATGAGTCACTTTGTAAACCCCTGCGCCAGGTATTATGTATGCAAGGGGGCGTATTGACGCAAGGAAGGGTCGTAGAAGTGTCGCAGTGAAATCTGTGAGATTTCACTGCATCACTTTTAGGACGCTGTTGCGTCAAAATCTTGCGCCTGCCTCACAGCAGGCGTAAGACTGACGCAGGCCCTTTCACATGGGGCTTGCCCCATGTGAAAGGACACATTGCTGGAGTTCCGTCACTTTTGTGACACACTCCAGCAATGCGTCACTTTTGTGCTTACAGATACATCAGAAATACTGACGTATCTGTAACTCCTTGCGGCATGATGCGTCATACTGTAAATATGACGCATCAGGAATGTCGCAAGGAGTGCGCACTGAGAAGTGACGCATCGCTGCTTTCACGCAGCGATGCGTCATTTCTCATAAATGAGGCCCCATAACTTTGCAGGGTAGCAGGGAAACAGAAGCTGTGAGATCTCGGGAATGCCCTGATACTTAAGAGTGAGTGATCTGAAAGCCATTCCTCTCGATGTGCCAGAAGGGAGTGGGCATTCATAACTAGTCTGAATAAAATTTTGAATTTTGTAAAAACTGGTACTAGGTATTAAGTGCTATTGTTCTGAAAGGGTGTAAGGCAAAACACAGGACTGTGGAAGCCCAAGGTTACTTTTTCAAATACAGAAATACAGATGTTTAGTCTTCTTGCCAGATGTTCACTTTATGTTCCATTAATAAAATATAATGCTCAGATTGTGGACGCTGCATTGTTGCCTAAACAGTGAGATATGGCGCTCCAAATTCCTGCATCCGCAGCTGTCATTCAGATGTAAACAGATCCGACAGCAGGATCATCTGGATATTTTAGAATGTTGGACTGCAAAACCTTTAGACGTTTCAAAGCTCTCCTGAGGCAAATATTTCACTTTTAGGGATTTGAGTGGAAAAATGTCTCGTATGAGTACATTTCAGTGTTATTTTTATTGATTAAGTGCTTTACATTTGCCAGAACTCCAATTTAAAGTATCTGACAAAGTAGGACACACACAGCTGAGACTCGTTGTGATGTCACCTGTAGTTATCACAGTGCCGACATATTGGATTTAAGACCTGCGATGACGAAGCCTGCCAGCTCTGTTAAACTGAGCTTTCGCGAGCAGATTGCGCTCCTTTCGGAATCTCTTTAGGTGAACTTCATTTTTGTCGGGGTCACTGTCGCTGGCTGATAAGCATTAGTTAATGGTCTTCTGTTCATTGAGAGCACTGCTGGAGTGCACGGCAGGGAAGCAGCACCTCTTTGTACGTTGCTAAATATATTGCACAGGCAGTCAACTTTGATGTTAAACAGGTTAACCCACTAGCTTGCCACAAATGACAGTCTGGAGATTGTGTTTTTTCCAGTTCCTCTGCACAGATTCCAGTCTTTTCAATTAATAATGGAATACATCGATTTTTCCAAGCTCTTTCCTCCTATCAAATTCACCCAATTAACAGGCACTCATGTCCAGCCCTCGCAATAGCACTTCACACCCTCGTTTGCTTCATCCACCTGAATGAATCTAGCCCTATTCAAAACACCAAAGTAAATGCATGACATCACCAGAACACAAACTTAACAACCTTACCACAGATAACCCTACAAGGGAAAGGGAAGCACATACAACTAAACTACTACCTATTTACATCTAACCTTGGATGGGTTCTGGAGTAGCGTGATACTCGCTGCCAAGCGCTTCACTGCCTCGGCAGTGATAATAAAAGCTACACAAATACAGTTTACAATTACAATATAAAACCTAGAAAACAAAGGACACCTCGAAACGAGGCTCTACGAGAATTTCCAACACATGCTGCCCTTCGAAAATCCAAAAACTTCCATTGAGAGAAGCCACAAGGGGACAAGAATGTGACCAGGGATGAAAGGCTGTGTGGGATCTGGCTCCTGTGATCCCCGGGCAATCATGAGATACCGGGTTCCAGTTGTGATGACTGGAGTATATTGTCATTGGTGTCCTTGACGCCCAATACTATTGGACCACAAAATAAATTACCCAGTACTCCCCTTTAGCACTTGACTCGCTGGTAAAATGGTAGAGCAGTCCATTGCTGACCCAAGGAGGTCATAAGGATTAAACACTCAGAACACAGTAAAGCATCACATTAACTCATAGTCAAGCGAAAGCTTAACTTTATGAAAAGAAAAGTTTTTTAACACACGTAAGACTAAATACTAAGCATAGGTAAGGTTACACATAGAAACCTCAAGCTCTATAGCTTCTTTCTAGCTAGAGATCTGACTCCAAACCAAGTTTCTCCAACAAGTACCTTGTGAGCTACTGTTAGCTCTCCAGCTACCTGTAAGTAGCTCTCTTCTGTGAAGCCCATCCTGTTAAATTAGAAGCTTTTGCTTGCTTGATTTAATGTACATATATTACCCAACAAGAGGCATTCCATATGGGCAAAGCATGTATTACATTACTGCTGACAGCCATTGCCTGATGCGCTGAAACGATTAATGGTAGTAACCATGCTTATATGGTGGTCACTAATGTAATCTTGTCTGATGTGGACACTATTACAACACTAATTAAATTAGTAGCTCTCAATGAGTTTGATGGAACATAAGTAGCTCTCATCATAGAAAAGGTTGGAGACCCCTGCTCCAAACATTATTATAGCACTTATGCGCTAAGTGCTATCTTTTCTGTTTTTATTGGAATTTATGGCCAATGTTAGTATAAGGGAGTGTTCATGACCACCAGCCAACTTCCCGAACACAGGAACCAACATTTATGGTCTGTTGATCATTTACTTCAATATGGATGAGTTCTACATTGTGTGCTGAAGAGCATGGGATGTAGGAGTTAGCACAGGCACTTCCCCCAGGGGTAACATTAATAGTAGCTACTTCTTTGAAGGGGTAACAGACCACCTTCTTAATTTTCAGAGTTTTATGAAGTTTTAGTGCACCTGCTACAAAGCCTCACACAACATGCCTAAAGTGGTCAAAAGAGCCTACCCTAGACTGGCAAACTTTAGCAATCACGAAAGGCCTGATGGAGGCAACAGTAAGCTATATTTGCCTGGGGCCTGCACCAGGCCACAGGTGTCCTCTAGCCAAAGGTTACATATAAAGAGGGACTATCCATTTTTTCTGGTAGTGGTGATGACTTTACCCCTTCACTGCAGGCTATGCAAGCACATGGTGTTTAAAGATGTCCTCAAGAAGCTAGACGAGTGTACCTCATGCAGTTCCACGACAGCTACCAATTCTCTTTACTATAGTTGGGCTCTGGCTATCCCGGCAGGTAAGCACTTTTTAGGTCTCGCCTGTCGATGCGCATGCGCATCGAGCAAGGCGAGAGTATTGGGACTTATCCACTCTTTATCCACACTGCAAGGAATCGTGGCGATTCCTTGCAGTGCCCGTGACTTTTAAGCTCAATGCGCATGCGCATTGAGCTTAAAAGCGCGTGCACGTCCGTCTTTGTTTACCCGCTCCGCCCCCTCCCCTTCCCGCCGTGTCGCATTTCTCCTCCCCCCTCCCCTCTCCTCCGTCCGTCCGTCTTGTTTGTTTGTTTAATTTAATCCGCTCCGCCCCCTCCCCTTCCCGCCGTGTCGCATTTCTCCTCCCCCCTCCCCTCTCCTCCGTCCGTCCGTCTTGTTTTCTTTGTTTGTGCTTTTTTAACTGTGAATTTACGGAACAGCGCTCGGTATGCGAGTTTGTCAAACTTTGCTCTTCACAAACATAAAAAAAGAATTAAAAGTGAAAATCCGTGAAGTGCAGTCGTCATGGCCGCCCCTCAGTCCTGTTTCTTGCAGGTTCCCCAAGAAGTTGTTTGTCTTACGTTGGTCGTTATTTCATCCCGCCGGCCCGAAGATTTGGGCCTTCGCCTGTCGCCACCTCGATTCTCCTTCCTGTTCTTAATCTGCTCTTCCGCCTGGCTTTACAAACACATGGCTTTCATTGCCTGGCCCCCAGAGATGGACGTTTTCTTTGCCTTGTAACCCCACACTGTGTGCTTCAAGTTAATACACTCCTCGGCTCTTTTCTAAAGCTTTTCAGGTCCCAGTGGGAAGTCCTTTTGATGAGCAGCGAGTGGAACCTAATGTGTCACCAAACAGCTAATGAGCCCAGGGCCCTCAATGTGTGTTGAATGTTTGTAAAAACGTATGAATTCCGACTCCGTTTCAACAACTCTAATTAACGCACATTGACTCCACACATTTTTTTCTAAAGATGTCCGGATCTGGCAGAATCAAGACAACCCTCTTGAATTTGTGTGTCTTTAGACTGCTGCATAGTTTAAGCAGTCCAACGTTCTCACTGCTTTTTAAAGTCACTGCAGTCACAAAGTAACCCCACGCTGTTGAGCTCTGTCAAAGGTTTCGTGCAAATGAGAACGCACTGCAGCAAAATGTGCCTGTCTCTTGATTTGGGTAGACTCCTGTTTGGTTTGCTTACTGGACCCCTGTGCTGATTTACAACTCAGTTTCTGGTGGATGGAGAGAGCAAGCAGTCACCTCAGCTGGACACAGACCAACTGGTTATGTTCGAAGGGTAACTAACTCAAGTCCTTTATATGCAAAATTGGCACACCCTTCTTTACATACGTCCTCAAATAGCATTCTTGGCAAGTTTAGCTCATCCCGCCTTGACTGCGGCTTGTCTGGCTAGGCTACCTGCATAGTGCAAACAATGCAAACTGCATCAACAGTGTTGGCCGGTGGAACAAAGAGGACATTCTCTAGCTCGCTGATCCTGGCACCTATTCATCAGCCGCTGGTGCATTAGTGTACAAAGTCTACAGAGACCTTTACACAGCACATGCACCATATCATAGCCCATCTTTAGCTTTTGCTAAATTCCTTAATTTAACTAGTAACTCAGTGACATCCCGCGGGGGCCGAGGAGCCACACTTAGTGGCAAAGACTCACCCTCACTCACCCTCACCCTCACTCACCCTCACCCACCCTCAACACCTCATCCTCACTCACCCTCACCCTCACTCACCCTCAACCCCTCACCCTCACTCACCCTCACTCACCCTCACCCTCACTCACCCTCAACCCCTCACCCTCAATCCCTCACCCTCACTCACCATCACCCTCACCCTCACCCTCACTCACCCTCAACCCCTCACCCTCACTCACCCTCAACCCCTCACCCTCACTCACCCTCACCCTCACCCACCCTCACCCTCACTCACCCTCAACCCCTCACCCTCACTCACCCTCACTCACCCTCACTCACCCTCACTCACCCTCACTCACCCTCACTCACCCTCACTCACCCTTACTCACCCTCACTCACCCTCACCCACCCTCACTCACCCTCAACCCCTCACCCACCCTCAACCCCTCATCCTCAACCCCTCACTCACCCTCACTCACCCTCAACCCCTCACTCACCCTCAACCCCTCACTCACCCTCACTCACCCTCAACCCCTCACTCACCCTCACTCACCCTCACTCAGCGCAACCACAGCATCTTCACTAAATATATTTAATAAGCTTTAAGCTATTGGCAATATAAAATAAAATCCATTTTATTTAAGTATTAATTATTAATTGTTTTTTAAAGCCATTGATTTTTTTTATATCAATACATATAAGTCACATATAAGTCCCGTTAATACAAAACATGTTGCTTTACAAATGCTAGAGGTGTCACATTTACAAAAATTATAACTATTGGCTTTGTAAAGAAGAAAGCTATTAATTTAGCTATTTAGAAAAAACAACACATAAATAAAAAACAAAAAAATAAATAACACCTATAGCTCAAACTTTACTACTGCGAGACCTATTGCATTTCCAATGCTTGTTCTGGAAGGGCACTGTGCAGCATTTCCTTCCCGCTGGCATCAGTTAGCCCACACAAAGCAACGCAGCAGCTCTTGTTCTAGCGTTCTTGGGTCTAAGTGTCCTTCCAGCTTGAAAAAGAGACCACCAATAGCAGAGGGCTGACCCTGGAGCGCGTCTCTCTCCTACATTGATATTCAGTTCTTCGTTGCGACAAGGCCCTCCTCAAGAGGGTTAGCATTTACAGGAAGAGCAGGGCAGTGAACTCCACAGCATTATTCCAATTCTGATCATGCAGTGCCTGTGACTAATTCACGGCATGGATCCTGCATGTCAGGGCCATGCACAATAGGAGCCTCTCCTGGTCTGCTTTCAACTGGCCCAGGTGATATGCTTAGTGGGTCCTAGACAGCAGACCTCTTCATACAGAGAGGTAGATCAGACAGGAAGAGGGAGTGTGGCTGGAATCACTCTGGCAGAGGCACTGCAGCAGCTTCAAACAACCCTGACAGCCTGACACTCTCACTCACTAGAAGACTGAGTGACTTCACGGCGAAGCAGGAAGGAGAGAGAATGCGAGAGAGCAGCCCCCATCCCTAGCAGCCGCATCCAACGCCCTCCACCAATCTAGCTTCTCATTCACACATGAACCCACAGTGGATTCCAGCATACTCCTAGCAAATGCACCCACCGACCTCACATTCAGCGCTGACCTACATAAACGTACACCAGCCCATCCCATACAAGGCCCACACATATGAAATTAAAACACCCTAAATATTGTTGCAAATGCAGCATGGTGGGCTACAATGGCTGTAACATATTTAGAACCAAACAGCAAATGGAAGGTAGGAGTGAAGTTTCATTCGGAGGCACATGTAGACCACTGTTAACTGGTCACAGTGGAACATAGCTATGACTGCAACAACTAGGTGTGATTTACTCGTGACTTACTTCTCGCTGTCTCCTGAATTTTCATGAATACTTCACACCTACTAATGGAAGAAAGCTTTGTGAAGCGATCTTCATGTTAGAGAGATAATCACCAAAGCACCAACACCTATGCAAAGGAGCATCTTATGGGTAGATGACACTAGGGTGAGCAGTTTCCTATGGAAAGGAGAACCTGTAGGCAGATGGCACTGAAGTGAGCAGTTTCCTTTGGAAAGGATAACCTGTAGGTAGATGACACTGGAGTGAGCAGTTTCCTTTGGAAAGGATAACCTGTAAGTAGATGACACTGGAGTGAGCAGTTTCCTTTGGAAAGGATAACCTGTAGGTAGATGACACTGGAGTGCGCAGTTTCCTTTGGAAAGGATAACCTGTAGATAGATGACACTGGGATGAACAATTTCAAATGGAAAGGAGAACCTGTAGATAGATGACACTGGGGTGAACAATTTCATATGGAAAGGAGAACCTGTAGGTAGATTGCACTGGGAGGAGTGGTTTCATATGGAAAGGAGAACCTGTAGATAGATGACACTGGGATGAACAATTTCAAATGGAAAGGAGAACCTGTAGATAGATGACACTGGGGTGAACAATTTCATATGGAAAGGAGAACCTGTAGGTAGATTGCACTGGGAGGAGTGGTTTCATATGGAAAGGAGAACCTGTAGATAGATGACACTGGGGTGAACAATTTCATATGGAAAGGAGAACCTGTAGGTAGATTGCACCGGGAGGAGTGGTTTCATATGGAAAGGAGAACCTGTAGATAGATGACACTGGGGTGAACAATTTCATATGGAAAGGAGAACCTGTAGGTAGATTGCACTGGGAGGAGTGGTTTCATATGGAAAGGAGAACCTGTAGATAGATGACACTGGGATGAACAATTTCATATGGAAAGGAGAACCTGTAGATAGATGACACTGGGATGAACAATTTCATATGGAAAGGAGAACCTGTAGGTAGATTGCACTGGGGGGAGTGGCTTCAGACATTTGAAATCTACATGTGTGGCAGTGAATTCCTCATCTGGCAACGAAATGTAGTCTGGAGGGTATATGCTTAAAGTATCCTAGAAAGAGGGCCTGAGAAAGGCAAAAAGCACACCCAGGACATGGCTTAAGTGCAGCACACCAGAGAAAAAAGAATGCCTTAACGGTTAACCTTCACATTTTCTGGCACATTTGAACAGTTATTATTGTTATAAATATCACGTCTAGTAATAGAAGGCAGAGGCCTGCGAAGAGTAGTTTTAGCATCAGAGCCGTGGATTCTTAACTTGGATCACCTTGATCAATTATTCATTGTTCAATATCCGCTCAAGAGCGAGCCACGGACTTTAAGCAAGGACGCCAATGCTACTGAGAATTAATCCTATGATGTTAAAAACATCTGTAAGGATCGATGCACTGCCTTTTTCAAAGGTGTTTTTGGGAGGGCTTTGAATCGCCTTTGCAGCTCATGTGTAACTACATGGTTTGTTCCAGCTTTCTCAGGCTGCCATATTTTTGCTTTTTGTTTTTGAAGTACCTCTGCACTTTTAGGTTTGATCTTAGTATCGCTGCACAGTGCTTCTAATAAGGTGACTAAACAACAAGAGAGAATTGCCAATACTGATGCTTAATTTCAAAAACAGATTTGAATAACAATGTAAAGACCACAATGCAATACATTTGTGTGCTAGTGAATTGCTATTTATTCTGAAATATTTAGATTGTACACAATTGTATAATTAATGCTGCAGTTCAAAACAATATAATGTAACAACAATATAAGTCAGGACAGAGAAGTGAGATAAAACCTCATACATACCCCCACTCATAATTCTCCAAACATATCACAATCAAAACAGCTTTCATTCAAACATTCACACAATGTACGCCACACAATCTGGAGAAGAATTGCACCAGTTGGTGAAGTACTGGGTCTGCTAAAGAGATCAACAAAACTTTCCTAATATTCTAAGCAATACACTATCAACAATGCAATTAAATCATACAATTGAAGGCATAGTAATAAGGATTACAAAGTGTAAAGACACAAATCAAGATGCAAAACTAATGAACACCAAGACACAACCAGCAGACCAGACGGCCTACGCATTTCGAATCCTTATTGATCTCAGGATTCTCATCAGGGCCAATCAGCTCAGTCTATCCTGAGCCAAAAAATCTTGTTCGTAGAGATAGATTCCTGGAGGCAAGTGCACCATATCCTCAGCTTGCTGGTATCTTATCCTCAGCTTGCTGGAGTGAGTGGAACAGGGGTAAGAACCAATGTCATCCTTGTGGTGCCACGCGGGGTTAAGCTGTGGTGAACTGATGAATCGGGCGTGGTTCAATTTGTTTGGAACTGGGGCATCACACAGTGGCGATACCGGGAAACAACCGCGTCCTTGATTCAATCTGGACCGGGAGTGCTGATGAGAATCCTGAGATCAATAAGGATTCGAAACGCGTAGGCCGTCTGGTCTGCTGGTTGTGTCTTGGTGTTCATTAGTTTTGCATCTTGATTTGTGTCTTTACACTTTAATCCTGATTACTATGCCTTCAATTGTATGATTTAATTGCATTGTTGATAGTGTATTGCTTAGAATATTAGGAACGTTTTTTTGATCTCTTTAGCAGACCTAGTACTTCACCAACTGGTCCAGGTTGTGTGGCGTACATTGTGTGAATGTTTGAATGAAAGCTGTTTTGATTGTGATATGTTTGGAGAATTATGAGTGGGGGTATGTATGAGGTTTTATCTCACTTCTGTGTCTTGACTTATATTGTTGTTACATTATTTTGTTTTGAACTGCAGCATTAATTATAACATTGTGTACAATCTAAATATTTCAGAATAAATAGCTATTCACTAGCACACAAATGTATTGAATGGTGGTCTTTACATTGTTATTCAACTCTGTTTTTGAAATTAAGCATCAGTATTGGCAATTCTCTCTCGTTGTTTAGTCTATTAGGCTCAGCCTTACTGATTAGAGCCAGCCCTAATTGTTATTAGTTCTAATAAGGTGAAACATTTTCTTGTGGTCCCTGAAAAGAGCCAGTGCCGTGTCCTACTATGTTGTCAGCGAAAACAAAGTACCATTGCCAGGCCATGTGCTGTATCGGAAAAAAAAATTATCACCACTACTAACAATGCTCCATGGGGAAAATAAGAACACAGAAATCCGTGCACCAGACAGGAAGATGTCGTCTTCCAGTGGAATAGACACTAGGGATATTCCCTCCCCTGCAGACAGTGACTCGAGGTAATACATATCCCCTCCCACCCTCCTCCTATGCTTAGAGGAGATCCACAGACCCATTTACCCTCTCCCTCAGGCCCCCGGGGAACGCCCAACAAACCTGCCCACCTCATCCCTCCAGCCAGGCTCGATAGCCACTCCTGGCACATGCGGGCTGAAGCCGCTGGTAGCTCCTGGCCCAGCCCACAGAAAGTCAGGACCAGACCTTGCCCAGCACCCCCTGCAGCTCTGCTATAGGACTGCAGAGAAAGTCTAGAGCTGCTGCAGGCAGAGTGCCATCCCTGGCACACCCATGGAGCACAGGCTCTTGGCCCACTGATGGCAATTGTTGAGCACCTGCGATGGTAGAGACTGCAAAAGTGCTTGGTGGATGTTGGAGCCCAAGGACGCAGCGGCGCCTCATCTCTGTGTTGGAGTCATCCTCCAGAGTTTCAGCCAGAGTGTGCCATTCCCCTGCTACCAATGGACTGCACATATTTTGCAGCTGGGAGTCAATTGGGGCTGAGGGCTTCGTTCAGCTCAAGGGGGGCAGGGGGGCCCTGCAACTGGAGTATGTTAATGATGTTAATGTAGGTGTTTAGGTGATGCACAGGCAGATGATGAGGAGGGCAGAGAACCTGCCCCAGCTGCCCCAGGAATTTGAGGATTTTCATGTTTGCCCAGATTTTTGTCCCCCTCCATGGGTTAGGCCCATCATTTGGGAAGCAACAAAGGGGTGTTGTTAATGTTTTAATGATTTTTTCACCTGAGTGCCTGATATCTCAATTGTATTTTTTTTGTTGGGGCCATGTGCCGTGTCTCCCCTCTGCTGTCCTCTCCTTGCTCTCCTCTGGATTGCTCTTGCTGCCCACTGTGCTTTTGTTGTCTCTCTCTGTTGTGCCCATACTGATCTAGCTGCTGTCTTCTCGCTGTCCCCCTGCTGTGCTCTCTTTGTCCCCCTGATGTGATCTCTCGGTCCTCTTAGTGCATTCTTTTCAGATAACCCAGGTTTTCGAAGGAGGGTCAAGCAAGGTCAAACTTATTGCATTTGTAAATGTTTGTTTATTTATATGTCTGCACAAGGGTTATGCATAATCTGAGGTCCCTTCCAAACATTAGATTCAGTACTTCCAGCATCACATCTGGTGTCTGATGGGGTAGGAGGACACTCCAAATTGTCCTACACTCTGTGCCCTAGAAGGGCTGTTCTCCCTCTGCCCTTTCAATACCCGGTGGTTGTTGGTGCTTGTGTGTATAGTTTATGGGGTGTATAAGTATGGGCGCGGCCTGCTTGTTCATCCCTACAAACTTAAATCACCTCCCAGGACTGGGACACTCTTCTCCAACAGATTGTGTGTGTGTGTGTATATGTGTATGCATGTGCACACATGGACACCAACGCTACAGGATGATTGACCGCCTACAGAGTCAGCAGTGTCAGTCTACCCCCCTAAAGCTATGCGGGATACACAAACCACCTCGCCAGAGAATATTCCCATAGACTACACCTGTTTGGCTTCACACAGCATAGATACGCACAGAGGATATTTGTAGCATAAGAAACCTGCTCTGCCCAGAAATTACACTTCCCCCTCCATTGCTATAGGGTATGCACCATGGAAGCCACATCTCATATGCACTCATTTCTATGTGTGATGTGATTTGGTGATGTCACGGGGTGAAGGGTTTTCACATGATCAACGGCAGAGCAAAACCACCAAAGAAATAGAAGGGCAGATTTACACGAAGGTGACGCATCTGTAGAGATGCGTCACTTTCCCAGCGCCACCATGCGAAACCCTTGCGTCACCATGGATGCGGCGTATTTACAATAAGGCGCACCATGGTGCAAGGATTGACAGATGCATCAGAAATTCTGACGCATCTGTTGATGGAAAAGTCATGCATTGCTGGAGTCTTGTTGCAAGCACGACGCAACTCCATCAATGTGTGTTGCAGCCTATTTCCATTTCACTCCGTCACTCCTTACGCCAACCAGGCGTAAGGTTTTGACGCAGTGGCATCCTAAAAGTGTTGCAGTGAAATATTGTAGATTTCACTGCGTCACTTTTACGAGGTTTTCCTGTGTGGGAATGCCTACCCTGCATAATTTATACCTGACGCAGGTATAATGTCACACAGGGCTTTACAACGTGACGCATCTCCATAGATGCGTCACGTTGTAAATGGGCCACAAATTTTACGCCGCCACTGCGTCACAAAAGTGACGCAACAACAGCGCAAAAGTGACGTAAGGGGCTTGTAAATATGCCTCAAAGTCTTTATGAAAACTGTAAGTCAAAGAGCTAGAAATGAAAACCTTCTAGTCAACACAACAGTCAATCTGCATGCCAGACCTACCGCTATTTGTAAACAAAAGTAACTAAGAAAAACATAGTCGAAAAATCAGAAAAGATTAACCATCTCTTGTAAGTGTAATAAATATCCCTTTTCTCGAATTACCTGCAGGATAAAAGTAAATTCATATTTATGCTATCGTTAACTACGTCATATTTTGGATAAATTAATGTTTGCGCTTAGTTTTTTGCAGCACTGGGGTCCTCTCTTCTGATTGCATACCTGAGATCCATTTATTTTTGTCCTGCTCGTTCTAGAAACCATGCACTTTTTCAACTACAATGCAACCTTTGTGTTATCAGTATCTGTTATTATTATCTGTAAGCGAGATCCCACTCACCCCATTTAGGCCTTGCTATGGCCTGCAGCTTGCTAAAGTAATCCGGATGTCTCAGGCCTCATGTATATTGTTTATTTTTTTAACCAACCTCTCGGACACGTATGGAATGAAGTAATATGACGCCTGTGCATGTACATAGGCCCAGGGCAACCAGTAACCTTGTCTGACCTTGAAACCTGGATCAGGCCGTAGCTTTAACCATCCAGCTTTAAGATGCATCTGGAGGTCATGCCACCCTGTGTACATCTGAGCGTCTCTGACATTGTTCCTTATGTCTCTGGGTGATGGGCTGCAGTAAAGAGCAGCTTCTGGGTGAAACATGTGCCCTCTGGCGCGTGTCCAGGTGCTCGCCCAGTCCCCCCTGCAGCCTGTTCGCCTTTAGGTGGCTCAGCGTGGATTTGTTTTTGAATGCCGGCGGCCTGCAGCTGCGGACACACAGGGCAGGCATGTTTGTGTGAGGCATGCCTCTCCTGTGCAGCACAGCCCATGTTTTCTTAAACATGCAAGACGCCAAAGTAGGCGTTCATCTGATCTGCCCATTTCAGTCTAAGCTGACAATTAGATTCAGGAGAAGAGTGTACTTTCTTTGGAAAGGCAGAAGTGTGCACGAACCGTAATTAGATTGTATATTTCGTTCTTTGGGATGCACTGTTCCTTGATCTTGCAGGACTCTCAGGGGCCCTTTTCGTTCCTGCCCCCCCTCCTGAGTCACACGATCTTGCAACACGGTTTTGAATGATGCTTTCAACGGCAGCGTGGGCGTTGATAGCATTCAGTGGTGAATTTGTAAAAAAAAACAAAGGAAGTGCCGGGGCTCTCGTCAGGAGGCAGCTTCGACCAGCCCATTTCTCCTGTTAGCACTGCCTAACACAGAGCCAACAAACCGTACCAGTGGAGAAGGGATGTGGCCCAATGACCAGAGCTGCTGACTTCGGAGCTGGGGAACCAGGTACGAGTCTCCACATCAGCTCAACATCCTGTGATTCTGAGCGAATCACCCAATCTCCCAGTGCCCACCAAAAATGAATGTGTCCTTAACTGGTGCTCAAGCGCTGGTGTTGATGATTAAGTGCTGGTCCTGAGCACCGGAAACCACTGGCTCAAATTAAGCACTTGGTTGAATGCTGAATTAAGGTCTATAAAAGAAAGGTATATCGGGGACTTATTACCCACATTGCTGCGGCGGCTATTCCGCCGCAGCGCTAAAAGGGCGGGGCGGCCGCACGGCAGCCGCATGCTGGTGACAGAACCGCTCCGTCACCAGCCCCGGTTGCTCTGTGCTCGTGACGGAGCGGTTCTGTCATGGCCCCGCCCGCCTAATAGAGCGTGGCGCGCAGGCGCGAAATCAGCGCCGCGCAGGCGCGGCGGCCGGGCCAAGACGGAACCGCTCCGTCATCAGCACAGTGCACCCGCAGCTGATGACGGAGCGGTTCCGTCATCAGCATCGAACTGGTTAATAAATTAACTGTTGGAGGACTTCCATTGCAGAGCAGTTTAGCCATACTAAGACGGGGGCTATGGATTATGTTAACTGTTCGCCTATAATTTTAGAAGAGAAGTATGGTAAACAGTCAAAATATCGAGTTTTTAATTTCGACCTACACTTATATCGAGTTGCTAATATCGATGGGACAGAATATCGATGTCCAGAATATCGATGGCCAGAATATCGACCCTAAGGTAAGTAATATCGAAATTACTAATATCGATAGCATATATATCGATGTAAGTAATTTCGATTTACTAATATGTGTTAGAAATATTAGTTAAGTATTTAAATTAATTGTTATAATATGTGTTTAATATGTTTTTATAATTTAAAAATATATAAAAGTAAATAATATGTTTTACTACCACAGCGGGTTGTGGGTTTATAGGGGAATAGGGTGGGAAGTAATTTATTTGTAATTAAATAATTATTTTTCAATGATTAATTTATTTTGCAATTAAATATTAATTGGCAATGATTTATTTTAATTGATTAATTGATTAATTAATTGATAATTTATGTATATTTTTAACTAAATTATATGTTTTACTACTGGAGCGGGTTGTGGGTTTTTAGGGGAATAGGGTGGGAAGTAATTTATTTGTAATATTAATTAATTTTGGGTAAAGGGGTATTTTTAGGGTTCAGGGTCAGTTTTCAGTTTTTGGGTAAAGGGGTATTTTTAGGGTTCAGGGTCAGTTTTCAGTTTTTGGGTAAAGGGGTATTTTTAGGGTTCAGGGTCAGTTTTCAGTTTTTGGGTAAAGGGGTATTTTTAGGGTTCAGGGTCAGTTTTCAGTTTTTGGGTAAAGGGGTATTTTTAGGGTTCAGGGTCAGTTTTCAGTTTTTGGGTAAAGGGGTATTTTTAGGGTTCAGGGTCAGTTTTCAGCTTTTGGGTAAAGGGGTATTTTTGGGGTTCAGGGTCAGTTTTCAGTTCTTTGGTAAAGGGGTATTTTTAGGGTTCAGGGTCAGTTTTCAGTTTTTGGGTAAAGGGGTATTTTTAGGGTTCAGGGTCAGTTTTCAGTTTTTGGGTAAAGGGGTATTTTTTGGGTTCAGGGTCAGTTTTCAGTTCTTTGGTAAAGGGGTATTTTTAGGGTTCAGGGTCAGTTTTCAGTTCTTTGGTAAAGGGGTATTTTTAGGGTTCAGGGTCAGTTTTCAGTTTATGGGTAAAGGGGTATTTTTAGGGTTCAGGGTCAGTTTTAGGTTTTTGGGTAAAGGGGTATTTTTAGTGTTCAGGGTCAGTTTTCCCTACTGTTGCACCCACTGGAGTGGGAATAGTAATTATTGTTAAGTAATTATATATTATATATGATTTATCATTTTATTTTTTTATTAAATATGTATTATTATTTTTTTAACAATTATTACATATATTTAAATATGTTTAAGTAATTAATAAGTATTATTTACAGTTTTTTTAATGTTATTTTAAATTTAAAAATAATCGATATATTTAACAACGATATTTTTAACATCGATATTAATTTTTCGATATTTTGGTACTTACCATGTTGTACATAGGGCGTCGATATTTTTTGCTATCGATATAATTACGCCGATATTTGTGTAGGTCGAAATTCTGTCTGTCGAAATTCTGTCATAGATCCGAGAAGTATATCTCTAAGGATATCAACCGAGGCCACTTTGTAATTCTCTACAAACATGGCTATATAAAAGGCACTACATTTTCACATACATTAATGAAAGATTGGCTCTTTTGTATGAACAACAGGGTTTCTAAAATGATTGAATTTGATTTCCGTGCACTCTGCAAATCACAGTAAGAGCGTTTTTCTCAGTACTGTGAAGATGAAAAAGGTGACATGGTCTTGACTGTCCAGATGGGTTCAATTACAAATAAGAATTGCCAAAGCCAATAGGGCCAACCCAGTGCTAATGCATGTAGACAACAACCACTGCTAACAAACAATGGTGGAGGATGACAAGTATCTCAATATTCCTGCTTCACTTGCCAGTGTGAACATAGGCATCTGTGCGGAGTGTTTATGCATTCGGATCCTTTCTGTCTTGCGGACATCATGAGAAATACTCAGATGTGACTGCAATTGCAAGAGGGACAGCTTCCATTAGTCTCGGCTTCCTCCATGGAAATCGGGACCCCTGACTGGAATCGTGGTAGAGGCGGTGATTCAGCTCGGCAGCCACGTCCCCTTGCTAAATGGAGTTTACGTTTTTTGAGCTGTGACAAGAAAATGAGCAGTTTCTTCTCTCTCAGTGCACATACAAATGATAGAGAAAAAAATGTCTGCATAGATGTTTCAATATTTTTGTGCTGTTCTTGCCTTTTGATGTTGGCTTTAAACTGTCTTGCAGCTTTATTTTTATTATTATGTTTCTTATATAGCGCCAGAATCGACCCCCGAAGGGGTATCTCCGCACTTGCCTTGGGAACCCGTCCTGGCTTTTCCCTGTGAGATAGCCCCTACAGGGCATCACCAAGGTGAAAGCCAGGCATCCCGCCGCGGGGGGGCCGTTGTGGAGATTAAGCAAGCTTAATGCCCAGAGTTGCAGAGTGTGAACCCATGATTAGGTCAGGCACCGAAACGAGAATTATCGATTCCATGGACATTTGAGCTCAAGACCCTGCCGTGTCGGGAATTGAACCCTGGTCTGACCTCTGCTTCAGGGTCTGCCTGCTCTAACCAGTGAGCCACACTTCTCCACCAGCTTCTTTCTGAAAACTAATAGGTAGATTCATCAAACACCCGTTTTGCGAGTCTTTAATAGCGATTCATAAGGAATCGCTATTACAGACTCGCAAAACGGGATTCATGTAGGAATCGCAAAATAAATTGCGATTCCTACACATTCCTTATTTGCAAATAAGATAGCGATTTCAAGGGTGCCAAGGGTGTCCAAAGGACACCCTGTAGCACCCCTGAAATGCAAATTTACACAGGTGTTGCGCACACACATGTCCAAAGGACATGTGTGTGTGTAACATGCAACAGAGAAAAATGCACTAAAGTGCTTTTTTCTACTTTTTCGCTATTTACCACGAAGTCAGACTTCGTGGCAAATAGCGACCAAATATTGCGAATTCGCTATTCAAAATTGGTTCATGAATTGCATTTAAGGAATCTCTAATAGAGATTCCTTAAATCCAATTCCTCGCAAATATGCGATATCGCAAATAGCGATTTTTGCATTTGGGATGATGAATCCCAAATGCAAAAATCGCACTTGCAAAGGGCCAGATTCTCAGAATCTGGCCCTTTACGAGCGCAATTTCCTTTCATGAATCGGGCTGTATATTCTGTTTTGTTTTCATCTCCCATGTCCCTGACAGCTTTGTGATGGAAGCCGTTTTTCTGCCTGCCTCTGGTGGAACTATTAATTTCTTTAATACTCTACCAGTGATGGCCTTCGTATTTGTCATTGTCCCGTCTCTGCTCTCTGCATCAGGCAACATTAGATGCTTGGAAGGAAATTTGCATAGAAGGGTCACAGGGACATCGATTCACTAAAATGCCAGCGGTAAAGAAATTCAATCACGTACTCTCCGACCCCTTCTGATGTTACAACATATACCACTTGTCCGTTGCTTAAGTTGCAAAAAAATATCTCGCCAGGGCTGTCGTCAGGAGGCTACTGCACCTTGTGCCACAAATTGCCCCTGCCAGTGCTGCCAAAGATAGTAACAACAGAAGTACCAACATTCACACTCCTACAAGTGTGACAATCCCGTCTATTTCAGGCCCCCAAAAGCTATAAGAATGGCTTGGGTGGCAGGTAATTGCTATACCTGCTGCTCACCCAGTGTGTCTGTGGAGTGGAATGTTGGTGGGAGAGCTGGTTATGGAATTTTGGATGAGAAACAGTGTCTGTTGGAGTAGGGACTGAGCAGCAGGGAGGCTGCTCCTGGTGGGGCTTTCATCCTTGTAACATCTTGCTTATAATCAATCTACATGGAAACTTACCTGGACTGTCTATCCTCATTACAGCAGTAATCGTAATTTTAAATGTATATTGAGTTAATAATTAACTGCTGCTGTCATTGTCTCTAAATTAGCTAGACAGCGCCACCTTGTGGCAGACTGCACAGACTGGGTGCTGCCAATTAAGTGCTGGTGCCGAGCACCGGAAAGCACCGGCTCAAATTAAGCACTGACTACATTGCCAAAATTGGGTGACATATACATAATTTCTTGGTGCTCTTAGGCTTGCGGGGGACATGGGAGACTGGCGGGCAAAATCAGGAGGAGGTGGTCAAATGTAGTGAAAAGTTGCAAATGTTCAAGCAGTACACAATGCTCAAAATGGTAGAATTTAGCAGCTCATTTAGAGGACTATGAATGGGTAACCACAAAGTAATGGGATAAAAATACAAATTTAGGCCCGCCTAAAGTAGTTAATGAAAATGTACTGTAAATGGGATAAAAGGACATAAAAGGTCTTGGTTCGCAACCTTCAAAAACGGAATACTTAGAACAAGGAATTCTCGTTTAAATCAACAATAATACAGAAGCATACAAGTCACACAGTGGGAAGTGCAGTGGGTGTGTGCACACTGTGAGGGCCCTACTCTGCTTTGTGTACCAGGGAATTTAGCAGTGCCTAGAAATGTATGGGCCAAATGCACAAAACTGTTTGGAGGTCACAATCCTGCAATTCGCAAAATTGCAAACTTTACGACCACATAAAATAAATTGCTATATACAAAAGGTAGCTTGTGAGTGAGAAACATTTCTGGAACTCACAAAATATACTTTCTGACTCTGTGATTAGGAAAGTGGAGGGGCATGAAAGGGGCACCTCCTCTTCCATCTCAATGGCAATGCAATGTATCAATGGTTTGTGACAGCAATTGTGTTTGAGCAAACAATGACTTCTGAAAGAGGGTGATATCCATTTACAATATAGAAGCTGTCCCGAGGGGACAGCTTGCCCTTGTGAGCTTGGGCTGAGTATGGAGCAGGCAATAATGAGATAATTACATCAATGCCGTTCACAGAAGTCCAACTTTTATTTGATTTTCTGTGGATGGCATTGGTGGGACAGGGGCTGAAATAAAAAAAACAAAGTTGGTCTTCGGCATGATGGAGGTATGCTGTCCTTGCTGTCTGGTGAAGTGCAGCCTTCAGACACAACCAATTGGCCCTCTGTGTCTCTCAGCCAGCCTTCAAACTAGGTCCTTAAGAAGAGCTTCCGGGGGAAAATCTAGGCCTATGCATTTCAAATACTCGTACAGCAGTGTCTCATATGTCCGTGCTTTCCATTCCATGCATACTGTCTCTCCATTTGCATCCTCTGTCTTTCTATTGTGTGTTTGTTTATATGCTGAACGTGTACAGTGTGAATCTAGCCAAAGGCTACTGTGTCTAAAGCAGGGATACAGCCAACAAGTGATTTGAGAGTTAGACGATTTGTGGACTGTAACTGCATCATGATAAAGCCTTCTTTAAAAATTGGAGCATGATTGTGGTGGATACAGGAATTTATCCTTGTCCCGAATGAAGAGATGGAAAAGGCCTATTGCTTTTTTTTAACACTCGTCTCAAGTCTGTTGGTATCTTGGCTGTGTGTTGGCAGAAAAGATGGTGAACTTGTCAGCCAGATAGGTGGCGTGTCATGTGGACTTTTGTAAATGATACAGCTAGTTTTGAAGATGATGTGGGCCCACAAGGGGAGTCAGTAGAGTGCCATCCAAATCCCATTTTCTGTTCTCATAACTAACCTTACATAGTTGTCAATTTGTCCAATATCCTGACAGTAACTTTCAGCCAATCAAATTTATGCTGCACTTTGTAGTTTCACATATCACAGTATATGTTTGGGCCAACAAATCGCAGCATGTGTTGCTCAAATCAGATTTCCTTAAAAAACAGAAGAAAAGAGGAGCTTGGCAAACAGAAACAGTTTGTTTAATTGAACAGTTTGGCCGGGAGAACAGTTACAGGCACTAGGTCTGAGGACTGCCTCAATTTACATCAAGCGTGTGCTCTCTTTATACACAATATTACAAGAAGCAATAAGGATTTCTGGCATTCCATATATGGTTAGGAATGTTGGTTATTGCCTTTAGATTCATAAATTAATGGCCAATGGTTATTACAGGTGGGTCTTAACCTGCATGGACACAGTGTGGTCAGTGGTGAATGTGTCCAGATATCCGGCATGGGGAGCGCACAATCACTATGTGCGCTAGGCTCTGATTTGCTATGTGTTCCTAACTCATGTGGCATCTGACTATATGGTGTTTTAGGAGCACAAGTACCCCCTCCGGTCATGTGTGCTTGATTAGGGCAATCTCCCTTGACCAGTTTAATGTTGGTGCGCCTATCTGTGGGGCAAAAAAACTGAAATCACATTTTGCGCTGAGTATGTTAGACTCGTAGGACTGTAAAAGAATGCCTTTTTTCCTGAACTATAAAATTGAGCCTTTTTTCTCAGGCTATTCTGCCACCCTGTTCTGAGTTTTGCACATCAAAATTAGAGATCACACGTGGGTCTGATTTTCCAACAAGGTTTTCCCCTATCTCTAGTTTTTTCAAAATCTCAGTTCATGTGGAATTTGCACAATTCAGAATCCAGGATTGGGTGCAAACACCTGTTTGATCCAGAGTCCTGATCCCCAGCAAAACCTCGAACAAGGGGCTGATTGTCTGTGTTGGACAGTTATTTGCAGTCTTTTGAAGTATAGGATGGGTCTAAAAGTGTTTCATTTAACAAGAATTTGAAGTCTAATCCTTGATCGTGAAAGTGGATTGGAAGAAGGGG
Source organism: Lissotriton vulgaris (assembly GCF_964263255.1). Lineage (NCBI taxonomy): Eukaryota > Metazoa > Chordata > Amphibia > Caudata > Salamandridae > Lissotriton > Lissotriton vulgaris. Next base: position 1,766,031,547 of record NC_141685.1, on the reverse strand, counting down.
GAAAGGGACTAATTATGATTGTGATCAAAGAGGAAGAGCAAGGGACTCTCAAGAAGTGGTTGGTGTTGATGTCTAGACATCTTTTGAATAGAGAGACATCCAGGAATATCCCAGACAGCAGATGGTCTTCAAGTCCTCTCAGGCAGGAATGGAATCATTGATGTTCCTCAACATGATGGAGAATTTTTGACGGGTGCTGGTCAAAGTCTTACTGGGTGAAGAGATGCGAGCAGGTGTTAAAGTAATTATTTGTTTTCAATATTATGGTGAATCGAGGATTTAACTTTTTTTTTAAAAACAGTTACATTTTTTTGGTGCAGCTCAAATAAAGGTGCGAAAAGCATTTTTGGGGCCTGAGTACAATGCGGTTTTGTCAGGAATGGTGGATTTCTTTCAAATTAGAATTAAGAGCCAAATAAGAGGTACTCTCTCTCATAATTCTAGCTCTTGATTCACTCCTGAAAGCACAGTGTCCTCAATTTAAAAAAAGCAAGTGGGCGGCCTTATGTTTGGTGGTATCCCAGCTGCCTCGGCTACAATCAGTCCTCAGAGGCAGAATGTGGGTGTCCTAAGTTCGCTTCTGTGACACGTTTGGCACCTTACAAACAAATCATCTTTACACAACAATAGCTCAAAGACTGGTGTGTGCCAAATCAGTCAAGGATCAGAACAATGACATGCACATTTGAAACATGCACTTATGTTTACTGTGGTAGAGAGTTCTCTTTTGTGCTCTCCTGTTTCAATGTACTTGTTTTGTGATTTCAGGTTTACAATATCTAGTCGCAGGATACGAGGACATGAAGAGCGGGAGACTGATCGTCAACATGAAAAGTTTTGTTCATCTGTGGAAACCCACTCTTGGGAGGAAAGTGTTGGAGATTTTAAAAAGCAATTGCAACTGATGAGAGGGAGGTTGACCCTTTGGCTTGCATATAATGCAGAACTGCACACAGAGGAGGTAAACATGAATGCACAAATGTAGTGCCTACTTGAATGGCGGAGCATTTTTGGCTCATGGGATTTGTCTATAGACCCTCTGCTGGCAGGGTTCCTGGGACCTACTAGGCCTACTGTAGAACTGAGGTACGCAAAAAGAGGAGGGCGCTGACTGCTGCAGGATTACAACCAATGCAAACAGACTTTGCGGCACATACACAGCAAGGAAATCTGTTACAGCGAAGACCCTTCCCCTGGTATCTTCCACTATTGGAAAAAGGTAGCTCGAGGAGGCTGCTTCTCACTGAAGGGGGATTTAAGGAACGCACTGTGGACTGGCAAGGCAGGCATGGGCTTGTCTCCTGAAAGAAGGATTTGATTTATCCACCAGTGTATTGGCTGTGTTTTGTCTGTAAGGCTCTCCAACTGGCCCAGCTCCCATGTAAATATGTTATTGTACAAAGCACTTTATTACAAGTCAGCTCATATTGCGGAAGCTCACATTTAGCAAAACTAACACGTTTGGTGCATTCCTTGGTTAAATCGAGCAGGTAAAATGCTTCTGTGCCTGTATCCTTTGTTTATTCTTATTTATACCTTCTTCGTAAAACAGCGGTACTATCTCAAGTGTTAACAAATAATCTGTGGTCAAATGTATCTATCGAATATCACCTAATTCCAGTTTGCTGGGTACTTCTCTGAATTAATGCGGCAGTGTGGTTTTGTTGCAGGCTGCCTTGAATCCAGCTGACAAGGGAACAAGGTGAACAGAACTTCCCTTTTCTGTGTTTAGTGAAACCAGAAATGTCACTTCCTGTCTTGCTTTGAATGTCTCGTCCGTATGAAATAGGGCCATGCACCTGCGCAAAGCCCAGTGTCAATGGACACTCACTCCTACATGACTTCTGATGTTTTTGTGAGTGTGTGTAAATACTTCGCAGTAGGGTACATGTACATCACTTGTTTTAAGAATTTCAGCTTTCTCGTTGCCTGGCTATGTTTGTAGGTAGTAATGCTGCTTTCACGTCTTATGGGGCTGTGACGAGGTAATCATAAAATGGTAAATGTGTCAGTATTATCACAAAATATGCTTCTATGAATGTCACACGTTTTTCAGGAGGCTTGCGCTTGGCCACTTTTGGGTGAACTGTGAGGTAAGTCTGGGGGCTTTAAAGTATAAATGTAAAGGAACATTTTTTAGCACAAAAGATTCCCACCTTCATTGCGCAGTATAATCCCGCCTGGGGTGGCAATCATTCCACCTTTATTTGTAAAGAGTGGCTTGCCTATGTTAACCCCCCCCTACACATTCCCCTACAACCACTAACCGTGGGACGCACTTTGACATGCTCCAACTTTACAGTATCCAGCCTTCATGGTTGGTGCTGACGAACATTTTGCCGGTTGTACTGCGTGCACCACGTAATTTTATAATGCGACATGGGGCCGTATAATAGAAGAGCCCTGGGACGCAAAGGGCATTTGCGCCCGTTTTGCATGCCCGGGGTACTTTGGTATTACAGAAGGGGCTGTAGACGCTTGTGTGTCCCCTTCTTTAATACTGATAGCGCTGGCGCACATAAAGCTACTGTGCTATCTTCTGAGGGCATTCCCTCGTTTGCATGGGTAAGTGGCCCCATGCAAATGAGGGAATTCATTTGCCCTGCACCTGTGCTTTATTACAGACATGGATGCAGAGTCAAAGAAGCTATGAGGAGGCGCATTGACAGTGCATCCCTGATGGGAGCCCTCTGGAGGGGAAAAGGAGATCCCATGAACCCACAGACATCCTCTTGCAGGCAAATGCAGTCACTAGTCCTCCTTCAAAGTGCAGACGGGGTGCCCCTTGCACTGTGCAAACACGGAGCAGCCTCAAAGCTGCCGCGCCGTCTTTTCACAGAAATGCACTGCCCCCAGGGCAACGCAAGTTTGCGGCTGCCCTCCAGGCAGCTCATTTACTATCATGCAGTGCATTTCCATTGTTAAGGTGCGCCCAGTGCAAACAATGTAAATGTGCAATGTGAATAATATGGGCCAAAATGTGCAGGCTCACCACAATAACCCTATACTGTTGCCAGGGGCATTTTAATGATTTTGGGAACCCTGGGCCAAATGTTTTTTGGGGGCCCCAGTTTGGAACAGCTTTGAATTTATGATCCAGTATCACCTCTCTTATGCCTATGTTAATATGGCTTAGCTACAATACATTTACGCCTAGCAATCCTAATGGAGTTTATGCGTTCTGTAGTTCAAAAACCCCCAAAAATTCATGAATGAATCAAAGATCATTAGATGAATCACTTTTTTATGCAAAGTATTCACATAGAGAGCGTTCAGGGCCTGGAGGCATCTTAAGGTATGCCGATGTCTGTGCTCTGGCAAGCAGGGGAGATTCAGTTTTGTAGGTGGGGGAGCCGCAAGGGAGATAGAAATAAGGTAGAAAGAAGAGTCAAGAAGGAAACAAGATGAAAGGGAAGGGGAACAGCTGTGAAGTGGAACGAACTGGGAAAAAACAGGAGAAATAAATGTAATAAATGAAAAGAGTAAGCTGCAGAACAAGGATGGGAAAAATGATAAAGGGTATAGAGATGAATCATAAAGGACACGAAGAAAAAATATTTCACATATTAGATTAAAAAAAGAATGAAAATAAGAAACAAAAATGAACTTGTAAAGATAAAGATAGGGTTGCAGAAAACGACACAGGATACATCAAAATAGTGATAGAAACAATGAGCAAAGTAAAGTAGATTGGGTGGATCTCCAAAAACTGCGTAGTCACAGACACAATGAAGAGACAAGCTGAAAGAGAGTAGTGACTGTAGACAGATTGAAAAGGAAGGTGTTATGCTCTTTATGAGAGATGCGAGAGAAAGATAGCAAGATAAGTACAACATGCTTATACCAAAGTAAGAGCTGAGAAATGGTAAAATGCTACTAGGCACACAGGAGATTCAATGAAATACTTTGTTTTCTCCACCACCCCAACACAAATGTAGATTCTCCACGATTATGTTAAGTAGTTCCTTGAACGCCTCATATTAAATATGTGAAATCTAAAACATGATAACTGGGCATGTGACAGTAAAAATATGACAATTGTTACCAAGAATGGTGCTGTATCATTGAGATGCTGTTCGAGTTTGCTTTTTAATGTCACATTTACACACATAAGTCTGCAAACCTCTTACTTGTTTTAGAGTCACTATAGATGTCTGTAAATGCACCTGCACATTTCAGTCTTTTCCAGGAAATTTTTATCTCATTCTAAGAATTCTTGAACTCAAGGGAATATCCTGCTTTTTTCCCATTCCGGATTTTAAAAATATTCAAACAAATGCATCTATTCCAGGTTTAACCTACCCCTCTTTATGAAGAAAAGACCATATTCTGACGCCAACAATTTGTAATTGATATACAATTATCTCTTGGTACCTTTTTGAATAATGTATTTCAGTTAGAGTTGAAAGAGGTGGTTTTTTCAAACATAAAATATGAGAAATGTAAAGAGTTGTAATAGACATGGGTTATTGTGAATACTTGCCATACCAGGGAGAGTTACGGTAAAAGAGTGAATCCCAGGAAACTGAGGCCAAACAGGGAGACACTGTTACTTTCAGGGAAGCTTGGCATATTTAAAACTTGCAGGGGAGAATATGTTTAACAGTTCTGTTTCAGGGAAGCACAAACTCCAAACCTGGAAGATTGCAAGTCAACTGGGTTGGCAGACAGAAAATGAGACTGGGCTTGAAGGATGGGCTTTGAAATGATGTTGGATGTATGGGGTGCTACTTTATGTTTTCTGTGGGCTCTCTCAGACCCAAGGCCGGCTTTGAAAGATTCTTTCCTAAGTCAAATTGATTAGTTCTTATAGGGCATCACCTTCTAATGTGTTCCTCTGTGAAGTAGCGCCTTCTGCGCAATGATGTATTGATGAATCACCTTCTTCAGCATTACCCTATTTAGTACCACAGTTCAAAAAAGACCCCAGCCCTGTGAAGTACCACAGTCTCAAGAGTCACCCCCTTAAATATCATCCCATGAAGTACCATCCTCTGAGGCATCACCCTGTTGTCCACAGGCATTCCACATCATTCCAAGGCAATTTACAGCGCTAATAGTCAGCTCTGTTCGAATGTTAAATAATAGTGGAAAAGGACTAGAGAGCAATAGGGTAACTTGAATCATCAGGGCCACTGGAATTGTGCACCAGGAGAGGGACAAATTATGTAGCAGGGTTGACTAAATTATGCACCAAGAAAAGGCAAAGTATGCAACTTAATGCGGCAAATTTTGTAACAGCATCACTTTATTATATTGACATTCTTACACCTGTTAACACTGTCGGGAATACATTACATGTCAACACCCAAATATAGCAATAAACAACAGAAAGGTGACCAGTCAAACTTTGCAAAGAGTCGTGCACCATGCAGTAGCACGAGTCGCTGCGTTTTAGTAACTTTTGTACAGTTAGAACTAGAAACAATTTTGTTGTTAAAATCTGCAGATTATGTGACAGGTGATGGATTGTGTAAGAAATGCGGTAAATCCATAATTGTGGGAAAAACACAGCAGCCTCACAATTGCATAATTTCAGTGGCCCTGGTCATACTGATTGAAATCAAGATTCCAGCTCCAAACCCAACAACACTGTAAAATAAGTACAGTACGCCCATCACTAATGCCTTATTCTTAACATCCATTATCCTTGGGGGAGGCTAACCTACACCCTGTGGATACAAATAAAATGTAGGAGGCTTCCAGAGTGAGTACCCAGGAATGCACAAGCCTCATAAAATAGCTTTAATGAAGAAGGGGACCTGGTGCACAAGCATATCTTGTTTTGAGAAGTGAAATCCATTTGAATTGGACAGGGTCCACTCAAGTAGGCTTGCATTCTTGCGGAAGCCTACTTTGTAATACTCAGGGAACACAAAAAGTGCAGTGCTCATTCCAACATTCCAAAACAGTAGAATTTCTTCACCGTCAACATGACCTTTGGTAGCGACTTCTTGGGTCTGTGGCATCCTTCGTCTCTAAGAGTGATACGTTGCAATCAAGGTCTGCACCTGTGCTTGTAATCCCTAAGTAAACCAACCAAAGTCTGGTCAGGTGCCCAAGGTATGACAGATTAGGGAACCAATACACCTCTGGGTACAGATCAGAAAGTGCAGGAGAAAATGTGACTTCTCCTACTCACTTATACAGGAGGAGACCACAAACCTATTATGAGTTCGCCTTTTTTTTGGGGTCCTAGTTGTAAATCTACGTAGAAATGGTGTTATACAACAATGCTGTTAAAAAGATAAAATCTGGCATGCAATGTTGCTTCTGACCTCTGCGACTGATTACTAAAGATGCACTACAGTGTTACAAAAATACATTTGATTGACAGATGTCTCTTGTACGGCTTGCACTTAACTGAATGTAACAATTGAGACTCCTGGAGGGAACACACTTACCACTGCTTCTTTAATAAGGTCCAGACAGTTCCTACATGTTAGAAAGATTTACGGTAGGCTGTGGCAGGGACTCAATGCAAATTGTCTCTGTTATGAGCTTGTCGCCCCTAGCAGTACAGGCTCAAGCTTTCTCAATGAACTTCCCAACCTCTCTGTGAAATGTGTTGAGTGGAGCTCCTTTGAGATGTGCTCCAATAAAGCATTTTACTTGTTCTTTCACACCCACTTTCATAAACCACCCTTACTCTAATAGGTTCATTTGGGTGCTACATTGAATGAATGAGGGAATTTATAAAGCACTCGGCTACTCCAACACAGTCTCCTGGTGCTAAAAAAAACGTAGGACATAGTTGTACAACACCTTTATGTGAGAACATACAGATAGGTCTTAAGGGCCTTCTTAAATGGGCGTTCTTGGGGCATGCTATTCAATGTAAAATAAAAGCCAGCCCATTCCATTCTGTGCAGGCCAGCTCAGAGGAAGATGGTCCAACGCACCTGGCCCGCTGAAAGTGTGGAACTCTAACTTGAAGCGCTGAGGACCTAAGAGAGTGGGAAGGATGATATTGTTTTTATCAAATATTGAGGGAGTCGTGTATACAAGGCCCAATGTACACAAATCAGAGGATTAAAGTGTTCCTTTTATTGCTAGGAAGCCAGTGTGATTTGAAAAGATGTCTTTTAACCGAACCCTGACATACAGTGCCCAGAATCAGATGTGCTGCCACATTGTGTACAGTTTACAATCTTTTGACCCATTTACCAGGGGTCCCCAAATTAAGTAAGTGTCCATAACCCAGCTTGTCAGTTATTAATGCATGCATTGTTATCCTATGGGTCAGTAAAGGTAGAGATTTAAAAATGTTCTAATTGAGAGCAGTACCCCAAAGCATGCAATAATCTTGCAAGAGTCTCAGTTTCTCCTTTATGGGCAAAGAAAAGGGTGTTCGGGGAAAAGAAAAAGAAAGCAGTGGCTATTTCCACCTAGAATGTGCCAAATAGGATTCTTGGGAACATAAGTGGTCCCCTGTTGACACCACAAGCTTCATCTGTAGTACACACAAAAGGAAGACGCTTCAAGTTATGGTAAAAAAGTGCTGTGGAATTCCTTTGCATGTCTCGAACTTAAAGTGAATCCTTCGCATTCCCGACCCCTAGCCAAGACAAATCGATCAACGGTAGTACCAGTTTCCTCTTAACTGCAAGGGATGCATAGAGTAATAGTAATTTAAGGAACAGAAGTATAGATGCAGCCCCTCCCCCATCATCTCCTCCCTCCTACCTGTCGTAGGTCGACAGGGTATGTACAGTTATTTGCACTCATGTGAAATGTACAGGTCAAGACGGAACTGGCTGAAACAGACAAGCTTGGAGCACTGCTTAGGCAACCATGCTCCTCGTATAGAACCTTAGCTGCAGTCACTTCCCCTGCTATCCATTTGCAAAATGGTCGATATTTACTCCAACACTATTAAAAACTGTGCACATAGTATGAAAAAACTACTGTATTTAGTTTCTGTACATAAAATGTATTCTACACATCTTTCCGCACAAAGAAATGCAAGAAAGAAGGAAGTACCAGTTAACTTCCCTAATGTCACAAGCATGCCAATCAGCTTTGCTTTTGTTTTCATTTGAAGTCCTGTGGACTCGCGAGAAAAAATGCTTTTCTGTTTGTACGGTGTTTTTGTACCATCTGTATATAATAAAATGATGTAATTGAAGAAGTTGTTGTCTCCGTTTGTGTAGGTACCTGCTCTTTTTTTAATAAGGTCAATCGTATGCGAATGGTCATCATTTCAGGGCGTTGGCTTGGCATGTGTTGCTTTCAATTTGTGGTGTGACAGTAATGGCCGATTATGATGAGAGAAATACAGAGAGTAGAGGGGGGTTGACAAAGCCTGACTGATGGTCCTCCCCTCCCCCCCCGTATCGTATGCGAATGGTCATCATTTCAGGGCGTTGGCTTGGCATGTGTTGCTTTCAATTTGTGGTGTGACAGTAATGGCCGATTATGATGAGAGAAATACGGAGAGTAGAGGGTGGTTGACAAAGCCTGACTGATGGTCCTCCCCCCCCCCCCCCCCCCCCCCCCCACGACCCCCAAAACTGTTTCCCACCAAGGCAAAGGATGTTATCCTTGCGAGCAAGTAAGCAATACCGACTAGCCCTTGCCCACAAAGAGGTAATAAACACTGCAAACTATGCTCTTGCAAAAGAAATTAAAACATATTGAGTTGTGATTGGAAGCAGTGGTCTGCAGGAAAATAATGTTTTTTTTCAGTTCAAGAAATAAGTTTATTGAGGGGAGGGATAGGTCAGAATACAAAATACAATATAACAATGAATAGTCACATGAACCAATAATAAACTAAAGGACAAGATACTCGGTGATATAGAGCAATCTAGTAGAACGTAAAAGGAGAAAGTAACAGATATGCAAGTCAATCAATGCAAATAAAAGGAGGCTACAAATCATATAAAATAACATAATACAAAGTTCAAAATGATTATGTATTTGTGTAATCACAACATATGGAATGTCATGGAGGTTTAGAAACCTCTTGGTGTGCAGGAGACGGAGCGGAGGAGCGTCGAGCACTAGCTTCGAGGAACAGTGTGATGGGTAACCATAAAGTCAAGCGTTTCGCTGCCATATGAGTAGGGTACACCAAAGTGGTATCTAATCTATGGTTATAACATACGGCGTACCACCAAGCTCGGTAAGGTAATTTAGAAAAATCTGTCCAATTTTTGGTCATTTGCTGAAAGGCAACTGCCAACAATAAGTCAATTATTTTTGTGTTAGAATTACAATTTGTCCATATAGGAGACAGGTTACCTTAAAACACATGAGAAATAGAGAAAGGATACTTCGAATCAAAAATGAAGTTAAGTTGGGACCACACCCTTTCCCAAAAACTAGAAATAAATGAACATGTAAAAAGTAAGTGATGGAGATCAGCATGTGGGGAAGAGCACGACCAGCAAGCATGTGAAAGATTAGTGTGTCTCGTATTTAAAATAACCAGGGCCAACAAAAGTGTATTATATACAAAGGAAAGTATTTGTGTTGTTTTGGGTGCCCTGGAGGACTTTCGGTTTTTAGCCCATATTCTATACGACATAGCCGCAGTCCAGTTGACTTTCAAGTCGTGTTCCCAAGAGAGTTCCACCTTAGTTTTTTCTTAACTAATGCAGGAGGTGTGTAAGTAATTGTAGATAACAGAGGCCGGGGGGGGGGGGGGGGGTTAATACATCGAAGAGAGAGTAATTTGTCAATGGAGGGAGGTATGAGAGCATGGGGAGGGTGCGAAAGTATATGTTGGGCATGAGCGGTCAAAATAGCTTGTTGCAGGATGGAAAGTTTAGATCGTAAGGATAGGGGAAGGTCAAAAGGTCCACTAACCTGCGAGAAAGACATAATCTGATTTTGCACGTATAATTGATGTATCCAAATTAAACCTCTTTGCCGCCAGGATTTCCAATAAACAGGCTTGCCACAAATCAATATCATATTATTATGCCAAATTGTGGAAATGAAAAATGAAGTCCAATCCATGGGGTCAATTGATGAAATGGGTTTAAAATTTTTAGATGATTGCTTAATTATGGGAGTCGATAAAGATTGTGGTTTGCGGGAGAAAGGGAGATATTCTTGAAATGAGAAGGGAGAAAGAAAAGAAAGTTCAAGTTGAGCCCAGAGAGGAGAGTGCTCTGAAGGCATAGAAAGCCATTTTGATGCTTGACGAAGCAGAAAAGATTTGTAATATAGAGGGAAGTGAGGGAATTTAACACCGCCCTCTGATTTAGCATGTGTTAATTTTGATAGAAACATACATGATTTCTTATTGCTCCATAGAAAAGAAGACAAGAAAGAGTTGATTTTCTTGAAAAATTTTAAGGGAATGAATATAGGGATATTGGAGATTGTGTAAAGAATTATAGGGGAAAGCATCATCTTTACGGTATCTAGACAGCCCTACCAAGATAAATATAAGGGATGCCATTTAGTGGTTGAAGAGGGTATTCCCTGTGTGCAATTCTACATACATTCGTGAGATGGTACCTGAATTAGAAGGAGTAAAATGTAAACCTAAATATTTAATGTGTTGGGGGCTCCATGTGAAATTAGATATAGCGAAATCACCTTTAAAAGTATATTTTGTTAAGGGTAATATTTAACATTTATCTTTATTTAATTTATACCAGGAGACAGCTGCGAAGCAATCCACTTTGTGTAGGAATGCAGGGAGAGAAGATTGGGGTTGGGAGAGAAATAAGAGGGCATCGTCAGCATATGCCGCTAGTTTAACTTGAGTATCTTTAAATTCCAATCCATGAATACCTTTATTTTGACGAATTTGTGATAAAAAAGGGCTCTAAGGCTGGATTAAAAAGAAAAGGGGACAGTGGACAGCCTTGACGAATGCCTCTACCCAAATTAAAGTAAGAAGATGTACCATCATTTGCACGCACTGCTGTTTTTGGATGTGAATCTAAAATCGAGATTAAGGAGATGTTTTTAGGTCCAGATCCAAACCATTTGAGAGCGTGAAAAAGGTATGGCGGTTCCACTCTATCGAACGCTTTTTCCGCGTCTAACGCTATTGCTGCTAAGGAATGTTGGACATGGGAGGATTTAGATAGGATGTCAAAAAATAAACGAGTGTTGTCAGTAATGAGACAACCTTTAACAAAACCAGATTGTTCCATACCCAGTAAGTCAGGTAAATGGGATTCCAAACGTAGAGCCCAATACTTTGAAAAAATGTTGTAAACAACATTAACTAAAGAGATGGGCCGATAATTTTTCAGTGCCATAGGTCCTTCCCATCCTTAGGAATAAGACAGATTAAAGCATCTGAAAAAGATCCTGAGGATTCACCAGAGTGTAAAAAAGAATTTCAAAGATCATGTAATTTGGGGAGTAATAAGGATGCAAAATGTGTAAAAAAAACAGTGAAGCCATCTGCTCCTGGGGCCTTATCGTTTTTAAGTGTTTGTAAAGCAGTAAGAAGTTTCTTTTGTGATAGGTCGGTTTCTTGGAGAGTAAGATCTGGTTGGGTGATAGATGATCGTTGGATACTGGATAAAAACGGGACTATGTGATGTTCTGTGGGAGGAATTTCTGATGTGTATAATGTTTTATAAAAATGAAGAAATTCATTTACAAATTTCATCGTCTTTGAATTTCAAAGTTTATTGTTCATCCATAATGGATTCCATATTAAGTTTATTTTGTTTCATTTTCAAATAGTTAGCTAGTACTTTACCGGCTTTATTCTGACCTCCATAGGATTTCATACTGGACTTTAACAGGTATGTTGGCACATTGATTGTTGATTCTTTGTTGAAATGAAATTTGACATTTATAAATTCTGCTAAACAATACTTGGATTTTGAGGAGTAGTAAGAATGCTCCAGTCTCTTTATCTTATCTAAAAGGGTTTTGGTAAGTTCTCTGGATTTATTACGTCTTTTAGAGATATAACCAATAAGAAAGTCTCTGGCGGTTGCTTTAAAAGCATCCCACACCACATGAAATTGTAAAGTATCAGTCTGATTGAACAAAAAATATTCATTAAAAAAAGAAATAAGTGAGGAGGTGAATGTTGGATCTAAAGGGAGAGCATTATTAAAACACCAATTACAAGGAGAGGTAGGCTTATGTAGAATATCTACCTTAAAGGTAATAGGGGCATGATTGGATAGTAGTATGGATCCAATATCCGCTGCCAATAATGATTGGGAAATATTATGAGATATGAAAAAATAATCAATTCGTGATTGGGTATGGTGAACCGGAGAGTAAAAAGTGTATTCCTTGGTGGTAGGATTACAGAGTCTCCAGGCATCTAAAAGCTTATGTTGTTTAATAGTTTGAAAAAAAAGCTTATGAGTTTCATGGGGAACAAAGGAGACTTTTGGAAAGGGGCGACCACTCGGTCCCCCCGAACGTATGGCAGAGTGCCTCGATCCCCCCGGGAAGCCATTTTGGGCGGGAGGCGCGTCTCGGCTGGTATGCCCGAAGCGGCGTAGCCGGGGCGCGCTTTTTCCCGCCCTAGAGTGGGCTGGCCTAGACACTGACGCAGCCGGCCACGCCCTCGGGGCAGGCAGGGGCGGGTTTACGCCCGCCCTGAAGATGGATAAAAAGAGACGCAAGTCCAGAAGACATCCTCTTGTTCCTGTGCTCTGAAGCTGCACCTCCTCGCTGCACGTGAGCTCGAGACGGAACGAAGAGCCAATTTTGAGCGTTTTAATCGTTCTTGTTTGTTTTTCAGTTACTTTGTTGGAGAATGCCGAAGAAGGTGGGAAAGCGCATGACTACCGACCAGATGCTGCGTGTTCTCATGAAGGAGATGTCCGAGCTAAAGAAGCGGGTGGACAAGAATGAGGAAAAGGGTCCAAAACGTCCTTTGGCGGGAGCAGCCCCGGGAGGGAAAAACAAGAGGCCCAGGAGGGGGGCAGCGGGTGAAGACATCCCCGGTCCCAGTGCCCCGCTCGAGGCTCCAACTCCCGTGCCGGAGGAGGGGAATCCGATTCCCGTTGTGGTCACCCCCGTGTCCGAGGATGACATGCCGCCCGAGCTGGCAGCACAATTGGCAGCGTGGTTGGGTAAAGGTAACGAGGGCGCCACGGCTGTCGAGGCGCAGGCGCTGATAAAGCAATTGCGTGAGAAACGTGAAGCAGCCAAGGTGCCCGTGCCGGCTGCAGTAGGGGACAAGACACCAGGGACGATTGCGACCACAGAGGCAGCGTCAGGTGCAGGTAAGCGGCCATTGCCGATCGCGAGGGATGAGTCAACACCCTCTCGGAGAGAAAAGTTGGGGCAACATGTTCCTTTGGCAATTAAGGAAAAGATTTGGGCGGGGGAGTATGTGAACATTTTTTCATTGCTTGTTGACCATTATGAGGTAGAGCATGTAAAGAGTCAGAAGGATCTCATGCATCCGAGTGTTTGGCGCGCAAAAATGGCCGCCTTTAAAGTGAATGAGAATATTGGCAATTGGGGCAATGCCTGGGGAATCTTTACATCAATCTTGGGGGAACGTAGACCGGAGTTGCTTTCCGAGTTCCCAATCTATCAATCACGAATCATGGGGTATTCGACATCGCACCAGGGTAATCATTGGTTTTGTTACGATAATATGTTCAGAAAAGAAAAGGAGCATAATAAAAGTTTAACCTGGGATTGTTATGATGCCTTGACTTGGGATAAAATGAAGGAGTCAGGAATGTTGAAAATGCCGTTGGTGGGAGGTAATGTTGGCGAATCCTCCCGGCAGTATGGGGGGACGCCCTTTCGTTCAAGTACGGGTGCCGATGATCACTCGAAACCTACCGGCAATACCGGAAGAAAGGGTTTCTGCTTTAATTACAACAGAGGTAAATGTACGAGACCGCAGGGATCGTGTAAATTCAAACATGAATGTAGTGGTTGTGGGTCGTCCCATCCTGAGGCCTCGTGCAGAGCCAGAACGGGTGATAACGGGGGGAGAGGAGGTGCCAAACAGGTCTAATATAGTCCGAGGGGCGCCTTTACCCACTCCGATTGATACCCTGGCGATGATTCCTTGGCTCAGTGACTACCCGGATCGTACTTCTGCTGGGGTGCTGCGGAACGGTTTTTCGTATGGTTTCCGCATCCCGGTAGGGGACTTTCAGGGTGTGGATAAGTGTAAAAATCAACTTTCCGTCCTGCAGCATACAACCGTAGTACAGGATAAGATCCGGAAAGAGGTGACTCGAGGTCGGGTCGCCGGCCCGTTTAGTGTACCCCCGGTCCAGAATTTTGTTTGTTCTCCCTTAGGGGTAGTCCCCAAGAAAGACCCTGGTGAGTTCCGACTGATTCATAATTTATCAGCTCCACGAGGTCTTTCCGTAAATGAGGCAATCGATCCAGAAGTGTGTTCGGTGCGGTACGCATCCTTCGATGAGGCCGTAGCCATTTTGAATCGCCTGGGGCCCGGGGCGCTGATGGCGAAGTCAGATATCGAGTCAGCGTTCCGATTGCTCCCGGTACACCCAGACGACCAGCGTCTCCTAGGTTTCATGTTTCAGGGTTGTTATTACATGGATAGGTGTATGCCAATGGGGTGTTCTATATCCTGTGCTTATTTCGAGAAATTCAGTAGTTTTCTACAATGGGCCTTCACAAAGAGAACGGGTTTCCAGGATGTAATGCACTACCTTGATGATTTCCTGTTTCTTGGGGCAGCCGGGGGTCTTGAATGTGGCCAGGCCTTGGCCGAATTTTGTGTGTTGATGAAACAGTTTGGTGTGCCATTGGCGCCGGGTAAAACAGTGGGTCCTACGACTTGCCTCGAGTTTCTGGGGATCGAGTTGGACTCCATTGAGGGGTGTTTCCGTTTGCCAGCCGAGAAAGTGTTGAAGTTCAGGGCTGCGCTGCAAATGTGTATAAATGCTTCGAAAGTTACGCTGCAACAATTACAGCAGGTGGTGGGACAGTTGAATTTTGCCTTGAGGGTAATACCAATGGCCCGCCCCTTTTCACGTTCAATTGCCCAAGCGATGGTCGGCCTTAAAGAAGCCCATCATCGTACGAGACTATCGGCCGAGATCCGCCAGGACATGCGTATTTGGTTAGCATTCTTGGCGGATTTCAATGGTAGAATCGTCTGGAATGAACCAGCCGTGTCTTCTGAAGAGCTGGGGCTATGGACAGATTCGGCAGGAAGCATAGGTTTTGGCGCCATCTTCGGCACGAAATGGTCGGCACAAAGATGGCCGACATGGTGGCATGAGAATGGTCTGACGAGTAATATTGCTTTCCTCGAACTGTTTCCCATCTTGGTGGCCTTGAGAGCATGGCCCGATGGGTTCAAAGATCACTCTGTCATATTTTGGTCTGACAATATGACCGTGGTCGAGTGCATCAATAGTCAGGCAGCACATTGTAAACTGATTTTAAGACTGCTTAAGGAAATTGTTTTACTGTGTATGCAATTGAACGTGCTATTCAGAGCAAAACACGTCTCAGGGGTGATGAATCAGGCGGCTGACGCACTGTCTCGTTTTCAAATGCAGGCTTTTTCGGGTTTCCTTTCCTCAGCGGACCCAGAGCCGGCACCCTTTCCCGAAGCTCTCTGGTCTCTCGGTGCCCCGAACTTCGTCACCTCGTGGGAGAGAGTCTAGCACCAAGGACGAGGAAGGCATATGAAGGGGCGTTTCGGGCCTATTTAGCCTTTTTGGGGAGTGATAAAGAGCGACTTTGGGGTCACGAGGAATGGGTAGTGAATTTCCTGATGTCCTTACGGAGGGCTGGGAAATCGGTGGCTACGGCCCAGAGGCATCGTGCTGCCATTTCCTTTGTTGCCAGAGCACACGCTATCCAGGACCCAACAGCGTCTTTCGTTGTACAGAAAGCGCTGCGTGGGTGGCAACGCCTTGAGGGTCGCAGAGTAGATGAAAGGCGCCCGATAGGTTTGGATAGATTGTCCCAGTTGTTGGCTACACTCCCTGCCACATGTTCATCTCAGTTTGAGGCGGTGCTGTTCCGAGCCGCTTTTACGCTAGCATTTCACGGAGCAATGCGGGTAAGCGAACTAGTTGCAAGGAACAAACTGGATGTGGCGGGGGGTTTGTGCCAAGAACACGTTCAGATCAGGGGAGAAACAATGACTGTCTCCTTTGTAAGGTCCAAGACTGACCAAGATGGGATGGGTGACTGCGTCATCATACGCAGGATTCCTGGGTCCTCCATATGTCCGGTAAAGTGTTTAGAGGATTACCTAGCACGAAGGGTGGCATCATGGGGGGGGACTTTGTTAAGACACGCGGACGCCACCCCACTGACGAAATTTCAGTTTCAGCGGGTGCTTGCGATGTCAATTGCCGCTGCGGGCTTGAACCCGGGCGAGTTTGGGACCCATTCCTTTCGGATAGGGGCTGCTACGGAAGCTACAGCCAGGGGTCTTAATGTTGAGCAAGTGAAACGAGTGGGGCGTTGGTCCTCCAATTGTTATAAGAGATACGTGCGGTTGCACATGTTGTGAAGCTGTAATAATGTACTCACGCTTCTTGTTTTTGTTTGGTTTTCAGTTTCGCAAGCCTACGAGGCGGGGCGGACTATGCAGTCGACCCTACACCGGGCCAGCGGTCAGACATCACCGGCTGTGAAAAAGGAGGTGTGGGTCGTGGGCCACTCATACGTGAGGCGTGCCGCAGACGTATTCAAAGCAGGTGACATGATTCACGTAGCTGGGGAATACGGGTACAGGATGTCCTTCTACGGAAGGGGCGGTCTCTGTATTGACCAGTTTCAAACATTTTTCGAGGGTTTGTTAGGGCGGACAAGGTCACCGCCGTCTATAGTTATAGTGCATGTTGGGGGCAATGATTTGGTCACCATCGGTAGACGACTACTCCTGGAGGCAATGCTTTCCACTGTAAGTTGGTTGGCGAGGAGAGTTCCGGGGTGCACGATTGCATGGTCCCATTTGATTCCACGAAGGGTGTGGCGGGGGGCTATCTCTATACCTGCTTTGAATCATTCTGTTAGAAAGCTTAACAATAAAGTGAGTAGGTTGTTCCGTTCCTGGACATTGCATTCTATTTCTCATAGCTGTATTAATGATGACAGTATGTATTCGGGGGATGGTGTGCATTTGTCTTGGGTGGGGAATGAGTTACTCTTAGGAGACTTCTTAGCATGGTTAAAATCGTTGAAACATGACCTTTAGGTAGGAGTTTTGTGGGGGGTCCGGATAGCCGGTCAACTATCCGGCCTGTGGCGGTAAGGTCATGATCGGTGAGCACTAATTGGAAGATCCCTATGAGTGGGCGTCACCCAACACGGATGGGAGCGCTCGGGGGAGGTGGCCTTTGGCCCCTCAACGGGGAGGCGGTCCCTTCTAAGGATGGGTCGCCGAAAGAAGAGGAAAGGCGGTCAAGGCCCCTTCCTGTGTAGGAGGGGTTACAGCCCCCTCCTGGGGAATTTCCCGGGGCCAGTGACATCTGCGACGGCAGATGCGGTAAGTTGTGTGGGGTTGGGGGGAGGTCTACGATACCTTCTAGATACCTCACACGAGTCTTCGAACGACCTTTAACTGGCGTCGAGTTGATAAGTGCCCCCGTCAAGTCAAGGGAAATTGGTAGTAGTTGCACGTGAGTACGCCTCAGTGCTGTCGCCCCTCCCAAGTGGGGGGGGTATGTCTGGTTAGGGATCTTGACACCGGTTACGACCTTGCCGTTGGCCCTTATACGTTAGGATGTACAATTTCAATATTTCAAGTAAATGTTTTGTAGGATGTTAGTTCGGCTAGGAGAACCTCTGTATTAGAGAATCTGTTAAGGTTAGCCAAACATCGCAATGTGGTATGAAATTGTACATTAATGTTTAAATGTTTTAATTTTTTGTTTTAATAAATACGGCCGGGAGGGTCACTCCCTCCCACTTCCAAAAACTTCAAGAACTGTTTCCGGTTTCCCTCATTTGGGGATTGTGTTGAGAGGGGGTGGCGGGTATCTCAGCCATATGGAAAGGGGCGACCACTCGGTCCCCCCGAACGTATGGCAGAGTGCCTCGATCCCCCCGGGAAGCCATTTTGGGCGGGAGGCGCGTCTCGGCTGGTATGCCCGAAGCGGCGTAGCCGGGGCGCGCTTTTTCCCGCCCTAGAGTGGGCTGGCCTAGACACTGACGCAGCCGGCCACGCCCTCGGGGCAGGCAGGGGCGGGTTTACGCCCGCCCTGAAGATGGATAAAAAGAGACGCAAGTCCAGAAGACATCCTCTTGTTCCTGTGCTCTGAAGCTGCACCTCCTCGCTGCACGTGAGCTCGAGACGGAACGAAGAGCCAATTTTGACCCACCCACCAGCCCCTGAGGACAGCTAGTTGTTTTTAATAAAGTTGATCAGTTATTCTATTTCGTTTTCAGGTTGTTTTGGTGTTATGTTGATATTTAATGTGTAATAAAGATTGGTCTAATTTTACAAGTTTGTGATTAAAGAACTTCGGATCCAAGGTCCATTTATAAACAGGCGTTTTTCGGTCATAGTGGCCAATGTAGTTTCGTTTAGTTAGCATTTGTCGTATTTATTTCGGTCAGGCGGTAGGCGGTAAGGTCATGATCGGTGAGCACTAATTGGAAGATCCCTATGAGTGGGCGTCACCCAA
This sequence comes from Lissotriton vulgaris, assembly GCF_964263255.1. Taxonomy (NCBI): domain Eukaryota; kingdom Metazoa; phylum Chordata; class Amphibia; order Caudata; family Salamandridae; genus Lissotriton; species Lissotriton vulgaris. Next base: position 1,766,013,005 of record NC_141685.1, on the reverse strand, counting down.
CACGGATGGGAGCGCTCGGGGGAGGTGGCCTTTGGCCCCTCAACGGGGAGGCGGTCCCTTCTAAGGATGGGTCGCCGAAAGAAGAGGAAAGGCGGTCAAGGCCCCTTCCTGTGTAGGAGGGGTTACAGCCCCCTCCTGGGGAATTTCCCGGGGCCAGTGACATCTGCGACGGCAGATGCGGTAAGTTGTGTGGGGTTGGGGGGAGGTCTACGATACCTTCTAGATACCTCACACGAGTCTTCGAACGACCTTTAACTGGCGTCGAGTTGATAAGTGCCCCCGTCAAGTCAAGGGAAATTGGTAGTAGTTGCACGTGAGTACGCCTCAGTGCTGTCGCCCCTCCCAAGTGGGGGGGGTATGTCTGGTTAGGGATCTTGACACCGGTTACGACCTTGCCGTTGGCCCTTAAACGTTAGGATGTACAATTTCAATATTTCAAGTAAATGTTTTGTAGGATGTTAGTTCGGCTAGGAGAACCTCTGTATTAGAGAATCTGTTAAGGTTAGCCAAACATCGCAATGTGGTATGAAATTGTACATTAATGTTTAAATGTTTTAATTTTTTGTTTTAATAAATACGGCCGGGAGGGTCACTCCCTCCCACTTCCAAAAACTTCAAGAACTGTTTCCGGTTTCCCTCATTTGGGGATTGTGTTGAGAGGGGGTGGCGGGTATCTCAGCCATATGAATGGCGATCTAAAAAAGGGTCAACAACTTGGTTACAATCTCCTGTAAGAATAAAGTTATCATCAATGTAATGTGCAATTTGTTGAGCTAGGGATATCCAAATAGAGGGATCCCTGGCGGTAGGGGTATAGAAATTGAGTAAAGAGATCGGAGCATTACCAATCAATAGTTTAGTAAACAGCCATCTACCATCTTCATCAGAACATTGTGAAAGTAATTTAACAGAAAGCAATTTACGACATAAAGTCAAAACTCCATTCCTTTTACCATCTCCTTGGGAATAAAACATCTCCCTAACCCATCCTCTCTTCAATTTTGTTGACTCCTCTGCTGTTTAATGGGATTCTTGTAAACAGGCTATATCTGCCCCCCAACGTATCTAAATGAGTCAACACCCTTTGCCTTTTAATAGGTGAATGCAGACCTCTGACATTCCAAGAGACAAGGTTTAAGAACATAAGATAAATAAGGAAATAAATATAAGAGACCAATCAATATACAACTTCAGGTGACAAACAGAATATGGAGAGACCAACCGACGATATGCAAAAGAGATCAAGTACGTTAGAAGAAGAGAGAAAAACAAAAATACAAATGCAAAATGACATGTGACATATGAGACACGAGGAAGCAAAAGATATTGTGTGTATGACCAAAAATAGAAGGATAAGGTAAGAATGAATTAGTAAAGTATAGGGGGATGAAAAGGAAGAAAAAAGAGAAGAAGAATTGATATAAAAAAATAAAGATAAAAAGTTAGGTTAGAAAAAAAAACAAGAAACAGATGTAAAAGAGACAAATTATTTTTAGAAATATTAGAAAAAGAAAACTATACCGGAAAGGGGTCCAAAATATACAAGGGGGAGGAGGCCACATGGAACGATGACACGTCCACACTCCACGAGGCAAGGCATGAGAGCCATCAGGGTAAGCGGCAACAAAACGGATGGGTGAAACATTGAGATAAGTTTAAAAAATAAAAATAAATTCTGATCTTTAAAACTGGTAGTACAAAGCTATAATCTAGAGAAGGAGACTCAAATAAGATAGGTGAGTCAGCATTGATACTAGTAACCAATCTATCAACATTATAGAAAAATCAACACATTAAGTGGTACCCTATAAATAACCTAAGTAAAAAGTTATCTGAACCGTGTAGTAGAAACTTCCATCTTTTCAGGGCATAGCGAATTGAGGAAACCTTTGAGTTTGACCGGGCCCTCATAAGTGACAGTGTTGTTGTTGAGAGTCACTTTAAACAGACATGGGTGGAATAAACCAAACCTTGCACCAATGGAACATAGAGCTGGCCTCATGGACAGAAATTATTTGCATCTGTCTGCTGTAGGTTTGGCATATACCTGGGAGAAGTAGAGCTGATTGCCTGATGATGAGATATATTTCATAGATGTAACCGCTGACAATATCTTGAGAAGGTCAGTATATTCAAGAAAAAAATATTATGACTCCTCTTGGTTTTCTCATATTGGAGGATGTTGAATGGAGAGGGCCTAGTCTGTGAGCACGTTGAATGTTCAGAATAGTTCCTTCTGGTAAATTTAGCAATGTTGGCAAGAACGTTTTGAAGCAAGATATAGAATCAGATTCTTCTGAGCCCTCTGGCAAACCATATATGCGGAGATTGTTCCACTGATTTCTCTTTTCTAGGTTTTCAATGTTTCTGCAAAGATGTGACCTGAGACTCAAGAGCATATACTTTAGTGTAGGCCAAACTGATGGAATCCATGATGGGTTCAAGCTTAGTGAGTCTTTCTTCCATTTTAGCCCAACCGTCCGTCAAAATGTTTAATTTGGTGGTTGCCTCTTTGACAAATGGGTGCAACGCCCGGATTTTCTTCAGGAAAAGATCCATGGAGACCGATGAGGCTTGCTTTGGTGGAGAAGGGGGGGTCTTTTTTCAACCGTTTGGTTGGTGCTTTGTTAGTTGTAGATTGTGTGTTGATGCTGGAAACAGAAGCAGTTTTAAGGGTAGAATGCAAAGAGTCATCCATTGTAAGCAAAGGCCTATAGAGGTTGGCACGTCTAGCGGAAGAGCAGTTCGAAGCATTTGGTAACGGCCTACCCATAAATAAGAATTTGATTCTACCCATAAATAAGAATACATGTATTAATAACACCTTATGGTAGTAAATAGGTGAGTGGGTTATTAGAGCAATGAATAACAATTGCCGCAGTTTAAGCTAGTGAAATGTCAGTGAAGTGAATGGAAGAATGAGTTGCACCTTTCCCAAGTTGTAGCGGAAGAAGCTATTAATCGCCTTGAAGAAAACTGAAAAGCATTTTGTGGTAATTTTTGACTGAGACGTGCTGAGAATCACTTACTCAGCAAAGGGTTTATATCAAAGGGTTTTTTGCAAACAGGCAAAGGACATTTGGTCAAAACAGGGTGTCGTAGGAAAAATAAACAACAAAATGCTGATATGAGTTGATAAAAAGGCCACTAAAAACAAACCCAGGGGAAAAAAATGTCTCATTGCATGTCGTATATTAATTTACCAGAAGGGTGACGAGCTGCAGCATCCCTCAAACCCCCCGGAAAATCATTTTTTGATCACTAACTACTTGGGCCCATGTGGAATGTTGAGGGGGCATTGACGGCTGGGGGACTGGACTGATATCTTCTAAATGGATCCATGGCTAAACAAGGTTGCTTTTCCATTGTCATAAAACTGATACAGAAAAGAGGAATTCTTGGTACATTAGGGCAGGCATTGATCAAGCCAGTAGTGATGCGATAAGTGATATTTAGGATTGCCAGAACAGCCATGGTTCAAAAGTTGTTGCGGGCAACTCCTGTTCCTGAACACTCCTCAAGTTAGACTCAGTCTGCAGATGTAATCAATTTATCTAGAAGGGTGCATATCAAACTGGCTTTAAAAAATACACTGGCCCCAGCACTAGCAAGAATCAAGTTTAAAGTGCAGACACATGAATGTGTGACACTGTACCAGTAACCTGAAAAGTAGACTCCTGATTTACCCCTCTCCCGAACTCCTAAGGCCCAGCAGCAGGAATCTTCTGCTTCCATAAAACAGTAAATGGCTTAGGACTTCACTTTGAAGAATATGCTGCTCAAGCATCTAATACAGAATCTGTCACAGTTTTTTCTTGGAACTCTCTTAAACCATAAGTTTTCTGAAGGATGGCAGTCTTTACCCGACAACACTCCGATGGCCATTTTGGGTTCATAGCACTATACAAATGATGATGATAATGTCACTATTGATGCCATCATGGGACCCTTTTGTGATGTTGTTTTTGGTGCCTTTCTAATAATTATATGGGCCTCATCAGCATATGATAAAGCTTTTAGTCTAAAGGATCCGATCAAATGTGATAGAGAGCGATAATGTATATGTTAAGAAGGATTGAAGACAATGACAATTATTTAGGAACTCCAAAGCAAATGGGGACCTTGACTGAGAGATACAGTTCAAGAGAAAGTATTTGAGTTTGGTAAGACAAGAAAGGTTGGAACTAAGCTAAAATCATTACCTGCAACCCAGTTTTCCTTAAATGGTCTATTGAGAGTATGTGGTCGGCCATATCATAAGCACAAGAAGGGCTACTGTGTCACTCTCATCTTGGATCTGATAAACGTCCTCGAGCCATCGGAGAAGGGCAAATTCTGCCCCACTCCCTGGTCTAATATAGTGCCTTCTTCATGGAATTTGGACAACTAAGATGCTACAACCTTCTTTAATATTTTAGTAGTGGAGGAGAGTTTTGAGACGGTAGTATGCAGGATCATTACGATCCAAACTGGCTTTAGCCAAAACAGGGAATACAATTCTTACTTTCCATTTTATAGGTATGATTCCTAATGACAAGGGACTATTATACAGTCTGGTAACATGGTTAGAGAGGATAGGGGCCAAGGGAGTTTTCTCCTATTGTCTTCCAAATGAAGGTCTAGAGCAGACCTATATATTTTATTTAGGAACACATTTGATTGATTTTTGAGTTGCAATGCAATAACAAAATGGATAGAAAAGGAGATTTGCTTTTGAGTTCTACCCACACCTCCCCACTCACCCGCAAGTCCCCAACAAAACATGTGTGGAAACTGAAGAAATTGATGTACATAAACAGCATTCATTTCCCTTCTTCTCCCACTCCTCTCCCTCTGAGCACCATGAATACCGTAAACTATTGACCGTATCACTCTGCCAGTAAGAGCCCATACCTATATGCATATGCACAGCCATTCTAGGCACCATGGCCTTTTACCCATTGGAATCCCCGGCTTCCCTCCTGCGCGTATCTTACACCCCCTCTCTCATGCATAGACCATGAAACCCTCTCCCTCTGCGCGACCCTGCTGTGAAAAGCAACTCTCCTGCTTGACCCGCACAAAACCCCCCCCATTCCCTCTTGAAGAGGCATCCTTCGCCTTAGCTGACATAGCCCTCCCCAGCTGCACCTGACTACCCCCGCTCTCTCTTGTACGGGTCATAAGATCTCTCTCTCTCTATGTGACTCTGTCCCCGTGTCCACCCTGGCTCCCCCTCCCTTCTCCTCACATGGGCAAGCCGTAAACCTTCTTCTTCTGCAAGACCCTGTCCTTGAGAGCCACGGCCGCGCCTGACCAACACCTCCTTTCCTTCCATGAATGCCCCTCTGTTGACAAGCCTTCCCTCCACGCTCGATTGTCCACGCAGCATGAATACCACTCCTTTGATGACCCCTTCCCCCGAGTCCGGCTGACCACACATGTCCGAGGCCATCGCCTAAGCCAGGAGATACCATTTACTGCCCTTATTGTATGAAGTCACCCCTCTTCAAAGGACCCACTATTGATCCTAGCCACCCCACCCCCTGGGCTATGATCAGGCGCACACATCCTAAACAGTTGACGGAACACTCAGCTGCGTGATTGCCCTCCCCTCTTATCAGCAGGTCAAGGGTCCCTATTGTGAACATATGTGGGGTAGGATTGACACGAGGATTATAGGGATGTCTTTTCCTTTGCGTCACACTGTCCTGATTGTACTATCAAGTGTTTTGTAAGGTATAAAAGAAAGAGTCTCAGCTCACTTGTTAGAGCACCTCCTGAAAGACACCGTGTTTCGTGTCCGAAATGACTGGCTCTCCTCATGAGAATTAAACTCTGTTCTTGATTCCTGCTCCAGCGCCCGTCTCTTTATTTGGTAACTATTCAACATGGGAACTAAGAGGCGGTTTGCGCCAGCGGCCTGGGCATCGGTAGTAATCTTGGCTCCTGTTCCACAATTGGCGTCCCAACGCGGGGTCCATCAGTGACATAAGGTTCGGTAAGAGAGATCCAGATGAAGAAGCGAACATCTAAAATGATCGGAGTATACCTGCCTTGAGAGGGCCCTAGCCCGGCTGCCGATCAAAAGAACTTCGCCAATTCTGAACGGACCTCTCTTGAGTGACCTATTGTCCTGACTGGAATCCCACAGGAATGCTACATGGAGTAAGAGAACGATCGGGCGCTGGAGGAGGAAGTCGAAGAACTGTCCGTATGGTCCGGTCCGGGTAAGATTAAGTAGGGTGTTTTTTACGCCTGATTGGTAGGGTGGTTCTATCCACCTGATTGATTGATTGATTGTATTGGAATCGGTATTTGTATACTGATATTGTTGGTATTGGTTCATTTAGCTTTGAAGGCTACTTGACATATTGGTTCTCTTCTGGAGAACGAGACATTCTCTGTTTGCAAACAGCGGCGAATAGGAACGTCGTCCCTCTTTGCAGATCGAGAAGGGCAGGTAATGCAGACGTTTGTCCCCGTTGTAATCCGTCATGCCTGTTTTTCTCCCCACTGATTGGTTGGTTGCCTGGACATTGTTGTTCCAGGAATTGTTTCGTTTGAGGTATTTTCTACTTACAAACAACGTGGAATAGAAATATTCTGTCTAGTCTTTGCAAGTAGTAAAGGGTAGGTTATGCCCCTTTGTGAATTCGTCAGTCCTACCCACTCCCCACTGTTTGGTTATTTGGGGGGTAGCTCGCATGGTCCGCCCAGGAGACTACCCTCATGGAGGACATATGCTCCCCGCTCATGGGCCATTTAGTGGAAGTAGACCATCTGGTCCGTCCAGGAGGCTACCCTAGTAAGTGGAAGTACATCGCTCGGTCTGTCCAGGATGATACCCTAATGAAGGAATATATGTCCCCCTTTTGATCGATAATCTAGTTCCACCCCGGACCATTTATTGGAGGGAACTCGTCTGGTCCGTCCAGAAGTACCCCCCTAGTGAAAAGGACACATAAAAATATGAAGTGATCACCGTTCCCTACTAACAGAAAGCTTTAGCTCGAAACACGCTAAGGAAGAGAAAGAAAAATAAAAAGAAATCAGGCTAAGTCAGTAACCCCCTGATGAGCTTTTGACTTCACTAAAAATAAGAAACATTAGAAATAGTTCGTAAAGAGAAATATAAAATGGCGAAAAGTTTGACAGCAAAAACCCACAAGGTAGCTAGGCTCTACTGCCTATTCCTGCTCCCAACATGTCTGCCTCATTTCCCGCCACGCCCAAATAACGGTCACATGAAATAGAAACAATCCAATAGGTACCTACCCCCATTCCGGAAGCTCCCGAAGTGCAACAGGTCCGCGGTTACGCCCATCCGGAAGGCGAGGCCTCGAGGCACGAGGGGCTCGCCTGGCCACGGTCAGTAGGAGATGATGTTGGGCAGGCGGTCCAAAGAATGACAGGGACCTCTCCATCCCTCCTCTTCTGCCGCCCTGCAGGCCACGGGGAGAGAGGGGGCTGTCTTGCCTCGGCCACCAACCACCCCTCTCTCTCACCCGATCCGGCTTTCGTCGAAGGCCGAAGCCAAAGCGAGGATGGCGGCATTTCTTTGTGCTATAATGGCCGCAGCTACACCCAACGCCTGACAGTTGCAAGTAGTCCCGCCACATGCCATCGCCTGCATAGTTACAGGTAGTCCCGCCACATGTCCACCCCTGGAGAGTTGGAGGTAGTCCCGCCACCTGTCGAAAAGGAAGGGGGGGGGACTGTCTTGCCTCAGCCGCCGACCACCCCCCCCCATCTTCAATAGCCAGCACGGCCAATATCGAAGCGACGGAGCCGAGGAACGGCGCGGGGTCGCTGGAAGGGGGAGGTGACGCGAACGAGCCTCCCCCACCTCCCTCCAGGTGGAGGCTTCCAGCGACACCCCAATGCTCTTACTTAAAGAGGGTCAACATCAAAAAGCGGTCTTTTGCCCAGGACGGGCACGCACCCCATGCCTTCTCTCCTCAACCTTGAAGATTCTATGAGAGCCGGGGGGCACCCCGATCCCTCCGCATGGGCGCCCCCGCCCCCTCACTGGGAACCACGACATCGGTGCAACTCCTGCCGGCGCCAGCCTCGGATAGGAAATGGCTAAAATGCAGCCACGGCACAGACTTGTTCAGTTCCGGTGGAACACCAGAATGACCCGGTAGGAAAATTGTTGCCGCCCTCCCCACTCTTTGACTAATGGTCCATATTGTTAGAACTGTTAACCACATGATTCAAAACTCTTTTTGAACTTCCAACGGAAGGTTCTGGTCCAACCATGAGTCATTGGAGATATTCTGACTGTGCTGGAACTCGCCTGACCCCCACCCAAAATGGCGCCGACACAAAATGAGACTTTTTGAATAAACTTTGTTGCACCCTGACCACGCAGCTTTTTGCCCCGAGATATGTATGTAGTTTTCTTGGATAATGAAAGTAGATACGAAGGATATTGAGTATGTGCTTGGACAATGAACTGACCTAGGGTGGGTACTGATTATGATTTGGAAAATGAATTGGTGTAATTTAGGTAATGAATGAACATTGGATAATGAATTTATGAATTTATTAAAGATGAATTACTGACATGCATCATGCTTGCTCTGTAGGGAAGTTTAATACGATTTTATTGCACTGCTGCACTTTATGCAATGAACTGCCACCAACTTCGTTCTTCTTATGTACAGTTTCAATCTGCTTCGTAGCCGGCCCACTGAGTTGTAGGCCTGTATTTGTACCTCAACACTTTTTATTAAAGGTATTTTGAAAAAGAAAGCATGGTTGTAGCAGTTGCATTAATGAGTTTTGGATGTCTTACTACTGTGAGCGAAGAATAAGTATGACGAAAGATGTAGATCAAAAAGGATCAGATATTTAGCAGCTACGTTATGTGTCACAGGCAGCCAGAAAAGTGTTTTAGACACCCTTAAAACGACACCACAGAAATGCCACCTGACCGTCACCCTTGCACCCGACAAAGAGGGTTACGACCAAGTAACTCATGTAGATACGCAGATCGTCAATGATTATCTATCTGACATTACTGGTCCCTCTGGGCTTAAATGCCGAGATGGTAAAGAAATGCAGTACGTGGAGATAGGTCGAGTATGTGGTAGGTAAAAACATTTTCGGACTACTGCATGCTGATGTACTTTGAATGCTGCCCCCCACCCCTTCTTTTTCCTCCCTTCTGCAGGTCACGTCAGAACGTCGGCTGAAATATGGGAGAGCGATGGTCGAACCACCGACGAAAAGGGAAGGAGGGAATATGTGCATAGTCCTCATAACGATAAGTTTTTAAAAGACGTAGACTTAAACATGACCGTTCCTCCTTAGAACATAGCAACTGGGAGGATGGACTGACATAGAAACTGGACAGGTACTGAATGACGAAAAATTGACTAGAAATGACGCGTTAAATAATGTAACTGGACGTTTGATTAGGTAGGGAAAGGACAAAGAAAAATATACGGGTAAGGGTTACCACGGCACCACCCGTCTGGGAAGTTAGAAATGTTGCTGATGTTCAAAATGCACTGCCCCCTTTTTCACACTCTTATAGATATAGCCAAGCTGTCCGACTGTTCTCCCGATCAATACTTGCCGTTGCCTCAGCCTGGAGAACTTCCCACCAAAGGAAGGAACTGAAAAATGGTTTAAGATCCAACCATGGGTAAATAGCGCGACCAGGTTAATTTCTGACCGACCAACCGAGGTGTAAGTATTGGCAATTGAGAACACTCACAGAGATAACGGGCGAGAAAGAAAAGGAGGGAAGGGTAAAAAGAGCTAAGCACGTAGATAAATAGGATAGTAAAGATACGTAGGATATAAAACAGATCTTGTTGGCTAACAATTGTTTCCTGTCTTGTCGTGAATGTCTTATATATGTGTAATGCATGTGCCGTCTTCCCTGTCTGAGTTTGTGTGTATGTAATGTACGGATTTATGTCTTCCCTCTGTCTGTATTTGCGTGTTACCTGACCTTTGCTGTTCTGTGTTGTGAGCGCACTAAATGACCTATTTTCGTACACGTCTCTCTCTCTCTCTCTCTCTCTCCACCCCCTTATCTCTCTCTCTCTCTCTCCCTCTCTCTACATGTCATACGTGTACCGAATGGCTCGTTTAGATTGCGGACGACTCTCACTCTCTATGAGAGTCTCCCTATTTTCTCTCCCTCTTTTTGGTAAAATTGTGCCCCACCGGCACCAGTCTGATTTGATACATATTGAACGCGAAGGTGTTCAGCGAAATTGACCGAAACTAAAATGATTGTATCTCGCCATATTACTGCCTCTCCTTTCTGCAAAATGAATGAACTTGAACTGGCTGAAAAGGAAAGGACAGGTAAGACGACTAAAGTCCCCCAAATCTGGCCATTTATAGGGGAACTGTATGTCAATGGCACCTTATGTCTGTTCATCAGAGACGAACGCCAACGTCTAGATTGACCCCCAATGCCCAGATTGCCCCACCCCCTTTTGCACCCAAGCGCGAGCGCCCGAAGCATCCCCGCCCCATTTTGATAGACCCCAGTTGCTGTCCCGGATATAAACATGATGACCATGAGTAACTATTGACCCTCGAGAAAAGCTTGTTTTGCCTGACTCTCGATGATGGCACCCCCGCCCTGTTTGAAAAGGTTAGCCAGTCCTGAAGGGAAATGCTCCGTAATGTTGAATATGATGTAATACACAGTTGATGGGAATCTCATTTATCCTCACTTGAGTTATAAATAGGACGATGAATAAACGTGCCATAAACTCAGTAGGAATGCTGACACATGCACTGCTTGGTAATGGACCTCTGACTGTGACCAGTGAGCGTATCTCCCAAATGCGTAGAATTGAGGGAGGAATTCACATGCGTAGATATCTTCTTCTGCCGTTTCTCTAAAACCTTGTCTTGTACCTATTCAAAGATTCACGATCACCGAAGGAGATGGGTCAGATGTGACGTACAGCCTGACTGCAGATCTTGGACACGTGTGACCTCGACCAAAGGTGGAGCTGCAGAGCAACTAGATACGGGACGAGACCGCAATTCCAACGTGGAAAATGAGAAATGACGGGCCGCCTTAGAGCCCTCCGTCTGCTATCCCACGTGTGCCTGGAGTCTCCGTTCCCCTTCTTTGGGCCCGATTGATGGGCCTGCCTGCTTGTCATCCTTTGCTCCCTTGGTCCCTCTTGTGTGTCCCCGGAACCCTGACCCAACTCCGCCCTCTCTCCTATCGACTATTTGAACCACACTCACCCTCTTTTCCACATGACTTTTTGCCAAAAGGAAGAACTGCATTCATATGGGAATAGGGTGTTGCCACGGAAATATAGGTGCCGAGCATAAGGCGCCGCCAAACGGATTGTTTAGGGAACAGGACTGTGGTCTAACAGCAGAGGACTGACCGCACCCTGCAACGCGTAAGGATAGAACCGAGCTGGACCTATAGCTCCACCGCCGGTGCTCAACAGCGCCAACGAAAGTACACGGACTAGAGCCTACCAGTGATGGCTCAATGATAAAAAGACACTGTGACGAAGAAATCTTGTGTATTGAACTGAATTCCGCTCTCAACTACCTGGTCAAAAACTGTTCATTGGTCACATTTTTAAGTTAGAAAGATTTATGCTATGTAGTGCGTTTAATTGTCAGGAACACAACGAAATGCAATTTCCTATGTGCTGCATTCTGCCCATCACCTCAACTGTCTATGATTGTACGCCAAATGTTAGTATCGACAAAATGCTAATTCATCCACGATGCCTGTCTACCCCATCAATTACAAAAATGACTGCTGTAATGTAAAAAGGGGCGACTGTGGAAACTGAAGAAATTGATGTACATAAACAGCATTCATTTCCCTTCTTCTCCCACTCCTCTCCCTGTGAGCACCATGAATACCGTAAACTATTGACCGTATCACTCTGCCAGTAAGAGCCCATACCTATATGCATATGCACAGCCATTCTAGGCACCATGGCCTTTTACCCATTGGAATCCCCGGCTTCCCTCCTGCGTGTATCTTACACCCCCTCTCTCATGCATAGACCATGAAACCCTCTCCCTCTGCGCGACCCTGCTGTGAAAGGCAACTCTCCTGCTTGACCCGCACAAAACCCCCCCCATTCCCTCTTGAAGAGGCATCCTTCGCCTTAGCTGACATAGCCCTCCCCAGCTGCACCTGACTACCCCCGCTCTCTCTTGTACGGGTCATAAGATCTCTCTCTCTCTATGTGACTCTGTCCCCGTGTCCACCCTGGCTCCCCCTCCCTTCTCCTCACATGGGCAAGCTGTAAACCTTCTTCTTCTGCAAGACCCTGTCCTTGAGAGCCACGGCCGCGCCTGACCAACACCTCCTTTCCTTCCATGAATGCCCCTTTGTTGACAAGCCTTCCCTCCGCGCTCGATTGCCCACGCAGCATGAATACCACTCCTTTGATGACCCCTTCCCCCGAGTCCGGCTGACCACACATGTCCGAGGCCATCGCCTAAGCCAGGAGATACCATTTACTGCCCTTATTGTATGAAGTCACCCCTCTTCAAAGGACCCACTATTGATCCTAGCCACCCCACCCCCTGGGCTATGATCAGGCGCACACATCCTAAACAGTTGGCGGAACACTCAGCTGCGTGATTGCCCTCCCCTCTTATCAGCAGGTCAAGGGTCCCTATTGTGAACATATGTGGGGTAGGATTGACACGAGGATTATAGGGATGTCTTTTCCTTTGCGTCACACTGTCCTGATTGTACTATCAAGTGTTTTGTAAGGTATAAAAGAAAGAGTCTCAGCTCACTTGTTAGAGCACCTCCTGAAAGACACCGTGTTTCGTGTCCGAAATGACTGGCTCTCCTCATGAGAATTAAACTCTGTTCTTGATTCCTGCTTCCAGCGCCCGTCTCTTTATTTGGTAACTATTCAACATGGGAACTAAGAGGCGGTTTGCGCCAGCGGCCTGGGCATCGGTAGTAATCTTGGCTCCTGTTCCACACATGGAGGATCTTAATCCTAAGAGGGTACGGGTGCTGGCGTATTTTTAAATCTGTAGTACTCCCGCCAGTTTCCCCATGTCTTCCTAAACTTGCATGGGCAGCCCTGGGCAGTGTTAACCAGCTCCTCCTGTTTGGCACACCAGTCCATGTCGGATCTCTAGTCAACTAGCAGCACAGGCTGTTGCAATTTACATCTGCATGCTGTCTCTGTTCTGGTGATCAGTGTCACTCGACCTACCAACATGCGCCCCCCCCCTTGAACCCTCAAACTCATCCATCAAATCAGGTAGGACCATTTTCGGTGTCAGTGCAATAGGTCTGGCAAGAATGCTGTCTAGGGATCCGCTGTTCTGCCTAAAGTAGCAAGTGATTACGGGACATTGCCATACCACATGAAAGAAATCGGCCTCTGGGGAACAATACGGAGGACAATTGGGTTTCGAGGAGAATGTCAACATGGCAGAGCTTCCACTGCATCATGTAGATAATGTGTAATTAGTGCAGTTGATTTATCCACAGCCATGCGAAGATAGCAAGCACACAGGGCTATGCATGCCTCTCACCAGTCAGAATCTTCCACATCTCCAACCCATTGCTCCCAACACCGTTGGAGATGCCGCAGTGTACTGGTGCATTAGAGACCAAGGATCAGTAGATCTGGGAAATCCCCACACAGCCCAGACAAACTATCAGCAACTTTGCTTCCAAGGGACTAAATTCAGGCAGGTCAGTGAGTCATGCTTGGTGCTGCAGCTGTCACAGTTGCAAATATTTGTGAAATTTAGTATGGGAAAGTCTAAAGTGTGTTTAGGGATCCCAAAAGAACGCATATGAGAACTTTGCCAGCACAGTGACTCCATTCAGATCCCCCAGAGATTTTGCATTTTTTAATAACCCATTTATACTGCCATTGCTATGCTATCAATAATGGCTGTAGTCTATTCGGAGCATAGTTTTTGAGTGTCTTAGTGACCAAGGATTATGGGACCTAGGGGTTCACAGAGTTTCTATTTTAAAGGGGTAAGATTGTTAAACCCCTTTGTGAGAAAGTGCCATCTTTCTAGGATTGGTATGCCCCCACTTTTTGCTGCATTGTTGATGTGCTTTGACTGAGTGTGCCCTGGGCTCCTGCCAACCAGGTACCCAGGCCTATGTTCCTTCCCTAAAACTGTGTTGAAACTAATACCCCAATTGACATCTCTGGCCACCTATCAGCCCCTAGTAAATGGTAGCCTAGGTACCTAGGGCATGGTGGCCATAGATACCCCCTAAGGGCTGCAGCACTTATTGTGCCACCCTTAGGGGCCATGTACACTGACAACCACACACTGCCCTTGTAGGCTGAGTGTCTAAGTACAGAACTAAACAAAGAGTCAACATGGCACACATCCCTGTGTGCCATGCCCACAAGACCCACTGCCCTGGCATACCTCAGTCACCCCTCTAGCTGGGTGCCCTATGCCAGTGGTGTGGGCACAGGTGCATGAGATCTGTGCCCCTACAGTACCCAGGGCCATTCCAGGGCACTGTAAGTGCAGTGATGCCATTAAGAGTATATAATGCTGGGAGGTTGTCATTATGAACTCCACAGCACCATAATGGCTCCACTGAAGACTGACACGTCTGGTATCAAACTTTTCAGCACATTAAATCCACACTGATGCCAGTGTGGGATTTGTAAAATGCACCAGAGGGTATCTTAGAAATGCCCCCTGAAGTCCTAACCTGCAATACACGTCTGGACTGAGAGAACTGCCTAGGCTGCCACTCAGCAGACATGTTGCAGGACCCCTGGGTGGAGAGCCCCCGCTCTCCTGGGCCTGCAACAATGCACATCCTGGGCGAGGTGCTAGGTCTCCTCCCCCAGGATGGACAGGAGGAAGCTTCAAAGGCCTGCCACCCTTGTGAACTTCTCCAGACCACTTGCTGTACTCAGCAACTGGCCCCCACCAGTTCTGACCCCCACTTTGGTTGGAAGACTGGCAGGAAACCCTACGCCAGGAAGGGGATGTGCCAGGCTGTGCCAACTCCACCCCTCAGGTGGGAGAGGTGAGGTGAAGCACGACCCCTGGCTCCAGCCATCTTGAGGATGGGGAGCCCTGCCCAATCACAGTTAAGCTCCTGCCCCCCTCCCACTGGAGAGGAACAGGCTAGGGGGTGGACCTATTGGTCACTGCCCTGGCCCTACCAGTAACACCCCTACATTCAGTATTTAGGGGCACCCTGAATCTTCCTTCCTCAGATCCCGATAAGAAAAGAAGAAGATCAAGAAGAAGAAGACCCGCCATGCAGCTGCTAACAACAGGACGACACCAACTGACTTGGCCCCAGCCCTACCAGCCTGTCGATCCTGGAACCTGCTCCAGCTAAATCCCGGCAACTCCTGCGGACGGCAACCTTGGACAACCCAGAGGACCTGCCTGCCTTGACCCTCCAACAGACTGGGACAACCCTGAGCAGAGGCTCTGCCCCAACAGCAACACCCCTGGTGCCAGCCAGGAACCCTCGAACCCAGCCCACTCTCCACCCGCCAAGCCCGGCCCGTGCCCGAGTGATCCAAGACCACAAGGACGTCCCCCGGCAACTGGGACCCGAAGTCCAGTGCCCAAAGACCCTCCTCGATGACCCAGGCGACGCCTGCAGCCTCAGAAACAAGGACCCCTCCAACCGCAACCAGCTGAGGGTAAGCTTTACCGATGCCAAAAGACACCCCTGCACCCGGTGCCCCACAGTCCCCTATGCCTTCCTTTGGGGTACCTACCTCTGCTTCAAGATCCCAACTTACCTCTCGAAGTGGTGGTCGCACCTGAAGAATCACCTTCCCCGAGTCTGAAGCCTTTGTTCCCTTTTTACCTTTCCCATTGGATAGCATTGAGCGCCCAACGGGTCAAAAGCACCCTGCACCCAGCCGCCAGAGTGCCGCTGGAAGTGCAACAACTACCCTCTCTACTTTCCCACTTGCCCTGAGTAAGTGACCAAGAGCTCAGCTCCTACAGTCACGTGACCTGCTTGCTTGCAGCCACCAACCGAAGGCCCCCACCCCTCTATTGGATTGCATTGGGCCTACTCTCTCTGCACCCGACTGCCCCTGTGCTGCTGAGGGTATAACAACTGTACCTTTCCGACCCTGGGAGACCCCTGAGTCTATGGCCAGAACCTTTACCTCACCAGTCGAGTACTCACCTGAAAGCCGATAACTCACTTTTCTTCTATAGGCTATCATTGACTGGTTTTCTCTGAAATTTCTTCTAAGTGTTGATTTTTGCAACTTTAAAATATTCCTGTAAAATCGGCCGAATAACAATTTACGAAATACTCACCTGGGATCAGGAGAGAAGCCAGTGCTGTACTTTCTAGGCCAGTGCTGAACCGCAAAAGTAATCTTAACTGTACTTACCAGTTACCTGCATTTTCTTCTAAAGGAAACCATTGACTGTTTTTCTCTGAAATTTCTTCTAAGTGTCGATTTTTGCAAAATACAAATATTTCTTAAAAATCGTACTAACTGCTGAAACGTAAATGCTTATCTGTCTTAGGTAGAGGTCCCAGTGCTGGATCTAGGAGTCCAGTACTGGATTACAAAAGTAACGAGAACCTACTTTACCTGTAACTTGAATTTCCTTCCATAGGATAACATTTCTAGTTTTTCAGTGTCAACTTTTTAAATACCTTCATATTCTTTAAAAATCATTGCATTAACCAAAACGTTTTTACTAAACTGTTTTCAGCTTAGAACCCAGGACTGAATCTAGGATCCAGTCCTGGAGTTACAAAAGTAATCTATAAAGTAATCAACTGTATTTATGTAGAAAAAACCATTGAGCTTAATGTTGAACTGTGTTTAGAATTGTGTTGCCTACTGCAATCACTGTACCTATTGTGTTTACAAAGTTTATCACCTTACTGCAAAGTATTTATCTGAGATCACTCATATTGAGAAAAGTATATTTTGATACCTGTTGGTTCTAAAAATAAAACAACTATGGGCCAGATGTAGGTAATTCATATTTACCGACTCTTAAATACCGAATTTTAACGATTTGGCATTTAAGAGTTGGTAAATATGAAGGCGAGAGATGTAGGTATTACAGATTCTGTAAATACTGAATCGTTACGATTCGGTATTTACCGAATCTGTAAATACCGAATCGGTATTGCCCATTGATTCCTATGGGCCTTAAAGCCCATAGGAATTAATGGGCAATACCGATTCTGTAATTACAGAATCGGTAAATACCGAATTTTGCAAGGGTGCAGGGGGTGTCACTTTGACACCCTCTGGCACCCCAAAAATAGGCATGTGCGCCATGTGGCACACAGACATGCCCTAAGGGCATGTCTGTCTGTCACATGGCTAGGTGTGCATGCACACATGTGCATGCACACCTGAATTCGGTATTTTAACACCCAATTGGATTGGGTGGTAAAATACCGAATTTGTAGGGCCTTTGGGACTCAGAAGAGTCCCACCTACATCTGGGAATTACCGAATCGGTAAAAATACCGATTCGGTATTTTACAGATTCTGTAAATTTACCGATTCGGTAAATTTACAGAATCTGTAAAATCTGGCCCCCTACATCTCAAGATGCCAAATACCGGTCGGAAACGGCTGAATTCGGCCGTTTCCGACCGGTATTTGCCACCTACATCGGGCCCATGATCTTTTGATATAAAAACAATTGGCCTGGAGTTCAGTCCTTGAGTGTGTGAAAACTTTTGCTGACTGAGTGGGTACAACAAATGCTTTACACTGTCCTCTGGTACTGCCTTACTGCTCGACCAAGCTACCACTTTTGAGAGTAAGGTCAGCCCTGACTTTAACCTCTGTTATACCTCTGGGGGTTGTGGTCTCTATACACACTGTACCTTACTTTGGTCCAGTATATAAAGAGCTACTTTCTCACACCCTTTCTCTATCCTATGGAATAAGATTCAAGTGTAGTGTCTGGGTACTGACTCTTGCCAAATTCAACTCTAGTTGGTGCAGACATGCAATGGCCTAATCAGAGCTTAGAGAGGTCCATATTCGGTTAGGTGGAAAGAGTACTTTCATTCTTGAGTGCAGAGTTCTGACCCATCACAAAGTGAATTCACTAAGAAAGCGGTCTGATATGCTAGGGAAGGATGACCAAATAAGATCTAAAGTGTGCCCTTCCCTGTGAGTTGAATCTTTTCCCCACTGAATGAGACCAAACGTCTCTAAATATTGTTAAAATGTGGTTGCTTTGGTATGTGATGGGTCATCCACATGCAAGTTAAAATCTCCTGCCAGCATGGTATTATTGCATTCAGGACATTTTTCACATGGAAATAGTAATATTTGGAATACTATTTCAATTACAAGGGCAATAAAGAACCATGCATGTGATTAAACAGACCACAGAGAATTGGATGGTGCAAAGTAGTAGATTATAACCTGAATTTTATTTGCCTGAGTTGAGTCTTAATAGCAAGTCGTTCTTGCAGAGTATGGCTGCCTCACATCAGCATTTACCCACTCTAGTAACGTAAGATATCTGTTCACCACCGGGTATAGATTTGGCAAGAGCAGTTTTGGATTAATGCTGCAGCCAGGTCTCAGTTAACATTAAGATATCCCAAATTCATTAGCACATAAGGTCACAAATATCCCACTAATGTTTATTTAGTGACCTACAGTTTAGAAGTGCACATGATATCAAATCCTACTCCAAATTAGAGATAGAAAGATATCATGTTGGTAGATTTATGGCTGGTTAGTTGGAACTCTATTTAAGATCCACAGAGTGGGAAGAATGTCCAGCCGCAAAGCTGGCAGTGTTGATGGAAGAGTGTATTTTCTGGTCGCATTCCTTATCTGAGATGCCTGGTGGTAATTAAACATGGGCTGTATGAATGCCTAATTAAGTGATTCACTACTTTACATACAAAGGGATTTGAAGATCCGGGCAGGGAATTCTGTATAATGCATACAAGAGTAGCATTTTGTTCTAAAGTTGAGGTCCCTATTTCCAGCTTCTCCCATATGTTATGTTATGTTAAAAAAATTTGTACCGCGCGCGTACACCGAGACGGTTTCTTGCCGCTCGACTACATAGACTACAAGGATTCAGAACAGACACAATTACATACTGCACACCAATAGTGTGCCAATGGTACACATATTGAGCATGTCCATTGTGCACTGGGGAAGATTTCCAGGAGTACTTCTAGGACTGTTTGTAACCACCTATGAAGACTGGCAGTTTTTGTAAGCATAAGAACCATCATATGAAGTCAAATTTCTGACTTTTTCGCTGTGTCCTTTATGAATCAGGCTCGTTGTTAATAAATGTACATAGGTTTAGTTAGTCAGCCTTGCCCATCACAATTAACCGAGAAAGAAGGGGAAGTGAGAGAAAGAGAGATAGTGTGCATGTGTGTTATTTATCTATCATTTTGCCTTTGGTAACTGCCTTTCTGGCATTTACACCCTCTTTTACACTTTTACCTTCAAATAACTTTGAAGCAGCAACAAGGATTATATTTAATCTTTGTCCTAGTGACGCAGAAGCCCATCCTCAAGGGTCAACTATATGCACCTCCTGTTTCTCAAGATGAGCACCAATAACCTTTAACAACTGGTGGTTAGAGGCACCTTTGTTTGTATTAACTTCTGATAGTGAGATCTCATATTATGGGGAAGAAGTACACCTATGGTCTTACCTGGTGTCAACCAGGTGCCATTATTATCCTACTTATTTCTTAAAATAAAACTTTCCAAATCAAAAGTAGTATTCTTTGAGCTGTTTGAATGCTCAAAAATGTTTCTAGAAACATGCATTGTACTGCACACGTGATCGCTTAGAAGTTAAGGAACAAAAGGCATTAACACATAGAGAACAACATATGATCTCAACTTTTGTATTGATACATACAGGCTGAACATCGAGCCAGAAGGTTATTTGGCCTTTTGATTCCAAGTAGCTGTTTTAGAGTGGTTTCTCCGGAAAGCAGCCTGCTAATGCAAGCTACAATGCGTCACTTAATATGTTTGTCAAAGGAAACTGGCTGCTATTCTGGTTGATGAATTTCTGATTTTTTCTCACGTCCAATCAATCAATCAAACAATCATGACATTTGTATAGCGTGCTACTCACCCGGAAGGGTCTCAAGGCGCGGGGGGAGAGGGGTTCGTTACTGCTCGAAAAGCCAGGTCTTGAGTTGCTTCCTGAAGGAGAGATGGTCTTGGGTCAGCCGAAAGTGGATGGGGAGGGAGTTTCAAGTCTTGGCTGCCAGGTAGGAGAAGGATCTTCCTACGGCGGTGGCTCTGCGGATGCGTGGTACGGTGGCTAGGGCGTGGCTGGTCGATCGTAGCTGGCGGGAGGGCGTGTAGAAGATCAGGCGGCTGTTGAGGTATTTGGGGCCCAGGTCGTGGAGAGCCTTGTGTGTGTGGGTGAGGAGTCTGAACTTGATCCTCTTGCTGACGGGGAGCCAGTGCAGGTCTCTCAGGTGGCCGGAGATGTGGCTGTGTCTGGGGACGTCCAGGACGAGTCGTGCAGAGGCGTTCTGGATGCGTTGGAGTCGTTTCTGAAGTTTGGCCGTGGTCCCGGCGTAGAGGGTGTTTCCCTAGTCCAGTCGGCTGGTGACGAGTGCCTGGGTGACCGTCTTCCTGGTTTCGGTGGGGATCCATCGGAAGATCTTTTGGAGCATGCGCAGGGTGTTGAAGCATGATGATGAGATGGCGTTGACTTGTCTGGTCATCGAGAGGGAGGAGTCCAGGATGAAGCCCAGGTTACGTGCGTGGTCCGTTGGCTTGGAAGTGGTGCCCATGGCAGGGGGCAAGTCCACCTACCAGGATGTTCAGTAGTCCGAGCATTAAGCCGTTATATTAAATAATGCATGTTCGTATGCTTGCTCTACTGAGTGATGCCCAATCCCCTTCATTTAGCAAAGTTTGAATGCTGCACAATAATTTTAAGTGAAAATTACTACTTTTGTTACATCATTTATTTGTTCTATTGAGCAGGGCAAGGATTTCTCTTGATGAATTTACTTTTTATATACATCACAGAGAGAGGACTACATAATGAAAATAATTGGTTGACAACATTTATGGTTGTCTTGCTTGTGGTTAAAGAAAAGAGGTTGCCGTCCATCCAGTTTTTGATTGCAGTGGAAATGTTATCCAGTCTGTTACATTTCACGGGAAACATCCATCACAACAAAGTCATTACATTGCACTGCTTTTACAACGCAGCTGTTACAACGCAACTGCCTTTACATCGCATGCCATTACAGCGCATGTCACTGCAACGCATGCCATTACAATGCATATCATTACATTGCATGCCATTACAACGCATTATAAGGTAAGTAATAGAGATTTTTTTAGCTTTAGGGTGGGTATGGTTTTTTTTTTTTTTATATACATTGGGATAAAAAGTTATACATTAAATAGCAACCTAGCTTTCATATATACCTAATGTTTTCAGTACATACCTTTAAAAAACAAAAAAAAGAATGTTATTATTCAAAAAAGAAATACATTGGGGTAAAACTGTAGCAGCACTATTTTCCATAAGCAAATTTTCAGTTCATTATTCTTTCAGGGATCCCCAACGTCTGTCTTCTATCGATAGAATGGAGCCCATAATAGTTTCCCCAATTTTTTTAGCCTTTCGGTCTTTTCTTTAATAGATTCATTTCTCTAGATTGAAGGTGGAGAGAAGCAGTGCAAGCCATTGCGAAAAAGATGGGGCCACTGGGTCTAGCCATGCTCTGGCAAAACAGATTTTAACTGCTGCCATTGCCAAACACATAAAGTATGGTTAGGGACCATAGGAGCCTTTGCTACTAACCCCCAGTAGCATTATTTCTGGGGTAAAACCACTTACACCTTCAGGGTTAGCTCTAAAAACTGTTCTCTACCCTTTTTAAGAGTATCTAGCCAGGTCGAGAACATGTGCACAACATCTGCCCTGACTGCTTGGCATCAGGGACAGCAAATACCCACAGTCCCCCCCGCCTCCATTTTGCTATTTTGTCTGGTGTGTAGTAAGAATCTAACATCATTTTAAAGTGTTGTGCCTGCAGTTTTGAAGAGCAGAGTTTATAATGTCCCTTGTCTAAAGAATCAAGGAAGCCGGATCCTTCTACCCTAAGCCTTTTATCCCATTTTTCAGCCTGCCTCTTTAAGTCATCTGGCTGAATGGCGATCAGCTCACTATAGATTCTACTGAAGGTGGATCCATCTTCATCTCTTAACCTATCGATCATGGCATTCTTGGCTAACCCATTTGGACCCCCTGTTTTCTCCCCCCAGTAGCTACATATCTGCAAATATTGAAATCTTTCCTGTCTACGCCATATCTATCCTGTAACTTTGAGAATGACCTGAATCCAGTTACATCGACTAAATTACCAACCACATCTATCCCTAAGTATTTCCATCGTTTTGTAAGGCTATCATGAAAAACTATTGGTAATGATGGATTCATATATAATGGGGGATAGCGATTAATTTTCCCTATCCTCATCTTGCTTTTTATTGTCTTCCACATCGGACCTGCAGCTAATAAAGTCTTACATCTCACCTTATTGTAATAACTAGGCTCCATAATCCTCAAGTACAAGTTTTTAGCATCTTTACCCACCAATAAATGGTAGATATCTGAAACCCTCCCCTGGTTCCAAGGGTCAAAGGGGTTTCCCCCCACTCATGAACACATGTATTGCAAGGCTGATGCTAGATGATATAATCTAAAGTCTGGACCGACATTCCTGCTTTCTCTTTGGGGAGAGGCATAAACTTTGTGGCCCGCCTTGTCTTGCTGTATGCCCAAATACGTCTATTTACCAACCCATCTAACTTTCTAAATCATACTGTCTCAAATATCAAGGGTATTGATCTGAAAACAAATAAAACTTCAGGCAGAAAAATCATTTTCACCACATTGCATCGGCCTACCAATGACAACTGGAGATTGTTCAGCCGGGAAAAGTCCGACGATCCCTTCTGAATAACTGGGGCAAGATTCAGCTCTATGATTTCCCCAATATTAGATGGGATATTTGTTAAATAGGATATGCACTGGGTAAGTTGTGAAATCAGTTTATTCATAGTAACACCACCAATAGACGCTTCCTGCCTTTCCAGTCTTCAGTCTCACACTGCCTGAAAGAGGTATCACTATGGAGAATGGAATACAGAACCCATAGAACATCAGATGAGGATCAATTCTAACATATGTATTCATTACAACACATCCCCTATACTAAAATAAAAAAATAACAGAAAACAAATAGGAAAAGGAAAACACGAATAATTAAGTATAAATGAATAAATAAATAAATAAATCATTATGCATTCAACTCAAAATCTTTAAAACGTGCAGGGGCACGATGTGGTCTCTGAGAAAACCTCCTTGTATGAACTACTCCATGATTTGATGTCACAGGAGAAGGTGAAGTGCAATCAAAACAAGAGGAAGATGGTGGTCTAGTTTCACTGAATTTTACAGGTCTTGACATGTTCCACTTACAGCCATTTTGTATAGTAACAACATTCTTGTAAATAGAGGTAATCATGAAAGGATAACATACATTCTGTAATACTTTTTTTTATGGAACCTGGGTTTTTAACCAGAACCCATTCATCAATGCTCCATAACCTGTTTCTTACAGAATTCTTTGAATCATAACGTTCCTTGTATTTATTTTGATATGAGTGAATTCTATAATCCACCTCCTTTCTTTCCAAAGGAATAAAATTTTGAGTAGGTAGCCATCCAGGATTCAACTTAGAATTGGCTTGCCTACCACGCAATGAAAAGAAAGGAGAGTTTTTCAAGATGTGATTAACTGCGGTGCAATGAGCCCACCAGGTATCCCGTAAAACATCCTTAAGAGGAGTTATAGTATCTAAAGATCTTTGAACACAACCTTTAACAACAAGGTTCATGCTTTCAGCAAGACTGTTTGCTTGTGGAGAATAAAGTGCTGTCTTGAGATGTAAAATTTCATGGTCATCCAGGAAAGTTTTAATTTCGATGGAAACAAATTGCACTCCATTATCTGTGATAAGACACTTAGGAATCCCTTCACATGCAAATTCATCTCTTTGGAATTCTAAGACAACTTTAGTGCTAACTGTACTCACACACTTTGTGGAGACCCATTTGGATGTGTAATCCACTAAAAGAATCACATATCTTTCAGAACTCAACGATACATCAAAAGGACCCATTATATCTAAACTTAACTTTGTCCAGGGTTGACTGGGAACCTCAACCGGTGACAAGGGCGCATTGTGACAACTTCAGATTTATCATTGGATTAACACTGGTAACAATTCTTGACTACATTCTCAACTTGATGGTCCATATAAGGCCACCAATACCTCTCACGTAAGCGTGGCTTAGTGAGACTCCTTCCAAGGTGTCCTTCGTGAGCAAGATTGATCGGTTTAGATCTCAAATTCAAAGGAGGAACTAACCTATCTCCCTGCATTAAGTCATCCTATATCGCAGTCAATTCATCTTTCACAGACCAGAAAGGCATAAGATTAGAATCAATGCCTTTGCTGTGTGCAGGCCAACCTTTTATGACAAAAATGTTCACAAGGGTAAAGATAGGAACATGAGATTTGGCTTCTTCCCATTCTTTATGAGAAATAGCAGGTTCTCTGACCCAGCAAACACTGATGGATTCTACATCCATATGATCTTCTTGATTTTGCAAGGCTAACCTGGAGAGGCAATCAGCAGCTTTATTAGAGGAACCAGGCAGATATTGTACTTGGAAATTAAACTCCTCTAAACTTTCGCTCCAACGTTTCAGTCTTGGGGTTAATCTTTCGCTCTCCATACAAGAAAATACCTGCACTAAGGGTCGATGATCTGATCTGATTGTTTGACAGCCCAAACAATGGCAAGGGCTTCTCTTTCTATACATGAATATTGTTGTTCAGCCTTTTTTAATGCCCGTGAAGCAAATGCCACCACTTTCTCTTCTCCTGCATCACTTTGAGTGCTGATGGCACCAAGACCAGATAAACTGGCATCTGTGGTTAAGAACGTTTTCTTTTTGGTGTCAAAATGACCCAGACTAGGTAGTTGACTGACTTTAACAAGCATAAAAGCATTCTTGTACTCATCATTCCATGCAAAATGGGTACTTTCTCCAATAAATTCCTAATTGGCTCCACTACAGATGCAAAACCTTTGATGAATTTGGCATAAAATTCTGCTAACCCAAGGAAAGATCTAACTTGATCTTTGTCACAAGGAGTAGGAGCGTCCATGATACTTTTGGGTAGTTCAAGTTTTGGTTGTATCCCCTCACCTGAAATCACATGACCTAAATAAGTCACCGAAGATACTCCAAGTTTACATTTAGCTTTGTTTACTGTGAGACCTTTGTTAGCCAACTTTTCAAGAACTACCCTAAACACAGTGTCATATTCACAGTCATCCTTGTCGTAAATCAAAATATTGTCCTGAAAAAAAATGACATTCGACATTTCACCAATTACCAACTTCATAATCTGTTGAAAACATGCTGCTGCTGACGCTAAACCGAAAGGCATTCTGACAAAATGAAATGCCCCTAGCGGCGTAACGAAGGACGTCAGATGCTTCGAGTCTTGATGAAGAGGCACCTGATGATACGCCGAAGACAAATCAATTACCGAAATGAATCTGGCTCCATTGGGCATTGTGATAGATTCAGCAATGTTTGGGAGGGGTTGGCAATCTACCCATATCCATTTATTTAACCCCCTGAGGTCCACACACATGTGAATACTCTTGCCACCATCCTTGGGGGCCAAAACCACTGGGGCCAACCTCTATGATGATCCTATCTCCTCAATTATGTTTAACCCTTTTAATCGATCAAGTTTAGCTTTGAGGGGAGCTAACATCATGTTTGGAACTTTCCTAACTTTGTGTACACACGGTATAGCATTCTTCTTGAGAATAATGCGATGCTCAAAATCCTTTAGCAAACCAAGCTTGTCCGTGAACACTTGTGGAAACTTATCAAAGAATCTGTTTGAAGAAGAAATCTGATCAATTAGCATGACTTGATCAGAGGGTTTGAGGGCATTGGGATTAAGGATAATACCCAAATCTCATTGATGTCTCCATCCTAAAAGATTGTCCCCTCTATGTGCAACATATGCTTTACCAACAGTTTCCCTTCCTTTGAAGTGCATCCTCATAACAGTATAACCAGAGACATCAATATGAGAAACCCCATAGCTGACTGGGTTAATATCAGGTGCAAGCAGTTGTACATTAGAAAAGGTTTTGTTCCATATCGCATTGCCGATCATTGTGAAAGGAGAGCCTTTAGTCCGCTAATACCACAAACATTTCTCATCCAATCTCAATGTTACATTCGGGCATAGTGATAGGATCAGCATCAATTACTCCATCACTTCTTACACTAGATATAAGATTGGCAGATACAGTTTCAACATTATCCAGACAATGAACCTTCCCAGCGGATCTAAAAACTCTGGCATACTGGCCTTTTATGCCACACTTAGGACACTTTGCTGATTTAGCATAACAATTAGGAAAAATGGAGGAATGATTAACACTTCCACAACGATAACATTTTATCTTACTACGATCAAATTGAACCTTTGTTTTTGGATTTTGGAGAACTTTACAAATATTGTCCTCAGCTGCAGTTGGTTGGACTCCACTAGAAACTTCATGAATATTACTATGAGTGGGGGAACAGTCTGTGGTAGTCTTATGTTCCTTTATTTCCTTCGTCCATCCCGATGTATTCTCTATACCCTCCACAATTGATATGGCCTCTCTTAAGGAAGGATTTTTCAATAAGAGCTTCTCCTGTACTCTGGAACTATTTGCGCATCTTACAAGTTGATCGCGAATTAATAATTCCGTTAGTTCGCCAAAATCACAAGTTTGTGCTAATGTTTTTAAGGATGCCACGTAATTTCCAACTTTTTCATTAGGCTCCTAAATCCTCATGAAAAATGTATGTCATTGAAGAACAACATTAATGCTTGGCCCAAAGAAATTTTCCAACATTTTCATTGACATTTCAAAAACGTCAGAAGGTTCACCAGAACCATCACCAATCAGTATTTCATCAATACTATCAAAGATATTACGACCTTCCACTCCCAAATTGTGAAGGAGTAGAGCTTGTTTTCTGACTGCTGAAAATCTTTTTCCTCCAATTGCCACCAGTTAAGAGTCAAATAAGTTCTTCCATCTCTTCCATGGAATTAAGGGCTCACCTTTTTCACAGAGAAATGCAGGAGGCTGACTCATTGAAGTTGAAGACATGATGCACTGCTGTATAATTAATGAAATACAATAAGTTGTAGTGAAATAAAATAAATGCAAAATTGAGTTTCAATAAATTAACAAATTAAATACAGGTGCATAAATTAAGCCAAAAGAACCAAGTTGAATAGGGTGCGTGTCACTGGTGAATACACATACTCCAAAAAGTGTGTGTGTCACTGTTGTAACACACTATTAGAGAATGGTAACAAGTGTGTGTATCACTGATGTAATACACCAATTGTCAAGAAAATGTAATCATCCCGAAAATGTACCTTTGGTGTAAACATCGCTAACTTTTGTTTAATTTCCAATGTAGAATTAGCGATTAATATTTGAAGAGCTTCAAGTGCTTCATACACGTGTTGCCATAGATACCTAAGATGGCTTCCACGCATACGTCTGTGACGCGATGGTGTAGTGCGTCAACGTCAAGGAGTACATGCTACGAAGAAGAGAGAACTCCGACTGTTGGTTCGAAGAGTCAGTAGCGCGCGTGAAGAACAGCACGAGTCTTGCTGTTAAAAGTTGAAGGTAAACAAGAACCGTTCTGCCGTGAATCCTTGGTTTAAAATGTTGAAATGTACATTAAAGCACTATGTCTTGATCTCTATCGATTACGCCGCGTTGAGAAATATCGACAAAAACACAAACTGCGGCAGCATGTCATAACTCGACCAATCCAGCAATGTGTCAAAAAGACAACTCAAAGTCTTTCTTTAGAAGAAAAGTATTACTCACAGTTTTGTGTGGAAAAAATAATCAATCCGTCGCTCCGTGTGATCAGTGCATCACCATTGTTGCAAAACTGGTAATTTTATAAGATGCGACACACTCAACGTTGATGAAGGATATGCTTTGTGGGTTCTTCGTGGGTTCTAGGGTTTTGGTGGTGTAAAAGCTTGTCCCTACCAAGCTTTCCCTCATCGCCAGTGTTAAATAGGACATACACTGGATAAGTTGTGAAATCAGTTTATTCGTATAACACCACAAACGGACGCCTTTCCAGTCTTCAGTCTCTCACTGCCTGAAAGAGGCATCAATATGAAGACTGGAATGTAGAACCCATAGAACATCAGATGAGGATACATTCTAACATATGTAAGCATTACAACATTATTCATTAACTATAATTTGGGTTTTGTGTTGATTGAGTGAGTACCCCGACATCTCCCAAAAGACCAGCGCTTCTTTTGTTATTTCCACCAATGCTAACTGAGGTGTTGGTGTGGTAATCTCTAAATCATCTGCGTACCCCAAAATCTTAGTGTTCAGCCCATAAAAGCTTATAGGTTTTATCCTGGGGTTAGCATCGATTCTGCGAATTAGGGGGTCAATCTAGCAAGCAAACAGTAATGGGAAGCAGGGACACCCCTGTCTGGTTCCTCTTTTTATCTTGAATTCCTCCATTTGCCCTACAGCCAATACCAATCTAGCTGTGGGAGACACATATAATACTCATTGGGCTTGGATAACATCCCTTCCTACTTCCAACCGCTCGAAGACCGCCCACAGAAAGTCCAAGGAGACCCTATCAAATGGTTTCTCTGCATCTAAGAGCATAAGTGCCATAGGGTCTCCTGAGACAGACGTTGCGTTGAAGAGTGTAATAACTCTTCTAACATGGTCTGTGGTATCCCTCACAGGTATCAATCTGTGCTGTCTGGGCGATATGACTCGTCCAATTACCGGGCTCAGGCGATTTGCCAGGACTTTAGAATATATTTTGGTATCCGCGTTCATCAGCATGATTGGTCCATATGACCCTGGATCTGTGGGTGACTTCCCCTTCTTTAAAAATACAACTATGCTGGGGGCGTGGCTAGCAGACGAGTAAGATGGCTGCTGACTGAGAGAGCTCCGGGAAGACGTAACCTTCCACAATGATCCTGTCATTTATCCGCAATGACATCATACCTCAGAGACTCGCGATGATGCCTAGGACCGAGCGGCGGCTGCAGGCACAACTCCGGTCGCAATCCGGTACCGGGATCGTGTAATAATTGAAGACGGACTGCGGCGGCCTACAGAACACGCTGCCGTCGGGGACTGGATTGCCGGGTGAACCCGGCGCATGACAAAGCAGCGGCGGCAAGATACGGTGTGCTCTGGATGGGCCGGGAACACCACTGAGCGCGGCAGAAGAGGGCGCGATCCTGCTCCAGTGCCGGAACGGACGTTGCAGCCCGGAGAGCAGTGGCCTCGGTAATAAGAGAGACGACAGCGAGGTGAGGCCTACTAGCAGGAGCAAAGCCGAGAACTGGATTACTTGGGAGCAACTGGTACCTAATCGAACTGGTGACGCAAAGGCCCAAACAACAGCAGACACCGGGAGTGCAGATATTTACACAAGCCTAAGGACGAGGTGCACCACCCCCCCTACCTGAGCACATGGTGTGCGATCCCTGAAACTGCGAGGGTGGGGAGTCCGGTGACCCACAAGACACGGCCCACACACTGAGGGAGACGTGGTACACAACCGATCAAGGACACAATCCTGGGCTCAGTGGCTGATATCAGTGCCAGGCAATAGGAGGATCCGGTCGAACAACGAACCCCCCCCCCATTATCACTCGCCAGCTAAGCTCCCGGGAAACATCATTCCAGATGGGGGGCCTTGAGTGCGTCACTGGGCTGTGTGGACTGGTAAGCCCGAGGGAAAAGCAGAGCTCAATAGCAGGGTACCCCGGCAACCTTTGAAGGTATCATGGCGGCAGGGGCCCACGGACTCAGGGCACACAATCTATACTGCAGAAACACGCATATGGGTAAGATTTTCCACCACTCCCAGAGCGAAGAGAATCCTCAGGAAAGGCCCCTGGGGACAATGGCTCCAAAAAAGTGACATTAGAAGACATAATGGCAGCCCTTACCAGTGTCCAGACTACGGTGGGTTCAATCTCCATGGATGTATCCCTATTGAGGGCAGATTTTCAAAAAATGACGGCCAGGGTCACGAAAGTCGAACAAGTCACCAAAACTCTAGTAACCGACCCTGCAGAAAACGGTATCCCGGCTCAAAACCGAGAATAAATTAATGGCTGCAAAGCTAAACGACCAGGAAGGGCGTTCTTGCAGAAATAAAGTTCGAATTCTTGGAATTCCAGAGAGTGAAGGGAGCCCGGCGATGGACCTTTATGTAGAGGAACTTATAAAGACTCGGCTTCAACCAAAGGGACTATCAACCTTTTTTCTCAATAGAAAGAGCCCACAGAGTTCCGGGGGAAGGCCTAAACCAAGGGTGCCCCTGAAGCTCAGGGGACCCCCCTAACACTACTCAAATGGAATGTACATGGACTAGGAGACAAAATTAAACGAGGCTTGGTGCTGCAGGCTTTAAAACGTCAAGCTCCCACATTAGTACTCCTGCAGGAAACACACCTCACAGGCACGGCATGTAAGGCATTAGATAGATGGGGATATAAAATGGCAGTACACTCAGAGTTCTCGTCAGGCTCCAGGAGTGTAGGGATCCTGGTGCGGAAGCGCTCCTCCTTCATAATACTTCAAACCAAAAAAGATGATATGGGGAGATTTGCAGCAATACAGGGCCAATGGGAAGGTAAACCTGTCAACGTGATATAAGTGTACATCCCCCCAGCGCTCCACGCAGTGGCGCTCCCAGCTCTTAGTGAATTTCTGCTTACTCTGCCAGAAGGTGACCTTATTATTGGGGGGAATTTTAATGCTACGATGGATGCTAATTTAGTCAGATATCCAGTGCAGACACAGGTACCTGGAGTTTCTCGCCTGCAGAGTTTTACAGAGGCGCTTGGGTTAGTTGATGTTTGTAGGCACCGCCATCACGCAACACTGCAATACACGTTTCATTCAAACGCACACAACAGCCTATCTAGAATAGACTATTTCATGACTTCAGGTAACAGTTTGCAGAGTGTCGACGACATAATGATCAAACCCAGAGGCATCTCAGACCATTCACCGATACTGTTGACCTTTTCATATCACCACGTGACCCGTGGGAGACTCTATCCTATTTACCCCGGCTACATGCAAGTTCCGAAAGTCCGAAAAGAAATCCGTAAAGCTACAAAACACTTCTTTATAGAGAACACTGCGTCTGTTAGTTCCCCGTCAGTTTTGTGGGAAGCCTATAAGGCAATCATTAGGGGGCAGGCCATAGTCTCCATTACGGGACACAAACGAGAAAAGCAGAAAGAACTAATAGATCTAGAGCTGGAATTGCATTCGGTCGAAACAAACCATTCGATGGATCCCACACCGGCCTCATCACATGCACTACACATCAAACAACAACAGTATAGGGACCATCTGATAAGAGAGACGATATCCAACCTCACAGCAACCAGATATAAGCTATACGATATAGGAGATAAGGCAGGAAAGCTCTTGGCATGGCTGGATAGGTGAGAACGGGATACTAAGTGAATAGCGCAAATACGGACAGTAGAGGGGCAGTTGACGACAGACCCACGGGCAATAGTGCACACATTGGCAGGGCATTTTCGGGACGTTTATACATCGGCATTGGCCATGTCAGAGACCGAAGCTGCGGCCTCCATAAAAGATATAGTAATGCCCAAACTCACTCAGGAGGCTTCCTTGGAGCTAGAGGCGGATCTCGCAGAGGACGAACTGCAAACCGCAATCCGGTCATTGCAGTCAGGCAAAGCATTTGGACCCAACGGGGTCCCGATAGAATCATACAAACAGTTGGCGGACATTCTCACCCCACACTTACTGTACAATGAAAGCCTGTTCAGAGGCGAACTGCCACTACAACAGCGATTGGCTACAATAGTGGCTATCCTGAAACCCAGAAAGCCTCCAACTGAATGAACCTCTTATCGTCCAATCTCCCTGATAAATGCGGGGCAAAAATACTTGCTAAAGTATTAGAAAACACCTCCCGCATTTAATCCATCCAGATCGATCAGGTTTCATGCCAAACAGAAACACTGCACTGAACCTCAGACGCTTGCATGGGGTGCTGGCCATGGGTCCGGCCCTGCTGTAAACAGCGGTTGTAATATCCCTAGATTCGAGAATGGATTTCGATATGGTGGAGCGGAGTTTCCTTTTCGCGGTCCTTCATCACTTAGGGTTTGGCCCCAAATTTTGTGCGTGGGTCCGCCTCTTATATACCGAACCATTGGCGTATGTGACGGCCAATGGGCACATATCAGACGCTACACAACTGGCGAGAGGGACGCGCCAGGGATGTCCCCTGTCGCCGCTCCTTTTCGCGTTAGTATTGGAACCCCTGGCGACATGAATATGAGGAGACACATTGCTGCGAGGTATTCGGTGGGCAGAAGGGTGGGAAGACTGTATTTCCCTCTATGCCGAAGACATTTTAGTGTACCTGACAAACCGCAAATACTCCATACAAGTGCTCCTTGAGATATGTGATGGTTTTGGAAAGATATCTGGGTACACTATCAACTGGTCCAAGTCTGTTATGTACGTACTGCAGGGGCCAGCCCCAAGTCTCCCTGTGAATTGCCCACTTCTAATTTTGCATGACTCTTTAAATATTTAGATATTCACATCAAAGCTGGTCCAGCGCATTTCTTCTCTAAGAATTTGGCCCCCCCACTGGAGCGCTTGATGAGAGATGTGGCACATTGGAAATTGCTTCCCTTAACATTGTTGGGGAAGGCAGCATTGTTCAAAATGATGGCCTTGCCTCGATTTTTATACGCTCTTGAGAACACGCCATTTCCAGTGCCCCTAAAATATTTTAAACAAACAGCGGCACAGGTGTCCACGCTGCTATGGGGCAATAAACCGGCAGAATTAGCGCAAGCGAAACTAAATCAAGGATTGTACGGAGGAGGAATAGCACTCCCCAACATCCAGTTGTATTACTGCCGCTTGTAGTGGCTTGTGGTGCCTTTCGTCGTGGCTTGTTGCGGGTGCCGCTCGTGGTGGTTTATTGTGGACTCTGGACTCTGGGGCAGTTTTGAAACCCGTGGGATTGCGAGGACCAGCAGCCCGTGTTTCCCTGACGCTGTGTGCCTCTTCCTGCCCTCCCACGCCGGGACTACATAAGCTACTCGCGGCCCCAGCTCCGTGGGGGCCGCTCGTAGTGGCTTGTTGCGGACTCTGGACTCTGGGGCAGTTTTGAAACTGGCGGGACTGCAAGGACCAGCAGCCCGTGTTTCCCTGACGCTGTGTGCCTCTTCCTACGCTCCCGTGCCGGGACGACATAAGCTACTCGCGGCCCCCGCTCCGCGGGCGCCGCTCGTAGTGGCTTGTTGCGGACTCTGGGGCAGTTTTGAAACTGGAGGGACTGCGAGGACCAGCAGCCCGTGTCTCCCTGAAGCTGTGTGCCTCTTCCCGCCCCTCCCACTAGCTGTATTTCTTTGCGCACGCATCCCGCTTCTCGGAACGAGCGCGGGCCAAGGGCGGGCCCGTTTGAGCCCGTTGTAGCCTAGGGGAGACCGGACCGGGCCACCCCTCTTTCATCTCGTTTCTTCCACTCCGAGGTGGAGCAGGCTCTCTGTAAGTCCTCACTTGTTATTGCATCTGTTGTAGGGGAAATGTCTGGGCGGGAAAGTAGGAACAAGGCATTGACTTCGGGTGGCTATGTAGTGGGGACCTTGGACAATTTCATCATCAGAGCCAACTCATTGCTGGAACACGAAATAATTTTGATGGCGCGTCGGCTCTCTCAAGACATTGCAACAGCAAAGAGATCCTCGCTGGGCCAATTTGCGAATGCACGCACGCCGGAGCAAAGATCGAAATCGCTGGCCATCGAAGTACCCGAAGCCGTGGTAAATTTGCAAAACACTGAGACTACACAGGCTTTGGGTACTTTAGTATCACTAGGTGAAACATCGCTATCATCTATAGCAGAGACCAATATACCACCAACTCCGGCTAATATCTTGGTAGTTGATAGTCCAGAAAGTCCTAATACCCGGCAGCTACGGGGAACCGTGAGGGGGCCGTACCCAAGAGGTAGCATGGTGCTCAAACATTTGGTGGGAGGAAGTCAAAGCTTGCTAAACACACTAATTATTCGAAATCGAACCCAGAACCTGTGGGTGTGGGCAAGGCCATGGAGGTTCCTACATAACCCTTAGTACCATATAATACTCCATTATTAACTTCACCCATACCAACTCCACGAGAGATGAACACTAGTATCATAACACCTACAAGGGAGGAATTATCCACCCAAAAAATGGTCACTCTCCTTAGGTCCTTGCTTCAACCACTGGAAACTAGACTCTCCCAGATAGAGCTAAGGTTAACAGAAATCGTAAAAGTATCCTTAGCTACTGTTGATTGTTTAACAACCAACAAAGCTAAGATGGGTGGTGGGCAGACTAAAAAGGCTCGGGGGGGGGGCATTGCCACAAAAGCCTACCCCTTCAACATTCTTGGCCTCTGCTTCGGTGACGGCATCTAAACGGGACCTACCTATTGCTCTTCCTGATAATGCACCAATAATGGCCAAAAAGGTTAACCCCAATGAACCACACGAAACCCAATTGGTTAGGCCACCAACAAAGCAAATCAGAATCGATCTTCCCCCAGATTCAAGTCCCTATGTAGTGGTCCTATCTGGGGTTCCTGAGTTAAATGATCCGGCTAGAGAATCCTTTATGTCACTTAAAAATAAAGTTGCTGATTGGCTGAATAAAAGCAGACCGCTCCCAGGCCACATCAGTAGTGAGATTCTGATGGTACGTACTGTGTCCTGGGTGGGTCAAAGGCTAAAAAATATTAACGACGACTGTATTTTGGTTAATTTTAGGGACACAAAGACTGTAGCTCATATATGTGACTGGCTGTATTGTGATTCCGGGACAGCTATACAGTCTCTTCCATTATCTTACTTTTATCCACCTGGACCCCTGTGCTGTAACCGGGGGACAGAAACATATTGGGGGAGAGTGGAAGCTAGAGGGACGGGTAGGAAAAATAGGGATAGGCTAGAACAACCCCAGACATCTACCCATTTTCCGACTTATAATCGGTATAGCTGCTTAGAAATGGTCGATTGACTTCAGCATACGCGAGGGGACTCTTTGGGACCCTGGCAAGTAACTGGAGCCAGCAACTTAGCAACTGTATCTGGAGGGAGTGGAATAAATAATCAAGGAGATAGAACTGAGGGTAGCAACTTGGAAATTCTAAAGTCACCAGCCCTGCAAGTCTCCATACCTTCTTCCACCACAGGTTTGATTAATCCGGATCTAGGCCCAAATATGTCAGTCAATTCACTA
Organism: Lissotriton vulgaris; assembly: GCF_964263255.1. Lineage (NCBI taxonomy): Eukaryota > Metazoa > Chordata > Amphibia > Caudata > Salamandridae > Lissotriton > Lissotriton vulgaris. Next base: position 1,765,977,534 of record NC_141685.1, on the reverse strand, counting down.
GGTCCCCAAACTGGTGTGAAATTGAATGAAAGAGGGTTTAGGGGTGTGGAGGGCAGTTCCCCTAGCAGTGGTAATCCAGGCATACTAACGATATTGTCTTGGAATGTAGCAGGTCTGCCCAACAAAATGGCTTGCCCGGAGTGGGGATCCTTTACAGACAAAAATGATGTATGCCTATTCCAAGAGACTTGGGCCCGAGAGGAAAAACTACGCAAGGTTTTGCATCATTTAATGTACCGGCAGGCTGGGGAGTGAAGGGATGTCCATCCGGGTGTCTTACTATCTGGGTGGGCTCTCGCCTGGATTGTAAGGCTAAGATACTGAACATTCACTCTGATGATGTTCAATGTGTAGTTCTAGAATGGCCTAACACTTTCAAGCTTGTTCTGGTCAATGTATATTCTCGACCACTTAGCATAACTAGTGAATCGAGAACTATTGAGGAGCTGTCCCTTTTTCTAAACATCATCACCAGTGACACCCACGTAGGGGGCAATCTGAATTGTCATTTTGAGCCTCTAGCAGGCATAAGGGACGAGGCATCCTTGGAAGAGGATGATTACTGGTCTATACTACCGACTCAGGCGCCGTGGCCAAGGTCATGGTCTCCCCTGGCTATTCAGATCACGGAACTAACTCTCAACCATTCATTAAGGACCTGCAACGGTCGCATGCCATCGGACATGCCACCGTAGTGTACGTTCAATAAGCCTGGACAAGAGTCGAGGCAGGATTACATATTAGTGGAAACAAGGTTATGGCCCAGAGTCATTGATTTAAGGGTTGCTCTTAGAGCCGAAAGCGATCACAACGCTCTAATCCTGGAACTCACCTCTCCCGGAGTCACCAGAGTCAATACGATGGGACCTGAGGATCCTGACACTGGGATTATCCTATCAAACGATAGACGTAGAGTCAGGTGGGATAAATTGGAGGCACACCCAGAAGAAATTTCTAATTTGTACTCTCGGATCGTGCCCTTAATTGAAGTGGTTTGTGCTTTAATCACACAACCTCTTCCCCCAGATTTCCACACTAAGTTGCAGATACTGCATACTGATCTAGTAAGCACTTTAGCTGAGGTATTCAACCCCCGGGTGATTAAACGGAATAAAAGGGCCCACACAAATTCCTGGTACAATGCAGCCTGTAGAAAGGCCAAAGCAGACCTAGTACAGGCCCTGAAGTATAACAACAATAAAGTTCAAATTCAAGCCCGGAAAGCTGATTATAAACAGCTGATCAAGCATGCAAAGGCAGAGTGGGACCGTGATAAGTGGACAAACTTAACTGCTGCCCTCGAAGCTAGAGACTCTAGGAAATTTTGGTCTATAGTCAATATAGGTTCGGGAGAGCAGGTATCGGCTGTTGAACCTAATATAGCGGCCGAAGTTTGGGAAGACCACTTCCGCATGTGGTACTCAGTGGAGGACGGCATAGTAGCCGGGGGAATAGAATTGACGCGGTTGGCTTGTACCCCGCAGCATGAGGTGGTTGACTTTACGACTGAGGAGGTCTGCATTGCAATTGCTAAACTCACGGCTGGAAAAGCCCCGGGTTTGGACAAACTCCCGGGAGACCTCTTCAAACACAAACCAAAGATATGGGCCCCATATTAAAAGACGTTGTTTAATGCAGTCCTGGGAGGAATAGTGGTGCCCTGTACTTGGCTGGGCGCAGAGATGGTTCCTATATTTAAGAAGGGTTCGCCTCTGCTCCCAGCCAACTACAGGCCTATCAGCCTCATCAATGTACCACAGAAGATCTTTGCGAGGTTAATTCTAGATTGCCTACAGGACTGGATAGAGGACCATTCAATTCTTAGCCCATATCAGGCAGGGTTTAGGAAAAATACATCCACCATGGACCAAATTTTCCGTCTGACTCTATTATTTTGGAAAACGGTCAGGATAGAGGGTGGCAGCCTCTATATGGTGTTCGTGGACCTACGCGCTGCCTTTGATTTGGTCCCACGAGGGAAACTTTGGTCTGTGCTTCTTGAGTTGGGCCTACCGCCTCAACTTCTGAACATGCTGATGAGGCTTCATGAGGCGAATTTCGCCCGGGTTAGGCGTGGAAAGAATGGAGCTATTTGATATTTAACAATCTAGGCAACCATAAGAGACAATCAAAGAAGTTTCAATAAATGGAAGGGAATTAAGCTACAAAATGTTTGTAAAGAAAACAATTTATTAAGAGTTAAAAAGAACAATATCACATTCACAGATTTAATATGTATGTTAAAAGAGTGTAGTTTAAACAAACTAGACTTAAAACAACAATCTATAAATCACATGGCATGAATCACAATGCAAATGAGAACATATATAAAGTTAAAAAACACTGGAAGTGACAGATTGGTACTCTACGCGCGTTTCGGCGGCCAGCGCCTTCTTCTGGAGTAGCCACAAAAAATTTCTAAAAAAATTAAATAAATATAGTCAGAAATAAGGATTACACACATAGGTAAATGACTTTACAACAAGAGAACAGTTTACAGATTTTACAGTAGCTTAAAAATTGAACCTTCCTATTTAAGATGGTCACAAATTAATGACAAATCTTATCAAAAGAATGGAGCTATTCATCTAGTTTCCCCGTTGACTGGGGGGTAAGGCAGGGGTGCGTCTTGGTACCTACCCTGTTCTGCCTCTATGTCAATGGGGTAATTGCCCATTTGGACGGTGTGAGGAACACTGATGCACCAAAACTGGCTGGTAGTAGGGTACCTGCGATTATGTTAGCAGATGACACCTTCTTGCTGTCTAAATCCCCAATGGGGATACAGCGTGTATTGGATGGATTTGAGGCATTCTGTGGTGGACGGGGATTGAAGATAAACGCTCTCAAAACAAAATTCATGATCTTCAACCGCCCAGCCACCACTCGTCCAAACCCCAGCATAGGTATAACCAGATTGGAAAGGGTCCAGATCTTTGATTATCTGGGGGTAACTATAAATGAGAGCATGACGAATGGCCCCCAGCAAATCAAGTCTCAATTGAAACTGGCCCAAATTGCAGGGGGCATCCTCAAGACCTCCAAAGCGTCGACTATTAAACCTATCGGCCCACCCCTAGAGATCTACAAAATGCAAGCAAGGGGTGCGGTCATGTATGGTGGCGACCTTTGGGGCTGTTTATGTAGGACTGACCTCAGCAATACAGAAAATAAATTCCTAAGACAATTGCTGGCCCTACCACTTAGTACCCCACTTCTACCCCTGAGGTTCGATTTGGGTCTGAGACCGATAGATGAGGAATTAGGTCTCAAACACTTAAGGTTCTGGCGCAGGCTCTGGACAACAACCGAGCTATTAAATTACAGGCTGGAACTTAAAGAAATACTAAGCTTACCTAATGTAGGGAAAATTCCTCGGCTTAAGTACATTAAGAATGAATTTGGGAGGTTGGGAGTACCTGCGATGTGGTTTTATCCTGAGTCCGGCTGTAACGCGGTCTCACGCAAACACTTAACGAAACTGGTTTATGATAGCAAACTCACTGCCGTTATTCATAATTCCCTAGCCGGCACCTTAACTGACTTTTTTCTAAGTGTTAAAGAGTCATATCATTTTGAGTGTTTCATGAATGACATTTACCATATTTTAGCTAGGAAACTGTATTTACAATGGAAATATGGTACTACCAATAAGAGCCTTTACTAGTAGATGGTCTTCCTCCTCTTTTACAAATTGCCCTGGTTGTAACTGTGACTTAGAAAATTATCTACACGTTCTCTTCTTCTGTCCGGCAAACTGCAAGTCCAGGAGGTATTGGCTTGTACCTCTGTGCAAAAACGTGGGTTTTGTACATTGCACGCAAGCTTATAGAATACTTAAAACAGAAATAACGAGACCCATTGTATTTGCTGTATCAACATTTTTGGCAGCTATGTGGCATAAGCGTAGGCGCTTAATCAACACTGTATAAATCATGTTAAGTAGTTGATTGTAAGAAATAGCTCCAAATGAACTAAGGGACATATTGCAAGTTTTATATTTTTATGCCTTAGTACTAATTGCCTAATTTTATATACTTATCTGTACCAGTAATGCTATTAACTCATTATGTATGTAAAATGAATTGATCTGTCATCCATGTATACTGTATTTTAAACTGTTTCGCTTCTTTTATGGCTAAAATCGACGAAATAAAGATTTTATGATGATTACTGGGCGGCACATCTCAAAGTTATTAAACAATGGATACATGCCCCCCAGGCCGACCCAGCGTACAGGGCAGATAGGTCTCAGCTGGGCACCGGGAATATGCTTGCGGCCTTATATAATAAGGGCCAAGTCGTGAAACTAACAGGACCAACAAAACACACAGACATGTTATGGCACACAGCACAGACGCGACTGGGATGGAGAGAAGCCATCACCCGGCTTACCCCACTCTGGGACACTAAGCGACTAGGGCACTTGAGAAATAGCAAGGGATTTGACCTATGGGACAACATAGGTGTTTCCACGGTGGGAGACTTGTGGGATAAGGGGAATGTGATTACATTTGACCAGCTCAGACAACAGTACGACCTCGCTCCGTCTGAGGCTTTCCGATATATGCAAATAAGGCACGCGCTATTAGCGGTATTACTGCAGGGTACTGAGGTCCCTGCAGCTTCCCCAATGGAAGATAGACTACTCATAGGTTACTTGCAAAAGCGTGCCATGTCCTTTACTTACCGCAAATTAATCAATAACCTGCCGGACCCTACAATATCGCTAAGAGAAAAATGGGTGGTTGACGTGGGAGACATGGAGGAAACGGAGTGGCAAGAAGCACTGGCCTCGCCCAAGGAAGTGGGCATACCATCACGGCTCAGGCTTGTGCAGCTTAAGATATTACACCCCACATATCATACTAGATGCACTTTACACAAAATGGGCAGGGTGCAACATCCATACTGCCTTAGAGGGTGTGGGGAGGAGGAGTCCTTCTTTCACACAATATGGGACTGCTCCAAGATAGCTGACGACTGGAGAAAGGTACTATGAACGATATCACAGACAGTGGGCGTATCGCTCGTTCCAGAGCCGCGCAGATGCATACTAAACATGTGGGAACCCAATGATCTTACGCGTCTTGCGCAAACATGGGTCACACTAGGGCTCATGGTGGCAAAGCGTAATATAGCGCAAAAATGGGGGGCCGAGGAACTATCATTGCTGGCGACCTGGTGTAGAGATATGGATCTTGCTATGATGGCCGAAAGAATGGTTTTCATAAACCGGGGATGCCCCCAGAAATGGACCAAACTATGGGAAGCATGGAATAAATACCAGGGGAACATATATGAGCCAATAACTGACTACGAGGAGGATAGTTCTGACAATGAGTTCTGAGATAGGTAGGGGAACTGTGTTTAGTAGATTGCCTAAAATTTCAACTGCTATCACCCAGATTAATGCAGAAATCAATAATGGTTTTTTTTTCGATGGTTATGTAAGCTAACTGTAACATGTGACTATGTACATTCTGATATTTTTGCCAGAGTTGTGAATGAAAATAATAAAAACAGTTTAAAAAAAATACAACTATGCTAGCTTGTGCCCAAGACTCTGGGGGTGGTTTCCCCATTTGTACCTGACAGAGTATCTTTGAGACGTCTCCCCCAAGAGAGGCCCAGAAGATTTTTATAAAACTCAAGCGGAATTTGATTTGGGCCCACAGCTTTTCCTGCTACAAGCTCACTAAGTGCTTTAAATTGTCATCATATGAAAAGGCATCCGCCATAGCTTCCTGATCCTCCAAGTAGAATTTCCCCCAATCATAGAGGCTATATGTTCCCTGATTGCGTTATCACAGCTGTCGCCACTGTCCTTTTCAGAGTAGTACAGTTTCATGTAAAACCTGCAAAATTCCTCTTGGATTCCTTGGGCTGTGGTAACCAGGTTCCCATGTTCATTCTTAATGGCTACTATCTCATTCTGTATGTACTACTCTCTGGTGCGGATTGCCAGTATGCAAAGCTGCCCACTCGCTACACTCAACGCCTTCCTCCCTTCGTGTCATATACTTCTCAGTTGCCTTAGCTACAACCACCTCACTTATAGCTGCTTTAGCTGAGGCAAGCCAATTCAGTATACCCTCAATATTCTCTCCTTCTTCTAGTGCCCTTACTAGATCTTCTTTAATTGATCTCAATCTTTGATATATTTTGGTTATTTGCTAACGTTGTTTTTTAGAACAGTATAAACTACAAACGTAGTGCCTCTCCGCGGATACCTGCCTTGAGAGCATCCCATACCATACAGGATCGGGCACTCCCTGTATTGTATCCCAGGAACTCTTCTATCCGTTTTTTCATGCGGGTGATATAACTCTCATCCACTAACAATCCCCTTTCAAAAGTCCAATTCTGTTTTGCCCTCTCCCCTCGACCTGTGATATCCCCAGGACTAGAGGGTTATGGTATGACAATACTCGGGGACATTTTTCAATACGACATTTCGCAATTAGACCTTGAGAGACAATAAAATAGCCCAACTAAGCAACTGTTCTGTGGGGAGCCGAAAAATAGGTACTTTCAGAGTCAGGTTTTGCCGTTTATACCTCTCTCCAGGCATCTAGTAACCTATTCCCTTCTACTAAGTGAGACAGAGTCCTATAAACCCTAGGCTTCTGACCTTTATATGATCCTGGACTATTGCTCCACCGCACCCCATTCCCATTGATATTCAGGTCCCCACACATTATAATTGGGGTCAGCCATCCAGCTAATTCCAGATTCAAAAAGCTCGGGTCATCTCCTGTTAACCCATATATTGTAAATGAAATGTAGACATATGTAGCTCTGCAATAACCCTGCACCCATATTTATCTGCCAATTGCTTCTTAAAGGCAAACTCTTTTCCCCAAATTAGAATGGCAACCTCCCTAGTTCTAGTGCCATGTGTGGTGTGTGCTCCAAAATTGTACCCTAACTTATCTAAGACTTTTTTTCCGCGTCTCCACAAATATTAACTGAGGCTATCCTTAGATTCATCATGATAGTCTTTTTTTTCTCCCTATATCCAACAGATGCCGCCTCCCTTCATTAGATACCCTATTCTTATTCTTCCTTTCCCAACAACCAGTTTCCCCTTTTATCTGGAATCTCCCTTGTGCTTGTTGCGCCCTATTTTCTCCCTTAACTACCCTTCCCCCATTCCCTCCTCCTCCCCTCCGCCCAATGCCCTTATCATTCTAGGTAGAGCCTCTCTTCACCATTTCATCCCTTCACTGTGCCAGTGATACATTTATTTAATTGCTCAAATTCAGTTTCTATTCTCGTATTTCCTCCAAGTATTCCTCTGCCTTTATTTCAGATGTGAAAACTCTAACTTTGTTTTTGTGGATTATTTTCAGTCGGCTTGGATATAACATACGCCTCTGCCCCTTGCACCTGACAAGGTTGGATGAGCTGTCTCAGGTGCCAACGTCTTTTCACCATCACATGACAGAAGTCGTGTCGAGTGAAAAATGACTGTCCTTTATATGTGTGTCTGGAGTCCGGGCGTGCTTTGAGGAATACTGCTTCATGCAATAGGAAATTCCTGAAGTATACTATGGTGGCTCTTGGTTGTTGCACCTCCTTGTGTGTGTCTGCCTGGGGTTTTTGAGCAACGGAGAAACGGCAGCCCTCATCCTCCTGGACCTGTCAGCCGCCTTCGACACGGTCTGCCACCACACACTACGAACACGCCTCCACAACGCCGGGACCAAGAGAAGGCCCTAGACTGGACAACCTCCTTCCTCTCTGGCAGAACACAAAGCGTCTGCTTTCCCCCCTTCCCCTCATAAGCCACCAAGATCATCTGCGGCGTACCCCAGGGCTCATCCCTCAGCCCAACTCTGTTTAACATCTACATGGCACCGCTTTCCCGTGTCGCCCGTCGGCACGACCTCAACATCATCTACGCCAATGACACCCAGCTGAACCTCTCCCTCACCAAGGACCCCCACACCGCCAAAATCAACCTTCTCGAAGGAATGAAGGCTGTCGCTGAATGGATGAGGAACAGCCGACTGAAGTGGAACTCAGACAAGACGGAGGTCCTCCTCCTCTGATCCACCCCTTCGCCCTGGGACGACTCCTGGTGGCCAGCCACACTGGGAACCACTCCAACACCCACCGACCACGCACGCAACCTAGGGGTCATCCTCAACTCCACCCTCTCCACGACTAAGCAGGTTAACGCCGTCTCCTCCTCCTGCTTCAACACCATCCGCATGCTCCGCAGGATCTACAAGTGGATCCCCACTGAAACGAGAAGGACGGTCACCCAGGCCCTCATCAGCAGCAGGTTGGACTACAGAAACTCCCTCTACACAGGAGCCTCGGCCAAACTCCTGAGACGCTCCAACGCATCTAGAACGCCTCTGCACGCCTGATCCTCGACATCCATTGCCGCAGCCAGATCACACCCCACCTGAGAGACCTGCACTGGCTCCCGGACAATAAGAGGATAACCTTCAAGCTCCTCACCCACGCACACAAGGCACTCCACAACACCAGACCAACGTACCTCAACAGACGACTCAGCTTCTACACCCCAACCCGCCAGCTCCGCTCCGCCCACCTCGCTCTTGCCACAGTCCCCCACTTCCAAAGAGCGACCTCCGACGGCAGATCGTTTTCCCACCTCGCCACCAAGACTTGGAACACCCTCCCTATCCTCCTACGGCAGACCCAAGACCTGCTGACCTTCCGAAAATTCCTCAAGACCTGGCTTTTCGAACAGTAGCAGCATTCCCCACCCCAGCACCTTGAGACCCTCACGGGTGAGTAGTGCACTTTACAAATGATATGATTGACTGATTCGTTGATAGGATGGTAGCTGTGGACCCGTTGGACTTCTAGGTCACAATTCCACTGTTGGAGCTCTGGGAAAGCCCCTTTCAGCAGTTTTAGAACATAGGCTCTGATGTCACCTCCTTCTATGCCCAGGATCCTTAGATTGTTGTGTCTTTGCCGATTTTCATAATCCTCAAGCGTCCATTGTACATTCGCTATCTGGGCACCCTGGGCTACAGTTTGTTCTTACGTCTTCGCTACTTCATTTTCCAATCCAGCCGTGCGTTCCTCTACTGCTATAATCCTTTCACCCATTTCGGAACAGGCTTTCGCTACCTTTTTGACCACCCCCTGTAACTTCTTTGTGGGCAGGCAGGTTTTTTTTGCCTTCTCTTCATATTTCTTCCTGATGTTGTTTTATCGAGTTGTATATCAATCTCAGGGATGGTTTCTCAAGCTCTTGACTACTATGCCCCTTTCTCACTCCCGAGTAAGGATCCTCATATTCCTTTTGCATGGCAGAGTAATTCCACTTTAGGGCAAGACTTCCTTGCTTCTTCGGACCCTCCTTGCCCTGCCGATCCTTGCTTCACCTGAGGTTTCTCTTCCTGCGGACTATAGTATCAGGCCCGTCCACCTGGCTGCTGGGATCAGAACCAGAGCTGGAAGATATAGACCCGCTCTCCCCATCAAATACTATAGCACTTGCCATACTTGTGTCAGAGCCATCGGTCAAGGACAATAACTTGGCCCCTAGGTCTTGGGATTCTTCGAGGGGCCGGTGGCTTGTGGCCCTCTTTATTAATGCATTTGTCTGTAGCCCTGCACTATTTAAAGTTGAGGGACCTGAAGCTTCTGGTGTGTTCGCATAGTGCTCTGCAGTCTGAGATACTTCGTCCTGTGGGGTAGCATCGTGCTCTTGCCCGACCCGTGGGTCTTTCTGAACTAAGGTGGCTAAGGGAGTCTCTTTCCCTGAGCTATGATCTGGTTCAGGTTCGCCCCTTGAGATACTGGCAGCATCATTGGGGTTCGGCTTCTTACAAGGAATTATGGAGTGGTGCTTTGCCTCTTCTTTCCCTCTGACCTCATTAATGGTACTCTTTTGTCTTTCGGGGGAAGCTGTGGTGGGAGGGAAGAACTCAGTAATTGCCTGTTGGAGGGGAGAGTCCGGTTTTCCCCATTCTCTTCATTAACATTGTTCTTGTTAGCATTAGGCTCCACGCCCTTACTTCCTTTAGGGGCACTTTTGGGACCACAGGCAGGAATGGTTTTGGATCCCTTGGGGCGAGCAGGAGAGCATACCGCTGTGGTGACAGCTGTTGCTAATGTAGTTGATTCAGTCATTGGCATCGGGCAGTGAGGGATCTGAGACCGCTGCAGTCTTTTACAGAGACACCATCTTGTCTAACATCAGGGTAGGTATGGATTTTGGGCTAGATGGGAGTAGTAATTTTTACCTCTACACTATCCAACACTTTCTCTACTGTTGCACTCACTGGAGTTGGAATAGTAATTTGTATCACTCCACTATCCAACACGTACCCTACTGTTGCACTCACTGGAGTGGGAATAGTATTTTTTACCCCTACACTATCCAATACTTACCCTACTGTTGCCCTAAAAGTATTATGCGTTTAAATGGTAAGCGTTGTAATGGAATGCGTTGTAATGGTAGTTTCTAAAAAAGTGGTGTAACGGCATGCGTTGTAAAATCAAGCGATGTAATGGTAGTTGTGATGTAAAAGCCACGTTGTAAAAGCATGCGTTGTAATTGTTTGTGTTGCAACGTCATATACTCCATTTCACAGTGCAGTATTCAAATATATTAGCTAAAAAGCCTCAGGTTTTAGATAATTAGTAATATGCACATAAGAATTATTCCAATAATTTCTTCTGTTGGCAAGCAAATCCCACCCTTCAAACGGTGTAGGACGTTACACGTTTACAAAAGAAACGACAATTTCCCCTAAAATGTGTTAAACAGATGTGCATTTTATGCGCTGTTCAAAAAGTAGCTGGAATTCCCCTTTTTTAAATTGAAATAGCTCATTATGACTATAGCCAAAAATAGGGAAAGCCTGCCTGACAAAACCAGACTTGTGAAACTCTATTTTGGTAAACTCATAAAACAATGACAATATTTTCAACAATAATTGAAGGATTTTAATGGTAAAAAAATATTCCACAGTAAGAATGATATCATGGGTATGGTGTTTTCGGAAAAGTAATAAGAAGTACTTATTATAAATATTAGTGATTATACAAATAATTACTTTATTTAAAAAGAGAGAAAATTAAAGAAAAAGAAAATCCAGGGTGCACTAGTCTTTTTTCTATTTCGGCTGCAACTCTGCTGGAAAAAAGAAGAAGACAAGTAAGAAGCAAAAAGAATAACCTCCCAAAACAGCTGAAAAATAAAGAAAAGATAAGTACAGAATAGAAAAGAAACATGGAGGAAGATGGTACTCTGGGCTTGCTAAAAAAGGCTGAAAGAATGGATGGACAAAGGATTCAACCAGCATTCTGTAGGGTGAGGACTGGGAGGGGATGTTTATGTAAACAAAGAGAGGAAAAGGAGGACTGGGGACAACCGGCCCCTCACCCGCCCGCTGTAAAAAATACATGGAGGGTAGGAAGGGGTTAAAGAGAAAAAAATTGGGAGGTTAAAGTGTGTGTAGGGGGTTTGGAGCGCTGGTTGAGGAGGGTTAGTAGTATACAAGCCACAGAATACATTTAAGAAAAACAAATACCCCTATGAAAATTTCACCAAGAAGGCCATCTACCAGGTAAATGTAGCCAATCCCATTCATGGTGAAACATTGTTTGTAGTTCAATGAAAACGGATCGTCAGAACCAGTTTCTTCAAATGTTTTTTTGGACAATTTCGCATACAACTTTTTAACAACTTTAATGTAGCAATTTTGCAGTAGAAAGAGAAGCGTAATGGCTGGGGGCTGGAATGAAAAGGACGAGAAACGGAAAGGAAAAGAGAAGGGGGTGGGGCACCGAAACAAAGTACACAAAATCCCCATTCAAACAAAAGGCTGAGCTCATGGTCGAACATAGCGCATGTAATAATACATTCTTACTTTGTTTTAAGAAACATTAGAGGCGTCCGGCCTGGTAACACGTCTGATGGATATCTCTCTGACACTTCCTTAGTTGATCTCTTTATAAAATGTCAAAATGAGTCCAGACCTGTTCATATTTTGAGAGTATATCGTTAATCACAGTGAATACTTTCTCCATCATATTTATGTGCCACAGTTAATTCCAACACTGTGGTATCACAGGGTGTCTGGAGATCTTCACATCTGTGCTATCGTAGAATAAATGTCAGACCGCAACTTATTTTTGTCACCAAACGATATTACCCTGCGTCTCCAAATAGCATTATATGGGGGAAGAATGAGACCGTCAATCCAGTTACATCATAAATAAACTTATGGGTGTGCAAATTAATATGAATCACTTTTTCATTGTAATGATGTATTAAACATCTTGCTTTACTGTACGAACACTTTACACTTCATTTAAATGTTCACATCCTGATTCTTCCACGTTGTTTCCTAGTTGCATAACATGACTTAGAATCCCTGTGGCTGGGCTGACCATAATTATGCCAGGGATGGATACAACATGCCAGAGTCACTAATATGCCGGGGTGGCCACCATAATACCAAGAAGTGGTACCTATGGCCAGCTTCTGCCAGTGACACCACTATGCCAGAGATGACTATCCTTACCCCAGAGATAAGCATCTCTCTGTCTCCTGTGGCAACCATTATCACCGGCATAGCTGCTTAAAGGATATCCACAATAGACATGGGTCATGAATCAGCCAGGGCTGTCCTCTGTCATCCTAAAGAAGGTCATATTATGTCACATATGTCCATGTTATTCCAGAATCAATAACTATTGAGCCACCATTCTACCCAGAACTGCCATAACATACTAATGGTGACCACCTCCTGTTAGGGTCAACATTATTGCCAGTGGTAGCCATGATTATTACAAAGATGACCACCTATCTACAGAACATAAATGAATATGGGATGAGTGCAGTGACTGAATGTAGGAAGGGGGAGGCTCTAGTTGGCGCAGTGCAACACTAGCGACAAGCAGGGACTCTCTCTTCCTCGTCAGGGCTGAGGGTTACCTTCCAGACAACCTCTGCTTACCCTCTAGGTAGTGTGGCTTAAGCAGTCGTAGGCTAATCTTTGGGGCACATAGGGTTAAACACTTGCAACAGTACACCTTTACAACCAACCCACCACACAACGAGACCAGACTGTATTCTTGTAAAAAATATATATCTTTATATAGATTTTAAGCAGGCTTGTGAATACAGTCAATAACTTTATGAAGACGGTTGCAAGTTACGTAATTCGGGTTACCACAGTTCTTATCGAAGTTCTCTTGAGGCCCGTAGGCCGGTGTTATTCAAAGTTCTTGTGGAGCCGGCGGCTTCCAAGGGATCTGTCCCACGTCGCGTTGCCTTCCCGGGGTCGCTGATCGTTGCGGCTCTTCGGCCGAGCAGGTCACTGGTCGTCCGGGGCAGCGGTGTTCTGTGGCGGCAGGGTCCTTTCCTCGTCGTCCGCTCCGACCCTGGAGGCGGCGGCTGTGCGGTTGTGACAAGTGGCAGTACGGTCCCCAAGTGCAGGACGTACCCAGCCAAATGTCGGTGCAGCTGTGGGCTCACAGCTGGGCTGTCGGGCAGGCTTACCGACCTTGCGGATTCTCGTAGGGCAACTGTCCGTCCTTGCAGGTGAGTGACTGCTCGCTATGCAGTCACCTCGATAGCTCGGACCGGACGGGTCCTCCTTTGCTTTGCTCTCGGGCTCCCGGTGCAGTTGCGGTCACGGTGTTCGGGCCAGCGGCGGCTGGTCCCCACTTTGCTTCTGCTGTTGCCTTGGGCCCCGGTCACGGTGGTCGGGAGGATGTCGATGCCTAAGAGGAGATTCCTCCGTCAGTGCTGCGGCGATGGTCAGCACCCGCAGTCTCTTTTCCAAGGGGGGTAGCGTCCACTGGTCCTGGGACGCTGGTCAGGGGGCAAGTTCAGTTGCAAGCCCTTGGAGATCTCTTTGCAGAGTTTGGCACAAGTAGCACAATAGTCTTTTCGTAGTCTTATTGTCTTCCTCTCCTTCAGCAGCAAGGCACCAGACACAGGCAAGAGTCAGCACCCTTCCTTGTCTCTCACGGTCCTTCTCGTAGGGCAGAGTCTTTCTGTGGCCCAAACCGGATCTAATTTTCAAGGAGCAGGGCTCCGTCTTTTATAGGCCAATTCTTTTGTTCTCGCAGGCCAGGGGGGCCTTTGCATAGCCACTCTCAGTTCTGGAGTACCCCCGCGGGTGTACTCCGGCTTCTGCTTTCAGTGTGAGGGGCAGGCGCATCAGACGCCCCACAGGAGGTGGAGCCAGCATTGTCCGGACAGGAGTGGCCAGAGTACCTTGTTGATGGGGGCTTCGCCCTTCCTGGGCCAGGTGCCGGCAGAGTCATCCGCCGCTCCCCAGGAGGGTGGAGCCAGCATTGTGGAGGTCGAGCACAGTGACAGCTCGAGTCAAGAGGCACTCCTACCTCCCACTAAGGTTTAATCTGCGCATTCACCACCTGTCATCCCTCCAGCCCTGTCACTCACACATCCCAGACAGTCAGATACACACCAGCAGAGGCGGCTGAAATGGTTAAGCAAGCAAATGCTAACTTTCTAAAAGTAGCATTTGCAAACCCAGGATACTGAAATAAACTTGACTACAAGAAATATCCCCTTATCCTGAGTTCAGGCATACTAAACATGACTCACTACCATGCTCTTTGAGCCTGCGGGGATTATAGGGTGTAATAACCCTCGCAGCTCAGTCTGGCCTAATGGAGCAGGTAGCCTTCAGTAGTGAAATACGGTCTTCGTTGTAAGTCACTACTAGGACATGCCACGCACATCAGGGCTTGTCCTACCTTGCACCTACAACGCACCCTGCCCGTAGGCCTACCATAGGGGTGACTAATATGTAGTCAAGGGAAGGGTCGGTGCTGGCAAGTGGGGACACTTGCCCAGCTAGAGTGACAGTACGAGACCGCACGCGGGTTCTGCGGTCGCAGTTCCCAGACACATCTTTACGGCTGCTTCGGTGGGTGGCGCAACCAGCGCTGCAGGCCCACCAGCAGTCTTGGCATCTACAAGCCCCGGCACTCTCTCGTGCGCTTTACTAGGGACTAACAGTAAATCCAATGCACCAATCATGGATACCAATCATATGTACACTTTACAGTAGGGAGCACTTGCACTGCGGCACGGATCAGCCGTGGCGCAGTGCCCTGAGTATCGGAAAACCAGCAAAACATCGGAGGCACATCAGCAAAAAGTGGAAGGGAGACTCACGCCAAGGTGCCAGGTCTAACATGTGTCCCCTCCAGCTGAAATGTGGGGGGAACTACCCTTCCCCAGGGAGTTCCACATCACTAAGGCGGAAAAATCTGGACAGACCGTCAGCGTTGGCGTGATCGGTGCCAGGGCGGTGTTCCACCGTAAAGTCCATACTCTGTAGAGAAATGGACCACCTCAACAGTTTCGGGTTCTCACCCCTCATTTGCATCAACCATCTGAGGGGCCTGTGGTCCGTCTGAACTCGGAAGTGAGACCCAAACAAGTAGGGTCTTAGCTTCTTCAGCGCCCAGACCACAGCAAATGCTTCACGCTCTATTGCACTCCACCTACTTTCCCGTGGAAGTAACCTCCGACTTATGAAGGCTACGGGTTGGTCAAAGCCCTCCTCAGTCATCTGTGAAAGAACAGCCCCTACACCATGCTCTGAAGCGTCTCTTTGCACAATGAACTCCTTGGAGAAATCTGGGGCCAGGAGCACGGGCGCCGTGCACATGGCAGTCTTCAGGGTGTCGAAAGCTTTCTGACAGGTGTCAGTCCAAATCACATTCCTGGGCTGCTTTTTCGAAGTCAGCTCTGTCAAGGGGGTCACGATCGTGCCATAGCCCTTGACAAACCTCCTGTAGTACCCAGTGAGCCCCAGGAAGGCCCTCACTGCAGTCTGGGTCTTGGGGGGTTCCCAAGCCAGGATGGTTTTGATTTTGGGCTGCAAGGGGGCTACCTTGCCACTCCCAATTTGGTGTCCCAAGTACACCACTGAACCCTGCCCAATCTGGCACTTGCTTGCCTTGATTGTGAGGCCTGCTCTGCGCAGGGCCATCAACACTTCCCAGAGGTGTCGCAGGTGTTCGGGCCAGGTGCCGCTGAACACCGCGATGTCATCCAGGTAGGCGGCACTGAACTCGTCCAGTCCGGCCAACACCTGGTTGACCAATCTCTGGAAGGTGGCAGGGGCATTCTTCATTCCAAATGGCATAACCCGGAACTGGAAATGCCCATCTGGTGTAGAGAATGCCGACCTCTCCTTTGCCCCCTCGGTCAAGGCGATCTGCCAGTACCCAGACGTCAAATCAAACGTGCTGAGAAACCGGGCAGCCCCTAGCCGATCAATGAGCTCGTCAGCTCTGGGGATGGGGTGCGCGTCAGTCTTCGTGACTGAATTGAGTCCTCTGTAGTCCACACAGAACCGGAGTTCGGGTGTGGCTCCCGGCGCAGCAGCCTTCGGAACCAAGACCACGGGGCTGGACCAAGGACTGCTGGAAGACTCAACCACCCCGAGGGCAAGCATCTTGGAGACCTCCTCCTTGATGCAGGCCCGTACCCTGTCAGTTACCCTGTAAGCCTTATGCTTCACCGGTAAGCTGTCTCCAGTGTCCACATCATGGACGCACCAATCTGTGACACTCGGAACCAGGGAGAACAGGTCTGGAAACTGTCCCAGCAACTGGCGGCAGTCCTCCTGTTGTTCGGCGGTCAGGGAGGGTGAGAGGTTAACTCCATCCACTGACCCATCCTTCTCACAGGCCACCAAGAGGTCAGGAAGAGGCTCCGACTCCTCCTCCATCCCGTCATCGGTTGCCAACAACATGCCCACTTCGGACCTTCGCAAGTGGGGCTTGAGGCGGTTGACATGTAGGACCCGTAAAGGGTTCCTAGGCGTCTTCATGTCCACCAAGTATGTCACGGGGCTCTTGCGCTCCACAACCTCAAATGGTCCTGTCCACTTATCTTGAAGGGCACAGGGCTCCACTGGGGCCAAGACATACACCTCCTGTCCAGGCTGAAGCTCGACCAGAGTGGCGTTCTGATCGTACCACCGCTTCATTTCTTCCTGGCTCGCTTCCAGATTTGCCTCGGCAAGTTGTCTGAAGCGTCTGGTCTGGTTTCTGAAGGCCAGCATGTAGCTATATACATTCTGGGGAGGTTTCCTGGGAGATTGCTCCCAGCCTTCCTTTACCAAACTCAGTGGTCCTCTCACGGGGTGACCGTACAGCAGTTCAAAGGGGCTGAACCCTAGGGACTTCTGTGGTACCTCGCGATATGCAAACAGCAGGCATGGCAAGAGGACGTCCCACTTACGCCTCATCGGACCTTCCAGGCGCATTATCATGCCTTTGAGGGTTCGGTTGAATCTTTCAACCAACCCGTTACCTTGGGGATGGTAGGGTGTGGTGAACTTGTACGTTACGCCACACTCCTGCCAAAGGGACTTCATATATTTCGATATGAAATTGGTCCCCCTGTCGCTCACCACCTCTAGAGGGAATCCTACTCGTGAGAAAATTCCCATCAGTGCACGCCCCACCACGGGAGCCGTCACTGTCCTCAGAGGGATGGCTTCAGGGTACCGGGTGGCATGGTCCACCAAGACCAGGATGAACCTGTTGCCCATGGCTGTCTTGGGTCCAGAGGCCCAACGATGTCAATACCCACTCGCTGGAATGGCGTACCGACCACAGGGAAGGGTTGGAGGGGAGCCTTGTTCTTCCCTCCCGTCTTCCCACTTGCCTGGCAAGTCGGACAGGTTCTGCAATAAGCGTCTGAGCTTTTATGCATTTGGGGCCAGTAGAAGTGGGTGACAAGCCTGTCATAGGTCTTGTCCATCCCCAAATGTCCTGCTAAAGGCACATCATGAGCCAGCCCCAGTAGGAAGGCTCTGAATTTCTGGGGTACCACCAGCACACGGGCTGACCCAGGTTCAGCAGCCTTAGGCTCCGAATACAGGAGGTCGTTCTCCCAGTACACGTAATGTGTTTTGGCCTAACACCATTGGCCTGGTCTGCAGCCTGTTGCCGCATACCCACGAGAGAAGGGCATTCTTTCTGCTCCTTGCAGAATTCCTCCCTGGAGGGTCCTCCTTCTTGCTGCCAATGGGTCAGCTCAGGCAGGTCCCCCAGTTCGGCGATCTGTTCCCCTGTAGGCTCCAGGGCATCCCCCTCAAGGTCTGCCTCCTCCTGGACCGTAGGAACTTCAGGGGCCGGTTTCCCGCGCCCCCTGCGCCTTCTCCCTAAAGCCGGTTCCTGGGCCTCTCCATCAGGCCCCAGGACCTCTCGATCACCCTTACTGGCTGCCATCGACCGGGTGGTCATGCACGCCCAGTCAGGCAGGCCCACCATCCGCAGGTGAGTCGCTTTCTCCACCTTTTCCCAAGGGGAGTGCTCCAAGTCGTTCCCTAGCAAACAGTCAACAGGCATGGTTTTTCTCACACAGACCTGCAGAGTACCAGAGACCCCCCCCCCACTCGAAGGGAACTTGAGCCATCGGACACTGGCTCTCAGAATTATCAGCATTGATAACCCTACAGTAGGCATGGGGTACAACCTGCTCTTGAGACACCAGGTGCTGCCTCACTGCAGTCACACTGGCTCCTGTGTCTCTAAGAGCCTCAGCTTCCTTGCCATTGATGATCACCACCTGCCCATATTTCTTAGTGTTAGAGGGCAGGTAGTGCGTCGGGATCATCTCACTGTCTCCTAGCGAGACCAGGGTCATGTGAACGGGATCTCCACCCCCCGGGACCATCATTTCTTCTCCCAGGTGAACGCTAGTCACTTGTCGGGGCGGAGCACCAGTGGGTGCAGGTTTTCCAAATAGGCGACACTTGGGGTCACTGGATATGTGCCCAGGCTCGCCACATTTGAAACAATTGAAGGGCCCCTTTGGAACAGGTTTACCTGTCGGGGCCCCATTCTGCTTCGGGGGTGGGGGAGGCTGAGAACCCTGCTGCGGATTCCCTTGGGAACTACTTTGGGGGCCTTTTTGGAACCCTTTCTGTTTTCCCCCTTTGTCCCCCCCACTCTTCTGCTGGGGACCCTGCCCACTCTTGGCGGAATCTCCCACGGGACCCTTGTGGACCCTGGTGCTGAGCCAGCGGTCCGCCTCCTCAGCAAGCTTCCTCGGGTTGGACAGCTTGCTATCGATCAGGTGTTGGCGTAACTCAGGAAAACAGTGATCAGCCAAGTGCTCCCATGCAATTAAATCAAAGAGACCTTGAAAATCATTAACTTTGTTACCTTTCACCCAACCATCCAGTGCTCTGCAAAAGTAAGTCACATACTCCACATACGTATTCCCAGGCCGCTTAGTACATCCCCTAAACTTCTGTCTATACATTTCAGGGGTAAGCCCGTGCCTGTTTAATAAAGCTTCTTTCATGTGGGCATAGGATCTCTGATTCTCAACGGGCAAATCTAGCAAGGTATCTCTCCCTTCGCTAAGGAACCTTCCCCACAACCCCGCTCCCCAATCCTTGTCAGGGACCCGGTGGGAGGACATGGCTACCTCGTAGGCCCTAAACCACTGTCCTATGTCATCCCCCTTAAAGAACTCCTTAACTACGTCCTTCGGGATGTGCACTCTTGACTCTACCTGCACTGGCGATGTGCTGCCACCAGAGGGAGGCCGATCCAAGTCTCTCTCCTTGAGACTTATCTCCCTCATCTTGATTTCATAATCCATCTGGTGCTTTCGCTCTTCCAGCGCCATTCTTTTGGTTTCCAGCTCCAGCTGGATTTTCAATTCTGCCAACTTTCTTTCGTGATTCCGGGTTTCCTTCCTGTCCGCCAGCTCCTCTGGCGACAGGCCTTTACCAAAGCTGTGCTCGCTGTCTTGCCTCTCGAGATCGATCAGATCCCCAGGTGCATTCTGCTCCTCCGTCGTATTCTGCTCGGCGAGGACATCTTGCTCTTCCGGGGTCTTTCTGGACTCCACCCAGGCTTTCAGGGCCTTGTAGAGCTCCGGCTTGTTTTTGCAACCAGCGTGCGGAACCTTTAGTTTCCTACAGAAAAACTTCAGCTCCATCTTTGAGTATTTGTCCAGCTTTGCGGCGTCCCATTCTATCTCCAACACCTCGGAGGTCGTGGACTCCGCTCCATCCAGGCTCTTTGTGCCCGGCATGGTTTCGGCACGCGGAATCTTCTTTCAAAAAGCAAAGTCTGTGGTTTAGTAACTGTACCGTAATCCTTGTGTAGTGGTCAGAAGCTCAGGTATAACTATCGCAAGTGTAAATTCGAAATCCTCACCGCTGCGTCCAATGTAGGAAGGGGGAGGCTCTAGTTGGCGCAGTGCAACACTAGCGACAAGCAGGGACTCTCTCTTCCTCGTCAGGGCTGAGGGTTACCTTCCAGACAACCTCTGCTTACCCTCTAGGTAGTGTGGCTTAAGCAGTCGTAGGCTAATCTTTGGGGCACATAGGGTTAAACACTTGCAACAGTACACCTTTACAACCAACCCACCACACAACGAGACCAGACTGTATTCTTGTAAAAAATATATATCTTTATATAGATTTTAAGCAGGCTTGTGAATACAGTCAATAACTTTATGAAGACGGTTGCAAGTTACGTAATTCGGGTTACCACAGTTCTTATCGAAGTTCTCTTGAGGCCCGTAGGCCGGTGTTATTCAAAGTTCTTGTGGAGCCGGCGGCTTCCAAGGGATCTGTCCCACGTCGCGTTGCCTTCCCGGGGTCGCTGATCGTTGCGGCTCTTCGGCCGAGCAGGTCACTGGTCGTCCGGGGCAGCGGTGTTCTGTGGCGGCAGGGTCCTTTCCTCGTCGTCCGCTCCGACCCTGGAGGCGGCGGCTGTGCGGTTGTGACAAGTGGCAGTACGGTCCCCAAGTGCAGGACGTACCCAGCCAAATGTCGGTGCAGCTGTGGGCTCACAGCTGGGCTGTCGGGCAGGCTTACCGACCTTGCGGATTCTCGTAGGGCAACTGTCCGTCCTTGCAGGTGAGTGACTGCTCGCTATGCAGTCACCTCGATAGCTCGGACCGGACGGGTCCTCCTTTGCTTTGCTCTCGGGCTCCCGGTGCAGTTGCGGTCACGGTGTTCGGGCCAGCGGCGGCTGGTCCCCACTTTGCTTCTGCTGTTGCCTTGGGCCCCGGTCACGGTGGTCGGGAGGATGTCGATGCCTAAGAGGAGATTCCTCCGTCAGTGCTGCGGCGATGGTCAGCACCCGCAGTCGCTTTTCCAAGGGGGGTAGCGTCCACTGGTCCTGGGACGCTGGTCAGGGGGCAAGTTCAGTTGCAAGCCCTTGGAGATCTCTTTGCAGAGTTTGGCACAAGTAGCACAATAGTCTTTTCGTAGTCTTATTGTCTTCCTCTCCTTCAGCAGCAAGGCACCAGACACAGGCAAGAGTCAGCACCCTTCCTTGTCTCTCACGGTCCTTCTCGTAGGGCAGAGTCTTTCTGTGGCCCAAACCGGATCTAATTTTCAAGGAGCAGGGCTCCGTCTTTTATAGGCCAATTCTTTTGTTCTCGCAGGCCAGGGGGGCCTTTGCATAGCCACTCTCAGTTCTGGAGTACCCCCGCGGGTGTACTCCGGCTTCTGCTTTCAGTGTGAGGGGCAGGCGCATCAGACGCCCCACAGGAGGTGGAGCCAGCATTGTCCGGACAGGAGTGGCCAGAGTACCTTGTTGATGGGGGCTTCGCCCTTCCTGGGCCAGGTGCCGGCAGTCATCCGCCGCTCCCCAGGAGGGTGGAGCCAGCATTGTGGAGGTCGAGCACAGTGACAGCTCGAGTCAAGAGGCACTCCTACCTCCCACTAAGGTGTAATCTGCGCATTCACCACCTGTCATCCCTCCAGCCCTGTCACTCACACATCCCAGACAGTCAGATACACACCAGCAGAGGCGGCTGAAATGGTTAAGCAAGCAAATGCTAACTTTCTAAAAGTAGCATTTGCAAACCCAGGATACTGAAATAAACTTGACTACAAGAAATATCCCCTTATCCTGAGTTCAGGCATACTAAACATGTAATAACCCTCGCAGCTCAGTCTGGCCTAATGGAGCAGGTAGCCTTCAGTAGCCTTCAGTAGTGAAATACGGTCTTCGTTGTAAGTCACTACTAGGACATGCCACGCACATCAGGGCTTGTCCTACCTTGCACCTACAACGCACCCTGCCCGTAGGCCTACCATAGGGGTGACTAATATGTAGTCAAGGGAAGGGTCGGTGCTGGCAAGTGGGGACACTTGCCCAGCTAGCGTGACAGTACGAGACCGCACGCGGGTTCTGCGGTCACAGTTCCCAGACACATCTTTACGGCTGCTTCGGTGGGTGGCGCAACCAGCGCTGCAGGCCCACCAGCAGTCTTGGCATCTACAAGCCCCGGCACTCTCTCGTGCGCTTTACTAGGGACTAACAGTAAATCCAATGCACCAATCATGGATACCAATCATATGTACACTTTACAGTAGGGAGCACTTGCACTGCGGCACGGATCAGCCGTGGCGCAGTGCCCTGAGTATCGGAAAACCAGCAAAACATCGGAGGCACATCAGCAAAAAGTGGAAGGGAGACTCACGCCAAGGTGCCAGGTCTAACACTGAATTATTCACAGCCTCTGGGATTTCTCTGGTCCGCATTTTACTTGTGTTCTACTACTCACTTAAACAATATAGGTGTGTGTATATCAGTATTGGTATCACACTACAATGGAAAGTCCACCCAAAACTTCCAGCCTGCAGATTGACAACACAACTAATTCGAGGCCAGTGTCAACAAAATAAAAAGGTGAAGCATAAAATGTTTGAATTATTCATAGCCGCAATTATATCTATGTTGTGCCAATCATTATGCCAGGTGTAGTTGTTATAATACTTACGGTGCTCACAAGAAATCTGCACCATCATCAAACCAGCGGTAGTCACAATACTGCTGTCTAGGGTGTTAATATGCCTGTGAAGTCCACAATATGACATTCTAACCATTATCATGCCATGCTTACTTTGCAGTTGCTACCAATGTCTATGCAAGAAAACTGCGTATAAACCTCTGGATATTGGGGGCTAGCCAGAACACTTTCAGAGACCTTTTCTGAGCATTTAGTGATGCTGTCCGATTTCTTACTGATTTTTCTCGCGTTTGAGGCTTTGTATAATTCTGATTTTTCCCAATGATTTGTATTATTCCTATTGATAGCATTCATGGCAAACGTCTTTTACGAAATGTACTGCCTGTTATTATTTTGTGTATTGTACATTGAAATTTGTACAAGACCTGCATGGTGATCATACATTTTAATCTCAATATTCCTTTGTGAGTCAGTCCTTTCGTTTTATTGTATTTTTGAAATAATGTTTTGAAACTTATCTCAAGGGACACACTGCCTTATAGACTTTGAGGCTAACACCCTCCTGATCCACCCAATGTTTGGGCGCGCAAATGTAATGCAGACTTTCTAGGGCTCTGCATGCCCACAGTTTTTGGAAACAGGGGATGGTTAGTGGGATAAGAGGATGAATTACGAAGATAAATTAAGAAATCTCTGTTGACACATTTTTTGTTCCTTGTCTGTATTTTTTCTCTATAGTCCAAATTTCATTATTTGCTGAGTCCCAGTGCTCAGGGCCTGAGTGGGAACCGGAACCGGTCCTGGCAAAGTGCTCAGCTGGCTCCCCTGGGGAGTTGGGGGTACGGGCGAGTTGTTTGCCAGGGCAAGTTTCGGTCGATTTTGATACAGGGGCAGATATTGCGGCTATGCTGAAAAATGGTCCTGTAACAAAAACGGCCCCCAGAGCCCCAAAATTGGCCTCCACCCTAGCGGCCCACCGGGGAAACGCCCGGTGCCCGCTCCAGCCAGTGTGGCCCTGCCGGGCTCAGTGCTGTTCCTGAGCAAAAGGATTGTGGGTATCAGTAGCGCGAATGATTGTGGAGATTAAGAGTATATTGGTGTGTTAATGAAGCACTGTGGTATTTGTAATTGGGAGTACAGGTTTATGTTGTGACATGAATTATTACACTGCGTGTCAGATCTTTGGTTTTACATTGCTGATTCTTGTTTTAGTTAGTGGTTTTCAGGTATCGCCTATCCCATTCCACAAGGAATGGATAGTCGAGAATTATAGGAGGCAAAAAAGTTCCCAAACCATCGGGCAGATTTCAAACAGTTCACGTGAACACAAGCATGTGCATTTCCCCACATCAAAGCCATCAGCCTCCCTCCCACAGGCTTCCCCAGCGTGCGTAGTGCACGCTGGCCTCAATTCTCCTCCCCCCTAATTGCTTTCACTTTCACGGCCACTTCAAAGGGATCCTTTCCCAGCCGCTTTTTTTTCTTTCGGCGATGTTCTTGTTTTTAATTGGTGCATTTAGGGCGACCAGGGGGGAAGATTACATGATTTGTCCATAATCAGCAGGATGTGCCGAGGCTCGAACACGGTTCCCCAGCTCTGCAGTTGTCCGCTCTAACAGCTGCGCATAGACATCTTCATGGCAGCGAGATGGAGTGATTTCCTACCCTCTACCTCCTGCTTACAGAGGTATCTACCCACGAGCGGAAGGCGTGCTCTCCACGCTGCTATAAACCGGGTCACCATAGCGATATGGAGCGCTTTTTCTATTCCACATTCCTCGATACAAAGGAGCTGCGGCAATCGCTTTTTACCTCCCTTCCCCCGTAAACGCCCCTCCTTTCCCGCAGAGTTCCCTCCGTCGCGAACTTTCCTTCTTTTCCACATTTTCTCCCACCTATTTCTCCTTTCCCTGCAACTTCTATTCATTTACCCGCAATTTCTGTCCTGTCCCCTTTCCTCCTCTCCATCCGTTTTCCCTCCCTCGCAGATTTCTCTCTTTCCTCTCATAGAAAGAAGCCTTTTCAATGTGGCCTGTAAATGTCCTTCATCCTCCACCAACTCCCCGGAGTTCACTTTTAACAACACATTCCTTCTTTCTCCATCTTCCCTCCACTGTCTCCACTCATTTCTGCCCCCCAAAAATCTCCCCACCTGTCACAAACTACCTTCTTCCATCACATAGGTTTCACTCTTCCCCACAAGGCGATTCCCTGCTGATTCAACTCTAATCTGGCCACTCGCTGCGTTTCACAATCATCTTTTCACTTTCACCAGCATGCTTCTATTCCCACACTTTTCCAATTTTACCGCGCAATCGTTCCTCTCTTCCCTGCGCACACTCCCTGCCTCCCTCCTTCTCTCCTTAGATGCTTAGGCGTCTATTTATTTCAGATACATTTAGCCTGCACATACATGTAGCTTTCTACTAATCGCCCGACTTCTATTTTTTGTTTTTAACATAAGTGGGACCTGACGGATAGGGGAGAAGGTATCCTTTCCAAGATCACACATCACTACAAATTCTGGTTCCACAAAGTCTGTATGGCAGACACAAGAGTGCCTCTCACCCCGACTTCGGATATCTCTGTTGCAAAAACAAGCTCCTTTTGCCCACAGATGTTTATTTGTGTAGGTTATTCTCCCCAGGGCAAGCTATACCTATTTTTGGGTTATAGCTTGACTGCTGTTTTCAAAACCATTCTCCTCCCACGCGTGGTCCTTTCTTCTTTCGCCACTCATTCTGTCCTCCACTCTCACATTTTTTTAAATTCATTTTTTACCTAACCACTTCCTGAATCTTTCAAAGCAAATGTCTTTATTTTCTCCTTGTTTTTGTGTTTCCACCTCACATGTTCTCTTCTGCACCAGACTTCTTTCTTTTTTCTCCAACAACATTTGGCCCACGCTGATTTTTATTTTTCTCCCATATGTCACGTCTGTATTGTACCCCTCCTGTGTCACAGAGGAACTGGGGAACCCTTGTTAATTTGGGGTGTAGAGAGTTATTGTGCTCACGGTGGAATGGACAGGTCTGAGTTGTCTGTAATGTAGAGCCACACAAGATTTGAAGAGCCACTGCGCCTGTTCTCTTTGGGCAGTCGGGGCTTCAAAGAGCTGCAGCGAGTGCTTTGTGTTCTGTAGGCAGGCAGTGCTGCCTTCAAAGTGCTGCTGCGGCCTGCATTTATTCACAGGGCCGCGGGAGGAGTGGAAGAGCAGAAGCTGTGCTCCCTGTGCTTCAATGGGATGTGGCGGCCTGGCACTCTCTAGGTAGCAGGGGTTTCAAGGAGCTACAGGGCCTGAGCTTAGAAGGCAGCAAATGGCGTCAGAGAACAGCACAGGCCTCAAGGGGCTGCTGCAACCGGTGTGCACTAGGCCGCGGGGCCTTCAACGACCACCACAAATAGCCTGTGTCTTCTAAGCTACACGTTGTCCTGTCTCTAGGCATCTTGGATTCAAGGAGCTGCAGCATCTTGTTCTCTCTGTCTGTCTAATTCCTTTAACCTCATTCCCTGGCTCATGCTTTTTAAGTCGAGCACCCAGCACGGCCATCTGCCTTTCCTTTGTCATGGGTAATTAAGAGGCTCTCTCCGGGCACCCTTGCGTGTCTGGCGAGCAGGCCAATGCCCCCATGCTGTTGCAATAACAGGCTCACATTTCACCCGGCCCTTGTACCACTACAGAGACACAACTTAACTTTTCCAGAGTCACCATCATTTAAAATAAGACTTATTAAATATGCTGTTTGTGTGTGTGCATTTGTGTCCTGGATTTTTTTCTGCTTGTGTAACAGGAATTTAGCAAATGATATCCACTCCTGGGCAAAGCACAAGCTGCGTCAGTTTATATAATAATAAAATATATAATTAATAGGCAATAAGGCAAAAGTTTTTTTTTTTAATGCACCATTTTAAATATTCTATTATGTATCCCGTAGTTGACCTTTGCCTGATGACATTTTACCAGCCTTTTAATTTTAATTTAAAGTGAGAACAGTCAGTATCTACAGTTTGTGCGCAGATCATGATACCTCGTTGCATTTCCACCTGCGCTATAAACGGCTAGCGCTACCCCCCTCTCTGTGGGCTCGTGAACTTTTCATCCCACTGAAAGCACTAGGACTGCCAAAGAGACTCTTTTCCTCAGACCCTGCGCTTTGACAGCACTGGTGGTTGTGCTATAAAATCTATGTATGCATAGGTTTCAAAGCTAGCATTTTGTGTTTTTTCATGTCAGATGATGCATTTAAAATGATTAGTTGGTGGCGTAGACTGGATCTACTGTGTTTTCTCTTTCCCATAACACTTTATTTTAAAAGTTCGGAAAAGGCTCTTGTGACTTGGGGCCCAGCATAGTTAATTAAGGAAGTGCAATGAATAAGTCATCTTAGATAAAAGCCCTCCTTAACTCTCTCTACACCCCTATCTCTACACCACTCTCTTTACACCCCTCTCTCTCTACACCCCTCTCTCTCTACACCCCCTCTCTCTACACCCCCCTCTCTCTACACCCCCTCTCTCTACACCCCCTCTCTCTACACCCCCTCTCTCTAAACCTTCTCTCTCTACCCCCCTCTCTACACCCCCTCGCTACAGCCTCCTCTCTACAACCCCCTCGCCCCTCTCTCTCTACAACCCCCTCTCTCTACGCCCCTCTCTCTACGCCCCTCTCTCTGCACACCCCTCTCTCTACACCCCCTCTCTTTACACCCCCCTCTATCTACACACCCTCTCTCTACACACCCCTCTCCCTACACCCCCTCTCTCTCTACACCCCCCTCTCTCTACACCTCTCTCTCTACACACCCCTCTCTACACACCTCTCTCTCTACAGACCCCTCTCTCTACACCCCCTCTCTACACCCCTCTCCGTACACCTCTCTCTCTCTCTCTACACCCCTCTCTCTCTACACCCCTCTCTCTCTACACCTCTCTTTCTCCACACCCCTCTCTCTGTACACCCCTCTCTCTGCACCCCTCTCTCTACCTCTCTCTCTATCACCCTCACTCTATCTATCTATCGCCCTCACTCTATCGATATATCGCCCTCACTCTATCTGTCTATCGCCCTCACTCTATCTATCTATCTATCTATCTATCTATCTATCTATCTATCTATCTATCTATCTATCTATCTATCTATCTATCTATCTATCTTTCTATCTATCTATCTATCTATCTATCGCCATCACTCTATCTATCTCCCCACTCTATCTATCTATTACCCTCACTCTATCTATCTATCGCCCTCACTCTATATATCGCCCTCACTCTATCGATCTATCGCCCTCACTCTATCTGTCTATCTATCGCCCTCACCCTATCTATCTATCGGTCTCACTCTATCTATCTGTCTATCTATCAATCGCCCTCACTCTATCTGTCTATCTATCGCCCTCACTCTATCGCCATCACTCTATCTACCTATCTATCGCCCTCACTCTATCTGTATATCTATCTATCTCCCTCACTCTATCTATCGCCCTCACTCTATCTATCTGTCTATCTATCTATCTATCCCCCTCACTCTATCTATCTATCTATCTATCTATCTATCTATCTATCTATCTATCTATCTATCTATCTATCTATCTATCTATCTATCTATCTATCTCTCTCCCTCACTCTATCTGTCTATCGCACTCACTCTATTGCCATCACTCTATCTATCTATCGATCGCCCTCACTCTATCTATCTATCGCCCTCACTCTATCTGTCTATCTATCTATCGCCCTCACTCTATCTATCTATCGCCCTCACTCTATCTGTCTATCTATTGCACTCACTCTATCGCCATCACTCTATCTATCAATCGCCCTCACTCTATCTATCTATCTATCGCCCTCACTCTATCTATTTATCGCCCTCACTCTATCTATCTATCGCCCTCATTCTATCTATCTATCGCCCTCATTCTATCTATCTATCGCCCTCACTCTGTCTATCTATCTATCGCCCTCATTCTGTCTCTCTATCTATCGCCTTCACTCTATCTATCGCCCTCACTCTTCCTATCTATCGCTCTCACTCTATCTATCTATCGCCCTCACTCTATCTATCGCCATCACTCTATCTATCTATCGCCCTCACTCTATCTATTGCCCTCCCTCACTCTATCGCCCTCCCTCCATCTATCGCCCTCCCTCTATCTATCGCCCTCACTCCATCTATCGCATCACCACAGCATCACTCAGCACCACCACAACATTACTATGCGCTACCACAACATGAATGAACGCCACAGCATCACTCGTCGCCACCACAACATCAATCTGTGCAACCATTCAACAACAACTGGTTCAAATATGTTCTCTCAATGTTTCAAGCTTTATTACAAATGTCACAAAAAGATGTTAATATTTCCCTTCTGTTCTTGAATTTTCGTCGCAATAAAATACACTGAACATAATCTTCACAAAAGTTATTTACAAAAGTTTAAGCTATTACCATTATAAATTACAATAACTTTTATTTAAGCATTAATTATTTAAAAAAAATAAAAGCCATTGTTATTTGTAATAGCAATACATCTAAGTCACGTAAATACAACACATACTGCATTACAAATGCTATAGGTGTCACATTTGCGAAAGTTAAAACTATTGGCATTGTAAATGACAAAGCTATTAATTTTTATTACTTCGATTCTGATGTATTTGTCATATTTGTAAAGTGTTTTGAAAAATAATTAGGGGGCATATTACCAAGCAATAGCGATAATTATCGCTATTGCTTGGTTAGAGACAAAAATTACTGCTGAGCCGCAAATAAACCTTGGTATTACCAAGGTTTATCGCAAATGCGATAAAAATCGCCGCAAATGAATGAATATCGCTGAAAAGTCAGCGATATTCATGCATTACCGAGCTAATGCTCTTAGTCATGTTATCCACCTCCCCTTTGATAACATGGCTAAGAACTGCTCAGGGCAGGTGTTAGCTTTTGGAGATATTCGCGCTTAGCGCGAATATCTCCAAAAGTTGGTAAAAGGAGATAGCGATGTTAGCGACTGTTTTCAGTCGCTAACATCTTGGCACGCCCACTTTGCATGTCATTAGTGATAAATATCACTGGCATGCAAAATGGGCCCCAAGATGGTGTTAGCGACAGCTAGGTAATAGGGAGATAATTTTATCTCCGCTTTCTTTTAAAGCCAAAAAAGAGGAGATAAACCCCCTTGATAATATGCCCCTAGATCTGTTATTTTTTGGTAAAGGCAATCAGATTCATCGTAATATAAGATCTAGAGATGTTGTTGAATTTGTCTGCAAAAGGAGGTGTTAAGGGACTTTTTCTGAATTAACCAAAATTTTTCTTTCAGGGTTTGTATGTCTAATCTGAATTGGTACAATTTGCTCTACTAAGCACGAAACAGAAAATATACTAGTCAGGGTGAACTATCACTGGATGGGACCCTGTATTAGTGTGATTTGTAAACCCGTACCTTTGTATGACTAGTTTTATTCCGTATAATTTTTATTGTGTGATTGTCTTAATCAACGTTTGGTTTCCTCTCTTTTTTAGGTTGGGCAGACAAGATTGTATTTCTTTAATTGTGTGTGTTTGGTGGGTAAAGGCATTTGTGTTGATTTACTATTCATGAACAAGTTGTGCTTCAATTCATTAACTGACGCTGAAAGGTGCTCTAGGATTGGTGAGACGTCATCACGAGTCATGCAGTCATTGGTTGATTGCCACTGTAGCAGTACATTGATTGGTTGACCTTTGCCACAGCTGTGGTGGACTTTAGGGTTGTTCGTTTGTTTATTTTGAGAGTTTGTGGGTTTATTTAAAGTGAGAATAATGAGTGCTGTATTGAAAAAGCCTAATGTTCCTGGTGAAATGTTATGGAGGGTGAGAAGATTCCTCTGAGTATTCTCCTGCATTTGAAATAACGATGGACAAGGGATTTTATACATGTATGTGGTTTAAAGTCTGATATGCAGTTTCCTGTAAGGGGTACCTTTAAAACCAGAAAGGGTTATTTCCTGAAACATGCAAAGTTTGAGAGAAAGCTCCAACATAGACCTACACAATTTGTGGTGCTAAATAATTGAGATTAGATGCCCATAGAGAAAGAGAGAAGCAAGATGAAAAGGCATTTTAAAAAATTCAGCTATTAATTGGTTGGAATCCAAATGGGCACAAAGAAAAAGGTATCGAGAGAGAATAGAATGCAGGTGTTTGTTTTTATTTCTGCAACAGTTGACACATCAGACAAAAAGGAAATTGATAAATCAAAAGCTGAAAATCGAAAAGGAATTGAGGATTTTGATTCAGATGAGTTTAAGTTTAAAATATTTGTTAAGCGCAACGTACACCTGGGCGGTTTCTTGGCGCTAAAGTAGCAGGCAGCCAGCTGGGCAAGAGCAGTTGCTAAGGCGTTGACTGGAAAGGCAAGCAGGGCTTACAGTGGAAAAGCCTGAGAAAATAAAAAGGTCTTCAGAGCTTTGCGGAAACTAGAATACTGGGTGAGGGACCTAAGATGGAAGGGGAGAGAGTTCCAGAACATGGGGGCAAGAGTGGAAAATTTCGAGCCGCCCTGTTTTTTTTTCCGGTAGCGAGGGACTGATAAAAGAAGATGTGCCGAGGAGCGGAGGTCTCTGCCAGGGACATAGGCCTTGATGGCAGAGGATATAAAAAGGGGGGCCAGGCCAGTCCTGGCCTGAAACGCCATGCAGCCTAATTTGAACAAGGCGCGTTCCCGCACAGGGAGCCAGTGGAGGGTTTTCAAGAGGGGGGAGGTATGGTGGAATTTGGGAAGACCGAAGGCAAGGCGAGCAGCCTGGTTCTGCACTAGTTGCAGTTTATGCAGGCTGTACTGAGGGATGCCATTGAACAAGATGTTCCCGTAGTCCAGGCGGGACAGGACCAGTGCAGACATAATTAGTTTAAGTGCAGAGAAAGAAAAGAAACGAGAAATAGAGCGGATAGTACGGAGAGTAAGAAAGCAAAAAGAAACCACCGAACCAATCTGGGAGTGCATAGTGAGTTTATCGTTTAGCTTGATGCCAAGAGTCTTAACAGAGGGAACAGGGGTAGGAGGAGAACCAAAGGAGGGGGGCCAAAAGAGAGAATTCCATGGACTGGAGCAACCACCCGTCACCACAAGTTCCGTTTTATCGGGATTGAGTTTCAGGTGGTTGAAATTCATCCAGTCCCTGATGAAAGATAGGATAGATTGGAAGTTAGAGATAGAGTCAGGGGTAGAAGACAGATTGAAGATGAGCTGGAGGTCGTCGGCATAATTAAATACCGTGACCTCCAGCTGCTGTAAGGCAAAGATAAGAGGGGCGATATAAAGATTAAATAGTAAAGGAGAGAGAGAAGAGCCCTGAGGAACACCGCACTGGACCTGGCAGGGGGTAGCTGAAAACTCCCCAAGGTGAACCGCCTGGGTCCGGTCCCTCAAAAAGGATGAAAGCCAGATGAGGGCTGAGCCTCCTATGCCCGCCGCCTTGACCCGGGAAAGCAAGATGGAATGATCCACCGTGTCAAAAGCGGCGGACAAGTCAAGGAGGACCAGCGCCTGAGATCTGCCCATGTCCATACCCTCTCTGAGGGTGTCTAGTACTGACACCACCACTGACTCTGTTGAGTGCTTGGGCCGAAACCCAGCCTGGCACGGAGCCAGCCTCCCATTCTCCTTGGCAAAGGAGCTGAGCGCAGATGTAACATGTCGCTCAAGCACCTTCGCCAGAAACGGGAGAAGGGAGATGGGGCGATAGTTGGCCATCACAGAGGGGTCGGCTCCTGGCTTTTTCAAAATAGGGACGATGGAAGCGGCTTTTAGCGATGGAGTGACAACCCCTCGAACCAGTGAGTCGTTAAGGAAACCCAGAGGAGGCAGAGGGCAGACAGTATAAATCTGCCGTAAGATGTGTGCCGGGCATATATCAGCAGGGGAACCGGATTTAATTTTGGGGAGGAGGGACAGGAAAAGTTCTTCAGAGAGGGGGGGAAAGGAATTGAAATAGGCTGGGGCGGGGGGAGGCAGGGGGTCAACAAAAAAAGAGGAAGGGGGGGGATGTTGGATTTGATTGTCGAAATTTTTTCGACAAAGTAAAGATTCAGCGAATCACAGAGTTTCTGTGAGGGAGGGGGTTTAAGTGAGGTCCGATCGAAGAAAGCCAGATCGTGAGTAATGGCAAAGATCTCCTTAGGTTGGTTCTCGGCCGCCAAAATTTTGGCCGAGAAGTAAACTTTCTTGACCTCAGTGATGTTTTGCTTATAGGTCCCTAGGAGGTGGACGTAGCGAGTCCTGGAGTCGGGGGAGTAGTCCAGTCTCCATTTACGTTCTGCCCTGCGAACCGTAAGCTTCAGTTCTTTCAGCTCGTTGTTGAACCACCGATTGGCGTCTTTAGGGCGTCTGATCGAGGTACGTCGGAGAGGAGCCAAGCAGTCGCTTCCTTCCTTGAGCCATGAGTCAATGGCTTTGGCTTGGGCTGCGGAATCCAATCCCGATATAGGGGGAGAGGAGGCCAGGAGCGAGGCAGAGAGGTCAGCCAGATTGACCTTGCCCCAATTACGGGCCCATGAGTTTTTGGTGTGGATAGGGGTATTAGTCAGACAGCGGCTGAGGGAAAACGAAATTAAAAAGTGATCAGACCATGTGCAAGGGACAACAGACAGTGCAGACAGGGAGCAGTTTAGAGACCAGACCTGATCTAGAGTGTGGCCATGAGTGTGGGTAGGGGTGTGAACAAAAGAGGTGAAATTAAGAGAGAGAAGGGTTTCTGAAAATTCCTTTGATGAGGCACATTCCTTGGGGTCCGAGGGCCAATAGTTAAAGTCCCCGAGGACTAGAGCCGAGGCATAGTTGACCGCCAGGGTGCCAAGTAGATCTTGAAAGGCCGGGAGGAAAGATGGGGTAGGTTGGGGAGGGCGGTAGACAAGCACAATGGCTAAGTGAGGGGAAAGGGAGGTAGAGCGAGCCACCAAATAGTCAATTCCTTCCAGGGAAGGTGAGGGGAGGACTTGGAACTGGAGATCAGAACGAGCAATGAGAGCAACACCTCCACCCGTTTTCCCGCCCGGACGGTCGGCACGGATAGCGTAGTAAGACGAGGGGAGGGCAGCCAATAGAGATGGAAGGGAGGCTTCCGAAAACCACGTTTCCATGAGTGGATAATTTAATGAATGACCTACTGAATTCTAGACCTCCTCCTTACATGGATGGTGTGTAGGCACAGAGACCGCCAGTACCTTATTTAGGTGCACAAGAACTGATGCAGCAGTGCTTCAGAAATAATTTCTAAACTCAACATCACCGCTTCCCTGAAATATTCAATCACACATTTATTTACCAGTGGGGCCCATAACACTGTACTCTTTCTCTACTTCTGGGTTTTGGTGACATTTAACCCAAAAAAACGCTGCAACATTTGACGAAGGGTCCAAACCTATTTAACTATTTATTATTACACCTGCAGTTTTTAATAACAGTTTACCATGGTTTTAATAAATCTCAATATTATTCAGACACACCACCATAGTGGCGATGAACCTGTTAGTAGAAAATAGGCGTAGGAAAATACCAGACCAGCTTTAATTTCCCAACTCTCTTATTTTATTATCAACAGATTTCAGCATGTCTAAATATTAAGGCATTTATTTAATTCTTTATTTAAGAAAAATTATAAT
The DNA here is from genome assembly GCF_964263255.1 of Lissotriton vulgaris. Classification (NCBI taxonomy): domain Eukaryota; kingdom Metazoa; phylum Chordata; class Amphibia; order Caudata; family Salamandridae; genus Lissotriton; species Lissotriton vulgaris. Next base: position 1,765,943,152 of record NC_141685.1, on the reverse strand, counting down.
TTATTTAAGAGCTCAGAAATAGACATTTATTTTAAAGTTCAGTTGGGAAGTTTAGCAAAGATCAGATAGTTCCAAATTCACTCTCTCCTAACATCCCTAGCTAACACCCTCATCTTATCCTAACAGTCCTGCAAAGAAAACAAGTAACTTAGAAAAATTCTTACATCCAGGAATTGATCTTCAGTCCGTCAGCATCTCCAGAGGAAATCGAAAGGAGCGATGCCTTTAAGCAAAATCAGGGGTTTTTTATACACTAATTTCCTAACTGAATCTATCTAAAAAGTATCTAACATCACCAATTCGGGTCCTGATTGGACAAATTTGAGGTGGGTGTGAATTTCCTCACCATTACAGCATCATATTCACAGTGATTCAGCAATTTTATAATACGTCTTTCGTTTTAGGACAGTCTTGGACTAGTCACATCCGTGATTCGCAACGTCGGGACCCTTTCCCACGTTTGGAACACTTGAATGTCCATATCTTGGCACCCATCCTCATTCACGAGACTTGGTAACCTTAAACTCCCCATCCGAGCACAGGCAGCTCACTCGCAGGCTTTGGACGCACATGCGCAGACCAATACTCGCTCGCAGTGAATCAGAGCGGCCATTTTCTCTATAGGCCTCAGAGGCCACATTTTGGAACTATCGTAGAAACAAACACACATTCATGTTAAATATAGAACTAAAAGCGCTTCTGTTTACCTCCCACCATACTAATATTTCCCCATTAGTTATTACCTAGCAAATAAGCCACATATATGCGTTTATACTTACATATCCGATGATTTTCTAGCACAAAAACATATACAACAAGCACACATATGCTGCATTTGTTTATATTTAAGCTGCGCATTAGTTCACATCATCATAACAATACATATTAGTTAATTATTTCGCTTCATGCAAGCAAGATTAGTATTCCCATGTGTTTTATGTATGCAAATTATTCTAAGGTTATTCTAAGCACATCACACCATTAGTAAAGTTAACGTTATGGAACATTGACTTTACGAGGGGCATACAAAATTTTGTTTTTTCCACCTCGCTCCATCAATTCCTTCATCTGGTGATTCTATCACCAAATATCCCTCAAAATGTTGTGAATTTAGCAGAACATGTTTCAAATTCTTTATATTAGTACAATCTATACTCTAATATCCTTCTCTCTAGTATCTTTGAAAATCTTTTCTCTTATTTCTTCCATTTCTATTTCATTTCTTTCTCTTTCCCTTGCTTTTCGCTCTTGAATTGTCTTGCTTACTGCTTTTCTGAAATCTCTTCTACTTTGCATATACAACATAATCTTATCAAGAAAATCTCTATCACTAAAATTGTTATTGGAATTAGTATTTTACCTATATTGGAATTACCTATTTCTTGAAACCAATGCTTAATTGCTATAAAACTTTTACCTAATCTATCAAGAACACCTTCAACCTCCAGTGGTTCAATTTCTTTATGTAAGTCTGTAATATTTGTAATATGCTTCTCAAGATTTCTACTTTTGTCTGGGATATAAGTACAGCAATGTTGCACCTTTAAAGTTCCACAGACTCCTCCCTCTTTTGCTAAAATTATATCAAGGGCAAGTCGGTTTGGCATAACCATAGCCCTCATAGCAACCATTTCAGTATTAACCATCAGGAAACCTCCTGCAGTATCTGTTGACAATCTGTCAACTATTGTGGACAATTTTCGGATTCTATTTGCATTAAATGAAATTCCCACTGCTGGTATCAGTGCTCCAAAAACATCACCTATTATTTCCATCACACTCTCTCTTCTTTTTCGGCTTCATACTTTGCTTATGTCATGCTTTCCATTAGTACCTCTATCTACATGGAATATTTTTGGAAAGACCAAACCCACATAACAGGTCCCATACCAATGATCTGGGAGCCTATAGTAAGCTTTGTTCCCACAAATGAAGTATATACCTGGAAAAACAGGATCATTTCCTCCTTTAAATCCCCAACCCCCTAGGATTCTATAAGTATCTTTACATTGACTTGAGTTTGAGTTTGAGTTTAAAATTACTTAGAGCGCACGTCTACCAGCGGTTTCTTGGCGCTATAGCTAACAAGGTCCAGGGCTAGAAGGCTGGGGAAGCTGCTGGCGTATTATTCAAAGGACTTCGTGAACAAGAAGGTCTTGAGGTGTTTACGGAATTGTGGGTACAGAGTGATAGAACGAAGTTCAAGGGGAAGGGAGTTCCAGAGGATCGGGGCAAGGGAGGGAAATTTTGAGCCTCCCCACTTCTTTCTCCGGTAGCGTGGGATGGTAAGAAGGGACTGGGAGGATGAGCGTAGTTCCCTGGTGGGAACGTATGGAATGATCTTGGAAGAGAAGAACGCCGGTGCCAGGCCAAGTCGGGCCAAGAAGGTGATGGAGGCGAGCTTGAATTGGACCCTGGCTCGCACAGGGAGCCAGTGTAAAGATTTCAGAAGGGGTGTAGAGTGGTGAAATTTAGGAAGTTTGAAGGCCAGGCGGGCCGCCTGGTTCTGTATCTGCTGTAGGCGCCGCAGGCTATATGCGGGGATGCCAGCATATAGGGCGTTGCCGTAATCCAGGCGGGACACCACCATGGCCAGGATGATGAGCTTGAGAGTGGAGAAAGTGAAGAAATGGGACACCCTGCGTATAGTACGCAGTGAAAGGAAAGAGGAAGATACCACAGAGCTAACCTGGGAGTGAAGGGTGAGTTGAGAATTGAGTTTTATGCCTAGGGTTTTGACAGAGGAAGAGGGTACAGGAGAGGGGCCAAGGGAGGGGGGCCAGAAAAGGGGAGACCAGGGGCTGGAAGAACCACCCGTCAATACCAGCTCGGTCTTGTCGGGATTAAGTTTGAGGTGATTGTGGTTCATCCAGTCCCTGATATGGAGCATGACAGATTGAAAGTTTAGAACAGAAGAGGGGGAAAAGGATAGATTGAAAACAAGCTGGAGGTCATCCGCATAGTTGAATACGGCGACCTCCATCTGTTGGAGAGAAAAGATAAGAGGGGCGACGTACAGATTGAACAAGAGGGGGGAAAGGGAAGAGCCTTGGGGAACCCCGCACTGAACTTTCCGGACGTCCGCTGTGAAGTCACCCAGGCGGACGGCCTGGGTGCGGTCCCTCAGGAAGGAGGAGAGCCAGACCAGAGCGGTCCCCCCGATCCTCGCCGCCTTGACACGGGATAGCAAGATGGTGTGATCCACCGTATCAAAGGCGGCTGAGAGATCGAGGAGCACTAGGGCCTGGCGCTGGTTAGTATCCATACCCTCCATGAGGTTGTCCAGGACCGAGATGACAACGGACTCCGTAGAGTGTGCGGGCGGAAGCCGGCCTGGCGGAGGGCAAGAGCTCCATGCATCTCCACAAAGGAGCTCAGGGCGCAGGTGACATGGCGCTCGAGCACTTTAGCCAAAAATGGCAAGAGGGAGATGGGGCGGAAATTGGCAGGGACAGAAGGGTCTGCCCCAGGTTTTTTCAAAATAGGCACAATAACCGCGGCCTTCAAGGGGTTTGGAACTACGCCTTGAGCGAGAGAGCTGTTGAGGAGATGAAGGGGGGGGGTCAGGGCAGGTAACAAAGATATGGTGGAGAATGTGGGCAGGACAGGGGTCAAGCGGAGAACCAGATTAGACCAGATTTGACTTGCACCCACGAAATAATTGTCATACAAAGTATTGTCTATTCTAATACAAAATTTCCCTTCCCTAGGAGTATCAATGCTTATTGCCACATTTACATTTCTATCATCAATATTTTCATCATTAAAGGACCAATATTTTGATTTATCATGATTTACTTTCTCATTTCTTTTATAAGCAACTCTTCTCTCTTCAGCCATATTTAAAAAAGTCTTCTCTTCAATTCTCATTTTACAGGTTAGATTGTTATTAAAGGCATAATCATGGGTCAATTCATCTACTTCTAAGAAATACTCTCCCATCACTTTTGCAAGTTTATTTTTGTTTAATGCACCATCAACTTTTAACTTAACAAAAATCTCATCCACATTTGAATAGTGATATTCCAATTTCCCTGTCTGATAAAATAAACTTGCAATTACCCTACAAGTCACTCCATATATCACCCACATGTGTCACACCAGCGTCATGCCAGGGCTCCAGTAGAGTCGTTGTAAGTGTGCCCGGGCCCAGTGGTATGCCCAAGAGTGGTATTGTGGGGGCATAAGGTGTCCCAGTGGACGTATATTTCAATGCCCTTCGCCAATGTGTGATCGCCAATTTGAGGAGTGGCGTAGTGTTTCTAGGTAGATCCGATCCAGGTAGGAGCAAGATGTGTATTTTCCCCTTAGCATGGTCATCTTGTGTTAGATTAATCTCATGAAGATTGCGGCCCGCCACCCAGTAAGCCAACCATTGTAGCTGACATGCATAATGATAAGCCCTAAAGTCCGGTAAGCCCATGCCTCCGGAGTTGGAGGGAAGCTGTAACTTAGCCAGCCCTATGCGCCTGCGGCCATGTCCCCACACAAGTTCGGTGAGCAGGGAGTCGAGGGTCTTGAATGTTACCGCTGGGATCTGGAACGGCAGGTTGGTGAAGTAGTAGATAAGACGGGGCAACATCATCATGTGCCTATTTAGAGAGTGAAAGGTGGGAACTCGCAGGGGTGGAGGGTGGGATCGGGAAGGAACGGGGTTTGTTAGTTGTTATGATTCATCGACAAAATGAAAAATCGAATTTACCAAGTTTGTATATTTGCTATGAGCGACCGTATACATGTAACACGGAGTTTAACACTAGTATTGTATATGCACACCTATATTCTGTTGTTGCTCTCCAACTTTGCTAATAAAAAGATTTTCAAAAAAAAAAAAAAAAGTCACTCCATATGTAAGTGGAAGGTGATGATATGTCACCCCTTCTGACACTGATGCGGGAAAATTTACATAGACAAAACAGTCATCGACATTCATGGTTTTAACATACTCAAGCAAGAGTTTTGAAAAAGTGTTTTTAGTAAAGTCGCTTATGGACCTATCTTGATGCACTTCTGGTTTATACACATGGGTCTCATGAACCTCTGCTTTCTCACTTGGCTTATTTAAACTCACATTCGGTTTTAATTTTGCTACACTATCTTGAAAAGGAATAACAATAGCTAAAATCACCCATAATATTATTAATAGTCCCATACAAATAGAACAACATCTGCACCATTTTCTAAAAATAGAACATGTTGTCTTATGGTTATTAGTATGCATTTTTCCTAACACAATTTCTTCGACCTAGTGTCACCTATAAGTTACACAATAATTGTTCACTAACAGAATTTCTTCGACCTTGTGTCACTTCTATTCTAGACTATATTATATGTGGTTTTTCTAACAAGTTTTCTTCGACCTTATCTCAACTTCAACCTCTCCTATATTTACAATATCCGTCTCACAGGACTTCGGGCTTTTTACTTAATATCATTTATTTCTTGAGCACCTAACAATTTTCTTTAAATTTACTTCTTTACTCACTTTTTCCTATCAATTTCGGGCAGCCCAAGTTCTCTTGGCTGCTATTGACCTCAACAATAGGCGGTAGGACTACTCTGGTGATTTGTACTTCTGATTTGGTCGTCCTACTCTTTTTGGCCTTTGGACAACTTCTATTTTCTTTTCCAGTGATTCTCTCTGACTAGTGATCTCATGTACTTGCTCTTCTGGCTCTTTTGCTTTGTTCACTAGTTTAAATCTAAGTCCATCATTTTCTTTAGGCCAATTATCTCCTTTACAGACTTTCTTAGTCTTTGGCTCTATTGTGTTATGCTCCACTCTCCAAGCTTTTTTCCTTGGGCTTTTTCTTAATGGAGTTTCATCTGCACTGTCATCAGTTTCACAACAGTGGAGAAGTGTGGCTCAATGCTTAGAGCGGCAGACCTTGATGCAGAACGCTGGCCAGGGACCAGGGTTCGATTCCTGCCTCGGCGGGTTTCGTGCTTAAATTCCTCTGACCGGATATTCTCGCCTCAGTGCCGATTCTAAGCATGGGTCCCACGCTGCAACTCTGGGCAATAGCTTGCTTAGTCTCCACAAAGGCCCCCTGATACACAAGGGATGCCTGGTTTCACCATGGGATGCCCAGGAGTGGACACCCCACAAGGAAAAGCCAGGAGGGGTTCCCTTGTGGTAGGAGTACAAGCGCCGGGATGCCTCCGGGTTACTGTTCGCGCTATACAAATACGCCACATTTACATTACATTTACTTTCAGTATCCTCAACTGTATCGTTGATTATGATTTTCACAATGTCTTTGTCTTCTTCAGGTTTAGCTTTCTTTTCTGTTACTCTGTTAGGAACACCTTCATAACTGGTACTCGGAATCTCATCCTTATCGTGAGTTACTTCCTCTTCCCCAGTCTCAGGATTTCCGTTCCTGCTTTCAGAGTTTCCAGACTGCTCTTCAGTGTTCTCTTCTTCAACAACCTTATCTTTACTTTCCTTTGCGTCTTTACTGGCGTGAGTTTTTACCAATTCTCAATCTTTAGGTTGATCTTCAGAATCTGGTATCTCCTCAATCTCCTTGTCACCTTCAGTTTTAGATGCAGAACTGTCTTTTGATACTTCCAGATGTCGACGTTCCTGTCGATCTTCAGTATCTGGAGTTCTTTCTGGTTCAAATGCAGAGTCAGAATCAGTTGTACTTTCACTGTCGTAAAGGTGTACAGGTGCAGGAACACGAATGGTGTGGCTAGCATGCACCCACCTTTTCAGTCCAGCACACTTGACTGCAGTGGTGCTGGCCAAGATGACTTGATGTGGTCTCTGCCACCGAGGTACCAGGCAGTATCTTTTGCAGTGTACTTTCACTCTAACCCAGTCTCTAGGGACGAGATCATGAGCTGGATTTTTCTCTTTGGGATTTGACTCAGTTCCCACCTGGTGGAGCACAGAAGTTACTACATCAGATAGATTTTTGCAGTATTCCAATATGATGTCATCATTTATTGTCAACAACTTATCAACAGGTACATAGGCTTACCTCATTACTCTGCACATCAAAATTTCATGTGGACTTAGTCCAGTTTTTCTGTCAGGAATGCTTCTCAGTGTCATCAATACAAGTGGTAGGGCATCTGGCCACTTGAGTCCTGTTGCTAAACACATTTTTGCAATCCTGTTCTTAATTGTTCCATTCACCTGTTCAACTACCCCTGAAGCCTCAGGTCTGTAAGCACAATGTAGCCACTGGTGAATGTCTAGAGCTTCACAGATCATTTGCATTAATTAGTTTTGAAAATGGGGTCCGCGATCCGACTCAATGGTCATTATCTCCCGTAAAAACATTTTGGCAACAGTCAATCCATCGTTCCTCCTCGTGGGGAAAGCCTCCACCCATCGGGAGAACAAACAGATTATCACAAGAATGTACCTAAGTCTGTTACATGGGGGCAATTCCACAAAAACCATCTGAACCCTTGTAAATGGACCTCCCTCCCGTCCTATGGTTCCCAGGCTTACAACAGTTTTCCTGTTTGAATTGAATTGCTGGCATACCAGGCACCTTTGACACAAGCTCTCAGCAATCATCCTAAACTTGGGATTATACCAAGTCTGTCTAAAGAGACGGATCATAGCATCTCTTCCAATGTGGGCTTGACCATGGTACATTCGGGCCTTGTCTGAAATCATGCTATCGGGCATTACTAGTCTTTCATCTTTGTAAACCCAGATTTCATCTTCTTCTCTCTGTCTACATCCTGCTTTTAGCCAAATATTCTTTTCCTCAGCTTCTGCTTCTTCCTGCATCTGTTTCACTTCCTGCCATGTCTCAACTACAGTGGTTAGCATTAAAGGACTTGGAACATATTCTTTTTGTTTTTCCCTGTTAATTGAAATTTCTTTTCTGGCACAGTGTTTGGCAATTGCATCTGCATAATTGTTTCCACAAGTGATGTAATCCTCGCTCCTTTTATGAGCTGAACATTTTACCACAGCTATCCTTTCAGGAAGGTGAATTGCGTCTATTAACATTTTTACAAATTCAGCATTTTTGATTGGTGTTCCTGCAGAGGTCAAATAACCTCTTTGGGACCAAAGCTGTCCAAAATCATGAACAACTCCGTAGCCATACTGACTATCGGTCACTATGATTACTTTCACCACTTTTCCCAATTCACATGCTCTTATCAAAGCAATCAGCTCTGCTACTTGAGCAGAACGAATTCCTATCAGACAAGATGCTTCCAACACTTCTACTACAGTGCAAATAGCATAAGCAGCACTTAGAACACCACTCTCCGTTTTCAAACATGATCCATCCATAAACATCACATAAGCTGATTCAGGCAAAGGTTGGTCTCTGATGTTAGGTCCTGTTTTTGTGCAATATTCAAGAACATCCAAACATTTATGATCAAGTTCCCCTCTCATCTCTGCTTCAATGGTATCAGGTAGTAATGTGGAAAGATTGACATTCACACATCTGGCAATTGTCACATTTTCAGCTCCTAAAATCACTTTTTCATAATGGGTCAATTTGCTATTGGTCATGTACTGCGTCTTGGCTCTAGTGAGGAGAATCTCCACAGAATGAGGTACATATACCCTCACAGGAAATCCCATCACTATTCCTTCACTTTGCTCCAGACTTACACTGGTAGCTGCTACTGCTTTCAGACATCCTGGCAAGGCCTTTGCAACATGGTCCAAAACAGTCGAGAAATACGCAATTGGTTTTCTCATTTTTCCATGTCTCTAAATTAATACTGACAATGCACATCCTTCTTGCTCACTGCAGTGTAGTTCAAATTCCTTTTCATAATCAGGCATCCCTAATGCTGGTGCTTCACACAATTTTGTTTTCAACTGTTCAAATGCTTCCATTTCGGTTTTAGACAGAACTATTGGGTCTCTGATATCTGCTTTTGTCATTCTCTGTAATGGTTTTGCAATCAACGAAAATCCACTAATCCACTGTCTGCAATAACCTACCATTCCCAAGAACATTCTCACCTGTCTTTGAATCTTAGGTGGCTGCATTCCTTGTATCATTCTGAGTCTTTCTGTTGTGACTTGTCTGATTCCTTTAGCAATCTTATGACCTAAGTATTGTACTCTTTCTGACAAAACTGTAATTTTGATGGAGACACTTTATGTCCCTACTTTGCCAAATGATTCAGCAATGCTACTGTGTCAGTTACACAGGCATCCTTTGTTTTTGATGCAATCAAAAGATCATCTATGTATTGTACCAATACAGACTCTCCAGGCATGCTTAAGCTTTCTAATGATTTCTTTAGCAGCTGATTAAAAATCGATGGACTCTCAGTGTACCCTTGTGGAATTCTACACCATGCTAAGATACGAATCGAAATGCAAAAATTGGCTGGCTTTCTGGATGCAATGGAACAGTAAAGAACGCATTGCACAAATCAATCACTGTGTACCATTCCGCATCATGGGGAATTTGGTACAAAATCACTGCTGGATTCGGAACAATCGGACAACATGGAACAACAATTTTATTAACCTTTCTAAGGTCCTGTACAATTCTGAATGTTCAATTAGGCTTTTTCAGTCCCATGATCGGTGAATTACAGGGACTGCTTTCTATTTCTCTCAATATTCCCTGCTCAATCATTTTGTCAATCACCGGTATTATTCCTTCGATCACTTCTGCTGTCATTTTATACTGAGGAATATTTGGGTAACTTGCACTTTCTTTTATTGTGATTTTTACAGGATCCACACCTTTCATTAACCCTATATCTTTTCCAGTGAAATCCCATACTTCTTCTTTCACTATCTCTCTCAGTTTTAAAGGAATCTTTTCTCGATCCAAAACAGGAAACAACTTGCTCTGTTCTGCCTCAATCATAAGCATTGTCATTTTATACAAGCTGTCTTCATCTGGGGTCTGCAGTTCTATGCTATCTGGTGAACAATATATGAAACAGTTCATCTTGCATAGAATATCCCTACCTAACAGATTTACAGGGCTAGTATCACATACTACAAACCAATGCATGTCTTTAAAATTTCCAATTTCCACTTCAACTGGCTGTGTTGCAGAAGTTTTAATCCGTCTATTTGCTACACCTACAATTTGAATGCGTTCTCCCGAGAGAGGAAGGTTTTGAATTTCCAATGATCTGACAGTAGAACGGGTAGCACCAGTGTCCACTAGGAAAGTTATTTCTACATCATTTACTTTTCCGTTGACATATGGACCAGACTGATCTACCTCAAGAGTGGCTCCAAGCACACACTCTTCTTTCTCTCTCGGGCACTGTCAGAACCCTTCCTTCGACTCATTCCCAACTTCCTCTTGCAACCAATACTGCGAACTCGTACTCACTCTAGGTGCTCTTTTTACCTGTTTACCTCCGCAGAATTCTGTCTCTGCACTGAATTTCTGCTGATTTACACTCTATGGGAGTGGAGGTTGTGGTACCTGACTGTGCTGAGTATCTATCTGCTGCTGCTGCTGCAGCTGCTGCTGTTTTACCTCAGTCTGCACCTGTGCATTTAATGGAGCATTTTCTACATTAACTCTTGGCGGACATTTACATTCGCTCTTCCAATGCCCTAACTTGCCGCAATTGAAACAGGGGAATTTCTTCTTCAATTCCTCCTTATTCCCTACTACTTTAGGTTTGCCCGTATAATTTGCTTGATTCCCTGCATTTTTACTTTCCAGTTGTGCTAATTGCTGTTCTGCTACCTTCACTTGTGCCCACATGGCTTTCTCTTTCAGCTTCTTCTGTTTTGCATCAATCTCTTCACTGCAATATTTTGCCCTTCTTAAAACTTCATCCACACTACACGACTGCCAACCTATCAAATGATTACATATCATTTCTCCAATCTCTGGTCTCAATCCATACACAAATCTGTAAATAAATAGGCTTGTGTCCTTTTCACTTAACTCTTCATAGCCACTATATTGCTTGAATACTAACAACAATCTTTCATAGAATGAATGTACAGATTCTTTTGGTTCTTGAGTAGTTCTATCTATTTTTACCCAATCAGTTTCTTTCGGATGTATTTTGTTTTTCAGCCATACTATTACTTGATCATATTTTCGCATCACATCAAGAGAAGGAGCACCTGTCACTTTATCTCGTTGAAACTCTTCCCTCGGCCAATCCACAGCTATTTTGCATTCTGTCCATAAATCTCCTGGCACAACTATGTCAAACAATCCATCCAAATCTATCCATAAAACTTTTGACACTTTTACAAATCTGCTACCTGTCAATACCATTCCACTGGTTTCTCTCTCAATCTAGGGAAATCATTTGTGAATGACAATATGTCTTGTCTAGTCCAAGGAACATGTACATATCCTCCTCCAGGTATCTCTCTCATGGGAAACTCAGTTGCCACTGCTTCTTTTCCCCTAGCTGGAAAAGCTAATGTGGATTTATCACTACTTTCCTCTTTCTTCTTTGCCCATTTAATTCTCCATTTGCTCACATCTCCCTATTTGCTCAACCGCACAATCAACTCTTTTATTTGAGCTATCCTCCCAGCAGTATTCATATTCTCAATGTCTTTTTCTGCAAAATCCACTCTGTATGATTTCTGCAATGACTTAAATTTTGAAAATTCCACTCCTGGTTCAGTTGCTAATTCTTCCACTTGATCATAAACCATTTTGGTTTTCCATGTTATACTTTTACACACAAACATAAGTTCATTATCCAGATACGTTTTTAGTCTGTCTGCTCCAATAATTAATTCTTCCATATCTACTTTTAGCTTTGCTACATCCAGTACTTTTGGTTCATTCTCTTAATTTAAAGTTTTAATCCAATCTCTGAATTCTCTATCTGACGGTCCTACAGGAGTTTGTGTTAAGTCTATTTTATCTAGACTTTTCTCTGGCGTTGCTGAGTCAGATTCTGCTCCAGTTGGGTATCTGTATAATGAACTTTGGTTAAAAGTCAATTCAGGTGGATTTACATTAGTATTTCGCTTTATTTCTGACAAATCAGGATAAATATTTTCTTTTACATTCTGCAATCCTTGTTACAATGAAATTGTTAAACTTGTCTCTTTTATTCTTTGATTTTCAAACACTGGTATTACAGGTCCTATCGTTACAGGGACAGTTACTGCTTCCATGTTTTTAGTAAGGTTCTGAATTAGTTCATGTGCAGAACGTTCATAATCAGAAATATTTGTTTGCACATCACTTCGGTTTTCACTACTTCGCACGCTTTTATGTGAATCATTTATTTGTACAGGAGTACCTGTAATTCTAGCTTCTGCAATTGGAGTACTTGGAATATATCTTGTTTCTACTCTCTCAGGAAATTCTCAGAAATTTGATGATTGTTCTCGGGGTTTCACTAATTCTTTCATCTGCTACCATTCGGAGTAGTCCATAAAGAACTTGGCTGATATGGTGGCGGTCTCCTATTTAATATTTCTTCTAATACAACATCTTCCGATTCAGTATCACCATAATTTTGGTTCACTATCTCCACATTATTTTTCTTTTCTGTGCATTTCCCTCCTTCATATTCACCTACCACTCTAACTGGATACATACCATTGAACATATTACTGTCTCTCCATCTACGCATTCTGCTCTCATGTATTTCACCTCATAAATTTCGACCTCTACCTTTCGGTCTGATATGTCTACATAGCCTTTCGCTCACCAGTTCATGCATCTCATCCTCCCATTCAACCAAAGTCTCAAACTGAGTCGGTCTAGGTCTCGGCTCAAGTTTCATCATCTTGTCTCTCAAGTTTCTCAAAACTGCCAAATCAAACGACCCTTCTTCAGGAAAAGCTTACACACCATCATCCTGAGCATACCTTGCCCAATTCTCTAACCAAATACATGTATGATAACCATATTTTGATGACATGTAAGAAGCGGGCATCTTTGGTGGAGGAAGTAATTTTCCTTCTCTGGTCACTATTTCCTTGTCTTTTGAAAATACATTCTTTAATTTCTTAAACCATGAAGGTTTCTTCTTCTCTTCTTCGTAATAGTAAAACATTTTTCAGGTAATTCTCTGTCTTTCAAAAGATCGCGCACTTCCCTGTTTGCTGTTTCCGTACATCAACCTATAGCAGCGCGGTTCACACTACCGTACCAATTAGAACACAATATGTTTTTCTAAGTGTTTAACCAATCGCTCTGCTGCTTTTCCATGATGAACCTATGAACTCCTACTCTGACTTGGTCACGAGGACCAATCCCAGCGCGACACTTTTGACATCACCAGCGCTCCGGCAGCTTCTGCAGCGCCAACTGACCACTCCCTTACAGGGTTTTTTTTTTTCAAGAAGCCGTATTTACAAGATATTTTACAAAATCAGTTAGTAACTTACACAAAACATTTCCACTTAATCTGTTACGCTAATAAAGTGATAGAATTTTCTCAATCACGCAAGTATTCTGTAGCCGGAGTAGACGACGCTTATCTCCTCAACATTTTTTAGACTCGTCGATAAAGTAGCACTACCCTCTACCTTACCCTTCTATCAGGCAATAACGAACTCGTTTCTCTAGTAAAGCACATACAGAGATCTTTTTCACCTCCTTAGAGACAGTCCCAGAGTTTCACTTGAACGCATATTGCAATTTTATTTACACACGTTCATATAGAAAACCCTACTCATATACACATGAACTCTGTATCTCCAGTAGGCAGCACTTCCGTCTAACCCACCACAGAATTCCTCTTTCGTTAGTAAAGTAGACACCTACTGCTTTACCCTTCTATCAAGCTCGGGTTGAGTCCTACTTCTCTCCTCAGCGATAAGTTTTAGTCAGAATAAGCAATGATCCCTATACTTGAAAGCTGAGATTTCATAGACTGCCCTCACTATACATTCATCCTTTCACTTCTAAGGTCCCTATCAGTGATATACGGCGATACCACCGCAGTTTACAACGATACTCGTTTTTTAAACAGACCAGTGCGCTGTGCGACTTCACTTGCCACACTCCCTTTGCCTGCAAACAAAGTTTCCTGGCTTCACGCAATACTCGGAAGCCTTTTCCAGACTTCATATAACATGATGAGAACTCAACAGATGTTAGTCATAATTCTATACATTGAATCTTAGCTGTCTCTGTAACAACCTATGCTCTGCTACCAAGTCTATAACTGATGCAGCGGTGCTTCAGAAATAATTTCTAAACTCAACATCACCGCTTCCCTGAAATATTCAATCACACATTTATTTACCAGTGGGGCCCATATGTACTCTCTTCACTTTTTCTCCGCTTCAGGGTTTTGGTGACATTTAACCGAAATAAACGCTGCAACATTTGGCGGAGTGTCTAAACCTATTTAACTATTTATTATTTACACCTGCAGTTTTTAATAACAGTTTACCATAGTATTAATAAATCTCAATATTATTCAGACACACCACCATAGTGGCGATGAACCTGTTAGTAGAAAATAGGCGTAGGAAAATACCAGACCAGCTTTAATTTTCCAAACTCTCTTATTTAATTATCAACAGATTTCAGCATGTCTAAATATTAAGGCATTTATTTAATTCTTTATTCAAGAAAAATTCTTAAATCATTATTTCAACAAAAATGATCATTTATTTAAAAGCTCAGAAATAGACATTTATTTTTAAGTTCAGTTGGGAAGTTTAGCAAAGATCAGATAGTTCCAAATTCACTCTCTCCTAACATCCCTAGCTAACACCCTCATCTTATCCTAACGGTCCTGCAAAGAAAACAAGTAACTTAAAAAAATTCCTACATCCTGGATTCGATCTTCAGTCCGTCAGCATCTCCAGAGGAAATCGAAAGGAGCTATGCCTCTAAGCAAAATCAGGGGTTTTTATACACTAATTTCCTAACTTAATCTATCTAAAAAGTATCTAACTTCACCAATTCGGGTACTGATTGGAAAATTTGAGGTGGGTGAGCATTTCCTCACCATTACAGCATCATATTCACAGTTATTCAGCAATTTTATATTACGTCTTTTGTTTTAGGACAGTCTTGGCATAGTCACATCCGTGATTCGCAACGTCGGGACCCTTTCCCACGTTTGGAACACTTGAATGTCCACATCTTGGCACCCGCCCTCATTCATGAGACTTGGTAACCTTGAACTCCCCATCCGAGCACAGGCAGCTCACTCGCAGTTGCAGGCTTTGGACGCACATGCGCAGACCAATACTCACTCGCAGTGAATCAGAGCGGCAATTTTCTCTATATGCCTCAGAGGCCACATTTTGGAACTATTGTAGAAACAAACACAAATTCATGTTAAATATAGAACTAAAGCCCTTCTGTTTACCTCACACCATACTAATGTTTCCCCATTAGTTATTACCCAGCAAATAAGCCCCATATATGCGTTTATGCTTACATATCTGATGATTTTCTATCACAAAAACATATACAACAAGCACACATATGCTGCATTTGTTTATATTTAAGCTGTGCATCAGTTCACATCCCCATAACAATACATATTAGTTAATTATTTTGCTTCATGCAAGCAAGATTAGTATTCCCACATGTGTTTTATGTATGCAAATTATTCTAAGGTTGGTTATTCCAACACATCACACCATTAGTAAAGTTAACGTTATGGAACATTGACTTTACGAGGGGCATACAAAATGTTGTTTTTGCCACCTCGCTCCATCAAAACCAGGCATGAGTACGCAAAAAATAACAGCGCTTGGCACTGCAAGTGCAAGTACTCCACCTAGATAGATATCAGTTGCCAACAATATTACAAGGATAATAACTATGCTGACCAAGTTGCAAGTGCTCTATAAAATGTAACTGTCACATCAAATGAGCAGAAGCAAAGACAAGAAACTGAACATTATGAACATCAGAGAAGAACTAGAGACAATTAGGATTAATTCTGAGAATAGTGAATCTGAATCATCTGCTGCCAAAAGACCAACAAGAAAGAGAGGGCCAAGCGAAAATGATGCATCACCTGAGTAGACCTATCTAGCATACGTGTCTGAAGAAGAACACTCAGATGTGGAAATTTATGATGTGCCAAACTATTGCCAATTAATTTTTTTAAATAAACCAAAAGAAGAAAAGCCACCTTGAACTTTTACCTAAATCTTAATGAGCTATTGAAACTAAAGTTTTGAACTTTCTATGTTATTGATTGTTCTTTAAATATCCAGAAGGAACCCAATTGTCTTCCTGAACTCTATGAAATGAATCCTTGAGACAAAAAGAATCTTGGAATCTAATTTTTTAAGTCGAATTCCTGAATATTTTGTTTCCTTTTGTACTTTCTTTTTGCCTTCAGTTTCAGTAGAAGATGGCCAACAGCAGATGCTGTAAAATTTTTAGTATAGTTTCTTTGATAATAACATTTATAGAGTTAAATGACTTAATGCTATGCCTGCTTTCTCCAGCTGGTATGTCTCCCCTTCACTGAGTGAACTAATAACTATACATAATGGCATAAAACACATTAGATTTACACATAGGAATAGATTAGATAGTTTTAGGGTAAATGTGTATTAAAATCTGTTACAGAAGTACACCAGTTTAATGAACAATCAATCAAACAAATAATAAGTTAATTTCAATGCGAGCTATGATTATGCAAAACAACCTTGCGCTAGATATCCTTCTTGCGAGGAGTACAGACTCTGTTAGGTTTTGAGGGTAAGAGAAGGCTGTTCCTTCATTTCTGATAATAATAAGTCTAGTAATGCATATGTTAATAACATCCCTAAAATTTCTCGTGAGGTCAAGGCTTTCAAAGAGTACACCTTGTGGGAATCAGGTGGTTTCTGGTTTGGAGAGATTGGAAATGGCTTTAGAAAGGTTGGTGAATCGTATGGGGCATGTTATGTTAGCCCTTCTAATTAGTTTGCTAATTTGTGCAATAGTTCTGTTTCTTTTGTTTGAATTCTTTCAATTAATAATTTCAAAAAAGGGTCAAAATTTCGGGTGCAAGAAGAAGGAGTCAACAAAGTCAAAGAGGAAGATAGTAAACAGAGTTGGAAGATGTCAATGACCGAGTCTGTGGCTGAGTTAAGATGTTGGATGAATCGAGACTCAAGATACAGAAAGTGATGTATACCCTATTGCAAATAGTTTGGGTATTAGTGATAATTAAATCATAAGTGGGGTGAAACTGGGGAAACCTTTGTACATTTTAACCAAAATATGCATTAATATTGGTTGTTCTGCACCTCAGTTCACACAGTATACTGCAATGTAGCTAATGCAGTTAAAACAAAATCATTACAATGTGTTAAAGTGGGTTTTTACTGGCCTAGGCTAACAAGGCCTTAGTTAGGCCTCAGCGCTATCGTGTTTAAACTGGATGCCATATTATGATGTCCATTTTCTGCTTATATTTTTCGTTTGGCACTACGTGCAGCAAGATATAGAGTGCCTATTTCTGATTGACACTGTTCTCGACCAGCCTGCTGCAGGAAACCATTCTGCAAAAAATTCAAGGTCTTTCCGAATGCTTACTGTATTGCATTTATTCACAATGGTCCTCTGTAGTTTATGCAACTAGTTTGTTCAAATGCCTCTGGATGATATTAGGTCAGAACAGATGTTTCAATATTCATGTAGTGGGTCTGTGCTCAGGTGATAGGGTTATGTGACGTTTTGAGATCAGAAAATTTGATTTGTTGGAGCAATGATCATACCATGCTACTTTGCAGTTTCTATCATTGCCTTGTCTATGCAAAAAAAAATGACATACACCCCTGTAATTTGGGCGGCGAGCCAGAACTCTTTTAAAGGCCTTTGCTGAGCCTCCATTGATGCTGTCTGATTGCTTATCAGTTTTGCTGCACATTTGCTACTCAGTCTATTTCTGCTTTTGACCATTGATTTGTTATTTCTTTTGATAGCCTTCATGGCAAATATCTTTAATATAATTTACAGACGCATCTGAATTTACTATTTTCTGTATTGAACCTTTACATTTGTAATAATCCTTCATTGTTTTCCTAAATTCTATTCTTGGGCTTCCTTTTTGAGTCAGTTCCTTGGTTTGGTTGTATTTTTGAAATGTTATTTTAAAAATTATCTCCAGGGTCACATTGTCTCAGACTCTGAGGTGAACACTTTTGGGCGAGGTACTGTAATACAGATTTCTTAAGGCCGTGCACGCCCACAATGTCATGCATTATAATGGGGAGTGCCCTGGGTGGGAAGTTGAGGTTATAAGCTAGCAATAAATACATTTGCTGAGGGGAATCATAGCATCCTGGCAAACGGACATTTTTCTAAGGACATTGTAGTTCTTTTTTATTATTATGGTGAAGGGCAGTATTTACTATAATGTTCTTCTAGGTTTTTGTCGCTGACCATATATATGGATATATACATAAATAGGGCAAGCGATGCCTGCATAGTGGGAGAGCCGCGTTGTGCATCACTATGGATGTAGCTAATCTGAACTCCAAGCATTTTCCACTGGATTGTGTTGGACGCATTACAAGATTATTCCTGTTCCAACAAATAAACTTTTATTGTTCCAATTCCCTTTTCGCCCTTCAATTGTTTAATCGCTTCTAGGAGTATTTGTTGACTTTATAGATTCTTTTCTTCAACAAAAAAACGACAAACTGTTGCCAATGCATGATTACAAAGGGCTACTGTGTTAATGGCCGCCTTATGCCCCGGTATATTTCTCTGGCTCTGTTCTGTGCCAGGATGCCCTTTGGAGCTCGGTGTTTGCTGTAACAAAAAGCTGCCATCACATTGACAGTCACTGTGGTATGTTGCTGAAACGCCTACCAGCAAATTCGTGTATAATATGATTTCGGGAAAGGCGCTGTTTGCCAGCGAAACCTGACCGCTCCCAGACCCTGATTCAGCTTGCAGTGGCAGGAGACCGCAGGAATGTGCACTTAACAAAGGTAATTGGAGCACAAGTGTTGCATTGTTCGGATATTAATGCTTAGAGGCGATGTTGCATAATGATGTTAGCTTCCAGAATGTATCTGTGTCGGACATATGTTGGCACCACTAGAGTCAGGAAGCGCCGGATGTTGCTCGAACACGTTTTAGTTCAACCACTGGATTAATGTACCTGACCTGCTAACAGTGGACCAGCGATCATTGCAACTCAGAAATATATAAGTAACGGATTCCATGCTAATGGTAAAAAAAAAGGATTAAGCCCTGGTTGTTCCACAAATTTGGAAAAATAACTCCATTGTGTACCTAAACTTGCAAGTGGAGGCTTACAGGCTCTGTTCAAATCTTTATATTAAATGTACAAATTACAAACTGTTGCAGAGCAATACAAGCTGTATCCCAACATAAGAGAAAATGATGTACATATAGTAAAAAAAATATTCAACCACGAGTTACACGCTATGATTTAGATGGATGTTTATACTGGTGAAGGTGAGTTGGCATTAGAATGGCATATGATTTCTACATACAGGATTCTTTAAGAAAGGTAAATCAGGTATCTTGCACATAAAATAGGCGAGATTATGCATTTTGAAAGATCGTTGGCAGGGTCATGTATGGATATCATACAGAGAATGCATACTTTTTTTAAGCAATTCAAGGGATCCTGGAACAAGAGACATTGGATGCAACACAGGGTAACAAGTAGGTTTGACTTGGCTTGGAAAGGTTGGTCTTAAGTTGTCTTCTGTAGGCTAGGTGCTTGAATTAGTTGCTGGTCCTTCGGAAGTCTTCTCCTGGTGGACAGAATCAAGAAAGGTCTCTGAAGAGAATTTGGACAACCAAGGTATTGGAAAGAGGGAATGAGTGTTGGAGCACAGATTAGGTGTGGACCAACTGAGGTTGGCTTATTTCCCTGGTGCTTTGCAGGCACCTCTTTAGGTGATGTCTGTGTGGGCTGAGATACTGAAAGGTCATCTGAGCCGGAACGGACAGACACTGAAGTTGTCCCAGGGTCATGGTGTTTTGAATGTTTTGCTAGACTTGCGAAGTGTATCAGAGGGAGTCCCACCACAAGCACATTGCAGGAGCCCTGCTTCTCTGAAAACGGCAAACAAAGTACATTCTCTTTGTGCCTTATTACCTATGTTTTTCTGAGAAATGCAAGTGTCATGCTGTGCAGAGCTGGTGCCCATTTGAAGTCATCCGTACTTCGAACCTAAGCGTACCTGACACTTTAATACACTTGCTGCAGTAACACACAATTTCTGGTGCGAAAGTCAGCAATTGGAATCTTACAGTGCATTGTTTAGGTTTTCATTTAATTTATTTTTGTGCTGTAATGCGGTTTCCTATTCAGTTTTGTGTTATTTTGTTTAACGCTTAGACATCCTTCCTTTCTGAGGTTTTCATTGACTGCAACTATTGCATTAATATTAGGCCTTCATAGGGATGGAGTCAAATTTATAGTAGTGGTATTGTACTACATTGCCTTGTGCAGAAATTGTGTGGCCTCTTCATCTGTTTAACTACTTAATTTACATTTTTACCAATTTCTTATGCAAATAAAATAGTACGGGCAGGGAAAGAGTAGAAATAGAGGGCGGCGGAGAGAGAGAGTAGTGGGGTAAATGGACATCTGAGAGAGCTATCCACTGAGAGAGTTTGCAGGGATCGACTTCTTATACATGTACTGTAAGAAAACTATGCTGCAGCCACTAACAAGCCCGTAGTTATCTGCAGATATCTTTTAAAATTAGAAGGGAAAGATATATTTGAGGTTGAATAATGTGGCAGCTGTGTTTATTATGCAGAGCATTAGAGGAATGCCATTGATGGAGCTAGAGGCCCAGTCATCTCTAAATAATGCACAACTCATAGATGTTAATGACACAGACACTGCCAGACCTGCACACTGTGACAGCAAAAGAACAAGACTTGGCGCGCCTTTCACTGGACTATCATCTGGAGGGTCAACCCCTCACTTGATCCTAATACTACTAGTGAAATTATTTTGCTGAGGAAAAAACATAAGAACTCAAAAATCTCCGGTTCATAAAATCAGAACAAAAACATTGAAGGAGAAAAACAGTAAAGGGGTTACACTAAACTTTAGTGTGATGGTTGTGCATATGGTTTATCTTAGGGTTAGGATAAGGGAAAGGGATAGGAATTAAATAAGCGTTCGGGCAAGAATAGAGTATAAAGTTTGGGTGGGGTGAAGGATAGCCTGAAGGAAGGAAAAGACGACAGATAGGAGGAACATATAGATGTATGCCCTCTTGTGCACCAGACTAAATTGATTATAGCTGTACATGACAAAGAATTAGGATTGCATTATATATACACACTGCTTTGAGAAAAGAATTCGGCAGCTGCATTACTCGTGCAAAACCTATTAGCACAGTTGAATCTTGTATACATAAACACTTTAAGACCATACTTTAGGAACTCGTGTGGGTGAATTAACTTGTCTGTACAATTTTTAGCCAAAATCTCAAGGAGAAACTGCTGGAGAGAATGAGGAATTGCCAGGATAATCAGACCAAAAATTACTGAATCTCATCGCTTCCTCAACTCCCTTCCCTATATAGAGAGGCATAGTCACGCTTGATGCTGATACCCCTGTCTCTTTTTCTTTTTTTGGTTTTACACCCTGGACTTCTGCCTGGGAGAAGGTACCAGGAAGAGCGGGTATTCCCCGAAGAACAGAGGGAGAACACTTACGTTTCTGCTCATAACTAACAATAAAATCATGCAATAAAAGCAAAAGACAGTCTCGTATTTTCTGTACCCCACAACACTGTGAATTTTCATTTTCCCATAATCCAAGAAAGTAAGTATTTAGCTGTAATTTGGATATTCTTCTAAATGTGTCTTCCCAGACAATTTTGCCCCTTTAGTATGAAAATGGGTCACTTAAGCAAAGTTTTGCTTTCTCAAGGCCTTATTGCCTCATTCCAGAGATTTTCAAGGAGACCTGCCACATTATAGAGCGCGGGAGGGAGAGATGTGCCTGGTGGATCAGTGTGAGGTCAGGAAATATGTATTTTCTCTGGCCCATTGGCCTTTTTAAACACCTTCCTTGTTCATTTGATTCACAAAGTCCTTTTCAAGATCATAAGAGAAAGGCTTCAAGTGGAATTTTGAGACCCTCGTTGGAAAAAGATAAGGTAGTTTCTCTATCTCTTGTTGTTGGCATTGTGGACGCAGCGTATGTTCTACCCATTCCCTTTCCCATCATGTTTTTTCCCAACTGAAACCATACCTCAGGCTGATGACTTGAAAGCTGAGCAGTTTTGTTGACTGTGCCTGGGTGTTTCGAAGAATTTGTTATTTCCATCCAGCAATCCAAACATCTTCTCTCCCCCAGGCTTTATATACATCACTGGTCTTCAGGATTGGTATAAAACAATCTGTCTCAACCACTTTCATGTTAACCCATTCAATTTCTCTGTTTTCCTGATAATGTTTTAAAGATAGGTTTGGTTTGCTGGTCCCAATCCTAAGGATCCAGTGGGCTGTAGATTAAGTGTTAATGGACCCATTGGTCAGACCTACTCAAGTGGCTTGCCTTCCCCAATCCCTTAATTTATTTTGTTACCCTTCATCGTGGCAAAGTCTCCTGCTGTCTGAGCGTTCCTTAGTGTTAAGCTGTGTGAGAAGTTGGCCTGATATTCAGTGTTAACTATTCTAGTGATCACTATGTATCAGTCCAAACAACCCTTATGGTGATTGGTTGTAAGTCAACCGATAGACCAGCTATCCTAGTAGCATGGACAAGAGCAGTCTTCGGGCTAAACTCTAGAGGGCGTGTAAAGCCAGCTGTTATACCATCACATATACCCCTTGAACACCAAGTGAAAGGACACCACACAAGTGTTATGAAAATAAACAGTGTATTTATTTAGATCACAACAGCCCTGTACTCTTTATGAGGACAGGGTACTAAGCACACAACAAAACTCTTACGAAAATACTTTAAGTTGCACAATTTACACAAATGCCCGAGGGGCACGGAAAACCATATACTATGGAAGTGGAATGCGAAATTACTAGCAGGTAAGTACTGGACTAATAGGCTTTGGAATTGCTAGGACTACGTTACTGAACCTTCAGATTACTAGTAGGAGGCCTAGGGGACTCGGGTGCAGAGTGTGCACTCTCACGCGGGATGCGGGACAAAGTCTATGGAGGCTAGTAAAAGCAAAGTTAGTGTTCTCGGGCGAACCCGATAAGGTAGGCTGAAAACGAGAGTGGATCTGGACCCTTGGATAGTGAGGCTATGCTGGGGCACCGAAATGCCGAAGTTACCTAGCCCAGGGGCGGCGGCTGCATAGGTCTGAAAAGACGTCGGAGACCTTCGTTGACGAACCAGGTAGCCTGAAAGAAGGAGTTGCTGGCAGGCGACCAGTGAAGATTGTTCGGTGGATCCAAGCCTGGATCGAAGATGGAAGACACCTGTAAGCAGAGGGGACCAAGTCCTGAATCACTAGCCAGTAATCAGATGGGCACCAGGATGGCACCGGATGGAGTCACCTCGACCAGGTGAGTGGGCGACGCTGGGCTCTGCAGTCTCACGGACCAGGAGGCGTTGTCGGCAACAAGGATGGAGGTGCGAGCTGTCCCACGATGGTTGATGCTGTCGACGTCGCTGGACCCAGGATTGGGGCAACAAGTCTTGGCAAATTCAAGCCCACGCGGTGGACCTAAAATGGCGTCTGGAGTGGACCAGGAGGGTCCGGGGTGCTCCTCTTTTGGAAGGGAGCAAGGGCCAGTCTGGAGCAACTAGACTAGCAGTGATGATGTCGTTGATCGTCGTCAGGAAGGCCACAAGCCAGCGGGCTAGTAGCCAGACAACGCGGTGAGCAGCCAAAAAGCAGAAGGGCCCCACGCAGATCTCGTGGATGCTGGGGGGCTGGTCTTCGGTGCTGGAGCTGCTCAGGGTCGGGGCTTCTCGGACCCCAAAGCACTCACCAGAGGATCCCTCGGCGGTCGTGCTGGATAGAAGTCGTGCAGTTCTGATGATGGCCGGTCCCTCGAGGTCTTGTCGCACCTACGGTTCTCAGCTTAGCTGTAGAGGTAGGTAGAGGTCAGAGGTGCCAGGGAAGCCGGGTCTCGTTGTGCTGGTCGGTCGGATTCCGGAGGAAGGACGTGCAGCAAACCGCAGAGTTCTTAGATGGTGCCTGCAGATGCAGGGTGACTACTCCTTAGTCACAAGGGAGAAATCTTAAGAAGAAGTCGAGAGTTCCTTTCATAGAAAGTAGTTTCTTTATTCAAAGATGATCTAATTTGGAAGGGTCCCCGCTCCTGCCTTTATCCTAAAGAAAAGGGGTGGGTACGCGACTAGGTCTGCCCTAGGGGTGGGACCAGGAAGGGGGGTGGTTACACCCCTCTCCCATGCCGGACTTTCCCCAGCTCAGGGGCTGGTGTGCCCCTGGAACTGGTTCTAGCCGGCAGATGCGTAGTGAGCACCGGGGTGCCACTTGCAGTCACCTTCCTGTAAAGCCCTGCCTACCCAGGATACACAAAACCCTGTCTGGGATGGTGCTAGCACCGCCCCTGACAGGAAACCCTTTGTCCAAGCTCCCCTCGCTGGAAGGACTCCCAGCTGCACGGGGTCAGACTTGTGTCTGTGGTGGCAGCATCCATTTTGTGATGCTGAGGCTCGAGTTAACTTTAACCGGGGTTCACAGTTACATACATGTTGTGTCCCTCTAGAATGGTGGAATGCTAACCCCGTCGCCAGAATTGGCGAGGGGTTAGTATTCCAATTTGTATGACACCTTACTCGACATGTTTTGATAAAGCGATACCAAAGATAGTATTTAACCGTGAGGATTGTAATGCACTTAAGAGTATATGGTATGCGTTATCATGGAACAGCTATTAGGACTTGGTTCCGCAAGCTGCAAACGGGCTCAGCTCATGCCAGAGCACCATCTCACACGATTCCAAGCACTCTGCCTACAGGATCGTCAAGGCCTGCCATAGGAGTGACTGATAGGAATCTGTGTGTCCATTTTAGGGTTAGATATAGGTATACTATATCTAAAGCAAAGGGTGATTACACCACCTTGCCCCAGCTGTCGTGCAGCCAGTTGTGTCAGATTTAGATGGCCATCCAGGGGGGGCATAATACATGCTTCAGCCCCTGGTAGGCCCTGGGTACACCTATGCCCTGAGTTAAGGGTCTGATAAGGTGGCCCAGTTCCAATTGTAAATGTACCTAGGGTACATGGAATCCATTTTAGAGAGAGAGCAGTAGGCCTGGGGTCCTGATTGGCAGGGCCCCGGGTCAACTAAGTCGGAAAACCAGCAAAACACCAGGCAAAAAGTTGGGGGCAACCATAGTCAGGTATCCACCTTCCTACACAACCCCCCCCCCCCCCCCAAACGAAAGGAGATAAGGCTATCCTTGACCAGGTAAGCCTATATTGCCTGAGTGGCCATATGAGGTGGTACATGCACTGGCATGGTTACCCCCTGTATCATGGTCCACTAAGCAACCCCTCACCCTAAGGGTATCTGAGGGTCTCCACCATAGGGAATCACTACCTGTGGTGTGCTTTGGCAAAGTAAAAGGCTGGTGTGGGAATGGAGTACTGAAGTGAGACTCTACTACTGTTGGGCTCAACTTCCTCCAATCACTATCCACCATATGTGCCTTTCTTTCCAGTACTGAGTTGCTATGAGCTCTCAGAGTCAACCTCTGGCTACCTAAAGCTGGAGGCTGAGTCCCTCTGTTTGGCTTACTGGAGGGACAGGTCAGGTTTGGGGTTTTTAGGCCCCAGGTTTGGCTGTGCCCAGCAGTGTCCAGCTGTGGGAGTTCCCTAACTAAGTTTAAGGGGGATCCCTCAGGAGTTTGTTTTATTTTCACTTGGCTAGGGCTACTAGCTTCAGTGATCCTAATCTGCTGATTGGGGATTTTTGGACAGGGGGCCCTTTGGGGTCCACCACTGGCCTTCCTGACCTCTACAGCCCTGGGCTGACGGAGGCAGGGTAGAGAGGTGCAGGCTACCTGCTCCAGACTGGGTCCCACCTGGGAAGGGTCCACTGTCATCAGGGGCTCTGTCAGGCTAGGCCTGACTACCTCTGGGGCAGTTCCTTCACCAGGGGTAGAGTCAGTTCCCTGAGGAGGCTGGCTCTCACCTAGTGTCTGGGAGGGGGAAGACTTTTCTTCCTCCTCAATGCTCTCAGTTTGGGTGGAGTGATCCATTGTTTCAGGCTTCACAACCCCACTATCTGTCTGAGTAGAGGCTGAGAGCATTTCTACCTTGCCAACCTTTTCAGGAGGGCACTCAGTCTGTGTTTGGGCGGTGACTGTCACAGCCCTCCTATCCTGTTCAGGAAAGTCTGTCTGAGCCTGGGCAGTGGCTACCACTGCTTTTCCAACCTTTTCAGGGACGACTGGTGCTTGGACTGGGGCTGTAGCTATTACTGCCCCACTAACCTTTCTGGGTAGGCCTATCATCCTGGAGTGAGTTTCTTGCTCCACCTCAGCCCATGCTGAGAGTTCCAGGTCATTCCCCAGTAAGCAATCTACAGGTAAGTTATCTGTCACTGCCACTCTCATGGGCCCTGTGACATTACTCCAACTGAGCTCGACTACTGCCATGGGATGCCTTCTTTTCACTCCATGAACGTCTGTCACCTGATAAAGGAAACCAGGGGTCAGTTGAGCAGAGGGGACCAGATGGTCAATCACCATGGTGATGCTGGCCCCTGTGTCTCTGTATGCCTCAACTTTCTGACCATTGATAAAGGGCTCTTGTCTATACTTTCCCAAAATAATAATAATAATACAGAAGCTTGTTAAGCGCGAACAGCTACCTCTGGGGAGGTGTCCCGGCGCTAGCGAGTCCTACAGCAAGAGTGAGTAGTCAGGAGAAAGAACAGGATTATTGAGTAAAGAGCCATGTTTTTAGGAGTTTCCTAAAGCTGGCTTCTGAGGTGGCGGATTGGATGGCAGGTGGCAAAGTATTCCAAAGTTTCGCCGTGCCGGCCGAAAAGGATCTGCCTCCAAGTCTAGCTTTCCTCACGCGCGGTACCGTAAGCTTGAGCAAGGAGTTTGAACGCAGCTCTCGTTTTTGGTGGTAGCGAGGGAGTCGGAGTTTTAGATAATTGGGACACGTGCCTTTTAGTGCTCTGAAAGCCAGGGTCAGCACTTTGAACTTAATTCTGCTTGCCACTGGCAGCCAATGCAGCTCGTGCAGATGCGGAGAGATGTGCTGCCTAAAAGGGACACGTTTTATCAATCTCGCAGCCGCATTCTGCACTATCTGTAAGCGTTGCACCGCATATTTGGGTAGACCAAGATAGAGGCCATTAGAATAGTCGAGTCGAGATGTGATTGTTGCGTGAACGACCGTTTTTCGACATTCGACTGGTAGCAGGGGCAGAAGTTTCCGCAAATTTCTGAGTTTATGCAGGCAGCCAGCGGTGAGCTGTTGTATATGCGGCAGGAAAGACAGGTTCTCATCCCATTTTACTCCGAGATTTTTTGCATGGGTTCCGGGAGATGGGGAACCAGTAGTGAAGTTGGCAAACCCCATGCCAGTCTCACAGACAAGAGTGTTGTTAGGGGACCTGGCTAGGCCATAGTCCACCTGGTTTCCCAAAGTAATGCCCACCACATTCTTGGGGGCACTCCCACCACCTGGGGGATTACCACTAGTGGTAACAGGAGGTCTGGGAGCATTACTTGGGGGTATGTTCTCCTTATTGCTGTTGGCCTTGGGACAACTGCTGTCAGTTTTGTAATGGCCTACCTGTTTGCAGGTATGACAATAAGGTTTCTTTTGGGTTTTGAGAGAAGTTTGGGACCCACCCTTTTCAGAGGAATTTTGGGGCCCTGTGGTTTGATCAGAAGATTTATTCCCACCCTTCTCTTGAGGCTTGGTTGATTCCTTCTTTTGGTCACCACCCTGCTTCTTAGGCCTGACCCTGGTTCTGACCCATTTGTCTGCCCTCTTACCCAATTCTTGTGGAGAGGTCAGATCAGAGTCTACCAGGTGTTGGTGTAATAACTTGTTCTGACAATTACTTAAGATTTGCTCTCTCATAATTAGATTGTACAATCCTTTAAAATCAGTAACCTTACTTCCCAGTAGCCAGCCTTCAAAAGCCTTAGTGGCACAATCAACAAAGTCATTCCAATCCTGAGACTGAGTTTTCTGGGTATCTCTGAACATCAACCTGTACTGTTCAGTGGTTAAACCAAACCCATCAACCAGTGTATTCTTCAGGACTTGGTAATTGTTAGCATCCTCAGCTCTAGTAGTGAGGAGCTTATCTCTACCTTTGCCTTCAAAGGAGAGCCACAAGATAGCTCCCCACTGACTCTGAGGGACACACTGTACAGTGCAGGCCCTTTCCAAAGCAGTCATCCATTTGTGGATGTCATCCCCTTGTTTAAAGGGGGGCACTATCTTACTCAGGTGTCTAGTGTCTAAACTCCTGTCTTTTTCTCTTGGGAGAATGCTGCCACCAGTGGGGTCTGCCCCACACAATTTCTGCTCTCTAGCAAAGGCAAGCCTCTCTTTGGCCAGGGCAAGTTCTTCCCTTTCAATCCTCAGATTGGCTTCCCTCATCTTAGCTTCATGCTCCCTTCTCTTAGGCGATGACATCCCTCTATGAGAAGAGGTCTGAGAGCCATTGGTTCGAATGGATCTGTTAGAGCCTCTGGACAGAGACCTAACTCGTCCACTCCCAATGTTAAGTCTGCCTGAGAGTGGCTCTGGGGGTCCCCCAAATCCATTCTCATGCCTACTTGGACCTGGTGAGTCTCCTGACTTCTACCTGTCCCTTGTCTGCCTCATCCTCTGATAACTCCTCTTCCTCCTCCTCCTCCTCAGCATCATCTGCTGCCTGGAGGTGGTGGTCAGGGTTACTAAAGGGTCCCTCTAAGGGGGGCATATTCCCATCTGGATGAGAAGGATCTGTGTTGGCAGCCTTCCTAGCATCATAAGTCTCTAAGAGACCAATCAGAAAGGGAATGGTAGGGTTAGAACCCTGTTTTAGCTTCCTGTAGGTACACAATTGTCTCATCTCCTGGAAGCTAAGTGCTGCATATCTGGACATGACCTGTGGAGGGTCAACTGACGCAAGGGGAGACTCAGAGTTTCCTCCTTTGTCTGACATGCTGCTTTTCTAGTGTGGTGTAAGTGATGCATCTACCTACACTATATGTTTGCCTACTGATCCCTTGCTAAGAGATGTAGTCAAGGTGTGCTAAGCCTTGTTGAACTACAACAGCTGGTTCAGTAGAACTCAGAGTATTCTAAGCTAAGTTATATGTGCCTAATACTTATGTGAGCTTTCACAAAGATATTCTTAGGATACGTGTGATAAAACAACAGCAAGCTCAAATCCCAACCGCTGCTCACCAATGTGAGAAGTTGGCCTGATATTCAGTGTTCACTATTCTAGTGATCACTATGTATCAGTCCAAACAACCCTTATGGTGATTGGTTGTAAGTCAACCGATAGACCAGCTATCCTAGTAGCATGGACAAGAGCAGTCTTCGGGCTAAACTCTAGAGGGCGTGTTAAGCCAGCTGTTATACCATCACATATACCCCTTGAACACCAAGTGAAAGGACACCACACAAGTGTTATGAAAATAAACAGTGTATTTATTTAGATCACAACAGCCCTGTACTCTTTATGAGGACAGGGTACTAAGCACACAACAAAACTCTTACGAAAATACTTTAAGTTGCACAATTTACACAAATGCCCGAGGGGCACGGAAAACCATATACTATGGAAGAGGAATGCGAAATTACTAGCAGGTAAGTACTGGACTAATAGGCTTTGGAATCGCTAGGACTACGTTACTGAACCTTCAGATTACTAGTAGGAGGCCTAGGGGACTCGGGGGCAGAGTGTGCACTCTCACGCGGGATGCGGGACAAAGTCTATGGAGGCTAGTAAAAGCAAAGTTAGTGTTCTCGGGCAAACCCGATAAGGTAGGCTGAAAACGAGAGTGGATCTGGACCCTTGGATAGTGAGGCTATGCTGGGGCACCGAAATGCCGAAGTTACCTAGCCCAGGGGCTGCGGCTGCATAGGTCTGAAAAGACGTCGGAGACCTTCGTTGACGAACCAGGAGCCTGAAAGAAGGAGTTGCTGGCAGGCGACCAGTGAAGATTGTTCGGTGGATCCAAGCCTGGATCGAAGATGGAAGACACCTGTAAGCAGAGGGGACCAAGTCCTGAATCAATAGCCAGTGATCAGATGGGCACCAGGATGGCACCGGATGGAGTCACCTCGACCAGGTGAGTGGGCGACGCTGGGCTCTGCAGTCTCACGGACCAGGAGGCGTTGTCGGCGGCCAGGATGGAGGTGCGAGCTGTCCCACGATGGTTGATGCTGTCGACGTCACTGGACCCAGGATTGGGGCAACAAGTCTTGGCAAATTCAAGCCCACGTGGTGGACCTAAAATGGCGTCTGGAGTGGACCAGGAGGGTCGGGGGTGCTCCTCTTTTGGAAGGGAGCAAAGGCCAGTCTGGAGCAACCAGACTAGCAGTGATGATGTCGTTGATCATCGTCAGGAAGGCCACAAGCCAGCGGGCTAGTAGCCAGACAACGCGGTGAGCAGCCAAAAAGCAGAAGGGCCCCGCGCAGATCTCGTGGATGCTGGGGGGCTGGTCTTCGGTGCTGGAGCTGCTCAGGGTCGGGGCTTCTCGGACCCCAAAGCACTCACCAGAGGATCCCTCGGCGGTCGTGCTGGATAGAAGTCATGCAGTTCTGATGATGGCCGGTCCCTCGAGGTCTCGTCGCACCTACGGTTCTCAGCTTAGCTGTAGAGGTAGGTAGAGGTCAGAGGTGCCAGGGAAGCCGGGTCTCGTTGTGCTGGTCGGTCGTATTCCGGAGGAAGGACGTGCAGCAAACCGCAGAGTTCTTAGATGGTGCCTGCGGATGCAGGGTGACTACTCCTTAGTCACAAGGTAGAAATCTTAAGAAGAAGTCGAGAGTTCCTTTCGTAGAAAGTAGTTTCTTGATTCAAAGATGATCTAATTTGGAAGGGTCCCCGCTCACGCCTTTATCCTAAAGAAAAGGGGTGGGTACGCGACTAGGTCCTGCCCTAGGGGTGGGACCAGGAAGGGGGGTGGTTACACCCCTCTCCCATGCCGGACTTTCCCCAGCTCAGGGTCTGGTGTGCCCCTGGAACTGGTTCTAGCCGGCAGATGCGTAGTGAGCACCAGGGTGTCACTTGCAGTCACCTTCCTGTAAAGCCCTGCCTACCCAGGATACACAAAACCCTGTCTGGGATGGTGCTAGCACCGCCCCTGACAGGAAACCCTTTGTCCAAGCTCCCCTCGCTGGAAGGACTCCCAGCTGCAGGGGGTCAGACTTGTGTCTGTGGTGGCAGCATCCATTTTGTGATGCTGAGGCTCGAGTTAACTTTAACCGGGGTTCACAGTTACATACATGTCGTGTCCCTCTAGAAGGGTGGAATGCTAACCCCGTCGCCAGAATTGGCGAGGGGTTAGTATTCCAATTCGTATGACACCTTACTCGACATGTTTTGATAAAGCGATACCAAAGATAGCATTTAACCGCGAGGATTATAATGCACTTAAGAGTATATGGTATGCGTTATCATGGAACAGCTATTAGGACTTGGTTCCGCAAACGGGCTCAGCTCATGCCAGAGCACCATCTCACTCGATTCCAAGCACTTAGCCTTCAGGATTGTCAAGGCCTGCCATAGGAGTGACTGATAGGAATCTGTGTGTCCATTTTAGGGTTAGATAAAGGTATACTATATCTAAAGCAAAGGGTGATTACACCACCTTGCCCCAGCTGTCGTGCAGCCAGTTGTGTCAGATTTAGATGGCCATCCAGGGGGGGCATAATACATGCTTCAGCCCCTGGTAGGCCCTGGGTGGATATATGACGTTACCACGCGTACTTTTAGCACGCATACCATTACCACAGATTTTTTACAACGCAGGTCATGTTACAACGGATACCATTACAACGCAATACACTACAACGCACATACTATTACAACGCATACCATTACAACGTAAGTATAGGTAAGTATATATATTTTGGTAATATTTAATTTAATAATTCATTATTATATTTTAAATAATTATTTTTTAAATATTTAATTTAATTATTCATTATTTAATCATTAAACAATTATATTAATGAAATTATTTTTAATTGTAATTTTTAAAAATATATATTAAAAATACCCCAGTAACCCAAAACCCAAACCCAGCCCTAAAACCTAAAAATACCCCTGTACCCCAAAACCCAAACCCAGCCCTAAAACCTAAAAATACCTCTGTACCCCAAAACCCAAACCCAACCCTAAAACCTAAAAATACCCCTGTACCCCAAAACCCAAACCCAACCCTAAAACCTAAAAATACCCCTGCACCCCAAAACCCAAACCCAGCCCTAAAACCTAAAAATACCCCTGTACCCCAAAACCCAAACCCAGCCCTAAAACCTAAAAATACCCCTGTACCCCAAAACCCAAACCCAGCCCTAATTCCTAAAAATACCCCTGTACCCCAAAACCCAAACCCAGCCCTAAAACCTAAAAATACCCCTGTACCACAAAACCCAAACCCAGCCCTAAAACCTAAAAATACCCCTGTACCCCAAAACCCAAACCCAGCCCTAAAACCTAAAAATACCCCTGTACCCCAAAACCCAAACCCAACCCTAAAACCTAAAAATACCCCTGTACCCCAAAACCCAAACTCAGCCCTAAAACCTAAAAATACCCCTGTACCCCAAAACCCAAACTCAGCCCTAAAACCTAAAAATACCCCTGTACCCCAAAACCCAAACCCAGCCCTAAAACCTAAAAATACCCCTGTACCCCAAAACCCAAACCCAGCCCTAAAACCTAAAAAACCCCTGTACCCCAAAACCCAAACCCAGCCCTAAAACCTAAAAATACCCCTGTACCCCAAAACCCAAACCCAGCCCTAAAACCTAAAAATACCCCTGTACCCCAAAACCCAAACCCAGCCCTAAAACCTAAAAATACCCCTGTACCCCAAAACCCAAACCCAGCCCTAAAACCTAAAAATACCCCTATACCACAAAACCCAAACCCAGCCCTATAACCTAAAAATACCCCTGTACCCCAAAACCCAAACCCAGCCCTAAAACCTAAAAATACCCCTGTACCCCAAAACCCAAACCCAGCCCTAAAACCTAAAAATACCCCTGTACCCCAAAACCCAAACCCAACCCTAAAACCTAAAAATACCCCTGTACCCCAAAACCCAAACCCAATACCCCAATACTTACCTTTAAACTTACCTAAACTTACGATGTAATGGTATGCGTTGTAATAGTACCTGCGTTGTAAAAAAATGCGTGGTAAAGGTATCCGTGGTAATGGATCCTGCGTGGTAATGGATCCGTGGTAACGGTACTGCGTGGTAAAAAATCTGTGGTAACAGTTACATACCGCCCTGGGTACACCTATGCCCTGAGTTACAGGGTCTGATAAGGTGGCCCAGTACCAATTGGAAATGTACCTAGGGTACATGGAATCCATTTTAGAGAGAGAGAGCAGTAGGCCTGGGGTCCTGATTGGCAGGGCCCCGGGCCAACTAAGTCGGAAAACCAGCAAAACCAGCAAAACACCAGGCAAAAAGTTGGGGGCAACCATAGTCAGGTATTTTTAGCATTTGGTAATTTGATGTATGGTACAAGATCACTATTAGAACAGTTAATGTTATAGCTTCATTAACTGTAAAACATTGAGCTATTGACTATAACATTGATACTAAACAGGCTCATTTATGTTTAATTACCTTAGGTTGCAATGGATCGTCAAAGTGAAATTGCCAAACCCTAACCTGAGGTAATTGTTTAGTTGTTGGCCTCCTTGTCGACTTCATCCATATTCTGAGCCCCTATTTGGTCCTAAAGAATATATCTGGCTTTAACTGCAGTCCGTTGTGACTTCCTCAGCTTTTTCCTATCACGCTCCTATCTGGGGGATTCTTTCATTAAACCCCTGTATGTTAGTTTGGGAGTCCACTGTTATCTGTAATACTTAGAACTGTAGTTATTAAATGCTCATCTCCATCGCTGGGTAGATGGATTAAGTTTGTTATCGCTGATACATGTCTTCATGCACAGGCGGTCTCTGATGATAAAATATAAATCATTTAGACATAACCAAGGCCAGTTTAGAGGAGAGTACCCCTTTTAGAAATCATGACAAGTAGTTGATTCAGCCACCACTTCTACTTTCATGGTTGTACCGTGGTAATTCGATTTGTTTACTGAGAAACAGCATCAGTTTGTTTTTAACAGTTTGACTTGCTTCACTTTGAAGTACAAGTGAGGTGCATTGCATGAATTAGTTTCAATGTTGTGAGAGGCTGGCCTGGTATATGATGTCCACTAATGTATGTGGGCACATTGCACCAGTCCAGACAACACTTATGGTGATTTAAGAGGTCTTAGACAACCTTAGAAAGCTCTCTAAGTGGTAGCTGGACAGAGCAGCCTTCAGGCTTAGTCCAGAAGGAGTGTAAAGCAGCTTGTCGTACCAGAATGCAATCTTATAGTATAGATTATGTGAAAAAGAACCACACCAAGTATTTATAAAAATATATATTTATTATATAATACTCTCTAGTACCTTCCAGTATCTCGAACATGGAGATAAACACAATGTACACAATACTTTAGCAAAGAAACACAGTATATAGCACAAAATACACAGTGGTCCCAGAGGGGGACCAAAGCATACACTAAAAAAGTGGTATAAGAACCATGACTCGAGTCAAGACAGTGCCGAGAGGATGTAGAACTGCTAGGATCCCAAGGAACCACCCAAGGTGAGTACATAGGGACCCCATGGAGACAGTGTGAAGTGTGGAAACCCAACCTTGTGCTCCAAATAACTCTATGTACAAGTCATGTTTGGAAATTTAAAGATTAAGGACCCTTTCCAGTAGACCCTGAAGAAACCCCGTGGAAGACAGAAGGTTGGAGAGCCACCCCACCCATGGATACCCTGGTACCCACATTACCTACACCAGGAAAGCGGGGCGAATATGTGTGAGATGGTGTCGGAAACAGCCGTCAAACCCAATGGAGGACTTCAGGAAAGGGCTGCTGCTGGAAGAGGAGAAAGTGTTAGTGGGAATCAAAATGTGGATTCTTGAAGAGGAGTACCTGAAAGCAGAGGGGACAGAGTCTATGCCACTCAGGAATGACCAGTAGACTCGGAAGATAAATGCCCTCCAATGTCGGGGGCTTCAGGGAGGATGACGATGACCTTGACTCTGCAGGTGTGAGGATCAGGCAATGCAGAGGAAGACCAGGAGCTGTGCACAAGCTGTCCCATGAAGGATGGCGTTACAGAGCCCACAGAGTCCAGAGGAGCTCAGGGTCTGCAGACCGGTCGACTTAGTTGCTGTGCCTACAAATGCAGAGGAGTGACTCCTTCACTCCAAGGGAGATTACTTAAGGTGTCTTTGATGCTTCACAGACCTTGGAAAGTTCCTGTGTTATGCACAGGCACACACGATGCAGCAGACTGGAAGGAGACCAAGGCAGGCCCAAATGACGTTCAGTGAAGTCCCGAGTGCCCAGACGGTAGAAGTGCAGTGGTGTCTGATCTGAATCTTATCCCACCAATAAACTAGGGACCTACACCCAGGTAAGCCCTTAAGTACCCTAGGGAAAGGGTTGGGAAGATTCAGGGGACCCTCCCAGGGGAGGGTCTGGACATGGGGGAGGTTACTCCCATGTTCTTTTTTCAGTTTCAAGCGGGAGCCACCGGCTACCAGAACTGGTTTGAACTGGACTATGCATGGGGACACCAAGTGTGCCCCTCATGCAGACTTTCGGGCACTGGCAAGCGCACCCACTCGGTCCCAATACACTAAATCAAGTCTGGGAGGTGGTCACACCTCCCTGTGACAGGATGCCTATTGTTCCACCTTCCTCTGCTCAAGCTTGGCTCAGCAGCAGGGGGGCTGAAATGTGTCCCTGGTCGGCAGCAACCATTTTGTGCTGTCCGGTCTGGAAGACTAGTACTGGAAACATTGAGAGCCTAACAGAGGGTTCTTCCAGTGCTTGGAATCATACCTCCCACACTGTTTACGTTGTGGGGTATGATTCCAACATGCTTGATACCAAATATGATAGGATTCATTGTAGCCGTTTTCAAGATCGTCATCGCATAATTACTCATTGCCCCTCTATATAGAATATTGCTGCTTCACTGACAGCCTGGGAGAATGGACTCCGTAGGCTGCAGGTGTGTCCTGCTCATGCAGGGGCACCCCCTCACTTAGAACCAAGCACCCTGCCCTCAGAATTGCAAAGGCCTACTTTAGGGGTGACTTAAGGTTTTAAGTGCAGTGACCCTTAGATATAGTAAACCTATATCTTTAGTAAGTGGTGTATGCACCAACTTACCCAGGCTACAATGGCAGGTCTGTAGTTCCATTTTGCATGGTCTCCCATGGGTGGCATAATGCATGCTTCAGCCCATTGGGGACCTCTGGGGTACCTATACCCTGGGTACCATAGTACCATATACTAGGCACTGATAATGGTACCCCGGTATCCATTCTGGAGTGTACCTAGGTATTCAATACAACAATTTAGGGAGAAAGCAGATAGACTGAGGTCCTGATTAGCAGGACCTTAGTCAGACTAGTCATAATACAGCTTAGCACCAGGCAAAAAGTGGGGGTAACCATAGAAGTATATCCTACTTTCCTACAAATGTACTGTGTGTTTTGTTTCCTGACAGTAGTTACAAATAACTAACACAGATTTCGAACTTTGACATTACACAAATATAAATATAGAGTTTTTCCCAAATGCCCTTAACCCTAACACATATTTATATTCCACACATTTAACTCTATCACCCCGAATCAAAAGCCTATTCCCCCAATCTTGAAACATATACCCCAAATCCATAACTCTGTACATTGTACCGTTAACCTCGAACATTTAGTCCTTTACGCATAAACCCACCCCCTATCCCCTTTACCCCAAACCATTAAATCTTAATGCCCAAAAACATTTCCCCAGACCCTTACTCATACACCCCAAAACCAAAACCATTAACGCCATACCCTTATCCACTGTACCCTAATTTCCTTGTCCCCTATGCCCCTAATCCTTAATTCCTAACCCTTAACTCACAACCCCTTAATATCAAACACTTAACCATGTACCTCACACCTTAACCCTATACAGTTAACCTCTAACTCCAAACCCTTAACATTAATACATTACACTCATAACCCCTTCCATGTCTTTAGATCAATGTATCTTAGGAACATACACTTTGGGAACTTGTAGTTTTTCGGGCTATTTACTTTCAAGCTTATAAATCTTATTTTTCAGAAGTGTTGCTTTCAATGTTTTGAGGCAATATTGCTATTGGTGATTATTACAGGCTTCATGTGGAGGATTTCACTTATTATTTTTTTGCTGTAAAAAAAACTGTTTCTGTAAGTCTGTTTAGTTCACTGGTCCACTTTGTAGAGTTGTGTCTTTTCAAGGATTTGGCTTGTGCACTGAACTCCACACTAGTGTTTGTTCTTTCAAGTAAGAGGTGTCAAATTATAGCCAATAGAGTTCTGCCAATAATGTCCTAAGTACTGCAATAACTATGGTGAAACACATAGGTTGGTAATGCCTTCAGTAATCAATAATAAACTTTGTTAAACTTAGGTCATGATTATGATCTTGATTATGGAATACTCCGTCACAATTGTGACAGATATACTGTCCGCCATATCACAATCCCATTATATCATATGGAACTTGTAATACAGCGGACAGGATATCCGTCACATTTGTGATGGAGTATCCCATCCTACTAGATTGTAATCAGGCCCTTAGTCCTTCAGATCAGTTGGAAGGATTTAATCTTCTCCAGCCTAGATCTGCAACTTGGGCGCACACACAAAAATGTGGCTGTGATTCCTTTAGAAGGACTCCAAGTGGAACGGCATGTAATGAGGGTGACCAGTAAGTAATGAAGCCACACTTTTATACACAGGTAGAAAGGCATGGAGTGATGGTGACCAGTAAGTAATGTAGGCACACATTTATACAGAAGTAGTGCAGGAGCAGGTTAAATACTCAGGTAATTCAGCTTGGGAATGGAATGGGCTGCCTATAGTGCAAACATTTTCCCAGGGGCCAAAATCTTTGGTCGGAGGTGTGACCGGTGAATGCATTGATTCAAGCAAGCAAGCAGGGTGCGGTCAAGGTGGGGAGGGGTGTGAGGTATAGGAGTGTGTAGGGGAGTAAGGCATGTACATCTAGTGGCTGAATTGCACAATGTTAAAATACAAAACTTGGGATCAATCTCGCTTCACTTCCTCCCAGTGCTTTATTGATAAAATGATAGGTGCCAGTGATCAAAGCGCTGCTCACACATTTGTGGCTGGCGCTATAAAGTGTCAGAGCGTGAATAGCAAGGTTGTACAGTCCTGAGTCCACCTCAGGCCTCTTTATTTCACTGCCAGACAATCCATGTCATGTTATCTCACTT
Organism: Lissotriton vulgaris; assembly: GCF_964263255.1. Classification (NCBI taxonomy): domain Eukaryota; kingdom Metazoa; phylum Chordata; class Amphibia; order Caudata; family Salamandridae; genus Lissotriton; species Lissotriton vulgaris. The sequence goes on along the minus strand of NC_141685.1, from coordinate 1,765,904,788 downwards.
TTCAAGGTCTCCACATTCTTCTTCAGTGACAGATTTTCTGAGTTTCTTTTCCTCCTCCTTTTCGTTGTTTTTTTTTTGTTTCCTCTGTTGGGCTCAAGACACGTCTGATGTGGCGAAATAAGTGTCAGTCCCCAAAAATAAGTGCTGGCACTGTTTTCCCTCCTTTTCCTTCATTATCACATGAAAGAGGACCTCAAAATACATGACTTCAGGATGTGTTTGATTTAATAAACTATAATGTTGTTCATGTATAATAGCAGCCACAGCCACCCAAAGGGTGCACATAACAACTGAATTGCCTCTTAGTTCACTATTGTTGCCAGGGTGGGGTAAATGATTCTAAATTCATGTTTGAGAACTATCACTTTTAAAAATATAATTCTCAGTGCACTGACATAACCTGATGTGCTAAACTGAAAAGGTTTAGCATGTTAATGAAATACACTTTTTGAATAATGAAGGGACTTCATCATATTTTTACACATTTTGTGCAAGATGCCTTTAAAATGAAGTAGTTCCAAAAGCTGCGTTGTGGGACACCCTAGTTACTTCCTTTCCTTATCGTCAATTAACCTTTAAACAAATGCTTCCCATTTTATTTCATATCTTTCTAATGGTGGTGTTAGTAGCGGACACAAATATTGCGAAGTGGTGAGGGCGGGGAAGGGGGAACACAAACAAAAGAATACAGGAAATAATTAAATAATACCGCACTTACCTGCTCAGACGGCTGCCAACTTGCTCCCAATTTGTGCGTCTCGTCCAGGAACTGCTGCAAACTGTGCAGGCTGCCAATACCAGCGATGCTCACTGCTAGGAATAATATTCCCAGCATGAGAGCAGTGCTGGGATTGGTCTGAGCGCCTTGGTTCAGTGCTCAGTCATAGACTTGGAGCCTGTGTTGGTTTCTCCATCCAGCTGTACAACACAGCTCGGGTGGAGAAATGCTAAGTGTGCATGATGGTTTGACCGGCCCCAGAGGGCTGGCCAAATCGTCCTGCGCATTTGGCAGCGCCCACCACTCCCCCCTCCTCCCTGGTGCTGCAGTGTCAGTGTGGATGGCCACACACATCCCTCGGCTCGCAGCTTGCAGGACGAAAAATAAAATAATAAAAATGTTTTATTATCATTTTATTTTTGTCCTTTACCTCTGCTGGCTTTCAGAGTGAGGGTGGGGACGCTACTCAACCATAAAGGAGGAGCCTCCCCCCCAGCCCAGTAAACAGCGGCCCGGTGCTGCTAGTGACATATGGGCCCCCCGTGGCCTGGAGACTACTTTCAGTATCATTGCTATAGCGGTACGTGCTGCATTGCAGACGTGATCAATGATGTCCCAGAATTTGCATTTGGCTGATGATGGCTTATCTGAAAAGTCCAGCAAAACATACAGAGCCTCAGTAAGGACCTATATTTCTTTTTAACATTGAATAAATCTAATCGTTTTTTAGAGAGATGCCAAAGAGAGAAACTGTGAGGTATTATTCGAAACAAATTTATTAATATTTTCACATTTTTATGAAAGGGAATTTTTTAGACACATATTTTTCAACTAAATTGTTCATTATATACTCAGTATATATTCTATAAGCACTGCATGCACTTAACCATATCACCTCTTGGGTGCAAAAAATATAAAGGGAATGACCAGGATCTGACTTTTTCCCCTCTCACTGCTGAACCTTTAATTTTCTGGACTATCCCATTTCACCTTCTCATAAGGAGTTTGTGTCAGCTATGAGCACTTAGCTGTTACTTCTAAAATATAGATATGTGTATATATATATGATGCCATTGATTGAGAAGTTATAGAAATATTGACATTCACATGTTTTTTCTTGTGTACTTTTTACTTTGCAGAAAAATTATCTGATGCCCTCAATTTTTTAATATTTTTTCTGTATAAATTGTTGTTTATGTTGTCTCTGGCCCTGAGGAAGGTGGCTCTCACCGAAACGTACGTCGGCCTAACATCATTTGTCATGGATACCAACTAGTTATTCCCATCATAACTAGTAGAACTATACCATCTTGGTTCCCATATGTATTCCACTTAGTACACCTCAGAATTGCCAATTGTATCAGTCTTTTGTCTTGTATAAATTAGTCTTGTGTATGTGTGATGATAGATATGTCACTTTTAGAATAGACCACAGTATGACTGGTATGTAAGTATTTTTGCATGAATGTTTAGATTAGCTGCTATTAGAGGGCATTCTTAATGTTATGTTTTTTCTTTCATGAAAGTATGCTTGTAAACTTGATCAATTTTTTGCTGAGTATATAATGAACAATTTAGTTGAAAAATATGTGTCTAAAATGTATTCAATGTTAAAAAGAAATATAGGTCCTTACTGAGGCTCTGTATGTTTTGCTTGACTTGTCTCTCCCCCCTCGGGACCTGAAATCACCAGGGAGAACTCTTTCTCACTTTATCTGAAAAGTCCAAACATGACCACTTCACACCTGCAGACTGCCAAGCAGGCTTCCCATTTCTAGACATACGCAAATAATTTCTTTGAGACTTCCATGAACAACAGCACAGGAAGCGTGCAGCTCTGCGACCACGGAATGCCTAAACCAGGGGAACAAAGCAAGCCGAGCAGCGCTTGGAATTCTGCCTGCTCATATTCTGCTCCAGGTCAGTCACAATAATGGCTGCTATTTAAAGCCGATCTTTTTCGACATTATGCAAAACACCGGACAAGGACAAAAAAGGTCAAAACGCCACCCTGTCGAACTGTTGACAAACTGTGGGAAAGGAAGTGTCAGGAGCTGCTGGTAAGGCACGAGGTTTCCCACAATAGCCCAGGAGATGAACCCCTCTATAGCGCCAGTACCATACGACAGATTTTTGGAGCCCCAAGGAAAATTAACTTTGGGGCCCTCTGCTCGGAACCACTTAGACATTATAAGACAATTTCGGCTATTTGAAGCTTCCTGATGTAAAAAGAATTGTTGAGTTATAGAATAAACTTTCAGAAAAGGGGGCACACATAACTGTTAAAAGCCCAAACTGCCGTGCATCCGTCAGCCAAAGAGTAAAAAAACGCAATGCAACAAGTTTTAATATATATATGTATCCGCGCTTCATCTTTCCTCTTGGATTGGAATGATACTGGATGAAATACAAATATATATATTGCATCTGGATCTAGGTTACTCAAGACCTTCCGATTTTACTAAATTAAAATATATATATTATCTTACTCATTGAGGCTTTCAGCCAGCTCTCGTCATCCATTAGTTTGTTGTTGTGAATCACATTTTTGTTCTCCCCATTACAGCACATAGAATAGGGGCAGTGAGGCTGAACAGTTAAGCAATTGGAAAACTTCTCCGGAGTGTCTTTCATAAGAAGCACACCAATACCCAAATTCTCCTCAGTGCCAAAAATTACTATGATTTTTTGTGTACTTTGAGATTCAAAAAACATTTTTACATTTAGGGAAGTGTTTTTGTCTAATGTTAGTGAAGACCTGATGGCTCCTTCAACAATAAAGTTTTACAAAAGTCATGACAAAGCAAAAAACAAGCCTTCACAAATCCAAATGGCTGGAAGCCAAAGCCAGAACATTAGCTGTGCTAATGCTTGTTTTCTTGCAACAAAAACTATCTCCATGAAATTCAGTGTCAAACCAGCCTTTCCTGCCATTGCATGAAAATCATGGTAAGGGCAACTTATTGGAAGCTTAGAAGAGTAGTGCATGATGTCAAAATAAGACATATGCATATATTTATTGCAGAGTATTCCCAAAAAATAATAAACTGCCCTTCACAATTTGCATTCTCATTATTAAAGAAGTTTGAACAGAGCGTAGGAAATGGTGTAAAGTTAGCTCTTTCACGTCCAGTTCATACCTATGCGTAAATAATGAGATCTCCGTAATATCAGCAAAAATGTTTTTCAATTATCAAAGGATTACCTGTATAAAATCTATGTACATGTGAAATGGTTGAAATGGTTGTCAAAGATCCAAAAGCATCTTGTGCAAAGACTGGTGAGAAGTAGGGTAGTGCATTCGAAAGAATAGTAGAATGAGGTTTGAGATGAGTCAGAGAGTTGAGGTAAAGGATATATTGAGAGCGTAGTAGGGTGAGAAAAAGGGTAAATACACATATGTAGGTACATATCTATAGTCCAAATAAATGCTTATATACAAAGGGATATGCTGTATATTTATGTTTGCTTATGGTGGTTATATGGGGAAGAGACAATTCTTGAGTAGTGTTCAGAAGATAAGGTGGTTGTCCGTGGATCTTATGTTCGGAGGTAAAGAGTTCCATAGTTTGGCTGCTTGAACAGAGAAAGATTTTTTTTCTTGTACGTTGGGAGTTTGAGGTGAGATGCCACTCTAGAGTGAAGGTTCCTTTGTTGAATGTATTTGGTGATTTAGGGGCTCATTACAATAGCGGAGGGCCATCTGGCATCAATGTTCGCCCCGCCAGATTATGATAGCGAGGGAAATCCATAGGCAAGTGTGGCGGATGCAAAGGCCGTCCGCCACGGTTCCGCAAGGCGGTCCTTTTCCACCCACCTTGCGGAACTAAACTATGGGCCAACATTTCGGCGGCATCGCCGTAGGAATTACGATATCCCTTTCCGCCTATCTTTTCGCGGCGCTCATCCCATCGCAAAAAGACAGGCGAAAAAAGGATTCACGGGGCCGTAGCGCCCCCCCCCCTTGTTTTGAGGGAAGGTAGTTGTGCACTGGGGGGTGGGTACCCCCCTATATTTCCCTGGACTGCATGGCAGACACCAGGTGGTGCCTGCCACGCGGTGCAGGGAAATGCACAGCATGACATTTTTACATTGCGTACAGTGCTGCAACCAGCAGCACAGTGCGCAATGTGGCGGGCACATCCTAATTGCAGTGGTGTGACCGTCGTACGTCTGGCAGGCGGTCCCATACACCACAACAATGGCAGGTGGACTCAGGTCCGCCCGCCATCGTAATGAGCCTCGTAATTCCTGATTGAAGAGCGGTCCTGTTCCATGTATCACTTTGTGGGTGATACAGAGCAGCGGCAACCAGTAACCAATGCAGGGCTTTCAAGGCTGGGGAGATGTGGGCTTGTGAGTTCATATGTAAGAGTAGTCTGGCAGTAGAGATCTAAATCCATTGTAGTCTTTTTATAGTCGTTAAAGGTGATCCATGGCAGAGGCTATTGGCCTACTTGAGTTTGGACAGAACAAGAGAGATGGTAGCCTGGACCTTTTGTGGAAATTCCAGATGGAGAAGATTAGTCACCGAGTATTTATAGTAACAAAGCTTGATCCTGCTAGTTTGTCCACTTGGGCATTCATTGATAGCTTGGAGTCCATGGTCATTCCAAGGTTTCTTACTTCCTTCGATATTTAAGTCAGGTATTCTCAGATCATCAGGCCAGATGGAGAGTAAGTCATACGTTTTTTCAATCGCCACACATGAGTATTTCTGTTTTAGAAGCATTCAATTTGAGACGGCTCCACATCATTCTTTGATCCATGGCTCTGAGAAAATGGAAAATTGGAGAGTTTCTAATGTCTTTGAGGCATTCCAGCTGAAGGAGTATTTGCGTGTCCTCTGGATAGTTATAGCATGTGCAGTGAAATTGACTGATCAGTGCCGGCGATAACTTCATGTAGATGTTGAAAAGCATGGGCGAGATGATAGAGCCTTGAGGGACCCCTGCTGATGTGAAGTACAGTTTGAGTGAGAAAGGGGGGATATGGATGACATAATAATAGCACATGGAGTGTCAAAAACGTTTCCTCACTAAGTAAATGAATTCTATGTATTATACATGTCTAATTCGGATTGTGTGAACACTCTTTTCCTATAATTGTGTGTTGGTCCTCTCTTTTGTACTTTGGCTTAGTAATATAATGTTGATTTTCATTCGTTCAAATTTTGGCTACGTGATCTGTCAAAAGCATATAGGGTGCTTCTGTGTAGGGCTCTCTTTGTGGTGGGGTTTCCTGTGCACATGCATTTTCTAATGGTTTTTAATGGTGCAGTGTTTTGACAGGTCTAGCTATTGTACTGTCTATTAAATATTGTTGTACCATTGTTTTTCTTGTATAGATGATGTTTGACCTTTAACTTATGTATGACGTGTGTGTATTATTTACAGCCCTGAGGAAGATCAATTCTTTTGAATGAAAAGCGTTGGTTATTTAATAGCTGTTTCTATGGAATACAGAAGAATTCAATAAAGAGATTCCAAGATATGCAGGAAAGCGGACTCTTTAATTGTTGGGGCACCAGTCCATATTATCGTTTCCCATATGTTTCTTCACAGAAGCAGTATCATTTAATGGCTGGTACTAAGGAAAGAGTGAACCAAGATCTGATTTACGGAACTATGTTGGAGGGGCGGTTTCAAGTGTCCGCTGTTCTGGTTTTGTAAGCACTTGACGGTGTTGCCTGTTGTTGAGTGGAGTATAGTGTTGCTGAGCAGAGTACCTTGGAGTGGCATGGAGTCTAGTTGGGTAAAGAGGAGTGATGTACAATGGAATAGCGTACAGTGCAGTGGTGTACCTTGGAGTGGTGCACAGTTCAATAGGGTACAGTGGAGAGAAACAGAGTGGTGTGGCATACAGTGGAATAGTATAGACTGGAGTGGGATAGAGTGGAGCTATGTACAGAGGAATAGCATAGAGTATACTATTGTAGAGTGGACTGGCATACAGTGGAGTGGCATTGACTGCAGTGGCACATATTGGAGTGTTGTACAGTGGAATAGTGTGGAGTGCTGCAGAATGGAATGGAGTAGAGTGGAGTGGGGTAGAGTGGAATGGCGTACAGTGGAATAGAGTAAAGCAGATTGACACACAGGGGAGTGGTGTAGAGTGGAGTGATATAGAGTGAAGTGGCACAGAGTGGTATAGCATGGAGTGTAGTAGAGTAGAGTGGTGTACAGTAAGGGTGGGTGGTAAACTCTGCTCAGCCTGCGGAATTCACAGAGATCTTGTCACTCCACTTGGAGGGCGGAGTTTGACAAAAACTCCACCTACACCATGTAGAAGAGTTTGCCGGCACTCACCACGCCTCAAAGTTCCGTAGTCAAGGTGAATACCAACTGTGTGATCTAAAAAAAAAATAGCAGCAAAGACAAACACTGCCTACCACTGTCACAGGGAGCCAAGTAGCTCTTGTCGCCCCCAGGTCCTTGATGCTGTGACAGTCACCTGCGCTACCAGCAGCCGCTACCTCAGCCCGGCAAGGGGGGGCCTTGCCGGTGACACAGTGCGGACGGCAAACCTGAGCTAGGCAAAGAGGGCAGAAGGCTAACGCCAAGCCAGATGGCTCCACACCACCACTCCGAGCACCACTCAGCCCCAGCACCATGGCTAACCCTCGGCCCAGAGTTTGAAAGCAAATTAGGAGGATGCTAGGTTGGACCTGTGTGGGAGGGTTAAAGGGGGGCACTTCTACAGACATCACTCCTCCAATACTACAATGTCGCCTAGCTCACAGAGAGACCAGGCATACAGCTCTTGAATCCTCTGGCCCGGGCATTGGCTGCAGCCACGATGAGCGGTGGGCAGGATGAGAGCACTGTAATGGTGGATCTGAGGTAAACAAGGGCTGTGTGAGGTGCATGCCATGGAGACCGGTGCAGAGGGTGGATGAGGTACCGGGCTCGCCAAGGGAGGTGGGAAAAGGGCTGGGGCAGTGCGTTGCAGAAGTGCCAATATATTTTCTTGCTTTACCAGGACATTCACACCTCCTGCAGGGAGAGAGAGCGGGTCGCTGCTATAATGTACCATGCACACCTCTACCAAGAATATGTTCAGTTCCCCGCTTTTTTGGACCATGCATAGCTCCTTCATAATGGTGTATCATAGTTTAGCGCTTAGAAACCAGACTCAACCTGGATCCCCAAACAAGAGGCACTCGCCATATAACGTGCCCATCAGAGATCCCAACCTTTTGATGTGTGATAAAAATACACCAGGGTGCAAACATAACATCAGGATCCAACATTGAGTTTTCCATTCAGCGAGCATGCATGCACACGTAAACAGCAGGTGTGGGTGAGTGGATCAACGGCGCTCGTTCAAGGAATTCCATGGAGTCTTTTCATGAAACTCAGCGGAATTTGCGTAGTGCAGTTCCACGAGCTCCGCCCACCCTAGCTTACAGTGGAATATCACACAGAGGAGTGGCATACAGGGGACTGGCATAGAGTGGATTGGCAAAGAGTGGACTAGTGTACAGTAGAGTAGAGTACACTAAAATAACAAACAGTGGAGTAGCATAGGGTGGTGTACAGAGTAGTGACTTACACTGGAGTAGTGCTGTAGATTAGAATAACATACAGTGGAGTGGCGTAAAGTGGAAAAGGCATACATTGGAGTGGGGTAGATTGGAGTGGCATAGAGCCAAATAGTATAGAATTGAGTGGCATAGAGTGTGCTTGCGGAGCGGAGTGCCATGCAGTTGAGTGGCATAGAATGGAGTGTTGTAGAGTAGAATACTGTAGAGTGGAGTGTTGTAGAGAGGATCAGAGTAGAGTGTAGTAGGTTATTGGCCTACAGTGTAATGTGGAGTGGCATAGAGAGAAGTGTTGTAGAGTGAAGTGATGTACAATGGAATAGATTAGAGTGGAGGGCATATCCTGGAGTAACTTACAGTTAAGTGGTGCAGATTGGAATAATGTTGAGTGTACTACCGTAGACCGGTGTAGAGTGGAATGTTGTACAGTGGAATAGCGTAGAGTGGAATTGTGTGGCGTGGCATTGAGTGGAGTGGCATAAAGTGGAGTGGCATAGAATGGAGTAGTGTACAGTGTGCTTGCATACAGCGGATTGTGGTAGTGTAAAGTGACAAATAGTGGAGTAGCATACAGTGGAGCGGCGTACAGTGGAGTGGTGTACAGTGGAATAGCGCAGAGCAGAGTGTTGTATAGAGGAGTTGCGCACAGTGGGATAGCATACAGATGAGTACTGTAGGGTGAAGGCATGCAGTGGAGTGACGTTGACTGGATTGTCAGAGAATGGAGTGGCTTAGATTGTAATAGCACACAGTGGAGTGATGTGGAGTGGCATAGAGTGGAGTGGGGTAGAGTGAAGTTTGGTGATTGAAACAGATGAGAGCGTGAAAGTGGGTGAACGGATGTAGATGTAATGTGGCAGGAATATACATTATGAGGTGTAAATGGTCATTTTTGGTAGTATGTGTAAGTAAAGTTAAAATAAATAAATATTATCCGGCTGTATACAGCGGTAGGTTCATGGTATACCGGGGTACATGTGGATGAGAAGGCAGTATGTGACTGGCAGTCATGTTGCTTTCAGCACAAAGTGGCTGTGTTCTGCGTTTCGCTGTGTTCTGGTTTAGGGTCTTAAATATAGGTAAGCAGTAGATTTTATTGTTGTTCCCTACCTAATACAACTGTATTTAAGTGTGAGTTCAAATAATAAACACAAACCTCGTCAGGGTGAACCGGATGTGTAGAGTATTAATGCAGTATTCAAATAATAAGTTTAAAACACATGAAAAGTCCCAAACGAATTTAGAAAAATAAAGAATATTTTAATAACTAAAATAACACCAAAACAACAAAAATCCAATAAGAAGCGAAAGAGACACGAATTTTCAAAGTTTTAATAAAAAATATTGTAAAAATGTGTAAATCACCAACTGCTGTAACCTGGTCGCACTAGGCCGGGTCAAAGTCAAAGTCGAGGCCAACGGCGATGGAGAACAGGTTAGATACAGGGACCAGGTTCATCCTGATGAAAAGAGTACCCTCTTACTTAGAAACTTTTATGGAGGAAAATGGTCTTTGACGAGTTATTGGTGGGCCAAGTTTCAAATTGGATCCAAGAAGAGCTCGACGATGGCAGGTTGCTGAGGAGCGGTGTCATGGTGTGTTGGTCATTGAAGGCAGGAAACCTCTGAGAGGGTGAAGACGTGCCTGGGAAGGCCTCAGCGTCAATCAGATGCTGCTTGGTGTCAGTCTGGATTAAGCCTTCTACATTCAGACTTAGAAACTTTTTTGAAAGTCAGGTCTTCTTCAGCAGGACAAACCAGCAAGCTGTGGCCGAGCGGAAATTTGACGTTGATGGCTGCAGTATTGACGGTTTTCTCTGTCTCTGTCGGTTCTCCTGGCAGAAAACTGGCAAAAAGTTTCTAAGTCCCAGGTCTTGCAGTTTGGAGGCAAAAGGAGTACCAGCCAAGGGTCCAGGTCCTGGAGAACATCACTTGGTGGTTAGGACTCACTCCAACAGAGGCAAGCAGCAGGGTCCAGGGCATGTCTATTTTGTACTGCATAGCTGGGCAGCTGCAGAGAAAAACCTCAGGAAGATTATTGTGCTCCTGTCGTTCAAACAGGTCAGGTTGCCCATGAGTCACTTCTGGGATACTGGGTTCAAGGCAACAAATCCAGTTCTCCTTCGGATTCTTCAGATAGCAGGGCAGCCCTTCTTCTGATTCTTCACCTATTCAGGAGTGTTTTGAGGAGAGGTCAGGATGGTCCATTTGTTTGTCCAGTGCCAGTAGATGGCACCAGTTCTGGCCAGTGACCCTATTCCCACTGGGTTTGGTACCAGCCTTTCTAGAAAGAGAAAAGTGAAGGAAGTCCTTGATATGTATTTCATCTGCCAGTGGCGATGTATGAATCCTTTGGAGAGCAGAAAGGGACTGAACAAACCCTCCAAGTCACCCTGCAAAGGGAGGAGTAGCCCACCCCACACTCAGAGGCCTTTGTCCCCTGGTTTGCAGCAATACACATCTAACCACAGGGGGAGCCATTAGGGGTCAAGTGATAGATGGACACTGGATGGAAAACCTTTTGGTTCTAGGCAGGAGAATGGCAACTTTCTTAAAGTGTCATTTCCAAAATAGAAATATAAAAACAGACTTCACAATTAAGTTAGATTTTAAATTACTAAAAAAATTAGTCCTAGAAATTTTTTTCTGGCTACTCTCAAACTGTTTTATAAACTACGGTAGTTTTAGCTTATGAGAGAGCATGCCTTGACACAGTGAAAAACGACTTTGGAGGTTTTTCTTTGCCATGGCATGTAAAACATTAAATAAACAAGTCCTACTTTTTAAGTACAATGCACCGTCCCATATGGACATTTAGGGGCCGATTCCGACCGAATCGGACAGTGCTGGCCAGATTCCATTCCGACCGAGCCATTCCGATGGGCTTGGTCGGAATGGAATCCGACCCGGATTCCCGGATGGCCTACGACGGGCTCGGAGAGCCCGTCTGCCATCCGGAAATCCTTCAGTACTCCCCCGGTCGCCACTTTATGACCGAGGGAGTACAATCGCAGTTTTTCACTGCCTTTTTGTGCCTGTCTGTCCGGCACGAAAAGACAGTCGGAAGCTGTCTTTGGTGGCCCCCAGCAGGGCCCCCATGGGTGCTAGGCTGCCGAATGGCAGCCTGGGGGCACCTATGTTGCCCCTCTGTGGATCCCTGCACCCGGTGGCAGGCACCTTGGGGTGCCGGCCACAGGGTGCAGGGATGAACTGCACCCCTGCTTTTCTCAATGCAGGCATGCATTCCGCTCGGAATGCATTCCAGCATTGTGAAGCATACGAGTGTAACCAAACCCTGTTCGGTTGCATCGTATTAGCAGGGCCATAACCGACGACAGCAGGTCGGTCGGTTACTGCTCCTGACCGATGTCGGATGGACCTGAGTCCGCCCGACATTGGAATAGGCCCCTTAGTGTTCACCATAGGGGTGACTTACAAGTCCAAAGAAGGAAGGTTTAGGCCTTTATGGAGCAAGGTTTCATACATACAGAAACTTGCTTGTATTCAACTCTCTCGAAATAACCTCTAATTAATTAATCAACCTGTTTTGCTTACTAAGATCTGCATTACACGCCATTTTTAGTATCCAAGGGAAGCTTGACAATGTGATTTTACTAACATTAACCTGAGTGTCTTAATATGGCTGCTGAAAACTCGGGAAACTTATTGCGCATGCATCCGCCACATCTACGTGGTGTGATGTACTTCTGCATTTGATGGGAATTTCTTGCTTCTGCGCACTAGTGCCAGAAATGGCAGTTTCAAACCTCACATCCTAATGCTTATGCTGCTGCTTGTACTAAGCTTGTTCGTTCTGCTTGACTATTAAAGCAAAAGTTATAATAAAGTAATGGGGTTAGAGTAGAGATAAGTGGTATACAGTGCATTCATTTATTTTTGTATTCTAATATGTTTCTCTTTGACTTTGCTGATAGCTCGTGCTTGGGCGTGAATACTGATACAAACTCCATCTTGGAAAAGCAGCGCGTGCACACTCTAGCTCCGAAGTTGCTGAAGCATTGGCATTGAACCCCAGCCAAGAATCATCTTACCCATGATGTCTATGAGAAAATGCCCTTCTGACCTCAGGAGGAACTGAAGCTACATAAAATGTATCAAATTTGTTGAACAGTATTGCTGTGGAAACTTCCTATGGGTGAGTGGTGTATTGAGACGCGCTTTGGAAATTGTTGGGTTTGTAAACGTGAATTGGGCATTGCTCGGGATGAGGGCTCATAGGGTACCTGGAGGGTATCCCCGTGGGTTGAGATTGTAGTGTCCCTTGAACCTCGTTGTAACGAGCGGGGTTTGATCTATATTACCGTACTGAGCTTACGTGATTAGAGGATATTCCAGTGGTTTTGGAACTAGTATTTCCCACACCTCGTTGTATTGAGCGAGGAGAGGTATACATGAATTTAGGAAGTTCAGGTGTAACTTAAAAATGGTGTTGAACGTTATACACCAGTGACTAATACATGGTGAATTTGTGTTTTTCCTCCCCAGTATTTTGCATTTCTGGTACTGACCGCGATACACACTGTTGAGCACCTTTCAGCAAGATCTCCCGTTTTCACCCGGTAGCCGGGCGGAAGTATAACCGGCTGAGAGGTATGACTCTCTTGTTTGTTTCGGGTGGTTTAATTTGTGCAATTAAAAACAGCACTTTTGCCTGATAGCCCCTTTGGCATTATTGTCATCGCAGCATACAAGTCTCTGAAACTACTGCCTTTGGGTGAGATGCATGTAATGTGCTGTGGCATAGGGTGGTACTTCTTTTCTCTATTTTCTTCTGTTTTCTCTTCACTGATGCATACATTATAGGTCACTGATTAACATGGGTGTCCCTGGTTTCGGAGCCCATCACGCCGCGATTACTATACTATTATTCATGTTTTGAGGCTTGCACGGAGCACATCTTTTCGCGTTGAGCACGTACTGTGTAACTAAAAGCGTTTGTAACACTGCGTATGCATGGTCAGATGACACTTACACTGAACGCACAAACAACTTGGGATGCTGTCCTCTGGGTGTGGTCTATGTGCTCACACATGCTGTCACTTGAGCACGTTGATATTAATAAAGTAGTGGTGATGTAATTGGTGCAATTACATGTTTGTAACATGCAACCATTGTACATCTTATAGAGCCCTGATGAAGTCGTGGGCGACGTGCCCTGACGAAACACGTGTTGGCTGGGCGATGTGAATAAAACAGATTTGAAGAAACACTTCTATCAAGACTTCGGCTGCATATGTTATTTGTGTTGCTTTCATGTTGTGATTACTTACAGTATTTATACTGCCATAAGTTGACATGTACACAGATCTATGTTGTAACAATGATATATGGATCTTGGTCCTAATGGGAGGTTAGAGGTTCTCCTCCTTTCTGTGGCACAGTCATATAAGTTACTTAACATAAAGTTATGTTACACACGGGAGGCGCTATTTTCTGATCGACAAGACAAAAACCTGTTTCTTGCCTTCTTAACAATGATGTTTAAAGGTATTGCTGTGATTTCTTACAAACTTTATGTCCTATTGATTAAATTCTTGCTTGTAAAATTCATAGTCACAGTATTGTGGCCTTTCTTTTGACTCAGAAAATCTTGCATAGATAACGTTTTTAAAACGTTCCCTGAGTCTGTGGTTATTGCAGGAAAAGTAAAATGTGTTTAAATACTGCTTGTTTATTCTAACTCCTTATTCGATCCCTAGGACTTATTGTAAAGGTGACAAGGAATGATAAGTCATGGTTTACAGGTATAAGTCCTAAAAGAACTCAAAGTGCTGATAGGTGATTAGCTAGGACTGCTATTTCATCGTATGAATGTTTTATGGGCCCAGGTGAGTATGGTAAAATTGAGCTAGTGGTCCTGCGCGCTCTATCAGTATACTTTTCTGGTAGCAGTAGTATGGTTAGGGATTAGTAAAAAATAAGTTGTTTGTTTTGTAGTGATTATTGATTGTTATTGATTTTATGTGCTAACCAAAATCCGCTTGTATTGTTAAATGTTGTTTGGAATATCCTGGGATAAAGAAAGCAGGTGGTAAATAGAAGCAACACTGCTGGGAGGTTACTTGCCTTGAGGAATAGGTGTGTAAAGTTAGGTAAAACTTGAAGCACTAGTTAGGATTTATTTTTCTAGTATAAATGTAGCTGGTAGCAAACTGGTACCAGCTACACTGGTAGCAAAAAGTTCACTGGTGAAACTTTGGTCTTATATCACCTAGAAAGGGTAATTCTGAAGGAGTAGCAGGTTCGTTTTGCTGAAGTGAAGGGTAAACGGAAGGTTGTTTTACTCGCAGTGCATGAACAGTAGGCGGAATTAGGTTTACTCGTTGTGAAAGAAATTATTTTTTCTTTGAATTTAGTCAATCAGGCACAGTAGTGAATGTTTCCATGTTGTCAATTAATGAAATGTATAATTAAATTTTGAAAGAAATTGAATTATCATATTACCTTGCAAAGGAGGGAGTCACTCACGGGTGCTGCACTGACATCATAGAGAGCCGCGCTGGGATTGGTAGACACAGCGGGTGTGATGCCGTGAAAAAATTGTAAATGAAGGGTGAGTGCAGAGAGTGAGATTCACGTCACAGAAAAACCGCACAATCATTGGTTAACGCTGCTTGTAAGTTTAAAACTCATTGGTCATTGAAATTAAGAGACACGCTGGTATTGGAGAAATATTTCTGCAAAGTGAACAAACAGAATTAATTGAATTCCATTTCCATTTCAACAGCTTTATTCGACAATTTTCAGTCATAAAAGCATTTCACAAAAATACAAATGAAATCAATTATATAAAACAGCTGTCGATAGAGCAACATGCATTAAATAAATGTAGAAAGAAACTACTTAATTTTCACTATTTGTACATTTCATAGCCCCACAGCAGACCTCCTTTAGGGGCTATTAGTCGTATATCTAGTATATATAGTGAATCCATCTATATATATAAAACCGCATGTATGTCTGTCTGTTTGTCCTTTATGCATTACTACACCATTCATCCGATCGGCATGAAACTTTAGGAAGTTGTTGAGTACACTCCTGTGAAGGTTTCTGGGAAAAAAAGAAAAAGTTGTTAAATATGGGCCCCCCCGGTCCCCTGGCTCAAGGGCTCTCATAATCGGTCCAATACTGAACGTTTACAGTTTCCGGTGCGACTCGCTTTTGCAATGACCATCAACAAAGCACAAGGACAATCGCTGCAAGTGTGTGGACTAGTTTCGGAGAATCCGTGCTTCTCACATGGACAACTGTATGTGGCCAGCTCACACGTCGGAAAACCTTCTGTTTATTCGTGTACGCACCAGACGGAAAAACAAAAAATACTGTGTATCCACAAGCACTCGAATAAAAAAACTGAATTAAAACAACATTTAAAATGTTTTCTATATTAAAATTAATAAGTTTCAATAAAAATGACACAATGTAAATTAAATGTTATCATAACAAGTTTCCTTAAATTTCCTTTCTTCTGAGATCGCAGCAGCCCGCGATGGGTAAGCTAGTTTATCATAAAACATTAAAATCTCCTTGTAGAATATCATAAAAACAGTTAAAATATATACAAAGAGTATCACATAATTCAGTGTGATTATCAATTAATTTATACTTTCTACAGGTAGCTGATTTAGGGCAGTAGCGAATAGATAGCACTATTCAACCCTATACTGCTTAAAAGGATGGTAATTAGTTTAGGCCACGTCAATTTTTTATCTCACTCTGGAGTATTAAGCGAGCCCTTTATGACCATGACCACCCTAAAACTTTTGCCATGGCTATTGCAATAGGCGGTGAAGTGTCGGTCCGCAGAATGCGTTCTGCTTCGGTTGTCCGCCTCGTGCCCAGGAGCCTACAGATTGGGAGCAACCAAACACGACACGGGGCAGCATAAGCAGCACAGGCAAAAAGGATGTGAGCCAAGGATTCGTTACAGGACCTACATCCCGGGCATATAGATACTGCTTGGGTGGTTCCATTTTACGGTAAAGGATCTCACTGGGAGTGTGCCTACCCTAAACTTGAAATAGAGCTTACGATCTAACGGTTTCGTTATTAAGTCGCAGTAAGTTTCCAGCTTCGGAGTGGCTTTATGTTCCAAGAAACGGCTTGCGAGGGTAAATGAATCACTCTGCCTAATGTTATTATCCTGGAACCATTCCCAATACTTGGACTTCAACACCTCCTTAGTTGGAAAGTTTGAATTTTCAGGGTCCGCCCATATCGAAACCATACCTATATCGGACAGAAGATCTCTGACCGCCCATAGCCATTTATTACGATGTGAGGCATCAGCCCTTATTATTTCTAAGAAACCTTTCGCATAACCTGCGAGCTCTGGTGTAGTCTAGAGTCTCCTCCAATAAAGGAGGGGGCGAAGTTTGGCTACTGCTGTGATCATTTCTTTCCCTTGATCAAATAATAGTGGGCTCAACGGAGTACTCTGTAGCAGTCGAGTGATTTTTCTTAAGAACCTATTTTCCAGATTGGTAAGGGCTACAAGGTTCTCACACCCCCAGAGTTCTGAGCCATATAGGGCTGAGCTAAAAGCTTTCAGATTGTACATTTCGAAAACTGGGCTAATGGGCTTGGTGTGCGAAAGATTATATTCCTGGTATAGGATCCCTGATATCTGCCTGAGTTTAAGGGAAGCTAATTCGACCTGATGGTCCCACTTCATATTATCTTGGAAGTTCACTTCTAAATAGGTGAACTCCTTAACCAATTCTAATGGTCTATCATTCATGCAGATGCTCCCCTTGTAGGCCCTATGTGCATTAAATGCCATTAACTTTGTCTTTGACACATTGACCTCCAGGCCACTCTGCGAGCAAAAACCCTCAAAAGTTTTGAGGGCTTTCTGGAGCCCACTATGGGTCTTGGACAAGATCAATGTGACATCGGCAAACAAACAGAATAAATTGAATTAATTGACATTTCGTACAAAATTAAATAATGGTATATGAGGCATTTAGCTCCAGCATGTATAGGAAATCGTCCTGATAGAAAATACATAGGATTTGGCTAAAGAACAACAGATTAGAGGAAGGCCCTATACCATGTACGGAGGAAAGAGAAAAATGTTGTTTTTCAAGAAAATAAATAATTATTACAAAAAGGACAAAGGCATTAAAACAAGAGAACAGATTATTATTCCACCACCTAATACGCCCACATCATACATTATGGTAGAAAGGGGCTCTGACACTTGTGTGTGGTTAGAAAACTGGGTAGAATATACTAAAAACAATGGCATATTAGCATTTCCAGAACGTGGTACATTTAATCGTAGAATTTTGCACAATTTGCGAACTCGCATGAATGAATTAGATCCAAGACCAAGATTAACCCAATATGAAGCCCTAGAAGAATGGGAAACAGAGGCTTTTGAGCGAGATAGATCTTGAGGTGACAAAAGTTTTAGCAGATTTTATCCCAGATTTCCAAAGGATACTCGAGATAAGCAAATGAAAAGATGGAGACAATCTATGTTAGTGGAAGGGTTATATCCTGTTTTTACTACAGAAGAACCATCAGGAAGTAAAAATACAGAGAAAACGAGAAATGTAATGACTAGTGGTGATTCAGATGATGATTATTTAGATGATATCTTGATGAAAAATCTGCCACCTTACCAAGAAGAAACCCATAGAGTTACTCCTAGTGCTCCATTTTTACAACCACCTTTAGTGCCACAGATCATACATGAAACCTCACTGGAAAAAGTACTCCAGGAAAGGGAGAAAGATGCTTTAAGTAAACAGCGTATTGAATTAATTCAGAAAATTTCTCAATTAAATACAAGTCCTGAAGTCCTGACAATACCCGTAACAATAGGTCCTGGAGTTCCTTTATATGGAGATAAGCAACCTAATCCTAAAGCTCCAGTTCTGACTACAGCTAAGAAAAGAAACCCGAATAGTTGATGATCAAGCAAGTGAATGTGAGTCATTAAATTCCTTAATGGATTTGCCTATACGAGAACCAGCAAGTGATTCGGTCAGAAAAATTACTCCCCGATATTCAAAAGAAGTACAGATTGAGACATCCTCAGGAACGAGAAATGCAACTGTAGTAAGTCCAGAAGAATTAGATTGATGGACCAGAAACATAGAGAAGCCAAAATCACAGTCAAAGGTATTGGACATATTTAAATTGAGGGTGGAATTAGAAGAAATGGTAGCAAGAAATGTGGGATTGGACAGACTGAACTCACTTGATGAAGATGAATTATTGTTTATATGCAGAAGTATTATTCGAAATAAAAAAATATACCATGAAAAGCTAATGAATTTGGCTTTGGAAATGGGAATTGACATTGGTAAATCAAAGGTATTACAGAAACCCTATAGAGCTGAATTGTCTGACTAAGATTTAGAGAATCTGAATGTGTCAAGACGAAATTTGCAGGTAAAGGAATTGTTGTCGCTGTTGCAAAAATCTGGAGATTTAGACAAATGGAAAGCTAGATGGACAAAGAAAAAGGAAGAGGCACAGGCAAATAAAACCACTTCTGAATATTTACTAAAAGAAACTGAAAAAGTTGAAAGGTTGTGTCCGATGAGAGAAGTGCCAGGAGGAGGTTATGTACATGTCCAATGGTCCCGACAGGATATTTTATCATTCACTAATGATTTTCCAAAACTCAGAGAAAAATCTGTAGAATGGTACCGACAAGTTGAAAGGTTTGTGAAAGTGTCGAAAGTACTGATAAAAGATTTAGATGGTTTATTTGACATTGATGTCCAGCTGATTTGTGGACCAAGTGTAAAATTACAGCAGATTGGCCAAATGATGAATACCCTAGAGATCCTAAAACAGGAGCCCCATCAGAAGATGTAATGAAGAAGTACAATCAGGTGATAACCTATTTAAAGGGAAAGATTCCTCCAAAAGAAGCTGAATGGACTAAGATAGACAGAACCACCCAAAATAAAGATGAATCTGTACATGAATTTTATGAACGCCTCTTGCAGGTATTTAAACAGTACAGTGGTTTAGAAAACATTGATAATAAGTCCATGAAACATTTTATTTATCGTTTGGTGTCTGGACTGAAACCTGAAATCTCCTAAATAATTACAGAGCATAAACTGTGTTGGCAAGAGAAGCCTGTTTACTAAATTCTCAAATATGCAAAATATTGTGAGGATGAAATTGATAATAAACGAAAGAAATTAGAAGAAAAGGTAATGTGGGTTCAAGTAAAAATGGCAGAACAACAGGAACTTCAGTTAAGTCAGCAAGCAAATAATCAGAAAAGAGGGGAAGGCCAAGGTGAAGGAAGTGGGGGTAAACCCAGAGGGAAAATGAGTAAAGAAGAGGCAAAGAAAAAGTTTCATTGTCATGGGTGTGGAAAATTGGGACATTGGAGAAACAAGTGTAAATTAATACAGAATAATAATGTCCAAAATCAAAATTTTAATCCACAGACGCAGAATGAGGTGTCAATGACACAGCCGTCACAGGTAATACAGAATCAGTTACCTCAAGCCCCTATGCCAGATTTTGTGAGTCAACCCAAATACAGTGTGGACACCGGATTTCGGGCGGGAAGTGGTAAGAAAAATATGGTAACATCACAGTTTCTTTTACAGGACACATTTTTTGAAGACAAGACGTATTGACGGTGCCTAAGAGGGGGGGGAGAGAATTGCGTACTTGGAGCATCCTTACCCGCAGATCAGTCAGGTCCTTACATTAGAGGGAAAGTGGAGGGAAATGATTTTACCTTTTTGTTGGACACTGGTGCTACCCGTTCTAATGTGAGAACAGCAGACATCCCAAACCTACCCCTCTCTGGAGAAGCGATCCCAGTAGTAGGCATTTCTAATAAACAAATTAGGACTTCTGTCACAGAACCTATGGAAGTTTGTATTAGCAACTTTCATGAAATGCACAAATTCGTAGTGTGCAATTCTAGCCCTATAAACTTGCTAGGATGGGATCTACTGTGTAAAATGAACTGCACAATCTTTTGTACACCAAATGGTGTTGTAATTCAGACTCCAGATGAAGACGGAGTGTATGAAATTATGCTAACTAGACAAGAAACAAAAATTAAAAAGATGTGCCTAGAAGATTTACCAGAACTAAAAACTTTTGTAAATCCTGATGTGTGGGATTTTTCAGGAAAAGAAGTAGGCCTAATGGCAGATGTCGGTCCCATAAAAGTGACTGTAAAGGAAGGTGCAGTTTACCCAACTATTCGACAGTACAAAATGAGTCCAGAAATAAAAGCAGGTGTTGCACAAGAAATAGGGCGTTTGGTTGAACTAAGCATTCTAGAAGAGATAATGAGCAGTCCTTGTAATGCACCTATAATTGGCATAAAGAAACCAAACAGAAGGTACAGGGTGGTCCATGACCTCCAAAAGATTAATAAAATAGTCGGCCCATGTTGCCCAGTAGTACCAAATCCAGCTGTGATTCTGTATCAAATACCATGGGGAGCAGGATGGTTCACTGTAATTGATTTATGCCATGCTATCTTTTCCATCCCGCTGCATCCAGATAGCAAGTTTTTATTATTATTTAAATTTGACGAGCATTTTTATTTATGGAATTGTGTTCCACAAGGGTACACGGAAAGTCCATCCATTTTTAATCAGATTTTGAAAAAGTGCCTTAAATCACTGGTGCTGCCTGGACGATCTGTCCTGGTGCAGTATATTGATGACCTATTATTGGCATCGAGAAAAAGAAAGGACTGTGTGATTGATTCCATTGCATTGTTCAACCATTTAGCAAAAGGTGGGCATAAAGGGTTCCTTTCCGATTCGGTAAAATGCCCTCCGAATAGCCGTACGGAGTTTTTTCCCGTACGAATCGTATGTAGAACGTACTCGTACGTACGATGTAGTACGATGTGTACCCACAGCAGTTCTCCATATGAATCGTACCGAAGACGATACAAGTCACAAATCCGTACGAATCACATTCGGAACGCACAGTATGCGATGTCTGCACGGATCAAAGCTGCATTTTCCGACCCAGCAAGTATGAATCGTATCGACAACACTCCGTACGACTCTTTTTCTAAGGGAGCTTAAAACGTCCGTAAAAGCAGATTTCGCCTCGAAATGCATACAAAATGGACCCCCCCGGGTACGGTGCGTACACCCCATGATTGCAGGGGTATGGTGCATCGGAGTACAGTGCGTACACCCCTGGATTTCAGGGGTACGTATGTCCCCGTGCGTACACCCCATGATCGTAGGTGTACGGACTGTAGGGGTACAGTTCGTACACCCCAAGGTCGTAGGTGTACGGTGCATATACCCCGTGCGTACACCCCTTGATTTTAGGGGTACAGTGTGTATATGATTGTGTTGCCCTCCATACAAATTGCTCAAACGCAACATTTACCGTATGAATCACGTACTGATTCCCCGGTCCGGACATACTTGACGGGTCGTACGGCATTTTTACTAATCGTACGGTTCAGTGTGCGGGTCGATGTCGTATGGATTTACCCTTCATTTTCATATGGTTCGCAATGATTCAGATGTATTTTCACGCAACCGATCGTACTACACGATTCGGACAGATCCGCACGATTCGTACAGAAACGGCTACAAATACGAATCGTCGTACGGATTTGTTTCCTGAATCAGAATCGACCCCAAAGTGTCCCTAGAGAAATTGCAAACCTGTACAACCTCGGTCAAATATCTGGGACAACAGTTAGAAAGAGGGGTCAGAAGAGTGACATCTGAAAGAATCAAAATAACTCAAACATGAAACTACCCCAAACGCAGAAAGAAATCAGAATGTTTCTTGGAGTCGTAGGTTACTGCAGGCAGTGGATTGTGGGATTTGCAGTGCTTGCAAAACCATTGATTCAAACGGCAAAGAAACCAGCAAAAGATCCAGCTGAATGGGACGATGAAAGCATGGCTGCCTTTTTAAAATTGCGTAACAGTTTATGTGAAGCTCCAGCATTAGGCATGTCTGACTATTCAAAAGAGTTTTAACTATTTTGTGACACAAGAGACAATTGTGCTATTTCAGTCCTAACACAGACCCATGGGTTAATGCAATGACCTGTGGCATATTTCTCTGCAACATTGGACTCAGTGGCATCAGCACTGCCAGGTTGTCTGAAAGCGGTGGCTGCAACATGCATGAGTCTTGAGCAAAGTGAATCCATTATTATGGGACATCCTGTAACAGTGTATGTTCCACATTCAGTAGTGATTCTGCTAACAAGAACACGTACTCAGCATTTAACTTCTAGTCGTATGACTAAATATGAAAGAATTATCATTGGTTCAGAAAACGTGACAATGGTGAGGTGCACTGTTCTAAATCCAGCAACCTTGTTGCCAGATTCTCACTTTGAGGAAGTGAGAGAGGAAGTCGAACATGACTGTATCGACTTAACTGAATTCAGTACTAAACCTCGGGCAGACATACAGGAAGAACCTTTAAAAGACCCAGGTTATAGATTACAGGGTTAAACCCACTAAAGCCAATAAGGACCTGGGTAGTTATTAGAATGAAAGGAAGGGGTCCTCAGACATAAAATAAAGGATTCACAATTATTTCATTTGTATTAAATTAATTCAAAAAGCAAAGCTATTGAATGCAAAAGAGTTTAATTCAAAATTGCATATACATCCTATTTAATGGATTAGAACTCATAATACATTTAATTGTTATAAACAAGTTTGTATACATGTGCGTGCCCACATTCACAACGGGGAGGGGTGAAGTGAGGGAAGTGTCAGGGATGGGATAGGAATGGTCTGAATCATTCAGTGACAAGTCTTATTCTTAATTTAAAGACCGTGTACATGTGGTCCCTTGAACCACAGTCCACACCATGAGGCTCGTAAAGAGTCCGAAATATGACTAACGAACAAAGCCTAACTCCGCTAGTGCCGTTAATGTCTTGCTTGGGGTCGGAGTTGGGCGATGATTGTGTAGTCTACGTTTCGACCCGGATATTGGTAGGAGTCTGTTCCTTACAGAAAGGTTCTTCATCAGGACAAAGAAGTTGTGGGTGAGCAACCTCCTATCGCAAAGGGCGAGGGGGGGTGGATCAACAGAAGGTGAATTCTCCCGGACCGAAGTGGTGATTTCTAACTCTGATCTATGAGGCTCGTAAAGAGTCCGAAATTTGACTAACGAACAAAGCCTAACTCCGCTAGTGCCGTTAATGTCTTGCTTGGGGTCGGAGTTGGTCGACGATTGTGTAGTCTACGTTTCGACCCGGATATTGGTAGGAGTCTGTTCCTTACAGAAAGGGTCTTCGTCAGGACAAAGAAGTTGTGGGTGGGCGGGCAACCTCCTGGGGGACAGTTAAAAAAACTAATTAGAATTACAACCATCCTGTTGTGAATTACAAGGAGGGTGGAACAGTGTAAACAATTAAAAATGTGTTGTCTACTTGTGTCAGAGTCACATATTGCTAAGTTGAAGAGTACATGGGAACTATCGCTCACCTATCAAAAAGGGCGAGGGGGGCTGGATCAACAGAAGGTGAATTCTCCCGGACCGAAGTGGTGATTTCTAACTGCAAATAATGAGGTAAACGACTGATGTTTCAACCAATCTTTTGAATGTCAGTTGGTACAGACAAAAATTAGACATTTAAACAGAGCTTATTGGGTCATTCCACCTAGTGGTTGAAAGCAATACTATGCTCCATTGACACACGGGCGCACTAATTTATTGTGCAACTTGAAAGTAAAATGTCCCTGGGTGGTGACATCTTGTCTAGACTGTGTTGGATTACAGAATATAAAACACTTATATTCATGGTCTGTTATTTACCTCTGATCTCTAAGGGTTCTCCTGGAGTCTTGACGGTTCTTTGAAACGTCCTTATGGGTTGTTAAATTATGCAACCTAAGACAGGGAGAAGGTTTTTTTTGTCATAAACTAGAGGCATCATTAACCTAAACACTCAAGAAGTCTAGGAAAGAATATCCTATTAAGGCTTACCACTAGTATTCATTTTTGTTGGCAGACAGGATGGATTTTATATAAGCGGCACACTGGTTAAGTGCTCCAATATATCATACTACTTCATGTAGGTTTAGTAGAAATTGGTTACTGAAAACGCCTACATACAGAGAGAAAACAGATTAGGATTCTATGTTCAGTGCTCGCGCATTAATTGGAAAAGATTAGCTGTAAATTGCTCTAATATAGAGGCATCATTAACAAAAGAAGAAGAAGGGACTCCAAATGTCTAGGAAAATATGTCCTATACAGCTTACCACTATTATATAATTTGGCAGACAGAATGGATTCTGTGTGAACGGCATGTGCGTTAAGTGCTCCAATATATCATACTACTTCATGTAGGTTTACTTGAAATTGGTTAGAAAAACGCCTAAATATAGAGAGAAAAGGGATTTAAGTTCTGTCTCCAGTGCATGCGCATTAATTGAAATAACTTTGGCTGTAAAATGCTCTACTGAGGAGGTTACCTCTTATAGACGAAAGGTTCTGGGAGCATCTGTCAGAATGAAAGGTATAGGCTTTGATTTACGCCTGGAAATTAAGGGAAAAAAACGATCCTTATCACTATTATTGCTGAGTTGGACTGTAAACATGAAAAGAGGGGGGGCGTCTATAATCCGATCCTTACCTCTACAAGTCACAGCTATCTTGATGGAAGACTGGGTCCTACGTAGTTTACAGCCTCCTATGAAAGGATATAAATAAATAAAGAGCCCATGGGTTCAAGAAACGGCCCGTGATTCAGCCGCATTGTGTAAATAACGAGAGGCTGGATGGAATTGTTACCTTGGACGTCTGTAAGTCGGCCCGCAATGTAATCCTAAATGGCTCCGCGCCCTGCCATCGACCGCGGCACACCGTTCCCTTCTAGATACTCGGACCGCTATATGCTCAGCCGCGTCAAACTGTTTGCTTCCTGGTTGGTTTGGAGGGGGTGGAGCCTCGAGTCATATGGGTAGAGAAAAGACTCGGCCCGTTTAAAGCCTGGCAGTTAAGATAACCTCAGGGTATGATACTGCAATTTTAAATTCGATTGTATTACCCAAATATTAATTTATAACGGTGCTATTAAATCCATTATCCCCAAAATTAATTTTTGAATAAATTCAGGACATATCAAAAGGGGTCAACCTTGTTAGGTACCTCAATACTAATCACTTAAACCGAGTTAAGTCTAACCGACTTTGCTAGTTAGAGCTGAGAGTAGTATTGATATACAATTGTTAACCATATATGTGATGATTGGTAAAATCTTACGTTGTGGTCCATCTAAACATTTGGATTTCTCTTAGCACATATATTCCATTCGTACATGGTAGAGTGCAATTATCTCATAGGATAGTGTAAACTCATAGGTTAAATAGTGTCAGAAAGATAAAATTATATACAGAACAAACAAACAGCTGAAAAGGAATTAGACAAACATTACGTTTTGTATTCCTAATACAATATGCATCTAGACATTTATGTGTCTGCTAGTTCGAAAATAGAGTGCACTTATCTCGTAGGATAGTGTAAACTCAAGCAGTATATTCATGGTATCACTATAAACGAAGGAGCAAGACATTTGTACTGTCAATTGTACTGTTTTCTCATTGGACAACTGAAATTAGTTCCACAGATTACCCTGGAGATGTACATCAAAGATTCGCCAATTGCACAAAACTGTTTTCAGATTCATTTAGACCCTCAGCTACAGAGTTAAAGATATAGATCCACTTGAGCTCTCTGATATTGAGAACGCTGGGTAGGTCTCCACCCCTTGGACCTAGTGTGACATGTTCTAGAACTACCCATTTCAGTGATTCAGGCAAATGGTTTTGTTTTACGCAATGCTCCACAAAGAGTGCCCCAGGTACCTTACATCTAATTCTACTGCAATGTGAAAGAAATAGTGCTTTTACACGCTGTTGAGTCTGACCTACATAAATGAGATCACAAGGGCAGATTATGCCATAGATCACATTTTTGGTGTTGCAGTTCGTGTGGTTTTTGTGTGTGTGTCGATGGTCTTTGAAAACAAAGTCTTTGGATTGGATGGTCGAAGGGCAAGCTTTACAATTCCCGCATCTATAATGTCCAACTATCCGTGGTTGTTTCCAGCATGTGGCTAAGGTGGGTTCAGGTTGGCATTCTAAGAAAGATGAAACTACATAGTCTTTTACATTCCTCGCCTTTTTGTAGGGTACGTTCATGATCTCCAGATCTTTTGCAATAAGGCTCCAATGTTTGTTTATAACCTTTTTTATGGAGTTGCTCTTCGTTGAGAAAGTGTTCACGCAGTTCATGCGTTCTTCTGATTGACAGTTACGTGCTGATGGTTCCAGGAGTGTTTCGCGGTGGCAAAACCAAGCCCTCTTCCTAGAGCGTTTGATAAACCGTTTCGGATAGCCTCTCTCTATTAGACGTTCCATCATAATGTCTGATTGTAGCATATAATCTTCTTTTTTGCTGCAGTTCCTTCAAACACGAAGAAACTGACCATAGGGCAAGTTGTCTCGAAGGCTCCGTGGGTGGTGGCTGGAGTACTGCAACAATGAATTTCGTTCTGCAGGTTTTCTGAATAAAGTAGTATGCAATGTGCCTCCCTCTGCTACTAGTGTGATGTCAAGAAAATCAATCTTCTTGTTGCTGGCTTGCATCGTGAATTGGATGTCGGGAGACCGTAGGTTTAGCCAAGAATGGAAATGTTCGAGTTCATTGTCGTTGCCCTTCCAGATTAATAGCACATCATCAATAGATAGTTAAAGCCAACAACTCCTCCAAACTGTTTCAACACACTAATGGAACTTTCAAAATTCTTCCGTAAAATAAGATTGCGATTCTTCTTCAAGAATAGACCACCACCTAAGAACATATCTGTAACCGGAATTAGGGTACCATCCACATTTGTACCCCCGTCGAATACAATGAGCCACTGAATACTGGCTTATGAAAGTATCATCACTGAAGAGGTCAGGAAAATCCTTAGTGAGAAGACTTATGTGAAATACAATATTCGTAAGACTGAAAGAACAGCACTGGACACTTTAAAATCCAATCACAATGTTGTGGTGAAGCCAGCCGACAAGGGTGGGGCCATCATCATTCAAGATGTATCGAAATACAAAGAGGAGATCTGGCGCCAATTGAATGATGGTGTAAGCTATAGAAGACTAAAATCCGACCCTACGAGAGACCTAGCTGCTGAAATCCAGAGGGTGACACAGGAAGGTGTCCAACAAGGTTTCCTCACGGATCAGGAATACAACTACCTCAATCAGAGCCATCCACACATACCAACGATATATACCTTACCCAAGGTGCATTATTTATTTTATTTTTATTTATTTTTAGTATTTGTAAAGCGCATCATTTACCCTTGGGCGTCTTTGCGCTAGTAAAACCAGTTATTTGTGACGGTCAACATGAGGAAGGAATAATCATTGAGCGAACAGCCAGGTTTTTAAAAGTTTACGGAATTGGAGGAGAGAGGAACTCTCCCTGATGTTTAGAGGTAGCGTGTTCCAGAGCTTTGGGACGGCCACCAAAAAGCGCCGGTCGCCCCAGGTGACGGTTTTAGTGCGAGGGATGACCAGTTGATTGAGGGTGGCTGATCGTAGAATTCTGTTAGGTTTGTATTGTTGTAGCTGTTCTTTCAAAAAGTGGGGTCCTTGGTTGTTGAGCGCTTTAAACACAATACAGAGGGACTTGAAATGGATTCTGTTTCGCACGGTGAGCCAGTGGAAGTCCTTTATATCGTTGGATATTGATTCATATTTTGTTTTGCCAGAGAGCAGACGTGCTGCTGCATTTTGAATAGTCTGCAGTTTAGTAATTACTCTGGATTGAGCATTAAGGAAGAGACCATTACAATAGTCCAGAGAAGAAAGGACAAGAGAGGTGA
This sequence comes from Lissotriton vulgaris, assembly GCF_964263255.1. Taxonomy (NCBI): domain Eukaryota; kingdom Metazoa; phylum Chordata; class Amphibia; order Caudata; family Salamandridae; genus Lissotriton; species Lissotriton vulgaris. Next base: position 1,765,876,651 of record NC_141685.1, on the reverse strand, counting down.
CCAGTGTTTTGATGGCTGAATCAGGAAGAAAAGGACGTATTTTCCTTATCATCTTCAGTTTCAGGTGTGCTACGGACACTGTTTTGTTGGCATGATCCATGAAATTTAGACCCTCGTCGAAGATGATACCGAGGTTCCTGACTTTAACAGTTGGAGTGGGGGGGGGTACCGAAGGCCTCTGGCCACCAGCTTGATGGCCAGGCTGGCGAAAGGGGTCCGAAAATGAGCACCTCGGTTTTTTCTGAGTTTAATTTGAGGCAGTTGGTAGCCATCCATTCTCCTATGTCTAAAAGTCCCTTCTTGAATTTTTCAGCCACTAGATCTCCGTCCCCCTTGATCACCAACACTAGTTGGGTATCATCGGCGTAGGAGGTTAGGCTCATCCCGTGTGCTTTGATGGTTTTAGCAAGGTCCGACACATAGATGTTGAAAAGTGTCGGACTCAGGGATGAGCCTTGAGGTACTCCACATGGAGATGAAAGTTGGGCCGATTGGAAGGGTCCTAAGATGACAGCCTGCGTTCTTTTGGCAAGGAAGGACGCAATTAAGTCTTTGGCAGTGTGGCAGATGCCAAATCCCTCGACACGGTCGACCAAGATGGTATGGTCGACCGTGTCGAAAGCTGCTGATAAATCCAGCATTACCAGAATGGCTGTGCCCCCTTGATCCCTGATTACCCTGATGTCATCAGCAGCCTTAATCAAGGCTGTCTCTGTCCCATGGTATTTCCTGAATCCAAATTGCGTGTTGTCCAGGAGATGGTGTTTTTCAATGAATTCAGAAATCTGAATGTTCATGGTTTTTTCAATCACCTTCGCCATGAAAGGGAGACTCGCGATGGTACGGTAGTTTTTTAGCTCGCTTTTATCCAGGGACGGTTTTTTTAACAGGGGTTTTAATAGAGTGTTTTTAAGGGGGTCTGGGTAGTTACCTGATAGGAGAATGGAATTGCAGACCTGAGTGAGTAGTGGTATGATAGAGTCCATTACCGGCAGGAGTACTGAAAGTGGGCAGGGGTCCAGGGGTGATCCTGATTTGATGGTAGACAGTGTAATTTTTATTTGGTCGGAGGTGACTGGTTGGAAGCTGGGGAACATGTTGACTGGAGATAAAAAGGGGGGGTTAACTGTCCTCGAAAGTGAATTCGCGGAAAAAGCCTGGTAAATATCATCCACTTTGGTAAAGAAAAAGGAAGCTAGAGAATCACATAAAAGTTGCGATGGGGGAGGAGTGAGGTCGGGGGAGTTGCCTGAGAGTGCTTTGGTGATTTGAAACAATAATCTGCTAGAATTTTTGGCTTTCTGGATTTGGTCAGTGTAATAGTCTTTTTTGGCTTTAGCGATCATGGCTTTGTAGAGTGCCAGGGCTTCCTTGTAAGCTGCTTTGCTGGCTGTGTCATAGTCTTTTCTCCATAGTCTTTCCTCATTACGGTTGATTTGCTTTTGTGCCCTTAGTTTTTCATTATACCAGGGGGCAGTAGGTTTGGATCTATTTCTGGATAGTTCTTTGGTAGGGGCTGACTGATTTGTGGCCTGGCCCAACCAAGTGTAAAATTGCTGAAGAGCTAAGTTAGGCTCTGTGGACAGCGTTGGACGGGTGTGATCCAGTATTAGCTTTAAGTCGTCCTGATTGATATTTTTCCAATCTTTAAAGGGCTGTTTGGGAATGGGAAGGGGTTTGTTATTACGACGAATGTTGGTGGTTATGGTTGCAAAAATTGCATGATGGTCAGTCCAAGGCATGGGTAAGATGTTGGTTATTTGTAAGCCTTCTAAGTTGGAAAATATGGGGTCTAGGATGTGGCCAGCTTGGTGGGTAGGGGACGTAACCCGTTGTTTTAGCCCTAGAGTTTCTAGATCGGAAATGAGGGTGACCGAATCAGTTAGGTGACTTTGATCCATGCATTAAGACCTACAGAATCCCCCGGGACGACCCATCGTCTCCGGATGTGGATCTATTCTTGAGCCTCTATGCCGGTATGTAGACTTCTTTTTAAAACCACTAGCTGAAGCTACCTCCACCTATTTGAGAGATACTACACACACCATTACTTTGGTAGATGGGAAAGCTTTCAACCCTGATGAAGAATTATTGGTAACTTGCGACATTGTGTCGCTTTACACAAGCATCCCGCAGGAGGAGGCCTTAATGGTGGCCACTGAAGCCCTGGATAGCCGTGAAGCCCCGGTACAAGTACCGACCTCATTCATAATACTTCTATTGAAGATCGCAATGATGAGAAATTTCTTCATGTTTCAAAATGTGTTTTACCTGCAAACAAAGGGCGTGGCAATGGGGGCAGCCTTTGCCCCGGACCTGGCAATTTTGTTCATGGCCTTCTATGAAAATACTTTTGTCATGTGTGACTACAACCCCATTCGGCACCATACACAACTTTGGGTCCGTTATATTGATGATGTGCTGTTAATCTGGAAGGGCAACGACAATGAACTCGAACATTTCCATTCTTGGCCAAACATACGGTCTCCCGACATCCAATTCACGATGCAAGCCAGCAACAAGAAGATTGATTTTCTTGACATCACACTAGTAGCAGAGGGAGGCACATTGCATACTACTTTATTCAGAAAACCTGCAGAACGAAATTCATTGTTGCAGTACTCCAGCCACCACCCACGGAGCCTTCGAGACAACTAGCCCTATGGTCAGTTTCTTCGTGTTCGAAGGAACTGCAGCAAAAAAGAAGATTATATGCTACAATCAGACATTATGATGGAACGTCTAATAGAGAGAGGCTATCCGAAACGGTTGATCAAACGCTCTAGGAAGAGGGCTTGGTTTTGCCACCGCGAAACACTCCTGGAACCATCAGCACGTAACCGTCAATCAGAAGAACGCATGATCTGCGTGACCACTTTCTCAACGTAGAGCAACCCCATAAAAAAGGTTATAAACAAACATTGGAGCCTTATTGCAAAAGATCTGGAGATCATGAACGTACCCATGCACGCCTTCAAAAAGGCGAGGAATGTAAAAGACTATGTAGTTTCATCTTTCTTAGAATGCCAACCTGAACCCACCTTAGCCACGTGCTGGAAACAACCATGGATAGTTGGACATTATAGATGCGGGAATTGTAAAGCTTGCCCTTCGACCATCCAATCCAAAGACTTTGTTTTCAAAGACCATCGACACACACACAAAAACCACACGAACTGCAACACCAAAAATGTGATCTATGGCATAATCTGCCCATGTGATCTCATTTATGAAGGTCAGACTCAACAGCGTGTAAAAGCACGATTTCTTTCACATTACAGTAGAATTAGATGTAAGGTACCTGGGGCACCCTTGGTCGAGCATTGCGTAAAACAAAACCATTTGCCTGAATCACTGAAATGGGTAGTTCTAGAACATGTCACACTAGGTCCAAGGGGTGGAGACCTACCCAGCATTCTCAATATCAGAGAGCTCAAGTGGATCTATATCTTTAACTCTGTAGCTGAGGGTCTAAAGGAATCTGAAAACAGTTTTGTGCAATTGGCGAATCTTTGATGTACATCTCCAGGGTAATCTGTGGAACTAATTTCAGTTGTCCAATGAGAAAACAGTATAATTGACAGTAAAAATGTCTTGCTCCTTCGTTTATGGTGATACCATGAATATACTGCTTGAGTTTACACTATCCTACGAGATAAGTGCACTCTATTTTCGAACTAGCAGACACATAAATCTCTAGATGCATATTGTATTAGGAATACAAAACGTAATGTTTGTCTAATTCCTTTTCAGCTGTTTGTTTGTTCTGTATATAATTTTATCTTTCTGAAACTATTTAACCTATGAGTTTACACTATCCTATGAGATAAGTGCACTCTACCATGTACAAATGTAATATATGTGCTAAGAGAAATCCAAATGTTTAGATGGACCACAACGTAAGATTTTACCAATCATCACATATATGGTTAACAATTGTATATCAATACTACTCTCAGCTCTAACTAGCAAGGTTGGTTAGACTTAACTCGTTTTAAGTGATTAGTATTGAGGTACCTAACAAGGTTGACCCCTTTTGATATGTCCTGAATTTATTCAAAAATTAATTTTTGGGATAATGGATTTAATAGCACCGTTATAAATTAATATTTGGGTAATACAATCGAATTTAAAGTTGCAGTATCATACCCTGAGGTTATCTTAACTACCAGGCTTTAAACGGGCCGAGTCTTTTCTCTGCCCATATGACTCGAGGCTCCGCCCCCTCCAAACCAACCAGGAAGCAAACAGTTTGACGCGGCTGAGCATAGAGCGTTCCGAGTATCGAGAAGGGAACGCTGTGCCGCGGTCGATGGCAGGGCGCGGAGCCATTTAGGATTACATTTCGGGCCGACTTACAGACGTCCAAGGTAACAATTCCATCCAGCCCCTCGTTATTTACACAATGCGGCTGAATCACGGGCCGTTTCTTGAACCCATGGGCTCTTTATTTATTTATATCCTTTCATAGGAGGCTGTAAACTACGTAGGACCCAGTCTTCCATCAAGATAGCTGTGACTTGTAGAGGTAAGGATCGGATTATAGACGCCCCCCCTCTTTTCATGTTTACAGTCCAACTCAGCAATAATAGTGATAAGGATCGTTTTTTTCCCTTAATTTCCAGGCGTAAATCAAAACCTATACCTTTCATTCTGACAGATACTCCCAGAACCTTTCGTCTATAAGAGGTAACCTCCTCAGTAGAGCATTTTACAGCCAAAGTTATTTCAATTAATGCGCATGCACTGGAGAAAGAACTTAAATCCTTTTTCTCTCTATATTTTGGCGTTTTTCTAACCAATTTCAAGTAAACCTACATGAAGTAGTATGATATATTAGAGCACTTAATGCACATGCCGTTCACACAGAATCCATTCTGTCTGCCAAATTATATAATAGTGGTAAGCTGTATAGGACATATTTTCCTAGACATTTGGAGTCCCTTCTTCTTCTTTTGTTAATGATGCCTCTATATTAGAGCAATTTACAGCTAATCTTTTCCAATTAATGCGCGAGCACTGAACATAGAATCCTAATCTGTTTTCTCTCTGTATGTAGACGTTTTCAGTAACCAATTTCTAGTAAACCTGCATGAAGTAGTATGATATATTGGAGCACTTAACCAGTGTGCCGCTTATATAGAATCCATCCTGTCTGCCAACAAAAATGAATACTAGTGGTAAGCCTTAATAGGATATTCTTTCCTAGACTTCTTGAGTGTTTAGGTTAATGATGCCTCTAGTTTATGACAAAAAAAACCTTCTCCCTGTCTTAGGTTGCATAATTTAACAACCCATAAGGACGTTTCAAAGAACCGTCAAGACTCCAGGAGAACCCTTAGAGATCAGAGGTAAATAACAGACCATGAATATAAGTGTTTTATATTCTGTAATCCAACACAGTCTAGACAAGATGTCACCACCCAGGGACATTTTACTTTCAAGTTGCACAGTAAATTAGTGCGCACGTGTGTCAATGGAGCATAGTATTGCTTTCAACCACTAGGTGGAATGACCCAATAAGCTCTGTTTAAATGTCTAATTTTTGTCTGTACCAACTGACATTCAAAAGATTGGTTGAAACATCAGTCGTTTACCTCATTATTTGCAGTTAGAAATCACTACTTCGGTCCGGGAGAATTCACCTTCTGTTGATCCAGCCCCCCTCGCCCTTTGCGATAGGTGAGCGATAGTTCCCATGTACTCTTCAACTTAGCAATATGTGATTCTGACACAAGTAGACAACACGTTTTTAATTGTTTACACTGTTCCACCCTCCTTGTAATTCACAACAGGATGGTTGTGTTTCTAATTTGTTTTTTTAACTGTCCCCCAGGAGGTTGCCCACCCACAACTTCTTTGTCCTGACGAAGACCCTTTCTGTAAGGAACAGACTCCTACCAATATCCGGGTCTAAACATAGACTACACAATCATCGACCAACTCCGACCCCAAGCAAGACATTAACGGCACTAGCGGAGTTAGGCTTTGTTCGTTAGTCAAATTTCGGACTCTTTACGAGCCTCATGGATCAGAGTTAGAAATCACCACTTCGGTCCGGGAGAATTCACCTTCTGTTGATCCAGCCCCCCTCGCCCTTTGCGATAGGAGGTTGCCCACCCACAACTTCTTTGTCCTGACGAAGACCCTTTCTGTAAGGAACAGACTCCTACCAATATCTGGGTCGAAACGTAGACTACACAATCATCGACCAACTCCGACCCCAAGCAAGACATTAACGGCACTAGCGGAGTTAGGCTTTGTTCGTTAGTCATATTTCGGACTCTTTACGAGCCTCATGGTGTGGCCTTTGGTTCAAGGGACCACATGTACACGGTCTTTAAATTAAGAATAAGACTTGTCACTGAATGATTCAGACCATTCCTATCCCATCCCTGACACTTCCCTCCACTTCACCCCTCCCCGTTGTGAATGTGGGCACGCACATGTATACAAACTTGTTTATAACAATTAAATGTATTATGAGTTCTAATCCATTAAATAGGATGTATATGCAATTTTGAATTAAACTCTTTTGCATTCAATAGCTTTGCTTTTTGAATTAATTTAATACAAATGAAATAATTGTGAATCCTTTGTTTTATGTCTGAGGACCCCTTCCTTTCATTTTAAAAGACCCAGAGCATGATTTATTTGTAGATGGCACGTGTATGCGCCATGTGGAAGGAGGACTAAGCGCTGCTTATGCTGTGTGCACATTATCTAATATAGTCGAAGCATCCTATTTGCCAGGAGTCAAGTTTGCACAAGTAGCCGAATTGATTGCTTTAATAAAAGCATGCAAAATTGGGAAAAATTGGAAAGTAGCCATTTACACTGATAGTCAGTATAGCTATAGGGTTGTGCATGACTTTATCCAGGTATGGATGCAAAGGGAGTTCATTACTTTTTCGGGAACCCCTATTAAAAATGGACAGTTTGTAAAAGAATTACTTGAAGCAATTCAATTGCCTAAAGAATTGGCCGTGGTCAAGTGCGCTGCTCACCAATCTGGAAATGACAAAGTGACAGCTGGTAACCGTTATGCTGACCAAGTGGTCCAACATTGTGCCAAATATAAAATGGCAGTAAACAAGAAAATTGAAGCATGTGGAAACAGCTGCCAACTTATGCTATTGAGAGGTGTGAATACATGGGAGGAAGTGAAAGATTTACAAAGTGAAGCAGAGCCCAAAGAAAGGGAAGACTCGCAGAAAATAGGGTGTCGGATGAGACCTGAGGATGGCGTGATAGTCTACCTAGATGGGAGACCAGTACTACCTGACTGTATGCTTGCACCAATGGCCAAAATGTACCATGCGGACACACACATAGGAAGAGAGGCTATGGTGAGGTTGTTTAGACGGGACTGGTTCAGGAACATAGCAGAGAGTCTTTGCCAGAGATGCCTAACATGTCAGCGATTACACCCTGGTAAGAAAACTGTAGTGTGTCCTGGGAAAATTGGGATGACAGAAGGCCCATTTATCAGACTCCAAATTGACCTAATTCATTTACCTGCTTGTCGAGGATTAAAGAATGTCTTGGTCATTTTCTGCCCATTTTAAAAATGGGTGGAAGCATACCCTAACCACAGGAATGACAGCTTAACTGTAGCCAAACTCATTTTGAGAGAGCTCATTCCTCGGTTTGGTTTTTCAGTTACGATTGAGTCAGACTGAGGGAAACATTTCAATAATGAAACTATTGCTCTAATCTGTGAAGCATTTAAAATTGAGCAAAAGTTGCACTGTTCATACCGCCCACAGGCTTCTGAAGTGGTAGAACAATTGAATGACACAATTAAAGCAAGATTTGGAAAGATGTGTGAATCTACCCAATTAAATTGGGCTGATGCTTTACCTCTTGTCCTAATGGGACTCAGAAGCATTCCAGACAAGAAAACAGGCTTGAGTCCCACATGACATAATCATGGGAAGGGCAATGAGGCAAGCACGTGTGGCAGGACATCAGGTGTTAACTATATCTGATGATTTGGTGTTGGAGTACTGCAAAGAGTTGGCTGACAAAGTGCGTTCTGTCTCTCACCAGGTTGGGGAAGACGCTGAAGCCAGACATTCAACTCCAGCACATGATTTGAACCCTGGAGATTGGGTAGTGATAAAAAATCCCACCCGGGAATCTTGCCTAGAACCAAGGTGGGGAGAGCCACATCAAGTGATATTGGTCACCACCACAGCTGTAAAGTGCAAGGGAATCCCCACTGGATCCAAGCAAGTCATACCAAAAGGGTAACAGAACCTGACGAAGTTGAGGCTGAAGGTTGTGCAGCTGAAGGGTTCTCAAGAAGTTGATCCTGAAGTAGTTGACGAAGAAAAACCGAGCACCAGTCAGGATGAATGGATCCCAGTGGTTGACATACCTGAAATAAGAGTAAAAACAAGAAGTCAAACATATTTAGATAGTCAGACTGATGGTGAGGACAAGATAGGTATAGAAGAACGTACTCAGATTACAAAAATCCAGATAAGGAAAGAACAATATACTCAGACCAACGAAACCCCCACCAGAACTCCACTGTCTGAGGAGGGACAGATAGGCATTAGACAAAACGCTCAGGTGGAAGACAATCAAGAATCTGCAAGACCTCTGCAGGACCAGACATGATTAGTAAAACGGGTTCAGGATGAAGAAAAAACTCCAGGCACAACAAAGTCATATCCTGAATCAGGTCAGATTAGTCTAGAAGAATCCATCCAGGCGGAACAGTCAACAATAATAAGCCCTAGAAAAGGTCAGTTAGAGAGGGTACCTGAAGTTGACGAAAATTAAGTTGTGCCACAACTTAAAGAAAACAAAAGAGCATTTTGGTGGAGAAGTGTGGCTCAGTGGTTAGAGGCGGCAGACCCGGAAGCTGAGATTGGCTGTGGACCAGGGTTCGATTCCCCGCCTCGGCAGGTCTCGGACTAAAAAATTTCACGGAGTCCACAATTCTCGCTCTGGTGCCTACTCGACTCACGGGGTCACACTCTGTGACTCTGGGCAATAGCTTGCTTAATCTCCACTACGGCCCCTCGCGGCGGGATGCCTAGCTTTCACCTTGTGGATACCCGGCCGGGGTATCTCACAGGGGAATACCAGGACGGGTTCCCTAAGCAAGCGCCTTGAGACCCCTGGGTTATAGTGCGCTATATAAATCAAAACACATTTACATTTACATTTGAAGAATCAGAAAGCACAGTGTGCATTAAAAGACTCAGAAAAGACGATAAATTGCCTGTGTTTTTTAAAAGACTGAAATATTGCCTAGTCACAATAGATGAAGAACCTGAACAGGTGGACGAAGTAACCAGTCCAACGGAACCATCTACAAGCAATCAAAGAAGGAGAAGTCCACGCCTAAAAAAGCTGAACAATAAATTCAAAGGATCTGAATGGACTCACGTCATCCTTGAAGATTTTGAGAATCTGGATATCAGTGATGAAAGTGATGAAGAATTGATTGCTGATCAAAATATTGAAGAAGTGAGGCCAACTTGAGATAAAATCACATGTGTATTCTGTGTAAAAGTCTCAAAGAGGGGTTAAGCCTCCTTAGTAAAAATGGCTGATAAAAGAGTTACTGGAAACTCGAAAAGGAGTTGTATAAAGACATGCTGTAGAATATGTATGTGTAGTGTGCTTATAGTACTTGTAGTATGGCTAGGACTGACAATAGTAATACCGTACATGATGGCTGCTAAACAGAATGACACTAGTATACACGGAAAGGTAGCGCACCACAAACAAGATAGAGTAGATTTGCACCAGATGAGATAGAATTACATCACTTTAGAAATAGAAACAAAACTGATATGAATGTATTTGCTAGTCTATTAGTACATTATGTAGAGTCTATGCAAATTAGTGATTGTTATGTCTGTATGAAATTAACTACTTCTGTAGCTGAAGGTGTTACCTACCATCATTTACCCCTGACCTATGGAATTTCATGCAGCATATTAACAAGCCTGTTTTATAAAACTGGAAGGTTGCAGTATTATTATTCTAACATAGATGTTATTTTGCCTGAGATTCCTGTCTGTAGAAGAATGAATCCTGTCCTTAGTGCTAAGGATGCCCAATTCTTTGGTGAATTTTTCCTAACAATAAAAGAAATAGATATAGATAATGCACACCAAGATAATCTAACATGTAGTTTACACGAAGAAGAAAAGGTATTTTTAAACTTAGCAGAGAAAAGGAGACAGGATTTCCATAGAAAAGCCACTGAAACGAAACCCCAGATACCCAAATGGGCTGAAAGGGAAGAATTTATGGCAATTGGCAAACCTCATGCTGCTATGTCTTTGAATTTTGAAAAGAAGGTGAAAATCTGTCTCCATAAAAAGAAAACTGAGTATAACAATATATTCATCGGTTCCAGTGAATGTGAACACAACTTCCTCATAATTGGGGGATGGGAATTAAAAGGGGGAACTGATCCAGTGTTTCCTGGAGTCTATTATATTTGTGGGATCAAAGCTTACTTTAAGCTGCCTGAACATTGGTATGGGAGTTGATATTTGGGAATAGTATTCCCAAAAGTATACCATGTAAAAATAATCACTGGAAGCAATGAACACGAAAATGAACTAACATGATATAAAAAAAGCTAGATTGCAGAAATTGTAGGTGATATATTTAGTGCATTGATACCTTCAGTGGGAGTAGTTCGGAATACACAAAAATCTGTAAATTGTCTACAGGGGTGGATGGCTTATCGACTGACACTGCTGGAGGATTTTTATTGATCAATACCGAATTGGTCTTACAAAATTGACTTGCTCTTGACATAATATTAGCAAAAGAGGGCGGAGTCTGTATAATGTTGAAAGCACAACATTGTTGCAATTACATACCTGATAAAAGCGTTGAAATTGGAAGGTATGTAAGAAATATTACTCATTTGGAAGAAGAACTGAAACCACTGGAGATTGATAGTGCATGGAAGAGACTAACTGATGGTCTCTCTTCTGTTGGTAATTGGATTTCTAATCTAGGTAGAAATATTCTAGGTAAAGTACTGATGCCAATAATGGGGATATCACTAATAATTTTAGTGATGATGATTTGGTGCAAATGCTGCAGAAATTGAAAAAGATATACCGTAAATGAGAAAAAAAAAATTAGATAAATTCAAATTGAAGAACTAAAAGGAGACATATATAAGAGAATGAAAGTTTTCCAGAATGAGAGTGGAAAAAGAACTCCCAAAGTAATTGAAGAAATTGAACTTGGAGAGTGTTGAAGTTGGCCTCTGGTTCCTTAATTTGTGATGATATTAAATATCATCAAAGAGGGGATTGATGGAGCAAAGTTTCATACGAAGAGAAACTTGCTTGTATTCAACCCTCTCGAAATAACCTCTAATTAATTAATCATCCTGTTTTGTTTACTAATATCTGCATTACACAATATTTTTAGAATCCAGGGGAAGCTTGAAAATGTGCTTTTACTAACATAACCCGAGTGTCTTAATATGGCCACCGGAAACGCGGGAAACTTACTGCGCATGTGTCTGCCACATCTACGTGGTGTGACGTACTTCTGCTTTTGGTGGAAATTTCTCGCTTCTGCGCACTAGTGCCAGAAATGGCCTCTTTAAACCTCACGTGCTAATGCTTATGCTGCTGCTTGTACTAAGCTTGTTCGTTCTGCTTAACTATTAATGCAAAAGTTAAAATAAAGTAATGGGGTTCGAGTAGAGATAAGTGGTATACAGTGCATTCATTTATTTTTGTATTCTAATATGTTTCTCTTTCACTTTTCTGATAGCTCGTGCTTGGGCTTGAATACTGATACAAACTCAATTTTGAAAAATCTGCGCGTGCGCACTCTACGTCCGAATTTGCTGAAGCATTGGCATTGAACCCCAGCCAAGAATCATCTTACCCACGATGTCTATAAGAAAATGCCCTTCTGACCTTAGGAGGAACTGAAGCTATATAAAATGTATCAAATTTGTTGAACAGTATTGCTGGGTGGAATAAAAGTGCATGGGGAAATAAATTATGGGCGGTAACCGCAATCAACTGAAACCAATAATGAAATTACCTCATCTTAGTATGGTGTGATGACCTCACCTCGTCTTTCTGACCAATCACTGAAGGGGAACACATAGATTTGCAACATTTAGGGGTGGTACATTGTCCTCGGAATGGTATAACTAAGGTAGGTTTAGAGAAATTGTCCGACTTGTCTTAGTAGCTGACCTGTCACTGACCCAATGCATGCTATAGGAGATTGAGAGCAGAGGTGCTGGCGGAGAACTCTGTCAGAAGAATCGAGGTGTTGGTGGGAAATTATCCATTACCCAATCGGGGTATTAAATTGGCTTGCTGAGAAATAGGGTTGTGACGCTGGTGTTGCACTTAGCTGAGGTCACCTGTCCTAATTTGCACCTGTCTTGTCCTGTGGGCACCTGATTTACCGGGAGCCCTGGTCTTTTGCGCCAGCCCGTGACCAGGATTGGTCATTGCACCATTCTAGGTAAATATAATTCATGTGGTATGTCCTTGTGCTATTTCCCTTTTTCACCCTTCCCAGGTACCAATGTTTAAAGGTGTTGCTGTGACTTCTTACAAACTTTATGTCCTATTGATTATATTCTTGCTTGTAAAATTTATGGACACAATATTGTGGCCTTTCATTTGAATCAGAATATCTTGAATAGATACAGTTTTTAAAACTTACCCTGAGTCTGTGGTTATTACAGGAAAAGTAAAATGTGTTTAAATACTGCCTGTTTATTCTAACTCTTTATTCGATCCCTAGGACTTATAGCAAAGGTGACAAGGATTGCATTCAAACAGCATTAGATAATTTTACGAACTCACATTAGATATTATGTTTCCATAGAAACTTGCCACAGATACGACAGCGAGTTGAATAGAGACGACTCGGGTCTGCAATTAAAGAAAGCCGGATTATTCCTAACGGCCGCGGGACGCCAGCAGCCATCATTTGCAGCGCCGCGTTACAGTCCGCTTGCAGCTCTTTCATTTTCTTTAATACAGTAAGGAAACGCTAAAGGAATCTGGTCATCGTTTTTGTTTTTGTTTTTGTAAACCCGTATCATATATGAGCCTTACCGCCTGCATTTAAACAGCATTGGATAATTTTACGAACTCATATTAGATATTATGTTTCCATAGAAATTTGCTACAGATACGACAGCGAGTTAAATAGAGGCAACTCGGGTCTGCAATTAAAGAAAGCTGTTCTCGGCGATCCTCACTCGAGAGCCAGGGAATGCGGCTCCCCTCAATCTGAGCAATGCAGCCATAGCGATTTGATGATAATCATAGTTTCTATATTCACATTTAAGTTTAGTCTAATTTCTTGACTAATATGGGAATTATTTACTAGCGAATCGTATTTAGATTGATATAGATACACCTGGAGACACAAGACCATATGTAACGTACGTCCTCCTCTTCATTTATTTCTTCCTTAACGACTGCAAACCGTCGACAATCTAGAGAGGAAGACGTAACACAGAATAGGCTGCGGGTTCATGGTTTTAACTACCGTCTGCAGATTTCTTCAAAGTTTTAAATAGGTAAGCGTCTCTATTAATTCGAAGCACTATCACACAAGCAACGAAAGAGACTGCTAATAACATAGGATTTATATCATCCCCATAGGTTTAGTAATCCTATCTCGAGTACCGGGACCCACTTGTGGGACACCCCCGCCCCGCACGGCCACCAGCTGCTGCGTGTGCCCCTTAGCCTTGTCCCTGCCGCGTTGCCTGCCTCGCCGCCGGCTGACTCTGTTGTCATTTGTTTCGTTTTTGTTTTGTTCGCCATTTGTGCTTGCTAAATTGTATTTCTTGCCCGGGTCCTGCCTCGCCGCCGGCTGACACTGTTGTCGTTTGTTTTGTTTTTGTTTTGTTCGCCATTTGTGCTTGCTAAATTGTATTTCTTGCCCGGGTCCTGCCTCGCCGCCGGCTGACTCTGTTGTCGTTTGTTTTGTTTTTGTTTTGTTCGCCATTTGTGCTTGCTAAATTGTATTTCTTGCCCGTGTTAGCGTTTTTTGATTACCATTAGTGCCTGTATTTTTCAGCTTGTGTCCTTCCTGTTTGCCCGCCTACCTCGCCTCCCTCCGTCTTCCCTCCCCGCTCCCCGCTTCCCGCCACCACCGCAGACCCCGCCCCTTTTTTCCTTCTGTTCCCTCCCCGCTCCCGCCTCCCAGCTGCTCCGCCCACCCGCGCACTTCGCCTTTATATGGCGACCATGCGAACGCGCAGCGTTCACGCGCAGCGGGCACGCCGATTGTGCGCCGAAGGCGCGCCAAAGGTAAGCCCGTCTGCGCCCGTCCGCGACCGGATCGCGACCAGCGCCAGGACCCCTGGCCCACGCAGACCCCGACCTACCCGCCTGACGTACTCCGCCGCCACCCTCATCGCTCTCAACTCCGGCCGACTCCCAGAATGCCATCAAGCCACACCACGACGCACCCACGGACCTTTCAGCTGCCACGCCTGCAAATTCACCTGCATCCGGACCTGCCTCACACCAGCACCCGCCAAGTCGAACACCAGCAGCACCCACCTCAAGTGCATCCTGCTCAACACCCGCTCCGTCCACAGACACGCCATCGAACTCTGGAACCTCCTAGACGCCACAGCCACTGACGTTGCCTTCCTCATGGAGACCTGGATGAACGCCTCTTCAGCTCCCGACATCGCCATCGCTATCCCAGAGGGCTACAAGATCGTCCGGAGGGACCGCAACGCCAACCAGATGGGAGGAGGCATCGCCATCATCCACAAGAACACCATCCGTCTCACGACCAGCACCGACAACACCCTGACCACCGCCGAACACCTGCATTTCCAGATCCACACCAACCCGAACACCACCCTCAGAGGCACCCTGATCTACCGACCCCCTGGACCACGCACACAATTCAGCGAGGACATCGCCGACTTCGTCAGCCCGCATGCCCTCCCCTCCTCTGACTACATCCTCCTGGGGGACCTCAACTTCCACCTGGAGAACAACAACGACCGCAACACCACCACCCTGCTGGACAACCTCGCCAACCTGGGACTCAAGCAACTGGTGTCCACCCCCACCCACCTCGCCGGACACACACTCGACGCAGTCTTCTCTTCCAGCACAGACATCGACTTCAGCCACGCCACAGAGCTTCAATGGACGGACCACAGCTGCGTCCACTTCACCTTCAAGAGAACGACGACCCACCACCACCAGCAACAGGCCGCCCGCAGAAGCTGGAACAAGATCACAGCAGACCAGCTCGCCACCTCCCTGAGCCAGCACCCTCCTGCCAGCTCAGCGAACCCCAGCCAGGCCGCCGACAACCTCACGAAGTGGATCAGCATCTGCGCGGACGAGCTCGCCCCGCTGAGGACCCCGCCCAGCAGACCCGGCAGCAAGAAAGCCCCGTGGTTCACTGACGAACTCAAGAGCTCCAAGAAGAACTGCCGAGCCCTCGAGAAAATCTGGAGAAGGGAACCTACACCGGACAACAGGACCTCCTTCAAGCTTGCCACCCGGAAGCACCACCAGCTGATCCACGCCGCCAAGAAAACAGCATTCAAGGAACGGTTGGACAACAACGCACACAACTGCAAGGAACTCTTCAACATCGTGAAAGAGCTTTCCAACCCCAGCGCAGGAAACAACGACATCACCCCATCGCAAGACCTCTGCAACTCCCTCGCTTCATACTTCCACAACAAGATCGCGGACATACACAACAGCTTCAACAACCAACCAACGCACACCAAGACCGAACAACCACCCCCCACCACCACCCTCCACGCCTGGACCCCGATCAGCACCGAAGACACCATCCGCACGATGAACTCCATCCACTCCGGATCACCGACCGACCCCTGCCCTCACCACGTCTTCAACAAGGCCGACGCTGTCATCGCACCCCACCTGCGAGACATCATCAACACATCATTCGACACCGCCACCTTCCCTGAGAGCTGGAAACACGCCGAACTCAGCGCCCTACTCAAGAAGCCAACAGCGGACCCCACCGAACTCAAGAACTACCGCCCCATCTCGCTCCTCCCGTTTCCAGCCAAAGTCATTGAGAAGACCGTCAACAAGCAGATGGCCGCCTTCCTCGAGACGAACGGATCCCTCGACCCCTCACAGTCCGGCTTCCGAGCCAATCACAGCACCGAGACCGCCCTCATCGCCGCCACCGATGACATCCGAGCCCTGATGGACAATGGAGAAACAGCGGCCCTCATCCTCCTAGACCTCTCCGCGGCATTCGACACGGTCTGCCACCGCACCCTAGTACAGCGCCTCAGCAACATCGGAATCCAGGACAAGGCGCTGGAATGGATCATCTCCTTCCTCGACGGAAGAACACAGAGAGTCCGCCTACCACCGTACAAATCAGAGGCCTCCGAAGTCATCTGCGGCGTCCCTCAAGGATCATCTCTGAGCCCCACCCTCTTCAACGTCTACATGAGCCCCCTCGCGGCCATCGTACGCAAACACAACCTCAGCATAATCTCCTACGCCGACGACACCCAGCTGATCCTCTCCCTGACCAACGACCCCGCCTCCGCCAGAGCCAACCTGCACGAAGGGATGAAAGAGGTAGCCGAGTGGATGACGACCAGCCGCCTGAAACTGAACTCTGACAAGACGGAGGTCCTCATCCTGGGCTCTTCCCCCTCCGCCTGGGACGACTCCTGGTGGCCTCCCGCCCTGGGCACCGCACCCAAACCGACAGACCATGCACGCAACCTGGGCTTCATCCTGGACTCCTCCCTCTCCATGACCAGGCAAGTCAACAACGTCTCCTCGGCGTGCTTCAACATCCTACGCATGCTACGGAATATCTTCCGGTGGATCCCCACCGAGACCAGGAAGACCGTCACCCAGGCCCTCGTCACCAGCCGACTGGACTACGGCAACGCCCTCTACGCCGGTACCACCGCCAAGCTCCAGAAGAGACTCCAGCGGATCCAGAACGCCTCAGCCAGACTCATCCTCGACATCCCACGAACCAGCCACATCACCGGACATCTGAGAGACCTTCACTGGCTCCCCGTCAAGAAAAGAATCACCTTCCGCCTCCTCACCCACGCACACAAAGCCCTACACGACCAAGGCCCGAGCTACCTCAACAGCCGGATCAACTTCTACGCTCCCAAACGCCACCTCCGATCAGCCAACCACGCCCTCGCCGCCGTCCCCCGCATCCGAAGAGCGACTACAGGAGGAAGGTCCTTCTCCTACCTGGCCGCCAAGACCTGGAACTCCCTCCCGACCGACCTGCGCCTGACCCAAGACCACCTCTCCTTCAGGAAGAAGCTGAAGACCTGGCTGTTCGAGCAGTAGCGGCACCCCCCCCCCCCCAGCGCCTTGAGACCCTACGGGTATGTAGCGCGCTCTATAAGTGTCACTGATTGATTGATTGAGTATTCAGACTAAAAATGAAAGGTTATCTATATATACTAGATTAATAACATCCGTTTATGTTCACTGACTGTATGTTCATTGATTCCATCTTGACAAATCGAAAGAGCAACAATTTGTCTCCAAAGATATCAATTTGAGATCCAAGACAAATTAGATACATATAGAGGATATATGCAAAGTAAATACTATGGGCCCGATGTAGGTAAATCCCATTTACCGATTTTGAAATACCGAATCCTACCGATTCGGTATTTCAAAATCGGTAAATGGTATGTAGGTCCCAACATCTGGATTCGTTACCGAATCCTTAGCAATTCTTTAATTACCGATTCGGTAAATACCGAATCGGTAATGCCCATTCATTCCTATGGGCTTTGAAGCCCATAGGAATGATTAGGCATTACCGATTCGGTATTTACCGAATCGGTAATTAAAGAATTCACAAGGGTGCAGGGGGTGTCACTTTGACACCCTCTGGCACCCCCAAAACAGGCACACGTGCCATGTGGCAGGCATACCTGCCCTAAGGGCAGGTCTGCCTGTCACATGACATAGGTGTGCATGCACACATGTGCATGCACACCGGAATCGGTATTTTACCATGGATTTGTATTCCATGGTAAAATACCGATTCTGTAAGCCATGTGCACAAGGTACATAGCCTACCTACATTGCATTTTCGGTAATTTTACCGAATCGGTAAATATTACCGAATCGGTAATTATTTTACCGATTCGGTACATATTACCGAATCGGTAAATTTACCGATTCGGTAATGATACCGATTCGGTAAAATTACCGAAAATGTGCCCCTACATCTCAATAGCCCTTTACCGATCGGAAACGGCCGAAAATCGGTATTTTCGGCCGATTCAGATCGGTAAAGGGCTACCTACATCTGGCCCTATGTTTCCCTCTTTGAAAATATTTTTTTTTGTTCTAGTTGCGCCATTGAGAATTAGTATTTTACCATTTCTGCTCAGGCTCTTTTTTTAGGCGTTTAGATAACTGAACCACTTTATCATTATGTCATCTCTGTATTTTTGTGGCTGATATACATCCTTTTCACCTACAGTCATTTAATGGCACGCTCCCTTCATCGTTAGAGTTTGCATTACTAGAGAGAACACGATTCCCTTTCCAGCCATTGTGCGGAGATTTTGAATAGTAAGTATACATACTCCATATTACATGGCTTTAGTTATACCCTTTGGATAATTTTTATGATGTAAGATGCACATATTACTAAACATTGATTGTTTTAATTTGATTCCAAACCCCCTATCTCCATAGCCCATTATTAGTATTGCCTCATCGCGTCAGTACTGTGCTCCATCGATAATATTGCCTAATACCATCAATTTCTAGGTCAGGGGTAGCCTTGGGGGGTTCTATCTCCCCCCCCCCTCCCCTTTTCCTGCTCAATCGAGCTATGTGGCAACTGCTCAAATATATAAAGATTAACTTTATATCTTGTTAAGCAAATATTATATTGCTATTGCAAATAGGGAAGGTGAAATTCATGAATTAGTGTAGTTTAATATTTTGCTTCATTTATTGTTTGTTTTTTTTAAATTGCTTTATATGATATATTGTTAGTGATTGATAACCTTATTAAATTTAGATAATTGAATTTAATTGTATGTAATTTTTTCTGATATTTCTTTCAACTGTACATTCCAGATATAATTTGTTGCTCCTGAAGAAGGCGTTTGCAGTAACCCCGAAACGCGCGTCGAGAAAGTATTGCTTGCCACTTGTTAATGTTTTTAAACATTTGTGATTATAATTTTTATGATAACTGTATTAATTAAGTTTTTGGTCTCTGTGATTATTTTTTAAGTAACAACTATGTATGTAATGTATATGTTTTTTATATGAATATCTATTAAATGGAATAGAGTTTTTATATTTGAAGAATTTTGTTAGTATTTTTTCATGTCAATAACCTTCCCTTATGCTTGTTAATATTGTGCTACTATTCACACACGTGGCAAGGATTGGTAAGTCATAGTTTACAGGTATAAGTCCTAAAAGGACTCAAAGTACTGATAGGTGATTAGTTAGTAATCACAGGCAGGACTGCCAGTTCAAGGTATGAATGTTTTATGGGCCCAGGTGAGTATGGTAAAATTGAGCTAGTGGTCCCGCGCACTCTATCAGCCTGACAAAATGTTTGTTTTGCCAGGTGGAAATGGCAATTTAAAACTGCACACCCAGGCTGTAATGATAGGCCTGGAGGCATGTTTTACAGTGCTACTTTAGTGGGTGACACAATGAGCGCTGCAGCATACTAGTAGTATTTATTTTACAGGCCATGTGTAGATGTGGTACCATATACAAGGGACTTATTAATAAAATATATGTGCCAATTAGGGGTACGTCAATTCAAACATATTTAAGGAAGACGGCACATGCATTTTATCGCTGGCTAGTAGGGGCAAAGTGTGCAGAGTCCCATGGTGAACAAAAAGGGGTTCAGCAAAAGAATGCAAAAAATCTGGGGAACACCACGCAAATGATGGTAATTTCCAACAGTTATGCATTTATTTGGATGATAACATGCCACTAATTTTATTCAGATGGGTGCCGTGTTTCTATGCTCTATTTGGTGGACATCAGCAGTGCATGTTGCATTTTAACATAGCATAACATAACATAACATAACATAACATAACACAACGTACCCTCTGAGTGAGAAAGCCCAGAGGTGGCTTAGCCTAAACTAATATGGACAGATGTCGAGGCGAGAAGAAGCAAGGGGCTTATTGTGGGAATCCTTTTGGGCGCATTGTGGCTTCATTATTGTGCACTTGTCACTAAAAAGGCCTATGAATCACTTTGTGAATGATATGCCTGTCAGTCGTATGGGAACTTGCACACGCTTGTGTCTTAATGGTTAACGAGTAAGAAAAGGATGTGCTGTTGCTTGGCTAGAAACACAAACCCAGTTGTACTAAGGCCCGGAAAAGCGGCTGACCCTCCGCCCCCTCTGCCCCCTGGCTCTACCGGCAGTGCCAGCGCCTCTCAGGGAGCGGGCAGAGATGGGCTGCAGCGGGCTAGCTTGCTGTACTTGATTTCGAAAGGATCCCTAAACTGAGCAGCCGCCAGCGCGCCTCTGAAAAAATGAGTCCCTTTCTTCATTTCTCTGTGCAATGACAGGGCAAACAAAAAGGGGCTTAATGGGGCCATTCATGCGAGCCGAGCCGGGGCTTTCAGTCAGCTATTTATACATGGCAAATGAATTTTATCCACATTGACGGCCTCTCCAATGACATGCGGCAGAACTGACGCCAACCAATCGTTTGCATCTCCATGGCACTGCGAACCTAAATTAATAAAAGAAACCCTCAAGCAGCAGCTAGCTGCCAGCCAGCTCACCTTGGCCAAACGGAAAATGGTTTCTCTCCAAGTCTGGCGGTGAACGTGGCGATTCCATTGACATGCAGCGCCCAGGCAGTGAACGGGCGGGGGCTCCTTTTTGTTACTTCTGTGTTGTGCATATAATGGCATGTTTTTTTTTCAACTGGGCAGTTCTTCCATGATAAAGCACAACCGCAGTTCAAGGTTGGGACCTTATTAGCATTTGCAAGGCCTTCTGAAAGGCCTTTTCTCCAGCCCATGCCAAGGACTGGTGTTTTGCTGAGCTCCAGGACTGCTCATCTGTTTTGGAGCCTGTTGTCATGGTCATTAATTACTGCCTGGGATCTCCATGGGGTATCCTTAGAATATTTTATTTTACCCTGTTCGGGCACGTTGAAAGAAGCGGAAAACGGTATTTTTTTTATTTCTAATACTTTTCTATTGTCAGTAGGTTTTCAAAGATGATCCTATGTTTTTAAGGGTACAAATGAACATTTCAGTGAATGAATGCGATCTCGTTTATGAAACGTATGGGTCTAAATTCAAAGTATCGATGCATGCAGAACTAAAACCTTCCCAGATCTGCGCAGTAGCAATATCTGCTGATGTGATTAAGGCCTGTATTGAGCAGATTACACACATCGTCAATTTGCATTACTTTTCAAAAGCGCAAAATAATAGTTGTTCTAAAAAGCAATGTATTGAATTCTTCTGACTCATAAACTACACGCAAAATACAAATGTGCCCTCGTGCTCTTATGTGCATAAACAATAATGTTCAGGTACACATACGTGCACATACAACCGTTCACATTCTAAATAATGTGTAGCCAGAAACCACAAACGCGTGGATGCCTGAAGAAAAGTGATGTTTGTCTTCAATTGCAGAACTTATGCAAGTGTCCGGCAAAAGTTCAGACTCACCATGACTGGAAACTCAGTTCTCCAAAAAATCCCGTATTCAATATCAATCCGTCTCAGGCAGCACCTGATGGTGGACTGCGGGCATAGTAAAATGAAAATATGACAATTACGATGGTCTGCCCACTTTTGCTGTTGTCATGTTCTACCACAAATATTTATGGTGAACCTTTTTTAATAAAACTTTATTACCCTGAAGGAAGGCTACCTAAGCCATATGCATTATTTATCCTTTCAACTCTTGGGGCCTCATTTATGAGCCCTTGCGTCACTTTTACGCTGCCGGTGCGTCACTTTTTGTGCCTTGTTGCGCCATATTCACAAAGTGACGCATCTAGGTAGATGTGTCACTTTGTAAACCCCTGCGCCACATAATACTTGTGCCAGCTATAATTTATGCAAGGGGGGCGTATTGACGCAAGGAAGGGTCGTAGAAGTGACGCAGTGAAATCTATGAGATTTCACTGCGTCACTTTTAGGACGCCGTTACGTCAAAATCTTGCGCCTGCCTCACAGCAGGCGTAAGACTGACGCAGGCCCTTTCACATGGGGCTTGCCCCGTGTGAAAGGACGCATTGCTGGAGTTGCGTCACTTTTGTGACAGACTCCAGCAATGCATCACTTTTGCGCTTACAGATACGTCAGAAATACTGACGTATCTGTAACTCCTTGCGACATGATGCGTCATACTGTAAATATGAAGCATCAGGAATGTCGCAAGGAGTGCGCACTGAGAAGTGACGCATCGCTGCTTTCACTCAGCAATGCGTCATTTCTCATAAATGAGGCCCCAAATTCTTTGTACTACCTTTCACTAAAGTGTCTACAGCACTCTATTATCCTGGTACACCTGGTCTGTACTATTTAAAACTGTGTAGTAATAATAATAAACTAGGAAATTAACAATTAGCGAAAGACCTTATGCAATATGAAAGGGGATGGAGGAAATCCCATCTTCCTCTAAACATATTTCCCTATTAAATTAAGGAAACGTCTGCAAAACTACTACTTCAAACATATTCTTTATTTTTAGAAGACAGTTAACAGGCCTAGACCCTGATTCCGATATTGTTGGAATCCAGGGGCCGTAATACACTAAGTGCCCTGGGGGAGCAATGGGCGTTAACCTCCGCTTGGCGCGCCCCCGGGGCACTTTCGTATTACAAAAGGTGCTGCAGACGCTTGTGTGGCCCCTTCTGTAATTCTTAAAGCGCTCGCACACATTCAGCACCAGAGCTTTCTAAGAGGGCGGTCCTTCATTTGTATGGGGCATGCCCGATGCAAATGAGGGAATCCCTTTGCCTCTGCGCCTGTGCTGTATTATACTTGTGGGCGCAGAGGAAACGAAGCTCCCAGGAGGCGCACTGACAGTGTGCCACCTTAATGGAGAGGGTCAAGGGGGTTTTAAGGACCCCCCAGAAATCACCTGGCAGGTGGGTGCAGTCATTCACTGCACCTGCTGGCAAGGGGATCTCTAATCCCCTTTAAAAGTGGGAGACCAAAGGGAGGCCAACATGGAAAATTTGGTGAGTGCCCTAAACTACATTCGGGAGAGAGAAGTGGACGAAAGAAAGAGATGAACCTGGTTGCCTCATATGGGCTCCTCAGAAACAATCTAACTGTACATATATAGCAGCTGATGACAGTTAGATAGGTGCAGTAAATGCATGTGATCAGTTTGATATATGACAGCCCTCTACAATTCTAAAACTAGAACACCATTTTAGAAAAGCTTTGGGATCATCCTTTGATACTTGTGGGTTTTATCTCTAAAAACCCTTTTGTTCTTATGAATGGGAAATGAATCTGTGTAAAACTCAGGTCCCTCATGTTTAATCCAAGCACTGAAAAACAGATAGCCTATATTCTTTCCTATTGTTACCACCAGATAATATATGTTTATTATTTGATATTCTCCCTATGAGTAGATTGCAGATAATATATTTATGATGCTCAAGTAACCGCCAGAAGTGATGCTATGGTCAGCTACTCATAACCTTGACAGGGTAAGGAACACATGTAACATAAAATAGAACAGTATATTTGACTTTTGGTCTACATTGTTGTTATTATAAGTACAATGTAGGGATGTGGCTTGCTATAAAGAGAGCTGGTATTGAGCA
Organism: Lissotriton vulgaris; assembly: GCF_964263255.1. NCBI lineage: Eukaryota > Metazoa > Chordata > Amphibia > Caudata > Salamandridae > Lissotriton > Lissotriton vulgaris. The sequence goes on along the minus strand of NC_141685.1, from coordinate 1,765,852,815 downwards.
GGGAATATTTAAATTAAAGAGGTCAATACAACATTTATATTTATTCTGGAAATGCACACCATGAAACAATTCAAAAATGCAAAAGTCTGTGGAAGAAGTTAAAGGGTCCTTAAGTGTTTTCAGTGTAGAGATTTAAAGAATCTTTCAACATTTCATACAATCATATTTTTCATAAAGATCAACCATTTAACCTATTGATTACATCGGATGGGCTGTAGATGAAGTGACGTCTTTTAGCTGTGAATGCTTGTCGATGATTTACAGTAGAAGAATTAAAAAGTTAAAATAATTAAAAAATACTTGGGCCTAATGAACATGTTTCATGTTAGCTAACTTCCAACTGTGATGATATATGATCATATAAAGATTTTCAATTAGGCTCAACATCTTATGCTAATCTTAGAGAACTGGAATCGATTTTAATAAAGTCTTTGATCTCAATTTTAAATGTGATCAATAATAATGTGTGTAATATACATGAGCAGAAAAGGACCTTTCCTATAATGAAATGTTGATCTCTATTGCAAAAACCAGAATTGCAGAATTTAATCTGAAAGTTCTGCAGCATACAATTTATATGTTATCCAAGTTACTATCAACGTTAACCATGGATCAATTTGATATCTTGCATTTTTGTTTAGACTTCTATAGAATATATTTTGATCCATCCTTCTGATAAGGCCTGGAAAAGATAACAAATGAATACTCAAAATAGTAAAAGTTCTAGGGTACGCTAATGGATTTTCTTTACCCCAATGTTCCTCCAACATGGGGTTTTTTGCTCCCAATTTCTATTACTCACATTTTTTTTAACTGCAAGCTCCTCCTTACTTCAGTTGAGTGGAGTTTGTGCTATGTGATTTAACAAATAAATAAACGTATGCTTCTCTGTCGGAAGTATATGTTTCCATTTTAATGTTGTGTTTTCCTGTGTGTGGTATTCCTTCTAATACTAAGTCTCTGTCTCGCTTTTTTGTGACTAATTTTTTTCCATGTCTCTATTCCTTTTGGAGGTAAAGCTCATGCCCCGTTTTTTCCTTTTCACTTTTGTGAAGATGTTGGATGAAAGAATCCATATAAGAACCACAATGAAGGAATAAAGAGGCTCTTAAATTAGCACCCATCCACTGCCCGCCAGGATTAACTGACAGAAGCAGTTCAAAACTAAACATAAAATGTAATCCTGAACATATCATAATAAGGAAACTTCCCAAAGATTACCACACACCTCCCTCCACATAACAAAGTGAACCTCCTACAGTCTTGACAGTAAGATGAAAATACATTTTTAAAAAAACTTAAAACGCTATACTGAATGGTACAAGTGTTTATGAATGTGAAAGAAATACAACTATATGACATTAATGAAATAGCACATATAGAAGCCATAGCTCATTTACATAATGCAGCGCTTCAAGTTCCATATATACTCATATTGAACCTTGAAATCATTTCTAAATTTCTTAATCCCTCTCACAGGTTCAGAAACTTTTGACACACTTCTATTCAGTGGATACTTTACCACTTCTAGATCACCCAATTCAAATTGGAAATCATACACCTCCTTGCGAGAATGATTAGAAAACTTCCTGATCAACATTTCAGCCACCTCACTAGCATGAGTGTTTCGTGCATCCCACCCCACAGTCTTAACTTTCTCTCCTTTAATCATGCAGAAGACACCACAGTGATGGGTTTTCTCCCACGAAGCCTCAGAAACGGTGCTAGTGTTAAAATTGTCTGTTTTAAAACACACGCTTTAATGACCCATCTTTTTAAATAACTTCTAAATGACTTTCAAAGTAGGACATTCCTTAGAATTTGCATAATGCCCAGACAACCACACCTAAAACAATTTTCTTTAAGTTTCTTTTGTTTCTTTTGTTCGATCACTAAACACCATCTATCCTATTTTACTGTTAACTGCTGAACTTTACTCGCAAAATCAGTGAAAGTGAAGGACTACTACTGCTTTAAAGAATGTTCAACCCTTTTTCAGTTACTTCAGTTAAAGGAGGATCATCTTTTAACCAGATATCTTCTCGTATCCTTTCGCTATGATAATTGATCATGAATTGGTCCCTTATATGTACACCCAGCCGAGACCCAAATTTACAAGAGCTAGCTAATGTTCTTTCTGCAGTCACGTGTTTGGCAGCAGATTCACATTCTTGTTGTACTCATTTCCCAAAATGGGAATGGGCCAGCACCGCTGTACTGACTTTCAATAGAAAATGAAGTTCAAGTTCTTTAATGCAAATTTCATATTCATTTAAATCAACTTTTCAGTTAAATTGGATAATTCAGGAAGGTTTCCACACATCCCTTGTCCTTCAGGGCCAAGAAAGGGCATGAGTAGAGATGTTTTCCTTTTACTTGGAAGGTTGCTCCCACTCACACAGGCGTAATGACCAAACATTTTTCTTCCATTACGCCCATTTAATGGATGATTCCTCTGGAGACTTGAGAAACAATGGAGGAGCTTAAATGTCCGGCACAGTGATGGCACAAAGAATAAAATCAAATGTTGGATACTTGACACTTAGGCTAAAGTGAGAGTTATACTATGTGTAAGAAATTGGAGTATTGGTTAAGGGGAGTGGAAGCCCCATTCAGGCAACAACCACAATCGTTTTCAGGGTGAACCCCAAAAGGGCACTAAATTAACCTTTGATTAACCCTCTAGTAGCTTGGCACAAAGTAGTCAGACTTATCTTGGAGTCAACGTGTAAGGTATTTATGCAGCACACAAACAGTAATAAAGTGAAAACAAAACACAAGAGAAATCCCAAACCAATAACAAAATAAGTACATTTTTTATCAATAAAATGATACCACGGAAGCAAACATTCACTCAATAGAACTGAAGATACTCAGTTTAAAATTTTTAAGTGTAAATAGCACTAAAGGCACATAGTGTCACTTGCAGACATCTTGTTGCACCAGACTGGGGGAAAGTCACATGTGCAGACTGACTGCGATGGAGCACAGGACGGCTACAGTAACCAGGTTACCCCCAAGGAAAATCTACTGCCTAAGTCAGGCACAAAGAGCTCCATTCACAGTGAGGAAGGCAGCGAGGAGCACTTAGGGCTAGATGTACAACCATTTTTAGCGGTCGCAAATGGAAAATCGGGCTGTTTGCGACCACTAAAAAGGGTTGTAGCATGTACAAACCCTATTTTGCGAGTCAGTAACCTATTACCGGCTCGCAAAATAAGGTTTGCAAGACACTATTAGGAAGGGGTGTGCCAAGGGCGTGCCTTCCTAATAGCCAGTGAAAGGTGGATGTATGATTGTTTTGCGACTGCAAATTTAGTCACAAAACAATCACAGTAAACCTACTTCAAGTAGATGGTAATCCAATCGCAAACCCTTTGTGTTGGGCAGTGAAAATATTTTTTAAGAGCAGGCAGTGGTCACTTAGACCACTGCCTTCTCTTAAAAAATGAAACAGAAATGTTTTATTTATCTTCTTCAAATGCTTTAAGGAAAACAGGCTGCATTTAAGACAAAATAACTGCTCTATTTAAAAAGCAGTCCCAGACATGGTTGTCTGCTGTTCCCAGCAGGCCGCCATCTCTGTGATTACAGCCTATTGCTAATGGGTCGCAAATTGTGACCTGCCTCATGAATATTGATGAGGCAGGTCATTTGCAACCCCTTTGGGAATCGCTAAATGTGTCTGAGACACATTATTACATTCCGTTTTGCGAGTCACAAATTGCAAGTCACAAAAAATCACAATTTGCGAACCGCAAAAAGGAATGGTTGTACATCTGACCCTGTAGTGTAGTTCCTATTTTCCCAATAGGCCCTGAGCATTGGAATAACATAAACAGTAGTATCGACGTAGAAGTGCGGATCTTCCAGGTCTCCACTGACTATGCTAAACTTAATTGGGTTTGTTACCAACTAGCTCAGAGGTCACTGAAAACTTTCTTGACTGAATAGGAAGTGATCAGCTTCCCTGGTACAGACAAGAAGGGATTCAGTTTTCCAACAACCGCATAAACATGACAACTTTGCTCCTTAGAATAAGAGTCAATCTCTAGAGTCGTGTGAAACAATAGACAGTTATTTTACTCAGTCAGTTTTGTGCAGATTACTTTCACCAAAGTGCAGAGAATAGAGAGACGGGCGTTTTCAATAAAAGGTATTATTTATTGAACAGTCTTTCTTCTCGTGCAAGAGAAATTAATTGCCACAATTGCAAGACTAGTTATTATAAAAAGTGTGTACAGTAAAATGAGGATTGCGAAATAATACTGTAAAAGCATTGATATGGTTTCTTAGCCATACAATGGTTTAAAATGAATAAAATATATACATTCATATATACATTCAGCTAACGTACTCAACTGGTGCTTCTAACTACGCCTACCCCAGTGTACCTGACCTAAGCCTAATACGTGGGAGGGAGTAAGTAAGTAGCAGTTTTAGTTAAGTTGGTTTTGCCAAGGTTTGCTTCAAGAATTCTCTCTAAGGGTTTAGTCAACACCATACCTCTGGAATAGAATGTTGGAGGTCTTGTATCTCCTTCCAGGACTCGATATCCCAGTCACTCGCAAGAGTAGGCTGGAAACGCCGGAGCTGGATTTTCTCGGCAGGAGAAAAGACAGCGTCTCTCTCAGCGCGTCGAGGAGGAGGAGGGGCAGCGTCCGTGGGCAGCTTGCCTCTGCTGGGCTCTGTAAGGGACAGCTGTTCTGCTCCTATGTTCACCACACCATCGCTATCATCGATGTCGTTGAGGCAGCGTTTGCTTAAGGCAACGTTGGTAATATTTATACCTGAAAGGTGCCTTGTTTGACGTAAGTTTTTGGACATAAGACGTCAATAAAGATGTCACTAGGAAGTGATCGTCTCTCAGTGCTCATTAGAGTTCTATTACTAATCAAAACATAGCAAGCGGGGCTTTCCCAGGTTGCTGAGTTTTTATCTTGTTGAAGAACTCGGAGTGTAATCTAGGAATCTTAGATAGTGGCTTCTGCTGTGTCATTTGCTCTAATGAGCTGCAGAGGAAGCGATTCTGAAATGTGGCTCAGATCGTGTTAGGCCAGAGACGAGTTTCTGAAATATCACTCTTGATCGTTTATGCCATTATAGGGGTACAAATGGATTATAGCCGTATAGGGGCATAAGGTCACAGTATTGATCGGGGTCCTAGATTAGAACGCGACACCCACTCCACGAATTTATGTCCATCAATTTACTAAAAACTGTAGCAAAAGATGCATGTGTAACATTACCCACCCCAAAATACATATTCGCATTTGAAATGGCGTATTTGAAATACGTGGTAATTTTGGTACTGTACGTCTTTAAGCATAAAAATCATTCAAAATTATAGCATATGTAATCAGTGAACGATTTTGAGAAAAATTACACATGAAATATCTCTTAATACAGAAAAGAAAGGCGAGATAATTTCATCACATAGAAATGCAATTGCTGTAACATTTGCTAGAGGCTGATGTAAAGTTATTATGTCTCTAGATTTACCTAAAAATAGAAGCTTCTGTTCTTTATGAATAGGTCTACTTTAAGCAAAGAATTTCGTGCCAGAAAAAGGTAAATATTTTTTTAAAAAGTGTTCAATCCAAAAAAAATATATTTTTCAGTGAACGGGGGAATAGAGTTCCAACGCTTTTCAGCAGTTTTTGTTGATCAAAACTGAAGGCCGAATTCAGAGTTCATGGGAACGCTGTGTGTCGGAATGCTTTTCTAAAATTATTGTTTCTGTTCAGGGGAGAACATCATATCAGACAGGCTCTCAAAAAATTGGTCTACAAAATCAGGTGACAGTTCGACCAAGTTCGATAGTGCTGTAACTTGGCAGGTGTGAGAATGATTGCTATCATCAAAGTCTGGATCAGCAATGCTCACAGAAGGTCGTACCTGGGTGATGTTGCTTTTATTTCTCGCTCCACTGTCACCACCTAGTCGTAGCACAGGAGTCTCAACGAATGCCGTCATCAGGATTGATAGCCGCTGGAGACAACACAATGCATGAGCCGTTATCGGACTTAGCAAAGTATCGATATCCATTGGTACTGCTGATGGAAGTGCAAGACAGATGTCCAACACGCACTCATCTCCGCATAGCATACATCGAAGCACAGGTAAGATGCAGGTCTGCCATATAGGTCTGAATGAAAGAAACCAGGTCATGTTTAGATCTCTCAGCCTGGCCAATCCAAGGACTCTAGTTATTCAGTCCCGGTAGCATATTGCTAGGATCGCTTCTTCCATCCTTGTCGGAGTCATGTCTGAGTTTTGGCTTGCCATATCGGAGCAGGAGGGTCAAAAATAAAATGCCTGCTACAAGTCCCAAAATTAGGGGTATGCCGCCAAAGACTGAATGGACAAAATTAGGAATGATTCCTAGAATTGCTTTGAATGGTTTTAGCAGTCCCGTAAAAATCGTCTTAAATATGCCTGGGATGCCTATGGCACTAGACATGTTAAGGATTTGGCTAAGCATTTCTGTGAAATGCACGGGGCAATTTGTTGATAAAAGGTCATGAATCTCTGATGTTGTCCTTGCAACTTGGAGTTCATACGTCTCTTTTGATGACGTGATGGGCACTGTTGTCTGCAAAAGCACAGACTTCATTCTGCTTAAAGTATCAATTTGTATAGAAGAGAAATTCAAACGAGGCCATATGGGAGTCTCAGTGTCTCCAGGGCCGTTTGGAAACAATGCTTGCATACAGCATTTGACCATGGAAGTTACGCTTACGAGATATGCTTTCCCTGGCAAAAGGCCACAACAGCTGTGATCCGTTATTACAATGTAACTCCCATTCGAGAGCTGCTTAAAGAAAGGCTCTATCTGCGTTGCAGGTGTGACATGTTGGTGGCACGAAAGGTTGTTAGAATTTCCTTCACAGGCTCCGTGTAAATTAATACCCTGGCACAAAAGTATACCGCTTAGTGAATGTTTACAGTTTTCACCACTAAGAAATACATTTTTGTTGCTGTCACTATAGCATGTGTGTGTATGGTAATTTCCATGTTGACTTAATGTATCCTTTACCCAATCGTTCATACTGGCCAGTAGGTATGTATTCAAGGCAATTTTTAAATCGGAAAGTTGTTATCGGAATTGTGATAATCCCGTGTATTATCCATTCAATGACAGGACTTTCTGACATTGTCAAAGGTAATCTCTCAAGTTTTTCGATGCTCAGGATTGTATAGTCTGCTCCTTTCTGTGCCAAGCTGATTTGTTTATCAGTAAGGTTAAAGATGGAAAACAATGACGTCGTGTTGATTAAACGCCAAGGCACATAGCCTGAATGAAGATTTTGCAGCGTCCAGCCTAACTGTACAATGGAACGCAATTGTGACTGGCCATGCTGTAACATTAGCAAGTCTTTGTCTATTATATCTATGGCAGATGATACAATACTGTCCAGTGGATATATTCTGGAGGACAGAGTCATTAACCCATTGCCCACAACAGAAAGTGATTTTTCCAAATTAATACGATCAATTTCTCGTATTTTTTCAGCTGTTTCAATTTGTGTGACTTTCCAAGCCTCGTTGTAAGCCGCATATATACTGGTCGCTATGAAACGCTTTTGACGCTGTTTGCGAGGTCCCAGAATGAAATTGCGCAAATCAGCACCATCTTTAAGTAAAGATAAGTGTTGCTTAATTTCAGCCAGTGTGGATGATTCTAGCCATTCAAGGCACAGCTTCCCTACACTGTATGTTGTTACTATCCCTGGATGTTGTCTCTGGGAGTATCTAGGGTCTGGTCTGGTCATTGCTAACCCCTGTGTTTTATTCAGGAATCTACCTTGACAGTTGTTTGTGTCAGTAGGCCAGATTAACCACTTTTTCCAATCAGGATGTGTTCTGTTTAGATGTAAAATTTTTGATACGTCTATTTTAATATCTGTTGTTGCATTATCAGGTATTGGCTTTGGAATATACGGTTTATTAAGGTCTTTGATCTTAGCTAGGCCAAGACAGGATGTTTGGTGAATTGTGTCATTTAAGAACATTATTTGTTCTGGAATCATGCAGGCTCGAAATAATGCTTCTATGCCTTGTACCTGCCAATCTTTTGTACCCCAGATTGTTTTTGTTTCAATGTTATTTTTCCAAAAATCAAAACCAAATGTCATCATTTTTTCATAAAATGCTTCTGAATATATCAATTTAGTATTTGTCAGCATAGTTTTCAATCCTGTTTTATCTAACAGTTTAATAAAACGTTTCTGCATCACTGGTGTTAAACCCTGAGAAGTACTGAAATTTCTCATAGAATGTTTTAGAACTGCTTTTAGGTGGAGTAGCACAATTTTCCCATTGGTTATACTTAAAAACATTTCTAGGTTGTGCAGATTTATGCAAGTAATGATCACCGTAATGCGAGAAGCAGTACATCTGTTCATAACTAGACGAACCTTGTAAATAATCATGTTCTGTAAATCTTGCTGACAACACTAAATTAGACATCATATTATTAATACTTTCAAAATCCCAATCATCAGAAAATGCACTTGGTTTTACAAAGTCACTTAAGGAAACCTTGAACTGATGAGGATATTTCAGGATTTCGACCGGACCATATATTTCATAGTCAGTTTTGTCCCATACTACCCCACCGGGTATTGGAATGGCTGTGACATTTACTGCTGACAGTTCCCTTTTCTTCACGTGGGATGATCTGTGTGGTTTGAGGACTAAGTTGATGTTCTGTAATGCTGTGTCCATTGTATTGTAATAAACCTTCCTAAAATTAAAACTAAAATTAGGCATAGTAGGAGTATGAATACCCCTGAAATAATCCAATGTTCAATCAATGGTGCATCCAGATATACTTCTTTGATTTGATGAAAGAGTTCTGTTGCTTTTTCTTTGAAAGTCTTTTTTATTTCTGGCATCACTTCAGGGTCGTTTTGATCTTCAGAAAAGTTATCGAAATTGATGAAGTAGCCAGAGGCAGTTCTGTAAATTGTTGGAATTGTTCTTTCAATTTGTCTTTCGGTAGCACATTCTGATGCCACGTCATTGTAGACTGGTGTTTCTTGACGAACTGTTTCAATCTGTGTTTCAAGAGGCACGAGTTCCATGGCATTATTGCATAGTCCCTCTCTGCGCACTGCAGGCTTATCAAATGTGATTAGTCTTTCAGTTTGAACCTCTTGGATTGTTGCAAGTTTGGGTATTCTGTTGTTTCTCTGGAGTCCACTGGGCCTACTGTTGATTATAGGCCACATGCTTGTGGTTTTACCAGGTCGATTGATACAACTCTGTTCTCCTTTGACCAGCAAGGGGCGGTAGTACTACTGATCTTGTTCCTTTGATAGCTAAGACAGGTACTGCTTTTCTGTAAGAAGGACCAAATTCCTTCTTCACCGCTATTTTTTCTCTGACTAGATCCCCAATCTTTGAAATCCAGACAGGCCTTGCTGGGGCTGGTGGTACCTCGTCAGTGGTAGCTGGCTGTTGCTTTAACTTTATGTTGCTTAAGGATTTTCTTGTTTCATTCAAGTCCTGTAAAACAGCCAAACGATCTGTGATGTCAAAGTCTGTATTCTTATCTTTTACCACTGATACCTGACTATCTAAGTCCTGAATGTGCATTCTATTTCCGAACAATAGTTCATATGGGCTGAAAACTTTTAGAGAATTTCTTGGCAATTTGTTAAGACTTAACTGGACACTTATTAAATGTTTGACCCACCCATCACCCGAACCTAATACCTTCGCTGTTATAGATTGCTTTATATCCCGTTTTTTTCTTTCTACCACACTATTCCCTTTGGGGTGTGACGGACAAGAATACCGCAAGCCAACGCCCATGCTGGCCATGGCCTCCCTATAAGCTCGAGAGCTGAAAGCAGGACCCTGGTCAGAATGGAACATGCCAATTGCGTATGTGCCGATAAAGACTCGCAGATCTTTTATAACCGTTCTGGCGTCAGCCGAGCGCTGGGGCCACATTTTTTAAGTGAGTTTAGTCTTGAATGATATACAATGGGACGCATTTCTCTTTTTTGATTATGCGAATAGATCGCCTTATGCTTTCTATTAGGGTTCCTGACACTACGCTGGCCGGTTCTCCACTGCGATCTCTGTTGCAGTCTTCACAATTTTTTGCAAAATCATGAATACCTACACTCATTCCCAGCCACCAGTACTCTGATTGCAATTCTCTCAGAGAGTCCCTGATTGTTTGGTGTCTCAGACCCAACCCCATATGTGCTTCCTGTAATAGGAATCTTCTCCTGTTCATGTTTGGAATTACCCTATCCCCCACTCCAGGGATTCGAGCAAAAGGACTGGAGTTTGCATCGATTACGTATGCATAATTGAGTGGATAGTTCACGGGTAGTGCTGCACAGTCGCCTTTTACGGATGTTTTTACTGCCAGCATGTTTTCCCCGTCTATGTATTTTTCTGAACGCTTTTTTGTGGCTACGGAAGCCGGTTTAGTTGCTTCCGCTGTGGCTGTATTAGCCAATGAATTCCCTGCAACGTGAACGCCATCACGTTGATGACTCAGAGTGTGTATCACGTGAGTCTTTTGTAGTTCTTTCTGTAAAAGAGCTACCTGTTTCCCAAGCATTTTATGCTTTATTGTGGCACCTGTGTCATCTTTGTAATCATTTTCAATCCAGCTCTGTAACTTATTATTGTAAGAGTTGACGCAAAAATGCGAATCGCCAACGATTAGTGTCGGGAATTCACGTTCTGCATTTTCAAGCACCATCTTTAAAGATCTGATTTCAGCTCTCTGAGCCGAACAGTTTCTTACTGATTCAGTTTTTGTTATTTTCGGTCTGAATTTACCGCACAGCCAGCGACCTTTAACAATCGCACAGGCTGCATCGCAGGATTTGTTCTCTACGTTAAAATGCTGTACAAATCTATCTGTATAGATTATACAAGCGTACTATGGGAGAGGCAGAAGTTCGATTGGCAGAGGATATTCTTCTTCATAAGTCAATTCATTCAGTTTTTCGAATTGCGGGGCGAAATAGTATTTCACATCTTCCGCTCCAAGAGAATTTATACACTGTATCCATTTTGGATCCAGTGACACTTTGGGCAGGTTTACTGGGCTGAATAGCGCCTCGAAGGCGGATTCCGCTGTGAGGATATTAATCCTTTTGCCATGTGCTAGTTCTCGTTCATTCGCTAATGCAGTTTCTACTGCTTTCACAGTATTTTCTGTGAGACTGAATGTTTTTTCCGCTTGTGTGTACAAGTGAGATTTGATTGAAATTGGTACCTTTTCTCCCTCATTAGAGGTTAGGTACGTGAATCCGCATCTTCCTGGGATGATTCGGATTACAAGATTGCGTGTGTTGTCACGTGTATCTAATTTTGTTTTTGCTAACATGTCTGTTTGCAGTGATCTCAAAATTTCTGTGTGTTTTTGAGTCCAAGTGATTGGTTTAAAATCAGGTTTAATTAGTTCGTAGAGAGGTTTAACCCTCTCCGCATAATTTAGAATGTAAGTTCTTCCGAAATTCAGAAGACCTAGAATCGATTGTAAGTTCTTCAGCGTTTTTGGTGCTTGGAGTACAGCGCACTTCTCTAAGAAGTTGTCCGCTAGGCTTTTTCCTTCACTTGATAATTCGTATCCTAAAAATAATACTGTCAGATGGGCAATTCGAGACTTTTTAAAGTTGAATTTGTAACCCTCTGCTGTGAACCCAAGTATAATGGTGTTCGCTCTTTTCAAGTGAGTCTCCAAGTCGTCGTCTGTGAGATAGATATCATCTACGTAAGATAATGCCTCATCATCATATATTTGTAGTAACTCTGTTACTCTGGCTGAAAATAGTCCTGGGCTGTTCTTGAATCCCTGTGGGAGCCTACAGAAATTTTCTGAGACCCCATTACTGGGAAAGTGGTCAAGTATCTGCTTTCTGGTGCAATGTTTTGACAAAAGAAACCATTTGATATGTCTAATGTCGTTTTATATTTTTTCCTAACTATGTTATTCATTAGTGCAGCACTATGCGAATTTTGTACTGCAAATGTTTTGCAACATCAGTTAAGGTGTCTGTAATCCAAAACTAGACGATATGAATTGACTGGTTTGGAGACAGGAAACAAAGGATTGTTCATTTGAGAGGTGCATGTTTCAATCACCCCCTGGTATTCAAGTTGATCTAAAATCTCCCTGACTTGTTTTTTTAGCTTCTTGCTTAATGGGATACTGCCTTTGTGCAGTCGGTTGACTTTTTAACTGGATTTTGTGAGGAGGAGAGTCCTCATCCCATCCTACATGATTTTTATATAATGCTGGTGCCTGGGCTACTGCCCATTTCCTTGCATAAGTATATTTAGTGTGAATCGGAATGTGATTCGAGAAGGCAGGCATAATCATTTCTTCGCCACGAGGGCACTCCCTGACAAACTCCGGGGGCCAATCTTTTTCAGCTAACAGAATGTCATAGCCTTTTGAGAGTTTATCCCAAAATAGACCCCTTATTTTCCTAGACTTATCACCCTCTATACGCAATGTTATTTTGTATATCTTATGGGGCTCGCTAACTCTGGTGTCGGCAGTTTCTACCTGAATGTATTCATTCGTGTCCACTGTCTCCAGATGACTCATCAGGATCTTGCGAGCTATACTGATTTCTGCTGCACTGTCTAGCATTGTCTGTGCCCACTCCCCGTTTTTCAACTGTGTCCTCAGTATTCTCAGCATGTTCGATTACTCTAATACTGGCTACCTTCTTTATTGGAAATTGAGATTTTTTACTTTGAGCAGGTTCCTTGTCTTTGGACTTGGTGTGCTCTCCTGGGTCTGACCGTCCTCTTCTTTCCGATTTCTGCGAAAAAGATCGAGAGGGATGTGTATTAATACTTTGATATCTATCAGGCTTCTTCAAATTATCCCTATTTCTAAGGCTATATCTTTTCTCAGAGGGCTCCCTCTGGGGAGACTGGTGTTCTCGAGGCGGAGTTCTTTCCCCCCGTCGAGGAGACCTTCCTCTGGACTGGAAAACTTTTTCCTTGGGAGTGGATTGTTTATTTCCATCCCAGCTCTTTTTAGGAGTGTTTGAATTATTTTAAATAAATAATTTTTCAGGATTTTCGAGCAGTTGGGGCTTTACTGGTTTCCCACCCCAGCTGTCTCTACCTAGTTCTTCATAACATTTTTCTATACTTCTGGCAAGCTCAATTGGTTGATCTGTTATATCTGTTTCCTTCAACTTCTGGCGGATCCCCACAGATGCTGCTTCTCTTTTTATGTTGGCTAGTAATATATCCGAGACCTGTTTAAAGTCTTTCAGTAATTTCATACCAAGAGTTAAAGCAGGTTCTGGACCGTATTCATTCTGAATCTGTTTTAGCACTTCTGGTATTACCGCCATGGACGGAACACCATGTGTTTTTGTGTAAATGGAAGCAAAGACTGTACCCCAAGTGTCACAGTCCTCCACTTGTGGTGCGACCCCCATAGGAAGGCAGATGGTCAGAATCCTGTGTTTCTCAATAGGGGTAGTATTCGGAAATACTGCCTCTATTTGAGTAATTTTCTGCGCTAACCAGAAAGGAATTTGTTCCCGTTTTATGGGTGTTTTACCAAGACATGACTGTATGTTCTGTGGTGTAATTTTATTGGTGTTCCCCTGATGAGGGGTCAGCTGTGGTATATTAACAGCTGTTTGGACTGTAGCAGTCCGCATTACATATTGGACTAATTGCCTATGTGTTTTAATTAATGTTTTTAGCTGTGCTACAAGTTCTTCTCTAGACATTTTTGCAATGTCCGGATGTGGTGTGTAGCTGGCTAGAACCGGCCACGTTGCTCCTGGTCTACCTAGTGGACCGAGCCTGGTAATATGATCATTATGTTTTAGGGCGCCTTTAAACCAGAGCAGATGCTCTTGGAATTTTAATGGGATTTCAATCTCCTCGAAAGGAGCGTACTCTTCCGGTGGCTCCCCTACTATGTAGTAGTGGAACTCGTGTGTTGCAGCGTTTGCCGCTGGAAATTTTATCCATGAATAGAATACCTCTGTCTGCCGATATTCGTGTGCCTCTATCATGAAGACGACTGTGCCACCTTGTGTGGTCAGTCCATTGTCTATAAGTTTTGACGTTAAAGATTTTCTTAAATGTGCCGGGATGATTATTGCACCCGGTTCAGTAGTACCGTCGGGACCCTGCTCAGTCGCATTTACTGCGGGTGCAGCGGTTCCGTTTTCTCCTGGCATTGTATAAATGCAAGGTTTGCAGAGCCGGTCTCCAAGGAGACAAAGATTAGGTGCACAATATTTTGGTACACTGTATCCTTCAACGTTGAATAAACCAGAGCTTTACATAGGAATCTCTTCCTACTAAGTTCGGGCGGATTTAAACCTTTCACCCACTCCAGACGTCTATTGGAGTATTTACGGTAGAAAGGGGTCTGTGTGAAAAATGCACGACTGAGTTACTCTAACCTCTTGTGTTAGTTTTATCGCCTTACCAAACGTTGGGCGCCATGTAGTGTAGTTCCTATTTTCCCAATAGGCCCTGCGCATTGGAATAACATAAACAGTAGTATCGACGTAGAAGTGCGGATCTTCCAGGTCTCCACTGACTATGCTAAACTTAATTGGGTTTGTTACCAACTAGCTCAGAGGTCACTGGAAACTTTCTTGACTGAATAGGAAGTGATCATCTTCCCTGGTACAGACAAGAAGGGATTCAGTTTTCCAACAACCGCATAAACATGACAACTTTGCTCCTTAGAATAAGAGTCAATCTCTAGAGTCGTGTGAAACAATAGACAGTTATTTTACTCAGTCAGTTTTGTGCAGATTACTTTCACCAAAGTGCAGAGAATAGAGAGACGGGCGTTTTCAATAAAAGGTATTATTTATTGAACAGTCTTTCTTCTCATGCAAGAGAAATGAATTGCCACAATTGCAAGACTAGTTATTATAAAAAGTGCGTACAGTAAAATGAGGATTGTGAAATAATGCTGTAAAAGCATTGATATGGTTTCTTAGCCATACAATGGTTTAAAATGAATAAAATATATACATTCATATATACATTCAGCTAACGTACTCAACTGGTGCTTCTAACTACGCCTACCCCAGTGTACCTGACCTAAGCCTAATACGTGGGAGGGAGTAAGTAAGTAGCAGTTTTAGTTAAGTTGGTTTTGCCAAGGTTTGCTTCAAGAATTCTCTCTAAGGGTTTAGTCAACACCATACCTCTGGAATAGAATGTTGGAGGTCTTGTATCTCCTTCCAGGACTCGATATCCCAGTCACTCGCAAGAGTAGGCTGGAAACGCCGGAGCTGGATTTTCTCGGCAGGAGAAAAGACAGCGTCTCTCTCAGCGCGTCGAGGAGGAGGAGGGGCAGCGTCCGTGGGCAGCCGTCAACATCCAGCTCGCCGCCTTCCTTGAAACCAACAACTCCCTCGATCCCTCTCAATCCGGGTTTCGAGCCAAACACAGCACCGAAACAGCCCTCATTGCAGCGACTGACGACATCCGAACACTACTGGACAACGGTGAAACAGTGGCCCTCATTTTACTCGACCTCTCCGCCGCTTTCGACACAGTCTGCCACAGCACCCTTATACAACGCCTCAGCAACATCGGTATACAAGGAAAAGCCTTGGACTGGATCACCTCATTCCTCGCTGGGAGAACTCAAAGAGTCCGACTTCCCCCAATCAACTCTGAAGCCACTGAAGTCATCTGCGGCGTACCACAAGGATCTTCACTCAGTCCCACCCTCTTCAACGTTTACATGAGCCCACTCGCCTCCATCGCGCGTCAACACAACCTTAACATCATCTCCTACGCTGACGAAACCCAGCTAATCCTTTCCCTCACCAAAGACCCCAACACCGCCAAAACCAACCTTCACGAAGGCATGAAAGAAGTAGCCGAATGGATGAAACATAGCCGCCTAAAACTCAACTCAGACAAAATGGAGGTGCTCATCCTAGGAACTTCCCCCTCTGCCTGGGACGACTCTTGGTGGCCTTCCGCTCTGGGCACAGCACCCACACCCACAGACCACGCACGTAACCTTGGCTTCATCCTAGACTCCTCTCTCTCGATGTCCAGACAAGTCAACGCAGTCTCATCCTCCTGCTTCCACTTACTTCGCATTCTCAAAAAGATCTTCCGTTGGATCCCCCTCGAGACAAGAAAGACTGTCACCCACGCACTGGTCACGAGTCGTCTGGATTATGGTAACACACTATACGCCGGAATCACAGCAAAATTACAGAAAAAAATACAACGCATCCAAAACGCGTCAGCGAGACTCATATTAGACATCCCCCGCCGTGATCACATCACCGGACACCTAAAAGACCTCCACTGGCTTCTCGTCAACAAAAGAATTACATTCCGCCTTCTCACCCACGCACACAAGGCCCTCTACAACCTAGGACCCGAATGCCTCAACTCTCGACTGTCCTTCTACAATCCCAACCGCCAACTAAGATCGTCCAATCAAGCCCTCGCCGCTGTCCCACGCATCCGAAGATCCACCATGGGTGGAAGATCCTTCTCCTTCCTTGCTGCCAAGACCTGGAACTCACTCCCCACTCACCTCCGCCTCACTCAAAACCACATCTCCTTCAGAAAAGAACTTAAAACCTGGCTATTCGACAAATAATGAACCCCTTACCCAAGCGCCTTGAGACCCTCTGGGTGAGCAGTGCGCTATACAAATACCGAACTTGAACTTGCATCTGCTGGGCTCTGTAAGGGACAGCTGTTCTGCTCCTATGTTCACCACACCATCGCTATCATCGATGTCGTTGAGGCAGCGTTTGCTTAAGGCAACGTTGGTAATATTAATACCTGAAAGGTGCCTTGTTTGACGTAAGTTTTTGTACATAAGACGTCAATAAAGATGTCACTAGGAAGTGATCGTCTCTCAGTGCTCATTAGAGTTCTATTACTAATCAAAACATAGCAAGCGGGGCTTTTCCAGGTTGCTGAGTTTTTATCTTGTTGAAGAACTCGGAGTGTAATCTAGGAATCTTAGATAGTGGCTTCTGCTGTGTCACTTGCTCTAATGACCTGCAGAGGAAGCGATTCTGAAATGTGGCTCTGATCGTGTTAGGCCAGAGACGAGTTTCTGAAATATCACTCTTGATCGTTTATGCCATTATAGGGGTACAAATGGATTATAGCCATATAGGGGCATAAGGTCACAGTATTGATCGGGGTCGTAGATTAGAACGCGACAACCCTTAGAGCATTGCGGATGGCCATTGCTGTAGCGCGAAGAGCAGGCTGGACTTGAAAAGAGCCGGTCGGGCATCACAGACAGTCATTGCTGCAGTTTCGCTTTGATAGTTATTGCGGGCTGTTGTTGCAAGAAGTGCAGCTCTTATGTTGCCGGTCGTCACTGGTGGTTGCTGTAGTGTGAAGCGCAAGTGTCACATGAACATCACGTTGGTGGTCATCGTGGTTGGCAGAGTCTCATGGACCAGTTTGCGGTTGTGAGGGACACAAACTTCAGGATTTTAAACTTTTCTTGCAGAGGAGTACAGTGTGATGCATGCCAAGGGTTCAGGACATGGGGAGGTACCTTTTTCAGAGATCAGCGACTCATTCCAGCAGTGGCCATTGGGGGTCAGGCAGTTCCAGTTGCAGGTTTAGATGCAGCAGGACAGCTTGCCAGTTGCAGGGAGGACTCTGAAGCTTGTTGCGTCCATGTAGCTCACTCTGGCGTAGCCTGGGATGAAAGTAAGCAGGTCCAGTCTTCCTTCTGAGACAGCAAGGCAGTCCTCAACAGCAGGTTGGTGGTCTGGAAAGAGAGCAGTCCTTCTTTTGTAACTTCCACAGGTCCAGGAGTTTTCTGATGAGTGTGTCTGGAGGTCCAATATTTATACCTTGTGCTAACCTTTGTGTGGGAGACTCCCTGTCATATCCCCACATTTGGTTCTGGAAAGTTATTCCCCTTCTCCTCTCAAGAACTCAAACTGTTTGGGGTACCTAAATGCAGGGCAGGCCTGGTGTCAGATTTCTTTGTGTGTACAGGAGGCAAAACCCTTTGAAATATAAGTGGGGCTGGGTACATCCCCTCCCAGTCATCCTGCAAGGATTGGCCAATTTGTGTCACTGTCAGGAAACAATACACAAACCCCAACAGCAGAGCCATTCACAGTCATGTAACCCAGGATACTGGCAGAAGGGCCAAATGGTTGGTACAAGAAAATTGCAACTTTCTAAAAGTGGCATTTTCAGAATTGTGACTTCAAATCCAACTTTACCATTCAAGAGGAGTTTAAATTATTATACATTTGAGTCTAAAGAGTAGATTTCTACCTGCTCCCAATCGAAAGTTAGCACTTATTAAGCATAATAAGGTAACCCAGTGTTAGTCAATGGGAAAGATGGGCTTTACAAAAGTGAAAAACAACTTTAGGAGTTTTTCACTGCCAGGACAGATAAAACTAATGTAAACATGTCCATATTGTTTGAATGGGTGAATACGATGTTGATGTATACCATGATATGCGCATTGCTATTTTTGTCCGCTGAGCAGATAGTGACAGACTATCAGGCTCACGTAGCTCCACGCATCCCCTCTTCTTGGGCTGTAGGCACCAGGAGGGGGCTAAGGTGTTTTAGATAAAATAATAATTTGTTCTGTCAACCTTTTCTTTTTTAGTTTCTTTTACATTTTTCCATTTATGTATTTATGGATGTTGTGATGCTGTTAAGATCTAGCAATTTGCTACATGTTTAAATGTTATGCCATGTTAGTGTGTCTATGCTTTATGAAATAATAACATTTTTTTTACCAAATCTGAATTTCACTTTTGCTAGTTTACTGTTACAAATCAACTCGTACAGTTCTGAACTAACAATTGCAATTTGTTACAGGTTGCTACTATTTCATTTCATTTGTCTTTGCCTACTGTTAAATGTTCTTTTTCTCAATGCATCAATTTTTATAGAGCTTGTAGCCAGTAGATTAATTTTTTGGTACCACCACATGCACACTGTTCCCCACAATTTGGATACAAATGGTAATTATAAAAAAAAATGAAAAAAACTCGAGACAATCAAAACTTGCAAGCAAACTTCCCCATCCAAGCTTGGCCACTACCGAAACACAGAAACACATCAAAATTGAAGTAGGGTCAGAGGCAAAGTTTACCGACTCAGCAGGATATACAGCCCCATTATAAACTAGTCCAAACACACAACAAAATACCCTACCCTATGCCAAAGAACAACAAATAACTGACAAATACCAAGGCTGATCTAAAAAATACAAAAAATTGTACGGATTCCCATCACTCACCGATCCCGATGACATGCTTCACCATCTGGGTCTCCTTTAGAAAGGGCTAACGCTCCGCCCTAGTGATGGAGGAGCCCAAGGATGTTTTCAAAGTTTTAAATAGTACAGATGCGAGCAAGTAACATGTAAAAGAGTGTATGGGAAATAAGGTGCAGTGCAAAAAATTTGATCTGAATATAAAACTGAAACGGAATCAGACTATAACTTTATTCGTGTCTGATCCGAACAAACATTAAAAACAGTACAGAAAGGCCAGGTTCAACAGATAACCGTCCATTCATAAGAATTGGTCAACATGTTTCAGCACGAACAGGTAAAAAGTAAACCTAGTGCTTTCATCAGGACCTCTTAGATGTATAATGCTACCGCAATGCACAATTCAGTGATGTGAACTTTAATAACAAACATAAAGGATATGCTGTGAGTATAGCTTCACAAAACACTCCTCTTGCCTCTTGGAAAAAATCTATAAAAGATAAATGAGGTACATAATACAGTCTTATGTCACAGTATAAGTAATCTTTAGAAAATCTATGTGGCTACAATTGGCCATCAGACAAATTCCAAACAGTGAATTAAACCACTCCATTGAGCCTTACCTCAAGGGTATGGAGGAATAGCCTCACCCCACCTGGCAACAGGTCAGGGAGAAGGAGGCACCGCTCTAGAGAGGAGACAAAAAACACCAGACTTGCCTTTGTACGGTGCATCGACTCCTCTTAACATAAAAAGCACAACCAAATTGCCCACAAAACTAGTGAGAACTCTCATCGCTCAAATAAACCTATCTCTCCTTTCATTTAACCCATCAACCACTTTGTGAAGTTGTGGTGATGTATAGCGTCAGTATGGCACCTAGAATGTGGCCAACATCAATATATATTTACTCACTCTCCATAATCCGTATAATTTAAAGTCAAAAGCAGTACTTCATGGAGCACCTGATCAATACTTAAAGGATGCCCATAGAATAACCGTGGTTACTCTATATATGAGCCTGCCTGGTGAAGAGAGTGCATGCAAACAATATGGCGCCTATTTCTCTCTGAAAAGTTGCTTAATCCATGAATAACATATAGCCACGATTGAGGATTGCAATTACATATCAAAACACTGGGGTACATGTATGGAAAATCATCCACACCACCATTGTGCAGATTCCTGGTATACGAAACTGCGATGGTCAGAAGGGAACCACTACTAGGATCCTAAATGCCACTATGCCCGATCTACAACATCACTAGAAAAGGGCATACACTCACCTCACCGTCGGTACCTCTGGCGGTCGTCCAAGCCATCGGGGAGGTACCGATCGGGGGCATTCCTGATGTTTATAAAGTGCCCCCATAACGAGAGCTGCTTCCTCCCAGTCAATCGCAATCCCAGAAGACACGCGGGATTACGAGCGTGATCTTGCGAGAGTGCGCGTGAAACTACAAAATTGTATAAGCATCATGGGACATGTAGTTCCTTAGTCGCTTTCTCATTGAAAATGCTCGCTTGTTTGCTCTTATTTCGTATTTTATCTATATTAAATATGGTCAAAGAAGCTGCCTGGCAAAGGATCAAAGATAAATGGTCCTAGAGCTACATACTGTTTGCTATACATGGCTCATCAGATTGCATGACTAATGTGATATCGAATGTAGTCTCACGAGAGCACGAGCCACTGTCAGAATATCTAGAACATTGGAACATGTAGTTTCCTTATTGAAAACCCTCCTGTTGGTAATAATAAACTAGATAACCAGTGGCAGTAGCACGTATAAAAGATGCCTAAGACTCGTATAAATTGGCACCAAACACAGTAATAGAAGGAGTACCTGGGGTATAATTATATGAAGCCTCAAAAAAGTTATGTCTATAGTTCAGGATGTTCCAAGAGAGGACAATTGTCATATGATATCGGCCCTCCAGAATAAGTGAGGCTAGTTATATGGTGTAACTATAAACTAGCCCAAGGAATAGAATCATTCAGTCCAACAGTGTCACTTTTCAATCTGAACACCCATTTCTGTTCCCTTAGTAAGAGAAATGTTGATATATCGGAAATATGTAGTGGGATGAATGGTTGTTCTAATATGGTCCAAGTCATATCTTCAGGTCGATGTTTTAATTCAAGGTAGTGTGCTGTGAGGCGTGTCGCTTGTTTCTTACACCTCACCGTGCTCATGTGCTCCATGATCCTCAACTTAATTTTGTGGGAAGTCATCCCTACGTGTTTCAAATTACAGGGGAAAACAATCAGATAGACCACCTTTTCACTGTTACAGTTGGTAAAGTTTTTTTGTACCCATTAATGATCGGTCCCGATGTCAACTGTCTTTGACTTCTTAGTTAAAGGACATACCTTGCATGTATCGCAGGGAAAGTGCCCCTGAACTGATGGTAAACCCCATATCGTTTCTGGGGTCTGGGAGACTGCACTGCATGGTCTGGTATGGACAAGTTTGTCTCGCAGGTTGCTGTTCCTCTTAAACGCAACCAGGGGTGCAGGTAGACTGTCGCCTCTCACATTCAGAATTTTGCATTGTCGTCGTACAATCTCTTTAATATCATTAGATGCTGTACTGAATGTGTTGGCAAATGTCAATCTAGTCGTGGCATCCTTAGTAACTTTGGGTTCCAAGAGGCTGACACGATTATTGTTGCCAGCACGTTTAGCTGCACGCCTGACCAACTTAACCGGATAATCTCTTTCCACTGGATGGGTCGTGAGGGTGTCTGCGTGTTTCTTGAAACTGTCTTTTGTAGAGCTTCTTCCACTAAAGTAGAGATGTTCTTTTATTTTCTTTCAGTGGGATCGTCCTTCAAAGGACGGTACGCACTCCTCACTCCTAGTTGTCTCAGGCACTCCTCCCAGTAAGAACATCTCTACTTTAGTGGAAGAAGCTCTTAGTGAAGGCTGGATTACTGTACAATAAGGGGCCTTCTTACAAACAACGCACCCAGTGATGCCTTATTTCTATGTTCTTCCAAAGGTTCACAAGCCCACTAGACCACCGGTGGGCCGGCCAATCATATCAAGGATTGGGTCACTCTTAGAACCATTATCTACATTTGTGGCTTTCTTTCTTAGCCCGATGGTAAAAGAAATGCCTACCTTTTTGCAGGATACAAAGGACGTGTTGAGGCTACTGCCCGACATTGAATATGACTATGAGACTGATCTTCTAGTCTCATTTGACGTGGAGTCCTTATACACGTCCATACCACAAGATGAGACATTGGACACCGTTAACACACTTCTGGAACAACGGGATCTTGACTCTATAACGCCATTGCATTTCATTATGGCCTGTGCTCAAATTGCCATGAAAGATAATTTTTTTAGATTCGAAGACACCATTTACCTCCAAACATCTGGTACAAGCATGGGGAGCATTTTTGCTCCCAGCTTGGCGAATCTTTACGTTCATGGCTTTGAACAGGAGCATGTACTCCGTGAAACCAACCTCCATCGCGAATCGATACGCCTGTGGAGACGTACCATCGATGATATTTTGGTCATCTGGCGAGGCGATGTAACAAGTGTGAATACGTTTCTTATCTGGCTTAATAGTCGGAATAACTTTTTCAAATTCACAGTTGAAGTTGACAAGCACAAGCTATCATTTTTAGGGCTCGACCTCTGCCAATGCGCAAGCATTGCAGATGTCGAATATATTGGGGACTTACCCAGAGCTTAACTAAACCGGCGATTTGATGCTGTGCCCGTGAAAAAGCACGTGCACAGTATCAAAGCCACCAGCCTCCCCCTACAAGCTTACCCCAGCGTGCGCTCTGGCATTTCTCCTCCCCTAATTAGTCACTGCCCACGGCCGGCCGGCACATCAAAGTCTGCTGCTCCCCGTGCGTCTCTCATCACCCTTACTCTCCCCTATTCTTCCCTTCTAGCCTCTACCCGCTCCCCCCCTCCCCACCAACAACATAACATGACATGACATAACATACATAACATGGTTTAAGTGCAGGACAGAGAATTCTGCATTATGCTTCCCTAATGTGTGCTGTGCTTTAGGGCAGGAAGCAGGCCCTCAGGAGTGAGGAGATGGTGGCTGTATCCTCATTGTCTCATTATTATTAATTTTACTTTCTGTTTGCGCCACACTCCCCCTTAAATAGCTCCATGACTCCTTAGGGACTGCAGCCCGCAGTTTGAAAGCCATGTTGTGCAGCAGCCAAAGTTGTTTCCCACCATTTCCCCCATCTCTCCTCATCTTCCCCATCACATGTCAGAATATCGTATAGAAATATATTATCTGTTATACATATTGTCCTGGTTTCGCACTGAGTCTGGATTTTCTATTATCTGCTATCGCCGATATCTTTGTAGACAATATTCAGGATGGAATTTTGTATTTCAGACAATATTCTGCCAATGACATTCTCATACCAGGCTGCTTTACGCTATGGCTCTCATCTTGCACACTTTCAATGTTGGTTTCTTGCAAATAAAATAAGAAAGTACAAAAACACTATGCAGCCATCGTGCAGAAAATCTAAATAAGACTGATCTGCGCTCAGATACATTTCACGTGTGACTCGTGAGTGTATGAACTATTTCTTCTGCCATTGGATAACTGAGAGTGTAATTGGTTATTGGTGGGGGGATAGGACTCAGTTCGCTGGATCTTTATCAAATGCATGGAACATTATGTAAAGTACCCTCTGCTAACAAACCTCTTTGTGGGTGAGTGTGTGCAGCTCATTAACCGGCTGCGCATCACAGGGTTTCCACTGAGTGGCACACAGCTGCTCATAGCCTTTTTCAAGATGCTCTTTCGAAATAATTTACAAGCTTTGCTAAAGTCAATTGATCTTGCTTTTTAGCTTTGCCACTTGTTTCTGGGGAAAATAGTTATTGCCAATGTTAAACAGCATTGGGAAAAAAACGAATGAATAAATAAAAGTGCATTGATTTACGCTACGCATGCCTCAATAAGCATGTGCTAGTGCAGACATTTTGGTTGTCTTAATTTACCCCCCCACAAAATGGCAAACACCCTTGGAGATGTAAACCGAAAAAAAAACATAAACATAAGGTGTGAAAAAGTACGTTCTAACAAAGGAGTGTCACAGCAGCAAATTGCAGCTGCTAGACCCAATCAGGCAGTTAAAAAATAGTTTAAAAAATGAACAAGCAGCACACAGGGGAGCATACGTGCAAACACACAATTCATGCATGATACCCACAATTTTTAAAGCTCCACCGATGCACCCACCAGACAGCTCCACCGATTCTCCAACTAAGCTCCACCAATGCACCCACCACACAGCTTCACCGATGCACCCACCACAGAGCTCCACCGAGGCATCCACCACACAGCTCCACCGATGTACCCACCACACAGCACCCACCACACAGCTCCACTGATGCACCCACCACACAGCTCCACTGATGCACCCACCACACAGCTCCACCGATGCACCCACCACACAGCTCCACCGACACAGCTCCACTGATGCACCCACCACACAGCTCCACTGATGCACCCACCACACAGCTCCACCGATGCACCCACCACACAGCTCCACCTACACAGCTCCACCGATGCACCCACCACACAGCTCCACCGATGCACCCACCACACAGCTCCACCGAGGCACCCACCACACAGCTCCACCGATGCACCCTCCACACAGCTCCACCGGTGCACCCACCAGAGAGCTCCACCGAGGCACCCACCACACAGCTCCACCTATGCACCCACCACACAGCACCCACCACACAGCTCCACTGATGCACCCACACCACAGCTCCACTGATGCACCCACCACACAGCTCCACCGACACAGCTCCACCGATGCACCCACCACAAAGCTCCACTGATGCACCCACCACACAGCTCCACCGATGCACCCACCACACAGCTCCACCTACACAGCTCCACCGTTGCACCCACCACACAGCTCCACCGATGCACCCACCACACAGCTCCACCGAGGCACCCACCACACAGCTCCACCGATGCACCCACCACACAGCTCCACCGATGCAGCAACCACACAGCTCCACTGACACAGCTCCACCGATGCACCCACCACACAGCTCCACCGACACAGCTCCACCGATGTACCCACCACACAGCTCCACCGATGCACCCACGACACAGCTCCACCGAGGCACCCACCATACAGCTCCACCAAGGCACCCACCACACAGCTCCACCGATGCTCCAACTAAGCTCCACCAATGCACCCACCACACAGCTCCAACAATGCACCCACACAGCTCCACCAACACCGTCCACCGATGCACCCACCACACAGCTCCACCAATGCACCCACTAAGCTCCACCGATGCACCCACCACACAGCTTCACCGATGCACCCACCACAGAGCTCCACCGAGGCACCCACCACACAGCTCCACCGAGGCACCCACCACACAGCTCTACCAATGCACCGACCACACAGCTCCACCAATGCACCCACCACACAGCTCCACTGAGGCACCCACCACACAGCTCCACAGATGCACCCACCACACAGCTCAACCGATGCACCCACCACACAGCTCCACTGATTCACCCACCGCACAGCTCCACTGAGGCACCCACCACACAGCTCCACCGAGGCACCCACCACACAGCCCTACTGATGCACCCACCACACAGCTCCACTGATGAACCCACCACACAGCTCCACCAATGCACCCACCACCCAGCTCCACCGATGCACCCACCACACAGCTCCACGGACACAGCTCCACCTAATGTACTCACCCCACAGCTCCACAGATGCACCCACCACACAGCTCCACCGATGCAGCAACCACACAGCTCCACTGACACAGCTCCACCGATGCACCCACCACCCAGCTCCACCAATGCACCCACCACAGAGTTCCACCGACACAGCTCCACTGATGCACCCACCACACAGCTCAACCAATGCACCCACCACACAGCTCCACCAATGCACCCAGCACACAGCTCCACCGATGCACCCATCACACAGCTCCACCTACACAGCTCCACCGATGCACCCACCACACAGCTCCACCGATGCACCCACCACACAGCTCCACCGATGCACCCACCACACAGCTCCACTGAGGCACCCACCACACCGCTCCACCGATGCACCCACCACACAGCTCCACCGATGCACCCGCCACACAGCTCCACCGATGCAGCAACCACACAGCTCCACCGACACAGCTCCACCGATGCACCCACCACCCAGCTCCACCGATGCACCCACCACACAGCTCCACTGACACAGCTCCACCGATGCACCCACCACACAGCTCCACTGATGCACCCACCACATAGCTCCACCGAGGGACCCACCATACCGCTCCACCAAGGCACCCACCACACAGCTCCACCGATGCACCCACCACACAGCTCCACCGATGCACCCACCACACAGCTCCACCGAGGCACCCACCACACAGCTCCACAGATGCACCCACCACATAGCTCCACAGATGCACCCACCACACAGCTCCACAGATGCACCTACCACACAGGTCCACCGAAGCACCCACCACACAGCTCCACCGATGCACCTACCACGCAGCTCCACCGATGCAGCAACCACACAGCTCCACTGACACAGCTCCACCGATGCACCCACCACCCAGCTCCACCGATGGACCCACCACACAGCTCCACCGACACAGCTCCACTGATGCACCCACCACACAGCTCCACCGATGCACCCACCACACAGCTCCACCGATGCACCCACCACACAGCTCCACCGATGCTCCAACTAAGCTCCACCAATGCACCCACCACACAGCTCCACCAATGCACCCACCACACAGCTCCACCTACACAGCTGCACCAATGCACCCACCACACAGCTCCACCGATGCACCCACCACACAGCTCCACCGATGCACCCAACACACAGCTCCATCGATGCACCCACCACACAGCTCCACTGAGGCACCCACCACACAGCTCCACTGATGCACTCACCACACAGCTCCACCAATGCACCCACAACACAGCTCCACCGATGCACCCACCACACAGCTCCACCGAGGCAGCAACCACACAGCTCTACCGACACAGCTCCACCGATGCACCCACCACCTAGCTCCACCGATGCACCCACCACACAGCTCTACCGACACAGCTCCACCGATGCACCCACAACACAGCTCCACCGATGCATCCACCACACAGCTCCACCAAGGCACCCACCATACAGCTCCACCAAGGCACCCACCACACAGCTCCACCGATGCACCCACCACACAGCTCCACCGAGGCACCCACCACACAGCTCCACAGATGCACCCACCACACAGCTCCACAGATGCACCCACCACACAGCTCCAGAGATGCACCCACCACACAGCTCCACAGATGCACCCACCACACAGCTCCACCGAAGCACCCACCACATAGCTCCACCGAAGCACCCACCACACAGCTCCACCGATGCACCCACCACACAGCTCCACTGAGGCACCCACCACACAGCTCCACAGGTGCACCCACCACACAGCTCCACAGAAGCACCCACCTCACAGCTCCACGGACGCACCCACCACACAGCTCTGCCGATGCACCCACCCCACAGCTCTGCCGAGGCACCCACCACACAGCTCCACCGATGAACCCACCACACAGCTCCACCGATGCTCCAACTAAGCTCCACCAATGCACCCACCACACAGCTCTGCCGAGGCACCCACCACACAGCTCCACTGAGGCACCCACCACACAGCTCCACTGAGGCACCCACCACACAGCACTACCGAGGCACCCACCACACAGCTCCACCGATGCACCCACCACACAGCTCCACCGATGCACCCACCACCCAGCTCTACCGACACAGCTCCACCGATGCACCCACCACACAGCTCCACGGATGCACCCACCACACAGCTCCACCGATGCAGCCACCGCACAGCTCGACCGACACAGCTTCACCGATGCACCCACCACACAGCTCCACCGATGCACCCACCACACAGCTCCACCAACACAGCTCCACCGATGCATCCACCACACAGCTCCACCGAAGCACCCACCACACAGCTCCACCAATGCACCCACCACACAGCTCCACCGATGCACCCACCACACAGCTCCACCTACACAGCTCCACCGATGCACCCACCACACAGCTCCACCGATGCACCCACCACACAGCTCCACCGATGCACCCATCACACAGCTCCACTGATGCACCCACCACCCAGCTCCACCGATGCACCCACCACACAGCTCCACCGACACAGCTCCACCGATGCACCCACCACACAGCTCCACCGATGCACCCACCACACAACTCCACCGAGGCACCCACCATACAGCTCCACCAAGGCATCCACCACACAGCTCCACCGATGCACCCACCACACAGCTCCACCGAGGCACCCACCACACAGCTACACAGA
The DNA here is from genome assembly GCF_964263255.1 of Lissotriton vulgaris. Lineage (NCBI taxonomy): Eukaryota > Metazoa > Chordata > Amphibia > Caudata > Salamandridae > Lissotriton > Lissotriton vulgaris. Next base: position 1,765,824,172 of record NC_141685.1, on the reverse strand, counting down.
TGCACCTACCACACAGCTCCTCAGATGCACCCACCACACAGCTCCACCGAAGCACCCACCACACAGCTCCACCGATGCACCCACCACACAGCTCTGCGGAGGCACCCACCACACAGCTCCACCGATGCACCCACCACACAGCTCCACCGATGCTTCAACTAAGCTCCACCAATGCACCCGCCACACAGCTCCACCAAAGCACCCACCACACAGCTCCACCGATGCATCCACCACACAGCTCTGCGGAGGCACCCACCACACAGCTCCACCGATGCCCCCACCACACATCTCCACCGATGCTCCAATTAAGCTCCACCAATGCACCCACCACACAGCTCCACCAATGCACCCACTAAGCTCAACCGATGCACACACCACTCAGCGCAATCACAGCATCACTCAGCGCAACCACAGCCTCACTGGTTCAAATATGTTCTTTCAATGTTTCATGCTGTTTTCAAGCTTTCACGCTTTATTACAAATCACAAAAAGATGTTAATATTTCACTTCTGTTCTTGTATTTTCGTCACAATAAAAACACTGAACATAATCTTCACAAAAGTTATTTACAAAAGTTTAAGCTATTGCCATTACAAATTAAATAAATTATTTAAGTATTAATTATTTTAAAAAAAATAAAAGCCATTGTTATTTGTAATATCAATACATCTAAGTCATGTAAATACAAAACATGTTGCATTACAAATGCTATAGCTGTCACATTTGCAAAAGTTATAACTATTGGCATTGTAAATGACAAAGCTATTAATTTAGCTATTTTAAAAAATAACACATACATAAAAAAATGTCATTTATAAGACCAATAGCTCAAACTTTCCTAATGCGAGCCCTATTGCATTTCCAATGCTTGTTAGATCTTTTGATTGTTGCTTCTCCCACTGGCCTCCAGACAGAGTTATATACCAAGCCTATGGCCAGGAATTCTTTGCTGAGCTTCAAAAGCCACCATCCAGGAGCAATGAAAGACAATTTGCTGTATGGCCAGTTCCTGCGGTTACGCAGGAATTGCTCTACAAAAGACAGTTTAAAGAAACACACAGACACCCTCACGACCCATCCAGTGGAAAGAGATTATCCGGTTAAGTTGGTCAGGCGTGCAGCAAAACGTGGTGGCAACAATAATCGTGACAGCCTCTTGGAACCCAAACTTACTAAGGATGCGACGTCTAGATTGACATTTGTCAACACATTCAGCACAGCGTCTAATGATATTAAAAAGATTGTACGACGACACTGGAAAATTCTGAATGTGGGAGGCGACAGTCTACCTGCACCCATGTTTGTGTTTAAGAGGACCAGCAACCTGCGAGACAAACTTGTCCATACCAGACCGCGCAGTGCAGTCTCCCAAACCCCAGAAACGACATGGGGTTTACCATCAGTTCAGGGGCACTTTCCCTGCGGTACATGCAAGGTATGTCCTTTAACCAAGAAGTCAAAGACAGTTGACATCGGGACCGATCGTCCATGGGTACAAAAAAACTTTACCAACTGTAACAGTCAAAAGGTGGTCTATCTGATTGTTTGCCCCTGTAATTTGAAATACGTAGGGATGACTTCCCGCAAAATTAAGTTGAGGATCAAGGAGCACATGAGCACGGTGAATTGTAAGAAACAAGCGACACGCCTCACAGCACACTACCTTGAATTAAAACATCGACCTGAAGATATGACTTGGACCATATTAGAACAACCATTCATCCCACTACATATTTCCGATATATCAAAATTTCTCTAACTAAGGGAACAGAAATGGGTGTTCAGATTGAAAAGTGACACTGTTGGACTGAATGATTCTATTCCTTGGGCTAGTTTATAGTTACACCATATAACTAGTCTCACTTATTCTGGACGGCCGATATCATATGACAATTGTCCTCTCTTGGAACATCCTGAACTATAGACATAACTTTTTTGAGGCTTCATATAATTATACCCCAGGTACTCCTATTACTGTGTTTGGTGCCAATTTATACAAGTCTTAGGCATCTTTTATACGTGCTACTGCCACTGGTTATTTAGTTTATTAATACCAACAGGAGGGTTTCCAATGAGGAAACTACATGTTCCAATGTTCTAGATATTCTGACAGTGGCTCGCGTGGTCTTGTGAGACTACATTCGATATCATATTAGTCATGCAATCTGAAGAGCCATGTATAGCAAACAGTATGTAGCTCTAGGACCATTTATCTTTGATCCTTTGCCAGGCAGATTCTTTGACCATATTTAATATTTCTTTGACCATATTTAATATAGATAAAATATGAAATAAGAGCCAACAAGCGAGCATTTTCAATGAGAAAGCGACTTAGGAACTACATGTCCCATGATTGTTATACAATTTTGTAGTTTCACGCGCACTCTCGCGAGATCACGCTCGTAATCCCCCGTGTCTTCCGGGATTGCGATTGACTGGGAGGAAGCAGCTCTCGTTCTGGGGACACTTTATAAACATCAGAAATGCCCCCGATCAGTACCACCCCGACAGCTTGGACGACTGCCAGAGGTACCGACGGTGAGGTGACTGTATGCCCTTTTCTAGTGATGTTGTAAATCGGGCATAGTGGCCTTTAGGATCCTAGTAGTGGTTCCCTTCTGACCATCGCGGTTTCGTATAACAGGAATCTGCACAATGGTGGTGTGGATGATTTTCCATACATGTACCCCAGTGTTTTGATATGTAATTGCAATCCTTAATCATGGCTATATGTTATTCATGGTTTAAGCAACTTTTCAGAGAGAAATAGGCGCCATATTATTTGCATGCACTCTCTTCACCAGGTAGGCTCATATACAGAGTAACCACGGTTATTCTATGGGCATCCTTTAAGTATTGATTAGGTGCTCCATGAAGTACTGCTTTTGACTTTAAATTATACGGATTATGGAGAGTGAGTAAATGTATATTGGTGTTGGCACATTCTAGGTGCCATACTGACGCTATACATCACCACAACATCACACAGTGGTTGATGTGTTAAATGAAAGGAGAGATAGATTCATTTGAGCGATGAGAGTTCTCACTAGTGTTGTGGGCGTTTTGGTTGTGCTTTTTATGTTAAGAGGAGTCGATGCACCGTACAAAGTCCGGTCTGGTCTTTTTTGTCTCCTCTCTAGAGCGGTGCCTCCTTCTCCCTGAGCTGTTGCCAGGTGGGGTGAGGCTATTCCTCCATACCCTTGAGGTAAGGCTCAATGGAGTGGTTTAATTCACTGTTTGGAATTTATCTGATGGCCAATTGTAGCCACATAGATTTTCTAAAGACTATTTATACTGTGACCCAAGACTGTATTATGTACCTCATTAATCTTTTATATATTTTTTTCCAAGAGGCAAGAGGAGTGTTTTGAGAAGCTATACTCACAGTGTATCCTTTATGTTTGTTATTAAAGTTCACATCACTTAATTGTGCAGTGCAGTAGCATTATACATCTAAGAGGTCCTGATGAAAGCACTAGGTTTACTTTTTACCTGTTCGTGCTGAAACATGTTGACCAATTCTTATGAATGGACGGTTATCTGTTGAACCCGGCCTTTCTGCACTGTTTTTAATGTTTGTTCGGATCAGACACTAATAAAGTTATAGTCTGATTCCGCTTCAATTTGATATTCACATCAGATTTTGCACCTTATTTCCCATACACTCTTTTACATGTTACTTGCTCGTAACTGTACTAATTAAAACTTTGAAAACATCCTTGGGCTCCTCTATCACTAGGGCGGAGTGTTAGCCCTTTATAAAGGAGACCCAGATGATGAAGCATGTCACCGGAATCGGTGAGTGATGGGAATCCGTACAAATTTTTGTATTTTTGAGATCAGCCTTGGTATTTGTTGGTTATTTGTTGTTCTTTGGCATAGAGACCGCAGGGTATTTTTTGTGTGTTTGAACTACCGAAACACATCTGCAAATGCAGACCCGTAGAACACACCAAAACTAACATCCATGGAAACATGTCGGCCAAGAGAGAGATATGAAAATGGCCATGTTGAGACTATGGGCCGTCTGCTGGGTGGCCTCAACATGCAACACATAAAATCCCAGGGCTTGTGATGCTGTGGAAGCAGTGTAAAATTTCTGTTACCATATTCAATGTCACTAATTTATTTATACTAGATTTTTATATAACCATGTGTTCGCGCCCATAAGAACACAAACGATCACTTACAATTATTGGGTCCTAAGATGGACCTTTAATTAGAGCTAATAGGGACTTGAAAATGAAAAGACGGATGATATTCCTTTCATGAGTACCTATGATGAAGGAAATACCTAACTAACAATCATAGTCACAATTTGCAATATGTCAAAAGACTTCCCAATAAAAAACAAACTTTGATAACTTATCAAGTCACCTTCATCTAAATATTTCAGAATATGATTGGTCAAAACTTGAATACAAGAGTAAACAATATAAGAATCTTCATTAGAACAATGTCACAGGTAAAGACTATCCCCGGGCCGAGTACTCCGCTAAACCAGCAGAGTTTGCAGCGTTTTATCAACTCTGCGCTCCGCTGGGAACAGAAAGTTGTTGTAGATAAAACAGGAGTGGGGTACCCGTCAACCGTGTTGGGATTGGGGTGTAATAATGTAAGAAAAATAGTATCCCAACTGGTATTAATTGAAGACAGTTAGCAAAGATATGCAAAAAACATTATCCGGAAGGAAACAATAAGGCTCTATATGATTCTGACATGTGCTAGAAGCATCATTTTATGTACAAATATTTAAAAGTGAAACAGAGATATAATTTGCAGTTATAGCAGCACTGCAGTATATAAATCACAAAAACTCAAAAAACAACCCAAATTGTACGTGGACTCTAGGTGTGACAGTGAAAACCAAAATAGCGACGCATGTGACAATGTGAGACAGCGTGGGTGGCGCAAAGTGACTGGTGAATAAATATACAGTGAAATATTTGGTACACGGCGGTTGCAAGTGGATCAAAAGTTCATTTTTGAAGTATTCAATGTAGTCAACCGCTTCGTGTCTCGCGCCTGTATTTGCGCTGGAAAGTCGACGGCGTTTCGATCCTAGATAGTTCAGGATCTTCATCAGGACTGGGTCGTGTGCAGGGCTGCATGGGGGGCAGAGAAAGAAGGGGGTTGGAGCATGGGTAATAATGGGAGGAGGGACGGTAACGGGGCCGTATCCTTCGGTGGAGAGCAACTGCGGTGACGAAAGCACTGTACAGCAGGTGGCTGGCAAGAACTAAGACGTCTGATCAATGAGGAGTGAGGTCGCCAGACTGGTGAGAAGGTGTATCACCGAGTGCGGTGGGGGTAGACATGCAGGATTCAAATAATGGCTGTTAGATCCAGAGTCAGTGGATAGGTCAACCGGAAGGTATGCAATGAATGCTGACATAAGAGGTAGTCCACAGTGTCCTACCAGGGGGAACAGAAAGTTGCCACAAAACACTGACTCCATGGCGGAGCTGAGTACGAGGCCAGCCTCCTTAATTAAAAATAAAAAAAACACTTACCTTCTCTTCTGCCTGCCCTCCTCCTCTCCATGGTGTCTCCCTTCTTCCGTCATCCTCCTCCTCGCGTCCCTGTACAAATTATGTCTTCCGTGAACTGCGCAGTTCATGCAAGACGTAATACATACAGGGATGCGAGGAGCAGGACAACGGAAGAAGGACACACCGCGGTGAGGAGGAAGGCAGGCAGAAGAGAAGGTAACTTGGTTTGAATTTTTCTCTTAACCCTATTTGTGGGCCCGGAGTTGAGCGGAGAGTAGTTCCACTGAGTTTTTTTAAAACTCTGTGGAACTACGCGGAGCACCACTCCGCATTTGTATTTATTTATTTATTTATTTGTTAAGTTTGTAATGCGCTCAGCTACCCAAAAAGGGTTTTCCGGCGCCAGGACGGAGACTTGGTCGCAGCGCAGGACCTTCAGCAGATGTTATTGGTCAAACAACCAGGTTTTGAGAGTTTTACGAAACCGAAAGTAATTGGTTTCTCTACGGATGGCGGTAGGGAGAGTATTCCAGATTGAGGTGCCTAGATAGGAGAATGATCTCCATCCCGTTCTGGAAAGTTTGACCCTAGGCACACAAAAGTGTCCCAAGGTTTCAGATCTTAGCTGGCGGGCAGGTACGTAAGGACGTACTAGTGCTTGGAGATATTTGGGAGCTGTACCTGCTTTTATCCTAAACATGTAGCTCAGGGCTTTGAACTTAATACGGTTCTCCACCCTGAGCCAATATAGGTCACGTAAATGTCCAGAAATGCTGGAGGTCTTAGGAATCCTGCAGAGCAGCCTGGCAGCAGAATTCTGGATTAGCTGCAGTCTGCGGACTACAGCTTTGTTTGACCCAAAATAGAGAATGTTGCCGTAGTCAAGTCTAGATGGAATAAGAGCATTGACTACGGTCTTCTGAGTGGAAACGGGCAACATCCATAAAATCTTCTTGAGCCATTTTAAAATCGTGAAACATAGTACAGCTACTTTAACAGTTTATTGGTGCATGGACAATGTGTCGTCCACGACGATGCCCAGGTTCCGGACATGGCTGGAAGGTTCAGGGAGATTACCCATTTGAGTAGGCCAGTGGGAAAGCTTCCAGAGGTCTTTCTGTTTGCCCAAGATAAGAACCTCAGTTTTATCACCATTTAGTTTTAACTGGTTTTTGGCCATCCAGTTGGAGATGTTGATGAGGCCTTGTTTGAGATGGGGAGGAGAGAGTGGATTAGAGTCAGAAAGGGAGAAGATGATTTGGGAGTCGTCAGCGTAGGTAAACAAGGTCAGTCCAGCTTGGTCTGCTATGTCCGCTAAAGGTCTAACATAAAGTTTAAAAAGCAGTGTGCTCAGAATTGAGCCCTGGGGCACTCCGTGGGGTGTTGCATAGATATTAGGACAGGCTGTGGTAGACATGATTTGGAACGTACGATTTCCTAGAAAGGAAGTGATCCACTCCAGTGCCGCACCACATATGCCAGTGTTTTTTTGGTGTAAGTATTAGCCGTTTGTGCGAGATGGTATCAAACGCCGCACTGAGGTCTAATAAAATAAGTGCAACTGTTTTCAGAGTTTTTCGGTGATGCCCAATAATGTTGTCTCTGTGGAGTACCCGGCCCGAAAGCCGGATTGGGAGGGGTGGAGAGAGTTATTGTTTTCCGTGAAATGTGTTGGAGATGAATGAACATGTCTTTCCAAGATCTTCGAAAAGACGGGCAAGAGGGAGATGGGTCTGTAGTTGGACAGTACCTCAGGGTCAGCCATGGGTTTTTTCAGGAGGGGGGTCACCATTGCGTGTTTCCTGGGAGTAGGTACAGTGGATTGTATAAGTGAGGTGTTAAGAGTATTGAGAATAACCTGCAAATGAGGATTATCAAATTGTTTCAGAATGTTGATGGGGAGAGGATGATTGGGTGAATCTGATTTAATACTTTCAAGAATGGTTTTAACACCATCGCTGCTAGAGAGATTTTCCTCCGGTGCTGGACTTGTTGGAAATCCCATTGTTTATGACGAGCTCAGTTCGTCATGAGCACAGCTCCACTGTGCCTCATGACGAGCTGAGCTCGTCATGTAAATGTAAATGTAAATGTATTGAGATTTATATAGCGCACGTATCACCCGAAGGCATCAAGGCGCTTGCCTTGGGAACCCGTCCTGGTATTCCCCTGTGAGATATCCCCAGCAGGGTATCCACAAGGTGAAAGCCAGGCATCCCGCCGCGAGGGGCCGTAGTCATGAGCATCGAAGGGGTTAAATGTATCCATACTTATAGGAGTTTAACTGTCTAGGATGCCCGTAGAGGCAGAGGTAGTTGCATTTTCTTCTTGATTATTCGAAATGGAATTGTCTGGGTTGGAAATGTTAATTTCCAAAATTATATTTTCAATTTTCCCAGTGAAAAATTGAGTGAGATTGTCGCACTGTAGCTCGTTTAAAGGCAGAGGAATTGCGACTGTTTGGGATCCTGCTAGTTCTTTTACCATGTTAAATAGAGTTCTAGAATGGTTGGTGGCTTCGGTGATAGTTCTGGAAACATAGATGGCTTTCGTTTTTATACAAGATGTATGATAGTTATTTCTGGCCTTGATATATATAATTTTATGCTCAGATGAGTAATGTTTGCGCCATTTCCTCTCTAGTGCTTTACATTTGGATTTTTGTATTTTGAGTGAGTCATTAAACCATGGTGCTGGGGGCGATGATTATTGAGTTTTTTATTGGTTATGGGCAGACATAGATCAACGGCATTTGAAAGCCAGGATTGGGTGGACTCAGCTGCAATTGTCATTTCAAGACCATCTGGGGGGGAATTTTCACAGAGAGATTTGTTTAGAGCAGAGAGGTCAAGCTTTTTCCAGTTTCTTCTCTGTGTACTCTGCGGAGAGGAAGGAGGGGTGACTAGGGCGGAAAGTCCAAGAGTAAATTTAGATAAAAAGTGGTCTGACCAGCATAAAGGACTGGCAGGATATCATACCATCTCAGAGAGGCTAGAGAATATAGGATCTAATAGGTGTCCTGCTTTGTGTGTGGGACCTTATTTGAGAAGCTTAATGTTAAGGGATGCAAGGTCATTTATCAGGTTATTACAGATATTGTTGGAAAGATCTTCTAAGTGAAGATTGAAGTTTCCAGTGAGAGAGAAGCATACTCCTCCCAGGATTAGTAAAGATACAAGTAAGAGAAATACAGCTTATAATGAAATTATCATATTATCAATCACAGGCATGAGTGGAGAGAGAAATCAACAAAAGAAAAATTGTTCATTGCAAATATCGATTTACATACAAACCTAGTGAACTATTGCACAAATTGCAATAGCAAAGAAGAGTTCAGCTTTCGGCCGAAAAGGCATAGCTTAAGGCAACATCACCAACTGATGAAGTGCAAAGTAATCAGGACAGCCTTAGTCGGATTTGCCAAGGTAGCAGCCAGCCAGAGTAGCGCAGAGAAAATAGCAGCATGGCTCTCCTCTCATTGAAACAGCTACTATCCAAATTCTTTCCTGCAGAAGTAATTATACCCTAAATGTTAAATGTCCAACCCCCTAAATTTACAATTCACAAATTCTTCACAATCTTATTGGTTTTCTAAATAAAGCGATCATCATCTCATTCAGTTCTCTAAGACTTTTAGAAGCTGTCAAAAGATGTCATCCTTCTGCGGCAGCAGGAAAATCATTTGGCAACTTTATCCACGTCCTTGTGTGCTTTTCCCTTTAGCTTGCAACTTTTGTTGACAATGTAATTCATGGAGGAGTAAATATTTAACATAGAAAGGAAATTCCTAGAGATTACTTTGTGCACAGCTAAACAAACTAAATAGCATTTCAGAATTAGTGAAGGACAAATACATTTCTTTTGCAGCCTGCATTTTAAGAGAGGAAAATAATCATTTTCAACAGAGTTTTGAGGCCTTCATAGGAAATCATAAACTGCAAACGAACGTTATTCCTAGGGAATAAAACACACTTCATTATAAAGAAATGCAAAGAAAATACAAAATGAATTTGTTAAAAGTAAGGATGCATTATTCTGAATAAACTCATAAGCACAATTTACTTAAGCTCATTAATATTATGTCTCTCTTGTGGTATAAAGGAATGGAAAAAAGTATTTTTCATGAAACATTTTCCATAAGCGTTCTAGTTAATATTTTCGTAATTCTACATGAAAGCTTTTATAATGTAACGTTTAATTTTCAGTCTCTTCTCTCACAATGCTTTTAGTTCACATAAAAAGAATAATCTACATTTTTAATGTTTTTCTGCATGTCTTAATGTTATGTTCATTACTAAACGTGTTGTGCTTCATCGTTGCACATTTCTTCATGTAAACGCATAAAAAGATCACCCAGGTTATTAGTTTTCCACACCACTAGTCATTGATTTTCATTAATGACATGAACATGAGCAGATTTGATCACGCAGGATCATTTCGCAAAAATCATGCCTCATCACTTGCAACATCAGGGAAGAACGCTCCAACTCCTCTGAATCTGACAGAGGACAAAAGCATAGGGTAGGGCCCTCCTTTACAGGGGGAAGGAAGGGAGCCCATGCCAAGGACCACCCAGGGACTTAAAGACACGCTCACCCCACTGACAGGGTGGCAAGGTCATACTGCGGTGAGGAGCAGCCCCTATATCAAAGAAACTATCAAAGTGTAGGGAATCTCAGGTTCTGTGGCCAAGGTTTCTGCTCACAGAACCCCTAGAGCTGGAAATAGGTGGGAATAGGATCAGGGAACAGCTGTTGTACTATCCGTCCTCTCCGACTAATATGTTGGGCAATGGCGGCTGGTGACATTTGAAAGTGATGAGGCGTAAAGGTTGGCTTCAAGTGTAATTTCGTGTTTGGAGAGAAAACCTTCAAGAAACCAGTGGCAAATGGTACATTTTAAAGCAAATTTGAGAAAGAAAGGTTTACTAAGAAATTGTGAAAGTGCAGTGAGGAAATATATAAAAGCATCAAAACCTGCCCCATATCTTACTGCCTTAAATATGTTAAACAGTTACTGTAGTGAGCCACTTGTATAATTGGACTTCAGTACTGTGCAAATAAAACTATGAATATGTTGCATATAAGCAATCTGAAGACTTGGCAGCTATGAATAAACAGATCACCATAGTGTGAAACCTGCCATTGAGAGCAGATGCCCCCCAAAAGAATGATTAACAATTAGTTATGGCCAGTGTCCAGGGAATTTAGTTCATTATTGTTGTTGAGCCATAAATGTGCTTGCACGCTAGGTCGCTCCCCACGCCTCACAGCTCCGCCAGTTGTGCCCGTGCCTTCCCCCCTGCTGCCTCCTGCCTTGTGAGTTCGCCGCTGCTGTGCTGCACTGAGCAGCTCTGCTGGCCATGTCATACTTGTAATTTTGTGGTACTGTATTTGTATTTGTACTGTATTCTGGTTCATTGCCCTTTGTCTGTTCCTTTGTGCTCCCTGTTTTCCAGCTTTGCTTTTGCTTTCTGGACCCCCCAACTTTGTCCTCACTCCCGCTGCTGCTCTCTGTGGCTACGCCCCCTTTTTACTTATGTATCCCACGCGCCGCCCGGCTCCCGCCTCCCAGCTGCTTCTCCTTCCCACCTCGCCTTAAATGGCGGCCATTGCGCAGCCGCGCAGCCGGCAGGCCGCTTGCGCGCCAGAGGCGCTCCAGAGGCAAGCCTGTCTGTGTCCGTCCGCGCCTGGACCGCACCAGCACCAGAACCCCTGGACCCTGCAACCGCCACGCCACCAGACTCTGCTACAATGCCAGCACCCTCCACACCCTCAATGCCGGCTGAAACCACCGTTGCTTCCAGGCCGCCTCGAATCGCACCCACGGACCTTTCTCCTGCCGCACCTGCAGCTTCACCTGCGACAGAGCCACCAATACTTCTAGGACCGGACCCAACCACCTTCGCTGCATACTCCTCAACACCCGCTCCACACGCAAACACGCCGTCGAGCTCTGGGACCTGCTCGACACCTCCACCCCAGACGTCGCCTTCCTGACCGAGACCTGGTGGAACGACTCCTCGGCGCCCAACATCGTCATAGCCATCCCGGACGGCTACAAGATCACCCGCAGGGATCACGCCAACGGAATCGGAGGAGGAATAGCCATCGTTCACAAATCCACCCTCAAGGTTTTCACCCACGCGGACGACACCCGCAACACTGCCGAACACCTGCACTTCCGGATCCACACCGACCCCAACACCACCCTTAGAGGAACACTCATCTAAAGGCCCCCCGGACCCCGGGCACAATTCAGCGACTCCATCGCCGACGTCGCCATGTAGTTCCGTAGTTTGAGGGTCTGAGGTTTGGTGGTTCCGAACCCGTTCAATAAAGGTCGTCGGAAATAGACGATATTGATGTCAACGGACCGCAAATCATGAGTGCGGTGTGTACGAGTGTTTTCGCATTAATCGATCGATGAGAACACTACGTATTCAGGGATTTCGTTTGAACCCTCGGGTTCCATTTTGTGGACGGCAGCCATTTTGTGTGGTTGCCCTCACATAGGCCGATGACTGCGGCCGAGCGAGTCCTTGGGACACGTACACCTTAGCTGACTCCTGAGTGACCTGGCCGAACTGACTCCCTTGCCCGAGGCTGACTTCGCTGCGCCAGTTCCTTGTTAGGCAGCTGGTCAGATAAAGATCAAAGAGCAGGACATTGCCGAATTTACAGTACACTGCACCCACCCTTCTATCTTGCTTCCAATCTGTTTCTGCTCCTTCCTTTACGACATAATCACTGATTTGGGTTAAGGTTTTATGATGGGTTTGTCCGGCCTGATAGAACAGGAAAGTTGGAATTTGCTTGGTCATTTCTGGTGGGCTGGACAACGGAAAATGGGATTGTCGTCATGCGCTACTTTTGAAATGTCGCATTGTCATTGGTCAGTTTGTGTGTAACCGATGCTACTTTGGAATGTGATTTTTGGCATAAAAGACCATGCTCCGCTCATTGAAATTGTGCAGTCTCTGGCGAACCACCCGTGTTGTGCTTCGTAGATCTCTGTTCCTGGTTGCAACCAATAAACTTTGGTCTTTGACGTCATTGAGAAGTGTCCCGTGTCTCTGTTTGCCGAGGCAGGGGAATCCAAAGACTTCGAGCGTTTTCCCTGGCGCTGCTGGGTTCTAAAACCTGGTTCTTCAGTTGACGCCCCCTTAGTGGGGCGACTTCAGCGGTACCGGTCCAAGCCCGAAGATCGTGGAGAGCTTCGTGTGGAAATTCTGGAGGAAGTCCTACCACTTCATCGACCCCTGTATGTCGTGGTGGTCCGAAAGTCTTTGTGCGAGGTTCCCCGCCTTCCGACGGCTACGAAGGACTGCTGCCCTGACTGTCACCCTGTCTTGGAGCCATAGACGATTTGTAGAGCGAGGCGATAGACGTGTCTTCTGGTGACGCCATCAACATTTCAGTTAAGTATGAGTGGGGCGTCTCCCAGTCCTTAGTTTGTTTGGTATCCCTTCGTGGATCGCTTTGATTTGGTACCTGCAGGCTCCAAAGCCAAGGGACTCGTGTATTCACGAGGCTATCGTTTTTGAGATTTCCCTTGAGGCTAGTGAGCGAAGATGCCTGGTCTTAGCAGGCTTGGAAAGATATTTGGTTGTGGTTGTTCTAAGGATTCCTGGTTAGAGGATTCGTGTCCGGTTCCTCCGATTGGAACTCCGATCTATGAGCTTTACGTGAAGCATGGAGTGGGCCCCATTGGTTATAATGACATCTGGGTAAAATATACGAAGAAAGACGGTGTCCTACAGTGGCCCCGTTACGGTAGCTTTGAAACAGAGATTTTAGACAATCTCGAAGTTAAATTGTTTAAAAAGAAAGCCCGGCCGGCAATGTTTGACTCTTTCCGCATATGGCGCAAAGAAGCCAAACAGAAAGAAATTAAATTAGCGAAGAAGAATAAACGAGAACGAGGTTTGTCAATGGTGCAAGCTGCTATAGCGTTTAGGGATAATGAGGAAGAGCAAGAGAGTGAACAGATGCTTAGGGTTAGGAAGTTAGCGGTAGATTAGTGCTACCCAGTCCACCTAAAGAGCAGGAAGAAAAGAAAGATCTTGCGAAAGATCCTTTAATGTCGCATCTATTGAGTTCGCCACCCCCTTATGCACAGAATGCTACGGCACCACCGCCACCAGTTGTAGTTGCGCAACCTTCGGTTGCTTTGCCAACTGCGATTCCTCCACAGCCAGCTCCTTTTCCATTGGTTGCTATTCCTTTGGCGCCTCCTCCTCAGGGGCCGCCAACTTTGCCTCCCCCTTCGTCTGCTACTCCTATGCCTCTCTATAATACTCCTTCTGTTCTGACTTTGGATTCTTCTACCGTTGTTCCGTCTTCTCTTATTCTGACACCTTCTCCTTCTACTAGACAGAGAATGACTGCTGCAGTTTCTAGCTTCTTTTCTCCTTTGATGGGACCATTGGGTATGTCTCCTATTGTAGAGCGTAGACAATCACGTAGTCAGTGGCCTGATGCTAATGAGCGTACAATTTTGGATCACATGGCGCGTAAATGGGTTACGTACGCTACACAGTATGACCTTGAGGGTGTTATGGATAAGTTTAAGTTTAAGTTTAAAGATTTATATAGCGCACTACTCACCCAGAGGGTCTCAAGGCGCTTGGGGAGGGTGTTCATTATTTATCGAAAAGCCAGGTTTTAAGTTCTTTTCTGAAGGAGATGTGGTTCTGTATAAGGCGGAGGTGAGTGGGGAGTGAGTTCCAGGTCTTGGCCACCAAGTAGGAGAAGGATCTACCTCCCATGGTGGATCTTTGGATTCGTGGAACTGCGGCGAGGCCTTGATAGGATGATCTTAGTTGGCGGGTGGGTGTGTGGAAGGATAGTCGAGTGTTGAGGCATTCGGGCCCTAGTTTGTAGAGGGCCTTGTGTGCGTGGGTGAGGAGACGGAATGTTATTCTCTTGTTGACGGGAAGCCAGTGGAGGTCTTTCTGGTGGCCGTTGATGTGATCTCGTCGAGGGATGTCCAGACTGAGTCTCGCTGATGCATTTTGGATGCGTTGGAGTTTTTTCAGTAATTTGGCTGTGATTCCGGCGTAGAGGGTGTTTCCGTAGTCTAGTCGACTCGTAACCAGTGCGTGGGTGACAGTCTTTCTTGTCTCTGCAGGGATCCAATGCAAGATTTTTTTGAGCATACGAAGTACGTTGAAGCAGGAGGATGAGACGGCATTGACTTGATTGGTCATCGAGAGTGAAGAGTCTAGGATGAATCCAAGGTTACGTGCGTGGTCCGTGGGTGTGGGTGCTGAGCCTAGATCCGAGGGCCACCATGAGTCGTCCCAGGCAGAGGGGGATGATCCTAGGATGAGGACTTCTGTTTTGTCTGAGTTAAGTTTAAGGCAGCTGTCTTTCATCCATACGGCTACTTCTTTCATGCCTTCGTGAAGATTGGTTTTGGCGGTGTTGGGGTCTTTGGTGAGGGAAAGAATCAGTTGGGTGTCGTCAGCGTAGGAGATGATGTTAAGGTTGTGTTGACGCGCGATGGAAGCGAGTGGACTCATGTAAACGTTGAAGAGGGTGGGACTGAGTGATGATCCTTGTGGTACACCGCAGATGACTTCGGTGGCCTCTGATTTGAATGGGGGAAGTTGGACTCTCTGAGTTCTCCCAGCTAGGAACGAGATGATCCAGTCCAAGTCTTTTCCTTTTATGCCGATGTTGCTGAGGCATTGTATGAGTGTGCTGTGACAAACAGTGTCGAAGGCGGCGGAGAGGTCGAGTAGAATGAGGGCCACTGTTTCTCCGTTGTCCAGTAGTGTTCGGATGTCGTCTGTTGCTGCGATGAGGGCGGTTTCGGTGCTGTGTTTTGCTCGAAAGCCGGACTGTGAGGAATCAAGGGAGTTGCTGGATTCGAGGAAGGCGGCGAGTTGGCTATTGACGGCTTTCTCAATGACTTTGGCCGGGAATGGGAGGAGGGATATGGGGCGGTAGTTTTTAAGTTCAGAGGGGTCTGCTGTGGGTTTCTTCAGGAGGGCGCTGACTTCGGCGTGTTTCCAGCTTTCTGGGAATGTGGCAAAGAAGAAGGAGCAGTTGATGACATCACGGAGATGGGGTGCGATGATGGAGTCAGCTTTGTTGAAGATGTGGTGGGGACATGGGTCGGTTGGCGAGCCAGAGTGGATGGAATTCATGAGGCGGATGGTGTCTTCAGTGGTGATTGGGTTCCAGGCGCTGAGGTTGTTGGAGGGCGGTTTAGGTTCTGAGGGGGGAGGAGAGGATTGTTTGTTGGAACTGTTTTCGAAGCTGTTATGTATGTCGGCGATTTTGTTGTAGAAGAAGGAGGATAACGAATCGCAGAGGTCTTGGGAGGGAGTGATGTCATTTGAGGCTGCGGTGGGGTTGGTGAATTCTTTGACGATGTTGAATAGTTCCTTGCTGTTATGGGTGTTGTTGTCGAGTCGATTCTTGAATGCTGATTTCTTGGTGGATCGGATCAGCTGGTGGTGTTTGCGGGTTGCTGCCTTGAAGGTGGTCATGTTGTCGGTGGTTGGGTTTCTTCTCCATGTTTTCTCGAGAGTGCGGCATAGCTTTTTGGGTTTCTTAAGGTCGTCGTTGAACCAGGGGGCCTTTTTGCTGTTTTGTTTGGTGGAGTGGTTTTTCAAGGGTGCTAATTTGTCAGCGTTGTGAGTGATCTATTGATTGAATTTGATGGCAGCTTGGTTTGGGTCCGATGCGAGGGCGGGTGGGTTTTGGTTGAGCGATGTGAGGAGTTGCTCGGTGGTGATTTTGTTCCATTTTCTTCGGGGGATAGGTTGTGGGGGGTTGTGGGTCGAGGTGGTTTTGTAGCTGAAGTGAACACAACTGTGGTCCGTCCAGTGGAGAGCTGTGGTGCGTTCGAAGGAGATGTGTTTGCTGGAGGTGAATATTGGGTCGAGTGTATGTCCAGCTACATGGGTGGGGGTGTCATCAAGTTGTTTGAGGCCGAGATTGGCCAGGTTGTCAAGAAGGGAGGTGGTGTTGCTGTCGTTTTTCTTGTCCAGGTGGAAGTTGAGGTCTCCTAATAGAATGTAGTTCTCGGAGGCGAGGGCATGTGGGCTGATGAAGTCAGTGATGTCTTCGCTGAATTGTTTACGGGTTCCTGGAGGCCTGTAGATGAGGGTGCCTCTGAGTGTGGTTCTAGGATCGGTGTGGATCTGGAAGTGGAGGTGTTCGGCGGTTGTAAGGTTATCGTCGGAGCTGGTCGTGATTTTGATGGTGTTCTTATGGACGATGGCGATGCCTCCTCCTGTTTGGACGGTGCGGTGTTTTCGGATAATCTTGTAATTGTCCGTTATGGCTATGGCGATGTCGGGTGTTGATGATGCGTTCATCCATGTTTCAGTAAGGAAGGCGACGTCCGGTGATGTAGTGTCGAGTAGGTCCCAGAGTTCAGTGGCGTGTCTGTGGACCGAGCGGGTGTTCAGCAGGAAGCACTTCAGGTGGTTAGAGTCGTAGCTGTGTTTGGGGTTAGTGGATGTGGTATGGGTTTTGGTGCTGGTAAATTTGCAGGAGTGGCAGGCGAAGGGTCCATGGGTGTGTCCAGGGGCAACTACGCAGCATGGAGGTGTGCGTCCGGGGTTAAGGGCTAGGATAGTGGCGGTGTCATACGTTATGCAGGAGGAGTGCGGTTTGCGAGGACCAGGGGGTCTGGCGCTGGGCGCGGTCCAGGCGCAGACGGGCGTAGACAGGCTTACCTTTGGCGCACCTTCGGCGCGCATGGGGCGCGACCGCTGTGCGTGAACGCTGCGCACAGATGCATCAGTCATATGAGGATAGTGGAGGGGGAGGGGCGAGGGAGGAGCAGCTGGGAGGCGGGCTCGTGGTGGAGGGGACGGGCTCCTATGGACAACAACAACAAGATGGCTGCAAAAGCGAAACCGGGACAGATAACCGGGTAACGCTGTCGGCAGGCTACACACTGATGCACTATGGCAGGCAAGGTCAAATTAATACTGATACAGCCCTAGTACGTAGATATGGAGGCAATTTAAATACAATAAGGAAATTGAAGCCAGGCAAAGCGATCGGCAAAACAACAACAAAGGCTGAAGATCGAGCGTGATACTCGCTGGGGGGTAATGCGAGCAGCGCAGGCAGCACAATTACAATCAGCAGCGTAACGATACCCAGGTGGGACCAGGGGATGTGTGGAGCGTCCGCTTCCGAAGGAGTCAGGGCGGACACAGTGCAGGGCGGGGACGGAGCGAGGCTAGGCGCTCAGTGGGAGGGAGGAGCATCTGGGAGGTGGGCTCGTGGTGGAGGGGACGGGCTCCTATGGACAACAACAACAAGATGGCTGCAAAAGCGAAACCGGGACAGATAACCGGGTAACGCTGTCGGCAGGCTACACACTGATGCACTATGGCAGGCAAGGTAAAATTAATACTGATACAGCCCTAGTACGTAGATATGGAGGCAATTTAAATACAATAAGGAAATTAAAGCCAGGCAAAGCGATCGGCAAAACAACAACAAAGGCTGAAGATCGAGCGTGATACTCGCTGGGGGGTAATGCGAGCAGCGCAGGCAGCACAATTACAATCAGCAGCGTAACGATACCCAGGTGGGACCAGGGGATGTGTGGAGGGTCCGCTTCCGAAGGAGTCAGGACAAGCACCAAAGCAACGGTACGTCTTTGAGATGATGTGTGTGTTCCTCCATGAACAATGGGTTGAAGAAGTAGGTAAAGCTCCTTCTGAGTTGTACCGTATACGTTCCGAATTTGCGAAAGGGACCGTTGTAGGTCCTCATGATGTTGAGAGAGCACTTGCGACTTTATTGTCATTTCGTAGTGACACTCCTTCGGAGTGACTGTTTGAGCCTGATTCCTCAGTTAGGAGAGCAGAGCGTCAATATCCGATGCGTGACGTTCCTCCAATTTGGAGACCTGCTGATGCAAATGTTGTTCCACCTGTTGTTGCACATTTTCAGCGTGTCTGGGTACATGTTCCTTGGAAGCGTGTTGAAGTTTTGGCTATTAAACAGTCTTTGCCTGATCCGCGCAAAAATCCGGCGGGATATTATAAAGAGCTCACTCAGACTGTGGGTTTGTGTATCATGAATTTGGCGGATATAGATATGTTGTTTGGGAATGTTGTTCCACAGCCTATTTGGGGTAAGATTCGTCACACGGATCATGCACATGAATTGGGCGATGCATGGAATAACCTTAGTGCTGCGAATGATAGACAAGTAGGTGGTGCTAAGGCTGAGGATATAATTACTGACCTTCCCGGTAGGATTATTAATTATATGAAGACTTTGATGCCTGAAGTGCGTGTCAACTGGGAAAAGTTGTCTGCGTGTAAGCAGAAGAAAGATGAAACGGTGTCTGACTTTTTCACGCGGTTTGAAGAGACTTTTGTAGACCACAGTGGTCAGGATATGGCTACTGAGGGTGGCCAGAGATTGTTCGTTGACAAATTCGTACATAATTTGCTTCCCGAATTGTGCAATAAGTTGAAAGATTCTGAGAGTGCTTGGGCTGTTTCCACGTCAGCGCAGATTTTAGCTAAGGCCCAGTACTATGAAAATAGGCACAAAGATGAGGTAGAGAAAGCGGATAAGGAGACTAAGGAATTGAAGACTAAAGTTCTTCTACAACAAGCTTATCCACCCTGTACTAATATTCAACGCGATTATCAGCAGAATCAGCAATATTCGAGAAACTCGCAAAGGAACGAGTCTTCTCAACAACGTTTTCCGTATGGGCCTAATCAGTGTGCGTATTGCAAAGAAGAGGGCCATTTCAAGAATAGTTGTCCGGTTTTGTTACAGCGCACAAATGGTGCTTCTGGTGTGAGAGGTCGAGGTGCTCAACAAGTGCCTAGAGGTAGAGGTCGTGAACAGAATGTGCGTTCTTTGCCTCCACAGAACTCAATGAATAGCTTTGATCAGCAGAATGGTTTGTCTGGTAGGACAGCTCAGTACTATACGGACGATTACTACGTCGAAGGTGAGGAAGTGGATGGTAATGATTGTTAGGACAGCCATAGACAAAGAGAGAGAGTCGTTTCAGTTCCAGTAGATCAGAGTGGACCTTATGTTGAAGTGATTGCATCAGGTGTGTCAGAGCCTTTTCTGTTAGATACTGGTGCTATGAAGAGTTCTATCATGCACTCTAAACTCCCTGGCGCACCTTTGTCTGGCTTTGAGAATGTTTCTGTAGGTTTTTCTGGCGCCCCGGTTACGAATCCGATTTCTACTCCGTTGCCTCTTTCTGTTGGACCTTGTAGATTTGAAGCACCCCTCATTTTGACTACAGGTTGTGGTGAGAACTTGTTGCGATTGGATTTGTTGAAAAGATTGTATGCGACGCTGTATTGTTCTCCGTCAGGAGTACATCTTACGTTGGGTGAGAGAGTGATTTCTCCGATGTATATATCTAAAGATGGACTTCCACCGGACTTGTCTTCTTTACCTGATTCATTGTGGGCTACTGGTCCGAATGATGTAGGCCTCTTGGAGATTCTACCATATGTTGTGACACTGAAGGCGAATGCTAAGTTACAGCGTATTCCACAGTACTGTATCTCGAGTGATGGTGAGCGAGCACTTTTAGCAATCATCTACGATCTGATCGAAAAGGGTGTGATTGAGGAAACGAGATGTAATGTGTGCAATAGTCCTGTTTTGCCTGTTTTGAAGAGAACTGATTCTTCACAGCCTCCTGTATATAGGTTCGTGATCGATCTTCGCGAGGTGA
The DNA here is from genome assembly GCF_964263255.1 of Lissotriton vulgaris. Lineage (NCBI taxonomy): Eukaryota > Metazoa > Chordata > Amphibia > Caudata > Salamandridae > Lissotriton > Lissotriton vulgaris. The sequence goes on along the minus strand of NC_141685.1, from coordinate 1,765,803,971 downwards.
ACAAGATCGTTGTTCTGCAATTTCCTGTTGTGCCTGATACCACCGCTTTGTTGACTTTAATCCCGGCTACAGCCACATGGTTTTCGGTGATTGACTTGAAGAATGCTTGCTTCAGCATCCCGATTGCCGTGGAGAGTAGAGATATCTTTGGATTCTCTTTAGGAGGACGAAGTTTCCGCTTTAAGCGCGCTCCTCAAGGCTATTGCGAGAGTCCATCGATCTATAGCCAAGCTTTGAAAACGCAACTTGATCTGTTGGTGTTACCAGATGGTGCTGCCCTTATTCAATATGTTGACGACTTGCTAGTTGCTGCCGACAATGAAGAGATTTGTAGAGAAGCTACTTTGTCGTTGTTATGCCACTTATCTGATTTTCATCACAAAGTTTCTCTCTCCAAGTTGCAATATTGTCGACAAGAAGTAACCTACTTAGGTCACCTCTTATCGAAGGAGGGAAGCAAACTGACCCCAGAAAGAGTTCAAGCTATTGCGAAAATGAATGTTCCTACAACACAGAGAGAAGTGCATGCGTTCTTGGGTATTACGTCGTACTGTAGACAGTGGATCCCTAATTTTTCTTTGTTAGCAAAGCCTTTGATAGCTCTTACTGTTAAGGATACTCCAAATCCTATTCCTTGGACTGACGAATGTCAAAAGAGCTTTTCCGAATTACGCAACGCGTTGTGTTCGGCTCCTGTGTTGGGTACCCCCGATTACAGTAAGCCTTTCACATTGTATGTCCATGAGAGAGAGGGATGTGCATTGTCAGTGTTGACTCAACAGTTCGGCGATAAGCAACATCCATGTGCTTATTTTTCATCGACTTTAGATCTGGTAGCTAGAGCGTTGCCGAGTTGCTTGAGAGCAACAGCAGCAGCAGCTGTTTCGATTCGACAGTCTGCTGGTTTGGTTATGGACAATACATTGTTTGTGATGGTTCCACATGCAGTGGATACCTTGTTGAATTGTACCAAGACACAGCACTTGACTAGTGCTCGGTTGTTTGGTTACGAATTGACCTTGTTAGCGAGTCATGTGCATATTAAACAATGCAACACGTTGAATCCAGCCACGTTGTTGCCGATTTCAGCTGAGACAGATAACGTTGAAGAACAGCATGATTGTTTCCTTAGGACTGAGGAAGAAACGAAAGGGAGGATAGACCTTAGGGATACTCCTCTTCCAGAGTGTGATGGTACTTTGTGGGTTGATGGTTCGTGCTTTAAGCTGCCGAATGGTGATACGACTGCGGCATATGCTGTTACGACTTTGCATACGATTGTTGAAGCTGCATGTATCCCACACAATTCAGCGCAAGCAGCAGAGTTGATTGCATTAACGAGAGCATGTGTGTTGGCAAAAGGAAAGCGAGTGAATGTGTACACTGACAGTCAGTATGCGTTTGGTGGGGCTCATAGTTTTGGACGTTTGTGGTGTGAGCGTGGGTTTTTGACTTTGCATGGGACGAAGTTCCAGCATGGGCAGTTGGTGAATGAACTTCTTGAATCACTTACTTTGCCATTACAAGTAGCGATTGTGAATTGCAGTGCTCATAAGAAAGTTACGGATGATGTTGGTCGCGGAAATGCGTTTGCGGACGAAGTTGCCAAAGAAACTGTGAGAAATGTGATGAGCCGAATGTATGTTGCAGGTCCAGCGAGATGGGTTCCAGAGAAGAGTATGTGTGAAGATACGATTGAGAGTGTGAAATCCATCCAAGCTGAAGCTACAGAGAAAGAGTTGAATGAATGGAGAGAAAGTAAGGGTAGATTGGATTCGAATGGTTGTTGGACTGATTTGTCTGAGCATCAAAGATGGTTGTTGCCCGACGTGTATGTGCTTCCAGTTGTTACGATGGCTCATGGGATGGCACATATTAGCGTGAAAGGGATTTGCAAGTTGTTGGCTCCGGTTTGGCAGAATATGGGAATCCCCAAATGTGCAGAGATTTTGGTCAAGAACTGTATGGTGTGTTTGATGTACAATCCTGGTAAGGGAACTCCAACACCAGCTGGTCATTTTGCTCCTCCTACGTATCCGTTCGAGGCTTTGCAGCTAGATTTCATCCACATGGAGAGGTGCAACAACCTGAAATATGTTTTGGTGGTTGTTTGCTCCTTTTCTAGATGGGTGGAAGCTTACCCTTTGAAGGACAATACTGCCTAGTTCCACAGCGAAAGCCCTAATCAAAGAGTTTTTCCCTAGGTTTGGTTTGCCGAGAATGATCTGGAGTGACAATGGGAGTGAATTTGTGGGTCAAGTGATGAAGAGAGTGTGTGAGGGATTAGGTATCCGGCAGAAGTTCCACGCTGCAAATCACCCCCAATCAGCTGGTTTAGTCGAGTGCTATAATGGCACTTTAAAATTAAAGTTGTCCAAAATCCAAGCGAGCTATGGTTTACAATGGCCAGATGCTTTGCCTTTAGCACTTTTGTCCAGAAGAATGACTGTGCATTCACGAATGGGTTTGAGTCTGTATGAGGTTGTATTTGGTCGCCCGGCGAATATTTGGGGCGTGCCAAGACCAACAAAGTTCAGTGAGCTCGAATACCCTGTGTTACTTGATTATTTGTACGAACTGACGGCTAAACTGAGTGTCTTACACCAACAGGTTCACGATAGTCTGCCACAGGCTTCTGTAGATCCAGGTCACACCATTGAACCCGGTGATTGGATTTTCGTGAAGAACTTTCAGCGGAGCAAGAACGAGCAGCCCCGCTGGACAGGACCGCACATGGTCCTCCTGTCTACACGTTCTGCAGTTCGAGTGCAAGGCAAGAAAAACTGGATCCACGGCGTACACTGCAAACGGGCTCCGTTGCCCTTACCGTACGACCGGTGGGTCCAGAAAGGACTTCCAGACTCTGAAACAGAAACTGTGCCACGATTTTTGACATTCAGCGATGCCCGTTTCGTTGGAACGAACACTGAGAAAGAAAGTGACGATCTTTTGCAAGAAGCTGTGCCTCCTTTGAATCGATTGAACACTACTGAGCCTGAACTCTTGTTTAAGGAACAGACATTGCCTGGGAAAGATCGTTATAATTTGCGACCAAGAGTCATGGGACTAATAAAAAATAAATGAAGTTTTTATGATTTTTCTGTTTACAGGTTAACTCTCCTCCGAGGAACTACTTATTTTTGTTTTTCGAACCGCCATCCGGGTTCAGCTGTAGGGTTGCGGTAGACAAGTCTTTGGAGTGCAAGCCCGAGACACTAGGTCGATGGTTCTGGTTGGCCTAAGGGAGTTGCCCTGGGTTGACAGAGGCATTCCTTAGCATAGAACACCCTACCACCGCAAGCAGCATATTTAGTGAGGATGGATTTCTTCGAGTTGGAGAGACCTGTAGAGACAATGAGTTTTAAGAATAAGATATGCAAACTGATAACACGAAAAAGATTTTTAATATTGTGCTTATTTATGCTATTGAGTTTAATGATATTTTTAATTGGTTATTTGACATTCTCTTTTAAAGTAACGTTTGTTCCCACTGTGCAACCTACACCTCCACCTACTATTTCTTCACATTCTTTCCACCCTTTGCCTGAACATGAAGTAGTTGGAAGACTGGAATTTGCCAATAATTCCTTTATTCAACTTTTGCACCAACACCAGTTAGTTATGAACACAACGAATTGTTGGATTTGTGGCCTAATGCCCCATACGACCGGTAAAGGTATTCCGTACTTGGTTTTGCCTTTTAGTCTTAATGGTTCTATTTGGGCTTATAGAACGATGTTCATCTTTGCCCATAGTGTATATCCCCTACGTTCACCGAAAGACAATCCGAATAATAGTGCTTTAGCTAGAGGCATAGTCGACATGGTTAAAGGGACTAATGCAGTTGAGACTATTCCGAAAGATGAGAAAAAACCATACAGTGGTTGGGACGTTACTGGATATGGAGTTAGTCTGAGTGTTAACCAGCGAGCGAAAAGTTCTCCACCGATTTGGATAGTGCCCCATCAGGGTCGCCATTGTCTACAGGGTAATGGCAAGAATCCGAGAGCTCAGCTAGGGAAGAGTGTCTGTACTGACACCTATGTATTTACGTCTCAGACTTCCCCAGCATTTCTAGCCGCTAAGGGTACTTATTTTGTTTGCTATGACAAAGCGTATACATGGTTGCCCCCTGACTTTTCGGGCACATGTTTTGTTTCTTTTCTGTTGCCCCCCACTTTTACAGCTACGGCAGATTACCATAAGACGAGAGTTGCTAGAGTTGTCTTCAGTCAGGAAGATACTGCAGGGCAAGAGTTGGGAGATTTTTTTAAGGGTTTTCTGCCGTTCTGGGGACCGATGGCTAACAGCAGGAACATTCGCCAGTTGACGAGAGTGGTTGAGTCCACCATAGTCGAAACTGCCGGTGCCCTTAGTAACTTGACTGCTGAGCTCCAGTCGGATAGACTTATGACACTTCAGAATAGAGTTGCTCTTGACGTCATACTTGCAGACCGAGGTGGAGTATGTAAACTGATTCAATCGAGCTGCTGCGTTTTCATTCCAGACAACGCTCCGTCAGTCTTCCAGGCCATTTCCAAGCTACATAAAATTTCCGATTCTGTACATTTAGACAAAGGAGATTGGTCGTTGATGGGATGGTTTTGTGGATTGATATCCACTTGAGGATGGAAAATTCTGATGGTCATTGGGATGGTTTTAGCTATCCTTTTCCTGTTCTGTCTCTGTGTACAGTGTGCTCCTGCTATTTGTGGCCTTTGTGCTACTTTGTGTGCAAGGAGACCTGTCCAGAGACAGGTACTAAGAACTAGGATGATGCTACAGCAACATATCGATGATCTGATGAAAATAGACCTAGATTCAGATTGACATGGGTTTGGGTTTGTTGCCTATGTAAGGGCAAAAGGAGGGGCTGTAGTTCCGTGGTTTGAGAGTCTGAGGTTTGGTGGTTGCGAACCCGTTCAATAAAGGTCGTCGGAAATAGACGATATTGGTGTCAGCGGACCGCAAATCACGAGTGCGGTGTGTACGAGTGTTTTCGCATTAATCGATCGATGAGAACACTACGTATTCAGGGATTTCGTTTGAACCCTCAGGTTCCATTTTGTGGACGGCAGCCATTTTGTGTGGTTGCCCTCACATAGGCCGATGACTGCGGCCGAGCGAGTCCTTGAGACACGTACACCTTAGCTGACTCCTGAGTGACCTGGCCGAACTGACTCCCTTGCCCGAGGCTGACTTCGCTAAGCCAGTTCCTTGTTAGGCAGTTGGTCAGATAAAGATCAAAGAGCAGGACATTGCCGAATTTACAGTACACTGCACCCACCCTTCTATCTTGCTTCCAATCTGTTTCTGCTCCTTCCTTTACGACATAATCACCGATTTGGGTTAAGGCTTTATGATGGGTTTGTCCGGCCTGATCGAACAGGAAAGTTGGAATTTGCTTGGTCATTTCTGGTGGGCTGGACAACGGAAAATGGGATTGTCGTCATGCGCTACTTTTGAAATGTCACATTGTCATTGGTCAGTTTGTGTGTAACCGATGCTACTTTGGAATGTGATTTTTGGCATAAAAGACCATGCTCCGCTCATTGAAATTGTGCAGTCTCTAGCGAACCACCGTGTTGTGCTTCGTAGATCTCTGTTCCTGGTTGCAACCAATAAACTTTGGTCTTTGACGTCATCGAGAAGTGTCCCGTGTCTCTGTTTGCCGAGGTAGGGGAATCTGAAGACTTTGAGCGTTTTCCCTGGCGTTGCTGGGTTCTAAAACCCGGTTCTTCAGCCAGCACCCACGCACTCGCCTCCAAGGACTACATCCTCCTCGGGACCTGAACTTCCTCCTCGAGAACAACAACGACACCAACTCCACCACCCTGATCGACAACCTCGCCAACCTCCGCCTCAAACAACTCGTCACTGCACCCATACACGCCGCCGGACACACACTGGACCCCATCTTCTCCACTAGCACCCACGTCACCTACCACCATACCACCGAGCTCCATTGGACCGACGACCGCTGCATTCACTTCACCTTCAAGAAACAAACCATGCACCAACGCACCCAACTGCTGCCCCACCGCCGCTGGAGCAAACTCACCAAAAACCAGCTGACCTCCACCCTCGCCCAGAACCCACCCACTGACCCCACTAAACCCACCGACCCAGACGCCGTCGCCCGCAACCTCAGACAGTGGATCAACGACTGTGCCAACACCCTCGCACCAATCAAGAAACCCTCCAACAGTCACACCAGCATGAAAGCCACCTGGTTCAAAAAATGCCTCCACGAACACACACCGGACAGCCACGCAGCCCACAAGAACGCCACCCGCAGACATCACCACCTCATCAGACTAGCCAAGAGATCATCCTTCAAAGGCCACCTGGAGAACAACACACACAACAGCAAAGAGCTCTTCAGCATCGTGAAGGAATTCTCCAACCCCAGTGCCAACACCAATGACATCCTGCCCTCACAAGAACTGTGCGACTCACTGGCCACCTTCTTCCACCGCAAGATCGCTGACATCCACGACAGCTTCAACATCACGACTGCCCCGACTACGCCAGACTCCACCCCCCCTGCGAACACCACCCACACCAGCCGTCTGACCTCCTGGGCCAACGTCAACGACAACGAGACACACAAGGTCATGAACACCATCCACTCAGGATCCCCATCAGACCCGTGCCCTCACCAAGTATTCAACAAAGCAGACGCAGCCATCGCACCCCAACTACGAAAGGTCATCAACATCTACTTCGAAACAGCCAGATTCCCAGAATGCTGGAATCACGCCGAAACCAGCACCCTCCTCAAGAAGCCCAAAGCGGACCCCAAATACCTCAAGAACTTCCGGCCCATCTTCCTACTCCCCTTCCCGACAAAGATCATCGAAAAAATAGTCAACATGCAACTGGCCCGCCACCTCGAAGTCAACAATATCTTAGACCCCTCCCAGTCTGGATTCAGACGAAACCACAGCACCGAAACAGCCCTCATCGCCTCCACAGATGACATCAGGCACCAACTAGACAACGGCGAAACATCAGTCCTCATCCTCCTGGATCTGTCAGCCGCCTTCAACGCGGTCTGCCATCGCACTCAAGACACGCCTCCAAGAAGCTGGAATACAAGAGAAGGCCCACGACTGGACCACGTCCTTCCTCTCCGGCAGAACCCAGAGCGTCCGCCTCCCACCCTTCCAATCCGAAGCCACTGACATCATCTGCGGTGTCCCCCAGGGCTCATCCCTCAGCCCGACGCTGTTCAATGTGTACATGGCCCCCTCGCACAAATGGCCTGCCTACACGACCTCAACATCATCTCCTACGCCGAGGACACCCCGCTCATCCTCTCCCTCACCAAGGACCCACACACCACCAAAACCAACCTCCACGAGGGAATGAAGGCCGTTGCCGACTGGATGAGGAACAGCCATCTGAAGCTGAACTCGGACAAGACGGAGGTCCTCATCATCGGACCCACCCCCTCGGCCTGGAACAGCACCTGGTGGCCGACCACGCTGGGAACAGCACCGACACCCACCGACCATGCACGCAACCTAGGTTTTGTCCTCGACTCCTCCCTCTCCATGTCAAAGCAGGTCAGCACCGTCTCCTCCTCCTGCTACAACACCCTCTGCATGCTCCGCAGGATCTACAAGTGGATCCCTACTGAAACAAGAAGAACAGTGACACCGGCCCTTGTCAGCAGCAGGCTGGACTATGGCAACACTCTCTACGCAGGAATCCCTGCCAAACACCTGCGTCGACTACAACGCATCCAAAACACCTCCGCCCGACTGATCCTCAATGTCCCCCCACCGCAAGCCACATCACCCCCCATCTAAGAGACCTACACTGGCTCCCCGTCAACAAGAGGATCACCTTCAAGCTCCTCACCCACGCACACAAAGCACTTGAGAGAGCGCAACCTGACCTAAAATGTAGAAGTGCATCACACCTAAGCGTAGCAAGCACAAGTCATGAAGAGAAATGCCATGAGTGCTGATAGTACCTACATCTATATTCTGAAATGTGTAGTTAATGTAGAGATTTAAGTAGAAGTGGAACTAATACAGAAATGTGTGAAACTACATGATTTTATTAGACGTGATTATTCCCGAATCCATGTTGTGTAGCTGCTAAAATATAAGATGGCATACAGTTAAACGTAGAACGAGGTAGGCCTCAGGGCCAGAGCTAGAAGGGAGGGGGAAGGTGGTTCAATTTCACAACATGGATTGCACTAAATGTTTAGTATTAACGAATAGGCCATGATTTATAGATGTGTTTACCTAATAGTAGAATATGAGTACTAACATGCTATTAATTAAAACGAAGTTGAATACTATAGTCACTATGAGAAATGTTGTAGGGCTGGAATATTTTCACGTTGATTTACACATACTAGTCTGGGCTGGGGAATGTTGCAACGCTGTTGGAAGTCTATGAGAATTGGGATTTGGCTGCAAATGTCTGTCTGTAAGAGAAAAGGGGGTATTCAATTAGAAATAAAATGAATAGAAGTTTGTTCAAGAGACGGACCAGACATGGAGGAGGGTTCCGGAATGTTTAAGGGGTATCAGCGGGCCGGAGAAGAGTCTGAGAAGCAAGGTCGACGCTAACCACAAGGCCTCATCATGGAAAAAGCCAGAAGCTACACCACGTGAGGGGCGTCTCACGAGGGGCGTCCTAAATGTTGTTGTATTTTTGTATTAGGGACAGCACCCCTGGGTGGAGTTAGAGCAGAAGCCTGAGGACCCTTAAGAGAGCGGATGGGTAGGCAGAGAGGGGTCATGATTGGAGAACTATAGGTTTTCACCAAGAGACTGAGAGTGGGTGACTTCCCTTGGGGGTCATTCACTGCTGACACCTTTTTGTTAGGTAGGGACCTGGTTAAGTAGGGATACCATCTAGATCAGGGTAGGGACAGCCTAACCTGTATTTTCCCTCCGGCTGTAAATGTCTGAGAGACCTCAATACGTGTCTATGCTAATAGCCCTATTATTTTTAGAACTGGTTCTTGTAGTTTCCGTTGCTCGTCTGAGGGCTTTCAGAGAGCACATGTATGTAGTTGGGCCCGTGTATCTTGTGAATCTCATCTTGAGATGCTTGTACCTGCAACTTATCTTGACTTTATAATAAATCCTTGAAAGCTAGAAGTTGTTTGTGATCCTTTGAAGCGGAGTCCTTTATTGGGTGAACTAACTTGGTAAGAGATGCACTTTCTTCCCTCAATGACAGGCAATAAAGGTTCAGTCGACCAGATCGGGGTTTTAGATCAATAGTGATAAGATATCGATCAAAATCTCGCCCTTCCAGTTGGTAGCTATAGAGGATGGTTGCCTTCTTGAGGAAGGTGATCTAGGCCAGGTTAGATTACCCCAAGGCCCCTAGAGATCGATGATCGGAAGAACCGCCCGCCGAAGAAGGACCGGATGACGTGAGACAGAAAAGCAGCAGTATCGGTCGAGAGTGAGTATAAAGGGTCATGCGTGTTAAGATTGCGGTGTTTTGTATTGTATCTATGTTGTAAATGTCTGGCGGAGTTGAATGCTTGTAGAGTGACTGTGGAACAGGTTGTGAGCGCGCACAACCGGTGGAAATCTTAAGTTCAAGGAGAGCTTAAGTGGTTCGGGTGTGCCGGACACCCAGAGTAATTGTCAACTAGTGTGAAGGGGGGTCACGAGGTACCACTGATCACCCGAAGGACCGAGATAGGGGGAACGTAAGAGTGAGTGCGTGAGTAACGGACGCTGGTCGGAAGTTACTGTGTGTGTAAAGAACCTATCAGAGAGACGATAGACATCTCGTCAGTTGTGTTGACAATTACAGATAGACTGTGGACGTACAGTCGAGGGAAGTGACCGCTTGGTCGGAAGTAGTCATTTTTCGGAGTATGAATGGGACGCATGCATGACCGCGAAGAGAGCTGAGAAAGGAGGGGTGCTGCTGCGAAGCGGAGACTAGTGACGTCAGAAAGTGCCGCGCTGGGATTGGCCGGCCGGTGAAAGACCGCGCTGCGATAGGCCAGCTAGCAAAGCCGCGCTAGGATTGGTGGATTGTCATCAGGAAGTAAACAGAGTATTCAAGCTGGAAATTTTACGCATAATTATGAAGTGTTTTAAATGGTTAAGAGCGCTGTTTAAAAGAGAGAGGCGGGGATCGTATGAAGGGGAAGAAGCCCCGCCGGAGGGTACACCAGCCCGTTATATGGGGACAAATGTTGGGCTGCATACGATTCTATGGATCACAGAGTGGAGTAAGATGACAGACGGAAATGAGGAACTTACGTTCCCGAAGTACGGGACGTTCAGATTAGAGGTGCTACACAGATTAAAAGCAATTATGACCTCAACGAGACCCTTGCCTAGACCAACCCAGTTTGAAGCCCTTAATGCATGGATTAGGGCAGCGCATGAAAAGAACATGAACAGACGGCAAGAAAGAGTGAAACGTTCGGTAAGGGCAGTACAGGATGCCAAGTGGGATGCGGATGCTAAAAGATGGAGGGTGCATAACATGGAAGTAAATAAATTGTATCCAGTGTTAGAGATGCCCGGGAACAAAAGCCCCCTAGAATAAGATGACGAGAGCGAGACAGAGGACAGCCTGATAAACAGATTATTGACAGACAGGCCACCCCCGTATAACAGAGCAGGGGGAGATGATGAGAATAGTGAGAAGGGGGGGGGCAATGCAGGAGAGCATAGGCTGCTTCCCAGTTCTGATTGGGATCCCGCTGCAAAGAAAGAACTGTCCCAGCCTAGCCAGGTGCAACAGGTGGTCGGGAGGTTTGTGGTGCAAAGGCCGCCAGAGACGGAGTGTGCCACATCCTACGCATTACCTGATGCACTACAGGTACCCGTTACCATAGGTCCTATAGTATCGATATATGACCCAGAGAGAGCTAGAGGGGAAGAACGGGTACGGAGGGACAGAGAAAGAGCAGAGATGGCAAGGAGGAATGATACGTTCAACTCCCCAAGCCAGTTGCCGATACCAAGAGAGTGGAGCACCCCAGTACACACAACAGGAGATCCGGGGGGCCATAGATGGCCAGAGGATATGAGGGGATCAGGACGGAAATCCTTTCAGGAGTTAAACGAGTACATGAAGAAGTGGGATGAGGCAGTAGAGGCTCACAAGAACATCATAACTGCGGAAGCTGAAAGGGAAAGGCAGGACAGCAGAGCCCGGACTCACTGCGGGGCTGAAGAGAGCAGTCCGGAGTGGGACGGGAGGGAGAAGGACAGTAGGAGAGGCACCCATTGGGCCCGGAGTGAAGGTAGATCAGACCTGGAAAACGGGGGCCCAGAGAACGGGGGGGTGTCTCGCCCAATACATAGTGAAGAAGACAGGAGGGCTCGGGAGTACAGAGACAGCTTTAAGTGTATCCACTGTGTACCCGGCAACAGAGAACAGAGTGGAAGATGCGAGAGACCGCACCATAGTCCCTGTGATAACGGACATGAGCGCAGCCCAGGGAATATGGGAAACCAGGAAGGATCGTATCAGATACTGAGTGATACGAGGCCAAGAGAGAATGGAGACCGAAGGGAGAATAGCAGAGAGTCCTACTGTGAAAAGAGAGGAGAGAAGGGACAAAGTAAGATAGGGGGTAACAGGCCCGTGTTCCATCACCTTCCAAGATTGGATGGCCGAGCATGGGACCTGGAGAGATGGGAACAAGAGAGAGCACTCCCCAACTCTCCCGAACCCAAACGTAGGGCCCGGAGTTGGGATGGGAGAGAAACCTGTGAACCTCCCTCGAAGGAGGTATTGCGAGCAGAAATAAAAGCCAAAAGACTCGATGTCTCCAGCTTAAAGTCGGATCTGGATGACATGGTAGACGGTACCCTGCCCTTAGAAAGAATGGACATGTATGAGCAGGATGAAATTCTGTTCATGGCAAAGGACGTAACTCGAAAGGCGAGGACAATCCATGAGAAATTGGTAGAACTAGCAGGCAAATATATGGTGGACCTGTCAAGAACCAAAGCATTACAGGGCAACCACAGACTACATTACACAGACCGAGATCTAGATGAGAGGAGAACCATCGGATTGAAAACACACATAAGGGAGCTGATCACTGGAATAAGGACATGGAGGGCCCTAGATAAGTGGGAAGAGAGGTGGTCCAAGAGAGGGACCGTCAGGAGAAGCACACTTAGGATGACACCAGGAGGACAGCAGGGAGTAGAGACATACCCTTTGAGGGAAGTCGCAAATGGGACCTATGTCCACGTCCCTTGGAGTAGGGGGGATTTAGCTGCTTTTACCACCTCTTTCCCCAAACTGCGGGAAAACCCAGTGGAGTGGTATAAGCAAGTTGAGAGATTCGTAAAAATCTCAAAGGTCCTATGGATAGATTTGAACACGCTGTTTGACATAGTAGTGCCAGGAGATTTGTGGACCGCATGCAAGGTTAGCGCTGAGTGGCCCACCATAGAGCCCGAGAGAGATGCTAAGACTAATGGGCCGTCCGAGAGTGTGATGGCAAAATTCGAGAGAGTAATGACTTGGCTGAAAGATAAAGTGCCAATGCAGGACATAGATTGGGTAAAAATTGACCGAACAAGACAGGAACCCAAAGAGACAGTTCACGAATACTATGAGAGATTGCTGAAGGCGTTTAAACAGTATAGCGGTCTGGATGTAATGGATCCAAAGGACATAGGGCAATTTGTGTCCAAGTTCGTCTTGGGCCTGAGACCGGATATTAGTTTAATGATACAGCAACACTTGATTTGTTGGCAAAATAAACCCCTAGACGAAATACTGAGGTATGCCAGGTACTGCTGTGATGAGATAGACTCCAAGGCTAAGAAACTAAAGGAGAAACTGATGGTGGTACAGATGCAGGCAGCTGGGAAGGGGGGACAGCAGCAACAGCAACCAGGAACCGGTACTGGAGGAAAGAAACAGTACAGTCAGAACAAGGGCAATGAGGAGAACTCCACCTTTAGACCCAGGATAGATATAGCTGCCTTAAAGAAAACAACTAGGTGCCACCAGTGTAACGAGGTGGGGCATTGGAAACGCGAGTGTCCCTATAATGTTGAGATAGGAGACCAAGAGGTAGAAGAGGAAGTGACCCAGAGTGCGCCTGCAAGATGGGTAACGCAATACCAGGGAAAGGTGCTCAAAGGGGGGGGCCCACCTCCCCGAGCTCAGTTCCCGCAGCCACCCAGAGTAGGGATTATGGGTAAGACCTATAGACAGATGCCACTGTTTGTCGGGGGAGAGGAATGCTATTATGTGGACCCACTAACTGGACAGAGGGTAGAAAGGGGTGACTGCACCCTCGGGGCAGCTCTGGAGGTAGATCAGAGGGGACCCTATGTTGAGGCCGAAGTGGCAGGGTTCCCCACGACATTTTTAGTGGACACAGGAGCCACTCGATCCACAATCAGGTCAGCCGCAGTGCCAGGCCTGCCCATGTCTGGAGAGACCATACAAGTGGTGGGGGTCGCTAACAGGAGAATGACCAGTCCTCTGACTGAACCCGTGCAGGTGAAAATAGGGAAGTACAGTGATGAGCATCAGTTTGTGGTTTGCGATTCTAGTCCTGTATGTCTGCTAGGAAGAGACCTTTTGTGCAAGTTAAATTGCACCATATACTGCACACCACAGGGCGTGGAGGTATTGACTAATGACGATGATGCTGACTTTAAAGTCGCAAATTCCAGAATATGTGTGGAATTGTATCCCACTCTGACAGTAGATGAGCTCCCCTGGGATCTGAGAGAGACAGTTGCTCCAGAAGTGTGGGATTTCACGGGGGAAGAGATTGGGTTGGTGAAAGGGGTGGACCCAGTGAAAATTGTGGTGAAACCGCATGCTGAGTTTCCAAGAACACCTCAATATAAATTGACTCCAGAAACGATTGCAGGCATCAAACCTGTGATCGAATCCATGATTAAGCAGGGAATACTGAAGGAAATCGTGGGTAGTCCATGTAACTCCCCGATTATGGGTTTGCAGAAACCGAATGGGAAATTCCGGATAGTGCAGGACCTCAGAAAGATTAATAACATAGTCGTTTCGTGTTGTCCAGTGGTACCGAATCCATCAGTGATACTGTTTCAGATACCGTTCCAAGCAGAATGGTTCACGGTAATTGATCTTTGTCAGGCTTTTTTCTCGATCCCTCTGGACAAGGAAAGCCATTTTCTTTTCGCATTTAAGCTGGAAGGTCGCGTCCTAACATGGTGTCGTATTCCTCAGGGGTATACAGAGAGCCCATCGATCTTCAACCAGCTTCTAAAGAAAAATCTTGAAAGTCTAGTGCTGCCCCAGAGGTCAGTTCTGGTCCAGTACATAGACGACCTCCTTGTGGCGTCAGAAACAGAGGAAGCTTGCAGGGAAGACTCTATTGCTTTGTTAAATCACCTAGCTGAGAATGGGCATAAGGTGTCCCCGGGAAAATTGCAGTACTGCTTGACAGAGGTGCAGTACTTGGGACACAGAATTGAGAAAGGGAAACGAAAAGTGTCACCAGATAGGATAGAGGCCATCATGAAGATGAATGCGCCTAAAACACAGAGAGAAGTCAGGATGTTCCTAGGAATGGTGGGATATTGCCGACAGTGGATTGCAAACTTTTCACTGAAAGCAAAGCCCTTGCAAAAACTGACGCACAAGGAGGTGAGTGATCCGGTACCATGGGACAAAGACTGTTTGATGGCGTTCCTGCAGCTGAGAGAGGACTTGTGTCGTGCTCCGGCTCTGGGAATGCCAGATTACGATAAACCATTCTTGCTCTACTGTTGCGAGAGAGAGGGATGCGCGCTGTCTGTGTTAGTCCAAATTCATGGGAATGCCCGTAGACCAGTCGCTTATTTCTCGGCTACTTTAGACCCAGTAGCCGCAGCGTTGCCCGGATGTCTCAAATCCGTTGCCGCAACAGGTGTCAGCATTGAGAGGTGTGAAAATATAGTCATGGGGCACCCGTTAGAGGTGCATGTGCCCCACTCTGTTGAATTGTTGATGACCAGGACCAAAACACAGCATCTGACGAACAGCAGACTCACGCGCTATGAGCAAGTCATTCTTGCTGCAGAGAACGTGACCCTCAGGAGATGCTCTGTTTTAAATCCTGCTACTTTGATGCCACTTCCAAACGATATTGAGGATGATGATGAATGTACAGACCATGACTGCCTCGATGTGACTGAACTATGCACCAAACCAAGACCCGACATCGTAGATGAGCCACTGACGGACCCAGATGAAATTTTCTTTGTCGATGGCTCATGTGTAAGAGACGAAGTTGGGCAGTTAAGAGCAGCTTACGCTGTTTGTACAATTACTGGAGTTGTGGAAGCTGGATGCCTGGAAGGAGTACACTCCGCTCAGGTAGCCGAGATTATTGCCCTGACACGTGCCTGCCTGGCAAGCAATCAAATCCGAGTCACCATATACACTGACAGTCAATATGGTTACGGGGTAGTTCATGATTACGGGCAGTTGTGGTCTCAAAGAGGTTTCATGACCTCTTCAGGCTCTCCCATTCGCAATGGAGAATTTGTGCGCCTGTTGTTAGAGGCATTGCAATGTCCAGCAGGTATCGCAGTTGTGAAATGCACCGCACATACCAGAAATATGGACTTCGTGTCACAAGGCAATAGATATGCCGACGAAGTCGCACGGTATTGCGCGGAAACAGGGTACTCTTTCACCGAGGTGGAAGTGGGTGGAATAAATGTAAGGACTGAATTAGCCATGATATTAGAAACTGTTGATACTTGGGACGAACTAAAAGACATGCAAGAAAATGCTCCTGATTGTGAAAAAGAAACATGGCAAAAGGCAGGATGTGTGATGGGTGAGGCCCATTTCTGGGTCTCAGCAGATGGCAGAGCAGTGTTGCCCAATGAGATGGTGAGCCCAATGGCCAGACACATACATGGTCCTGTCCACTTAGGAAGAGATGCTATGCTGAGAGTGTTTAGACAGACCTGGTACAACCCTAAGTTCAGAGTAGCAGCCGAAGCAGTGTGCCAGCGTTGTGTGACGTGTCAGCAGTTGAATGTAGGGAAAAAGACACCAGTTGCACTGAGCCACATTGGGAGGTCAGGAGGTCCATTCAATCGAATGCAGATAGATTTTATTGAAATGCCAAGGTGCAGCCGCCTCCGTTATATCCTGGTCGTTGTTTGCGTTTTCTCCAGATGGGTTGAGGCATATCCTACACGTAGGTGCGACACCCTCACAGTAGCCAAGTTACTGCTTAGGGAGCTTATCCCGCGCTTCGGGGTGCCGGCCTCTTTGGAATCAGATAGGGGAACGCATTTCAACAGCTCGCTTGTGAAAATGATTTGTGCAGCTTTGAACATAGATCAGAAACTACATTGCAGTTATCGACCAGAGGCTTCAGGAATTGTGGAGCAAATAAATGGCACCATCAAGGCCAGAATTGCAAAGGTGTGTTCATCAACATCCTTGAGTTGGCCTGATGCGTTGCCATTGGTCCTTATGAGCCTCCGTAGTACCCCGGATAGGAGAACTGGTTTGTCTCCTCATGAGGTATTGATGGGAAGAGCAATGAGGTTACCTTCAGTCCCAACTGCTGCATTGATTAGCATCACAGATGATATGATCCTGGACTATTGTAAGGGGCTGTCTGACGCCATTCATTCTGTGTCCCTTCAGGTGCAGGCTGCCGAGGTACCATCGTGCCAGGACCCGTGTCATGACTTGCTTCCTGGGGACTGGGTCCTGGTGAAAAAACACGTGAGAAGAAGCTGCTTGGATGTTCGTTGGCGTGGGCCCTTCCAGATCGTCCTGATCACGAACACGGCAGTGAAGGTGGGAGGCCTGCCCAATTGGATCCACGCGTCGCACACGCGGAGGGTTCCAGCACCTCTGGAAGACACAGCTCCTCTCTCGGATAGACGTCCAGCTGCGGACCGAGAAGCCATAGAGGGGGCCAGCCAAGCTGTAGAGGTGCCAGCGGAAGCAAGGAACGAGTCTGACCAAGCTGAGGACGGTCAGTACAGCAGCGAAACAGACGACGCTACTGAAGGAGAAAGTAGCTGGGAGTACGAGTCAGACACTGACAGGTCTGACAGAGAGCGTGAACAGACAAGAAGGAGAAGGAGTAGAAGGGTACGTGGAGAAGCGGATTGGCCGCAGAGAAGAAGCTCTAGTCTGAGGTCAATTCCAGAGAGAACCCTTCCTCCGATATCAGAGGATTCAGACCCGGAAGAAGGTGCTCAGGGCGCTGAAGCACCGGCCTTGAGGAGGTCAAGAAGAGTGCGGGTACCTAGCAGAAGATACTCCACCCCTGAGTGGACATATCTGGCGACAGATGGCTTCGAAACCAGTGACGGGGAGGATCCGAGCGGTGGTGGTGTCCAGTTCTGAGCCCATCGTCACAGTGGAAATACGACTGTTAGTACCCGGAGTCGAACAAGAAGGGTCACTGACATTTATGGTTCCCCGACCTCCCCGCCTCAGCAAGTTAAAGCACATGTTTCTCACAGAATTGCAATTCCCCGATTTTGGTACAAAGATATCAGCCCAAGAAGAGCACAATCTTCGTATGGAGATATTGAACTTTGCTGTCGAAGCTGCAGGCGATCGCCTGATAGTGGATGCTTAAAAGACTTTGTAAATAAGCGAGAAGAAAAGAAGATTACCTAGCGCCCAGGAAGCAGAGAATCTTAGGGACCTTCCCTTGAGTTACTGGAGAAGGGCTAGGGTTGTCTGTATTGAACTATAAAGAACTTTTGCGAAGAGGGTTGTCAGCTTCCAGTTGTGTGGTTCTAAGGACAATAAGGAGTAAAAGAGACTGTAAAGGAACGAAAAAGAAAGAACTTTGTACAAAGATACGAGAGAGCCATACGGTCTGACGAAATGGAGGCCGGCACCCAGAACCGCAGAGCGAAATGTATAATAGGTACACTAATAGTAGGAGTGATAATATTAATAGCTTTAGTAGTAACAGTCTCTTATGTAAAGGGACGTGAGGAAGAGGCAAGGGTAACGGATGTGAAATCTGCAGAGGCGCTTACACCCACCATTGCTGGTGAGAAAGGGGAAAACACACAAGAAAAAGCGTTATTAGCTGCAGAAGCCCGCAGGTTACACGTAGATGAGTCCCAAGGTGACTTTAGGTCAAACGCTTATGCTAAACTATTATATGAATACGTGGATGCCATGGAGGTTAAGGACTGTTACGTCTGCATGCAGTTGCCGGCGTCTGTAGATGAAGGCATTCGATATCATCACCTCCCGCTGACATATGGCATTACATGTAGCTTATTGCTTAGTATATTTTATGGGAGAGATAGTTTTGAATACTATTTCTCCAATTACGATGCAGTGTTACCAGAAGTCCCAAATTATAAACAAATGAATAAATGGGACTACTGGAAGAGTGAAGATAGGTTGGCAAAGTTTTTCATTCCTTGGATTACCTTAGATACTTCACATGCCCGCAGAAATAACCTGACATGCAAGGTGTCAGAAGTCGAGAAAAAGTTCATAGGGCAGGTGGATGATCGAAATAGGAGACAAAAGATTTTGAAAAAATCAGGACAATGGAAAACAGATTGGACCGAGGAAGAGAAGGCACACAAGAGAAAGGGTAGTAGTGGTCCAATAGCTTTAGATAGAACGCAGAGAGGAAAGTTATGTCTTCATAGAGCCAAAACGTATTATGAGAATGTATACGTGGGAGAAGTTAGCTGTGAACATGCTTTCAATTTAGAGTACTATACTAAGGACTTCCTGAAGGGAATGCAAGCGATTCCAAATGTATATTTTGTATGTGGGAGAAATGCCTACGTGAGACTACCTGACAACTGGTATGGATCATGTTATTTGGCAATTATCTTCCCTAAAATATATCATGCCCAAGACTTAGAGATCATTGAGGGCAAGACATCATCGAGGGGAAGGAGAGATGTAGGAGGTGTAGAAATGGTTGGAGACGTCTTTGGAGCTGTGTTCCCTCTTTTGGGATTAATCCTTAATGATGTTAAAATTAGACGACTGGCAACAGTCGTAGACAGGTTGTCTGCCAGCACTGCTCAGTCCTTAATGCTGGTAGAAGGAGAGATGCAATCGATAAGGGCTATGGTTCTCCAGAACCGTCTTGCATTAGACGTCCTATTAGCAAAAGAGGGCGGAGTCTGTAAGGCTTTGAAGGTCCAGGAATGTTGTACTTACATTCCAGACAATTCGAAGCCCCTTGAGAAAGTTATTAGGAACATAACTGATATTCACAAGGAGATCGAAGACCTGAGCAGAGAAAATGTCTGGGAAATGGTGGGCCATGGAATAAGTGAAGCTGGAGGTTGGCTCACCACCTTAGGCAAAAGCTTTGTGTGGAAAATACTAAAACCTATCATCATAATATTGATCTGTGGGATCGTGTTGTGGGGATTGGTGAGGGTATTCAAATGGTACAGAGCAAGAAGGTCAGAGAGGGCTCAGAGAAAACAGCTGCAGAGATTGGCTGCCATACAAGATAGGCAGTACCGGAGTCTGAGGGCTCTGGAGACACAGAAACGAGTTATGCTAGCAATCACTGCAGTTTAAATGTTAATGATGACCCCGAGAGGTCATCAAAGGGGGGAACTGAGAGAGCGCAACCTGACCTAAAATGTAGAAGTGCATCACACCTAAGCGTAGTAAGCACAAGTCATGAAGAGAAATGCCATGAGTGCTGATAGTACCTACATCTATATTCTGAAATGTGTAGTTAATGTAGAGATTTAAGTAGAAGTGGAACTAATACAGAAATGTGTGAAACTACATGATTTTATTAGACGTGATTATTCCCGAATCCATGTTGTGTAGCTGCTAAAATATAAGATGGCATACAGTTAAACGTAGAACGAGGTAGGCCTCAGGGCCAGAGCTAGAAGGGAGGGGGAAGGTGGTTCAATTTCACAACATGGATTGCACTAAATGTTTAGTATTAACGAATAGGCCATGATTTATAGATGTGTTTACCTAATAGTAGAATATGAGTACTAACATGCTATTAATTAAAACGAAGTTGAATACTATAGTCACTATGAGAAATGTTGTAGGGCTGGAATATTTTCACGTTGATTTACACATACTAGTCTGGGCTGGGGAATGTTGCAACGCTGTTGGAAGTCTATGAGAATTGGGATTTGGCTGCAAATGTCTGTCTGTAAGAGAAAAGGGGGTATTCAATTAGAAATAAAATGAATAGAAGTTTGTTCAAGAGACGGACCAGACATGGAGGAGGGTTCCGGAATGTTTAAGGGGTATCAGCGGGCCGGAGAAGAGTCTGAGAAGCAAGGTCGACGCTAACCACAAGGCCTCATCATGGAAAAAGCCAGAAGCTACACCACGTGAGGGGCGTCTCACGAGGGGCGTCCTAAATGTTGTTGTATTTTTGTATTAGGGACAGCACCCCTGGGTGGAGTTAGAGCAGAAGCCTGAGGACCCTTAAGAGAGCGGATGGGTAGGCAGAGAGGGGTCTTGATTGGAGAACTATAGGTTTTCACCAAGAGACTGAGAGTGGGTGACTTCCCTTCGGGGTCATTCACTGCTGACACCTTTTTGTTAGGTAGGGACCTGGTTAAGTAGGGATACCATCTAGATCAGGGTAGGGACAGCCTAACCTGTATTTTCCCTCCGGCTGTAAATGTCTGAGAGACCTCAATACGTGTCTATGCTAATAGCCCTATTATTTTTAGAACTGGTTCTTGTAGTTTCCGTTGCTCGTCTGAGGGCTTTCAGAGAGCACATGTATGTAGTTGGGCCCGTGTATCTTGTGAATCTCATCTTGAGATGCTTGTACCTGCAACTTATCTTGACTTTATAATAAATCCTTGAAAGCTAGAAGTTGTTTGTGATCCTTTGAAGCGGAGTCCTTTATTGGGTGAACTAACTTGGTAAGAGATGCACTTTCTTCCCTCAATGACAGGCAATAAAGGTTCAGTCGACCAGATCGGGGTTTTAGATCAATAGTGATAAGATATCGATCAAAATCTCGCCCTTCCACACTCCACAACGCCGGACCAGCCTACCTGAACAGCAGAGTCAGCTTCTTCACCCCCACCCGCCAGCTCCGCTCCGCCAGCTTCGCCACCGCCGCTGTCCCCCGCATCCAACGAAAAACCTTTGGCGGCAGATCTTTCTCCTACCTCGCCGACAAGACCTGGAACAACCTCCCGACTCACCTACGGTAGACCCATGACCTACTCACCTTCATAAGGCTCCTCAAGACCTGGCTGTTCGAGCAGTAGCAGCACCCCCCTCCCCTCAGCGCCTTGAGACCCTCACAGGTAAGTAGCGTGCTTTACAAGTAGTTTGATTGATAGATTGATTGATAGTAGTCCTGCTGGAGTGTGTAGACTGAGTGAAAGTAAACATGGTGAAACACAGCACTGAAAAATGAAAATCTGGTCTTGAATATTAAAGGGTGACATTTACATTTGAAACAATTTACATTTGAGTTCTTTAGGATTATAACTGTCAATTAACAATTAAAACCCCACAAAAAGAAACTCCAATCGCTTCATAAGTGAATGCCACCATCGAAAATTCAGATCAGCTTTCCCTCTTTTTTATTTTCGCTCTTCATGCTTCAGCAGGAAGCAGTCACCAGATGAACACATTCCAGCTCACAATTTACGATGTCAACAGTCTTTCCCTTTATTATCAGATGGAAACGTGAAATAGGTTGTAAGTTCAAGCACATTTTGTCTATAAGTGAAAGCATAAAGGCGGTAACTCTGAAAAATTGTGTTCTGGCATGAAACGTCAGATACCGCCTTAAAACAAACATCCAAGGAAATGTGTGAGGCATTTTTATTTTTAGAAGTAGTCTACAAGGGCTGGAGTGTACAGTATCTCTATCGGAAACCTGCATGCTCTAGACAGTGCAAATAATAAATATGACGTGAAGACGGATGGTGGCAAAACACCAACACGGCAGCAATGCAACCAAGCGTAAGTTGCCAGTGTATGTGAGCAGAGCAGTGCAGGAAGACATGACTTGGCACACGACGAAATCCTTATCGCCTCAAAAGAGGGGTGAAAATATTAAACTATTGACCCTTGAGCCGAGCTGAACCAGGGTCTCGAGGAAAAAAACACCACTAAGTGCTGTTGAGTGTCGGCGCCAGGCTCCAGTATATCCTGTGATTCTGGGCAAATCACTCATACTGCTGGTGCCTTAAAAAAGATCTGAGTGACCTTGATCAATAGGCACCACAAACCTGTATTCTTTTGAGTCTATGCTGTAACAATCCCAATGAAACATGTTTCGGCTGCATTACGCTTTCAAAAGTGAAAGCACACCACACGTGAGGAAAGGAAGGAAGAGTGCAGACAGATGCACCGCTCCTACAGCCCGGCCCCTCTCCTGATTACTGCTAATTGTTGCCACCCACTACCTCGTTCTGCCTCTCAGCCTGCCCTGCCCTCTGCCATTGAAATGAATGGAGTTCTGCAAACTCCTCCCAGGGCCATTTTGTAAATCGCCCAAAGAGCAGATTTATCCTCCACATTCTAACTCGGCACACCCCTGCCATGATGTCACTACCGTAGCGTGAGCCTGCAGGTCTAAGATGACCTCGCCCTGGCAGGCACATGCGCAGCAGGATGTCGTCTGCAGTTTATTACAGCTGCAGCATTAAAAGAAATAGAGCAGCCAGCAAGTAGTAATTTCTTTTCAGCTGCTTGCCTTTTGAAATTATTTTCTTGCCTCTCTTCTCAGAATGGCAGGACAACGCCTCCTTTGCCCACTAACACCAGCTGCCCCTGATGTTGGGATGGGACCTATTGCCCAAGCTAGGAATGTCCATCTAGCCGGTTCCTCCCCTGGAGCCACACTGCTAAGGCACAAACCAGAAACCTCCTCCCATCACACGGGAACGCCAGCCAGGGTGATCCCGCACCATTGAGCCCCTGTCAAAAGGGTTGTCCTGGACTATACAGAAAACCTCTTTGAGTTTATGAACTAGCTCGGCAGTCGACCGGCTGTGCACACTACCTCTTGGTAGGAGTGGCCAAAAGGGTAGCACGTATGGTGCACAGGGATCCGGAGACCCAAGACCTTGACATGCACAGGCCTACTGCACCCCCGAGGCTAAGTGGGCAGCCAGCCCAAGGCACATAGGTACAATGGCGCTAGCAACCCGACCATTCGCACCTCTGGGATTACCCCGTCTAGCTTTTGTCACAACCTTGGCACCTCGCCAAGGGAGGAAGTGGTACAGGTAAAGCAGCACCGTCACAAGGGGTGTGTTGCCTGCACTGGGAGCCCCCTCCCTGTCACCAAACGGGTGACCTAGGCGAGTGACCCCAGTAAGAAATATGGCATGCCGACTGGCGTAGTAACACCCCAAGGAGATGTACCCGCCTGCCACATTGGAAAAGTCCCTGGGACTAGAATGAATAGGTTACCGACCTCATCCCCCATGCAGGGGCCCCCTTGGAGTGCCCAAGAAACAGACGAGAGACCCCCAAATGAGCCACAGTGACCAACGACATGCAAGGGGCACCTATCTGGATGAGGACTCAGTCACAGGACCCCAGAGGGATCCAACTGAGTACCCAGACCAGAAAGCCAAAAGGCTGGCAACCTCCAAATCTTAGAGAATGCCAGTATTGTCACTGAAGAAACCACAGGGCCAACTATTGTCACCTAAAAATGTTCCAGAAACAGAATAGAATATTACCAAGGCAGCCCCTACAGAATACCTACACACTGAACAAACCCCAGAACAAGCCAAACATGCAGTGAATCCAAGACCTCTGTACAGCAGCCACTCTATACCCACTCTAGAAAACTCACTACAAAAATAAGTACTATCAACACAGCATTAGAGCCTCAAGCCTTTACTTACACACAAGAAAACCTCAGGACAGCCATACTATGTCGACCCGTAATCCATGCTAGAGTTCTTCAACCAGGTGCCCGCAGGGGCCCGGGGCTCCCACTGCTGTTGATCCCCTGGGGCGGGGTTGGCTGACCATGCCCCCGGGGGGAAGACAGTCTGACTAGAGAGCAGGGCAGCCCCCAACTGGTACGTAAAAGCAGACAGCAAGGTCCCTTCGCCCAAGTCACTAGGACACACACCTGATCCAAATGATCCAAAACGAGGCAGATGCTCAACTGACGAAAACCAGGGTTTCCATGCGTTCAGGGGAATGGGGTCTGAGATGACCATAGAACTTCATTGGCCATGCACAAACTTGGCACCAAGTCAATGGAGAAATTCACCCAGGTGATCAGCAGATTTAGTTTGTTTACTCACTGCACACCCCAGCTGCACATCTGACCCCCGTTGTGAATGCACCATTTGTGTAGTCACCAGGGCCATTTATCAAATCCACATTTTGGTTCACTTGTGGTCTATTGGGTATAGGCACACCAGGTTACGTTATAACAAATCTGCCTAATAAAGTTTTCATGATCCATTATATGTGAATCACTTGGAGACAAAGCCCTCTGGCTGGGTGGTCTGAAATGTATGTGGCTGCTTTACAATTCAACAACATGTATGATATCACAGACTTAAAGCACCTACTACAGAGCACATAAAGCAGAAGGTAAAATATCAAATTAAACAGTTAAAAATGATAGTGCATGAACTAATGTACCAAAACAAAATACTGTGTATGGTTCACTGATAGAATATTGATTCCCAAAATATCCCCATACACAAATATCGATGCAGAAATATCGATGTCCAAAATATCGACATCCTATATTTAAAATTGTAAATTAAAAAATATTGAAAAAATAATATTGAAGTAAAAAATATAGATGTACAAAATATTGATTTTTTTATTTAAGTAAAAATTAATGTTAAATATATTAAATAATAAAATTAACTTAAAAAAATATTTAGATTTAATATACATTTTTACAAATTTAATAAAAGAAATGTAATTTAAAAATATTTAAACATACATATATAACATATAATATATATATATATATACTATATATATATATATCTTTCTTTTAAAACAATTAGTAAACTATTACTTTTATTTTATTTTATAAATATATAAACATTTACAAATACATTCCTTAAGAATCTTTCGCCTCTACATCCTTCATGGCGGAGTTACGGCACAGCAACAGGTAAGTCTTTTCAAAATGATTTTTTATTCACACACCATGTGCAAAGATACCGTGCAGAAAATTGGACGGCCTACGCGTTTCGGCTACTCCTAGCCTTCCACTGGACCATAGAGTCCCTGGAGTCTAGACCATTTTTAAAGTGCTATGTGCAGTACCCTTTTTCCCTTTCCATTGCTCCTCTAGACTGTCAACCTTGCTTACAGTTCGTGGCAGCATAGTGGTCGCCATTTTCTTATTCCATTACAGTGAAGTACTAACTATCACAATACTGACAAAGTACACATTAAAAATCAAAAATCAAAAAACTTTCTCTGCATGTTGGCCGTCCAAGAGATGGGAACATATAGGAGAATATGTCAGACAGTTCATAAAGTCATGGTGAAGTACATAAAACATTAATGATTGTTATTCATTACATTGTCCTATATTTCTTCATTTGTTGTCTTCCATTATGTTACCAAAAAAGAAGAAAGAGAGGGAGGGGAGAGAAGGGAAGAGATGGGGTTGGGAAGAGAAGAAGAATGGGGAAGGAAAGGAGAGAAGAAAGAGGCAAAAGGTTTTGTTCCAATGATTGGATCAGGGTTCTATTTCCATATCTCCGTGGATATAACTTCAATTCACAGTGAATTAGAGTCTGTCTTTTTTCCACCAAAGTTTTTCTGTCCCATGGAGGCCTTTTCCAGTTCTTAATTATCTTGTATAATATGTTACAATATTTACAAGTTTTTATATCCCAAATAGGGGTTCCAATTTTGGGTACTTTCCTCTTTTAGTTGGAATATTTACACTTCTTCATGTTAAGTACATTTCTATTTTGTAACAAAATACATCAGTCTTTGGGATTCAGTTCAGGCTTTCCATTCACTAATTTCCTTGCCCCTTCATTGTTCAATTTGCCTTCTTTTTTCTGGTCAACATGCTGTTTTTTATGTATATTTTATGTTAATTCAGTATTCATTGGCAACTTCATCGCCACTCATCTACAACTTTACACCTATATATAATTATATGTAGATTTCCTTAAGTTCGGAGTTCAAATCTTTCTAAGTTCTTTTCTTTATTCACTCACCTTTTTTCCTGTTTATTTGTACCAGTCACTATTTACAAATGTACAAACAGTTCTGCATCTTGATTGTGTCCATACGGATATTCTGTCCCCATTCCCAGGATCATTCTTGATTCAAGTTTACGTAGTTGTTGTGTACGATCTTCCCCTCTTTCTGATGGTTTACTGAGTTTGATCCCTGAGTATTTCAGTAGGTCGGGGTTGCTCTGATGACAATCGGCAAAATGTATGGTCATGGGGTAATTAGGATCCTTGTTTTTTATCGCACGTAGGTGTTGAAGGAACCTAAGTTTAAGTTTGTTTATAGTGCTTCCTATGTAGGATTTCTCAAATGGACACATCAGTCTGTATACCACAAATTTTGACTCATACGTTATGTGGTCCCTGATTTTTTCTGTTTTCCCGTTCTGTAGCTTCTATTCCGTAATGTTTGCGCCATGCTCACAGGCCTTACATTTGGCGCATTTCGAGAATCCAGGTGTTGTCAACCATGATGTTTTCTTTGGTGGTTTGATTTGTAAGTGACTCTGTGTCAGAATATCACGTAAAGATGATGTTTTCCTATACGTGATACTTGAGAATGATGTTAAGTTTTCTTTCAATGTATCATCAAGGCGTAGGATGTTCCAGTTCCTTCGTAGTGCCATTTTCATTTCATTACTCTGGTTGTTATAATCCATAATCAAGCGAGTTACACTCTCAGACTCTCCTGTTGTTGTTGTTGTTTCCGTCATCCTGCCACTTACTGGTACTAAGAGGTCAGATCTGTTTTTTAGTTCCATCCTTGATTTTGCTGTTTCGATGACTTCAGCTGGATATCCTCTTTCCAGGAATCGTAGGCTCATTTCTTCTATTTCTTTTTCCATGTCATTCTTGTCCGAGCAATTTCTTTTAGCTCGTAGCATTTGTCCATAAGGGATCCTCCATTTTAGTTTCACTGGATGCCCGCTGTTAGCATGAAGCATGCTATTACAAGACGTTGGTTTTCTGTGTATTTTAGTATGCAGCCGGTCTTTTTTCACGAACACCTCTACATCCAGGAATACCAAATTCGTTGAGCTGATGATGGATGTGAAGTGTAGATTGTATTCATTCATTTCCAACGAATCGATAAATATCTGGAGCTCTTCCTCATTTCCGTCTCAGATGACGAATAGGTCATCAATAAAGCAACACCAAAGCTTGATTTTCGAGTGTTTTTTCAGTTCTTGGTCCACCACCTCATTCTCCCAGGTGGCCATCAGCAGGTTTGCATATGTTGGGGCAAAGGATGTCCCCATTGCCGTCCCCTGCTTCTGCAGGTACATGCCCCCGAAGAATAGAAAGGCATTGTGGGTTAGACAGTAGATCAACATGTCTATTAGCATTCCAGAGTGTTCCAAATGGCTCACCGATCTTGTTTGCAAGATCTTTTTGATGGCCCTGATTCCATCCTATATTGATGTATAAAGCGAGGCAACATCTATTGTTGTCATCAGAAAGGTTGTC
Organism: Lissotriton vulgaris; assembly: GCF_964263255.1. NCBI lineage: Eukaryota > Metazoa > Chordata > Amphibia > Caudata > Salamandridae > Lissotriton > Lissotriton vulgaris. The sequence goes on along the minus strand of NC_141685.1, from coordinate 1,765,776,351 downwards.
TTCCATTCAATTCCTGAGATTTTGTTCAGAAAGTCCATTGTGTCCCTCAGATACGAGGGTAGTGATGTTACATAGTTCATTAGAAATACATCAATGAACCTTGACGTGGTCTCCAGTAGTGATCCTATAGAACTTACAATTGGTCTTCTGGGTGGTTTTGAGAGAGCTTTATGTACTTTTGGTAAAAAGTATATAGTGGCTGTGATGGGATTATCTGTTTTTAGGTATGAATATTCATTGAAGTCGATCAACCCTTTGTCCTTCCACCCCAACAGTAATGAATGGTATTCCTCTGTCCATTCTTCCATTGGGTTCTTTTTCAGTGGTTCATAATGATCGTTATTGCTAAGTTGTCGTTTAGCTTCAGTGATGTAGTCCATTAGATTCTGCACAACTACATTTCCCCCTTTGTCCGAGGCCTTTATTATAATAGTTGGATCTTTTCTTAAATCTGACATTGCTAGTTATTCCTTTGGTGAGAGGTTGTTTCCTTTTGATACACCATTTTGGATGTTATTGTGTTTCCCAGAAATTCTTGTTATCTCCTCCACCATGATTTCGTGAAAGAGGTCCACCTTATTTCCTGGCGGTAGCTGTGGGCAGAATCGTGATTGTTTCTTCAGCTTACTTCCATCCCCCATTGTTTGTGGGTATGGCAGATTGGTTACAAAACTCAATGTCTAGTTCACTGATAGAATATTGATTCCCAAAATATCCCCATACACAAATATCGATGCAGAAATATCGATGTCCAAAATATCAACATCCTATATTTAAAATCCTGTGAGTGTAACAATAAGGGAAGTGTTGGATAGCGGAGTGGTAAAAATTACTATTCCCACTCCAGTGGGTGCAACAGTAGGTAAAGTGCTTGATAGCGGAAGAGTAAAACCTACTATTCCCACTCCAGTGAATGCAACAGTAGGGAAAGTGTTGGATAGTGGAGGGGTAAAACTTAATATTCCCACTCCAATGGGTGCAACAGTAGGGAAAGTGTTGGATAGGGGAGGGGTTAAAAATACTATTCCCATTCCAGTGAGTGCAACAGTCAGTGGCCTAGCTAGGGGGGGTGGATGGCCCTAGGCAGCACAGGTTTTGGGGCAGCAGCCGGCCCACCTTCCCCTCTCTTATTTGGGGCTGTAAGAATCGGCATTAAGCCCCTCCAAGCCCGGCTCCTACGTGCAGCCGTATGAAGCGCCAGCATCTCCCTCTCCCCGCTCCTTGATTAGGCCGCGGGTGGCAGTTGCAGTGGCCGCCATGGGCGGCCTAAGGCCTAGCTATGCCACCGGCAACAGTAGGGAAAGTGTTGGATAGTGTAGGGGTAAAACTTACTATTCCCACTTCAGTGGGTGCAACAGTAGGAAAAGTGTTGGATAGCGGAGAGATAAAAATTACTATTCCCACTCCAGTGGGTGCAACAGTTGTGGAAAAGTGTTGGATAGCAGAGGGGTAAAAATTACTATTCTCACTCCAGTGAGTGCAACAGTAGGGAATGTGTTGGATAGCGGAGGGGTAAAAATTACTATTCTAATTTCAGTGGGTGCAACAGTAGGGAAAGTGTTGGGTAGGGGAGGGGTAGAAATTACTATTCCGACTCCAGTTTGTGCAACAGTAGGGAAAGTGCTGGATAGCAGAGAAGTAAGAATTACTATCCTCACTCCAGTGAGTGCAACAGTAGGGAATGTGTTGGATAGCGGAGGGGTAAAAATTACTATTCTAACTTCAGTGGGTGCAACAGTAGGGAAAGTGTTGGGTAGGGGAGGGGTAGAAATTACTATTCCGACTCCAGTTTGTGCAACAGTAGGGAAAGTGCTGGATAGCAGGGGGTAAACATTTATATTTCCACTGAAATCAGTTCAAAATTAAAAACAAACAAATTAACAACACACAAAAGATTTTAACTCCGTCGGTGCTCATGACGAGCCCAGCTCGTCGTGAGTCACAGTGGAGCTGTGCTCATGACAAGCTGGGCTCGTCATAACGACTGCGCTCCGCCCAAGCGCAATTGATTCTCCGCGTGCGGTTGAATTAATCAGTGGGCAGAGTTGTGATGAGCCCAGCTTCACAGCTCCACTGTGACTCATGACGAGCTCAGCTCGTCACGAGCACTGTGACGCTGTGCTCCCCCAAAATAATTTTAAAACAAAAAAACTATTTTGTAAAAGAATTTTTTATAAACAGAAACATTATTTATTACATAAATGTAATAGTTTTTATTTCCTACCCCATAACACCACACAATTCACAACCCAGATTTTTTTTAAATACCTTCATAATTAACATAATTAATTATAAATTAAACAATTATTATTAATTTAAAAAAATTAAAACAAATAAAAATGTATTTACTCCCCAAACTTTACCCCTATAAAAACAAAACACACACAAAATAACAATAAACACGTACCATAAACAATTATAAATTGATAAACTAATATTAATAATCAATGAATTATTAACTCATTAAACATAAATTACTTTCCACCTTCTACCCCAATAAACACCAAAACCCACACCTAACAATCATTACACAATTTCCATAACTATATTTACATTAATAAATTAATATCAATTAACAACAACTTAATAATTAATTTAAACAAATGTACTTACCACCATTTACCACCATAAACCCCACAACATACATCAAAAATGTATTACACAATTGCCATATTTTAATTTTAATTAATTAATCAGCATTAATTAACAAACAGTTATTAATTAATTATAGATAAATTACTTCCTACCCTATTCTCCTACAAACCCCACCACCCACTCCTAAAAGAATGACACAATTAACATAATGCATTACAAAATAATTAATTAATAATAAATAACAACTAATTAATAAATATTTAATAATAAAATAACTCCCACAATTAACATGACAAAATATACATTAACCCCTTCGATGCTCATGACCGAACGGTTCCGTCATGAGCATCGGTTGAGCTGTGCTCATGACGGAACCGTTCCGTCATGACCACACCCATTAACATTTGGGCCCCAGCACCGGCGGTAAATCTGGGCAGCACGGATGTGGTTAAAAACATATTAATAAATAAATATATTAATACATTTATTATAATTAAATTACTTCCCACCCTATTCCCCTATAAACCCACAACCCGCTGCTTAAAAAATGACACAATTAACATAATTGCCAATTTAGTAATAATCAAAAGCAAATTAATTAATAATTAATAATAAAGTAATTCCCACTCTTAACACTATAAATTCTAAATTAAATAAATACTAAAAAATAAAAAACTTATAATTAAGTTTTTATAATTAAATTACTTCCCACCCTATTCCCCTATAAACCCACAACCGCTCTTAAAAAAATGACACAATTAACATAATTGCCAATTAATTAATTAATAATAATTAACAGCCAATTAATTAATAATACATTAATTCCCACATTTAACACTATAAAATCTAAATTAAAAAATACCTATACATAAAAATATTAATTAATTTATTATAATTAAATTACTTCCCACCTTATCCCCTATAAACCCACAACCCACTACAGAACTTAAAAACGCAAAATGTCATTAAGATAAAATTAATAACTACTAAAAATCTAACATATATATTAAAAAACAAAACAAATTCTTATACAAAAAGATCACATACTTTTAAAATACATACTAAAATACATAACATTAATTAAAAAATCGATATTTTAAACAACTATATTTTTGCAAATGATATTACCAACTTCGATATTTCCCAAAACGATATTTCTTACCTGCAAGTCGATATTATTGACCACGATATTCTTCCTGTCGATATTTCTGTATCACGATATTTAAAACTCTATATTCCCCCCGGAATTCCCCCGCTCCCGCATCCCAGACTCTCCTCCCTCCCACCTACCTACCCTACTTGATGGCAGCTGCTGTGAGGTCACGCAGCGGGCGTGCCAAAGGCAAGCCCGCCTGTGACCCGACCGCGTCCACCGCCAGGAACCCTGGACCTCCCACTACCCATCGCTACGACACCATGACCCTCCTCGCAGTCAACCCTGGAAGACTTAGAGAATGCCAACAGGCCTCGCCGAACATGACCCATGGCCAGTTCTCCTGCCTCTACTGCCGCCAGACCCTCACCGCCATCCCGGCCTCCAACACCACCAACAACAGCACCGGGGACACCCTAAAAGACATCCTCCTCAACGTACGCTCCATACACGAATACGCCATTGAAATCTGGAACCTAATTGCCCGATATCACCTTCTTCACAGAGACCTGGACCAAAGCATCCTCTGCCCCTGACATCAGCACCTCCATCCCAGACTGATACAAGATCCATAGGTAAGAACGCCCTAACCATCCGGGAGGGGGCCTCGCCATTGCCCACAAGAGTACCCTCCGCCTCACCACCTCTAGCAAAACCTTCCCCTCCGCAAAAAAAACCTGCACTTCCAGATCCAGACCACCCTAAAGCCACATTCCGAGGAACCCTCGTCTACAGACCCCTAGGCCCCCGAACACCCTTCGCTACCACCATCACCAACTTCATCACACCCCACGCTATCGCCTCAACAAACTACATACTCATTGGAGACCTGAACTTCCACCTCAATAACCCCAGCGACCCCACTATCCTTCGTGACAACCTTGCCAGCTTAGGACTTGAACAACTCGTCAACACACCGCCCCACAGTGCAGGACACACCCTCAACCCCATCTTCGCAGCAGGAAACAGCTTCCAATTCAGCTACACAACGCAACTGCCTTGGACTGACCACCACTGCGTACACTTCACCCTCAATAAACCCAAGGCACCCAAACCAGCCCCACGCCCACCACGAAGGAACTGGAGCAAGGTTACCGAAGAGCAACTTAACTCAACCCTCACCCGAGACAACCAGACCTGGACACCCGACGCAAACGATGCAGCCAGAGAACTCCACACATGGATCTCCAACTGCGCAGAAGAGCTCGCCCCCTATGCAACCCCGACAGACAAAGGCCCAGGAAAGCCGCCTGGTTCACCACCGCTGTCCAAGAAGCCAGGCACACCTTCAGATGTTTGAAGAAGAACTGGAGAAACACCAAGACAACCAAAAACCACACCACCTATGAGGACGCTATGATGGACTACCACAACCAGATCAGAGCCACAAAGAGGAACTTCATCCACAACCAACTCCACCAACTCCAAGGAAATTTTCAGTGTCATTCAAGAATCCACCAACCCATGCAGCAAAGCCACAGACATCCCCCCATCCCAAGACCTCTACGACAAGCTTGGAACCTATTTCCACTTCAAGATCAAAAACCTCTGCGACAACTTCATCGACCATCCACCAGGTGCCACAGATGGCCCCCCGCCCCCCAGTAGTACCAGCCAGCCCACCATCTCCAGCTGGACACCAATCACGGCCGAAGACACCGCCTCAACCATGAAAAGCATCCACTCGCGGGCCCCCTCTGACCTCTGCCCCCTCACATCTATCACAGAGCTGCGACCGCCATCGCACCCGAACTACAATGCACCATCAACACCATCTTCAAAACAGGCACCTTCCCAGATGACTGGAAGAGTGCAGAAGTCAGACCCCCTGCTCAAGAAGCCCATAGCTGACACCACCAACCTCAAAAACTATCAGCCCATCTCGCTCCTCCCCTTAGCAGCCAAAGTTGCAGAGAAAACAGTCAACAGGAAACTCACACGATTCATTGAAGAGAATGCCATCCTCGACCGGTCCCAATCTGGATTCCTAAGAAACCACAGCACAGAGACCGCCCTACTCGCTGCCACAGACGACATCTGCACCCTCCTGGACCAAGGCCACTCCACAGCCCTAATCCTACTCGACCTATCAGTGGCCTTTGACACCGTCTCCCGCCGCATCCTAGTCACCAGACTATACGACGCAGGCATACAGGGAACAGCCCTGGACTGGATCCGATCATTCCTCACCGGAAAAAGCCAAAAGATTAGATTCCCACCCTTCCTCTCTGACTCCACGAAAATCACATGCAGAGTCCCACAGGGTTCATCCCTGAGCCCCACCCTCTTCAACATCTAGATGGCCGCCCTCGCAGCCATCGTCCAACAACACGGCCTCAACATTGTGTTCTACGCCCAGCTCATCCTCTCCCTCACCAAAGAACCCCTTTAATGCCAAACTCAACTTCCAGAAAGGAAAGCAAGATGTCGCAGTCTGGATGACCAACAGCTGCTAAGAAGACAGAAGTCCTCATCCTTGGTACCCCCGCTTCGGCATGGGACAGCACCTGGTGGTTGACCGCCTTTGGAAGCCCACCTACCCCCTCAGACCACGCCAAGAACCTTGGCATCGTACTCGACTCATCACTCACCATGAACTGACAGGTCAACAACATCATCTCCAGCTGCTTCAACATCCTCCACATCCTCCGCAAACGCTTGAAGTGGACCCCCCCTGAGTCAAGGAAGACAGTCACCCACTCACTTATCACCCACAGACTGGACTATGGAAACATACTCTACGCTGGCATCAACAACTCGCTACTCCGTAAACTCCAGACAATACAGAACACCGCTGCCAGACTCGCCCTCTGCATACTACGACACAAACACATCAGCCAACACCTACAAAGTCTCCACTGGCTCCCCGTGGAGAAAAGAGTCACTTTCAAAATCCTCACTCAGGCCTACGAATGCCTATACAACACTGGACCCAAATACCTCAACGACAAAATCAACTTCCAAGTACCCAAAAGAAATCTCTGATCTTCCAACCTCGCACTGGCCAAAAGCCAGCGCATCCACAGAGCCAAAGCAGGCGGAAGATCCTTCTCTCACATGGCAGCCAAGACCTGGAACGAGCTACCGGCAGACATCAGACATGCCCCCTCCAGGAACACCTTCAGGAAGACCCTCAAGACCTAGCTTATCAGCTAAACAGATCTGCAGATCCCCCAGCGCCTTGGGACCCTCACGGGTGAGTAGTGCCCTTACAATTCCCTGATTGATTGATTGATTGACATTTTAAACTCAATATTCTGTCTGTGACTCACTTTGAAACCTTGACGGGGCTGGAGAGCGGGACTGCTGGAGCCCGTGGAAAAACCGACCTTGTTGCCTGGATTCCTGAGGCGTCATCTGGCTGTGCTGTGAAGCCGCCTACACCGCCCATACCGCTGCGGGACTGCGAGGCCGGCCTGAACACACCTGCAGCCTCTTCCCGCAGCGGCTACGCCCCCTGCCTGCTCACAGTATAACTTTCGTAACACCCGCTTCGCGGGTGTTACTCACTTTGAAACCTTGACGGGGCTGGAGAGCGGGACTGCTGGAGCCCGTGGAAAAACCGACCTTGTTGCCTGGATTCCTGAGGCGTCATCTGGCTGTGCTGTGAAGCCGCCTACACCGCCCATACCGCTGCGGGACTGCGAGGCCGGCCTGAACACACCTGCAGCCTCTTCCCGCAGCGGCTACGCCCACCTACCTAGAAGGTATTTAAACCAGCCTTCATATTCCGCGCAGCGGGACGCGCGCGGGACGTAGTGCGGGGCGAAGCCCGGGCAAAGGGCGGGCCGTCTGAGGCCGTTCGAGGTTGGCCACGGTTGGGTTGGGCCTGGTCCCTTGGCTACCTGCCCCGAGATTGAGGTCTCGGTGTATTTTCACGTTATTTTCACGTAAGTGTTCGCCTAACGTTGGTCGTGTGTTAACAGCATAATGCCTTCCAAAAAGTTACCTACAACGAGCAACTCCATAGAGAACTACCTGGTACAAGTCGTTGAAAAAATCAACTGCGACAGGAGAGCTTCGCTAGGCATAGATTCATCCACTCAATCCCCTTTTATAGACATTGAGTCAGAGGATCCCTTTGGTCTTTTGAGCACTTTTAGTACAAACAATGATACATCTAACCTATTTCCGGACTCCATCATTATTCAGCCTAGTGGCACCGTCGCTGGTCTTGAAGAGCGTAGCGCGCAGGAGGCAGCGCTAGAGGCAACTACCAGTATTGAGCGCCATATTTCCCCACTAGTACCTGCTCCGGGAAAACGGGAATGCCTAAGATCAGCTAAAAATAAAGCGGCTAACCTCCCGAGGAAGCATTCTGAGGAAGACGAGTTAGACTTGTCCAGTGAAGCTAATCTAACACTCACAAACGCTCAATTTACTAAATTACTGGCCCTGATGGACTCTAAAATCAAAGCTGTGGTTAAGCCTCTGGTCAGTAAAATTGACAAGCTAACATCTGAGGTTAATCGACTGGAAGGTCAAACCGTGGGTGATATAGGAAAACTCCCTGATAACGTCGCTGCTAAGATAGAGGAATCTTTAAATAAATCGGTATCCACAGCCATCAGCGGACTCATCCCTACCCCCGTTTCAAACCCACCACCAACAAATAACATTACTATTAGTACCCCTCCTGGCGCCCCTATGTTTGCACCTATCTCTGCTGCTGTTGCTGATGATCCACCCACAGAAAAAGGGACTTTCGAGCTTGTGGTTGAAGCGTCCCCACTGGTACTTGTCCTTGCCAATGTTCCTCCTTTGGCTAAAGGAGAGCGGGAAACAACATCTTCTCTAATTAACAAATCATTATCATGGCTTACCAACAACATGGTAATCACTCCGTGGGGAAAACAGCAACTCTCCCAAGAGCTCGTCAAAGCCAGAAGGGTCCAGTGGATTGGGGACAGGGTGAAAAAGTTTCAGGGGGAGTGCGTCGTTCTACACTTCTCCGACCCTGGGGTTCTGCCTAACATCCTACCTAATATCCTACCACCACAAAGGAGATCAACCTCTATAGTTCCATTGACTCTGGATTTCTTCTATCCCAGAAAGGGTAGTGGCCCAAACGCAAGCATCCTAAGAACCAAATGGAACATTGTGACCAAAAGAGGGAGGAAGGATGTCGCGTCTGTGGATTGGGGCTTGGGGCTGGAAAATCGTTTTTCTGCATTCTCTAATTTAGATGACTGCGATTGACAACCACCTATCGGTAACCCCATCCCCTTGCCCTGTGCTGACAAAGGAACTCCTGACGCAATCAGTAATTTTACAACAGGCTGTACCCAGGGGTATCCGCCCAATGATCCTCCAGGTCCATCAAATGCAATTACCATTATTCAGGCCAATGGGGGCAGGGCGTCACTTAAGCCCACTACAAACCCCTGCTCTCCTATGACACTTATTTCGAAGGAAGAATCAGGCTGTAAAATTATAAGCTGGAACATCGCCGGAATTAGTACAAAAAGGAGTGACAATGAGTGGGTCTCTTTCGTCGCAAGTCACGACGTCATCGCCCTACAAGAAACTTGGGACTTGTCTTCTAATCAATGGTTGGACGGTTTTGTAGGCTTTTCAGTCGCGGCCCGCCCCAGTGCTGCAGGCAGAGCGAGGGGAGGTCTTTCGACCTTTTTTTCTTTAGACCTCTCTGGCACGCTGAAAAAAATTGATTATGATTCCCCAAATTGTTTAATTGTGGAAAGGCATATCTGCCCATTAAAAAGCATTCTGTTTATCAATTTCTACAACTCTGTCAATAAGGAATTTGGGGGCAATAACATCACCCAACTGGATGCATTTTTAACTGCTTTTATCCAAAATTCCCCCTCCAGTCATGAGCTGGTGTTAATGGGAGATTTTAATATTCACCCCTGTAATCTGGGTTGCACCATTTTAGGAGCCACGGAGGCTTGGGAACAGGAGGGCCCACACTTCGAACATACCAGGCGTGGTGAGGATCTGGAGGATTTTCTGGCCAAATTTAACCTCCTTGAATTTACACCAGGAGAGGGGGTACCTAGAGCATCAACGTTCAAGGGTTCCCCCATGGGTTCTATTATTGACTATATTTTTGTGACCTCTGCCATTTTTAATTGTATTATTTCCTACTGTACTGTGTTTTCGCCTTTTAGCGATCATAATCCTGTTTTCCTGTTCATTCGTTGGGGGGGTGCTTTGGGTCCCATGCCAGGGCATCTTAAACAGGGCTTCACCCTTCGCACAACAGACCAAGGCAGGCGCTTGAAATGGGGGAATGTGGTAGCAGATGAGTTTTACACTAATATCGGCCAAAAGATTGAAGAGCACATTAAAATCTGTCAAGATTCGACTGTGCCAGGCAATGACACCATAGCCGCCTTTCAATCAATATGTCATATAGTGGCTGAGAATCTTACGGTATCAAGGGGCAGGGGTGATCAAAAGCTGCATAAATGGTTTGATCCTGCCTGCACCAGGGCCCTTAGAGACTTAAAAATGGCCCTTAAAGCACAACCGAGGGACAGGGCTTTGGTTTCAGCATTAAGAAAAGAGTATAGGGCCGCTACTAAGTCCAGAAGGGATAGCATTAAGCAGGAGGCATGGGACCAACTAAACGATATTAACATCTTGAGAGACAGCAGGCAATTCTGGGCTGTAGTAAATCACCCTTATTTTTCAGATTCTCCAAATCTAGATACCGATTGTGTAATACCCGATGAGAAGTGGCTGGCCCACTTCAGCTCTGTTTATGGTGAGTCTGGTGCCTGTTCGCCGCCACAAAAGGGTGCAGGTTCTGTGGCCACACCTATACAATTTAACAGCGGGGAAGTGGAAAACGCAATCTGTGCCACATCAAAGAATAAAGCCCCCGGCCCAGACGGGGTTCCAGCTGACTTTTATTTACACTCCCCCAAATTCTGGGCTGGTATTCTGGCTAAAGTGTTCACAGCCGCAAACACCACGCCCCCCCCAAATACATGGGCTACGTCCACCATAGTGCCTATATTTAAAAAGGGCAGAAGGGATGATCCAGGGTGCTACCGGCCCATTTCTCTCCTAGACTCTGCTATTAAGATCCTGGGCAGAGTCCTTTTAGTGAGATTAAGAGATAGCCTGGAGGATTGCGGTGGTCTGGCTGACATACAGTATGGTTTTAGGGAAAAAAGGGGCACGATAGAGCAGTGCTCAAACCTGCACCTTCTGATTTCCAAGTATACGGTGGCCAAGGAGGGGACCTTGTACTTAGCATTTATGGACCTCTCCTCGGCCTTCGACTTGGTCAACAGATCGAAACTGTGGGAAATCCTAACTAATATGGGAATTGAAGCCGACTTGGTGGCTTTTATAGCTTCTTTGCATCAGGATTTATTCGCTGCTGTAAGAGTAACCAAAGAGGGAAGATGTACGTCAAGTTTTAGATCTCTACGGGGTGTTAGGCAGGGATGCATATTGGCCCCCCTGTTGTTCACTATCTATATAAATGATCTAGGCAACCATTTACGTGAGGCAGCATGTGACGTACCGCGTGTAGGAGAAGTTAAGATCCCTGCTCTCCTATACGCGGACGATGCTGTACTCATTGCACGTACAGGGGTATGTCTTCAAAAATTGCTGGATGCTTTTGGGACTTTTATGGACCGATTGGACCTGAAGGTTAATGCATCCAAATCGCATACCATGGTTGTAGGGACAAAAGGGAAAAGTGGCAAGAGAGGAACTAAAACCTTCTTTTGTAAAGGGGAGATTGTTTCAGGAGTCCCCGTGTTTCCATACTTGGGAGTGCTTTTCGATAGCAGGGGTACCTGGGGTCCACAGATACGTGCAAAAAGCCTAGCGGTTACAAGAACATCTAGGGCCATCTTAAGTTTTGCTAAAAGGCTGGGACATCGACCCATGAAGGCAATCATCCAGGTCTACAACAGTAAATCCCTTCCCGTGGCTCTGTATGGTGCGTCCCTATGGGGGTACGCACGTCTAGAAGAAATCCAGGTAGCCGAAAATAGTTTTTTACGTTCAGTCCTGTCCCTCCCCCAATCCTCCCCGGTTTTCTCCATTCACACAGAACTTGGTTTGGATTACATCCAGGACAAACTGAGATTGGCCCCATTAATATACTGGCTTAAGACCTGGTTAAACCCTGAACTCCTGTTAAATCACACGATCATGAGGGACGTGATGAGTTTAGAGTACAGTCACAAGATACCATGGATGGCGTATTTGCACAAATCTTTTAATGAACTAGGACGTCCAGATTTATTCGCCTCCCCCTCGTGTATCTCAAAGCAGGATGTGAGTCTTATAAAAAAACAGTTTTTGTCTAGGGCATATATGTTGCGAGAAGAAGTCGAATTATCAAAACCATCTGTTCGAATGCATTATTTGTCACTCCAGTCACCTGCAATTGAACCTTATTTATGTTTTGTCACTAATCCGTTCCATAGATTTTTGTTAACAAAATTTAGATTTAACATTATTCATTTTTATTTGGGCCATTTTAATACCTGGATGAAACCGGAGTTAGCTCCCCCATGCACTTGTGACAATTTTTCTGTTCAGGACAGTTTACATTTTGTTATGTTTTGCGATTTCTTCTCCGACCAAAGGAAAAAATACCTGCTACCAGTCTTAAGAGACGCAGGCTTCTCCCAGGTCAGACCAGCCATGTTATATTTAAAATCAATGGGTAACATCTGTATCACTTTCGCCATGGCCAATTTCCTTGTGGCAGCAACCAGAGCCAGAAGGGGCATGAATTTGGAAATTGGATGTACATAATGTGTGTTTTATTTATCTTAACGTACTGATTTTTCGTCTCATTAACTTGCTCATAAATGAAATTGTTTAATTCCTTTTTAAATTGTACATAATACTGTTTTTTATGTACTTTGTATGATTTTAACAAATCGAATAAAGTTAATTTGACTGACTGACTGACTGTCTGTGCACCTCTGTTTATCAGTTGAAATCATACTTACTGCTATCGGGGGATTATGAAGCTACCCTCAGAGATGTTAGGAAAGCAGCATGAGAATTTCTTCCGTGCAGACACTCAGAGACTTTGAGAAGCTGCATTACTGCTACATTCATATGTAAAGAAGACAAATCCAAGATGACAATACATGTCAAACTTATGAATAGAAGCAACCCCGTCAAAGACGGCAGTTCAAACCACCACTGTAGGAAAGGCCACCTTAATACAACAACAGCATTGTTTAGGCGTGCCAATCTTCATTTAGATATTGGTGGGCGGAGGTTAGGGAGCTTGGGTGGTGGAGGGACAGCCTCTGCTGCCCCACCACGGCCACGTCCCACCTGTGTATTGAGATTTGTTACTGGTATAGCAGGGATTTTATTTGCCAAAAATACCTTTGCCAAAATGTCGGGCTGTTCTGCCCTGCTAAAGTGACATGATGAACCAGCAGGAATTATGTTTTGTTTGAGAAATGTGAAATCAGCGTTCTTGATGCAATTGATTTTCTCCCACCATGTAGGAGACACTGATAATTTTTTCTGTCCAGGACCTCCATGCTGCGCATGACTGAGCTGGACAAGGAAACTTGGCTGACATGGTATCGGAAGGCCTACCCTAACTAGGACATGTCTTCTTATACCATGTTAGATGGCAAATCATTGTCAGAGCGACTGTTTGGAGAACGCAGCCTGCAGCCCTTCCACCGTCTGAGTGCACAGTGCTGCATCTATTTATCACTGCCTCCCTTGCTATATATCTTCAGAAGTGAAACCCATGGCTGGATTTTTATCTGTGGTGCCTTTTACTTGCTAATTGGAAAGCATGTTTACCTTTATTACATTTAAATTACATGCAGTACCTCAGTTTGAAAAATGGTCTGTGAAATTTACAAATTCAGTTCTGTGGATCACTGAGCAGTTTGTGTATTCAAGCTGCTTAGTGCCCTTTTGCTGGGCTCAAAGAATGCATTTCGATTATTAAAGAGGATCTCCACCTTGTTGGATCACTCTCGGAGTAACCGTGCCACCTACTGCAGTTTAATCTTCACAGGAGGGTAGGAGCCTAGTATATTTTCACAAGATTACTAACTGCACACTTAGCAGACAATTGGCCTAATCATATGCAACATTTTCAACCATTCATAGGGACTCATTTTTAAAAAACTTTTCTCATCGATGCGTGAAAACAGCGATGCAACAGTATTCACTGCGCTCAGATACTTCAGCAACTCCAGCTATGTATCCTCACAGGGGCTGAGTCTGTCTTATGCCTGCTGTGAGGTAGACGTAAGATATTGATGCAATGGCGTCCTAGAAGTGTCTCACAGCGCCACTTTTACAAGACTTTTTGCGGGGGAATGCCCACCCTGCATACATTATACTTGTGCAGGTATTATGTGGCGCAGGGGTTTACAAAGTGACGCATCACCCTAGATGCGTTACTTTGTAAATAGGGCGCAACATGGCACATTTTTTACACCCCTGGTGCATCACAAAAAGTGACGCACAGGCGGCGCAAAAGTGTCACTAGGCCTCAGAAATAAGGTCCCCAGTATTTTAACCAACATCACTTTGCATTGTGGGACTTATGTTGTTTTTACCATTATGAGCATGGGGTTAAAAATCAAACCCTGTAAAGTGTTTTGGATAAAAACCCATGATTGGTCAAATGTGGCAAATATCACATTAGGCCTCTTGGCAATTGTGCACGCCTATCCTGTAACTGAGGTTGGGGTTAGCAGCTTCCCAATCTGAACATGTTTTGCATGACGGAGGCTGCCTTTGTGTTTTTATGTTTCGTGCAAAGGCAGCCTGAATAGCGGTTGTTTTGTGATGGGGGACTAGCTGTGTAAGGGAAGCCTCAAGGATTGTCTTCAGTGTTGTACCTTTTTAGTGTGAGGGTGGCCTACCTATACAGCTGGTTTCTGTGCTATAACTCTTTTGTGAGGGAAGCTTGTAGTGCTACTTCACTTGCCACATCTATTTAGCGTGAAGTTATTTTCACAGCTGCTATCCCTTCTGTGTCTGTTCTGGATGTAGAGAGCTAGCACTAATGTCGCCCATCATGTGCCTAATTCTTGTCAAGGGAGATTATCCCATGTTCTCTGAGTGATTTTTGAACTCGGACACATGCACTGCTGCTGCTAAACCTGTGCTGTGGGAGTGATTTTATTTATGAGTTTTGCAACCCGTCAGATGAAAAGCCTTGTGGTTACTACAGAGCTCTGAAGGAAGAACGGCAGCCTGGGACAACATATGGCGTGAGACGTACAGTTGAACCTAATGAGAGGTAAAGCATCCCTATTCGATATTCCATTTACACTGCTACTGTTGAAGTCTGAAAAGCCAATTTTTCAGGTATTTTCTCATCAGAAGGTAATTGAGCTCTGCTTTCAGGCTAAGATCCAGATCGTCCCAGAACTCGGGACCCTTAACGCACAGAATGCTTCTGTCATTTGAATGATTTGTGTTGGATAAAGTGCAGGTCCATCGATTAAAGACTGCTTGTTGGAAAATAGTGCTTGGTTAACCTTTCTATGTAATTAGGTTCTTTGTTCCAGCCAGGATTGAGAGTGGTGCAAATGATGTGGGCTAATGAAGGACTTTCAAGGACGGTTTCACAAGGTTGTTGTTTCAGAGGCTGAATAAGAGTTTGGCTCCATGGGTTTGCCACCTTTGATACGTATCAGTAAGCTATTTCAAGAACTCAGTGTAGATTCCTTTCTCCAGCCTGTGCGGTACAGGTATTGTGTCTGCCTAAAGTTCACAATGCTGCCCCCTATGCAGAACCAGTTGTCGGTGTGACTGAGACTTGCTTGCACTGTGGCTGCTGGTGCTCTTTCTGTTCCCTAGAGAAAGCTGTTCTGTTGACGCCTTTGCTATTGTATTCTTTTGGAAGTGTTGAAGGGATCTCTATATAACCTAGGGAAGAGACTTACAAAGCAGGACTTATGCACATTATTAAAGTGTGCAGGAGCACAGGGTTTCCAATGGCTGAGCCGCCACTGGCTCCACCATTGAACGCAGCCTTGTGGCTTAGCCCACGCCAATAGAAATGCCATGAGAAGACCCACCCAATCACGGAGGTCCCTTTAAAGCTATTGTCACTGGTGTCTTTTCTGCCTGGGGCAGCTATTAAAGCAGTTCCATGCAGAAATACTCCTGAAATTGCCCCATGTACTGCACTGGGGAAGTTATGTTGTTATTGGCAGGGCAAATTTAGAGGCCTATCCCATCATATGTGGGTGTGTTAGTGAGGAAATATGTCTGCCACGGCAATTGTAAATGAAGCCCTTAGTTTGGGGGGCTGATTGTGGTCTGCTTTTCCTCTGTCATTTCCTGTATTGCTGAAACGCCTGCTGATACAAGGGGTGAGGGGGGGAACGGTCTTCAAGATACCAAGCAGGGGGCCTCAATGATATAATTTACAGGCCGCAGGGGTCGCCGCTGCAACCCCTTACTTGCTCCTTGTGACTCTGCAGCATTTGAAACCCTTGGCCTCAGAGGTAGAAAAATCAGTGCCAGGAACACAGAGGCAGCTCGTCCTTATGGACATCGGTAGGAGCTCCATTCTCCTTGTTTTAGTGAATAATATGTTACTATAATATATTATTCAGCATTAGTGTAATAAAGAATAGATTACATTTAACCAGAATAGGAACATCACTGACAGCAGAGGTAAGTAAAAAATGCTTTTAAATGTATGTTGTGTGCAGGTGAGAGTGTTTTTACGTTTGAGTATGTGTGTTTGTGTGTGTATGTGTAAGCATTTGTGAATGTGGGTGAATGTAAAGGTCAAATGGCATGTGATGTCTCTTTCACTACCCATGGCCTTTTGGTGAATTGACATTCAAGGGGCGAAGAGCAGGGGCGGGAGCTCCCTACAGGTTTTGTTATGCCGCTCAGCTAGGCCAGCTCATGGAAATACTAGTGTTGAAACTAGCAGGGATCCACTAAACGGTGGGGCACCCGGCACCACAGGGGCTTGAAAGGGTTCTCTTAATCCTTTACCTATGCACAGCGCACTCACACACACATGCATGTGGTGAATCCAGCAACAGACACAGAAGCAAACATAAATACAGCCTGTGCCGGCATGCACACACTAAAGACATGAACAAACAACACAACATGCACACACAGAATCTGCAGTAAAACCTGAGCATGTCTCGTTTTCATAGGCAGCATGCGTTCAGGCCTAGGGGACCTGCAATGATTCTACGAGCCATCATAAGGAAGGAAGCACACTTTCTGTGGAAAGGTAGGGGCATATTTACAAGGAGTTAACACCACCAGAATGTCACTTTTTCCGATGTTCTGTTGGTGTCCACTCCTTCAACTTATTTACAAAGCAGTGTTAGCCACTTAACGTGGCTTAAAACTGCCCCTATATATGCAGCACTTAGCGTAAAAGGTGTGTGCAGTGGGCGTTCCACTGCAGCACCTGTTGCTTTTTGACGCAGTCCCATGTTTACAAGTTCTGGGCAGCGCCAAAAATACCGCCAGGTAATACCTGTTCTTAAGCAGGCGACACGAGGATAATATTTTTATTTCTTCTCGTATTTTGCTCTTTCCGCATGTGCTGCATTCTGCAGCACACATAGGTAGAGAAAATTGCCTGTAACAATTGGTTAGGTGCAAGAAGGTGTCCCTTCCCCTAAAGAATTGCCCCTGTAGCGCAGGCACCCTATCAAAATGGAGCTAGGGTGCGTGCGCTGGTGCTGGGCAGCTTTTTTAGCCTAGGGGTAAAACAGGGGTGTTCAGCATTCTTGTGAATATGGCGCATCCCTGCATTTTTAATCTGTTGGAACACGGAGTTACCAACTTTGGCGTTTCTTGTAAACATGCCCCTCAGTGTCTATGTACGGAGCGGTAGTTTGCGGGTAATATATTCACACATCCGTGTTAACAGTTTTTCAAGCATTTTCCTTACCCCACCCTGGCAATTTGCCCTTTTATTCCTCTTCCATTTACCATGACATTACTGAAAATTCTATTTAGACATTGTCTATCAACATTTTACTAAAGAATTGAATACTATAAATGGAATTGTTCTAACTAAAGAACATGTAGTTTTATTTGCAAAGCTTCGCCACTGCATCTGTTGAGGGAGAACTTCCACTATGCAGTCGGTATCTAACTCGTTTTCTGTATACATTTAACATGTTATAACGTGATTTAATTGTACTCTTACCCTATGAGGTGATGACTCCCCCAAATAGAACAAATCCTAAATAAAATGCTATCTATTGCTTTCAAACTATTTTTAGTATTCAAGAAATTGCATCCGGTTAAACAATACCCACTTTCTAGACCTTTTCCTCCTCTTACTCTTACCAAACCTCCTTTAAATATGCTGTCCCTAATAACTCTTTCTAAACTCTTCCCTCCTCTGACTCATCCCAAACCTAATTTTACAACTATGATTTTCCAAATAGCACTTCCTAGACTCTTCCCTTCTCTATCCCTCATTTTTCCTATTAAATTGAACTAACAGACTCGCATGCCCATTGCTCGAATTAACAACCCTCCCGATACTAATCCACTGCTAATCCATTTTGGAGTCCGGAGTGGCTTCAACGCCTCATCAAAGGTAGTAAGTGCTATATAAATACAATTACGATTACAAAGACAGATGACATTATATGGTCAAACTGAAAGGTTAACTGGAGTTGTTATCCTTGCTAGGGGTAACAAGCCAAGTAAGGGTAAACTGGAAGCAAAGGGTCTGATCTAAATTAACTGAAGGGTTTTCGTGCATGGTTCTCTACTTTAGTGTGTTGATGAATGTAGGTGAGCATGCCTCGCTTGGGGATTTGGACAAGGTTGTGTAATGTGACCTGTAGTGTACAAAATGTCAGTAACAACTCTAAGCAGTGTCACCAGTCTAGAATAAGGAAGAGCAACTCAACACAGTGTATTTTATTTTTTACCAAGGAAAAGCTAGTTAGGAAACAAGCGCCAACTGTATACCAGTTAAGGGAAACAGCTAGCCCCCATCAACAAAGACCTATCTGGGTATATCTCTACCAGTTTCTCTGCACGTATAACACATTCCCCATTTGGAGGTTCTTCATGATAGCAGACTGGTGCCCTGACATATGAAATCAGCCAGGCCCCAGTTCTATAGTCCCTTCTGTTTCGAGGTGTAAAAGAATCAGCCTTAGCATCATCATGAGCCCATTCCAGGCAAAAACGTAAGTAAGGAAAGTCGCACCTGGTGCTGTTCTGGTGCACTGGTCTTTTTTCCAAGCTTCAAGAGATCTTTTATGAGCATCTCATCTATCTAGTACTGGAGATGTGCATTTGAATTCTCTGGAAAGGCAGTTCTATGGCCTGCTCAAACTTCCCCAAGGCCAATAAGTAGTGAAGAATCAAACTAATAACCAAACGAAACAATAGCCACTGAGGCTCCTGAGAAGGATGGGGACAAGATGCTCTACTCCTCTGGCCAATGATAGGGTTAGAGGTGAACCGGCTGCTGCTCCCTTGTCTGTGCTGGTGGTCATCAGAGTGTGGATGGTGTTTTTGATTGGTGTTGATTCCATTTCAAATTGAAGAGGAGCGGTCATCATATATCAGGTAGCCAGGTTTGCCAACATTTTCAGTCATGTCAACACTGCCAAAAGATAGATTGAATGGCAGAGCTGGTGGATGCTCCACCAACGGGTTTGTCAGACACCCACCATCTTATAAATATTGTAGTGGAATCCCAGGACGGTGGATGGAACCTCTCCTAATTTTTAGCTGCAATTCTGTCCTTTGGGTCAGGCCCACTGCCCTAACTACAAATGTTTGGAAGGTGATGAGCCCAACTAACTCTAGGAAAATGCCAAATGCTACCATTCCTTCTCTCAGAGTGCTAAACACGAGCATTAAACCATTCTTGTGTTAAAACAACCAGTTGTAACAACCAAAATAAAATACTTTGTATTTCCTGTATTTTACACACAGGCTGCAGGTAGAAGTGCTAATGCAGCTTGCTGTTTTTATTGAGGGACCAGTCATACGTAGGTTTACGTCTGACTAAGCATGGCCGAATTTTGTGAATCTCGCGTTCGCGAATTTTGCGGATTTGTGAATTCGCAATCTGCAAAATCCGCGAATTCTCGCAAATTTGCGGATTTTTTTTTGTGTTCGCAAGTGTTTCTGCCAGTTCGCGAGGATTTGGTACTAGTTCGCAATTGCGAACTTACTTGTCGGCTCGCAACGGTCGCGACTATGTTGTTTCTACGTCTGGTTCATCATCACAGCCTCCTAGCACCCTCTGTTTCACCACTGGCACCCTCTCTTTGACCCATGCCACCCTCTGTTACATCAATGCCACCCTCTGGTTCATCATCACTGTAGAAGATGGGGGGGAAAAGCAAGCCCACCTGCCCTGCTTGAACTGACATGAATTAATTTGGGGTTAGTTTATTAACAACACCTGCCCTGCCCCAACTGACAATAATGAATTAGGGGCTAATTAATGTGTCACTGAAAGAATTTGAAGTTCCAGCCTGGCACCTGCTTGTCTGCTCCTTTAGCTGTAAATCAGGACCTTTGTGGCATACAGTTAAGGTCAGAGCAGGGTCACACAATAGTTGCAAGCAGGCAACCGAATTCTGGAGGGCCCCCTCAGGAAGCACTACAGGGAATCGTTACAAATCATGAGGTTGACCTTTTGCACCTGCTCATTGCTTTTGCTTTTGCAAAAATCGTTTTTCGTTTTTTTCGCGCTATTCGCGGGGCGCGGCGTCGTGCGAAACCGACCGCGGAAGCCGCCAATTCGTGCGAATGAGCTTTTTATTTTTTTGTGGCTTGTTGTTTCGCGAGTTTTTTTGCAGTATTCGCGAGCCGCTTGCAGCGCAACACGCGAATTTACCCCAAGGTCGAGTACGGGCGCGGCCATTTTGTTTGCGTGACGTATTTCCGTTTCCGCCCGCTATGTATAATCTCGCGCAGTAAGCGCATTGCGAGTAGAGGTTCGCACGAGATCGCGAGGAAAATCTCGCGCAAACTTACTTTCGCGCTCGTGAACGGGCGCCGGCCATCTTGTTTTTCATTCATTTCCTGTGTCTGGGCATGGTGTTTAATCCTCTTGCTATCTTTGCCATCCTTTGCTTGTTTTCAGTTTTTTTTTACGATTTTGCTTCTTATCTATCCCTCTCTTTTCCTAGCTGTATATTTTTGTCTTTTCTGCTATTTTTCTTTACTTTTAAACTACTTTTTTAAACTCTTTTCTTTTCTTCTTCCCTATCCTATTCCTTCCTAATTTTCTACTTCCTACCTTACCTGCCCAGACCATGGTGAAGCCAGGTGCCGTGAAGCTGCCCAGGCACTTGAGGGCGGCAGCGGCGGCGGGGAGGAGGAGTCCTGGACCCCGTGCCAGGACACCATGCGGTCGATTGAGGGGGGAGCAGGTGATGCGACGGGAGATCTTCAGCCCGGAGGAAGTGGGCGCGCTGGTCTACTTCGTCCAGCGCCGCCTGCCCAGGACCATCGCGGGAGGCGGCAGGATCGCGGCCGGCGGCTACAACATGCGGGAGCGCCGGAAGTGGTGGGAGAAGGTGTGCTGGGCCATATCCCACCTCTACGGGGTCCAGCGCACCTACAGCCAGGTCACCCATCACTGGACAGACCTCCTGGACCGGGAGCGCGACCTGCTGGACCAGCTCGGCTTGGAGATCCCCGGGCTTGGTGAGTTGTAGTAGCCATTTCATCACTCACTACTATGATGTTTTCTCCTGCTCTGTGTTGTTGTATTGCAAATATTTGTTTTTTACATGGAGCAAGCCAATAATGCCGCTGATGACGATTACATTGTAGTTAAATTATATTTCAAAATCTTCTGTGCATTTCAGGTGCACTGCTCTCCTTCTCAGTGGCGTTGCTACTATGCTTATTTGTTTTCTATTTTGTGGTCTCATTGGCCTGAGTAACTATTATGTATGAGTGTACTTTACAGAACTGCGTAATGCTAGATACTAGGGGGCAGATTACATTTACAAGCCCCTTGCGCCACGTTTACGTTGCCTTGCGTGACGCAACAGCGGCGTAAACGTGCCGCATCCCTGCGAGTCATTTACAGCATGACGCATCTAGGGAGATGCGTCACGTTATAAAGCCATGGGCCTGCACCACAATGGGTGCGTTCCTAGTACGCAGGGTGGGCGGTCCGGCGGCTGTGCGCCTCGCAAAATTGCCTGCGTGAAATCTACAAGATTTAACGCAGGCACTTCTGCGACGCTGCTACGTCAATTCAATTCCTTATGCCTGCTTGAAGCAGGCGAAAGGACTGACACAGCATGTTAAGTATTGGGTGGCCCTGAGCATTACTGGAGTTGCATTGCGTTGGCGACGTGACTCCAGCGATGCGCCGCTCTTACGTGACGAGATGCGTCACGCAAGTGCCTACCCTTGCGCCAGGGCGCGCCGCATTGTAAATGAGGCGCATCTGCCGTGTCGCAAGGGTAGTTTTGCGTGACGCATTTGATCTGGCGCATCTCTGGAGATGCGCCAGAACGCGTAAGTAAGTATGCCCCTAAGGGGCAGAATTGCAATTACCGTCGCAACCCTGCAAAGTAGCAGGGATGCGCCATTAATTGTGCGGCCCGCTACCACCACCAAACATGGTGCGCCGTATTTGCAATGCGGCGCACCATGGGCCCAAAACGTCACCGAAGCTTTACTGCTGGAGTTGCGTCGCAACGATGGCGCAGCTCCAGCAATGCTCTGGGGTACCCTATCTCCCCAATGCTGGGTCAAGCCGTACGTCTGCTTCAAGCAGGTGCAGGGTTTGTGTGACGCATCATTGTCCTAAAGGTGACTGATTGAAATTTTGTAGATTTCACTCAGCCACTTTTAGGATGTGTTCCAGCGCAGGAATGTAATGTAATGTAAGTGCCAAATTGTATCGCGCGGCAATCGCTCCAAGGAGCATCTCGGCGCCCAGAAAGGACCACCAGGTGTTAGGTAGTTCCTATGCATACTTGACCGAGACCCGAATTACACTAGGCTTCTGGCAGTCATATCTTGTAGATTAAAGATCCAGGTTTTTAGATGTTTACGGAAGTCTATTTCTTTATCCAGTAATCTCAGCTGGGGGGGAAGAGTATTCCATGCTTTTGCTCCCAGTACCGCCAGGGATTTGCCCCCTCGAGTTTTAAGTCTGAAACTTGGGACGGTAAGCAGGTTGGCCATTGAAGAACGCAGTGCTCTGGTTGGACAGTATCTGCTGAATTTTTTTCCTCAGATAGGATGGGCCTAGGTTGTGAACAGCTCTAAAGGTAATTAAGAGTACTTTGAACAAAACCCTTTTTGTAATGGGCAGCCAATGTAATGCCTTAAGGGCTTTGGTTGCAGATGATCTTTTCGGCCATTTTAGAACCAACCTCGCAGCTGCATGTTGCACCATCTGAAGTTTGTGTGTGACAGCTTTATTTGTACCAGCGTAGAGGCTGTTGCAGTAATCGATGCGTGATGTTACAAGTGCAACCGTAACTGTTTTCCTTGCTTCAAGGGGCAAAAGATCAAAGAACTTTCTCAGTCCCTTTATTACCCCAAAGCACATGCCTGCCACTCTAGCCGCTTGTTGTCTAAAAGACAGGTCAGAGTCAAAATGCACCCCCAGATTACGGGCCGAGTTGGTTGTATGAGGTGGTATTTCAGCTTTTTCTGGCCACCATAATCGTGGGATGAACTCATTTTTTGGGCCTATAGGCATGATCTCTGTTTTGCCTGTGTTGCATTTCAGATGATTTAGACGCATCCATTCAAAGGTGGCCGTTAGGCAACCTTTGAGCTTATCCTCCCAGGCTTGGTTATCCTTATCCATTACCAGGATAAGTTGTGTGTCATCGGCATAGGCTATAGCGTCTATGCCAAATGACGAAATCAGTTTTATCAGGGGTGCAGTATAAACATTAAACAGGGTCGGGCTCAGGCTCGAACCCTGCGGAACTCCCGTCATCAGCGCTTTTTCACTGGAGCAGAATTCCCCCAGGGTCACCACTTGCCTCCTGTCACTTAAAAAGTTTCTTATCCACTCAAGCACTGTCCCTGTGACACCAGATGTTATTAGCCGGTCTAATAGGATGGCATGTGAGACCGTGTCGAAGGCCGCCGATAGGTCTAATAAAATCAGGACGGCCTTCTTGCCTTGGTCTAGGGCTGAGCGGATAGTTTCTGTAGTGAACAGGAGGGCCGATTCGGTGGAATGTTGGACCCTGAAACCTGCCTGGTTGGGGTGCCATACATCACTATCTTCCAGGAAACGAGTAAGTTGTTTATTTACAATTGACTCTGTGACTTTGCACAGGGCCGGGAGTAGTGAGATGGGTCGTAGGTTCGACAATGTGGTGGGGTCAGGGAGTTGTTTTTTTTGCAGTGGTTTCACCGCTGCCAGTTTCCACTCTGGGGGGACTTTGGCTGTAGACAGTGAGGTGTTAACAATGGCATTTATTATTGGGTTGGCGATGTCCACAATGAGGTGTAAGAGTCTAACTGGGCATGGGTCAAAGGGGGATCCGGATTTTGTTGCCAGAATTCCTCTTTTGGTATCCTCCAGGCTAACTGGAAGGAAAGTTGTCAACTGCGTGGCCCCTTGCCTCACTATATCATCCTTTGTTCTAGGCTCTAAAAGAGGGACATCAAAGTCCTTCGTCAGCCCCTGTACTTTTCCCTCAAAGAAATCTGCGATCTTGTCACAGAGTGCCTGCGAGGGCGGGATATCCTGCGCTAAACATTTAGGCTTATTAAAGCCGTTTAGAATTTTGAATATTTCCTTTTGTTTGCTGCTGGCTGTTTCTATTGCCAACGAGAAGTACCTTTTTTTAGCTTGTTTAATTAGCGCATGATAGGCATTTTTTATCCTTTTGTATTTGCTACGTTCTAGGCTAGAGTAGTTTTTCCGCCAGCTTCGTTCAGCTCTTCTAAGCTCCCCTTGTTTATCTTTGAGATCTCGATCGAACCAGGGTGCAGATGTTTTATTTCTACCCCGCCTCGTTCTGTTTTTTCCCTGCCCAACTGTACCTTTCAGATCATTCATCCATGTTCTGAAACTGATGGGATTTGCAGGTACTACCAGCTGGGGTCTACAGTTCCTGGCTATAGTTATAAGTTCTGGGTGGGACAGTATCGTTTTCCATTCATCCCTTGTGACCTTGCTGTGTTCCTTTTTATGATCGTTTTCTCGGTAGGACATAAGAGGAAACATAAAAGGAATCAGCATATGGTCAGTCCAAATTTGGGGTCTAAGGGGGTTAGTTGTCAAAGCGTCTAGGTTAGTGGCAATGCAGTCTATTGTATGCCCTGCCTCATGGGTGGCTAGGGTGTCTCGGATAGTGAGGCCCAAGACCTCCATGGTTTCCCGATAGGAGGCAGCAGGTGCATCGGTTGTGGACTCTAGGTGGATGTTTATGTCACCCATCAGAGTGAAATTAGAATACCTAAGTATCAATGGGCTGAGCACCTCTCCTATGTTACTCAGGAAGCCCGCACAGGGTCCTGGTGGGCGATAGATCAAAGCCCCCGAGAGGAGAAGTTGTCATTAATTTTAATTATAAAACCCATCCCTTCTGCATCTGTTAACTCTTGCAGTGGTATCGTCGAGCAGCTGAGGGAGTCCCTATATATATAATGGCCACTCCTCCACCACGTTGTTCATTCTCTCTATCTACTCTTTGTATACCATATCCAGGGGGCAGGGTGTGAACCACATCTGGGGTGCACCAGGGTTTAAGCCATGTCTCCGTAATGAAGAGACAATCTAAGTTGTCATCTATCAATAAGTCCTGGATATGCTGGGCATGCTTCGGTACAGATCTGGCATTTATTAGGGCTGCTTTAAAGCTATCCTGGGGTGTTGAGAAGGCCGAAACTTGGGACCACAGAAAAGTGTGGCGACAGGCCTGGCAGCTCACTGGAATGCCCTCCCTTGCGCCGGAACGCCCCCTGATGGCGCAGGGCTTTATAACGGGATGCATCTCCCAAATGCGTCACGTTGTTATAATATTATACGCCGCACCATGGCGCCCTTTTTTGTTTAGCTGCTGCGTCACAAAAGTCACGCAAGAACGGAGCAAAAGAGCCGCAAGGGGCTTAAATCTGCCCCTTCCTTTGTACCCCTGACAATAAGAAAAATAGTGGCGGTGGATTGATAGTTTGACTATTTAAATGACTGGTAATGTAGCAGGCAACTGTTAGTGTTGTCACTGATCTGACTGAAATCACAATGGAGTTTGTCTGTCACTTTGCGTCTTGCCTGCGGACTGCTGCCTGCCAGTCCTAGGTGAACCTTTCAGTACTTTGTTTAGTGAGTTACGTGACTTTTGAAGTCACAGGTCCGCAAATAAATGAAAACTAACCCTAATCAATATAATTTCGCGGAAATATTTTGTTATTGTTCTTTTGAAATGTTTGATTTGGTTGACATTGACAAGCAACAATCATCCATGTTTTCTGTTCTTTCTTTCATGTTGTACGTCAGCTCCCCCCAGGGGCGAGGGGAGGACACAGGAGCAGCAGGCGGCGGATGCTGTTCAACAGGGCCAGGATCGGGCAGGCGAGGGCTCCTTTGCTGGCTCCAGGAAGTTTTCATTTTAGACTAGTACCTATTTTTCCTAGCGTTCCTCATTTGATTTTTTCAAAATCGTCTTTGATCTTCTTGTAGACTGTATCTAAATTCTTATCCTGCCTCTACTATGACTCCCTGTGGTATTACTAGATTATTCTTATTAGTCTGTCTGTGTAGCTAACTAAGATTGCACGGTTGGCGAAACTCCCATTCTAGTCAGCAATAGCTCTATCAACTTAGTGCAGTCCTCTGGGATTGTCCATAATGTCTTTTGAAGTGTTCTATCTGCTTTGAAAATTCCCAACTATAAAATGTGAATGACCACCAAGAAATAATAAGATACTACCTTTTGGTTTGGATAGGAGAACAATCCATACCACTACAGTGGCGCGGACAATTCTTCTGCAGAAACAGAACTATGGACAATAAATAGTGCATTGGTTATGAATTATAATAGGCGCTGTTAGAGTTTCCACATACCTCTGTGATAACAGACTTTGAACCCCCAATGTCCTTACTGACTGACTACTACATAGTGTGGCACAGTCATTTACCTCCCGAATTCATCGATCATTGATCCCCCAATGATGATTATTATCCAACGTAGCTGAAGAGTACGGAGTCAGAGTCAAGAAGTGTCAGAGGCACGGACTCATGCTTGCAAAAATTGCAAAACCTTTCGCTCAGTCACTCTAGTCACTCTGGACCAAGAAAACACAGAGTCTCTCTAAGTTTAAAAGCTTTATTAAAAGTAAACACATTTATTAAAATGAAGTCATAATAAAAAAACGAAACGTTTAACTGAGAATGTAAAAGTGGTTAGTGCTGACGATTAATTGAAGACATTTTTTGTGGTCGAGCCGAGCTCTCACCTTGTTTCAACTTGATCTTGTTGTTAGAAGTCCATCTTCTGTCTGTGTGGAAAAAAATGGTGCGTGTTAAAAAGCCAGCCTTCATCAGTTGTGCCAAAAAGTGCTGCATTACATTGTTTTCACATGTCTTCATTCCTTGACCAAATACTAGTGAGTGGTTTATTCTAACATTCTTAAATGTACTTTGTAGGTGGAACATCTGGTGGCGGGGCCAACGTGGAGGTGGTGGTGGTGCTCGACACGGAGGCGGAGGGCAATTCCTCAGGGGAGGATGCGGCGGTTCCAGTGCCGGCTGTGAGAGTTCAGCCGGTGGTGGTGGCAGGCAGAGGTAAGCTCTTATATATTCCTTACTTATTGAGATTGAAGACGTGGCGGGGAAGGAAAGAATATGAGATGCATGGCTGGGTGAATGATGAAGCAATGATTGGTGGAAGGACAACAGCCTGGGTGGGTGACACAGAAACTGTATGTGTTCATATACCTGGATCATGCTACTATCTGACTCTTAGATAGCATATGTGTATCTAGAGCAGGGGTACTCATAGTACGGCCCGCGGGCCGGTGGCGGCCCGGCAAGCCTTCCTTGGCGGTGTGCAGACCTTGCAGACAATCACTGCTCCCCCGGCCCCCACAGAGCAGAGTGGAGATGCAGGGCCACAAAGAGGTGAAATAGAACAAAGCCTCTGCTCTGTGGGGCCGGGCAAGCAGTGATTGTCAGGGTGGAGATGCAGGGGCGCTACAACAAACAAAGCCTCAATAATATGTTAATGGTCTTTTAAAGACCTGTTAAGTACTTTGGTGTGGCTGTCTGTGTGTGCGCGTTGAGGAAGCTGTCTCAGCCCAGGCTGAAGGCTGACACAGACAGACATACACACAGTGAGATGACAGAGGGGGAGGGAGAGGGAGGGCAGGAGGGAGAGAGAGATGGAGAGGGAGGGCAGGAGGGAGAGCATGAGTGAGAGAGATGTATGTAAATGCTGGGTCTGGTGGCTCAGTGGATGAAGGCATCTGCTGCAGGGACCTGTGTGCAACCTCATGGTCACAAGTTTTCGTTTTGCTTTAGCCCCGCCCCCTCTGACTCTGCCCCCACCGGTGCAGCCCTCGGCCACAAACTACACTGTAAATTTAGCCCCTGAGAGAAAGTTTGTGAGTACCCATGATCTAGAGAGAGTAGACGGTCAGTGGATGAACTAAGTGTAACTTTGAAGAGCATGTAACACTGCACCCGCACACCCGTTCCAGTGTAGGAAAGGCAAGGAAAAGAAGTTTTAATTTTGTCCAAATACTACCATCAATAGTAGCAGTAGTTTGTATTGCAAGCACAGCATAGATCCGGTTATTAGGGTGGCCACTCCCTACCTCTCTTAATAAGTTTAGTAGTACTCAGTCATTCATGTGTGGATGTATCACTGGTCACTCAATAAAAAGCAAAGCACCTAAAGTCATCCCATATATAAGCAAAAACATCCCATGTGAAGTGATAGATAATCCGATTATTTATCTTCTTCAATTTTCCATTTCTAGTACTCATTTCCACTGTAGGGTGAAAGTTAAATTAATTAAGCAGTAGCCCTTGAGTTGTAACAGAGTATTCTCAGTGCCACCCGTAATAGAAAAGTAAGAGCTTCACCACCTGCATGTACTGGACGGGTACAGTAACGCAACGCAAGTCTAGGTCACTCCTCATGGCGTGCGTCTCTTTTTCTCGGGTGCAAATTTACTGCGCTGGCATTATGCCGGCTTGCAGAAGATAACGTACCAATTTTCCTAAACAAGAGACAAGAAGAAGAATAAGACTGGTGTACTTTCATAGTCGACTCCAATGGAAGTCCATAGTGCTCGTAGAATTTGTTCCTTAAACTCCCACTAATGTTAGAGCAAGGATGAAGAAGTGTGAGGTTAGATAGATACTGGCCTCAATAGTTATGTAATGCGCTTGCAAGTTGCTAGTTGTAGTGCAACACAAATTTCTGCTGAATGATTGAGTTAATCTTAAAGAGCATTGGTTACAGACTATGTCTTTCTTTCTTCATATAGGTTCTCCTTCCAAACGAACAAGGAGGAAGGAGCTGGCTAGAGCGGCCCGGCAACGGAGGATCGATGCCACTGTGGCCGAATATCGGCGGCTGGTGGCCCTGGAGGACGAAGAAAGTGTGCAGTCGACCACAACAACTACGTCGTCTGCATCGGCCTCCGTGCCCCCACGGGCTGCCACCCAGCACAGTGGTCCACCCAGACTGAGCCGGGCTGTCAAAGCCAAACGCCACCGCCGAGAAGCAAGGACAACAGCTTCCTCTCACAGCCGTTGCACCTGCAAGGCATTGAAGGCACGCCTGCGCCGCAGTACCCTGATGGTGTCCCGCCTCCAGCAGGAGCTCCACCACTTTTCAAACGAGTTGGAGGGGCTCCGCGTAGAGCACGCCTTGCTCCGCCAGGAGCATGATGCCCTGGCCCAAAGAGTAGACAGCATCCACCCATAGTGTCCCTTGCCCCTTTTTTAGAGACTTTTGGGGGGTGGGAATTGGGAGTTGGGTTTTTGGGGACTTTTGAAGGACAATCGTTGGGGTTAGGGAGGGTCTTGCGGGAGATTATTTTGTTAGGGATATAAATATACTTTTTCAAACTTTATCTGAGCATACCCGTTTCTTACTGCTTGCCTGGTGGGTGGGGGTTTAACAGTGACTTTGTTTTCCTGAAAGTTTAGTTCCATTTTCTTCCTTTAAGTGTAAATGCCCAAATGTTTTCAACACTAAGTGCCTCTCACAGAGTAAGTGAAGTGAATCCAAGAGTCCTAGGACTTTAGTAGTACTACCGTCAGTCTCTCGTCTCTCCTACTAATACTCCATTATACCCCCAAACCACCAAACGCTTATCTTACCTGTAATTTGTGTTTGAAAGTAGGGCTAGACCCAGGGCTGGCTCCACGGGAAACAGCGAATAAGGTTGGCAATCTTGGTCGGATAAAATTTCCTCATAGCGGTGGTACTAGTGGTGTGACACAGTGGCAGTTGCATGCCTATGAAAAAAAAGAAAATTAAATCTGGTTTGTCCTCCTGAGCAATTCAACGGTACAACTGAGAATATAGCAGGTGACAGAAGTACACTAGAACAGTGCCACATTGTAGCCTAACAAATGGTAAAGTATAACTACTAATTCGGTTGAAGTTCTTTGACATTAGCCATGGGTCTTTGTCAAGCAGAGTAAGAATATATCCTCGGATTTCTTCACCAGCCTGTTGCTATCACCTTATCCTCCCCAGCAAGTGTATGGATTTATTGCTGTAATTTAGTCACACATCAATCAAAACCACACAGCCCGGGGGGAGAGGGTTAGGGTTTGAAAAATGGATGGGTACGGGGGTTTTTGGGAAAGGTTTTGGGAGACAAGAAAAAATAGCACAGCATGGACAAACAATTGTGAACATAAACAAATCTTTGGGTACAAACCTATCCATCAATCTTTGAAAGTGCATGCACTACTGCATGCATGTCAGTGAAAAGTAAGTAGTACTTTCGACAACTGTGGAAGAAAGAATGCAACAGTACAGGGCCTGTGTGGAATTATTGATAACGATATTCAACATAAGGTCTCTGTAGCCAGATACCCGAGAGCCTTGCTGGTCACTATAAATCCATTCACAACAACACTCAATGGGGTTGGTCTGGAGGGTATAGTAGATAGAAAAGGAGAAATTGCTTTTTTTCTAGGTGTCCCCTCACTCACCAGGGTTGCCCCTTGGTGACATGCTTCATCATTGGGGCTATCCCAGTCCTCTACGGGCTGGGGCGTGCTGCGACTTGCAAATTACGTAGGAGCACTTACAAATGACTATGTGTGGTGCAGATGTGATAGTGGAGTGGACTAAGTGATGTGTTAAGGGATCAATTTAGAAGCAGAGAAAGATCCAAGAAATGCAGTCACAGTCAGAGAAAAAGGCAAGGGATACTGTATCTATGTTGTTGTAGTTGTCCTGCTGGAAGTGGTAAGTAAGTTGCCTGCAGAAAAAAAATCCTCTTATTAGCGGCACTCCTCCATTGCAGCCGAGGCTTCGTCCATCGATGTTGGTCACCAGAAGACACCCTGTAAAAAAAGCACAGCATAGACAAACAATTGAACATGAACAATTATTTGGGTACAAACCTATCCATCAATCTTTGAAAGTGCATTCACTACTGCAATGCATGTCAGTGAAAAGTAAGTAGTACTTTCGACAACTGTGGAAGAAAGAATGTGACAGTACAGGGCCTGTGTGGAATTATTCATAACAATATTCAACATAAGGTCTCTGTAGCCAGATACCCGAGAGCCTTGCTGGTCACTATAAATCCATTCACAACAACACTCAATGGGGTTGGTCTGGAAGGTATAGTAGATAGAAAAGGAGAAATTGCTTTTTTTCTAGGTGTCCCCTCACTCACCAGGGTTGCCCCTTGGTGACATGCTTCATCATTGGGGCCATCCCAGTCCTCTACGGGCTGGGGCGTGCTGCGACTTGCGAATTACGTAGGAGCACTTACAAATGACTATGTGTGGTGCAGATGTGATAGTGGAGTGGACTAAGTGATGTGTTAAGGGATCAATTTAGAAGCAGAGAGAGATCCAAGAAATGCAGTCACAGTCAGAGAAAAAGGCAAGGGATACTGTATCTATGTTGTTGTAGTTGTCCTGTTGAAAGTGGTAAGTAAGTTGCCCGCAGAAAAAAAATCCTCTTATTAGCGGCACTCCTCCATTGCAGCCGACGCTTCGTCCATCGATGTTGGTCACCAGAATACACCCTGTCCACTGCCTGCCTGATGCTGAATTGTGGCTCGCTAATGTGAAGCCTGACTCCATCCTTTTTTCCCCATTTGCAGAGACTGAAACCCGGCCTGTAATTATTCAACAAAAAACAGGAAGTGATATAATATTACAACACCACTGATAAATAAATATAAGGTATGTAGGCTGTGGAGTGCAAAAAGTCACAATTTTATTTTCCTAGTAGACAGTACAATATTTTTGAAAGTGCGTACTCTGTCTGAGTCACCTTTTGAAGGATAAATAAGTAGGGGCAAATTAATGTAGCGGATCTTTCCCCTCAAGCTAGGTGTACTGTAAACTGTGTTTTAGAACAAAATTAGATCTTCCTAGCAGTGCTCCCACCCAGACCCTTACTAAAGCCAGTCGCAAAAATGTAGAAGACCCCCAATCTAATCTCAAAAAACGAGGCCTAGCAGAAAACTGGTGACAAAACTTACTTTGAAAGTAAAAGTAGGCCAAAGTACCCCCTTCCTAATTACCCCTTACCCACCGTGGATTGCATTCAAACCACTTGCAAGCAACCAAGCAAAAGTATCCATAGCCAGCATCGCTCCAAGACTCGAAATCCCCCCCACTCAAACACATGCAATAGAAATACTGCTAACCCTAACGAACCCTAAGTTAAGAATAGTGGCAAAGGCTTTCTTTAACTATGCCAAAACCCCCCTTTCCCACCATGGATTTTCTTCAAATGACTTGCAACCAAAATTACACATTCTCACGAGTGCTCTAAGACCCCAGAACTCAGTTGCAAAAATCTAGAACACCCCGAAACACATGCAATCCTGCCGCTAGGGCTAACCCTAACGAACCCTAAGTTACAAAAAGTGCCAAAAGGCTTTTCCGCGAGGATTTTGTCTCAACCACTTCTACCCGGTATTAGACCTTCCCAGGAATGCCCCAAGACCCGCCAACCCACCCGCCAAGAAGCATAACACCCCCAAACAGGCCAAAAGCAAAATCTCATACTTGCAATATTTCTCGGCCTTCGGTCCAAACGCGCTGCGTAGCTAGGCCATAAGTCGGGGTTGCCACGACGGATTTCCTGAAAAGCAAATGCAATCAAGATTAGAGTGTCCCAGCAGTGCTCCCAGACCACGAAACTCACCCACAAACACCAGGAAGCACCAGGAAGCCCCCCAAACAGGCCCCCGAAAACGCTACATTGAGCAAAATGTCAGAAATAGCCAAAAAAAAATCGGCCTGGATTTTGTCCCAACCACTTCTACCCGGTATTAGACCTTCCCAGGAATGCCCCAAGACCCGCCAACCCACCCGCCAAGAAGCATAACACCCCCAAACAGGCCAAAAGCAAAATCTCATACTTGCAATATTTCTCGGCCTTCGGTCCAAACGCGCTGCGTAGCTAGGCCATAAGTCGGGGTTGCCACGACGGATTTCCTGAAAAGCAAATGCAATCAAGATTAGAGTGTCCCAGCAGTGCTCCCAGACCACGAAACTCACCCACAAACAGACGGAACCCCCCCTAAGAGCACCTCAAAGGCAAGCAAGTCATCAAAAACACAAAAACTTTTCCGCCTGGGATTTGGTCCAAACCACTTTTATCCGGTATTAGAGCTTCCCAGCAATGGCCCCAGAGCCGTCAACCCAGGAGAAAACGAGTAGAAGACCCCCAAACAGCCAAAGAGCAAAAGTACAAAAATGGGGACTTTGTCAATTTTTCACAAATTTCCCAAATCACTCCGCGCGCGCTCTGCAGCTAGGCCCTAACTCCCCTCTGCCACCATGGATTTGCTTCAAACCTCTTGCAAAGTAAAGTATATATAGCCAGCAGTGCGCCCAGACCCCGAAACCCACCCACAAACACCAGGAAGCCCCACAAACAGGCCCCCGAAAACGCTACATTGAGCAAAATGTCAGAAATAGCCAAAAAAAAATCGGCCTGGATTTTGTCCCAACCACTTCTACCCGGTATTAGACCTTCCCAGGAATGCCCCAAGACCCGCCAACCCACCCGCCAAGAAGCATAACACCCCCAAACAGGCCAAAAGCAAAATCTCATACTTGCACTATTTCTCGGCCTTCGGTCCAAACGCGCTGCGTAGCTAGGCCATAAGTCAGGGTTGCCACGACGGATTTCCTGAAAAGCAAATGCAATCAAGATTAGAGTGTCCCAGCAGTGCTCCCAGACCACGAAACTCACCCACAAACACCAGGAAGCCCCCCAAACAGGCCCCCGAAAACGCTACATTGAGCAAAATGTCAGAAATAGCCAAAAAATAATCGGCCTGGATTTTGTCCCAACCACTTCTACCCGGTATTAGACCTTCCCAGGAATGCCCCAAGACCCGCCAACCCACCCGCCAAGAAGCATAACACCCCCAAACAGGCCAAAAGCAAAATCTCATACTTGCACTATTTCTCGGCCTTCGGTCCAAACGCGCTGCGTAGCTAGGCCATAAGTCGGGGTTGCCACGACGGATTTCCTGAAAAGCAAATGCAATCAAGATTAGAGTGTCCCAGCAGTGCTCCCAGACCACGAAACTCACCCACAAACAGACGGAACCCCCCCTAAGAGCACCTCAAAGGCAAGCAAGTCATCAAAAACACAAAACATTTTCCGCCTGGGATTTGGTCCAAACCACTTTTATCCGGTATTAGAGCTTCCCAACAATGGTCCCAGAGCCGTCAACTCACCTGCAAAGAGGTACAACAACACCCCCACAAGTGCTGAGTCTTTCTTCATTGGGCGTAAACCAGCCCTCTGGTTTGATGGAAATAGGAGTCTGGAGGAGGAGGATAGAGGAGCATGCTCTTCTGAACTTTTGAACCTGAGGAATGCAGACTGCGGCAACTTCAAATCAATTAGCAAACCAGTGAAGACAGTTCTGCTGATGGGCTTGATTTTGTGATTATCTGATTAAAGTTTGAAATATATTAACTGTGCACAACAAAGAAATACAGACACACAGGAATAAAAGTGAATAAGGCCGAAAAAGAAAGTTATTGATTCGTTGTCTCATTTTCAGGGCTCGGTATCACGGTCCAGGAATAAGAATAAGGCTTCGTCATCATACTCTGCGAATTCAGGCAGGGTGAGCTCAGTGTCACCTGACAGAGTAAAAATTCCCTCATCTATGTTGCTGGTCACCTCCTCTTCATCCGGCACGCTTTCTCGTACTCTGAAATCTGGTGGTATGAGGTGCTGATTCATCTTGATCATTGTTAACCTCTCCACATTTTTGGGCGAGAGGCGGCTCCGTTTGGGAGTTACAATGCCACCAGCAGCACTGAAAACCCATTCAGAAGACACGCTTGCGAGTGGGCAAGACAAGTAGTTTAAAGCCAGGTTGGTGAGCTGTGGCCACAATTCTTTTTTCCCATGCCAATACGCCAATGGGTCAGAATTAACATAGACCTCTGTTGAGTCATTCAGATAGTCCTTCACCATCGACTCAAGGTCCTCATCCAAGGTTCCTCCACTTTGCTTAGCTCTTGCTGTGCCTCTGACCTTTTGAGAACCAAACCCACGCAGAGCTAGCCAATCCTCTTCAGCCTCCAATGTTTCTGTTGTGTCTCGTGCAGATGATCCGGTTGCCGGTGTCTTTAACGGCTGAGAGGTCACTTGTGCCACAGCCACAGGTGCAGAAGTGGATTGTTTTGACTGGGGATGGCCTGCTGATGTACTGCCATTTCCTTCAATTTTCAGCCGTTCTCTTTCAAACCTCTTGGCTGACAAGGCTAGCCAATGTTTGTACTTTGGAACATGTTCATCATCAAAAGGAAAGAATGCTTGGCCTGCCAGCGCCTTTTTGTAGCGTGGATCCAGAATAGTAGCACAAATGTAATGCTCTTCTGAGTGGATCTTTTTAAGACGTTCATCACCTTGTAGGAGCTCTAATAATTTCTCAGCCAGAAGCAAAGAGTCTTGGTTTTTTTCATCTTTTTCAAACACAGAACACACCTCCTTCAGTTGGTCCTCCAGCATGTACAACAATGGGATAGCTTTTCCCAAATTAGAGTCCTCCTTGCTGACTGCACGCGTGAAGAACTCAAAAGGACGAAGCATGCGTGTCAGGCTTTGAACTGTGTTCCATTGAGCCGCACCCATCCTCAGCTCCTCTGTACCCTCTGTAAGGAAATATTGATCGAGTTCCTTATACTGCTCATACAGACGCTCAAGCATGTAGAAGGTTGAGTTCCAACGTGTTACCACCTCCTGGTTGAGTGCTTTCACTGGCATTTGACGTTGATATAGCAGGCTCCTCAGCTGCTTCCGGGCCTTAAAAGAATGGCTGAAATGCTTGCACATTTTTCGGCAGGTGTCCAATACACTGTACGCTGCACTGCCTTTATTACCCAAGAATCTTTGGACAACCAGGTTTATACAGTGCGCCAAACACGGCACTCTGAAATAGTCACCGTCCCTCATGGCCTTAACTATATTGGAGCCATTGTCCGTGGAAACATAACCAACCTGGCGTTTTAGTGGGGACAGCCAGTTAAGGACCTTTGTGTTAAAGACACCCAAAATGTTATCTGCTGTGTGACGTTTCTCCAAACCAAACATGGCTAGTATTGCATGTTTCCGAGCAGCTTTAAAAACAATGTCCGTGTCAACACCTGCGTTTAGCTTTGCTTTAGCCCCTGAAAAAGAGACCCAGTGTGCAGTGATGCACATGTAATCAGCGCCTGCGCCACTGGTCCACATGTCTGTTGTCAGATGTATAGTGTGAACAGCACTCTTCTGCAAAGCTGCCCCAATCACCTTCAGAACATCTTCATGTAGTGCTGGAACCGCAACTCGGGCAAAATAGAACCGGCTAGGAACCTTCCATTTAGGGCAGAGCGCTGCCACTAATTCTAGAAAACCAACCCCTTCTACAAAAGAAAAAGGGAGAAGGTCCAGAGCTAGCATTTTAGCCAGCTTAGTGTTATACAGACGTGTCAGT
Organism: Lissotriton vulgaris; assembly: GCF_964263255.1. Lineage (NCBI taxonomy): Eukaryota > Metazoa > Chordata > Amphibia > Caudata > Salamandridae > Lissotriton > Lissotriton vulgaris. Next base: position 1,765,739,510 of record NC_141685.1, on the reverse strand, counting down.
AGGTGGTTGCGTTCATATTGCGCTTCTGTAAACAACATCTTTTTAATGTTGCCCTGGACCAAGGATTTACGGGATGATGATGATATCTTCGACCCAGTTACGCTCACTGATGAACTTTTCCGCATTGATGTCTCACTCTCTCCCACACTCTTAGTGTGCCTCACATGGGGTGTGCTGCTGACAGGGGTACTGGGTGTAAGTGAAGTGTTTGAATCGTCTTCTTCCTCCTCGTCATCATCAGATGAAAAATCAACGTTTTCATTACGTGCAATTCCGGCTTGCTTAAACGCCTCTAGGTGCGGAAACCATTGGACAGCGTGCGCTCTCTTAAGATGACCTCTCTGGCCTCCGGTACCATAGTTAGAACCAAGCTTACCACGACCAACTCGAAGCTTACAAATGCTACAAATGGCTACGTTTTCCATTTTTGGGCAAACACTAAAGAAGTCCCAAACTGGAGACTTGAAATGTCTTTGGGGGCCGGAGGAGGCGGCGATACTGGTGGTGGTGGTCCTGCTGCTAATGCCAGATGAAGTGGAGGATGTGGATTGCCGAACTTCAGTACGTTTTGCACTTTCACCACCACGAGGTCGAGGTGGGTACCTTCTTGCGAGGAAGAAATATGGAAGCGGTAGGTTTTGGTGAACTACTTAACTCCAAATCTAATGATTCCATTTCCATTGCCTCCTCGTCGACATCATCATCACGCTCAGCAGCTTCTCGGGATAGGGTCAAAATGTCTCTTTGCTGCATGCCCGGTGGGGCTGCAGTGACCTTTGTGATGACTGGCTCGTCGTCATCGTGAGAGGCTTCATCACCAGCAGTATCTGTCACTTCTTGTTGAGCCTCATCACAATCCATAGCTATGAGTTTTTCGACGACCTTCCTTTTACGCTTAGGTACCTTTGTCAGATCATGGTGTGCCTCACTGTCAGACCGCAGTTGTGGTTCCCAAGATGGATCACTTGCATCAGAAGGAGGTGGGCTTGAAGAAGATGTAGACACCCCCCTCGATCTTTTCCTTGCTAGGGATGTGGAAGACAATGAATGATAATCAGGAGGAGTGGCTTCCAATACCTCGGCTTCATTGTCGATTTCCTGATATGCCCCTACTTCGGGAGGAACAACTATTGTGGGCACTTGTGAACCTCCATGCACCTTTGCTTGCGCATCTCCTTTTGCTGCCTCTCCTTCCACATGTACTTGGGCGTGTACTTGCACATGGTGTTGTTGTTGCGGCTGTGGTTGTTCAACACTTGTCAGATGAGTTACAACAACCTGTGTTGATTCAGGGACATTGCTGCTACTTTCTTGCGATGAGCCAACATCACTGGTCGATGGTGATTGGAGAAGTACACTGACTGCCTCTGAAGCACTCAAGGGCTTTGACTTAAGTTGGCGTGGTGGTGGAGGCACTGAACCCAATGGAGCAGGGGTGCTGCTCCCAGCTTGGTCCCCAGCAGATCCTGCTGCTGCAGGCGTACTTTTTTTTTTGCTCCCAAAAAACGTGGCGGGTGGCACACCAGCCTCCTTGGTAACTTGCTTCTTCTGCTCCTTACTAGCAACTTTCTTGCTAGAGGAGCTACGGAGAACTTTTTTTGGGGCCATCTTCTTCAGAGCAGGTCAGACAGCAGGCCGCAGTTGCACGAATTGTAGAGTTGTCTGAGGCCAGACGTGACGTCGCGTGACGTTATGCTGCACACACACACCGCTGCAGGACTTCTTCCTGGCACTGGTGGTTCTCTTGAGTCTTGTGCACCTAAAAACAATGGAAGACAGAGGAACATCAGTTCAGTTATAAACCACAAAAAAAATCGAAAAACACTGCAAAATCAGCACAATCCCATTCCATCCATGCCCTCCATGATGTTTAAGTTCAAGACAGCCCACAGAAAGACTAGGCCCATGCTAGACTCAAATACCCTGCCCTGGTGAAAAGGCCACAAGTACAGCCCCAAAAAACAAAAATCACTGAAAAATCCGCACAATCCCAATCCATCCATGCCCTCCATGATGTTTAAGTTCAAGACAGCCCACAGAAAGACTAGGCCCATGCTAGACTCAAATACCCCTGGTGAAAAGGCCACAAGTACAGGCCCAAAAAACGAAAATCACTGAAAAATCAGCACAATCCCAATCCATCCATGCCCTCCATGATGTTTAAGTTCAAGACAGCCCACAGAAAGACTAGGCCCATGCTAGACTCAAATACCCCTGGTGAAAAGGCCACAAGTACAGGCCCAAAAAACGAAAATCACTGAAAAATCAGCACAATCCCAATCCATCCATGCCCTCCATGATGTTTAAATTCAAGACAACCCACAGAAAGACTAGGCCCATGCAAGACTCACTACCCTGGCCTGGGCATAAAGGTTGAAAAGTAGGCAAAATGGTTGCAGGCCTAACAACAAAGCCTGCATTCAAAATGGCCACTTGCCTCTCCCAGCACATGGCCAGTGCCTGTAGCAGCACTCAAAATGGCCACCAGCCACATGGCCTGTCCCTCCCCATGAACACCCCCAAAAATCGAAAAACACTGCAAAATCAGCACAATCCCATTCCATCCATGGCCTCCGTGATGTTTAAGTTCAAGACAGCCCACAGAAAGACTAGGCCCATGCTAGACTCAAATACCCCTGGTGAAAAGGCCACAAGTACAGGCCCAAAAAACGAAAATCACTGAAAAATCAGCACAATCCCAATCCATCCATGCCCTCCATGATGTTTAAGTTCAAGACAGCCCACAGAAAGACTAGGCCCATGCTAGACTCAAATACCCCTGGTGAAAAGGCCACAAGTACAGGCCCAAAAAACGAAAATCACTGAAAAATCAGCACAATCCCACTCCATCCATGCCCTCCATGATGTTTAAGTTCAAGACAGCCCACAGAAAGACTAGGCCCATGCTAGACTCAAATACCCCTGGTGAAAAGGCCACAAGTACAGGCCCAAAAAACGAAAATCACTGAAAAATCAGCACAATCCCAATCCATCCATGCCCTCCATGATGTTTAAATTCAAGACAACCCACAGAAAGACTAGGCCCATGCAAGACTCACTACCCTGGCCTGGGCATAAAGGTTGAAAAGTAGGCAAAATGGTTGCAGGCCTAACAACAAAGCCTGCATTCAAAATGGCCACTTGCCTCTCCCAGCACATGGCTAGTGCCTGTAGCAGCACTCAAAATGGCCACCAGCCACATGGCCTGTCCCTCCCCATGAACACCCTCAAAAATCGAAAAACACTGCAAAATCAGCACAATCCCATTCCATCCATGGCCTCCATGATGTTTAAGTTCAAGACAGCCCACAGAAAGACTAGGCCCATGCTAGACTCAAATACCCCTGGTGAAAAGGCCACAAGTACAGGCCCAAAAAACGAAAATCACTGAAAAATCAGCACAATCCCAATCCATCCATGCCCTCCATGATGTTTAAGTTCAAGACAGCCCACAGAAAGACTAGGCCCATGCTAGACTCAAATACCCCTGGTGAAAAGGCCACAAGTACAGGCCCAAAAAACGAAAATCACTGAAAAATCAGCACAATCCCAATCCATCCATGCCCTCCATGATGTTTAAGTTCAAGACAGCCCACAGAAAGACTAGGCCCATGCTAGACTCAAATACCCCTGGTGAAAAGGCCACAAGTAGAGCCCCAAAAAACAAAAATCACTGAAAAATTAGCACAATCCCAATCCATCCATGCCCTCCATGATGTTTAAATTCAAGATAACCCACAGAAAGACTAGGCCCATGCAAGACTCACTACCCTGGCCTGGGCATAAAGGTTGAAAAGTAGGCAAAATGGTTGCAGGCCTAACAACGAAGCCTGCATTCAAAATGGCCACTTGCCTCTCCCAGCACATGGCCAGTGCCTGTAGCAGCACTCAAAATGGCCACCAGCCACATGGCCTGTCCCTCCCCATGAACACCCCCAAAAATCGATAAACACTGCAAAATCAGCACAATCCCATTCCATCCATGCCCTCCATGATGTTTAAGTTCAAGACAGCCCACAGAAAGACTAGGCCCATGCTAGACTCAAATACCCCTGGTGAAAAGGCCACAAGTACAGCCCCAAAAAACGAAAATCACTGAAAAATCAGCACAATCCCAATCCATCCATGCCCTCCATGATGTTTAAATTCAAGACAACCTACAGAAAGACTAGGCCCATGCTAGACTCAAATACCCCTGGTGAAAAGGCCACAAGTACAGCCCCAAAAAACGAAAATCACTGAAAAATCAGCACAATCCCAATCCATCCATGCCCTGCATGATGTTTAAATTCAAGACAACCCACAGAAAGACTAGGCCCATGCAAGACTCACTACCCCTGGGCATAAATAAAGGTTGAAAAGTAGGCAAAATGGTTGCAGGCCTAACAACAAAGCCTGCATTCAAAATGGCCACTTGCCTGCCAGCACATGGCCAGTGCCTGTAGCTGCACTCAAAATGGCCACCAGCCACATGGCCTGTCCCTCCCCATGAACACCCGCAAAAATCGAAAAACACTGCACAATCAGCACAATCCCATTCCATCCATGCCCTCCATGATGTTTAAGTTCAAGACAGCCCACAGAAAGACTAGGCCCATGCTAGACTCAAATACCCCTGGTGAAAAGGCCACAAGTACAGCCCCAAAAAACGAAAATCACTGAAAAATCAGCACAATCCCAATCCATCCATGCCCTCCATGATGTTTAAATTCAAGACAACTTACAGAAAGACTAGGCCCATGCTAGACTCAAATACCCCTGGTGAAAAGGCCACAAGTACAGCCCCAAAAAACGAAAATCACTGAAAAATCAGCACAATCCCAATCCATCCATGCCCTCCATTATGTTTAAATTCAAGACAACCTACAGAAAGACTAGGCCCATGCAAGACTCACTACCCCTGGGCATAAATAAAGGTTGAAAAGTAGGCAAAATGGTTGCAGGCCTAACAACAAAGCCTGCATTCAAAATGGCCACTTGCCTGCCAGCACATGGCCAGTGCCTGTAGCAGCACTCAAAATGGCCACCAGCCACATGGCCTGTCCCTCCCCATGAACACCCCCAAAAATCAAAAAACACTGCAAAATCAGCACAATCCCATTCTATCCATGCCCTCCATGATGTTTAAGTTCAAGACAGCCCACAGAAAGACTAGGCCCATGCTAGACTCAAATACCCCTGGTGAAAAGGCCACAAGTACAGCCCCAAAAAACGAAAATCACTGAAAAATCAGCACAATCCCATTCCATCCATGGCCTCCATGATGTTTAAGTTCAAGACACCCCACAGATAGACTAGGCCCATGCTAGACTCAAATACCCCTGGTGAAAAGGCCACAAGTACAGCTCCAAAAAACGAAAATCACTGAAAAATCAGCACAATTCCAATCCATCCATGGCCTCCATGATGTTTAAGTTCAAGACAACCCACAGAAAGACTCAGTCCACCCACCACTGAGTACCCCTGGGCAAAAGGCCCCAAAACAGCCCAAAAATCGAAAATTCCAAAATTTTAGTTGCAGCAACTGTAATGCCCCAAACAAACTTACTTGTAAAATTTCTAATCCAACAGTGATCCAAAGAAAGTCAAAAAGGCCTCAAATCCAAAGATCCAGCAGCATCCACAAAAAGTAATCCTTCCAGCTCCAGATCCAAATGAAAAGTGACCAGGAGATGGACAAAGCACTGGGAGGAGCTTGCTGAACAGGAACAGGAAGTTGAAGACTGTGGGGCACTTCCTTCCTCCCACCCCCTCCCCCCTCCCCAAAATGGACTCCTCGCTAAAAAAGTGCAGGCAAATGTCAACCTAAGGAGTTATTCAGATAAAAATCATCATTTCAAGAAGGTTTATGCTGCTTGCTGGTGGATTTCTTGTGCAGAATTGCAAATTTTATATTTTCGCTTGTGCGAGATTCTTGCTGCTCGCCGCATCTCAAATCTCGCAATTGCGAAGTACCGCGAGACGTGATCTCGCCGTACTCGCGTTGACAAACTATCGCTGGCAAGCCGCGATGACGTAATCGCGCTCGCCAATTCCCGCGGGATCACACAGCAAGATCCAAAATGGCGCAGCACTCGCAAACTATCGAGAAAAACAACTCGGCAAACGATGATAAACGCCGCGCGCCGCAAAAATTGTATCACCAACGCCGCGCGCCGCAAAAAAAATCCGCTGCGTGCGAATTTGCGGATTTTGCGGGAAATTCGCAAATCTCGCGGATTGCGAATTTCCCAAAAATCCGCAAAATCCGCGAGCGTAACGGATTTTCCGCCCATGCTTACGTCTGACAAGGGAGCGCTGTTATTTCTCTAAGGGAAATTTCCACACTGTAAATAATACACCAGTGCTGGAACAAAGCTTTCTCTGTTATCTCTGTTCCTTTACATTTGAGGGTTCACTGTCCCCAACCTGGACATGGATTTACACACATGCCATAATCAGAATGAAACTCATTCTTTTTTTAAAACATATTTATTTGCATTTATAGAGAACAAAACTGAATTCAGTATACTGAAAAGAACCATAAACGAAAAGGCATGCGAGAAATGTCACCTCCTAACGATTACAACCATAGTATCATCTTAGTAGGCATAAGGAGATGATAATTCTATCTCGATACGCTTTTCAGTTCAGTATGTCCTTCAGGGTATGCCAGGGGTCCCATAACTTCCAACAAATTCCCAGGGAACACGGACTCACCGAGGCATAGGGTGGGGACAGATGCACCCCCTCGGTGTCTAACAATATCATGTCCTGTCACTGCTAGTGCCTTGGTTGCACAAAAGGAATATGCACATTTGTAGGATGTATTCCCATACCAAATACCCAGGGTCTGGAACTGTGGGTTAAGCATCAGGTACTCCCTGATTGCCAGGGACAACTTCTGCATGATAGCTCGCCAATCCTCCTGTGCTCAGGGCCAGTGCCAAAGAGTGTCCTCTCTGATTACAGGCCGGCAGGCAGAGATCACTGTCAATCCTTCTCATGCAGAAGAGTCTGGTCCTGTTGTAGTATGCCCTGTGCAAGAGCTTTAGCTGGATCATGTGGAATCCAGGGCTGGACTGGGAACTGAAAGCAGCCCTGGCAAATTTTGCCAGACCTGCCCCCGTCTGGCACGTAGTGAGCGAACGCAACTAGGGTGCCTGACCGCTACTAGGGGGGCTTGAGGGACAAGAATTTTTTTGAAAACGACAGACCAAAATGGTGAATTTTACAGCACATTTTTCATTACATATTCAAATTGTATCAACTTTCAAAGCACAGTAAATAGTAGTTGATGACCTTAAAGATCATCAGGTTACCCACCCAGTCATATGTACCCATAGACATTCTTTCAGAGAGCATCAACAATAGATACAAGTAGTGAATCAGAAGAGAACAAAGTAAAAGTGACACCAGCCCCAAATGGTGTGTAGCGAGCAAGCACAGTGAACAACCACTACTAGGGGGAGTTTGGAAGCGGTTGAAATTCTCCCCCCCCCCAAGAAAATTTGGGAGACAGAAAGGCCAAAACAAAGCATTTTTCAACACAAATTTTCATTACATATTAAATTGTATAAACTTTTAAAGCATCGTAAATGATTACCTTATAGAGCACCAGGATACCAAGTCATAAATCACAGACATTTCTACAGAGAAGACTACAAAATGAAATGTCGAGCATGATGAAACATGGATTTAAATATAACCAATTTATTCTTCATATAAAATAGCATGAAGACATTTAAAAACGCACTGAACTTTAAACAATTGTGCAAAGTTTCAGATTGAAAAGTGTACCACACCAAAGGATTGGTAGAGCGGTTCATCAAAATGCACAAGAGTCTGATGTGTGCTTTTGAAGGTCTATGAAAGAGGAGGTATAATAGCCTCCTGCACAGCTGCTTTTCACACCCTACCAGTGCCACAGAATAGTAATGGCTTCAGCCTCTTGTGAGTTACTTTTTGGCTGCCTTCTCAGGTGTCCGCCAGATCTTTTTCAAGGAGGGTTGGGAGAGCATTCTGGTATCTTTCACATGTGATGGGGTTGATTGTGATGGGGTTCACAAAAAGAATGCCAAACTCATTCACAAAGCTCGGAACAATCTCTGGGCCAGCCAGAGGCTCGTAAAATAATAGTATGAATAGAAAACCACTAGGTACAGGATGTTCATGAAGTGTTTATAGTGGAGTTAACCAAGATATGCATGTAGAGGCAAGGGGATATGTCCCTAGATTCTCTGAAAAAGCTCTGTTAGAACTGGCTATTTCTGGTAGGCTAAGGCTGACGCCAAAGCCAGGCAGAAACCACCCTCCTAGTCAGGGCAAGGAAGTCACACACCAAGATAACCCCTGCTCACCCCCTTGGTAGCTTGGCACAAGCAGTAAGGCTAAACTCGGAGGCAATATGTAAAGCATTTGCGCCAGCACACAACAGCAACAACATACTAGGCACACTACAAAAGGAACTCCACACAAGGTTATTATAAAATAACTTCTGTATTGTCAAAACACATATCAGATAAAAATCACACATGTACATTGTGCCAACTGGCACGGGCAACATTCATAAGGGATTATTTACAAGACAGGGCCACTGTCAGAATCAGATATAGCACTTCTAGAATAAGAAATAATAAACATAAAATGGTAATCACAAAGATCACAACCAGTATCCACTGGTAACAGGAACCAGGACCTTACTAGGACCACCTGTACTAAAAAGAACAACCACCTAAGAATAAAATACATTTAGGGGTATACACAAGAACACATTACCCATGATGCATGAAACACATTCAGAGGAGTAATAAAGAGAAACACATGATGCCTAAAACATTCAGAGGTGTTAAGAATAAAGCACATGATGCAATAAAATACATTCAGGGGTGCAGCGCAAGAAGACACATGATGCCTAAAACATTCAGAGGTGCAGCGCATGCAAAGAAAGACACATGATGCCTAAAAACATTCAGAGGTGCCAGAACACAATAGCGCAAAAATCATCATGATGTCTAAAAACATTCAGAGGTGCAGGAATAAGACATGATGCCAGAAATCACATTCAGAGGTGCCATAACCATACAATTGCGCAAAACTTACATAAGCCACCACCTGTGGCAGTCCCTAGGCCAACTGGCCTTGTTGGGGCTCAGACGCCCTGAGTCTCAATGTCAGGGTGCACTGCCATTCAGCGCCATTCTCAAGAAAAGAAAGCCTAAACGTAGCAGCTGGCACTAAGTGCTGCGCAGCTGTGAAGGCCTGGCACCACTGTGCCCTCTCTGTCCCACACAGGGACTCTCTCCTGAAATTGCGCCTAAACGGTGAGCTGCCCACTAATTGCTGGGCAGCTGAGAAGTCAAATCTGTGGCATGGGCTCTCAGTAGCCCTTGAACATCAACTGCGCCACACGGAGCCACACAGGCTCTGAAAACATGGCCCCTCGAGCCTCGCTGGGCTCGTAAATACCACTGCCCTCAAGAGCCTTACTGGGCTCTAAATAACGATGTGGGCCCTGAGCCTCTCATGGCTCTACACACGTTGGGGCGACCCACTGCCAACCGGGACCGCCCTTGAAGCCCTCATGGCTTGACTCACGTTGGGGCGACCCACTGCCAACTGGGGCCGCCCTTGAAGCCCTCATGGCTTCCCTCTGACACGGAGCGCGAGCTCGCGCTACTGGGGGGCGGGGGGGGCGGACACCGACAATGTGTCCCGGCGCCCCTCCCTTTCTCCTGCCCCACTCACCGGTCGGTCAGACGATCGCCGGTTCTCCTCCTCGGGGCTCTCCCTCCAGTCGGGGAGCCTCGCGGTGGGGGCAGGCACCGGTAATGTGCCTCGCGCCCCCTCCGCTCGTCTCTGCAGGCTGCTCCTCTCGCTGCAGGGCTCCCTCCGCTCACGGGGGCCCTGCAGACCAGCCGCCATCACTCTTCCTCCTTCCCTGGGCCAGGCTCGACCAGCCAATCCCGTCGCGGCTCCTGTGATGAGCCTCCAGCAGCACCCGGGAGTCAGCTAATAGCAGCGCGGCTCCCGGGACAGGCCAACGATGACGCTCCGCTCCTTCAGCCAATCACGGCACCATAACACGGATGACGCTGTGCCGCATGGGCCAATCCCGTCGCGGCGTTGGTGAGGGGGCTCGGCTCCTCCAACCAATGGGAGCGCGGCGGCTTCGTTCTCCGGCCCCGAAGCTCCGATCAGGACGGCACTTTGGGAAGAGACTTTCTGGCCCCGGGCAGCGGCGGTGAACAACACGGGGCAATGCCAGGTGGGCACCGGCTTCCATTCAATAGGAAAATAAAAGCGCTACTAAGCGCTTGGGCAAGATAAAGCGCTCCAAAGCGCTAAAGGGGCAAGAACACGCGCCCTGAAGCCCAGGATTAAGAATAAAGCGCTATCAGCGCTAAGAATCAATCTACAGCGCCCCCAGCGCTATAAGGACATCCAGAGTCCAGTAAAGTCTTCCAGGAGAGGCAGCAAAGTCCTTAGCAGTCCTGGCAGAATAAAGATGGAGTAACACAGCTCCCAGCAGGGAAAGTCCATCAGGAGTCCAGGGGCTGGGCAGGGCTCAGGGATTCCCCTGAGCCCCAGCAGCAGCATGCCCCTGGCAGATTCAAGTTAGAAACAAGAACATTTTGGAAGGGGACACAGCCCCTTCTTATACACAGAAAAGTCTTTGAAGTCTTTGTGTAGGCAGTATGAGAACCAGCTAGAACTGGTTATAGGGAAGTCCTGTCAGTATCAGGGACAGAGGTGACAGTCGCAGAGCGGGAGGTGGAGCCAGCTTTGTAGTCAGGCAGGCACAGCCCTTCACTATCAGGTGCCATCTCCTCCCACTTCCCTGGCAGCAGATGCTGCCTTTCATCCACGGGCTGACTCAGACAACCTCCTGGGCTCTCCAGCCCCTGTCACCCTCAAACCAGACAGTCAATCCACAAGCAGGCCCAGGCACTCCTGGACCAGGCTCACCAGCCAATCACACGCCAGACACAAATTACACAAATATACCAACTTCAAAAAGTGGCACTTCTAGACTAGACACAGTCATGCCGCATATACCATTTCACAGCATTCAGTCTCACGAGTTCTCTCATACCAAACTCGCCCCTGCACTCCCCACACATCAGGAACTACCATAGGCATACATATTCCCCATTCAATCCTATGGGAGGGCAGGTCACTCACCACACATACACAGAGAGCTCAAGCACTTTACACTGTACCACAGTGAAAAAGTGCGCAGAGGCCTAAAATCACCACCACCAGGTTCCAGAAACAGGCTAGGAAAAATCAAAAAGTCTCGGGGTGAACCTGCCCAAAGGGCCGGGTCCAACACAACCTCCTTCCAGCCAAAACGCAGGGTAGACTAATCACTCCACTGATGGGCTTCCTTGCTTTGGTTGACAAAACACGGACACGGTCCCGCACAGCAGGGACACCTTCGGGTTCTACGCCACTCTGAACCCACCTGGTTACCTCCAAACAATAACTCTCTGTCACAACTAGGATACCCCACTGGTACTCACTAGTCATCCACAGCCAGGACCAGGACGTAGGCCATCCAAATCACAGGTCCTAACCAATCCACAGAGTGGGGGGCAGTAGCCCCTGGCACACAATAGCCATTCTCCACTCTTCCTCAGTGTAGCTACAACTATCACTGATCCAACAACCTAGGGTCCACACCCCCAGGCTGACCAGAGGTCACGGGCAAGAATGCCCCACCCTACCTCTACTTCTGGGTTCCCGCACCCTCACAGGGAAGCATTCACCAGAACACAATTCTCCTACCAGATCAGGACCTCACTCCATCACTGGTCTACCACCTGGAAACTATTCCACTTCTGAGGTACAAAGCACACAGCACAGTTCCTCTTCAAGCAGGTGGGGGGACACAGCACACTGCAAAGTCCCCTTTCCTCTACCTTAGTGGAAACAACAAACTGCAGTTGAGCCCCAGACCACACAGCAAGGGCAGCCCGCTCAGTCTCTTCAGCTGATCCACTTTGGTAGAGATTCCTCTTGACCTAGAAGTTTCCTAATCTCCCAACCTAAGATCTAAACCCTCAGGTTGCACCGGGGTCAGAAGTAAGGACACCGTCCCTCTGCACCCCCTTCCAGTTCCATGACTACAGGCCCAGTATGTCTCAGGCTAGACAGAGCACACGCCAGCGGCGTATCAGCGACACACTCTCCTCCAGTACTCCCTATCACAGGGTAATTCTCAGTATGTCCCAGGCTAGACAGAGAACACACCAGCGGCGTATCAGTGACACACTTTCCTTCAGTACTCCTTCCAGGTCAGGCCACAACCCCAACCTGGCTTTCCTCCCTCCTCGGGGAACAACCTCCAGAGGCCCCACAAATGGTCAAGCACTCTAGACGGTCAAATGCTCAGCGAGCCAGGACTTCTGCACCCTCCACTTAGGAGCGGTACTGCCCAACACTAGGACCGCCGGAGTTCTGGTTACAGACACTCCCCGTCCTCTAGACAGAGGAAGATCCTCCTCAAATGACCTATGTACAGCTTAGGCCCCTGACCTGGTGCTCCCTTAGGGAACCCTCCAGGCCCTGAGATAGGGTTTCGGGCCAACGTGGGACACACCGTCCCACACTCACTCCGCCTCCACTGAGACAGGGCGTGAGCCCCTACACCCCAACCATACTACTGGGACCTAGCTGGGTTACACATGAACCTCTTTCCCTTCATAGGATCATCAGATACACAAGCCACTCCTTTTAGAATCACTTCCTAATGCCTCTGCAAGACATCTAGCACACTGCCAGACATCCACCTTCTTGTCCAGTGCCTCTGCAGGACCTCCTGCATACCACCAGAGGTACACCTCACGTGCAAGCTCCTTAAAAAAACTCACACCAACTCCTCCAGTTCAAGACACCACTCATTCACACACAACCCCCCCCCCTCGGACTGGTAAGGCAGTTTCTACCACCCCTGATTCCTCAACCTGACCACACGTGACACAGGTACCAAACTCTGGGAGCGGGGCGGGGAACAAATGTACTGGACACTATTAAGCTGCCACCACTGCATCCTACCACACTGGGGAATCTAGACACACACACTACACTCAGGGAACAACCACCCTCCTGAGCTAGCCATTTCTCCTCCACACCCCTTCTCTCTCCGATCTACCCACACACACACACATGGGGACAGGAACAGGGATTGGGCACTGGACCCAGCAAGGGATTCCTAAGCTATGGGAACCTCCCCCTCTACTGGCGTCCCGCCCTGTCACTTTCTCTCATCTGCCACTAAACATAAAGCGCAGGAACACATTTGAAAATGACACTTTGAGGAAAAACAAAAATCCAAAACAATAATCCCAAACATTTGACTATCTGAAAAAAATGGCAGAGTTTTGTAATGTAGCCAGTTGTCGCTGTGGCACTGCGCAAACACAAATCCAAATCCGCACCGCTGACCAACAATGTTAGAACTGGCTATTTCTGGTAGGCTAAGGCTGACGCCAAAGCCAGGTAGAAACCACCATCCTAGTCGGGGCAAGGAAGTCACACGCCAAGATAACCCCTGCTCACCCCCTTGGTAGCTTGGCACAAGCAGTAAGGCTAAACTCGGAGGCAATGTGTAAAGCATTTGCACCAGCACACAACAGCAACAACATACTAGGCACACTACAAAAGGAACTCCACACAAGGTTATTATAAAATAACTTTTGTATTGTCAAAACACATATCAGATAAAAATCACACATGTACATTGTGCCAACTGGCACGGGCAACATTCATAAGGGATTTTTTACAAGTCAGGGCCACATGGGACAATGTCAGAATCAGATATAGCACTTCTAAAATGAGAAATAATAAACATAAAATGGTAATCACAAAGATCACAACCAGTATCCACTGGTAACAGGAACCAGGACCTTACTAGGACAACCTGTACTAAAAAGAACAACCACCTAAGAATAAAATACATTTAGGGGTATACACAAGAACACATTACCCATGATGCATGAAACACATTCAGAGGAGTAATAAAGAGAAACACATGATGCCTAAAACATTCAGAGGTGTTAAGAATAAAGCACATGATGCAATAAAATACATTCAGGGGTGCAGCGCAAGAAGACACATGATGCCTAAAACATTCAGAGGTGCAGCGCATGGAAAGAAAGACACATGATGCCTAAAAACATTCAGAGGTGCCAGAACACAATAGCGCAAAAATCATTATGATGTCTAAAAACATTCAGAGGTGCAGGAATAACACATGATGCCAGAAATCACATTCAGAGGTGCCATAACCATACAATTGCGCAAAACTTACATAAGCCACCACCTGTGGCAGTCCCTAGGCCAACTGGCCTTGTTGGGGCTCAGACGCCCTGAGTCTCAATGTCAGGGTGCACTGCCATGCAGCGCAATTCTCAAGAAAAGAAAGCCTAAACGTAGCAGCTGGCACTAAGTGCTGCGCAGCTGTGAAGGCCTGGCACCACTGTGCCCTCTCTGTCCCACACAGGGACTCTCTCCTGAAATTGTGCCTAAACTGCTTCAGCTGCCCACTAATTGCTGGGCAGCTGAGAAGTCAAATCTGTGGCATGGGCTCTCAGTAGCCCTTGAACATCAACTGCGCCACACGGAGCCACACAGGCTCTGAAAACATGGCCCCTCGAGCCTCGCTGGGCTCGTAAATACCACTGCCCTCAAGAGCCTTACTGGGCTCTAAATAACGATATGGGCCCTGAGCCTCTCATGGCTCTACACACGTTGGGGCGACCCACTGCCAACCGTGTCCGCCCTTGAAGCCCTCATGGCTTGACTCACGTTGGGGCGACCCACTGACAACTGGGGCCGCCCTTGAAGCCCTCATGACTTCCCTCTGACACGGAGCGCGAGCTCGCGCTACTGGGGGGGTTGGGGGGGGGCGGACACCGACAATGTGTCCCGGCGCCCCTCCCTTTCTCCTGCGCCACTCACCGGTCGGTCAGACGATCGCCGGTTCTCCTCCTCGGGGCTCTCCCTCCAGTCTGGGAGCCTCGCGGTGGGGGCAGGCACCGGCAATGTGCCTCGTGCCCCCTCTGCTCGTCTCTGCAGGCCGCTCCTCTCGCTGCAGGGCCCCCTCCGCTCACGGGGGCCCTGCAGACCAGCCGCCATCACTCTTCCCCCAGCCAATCCTGTCGCGGCTCCTGTGACGAGCCTCCAGCAGCACCCGGGAGTCAGCCAATGGCACCGCGGCTCCCGGACAGGCCAACGATGACGCTCCGCTCCTTCAGCCAATCACGGCGCCATAACACGGATGACGCTGCGCCGCACAGGCCAATCCCGTCGCGGCGTTGGTGAGGGGGCTCGGCTCCTCCAACCAATGGGAGCGCGGCGGCTTCGTTCTTCGGCCCCAAAGCTCCGATCAGGACGGCACTTTGGGAAGAGGCTTTCTGGCCCCGGACAGCGGCGGTGAACAACACGGGGCAATGCCGGGTGGGCACTGGCTTCCATTCAATAGGAAAATAAAAGCGCTACTAAGCGCTTGGGCAAGATAAAGCGCTCCGAAGCGCTAAAGGGGCAAGAACACGCTCCCTCAAGCCCAGGATTAAAAATAAAGCGCTATCAGCGCTAAGAATCAATCTACAGCGCCCCCAGCGCTATAAGGACATCCAGAGTCCAGTAAAGTCTTCCAGGAGAGGCAGCAAAGTCCTTAGCAGTCCTGGCAGAATAAAGATGGAGTAACACAGCTCCCAGCAGGGAAAGTCCATCAGGAGTCCAGGGGCTGGGCAGGGCTCAGGGATTCCCCTGAGCCCCAGCAGCAGCATGCCCCTGGCAGATTCAAGTTAGAAACAAGAACATTTTGGAAGGGGACGCAGCCCCTTCTTAAACACAGAAAAGTCTTTGAAGTCTTTGTGTAGGCAGTGTGAGAACCAGCTAGAACTGGTTATAGGGAAGCCCTGTCAGTATCAGGGACAGAGGTGACAGTCGCCCAGCGGGAGGTGGAGCCAGCTTTGTAGTCAGGCAGGCACAGCCCTTCACTATCAGGTGCCATCTCCTCCCACTTCCCTGGCAGCAGATGCTGCCTTTCATCCACGGGCTGACTCAGACAACCTCCTGGGCTCTCCAGCCCCTGTCACCCTCAAACCAGACAGTCAATCCACAAGCAGGCCCAGGCACTCCTGGACCAGGCTCACCAGCCAATCACACGCCAGACACAAATTACACAAATATACCAACTTCAAAAAGTGACACTTCTAGACTAGACACAGTCATGCTGCATATACCATTTCGCAGCATTCAGTCTCACGAGTTCTCTCATACCAAACTCGCCCCTGCACTCCCCACACATCAGGAACTACTATGGGCATACATATTCCCCATTCATTCCTATGGATGGGCAGGTCACTCACAACACATACACAGAGAGCTCAAGCACTTTACACTGTACCACAGTAAAAAAGTGCGCAGAGGCCTAAAATCACCACCACCAGGTTCCAGAAACAGGCTAGGAAAAAGCAAAAAGTCTTGGGGTGAACCTGCCCAAAGGGCCGGGTCCTACAAGCTCATTAAAGGTAATTATTTTTTAATGATAAAGGTGTCCCTTAAGAGTGAATTCTATACTTTTATGCCAACATGCTCAAACCATACCACAAGTGGGAACAGCTCTCATTATCAACTTAGATGAGAAAAACTGGCATCAAGTATCTGACAGAGTGCAATTCTTAATTAGGGTGCCTCTCCAAGACATTATCTTTGACACGTGGTGTTACACAGTGGTCCAGCACGCCATAGACCAGTGTACACCTAGTTGGTTTAGTCTAAGGCATGTAGGATGCTAGACAAGATGCTGGAAGTGTATCAAGATTCAAGTCATCGAGATGCTGACTTTAGGTGTGAATTGCGCTTGCAGAGCCTCTTGCAAAGCCCGGAGGAGCTGTGTCAAAGCAGGAGTCTAGAGACCTTTGCTTCTGTGTGGTTCACAGAAGACTCAATATGTTCATGAAAACAGACGTGGACCTTTCCTCAGAGCTCACAAGCACATTTATGAGTTAGAGTCTGCTCATACTCGAAGCACCAATAAAAGCAAGGTGTTGGTCTTTGTTTAGCATGGCTTCAACATCAGCGAATATTTCACCTACATAGACATAGGACTGTGTGCAGTCACACTTGGTTAGAGCACGCGGTACACCTTGTTGCCTGCACCAAACAAAGTAAATCTCTCTGTGAAAGCAAATGAATGTCAGATTGGCCAGACCTCTGCGGTGCATCCTTGTCACCAAGTAGGTGGAAAGATACAGACTCAAGGCCAAGATTTAGGTAGAAACTCCAACTACCAAGATTAAGGCCATCATTGTCTGGAGACCCCACCACCAAGGAGACTAGGCACCATCTGATTGCCTATATACCCCTTAATATAGAGCACTGTCCACCCAGTGTTTAAAGGTTGCCATATACTAGTCAAGTTATGCCTATTATCTGATCCATTCAATATAGCAGCTTCCACTTTGAAGTTGTCCATGAACCGTATCACTATTGCCTATTACTGTTAAGGTGTCCATTCATATCCAAACTGTGTTTAACCATGCCCAGTCTTGCAATCACCACACCTGCAACCACCATACCTTTATGTTCCCTTGCCATTGACTCCTCTCACCCCAAACAAATCTAACAACAGGATGGTATCATCGGCCGACACTAGAGTGATCTTGACATTTTTAAAAACTGCTCCTCAGAACCCCACCAAGTCCTGACATATGGCAAACGTGCACATAACATCTGGATCATCTATGGCACATGAAAAATACTTGTGTGCTTTCCCTCTCCCTCGCAACAGATTTGACATATGTGTTGTACTTGAATTTTCAGTAGTACTTGTTTTTTTCCGACCTCTGTGAACCTTTGTTTGGTGCAGTTAATGGTCAGCAGCAGCAGTACTCGCAAAATTGTTCCAGCAGCAAGGAGAGTACAAACCGGCACTCATAGGAGCAACACCGAATACTATAGAAAGCAAAAAAAACTGCAAGCAAGTACATCGTGTAGGGAGCAACAGTGAGAGTGTGAGCCGACATGCATTACAACAAGGAGGTGGCGCAAGTCAGCGACAGCGAGTAGAGACCAGCAGCACCCATTGGAGTTAACAGCAGAGCAATGAAAGCTTGAGACTATACTAGACAACAGTAGCAAAGTGCAGGCTCTGAAGTGTTATAGGGAAAAACTTGAGTTTACAACCTGTCATGTGCTACAGGATGAAACAAGACAGTTCAAGCTTTCTTATACTAAAGAGAGAAACCCAGGATTTCAACCTCTCACGCAACCCGTCAAGTGAGAAAGGAGAAATGTTTTTTCTATTTACAAGGGCGAAATGAGAGAGCAAACTGTCACTTCGTTTCATGAAGCTTTATTTGGTACATATAAAATGACCATAAAAGCACAGCAAAAAGAATCATACATAAGATAAAAATACATCAGATTTCAGGGCAGAGAACAACAGAACGTTAAAGACATGGTTCTTAAAAACACATACTTTTCCTGACATTAATACACTGGGTTAAAAACGTCGCAGTATAAAAACAGATATCAATAGATTGCAGGTTAAAAATTCAACTCATTGCCTGGTTAACTGTACGTACGCCATATTTAACAAACATAGGTTTCAGATAGGCAGTACGAAAATTCATATACAGTTTACAGAAAAGTAAAAAGTGCAAGGTGCTCTGTTTAGATACTTCCTGTGATTATGCAGACACTCGAGTACCATAGCGGAGAATCAAGATATACCGCTATTTACAACTCCATCCCGAGTGCATGAGGGTTTTTTACCAAGGGACGTACCGAATACCTGAGGAATCCAGGTTGGCAGGACAAGTGATCCACCCCCCTACTGATTGAAAGATTTGAACCAAAGGAAACTGGATGGATCAGAAATTTCCTTCTCCCCACCTCCATTGATTGAAGAAGCTCTGTTTAGATACGCCACCACACAGACATGGCCCTAGCGGGTGTCTTTTCAGATTCGGCAGGGCCACTAAGTGATGTGCTACTCCAAACCTTAGTCTGGTCAGCACAAACTTGTGGGATGGCCTTATCACCCAAACCAGATAATTGGGGAAAACTCCAATGGTGAGATAGCTATTATAAAACATAACAGTAGATAGAGATCCATAGGCTAAGGACGCTTCCTTGTTGTAAAAGCCAAGAATTTTGTTTTCAGCTCTATTTTGGGTATCTGGGATGCTGCACTGGGATTAATCAAGACATTTAAACTAAAAATCTCTGAAAAACAGACGACAATATATTTTAACCAGGGTATATTTAGATGTTTATCCAGCGAGATGCAATCCTCAATAATTGATCTGTTAAAAGATTTTTCTTCCTGGAGCCAAATTGACCGCCAAATCATAAGTGGCCTCAGGGATAACAGATCAGTTAGAAAATTGGAATCCAGTTCCCGATGGATTAGCTCAGTGGGAGCAGAGGTTGGTAAACACAGGAGCTTTTTTAAAAAAGAGTTTTCATCCTGCTGCAAGTGACGGTCACTTCTGTGATCCCACACACCTGCCCCATAAAGAGCGAATGTAACGTATCTTGCTTGTTAAATCTTAAGCATATCCCTGGTGCGTCTATCCCCCACCTTTGCAGCAAATCTAAAAACACCATGGGCACTTTTGGCCATTTTAATGCGGATATTGCTGAATTCATTGGACCATTTTCTATCCTTGGAAAAGGTTATACCAAGGTAACAAAACTTATCTACTTGTTGCACCTTTTCTTGATCTATAAAATAGGCATTTAAAAATTTACTTTTGGCCCCGCACGTCATGGTGTGCATTTTCTTCTTATTAATAATCAGTTTTCTGTCTTTAATAAAGACAGAAAATCTATGGAGCAGACGCTGTAGTCCCAAAGGAGTTCTAGAGAGCAAAACAGCGTCATCGGCATATAATAACACCGGGACTGGTACACCCTTGATCTGGGGGGCATCTGCCTTAGCATTTTTTAAGATTGTATCGATTCCGTTGGTAAATAGTATAAAAAGTAGGGGGGCCAATACACAGCCCTGTCTAATCCCTCTCTTGACGCTGACTTTTGAGGTGCATTCACCTTTTGCGCCGTAACGCACAGATGTTTGTAATTTCCCGTACAACCTTGCTAGGAAAAAGATGATACCCTCAGGTGCTCCTAGCTCTAACAGGGTTGGCCATAAAATACAATGGTCAACCATGTCAAAAGCGCTACTTAGGTCTGCAAAACAAAGGTACAGAGATCCTTGTTTTGCTTCGGTAGATTTCCGGTTAAATAACTCAAGGTTTATGCACTGATCGAGAGTACCCCGACCCTTTCTAAATCTGTACTGGCTATCGGCAAGGATTCCCTCTTGCTCGGCCCATTCCTCTAGCCTGGCCAGCATGACTCTGCTCATGATCTTAACTGAGGAGTCAAGAAGGGAAATGGAGCGATAATTTTTCGCTTCGGACCTACTGCCCTTTTTATATATTGGGATAATAATAGATTCCTTCCAATGTTTTGGGGGCCTCAGTGCATACTGTGGCGTTAAAAACAATGGCCAAGAGAGGGCTCCATATCTCAGGTGCTGCTTTATAAACATCAACGGGCACCCCTTCGGGGCCCTGGGCTTTCCCCCCCTTACTAGCACGTATGGCGAGTTCAACCTCACTAACCGTGATGTCCAATGGTAGAACAGTCCACCTACTAAGGTTGGGATCTACACAGCTGTTTGTATCAAAAATGTTTGAAAAATTAGCAACCCAGTCTCCACTTGAGACATTTGAGGTTAACTCTAGTGTATTTTCTCCCTTCAGAAAAGGCGAGTTAACAGTAGCCCAGAACAGGGTACTGTTAGATAATTCAGCCGCTTGGTTAGGAGAGTCCCTGGCCAACTGCTGTAACTCACACTTCCTTCGTTTCAGAGCATGCTTATATTCTGTTCTTAAATTTCTTAGGTTGTTAATGTCCCTTGGCCTTTTGGAAAGTGTATATTTCAATTCAGTTAAAAGGCTAGTGCACATATGGTCAAACTAACCAGGACCGTTTCTTCTCTGAGCCCTTTTGGGCCTGGTGAACCTGGCATCAATTGATTCATTAATATCTTTAAAAGAGACTAAAACCTGCCCGAAGTCGGTGCTATTGTCAAGAATGAAGGTAATATCAACCAAACAGTCCCTGACGATAGCACCGATTAGTTCATTAGCTTTGTCCCCCGCCCATCTTAATCTTACTCCATTTGGTCTGTGTGGTTCCACATTAGTGACTGTAGTACTCATATTAACGGGACTTCCACCCCAAAAAGTTGTTATCAGGATTATACAATTATGATCACTTATAAAAGTTTCTTCGATCCTAGGAACAGCACACTAGAAATAATCTTAGAAGAGATGATCACATGGTCAATGACCGAACTAGTGTGCCGGTTCTTAAAGGAATAGTTTCACCATTTTTATCTTTTGCAAAACCCAGAATTTCCAGATCATAGCAGCCCATGAGTGAGTGTAATGCCTCACCATAGCTGTTGTGACCAAAATGCAAGTCATCGAATCCGGCGTTGTTTGTGAACCCACAGACTTTTTGTGTTGAGAATTCACATAATGGAGTATTAAAATCACCAACCCATATGAAATCAAAAGAAATATTTACTTCTAAAATTAGATTTGCAATGGCACTTGCCAGATCATGTACTACGGTTACCCTGGAGCTGTCAAAAATATTATTATAGTAATTAACCAGTAGAATATTACGTCCTAGGTCCTCATATAACCAAAGGATCTGCACATGTGCTCCCACAGCTATGTACCTTTTAACTACAATCGGGCGATAAATAGAAACTAATATCAATAAACCACCTTTAGCTCTACCTGGGCCAGCGCCATACTCCGGCAAGTTGTAAGAGACGAACCCCTCAAAATTGATATCTTCCCTGCACCACGTTTCTTGAAAACATAAAATATCATAGGTATTGATAAGATCCAGCCAACCTAGCACATTCCCCTTTGACTTCAAACCGGCGATATTCCAGCTAGCAATTGTTATCCCTTTACCATTTCTTCCAATAGTATCTGATATCGTTGTTACAATATTACTATTTTCCTCCCTTTGAGTTCCACTTGATAAGACCCCAAGGTTGTGGATCTGATCTAGGTTGTCCACCCGGTTCTGCTTATGGCCCACATGGTTTTCACTTGTCTCAGTTACTAAGGTATCTGTGATCTCACACAGGGGGGGCTCATGAATCTGGGGAAGTCAATCATTAGAGTCCAAGCTATTTAGAGCATGAAATCGATTTTGCAATGGGATAACCAAGCCAGGCCGGTAAATAAATGGAAATTGCCTGGTACTATTGCTATCATTAGGGGGATCTTTGATAAGATGGCTATAAAAATAACCAAGTGGACGGGCACAGACAGTATTATCAGTAATCGGTAAGGATGCAGCTCTTACCAAAACAGTAGCAACATGTTGGGGGTGTTTAAAATTGATAATAACACAATCACCCCTGCAATTCTTGGTGGAGTTTCCAATCCAGTTGACCCTTCTAGTAGTTAATATTTGGTCGGAATAGGCAACTGGGAGCCCACATTGCCTATGCAACCATGAAACTGTTTTGTTTTTTAGAGAGTCATGTGTTTCTTGCTGGGGTTGGGCCGGTAGGCGGAAAATTAGTTAAGACAACCACATAAGGAGCACAATCAGGGGGAAGGTTAATATGATGCCTTCTCTTCACTTCTGTCCATCCTTATTTGCTCTCAGCTACTGAAGAAGCCTTATTTTCCTGACTGATTCTTGGTGGGCTATCTAGTAGGACTGTCTCGTTAACACTATGCCTCCCCTCAGAAGGAATTTTTACATCTTTGCTCACTCTTGGGCCCTTCTCGTTAATCTTATGCTTTCCACCCAAGGCAATGTAGCTATCCAAAAGGCCCCCTAATCTGGTCACTTCTGCTGAGATCAAATCTAATTTAGCCACCAAGGGTTTAATAATGCTTTCTACCTTGGCATCAATGAGGCTAACCAGGAGGTCTAATAGCTCAGTGTTCAGTTTAGCTGTACCTTCCTTCTCCGGGGCACACTTTTCGCCTACTATATTTTTAGGGGGGGTTGCTGCTCTTTTTTTATTCCGATTACCCCCACGTTTACTTGGTACTTTCCTACAAGCTCTAACTAATCTACGGGCCGGGGAAGCCTGTACTGGTGTGTGTGGTGTGTCGGAGGAGTTATATTCCATCACAACCTGATTGGATACAGCTACAACTGGTACCTCATTGTTTATAATATCCACACTTTCTGCTTCACGACTATCATCTAATGCAGATACGCCTAAAAAAGTCGACAGAGTTGGGGGGCTACCACGGCCCAGTGATAATCGCCGGTCATTATTAATTTTCTTGACAACTTTAACTAAATAATTATCCATTGTGGCAGGCACTAAGGGGTTTTTCACAGTTTTCTGTTTAGACATCGTAGAGCCGTCAGCAAAGTACACAATACTTATGTTAAAATCCAAAAGCTATCATGAAGAAAAAGCAATGGAGCAAGGAATTAAAACAAATATAACAAATTAGAGTCCTTAGGACTTAGAAAGTATAAATGTCTCACGAAAAAAGGGGGTAGGTGGCCCAATCAGCAACGGCCAGGGTTTGGGGCCCAGCCTCGTCCTGACCCGGACTGCCACAGACTGTCCCACCCTTGTCCCGGGCTTTTCCCGGCGTCGCCCGCGCGCGTCCCGCGACGCGGGAGGAGCAGCTCTCCTTTAAGCGCCTCCGGGCGCGGAAGTGGGCATCGTCAGCCGTCCCCCAACAAGCAGGGCACGCTGGGAGTTGTAGTCTCCCCTGTCTCCACGCTCGGCGGCCGCGAGAGATCTGCGGCGGCGATGGAGGAGAAGCGCAATGTCAGCAGCCCCTGGTCCGCGGACCTGCAAGCAGTTCAGGCAAGTTTAGCCCCAAACAGCGTGCGAGAGCCCCCGCTCCCTAGCAGGAGCAGCTCTCCTTTAGGCGTCTCCGGGCGTGGAAGTGGGCGTCGTCAGCCGTCCCTCGACAAGCAGGGCTCGCTGGGAGTTGTAGTCTCCCCTGTCTCCACGCTCGGCGGCCGCGAGAGATCTGCGGCGGCGGTGGAGGAGAAGCGCGATGTCAGCAGCCCCTGGTCAGCAGACCTGCAAGCAGTTCAGGCAAGTTTAGCCCCAAACAGCGTGTGAGAGCCCCTGTCACTTATTACAGAGGCAAATAGGTGTTTGCACACTGGCACAATTATATTCAGGAAAGTAAAGGTGCACGCTGTCACTGAACATGCTTCCTTTATTATTTAGAACTCTGACAAACCACACTTCATTTCACAAAGTCCTCAGAACATGTCTTTTAGCAGCTAAATGGGTTGTGCTTTCTCCTTCTGTCCTATGTCCTCAAGCTCTGTATGTCTTATACATCTACAATGAATTATTTCAATCATCCATGGGGAGAAACAGATGAGCGCGCCTTGAAGTCTAATAGAGACACAATGAGTGTATGCATCCTGTTACACGTAGAGTAAAAGAAGAGGATACATGCTTACACTTTGAACAGAGAGACGATGTCGATAAACATGTCAGAAAAACCATCCTGATGATTACATTTCAATTTCCGCTGATTGCTGTGTTTTTCCTAGTTCCGTCTTTCACACCCACCTGCTAAAAATTTCTTTTTAGCACAGTAGTGCTGTGCCGCCCACAGCCCATAAACCAGAACTGGCCCCTGACCACAGCAAACAAACAAATACACTCACCTGCGCTGCGGGCGGCAGACAGGGGAGATTAAATTACGGGGTACGGATGTCTTTCCTGGCTGTCCTGCTCTGAATGCCTGCCTCGACCTCCCCCCAGTCACGCCCACTTCCCAATGCACATGAGCATCACTGTAGACCCCCACCCTACAAAAAACAGCGGCGCCACGGAGGCGGTGACATATGTGTCCTGCACGTATCTTCAACAACAAAACATCATCATGGTCGGGTGACAGGAGGTGAGGTCAGGTGGTGACGTAGTGTGTAAGTGTAATACATTAATGAGTAGGGCCACAGGGCCAGGCAGCGGCCTGGCTGCTCCCTGATCAAAATGAAATAATTTATCTGAAATCGGCGGGGCACCGCAGCTCACACCAGGCCTCTCAGACAGCCAGGCGGCCTGATTGTGCTTAATGTACTGCTGTAAGCACTGTGTTCTGCTGTTGGGGCCGATTTGGACCAACCGTGACTGTCCAAATTGGCCCCAACAACAGAACCTGCCCCCTGTCACGAGAACCAGCCCCCACTCCATCCAGCCTACCAGGGGATTGCCCAGTGCCCGGAATGACCAGACCGGCCCTGTTGGATTCCCATCCTTATGGCCGCCATCTTACAGTATCAACATCAGTATCAGTATCTTCCGAGCCAAACTCAAAACCTGGCTCTTCTCTGGACTCTGATTTTACCCTTCTGTTCTCCTTGCTCTATGCTCCTTCTTCTCCTCTGGAGGCTCAGGTTCTAGCGCCGGGACACCCCTTCGGGGGTAGCTGTGCGCTCTATAAACTACATAAATAAATAAATAAATAAACATGCCTCACCCCAGACGCCATTGTCCAGGATCCCCATATCCTCTTCCAATTTAACCCTCTGGCTGGATCAGGAGATGAAGGCTGTGAGTGAGCGTAGTGCTATCAATCTGAGACATGGCATGTGTAATCAAGTGAGCCCCCAGGACTTTGCACTCCAGAGAGGTCTCTTCTGCTATGTCCTGCAGTAAATCAGCATAGCAGTGTAGATCTGGAGATATCTCAAATACTGGTTCCCTCAAAGGTCGGAAAGCCTCTGTAGTTCAGCAAAGATGTTCAATTAGTCACTGTCAATATATCCCTCATTTTGAAGGTACCCAGAAAATCCCATTTGCGGTGGCCCTCCACTTTCTGAAGGTCTTTCAGTCTCCCACTGGGGGGCCTCCAGTGTCACTCTGTTCTTCCAACCCAATTTGTGCATCATCGTTCTCCAGATTTGAATCACTAGGGCCGTCAAGGCAGAACTCTTATCAAATATCCCCTACAGTAATCGTATGTAACTCCTTGTCCTTCTGCCTGCAATAGCTGCAGGGCGTAGGTCCAGCCATTTATGGCCAACAATTAAAACACCAGTAGTAGAAAAGAAAGTTCGGAAGTGACAACCCCCGTCCTTGGGTTTTTCTGGTCAATGTGGACAAGGCTATCTTTGGGACGCCACATCTCATAACGTTTTTTTCACCTCGTCCATCAGAAGGAGAAGCTGCAAGGAACCCCAAAGGGGAAGTACTGTAGAATACATAGGAACTTGGGTAGATATATCATTTTGTAGAGGGCCATCCTGCCTAAGAGCGACAGGGCTGGCAGCCCACCCGTGTCCCTCTTGTACTCCTCCAATATTTTGTCAAATTGCAGCTATGAAATAATGCTTGATTAGATATCACATATATTTCCAGATTGGTAAACCCTGTTGGTTCCCATGTCAGGGTGCAGTCCCATTCAGGTGCAGGCTTTCAGTGGGTATAATACAGATTTACATCAATGTATCTAGACTTCTGAATAGTCAGCAAATAATCTCAGGATTTTGAGGACCTTTGGGACTGAATGTTCAGGGTCCACCTGATGTAGTAGGATGTCATCCACATATAGGGATCTAACTTTCTCCCACTCTAGATCCCAACGTAGACACCGAATCAGAGCATTGTGTCACACCCTGGTCACCAGTGGCTCTATCCCCACTGCAAAAAAAGCAGTGGGACAGCAGACATCCTAATCAGAATGTGCCCGAGATGGTACCATTGACCTTGACCCTGGCATGTGGTTCGTTATACAACAGCTTCACCCACACCAGGAAAAAAAGGCCAAAGCTCATTCTCTCCAGAATTGCCCAAAGGTTATGGTTATTTGAACAAGTCGAATGCCTTTTTGGCATTCAGGGCTATCAACACCGCTGGTTAGCGTATGAGGTCTCTATGAGCCAGACATCTGAACCGCAGTCCAAGATTATGCCTAGTTGCCCTATAGGGCATAAAGCCTGTTTGGTCGGGAGCTATCAAGGTTTTGACACTCTGACTCAGCTTGTGGGCCAATGAAACTAATTCGAAAGAATGTTGGGTTAACATACTCCATCACTGATCTCTAACATTAAATGCAGGAGCCTTTCTTATTGGGTCAAAGATGGACTCTTTATGGAGCCATCGCTTGCTCTGATCACTTATTCCTCTATCTGCGCAGACAGCAGAGCTATTTGTCATATGTCAATCAGTGAAGCTGTCCTTCACTTAACAGAGCAACACATTACTTTCACTATCTGTGGCAGATTAATCTAGCACTCTGCTGTCTGATATCTCTGTCAGTGGAGTCAGCAAATGTATCCCTCACCTGTCTCAGAGAGAGCACAGCTGCCTTTTGACTGAAGTAAAAGCAGAGATACGCTGCAAGCTTCACACACAACCTCATTAAAAAGAAAACCCACTAAACAATAGTGTAGCAAGGGTGGTATCGACCCTAATTCAAGAAAAGAAATGGGCCACTCTGTTACAAATTAGCCAGGAAAATACTGTCATAATTTGAAAACTCCAATCCTTTTGGCAGAAATGGTAATGCTTCTACCGCACAAGTGTACAATCTCAAAGTGCAATTAGTTGAGTCTTTAAACCCCAGGATCGAACTACCTTACAACCCCCAATTCATATATAAACAATCCCTCAACGTATGAGCATTCAATAAGTCAATTTTATTCAATGATTATTCACCAAAATGGTCAAACGGCAAACATTTCAAAGGTTCATGATGCTGTGGCATTATCCTTGATCATAGGCCATTCAATAAGGAAACTCAGATGTTGTAAATGTAAAATATATATCTTCAAGCTTTATAATTAATATCTTCTTCTTTAAAAACAATAACAACCCAAGCAATGTATTTCGTCCCCACAAGTGAATTCATCAGGGCAGTGAAGTGACATATAGAACAAATTTTACATACAACTCCTGTTTTCCAATATTGCCCACATCCCCTAACCATCATCAATAGGACTATTTCATTATACTACTCCATTTCATGCTTATCTCCAGCATAGAATATCTATTATTCATATACGTATGACCTTATTTCATACAATCATTCTTCATATTGCATCATTATACATTATTTGATATTTTATGAAAGTCAATAACATCATCCCAAAATATCTGAGGTCTAATATCCATATATACCATGTCCACATATTTATCTGTCTAAAGAGACATGAATCCGCATTATTACACAAAATTGATAGCTTCCTATTAAATTCAACATCATTGTGTGTCATAACCTGTATGTACACATCTATACGTTCCTGAAGTATCAAATCACATTGTCTTTTCCAAACCTCGGTTTATATTAAACCATTCCTAACCTTATTTCACATTCAACCCCTTGTGTACGATAGTAGCGGTACTCACATAGTCTCAAGCGTGTTCCTTCAAATGTAGTGTCCTGGACCAGTTCTCAGCCAGTCTTAGAAACAATAAACAGGTATCCCTAAATCATGTGTAATAAACATTGAGGACTGACTTTAATATTCTTAAATCCATATGTACAAACCATAAATCCTGTAATAACATTGATCGTATGGAAATTCACTTGTGTATCAGAACAATATGTATATAATAAAGCACTGAGTAATCTCCCTATTACAATCTACAGCCCCAAAAATTGTACTTATACTCCCAATGTCCCAATCACGTCATAACTTGAATCTGTGACAATATTGATAGATATGCCCTTGCCACTATATAGTTGACATTCACATGAGTTAGGTTGGAAAGCCACCAAACCCACACCAGTCTAACTGAACAACTCTGTGAAGACAACCCACACCCTACAAATCACCTACTTATACCAATCTGGTTTGGAAAAAATCCTTAGCAGAGAACCTCCACTGGATGAATCATAACTACAGCTGATTTTTGAATAATGTGGAAAAAGGATAAGGTATTGGCAGACAGTTCACTGTACAAATATCATCAGCATCACATAACATGCAGTGTTAGGTTTGCATGCTGTGCCTCATTCTGTGCTTGGTGGCAATGAGGTCGAAATATATATTTTGTCATGTTGAAATGGAGGTATTTGAATTTACTTTCCTAACGGTGAGTTGGAGTATTTTTGTCCAGGAGCCATTACAGTGAAAATATCTTCTGTGAAAGTAACTGGGAGACCTACAGGCAGCCAGTCCACGCTATTGCTTTTATTAAAAATTAATTTAGTTAGCTCTGACTGCTCCTTTAGCGATGCTTTATAGTCACTTAATGAATATTTTTTTCCTTTTTTTTTTATTGTTTTTAACCAGGAGTCACTTTACAGAAAAAAAAGAACAGATGGGAATATCAGAACATAAATAAATAAGTTATACAGCAATTGATACAAAATGAACAAATAATCAAATAAGGAAGCATTGGTTTAGACAGAATGAGTATAGATACAACAGTAAATACTTAGGCCGGATAAGTTAAATACATAGGTTTTTGAATTATCCAATACCGCTAGTAATAATGCTGGCTTTCCATCTATTGATTGGACGCCAGAGTGTTTCTCCGTGCACCCTAGATTTAACTCCTCTTGTTTCAAATATAGCAATTTCATATCTATATACCGCTAAAAAACGCGCTAACCACATCTGAAAACTTGGTGGATCTGCTTCTTTCCAACATGCGGACAAAATTAGCCTTAATACTGCTGTACCTATAAAAATTAATCTTTCTTCAGGTTTAGTTAAATTTAAGGAATAGTCATGACCTAGTAAAAACAAAGTTTCTGATTCTGGTATTTTATGACTAAATACCTCTTCCCAAAAGGATAGTATCATATTTTTGATCAGCATTAGGTCAGAACAATTATAAAACATATGGGTAAGGGTTGCCGGTCCTTGGTTACATCTAGGGCATAAATCATTCTCACGTTTACCCCACGAAAACAATTTAGCGGGAGTAAAATAAAGATCAAATATGGTTTTATAAAGCTGTGCTTTAAGATTGCTTGCAATAAGTAGCTTCTGGGTCATTTCTAAAACTCTATCAATATCTACATTAGGATTATTTAATTTTGTGGCCAATTTATTTTCAATTTTATCAAGATCATCATGTTTTTGAGTCAAAAGAATGTTATAAAGGGTTCCAATCCTGGTGTTTATTCTAGGAATTACATCCAAAATTTCAATTTTAGAAAGACAAATTAGAGACTCTTTGGCCTTTAATTTAGCAAATATCTGTGCAAAATCTAAGAAGTCTCCATTTGTTAGGTTGTATTTTACTTTTAAATCAAAAAAAGTGGAGTCAAAATCATTTATTAAGAATTCACTGTAAAATATATATATATTCAAGCTTTATAATTAATATCTTCTTCTTTACAAACAATAACAACCCAACCAATGTATTTCGTCCCCACAAGTGAATTCATCAGGGCAGTGAAGTGACATATAGAACAAATTTTACATACAACTCCTGTTTTCCATATTGCCCACATCCCCTAACCATCATCAATAGGACTATTTCATTATACTACTCCATTTCATGCTTATCTCCAGCATAGAATATCTATTATTCATATACGTATGACCTTATTTCATACAATCATTCTTCATATTGCATCATTATACATTATTTGATATTTTATGAAAGTCAATAACATCATCCCAAAATATCTGAGGTCTAATATCCATATATACCATGTCCACATATTTATCTGTCTAAAGGGACATGAATCCGCATTATTACACAAAATTGATAGCTTCCTATTAAATTCAACATCATTGTGTGTCATAACCTGTATGTACACATCTATACGTTCCTGAAGTATCAAATCACATTGTCTTTTCCAAACCTCGGTTTATATTAAACCATTCCTAACCTTATTTCACATTCAACCCCTTGTGTACGATAGTAGCGGTACTCACATAGTCTCAAGCGTGTTCCTTCAAATGTAGTGTCCTGGACCAGTTCTCAGCCAGTCTTAGAAACCATAAACAGGTATCCCTAAATCATGTGTAATAAATATTGAGGACTGACTTTAATATTCGTAAATCCATATGTACAAACCATAAATCCTGTAATAACATTGATCGTATGGAAATTCACTTGTGTATCA
The DNA here is from genome assembly GCF_964263255.1 of Lissotriton vulgaris. NCBI lineage: Eukaryota > Metazoa > Chordata > Amphibia > Caudata > Salamandridae > Lissotriton > Lissotriton vulgaris. The sequence goes on along the minus strand of NC_141685.1, from coordinate 1,765,708,428 downwards.
GAACAATATATATATAATAAAGCACTGAGTAATCTCCCTATTACAATCTACAGCCCCAAAAATTGTACTTATACTCCCAATGTCCTAATCACGTCATAACTTGAATCTGCGACAATATTGATAGATATGCCCTTGCCACTACATAGTTGACATTCACATGAGTTAGGTTGGAAAGCCACCAAACCCACACCAGTCTAACTGAACAACTCTGTGAAGACAACCCACACCCTACAAATCACCTACTTATACCAATCTGGTTTGGAAAAAATCCTTAGCAGAGAACCTCCACTGGATGAATCACAACTACAGCTGATGTTTGAATAATGTGGAAAAAGGATAAGGTATTGGCAGACAGTTCACTGTACAAATATCATCAGCATAACATAACATGCAGTGTTAGGTTTGCATGCTGTGCCTCATTCTGTGCTTGGTGGCAATGAGGTCGAAATATATATTTTGTCATGTTGAAATGGAGGTATTTGAATTTACTTTCCTAACGGTGAGTTGGAGTATTTTTGTCCAGGAGCCATTACAGTGAAAATATCTTCTGTGAAAGTAACTGGGAGACCTACAGGCAGCCAGTCCATGCTATTGCTTTTATTAAAAATTAATTTAGTTAGCTCTGACTGCTCCTTTAGCGCTGCTTTATAGTCACTTAATGAATATTTTTTTCCTTTTTTTTTATTGTTTTTAACCAGGAGTCACTTTACAGAAAAAAAAGAACAGATGGGAATATCAGAACATAAATAAATAAGTTATACAGCAATTGATACAAAATGAACAAATAATCAAATAAGGAAGCATTGGTTTAGACAGAATGAGTATAGATACAACAGTAAATACTTAGGCCGGATAAGTTAAATACATAGGTTTTTGAATTATCCAATACCGCTAGTAATAATGCTGGCTTTCCATCTATTGATTGGACGCCAGAGTGTTTCTCCGTGCACCCTAGATTTAACTCCTCTTGTTTCAAATATAGCAATTTCATATCTATATACCGGTAAAAAACGCGCTAACCACATCTGAAAACTTGGTGGATCTGCTTCTTTCCAACGTGCGGACAAAATTAGCCTTAATACTGCTGTACCTATAAAAATTAATCTTTCTTCAGGTTTAGTTAAATTTAAGGAATAGTCATGACCTAGTAAAAACAAAGTTTCTGATTCTGGTATTTTATGACTAAATACCGCTTCCCAAAAGGATAGTATCATATTTTTGATCAGCATTAGGTCAGAACAATTATAAAACATATGGGTAAGGGTTGCCGGTCCTTGGTTACATCTAGGGCATAAATCATTCTCACGTTTACCCCACGAAAACAATTTAGCGGGAGTAAAATAAAGATCAAATATGGTTTTATAAAGCTGTGCTTTAAGATTGCTTGCAATAAGTAGCTTCTGGCTCATTTCTGAAACTCTATCAATATCTACATTAGGATTATTTAATTTTGTGGCCAATTTATTTTCAATTTTATCAAGATCATCATGTTTTTGAGTCAAAAGAATGTTATAAAGGGTTCCAATCCTGGTGTTTATTCTAGGAATTACATCAAAAATTTCAATTTTAGAAAGACAAATTAGAGACTCTTTGGCCTTTAAATTAGCAAATATCTGTGCAAAATCTAAGAAGTCTCCATTTGTTAGGTTGTATTTTACTTTTAAATCAAAAAAAGTGGAGTCAAAATCATTTATTAAGAATTCACTGATTGTTCTTATTCCCAACTTTTCCCATTCTTTACCACAAAGTCGAAATCCTGACCTTGGATGGCATTAGAGAGCCAAAGCGGCGTATATTGGTTAATCTTCCCGATATGCATATATTTTGTCACTTTATTCCAAACTCTCCAGGCGCTAGCTAAAACTTCTCCCTTAAAGACCTTATAATTTCTTGCCTCGGTCTTCCGTAGGAGTAAACCCTTAGCCTCCTGACCAATAAGAAGCTCGTATATTGAGGGTATTTCTTCACAGCCTTCTGGGCTCTCTAAACTATAACCACTAATCATAGGAGTAAGTTGTTTTAAAAATGCTGCCCAGTGATATAAAGTTATATTAGGTATAATAAGGCCACCTCTATCCAAGGGGAGTGATAATAATGCAAGTGATCTCCGAATCTTACCATTATGCTACATGAATTTTGAAATAAGTGAATTAATCAACTCTAGCGTTTCCTGATCAATAGCTACCGGAATTGCCCGGAATAGATAAAGACATCTAGGTAACGTGTTCATTTTAACATAATTGGCTCTTCCTATGATAGAGAGGTGGAGGCTATTAACTCTTTCAAAATCGTTCTTAATCTTGGCCAACAGTGGATCAAAATTAGCTTTTGATATTAACTTAATACTTGCACAAAGAACAACTCCCAAATACGTAGCCTTTTCAGCCCTTCGCTGGTCCAGACAGATGGCATTATCAGTACATAAAATAATCGTTTTTCCTTTATTAAGAGAGTAGCCCGAGCAGCTTCCTAATTCAGTAGTCACTTTCTCTATTTCACGTATAGCCTCGATCGGGTCAGATGTAGTAACCGCGATGTCATCGGCATAGGCCGATACTTTAGTTTCGAAGTGTCGACTAGTAACGGGCTTAATAATATTGCTTTCTAGTAATTTCAAAATAAGGGGGTTAATATATAGAGCAAAAAGCAGGGGTGAACAAGGACACCCCTGCCTGGTGCCCTTTGCGATATTAATATTTCCAGATAATAATCCTGCTGCTAGAATTTTTGCTTTGGGGCGGAGGTACATTGACTTGATAGATTTAATAAATTTAGGGCCGAAATTATTGCGTTTCATAACTTCCCAAAGGAAGTCCCATGAGACGCGGTCAAAGGCTTTCTCAGCGTCGAGTAGGATCATTGACATTTTTCCCCCCGTGGCAGCCATGGCATCAAATAGGGTGATTGCCCGCGAGTGTGTTCTGTAGTTCCTTTACCAGGGATAAAGCCATGTTGCCACGGGAAGACAAGATGTTCAACGACCCCACTGAGTCTGAGCGCCAATACCTTTGCATACAATTTGGAGTCCGAATTGATCAGGGATATAGGACGATATGAAGTTAATTGTTTTGGGGATTTTCCCTTCTTTGGAAAAAGGATTATATTAGCCTCATCCCAAGAGGCTGGTGGAACACCATGGCATTGAATACCAAGGAATAATCATGTAAAATAGGACATAGTTGGTGGCTAAGAATCTTATATAAATCAATCGGTAATTTGTCAGGGCCTGCTGCCTTACCAGATGATAATAATGATAAAGCGGCCCCCACCTCTGCTAATGTAATTTCTTTTTCGTGTTCTTCCTTAGTAACATCATCTAATAGCTTCGTAGCCTCCGTATTAATAAGAAAATTATCCAAATATTCTATTATGTCCTTTTCAGTAGCTGGAGCTTCCTCCGAGTAAAGATTCTGGTAATACCTCTGAAATTGGTAGTTAATATCTGTCACATGGGTAAACGTCTGCCCATTATCTACTATTGAGGAGATGTTATTCCTAATGTTTTTCTGACGTGTACAAAGTGCCAAATGTCTACCCACTTTCTCCCCACTTTCATAAACTTGTTTCCTATGTGTTTGATATGTTTGGGCGGCTTTCTGGCTAAGACTAGTATTTAATTCGGATTTCAGAACTGCCACCTGCATCATCAAATGCCCGGCTTCCTGCTTTTGTATAATCTTGGCAGTATGTTCCTCCTCGGCTTTAGCTAAGGCTGCAATTTTCAGTTCATAATTTTCTTTTGAGATTTTTCCGGCTTTATTTTGGAAGCTAATGGTCTCGCCCCTTAATGCAGCTTTATAGGAATCCCATACAATATTTCTTGACGCGCTAAAGCGATTCATATTACAAAATTCCTCAGTCCAGGTTTTAATGTAATTAATGTATTCATTATTAGCTAACAGCTTCCTATCAAAAGACCAAGGGCACTTTTGGGTAGGATTATTATCATAAGTAGTTAGCAATACTAAAGGGTTATGATCCGATATTATTTTAGGTGGTTTGCTTATGTTAGAATAAGTTGCTAGGTCTCTGGAAGTGAAGATGTAGTCTATCCGGACATGCTTTTGGTGAGGGTGGGAGAAATACGTATAGCCAGGGTCATTTGGATTATTTAGTAGCCATATATCAGTCAAGCCCAAACTACACACTAGACTTTTAGCTGCCCGATAAACCCTTGGTTTCCGGCCCATATATTTCTGATTTGGCGTTTGAGTCGAAAATGAAGGGAGAAGTGAGATATTAAAATCGCCACAGAAAATTAACGGGCCTTGCCACGTGGCTAATTCTGTTTCCAAGATTTCAAATACTGCGGGATCATCATGATTTGATCCATAAATGGAACATATAGTAATTCCGTTGGCAAATTTAACGATTGCCCACCTTCCATGTGCGTCAGATAAGAAGCGTATTCCCTGGCCAAAGCAGGATTTTGCAAATATTGCCACTCCCCTGATATTTGTAGATTGGGATGTTGTTATCAACAGGTTATATCCCTTAAGGTTTGATAAGGCTCTTTTACTCCAAGGAATATGTGTCTCCTGAATGCACAAAATATCTACAGGATTTAGTTTTATTAATTCTCCCAGTCTAAGACGTTTGTCTCTGGATAGGAGCCCCCCTACATTCCAGGATTGCACACTAAGTTTACCCATTGTTAGTGTAAAAGGATTGCACAATATTCTTATTCATATAATATTCTTTGTCCTGCTGTATCTCCTTTCTTATTGATTCAAAAATTAGCATTGCTCCTGCTGCTGAACCTGGTTCATTTTTTATTTTTTGCTCCCCTTCCCCACTCCCGCCCCTTCCCGCCACCCCAACATTCCCTCCCCAGAACCCTCCCCAAAACCCTCCCCGTTTGCCCCTCTCCCCTTTACGTAGGCATTCAGACTCCACTAGAGTCTGTGTGATGAAATTGCTGCACTTCTACTGAGCTACCGCTTCCTGACATGAAGAAATAAAGAGCAAAAAAAAACCCTAATAGTGAGAATAAGGAAAAAAAGGGTTGGAAAAACAGAAGATAATTATAAGCCATTATAAACCATGATCTTGACCTAGAAGGCCCTATATCTTGTCAAACATTAATATAGTTCTCAGCTCATGTCAGCCAATTATTACGAAGGTATCGATGTTTATGTTACATAGTACAAATCGTTCATGATTAAATGTTGTTCTTGCTTGAACATATATAGATTGTTGCTAAAGATATCTATAGATTTATCTAAAGTCTATCTAGGATATTTCATCGAGATAGGCTTTTGCCTTAATTTCAGACTGAAAAAACGTTGTCTCGCCACCATGGATAATTTTAAGTCTAGCAGGATTGTTCAAGTATGCCAAGGCTCCCTTTTCTTGGAATTGTTTAATCAGTAGTCGCAGCCGCCATCGCCTTTCCACGGTCGCGTGGCAGAAATCGGGCCTTGAAAAAAATAAGAAATCATTGAAAGATAGTTTGTGATCAGGTCTTGCTTTCTCAGCCACCAGCTGTCGCAGTAAAAAGTTTCCAAAATAAACTAGGATAGCGCGGGGGTAGACCCCTGGCTTGGGTGGCAGATTGAATGGAACTCGGTGGGCCCGCTGTACTTCCAGATCCCAGTTCCAGTTTTGAACTTCAGGCATAGACACACTAAGAAGTTTAATAATGAAAGCTCGTATATTCTCCCCCTCCATTTTCTCTGGCACGCCTAAAATGCGCAAGTTGTTGCGGCGCTGCCTGTTTTCGAAATCCTCAAGCTTCCATTCAATATCCATTAGCTCTTCCTCCTGTAGCTTAATTTTCTCTGAATTCTCAGAAGAATTTTTTTCCGTCGACATTACCCTCACTTCCATTTCTGTAACTCTTTCACCTATATGGGTACTATGGTTACAGGTCTTAGAAAGCTTCTTGACAACCCCCTGCATTTTGCGCAAGGCTACCCGAGATCTTTTACTGTCTAACGCGGTTTCTTCTCTGTGAGCTGCTATTGCTTGTAAAATAGTCTCAACCTCCATAGGAGGTATCTCCGAGATAGCGGAGCTAACACCGTGGTTGATGTCAGAGCGTTCTTTGGCTGGATTATTTTGCAGGGGTCTAGTAGCTTTAGGCTTAGTTTTAACTGTGTTAGCATTCTGTCTTCCTTCCCCATAACTATCTTCTGAGGAGTAGGGAAGAGATTCCAGTTCATCGACTTCCTCCTCCTCCTCCGTAGATTCATAGCTCTCTGACCATTCCCCTACAGCATCAGCTCCGACCTCTCCAGTTTCGTCAGAGAAGGAATAAAACTCACTAAGATCTTTTTCAACCTCTGGGATCTGAGTGGTTTGTAGCAAGGTTACATTCGTTAATAGCTCATTAATACCTTAATTTGCTGCGCTTGCTGCAGCTTGCTCAGGATATATGGTTCCAGGTAATAATTCTTCAGAAATAATTGAGCGTAAAGTCGGTGTTGTAAGTATAATCTGGTTTATAGCTGCCTCCCCAGTCAAATTAGCCAGCTCACTCTGTACCCCTAGAATGCTTCCACCTGGTCCTGTGAATGACATAGCACGCCCCTCCTCAACTTGATTCTTGTTGATTTCTAGTCCCTCTGCCAGCTCACTGGTTTGTATAGGTTCAGAAGTCTTAGCAAGTTCAGTGATAGATTCAGAGATAGTTAGGTTATTCGATATATCCACTGCTACAGGCTGGAGGATAGCGGGGGCACTTAGGGGGTCAGATGCTCCATTGTTTAAACCAAAAACGACACTTGTCTGAGACATGGGGAGGGCTGATGGGACCTCATTCAGAATACTGTTTTGATCATCATTCACGGGTAAGGGTGATATTGACTCGGTCTCAGCCCGGGGATTAGCCTGAGCCGATTGTTTCTTCAACAATAAATCAAGTATTGTCTTCCCCCCAGTAGTACTTAACTTTCTCCATGAGGCGAGGGCTTCCTGTCTTGGGGTGATGGTCGTAGACACTGCTGTTTGCTGTCTCTTTGATTTTGATCTCGCTGTTTTGGCTGGAGCACAGTCAGACTCTTCCCTGTCCAATGAGCCCTCTCGTTGCTGCCTTTTGATTTCCTTGCGTAATGTTCTGGCTGCTTTCGCCACCCGCGCTCTAGTTGCAGGGGCTGAAGCACTTTTCTGCGACATTGCTGGCGATCTCGATGCTCTCGGCGTCTCCTTCCTTGAGCCCGGCTGCACCCAGCAGGAGAAACTGCACACCACGAACTCGGAGCTCCACTGCGGCGGCTGCACCGCCTGACACGCCCACCGCAGCACCGCGGTCACTGGTCGGAGTCGGAGTCTGCTTGATGCGCCGTGCGAAGAAACCACGAATCTCTGTGTTAACCCAGATAAGTTTAAATGTGTATCGGGGCTTCCCCTGGATTTGTTACATTGTAATGCTCCTTGTAGCATAGCGTCCTGTTGTAAAGCATCAAAGAGCAAGGAGCAGTAATGGTAATTAGGGCGTTAGCTCAGGATTCGATGCAGAGTTTCCTCGGTTTCCACAATTCTTTACCCCTCGATAATCCGCAGTCGGGGGCGTTAGCTCAGCATCGATCATCAGTTTTCAGCTATCCAAGAAGTCCAAAACTGTTTCTACACCTCATCCAACAGAGAGCTATTGGTGGCGGGTTGGGTCACCCTCGATCATTGCAGTGAAGCGGAGCTCAGTGAAGTGCTTGCAAACCGGTCTAACGCTAGACCACCATCTTGCCTCCACCCATAGGCATGAATATTTTTTTCCAATGCGGTCACACTATAGAAATTTTCACTGGGCTGAGCGATCACTTTTTAGGGAGTCCCACGGGTTACTGAGCGCAGATTGTAACAATCAGAGCTGTTTACCGCCGGTGTCCTGGGGCTTACCCTACTATTGAGGCAAAGATTGATAATAAAGTAAACCCTTTCCCGCTTGAACCTCAGGGCAGTGAAACTGAGCAATCCAAAGTGATGAAGGGAAGAGAAGCAGAAGTCAATAGGACCTTAAATATGAGGATAAGTCCAGCCACTGCATTTATACAGAAAAGAAAAAGTACTTCTCGCACGAAAAGTAATAATGTACACAATTATCATCTGAGGGCATTTCAAGTGCTATGAGAAGGAGTCAACCTAGTCAGCTACTTTGGGGCAGGCATTGAATAATTGTACAAAGCAGGTCAGACATTTTCTATCTGGGAAGGTAGCAGTAAGTGTTATTAGCAGCATTATAAATAGTAATTGCAATACCAATGGTAATGCTATTGTTATGGCTTTTGATGATTCCAAGCAGAATAGACCTCTCTTCAAAAACAAAGGCCACTCTACTCTCATCTCCTTAGGGTTACATATAACCAGAGTCTGGGGGTTCTGGAATCAATGTAGTGGTAGTGCAGCTCCTACAAGCAAATGATGGTTCAATTGCATAAGGTATTTTGCATGACAAAAATATTGCAACCTCTACAACGGCCTAACAACCATATTAACCGCACCTTACCGCAGCCCAAGTGGCAATAAAACTATCGCCCCATTCACAAGCTGGTGCTAACAGACCATAGCAGCAGTTTACCTGCGATAGCAGCCGCAAAAAAACATCGCCACAGAGGACCCCTGCAACTATCGCTAATGAGATGCAGAGTAGGCGTTCCCGTGCAAACTGCCGCAACAACATCACTCCTCAACATTCTCAACAACCAGGCAGATCGGCCATAAGTTCACAAAACACGCGATAAGGCATGTTAGCAGCCGGGATTTAATACCTGCTCTGACCTGGTGTGAAGATGGACGACAGCCTGCACCAGGAAACATAGCACAGCCCACAGCCAAACCACAAGATCAAAAGTTGCCATGAAGCTACTGATCATGCAGCCCGCAAAGGGCCACAACACCCACCGCTACCACCCCCAGGTCCACCACCCCTCCGGCCCCCCACCGCCCCCCGGACCACCACTGAGGCAGTGCAGACACAGGCAGCAGACCTTCAAAAAACGCACAAGCCTCACAGACTTAACACCAGAGTATGTCATTGCCCACTACAGGCTCAAAAGGACAAACATCCTCCGCATCCTGAACATCATTGCCCACAGGCTGCCGGTACCAACACAGCGGATAACCAACATCCCACCTCAGACAAAGCTTCTGGCCGTGCTGTACCTGTTGGCCTCTGGTACTTTCCACCCAACAAACGCCAGAGTCGGAGGAGTCTCACAGCCAGTCCTATCAAAGTTCCTCAAACCTGTCCTGGATGCCATCATCAGCTTGGTACCCCAGTACCTATACTTCCCCCACACTGCGCAGGAACAGCTGGAGACCAAGCAAGGCTTCTACGCCATTGCTGGATTCCCGCACATGTTGGGGGCAATAGACTGAACACATGTCCTACTTGTTCCCCCTTCCCACACTGCACACAATTACCTCAACAGAAAGCTCATGCATTCCATCAATGTGCAGGGAATAGTGGACCACCGGGGACTCTTCACTAACTTCGTTGCCAACTACCCAGGCAGTGTGCATGATTCCTCCATCTTCTGACAATCCATCATCAACCAGTGCTTCCAGGCTGGCACCTACGGAAATGCACTGCTCATTGGGAAGTACCAAATGAACACACCACACACCTCCAATCCACAATCATGCAACTCACAACTCTGGGAATGCACACATCACAAAGTCACATACAACATGCCAAACAACATGCCCATCCACCAGACACCACAGTGCAACTTACTGTGGGAACCTGGGCTAGCAATGTACATGAGCCATCAACGGCATGGCACCTCAGCCACACATTAGCAGCATGTGGGATGAGTTGGGAACCTGGCATGTGCGAAGGAGGCAAGTGACCCATGAATGAGAATGTACACAATGCCAAGTGTGCTGTGAGTATGATGGACCAACTGCAGTGTGCCGACCACCCACATATCCATGTTGACATACACTGCTGCTGTTTGGAGTGTAGTGGACAGTGGATGCAACCATGTCACCCCAGCCAGGGTGGGAGATCACGGAAATGTAGCTTGTGACGTCCCCCCTGTAAGCGTGTGCGGAGTGGGCTGGCCCAGCGTACGCCAGGTCAGTGTAGGGGTGTTAATAAAAAGCATGTAACTCTGGGCGTGGTTCTCTTCCGGAATGCCCAACGTCTCTGCCAGGGCGGCGCCTCTCACCCCGCCATGAGGCCAACGCTGTGAGCAGTGGTGCCTGCAATCCTGTGGGCCTGATGCACACCATGCTGCTGTCCCCCGAAACCATCCTGCCCGCCCCTGCGCACCCAGGCCCCACAGCTCATCTGCCGACCCCGGCGTGTGTTGAAGAGGGCCCACCACCTGCCAGGGCAAGCTCCAAGCCTGAGACCTGTGACCTTGGCAGCCTCCTCAGACCATCACCGCCTCCGCGAGCAAGGCCCGCAGTACTCCTTTCTCGTTGATGTACTCCACCAGCTGACACAGCAGACATGTAGGTCACACATTTGGAACTGAGTCTTGATTACACAATGGCTTAGGACATTTTACTATTTTACCAACACCATGCATAGCATTCCAACTACACGTGTCTGTGGGCCCTTGCTGTCTTCGACCTACACTGTGGTCCTGCAGGTCTCACACCAATCCAATTATTATTATTATTATTACATTTCTTATATAGCGCCAGAATCGACCCCCGAAGGGATATCTCCGCGCTTGCCTTGGGTACCCGTCCTGGTTTTTCCCTGTGAGATAGCCCCTACAGGGCATCCCCAAGGTGAAAGCCAGGCATCCCGCCGCGGGGGGCCGTTGTGGAGATTAAGCAAGCTTAATGCCCAGAGTTGCAGAGTGTGAACCCATGATTAGGTCAGGCACCGAAGCGAGAATTATCGAGTCCGTGGACATTTGAGCTCAACACCCTGCCGCGTCGGGAATCGAACCCTGGTCCCGGGTCTGACCTCTGCTTCAGGGTCTGCCTGCTCTAACCAGTGAGCCACACTTCTCCACCAAGACCAACACTTCTCCAATGCACTCCGTATCAGGCAGGACACGGCATCGTCGCTGGCTAAACACCTGCTCAACTCTGGTGCCACTACCTCCGTCAGCCACAAATCTGCTCCACATGCCATTCCAACGTCATGTGTTAGAGATCCAGGAGGAGATGGCTGGACAGCGGTTGATCAGCGCTGACCTCTGCCTCTGGCCTACACTGCGGTCAACTAGGTCACACATTTGGAACTGAGTTTTGATTTCTTCATGACAGTGTTCATGTCATTGTACAGCCCTCATCGCAGACCGCATACCCTTCCAGCTCTGGTGCCATTAGGTATGTGCCCCGAAATTCATGGGCACTCTCTGGTTGCACTTTGGTGGCATCTGAGTCCATGGGTTGGGGTTTGTCTACATCACCATGTAGCTGATACTGACATGGTGGTACAGAGGCGTCTGTACCATTCAACTCCACCATTTGCCTGTTTCTGCTTGCTTCAGCCGTCTGCATCATGCCAAGGAGGACACCTTCCACTGTTCCCCGCAAACCTATGCACATTCACCTTGGACACCGATGAGGAGGACCCGCACAGCTCGCAGGGCCCCACCTCAGTGCAACGCAAGTCACCGTCCTGTGGCGGTGTGCCTGTGGCGGCTGCAGTGCATCCTGGGCCACATACTCTTTGCAGCTCAACTCATGAACCCTTGCCATTTGAAGCTTGTACTGCTGATTGCCTGATCACTGTTGTGGTTGTTGCAAGCACCAACCAACCCCTGAGGGGAGGCTTACACTACCCGACACCCATCCAGCACAGGCGTCACTGGACAGGTGACCCTGGCAATAAAAGGGGCGGGCGCATGTGCCGTAGTCAGTTCCACAAGCTCACACAGTGACTCTGTGTGGTCATTTTGTGTGCATGAGGGACACAGGCCATTCCACATTACATTTTGCTGTGTCCTGCGTGCGCAACCATGTCACCGCAGGCAGTGGGGTAGACTTAGGACATGTAGGGTGTCTTACCTCCCTGAGAGCTTAAGCATAGTGGACAGGCGTACAGCAGTACAGCATAGGGGTGTGGCTCTTCCACACGTGGATCTGGGTGTGGTTCGGTTTAGGCCTTGCCAAGGAAGTTACTGATGCGTGTGTCTCTGTTGTAGTGTCTGCGCCACCCGTCCCGCAATGGGCAATGTTGCTATGTGGCATGTTCCCGGAGTGCGGGGACGGCCGAAGGGGTACACGAGGGAGGGTATGCCTGCTCTGGGTCAGGGATTACACATGCAAACTGGTGTTTGTGTCGCTATCAGTGTAGCATGCACCAAATGTCTACCCACACCTGCATGGCGAGTTCAGCCATGCAGGTGCTCCACATCTGTGTCAGTCCAGTCCTTACAATGGGCCTACACACACGTGGCCGGTCACCTTCAGCACACATCATCACTGTGTCATAGTCAGGCTTGTGAACATGCACAGACAGGCATGACAATGGTGTGCCGTAGGGGTGCAAGTGATGCAACCTAGCTGCGCACACTGGTGACTATGCTTGGAAGGAGGGAGGAACAGCAGTGAGGCTACGAAATACACATTGATGCCGCTCATTTGCAACAGGTAGTTCCTGTTATACAGGAATCACTAAGTCACACATATCACACACCAATGAACCAGTGAGCCTGCCAACACATCATGCAGTGTGTAGTCTTGACTCATGTCTCTCTGCACTGTCACAGGTGATCATGGATATGCACTCTGTGCTTGGATGATGACACCCCTCAGAGCCCCGAACACACAGGCCCAGAGGCAGTACAAGTTGGCCCACAAACACACCACGGGCTTCGTGGAATGCACATTTGGCATGTTGAAGTCACGTTTCAGGTGCCAGGACATCACTGGTGGAAGGCTCCTGTACAGCCCAGACATCGTGTGCAAGATGATCATTGCATGTTGTGTGTTGCACAACATATGTGTACGCAGCAATGCCCCATGGATATGAGTGTCAGATGCACCGGAAGATGATGATGAAGATGAGGCAGGTGGACCACACCCCACTGCAGCCACAGCAGGAATTGCCAGTAGGAACACCATCATTGACAATTTCTTCTCATGTTGACGTCACATTGTGATGGTCCTTGGCAATCAGGGGTCAGTACAATGAATGACCACAGGCACAGCATGTGCAAATAAATGCATTCCATAAAACATTCCCGGCATGCATGTCACTCATCTGTACAGGCACATCACTCAGACAAGTGTGGGTGGGACATGTAGTGCTTGCAATTTTGGAAATTGGTAATGGATGGTGGGTGGGTCACCTCTGAGAAGTGAGGCTGTTTACAGTATCAGGTATTAGAACTGCCAATTCTGTGTGTCCCAGTTGGAACGGTATCCCACTCTTTGGTGTTTTAAATGTGTCCCAATTCTTTCCATTTTGGCTGTCATTTGTGGCCTGCATGTGACAACAGGCTTCTTTTGGGCTCTGATATGTGCCGCCATGATGCAGGGATGCACCCTGTGACTCGAGTCCCACGACATGGGCAACATGTATGTAAGGGGAAGTCACTGCCCCTACATTAATCCAGGCTTTCATTATTGTTTGGTCATGGACTTGGCACGTCAGTTTGCTGGGGGTGTTGTTTGTTCCTGTGCAATGTGAAGAGGAGATGCGGTTTCACCGTGTGTCCCATGTATGTTTCCACATTGGTGCAGGTTACATACAGAATGCATGTCAATGTGCATTGTGCCTGTTTGTGAGGGGATGCTTATCTGATGCGGGACAATGGTCATTCATTGTACGTCACAGCTGTGGGGTTGTGCTCGTACATTGTTATCTCACTGTATTTTTTACTCTGCTTTTATGGGGCATTTCTGCGCATGACGCATGGGAATCGCAGGCCTGTCGCTGTTTATTTATGATGTGTGTATCGCGATTGGCCTCATCGCTACTATTTTTGCATTGGTGTTTCGCATTTTTGCGGCGTCGCGTTGACTTTAATGCGGACATTTGATGCGTTGTCGTGTGCCTATCGCATAGTACCTCCGTGTTGTGAATACTGAGTTAACACGGCATAATTTTCCTGCGATGGACTGCGATATGAAGAGTTGCGTTAAGCTAATTTTGCTGTACTTATCACGCGTTCTTGAGAATATCCACCCACATTGCATGGTAAGTCTAGGAAAGTAGATGATGAGTTAGAATATAGAAACTTATGACCAAATTCACAAAGCATTATAGCAATTGTAAACACTTTGATTCAGTGTTTGTGAGTGTTAAAATGTTTTTTTTATTGTACTAATTCCATTTTAGAGGTTGTTACATTTTTACAGACTCCTAAAATGGGATGACGACTGCATACCAGATACGCATTTGGGAGGGTCATGTTGTAGATGTCTACCAAAGACCAATTTGGTTTGAAAAATATCAATATTTTGTAACCCAAAACACTGAAAATTACTGACTCCCAAGATCAGGTGGTTTCGTCTTTGCAAAAGGGAAAGAGTCCACTTGCACCCCTTCATGTTTTAAAAAACAAAGGTTTGTTGAGGAGTCATTAGTGGTTCCCTGAACAACTCTGAAAGAAATTTCTAGGAGGAAAAAGTATTAAACTCAACCTGATTCCTTTCCAAAAAATCAACTGCATTTAAAAATAAAAAGTTTACTTTATTAAAAAATGACCACAGACATGGTGGTTTGCTGACCCTAGCATGAAATCATCCCTGTGATAAGCATCATCTAGTCAGTCACAATTCAGGACCTGCCTCACTAATATTCATAATATAGGTTGAATAGGCCCCCTATGATTCTGATTTTCATGAATCAACCTAATTAGTACAACAGTAGTGGCAGCTCCTCTGCTTAGGTGGAGGAGTGTCGCCCCACTTTGCGACTCTGGGCAAGGCTGGCTCGCAGCCAGCGGCGGTGCGTGCATTGGGGCGTTGGGGCGTTGCCCTCCCAATGCGCACTGCCGCCATCCGGGACCGCCAGTGTGCCTAAAATCAAACATTATTCAGCAACTAGTTTCTGGCCGGCCGGTCACCGGGCCGGACCAGAAACCATCAGGAAAAGGGGGGGTGGGGCTGTGCAGATGCGCTAGTGCGAGTGTCCTCTTCGGACAGGTAATTTTTCTGCCCGGCGGGAACATGCGCAATAGCCCCCCCCTTCTTTGGAAACCGGTGGTTGCCTCATGCCGCAGCCCCCAGCCTCCTAATGCGGCGGGGAGTTTGGCTGCTCTAACCAATCCTGACCTGCCTGATGACGTCTGGCATGACGTGACGTCACTCACCTCCTTGAATGTTTTTGTCGACATGACTGAATGTTTTCGGTGTGTACAAAATGCATCTGCCTCGGCTTGTTTTGAAAAAAAACCTTAATAGATGGAGGAGGTTTCTGCATTTTAAAGTAGCATTAATGGTATTTGTAGATTGCGATTATATCATCTCTAACAACTCGGGCCCTGTGTAGTGAGATTGATAGACCTCCGTGCGCCCCTCATATTTTACGTATGTTGATTATTTTACCATTTTAGAAGTAGGTTTCAATAAGTTGTTGGGGGTTAAAAGCGGAGTTGCAGTGCAATAATATGGAGTTATTTGTTTCTCTCGACCTACACTTGGGAAGATTTAGAAAAATCGTCATTTTAGGTATTAACTTGCTTTCTGTGCAACACTTGTCCTTCAGAGAGATTGCTGAAGAGAACCCTTAATATAATTGCCGTTGAAAGGTAGTTCAATGTGCCCCAAAGAAAACATCAAAATTGACTTTTCAGTAATTACTTTAACATTATTTTGGGCATTTTACTTTGCTCACAGTTACTAAGGTTTTCTTTCCCTTGCATGCTCGTGGGTCCCATACTTAATGCCACTATACTTTTGAGGGGGCCACCTGACAGACAACAGACCACACAGTGTGTGTAATGAATTCTCAGTTTGATAATAAATATGGAAGCTAATTAGAAGACTTGTTAGTGTTTTTCAGTTGATTGCAAGGTGCTATTCTTCTACTGGGCAACCCCCTTACCATGCACATTTTGCTGGGGACACTGGGCGTCTTTCCTAGAACAGAAGGAACCATTATTTCAAGGGTTGATGGACCAAGACATAGATACGGAGGCCTTGAAGTACCTCACTGTGTGTACAGGGAATGCCATGATGGAAGTGTGGTATCCCCTCGCTGTGTAGCACCCAAGGCAAGTGGGACCTGCCTAGTGCTTCAATCTGTGGATGTTCTGAGTTAATGCAATGGAAAGATTGGACTCCTCCCTCTCTATGACCAGGCAAGTCAACGCCGTCTCCTCGGCGTGCTTCAACATCCTGCGCATGCTTCGGAAGATCTTCCGGTGGATCCCCACGGAGACCAGGAAGACCGTCACCCAGGCCCTCGTCACCAGCCGACTGGACTACGGCAACGCCCTCTATGCCGGAACCACCGCCAAGCTCCAGCAGAGACTCCAGCGGATCCAGAACGCCTCAGCCAGACTCATCCTCGACATCCCACGGAACAGCCACATCTCCGGACACCTGAGAGACCTGCACTGGCTCCCCGTCCACAAAAGAATCACCTTCCGGCTCCTCACCCACGCACACAAAGCCCTTCACGATCAAGGCCCGAGCTACCTCAACAACCGAATCAACTTCTACGCTCCCAAACGCCACCTCCGATCAGCCAGCCACGCCTGCGCCGCCGTCCCACGCATCCGTAGAGCGACAACAGGAGGAAGGTCCTTCTCCTACCTGGCCGCCAAGACTTGGAACTCCCTCCCGGACGACCTGCGCCTGACCCAAGACCACCTCTCCTTCAGGAAGAAGCTCAAGACCTGGCTGTTCGAGCAGTAACACCCCCCCCCCCCCCCTAAGCGCCTTGAGACCCTACGGGTAGGTAGTGCGCTCTATAAATGTCTTTGATTGATTGATTGATTGACTTAATGGAGTATTTGAAAGAGTTTGTGAGGCATTCCCTAATCAGATGTGGAATGTAGGAAGGTGTCTCCACATGTTTATCTGAACATCTCTGGGAGGAATACCCAAGGCTAGACATTTATTGCATCCTTTCACAGTGTCAGCATAAAAGTACCAAGTACCCAAAAGTAGTAAGGTCAAGCTGCAGCGGTGCGTCCATTGGGGCGTTGGGGCGTTGCCCTCCCAATGCGCACTGCCGCCATCCGGGACCGCCAGTGTGCCTAAAATCAAACATTATTCAGCAACTAGTCTCTCACGCGCGTTTCCAAAAAGAGGCAGTAAGGTGAGGTTCCTGGACAGGCCAGTGGGCATTTGGTTGTATTAATAATGTGGCCGCGGCAGGGAGAGGGGCGCGCGCCGTGTCTCTCACGTGCGTTTCCAAATGAGGCAGCCAGGTGAGGCACCATTTGTCCACTCGATTTTCACATTTTTCTCGGGGGGGTTGGGTGGGGGGTGTTCGGGAACACGCGCCGCGCACGCGAGCTACAGTGTGGAAATCATTTTCCAGCTTACCAGGTTCAAATGTCACCAGCCGCCACTGCAGTCGCTGCTGAGGGAGCTGGAGTGGTTTGCACTCCCTTGCTACATGCGCATGACACTTTGATCGGCCTTCTAGGGCCGGCCAAACAGTCATTCGGAGTTGCCATGTTCTCCATTGGGCTGTGTTGCACAGCCCTGTGGAGAACATGGTCAGCCTCTCCAGGCACTGCCTGAGGGGCCAAAGAGGCCACTCAGACCAATCACAATGATGCTCCTGCAGCGTTGTGATTGGCTGGTAGAGTCCAGAAGCCTGGGTGCTTCCGGTGCAGCCTGCAGGCAGCAGCCGAGAAGAAGACAAGAAGACAGAGGAGAGGTGTGCGGCGGACACGGCGGCAAAGCAGGTAAGTTTATTATTACATTTTCATCTTTTCATCCCTTGCCCCCTCCACCCTGCCTCACCACCCCCGTTCAGAGGCAGCCACCACTGTACAACGATCGGTTCGCAAACTTCTTTAGTGGTAACAAAAACACTGGTCGCAATTTGTGACAATTTTTTCTTCATCTAGCCCTAAATGCTTACCTTGATGATGCGCTGGTAGGCAATGTAGTGACTGCAGTATTTCTGTAGGTCGATTTCGACTAGGGTGACCAACTGGCATTGGCGCAAATTCAGGACGGTGAGTGTAAAAATTCAGGACAAAGGGTCAAAATTCAGGACACAAATTCAGGACAGGAGGTCAAAATTCAGGACAAAACATCAGGACAGTTGGATAAGTTTTACAAACACGTCAGAGGTCGCGCAATAGTATATAAGTAAGCCCAGCCATATCCAAACATATTCAACCATTTGCAAACCTATCCATCATGTATCCTTCCATCTATCCTTTCACTCATCCATCCCTTCATCCAACCGTTATCCGTCCATCCACCCTTTCACCCTAGCCATCTGTACACTCATACATCCCCTCTTCTACCCATCCATCCATTCACTCATCCATCCCTCCATCCACCCTTTCAATCATCCATCCATTATCCATCCATCCACCCTTTCACCCTATCCATCTATACACTCCTTCATCCACTCTTCTACCCATCAACCATTCACTCATCCATCCAGCCATTTACCCTTTCACCCATCCAGCCATCCTTTCACTTACTCATCCATCCACTCAGTCACTCATCCTCCCTCCCATCCACCCTTTCAGTCATCCATCCATCCTCCCTTTCTCTCTCCATCGACCCTTTCACTTAGCCATCCTTCCTTCCATCCATCCACCCACCCATCCATCTACTCATCCACTCATGAATTCATCCATTGACCCTATCACTAGTCCATCCTTTCTCTCATCCATTTATCCTTTCACTCCTTCACTCATCTATTCATCCTTTAGTCCATCTACCATCCCTTTCACTCAGTCATCCATCCTTACATCCACCCTTTCACTCATCCATCCATCCATTCACCCTTGCACTTATCAATTCATCAATCCATCCATCTTTTCACTCATCCATCCACCCATCAACTCACTCATCCACCTTTTTACTCATCCATCCTTTCCCTCATCCATCCACCCTTTTACCCATCCAGCTACCCTTCCACCCATACATCCAGCTATTTACCCTTTCTCCCTTCCATCCTTCCACCACTCACTCATCAATCCACCCATCCTCTTTTATTATCCATCTATTCAATCTTTCATTCATCCATTCACCCTTTTACTAATTCATCCAGCCATCCACCCATCCCTTCACTTACTCACTCACCCACCTTTTCATATTAATTTTGAGCTGATCCTTTTTGAGCTGCAGGAGCCATTCCTGGACTGGGACAGAAGCCACCCAGGGCAGAGACAGGATCCACTACAGGTGGGGGGGCGAGGGACAGGAGCCATCACTGGGGGAGTGAGGTTCCGTGACGATCGTAAGTGGTGCTTTCGACTCGCACGAATATGGTCGAGTCTGATATCTATGAACCGCAAATGACGAGTTTAGTGGGTGTGCGCAGTTTCGCTGTGCTAACTTAAACGGTTCGTTTGTTACGTGGGTTTTTCATCTGTACCCACGGGTTCCATCTTAGATATGGCATCCATTTTGTCTCTTGCCCTCAAGTAGCCAGCGAACGGACACTGTCCGCTTCGCGACCCTGGGATTCCCAAGACTCTTGCGGAAGACACATGTTCTTTGAAACTGTCTTTATGACGAGGGGGATGATACTGCGAGGCAGATGGCGCCCCTCGAGGCTCATCTCGCCGTGCCGGACTATTGTCTCAGCCGTGCATCTCATTAGGCGCGTCCCTTTGATGCCTGTAGCTCGTGTTTCCTGGTACCTCCCCTTTTACACCCTTTCCAATCTCCCCACTGTCTCCATCTTCCTCTACACCTGTTTTTGTTCCTTCTTCGATCTGTTTTACTGCTGATTGGAATGTACTAATGGTGGGAAGATGGGTTTTTACAGTTGGGAACCGCCAAATATTTCCGCACTTATGTTTCGGACCTTAGACCCCTCTCGGGGATAATTGTGGGAACCAAGTCGTAAACCTTTGTGTACCATGTAAACCTATGGGAGAATTATGTATAAAAGGAGCGATCCACAGAACCAATTTGGAGCAGTCTCCCCAAGTTGCACGTGTTGTACTTGTCGTGACTTCTGTGTTCCCTGCAGTAAATAAACCTCGAATCTTTGACGCCGAAGGAAGTGTCCCGTGTCTCTGTCATTTGTGCGCCGGAACAGGTAACCCACGAAGGTTTCAGGTGTTGTCCCCTGGCACCGCTGGGTCTTAAAGAACCCAGTCCTTCAGTTGGCGCCCAATGTGGGGCTGCATCAGTGGTACCGGTCCAAGCCCGACGATCGTGAGGAACTTCGTGTGAAATCTCCGAGGGAAGGTGCACTCCGCTTCATCGATCCTGTTGTCGAAACAAGTGGCCCGAAGACTTTTCCCGCGAAGATTCCCGCCTCCTGACGGCTGCGACGGACTGCTGCCCTGACTGTAGACCTGTTTTGGCGCCTGGCGTAGACCTTGGTATAGCGAGACGACTGACGGGCCTTCCTGGTGACGCCATCGATCTTTGAGTTAAGTATTTGTGGGTCGCTCCCAGAGTCCTTAGTTGTTGACACTTTAGCAAGTTTTTTTGTTGTTGACGCTGTGTGAATGTTTTTGTCGGTGACACTTTGCTAGCGTTTTTGCTTGGTTCTTTGTTGTGTTATTTGACTTCTGCAGTTGTCAAAAACCGAGGGTATTAGCTCTTTGCAGGGACTTGGTAAATCCCGTAACCCTTGACGTTTGTGAAACTCGGCTAGTGTGCAAGATGCCTGGTCGTAGTACTTTGTTTAGTTGTTTCAGACGTTGTGGTACGGATTCCCGACTGGAGGACTCATGTCCGATACCTCCGGTTGGAACTCCAACTTATGAACTGTACAGCAAACACGGGCTAGGCCCGATTACTTTTAATGACTATTGGATCCGCTATACTAAGAAGGACGGTGTCCTCAGTTGGCCACCTCATGGTAGCTTTGAGACCCCGATCTTAGATAATCTAGAGGCTAAATTGTTTGAGAAAAAGTCAAGGCCGGCCATGTTTGATGCCTTTCGGTTGTGGCGTAAAGAAGCCCGACAGAAAGAAATCAGACAGACTAAACGTAATCAGAGAGATGGTGTTGCTGCCATTGTAAAGAAAGCAGAGCAGTTTCAGCGTGATAAGGAGGTTAAGGAAAAAGAAGTGTTTGATAGGCTACAGCGTATGTCCATAGATAAATGTTATCCTGCTTTGCCTACGGAGTCGGATAAGAAGGAAGAATCAGTTGAGGATCCCTTAATGTCTTATCTTATGAAGTCGCCACCTCCGTATGTACAGGGTACCGCAGTTCCTGTGGTCCCCCCTGTACCTGTTCCTCCACCTGTTCCTCAGCCTGTTCCTCAACCCGCACCCGTTCTCCCGACTGTTCCTGCTCCTTTGCCTGTCGCTATTCCTACTGCTCCTCCGCTTCCACATACTCCTGCTCCCGCTACTGCTCCTGCTCTGTTAACTCCTGCTGTTGTTTCTGTCTCTACTCCTTCTCTTGTTAGTCCTTTGTGCTATACTTCTTCGTCTACTCGTAGTCGTACTACTCCTGTTGCGGCTAACTTCTTTCATTCTCTCGGACCTGTTTCTGGGTCCGCTGGTTCAGATGGTCCTCAGAGACGTAGTCAGCTTCCCGGTAATAGGGAACGTGCTTCACTATATAATATGGCGATGGGTTGGATGACGCATCCTCTTAGAAACCCACCACGTATTGTACTTGATACGTTCTGTCAATTCAACGTACCGACACAAAGATATGTGTTCGAAGAAATGTGTAAGGTTCTGCGTGATCAGATATCGGCCGATGCACCTGATGATGTGTTGACCGCTTTGTCTGATCTACAGCTTCAGTTCTCGAATGGACTGATAGTGGATACCAACGTTCGACGTGCTGTCGAGCGGTTGCTATCTTTCCGTCCCACTCCTATACCTCAAGCCTTGTTTGTTGAGGACGTTGAGAGCCAGTTCGATGCATTCGGTCAGTTTTCCATGCGCGAAGTTCCACCAGTGTGGATGCCAGGTGATGCTGGTGCTGTTCCACCGGTCTTGCCATATTTTCAGAGAGTGTGGATACATCTCCCATGAAAACGATCGGAAGTATTACAGGTGAAGCAATCTTTGCCTGATCCTCGTAAGAACCCCGCAGGGTACTATAAGGAATTGTCGCAGCTCGTAGACGCTACAGTAATGAATCTTGCCGATATCGATATGTTGTTTGGCAATGTCGTACCGCAACCGGTATGGGCTAAGATTCGTCAGGAAAACCATGCGAACGAATTAGGTGGTGATTGGGCTGCCATTATAGCGGCAGATGGGTTACAAACTGGTGGTGCTAAACCCGAGCAGTTGATTGCTGCTCTCCCTCAGAGAATCATTACGCTAATGAAAACTCTTATGCCAGCCATGAGGGTGAATTGGGACAAATTGTCGGCTTGTAGACAGAAGAAAGACGAGAGTGTCTCCGACTTCTTTACGAGGTTTGAGGAGGCATTCATCGACCATAGTGGTCAGGATATGAGCACTGAGGGTGGTCAACGGTTGTTTGTAGATAAATTTGTTTCAAATCTATTGCCTGACTTGAGCAATAAACTAAAGAATTCTGAAAGTGCGTGGGCTGTTTCTACGTCCGCTCAAATATTGGCTACTGCACAATATTATGAGAATAGGGAGAAAGAAGAGAATGATCGTGCTGATAAGAAGACGAAAGAGCTTAAAACTAAAGTGTTGTTGCAGCAAGCGTATCCTCCACGTTCGAATCAGAATGATTCGCAACAACGTAATCGATCGCAGCCGCAATCTAACAGGTCGCAATCGCGTAATGACTCCTCTTCGCAGAGATCATCGTTAGGGTACAATCAGTGTGCCTATTGTAGACAGGAGGGTCATTTAAAATTCAATTGTCCTGCTTTAGATGAGCGTAATAGTGGTAATACATCTAGAGGAGGTCGTGGTGGTTCACAGCAGTCATCACGCGGTAGAGGACGTGGTGCGCAAAACGATCGTTCAGATAACTCATCAAATTCCAATAACTGTTTTGATCAACGTGGATCGTCGCAAGGGCGATCAGCGCAGTACAACGTAGATGATTATTACGTCGATCAGGGAACTGACGACAGTAATTACTAGGACAGCCAAAGACAAGGAGAGGGAGTGGTATCAGTTCCGGTTGATCAGAGAGGGCCTTACGTCGCAGTCGCTACATCGGGCGTCGTTGAGCCTTTTCTGTTGGACACTGGTGCAGCGAAAAGTTCCATAAAGCATTCGAAACTCCCTGGCGCACCTTTGTCTGGCTTAACAAATGTTTCCGTTGGATTCTCTGGCGCCCCCGTTAGCAATCCAGTTTCGCGCCCTTTGCCCCTTACCATTGGGCCATGTGAGCTTGAAGCTCCGTTGATTTTGACTACTGGTTGTGGTGAAAATCTTTTGGGCCTGGATTTGCTTAAACGTCTGCATGCGACTTTGTATTGTTCTCCCACGGGAGTAAAGCTTACATTAGGTGAGAGAGTCGTCTCTCCTATGTACTTGTCTCTCGATAAGCTTCCACCGGAATTGAGTTCTCTTCCTGCATCTCTATGGGCAACAGGTCCCAATGACGTGGGCCTGCTCGACATCTCCCCTTATGTTGTCCATGTGAAATCTAATGTGCGATTGCCACGTATTCCCCAGTATCGTATCTCTCTTGACGGTGAACGAGCATTGTTAGCGATCATCTATGATTTGATCGAGAAAGACGTTATTGAAGAGACTCGGGGAAACGTGTGCAACAGTCCTGTCCTACCCATTCTAAAACGTACTGATCCTTCTAAACCACCTGTTTATCGTTTTGTTATCGATTTACGGGAGGTAAATAAAATTGTGATTCCTCAATTTCCTGTTGTGCCTGACATCACGGCGCTACTGACTCTGATTCCAGCTTCTGCATCATGGTTTTCGGTGATTGATCTGAAGAATGCTTTCTTTAGCATTCCGATTGCCGAAGAAAGCAGAGACCTTTTCGGTTTCTCTCTTGGTGGACGCAGCTTCCGGTTTAAACGCTCCTCAGGGCTACTGTGAAAGTCCATCTATTTACAGTCAAGCCTTGAAGGGTCAACTGGATGCGTTCACGTTGCCGGCCGGTGCGGCCTTAATCCAATACGTCGATGACCTATTGGTGGCTGCCGATACTCAGGACATTTGCAAAATTGCCACTATATCCTTGTTGCAGCATCTCTGTGACTTGCACCATAAGGTGTCACCTTCTAAACTCCAATATTGTTGTCAAGAAGTCACCTATCTAGGTCACTTATTGTCAAAGGAGGGGAGGCGGTTGACCCCAGAACGAATTGCAGCCATTGCGCGCATATCCGTGCCAAAAACCCAAAGAGATGTGCGTGCCTTTCTAGGTATCACGTCATACTGCAGACAGTGGATTCCAAATGTTTCATTGTTAGCGAAACCATTGGTGGCTCTTACGTGCAAGGATGTTTCAACTCCTTTACCATGGACGGAGGAATGTCAGAAATGTTTTTCTGAATTGCGTGACGCATTGTGTTCGGCTCCTGTGTTAGGTACTCCTGACTATAGCAAGCCGTTTACACTGTACGTTCACGAGAGAGAAGGTTGTGCGTTGAGTGTCTTGACGCAACCTTTCGGTGATAAGCAGCGTCCATGTGCATATTTTTCCTTGACCTTGGACCCGGTAGCTAGAGCATTGCCGAGTTGTTTGAGAGCAACAGCGGCAGCCGCGGTCTCCATCCGACAATCAGCAGGATTGGTCATGGATAATATGCTTACGGTGATGGTTCCGCACGCAGTTGACACTCTTTTGAATCGTACGAAAACTCAGCACTTGACGAGTGCGAGGTTGTCAGGGTACGAGTTGACATTGTTGGCGAGTCACATTCAGATAAAACGATGTAATGTCCTGAACCCGGCGACTTTGTTACCAATTAGCACAGAGTCAGATGAAATAGCAGCCCATGACTGCTATTTGAGAACGGAAGAGGAAACAAAAGGTCGAGTGGACCTTAAAAACACACCTTTGGAAGATCCCGATGGGACCTTGTATGTGGATGGTTCATGTTTTAAATTGCCGAATGGTGATGTGACTACGGCGTATGCAGTGGTAACTTTGAATACTGTCGTAGAAGCTGCAAGATTGAATCAGAATTCTGCCCAGGCTGCGGAATTGATTGCTCTTACTAGAGCATGTGTGTTATCGAAAGGGAAACGTGTGAATGTGTTTACCGACAGCCAATATGCTTTTGGCGTCGCCCATAGCTTTGGACGATTGTGGAGAGAGAGAGGTTTTATGACATCGCATGGCACGAAGATACAGCATGGACAGCTTGTGAATGATCTTTTGGATGCGCTTACGTTGCCTAAACAGGTAGCGATTGTTAAATGTAGTGCGCATCGTAAGGTGACGGATGATGTTGGTCGTGGTAATGCGTTTGCGGATGAGACTGCTAAGGAGACTGCCCGGAACCTTAGCACTCGAATGTATGTGACGAGTTCGGTTAGGTGGCCTGCAGAGACTAGTATGTGCGAAGATACTATCGAGAGTGTGAAAGCAATTCAGAATGAAGCCACCGAGACTGAAAAGATGAAGTGGAAAGAAAGTACGGGAAAGTTGGATGTGAATGGTTGTTGGGTTGATTTGTCGGAACACAAGAGATGGATGTTGCCGGATGCGTATGTGCTGGCCGTTGTGACCATGGCACATGGGTTAGCACATATTAGCATGAAATGTATCTGTAAGTTGTTGTCTCCTGTGTGGAAGAATGATGGTATCACGAAATGTGCTGAACGTTTGGTTAAGAATTGTATGGTATGTATGTTGTACAATCCTGGTAAGGGAACCCCAACTCCTCCTGGTAGTTTTGCTCCCCCTTCATGTCCTTTCGAGGTGATACAATTAGACTTCATCCATATGGAGAGATGCAATAACCTGAAATACGTTTTAGTTGTGGTTTGCGCATTCTCCCGATGGATCGAAGCCTATCCTCTCAAAGACAATACTGCTCTGTCCACTGCGAAAATCCTACTGAAGGAATACTTTCCTCGGTATGGAATGCCTCGGATTGTATGGTCGGATAACGGAAGTGAGTTTGTGGGGAGTGTGATGAAGAGTGTGTGTAAGGGCCTTGGAATTAATAAAAAATTCCACAGCGCCAATCATCCCCAATCAGCTGGTTTGGTTGAAGGGTATAATGGCACCCTTAAACTGAAGCTAGCGAAGATTCAGGCTACGACTGGTCTCTCGTGGCCTGACGCTTTACCCTTAGCTTTACTGTCAACAAGGGCAACCGTACACTCCCGAGTAGGGCTCAGTCCCTATGAAATAGTGTTCGGTCGTCCTGCGAATGTTTGGGGGGTCCCTAGACCGGGTGTGTTCTGTGATCTTGAGTACCCAATGTTGATTGACTATCTTCATGAACTGACTGCTAAACTGAGGTTAATTCATCAACAGGTTTACGAGGCATTGCCGACGCAGACGGAGGGTCCAGGCCACCAACTCCAGCCCGGAGATTGGGTGGTGACCAGAAATTTTGCTCGTAAGAAGAACTTGGAGCCCAGATTCACTGGACCCTACCAGGTCCTCCTTGCCACGAGAACTGCTGTTCGTCTAGAGGGCCGGAAAAACTGGGTGCATGCCACCCACACGAAGAAAGTGCCTATTCCGCTGCCGGCAGACTCGTGGGTGAGGAGGGGCATTGCTTCAGCTGAATCCGAAGGATTGCCAGCGTTTGTACCTTTTAGCGACGCACAACCTGTCGGAGAATCCTCAGTGCAGC
The DNA here is from genome assembly GCF_964263255.1 of Lissotriton vulgaris. Taxonomy (NCBI): domain Eukaryota; kingdom Metazoa; phylum Chordata; class Amphibia; order Caudata; family Salamandridae; genus Lissotriton; species Lissotriton vulgaris. Next base: position 1,765,681,771 of record NC_141685.1, on the reverse strand, counting down.
AGAAAGACACTGTTGAACATTTGCCATCCAAAGACTCAAGACCAGAACGTTCGACTGATCAACAGAACGCTGTCTCTTCAGCGGATCCTTTGTTTGACGAACAGACACGTCCTGGGAAAACTCGATACTTTTTGCGATCCAGCACTAAGGACTAATAAATATTTGCTGTCCCTTGACAACTGCATTATCCCGTTTTCCACGATCAGTTTGAACACTCGTATCATTGTAATTATTTTTGAATATATAGCAGTTTCGCTGTGCTAACTTAAACCGTTCGTTTGTTACGTGGGTTTTTCATCTGTACCCACGGGTTCCATCTTAGATATGGCATCCATTTTGTCTCTTGCCCTCAAGTAGCCAGCGAACGGACGCTGTCCGCTTCGCGACCCTGGGATTCCCAAGACTCTTGCGGAAGACACATGTTCTTTGAAACTGTCTTTATGACGAGGGGGATGATGCTGCGAGGCAGATGGCGCCGCTCGAGGCTCATCTCGCCGTGCCGGACTATTGTCTCAGCCGTGCATCTCATTAGGCGCGTCCCTTTGATGCCTGTAGCTCGTGTTTCCTGGTACCTCCCCTTTTACACCCTTTCCAATCTCCCCACTGTCTCCATCTTCCTCTACACCTGTTTTTGTTCCTTCTTCGATCTGTTTTACTGCTGATTGGAATGTACTAATGGTGGGAAGATGGGTTTTTACAGTTGGGAACCGCCAAATGTTTCCGCACTTATGTTTCGGACCTTAGACCCCTCTCGGGGATAATTGTGGGAACCAAGTCGTAAACCTTTGTGTACCATGTAAACCTAGGGGAGAATTATGTATAAAAGGAGCGATCCACAGAACCAATTTGAAGCAGTCTCCCCAAGTTGCACGTGTTGTACTTGTCGTGACTTCTGTGTTCCCTGCAGTAAATAAACCTCGAATCTTTGACGCCGAAGGAAGTGTCCCGTGTCTCTGTCATTTGTGCACCGGAACAGGTAACCCACGAAGGTTTCAGGTGTTGTCCCCTGGCACCGCTGGGTCTTAAAGAACCCAGTCCTTCAGGAGGGTAGGCAGGAGGGGGACCAGGATCCACCAGGGTGGGCACAGGGGTGGGCATGCGGTATTCTAGTATCATCTTGGTCTCTTCCAGGGTGGGGTAGGGCTCCTCACCCCCTCCTGGACAAGACAATGAGAAGTCAGTCTCTCTTTCCAAAGTGTTACTTTTACCAGCCCCCACTGTGATGTACAGCACTTAAGTGAGATACTCCGAGAGAACTGATTTAACCGATTGTTAGTGTGGGTGCGATTGTGCCATTTCTTTATTTTATTATATTAAAGACTTCATGTTTGAAGAATCGAGGTTTGTTTACAATTTAGTGACAGTAATTAAGCGCTGTGAAGAGAACCACGTGCTGCCTCGGTGTAATCCAGACCGGCTGTAGGATGTTTGGGGCCCTGCGCAGAAAGGTAATGTCTCACACAAATTGCAGAGACATGACACATTCAGGGCTGTTTGCATCTGAATAGATGCCCCTGCTCCTGAAGCTGCAGCCCCCCCCCCCCTCTGTCACCTTCGAGCACCTCTTAACAGCTCATCAAGGGCTGGAGGTGTGAGGGGTGGGGGCTGCAGCTTCAAGAGCAGGGGCATCTATTCAGATGCAAACAGCCCTGAATGCCTCATGTCACGTCAAGAAGGGAGGTGGGTGGAAGCTGTGCCTGCTTTAGGGAGGTGCGACCGTGCCCGGTTAAAATTACGGACAAATGGCGTCCGTTAAAGAATCTTTCACGGACAACGGACAGATGGCCGAAATTACGGACTGTCCGTGAAATTTACGGACGGTTGGTCACCCTAATTTCGACCCCAATTTAGTGACATTGAACAACTCAATGGGCGTTATTCTGGCCCCCACAAGCCCCTATTGCTCTGGCTGAGCTACCTACTGGGGGGAGTGTCATCCCTTCAAGGAAGCCCCATTCAGTCCTAGGCCAATGAATATCCATGGGATATGAGAGACTCAGGGACCCCTCATCACATTCTGCAAAAGGGAGAGGCATTTTTTTGTATTACGCCCTCACTTACCCACTGCCAGCCAGACTGAAATGTCCGAATTTCTCCAAAACTTCCTGTGCTGCTATAGCCTATGCAAACCTATTTTCTCCGGATTCTCAGGATTTACCTACATTTCCCTTCCTACTCCGGCTCTCTTATTGCGTGTTTAGCGAGATGCCCTGCAATGACAACTGATTGCCCCTGAAGTGAGAATCAATGTGTATAAAAAAAGCGATAATGCCTAATAAGGCGCGGCATGCTTGTTGCGCACGCGAGTGTCGGTTACAAGGCGCGCGGCGTAACTCGCACTTCAAGGCGCGCGCCCAGCTTTGAAGCATTGAGAGCTGGTAGCCAAGGTGAGAATATCAGTTACAGCAGGTGGAGCATTTGAAAAACATATCTAAAGAAAGGCAGAGCCCGTTTAAATTAAATTCCTCTTCGCCGTCCCAACCCCGTGGTTTTTTTTCGACAGAAGGGCTGCGAATTCCGTTTGACTGAAGGCGTGCTCCTGCCACTGTAACAAGCCCGCTCCTGTACGTCGGTGAGGCGCAAATACCCGCGAGGCCTCATACCTGACCCAGGAATTCCAGTCACTTGCATGATACGCGCACATTATACAGAAGCCCTCCGGGGCGCCCCGTGCCCTCCGAGCAGCTCGCCCTACAGACTCCCTACTTAGCTTGGCAATGATTCAGCAAAATAAATGAGGGGTAATTTGAAACTCGTTTCATTCGCATGATTTGGTGAACTCACGTAGGCCTCCAAAGGTAGCGGCGTGTTTAAAAACGAGTAGCATTCCTGTTTATTGCTGTTATCGTGCAAAAACGTTCTTACGTCCTGATGTTTGCACACAAATATTTTAGATATGGATGCTTTACGTTTTTATGGTAGGACCCAGCCTTGTTTTATTGTGTGTCTATTGACTGACTCGTTGCAAATAGGCACAGACGAACTCACTGGATGAATGCCCTGCTCATCCCTGGAGTAGGACCACACACACACACAGGATGCCGAGAACTTGTAGTCCTGTGTCCCAGATATTACAACCTGACAGATGTATAAAAGTACTGTAATGCTATTTGTTCACCCTTTTCTATGAACTCTGCAAAAAAATGGGGCAAAGAAGATTTTGCTTCACTCCATCTTAATTAAAGTGCTTTGCACGATGGTGTAAATGGAGTGAAGGCAATTTGAATTATGGTTGATCAATACATAGAGTGAAATGGGGCAGGCTGTTTATTCAATTTCGTTAGTACTTTAAACTGTTTCAAAACTCCAAAGCCAGAGTGCTCATTTCTGTGCCCTGGTTGGTGCAAAACGCTATGAATATTCCAAGTTCAGCTCGGAGCAACAAAAAAAATGGTTTGCTTCGTTTCCTCTTCTACAAAGAGCAACGCAGCAAACTGTTCCTCTGGATTTCCTTCAGATTGTTCCATGGGATAAATCTACTGTTGCCCCCATGTCTCGAGATACAATTAAAAGCTGAGAGCAAATCATTCAATTGAACTGGAAGAAAATATCTCAGCGCCAAAACAGCCTGAGGGGCAAGTCATGGGTTCTAGTCCTGGGCAGGCACTTTGATATATCAGAATTACAACCTCGCTTGACAGGAAAAACAACGTTTTCAATCTGTGCCTAATTTGTAAAGAAGTGCCAGGACCCAAGGTCTTTTTCAATAGGCTACTGCTGCTATGTCAGCCACTGCCACTACCATCAATGCTAAATTCCAGGCCCAACACAACTACTAATTATCTCTTTAGCACAAGTGCAACAATTAAGACAATTCGGAACACCCAAAGCTGTAAGAATTGTCTGGGCATTCTAGTATTATTCGTTTTTAATGTACATTGGTTAAGTACTCTCCCGATGTGTTCTTTTCAGACATCAATAAATAGTGCCACCATGTGGTGAACTGTCATAACTGCTGGTGTTGAGAATTAATTACCGGTGCAGAGCACTGGCAAACTTCACTTTAAATTAAGCATTTTTTTCAAGCTTCTTATTGCTTGTTGGAAGAAGAGAGCTTATGTTGAACTTTGCACTTAGTGCAAATTTCGAGCATTTCATGAAGGGCGCTCTTAATGGATCTTCACCCACGTTCTAATGACACATCGCCACGGCAATCATATTTCACTCCATGTATTTTGAACTAATAGTTAGTTACTGTCCCAACCTAGCTGTTCTTAAAGGCCTGGTTTTTCATTTTACTTTTTAAGGCAATGGATGGAGACTTTCTGGCTCTTGCAGGATGTCGTTCATGAAACAGGCGATCAAGGAATATGAAGCTGAAGGCACACATCTGGCTTTTTACATTTCTTAATGCATGCCCAAAGCTGCCCAGGACCCCTTCTTTACCACTCCCGTCACTGCCACAAAGACAAAGATCTCCTGGTAAAGGGTTAATCTGCAAGTCTGGAGTCAGGAATTAATGTGTTTATTTTCATAGTTGTTTATAGAACACATTCCCGTCTTGCCATATTTCCTAAAAACTTCGAAAATAACTCTTCCAAATAATTGGTTGTAAAAATAAATATTTCCAAAAAGGAGCATGTCCCAAAGTTTTTGCTCTCACAAATATAGAAGTAAAGATAATATGAAAGTGGTATGGTTTAGTGGTAAATGGTACAATGTGTAGGGTTAGATCTATAAAATGAAGGTTTCGAGATTGAAAGCTACAGATTAAGGGTTTGGGTGTAGTTTTAAGTATTTGGGGTACAAATTTAAGGTTTAGAGCAGGGGTCTCCAAACCGGTCCTGGAGGGCCGGATCCATGCCAGATAATTTGAATATCCCAATTGAGATACATGTAGTTATTTAAAAAATCTGGCATGGATCCGGCCCTCCAGGACCGGTTTGGAGACCCCTGGTTTAGAGGCTAAGGGTAAAAGGGATTTAGGGGTTGATTAGGGGCTAGGGGGTATAGGGTTAAAGGGTTGGCATATAGAGTACAGAGGTGGGAGATACTGGGTTAGGAGTTATAGGTTAGGGATTATTGACATAACATTAAAATGTAACGCTTAAGGGACTGGAGTATAGGGCGGAGTAAGAAGGGTGTAGAGATTAAGTGTATCTTGTTAGGGGTGTAGGGTTAAAGGTACAGAGTTAAGGGTTTAGCATATAAGGCTAAGGGTTAGGGTGCCACAGGTATAGACTATAGGGGTCAAGTGTTAGGGCTTTAAGATTTATAGTACATAGGTGTTATGGGTAAGAGATTATAGATTAGCAGTATACAGTTAAGAATATAGGGTTTATGGTATAGAGGTTAAAGGTATGAGGTTAGGGGTTGGATCTAAGGCAAGGGTAGTGGGTTTAGGGCAGCTACGGCCCGTGCATGTAAGAGCGGTATTGCCGGGTGGGGGGAAGGGGGTATTTTGACAGACGATGACGAGGGAAAAATAATTATTTATTTTATTTTCCCTTGTGGTCGTCTGTCGAATCCCCCCAACCCAGCCTCACCGCTCTTACTTGCATGGGCCATTGCTGGTTTAGGGTTATTGGTTTGGGGTATAGTATTGAGTGTACGTGGTAGAAGGGTTAAGGGTATATTGTTAAGCGTAAATGGGTTTAGATTTAGGACTATGGTTAAGGTTAAAGTATTAAGAGTAAATGATTAAGGCTTAAGAGTTCAGGGTTTGTGGTATAGGATTGAGTGGTTGGGGTATAAGGGTAACCACTATGATTACATTTGGTTAGCCTCACCATTGGAAATGTGCTTCAGGTGTGTTTTCTATTGGTACAGTTATTGTTAGTCTATCTATTCAAAATATAAAATAATGAAGTGTCGCTTTCATAGTAACATTGCTCTAAATTAATTCTAATCAAACGCACTACACTTTCTAAGTGATACAATTAGAAGTTTTAATTCTAAGTTAAAAAAAATAACAATAACAGGAAACAACAGTCAGACCTGCTGTTTTCTTCCTATGTTACCGAGGAACAGAGTCAACGAGCATGTGATGTCATTTCCATATGAGTTTGATGAAACAATGCCACTGTGGTTATATCGAATTTACAGAATGTATAAATACATTTATGATTAATTGCTCCAAAGTTAAAGTTAGCATTTAGTTCATTTGAAGCTACTCTTTTGCAAATGCTAAATATTTTATTGCCATTGCCAAACTCCTGAGAGAAAGGGGAAGCTAAGAGTTTAAGATGATTAGATATTTGTATCTGTAAATTAATACTGACCTAAAACAGGCGCCAATAAAATCCACGTAACCATGGAGGAACGGCTATTCCAACTGCATTCTTGTGGAGAAGTGTGGCTCAATGATTAGAGCGGCAAACCCTGATGCAGAGGTCTAGCCTGGGACCAGGGTTCAATTCCCTGCCTCGGCGGGTCTTGGGCTCAAAATTCCACGGACCGGATAATTCTCGCCTCGGTGCCTATTCCAATCATGGAGTCCCACTCTGCAACTCTGGGCAATAGCTTGCTTAATCTCCACAACAACCCCCACAACGCTTAATTATGCCTGGCCTCCACCTTGGGGTTGCCCAGGAGTGGATGCCTCACAGGGATAGCCAGGATGGGTTCCACAGTGGTATTCGTACAAGTGCCTTGAGACCCTTGCGGGTGAGTAGTGTGCTATACAAGTATCAATTCTACAAATCATGTATGCATTTATTGGTATATACATGCATAGAGCCTAGTAGTATGTAAGAGCCAGCAGACCCATCCAATCTCATATGTCAATGACTTTTGCAGTGGAACTGACATCTGGTTTTGTGCAACTTTACTCTCTATCTAGAACTGGGAATTGTTTCAGGGCATTGAGAAGCGAAGAATGAGGGCTAAAGTGGTCGTGCCATAGAGAGAAAAGAGTTAGGAATACAATACTAGTGATATGCACGCAAGATACTATGAGTTGAGGAAAGAAGGTCATAGGGCTAAGGAACAGAGTGAGAGGAGGAACGGTAGACGAGATATGTGCCCATGTAAGTTCATTTCAATTATGCAGAAACGTGTGGTCTCGTGCCATTAATAGCACTTCTTTTTAAATGCCCAGGACAGTAGACCATGGGATCAGTAACGAAAGCAGAGAAGTGAACATAAATCACTACCAAAGCCACACAATCAATATAGTTCTGTGCCCAGTGCATTGCTGTAAGCTCTTCTATTCATCCGTAGGCTTACTTTGCGTTATCTTCTTCTTGAAGGGATGAAACAAGTCAGGAAGAAACAGAGACAGGGGTAGAATGTGGGTAGAAGAAAGGGAGACAGTATAAGGATGAGTATTTGATGGGGTAGAGGATTGGGAAGTGCTATTATTTAGATTAGAGTTAGTATGGAGAGTTGGGTGGCTAGTGGAGGTTGGATGGTGACAGGGGGTGGTGAAAGTCAAGGTTCTGCTAGAACTGATTTTGATGAAAAAGAATGCAGTGAGATGAGGAGTTGGGTGAGAAAAGATACAGTAGAATAGGCGCTAGAATCTGCAAGAGAGCGTGATAAAGAAGCAAAGCTGTTGGTGAATTATCAAAGGGGTGGGAAAGAGGAGGGCGATGGGATAGAGATGTTAGTGAACGAGAGAAGCGGTTTTAGGAAGAAGGGGGAGAGATGGAAGTAGTAGGATACAATATAGGGCCTGATTCAGTTCCTGGTGGTCGTCTGCCATCTGTCAGGGTGTGGAGGTCATCTCCACCACCACTCCAGCCAGACTACCACCCACCAAACTGCAGGATCAATGCTGGCTCTGCAGCGATCTCTGTGGCTTCAAAGGAGCCATGGCAGCTCCTCTGAAGGTGCTGAAAAGAATAGTGCACTGCTGCCATCATTAAGGTGGCTGCTGATCAAATGTTCCTGTTGTTTCGTTTTTCAGAAACAAATTTCCAAAGTGTTGAATAAGTGTTGAGTTTAGGTCGGTTGGTTTGATACCCGCTCTCCTCCCAGTCTCATTCCACATGTTCTGAAGATGTTTGTTTTTACACTAAGGATGGTGAGCAAAGGTTGCAGGTTCTTATAATAACTGAGATTCTGGAGGCTGCAATTGGCCATGCGGAAGATGGCCACCCCATGAGGCTACTCTGCCATTCCACGCTCTTCTGAACCATACCACCTCAAATAACCAAACAATGTAAACCCTAAAAAAGAAAGCAAACAGCAGGGACTGATGGAGACATGGTTGGTAAATTCTTCTCTGTTCATCCATGAGCACTGATGGACACAAGAGCTCTCCTCCTTTCACTTGTGTTGCTCATTGTAGAGCTCTGCTGCGGTGGGAATTGGAGAAAGGAGGCAGCAACAGCAGACACTCACCACTAAAGAAGAAACAGGAAACAGCAGAAATATTCCAAAGTGGCAATCAATCAGAACAGAGGGCCAAAAAAGCATTGAATATTAGGCTAGCATTCTTGGAGGCTGTTGTAGTGAAGCATTGTGGTGTGGGCCAATAGCAAAGAGTAGAACTGTGCTGCAGCCGGGGAAATACTGCCAGATTGCAGGAGGAGGAGGGTAGGAATAGCAATTAAAAGAAAAAGTGTCTAAGGTACATGCGGTCTGTGTACTAATGAAGTAAGTCCCATAGGGCAGGAGCCTACACCCTAGAATGGCGCACGGGCTCTACCCTCAGTTGAATAAGAGGCTGCAGTGGGGCAAATGCGGTAAATAGGTGCACCACCTAATGACGGAAACTACATAATATCCACTGAGAAGGGACTGCCCGATCACAGCAGAGCATACTTCAATTGTAGAAACATATGCTGTGCTCAAAGTCTGATAGCAGTTATTGAGTGAAACATTGGTGGTCGGGAATCCAGGAGAAGCGGATGGCATAATCATGTGGGCTACAGGCCCTTGGGGAATGGAAGGGGCACTTAACTTCTTTTAATTCTTAATTAATATTAATACTCACCTGGTGCTACACAACAACTGAACATTGCTCATTTACCCCAAGATGCTAGCTACAATGATCAAATGGCTAGCCAGATGTTGATGGCAAGGTCTGTCCAACAACTCGTATTCTATGAAGCCTTGGCGTTTGGAAAAACAAAGTTGCAGGGACTACCTCTATCTAGTATGCCTGGTCCAGCTGTAGACACCATTCTAAAAGAAATATCTGTGGCTGAAATTACATTGGGAAAATATGGTCTGCAAAGTTTCTGAAATGTCATCTGAAAATGAAACGATGTAAGGGGATATTTTATTTTTTCATAGTCATCTATACATATAGAGCACAGGCTTTCAATAGTGGGAAAACAAAAAGAAAAAAAGTCGGATTGCGGACGAGAACTATGGCCACAATGTCATGGACTTGAAAGACAGCTCACGCACAGATGATGTACAAATGTATGGCATTCTAGACACGAAGGAAAAAGGTGACTTGCCTGGCTTCCTGACTGATTTCATGCCCCAGCTACTGGAAATCTCTTTCGCAGAATGCATGGAGCTCCAAAGGGATCATAGGATCAATGCCCACATAATTAGGAATACAAACAAACCCTACCTATCATAACATGCCTCCAGCACCATCAACATGCACAAATGTCTATGAGACATAAACAAGAACTGCATTTGTTTGCTAGGTGGCCTACCTATCCACATTACTGCAGATTAATCACATTATGACAATATCAATAGGGAAAAGTTCCTAGCATTTCCACCATGCCTGAGAAAAATAGTGGAGAGATTTGGGGTATTATTTAGATTGGTGGACAGATGGGTGGAACATTCATTTTGAAAAGACATTCCATGTTTCCCTTTTTTTTAAATCATACCCAGGGTAGCCACAAATAAAAGAGGTAATTTGGGGGTTTATTCTGGATGTCTGAAATTATTCAGTTTATATTTATATTGAGCTCCCTCAAAAGGTGAGTCCATCCCAGTGGTACTTACCCACTAGAATGTGAGAATGACACCAATGATGAAGAATGCCACAAAAATGTGGTATAGGTGTCCTTTTCCATTTGCTTTTGCAACCAATGATACATTAGGGGCTAAATAGCAGTGATCTATGAACTATCGCACCTTTGGTGAGATATTATATAAATAGGGAAGCTGTGTGACAGTCCATTTGCCTTCTCACTTTCCTTTGTGTGGATACAGAATGAGATACTCTGTCACAAATGTGGAAGAACATGCGTCAGCCATGCATTACAGCCTAAGGTACGTGTAATAGAGTGGATGGGATAGCCGTAAATATTTTGACAAAGAATCCCATCTGCCATACTCCAAATGAAAACCTTGGTCTCTTAGAACCAGCCACTATGCTGGTGAGTCTAGATGGGAAACCAACTGAATTTTACCATTTCAGATTAATTGGAAAACGTCTTAGACAACTGAGAGATATCCACCCTGGATCTGCTTTAGGGAAATCTGGAGGAGTGAAAGAGAAGAGATTATTACCCTGGTTTTTAGGTCTCGCCTGTCGATGCGCATGCACATCGAGCTTGCGAGACTATGGGGGCTTAACCACTCTTTAACTAACTTGCAAGGAATCGTGGCGATTCCTTGCAGTGCCCGTGACTTTTAAGCTCAATGCGCATGCGCATTGAGCTTAAAAGCGCGTGCACATCAGTTCCCTCATCCGCACGTCGCATTTCTCCTCCCCCCTCGCCCCCTCCCCTGCCCGCCGTGTCGCATTTCTCCTCCCCCCTCCCCTTATCTGCCTTCCCTCCGTCTTGTTTGTGTGGCATTTCTCCTCCCCCCTCGCCCCCTCCCCTGCCCGCCGTGTCGCATTTCTCCTCCCCCCTCCCCTTATCTTCCTTCCCTCCGTCTTGTTAACAGTTTGATACCATAACACGGATTCATTTCGCCACGCAGCTTGCATGATTGCAAACGGCCATTCTTTCAATGTGGTAAAAAAATGTAAACATATTTTTTCTCTTTTCTGTTGCTGGTTAAAGGTTTAAAACAAATCGTATGACGTGTTCCCAAAATGAAATAAAAAATAAAAAAACACCCGCACTAAAAGCCTCTCTTATTTGTGCACTAGTGAATGCTAGAATCCCCCCTTGTTCCTGCATACATGTGGCAATCTGATCCCCCTCCCCTCCCCCAGCCGATCTGCTCTCTCCAAGCATTGACAGCCTACAGACGGGTCAGGCCAGACGATCACTAAGAGGGTGGAGAATCCCGGACCGAACTAGTTTCAATTTACAGAGCAAACAACTTTTTTTTTTACGGCAATTGCTTTGCCAGAGGCTGTTGCTCATTATTTAATAAATCCATTAGATTTTTCCCCCCCCTCCCCTTATCTTCCTTCCCTCCGTCTTGTTAACAGTTTGATACCATAACACGGATTCATTTCGCCACGCAGCTTGCATGATTGCAAACGGCCATTCTTTCAATGTGGTAAAAAAATGTAAACATATTTTTTCTCTTTTCTGTTGCTGGTTAAAGGTTTAAAACAAATCGTATGACGTGTTCCCAAAATGAAATAAAAAATAAAAAAACACCCGCACTAAAAGCCTCTCTTATTTGTGCACTAGTGAATGCTAGAATCCCCCCTTGTTCCTGCATACATGTGGCAATCTGATCCCCCTCCCCTCCCCCAGCCGATCTGCTCTCTCCAAGCATTGACAGCCTACAGACGGGTCAGGCCAGACGATCACTAAGAGGGTGGAGAATCCCGGACCGAACTAGTTTCAATTTACAGAGCAAACAACTTTTTTTTTTACGGCAATTGCTTTGCCAGAGGCTGTTGCCCATTATTTAATAAATCCATTAGATTTTTCCAACACTCTTAGCAATATCTAGGTGAACTTGCACGTTATCGCTTCAGCAAATTGCTCATGAAAATCAATAAAACGACTTGTAAATAAATATACATTAGTGCATGTTTTTTTGGGGCAAATAAAACCGCGCCATGTCGACAGCAGCGTCTGTCTTCAGCACTGAGGGCCATGCTGTTAGTACACGTACTGAGTATCCCCTGAGAATAAACCTCACTTCCTGTAATGGACAATGTTATTTTGCACTGAGACTGCAGATGGCTTGTTGGTGAGGGAAAGAGGGTTTGCTTTCACTTTACATGAACCTGTGTGTGTAAAGCCGGCCTAGGCATTAATAAACCATCACGTGCCCCATCTATACCCAGGACCACTGGAATTATGCGATTTTGAAGCCGTGGCAGTTCCCGCGTTACTTTGGGCTTGCCGTATTTACCACATAATCGGTCATCTGCTATCTAATGCGGCGATTTCAGACAAAAAGTGTGGATCAAAAGTAACAAAAAAAAGTTGCAACACCCTCACTCACCCTCACCCTCACTCACCCTCACTCACCCTCACCCTCACTCACCCTCACCCTCACTCACCCTCACCCTCACTCACCCTCACCCACCCTCAACCCCTCATCCTCACTCACCCTCACCCTCACTCACCCTCAACCCCTCACCCTCACTCACCCTCAACCCCTCACCCTCACCCTCACTCACCCTCACCCTCACTCACCCTCACTCACCCTCACCCTCACTCACCCTCAACCCCTCACCCTCACTCACCCTCAACCCCTCACCCTCACTCACCCTCACCCTCACCCACCCTCACCCTCACTCACCCTCAACCCCTCACCCTCACTCACCCTCACTCACCCTCACTCGCCCTCACTCGCCCTCACTTGCCCTCACTCGCCCTCACTCACCCTCACTCACCCTCACTCACCCTCACTCACCCTCACTCACCCTCACTCACCCTCACCCTCACTCACCCTCACCCTCACTCACCCTCAACCCCTCACCCTCACTCACCCTCACCCTCACTCACCCTCAACCCCTCACCCTCACTCACCCTCAACCCCTCACCCTCACCCTCACTCACCCTCAACCCCTCACCCTCAACCCCTCACCCTCAACCCCTCACTCACCCTCACTCTCACTCACCCTCACTCACCCTCAACCCCTCAGCCTCACCCTCACTCACCCTCACCCTCACTCACCCTCACCCTCACTCACCCTCAACCCCTCACCCTCACTCACCCTCACTCACCCTCAACCCCTCACCCTCACTCACCCTCACCCTCACTCACCCTCAACCCCTCACCCTCAACCCCTCACCCTCACTCACCCTCAACCCCTCACCCTCGACCCCTCCCCCTCAACCCCTCGCCCTCACTCACCCTCACTCACCCTCACTCACCCTCACTCACCCTCAACCCCTCACCCTCACTCACCCTCAACCCCTCACCCTCACTCACCCTCAACCCCTCACCCTCACAACACATATTGTGTTACAATAGGTGTCACATTTGCGAAATATAAAACTATTGGCATTGTAAATAACAAAGCTATTAATTCGCTATTTTCAAAACAAGCACATAAATAAAAAATGTGTCCTTTACAATACCAATAGCTCAAACTTTCCTAATGCGAGACCGATTGCATTGCTGTGCTTCTCTCCCCTGCTGCACTCTCCTGCTCTCTAGAGATGTGGCCTAACGACCAGAGCTGCCATCTAAGTCACGTAAATACAAAACATGTTGCATTCCAAATGCTATAGGTGTCACATTCGCGAAAGTTATAACTATTGGCATTGTAAATGACAAAGCCATCAATTTAGCAATTTTAAAAACCAACAAATAAATAAAATATGTCATTTACAAGACCAATAACTCCAACTTTTCTAATGCGAGACCTATTGCATTTCCAATGCTTGTTCTAGCTTTGCGTCAGAATGGCTCGTGCCAACTTAATTCCCTCTTTCAGTGGTATTCTCTAAGTAGGTTTCTTACATTTTCTTCTTGCAAGCAGGTGTTAGTTCCCAGATTCCGCAAGGCCACTTAGAGATGTCGGTCCATCTCAGTGGCTGCAGCCAAATTGTGGAATACCCTGGCTATTTACCTCTCAGAAGCTAATTCTTTTGCCACATTTAAAAAACTGCTGAAAACATGGCTTTTCTCTCTCCATCTTCCATAGTCATGGGATTCCATGCTTTCCGTTCTGGTGCTGGCTGCTGTTCGCTAGTGCTTTGACACCTTAGGGTATAGTGCAAGCTATACGTTTCAATAATATAACATAACATAACAGCACCACCCCCCTCCCCATCCAAGCCTAGACACTGGCCAACATACGGCTGACTTACATCACTGCTGATACTCAGACAAGGAGGGACTGCATAAGATAGTGGAAGCACCAGAAAGAGAAATAAATCAATTCTACTCTCCACTGAAACCACATAATTCAGAGCTTAGAAAGGTGGAGAGGAGTGACCAAGGGTCTGCAGCTGCTATAGTGCACTTTAAAGCATCTGCCTGATATCCTTTTTAGTTTGGAAGGGGGAGGGAGATAAATGGTAAACTTAATGTTGATGAGTTGTTGGTGAATAGTTGGCACTTATGAAAGGCAAACCAATCCCCCTTATATCACTAGAAGGTACAGCATGTTCTACTAGTTAGATTATGCATCCTGAGTCTTGCACAAGTTGGGAGGGTCTCCACATGTCTATGTATGTAAGTCCCTGTTCCATTTCTGTCCCTGCCCTATATGTACCAGGGGATCAGTCTGCGTAGGTCCTTCTGATGTATAAATATCTTGCACAAGGGAGCAAGGAATGCTGAGAGGCAAAAAGGGGAATAGCCCACAATCCATAGCATAGCGTGATTGCCTCACTTCATACAGATATTAGTATTGAACAGCCTTGATCGTCTAGTGCACAGATTACCCTGTTATTTAGTACCTCTAGCTTTACCTTATGCCTCTTTTTCTATTTCCACATTACACATTGCAGATAGGCTTTGCGAGACCCGCCATTTTATACTAGAAACAACTCAGAAGGTATTTAATCTGCAAGGATACTTGAAATGAATGCACAACTCAAACAGAGATGTCGGAACAGACACAGCTGAGCCAATCCATCAAAAGCATCTCCTTGGATGCAAATGGAATGACTTACTATATCAAACATAAAAAGGTGGTCCACTACTTTGATACTAAGAGAGCAGACGTTGCACGTAGGAGACGCACTTTGCAGTAATAGAATCAAGCAAACTCAAATGGAAATTGGTCGGGAAAGTAATAAGCAGTAGTTACTTTCCTTCCCATCATGTGCACCCCTAAGCCCACCAAATTCATCAAGGAAATGTGAAGTTGTGATTCTTATCAGGTGGCCCATGCCTGACCCCCAGGGCAAATATGCTTTTCCGAAACTCAAAAGATTAAACACCACATTCAAGCAGGATCGATATGCTCCAAATTCAAACAAACAACTTCTGTTCTTAGAACTGTGCACATTTTATGCAGCATTGGGAAACACATCTGTGATAATAGGGGATCTGGGAAAATGGCATCGACCCAGTAACAGACAGGACAGGACCGCATGACTGAAGCAATGGGGCATATAGAGCCATTGGGTTAGTGACATCTGTCACATTTTCCACCCTACCAAGAAAGGGTATGCTTTTTACTCACTAGTACATGGCTCCTCAGCTCTTATCAATAAGGTCTTAACACAATGCTTCTTACATAGAGAGGCAGCTTACTGTGACACAGAGGGAAGAGTGCATGACCATTCCCCCGCTACAATTACAGCTAGATATAGTTCACGTGAAACTCTGCCTGAGCCAACTGGCGAATACCAGACAATAAATATAATACACCAGAAATCAAAAAAGAATTAATGTCCCAAATCCCAATACCTAAACATCAATCAGAGAGTAATAAGCAAAACCCGAGACCCGTTCCTCTTCCCAAATAATAATATAATAACAAAATGAGACCGGATCTCCTATTTCGTTCGCTACTGTTCCTATGACCACTTATTCATGTATTTTTTATTGTGGACTGCCTTGGGACCCATAGGGTGTTTAAAAGAACCCTCACCCACCTACCAAGTAGGTAACATGCTTTATCATTGGGTTCCCACCCTGGTTGCAAAGTGCTTCCAGGGTCTGCTGCGACGCCTGATTACAACTGAGCTGTTTTTTTGAGCGGAGAACAGGGTTGTATGACGTTACAACGCAGGCTTTTACCCCGCATGCCATTACAACGCAGGGATTACAACGAAAGTCGTTACAACGACTTTCGCTGGAGGGCGCTGGATAGTGGAATAGTTTGATTTTCTATTCCAACTCCAGCCCACTTTAATGAGGGAAGTCTTAGTCAATGTTGAAAACAATATGGTTGAGGATATATTTGGGATATTACATTGATCTAACTTATCCTCAAAGTGGTCTTCATGTTTTAGCCATCTTCTAATAGTGACTCTCAGGGTCAGAGTGGCTTTCATCAGGACTAAAAAGAAAGGACCAATATGCACTTTAAAGCATGCAAGGATGGTGTAAGTGGAGTGTACTTACAACCCACTGACCTGTCAGGAAAACCATTGTTTGTTTTCTTCCTAAAAGAGATTAGGTTTATTAAAAAAAAAAGCAGTGATAGTGAATAGAAGAGATAAATGAAGAGCCAAATGGGTACCTTCCTCTCTGGTTTCTAATCGTGACTAATTTGCCACATTATATTTCACACGTCTTGTTCAACATTTAAAAATCAAAAAAGAGCATGTATGTATCAGCATATAAGATTACTGTTTCACAGACAAACTATAAAACCAAATAGTGTCTGAAGTATACATACAGATTAGTTGGTTAACAGACAAGACACACAGACAAACAATAGTTCTCATGAGGATTCCAAAAAAGAGACTGTGCTTTTTTTTCATTGACACGTATCTAGACTTTGCAATAATACAACATACATCTAGACCGGATATTGGTCGAATGTGCTCTTTTGTTAAAGTCGGTACTCTTTATATCACTTTACGTGCATTAATCAAACATTAGGTTTGTTTCCGTTGGACCAGAGAAAATTAATTTCAAGAGTGTTGGGCACTAGCGTACAAAATACATCCCATAGCGCTTATCACCAGCATGTGCAAATAGGGCTCACTCATGAAAGTAATGTGTCTATTTTTTTTTTATGTTTGAAAGCTTTATTAGAGTAAAATCAGATATTACAATAAGGTGACATCAGCAAAATATAAGCAAAAGGCTAAAGGTTGGGATAAATTAAACATAAGTAGCCAATATCACTAATGAAAAGCAAAGCATTTTGAATTATTTTACGGGGAGGAGGGGGGAAGGGGAGGGAGGGAAATAAAAGCATGGTAATATCATAAAGAATGAATAAAAATAGAAAATACAATGAATGTTAGTCAGAAAGTACAGTAAAATACACAATATTTCAGCAATTACTTGAAATAAGAACTTTTAGCAAAAAGGAAACATGTATAAAGCTAAAAAACTACAGGCAAGAGTACATGTGTTCAAGGGGGTTTGAAATTATCCGAGGAAAGTGGAGAGTATGTCTTTTTGGCAGATTGATCTAAATATAAAGTGAGAGGTAACCAGTAAAATTCAACATTTCGGGAGGGTTTGCAGGAGGAGGCAAAGGCAACATCAAGTCTATGTGATTGACATACTAAATTCCACCAACAACTTAGAGACAAAGTGTTCAAGGATTTCCAGTTAGAAACAATGTGCTGCAGTGCAAGTGCTAGCATAAGATCAAAAAGACCGTGAGAATGTAGAGGGAGTTCCAGATCGTCTGAAAGGCTACCTAGAAACACAAAAGAGGTGGAAAAATGAATAGAGATGTTGAAAATACGGGAGAGACGAGAGCATATCTGAGTCCAAAAAATGCGAACTGAGGGACAGAGGAAGAAAAGGTGTAGAAGATCCGCATTGGGAGCATTACAGGTCCAACAATTAGGTACAGAATTGGATTGAAAGCGAGAAATAGAAAGAGGAGAAAGGTAGAGTCTGTGGTAGAAGAAAAATAGGGATTGGGTAAGAGAGGCAGTACGGGAAATCTTCAAAGATCTGGCCCGTATTTTGTCCCAAAGAGAAGTTGACCATGAGGAACCCAAGTCCTTCTCCCAAGACAATTCCAATTTCGATTTGAGACGGTCCGGGTTGGGGGCTGAGAAATACCGATAAATAAGGGAAGCTTTAGGAACAGTAGAGAGGACGGTAAGTAGAGAGGGAGACGAGGTTGGTAGGGTTTCAGAAGGAAGAGAATAATAACAATCTAGAATGGTTTCCATAAGGATGAAGAATTTCTTTGCAAAAGAAGGAGGGCAGTGGAATTGAGATTGGAACTTAGGAAACGAGCAGGGGGATGAGCCATCAAAAAGATGACGTACCCAGATGATACCTTTCGCTCTCCATGAGGGCCATGCAATAGGTCTGTTATGTATTAATATGAGTGAGTTGTACCAGATGCGTAATAATAAGAAGGATTCCTGAGAGACCGAGGTAGAGGAGACTAAAGGCCGTAAAAGAGAAGAAGTATGTTTAAATAAAAGGGGGTTAAGACATGGGGCTTTAGAAGTGAAACGGATTACTTCTTGAAAAGAATAAGGAAGCAATAATTCCTGTTCGACAGAAAGCCAGAGGGGAGAAAAAGGGGAGGTTTCCTGTAATAGCCAGCGGGAAGCTTGTCGAAGTGAGAAGGACTTGTGGTAAAGGCGAAAGTCTGGAAAGTTGGTTCCACCATTCAGTTTAGATTTACGTAGGTGTAAGAGAGATATACGAGCCTTTTTCTGTTTCCAGAGAAATTTGGACAAAACAGAATCAATGCGGCGGAAATAAAAATTTGGGATACGGATTGGAAGCATGGATAATAAGTAGATCAAAATCGGGGCAATCATCATCCTGATGGAATCAAGACGACCCCACCAGGAAAGAAATAGAGGATTCCAAGAAGAGAGTAGTGAGTCTATTCTAGAGATGACCGCGTTCATGTTAAGTTGAATAGAAAAGGAAATAGAGTTAGAGAAAAGAACACCGAGATATTTAATTTTCTTAGAGTTCCAAGCAAAGCCGGTGGATGTGAAGAAGTGGGGAAGGCAAAATTTGGTTAAAGGAAGAATTTCTGTTTTATCAGAATTTATTTTATAACTTGAAACCAAAGAGAATTTTTCAAATTCACTTAATAAAGAGGGAACAGAAATGACCGGGTCTGAAATAAATAAAAGGATATCGTCAGCATATGCAGATAATTTAAGATGTTGGTCCCCATACGGGAATCCAGAAATGGAGGGATTGTTACGTATGGAAGTGAGGAAGGGCTCAAGCGACAAAATAAATAAAAGAGGTGACAAAGGACAGCCCTGACGGACTCCACGTTGAAGCGTGAATGGGGAAGTGAGTTGACCATTGACGAGAACAGAGGCCTTGGGCATAGAATATATCAGAGAAATATAAGAAATAAATTTAGGACTGAAGCCATGCCATTTTAAGGAAGCCATGAGAAAGGACCAGTCAACCCGATCAAAGGCTTTCTCAGCATCGACTGAAATGGCTGCAATGGGAATTGATAGTGAGGGGGCTTTACTTAAAACATTAAGCAAGAGTCTGGAGTTATCCGAAGTAAGGCGGCCCTTAACAAAACCACATTGCTCTTTCCCTATGAGATGTGGTAGGAGCGGGTCGAGGCGAAGAGCTAATAATTTTGCAAAAATCTTATAGTCCACATTAACTAAAGATATAGGTCGATAATTTTTACAAAACTTAGGGTCTCTACCTTCTTTAGGGATAAGGCATATGGTAGCGTCCTGAAATGAGCCTTGGGCCGATCCAGTAGAACAAAAAGACTGAAAAAGAGATAGAAGTTTAGGTAAGAGGAGATCTGAAAAATGTAGGTAAAATTCAACTGGAAAGCCGTCAGGTCCTGGAGTCTTGCCTTTAGTGAGGGAGGATAAAGCAGTGGACAACTCAGAAATAGTGAGATCAGTGTCAACGGCCGAAAAATTAAGGTGGGAGGTATCTGGCTGAGGTATGTTATCAAAATAAGATTGAATAAGCTCTGGGGTGGGAGGGTTCTCAGGAGTATATAAAGATTCATAAAAAGAGTGAAACTGTTCCAAAATTTCTGCATCTGTATGAAGAAGAATATTAGAGGGGGAATAGATAGAATCAATATTAGTTCGTGCTTTACGCGATTTTAGATAGTTAGCCAATAATTTACCTGACTTATTGCGACCTCCATAGTATCGTGCGCTGCTCCGGAGGAGAAAAGAGGAGGCTGAATCTGTAGTAAGCTTGTTAAAAGCAATCTTAGCCTTAAGAAGTTCAGGAGACATGTACTTAGTAGAGGAAGTATAGAATTGATGTTCCAGCGATTTAATGTGTGCAAGGATAACTTTACGCTTTTGAAGGAACTTTTTCTTCTTTTTAGAGACAAAATCAATAATAAAACCCCGGGCTGTGGCCTTGAAGGAATCCCAAAGAATATGAGGGGGGGTATCAGGTGTAGAGTTTAGTTGGAAAAATTCAGAAGCGAAAGAGCGAAAAGAGGAGGAAAAAAGAGGATCAGCAAGAAGAGAAGGTTTAAAACGCCAACGGGAAGATTTAGGAGTAGGAGGAAGAAGGTCAAATACAGTAATAATAGGAGCATGGTCAGAGATAACAATAGGCTCAATAGAAGAGGATAGAAGGTGTTGAGATAGAGATGAAGATAGAAAAATGTAGTCCAAACGAGAGAAAGAAGCATGAGGAGGAGAGAAGAAGGAAAAGTCCATAACATCTGGGTGAGTGAGTCTCCATGAGTCCACGAGATGCATCTGAGTGATAGTGTCAAGGAATTGTTTATGTGGTTTGTGAGGAGAAAAACGAACAGAGGATCTACGATCTAAAAAGGGGTCAATGATCTGATTACAGTCTCCACCTAACAGGAAAGAATCATCCTTATATTGAACACATTTTGCTGTAATGGAGGGCCAAAAAGAGGAGTCAAAACATGTAGGGCGTAAACATCGAACACAGTAATTGGCATAGCATTAATGAGTAGTTTGGCCAAAATCCAACGACCCTCATCATCTTTTTCTTCTAGTAATACTTTACAATGAAGGCGTTTATGAATCAAAATAGCAACCCCGTTCTTTTTTTGAGAAGCAGGAGAGAATAAAACAGTTCCAACCCACAATCGCTTTAGTTTTAAGGATTCAATATCTGAGAGGTGGGTTTCTTGAATAAGAACAATATCTGGATTGTAAGAGGATAGGTGTGAGAGTACTCTTTGCCTTTTGATAGGGTGATTAAATCCTTTCACATTCCATGAAACAACTTTGAAGGTGAAAGAGTAGTAAACTGATCAAAATTGAAAAATGCAAAAACATACTGTACATTCAATAATTCAAACTTTAGAAAGGTGATAACCATGAAGATCATCAAAAAGATAGAAGGAAGGCTAGGTAGAGGATGAAAAAAGAAAAGGGAAAAGGGAGAAGGGTAGGGAGAGGGAAAGGAGAACAGCAAAAGAAGGAGAAGGAAGAAAAGAGAGAAGGCATAGGAGACAGTACAAATCCAAAAGGATGACTGTAATGAACATACCTGGAAGGGGAAGTACACACAGGGGGAAGGTGGGGAAATGGTGATGCGTTACAAGACGGACGCACCAGGATCAGGAGCGGAACCACACCGAGACCTCACATAAAGGAACAAAGGATGAAACAAGATGGTGAAGGGAATGTCCAATACATATATCCGTCTGGGGAAAAGAAAAAGAGAAATTGTTAACATATGGAACATGCTACATAAGATATAGATCCAGAATGTAGAAAGAGAAATTAAGTATATATAAGATATGTAAGAAAGAGGAGATACGAAGAAAGAAGATAAGCAAGATGAGAAAATTAAGATGAAGATAAAGAGTATAGAGAAGTACATGAACTTAGAAAAGCGCTAGTAGAAAACAGGACATTAAGACAACAAAAGCCAGATTTCAGCCACTGTTCGGAGTAGAAGAGGAGGCGTCCATCCCTTCTTCACTTTGCAAAAAGAGAAAATTTCTTAGTTCACCAGGGTCTTGAAATGACCAAGTCTTATTCCGGTAAGTGACTCTGAGAGTACAAGGGTGAAACAGGCCATATCTTGCTCCTAGAGAGCGTAGAGAGGGACGCATAGCTAAAAACTCTTTTCGTCTGGATGCAGTAACATTAGAGACATCTTGAGAGAGATAAACTCGTTGACCTTGCCAAGTCACTTGTTTTTTGTTTCTCGCCGCTGAAAGAATCAGAAGGAGGTCTGTGTACTTCAAAAATAGGATGATGACTCCACGAGGTTTAGAAGAAGAATCCGTTCTTGCGCCTAATCTATGAGCCCTCTGGATACTAATGGATGTAGAGGGGGGTAAGTCTAGAAGTTTCGGCAGAAAAGTAGTAAAGAAAGACACTGGATTGTCACCCTTAAGATTTTCCGGCAAATTGTAAATACGGAGGTTGTTCCTCCTATTGCGATTTTCCAAATCCTCTGTATGCTTTTGTAGAGAGAGGACAGTCTTTTCTAATGCAACAATACGTTGCGTGTTGGATTGAAGCTCAGGGATGTGTTGTTCAACCGTAGAAAGTCGGGCATCCATGTTCTCCCACTTGTCCTTCAAAAGCTGCATATCCGTACTCTTTTTTCAACAAAGGGACGCATTGCTCGCAGCTCCTCCAAAATTTGATCAGTAGAAGAGGTTGAAGGGTTATCTTCTGGTGTAGGAGAGTTTTGTTTAAGGCGTTTGCTCGATGTAGCAGGTGGAGAGGGCTTACTAGCAGATGTATGAGCCAAAGACGATTTTTGAGAAGACATTTTTGTAGAGCAATTCGATTTATTTGTACCAGATGAAGAGCCCACCGAAGTATTCACCGAGGACGTAATGACAAATTGAGGCTTACGTAGTCTCACCATAGAAATGTCGTCTTGTGCCAGTAATTAATCTCAATTCCCTGAGAGGTATATAAAGGTGCGCTTAAAATGTTTCAGAAAAACAGCGGAATATAAGGTGAAGCACCATAAAGTACAAGATGTTCCAAAAAGTAGAAGCAAAGGAGAAAATGAAGCTATCTCCTGAAGGAACGCTTGTAATTTGTAGGAAAAAGCGCCAGGGAATTAGAGTAAGAATATACTGACGACTGAAAGAGAGAGGGTGGCTAAAATGGGAGCAAATAGAAGTGCGTCATGAAGTAGCTGAGGCGTAGGAAAAATGTCCAGAAAGGTCCAAAATGTAGCAAAACACCATGAGGAGGAGCATTAGGAGAAGCGCAGAGACTTGAATACGTTCAGACATGAAAAGCAGGTCTCAGAGGTGAAGCGCTATGTAATTGCGATTGAGCCGTTTCCCCTCAGTGCAGAAAAAAGAAGAAAAACGTAGCAGAGGTTCTTCACATTATAAATTTGCTCACCCCTAAAGTCAGCGCTGCCAGGGTCGTTGGTGTCCAGGGACACGTTGTGTGGTGACGAAGTATGACGGTAGAAGCTCCGGGATTCGAGGGAGCCTCAAAATGGCGGCTCCGTGAGGGGCTGCAGAAACATCGCGGAGACGAGCGAGAAACGGCACCACAGGAGTCGCAAAGCCGCTCCGCTCACTCCACTGAAGTTCCGCCAGCCGAATTCAGCAGCGGGGCTCAAGGACGCTCCCGTTCACATCGGGAAAGACGCTGCGAGGCTTGACGATGTGGCGGAGCTCCGCACCTAGCCGGCCATCTTGCGCGGCACCCAAGCCACGCCCCAATGTGTCTATTTATTAAAGAATAATAAAGAATAAGAATTAACTTTGCAGTGGTAGCCTCTTGCTACCAGGGATAGGCAGAGGGGGTGGACGCTGTTGTCAAACTCTGAAGATTTTAAAAGAGGAGAAATCCTTTAGTAATTATCAGCCTTTAATGTTTTGAATGAGGCTTCCCCTGTTATTTTTTCACCCACTTACTTCGTCAAGGTGTCTCACCCTTCGTGGTACTTGCTTAGGCAGAAGAAAGGGACTGGGTTTACAAAAAGGAAGCAGGATTTTTCATCACTCAGAATCCAAAAGCCCCATACTTTTACAGGCATCCAAAAATTCACAAAAACAAGAATTCTCCACCAGAAAGACCAATAGTCAGTACTAGAATCACTATTTTAGTTCTGCGATTTCTAACTGAAACCAAGAGTACAACAAACTTCTACCCACCTAAAGGATACCAAGGACTTGCTCTGGACATAGATTTCGACCAAACAACCAGTACTATACTAACCCTAGACGTAGAAAGTCTATACACCAGCCTTTCACAAGAGGCCACGCTCAAAGTAATAAAGGGGACTTTGAACCAAGAAGAGTGGAATTATAAGACACCGAAACACACCATCTTGGAATGCGCCCGCTTGGCCTTAAAAAACAACTTCTTTGGATTTGAAGATAAACTTAATCTAATGTTTGATTAATGCATGTGACTTGAGCTAAAGAGTACTAACTTTAACAAAAGAGTACATTCAACCAATATCCAGTCTAGATGTATGTTGTACTATTGATAAGTCTAGATACGTGTCAACCAAAAAAAGCAGTCTCTTTTTTGGAATCCTCATGAGAAATACTGTTTGTCTGTATGTCTTGTCTGTAAATGTACTAATCTGTATGTTTACCTGAGACACTATTTGGTTGTATGGTCTGCTTGTGAAACAGTATTCTCGTATGTTTATAATTACGAGCTCTCTTTATATTTTTATATGTTAAACAAGACGTGTGAAATATAACGTGGCAAATTAGTCACAATAAGGAACTAGAGGGAAAGGTACCTGTCCGTCTCCTTATTTATCTCACTCTATTCACTACCACTGCCTTTTTTTAAAAATAAAACATAATCTCGTTCAGGAAGAAAAAGCACACAATAATTTTCCTGACAAGTCGATGGGTTGTAAGTACAATCCTCTCACACCATCCCTGCATCCCTTAGCACGCATGCTGGTCTTTTCTTTTTGGTCTTGACGAAAGCCACTCCTACCCTAAGAGGCACTATTAGAAGATGGCTGAAACATGTAGACCGCTTTGAGGATAAGTTGCATCAATTTAATATCCCACATATATCCTACACCATATATTTTTTAACATTTACCAAGACTTCCCTCATTAAAATTTAGGTCTTGTTGACTGGAATTCTTAAGCCTCTTTTAAAACTGTACTTTTCACTAATTAAATCACCATCCCTATTCTCCCCTCAAAAAAACAGCTCTGCTGTAATCTGGCATTGCAGTTCACCCTGGGAGCACTCGGCAACCAGGGTGGGAACCCAATGATAAAGTATGTCGCCTACTATCAAGGTGAGTGAGGGTTCTTTTAAACACCCTATGGGTTCCAAGGCAGTGCACCTAAAAAAACATGAATAGGTGGTTATAGGTACAGTAGCAAACGAAATGGGAGATCCGGTCTAATGTTGTTATTATCCAACATCCAAATCCAATATGAAGAAAATGAGGATTCAGTGCCTACTGCTCAGGTATTATGGGCAGCAGGCAATCCAACCATCAGAGGCTAATCAATGCAATATGTGGCAATAGCCATGAGAAAAGGCTTCTTACATCAGCCCTACTTAGAAGCAGACATCAAGACAATTACAACGTAATATAACAAGATACCCTCTAAAGCACTATGGCTTAAGCTGGAGCCTAAAAAAAAAAATAACTTTATACAAGTTTTACATTATATGCTAAAAAGGAATTAACACAGTTGAGGCAAAGGCACGGGAGAAAGTCAGGAAATGCTTGCATTCCCACTGAGACAAAGGAAACACAAATGGTGATGCCGGCGATCTGTACTATTGCTGGAGAGTTACTGACCCACCCAACCGAGATGTCTGAAATGTTCCCTAAATTCTATGAATCCTTGTATGAGTCCCAGCCTGCACTGACATATCAGCAGTTGGAGAGGCTTACCTAGCATCCATCCATTCACCATTTCCCTCACAGGAGGACAGAAACCTTTTGCAGGGAGATATTTCTCTAGAACAAATACCTGACAATAGAAGATCTACCCACTTTAAAATCCCCAGGAGAATATGGCTTCTCAGCAGAGTACTGTGAAATCAGCAAACCACTCATGCAGTCTTTAAGGAGGCAGAGACTGCTGATTCCTTAGGATCTTTATCCAATAATGTCATAATATCCCTAACCCCAAAGGGGTGAAAATACGGGCAAAAGTGCTAGCAGAATGTAAAGTGAACCTGTCACTTATTCATGATTCCAAGGTGGGATTCATTCCAGGTCAGTCATCCAGGAACTATATTAGACTACTGTCACACATTCTTTGAGAAATGAAAAGGCTGATTGGACAATATAATAGCAGGATCATTAGATGCAGAAAAGTAGTTGGACAGAGTCGAGTGGAGTGCCATCTTTTGTACTTTAGAAAATGCCAGGTTGGATAATAAATTTACATCAAAGGTCAAATTCCTGTACAATATTCCATGAGCACAAGTGAATTGTGATAGATACCTATCGAGGTCCATAAAGATCAGTGGAGGTACTCGTCTTGGAATCCCCCTATCACCTTTTTCTTTTTCGCTGGCACTTGAACCTCCAGCTGCGGCAATACGTAGCTCCGCAGAGATCAAGGATAGAGACGGACTTCAAGGCTAGAATATTTTACTGATGTTGTCATCACCTCACTTGTCCCACACAGCAATACTTTCACTGTTCATTTGCCCAGTTTTCCAGCTACAAAGAAAGCTGAAGAAAGAGTGAGGTCTTGTCCATGTCATGGTATACGGCTAGGGCAAGCATGCACATATGCAAGTTGAAGTGGGTTCCCAAAAGACAAAAGTACCTTGGGATTCTAGGTAACAGAGAGATGGAAAAGATACTAGATGACAATCTCACTCGTTTAATTTCCAAAATGAAAACTGGCTTTGTAAAAAGTAGGCCTGGGCGTGAAATTCCACTCATGGAGTTTGCAGAGTTTTTCCCATTCCGTGTTCTGCTGAGTTTTCTCCTCGCTCACCAACAGCTTACTCCAGATCACCTCCCAGCGAGATATCTCAATGCGGGAGGTCGCAGACGGCTGCGACCACTCGCGTTGAGAAACCGTACGTTCGTGTTGAGGAAGCTGCTGCTCAAGTAGAACATCTACTCAAGAAGCAGAAAGAAGCAGCGCCCTCTGGCACTGCGCATGGTGCCATTCATGCTGATTTTCTAGTGCGGGGCAAACACCCGGGGCTAAACATCAGCATGAACAGCGTGACCGAATGCGCTCTACTGCTTGCGGAACTCGGTGTATAGCAGCTGAGTTTTTGGTCACTCTGTGGAGTTTGGTGAACTCCCCTCAGGTCTAGTGAAAAGGGAGCAATTAGGCATATCTTTATAAAGGCAGATACTGACTGCCAAAATGGCAGTAGCACCCTGTTTTAATTATGCATTAGGCCAGCTATGCCTGTTTATCCATAAATGTATACTAAGGTATATTTTGACTGACATCAAAGTCTTTATTAGGGAAACAACAGGCTATGGTTGACAATAGACAGATAACATATTAGTCAGGTGGTCTAAGGCTGCCACATATGAAATCCTACAATGAAGTGAACCAACTGTCTCAGTAGAATTTCTATAACTGGTTGAGCGTATATCTTTGACGGTGGAAATGGAGAAGGACATACTAGGCATTGCACCAGGTCCAATTTAGAAACTCCCAACTATACCAAATGGGGTGGGCAACCTCCTTCTCAATACATTGGTATCACGAGAGGGAGTGTCAGGAATGCATGTCCATAGTACATAGTACACTTGGACAGAATCCATGGCTCAATCAACTAGCACCAATATGGCATTACACCAGGGTCCACAATGGAGGCTCTGCACTATACTGGAAAGACTTGAAAAAACGAGGTGTAGTGAATGTCATTGAGTGAAGTGTCATTGACTAGACTGGAGTAGAATGTTGGGTTGTTGAGTGGAGTGTCATAGAGTAGAGTAGGAGAGTGTCTTAGAGTGTACTGTTGTAGAGTGGCATGTCGTAGGTTGGATTGTGGTAGAGTGGAGTATTGTAAAGTAGAGTGGCGTAGAGTGGGGTAGGGTCTTGTACAGTGGAGTGTAATAGAGAGGAGTAGAGTCTAGTAGATTGTGCTCGTTATTGGGATTAATACAAATAAGAAGAGGATCTGATCACCTGTCAAAAACCTGATGCAGGAGAATGAACAACAAGTGAGTTGACTAGGGCATTCATTCCCAGAGGGAGGGAGGGATGATTGCTTTTATATAAACCTGAAAGAAATGAGAGGTTCAATGTAGGGCAGGACCCATATGCTTAGCTGGATATCTTCAGGTTCACATAACTCCACCTAGATACAAA
Source organism: Lissotriton vulgaris (assembly GCF_964263255.1). Classification (NCBI taxonomy): domain Eukaryota; kingdom Metazoa; phylum Chordata; class Amphibia; order Caudata; family Salamandridae; genus Lissotriton; species Lissotriton vulgaris. The sequence continues at coordinate 1,765,653,738 of NC_141685.1, read as the reverse complement.
GCAATAATTTATATCTTTTGGGAAAGTTTATAATGACTCTGGTATTTTTCACTCTGACATGGGATTGAAAAGTGGAATATGTTACCAAATGTATAAACAGAAAAATTGTTGTGGTAGATTGTATATAAGTAGGGAGTGGGGGTGCATTTGGAAAACATTTTTGTATTTAAGGGTGATATTGTGTTCATGCGTGGATTTGAACATTGTTGAGTTAATATCAAATAAATGGTATGTATGTTTTACATTTGCAGCCCCGATGAAGTCCCTGTGGGATGAAACGCTTTGGTTGGGCTGAATGGACTGCTTCTGACAGAAAGCATTGTTTGAATAAAGGTGGATTGAAAGAGATACACAAGACTCCTGGGTTACTACTTTGAGCTGGATCTATATGAATTATTGGAGAAGCAATATAAACCTTGGAATTGTTGAAAGGATAATTACAGATTGAATTTTAACAGTCCTTTTCTTTTGCAGTATTGACTTTGTACTTGTGTGGCTTATGGGCAGTGGAGCCACATAAAGTTGAGTGTTTCGTGTGTATGGAAACAGAACTATTCAATAGCACACCAGCGTGCCCTCTCGAGCCCACCACACTGCCAATGTTCCTTTCTCTTGGATTGTGTAAAGGGGCAGGTGCAGCAGGATATACAGGTAATTTGTGTGGATTGTTTGGTATTGTTGGAACTATTGAGGATGATAGAAAAAGTTAGTGGCTGACCTATTTCAACAAAGTACAACTAGACCGGTAGAAGGCCACCTAATAATAGTCTAAAAGACAAGTTTCTGAGATTAGAGAAATAAAAAAAACTGAGCTATCAAAATGGTGGGATGGGATAACACTAAAGAACTATTTGGATAATAAACGTATCCCAAGAGGATTAAAGGATTTTGATTTCTCCCACTTTTGATGACCTAGATGATGATCTTCTAAAATAATGGAAGGGCAATTTATGCTCCTCTTATTTTTTGCATGATGCAAATTTTGATAAAAAATGCTGAAATAAAGGTAGAGAAATTAAAAGTACAAATAGTAGAGTTACAAAAGGAAATCAAAGAAATGATCGTATCTGACAGAAAAAAACAATGCAATCCTCAAAGAAGTGATCAATAGACACCAGCTACAGATTAAGGATAGAAAATGTAGTAAAATTAGACGAGATGAGAAGGAATACAGTTTGGGGAGGGTCTTCACTTTTGTGTGATGTTATGATGAAGTCAATAAACCGAAAACCACACCCTGTGGTGAGCAACTGGCTCAGTTAAATTTAGTGAATTAAAACAGTTCTGATCTTTCATCTACAGAAGATCCAGGACCAAGTAATGTGACTTGTCCAAAACTCGCCACCTGTTCTTAGTTTTTAGAGGAAATTCAACACATGAAGTTAGGAAGGAAAACAATTATGGGAGGACAAGGAGGGGTAAACCCAAACACCGAAAATACCAGAATGGGTATCCGAAGTCAGAACAGGAACACAATCTGAGACCAGGCAACTGCGTAAAAGGGCCTTATTTGGATAGCCATACCACTTTGAAGGTTTTAAACCTATCTGACAGGGAACTTAGTCATGATGAATTAAAAGTTCTTAAAGGAGGCTTTCCTTTTGCCCAGATATTCCGTGTGATTTCACTGTTCTTCAGATTGATTTGTTTAAGTTTGCAAGACGATTGTAATTGAAAAGTTTGTTTTGCAACAATTGATAAATGTGATGTATCTAAAAAAAGTGGAATAAATAGATCTGATTTGATGATTTACCATGTGCCTGATGTACAGTTGCTTTTATCTTTGTCAAATGATGATAAAGATGCCCTTTATGGACAGGCTCCAGTATACATCAAGGAGCGCCTGGGGAGATATGTCCCAGGAGGCACCCTCCAGTCACCCAAGGCAGGCTGGCTGGCTTGACCATGGTTCAACACAACAACCAAAGGGGGTCGAGCCTTCTCAGTCTTAATCCCATAGCTGTGGAATAAGCTACCAGGAAACCTTCGTAAGGAAAAAGCCCTTCTCCCATTTAGAAAAAAAATGAAGACCCTCCTCTTTACGGAGTCTTGGACATAACACATACCTTGACCTGGGACCAACAGTCACTCACTGGGGGGTCCTTAGCTACTCGCTCTTAGCGCTTAGGGACCTGCCGGTGATTATGTGCTCTACAAATCCCAGTTAAACAACATAACACAACATAACCTAGAGGTTGAGGAAATGTCTGCAATGTTCGATGTTCAATCTGATTATGATTGTACCAGTGGTCTGGTGTTTCCCTCCAAATGTGTACATCAAGGTAATCAATTTGAAGCTATAGATCTTTTTTTTTTAAAAAAATAATAGAGGAATTACATAGATTAGAGGATCAAAAGCATATTACAGAAACTTATCACAGTCGGCGGGCCAACATTTCCAAAGAAGAAAGAAAAGATCTCAGAGATCTAGGGAGTGATACTCCCAAGATTGAACTAGTGATAAGGGAAGCAGACTAAGGGGGGAATATTGTAGTCATGCGTAGGTGTGGGCGGAAAATCCGTTTCGCTCGCGGATTTTGCGGATTTTCGGGAAATTCGCAATCCGCGAGATTCGCGAATCTCCCGCAAAATCCGCAAATCCGCGAGCAGCGGATTTTGCTCGCACTGCTCGCACTGTTCGCGTGAGTTCGCGGCTTCCCAGTACAACTTCGCGCCCCGCGAATAAGTGCAAAATTGCAGAAATACGATCTAATCAAAACTGAAACTACTTACCAGGTTCAAAAGTTCAGGCTCATCATTAGTAGCCATTTCCTGTAGCGCTTGCTGAGGGGCCCCTCCAGAGTTCAGTTGCCAGTTGCAACTATTATGTGACCCTGCTCTGAACCTCAGAATAGTTACACATATGCCACAAAGGTCCTGAATTACAGCTAAGGGAGACAAGCAGGAGCCAGGCTGGCAGTTCAAATCCATTAATCAGCCCCTAATTCATTATTGTCAGTTGGGGCAGGGCAGGTGTTGTAACTAATTTTGCAACAATGAAAGCACTTAGCAAGTGCAAACGTTCACTAATCAGGAAGCACTAAGGAAGCAGGTGCCAGCTAAAAAAATATTCTGTGACACATTAATCAGCCCCAAATTAATTCAGGTCACTTGAGACAGGGAAGGTGTGCTTGCGTTGCCACAATAATGTACACTGACTGGACAACCAGAGGGTGCTGTGATGAAACAGAGGGTGGCATGGGTGGGCCAGAGGGTGGTATGAGTAGTCAGAGAGTGGCAGTGGTGACAGAGAGTGGCAGTGATGAAGAAGAGTGTCCCAAACAGGCTGGACACGTAGAAACAACAAGTTCGCGAAACTTGCGACCCGACAGGTAAGTTCGCAATTTGCGACATTGTACAAAACCCTCGCGAACTGGCAGAAACCCGCGCAAACACAAAAAAAAAAAAATCCGCAAATTCGCGAGAATTCGCGGATTTTGCGGATTGCGAGTTCGCAAATCCGCAAAATTCGCGAACGCGAGATTCGCAAAATTCGCCCATGCTTAGTCATGCGTAGGACAGATTACAACAATGAGATTTACAGACAATTAAGTGACACTAGCTGTTACAGGAAGCTTATGAGTAACCCAATGGGGAAAGCAGGAAGATTGATCGCACACAAAAAAATGTACATGGAAGGAAATGGGACTGTTAGACGATAGGGAATTCAAATATTTGCAGAACAAATGCCCTAGATTCCCATTCATCTACACACTGCCTAAAATCCACAAATCGTTGGAGAATCCCCCAGGTAAACCGTTTATTTCCAATGAAATATGGGCTCGACAAGCACTCCTGTGTTATGGCTTCAAAATACGTTTAAGGTATATATAAACATATGGGTTTCTTAATAGCACCCTTTAACACAAAAGAAAAGTTGTCCATAGATGCTGCATCATAGCATGACAAGAAGGATCCAAGAGACTGTGAAGTCTTCGATTTCTTTATTGATTTCTTAACACGATTTTCCAGCACAACTTGCCACTTGCCGACACGTGTTTCGTCTCAAACGAAACTTCCTCAAGGCAGATCTATTCTTGAAATGTTCTTATATAGTCAAGCTGCTAGATAGTAATCCATAGAAATCCAGGTGAATTGCAGGGAATTTCACTGTGACAAAAATAATTTTTTTTGAGATAGCAATCACTCTACGCAGAAACACACCCTGAAGCAACCAGAACAGGCGGTTCACCAGAGAAATACCCCCTGAGAGCGCCGAAGATGAATGTCTATCAATAGTGAGTCTGTCACATATGGCCAGCTGGTTTGTTGTAACTTTGTTGGTGTAAACGCCAATAAGTGCAAGACACTCTCAGAAATATGTGGGTGTTATCACCGGACAGTCAGGTTCATGGATGACAATATAAAAGCGTGATAGGTAACGTTGGTTATACCAAATTTAGTGAAGATCGAGGTATAATCCTCCTACAAAAGTGTGTTCCTCTTGGTGTCAATATATTCGAACGGTGGCACCACACCAATTTGTGTAATAATCGTGTTGTAATCCTCCTTCAATGGTCCGCTCCTCACTGTATCAGTATAATAGATCGAGGGCACCACACCAGAAGTATGTGTAGCTTCAGTAAGCCGTGATAAGCCCCCTGCTCCCGAGTATAGAAATAGCGGCACCCCGCCGACCGGTATCACGAAAAACCGTTTATTTCCAGCATAGGAAGCAGGACTGAACATCTTTCAGAATTTGTAGATATATTTTTGAAATCACTGGTGGTTAATTTACCGTCATATATCCTTGATACAATGGATGTACTGAATAAGCTGCAGAATGTGGTTTGGGATCAGAATATGAGTTTTGTCACATTGGATGTAGTAGAATTGTACACTTACAATGAGAATGACGAAGGACAGCAAGCTTTGAAACACTGTTTGAGTAACAGGAGTGCCTGTTTACTTGAACACTCTAAACTGTTTTTGGAAATGAGCAACTTGATTTTGAACAATAATTTTTTCTTCTTCGAAGGGGAATGGCATCATCATATCAGAGGTACAGCAATGGCATCCAGGTTTGCTCCCTTTAACGCAAACGTCTATATGGAACTGTTTGAGTTCGAGCATGCCTGGTCCGTGAATGCAGGCAAATGGACGGACTTTATCCTTTTTTGGGGACGTTTTATTGATGACATCTTGTTTTTTTTGGAGAGGAACTAAGAATAATTTGCTAGAATATGTGGCTACCTGAACAACAACAGCCTTAATGTGTGCTTCACAATGTGTCATGACATGAGCAAGATAGATTTCTTGGATGTACTGTTGTATGTAGTCAATAATGGGATACAGAGCATATTTTTTGTAAAGAAACTGCCACAAATAACATTCTAAGAGCTGGCAGTGCTCATTCAGCAGCATTGATCAAGGGCATCCCGTATGGAGAAATGATAAGAATCCGTAAAAATTGTAGCAAGGAGGAGGATTTCGCAACTTGCCTAAAAGATTTGAAAACGAGATTGACAGCACATGGTTATCCAGAGCACATCCTGGATAAAGCATAACCTAGGGTGAACAATATTAACAGAAAGGAGAGTTTAGTGCAAAGACCGAAAAGACAGTCACAAGAGAGATTAGCCTTTGCTTCCACATACAGCACTGACCATAATAAGATTTCCAAGGCTTTAAGCAAAAATTGGAATCTCCTGAAAGGTGTGCCCAGACTTACCAATAATATCACTGATAAACCATTAGTGACATACAGGAAATGTCCCACGATTGGTAGAGAATCACAAGAATTGATCTTGAACCTAAGAGAGATTCATGTTCCAGTTGGTTACCTAACCAACCTAAGGGCTATTACACATGTGGTTCCTGCACAATTTGTTGGCTGGGACGAAACAATCTGAAAGAATACAAATATAACACAGAGAGATCATACTGTATAAATGCATTTATCAACGGTGACAGCTGTTTTGTGATATATGTCATCAAATGTAATTGTGGGACAATTTACATAGGTAGCATCAAAAGGGCGTTGAAACTAAGGATCCAAGAACATCGTAGATCCATTGCGAACAATGATAGTAGTTGCCCTATATCACTACATGAAGAAAAGTCATCCTGATTACACAAATTTTACATTTCATGGGATACAGAAAATGGTCACGAAGAAGAGAATAGGAAATATGAAACTGAGATTAAGGCAGGAGGAGGTGAAGTGGATAAGTAGATTGAGGTCGGTGCAATTGGGGCTCAATATAGAAAATGAACTGCATTATTTCCTGTGACGTTGATGTATAGAGAATGGACTACTGATTTCGGTATTTTGGAAAGTCATGTTTATTGATGCAAGGGTGTAATCACCATTGGAGTAATAACCAACATCCATGGAATATTTAGGCGAGAACTAGTGGAGAGGTAAACATACTACTGAGTGGGGGTTTCTGTTGGTGGTTGCTGAACACGGTATAGATAGTTCCTATAGAAGGAGTGGGGTTTAGATTTTGGGGCATATTGAAGGTGTCTCATTAATGAATTTCTCAGAAGTGAGCACAAAGGGGATGCCTTTGTATTGAACCCAGTATTTTCCCCGGGGCTGGGCTGAATGGACTGCTTGGGTAAATTCAATAATTTAATAGGTCATATAGATATTTCTTGAGTATTGAATTGGTGGGATTGAATAGACAAATAAAGTTTGTGATTATGAGGTTACATTAAATTTCCGGCAAATACTTGAGCTTTGGAATAAGCATGATTGAAATGGAATGAACCAGTATTTGAAGACACGTGACGTGGGGCAGGATACAATGTAGATAGACAACATTCCTTTGGTGAATTTGTAATGATTAATGGTCATGGTATTGGGGCTTTATTTATGAGTTATGGTCACCCAGATACTAGTGGGTTACCGTACTGAATGAGAATTTCTCTGGCACACCGATTTCCGGTTGAACATGAACCGTGGGTCCACCCAGGAGGGATGGAAGGATGGGATTGGTAGGAGTATAAGCTTTAATGGATAATGTGGTTTTCCACTCAGGTCAGGCCCCTTGTTTTGATTGGTTAGAAGCACTAACACCCACGTTATAAGTTGGTGGCAATGTAAGAAGTATTTGTTTTCGGTTCTGCTGAGACTTTTATGATTGGGCCACATGAAGGACTAAGATAATATATCACAAACCGGGTGACAATGTGAACAGGAAGTGGTTTATAGTTTTTTCCGAGGGTATACATGACCTCATTCTTTGGTCTGCCTATGTTTGGTGGAGTTTTGTGAAATACTAGTAAAATTTGAACAGGTTGGTGTCCACTCTAGTCCGACATCTTTGTGATTGGTTGGGAAGGCAGAGGCTCACTGGATCGGGTTATATGAGTGGTGTAATGAAGAAATGAAGAGGTGTGTTTAATGAAGGTGACGGCGCATTCAACTAGAGTTTCGCGAACTGAGTGACTATGTGGATAGGGAGTGTTTTTTTCTGTTTTCGAGTCTATACAGGACCTAGTTTTTTGGAGTGTTGTGTCGTAAAGTGGAGTGGAGTGGCATGGAGTGCCATAGAGTTGGGTGTTGTAGATTGAAGTGTCCTGCCGTACAGTGGAGTGGCATGGCTTGTCATAGAGTGTTGTGGAGTAGCATAGAGTGGAGGGCATACATTGGAGTAGAGTGTTGTAGACTGGAGTGGGGTAGAGTGGAGTGGCATGCCATATGGTGTACAGTAGAGTGACATGGAGTGATGCGTCATAGAGTGGAGTATCGTACAGAGGAGGATCATCAAGTGGAGTGTCATCAAATGGAGTGTTGTCAACTAGAGTGTAGTCAAGTAGAGGCGCATAGAGTGGCATAAAGTGGAATAGAATGTTATAGGGTGAAGTGGCACATAGTGAAGTAGAGTGTCATAGAGTGGGGTTTTGTAGAGGAGAGTGGAGGAGAGTGTTGTAGAGTGCATTGTTGTAGAGTAGAGTGCCATAGAGAGGAGTGTTGTACAGTGTTGTAGAGTGGAGAAGAGTGTAATGGCTTAGAGTGGAGTACAGTTTTGTGCAGTTTAGTGTTGTAGAGCAGAGTGTCGTAGAGTGTGGTAGGGTGTGGTAGCGTGTGGTTGAGTGGAGTTGTAAAGAGTGTCATTGAGTAGAGAGGCATAGGGTGCAGGAGCTTCTGGTGCAGGTAAGCACAGTGGGACGTGGGGTCGGGGCTGGGGGGAGACAACAGACTACGATGAGAGAAAATAAAAGAAAAAATGAAAACAACTTACCTTTCCCTCGCTGTATCACTGACTCAGCGATACGGCTAGCACAAGGTAAGTGGTTTCTTTTTTACATTTTTATTTTCCCTCATCGTCATCTGGCGCTTACCTGATAGAGTGGTGTAGAGTGGAGTGGCATAGAGTGGACTAGAGCGGGTAGAGTGTCAGAGTAAAGTGAAGTAAAGTGATGTGGAAAAGCATAGAGGGATTTGCATAGAGTGAAGTACAGCATCATGGAGTAGCATTGAGTGGACTAGAATGTCATAGGGTGGAGGGGCCTAGCGTGTCATAGAGTGGAGTAGAGTGTAGTGGCATACAGTGTTATAGAGTGTCATAAAGATCATTTTGTGCAGTGTCGTGGCATGAAGTGTTGCGGCATAGAGTGTCATGACAGAGGGCTGTGGCGTACAGTGTCACAGCAGAGAGCATAATGGCATAGAGTGTTGTGGCATTGAACGGAGTTACATAGAGTGAAGTGGCGTAGAGTAGATGGGCATGTTGTACAGTAGACTGGAGTGGCATAGAGTTGAGTGGTGTGTCAGAGTAAAGTGGAGTGGCATATCATTAAGTGGCTTAGTGTGGAGAGGCGTAGTGGAATGACATGTCGTACAGAAGAGTGGCATGTTTTAGAATGAAATGGGGTCTCATAGAGTGTAGTGGCGTGTCCTAGAGTGGAGTTGCATGGAGTGTCATAGAGTAGAGTGGACTGTCATAGAGTGGAGGGGTGTGTTGTAGGGTGGAGTGCCATATCATACAGTGGAGTGGCATGTCGTACAGTGGAAGGGAGTGGTGCAGAGTGGAGAAATGGTGTAGAGTGTAATAGAGTGGATTAGTGTGTCACAAAGAAGAGTGGAGTAACATGGCATGGAGTGGCATAGAGGGAGTTGAATAAAGTGTCATAGAGTGGCGTGCAGTATTCAAACAGTGGCATAGAGAGGAGCAGGGTGCTGTAGAGTGGAGTGGCATAGAGTGAAGTAGTGTGTTATAGACTGAAGGGGTGTTGAGTGTCATAGAGTGAAGTAGAGTGTCTTACAGTGGAGTGGCATAGAGCAGAGTGGGGTAGAGTGTCGTGTCATAGAGTGATGTATGATTGTGCAAAGTTTAATAGAGATTCATAGATTTCTCAAACAGTGGCAAAATTATTACCAATCAAAAATCAGAGGAATTCATATCTCTTAGGATCCTAACTATATAGTGGGTGGTGCTACATATATCCCCCATAACAAACCCATACTAGAACACCAGCGGGCAATCAGGAATCCTGATTTTACATATTCAGTAGCTAAACACTTCTATGATAAACAGGAAAGTGATCCTGGGCTGTTGATGTTCCTTGCCTTTGATAGAATCCCACCAACTATAAGAGGAGGTAATAGAACCATGAATCTGTGACGCCTAGAATCAAGATACATTTTGGATTTAAACACAAAATTTCCAAACGGGTTGAACAGGGGTGAGAAGTTAGAAGTACATTTGAGATGATCCCTGACCATGGCCATTTTCTTTGCCCTCTTTCTTTTCACGTCCCGTCATCTTCCCCAATGTATTTATGATTATGGGATAAAATGTTGAACTGGGACAGATTGGTTTATCTTTGCACTTATGCACTTTAGGCATTTATGATTCTGGAATGAAATTGAGCTGTGATATATTGGCTAATTTTTGCACTCTGACACCTTAGGCATTTTACTTGTTTTATAAATGTATAGCTATTTATGGCATTTACATATATAGAATGAATATATTCATAATGTATTTGATATGGAGATACCTGATAATAATTTTATAAGAAATATTATATATGTGATTGACTTATATTGTGTCTAGATTCATTATCAAATTAGTAATTATACCTTTCTTACATAATAGCTTTTTAATCATAAGGAATGTATTTGGGATGATTGTAATGCCTTTTTTAGCCAATGAGCTTCAGAATAAGTGATTAGTTTGAGTTCCTCGACTATTCAATGCATTTATATTGATTAGAATTGAATGATTGTCACACTTGCACAGTCTGTTTTATCTAAATATTCAGTTCCAGCGTGCTCTAGGGTGCACTCTCCGTGCTGGAGTGCGTCCAAATCAAATATCAACAGTGTGTCCCATCTGGGAGACGTCCCCTAGTCACAGCTCCTTCGCCCCGAAGGGGTATCACAATTTATAATGAGTTCCAATTGATAACAACGTCGTTTAGTTCACATTCGTTTCTTTTTTCTTTTTTTCAAGAATTACTTCATTCTCTTGAATGTATCTCAATTTCAAATCCAAACAAGTTATGTTCAATAACATCCTTATAACATATCCATCCTCCAATGCATTTCGGCTGCTAATGAGCCTTCATCTAAGCATGAGCGAATTTTGCGGATCTCGCGTTCGCGAATTTTGCGGATTTGTGGATTCGCAATCCGCAAAATCCGCGAATTCTCGCGAATTTGCGGATTTTTTTTTTTTTGTGTTTGCGCGGGTTTCTGCCAGTTCGCGAGGGTTTTGTACAATGTCGCAAATTGCGAACTTACCTATCGGGTCGCAAGTTTCGCGAACTTGTTGTTTCTACGTGTCCAGCCTGTTTGGGACACTCTTCTTCATCACTGCCACTCTCTGTCACCACTGCCACTCTCTGACTACTCATGCCACCCTCTGGCCCACCCATGCCACCCTCTGTTTCATCACCACACCCTCTGGTTGTCCAGTGTACATTATTTTCGGCAAAGCAAAGCACACCTTCCCTGCCTCAAGTGACCTGAATTAATTTGGGGCAGATTAATGTGTCACAGAATATTTTTTTAGCTGGCACCTGCTTCCTAAGTGCGCCCTGATTAGTGATCTTTTGCACTTGCTAAGTGCTTTCATTGTTGCAAAATTAGTTACAACACCTGCCCTGCCCCAACTGACAATAATGAATTAGGGGCTGATTAATGGATTTTAACTTCCAGCCTGGCTCCTGCTTGTCTCCCTTAGCTGTAATTCAGGACCTTTGTGGCATATGTGTAACTATTCTGAGGTTCAGAGCAGGGTCACATAATAGTTTCAACTGGCAACTGAACTCTGGAGGGGCCCCTCAGGAAGCACTACAGGAAATGGCTACTAATGATGAGCCTGAACTTTTGAACCTGGTAAGTAGTTACTTTCAGTTTTGCTAAGATCGTATTTCTGCAATTTTGCACTTATTCGCGGGGCGCGAACTCACGCGAACAGTGCGAGCAGTGCGAGCAAAATCCGCTGCTCGCGGATTTGCGGATTTTGCGGGAAATTCGCAAATCTCGCGGATTGCGGATTTCCCGAAAATCCGCAAAATCCGCGAGCGGAACGGATTTTCCGCCCATGCTTACCTTCATCAGGGATATATGTCTACAAAATTTATAAGATGACCGAAAAGGAAAACGGAGTGGTGAATAGGCCAACGCCCCCAGAAATAGGTTACAAGATAGCCAAAACCTAAATAACAAAAAGTAAACCAAATCACCCGTGACATATTAAAAAAACAGTAAATGAATGAATTCGTTAAAATCGAGCATGTTCACATATTCCTATACTATAGATGACAGTTAGGTGGCATAGAGTTAAATGGCAATTTCGAATGTCATCGAGTTCTAGCAAATCAATTACACACTCGTCATATAACCAGGAAGTAACTTAAGGAAGTCGATTACGTGTTGTTGCTGTTGCCACGAGAGTTTGAAAGTCCATAGAGCAATTAAAATAGCGTACACAATTTAAATTGGAACAAAATGTTCCTACAAACCTAGCGTTAAGTTAATAATCGTGGACTTACATAAGTAAGAAGCAGCAAGGCTTCAAGTGTCCGCTCGATAAACTGCTCGCATCTAAAGTCAATCGGCGTTTCTGCTCCCGATAAGATGTTACCCATAAACATAAAGAGAGGACTAACATATTCTAACCAAAAGTATGAGTGCCATTTTGGAACGGAGTTTAAGACCTAAAAAGCCGTTCCAATATAGGAATAAGAATGAAAATCATAAGATCAAACCAACAACAGATATTTCATCATAATAAAGCAACCATAAATCGTAATCATATTAAAATAAAAAACATTAAAAAAATAGAAAACAGTCTGATCGTGGTCAATCAGAGGCATGGGTTGCAAGAACATTGTCAATAAAGTTAATTGAAAGTTCTAATTCTATAAGTAACAACTAAATTCGACCCTATCATTCATCCCATTAGGCTTTAAAGTGTCTAATTTGTAAATCCAAATGTTTTCGCGTTTCAAAAGTAGTTTGTTATTATCAACTCCTTCTCGTTTTGAAACTGTCTCCAAAATCAAAAACCTCAATTGACTGATATTATGTGCAGCTTCCTGAAAATGGCTAGCAACCGTAGATTTTGTGGATTTGTTGCGAATATTTGATTTGTGCTCATTTAAGCGCACCTTCATTTTACGCGCCGTTTTACCCACATATCCTTGTCCACAGGGACATTTCAGAAGATAAATGATGTTAGAACTGTCGCAGATAGCGGTGACTCTCAACTTGATATTATATCCTTTGCTTGGATGTGTCATAATGTTTCCTTTTATTACACAATTGCAGTAACTGCAATTATAGCAGGGCAATGTTCCACTAAAATTTTGAATTTCAGTCGATTCTTTAGCCTTAATTAAACTTCCTAAATTAGGAGCTCGTTGGTAGGCAAAAAGTGGTAGTTCATTTAATATATTGTTAAAATCTGGTTCTTGGGATAACAGTATACAATGTTTTTTGACAATATTTTTGAAGGTGTTACTCTTGGTAGAGTATTTCGACACTACTACCATCCTGGTGGTTTCTTTTCTCTTGTGAGTTTTTTGTAGAAGTTCTGTCCTACTTTTTGCTGCACAACATGTTCAAGCTTCATCCAAAACTTTGACAGGATATTCTCTCTCTCTGAATTTCATTTCCATCTCTTGAATTCTTATTTCGGATTTGTCCACAGAGGAAACAATTCACTTTACTCTAAGCCTTTGAGAGAACGGCAGGTGTTTTTTAAGAGAATCTTGATGGAAACTCTTATGATGAAGGAGGTTATTGCGATCAGTAGCTTTTCTATAGATACCAGTTTTGTACCCAGAATCTGTTTTAGAAATCTGCACGTCTAAAAATTTGATTTTCTCTCTATTTACCTCTGAGGTAAACTGAATTTGTTCATCTTTGGAATTGAGAATAGTAATGGCTTCTAATAATGACTCTTCCAAGCCAATCCAAATAATGAACATATCATCAATGTATCGTAATATCAGTCTAGCTTGTGATTTCCATGGTTCTTGGTTCAGGATATGTTCCTCCTCAAAGATTTCATAAAAATGTTAGCGTATCCTGGGGCTGCCGAATTTCCCATGGCAGTCCCTGTCTGTTGGAGAGAGAATTGGTTCTTCCAGCGAAAATAGCTGTGGTACAGGGTAAAATAAAGAAGTACCATAAGAAACACTTTAAATTGCTCTTCTAGTTCAGTTTCCAAGAGGGCACTTTCAATGGCTTCTATGCCTTTTTGGTGGGGTATAGACGTGTACAAGGATTTAACATCCATACTACACATCACTATTTGTTCTTCAGAAGTGATGCTCACTTGCTCAAGGATTTTAAGAAAGTGGGTCGTGTCTCTGACATAAGTCCTCATTCCCATCACACAGGGCTGCAGATACCTGTCTAAAAGTTGTCCGATAGGTTGGTGGATGCTGCCCATAGTTGAGACAATCGGTCGGAAGGGAGGTTTTTCTAGGGACTTGTGAATTTTTGGCAACATGTGTATTATCGGACTTCTCGGGTTACAGGTGATCAAAAACTTTTTAGTTCTCTCGTTTATAACACCATTTTCATAAGCTTGGTTAATCAATGTTTCCAGATGTTTAGAAAATAGTTCTGTAGGATTGTTATCCAACGGTAAATAAATAGCTTTGTCATTTAAGGGAGCTTCAACTTCTTGTTCATAGTGTGAGGTATTCATTATTACAATAGCTCCACCTTTATCTGCCTTCTGGCAATGATAATCCTTTTTGTAATGCTTCAACAGTGAATTTATACAAAGCTATGTCCGAAATGTTAATCACCAGGTTCGTCTCCATTAGTTTTTCTTTGGCTTGTCCTTCTTCTTGTCGGATACACTCCGTGTTGCTGGAGCCTCCTTTTCTTTCTCCTTTCCTTTTGCTCCTCCTGGTTCGTCTCTTTCTGAGTGGCCGTTCTCTAAAAAAGACTCCCCATTTCTTTGTTGTTGTTGTCGTTCTGTACTAGAGCTAGATGTTGTAGCTTGTTGATCCGATGGTACTAATATTTGTTCAGTAACAGGTTGTTGTCTTGGTTTTCCTGTGGTTCTCTGCCGAGAATGCTGATCACTATCAGAAGAAGATGTGTCTGTACTTTGTGTGTAGGGTTTCTGCTGTCGGCGGCGGGCATACACCTCTGCCCAGGTGTATACCTCCCTGAGTTTGTAATCCATTGTGTCTCTACGTAGCTTTCTAATTTTGCGGTCATTTATTTCTTGAGTGTGTTTTGCCAACTGTATGCTGATGTCCTCTAGAATCTTAGCCCAATCTTCAGTTGGCAGGCTATTGCTAAGTTCCTCTTTTATTGATTCTATATCTTTATGTAGTTCCTCCAGAATCGATGAGAGCTCCTCTATTATCAGTAGGATAAAATCTAAGGAACATTTGTTCAGAATCGCGAACCACTTTTCTTTAAATGTGAGAGAGTTTTTACAGAGGGATGGTTTAAGAGCAATTCTCAAGTCTCTTGGTATGCGAAGAGCCTTATGATATTTCACCAATGTGCTTGCGTGCAACTGTTGATTGATCTCACGTTTTGAAAGGTAGATAAGTTGTCAAATATTCTGTTCTCGGTTTTTCATTGTAGGAGTTTCTGTGGTGTATCAGTGCATAAATAAGCGATGCTTCATCTGTTGAAAAAGCTAAAATCTCCACACTTTGATCTGTGAGATTTATAATAGATTAAAATTCCATGTTTTCAATGGGGTGCTAAGCGTGTGATTCCGGAAAAAGTCAAAATTGAATGATTGTCACACTTGCACACTCTGTTTTATCTAAATATTCAATTCCAGCGTGCTCTAGGGTGCACTCTCCGTGCTGGAGTGCGTCCAAATCAAATATCAACAGCGTGTCCCATCTGGGAGACGCCCCCTAGTCACAGCTCCTTCGCCCCGAAGGGGTATCACAATTTATAATGAGTTCCAATTGATAACAACGTTGTTTAGTTCACATTCGTTTCTTTTTTCTTTTTTTCAAGAATGACTTCATTCTCTTGAATGTATCTCAATTTCAAATCCAAACGAGTTATGTTCAATAACATCCTTATAACATATCCATCCTCCAATGCATTTCGGCTGCTAATGAGCCTTCATCAGGGATATATGTCTACAATCGAAAGAGTATAATACATGATGTGACAGAAACTACTCATCCAAAATTTATAAAATGACCGAAAAGGAAAACGGAGTGGTGAATAGGCCAACGCCCCCAGAAATAGGTTACAAGATAGCCAAAACCTAAATAACAAAAAGTAAACCAAATCACCTGTGACATATTAAATATTAACCCTTTGCATGCTGATGACGGAACCGCTCCGTCATCAGCTGCGGGTGCGCTGTGCTGATGACGGAGCGGTTCCGTCATGGCCCGGCCGCCGCGCCTGTGCGGCACTGATTTCGCGCCTGCGCGGCAGGTTTAATGAGCGGGGCGGGTCATGACGGAACCGCTCCGTCACCAGCACAGCTCAACTGTAGCTGGTTACGGAGCGGTTTGAGGTTCCGTGACGGTTCCGTGACGACTTGAACCCGTGTTTTTAAGTTTGTCGGAAATACATAAAAATGGTATCAGTGAACCGCAAATGATCCATTTAGTATATCCTAGTGTTTTCGCTACGCTACGAGCAAGAGCACTCCTTCCACTGACACATTTCTGATATACACACGGCATCCATCTTAGATCGTGGCCGCCATTTTGTGTTTCCTTGCCCTCACATATGCAATAGCCTCTGATCATTTCATTCACTTCACTTTGATTAAAGACACGTAGCCTTAGCCGGAGATTCACCTCTTACATGACACGTGCACCTTAAACCAGATCACGCTGAAGCTGCATGACTCGACAAAGGCTGCCTCCTCTGCCCGAGGCCAGCCCACCTGAACTGGTTTTCCTGTCCATTGTACCTGATCATGATTAGGCGGCCGAAGCCGGTAGCCTTGCCCATTTACAACCCACAAACATCTCTTATCCCGCTTTTCTATCTCCTGCACCTGGCTCTACTCCTTTTCCTTCTGGGCCTTTATTAGGGGGAGGTAACGAACTTTATGATGAGGCGGTCCGGGTCTTGAATGCAATATTGACAAGGGATTGTGATGGACTGGTGGGAACCCCTCTTCGTGATGTTTGGTATCAGATATTATCGACAGTTCCTGTGTAACGCCAAATATTTATTGTTTAGAGACACAAAAGGTTTGGGAATGTACCGACATGTGAAATATTTGCCTAGAGCACAATTTTTAGTATATAAGGAGCAACCCACTTTGTACAAATCGAACAGTCTCCTAGATTCTGCCCGTGTGTAGATTCTGTGACTTCTGTGTCCCTGCAGTAATAAACCTTTGGTCTTTGACGCCACCATCGAGAAGCCCGTGTTTCTGTTCATTTGTGCACCAAGGCAGGTGGAACTCCGGGGTCTTCGGGTGTTGTACCCTGACACCTCTGGACGGAACCAAAAAGTCCAGAACTCCAATTGGCGCCCAACGTGGGGCGACGTCATTCGGTACCGGTCCAAAAGCCTGAAGAGTTCGAGAAGCTTCGTGTGAAGATTCCTGAGGGAGGCGCCCCACTTCATCGATCCCGGCATATCGCAAAAGTGGCCCTGAAGTTCTCTTCCACGAGGGTTTCCCGTTCAGGACGGCTGCAGTGGGCCGTTGCCTTGACCGTCGCCCTGTCTTGGACCCGAAGTGGTGCAGTCCTTAGTACGGCGAAACGTGACGGGTTTCTCCTTGGTGACGTCTTCAGTGACTCAGTTAAGTATTTAGTGATAACTAGCTGGTTATTTTTGTGAGGATTGTTAAAAATCCTTGATCGGTTCTTGGTTTGGTTTGGTTTTGTAAGATTATCTTTGGTTGTTCTAGTTACGATAATCTATTTGGTTCAGTTTGGGTATCGATACATCAGTTCGTTTTGGTAGGCCTAAGTTCTTGGTTCAAGTGCACAAATTTGTTCCGTGTTTTGTTTGTTTTGTGTTCCGGACTGAAAATGGTAAGTCGGAAAATGTTGTCTTGTTTTGGTTGCAACCGTGACTCACGATTGGAGGACTCTTGTCTGGTTCCTCCGATTGGGACTCCCCTTTATGATTTATACTGTAAGTATGGTGTGGGTCCTATAACTTATAATGAGATATGGGTCCGCTATTGTAAGAAGGATGGTGTCCTTAGTTGGCCACTGCATGGTAGTTTTGAACAAGAGATTCTCGACAATTTAGAAGCGAAATTGTTTAGGAAGAAAGCCCGGCCGGCAATGTTTGACTCTTTTCGTTATTGGCGGAAAGAATCCAAACAGAGAGAAATGAAAAGGTTGAAAAAAGAGCAAAAAGAACTAGAAGAGTTAACTCTAGAGCAAGCGACTAAACAGTTGCAGGCTAACGAGTGTGAGAAAGCCATAGATGTAGCCATTAGAGAGCGTAACTTAGCGATTGACAAGTGCTATCCTGCCTTGCCATCGAAAATGGCTAAGATACTGGAGGATTCCGAAAACGATCCTCTGCTATCTTATCTGTTACGGTCGCCTCCACCGTATACACAAGGTGCTACGGCTCCACTGATCCCGAATGTTCAATTGCCGGTTGCTGGACAACCTGGTGTCCTTGTTCCTCAGAATCAAGTTCCTATACTTCCTGTGGTGAATGTAAATGTTCCTACAGCTCCTCCTCTTCCTGCACTGCCCGCTCCTATACCTACCACTGTACCTATTGGTCCTCAAACTATTTTCCTCGATACTCCTACTGTTTCGTCATCTATTCCTACCTCTACTGCATTCTCTATGTCTGCGAGTGTACTAACTCCACTTTCTGTTCGTCGAAGAATTACTGATTCTGTTACTAATATGCTGTCTCCTATATATAAAACCTTGATTAAGACTCCTACTCCTGACTCTGTTCAGAGACGGAGTCAGCTTCCAAGTACTGAGGAACGGGGAGTTTTAGACTCCACGGCTCTCAGATGGATTACGAAGGTTAGAAGATATAGTACGAAAGATGTGTTAGAGACATTTATGCAATGGGGAGAACCAACGCAACGATACGTCTTCGATGAGATGTGCTCGTTGTTGCGTGAGGAAATAGAAGAAGACGATGTCGAATCAGATTTGGAAGATTTAATTAAAATTCAGAAAGAGTTTGCTGCTGGAATGATAGTGGGCGATAATATAAAGGAAGCGATGGAACTTATTTTGAGTTTTAGGAATGATCCATCTCTTCGTTCACCGAGAGATTTAGAGAAAGGTAGAATGAAGCCAAGTCGCCAATATCCTATGAGGGAAGTTCCTCCAATTTGGCGCGAGGCAGTACAACGTGATGATAATGCGGGTATTGCAGCTGCTCCAGCACAGTTCCAAAGAGTATGGATACATATTCCATGGAAGCGAGCAGAAGTGTTAGCAGTGAAACAGGCCTTGCCAGATCCACGTAAGAATCCAGCCGGATATTACAAGGAATTGACACAGACAGTTGAGGCTTGTATAATGAACTTAGCCGACATTGATATGTTGTTTGGTAATGTAGTTCCACAACCAGTGTGGGCTAAAATTCGTAGAGAAGATCATCAGGCTGCTTTAGGTGGTGATTGGGCAGCTATCACTGCAGCAGATAATCAACAAATAGGTGGTGCGAAACCTGAACCTTTGATCGCTAATCTGCCAGGTAGAATAATTGATCTAATGAAGACTCTGATGCCAGCATTGCGTGTTAATTGGGATAAATTATCCGCATGCAAGCAAAAGAAAGACGAAAGTGTCTCGGACTTCTTCACGAGGTTTGAAGAGACTTTTGTAGACCATAGTGGTCAGGATATGAGCACTGAAGGAGGACAGAGATTGTTTGTCGATAAATTTGTGCATAATTTGTTACCTGAATTATGCAATAAATTGAAAGACTCAGAAAGTGCGTGGGCTGTATCTACAACTGCGCAAATACTTGCGACTGCACAGTACTACGAAAATAGGGATAAAGAGGAAAAGGAGAAATCAGAGAAGAAAACGAAAGATTTAAAAACTAAAGTTCTTTTACAGCAGGCGTATCCGCCTCGCACGAATCAGACTAATATGCAACAGAATTCGTATCAAAAGACAGATTATAATTCGACCAGGCCTCAATACCAGTGGAATCAGTGTGCGTACTGTAAGAAAGAGGGTCACTATAAAAATGATTGTCAGATTTTAGCGCAAAATAATGCGGCAGCAGCTCAGAGAGGTCGTGGTGGTTTTGCACAGAATTCTAGAGGTCGGGGACGAGGTGCTATGCCTCCACAAACGAATGATCGTCCTTCTAATCACTTTGATCAACAAAATGTACAGTCAGCTCAACAGAATAGATCTCAGCAATATCTTGTTGAGGATTATTGTGAAGTTGAAGAGGGTTTTCAACAAAATGGGTACTAGGACAGCCATGGACAGAGAGAGGGAGTAGTATCAGTTCCAGTGGATCAGAGTGGGCCTTATGTCGCAGTAGCAACATCAGGTGTAGTCGAACCGTTTCTGTTGGATACTGGTGCCGCAAAAAGTTCTATCATGCATGCGAAACTCCCTGGCGCACCTTTGTCTGGCTCAACAAATGTTTCCGTAGGTTTTTCAGGCGCCCCTGTGTACAACCCGATATCTGGTCCTTTGTCTATTTCTGTTGGACCGTGTCAATTAAAAGCACCCTTAATTTTGACGACAGGTTGTAATGAAAATCTGCTTGGTCTAGATTTGTTAAAACGACTATATGCGACATTGTACTGTTCTCCGGAAGGAGTACAGCTTACTTTGGGTAAAAGACTCACCTCTCCGATGTACTTGTCAATGGACGCACTCCCGCCGGAGCTACGTTCACTCCCTGATTCTCTTTGGGCGACTGGTCCCAATGATGTAGGTCTACTAGAGATTCCACCGTATGTAGTAACTTTGAAAGCGAATGTGAAATTTCCAAGAATTCCTCAATATAAAATATCGAATGAAGGTGAGCGTGCACTCTTATTGATTGTGCAAGATTTGATTAAGAAAGATGTGGTTGAAGAAACGCGAGGAAATGTCTGTAACAGTCCTGTATTACCGATTCTGAAGCGAACTGACCCTACAAAACCTCCAGTTTATAGGTTTGTCATAGACCTTAGAGAAGTTAATAAGATTGTAATTCCGCAGTTTCCTGTAGTGCCAGACATTACTGCCTTGCTAACATTGATTCCCGCTACAGCCAATTGGTTCTCAGTCATCGACTTGAAGAATGCCTTTTTCAGCATTCCGATAGCCGAGGAAAGCAGAGATATTTTTGGCTTCTGTCTAGGAGGTCGAAGCTTCAGATTTAAACGCGCTCCACAAGGCTATTGTGAAAGTCCATCTATTTACAGTCAAGCTTTAAAAAGTCAGCTAGATTCTTTTGTCCTTCCTCCAGGCTCTGCCCTAGTACAGTACGTAGACGATCTTTTGGTGGCTGCCGATGACAAGGAAACTTGCAAGGCAGCTACAATTTCACTATTGCATCATTTGTCTAATTTGAATCATAAGGTGTCACCTTCCAAAATGCAATATTGCTGCCAAGAAGTAACCTACTTAGGTCATCTCTTGTCAAAGGAGGGAAGGAAGTTGACCCCAGAAAGAATAAAAGCAATTACGCAGATGAGTGTTCCACGCACACAGAGGGAAGTACGTGCCTTTCTAGGTATTACCTCTTACTGTAGGCAATGGATCCCAAATTTTTCACTTTTAGCAAAGCCATTGGTAGCTTTGACTGGGAAAAATGTTCCGAGTCCGGTGCCATGGTCTGATGAATGTCAAGAGAGTTTTGCTGAATTACGAAAAGCTTTGTGTTCAGCTCCTGTATTGGGTACACCTGATTATAGTAAGCCATTCACGCTCTACGTTCACGAAAGAGAAGGTTGCGCGTTGAGTGTTCTGACACAGAAGTTTGGTGACAAACAACGCCCTTGTGCGTATTTCTCATCAACATTAGATCCGGTAGCTAGAGCATTGCCTAGTTGTTTGAGGGCTACAGCGGCAGCTGCAGCTTCCATTCGACAATCTGCTGGTTTGGTGATGAACAATATGCTAGTGGTCATGGTTCCTCATGCAGTGGACACACTCATGAACCGAACGAAGACACAACACCTTACTAGTGCGAGATTATCTGGTTACGAGCTGACGTTATTAGCGAGTCATATTCAGATCAAAAGATGCAATGTATTGAACCCAGCAACATTGTTGCCGACTGATCAAGAGTCGAGTGATTCTGAGCCACATGACTGTTATTTCAAAACGGAGGAAGAGACAAAAGGTCGCATCGACTTGAGGGATACTCCTCTATCCGACCCAGATGGTACGCTGTATGTGGACGGGTCATGTTTTAAATTGGAGAATGGTGATGTGACTGCTGCCTACGCGGTAACGACTTTGAAGACGATTGTGGAGACTGCAAGAGTGAGTCAGAATTCTGCCCAAGCAGCAGAATTAATAGCTCTTACGAGAGCGTGTGTTTTAGCTGAGGGAAAGAGAGTGAATGTGTTTACAGATAGTCAGTACGCATTTGGCGTGGCCCATAGTTTTGGCCGGTTGTGGAGAGAAAGGGGTTTCATTACGTCCCATGGGACTAAGATTCAACATGGTCAGCTAGTTAACGACTTGTTGGAATCTCTAACCTTACCGACTGAAGTTGCGATTGTGAAGTGCAGTGCTCATAAAGCAATCACGGATGATGTTGGTCGGGGAAATGCCTTTGCTGATGAAACCGCTAAACAGACAGCTAGAGACATGATGAGTAGAATGTATGTTGCTACGTCTGCAAGATGGATTGCTGAGTCTGGAATGTGTGAGGACACTATGGAAAGTGTGAAAGAGATTCAGAAAGAAGCGACTGAGAAAGAGAAACGCGTATGGAGAGAAAGTATGGGCAAATTGGACTCGAATGGATGTTGGATCGATTTAACAGAACAGCAGCGTTGGATGTTGCCTGATGCATATGTGCTTGCAGTAGTGACGATGGCGCATGGAGTAGCGCACATAAGTTCTAAAGGGATATGTAAGATGTTAGCTCCGGTCTGGAAGAATGAGGGAATCAGTAAATGTGCAGAGAGAGTGGTGAAAAATTGTATGGTGTGCTTGATGCATAATCCTGGCAAGGGAACTCCAACTCCAGCTGGTCATTTTGCTCCTCCTTCCTGTCCCTTTGAAGTAATACAGTTAGACTTCATTCACATGGAACGCTGCAACAATTTAAAATACGTCCTGGTGGTAGTTTGTGCTTTTTCCAGGTGGATAGAAGCATACCCACTAAAGGACAACACTGCTCTATCTACTGCCAAAATTCTTCTAAAAGAATTTTTCCCTAGGTACGGAATGCCACGGATTGTATGGTCAGATAACGGAAGTGAGTTTATAGGGAAAGTTATGCAGAGTGTGTGTGCTGGTCTAGGATTGAAACAAAAATTTCATAGTGCGAACCATCCCCAGTCAGCTGGTTTAGTCGAGGGTTACAATGGCACCCTCAAGCTTAAAATAGCCAAAATTCAAGCATCCACAGGTTTGGCTTGGCCAGACGCACTTCCTTTGGCCTTGTTATCAACGAGAGCAACAGTGCATTCTAGAATAGGGCTTTCTCCATATGAGATTGTATTTGGCCGCCCGGCAAATGTCTGGGGTGTGCCAAGGCCTAAACAATTTTGCTCCATTGAATATCCTATGTTGATAGACTACCTTTACGACTTGACTGCTAAATTAAGTCTTATTCATCAACAGGTTTTTGATGCACTACCAAAGCCTCCGGAGAGTCCAGGGCATCAACTGAAACCGGGTGACTTCATTGTGGTCCGGAACTTCGCGAGGACAAAGAATCTTCAGCCTCGCTACATCGGCCCCTTCCAAATCCTACTGGCAACGAGGACAGCTGTACGTGTTGCTGGCCGGAAGAACTGGATCCACGCTTCTCACGTAAAGCGTGTTCCACTGCCTCTGCCCTACGACGACTGGGTGAAGAAGGGAATTGGTGCCTCCGAATCTGAAATAACTCCAAAATTTGTCCCTTTCAGCGATGCCGATTTGATTTCTGACACTTTGAAACGTGACTCTCCTCTTGAAAAGACTACTTTGAACATTGAACATTTGTCTCCAGCATCAGAAGAAACTTTGCCATCTGCGAACTTAAACTCTGCAACAGCTGCTAGTGATACACTATTTTCCGATCAAACAGTACCAGCAAGGAAAAGATACCACCTTAGAAGCCATAAAAAGAACTAATAAAGCAGGCAACTGCATATTGTGATTTTGATATTTATATACATTGGACTTTTTTGCTTTTCAGCCAGGAAGTTTGCTATTGTTTATTGTTTTTAATAAATTGCCTTGCCGTCTGGGTAGCCGTAGGGTCGTGGCTGTGTGCCTAGTTTGAATTTGCAGGGGTCTGACACAAGGTCGATCTTTCTGTTAGTACTGGGAACTCCCAGGGCTGACAGAGGCATTTTCATCTACGTACACATCATCAGTGGTCGCGAGCGGATTGTAGAAGATGGAACTTCCTGCGCTGCAACGAGAAAATATGATTTACGTTCGCAGAAACAAACTTAATAGAATTCTTCACAGCAAATGTTTCTTGATGCAATGTGCCATTACATTTTTGATTGTTTTAGCAACATTGGTGGGTGGAATTGTCTTTAGCATAAATTTGATTTTTGTGCCAGTTTCTACAATACCTCCCCTTGATCCTGCTATTTCTACTGTTTCTTCTATACACTCTTTTCACTCGTTTCCGGAACATGAGCAAGCTCGACGCTCAGAATTCATTAATAATACTTTTGTACAGCTCTTGCACCAACACCAACTGGTAGTTAACACGACAGACTGCTGGGTGTGTGGCTTGATACCCCACACTATGGATAAAGGTATTCCCTATTTGGTTTTGCCTTACAGCTATAATGGATCATTTCAGGCCCTTCAAACCATCTTTGCTTATGCTCTTGAAACCTATCCTCCACGTCCACCACGTTCCACTAAATATAACTCTGCCAACAAAGCCTTAGTCCAGGGAATTATTGACATGGTCAAAGACGTCAATAATACTCCATCATACCCTAGAGACGAATTGCGAGTATATTTAAGTTGGAATACTTCAGAGTATCGCCTTAGTTTAGGAGAAAGCAAGCGTAAAAGCTCAACTCCAATCTGGGTCGTACCTCACCGAGGTCAGGTCTGTTTGCAAGGTAATGGGAGAAATCCGAGAGCTCAGCTAGGGAGGAGTGAGTGCGTAGAGACTTATGTGTTTCCGGCTAACTCTTCCCCTGCCTTCCTTACTGCCAGGGGTACCTACTTCATCTGTCGAGACAGAGCTTATACATGGTTGCCTGCTGACTTTTCAGGTTCATGTTATATTGCTCGATTGTTGCCTCCGACATACACTGCTTCACCGGATTACCACAGAATAAGAGTAGCTAGAGGTGTTTTCAGTAAGGAAGATACCGCTGGTCAGGAAGCTGGAGACTTCTTCAAAGGCTTCCTTCCGTTCTGGGGGCCTATGGCCAATAGTAGAAACATACGTCAGCTAACACGGGTAGTTGAATCTACTATTACCGAAACTGCTGGTGCCCTTAGCAATCTGACAGCTGAGCTTCAGGCGGATAGGCTCATGACATTGCAGAACCGTATGGTTCTAGATGTTATACTTGCAGATCGAGGTGGGGTATGCAGAATGATCCAATCGAGCTGCTGTGTCTTTATTCCTAATAATGCTCCAACAGTTTACGAGGCGATCTCTAAGTTGCACAAGATTTCGGACTCCATACATGTAGACAAGGGAAACTGGTCCTTTATGGAGTGGGTTTGGACTCTGATCTCAGCGTGGGGATGGAAGGTTCTAATGGTCATTGGTGTCATCTTAATATTACTATTCTCATGTTGTCTGATTATCCAGTGTGGTCCTGCTCTGTGTAGTCTTTGTGCTACAACCTGTTTTAGAAAACCACCTGCATTTGGAGAAAAGACACGAGAAAGGATGATGATACAACAACATGTCACTGACCTGATGAACATAGAACTAGATTCAGACATAGATTGAGTAATTGCCTATGTAAGGGCAAAAGGAGGGTCTGAGGTTCCGTGACGGTTCCGTGACGACTTGAACCCGTGTTTTTAAGTTTGTCGGAAATACATAAAAATGGTATCAGTGAACCGCAAATGATCCATTTAGTATATCCTAGTGTTTTCGCTACGCTACGAGCAAGAGCACTCCTTCCACTGACACATTTCTGATATACACACGGCATCCATCTTAGATCGTGGCCGCCATTTTGTGTTTCCTTGCCCTCACATATGCAATAGCCTCTGATCATTTCATTCACTTCACTTTGATTAAAGACACGTAGCCTTAGCCGGAGATTCACCTCTTACATGACACGTGCACCTTAAACCAGATCACGCTGAAGCTGCATGACTCGACAAAGGCTGCCTCCTCTGCCCGAGGCCAGCCCACCTGAACTGGTTTTCCTGTCCATTGTACCTGATCATGATTAGGCGGCCGAAGCCGGTAGCCTTGCCCATTTACAACCCACAAACATCTCTTATCCCGCTTTTCTATCTCCTGCACCTGGCTCTACTCCTTTTCCTTCTGGGCCTTTATTAGGGGGAGGTAACGAACTTTATGATGAGGCGGTCCGGGTCTTGAATGCAATATTGACAAGGGATTGTGATGGACTGGTGGGAACCCCTCTTCGTGATGTTTGGTATCAGATATTATCGACAGTTCCTGTGTAACGCCAAATATTTATTGTTTAGAGACACAAAAGGTTTGGGAATGTACCGACATGTGAAATATTTGCCTAGAGCACAATTTTTAGTATATAAGGAGCAACCCACTTTGTACAAATCGAACAGTCTCCTAGATTCTGCCCGTGTGTAGATTCTGTGACTTCTGTGTCCCTGCAGTAATAAACCTTTGGTCTTTGACGCCACCATCGAGAAGCCCGTGTTTCTGTTCATTTGTGCACCAAGGCAGGTGGAACTCCGGGGTCTTCGGGTGTTGTACCCTGACACCTCTGGACGGAACCAAAAAGTCCAGAACTCCAGGTTCTGTCACCAGCATGCGGCGGCCGCGCGGCCGCCCCGTCCCTTTAGCGCTGCGGCGGAATAGCCGCCGCAGCGAAGGGGTTAAAAAAACAGTAAATGAATGAATTCGTTAAAATCGAGCATGTTCACATATTCCTATACTATAGATGACAGTTAGGTGGCATAGAGTTAAATAGTAACTGTGAATGTCATCGAGTTCTAGCAAATCAATTACACGCTCGTCATGTAACCATGAAGTAACTTAAGGAAGTCGATTACGCGTTGTTGCTGTTGCCACAAGAGTTTGAAAGTCCATAAAGCAATTAAAATAGCGTACACAATTTAAATTGGAACAAAATGTTCCTACAAACCTAGCGTTAAGTTAATAATCGTGGACTTACATAAGTAAGAAGCAGCAGGGCTTCAAGTGTCCGCTCGATAAACTGCTCGCATCTAAAGTCAATCGGCGTTTCTGCTCCCGATAAGATGTCACCCATAAACATAAAGAGAGGACTAACATAGTCTAACCAAAAGTATGAGTGCCATTTTGGAGCGGAGTTTAAGACCTAAAAAGCCGTTCCAATATAGGAATAAGTATGAAAATCATAAGATCAAACCAACAACAGATATTTCATCATAATAAAGCAACCATTAATCGTAATCATATTAAAATAAAAAACATGAAAATAGTAGAATACAGTCTGATGGTGGTCAATCAGAGGCATGGGTAGCAAGAACATTGTCAATAAAGTTAATTGAAAGTTCTAATTCTATAAGTAACAACTAAATTCAACCCTATCATTCATCCCATTAGGCTTTAAAGTGTCTAATTTGTAAATCCAAAAGTTTTCGCGTTTCAAAAGTAGTTTGTTATTATCAACTCCTTCTCGTTTTGAAACTGTCTCCAAAATCAAAAACCTCAATTGACTGATATTATGTGCAGCTTCCTGAAAATGGCTAGCAACCGTAGATTTTGTGGATTTGTTGCGAATATTTGATTTGTGCTCATTTAAGCGAACCTTCATTTTATGCTCCGTTTTACCCACATATCCTTGTCCACAGGGACATATCAGAAGATAAATGATATTAGAACTGTCGCAGGTAGCGGTGACTCTCAACTTGATGTTATATCCTTTGCTTGGATGTGTCATAATGTTTCCTTTTATTACACAATTGCAGTGACTGCAATTATAGCAGGGCAATGTTCCTCTAAAATTTTGAATTTCAGTCGATTCTTTAGCCTTAATGAAACTTCCTAAATTAGGAGCTCGTTGGTAGGCGAAAAGTGGTAGTTCATTGAATATATTGTTAAATCTGGTTCTTGGGATAACAGTATCCAATGTTTTTTGACAATATTTTTGAAGGTGTTACTCTTGGTAGTGTATTTTGACACTACTACCATCCTGGTGGTTTCTTTTCTCTTGTGAGTTTTTTGTAGAAGTTCTGTCCTACTTTTTGCTGCACAACGTGTTCGAGCTTCATCCAAAACTTTGACAGGATATTCTCTCTCTCTGAATCTCATTTCCATCTCTTGAATTCTTATTTCGGATTTGTCCACAGAGGAAACAATTCGCTTAACTCTAAGCATTTGAGAGTACGGCAGGTGTTTTTTAAGAGAATCTTGATGGAAACTCTTATGATTAAGGAGGGTTTTGCGATCAGTAGCTTTTCTATAGATATCAGTTTCGAACCCAGAATCTGTTTTAGAAATCTACACGTCTAAAAATGTGATTTTCTCTCTATTTACCTCTGAGGTAAACTGAATTTGTTCACCTTTGGAATTGAGAATAGTAATGGCTTCTAATAATGACTCTTCCGAGCCAATCCAAATAATGAACATATCATCAATGTATCGTAATATCAGTCTAGCTTATGATTTCCATGGTTCTTGGTTCAGGATATGTTCCTCCTCAAAAGATTTCATAAAAATGTTAGCGTATCCTGGGGCTGCCAAATTTCCCATGGCAGTCCCTGTCTGTTGGAGATAGAATTGGTTCTTCCAGCGAAAATAGCTGTGGTACAGGGTAAAATAAAGAAGTTCCATAAGAAACACTTTAAATTGCTCTTCTAGTTCAGTTTCCAAGAGGGCACGTTCAATGGCTTCTATGCCTTTTTGGTGGGGTATAGACGTGTACAAGGATTTAACATCCATACTACACATCACTATTTGTTCTTCAGAAGTGATGCTCACTTGCTCAAGGATTTTAAGAAAGTGGGTCGTGTCTCTGACATAAGTCCTCATTCCCATCACACAGGGCTGCAGATACCTGTCTAAAAGTTGTCCGATAGGTTGGTGGATCCTGCCCACAGTTGATACAATCGGTCAGAAGGGAGGATTTTCTAGGGACTTGTGAATTTTTGGCAACATGTATATTATCAGATTTCTCAGGTTACAGGTGATCAAAAACTTTTTAGTTCTCTCGTTTATAACACCATTTTCATAAGCTTGGTTAATCAATGTTTCCAGATGTTTAGAAAATAGTTCTGTAGGATTGTTATCCAACGGTAAATAAATAGCTTTGTCATTTAAGGGAGCTTCAACTTCTTGTTCATAGTGTGAGGTATTCATTATTACAATAGCTCCACCTTTATCTGCCTTCTGGCAATGATAATCCTTTTTGTAATGCTTCAACAGTGAATTTATACAAAGCTATATCCGAAATGTTAATCACCAGGTTCGTCTCCATTAGTTTTTCTTTGGCTTGTCCTTCTTCTTGTCGGATACACTCCGTGTTGCTGGAGCCTCCTTTTCTTTCTCCTTTCCTTTTGCTCCTCCTGGTTCGTCTCTTTCTGAGTGGCCCTTCTCTAAAAAAGACTCCCCATTTCTTTGTTGTTGCACGTTCAATGGCTTCTATGCCTTTTTGGTGAGGTATAGACGTGTACAAGGATTTAACATCCATACTACACATCACTATTTGTTCTTCAGAAGTGATGCTCACTTGCTCAAGGATTTTAAGAAAGTGGGTCGTGTCTCTGACATAAGTCCTCATTCCCATCACACAGGGCTGCAGATACCTGTCTAAAAGTTGTCCGATAGGTTGGTGGATGCCGCCCACAGTTGCTACAATCGGTCGGAAGGGAGGATTTTCTAGGGACTTGTGAATTTTTGGCAACATGTATATTATCGGACTTCTCAGGTTACAGGTGATCAAAAACTTTTTAGTTCTCTCGTTTATAACACCATTTTCATAAGCTTGGTTAATCAATGTTTCCAGATGTTTAGAAAATAGTTCTGTAGGATTGTTATCCAACGGTAAATAAATAGCTTTGTCATTTAAGTGAGCTTCAACTTCTTGTTCATAGTGTGAGGTATGTTTGGAAATCTATTTTGTACTTTAAAATGGCTACAGTAGCAGCAGCAGCTGGAGCATCTGCACCACCACCACCACCACCAAGAGGACCACCACAACATTACATTGGTGGTCAAGAAGAGGAGGAGGAGGAAGAGGAGGAGGAGGAGGGGAGAAGGTGGCTGCAAGAAGACAATACCCCATACAAGCCAAGGCAGCACATTGTATGGGAGTTTTTTCAATACCAGAGGGCAAGAAGAAGGTCAATGCGCCCAAGGTGACTTGCCTAATCTGTGGCATGGAACTTTCAAGGGGGAACCCTAACAAAAAATATTCTTTGGGTAATAATACCATGATTAGATACATGCAGCGCAAGCATCAGAACAACTATTCTGCTTCAGAGATGAGAGAACTGGCCAGTAACCCTCCCCAATCTTCAACCACCACCTCCAAAAGAAAGCAACCCACTCCATCGGGAGCAGAGACAAGGGAGACGATCCCTTGCATACAACCACGGTTTGGGGAATTCAGAATTACATGTATTTTTTGTGGTAAGACCATCTCCTATGGTGAACAGAGCATAAAGTTCATCCTCCTTGCTGGTGACAACCACAATTGCCCCAAAAAACCCTAATTTTTCCCTGATTTTTTTTTTGCTCCAGTTGAGCCATTTTGAATTCCCTGTTTTTTGTTTCTCCCCATAAAATAACAAAAAAATATTAAATAGTTCATAAAAGCCAAAAAAAAGTACAAAATGTTCACAAAACATTAAAAAAATATAAAACAACAAAAAGAAGAAAAAAACCAGTTCTTTTTAGAACTACCTCCAATTTATAAAAAAAGGCTACATTTTTAAAAACTCTGTCATTCTTTTTTCCTTATGGTACACTCCCCGGTCCGCTCCCTGGTGCGTGTACCGGGCGCTCCCCCCGCGCAAATCGGAAAAAAAAATGTTTTTCCCCGCGGGGCCCTTTTGATGGCCCCCACATCAAACCTAGGGGATCAGGGGGGGTCTACTCTGCCCCCTTATGGTCATTTCCCCCTTTGTTTTTGCCTCCTCTTGTGTCTTGATCTTACCGAGACACAAGATGGCGGCCGCTCCGGACTGTTTCGAATGTTTACAGACACCCGAGAGCCAATCAGCTTTCCGCGCGCAAGTCACGTAGCGCGCCCGGAGCACTCCCCTGTGCGCGTACCGGAGCGCGGCCATAGATATATATATATATTTTTTAACCTAAATTACTCAAAATCCCCTGGAGCACATATCTTGAGACATAGCAAAGGCACATCGGGCTACCAGTCCCTACAATTTTGCCAAGTTTGGTGGAAATCCATTCAGCCGTTCGGGCTAAAAGTGAAGTTGACCGCCCAACGGAAATTAACATGGGGAAAACACGTTTTAGGACCGCCTTTTATCTTGGCCCCCGCTTGACGAATCCCCCCCAAACTTTCAGGGAAGGACCAAAGCGCCGCGAGGCACATTTGAGGAAATTTTCAGGCAGATTCCTCAACCGGCGCCAAAGTTATTCCCAATAGAATGTTGAGATTTTGCATTGAAAAAAATCCTAACTATAACTACCTACTGGCGATAGATATATATTACCTACTGGCGATAGCCAGTAGGTATATATAGTTAGGACCTAGTTACCATAGGAGATGCCGAACATTCTATTGGGAATAACTTTAAGTCGATTGAGGGATCTGCCTGTAATTGTCCTTAAATTTGCCTCACTGCGCTCCGCTCCTTCCCTGAAAGTTTCGGGGGGATTCGTCAAGCGGGGGCCGAAAAAAAAGGGGGGTCCCAAAACGTGTTTTCCCCATGTTAATTTCCATAGGGACATTCTGACAAGGCTACAGCTCGAACGATTGAACGGAATTACACCAGATTTGGCAAAATGGTAGGGACTGGTATGGAGCAGTGCCTTTTGTATGTTTGGTGTAAATCCCTCCAGTAGTTTATGAGAAAATTGAATGTGAAATTGAGTCCAATGCAATTTTCCATATGACCTTTAGACACAGCTACAGCCCGAACGGCTGAATGGAATTACCTCAAACTTGGCAAAATGGTAGAGCCTGGTATGCAGGAGTGCCTTTTGTATAGTTGGTGAAAATCCCTTCAGTAATTGTTGAGAAAATTGACTTTTTTCAAATTATATATCTATAGGCGGGACACGGTGCGCGCCCGTGCGCGCACCGTCCTTGCACTGCCCTTGCACGTGCGCGGACCTTAGCGTGCGCGAGCTGCATGCTGATTGGCTGCCAATGTCTGTCAACACTCCAAAACAGAAATTGTTGGCAGCCATCTTGTGCCTCGGTAGACTGAGGCACAGGAAAGCAGAAAAACAAATGTGTAGAACTCAAAAAGGGGGCAGGGTAGAAGTACACCCCGCGATTTTTCAACAAAAAAAACTGTTGTCCTTGTGGGACCCCCTGAGCAGGCCTAGGGGGTCAGGGTACTTCTACCCTGCCCTGTTTTTGAGTTCTACACGTTTGTTTTTCTGCTTTCCTGTGCCTCAGTCTACCGAGTCACAAGATGGCTACCAACACTTCCTGGTTTGGAGTGTTGACAGACAGTGGCAGCCAATCTGCATGCCTTTCACAGGAAAGCAGCATGCTCATTGGCTGTCAACACTTCTAACCAGATACTTGTATTGCTGTGTCAATGGATTCAAATATGATACTCTGTATTTTACAAAGAGTGATGAAAGATTTTACTAGTGTATGAAAAGGTGTATGTGATTGTCACGTGGATGATGTCATCAGTGATGTCATCATTGATGTCATTTGAGATGTCATCAGTGATGTCACTGACCATGTCATGAATGATGTAATATGTGACATCATCAGCAGTGGATTGCGGGTGCGCGAAATATAGTTAGTACAACTAACTATATAGGAGCAATTTCAATGGTTTTTTAAATGCTAATTCCTAACTATATAGGGCCTGAAACCTATGGTTTTTTTTTCAGTGAATTTATATATATATATATATATATATATATATATATATATATATATATATATATGTATATATATATATATATATATATATATATATATATATATATGTTCAGCAATGGAGAAATAATGCCGCACTCCCAGGAGTTCAGTAAAAGCTGTTCTTTATTGAAGACACACGTTTTCATTCAGCTTTATGTTAGAGCCCCATGATGCATTTCGACTTCCGTCTTCCTCGGATGGTGATTGCTCCCAGCTGTTGCGCACATTGTGCTTTCGTGTCTTTTTTCACGTTTTATTAAACGTCCATTTTAAAGCATTCTGGTAAGTGTAGTTGTCGCTGAGTGCGTTCCAAGAATGCCCCTTTGAATTAATGAAAATTGCTTCCTCCTGGGCCCTTTCTCCCTCTTGTCCTGGGCCGCATCGGTGCTTTACAACCAAAGATGAAAGCCTCATCAAAATGATGAAGCTGTCCTTTTAAACAAAGTCTCGCTCGGCGGAATTTGAAGTAAGAGACACTCCGGTCCCATGGTCTTCAAGTGCTGAGTGCACTCCGCTGGAGATTGGTATCTGGGCCGCATCGGTGCTTTACAACCAAAGATGTAAAGCACCGATGCGGCCCAGGACAAGAGGGAGAAAGGGCCCAGGAGGAAGCAATTTTCATTAATTCAAAGGGGCATTCTTGGAACGCACTCAGCGACAACTACACTTACCAGAATGCTTTAAAATGGACGTTTAATAAAACGTGAAAAAAGACACGAAAGCACAATGTGCGCAACAGCTGGGAGCAATCACCATCCGAGGAAGACGGAAGTCGAAATGCATCATGGGGCTCTAACATAAAGCTGAATGAAAACGTGTGTCTTCAATAAAGAACAGCTTTTACTGAACTCCTGGGAGTGCGGCATTATTTCTCCATTGCTGAACATTTTTAACGAGGGGTTTGTGGTTTCCCCTACATGTCGCACCAGCAGCGAGAGCGCGCCGCAGTTTGGACCAGAATTGCTGCAAAAACAACTTAAGAGACGGCAGCGCCCGGTGCCTGAAGACTTTCAAAGTGGACGGGGAGATACCAATCTCCAGCGGAGTGCACTCAGCACTTGAAGACCATGGGACCGGAGTGTCTCTTACTTCAAATTCCGCCGAGCGAGACTTTGTTTAAAAGGACAGCTTCATCATTTTGATGAGGCTTTCATCTTTGGTTGTAAAGCACCGATGCGGCCCAGGACAAGAGGGAGAAAGGGCCCAGGAGGAAGCAATTTTCATTAATTCAAAGGGGCATTCTTGGAACGCACTCAGCGACAACTACACTTACCAGAATGCTTTAAAATGGACGTTTAATAAAACGTGAAAAAAGACACGAAAGCACAATGTGCGCAACAGCTGGGAGCAATCACCATCCGAGGAAGACGGAAGTCGAAATGCATCATGGGGCTCTAACATAAAGCTGAATGAAAACGTGTGTCTTCAATAAAGAACAGCTTTTACTGAACTCCTGGGAGTGCGGCATTATTTCTCCATTGCTGAACATTTTTAACGAGGGGTTTGTGGTTTCCCCTACATGTCGCACCAGCAGCGAGAG
Organism: Lissotriton vulgaris; assembly: GCF_964263255.1. Lineage (NCBI taxonomy): Eukaryota > Metazoa > Chordata > Amphibia > Caudata > Salamandridae > Lissotriton > Lissotriton vulgaris. The sequence continues at coordinate 1,765,619,475 of NC_141685.1, read as the reverse complement.
CGCGCCGCAGTTTGGACCACAATTGCTGCAAAATATATATATATATATATATATATATATATATATATATATATATATATATATATATTACCGCCAGTAGGTAGTTATAGTTAGGATCTACTTTCCATAGGAAATCCGCAACATTCTATTGGGAATAACTTTGGCGCCGGTGAACGAATCTTCGCGAATTTCTCAAAGTTCGTGGCCCGCTCCGCTCCGCTCCTTCCCTGAAAATGTGGGGGGATTCGTCAAGCGGGGGCCGAGATAAAAGGGGGGTCCCAAAACGTGTTTTCCCCATGTTAATTTCCATAGGGCGGTCGAACTCACTTTTAGCCCGAACGGCTGAATGGATTTCCTCCAAACTTGGCAAAATTGTAGGGACTGGTACCCCGATGTGCCTTTGCTATGTCTCAAGATATGTGCTCCAGTGGTTTTTGAATAATTTAGGTTAAAAATATATATATATCTATGGCAGCGCCCCGGTACGCGCACCGGGGAGCGTACCGGGTGCGCTACGCGACTTGCGTACAGAAAGCTGATTGGCTCTCGGGTGTCTGTAAACATTCCAAACAGTCCGGAGTGGCCGCCATCTTGTGTCTCGGTAGGATCGAGACACAAGAGGTGGCAAAAACAAAGGGGGAAATGACCATAAGGGGGCAGAGTAGACCCCCCCTGACCCCCTAGGTTTGATGTGGGGGCCATAAAAGGGCCCCGCGGGGCCAATTTTTTTTTCAATTTTCACGGGGGGAGCGCCCGGTACGTGCACCGGTGACCGCACAGGGGAGCGTACCATAGGGAAAAAGAATTACAGTTTTTAAAAAAAGTAGCTGTTTTAAAGAAATGTTCTTTTTGTTGGTTTTTTTTATTTAAGTACCTACATGTAGGTACCAATGCAGGGACTTAAATTTAATGTTCACCATCTCCTCTGTAGATATCTTGCATGTTGCTATTGAAGTTATTGTGGTATATGGAATCCATAACATAGTCTGTCAGGAAAGCAGAAACAGATATTTTAAGCACTCCCTGAGAAGTCCTAGGGGATTATGGGTAGTCTATCCTGCTCCCTTATGATGAAAAAGAGATGTAAAATACACATAGGAGATAATATAGGGGGAGAAAGGTAGTAACTATGAGTAAACTTACTATGTAACACAAAAAAGTTGCACAGTATAATATAAGTCTCATTTTATAATACAATCATTTTGGTAATACTTCATGAATTACATATAAAAATGAATATTGCCTCAAACAATTTAAAATTATTAAATATAAATTTATTCCTCTGATTCTTTTTCATAATTTAATAAAACTTGTAACATAATATTGTCCGGTATTTCCTCATAATTATAAGTACATGATTCCATTTGTTCCAAACATTCTATTAACTGTTGGTCCAAAGCGTCATCCATGAAATCAACTTTATTTTTTTGCTCTTCTTGATTTTCCACCTTTACTTCGATAGAAGTAACATTTGCTTGTTTTTCTCCTTGCATTTTCTTTCTGAAAATTGCATAAAAATTAACTATATTAGTAGAGTTAGGGTACTGTTGGGTTTAAGTTTAGACAGGTACTTCTGAGTTTTTAACAGTGAAGTAATTTTTGGGCAGTGTATGGTTTCAGGCAGGAAGTAGAACTATTAAAAAGCGCATGTGATGAAGTCTAAGTAAATACATAATTATATCAGAGAAGCCTAACTCAATCCATAATTATAACAGAGAAGCCTATCTCAATCTATAACTATTACACAGGGATAGTATATAACTAACAGAAAACGTTTTCCCAAATTAACTTAAAGTGCACAACATAGTTCCCCTTTCAAATTAACAACTTACCTTTTTCAAAGTAGTTGAAGTTTTCTGTCAAAATTCAATCAAAATGTACCTCAGGTAGTATTAGTCAAAATGGCTGTGTCAGTACATAAAAGTACAAAATGTAAGTAATATTTTAATTGGTTGTAAATTCCAACTCTTTTATATGTGTTTTTGTCATGTAATTTACCTCAGGATATTCAGACAGGGCTACAGCCCAAATGGCTCAATGGAATTCCATCAAATGTGGGATAATGGTAGCGACTGGTATGTAGTATTGTGTATTCTATATTTGGTGAAACTCTGTCCAGTGGTTTTTATGTAATTTCGTTTCCCACATTTTTTTGTGGAGCGCTCACCAGTGCGCGCCCCGGTATGCGTACCGGGAGCGCTACGGGAGTCCGCCATTTTGTGTTTCAGTCGAATCGAGACACAAGATGGAGGACAAACAACGTTGGGAATGGGTAAAAAGGGGCACAGTAGACACCCCTTGACCCTCTAGGTTTGCTGAGGGGAGTTTCGGAGGGGCATAAATGATTTTGTTTTGGTATGTCACATTCTTTTAGTATCTTACTTACATTCAGTAATTTGTTCTCCTTCTATTTCTTTCTCCCTCTTTTTTGTCTTTCTACATTACTTTATTTACATTTCTGTATCCTTTACTCTTGCTTTATTTCTTAGTACACTTTTTTGATTTTTTACCTCTTGACCTGTTTCTTCTATTTTGAAATATATATTTTACTAATTATAACTTTTTTTTCTTTTGTCTTTCCCAGATATAAAGTGTAGTTTAAACATGCAAGTAAGTTTTCATTAATTATATGGTAAGTGTGACTAAAAAATGTAGTCTGTCATCACCCTTTGCTTTAACCTCACTACTTTTCTCACACCCTACCTCACCTCTGTTTCCTTAATCTGCTTCCCTCACTTATTCTTATCCTCCATGTTTATTTCCCTTTTCCTTACTTTCCTAACACATTTAACTTCTTTCAGTCTTCCTGCTCACCCACACTCCCTCACTTTCCTTTCTTTTCAGGTTCACTCAGTCCCTTTCTATCCTTCCTTCCTTTACTCTCTCTGTTCTTTCTCTCTGTCACTCCCCATATGTTACCCTTATTCACTTTTATCCACTCTCTTTCACTTCTCTTTACTTACACTCACTGCTCTTTTCTTTCCCTCCGTTACCGCTGTTCCTTTTCTCTGGTTCCGTCACTACCCGTCATTCCCCATCCTTTACTTTCCTTCCTTTTACTTTCATCACCCATTCACATTCTCCCAGAACCTTTGCTTTAGTCTTCTTCCTCTTTCTTCTCTTCTTTTGCTCCCTTACTCATTTTCCTTTTCTCAGTTACTTCGACTTATACCTTTTCTCTGTTTTACTATCTATTACACAGTCCCTTTGTGTTCTTCCTTCTAGCTCTCTTTCTCTTTACACCCCTATCTCTGTCCCCTTTGCTCATGCTCACTCCTTCATTACTTTTTTTTTTCTTTTTTTTTGTGGTACGCTCCCAGGACGCTCCCCGGTACGCGCTCCGGTACGCGCACCTGGCCGCGCACCGGGAGCGCTCCAGGATGAAACATAAAAAAAAAATGAATATACTTTAAAAAAAGGTATTATAAATAATATACATATATATTTACTGAAAAACCATAGGTTTCACACCAGTTATAGTTAGGGATTAGCATTTAAAAAACCTATTAAATTCACTGAAAAAACCATAGGTTTCACACCAGTTATAGTTAGCTGGAAATTTTACTGACATAAAACCATTGAAATTCCACGTTACAGTTAGTTGGACTCACTATAACTTGCGTGTGTAATGCACTGCTGATGACGTCACATATTACATCACTCATGACATGGTCAGTGACATCACTCATGACATCACTGATGACACCATCCTTGTGACAGAGTGACAGACCTCCTTTCACTGTAAAGTAACCCTTGAAACACATATTCAAAAATAGAAACTAACATTTTCAAAAACGTGGAGATACCCATACCAGTTACAACAACCAATTCAGTAATTCCACCATTTATATACACATCCACTAATTCACCAACAGTTCTATATAGTCACTCATACATATACTCACTCATCATATGTAGTGATACACCTATACATCCTGTAACACATCGACAGTCTTCCAAAAGTTGCTCACACACATACTCACACATGCAAATAAACTATTGAACATCCATTTATTTGCATATACAGCTATACACACACTAGCACCTTACTTCTAAGGAAACTTACACATGCTTACTCTCTTAAACAATGACTTATAGAAACACATACTTATTTAAACAGGAACTCTTACAATCTCTCACTTTCACATATACTCACTTATATACATCAATACTCACATATACTAGATTAAAACATATGTAGTTACTGATAAAGACACTAGTGAGACAATCATTCACTCACTAACACACACATATACACACTCATCCACCCATACAGTCCTGCACATAAGCTGTCTTCAAAACACATACAAACAGTGAGTCAGTCATTGATGCATCTATGTGCTAAGTAATACCCCCACTAAACCATACAGACACTCATACTGATACTAAAAAACATCTAATAACCCATATACACACACATGTAGCTACTCACCAACCCATGCAGCCACTTATACACAAACACTGATACAAACATTTAAATATTTAAACATTACTCGCTAATATATGTATTCACTAAGACACACTTAATAAGCCAGTTAACCAATCAATTTTTTTTTTAAAACATCCATTTAGACACTTACTTAAACATTTATTCTTCCATCGACCTTTTTCATATACATATATAAAACATATTTATTTTTCAGAAAGACACACATTCACTGGATGGTGTCATCAGTGATGTCATGAGTGATGTCACTGACCATGTCATGAGTGATGTAATATGTGACGTCATCAGCAGTGCATTACACGCGCAAGTTATAGTGAGTCCAACTAACTATAACGTGGAATTTCAATGGTTTTATGTCAGTAAAATTTCCAGCTAACTATCACTGGTGTGAAACCTATGGTTTTTTCAGTGAATATATATATATATATATATTTGTGTGCGTATCAAATTTCACGATTTAACAAACATTTTTACCTAATTATAACATTGCTTTAAACACTGGTTTCTTAGGGGAATTTCTGAGGTTTTTTAATGCAATGTACTATAAGGTCCCCTAACCTTTGCTTTTTCAAGAGTCACAAAAAATTAAAGGTTACAGGGTTGTTCTAGTTAGGTTAAGATTTTACACACACACAAAGCTGTAGAAATTCACCAGTTATATTTAAAATTATCTCAACTACCTATAACTCGTGGAAACCCATCCCCAAGGGCCCAGCACATTTTTTAGGGACGGGGAACATGGCCCCCCTCTCCCTTATTATTTCATTTTCCAATCTTTATTTCGACCATTTGGTCATAAAAGATGCACATACAATAAAATCACATGAATTCTGTCAGATTTGTTAAAACATCAATACATGATTTTAAGATCAACACAGACAATAAAAACAGTTATTAAGAATTGAAGCGATTCTAAAATCTACCCAGCATTTTTTAAAAGACGAATACGCGTATACCAAACATTCGTAAAGAATTTGGAGAGTGCAAAAACGGTTGGGCCAGAAACATCGGATTTTAAAATCCTGTACATAGGTGTATATTCCCTGCCACCCAAATTCTTAATCAAGGGAAGCAGCCAATGCTTTCTGGCTGCCTTGTAGGCTGGGCAGAAAAAGATCACATGCAAATCATTTTCCTCTTTATCAACGCAAAGAGGACAGTATTTGGTGGAAGGGACTTGTAACCAGGTGCTTGAGAAGGACCGAAAAGGCAATGTACCGTATCTCCACTGGAGAAATAACTTTCTGGTGAGTATGGGATATATGGGATCGAAAGCCTTCTCAAATCTGTAGAGATCCTTAGTTTGCAGGAATATGGAAGAAAGGGACCCCTCTGTCTGGGTAGCTAAGGCCCTTGCCCTTTTGTGTTCGTGATACAGATTCGCCAGGGATCTCTTAGAGATTCCTGGTGCTGCATTCGCTGGTTCGGTCCACAATTCAGGGAGCCCCAGATCGGTGCAAATTGACTGGATGTTTTTGACCCAGGGAATACTGAGCGCCTTGGGGTGCTTTAATAGTTCGGCCAGTTCCGCCCTATAGTCGGCGAGATCATCGCCGCTCCATAGCCTGCGCCAGAAGGCAATGGGTCTTAGACTTATCTCGTCGGCAAGTGGCCGTAGCCCTAGATCAAGCCTCAGAGGAAGGAGTGGAGTGCTAGGGGGAAGTGCGGTTATTTGTCTTATAAACCTATTTTCCGTGGAAGACAGGTTCCGACATGGAATGTGGCCCCACAATTCAGCCCCGTACAAGATCGCCCCCCTGGCCTGGGCTTTATATATCTGAATTAAGGCCCCCAGTGGGCGGTAGGTCGAACCAGTCATCATCCGGGATATACCCCCGGTAATTTGCACTAATTTAAGGTTAGCCCTGCTCTGATGGGTCCCCCAGGTCATATTTTCGTTGAGCGTCACGCCGAGATATTCAAACGTGGCTACTCTTTCCAGCCGCACTGCTCCCAGTTGGGGATTCGGGCGCTGTTTGGGGCTCGGATTCAATACCATATATTTGGTTTTTGTGGCGTTGATTTCCAACCCTCTATCCTGGCAGAAGGCCACAAAGGCATCGAGTATCCTTTGGATGCCCATGGGTGTTTTAGATATTAACAATGTGTCGTCCGCGAACATTATTGCGGGCACACTGTTGCCGTTTAATTTGGGGGCATCTGTGTAGTCGGTGGCGTTAAGATGGGCGATTACCCCGTTGAGAAAGAGGCAAAACAGGGTCGGCGCCAGCACACAGCCCTGTCTTACCCCTCTGCCAACGGGGAATCTATCAGTCAGTTCCCCCGACCTCCCACACCTCACCTGGGCATAATTGTTATGATGCAACCTCTGCAAGGTCAATAAAATATCTGGTGGTACGCCCATCCCTGCCAAGATGATCCAAAGTTTTCCCCTGGGCACGAGGTCGAAGGCGGCCCGTAGGTCCACGAAAATCGTGTACAAACTACCGCCCTCGAACCTCACTGTCTTCCAATAGACCAGATTCAATCTAAAGACCTGGTCCACAGTCGATACCCCTTTCCTAAATCCTGCCTGATAGGGACTGAGAGCGCCCACCTCCTCTATCCATTCCTGAAGCCTATTTAGGAGAACCCTGCCGAACAGCTTCTGCGCTACGTCTATCAGACTAATCGGTCTGTAGTTGGCTGGGAGGAGGGGGGATCCCTTTTTGAAAATCGGGACCACCTCAGCCCCCAGCCAAGTACTAGGAATTTCCATCCCACCGAGGATACCGTTAAAAAGAGCAGCGAGGTAAGGCGCCCAGACGGTGGGCTCCTGCTTGAACAGGTCTCCCGGTAGCCCATCCAGTCCAGGCGCCTTCCCCGAAGCCAGGCCTGAAATAGCAGCAGTGACCTCACTCAGTGTTATTAGATCCGCCTGAGGGCCCAGCCTCTCCGGTTCGATTGGCGCGGGAAGTTCTCCGGACTCAGCGCTATATAAGGACTGGAAGTGGGCCTGCCACACTCCAGGAGCTATGTTAGGCTCCACTGCCGAGTGTAGACTCCCTGATCCCCCATTCACAATTCTCCAGAACAGGCGTTGATCTTGAATTGCTAGGGCCTTTGTGAGTTCTTCCCATTCTATTTTGGCCTGAGCAAGAAGCTTCTTGTAGGCTTGCCTGCGTTGCTTAAGGCGTTCCCCTCCTGTGCCCTCCTTAATTGCTCCAAGGAGTTCTGTTTTGGCCCGTCTACAGGCTACATTATACCATTGTGTTTTACCTTGGCACCTCTCCCTTGGCTTTCGTAAGTTACGAGTAAAGTGGGGTGCCGCAACTTTTATGAGTTCCTCGTGGGCAACAAACAGTTTGCTCCTTATATCTATTTTATTAGCCACACTGTCAAGATCCCCAACAGTTTCCAGAATGGGAGTAATCTCTGCATAAAGCAGTGGGAGTTTATCCTTACTTGTGACCATATGCTCCCACCTAATTCTTCTCCTACTGTTATCTAGGAGGAGCGTGGGGCGATTCCCTTCCTCATGGGTCACTGGGGCCTGAGGTGCTGGATGGGCAAGGTCTAACTCGAGGGCATTGTGGTCACTGTCCAGCCTGTCTATTACCCTGAAGTCCTGTATTGTTGACCATCTCGCCAATTGGACCAGGACATAGTCCAAATGAGACTCTCTTCCCCGCCGATTGTAAGTGTTTTTGCCTGGTATATCGGATTTAATTCGCCCATTACACGCTCTGAGTCCAAACCTTAACGTAAGGGCAGTGATTTGCAGTGCCAGTGGGGTCCAAGCTTTCGGAGATGGCACATCAACCCATGGTACTGCCCACCTAACTTCTTCTTCTGATAAGAACCCTTCCTGGAGGCCGGGGAGTGGCTCAAAGTGAGAGTTAAAGTCCCCACCCACCACATAATATGAATCAGTCGACAGTTCAGATAAGAAGTTCGAGAGTTCATCAAAGGTCGATGATTCTTTTGCCATTCCCATCGGCCTGGAATAGATGTTGACCAGCAGGAGGTTAGCTTTGTTTGGCCATGTTAATAAGACCGCAAGGATGTCATCAGAGTTGAATGGGAGCCGTGTGGCCACACAGCCCAGGTGCGCAGCAACCCACGTCGTAAGGCCCCCTGATGGGCGGCCTTTGCCTTCCCACCTTGCTGGGATGAAAAATGACGAATAGCCTTGATGTCCATAGTCCTCTCTGGCCCAGGTTTCCTGGAACATGCATATGTCACCAGTTTCTATGTACTTTGCCCAAGCCGGCTCTTCCAGTTTGTTAGCTAATCCCGCGATGTTCCAGGAAATTATCTTCAAATGTTCGGAGGTGGCAGATGCCATACCATGAGGGTTGGAGGAGGTGAGTCCAGGCCCCACTTCAGTTGCGGGACCTGTAATGGGGGCAGCAAAAGATGCATGTGGGACCGGTGGTCTTGGCGCACCATTGCCCACAAGGAAAGGAACCGTAGTTATCCCCTCAGCAACAACTACCCCATCAGTGGCTTGGTGAGAAGATTCGGTTCTGCCATGGTCTGAAGCAGCTGGATCATTCAGGGGGCCAGAAATTGAACCGGAGGACACAGTGGGGGGTTCCAGGGGGCCACAGGAGCCCGAGACCCCTGGCACTGTCTTACAGACGGTAAGTCAGTCGACCCCATCCAAACCGTTCAGGCAGTTAAAGCGATTAAAATCGCAAAAAGGTGTGTCCGGCGGTTGGAAGTACGGGCGTTGTAGAAAGCCTTTGTGTTTACGTCTGTATTCCACCCTTGTCCAGTCATCGTGTATTGGGACCTGGTGCCTGGGAATCGGGGGGAAGAAAAAAGATACTGGGAGGGTCTGTATGGTGGAATCAAGGGATCGGTTCATTCCTCCACAAATGTGTCGTACCGTGCCCGGATCCTTAAAGGTTACCATAATACAGTCCCCCACTATGGTTTTCCTGGTCTTCCCTAGCCATGGAACCCTTCTCACCATGATGATTTCGTTATTAAAATGGGATGGCAAGGGTCGGTTCCAGTTAAGCCATTTGATTACCTTTTTCTTAAGGGATTGGTAGTCCTCATTTTCCCCTGAGCTTAGGTGGGGGGCACCAGCTAAGACCACCATTAATCTATTAGCTTCAGGCGGGAGGTCTGGCCTTCGTGGTCTGGGAGTTGGGCAGACGGGCGTGGGTGGGGGAGCGTTAACCTGATCTTGATGTATTCCAGAGGACTCTATTTGAGAGCTATGGGAGGCTAGGTCCACTGGGTGGGTAGGTCTGTTGCTTTGGTTATTGTGCCGTGCCTGGAGTTGGATGGCCATAAGGGGTTGCAGAGGGGGGGCAGGCGGCGGGTTTCTGGGGGGGCTTTATTGGCATTAGTTGCAGCTTCTGCTTTGGAAGGATCCCCAGCAAAGGAATGGGTTCCCACTAGCTTTGTCTGCTTACTTACTAGAGTGTTCAAAGTGGTAAGAGAAGTTTCTAGTAGGGTGAGCCTGATCTCGACTTTTTTTAAGCTGTCGGTAATGGGCTGCAAAAGGGAGCGGAGTAGGAATTCAATGCTCCCCTTGGCAGAGAGTGGGAGGTTTAAGTTTGATGAAATTACCTCTGGTTCTTTAGTGGTGGCCGTTATACTGGGGTTTGGGGGCTTAGGCGGTGAAATGGTAGGCACTATCTCCGTAGGCTTCCCCGATAGAACGGTGTTAGTGCGTTTCTTGCCAAAGTCAAGATGTGATATTTTGGATTTCCCCCGCCCCCCCCACTGTTTTCCGAGCACGTTTACTGGGTGGGGGCCTATGTAACTCCGCCACTACATTTAATTTGGACTTGCTCCTATTAGCCAATTGCGTAGGTGGGGTTTGAGTTACCAGGTTAACAGGGGTATGGGAGAACTCAAGAGGGGCTGGCTCTGTGTTTTTTCCAAGCGCTATCCCTGGAGTAGAGGGAATTTCCCTTAGTAAGACGGGGAAGTCCTCGAGTGTCGATTTAATTAGATTGCTGGGTGGAGTGCCTTCCTCTTGAGTGGTGGGGTAAGGAATGATATCGGTCAAGGGCCTGGTTTTCATAGATTCAATGGAGCGCCTGCGCTCCACCCTACGTTTCTCAAGCGAGCTTTCCTTGTCCGCTTCTCCTTTAGTGGGTTTAAAGTAATTATCCAAAGTCCCAGAGCTGGAGGCGCCATCCCTTGAGGGGGTTTCCCGTGGTGGGGGCGAAGGCATTGCCTTAATTGTAACACAAAGGGGATCAAGAGAGTGGGCCCAGCCCAGCCTCCTTCGGCCACTGACGGCCAAAGACGGTCCCGCCCTTGTCCCGGGCTTCTCCCGGGACGCTCCCGCGCGCTCCCGCGCAGCGGTGTTCGTGCACTTACTTATGGCCTTGGATACAATTGGGTAATGGGTAAGGGCGTGGCGATGAGGGAGAGCGGCCCAGGTGTTGCGGGCGGAGCTGAGCTGTGACTCTTGGGAAACTGAGTCCAGCCCCTCCTGCTCGCAGCCCTCACAGCCCTTAGCCCTGGTCTGTCCAAACAACGGCAGCTCCCAAGTTCCAGGCGCCCCTTGGCGAAGCGGGACCCGCGCAGCGGGTTCCGCGAGGCGTGAGGTCAGAGGCAAAGGAAAAGGCGATCCACACGCCGTCCAGCAGGTCCACGTACTGCCCAGGTATGTGCAAGTGTTGTCCCTTATTAACTTTGGCCAGGCCCAGGGTATTGTAGTCCCAGTGATGTTAATCGGCCCGGGTAGGGGTGCTGCGTACCCCTTTATTAACTTTGGCCGGACCCTGGGTCATGGAGTCCCTGGGGCCAAAATTGGCCGGGAGAAGGGGCTGTGTGCCCCCCTCCCCCTTATTAACTTTGGCCAAGCCCGAGAGATGGGGTCAATAGGGCCAGAATTGACATCAGAGGAGAGCTGTGTGCCCCCTACCACATTTTAATAAGTCCAGGCCCCAGGGGAGGGGGACCCCGAGGCCAAAATTGGCCTGCAGATGGGAGACACATGCGTCTTCCTCCCCATATCATTATAAACAATCCACCCCTGAAACCCCGGGGGGCTAAAAAAAAAACAAGTGTGGGAGACTGCCTTTGTTTTTTTTAAAGAGTTTGCTTTGGATCCTCTACGACTTTGTGGCAAAATTTCAAGAAAAGATTTACGCCACGGGGGGGGGGGGGATCGCTGTGGGAACCCACCACCAGGCTTAGGGGGTCAAGGTACCCTACTCTGCCACCTTGTGTTTTTTTTCCTCATTATACTTGTGACTCAGGAGCAGTCCCAAGTTCTGAGTCCCAAGATGCCTGCCACCACTTCCTGGTTGAAGTGGTGGCAGTCAATCAGATCTCACCATGAGATCTGTTGGATCTCTGGACCCTCTGTGTCTCTAAATATATGTAAATCTTCTTTTTAATTACTTAAAAACCACTGAACAGATTTAAACCAAATTAGAAACAAGCAGTCATTCTGCCAAATTTGGTGTAATTCTATTCGGCGGTACGGACTGTAGTCATGTATAAAATCTATATGGGAAATTTCACGGGCTAAACACATTTTGGGACCCCCCTTTTTCTCAGCCCTCTCTTGATGAATCACCCGGAAACCTTTCAGACAGCTGCTGAACTGACTGGCACACTAGTTTTTACATTTTTTGGGAGTTTATCAAATGGTGCTAAAGTTATTGGCAAAACAAAAAAAAAATTCCTGTAGAAATAGGTCCAAACTATAACCACCTACTGGTGACTGCCTGTATGTAATAGATATATATGTGTGTGTGTGTATGCATCTATGTAAATATATATATATATATATATATATATATATATATATATATATATATATATATATATATATATATATATATATATATATATGTGTGTGTGTGTGTGTGTGTGTGTGTGTGTGTGTGTGTGTGTGTGCATGTGTGCGTGTGTGGGTGTGTGTGTGTGTGTGTGTGCGCGTGCGTGCGTGGGTGGGTGTGTGTGTGTCTGCTGTGTGATGCCGGCGGTAGTACAGAACAGAAAATTAAAGAATAAACATGCATTACTCTAACCTATAACTACAATGCACGAGTCGAGTAGTACCGGAAATAACATCCGAACAAGAGGAATTCAAAATGGAAAGAGATAAAACCCAAATCAGCAAAATAAGAAGACAGTATTCAGGTATCATATAAATAAACACGTCTCTTGAATGTTTTCAGAATATTGTGGCCATGGCTTAGAACCAGGTTCGCTGTGACAGAAACGATAAGCAAACGAAAATACTGCCACTGACTTCACGGTATTGAAAACGGAGAATTCAGCCAACATATTTTAATCCTTTCATTTTCACTTCTGATTTAACAGCCAAACTCTATAAACTATTTCCGAGAACAATTAAGCTTTTCTTCAAATCGCCCTAATGCTTCCAGGGCCTGAAGTTAATACAAAGGAGGTCAGTTCAGTAGATCAGCGGATGCTGAGCCAAACTGCCCTTTGCTGGCAGATCACTGATTCACATTTTAAGATGGGGTCATAGTGCATATTTCTGGTGCATGTTTATGCATCATCGAATTCTGTATGCTCTGCCAAGGTTATGTGATAGGCTTAGCACATTTCTGCAGGTAGTAAGAGTACATTTTTAGGATTCTCGCCATTTTTCTCAATCCCTTGCTGTCTCTGTTTGAACAATGAAGTGCTTTGAAATCATGACTGGCTGTCTCTTCAGTAGCAGAGTTTAAAGTTTTGGGAAAAAAGCTGGATACAATATTAACCCTCCACAGCCATCTTTTGAAAACATGAGTCAAATGAATGTACTTGTACACCAATTGAGCATTTCCACCCAGTACACATGTATACCTTTTGGATAACTCTGCCAATCACAGAACGCATGCATACCGTTTCTGGGTTTATATGCATTTACTCTGCACACAAACAGCCCAAGGTTAGGGTGACTATTAAGAATGGTGAATTCACACCTTCGTGATATCGCCATGTTGGTCGCACTGCTAAAATCATGGCAGGAGATTATTTGACCCCTGAGGAGATTCGACACAAGTAAGTTTGCTAGACCTTTGTGTGCTTTTTATAGAAGCGAGTGTAAATCAGAAATAGGCTTTTGAGTTGTTTTTTAGGAGAGCGAGGTAGACTGTTTTTCCACTGCTCTGATAAACATTTCGGGCATGCGCAAAGAGGCCATTACATAAAAATCGTCACCAGTGAGAAATAAGAGTAACTCCCGGCTAGATTGACCGCTTGGCAGAATTAGGGTTATTCATTGTCACCAGTAGCACGGAATTTCCTCTGAGATGACCTAGAGCCACTTCAAATTGAATGCCTTCAAATCTGAAATGCGCCCCTGTGGCAAATGGAAAACCTTTGACTCTCGCTGAGCCTGGCCTGACTTTCCCGTACTATCACCAAAAATGTCAAAAGAGGTCTGAAACTTTGTAATTACCATGGACCCCAAACTCTTCACCTTGAAAAGGCTGTGATGAATCTCCAGACACCTAGGATTCACCCACAAGGTCAATGAAACGGTCTCTCTTGTCCCATCAAAACGAGCTTACGATAATAAAGTATATCACGGTTCATCACTATCATTTATGAGAAGATTACAGAGAATCAACAACTCTGCTGCCATACAGCTCCTACATGGTAAGGTACAAGCACACATCCCCTCTGCCTTGAAGGCCTCACAGGTTACAACCTATCAGAAGATCCTCTTTCTAGCTGCTTTGTATCACCAGCAACTCAATACATGACTCAGTTACTTACTGGTAATCTTCATTACTCAGAGTCCAGGTGCACCTGTTATCATCGGATCAATTTATAGAAAGGCACCACTTTTAAATGAGGTTGGCACACCACAGAAAAACTGTTGCCAGTGCAACCCAAATTCACAGAAAAACACTCAATATGGTTTTTGAGTGACCCTTCATCAGATCAACATAACACAGCTGCTGTTTGTTCACCCATAGCGCTTCCCGTGATGGAAACACCAGATATTGAACAATCCTCTAGCACACCTGCAATATTACAGCAGTAAATCATATATGGCCTGAGGATATAATACCTAAAGAAACGAGGCAGATGTAGACACTCATAAACATAAATAAATGCACTGCAGAGGGCCAGCATTCTACAGAAGGACATAATGCCAGAGCAGCTGGTCAGTTGCATTCATCAGATTAAGCCCAAACAATGCCTAATAGCAAGCATCACCCTACCACACATGACACACCGACCACCTGGACCACCTCAGAATGTGATCTCCAGTTGGTATTTATGTCTCCTTCTATCAAAGTGGGATCAATCATCTAAACACACAATTTATGACCCACTGTACCAGTATTTCCTGCACAAAGGGGGATGAGCTTCACTTTATTGCACCCCCTGTACAGTATACAGCATGCCATGTACCTAATGCAAATTGAATTCTAGCAAGCAATTGTAAGAGATGTGGCTGTTATTCCTGGCTATTATTGTTTAATTAAACTAAAACTCTTCCTGATGGCCAAGCCTCACTGTTCTCCTTTTTGATAATTAGAACCTGCTTCAACATTTGGCGAGCTAGCGTAGGAGCTGATCACAGTGCATAACCAAAATGCAGTCTGGAGACAGAAGGATCCAGCCTCTAGATCCAGCCTCCGAGCCCACTCTGAGTGCATTTCGGAAGAAAGAGATGCAACAGGAACCCCTCTTTACTGCAAGCCTACCGGCTCGTGACCAACTGGATCTGTCCACTGACAGCCGTTGGAAAGGGTAAGACGCAGCGATAAGCTTTTCTTTTTAAACAATATGAACAGCATAGCGTGGCAAACAGAAGCTATATGCATAGAAATAGATTCACCCAGTACTCATAGATAAGAGTGGCCTGGAGGTATTTGTTTTTCATTTTTTTATATATATTATTATTTATTGTGGACTAGTTACCCATCACTCCTGATCAGAGTGGCCTGGAGGTACTCTTAAGTGTGTTAATAGTTTCACCCAGGTCTCCTGATCAAAGTGGCCTGAGGTATGTGAGCCTCAACTTCATATTTTTTAGTGAACCGTAAGCTTGGTGCAAGAGGGTTTCTTAACACCCCCCTGTAACTGAAAGGAGTGTAGAGAGTGAAAAAAAACAGAGTAAGCCTTCTTTCGTTCAGACCAGGGACAGTGCACCAAGGAGACCTAGGCCTAACTCTAGAACTGCCTAGGAGAGGCTGTACAACAATTGTGCCCTTCAGTTAAAGTAATTAGGGGCATAGAGGTAGTATGAATTAAGTATGAGTGTTGTTTGAGTAAGGGAAGCCTGTGCTGCAGGAATACATTGATATTGTTCACATTGTAGGCTGAGTGAGAGAAGCCTACGCTTCCGAAGTGCATTGTCACTGGTTGTATTATCGTTCTCAAGTAGTCAATAAGAGCCTGCATAGCAGGATTGCATTAGCGGTGTGTCTCGCTTTGTTATCTTAATCAGCTGTTTACATTGTCACGCGCGCGCCCGACTAGCACACCCCAGCCTTTTTAGACGATTTCTTATGTGCCATCTGCTCTCCAAGCCCTCATATGCACTCTTAAAGGGCGCATTCTGCTCACATAACAATCTACAAACGGTTACACTGTGCACCCTGCTCTCATAACGCACATTTTCTTTTGTGTGAAGTAGTCTTTGAGTGTGCTTCTATGCAAATTCTGGTCATACATGCACTCTTTGTTTTCCTTTGCATATTGATTACTTGTTCATAATTTAATTGTTATTTTACTGTGCACCCTGCTCTCAAACCTTGCATTTTCTGTCGTTCATGTTAGTCTTTGGGGGTGCTTCTATGCGAAGTCTGGTCTTACATATACTCTTTGTTTTCCTGTGCGTATTGATTACTTGTTCATGATTTGATTGTTCCACTGTGCACCCCGCTCTCAAAACGTGCATCTTCTTTTGCTCGTGTTAGTCTTTGGGGGTGCTTCTATGCGAATTCTGGTCTTACACGTGCTCTTTGTTTTTCTGCGCATATTGACTACTTGTTCATAATTTGATTGTTCTTGTGTGTACCCTGCTGTCACAAATATGCAGTTTCTTGTGTGTGCGTTAGTCTTTGAGGGTGCTTTTATGTGAATTCTGGTCATATGTGCACTCTATTTTTTGCGCATATCGACTACTTGTTCATAATTTGATTGTTCTTCTATTGTGCACCCCGCACTCAAAACGCACATTTTCTTGCGGGTTAGTCTTTGGGGTTGCTTCTATGCAGATTCTGGTCATTCACATACTCTTTGTTTTCCTGCACGCAATGGCTACATGTGCATAATTTGATTATTGTTACACTGTGCAACCCGCTTTCAAAACATTCATATTCTTTTTCCTTTTTTTTTTTGTCCTCATTACGCAACAGTTTGAAGCTAGGAGATTCTCAAAGTCCTTTCTCTTAATCAACCTGTTGTTTATTTGTGGGTCCTGGGCCATAACCTTCCGGTTTTTCAGAGAACAGGAATCCCCTTACTTCCATATGCTTTTAAGAAGAAGGATTTTTTGACGATTGGGGGATGAGCTAGCCATTATGGCTACTCTTTTAAGCCTTCATCTGAGATGTTGCGCTCACGTAATCATTGGACTTGGTGATTGACTAACGAGCCCAAACAAAGGTGTGCTTCAAACATATATGGTATCCCCCCCTTAAACCCAATTAAGCTCTATGAAACTCTTCCCATATCTCCCAGAATTTGTATTTCTTAGAAAGTGATTTCTTATTTCTATCCAAGTTGTGAACCTTTAAGACTGAGGCGGTGGATTTGGGCTTATCCATTGTAGACATACCTCCCTCCTTGCCAACAGGATCAAAATAAACATAAGGTTTTCCTGGGCTTTAGTAAGTAGCCTTAGTGCATGTCCGCCCATTACCCCGAAAATAATAAGATCTATACTTACAGTTAGATGTCTTCCCATTGCCCCATCTAAGGTGTTACCCACGTCCTTCCAGAAACCATCGAGTCTAGGGCACTGCCAGAACATGTGCAAGTCGTCGGCCCTCTGCAAACCGCATTTTGGACAGCTCTTCACTGTGGCCCCGTTCAGTTTTGATAATCTTTTCAGGGTCCAGTAGGCTCTATGGATGGTAAGTAAGTGGTTTCTTTTAAGGGCAGCAGAAGTAACAATCGACCAGCATTTGTCGTAGATACTTGCCATGTATTGTTTATATCCAGCGTCGGCAGGTCTTTCCCCCAGGTGCTCTCCGGGATCCGGAAGTCCTCCTCCCCTGCTGAGATTAGGGCCCAATACCAGTAAGAGACTTCTTTCTTGAGTGGTTTCCTGTCCAATAATTTTACTTCTAGGGAGCTGTTTCCTTTTTTTGGATCTTTAAGCGACTTTGACCAACTCAGAAGTTGATAATATTTAAATTTCGAAAGTGTAGAGTTCGTACGGTCCGATAATAGATCCCAGCCTAGAAGCTCATTCTTAAACAGGAGTTGCCCCCATTCCAGTATTCCTGCTGTTTTTAGAGGAACTGCTAAGCTGTCCTTGAGACAGTCCGGAGTGGTAGGGGAGTCCCAGATGGGAGCCTTGTCACTGTAAAGAGGAATATCCAGCGTAGATCTTACGCAGTACCACAACTTAGCGGCTGACTTCAGAATCTTTAATTTGATTTTTTTAAAGAATTTCGGGTGGCCGAACTTATATAAGAAATAACTGGTGTTGTTCGTCATTTTCTGTAAAAATACTGGATAGTTATTGTAAGAGCCCAGCAGCACCTTGCTGGTTTTGAGTTGAAACGCCCTACAATATTCTAGGAGGTCTGGGCTAGCAATGCCTCCCTGTTCCTTTCTTCTCCTTAATTTGTGCCAGGCAATCCTTGGGTTCTTTGAGGACCAAATAAAGCGAGAGAGGTCTCCTTGAATTCTTTTGATGGATTCTCTATTTACCTCCAATGGAATAGAGCTAAAGATAAAAGTACATTTCGGCAATATTGACATTTTTAGGATATTTGATTTACCCAGGAATGTTAGTGGTAGCCCGCTCCATACTTTCAACAACCTTTTTACCTCGACCTCGATTCTATGAATATTGATTTGAGTTGTTTTCTCGATGTCTTTTACCAGGTCGATACCCAGATATCTTATTTTTTCTTTACAATATGGGGTTGAAAATTCCTCATTCCAACTCATTATTTCAGTTTTGGATTGATTTATCCGGTAGCCTGATAGTTTCCCAAAACGAATCAGAGACTTCTCTGTTGCCTTCTTTTAGGTTAGAGGTAAAAATCATGAGGTCATCCGCGTGAAGTGCGACTTTTTTTTTCCACCCTTGGTAATGAAAAGGGGAAATTAAGGGTTGGATCCTAAGGCATTCTGCTACTGGCTCAATGTAAAAATTAAAAAGCAGGGGGGTAAGGGGACATCCCTGGCGTGTTCCTCTGCCTATCTTGATGTTCTCTGTAAGCGTGCCATTGACCAAAATTTTCGCTTTAGGTGAATTATAGATGTTTTCTACCATTTTTATTATGTTATACCCTAGATTACATTTCTTTAGGACCTCGCTTAAATAAATCCAATTTACTCTATCGAACGCTTTAGCTGCATTTACTGTAATAATCGATAGAGGAAGCTTCTCAGTGATGGCAATGTCTATTGCTCCAATGAGTTCATGTGTAAGTTCTTGGAGGTGTCTTCCTGCCACGAAGCCCTTTTGGTTGGAGTTTATCAGAGCCCCCGCAATTTTCCCTAATCTTTTAGCCATAATTTGGGTGAAGATCTTATAATCGCAGTTTAAAATAGATATTGGGCGGTAAGACTCACATTTTTTGGGATTTTTTCCTGGCTTTAAAAGAATGGAGATGGTTGCATCATTCCAGGTCTCAGGAATTTTGCCTTAATCCAGAAATTTTTTATTAAAGAGAACTGTTAGATAGGGGACCAGGGTGTCTTTTAATTTCATATAGAAGTCATAAGGGAGAGCAGCGGGTCCTGCCGCTTTACCTATTTTTAGATTTTTTATAACTCTGTCTACCTCCTGAATTGTTATTTCACCATTTAGAATTTTTTTTCTCTTCAGGGGACAGAGTGGGGATATTTTGCGAGTCAAGGAATGATTGTATTTCATCGACTTTCGGATTACAATCCTCCGAGTATAGATTTGAGAAAAAGGTTGAAAATTCCTGTTTGATCACTGCCTCTTCCGAACCGTTGAGGGAGGGATTGGCTGGGTCTATACTGCCAATTTTGTTTCTTGTTTGATCTGTTTTAATCTTCCAAGAAAGCATTTTCCCACATCCCTCTCCATATTCGTAATGGGCTAGTTTGCTGCAGTCCCATCTCTCTCTAATTTTGACCTCTAATATGGCCGCTAAGCTGTCTTTTAGTTTTAGTCTTTCCTTTTCTAGTTCTTGCCCTCTCGTGGACGAGCTGTCTGAAGATATTTGCTGGTCTAAGATTTTTAAATTACTTTGTATTTTCTGAATTTCTATGTTAAGCTCCCTTGATTCATGTGTCGTTAGCCCGCAGATTTTCCCCCTAATTACTGCTTTAAAAGCTTCCCAGACCACTTGGAAAGGGGCAGATTCGATGTTATCCTTAAAATATAGATCTGTATCTTGTATGAGCTGGTCAATAATTTTAGAATCCAAAAGGACTGAACGATCCAGCGTCCATCTTGGCAACGTTAGTTTGTCATTTATTTTTAACGTTATTTGAACGGCAGAGTGGTCAGAGAGATGAGCGGGGAGATGGACTACAGACTGGACTTTTTCTAGTAACCCTAGGTCAACTAGGAAAAAATCAATTCTCGATTATATTCCGAGTTTTTTATTAATGAAAGTGAAATTGCCCTTTTTAACGCCCTTCTCTTTCCATATATCGATTAGACTTAGATCTCTTTTATAGACTCTCAACCACTCTCTCATTTTTGGCAAACTTGCCTGTTTGCCTCTTGGGTTCCGGTCCAAGTTTGGATCTTAAATAATATTAAAGTCTCCGCCCAAAATCACAGGAGATGTTGCCGAGATCAACTGGGTGTAAAGAGATTGGAGTGGGGTAGGGTCGTCTATATTGGGTCCGTAATAGCCAGCTACTGTGAAGGTATCACTGCGAACACTAACATTTGCGATCGTCCATCTCCCCTTTGGATCTGATACGGTTGAAATTATTCTAGCTTTCAAGGACTTTTTGAAAAGGATAGCTACCCCTTTTATTACACACTCTTGATTAGTACAGGTGTATGAATCGACCCAGTGAAGAGATTGTATTATCTCCTCCCACTCTTTTTGTAGTAGATGAGTTTCCTGTAGAATTAATATCTCACTATCAAGTGATTTCAGATACTCAAAAATTTTCCGTCGCCTACTCTGTGTTCTTAGCCCGTTAACGTTCCAGGAGGTTATTTTTATCTCTCTATAATTTTTACCCATCTCTTCTTGACTTCAGCGGGCTTTCATAGTTATTAATCTGGATCCTTATTACCCCCTTTCGCCCGGAAGAGTTATTTTGTTGAGGACATTTTTTGATTTTTTCCCTATTTTGCTCCCATCTCCCATGTGCCCCCCCTTTTCCCCCTCTAGTATTTACCTTAAACCAACTGTGCTTATGTGAAAAAAAAGAGAAGAAAAAAGAGGACACGGGGAGCACCCTCCCACCCTTGGGAAGCCTCCCTTTCCTTTGGGCCTTAATTCTAGCCCTCTTCGAACTCCGTGCCCTAGTGATGAATAAACTAGAGGTGCTGCTGCCGTAATTGCAACATAATTTTTTTCTTTTTGTTTGACTTAGTACTAAGAGTGTGATTGGATCTGGATCTGGTCACGCATCTGCTCTGGAAGTGAGTCAACTTCCTGTGGGTCCCTGATGTTATACATCTTATTCCTCCACATGATCCTGAGGGAGGCTGGAAATTTCATTTGAACAGTCGCGCCAAGCGATTTCAGTTCAGGCATGTTACACTGTGCAACCCGCTTTCAAAACATTCATATTCTTGTGTGCGTGTTAAATCTTTGGGGTGCGTCACATGTGAATTCTGGTCATACATGCTCTCTCTGCTCTTGTGTGCCTTTTGACCTCATGTCCCTATTTTAATTTTCATCAAACTTGCCTACCTCTGGTCTTTCAAGACGCGCACTCTCTTGTGTGCACATGATTACTCGAGGGTTGCTTCACGCATCTTGCAAATACAACACTCTACATACTTGTGCGCACCTTCTTTCACTGTATTCCTCGCCTTTCTGTCCTATCACCAGCCTCTGTCTACTGTCCTTACTAACATGAAGCAAAAAAAGTGTTTTACTCTCTTGAAATGTTTATGATTGCATGCATGTAAAAAGTACTTTTAGATTTTCATTGTATAGCCTCAGGTTGAAAAGCGAACAGCTTTTTTCCACATAAGTTTTAGCTGCTAGCTTCGACAAGACACGCCCCAGTGGACCTGCCCACTTCAAGCCCTGCCCATTCAGAAAACCAGGGCACCACTGAACGCCCACACTGTCACCAACCAGAGTCAAATCCACGCCACTCCCATGGCCCCTCAAACCACCAAAGTGTGAATTTCTCTGGAGCACATGCAGGGATGATTCCCCATTGAAAAAGCAAACATTAGTAAACACTGCCAAGAGTGGTACTTGCAAACCAAAGCACACACATACCCATGGCCTAAGGAGGGAACATTCAACCCCACAATAATTGCGCATACCAAAACACACATAATAACCAAGCACAAAGGACATGAGAGGAAAATAAGGGAGGCAACCCTTCACATCTGGACTGTGTTCGAAAAAAGGGCAATAAAGGACCCTGCAACCCAGCCAACTGATGAGGCTTCACCACCTCCCCCTCCACACACTTAACATGTGTGTTATTACCCCTGCAACACCAGCCTCGAGGTTCTGTAATCCCCCCATAGTAAAAGCAGGGGAACCACCCACAAAAGGGGCTCCTGCGCAAATGGAGTTGCAACAGACATAGGCGGATTCCAATCACCCTCATCACTAATCACTCCACATTGCCGTGGCCTGCCCCAGTCCAAGGCTACAACACTTAAGAAACCAACTTGCAGTGACCAACAGCAGAGCCATACCTTAGCCCCTCCAGGATTAGATGAGGCTGGGTGGCCATCTCGGCAGTTCTTAGCCATCTAGATAGCAATCTTGCAAGCTCAGGCGACGAAAGAAGCTCTGGCTTCCCACTGTCAGACAGTGAAGGTGGAGCTGTAGGTGGCATGATAGTGATAGAAGAAGAGACACGCAGTGGGGGAAGCACAGGAAGGTCTAGGACAAAGATAGACAGATCGGAACGCAGGGGTGTAGCAAGTAGACTTCAGGAGAAGAGCAGAACTACCTGCACTCTGGAAGAGGCAGAGAGAAGTGAGGCCAGGTGCAGAGACTAAAGGGAGCAGGAAATTACTGAGAGGCTACTCGCCAGCCTAGAGTTACCGCACAGCAGACTACTGCCTATGTCCAAATCTCTAAGACATATGGCAGACGAGTAGATCAGGAGGCAAGGACATCTGATCTGCATTGAATTTCAATGCTCCAAAAATAAGACACTAATAGCACAGGGGCCTAGTCCCTCCATAGAAAAGCAACCAATGATACAGCATGGGCACTTAAGAATGGTAACTATATCCTAAAGGACATAATTGCACTGAGGGATGGCTATTTTTTGCAAACCCAATGCTAGCCCAATGAACAAGGGGAGAAGGCACTGCGTGTATAACCTTCTAACTGAGCTTGTTGATTGTTGAGTTGCAGACATAAAACAGTGTGCTGGAGATGAAGGCAGACATACAAGATGTAGAGGTACATGGTTAGATGGGTACAAAATAAACTACATGGAACATACTGTTGACTGTGGGTGTGAATCATGTTCAGTGTTTTTCTTTTGACTAGCGAAATCTCTTTCCGCCTTTTGAAAAAAAGGCAGGCTTGTACTGATCCTGATGGCTAGGGGCCTGAGAAAGTTGTTTCAAAGTTTTGATAAAGGCACAGCTTTGCACCTCTTTTCATGTCAATGCAGTGGGACGGGGGAGTTTCAGCAGCAAGGGGTTGACAGATTGAATGAGTCTACTAAAGTAGTACTAAGTGATCATAGTCATGAAAGTGATGGATTTATAATGTGTGCATAATTTATTGAATTTTATTCTGACATTGAGGGAGAGCCAGAAGAAGCTGAACACAGTGGATTAGGAGTTGTATTTATTTCAAGCCCTGCAGCCACTTTGGTTTTCATGTCCTGGATGATCCAGCTCTTTTCTGATTAGTACTTCGGAAGGCACACGTCAAGCTTCAGTTTGGTGTTGATGATGGTCCACACAAGGGAAGCATGAAATTCCTGGGTGATGTATGCAAGGGTTTTCCTGAGGCGACTGTGTCCCTTTTATCCACGCTTGCCCATCAAAGTGCATGGATTTGGGGAATTGGAAAGATGCCTAAATAAAGGCCATCAGTCCTGGAGTCATTTGGCTTCATGTCATTTTTGTCTGTCCCACACATGCCAACATTTTGAACCAGGAAAGAGAAATGTTTTGAAAGTATAATTGGGGGAATTTATTTTCCTCATTGACTTGCATTGAAGAGAGGGAAGTTTTAGATGAGAGAAAGCTAAATTATAGCCATCTGTGGCAATACACGTCTGGAATCTCCAGCCTGTATCAGGTCTGTTGGCATGTTTCTTTCCACTCTGCACAAACTCATAAGCCTTTAGTCAGAGAAGTCTGTAGACTTGCCCTTTTAGCATACTTGTCAACTCACATGAAGTTGAAGGGTGTCACCCTCTTTTTACTGAGCTGCTTTTCAAGCCATATTCACCCTCCGAAAAAGTGTTCATTCTCCATTCACCTTTATGGGATCTGTGGCAACTGGCCCTTTTTGCAGGGTCATCCCCAAGTGTGTTGCCTTCTTCCCACTATTTTTCTTGCTTTAAGACTCTGGGCACGTGAGCACTGCTAATCATTGCTAAAGTGCATGTGTTCTCTCCTGTAAAACATGATATCATCAGTTGACACCTGTTTGGCATATTTAATGTATTTATAAGTCCCTTGTACAGTGGTATCCCATATACCCAGAGCCTGTAAATTAAACACTACTAGTGGGCCCAAAGCACTGCTTGTACCACCAATTAACATAGCCTTTCAAACCAGTCTCAGGCCTGCCACTGCAGGGCCTGCATACGCAGTTTACTGCCACATTGATTCGGTTTTTAAAACAAATTGCCAATCCTTACATTTACCTTGTACTACATGTAGGTCACCTCTAAGATAGGCCCTAGGTAGCCCTATGGGCAGGATGCTGTGCAAGTAAAAGCTAGGACATGTGCCTTTATTGTGTGGAATGTCCTGGTAGTGACAAACAGATTATTTTGTTTCTCACTGCCGTGAAGCCTACTCCTCTCATAGGCTATAGCGTAGTGTTGCCATGTTTGAAATATGGCAACACTACCTGCTTACTGGTGTAGGTAGATTTTAGAAACTACACTTTTAGAACCTGGTCATTTCACTGTGCTTATGATATTTTGTGCTTTGCAGCCTGATTCCAATCCAATTCTAGGCTTGCGTGACAGCTACACCTTTTGCATACTTTCCAGACAGCAATCATACAGGATGGATTGGGTGAGACAGGGTTAGATCTGCATTCATTTGCATACTGATGGTCCTTCTGGGCTGGGAGAGATAGAAGCGTTCACACTTTACACTGGTGTAGGCTGTGTCCTGCCCTCACACAAAAGGCTGATTTAACCCCTACTGATGTCTGGAGCCAGGGTTGAAAGGGAGTGTTGTGCACTTCTAAGGTTTCTTTTGAAGTGACCCCCTAAACAAAGATAATTTTGAGTATAAGTACAGGGGGTCTGACCCCCATGTTTTTACAGTACGTTTGGATCTGTAACCAAAACTCTGTCAGAAGGACTGTTTGGCTGCTCAAATGACTCATCTGGACTGCTCTTCTGCTGTTGTCCTGCTACTTGCTTTGTGGCCTAAAGGAATTACTGGTTTGTTTTTATGCTTGTTGCTCTGCTGTCAGCTGCTCCCTGACTCTATACTACTTGGTTCTACATGCTGCACATTGCCAGAGGCTGCTGTGCTACCAGGAGGAACAGGTGTTGAAGTTACTTACTTTGTGGTGCTGAGCTGTGGCCTGCTGACCTGCAAAAAATGACTGCCACTTTGCTAAAGAGACCCTGACGTGCTGACCTGCCTTCCTACCACACTTCTTATGCCCCCAGGTGTCCAGCTCCAACTGCCCAGAACTAGCCGGGGTACCTGTGAGTCTGGCTATCCAAGTCCTGGGCCACTAAGCATGTGGTTTGCGCTTGATTTCCCTTTGCTTGTTGAGCACTTTAGCCCTGACAAGGAGGTAGTTGCCTGATTTCCCCACTCCTGTATGCCTGGAAGCCTCTGGGTGGGGGCTGACTAATGATTTCCCTGGAGGCCTGTGGCAGCCATAAAGGGAACTCCGCACCTGCATGAAGAAGGCTCATTGTGTCCCTTGAGACTGCAGCTGAAGCCCCTATGTGGCTATCTGAATTCCCCATGAGGGGATCGACTTCCGCAGGTGCCACCCACATTCGGCAGTTCTGTCTGTACAGGGACCGAAGAAGGTCTTCTCCTCCATTGGCTAAAGAGTGAGTGCCCCCTTCCCTATTCTGATTACCTTGGGGAGCATTTGCTGCAATTGTGTGATGGGGTGAAACCTTGATGGAGCTCCGGATCACATTATAAAACGCTCGCCGCATTCAGGAAGGTGCAGTGGGGGTCTCTAAAAGGAATTACCATATAACAGTTAATAGGAGTGCAGGATATCCTGCACTCCAGGGTGCATCCCAATATGACCACCACAATTGTTATCTCTTATCCTGCAGCACCTCCACTACTTGCAGCAGTCACATTAGTGTTGGTGAAGTGACCACATGATGTATGAGTGCCTCCAGTGTATTGCATTATTTAACCTATGTTCATTGCGACAGGTGGGGGGAGTGATGTACTCATGGTGTCCTGTGAGGATTTAGTCATTCATGATGACAAATGGTGATTTATGTACTCCGATGGTCATTGATAATCCACTAATTTATGTTCCTAATCTAAGTACTGCATGTCATGCCCTGATATTATAATGTATGTTGTTTAGATTCTTGCATTGTCAGAATAACAAGTACTATTACCATTTTGCATATTATGCGCAGAATTTATGATTCATGTCATTTTGCTGTGTGATTTATGTATAATATATACTATCTTTTATATAATCCTACATGGAGTCTCTTTTATGGTGTATTCATTGTGTTTCTGTATGAGTGTGTTAAGGAAATGCTTAACACATTGCCTTTGATGATAAGCCTGACTGCACTAAGCCAAGCTACCAGAGTATGAGCACAGCTCAGCCTTGGTGTGTAGCTCACTTGCCCTGGCTAGAGTGGTGGGTTCTGCCTGGCTTAGGTGCATACCCTAGCCACCCAGAAACTCAATTTCTAACGCTGGTGATCTGTGGTGAGGATAGGACTTGCGTTGAGTTAACCCACAGTAACTTATTGTTGCACTATAGCTCTGCACTTAGACCTTTACTGTTTTTATCTCTTGTTCTCTCATTGGCCAATTTTATTGTTTACTCCTGCTTCTGCTTTTAAGCCTGGCAATCTTGTTGTTGCGCTTGCGTTTTTGTACCTTGTCAAAATGGATTTAACCTTTAAACTAGTGATACCTACTCTGGAACCCCTTGTTGATGGCTCTTTGTTTCCTACTTAAAAGTGTGGAGTGGAGAAAAATCATTTGCCAAATCATACGCTATCATTTTAATGAATCTTGGCCTCAAAGAATCACAAATTCCCAATTTAAAGTTGAGTTAGTTTATTACAAAGTCAAAAACAGCTGGGCATACTGACACCTCAAAATGAGAATGTAGAAATATATTGGAACTAATACAAAACCAAACCTATGAGTAAAGTTGAGTCGATGAAGAATACAAAGAATGACCAGTTCTAGAATCAGGACACAGAATATAACTGCACCAACGTCAAGAGTCTTCTTCATTGGAGGTTTGTGAGTAAAAAGCATTAGTCTGTCCCTACACTACCACTATCGTGACATCCCTACTTAGCATTTCCCAGGCAAGTTCAGGAAAAATGTGTTAGCACTTGAAGCTTCCTAAGAAGTGCACTCATGTTGAATGGGTCAAGTAGCATAAAGCTACAGAGCTCGTTCTAAGATGCTGTCTTCTCTCCCAGAAAAACCACCACTGGGTCTGGGCTCCCAACGGCACAGCTTGCCACAAGCTATACTGAACAAAAGAGATGCACGTGCCGCTATTTACTTTGCCTTAACTATTTTTTCAAAACATCTGAACTAAAACACCATGTTTCGTGTGTATTATCACTTCTTTTATTTGTTTTATATTTTATTTATATATTTTTTCACCAATTTGGTATATCAGTTTGCCAAATTCACATTTTTATGACCTTATGTACACAAAGAAAAACATTCATATTTATATAAACAGAAATAAAATTTAAATATACAATTCAAACAAAGTGAAACATTCAAGCCACCATTCATTCATCTAACATACCACCACAAACAACAAAAACAATATGCTTTTAAAATGAGGATTGGAATGAAATTATTCACAGTTAAGCCATCTACAACTAATATTCTCAAAAGGGAGAGAGCACGACAGGGAAAAATACACGAGGCCTACAGAAATCGGCTAACATAAGGAGCAACAACCTTGTCATGAATGATGTAATATGTGACATCATCAGCAGTGGATTGCTGGTGCGCGAAATATAGTTAGTACACCTAACTATATAGAAGCAATTTCAATGGTTTTGTATGAGTGAAATGTCCAGCTAACTATAACACCCCTAAAACGTATAGTTTTTTCAGTGAATTTGCAAGGTTTTTTAAATGCTAATTCCTAACTATTTAAGACCTGAAAGCCCACCAGGAATCTCCAGTATGCGCCAGGGGACTGCATTGCAGAGAGGGTAATGAAGCCACGCCCCTTTTTACACCTCTCTGCAGCGCAGCCCCCGTGCATGTTTGAAGAGGGGGATCTAATTCCCCTTGCATACTGGGGGCCCATGGGGGCCAACTAGCCCACCTGGAACCTCCAGTATGCGCCAGGGGGCTGCATTGCAGAGGTGTAATGAGGCTATGCCCCTTGTTACACCTCTCTGCAACGCAGCCCTCGTGCATGTTTGAAGAGGGGAAACTAATTCCCTTTGCATACTAGGGGTCCCTGGGGGCCAACTAGCCCACCTGGAACCTCCATTATGTGCCAGGGGGCTGCATTGCACAGAGGTGTAATGAGGCTATGCCCCTTTTTACACCTCTCTGCAACGCAGGCCACTGGCGCGTTTGCAGAGGGGGGACTAATTCCCCTTGCATACTGGGGGTCCCTGGGTCATATCTGCCCAAACACCGATATTGCGAATGATTGAAAATGACTTTTCTTGAGAAACATTTGGATTTGGATTACCATGTCCTATACTTTGGAATTTTTGAAAGACTGACTTTGAGAATGCTATAAATTACTCAAGTCTGCCCGAATTGTGTGGGTAAAATTGATACCTAGTCACTTTGAATAAGAATGTACTTACGTCTTGTCTAACATTTGGAAGAAATATCTAGTTATATGACAACAGGATACCGACATAACTTGAAGGAAATAAGAACGCCCTGAAGAAGTTCTGTTGTACAGAACGAAACGTTTCGGCTGGCTGTGGTACATAAACTTAAGGAAAATCAAAGCATTTGAATATACACCAAGATTCAGGGCTTCAATAAGGACTCTAAGTGATATGATTTGATTGGACTTATTGTGCAAGTGGTGCTGTGCCAAACTTTGGAATATTCTCCACTACTCTCTACTACTTACTCTCTCCTACTCCACTACTCTCTAATACTCACTCTCTACTACTCATTCTCTACTAATCTACTACTCTCTACTACTCTCTCTCTACTACTCATTCCCTACTACTCACTATCTACTACTCTCTACTACTCACTCTCTACTACTCTCTCTCTACTACTCACTCTTTACTACTCACTCTCCACTACTCTCTACTACTCACTCTCTACTTCTCACTCTCTACTACTCTCTACTACTCACTCTCTACTACTCTCTCTCTACTACTCACTCTCTACTACTCACTCTACTACTCACTCTCTACTACTCTCTACTACTCACTCTCTACTACTCTCTCTCTACTAGTCTCTACTACTCACTCCACTACTCACTCTCTACTACTCTCTACTATTCTTTCTCTGCTACTCTCTCTACTACTCACTCTCTACTACTCACTCTCTACTACTCTACTACTCAGTCTTTACTACTCTCTACTACTCACGCTCTATTGCTCTCTACTACTCACTCTACTACTTACTCTCTACTACTCTCTACTACTCACTCTCTACTACTCTCTACTACTCACTCTACTATTCACTCTACTACTCTCTACTACTCACTCTCTGCTACTCTCTCTACTGCTCTCTACTACTCTCTACTACTCACTCTCTACTCTGTATTACTCACTCTCTACTCTCTACCTCTCTCTACTTCTCTCTCTACTAGTCTCTACCTCTCTACCGCTACCTCTCTACCTCTACCTCTCTACCTCTACACCTCTACCTCGCTACCTCTCTCTACATGCACACATATACACATATATATGCATATAAATGCATATGCATTTATATATATGTATGTGTGTATATATATATATATATATATACATACATATATAATCTGTATATCTATATAAATACAAATATAAATGCATGCATACATATACATATATGCATACATATGCATGTTATTTACATGAAAGTTTAAAAAACACTGATAAAAGCAAAGCTAAAAAGCCACCTCATTACAAACAGAATGGCTTTAACTTAAACGAGGGCGAGATCTATTGCATTTTCAATGCTTGTTTACTTTGGTTCCATCAAGAAGGCATTCAGATGTGTCACAAATTTGCCATAAATTCTAAATGTTAGCACTCTAGTTGCTCATTAGATCACTGTAGTAAAGCTACTGCTCACCAGGGAAGTCTGCTGCTGGTATTCAAAGTGCATGTTTCAGTCTGCATGTCAGAATTGTTTTAATGAAATAGAAGAGGATTTGAGAAGTCACTCAAAATGTGCCCTAATTTTTCTTTCTGAAGCACTAATCATACTTTCTATGGCAAAATGAAACCCCTCATTTTGTTCCTTTTTAAATTAAACGTTTTCAGACTTACCACTTCATTCCAATCAAGATGGCTTCTGGTGTGCCATACTTTTGTCATAAGTAAGAGTGTTAGCGCTCTAGTTGTTCTTTAGAACACTCTGGGACATTCTGTCATTGGGCTATACTTGGGCTACATCTGGGTGATATTTGGGCTACATTTAGGCTCTTTTGTCTCTGGTGGCCATCTTGGGAGACTGCATGTCAGAATATTTTAATGAAATAGAAGAGGATTTGAGAAGTCACTCAAATTGTGCCCTAATTTTTCTTTCTGCAGCACTAATCATACTTTCTATGGCAAAATATACCCCCTCATTTTGTTCCTTTTTAAATTAAATGTTTTAAGAGTTACCACTTTATTCCAATCAAGATGGCTTCAGGTGTGCTATACCTTTGTAATAAGTAGGACTGTTAGCGCTCTAGTTGTTCTTTAGAACACTCTAGGAGGCTGTAGTAGAACACAAAAGAATCAACTGATAGTCTCTGTCCTTGTTGGATGTACATGTTTTACTGAGAATCTCAGACTTCATTCTCACATGACTGAGAAAGATAATGTGAATTTACAGAAAATATGCTTTCAGTTTAGCTTATAGATCCCCTTCCAAACCACTGTGGGAAAAGCATGAGATAATAGTTTTCTTTCAAACATGATTCATGATATCACAGCAGAAGGCTTTTTCACATGGTAAAATCACCTTAGAACACACCACAATTCCTAAAATGAGTATGGTACCATCAACAAATGATTTATAATGTAACTAAAGTCCTAAAACCCTCTATTAACTACAATGCTTTTTAATGAGGTGCTATTGGTCCCAAGATGGCTGCCAACACGTCTTGGATGAAGTGCTGAAAGCCAATCAGATCAGATGTGTGGTTAGGCTCCGCCCAGATAAATATGTGTTTTTGAAGTTAATTTTCATAAAAACCACTGGAGCAATTTTCTCCAAACATAGCAAAGGCACATCTCCATACCAGTCCCTACAATTTTGCAACGTTTGGCGTTATTCCGTTCAGCGGTTCGGGCTGTAGACTTGTCAGACAGTCCTATGGAAATTAACATGGGGAAAACACGTTTTGGGACCCCCCTTTTTTCTCATATATATATATATATATATATATATATATATATATATATATATATATATATATATATATATATATATATATATATATATATATATATATATATATATATATATATATATATATATATATATATATATATATATATATATATATATATATATATATATATATATATATATATATCCGCTCCACTCGCACCAGCCTGTCGCACTCAGAGGCGGGTGCCTGCCGGTCGGGGGTGCACCCGACTTCAATGACTGCTCCAACAATCCCTCCCCGCAATCCTCGGGAACCAGGAGGCAGCACTCCAAAGGCAGGTTACACAAAATAAATTTATTTTCTCACAAAGCGCTTTCGGCACTCGGCCTTCGTCAGTGATGAGACGCTGACCACAAACATCAACGTGTATTTAAACACCCGCGTTGCTCGGGTAGTCAACACAAAGATAGGACTATCATAACAATCAAAATCGAAAAAGTGGCGGTCGCCATCTTAGAGTGATTATTATCGCAATGTGTAAATGCTGTCAGTAATACTACAGTGTATCTTAAATTAAAGAAAGCACACAATGCGACAGTGAAAATCATAAAATCACGCCCTGAATGGGCCAATGCAACATCTGTCCATTCATAGTGGGTGCAGTGTATAGTGTTAAAGTAAGACGGGAAATCAAAATTCATCCCAAGCGCCATATGGCTACGATATTAACACAGACTATAGTCCCATGTTCTTCTTTATGTTATAAAGCCCTGGATGGGCATAAGTTCATCATCATATCTGCAACGTAACACAATCCTCATGGAAAAAGTTCAATAGAAATTCATTCCTCATACTTATTGAAAACAATTAAAGAACGTGAAGCAATGTTACTGTCAATTCAAATCAACTCATCCCAGGTGTACAGCTAAGTCCTCATGCATGTTCAGTCCAGTTGGTATTTTACTCAACAAGTCTATAATGTACCGTGATTCCAACCTTCTTAATTTTAAGAGTCTGTCACCACCCCTGATACTTACAGGGACGGAGTCCAAGCAGAAGAAAGTGAGCAATTCTCTGTTGCGTGCATGCTCTTTATCGAAATGTCTCGCAACAGGATAACTTATATCTGCATTCTGGATCGCTCTCTGGTGTTCTAATATCCGCAGTTTCACCGGATTGGTAGTACTGCCCACATTCCTTCTGCCACAAGGACATGTGAGGCAGTACACCACATAAGGCGTGGTACATGTGAGGAATTTTGAGATTCTCTTAGGCTCCTTTACACCAGGAATGCTGTACTGAGTTACACGTTTACTTCCCTTGCACGCCTTGCATCGTCCGCAGGGAAAGAAACCTTTCATAGGTTCAATTTTAGGTTTGGGTTTCAATTCATCATGGTGACTATGGACCAAATAGTCTTTTAGTGCTCTTGCTTTTCTAAATGTGATCAAAGGGTGGGAGGGCAGATCTTGCTTGATAACATTATCCGTCATCAGAATATTCCAATGTTTACGCAGTATGCGTTTGATGTCTCCAGAATTCCTTGAATATGTAGTTATTAGTCGGAATTGCCCAGTTTCGGATTTGTTATCGTTTTCATGAGTTTTGTCTTCCAGCAACTTGCTCCTATCAACGTTCTCAACTTTATTCAGTGCTTGTTTCAATGGGGTGGCATTATATCCCCTTGCTTTGAACCTTTGTATGCAATTGCCGGCTGCTTTTTTGAACTCATTGTCTTTGGTGTTGTTTCTCCTTATCCTTAAAAGCTCACCATAGGGTATACTATTAACCAAACTCTTCGGATGCCCGCTGGTAGCATATAGTGTTGAATTCCCTGCGGTAGCCTTTCTGAAAAGTTTGGTATGCAGATTGCCTCCTTCGATGAAAATAGTCAGATCTAAGTAATTCACTTCCTTTTGGCTGATTTCCCCTGTGAATTTTAAGTTGTTCTCGTTGTTATTGAGTACCTCCAGGTATTCTTCAGCTAACTCCACTGATCCTTCGATGATGATGAACAGGTCGTCTATATAACGATACCAACATCTCACCAGTTCGTTCCATTTGTTGTTGGTATTGGACCAAGCCACCCGCTCCTCCCAATGCCCCACGAATAAATTCGCGAAGCTAGGGGCCGAGCAAGTGCCCATCGCCACGCCTGTTAGCTGCTTGTAGAGGTTTGTTCCAAAAAGGAAGATGTTGTTCTCGAGGCAAAATCTTATAAATTCAATCAACATTTTATTATGTTCGTAATATTTCACTGGCCTCTTTTCCAGAAACCAGGAAACCAGGCGCTTGGGATGTTAATGTTAATGTTATGGAAATTTGTATAGCGCACGGCTGCCCCAGCCAAGGGGCATCCCGGCGCTGCGAGCAGACCAAATGCAGAGTGAAGGTGCACAGATAGAAGACAAATTATTGGAAAAGGTGGGTTTTGATGGCCTTTCTAAAGGCTAAGAGGTCTTGCATCCCTCGTATGGTTTCAGGCAAACTGTTCCATAGCTTGGCCGCAAGGAAACTGAAGGATCGGCCACCAACTCTGGCCAGTCTAGTGCGGGGAATGGTCGCTAGATGTTGTCCCTCTGAGCGGAGCGATCTTCTAGGGGTGTACTCAGACAAAAGGGGGCTCAGCAGAGGGGGAGAGGCGGTTTTAAGGATTTTGAAGGCTAAGCATAGAGCCTTAAACTGGATCCTTTTTCCCACCGGGAGCCAATGCAGTTTTCTTAAGGTTCCTGAGACTGAGGAATGGCGAGGGAGGCCGACCAAAGCCCTGGCAGCCGCATTCTGGACTCTCTGCAATCTGGTGGTTTCAGCCAGATTCGCTCCCAAAAGGAGAGAACTGGCATAGTCCAGTCTAGAAAGGATCGTCGCCTGAACAATGAGCTGGCGGGTGCGGCAGTCAAAGAACTTCAGAATGGGCCTGATGTTGCGTAAAATGCCGAAGCACGTGGCAGCCACTTTCTTGGTATGGATGGTATACTTTAGAGCCGAGTCAACCCAGACACCCAGATTTTTAACACAGTCTTTTGGCTTGGGGGGTGAACCTAGGATGTCAGGCCACCAGTTATCTCCCCAGGATGCAGTGTTTTTTCCCAGAAGGGGAATCTCGGTTTTTCCGGCGTTTAGTTGGAGAAAATTCACCGTCATCCAGTTGGTGATGTCAATGAGTGTCTGTTTAAAGTGATGGGCTTCCAGACCACTGTTGTTATTCAGAGCCACCACCAACTGGGTATCATCTGCATATGATACCAGTGCCATTCCATTCCTTCTAGCCACCTCCGCTAACGGGCGGACATAGATATTGAACAGGGTAGGGCTAAGGGACGAGCCCTGCGGCACTCCCTGTCCAATGCTATGCTCCTTCGAGATGTAAGGGGGGGGATGAATTTTGATTTCCCGTCTTACTTTAACACTATACACTGCACCCACTATGAATGGACAGATGTTGCATTGGCCCATTCAGGGCGTGATTTTATGATTTTCACTGTTGCATTGTGTGCTTTCTTTAATTTAAGATACACTGTAGTATTACTGACAGCATTTACACATTGCGATAATAATCACTCTAAGATGGCGACCGCCACTTTTTCGATTTTGATTGTTATGATAGTCCTATCTTTGTGTTGACTACCCGAGCAACGCGGGTGTTTAAATACACATTGATGTTTGTGGTCAGCGTCTCATCACTGACGAAGGCCGAGTGCCGAAAGCGCTTTGTGAGAAAATAAATTTATTTTGTGTAACCTGCCTTTGGAGTGCTGCCTCCTGGTTCCCGAGGATTGCGGGGAGGGATTGTTGGAGCAGTCATATATATATATATATATATATATATATATATATATATATATATATATATATATATATATATATATATATATATCCTTTATACTATCTCTTAATGATATAAAAGATGCTTGGACACCTTCCTTCTGCAAACAGCGATTTATTGCGGCAACAAACAATGCCTATGAACTTTTAGCCCACTTGGGCGAAACCGTTTGTGGATTATATAGTGTGTATAAAAATAAAATGAAATGTTGTGTTTTATACGAGTTGCATATAGCAATGGTGGATTTATTGACGAATATTATGTGTGCAATGCCATTTAGCAATTGTCGATAATGTTGTTTACACCTTCCAAGATGGCCGACATACTTTCCTACACAGAAACAGCACCCACCTAGTAGTCCTATGTTTTTGTTTATGAATTGTGTACACCGTTTGATTTAAATTTGATTATGTGCACTGAGGCTCTCGAACGTGATCAAGGCTTAGCCGCCGAAACGCGTTGTTTTTTGCCGCAATAAATCGCTGTTTGCAGAAGGAAGGTGTCCGAGTATCTTTTATATCATTAAGAGATCGTTGAAAAGACGTTTTGGGACTTCCGGTGTCCCGACCCGGACCGCCCGACGACAGCTTCGCAAATTTCACCGGAGATCATGGAGAGAGAAAAAAATATACATATATACATATATATATATATATATATATATATATACATATATATTACCTACTGGCGGTCGCCAGTAGGTATATATAGTTAGGATTTTTTCTCTATGGGATTTTTGAATATTCTATGTCTAATAACTTTGGCGTTTGTGGACGGAATTGGCTGAAATTTTCAGGAAAATGGAAGATTTTGTTTCTGAGCAGCCCCTGAGAATTTGGGGGGGTTTCGTCAAGGGGGGCCGCGAAAAAAGGGGGGTCCCAAAACGCGTTTTTCCCATGTTAATTTCCATAGGGCGGTTGGCCTCACTTTTAGCTCGAACGGCTGAATGGATTTGCACGAAACTTGGCAAAATTGTAGGGACTGTTAGCCCGATGTGCCTTTGCTAGGTCTCAATATATGTGCTCCAGTGGATTTTGATAAATTAACGTTCAAAAAAATATATATATCTGTGACAGCGCTCCGGGTAGCGCTCCGGTTCGCGTACTTGACGCGTAACGGAACTTTGCGAAGCGAAGCTGATTGGCTCTCCGGTGTCTGTCAACATTCTAAACAGTCCAGAGCGGCCGCCATCTTGTCTCTCAGTAGGATCGAGAGACAAGAGGAGGCCAAAACAAAGGGGGAAATGACCATAAGGGGGCATAGTAGATCCTCCCTGACCCCCTAGGTTTGATGTGGAGGCTTTGAAAGGGCCCCGCGGGGCAAAAAAAAAAAATCGGTTTTTTTGCGTGGGGAGCGCCCGGTACGCTTTTGTGCAATGGGCGGTGGTAATCTAAATGATGAGGAGGGGGGGGGCAGCGTTCAAAGCACATCAGCGTGCATAAACACGAAAATGTTTTTATCTACCACGTACTTGACTTATCTCTCTGAGATGCATTCCCTTGTGTTTCAGCAATGGTAGTCTGTTCATATTACATAGATCGCCCGAGGGCGGTAGTACAGACCGCGCGTAGGAAAGGGTCAAAAGCCAGGGGTATAGGAGTATGTAACAAGCTAGCCATTTAATTGAAAAAACTAAACGTGACAAACGGTTGCAGGATCAGTGAAGGTTGATTTTATAATATATCTGTAACAGCGCTCCGGGTAGCGCTCCGGTTCGCGTACTTGACGCGTAACGGAACTTCACGAAGCGAAGCTGATTGGCTCTCCGGTGTCTGTCAACATTCTAAACAGTCCGGAGCGGCCGCCATCTTGTCTCTCGGTAGGATCGAGAGACAAGAGGAGGCCAAAACAAAGGGGGAAATGACCATAAGGGGGCATAGTAGATCCTCCCTGACCCCCTAGGTTTGATGTGGAGGCTTTAAAAGGGCCCCGCGGGGCAAAAAAAACAAACCGTTTTTTTTGCGTGGGGAGCGCCCGGTACGCTTTTGTGCAATGGGCGGTGGTAATCTAAATGATGAGGAGGGGGGGGGGGCAGCGTTCAAAGCACATCAGGGTGCATAAACACAAAAATGTTTTTATCTACCACGTACTTGACTTCTCTCTCTGAGATGCATTCCCTTGTGTTTCAGCAATGGTAGTCTGTTCATTACATAGATCGCCCGAGGGCGGTAGTACAGACCGCGCGTAGGAAAGGGTCAAAAGCCAGGGGTATAGGAGTATGTAACAAGCGAGCCATTTAATTGAAAAAACTGAACGTGACAAACGGTTGCAGGATCAGTGAAGGTTGATTTTATAATTAAAAGTATAACAGGATCAGTTACAATGAAATCGTCCATACGCACACCATGGGCGAGTATCATGGGTAACATTATTTCGAAGCTTTATTAATACAATAATCAATAATGAAAAATCGACATCAATAGGGTTGTCCGTATTCCCAGTCAGTACCCTTCCCCGCCCGCCATGTGCACAAAGACCGCATACAACCCCTATAACGTCAAGGCTAAGTAACTAGAACGTCATAAGGAGTTGCAAGTAGCTCCCATACTGGCGCCATTTTGGTCGAGGCCAGGCAGGTCCAGAGTATAGTTCAATGTCTCCAATAAGTAGCGGCAGGACCAGAATCCCTTTCGGCAGTTCTGGCTTCGTCATTATGAGCACTAGAAAACAAGACATTCTGGGCAATACCACCCTTGACGCAGCCCTTTATTCTACAAGATGGTGTCTTTCAAAAGCCAGGGGTATAGGAGTATGTAACAAGCGAGCCATTTAATTGAAAAAACTAAACGTGACAAACGGTTGCAGGATCAGTGAAGGTTGATTTTTTTATTGAAAGTATAACAGGATCAGTTACAATAAAATCGTCCATACGCACACCATGGGCGAGTATCATGGGTAACATTACTTCGAAGCTTTTTTATTACAATAATCAATAATGAAAAATCGACATCAATAGGGTTGTCCGTATTCCCAGTCAGTACCCTTCCCCGCCCGCCATGTGCACAAAGACCGCATACATCCCCCATAACGTCATGGTTAAGTAACTAGAACGTCATAAGGAGTTGCAAGTCGCTCCCATACTGGCGCCATTTTGGTCGAGGCCAGGCAGGTCCAGAGTATAGTTCAATGTCTCCAATAAGTAGCGGCAGGACCAGAATCCCTTTCGGCAGTTCTGGCTTCGTCATTACGAGCACTAGAAAACAAGACATTCTGGGCAATACCACCCTTGACGCAGCCCTTTATGCTACAAGATGGTGTCTTCCATTCAGAAAATATTGTTGGCAGCATTTTGAAAGGAAAGATAAACGGCCGTTCTCCTAGTGAGTCTCACATTGTTACATTTATGAAGAATGTTGAAGAGTAGTATGTTGAAAATCTGAAGCCATCGTTCTACAAATTCTCAACCAGCCTTGGATGGAAAAATCCTGAAGAATGTACAAACTGAAAACCAGTTTTTGTCTGCATAGCATCAGCAGCAACACTTGAGTCAGCTTTGTGTGAAGCCGCCATCTTGATCCAATCAATACCGTCCCCCTGCACACATTCAGGGACCAGGCCGCAGGACGTGTCCTCAGGTCAAACGGATTGTGGAACAAGGTCCAGAATGGAAGAGTCACCAAAAGGCAAAAAGTTCCGCCGGACCCCGGGAGCCGGCCGCCTATGTCGGGGGCGATCTCAGGCCACACCAGGGCAACAAGACTTGGGGAGGGGGCAGGAGCCAAGCGCGCCCTCCCAGTCCGCGCTACCACACCGCCCCTCGGGGGCCTCCGTCAAGCGGTTCAGGGAGGCACCGCAGGCAGCGGTTCTTCAGATCATTGGCTCTCACCGGCAAGGCTCCCCTCCGTTAGCAGCGATCGTTGGCGCTGTGGTTGCGGCCGGAGGCCCTGCCTAGTCAACGCCCCGGCCTCTCCATGTCGTAGGCCGCAAGAGTGGGCGCAACTCAGCTGGCAGAGCGAGGAATACCGCCCCCCTGCACACATTCAGGGACCAGGCCGCATTGCGAGGGCACCGCAGGACGTGTCTTCAGGTCAAACGGATTGTGGGACAAGGTGCAGAATGGAAGAGTCACCAAAAGACAAAAAGTTCCGCCAGACCCCGGGAGCCGGCCGCCTATGTCGGGGGCGATCTCAGGCCACACCAGGGCAACAAGACTTGGGGAGGGGGCAGGAGCCAAGCGCGCCCTCCCAGTCCGCGCTACCACACCGCCCCTCGGGGGCCTCCGTCAAGCGGTTCAGGGAGGCACCGCAGGCAGCGGTTCTTCAGATCAGTGGCTCTCACCGGCAAGGCTCCCCTCCGTCAGCAGCGATCGTTGGCGCTGTGGTTGCGGCCGGAGGCCCCGCCTAGTCAACGCCCCGGCCTCTCCATGTCATAGGCCGCAAGAGTGGGCGCAACTCAGCTGGCCGAGCAAGACTTGGGGAGGGGGCAGGAGCTAAGCGCCCCCTCCCAGTCCGCGCCACCACACCGCCCCTCGGGGGCCTCCGTCAAGCGGTTCAGGGAGGCACCGCAGGCAGCCGTTCTTCAGATCAGTGGCTCTCACCGGCAAGGCTCCCCTCCGTCAGCAGCAATCGTTGGCGCTGTGGTTGCGGCCGGAGGCCCCGCCTAGTCAACGCCCCGGCCTCTCCATGTCGTAGGCCGCAAGAGTGGGCGCAACTCAGCTGGCCGAGCGAGACTTGGGGAGGGGGCAGGAGCCAAGCGCCCCTTCCCAGTCCGCGCCACCACACCGCCCCTCGGGGGCCTCCGTCAAGCGGCTCAAGGAGGCACCGCAGGCAGCGGTTCTTCAGATCACAACAGAGTCTCATGCTCGATCGATTGAGCTGGCCGAATCAGGCAACAAGAAGGTGTGGGGGGGGCACCTCTTGCTCAACCACCACCTGAGGAGGTGGTACTCTCTTCCTAGGAGGTGGTGGTGGTGGTGGTGGGGATGCACCAGCTGAAGCTACAACACTTGCTATTGCTAAGTGATGAAAAAAGGTCTTCCTCTCACAAAGATGAAAGTCAGAGTGAGGAAACAAGGAGGGGTTTTCATCATTTGGGACAAAAAATAGTTCTAAACCAATTAAAAGTGTTATTTTTAGGTCACATGACCTAGCCTTACATCATTAGGAACCCAAAAGTGAAATGAACCAATGAAAAATGTTATTAACAAGTCACATGACCTGTTATGCTTACGTTACGCGCTCCGCGCCGCGCCCCGGATCGCTTCCGGGAAGCTGCGCTTCGCGCCTCGCGCACCGGAGCACTTCCGGGTGCGCTAACGCGGCACGTCATATGACGCATTACGCGACAACGCGATACGTCGCGGTTACGTGACGCGTCACGATGTTGTTTTCTAACGCGGCAGTTGCGCAAACAGAACGTTTATCGGCCAGGCATATGGAATACATACACATTCATACCATACAATCAGGGCATGTACGCACAGTCACACCATACAATTTTTCATGTTCCCAGTGATGGTCTGCACTCCATGCAATATCTCACAGCGCTTGTCTATGTCTTTCCTTACATGGAGCACGGTGCGGTTCATGTCCACTCCATTCTTCAGTCGGAACTCCGATGTAACCTACAGAGGAGAAAAGAAAGGGGGGGGGATACAGCATTCAGAGGATGTCAGCGCGCGCAAACACGAAAAAGCTTCTACTTACCATGTATCAGACTAGCTGCAGGAACGTGTGATACAACAGATCTTGGCTATCCCTTTCGCATTATTTTTCTGTGTAACATATCCTCCCCTTCTTATGATGCCAAAAAATGTTTCATTTTGTTTGTCTCTAAATTCGAGTTCCCTCTTCGTGTATTTGTTTCTCAATTAGTCTTATTTTATGGGACAAAATACCACACCTTACATTCGGCAGATACCTTAAGCTACGGTCGACCATTTTCTAACAATTCTGGAAAAAGGGCAGGTGTGACGGATACAAATTTTAATCAATCCTAAATTCAGGCAAAGGGTCTGCATTATCTGTCTTCTATTGTTTGGGAATAACAGCCATTATTCTAAAACCTTACCAACCTAGACGATTGTTATGACGCTGATTCCATACTTCCTTCGAAAACTCTTTTTTGCAAAAATGTCAGTATACAAATACGGGCCTACAACCACGTGGGCCGGCCACGGAGCAAACTGGAATCGTATATGATGAGGGGACCTTTACACTGTAGAAAAACGTAACGGGCGGGCCATTAGGTTGCAGGAATTAAGGTGTCTAACAGTTACAATGAAATTATCTAGATATACATTTGCGGGCAAGTACCATGAGTAACGTTAATTCGAACTTTCAATAGTACAGTAATTAATAATACATCAGAACTTAATATCAATAGGGATGTCCAAATGTTCAATCAGTACCCGTCCCCACCCGCCATGTGCTCCAAAACTGCATACATATCTTGTGATATCAAGGCTGAGCAACCAGTGCACATCAAGGAGTTGCGAGTCTCATTTATACCGACGCCATTTTGGGCGAGGCCGGGCAGGTCCAGAATATAGTCAAAATGTCTCCACCAACCAGCGGTCGGAACAGAACCCCTTTCAGCAGTCCAAAAAGTTCCGTTAAATGACAACAGAAGGGACAGGCAACAAGAACCATCAGTCAAAGAGGGGAGGGCAAGTTCTTCTCTACCGGGTCACGTTGGGGCTCCACCGGAACTGATCGAATTGGTAGTCTACAGTGTTTCTGGATGTTTCAGACTGAAGCTGGCATCAGCATGAGAGCACCCCGTGGCTACGTCGTGGCCATTCCGTGAGCAATCATGGCAGTCGCTCCCCACCGGAAGTCTGCGGGAGTCGGGGGCCCCGGTGACTCTTGTAGAATCTTCAAGGCTGAGGGGACGCTTTTGGGAATGGGGCCCATGCCCTAGCAGTCAAGCGTCCGAGTTCCAGGGTTGCCCAGAGCCATCCTTGCAGGCCAGGCCCAAGTCTGTGGAGCCGACCGCCATTTCCTGAGCTCCGTGGCAGCCGCCTGTTGCTGTACCGCAAGAGTGGGTGCAATTCAGCCGGATGGCGGGTGAGACGCTGTAATAGCAAGAGCAGGCGCAATTCAGCTGGCCGAGCGAGGCACTGTGCCGCAGGAGCGGGCGCAACTCAGCTGGCCGAGTGAAGCGCTGGGGTGTAGCTGAGAAACCCCCACCTGGGGAGGTGGGGGAGGCTCGTTTGCGCCGCCGCTCCCTTCCAGTGCACCCCACGCCGTCTCCTGGCGCAGGTCTTTGTGATGGTTGGACCAGGGCACCGCAGGACCTGTCTTCAGGTCAAACGGATTGTGGGACAAGGTCCAGAATGGAAGAGTCACCAAAAGGCAACAAGTTCCGTCTGACCCCGGGAGCCGGCCGCCTATGTCGGGGGCGATCTCAGGCCACACCAGGGCAACAAGACTTGGGGAGGGGGCAGGAGCCAAGCGCCCCCTCCGAGTCCGCGCCACCACACCGCCCCTCGGGGGCCTCCGTCAAGCGGCTCAGGGAGGCACCGCAGGCAGCTGTTCTTCAGATCAGTGGCTCTCACCGGCAAGGCTCCCCTCCATCAGCAGCGATCGTTGGCGCTGTGGTTGCGGCCGGAGGCCCCGCCTAGTCAACGCCCCGGCCTCTCCATCTTGTAGGCCGCAGAGTAGTCGGGGAGAAATCCCAGGAACGGCGGCATGCATTTGGATCGATGTTGCAGCAGGCTGCCATGTAAATAGTTATTTAATAAAACGTTTTACCCTGTTACTTTGCTGGTGTGTTGTATATATTTATAATATTTGCATAGGGTTTGTCGTTATTTTGGGCGGGGTGGGCGGCGGAGCCGAGCTGTCTTGCAGCCATCATGGCGTCGAGCTCAGTTCCTCTCCCTAGTTTCATATTTCTCATGAAGGGTTGTTCCTAATGTTTCTATTTTAGCGAGGTCAAAAAGAGATCCCATTAGTGGCCTACTGATTTTGCTTGATTCCTTTTGTTTTTTCTAACGATTTTTCACTATCTGCAAAGACTAAACAGAGTATTGCGACTCTGTGCTTGTTTGTAAATAGAGAATGAACCAAAGAGAACCAATTCCAAAACAGTAAATGCTTGGATAACAATCAATCAAATGGAGAGGGAAGCAGGCACGACGGATTACAACGGGGGCAAAGGCCTGCGTTACCTACCCTTCACTATCTGCAAAGAGAGAATACTCCTAAAAGAAAAGAGGGGGGGGGCAGCGTTCAAAGTACATCAGCGTGCATAAACACGAAAATGTTTTTACCTACCACGTACTTGACATTTTAAAGATTTTGATATTTGCTATTAAAAAACCATTGAAATTCACTGAAATAACCATAGGTTATAGACCATATATAGTTAGGAATTAGCATTTACAAAACCTTGAAAATTCACTGAAAAAACCATGGGTTATAGACCATATATAGTTAGGAATTAGCATTTACAAAACCTTATTTTACTCACACAAAACCCTTGAAATTCCATATATAGTTAGTTGCACTAACTATATATCGCGCACCAGCAATCCACTGCTGATGATGTCACATATTACATCATTCATGACATGGTCAGTGACATCACTGATGACATCACTGATGACATCTCAAATGACATCACTGATGACATCACTGATGACATCTCAAATAACATCACTGATGACATCACTGATGACATCTCAAATGACATCACTGATAACATCTCAAATGACATCACTGATGACATCACTGATGACCTCTCAAATGACATCACTGATGACATCACTGATGATATCATTCATGTGACAATACAATGCATCTCCTCACACTTTAATATAACCTCTGTTACATCCAGTGTAAAATACAGAATATAATTTTTTAAACCATTGACACACCAATACTAGTTACTACATACGCACTCACTGATTCCTATGTCTACACACAGATTCACTCATTCACCCATACAATCATTCATACATACAATCACTCATCTTTACAACACTATCATATGCACTCATACACCTATACAGACACTCACACTCTGCCACTCATCCATGGAGTTACTCACACACCTAGTCAGTCCTGTAAAGAATCAATCACACTTCCATTTTCTAATCAATACAGTTAAACATAGAGTACCTTACATTTTCAAACATATACTAACACATACTTACTCTCTTATACAATCATTGATACAAGAACACATTGATCTGCACAGAGTCACACATCTCCCAGCCAGCCACACACACACTCAGTCTCCCATACAAATACTTCGACAATCAATCAATAACCCATATAGTTACTCATATAGCTACTGATCAAC
This sequence comes from Lissotriton vulgaris, assembly GCF_964263255.1. Lineage (NCBI taxonomy): Eukaryota > Metazoa > Chordata > Amphibia > Caudata > Salamandridae > Lissotriton > Lissotriton vulgaris. The sequence goes on along the minus strand of NC_141685.1, from coordinate 1,765,574,828 downwards.
ACATGCAGCAGTTTACAGAACAACAGACATAATGATGCACAAATTAAGACAGTTTAGTCACTAACCCATGCCCTCAGTGAGACACATTTAATCACTCACTCATACAGTCAGTCACACACCTACTAAATCCTTCATCCTGACACTTCTACATCTACTCATTCTTCAATATGTAAAACATATTTAAACTTTACAGAAACACACAGTCACTGGATGATGTCATCAGTGATGTCATCAGTGATGTCATCAGTGATGTCATTTGAGATGTCATCAGTGATGTCATCAGTGATGTCACTGACCATGTCATGAATGATGTAATATGTGACATCATCAGCAGTGGATTGCGTGTGCGCGATATATAGTTAGTGCAACTAACTATATATGGAATTTCAATGGTTTTGTGTGAGTAAAATAAGGTTTTGTAAATGCTAATTCCTAACTATATATGGTCTATAACCCATGGTTTTTTCAGTGAATTTTCAAGGTTTTGTAAATGCTAATTCCTAACTATATATGGTCTATAACCTATGGTTTTTTCAGTGAATATATATACATATATATATATATATATATATATATATATATATATATATATATATATATATATATATATATATTACCTACTGGCGGTTGCCAGTAGGTATATATAGTTAGGATTTTTTCTCTATGGAACTTTTGAAAATTCTATGTCTAATAACTTTGGCGTTTGTGGACGGAATCGGCTGAAATTTTCAGGAAAATGGCACATTCTGTTCCTGAGCAGCCCCCGAAAATTTGGGGGGGTTTCGTCAAGGGGGGGCCGAGAAAAAAGGGGGGTCCCAAAACGCGTTTTTCCCATTCATTTTTCCATAGGGCGTTTGGCCTCACTTTTAGCTCGAACGGCTGAATGGATTTACACGAAACTTGGCAAAATTGTAGGGACTGTTAGACCGATGTGCCTTTGCTGGGTCTCAATATATGTGCTCCAGTGGATTTTGAGAAATTAACGTTTAAAAAAACAGATATATCTGTGACAGCGTCCCGGATAGCGCTCCAGATCGCGTACTTTTCGCGTAATGGAGCTTTGCGAAGCGAAGCTGATTGGCTCTCCGGTGTCTGTCAACATTCTAAACAGTCCGGTGCGGCCGCCATCTTGTCTCTCGGTAGGATCGAGAGACAAGAGGAGGAGAAAAACGAAGGGGGAATTTAATGAAAGAGGGCAAGGTAGACTCCTCTTGACCCCCTAGGAATGATGTTGGGGTTATTAAAGGGTCCCGTGGGGAAATTTTTTTTTTTGATTTTTCACGGTAGAAGCGCTTCCCGGTTCGCGAACAGGTAGCAAAACGGGAATTCGCCATTTTGTGTTTCGGTTTAATTAAATTACAGGGTATAAGGGGGTACGGGAGACGTATCCTGACCCCTTATGTTTTCTGAGGGTGGCTGAGGAGGCTCATATATGTTGATACATGTCTTCCAGCGGCTGTGCGTGAGCGGTTTTTTTTTTTGCTGCGTGACGTCTGTTAACGTTCGATTCGATGGAAATCAGGAACTGTTGACCGCCATTTTGTCACTGCGAGTAAATATTTTGTTAAAAATAATTGTTATAAATTAATCCTTATTGATAAACATTGTCTGCGCCATCTTGCCTTTTTTGCAATGCCACACTTTTGTTCAGCACGGCAGCCATTTTAGATGCCTTGACCAGACCCACTCTCTGCACGCCGCCGATCCTCAGCATGGCTCCCCACCCTCGCAAGCATCTCCCCCACGCACTGGTCACCCCCGCTCTCTCTCTCATGCATGGGCCAGAAACCTCCTCCCATCTGCGCTGTTCTTCTCTGAGAATCACACCCTGTGCCCGCCCGACACCTCCCTTTCACCCTATTCACTACCGCACCCTCTGACACTCCTCTTCCTCTGTGTCCGATTGTCCAGGCCGGTCCCAGGCTATCACCTAGCCCTGCAGATGTAGTTTATGGCCCCAGCTGTAAAGAATCACCCCTCTTCAAAGGAGTTACAGTAGATCAAGGCCCCCACCCGATGAGATCCGTCACACCACACGCGTTCCTACTATCTGATAACCATCCTGTATTGTGCTTGGGGAGGGGATTCTCACTGTGAGGGTGTGTGGGTCCGAGCCTGAAGCGGAAGATTCCAGGGATGCCTCTTTGTACATCAAAGTTTTTACAATTATGTGTCACATTAAAAATATATAGCACTCCAACAAAGTAGTAGGATTATAACACTTTAATAACTTATACATATATACAACGCAACAAAAACAGTAAATACATTTAAACATTTTTTTGAAAAAAGAAGCAACAATGGTCAGTAGCTGTGTTTTGTGCGAATAGTCCCAAGGCAGCACAACGTGCTGAGTTCTGGACGGCACCCAGGTGATGTTACCTGGGTGCCGCACTGGTTTTTGGTATCCTACAATGCAGCTCCGAAAAACGGCGTGGGGCGTCCCGGGGGGTGCGGGGGGAGGCCTCGTCAGTAGCGGTCTGTTGTGTGAATAGTCCCAAGGCAGCAGAACGCGCTGAGATGTGGATGGCACCCAGGTGATGTCCAGTAAGTTGCCGCACTGGTTTTGGTATCCTACAATGCTGCTCCGAAAAACGGCGTGGGGCGCCCCCGGGGGGGCGGGGAGGCGGCATGAACGGGCCTCCCCAGGTGGAGGCTCGTCTGCTGTAGTGGGGCGCCCCTTTACCGTTTCAGTTGCCATTCCGCCCGCTTTTGCTACACTGTGCCTCATCCGCCATTCAGCTGTTTATCGCCCGCTCTTGCGGCTACAGCGTCTCGCTCACCATGTAGTTGAGTTGCGCCCACTCTTGCGGTGCAGCGATAGGCGGCTGCCACAGGACTCTTAAAATGGCGGACGGCTCTTCGGATTTGGGCCTGGTCCACTAAAATGGCCCTGGGACACCTTGGAACTTGGACGCTTGTCTGCTAGGTCTTGGACCCCATTCTCGAAAGCGTCCCCTGAGCCTTGAAGATTCTACAAAAGTCTTGGGGGCCCCCGACTCCTGCAGGCTTCCGGTGGGGAGCGGCTGCCATGATTGCTCGCGGAATGACCACGACGGAGCCACGAGATGGTGGTGCTCTCATGCTGACGCCAGCTTCAGTCTGAAACATCCAGAAACAAGGTGGGGCTTTCATCGTTTGGGAAAAAAAAATGTTTTAATCCAATGAAAAGTGTTATTTTTAGGTCATATGATCAAGCCTTCCATCATTAGGAAACCAAAAGTAAAATGAACCAATGAAAAGTTTTATAAACAAGTCACATGACCTATTATGCGGCATAGGGCTATAAAAAGCGTAGAAAATCCGTTGGCACGTGAGGCGGCGTCAGTAGCGGACCGATGTGCGAATAGGCCGAAGGCAGCACAACGCGCCAAGATCTGATGGCACCGAGGTGGTGTCCAGCAAGTTGCCGCACTGGTGTGGCCATCCTACAATGCTGCGCCGAAAGTCGGCGTGGGGCGCCCCGTTGGCCTGTGAGGTCGCGTCAGTCAGTGGGGGCTGTTTGATGATCTGACTGCATTGGAAAGCAATGTGATGCTGTGCGTCGCCCCCTAGATGGAGGCTCCTCGGCTGCAGTGGGGCGCTCCTTAGCGTTTCACTCACCGTCCAGCTGAGTTGCGCCCGCACTTGCGGCTACAGTAGGCCGAAGGCAGCACAACGCGCCGAGATCTGGATGGCACCGAGGTGGTGTGCGTTGCCCCCAAGATGGAGGCTCCTCGGCTGCAGCGGGGCGCCCCTTGATGTTTCACTCGCTATCCAGCTGAGTTGCGTCCGCACTTGCGGCTACAGTAGACCGAAGGCAGCACAACGCGCCGAGATCTGGATGGCACCGAGGTGGTGTCCAGCAAGTTGCCGCACTGGTGTGGCCATCCTACAATGCTGCGCAGAAAGTCGGCGTGGGGTGCCCCGTTGGCCTGTGAAGTGGTGTCAGTAGCGGACCGATGTGTGAATAGGCCGGAACCAGCACAAGGCGCCAAGATCCAGATGGCACCGAGGTGGTGTCATAGTTGAGAGTTCTGAGCAGCGCTTGTAACACTGTCTGAAGCTTATTTGCACCTGCTGCAGCTTCACTATTGCCCTGGTGTGGCCAAAGATCGCCCATGACATAGGCGGCAGGCTCCCGGGGTCCGGCGGAACTTTTTTCCTTTTCCTTTCTGCATCTTGTCCCACAATCCGTTTGACCTGAAGACACGACCAGGTCCCTGAATGTGTGCAGGGGGACGCTATTGATTGAATCAAAATGGCGGCTTCACACAAAGCTGACTCAAGCGTTGCTGCTGATACTATACAGACAAAAACTGGTTTTCAGTTTGTACATTCTTCAGGATTTTTCCATCCAAGGCTGGTTGAGAGTTTGTAGAACAATGGCTTCAGATTTTCAACATACTACTCTTCAACATTCTTCCTAAATGTAACAATGTGAGACTCACTAGGAGAACGGCTGTTTATCTTTCCTTTCAAAATGCTGCCAACAATATTTTCTGAATGGAAGACACCACAAGGCGCTGAGATCCGGTTGGCACCGAGGTGGTGTCCAGCAAGTTGCCGCACTGGTGTGGCCATCCTACAATGCTGCGCCGAAAGTCGGCGTGGGGTGCCCGAAGTGGGGGGGGGGGAGGCGGCGCAAACGAGCCGAAATATAGTTATGGTAATTATACCATGCATCGTCATATGGAGAGGTGGCACCGATTAATTATAGTGCTGCACAAATGAGATATTTGGTGGACAACCCCCGACATGCCAGTACATCCACCAACTGACAGCATCAGAGGCAAGGGAAACGGTCCCAAATATTCAGAAGAACTTTGGAAAGATTAAAATGACATGTTTAGATTGTGGCAAATTAATTTCATGTGGACAGATGAGTGTTACTCTAATAAATAGAGCTTATGAACATCATCATAGTCGATGGTTGGTGGAGACATTTTGACTATATCCTGGACCTGCCCGGCCTCGCCCAAAATGGCGCCGGTATAAATGGGATTCGTAACTCCTTGTTGTGTACTGGTTGCACAACCTTGATATCACGAGATACGTATGCAGTTTTGAAGCACATGGCGGGCGGGGGCGAGAATTGATTGAATATTTCGACATCCCTATTGATATTAAGTTCTGATGTGTTATTGATTACTGTACTATTGAAAGTTTGAATTAACGTCACCCATGGTACTTGCCCGCAAATGTATATCTAGATAATGTTATTGTAAGTGGCCCTGTCGTATTTTAATTACAAAATGTACGTCCACCGATTCCGCAACTGTTAGACACCTTAGTTCTTGCAACCTAATGGCCCGCTCGTTACGTTCCTCTACAGTGTAAATGTCTCCTCATCATATACGATTCCAGTTTGCTCCGTGGCCGGCCCACGTGGTTATAGGCCCGTATTTGTATACTGACATTTTCACAATAAAGGTTTTTAAAACAAAACATGGTAGTAGTATTTACATTGGTAAAGTTTTTAATTTTAGTCACTGTTTTCGAATCAGTAAAAGGCAAGTGAAATAAAGCAGTCCAATTACATGACGGATAAAAGGTATAATACGCAGGAACGCAGTAAAGATAAATGGTCAAGGGCTGTTGTGTTTTCTACTCCTGCAACATAAAGTGATCGATAAGAATCTGATATTCAGGCGTATCGGCGACTAAGACAGCAGGCCGAGCCTCTTTTGCTCAACGGCTCCCTCATGGGACGAAGAAACGCCCTTTTTCTCGAAAAAGGAATATATTTTACTTGCAGGACAGCTGTAAATTTTCCGGGAAAGTACATTAGCCTGGAACATTATAACATATATGTTTAAGAAAAAATAATGTTCGAAAGCAATAAAAAGCGTAATTTTTAGGTCATATGACCAAGCCTTTCATCATTAGAATAACAAAAGTAAAATGAACCAATGAAAAGTTTTATTAACAAGTCACATGACCTGTTATGCTTACGTTACGCGCTGCGCGCCGCGCCCCGGATCGCTTCCGGGAAGCTGCGCTTCGCGCACCGGAGCACTTCCGGGTGCGCTAACGCGGCGTGTCATATAACGCATTACGCAACAACGTAGGTCCAGAATATAGTCAAAATGTCTCCACCAACCAGCGGTCAGAACACAACCCCTTTCAGCAGTCTAAAAAGTTCTGTTAAATGACAACAGAAGGGACAGGCAACAAGAACCATCAGTCAAAGAGGGGAGGGCAAGTTCTTCTCTACCGGGTCACGTTGGGGCGCTACCGGAACTGATCGAATTGGTAGTCTACAGTGTTTCTGGATGTTTCAGACTGAAGCTGGCGTCAGCATGAGAGCACCACCATCTCGTAGCTCAGTCGTGGCCATTCCACTAGCAATCATGGCAGCCGCTCCCCACCAGAAGCCTGCGGGAGTCGGGGGCCCCCAAGACTTTTGTAGAATCTTCAAGGATGAGGGGACGCTTTCGAGAATGGGGCCCAAGCCCTAGCAGACAAGCGTCCGAGTTCCAAGGTGTCCCAGGGCCATTTTAGTGGGCCACGCCCAAATCTGAAGAGCCGGCCGCCATTTTGAGAGTCCTGTGGCAGCCGCCTATCGCTGCATCGCAAGAGCGGGAGCAACTCAACTACATAGTGAGTGAGACGCTGTAGTCGCAAGAGTGGGCGGTAAACAGCTGAATGGCGGAAGAGGCACAGTGTAGCAAAAGTGGGCGGAATGGCAACTGAAACGGTAAAGGGGCGCCCCACTACAGCGTGTCTTCGGGTCAAACGGATTGTGGGACAAGGTCCAGAATGGAAGAGTCATCAAAAGGCAAAAAGTTCCGCCTGACCCTGGGAGCCGGCCGCCTATGTCGGGGGCGATCTTAGGCCACACCAGGGCAACACGACTTGGGGAGGGGGCAGGAGCCAAGCGCCCCCTCCCAGTTTGCGCCACCACATCGTATGTTGAAAATCTGAAGCCATCGTTCTACAAACTCTCAACCAGCCTTGGATGGAAAAATCTTGAAGAATGTACAAACTGAAAACCAGTTTTTGTCTGCATAGCATCAGCAGCAACGCTTGCTATCAGAGTGCATGAGTTTCATGCTCGATCGATTGAGCTAGCCGGATCAGGCAACAAAAAGTATAAAATAGTTATGTAAATAGTTATTTAATAAAATGTTTTACCCTGTTACTTTGCTGGTGTGTTGTATATATTTATAATATTTGCATAGAGTTTATCGTTATTTTGGGCGGGGTGGGTGGCGGAGCTGAGCTGTCTTGCAGCCATCATGGTGTGGAGCTCAGTTCATCTCACTAGTTTCGTATTTCTCATGAAGGGTTGTTCCTAATGTTTCTATTTTAGCGAGGTCAAAAAGAGATCCCATTAGTGGCCTACTGATTTTGCTCGATTACTTTTGTTTTTTTACACGATTTTTCACTATCTGCAAAGACTAAACAGAGTATTGCGACTCTGTGCTTGTTTGTAAATAGAGAATGAACCAAAGAGAATCAATTCTAAAACAGTAAATGCTTGGATAACAATCAATCAAATGGAGAGACAAGCAGGCACGATGGATTACAACGTACAACGTAGGCAAAGGCCTGCGTTAACTACCCTTCACTATCTGCAAACCGAGAGTACTACTAAGAGAAAAGGGGGGGGGGCAGCGTTCAAAGCACATCAGCGTGCATAAACACGAAAATGTTTTTACCTATCACGTACTTGACATTTGACAGCTTTTGATATTTGCTATTAAAAAACCATTGAAATTCACTGAAAAAACCATAGGTTATAGACCATATATAGTTAGGAATTAGCATTTACAAAACCTTGAAAATTCACTGAAAAAACCATAGGTTATAGACCATATATAGTTAGGAATTAGCATTTACAAAACCTTATTTTACTCGCACAAAACCATAGAAATTCGCATATATAGTTAGTTGCAATAACTATATATCGCGCACCCGCAATACACTGCTGATGATGTCACATATTACATCATTCATGACATGGTCAGTGACATCACTGATGACATCACTGATGACATCTCAAATGACATCACTGATGACATCACTGATGACAACATCCAGTGACTGTATGTTTCTGTAAAATTAAAATATGTCTTACATATTGAAGAATGAGTGGATGTATAAGTGTCTGGATGAAGGATTTAGTAGGTGCGTGACTGACTGAGTGAGTGAATAAATGTGTCTTACTGAATGCATGGATTAGTGACTAAACTGTCTGAAAGTGTGCATCAATATGTCTGTTGTTGTGCAAACTGCTGCATGGTTTGATCAGTAGCTATATGAGTGGCTATATGGGTTATTGATTGGTTGCCCAAGTATTTGTATGGAAGACTGAGTGTGTGTGTGGCTGGCTGGGAGGTGTGTGACTCTGTGCACATCAATGTGTACTTGTATCAGTAATTGTATAGGAGAGTAAGCATGTGTTAGTATATGTTTGAATAAATAAGGTGTTCTGTGTTTAACTGTATAGATGAGGAAATCGAAGTGTGATTGATTATTTACAGGACTGACTAGGTGTGTGAGTAACTCTATGGATGAGTGGCAGTGTTTGAGTGTCTGCATAGGTGTATGAGTGCATATGATAGTGTTGTAATAATGAGTGACTGTATGTATGAGTGATTGTATGGGTGAATGAGTGAATGTGTGTGTAGACGTAGGAATCAGTGAGTGCGTATGTAGTAACTGGTATTGGTGTGTCGATGGTTCAAAAAATGAAACTCTGTATTTAACACTGGGTGTAACAGAGGTTATTTTAGAGTGTGAAGAGGTGCATTGTATTATCACATCAATTATATCATCAGTGACGTGATTATTGATGTCAAATGAGATGTCATCAGTGATGTGATCAGTGATGTCAATTGAGATGTCATCAGTGATGTCATCAGTAATGTCATTTGAGATATCATCAGTGATGTCATCAGTGATGTCATTTGAGATGTCATCAGTGATGTCATCAGTGATGTCATGTGAGATGTCATCAGTGATGTCATCAGTGATGTCACTGACCATGTCATGAATGATGTAATATGTGACATCATCAGCAGTGGATTGGGGGTGCGCGATATATAGGTATTGCAACTAACTATATATGCAAATTTCTATGGTTTTGTGCGAGTAAAATAAGGTTTTGTAAATGCTAATTCCTAACTATATATGGTCTATAACCTATGGTTTTTTCAGTGAATTTTCAAGGTTTTGTAAATGCTAATTCCTAACTATATATGGTCTATAACCTATGGTTTTTTCAGTGAATATATATATATATATATATATATATATATATATATAGCCACAAGTTTTCCCCGATCAGGCCAGTACCAGTCAGCAAAAGGTTGGGGGGTGGCCCAGGGCACAGGATGACTTTGCAACAATATATATATGTATATATATATATGTATATATATATATATATCCACCGCTTGGCTCCCTTTCTCTTCGCTAGGCGCTTCTTTCCCTCGGTCGCGTTTCTCCTGCGGTTGAGCCAACCGCTAACAATTTGCCACAAGTTTTCCCCGATCCCGGGGAAGGATGGAGTCGCTGAGAAAAACGGCTATGAGTCGCTTACATCTGTGCAAGTTCGAAGTTTATTTCCATAAATCCATTGGGGGTCAAATAACAAAAAAGAACCAACGCGTTTCGACAGCGTCCGCTGTCTTGATCACGGTTAGCTATGTGTACGAAGCTCACAGTTTTAAGGATCAAACAAAACATTGAGGTTACACCCCCTGGGTCTCTGGGTCCTGCCCTCCAGTGCTTGGTATTCTGGGACTGGTAGTCTTTAGATTACCTTCATGGTGAGGATTTAGTTATTTGAACCCATTTAGGACCCTTGGGGATTCAATACCAGTCGCTTTCCTCATTCACATTAATTGGGTCTTCTGTGTTTTGGAATTACATGAGGATCGGGAATTGCTTTAAAAATGTTTAAATGAACAAAAGGTTTCATGAACGGACATCGTATTAAATGTGAATGAGGAAAGCGACTGGTATTGAATCCCCAAGGGTCCTAAATGGGTTCAAATAACTAAATCCTCACCATGAAGGTAATCTAAAGACTACCAGTCCCAGAATACCAAGCACTGGAGGGCGGGACCCAGAGACCCAGGGGGTGTAACCTCAATGTTTTGTTTGATCCTTAAAACTGTGAGCTTCGTACACATAGCTAACCGTGATCAAGACAGCGGACGCTGTCGAAACGCGTTGGTTCTTTTTTGTTATTTGACCCCCAATGGATTTACGGAAATAAACTTCGAACTTGCACAGATGTAAGCGACTCATAGCCATTTTTCTCAGCGACTCCATCCTTCCCCGGGATCGGGGAAAACTTGTGGCAAATTGTTAGCGGTTGGCTCAACCGCAGGAGAAACGCGACCGAGGGAAAGAAGCGCCTAGCGAAGAGAAAGGGAGCCAAGCGGTGGATATATATATATATATATATATACATATATATATACATATATATATTGTTGCAAAGTCATCCTGTGCCCTGGGCCACCCCCCAACCTTTTGCTGACTGGTACTGGCCTGACTGACCCTGGGCTTTGCCTAACCAGGCCAAGGGTCACTGCTATGCTGAAAGAGACAATTTTAGAATACAGTGAAAACACCTATATACACTAGGGTACACTATGGGTTGGGGTACCCCTGTGATTGGCATGACCTACCCAATAGGGCCCTAGTTCATAATAGGGCAGGGGTATTGAAACTGCCACTCAGTCCCGAGTATATAATAGGGCATGGCAGTTTAGAGGCTTGCAGCATTTTCTGCAGTTACATGTGTGCACTGCTGAGCCTGAAGTCAGTTTAAAAGTAGCCCTGTGTGTGCCCAAACTCAACATTGGTGTTTGGGGCACCTAAAAATGGTTAACCTACAATTGCTGGGCATATTAGGTACCCCCAGGGTCCTTCCTAGGTGTCCCAGGGGCGGGTGTCAGGTACTTATAAGGAGGACCCTTATAAAATGGGTTTTATATGCCGTGGGTTAAGTGAAATTGCACATTTCACTCCTCACATTGTGATAAAGTGCTGCTCAAATCAACTTTGATGCTAGGAGCAATGTGGAGGGAGGATCTGCAATATTTCTACATATTCGGAACCCCTAAAGCCTCCCCTAGGTGTTCCAGGGTTGGGGGGGTCCTGAAGTAGGCAGAGTACTTATAAAATATGTTTTATAGTCCTGGTGCTGGAAAGATGGCCCAAGTCAATTTTCCCATTGCAAATCCCCTGCCACATAGGTTAACATGGCAGGAAGTTATTAACTACAAACTCTTGAAAGGAGAAGGCTAAACATACCATTCAAAGACTTCCCAGAATGGTATTAATAAACTCAATATGACATTGTTGAATTTCTCCTACAATTTACAGACAAGAAGTTGTCTGTAAGCTCAGGAGCAGCCTTCTAGTGGTCTGTCCGAATTGGTCAGAGTTAAGTGGATTAGCCAGGCTTCTTTGAGGAGGTGATAAGTAGGCCCTGGTGTTGACAAGCTCTGCTGGGAGGGCAGTGTTCTGTTACACGGGAATGCCAGAGCAGGGGGAGTCGCCGTAAACAATGGACTTCAAGGGAAGGGGCAAACACCAGTGTCATTTACAATGATACTCCTTTGAACCACGCCAGATGCTAGATTTAAGGAAGGAATGAGCAGATGCAAGGGGGAAAGACTATGGAGATTAGACATCCTAGGGGTGTGTTTAGCCAGCTCTTCTCTCCCTCCTGGAAAATAAGCCATTATGAATTTGGAGGAATTGGTACACCCTGGGACAAAATAGTGCCACACTCTGCAGGATGTGGTCATACCTTTGGGGGGTACCCTGCAGCCCATTAGACAGGAGTGACCTCCTGCTTGACCCAGAAAACTAGGAATAAGTATCTGAGAGGGGCAGAGCCTCTCAGTTCTGCTGCTTGAAACTTAAGACAGCAAAACGGGCCATGCTGAGAAGTTTGGTGTGCATTTCCTAAGGCATGCACTCTGAAGAATGCATGCAACTTCTGCACCATCTAGAACGACAACCCTGTGTACTACCTTGCTGTAAAAGGACTAAAGAGTGGTCTCCCTGCAAGCTACAGGTTAACAGAGCTCACCTGGAACATCACCACCAAGAATCCTCAACTTGGAGAACTACCAGTGGATTTGTGAGGGTTTTGTCGAAGTGGATTGTGAGAACTGAAGTCCTCCACTTTCAAGGACCATCTTGGAGCTTCCAGACCCTTGGATTGAGTTTGAGAGACTTTGGGTCCCTTTGGGAACTTCAGGAAGAAGTTCCAGAAGTTTGGAGAACTTTGGAGCAACTTTGGCAAAAAGCTACATAAGGGGACCGACTCAACCTGGCCAGCCAAGCCGCCTACCTTCAACCGCGAGCCGGCCTGCCATCCAGGTTTGTCCCACTGAAATGTTCTGTAGGTCTACTTCCAGAGTTTGACCGGAAGTAGTCAAAATCCGAAGCCAGCGAACCCTCACTGAATCCAGCCTGGTGAAGAGCATTGAGGGACCCCGCAAGAAAAAGCCCCGTAAAAGTTTTTAAGTCCGAACAAAGTAAAGGTGACTGGGAGCAACCGCGAAGGCCAAGCCGCCTGCTTTCAACTGCGTGTCAGCCTGGATCCTTGGTTCGTAACGCTGGAACGCTACGGAGGTCGAACTTCCATAAGTTTGACCAGAAGCTTGTTGCAAGGCAATCCAGCGAACCCTCACTGAATCTAGACTGGCTGAGATCTTCGAGAGACCCCAGGAAGAAAAGCTCCAGAAAAGTTTCTAAGTCGGAAAGTAAAATCTTTGACTGAGACCTAGCCGCACAGGGCTCCATCGTGGTTGGCCTGAAACTTTGAATTCAACCCGGTCTATCACGACCAGATGTCCCGATAAGGCGCTATAGGTTTCTATGTGCTAGATAATGCTAAATCTTTAAAAATTCATATCTCTGGTTCCCTATATTGGATTATTGTCGTTTTGGTGTAATTTTAAAGATAAAAATATTTCCTACTTTAATAAATTGGTGTAAATGCTTTACATACCTGTCTTTAAAATTAAGTATGCCTGCTCAGAACCAAGCTACCCAGGGTTAAGCATGGCAATCATTTTTTAAGACCTATTCTGAGCCCTATTCTGAGTTAGTGGCCTTATTACCAGTGGCAGATATACATGTGTCCCTAATAATAATCCACTTTCCAACATATATATATTGTAATTGTAGTTCGTCATATAAAAATGCATTCCATTTTGGAACTTTCATGTGGCAATGACCTAAAACAAGTAAAATCATGAATACTTTGATGTTGTCTTTCTCATTATTTTCTCAATAGTATAAAGCATGTTTCTAAGTGGATTTTTTGTATTGATCTAGTTAGCGCAGAACAACATGCCCGCAGAATAAAGACGGCAGAAGATTATGCGCTGGAAAACAAAGATTTCATGGTTCAAGAAGTGCGTTGGCAAAAGATGTTAATTTGCAGGTTTTGCAGAGGGGCTATCCCAATAGTAACAGGGAAAACTGCAAGACGAATCGCTGAACATCTTGGGCCATATGTATCAAGCTAAATCGGAGTCGCAAACGCCGAAATTCGCAGAATTTCTGCGTTTGCGAATGCAAATTAGCAAAATGGCATGTATGTAGGAAAATATCGTGCTAAAGAAGGAATCGCTAAAAATGCGATTCCTAAAATTGCGAGAATGACACATTTTGCTGCGATTACCTATTTTTGCCAATTCGCATTGTGCAAAAATCGCAAACGGGAAATTGCAAAAAAATCGCAATGAAATGTATGAAAAAATCGCAATTAGCGATTTTTGGAATTTCGCAAAATACAGAATCGCAATTACCACCAAGTGGGAGCAGGTGGTAACCAGGTGCAGACTATATAAGGAGTACCAGAATGCAACAGACCCTTTCCAACATTGGCGGGGCTTTACTTGATAGCCAGGAGGATGCGTCTCAGAGCTGCTGCGCAGAGGAGGAGACGCCAGGAGAGGATATTCCGTGCGCGCATCACCATCTACCAGCTCACTGAGGAGGACATCTACACCCACTACAGACTGGAGGAAGACAGTATACTAGATTTAATTGAAGAACTCAGACCCTATCTTGAACACCCCACACGCAGGACACAAGCCATCCCCACTCACATCCAGGCCCTGTGTTCACTACACCTGCTGGCTTCAGGTAGTTTTCATGTTGCGATAGCCTCAGCAGGAGGGGTGTCACAAAGTGCCCTTTCGCGCTTTTTCCATGCGTTCCTCGATGCCATGGCACAGAGGATGCAACACCACATTTACTTCCCCAGCACCCCACAGGAACTAGCCCAGACCAAGCAGGACTTTTACCAAATTGCCCAATTCCCCCACGTCATAGGATGCATAGATGGGACACATGTTGCAATACCCCCCCCCCAAACAATGAGTACGTTTTCAGGAACCAGAAATGCTACCATTCACTAAACATTCAGGTGGTGAGTGATGCCAAAAACATAATCACTGACATAGTAGCAAAGTATCCAGGCAGCACACATGACGCTTTCATCTTCCGTCACAGTGGGCTATACCGTAGGCTCTCAAGAGGTGATTTTGGCGAGGGATACCTACTAGGTAAATGCATTTAAACATAGGGCACATTTCTACTGACTACCATGTGCAGTTCAGTGACTAACCATTGACATTTCAACCCACAGGTGACAGTGCTTATGCAGTCCGGGATTTCATCATGACACCCTACCTGAATCCTGCTAATGCTGGGGAGCGGCGATATAACCGAGCACACATTTCTACAAGAGGCACCATTGAACGCACATTTGGGATACTGAAGAGCAGATTCCGATGCATAAATAAAAGTGGAGGTACACTCCAATACAGCCCACAAACATGTTGCAAGATAATGTGCCATGCTGCACAACATCGCCACCAGGAAAGGCACACCAGTGGAGTTGAGTGAATCTGAATCCTCTGACATGGAGGGGCCTGGACCTGGACGCATGGCAGCTGGTGAAGCTGGTGCTGCAGCTGGGCGCCAGAGGCGTGATGAGATTAAGCGCAACTACTTCTAGGTAAGAAATAATGGCACAATGACCAATCTTATGTGTGTGACTGTGTTTTAATTCTTTAATTGCAGGAGAAACAATGTCACACGTCCTTCATGCCAACTAGTCACACTCCTATTATCACGCACATGTTTTTCTCACAGTGCTACAATTAATCAGGAGTGATTGCAAAGTCAAGTCTGTAGTTGACCTCTCCCAATGCTTTCACAATGAACCCCCCATATGCGGCGCAGCCTAGCTAAGGCCCCTGCTGCTTATTGAAACGCGTAATCCTAATTGTACGTAGCAGGCCTATTGTTCCTGCCACTACGGCGCCTCTCCATGATGGGTGGTGGGGGGATGCTGCTCCGCACAGACTGTGCGTCCTCTTCACTGGGAGTTAGTACTCCAGGGCCTGTAGTACGGACTGCCCGTAGCTCGTCAAGAGCAGATGTTGCCTGCACAACTGCTGTAGCGATGTCCTGGATGCCATGGGCAAACTCCCGCTGCATTACAATGCTGCGCCTGGTCTGGCAGAGGCCAAGCGGTTGATGGCCCGTGTATATCACTCCAGCTCTCGGCGCCTAGCAGCACGTTCTGCGCGCAGCTCACCACAAAGCGCATGCATGGCATCCCTCAGTTCACCTTGTATTCCCCTGAGCCCTGCCCTCACATCTCGTTGTAATGACTTAATGTTTTTCGCTTGCAGGCGCTGCACCTGCAACATATTCAATTCCAGGCCGGCAAACACAGATTCATCACCCTGATCTCCAAAACTGTTGGTCGTGCGATGTCTGCGCCTGGCTGTGCCTGTGGGACTTGGCTGTCTTGTGGTCGGGACTCTTGCTGTGGCTGAGTGCAAATTTCCATTGCTGTCCTCTACCTCGTCCTCCATTGGTGGTAGTGGTCTAACTATGTGGCTCCTCTGTTTTTTGAGAGGATTGACAGGGCTTGCCTCCCCATCTGTTTCTTGCTCCTGCCTTGCGTCTCCAAAGTCTGGACGTTCGGTCACTGTTCCACTGCCTGTAGGCTGTATCGTAGATGGTGCTGTGGACAGAACAGCACACATTTATTACCTGTACTCATTTGCAATGCGAAAATAAAATATTTCACCATTTGGGATTACATTACTTTTTTATTTCCCTTTCCTGACCTGCACATGCAATATTTGACTAGGGTGGCTGATAAACACAACTTTGAATTTCATGTGACTACATCTCCCAAGATGCATTACTGTGTCTGCCTGTGTACCTGCTCTGGCCTGAGATTAGTTTTCCCTGACCAAGTGGAGTGGTGTGGCTCACTGGTTAGAGGCGGCAGACCCGGAAGCAGAGAATGGCCCGGGACCAGGGTTCAATTCCCGACGCGGCTGGGTCGTGGACCAGGGTCAGCGGACTCGATAATTCTCGCCTCGGTGCCTACTCGGTCAGAATGGCATCGGAAAAGAAAGAGAGACAGGGATAGCCGCCCCGCGCTGTACGTAGCGAGTTGAGAATGAAGAAGACCCTCAGAAAAGACTTCCGAGACGCTGGGACGCCATTACTCTGTTTTAAAGGGCCACTACATATATGAATTTCTATAGGAAAGCCCGAGGATTCCGATTAGATACGGATTATTACACTAGCCCAAGTCCTGATGAGGCCCAAAATTAGTGGGCTGAAACGCGTCGACACCTTTGTTTGAGAGAAGACCCCAGCCAAAATACTGAAAATTATAAATGAAACAATTGGTTTCACAAAGAGTAAAAAGGACATTGAACGGATCTAAAAATTAATATGATCTGATACACTCTTTGTAAATAGGACTGGAGGTGCTTACTATCCAAGGAATGCTGAGGCTGTATACTAGGAGCTAGCATCCTATGTAAAAAATTGGGCTATCAGAATATACCGCAACACCAATTTATTATTGTTTATATGTATTGTATATGTATATATGTAAAAAGTGATGTGTGTATATGTATATATTTGTTTGTCTAAATGTGTCAAAAATAGACCAAATGAATAAGAAATTTGATTCAATTAAATTGAAATCAAACACATATAAAAAAATCATTTGCTGTTCTCTATATAGGGTTGGGTTACATGAGGAAATGAAATATAAAATTTGATTTATCCAAATACATTAAATTGGGTATAGGATGCGATAATTAAATGATCTCATCCAAGAAATAACATTACGCTAGCAGAGTCCTAGGCATCATTTTGCTTTATAATAGTATTGATCTACCCAGATGCCTTTGGTTTACCGGGTTTCCCCTGTTTTTTGAAGAAATCACTGGTTAGAGGCGGCAGACCCGGAAGCAGAGAATGGCCCGGGACCAGGGTTCAATTCCCGACGCGGCTGGGTCGTGGACCAGGGTCAGCGGACTCGATAATTCTCGCCTCGGTGCCTACTCTAACCAGGGATCACACTCGGCAACTCTGGGCATTAGCTTGCCTCATCTCTACAATGGCCCCCCACATTCGCTGGGGATGCCTGGTTTCACCTTGGAGATACTCAGTAGGGACCATCTCACAGGGATAGCAAGGACGGGTTCCCCAGCGGTCAACTGCGCCACGACGCCTCAGGGCAGCAGTGCGCTTTACAAGACACATACATTACATTACAAAGGTCGCTTCTGGGGGTGTTAGGGGTGTGATGGCATGCTTCTTACCTGGTCTAGATGCTGGTTGATCTGAGCTGTCTAGGTCAGCCACGCCCGTCATGCTTTCTGGTAGCAGGGTACCCTCCACAAGTTCCTCCAGAGGTGCGGAGTCCGGCACAGTTGAGGTTTCTCCACCGGTGTTCCATGACTGCTTCAGCCTGGCAGCTAGCTTCTCTTTGGAGCGCTGGCGCAGGTCGTACCAGCGCTTTCGTAGTACATCCACACTCCGGTGTGTCATTCCCAGCGCGTTCACTTTTCCCTGTATGTGAGCCCAAATGCGCCTTTTACGGGTCTCTGGCACCTTCAGGTAATTCTTGCCAAACAGTAAATCATGATTTGGCACCATCTCCTGGATCAATGTCTCCAGATCAGCCTCTGAGAATTTTAGAGTTTTTTTTCTAGCACATTCTCCCTCCTGCAGGCATGGGCATGTTTCCACTTTCAGCCATGGTTAATCAGTAGCACTGTTCACTCTTCCTCACTGTGACTCTAACTCAGCAACTCTGGTGCAGCATGGGTAGTCAGTCACTTCCTGGTAGTGATGCACCAGAGTTTCCGATTGGCTGATTAGCGAAATTTGCAAATTTGCAATTTTTTCCGTTAAGGAATAGCAAATTTATCGCAGATAAATAGCAATTTTTACCGAATCGCTATTTATTTGCGATTTGTTTCATACATACCGATTTGCGATTCTGAATCTGCGATTCGGTAAAAATCGCTAATTCAGAATCGCAAATTGTTACCTTGATACATATGGCCCCTTGTCACCGGGACCCACTTGAAATTGAAAGCGCCAACTAATAGTGACAGCCTATGCCAGATGTCACTTGCTGAGGCAATGACACGCTTCAAAAGAAGACGTGAGGAAGAAAAGGATGTGGTCCACAAATGTGTACGTACCCTAGTGCAATCTGGACCAAGTCTGCACCAAGCCGAAGGACTGATTGGGAATCTGTTCTGCAAGCATGTATCAGCGTGCAAAATATTACCAAAAGCAACACAAATGTATGGCAAAAACCTACCAGAGGTGTTTCTTGCAGATATTGGACATATTTTAGAGTTACTCCAAGGTGATGTACAGATATCTGTTATCATTGATGAAACTCCAGAGATGCGTGGCGATCCAGCAGTGGCAGTGCTAATCACATTGTGCGATGCAAAAAATGGATGGTTCAGAAGTACCATCAAGGCAGATCTGGATGTACTGGAAACATGCAAAGCAGTGTCACTTGGAATGTTGCTGCAAAAAGTTCTTACCAAGTTTAACAAAGATGGGAGTGATATTGTTTGATTTGCAGTGATTCAGTTACGTATATGAAAACGTTGTGTGATGACCTGTCAAAAGCAATACCTGAACTGAAGTGTTTCCCTGTAAGAGATCCTTGCCACTAGCTAGATGGTATGCTGAAACCATATTTACAATCTTCAGAGTTAATAAAGAATGCTTTAGATTTGTAGTCCATTCTGGTGCACTGTTTCGTTATGCACGGAAACTAAAATGCAAATATTTCTCGCTTTGTGTGGCAGCAAAGAAAGAGTCCTTCCTACTGAGTCATTTAGCCAGTTTTTCTCAGTATTAGAGGCTGTGAATGCTATATTATCGATGTTGTAATGTTTACAGAATGTTTGCTTAGTGATGATGCCAAAGGCAAAAAATATGTGGATCTTTAGACGCATATTGATAGTGATGTGAAAAAAAGTACACTCTACTGCATTCTTATATTTTTACAGTAGAACATGACTGCTGTAGTGGACATAATCAAACAACTAGAGTCTGAAAACACCCTTGTCTATCGGGTGTTCAGCATAATTGGTATAGATGTGAAACATCTCCTTGAGAGTAGGCAGAGCAACACTTTAAGTGACTTTGGCACTGCAACATGTTCCCTGTTAGAATGCTTGCCACTTGGTAAGCAAAGAAATGTTGAGGAGCGATTCAGGAATTTTATTTTACAATGCATGAGAAATGGCTAGCAAAAATGCATAAAAAATGTCCCTTTACCAACCATGGTGTTTGAAGTCAATGAAGTCTCACTGTGGTACTGTGCGCAAGTGCTAGTTTCCTTCCATAAAGGGGAATTTTCTCCAGACTTTGAAAAGTACTGCTTCATTTTCGACTGCTTTAATTACTCTGAGGGCATATGCACCTCAGTTCAACACATATGTTGCAGAACCTACCCCAGAGAATCTCAACCTTCAGGTGTACCGGTATTGCCATGGAAAGCTACGTCAGTGGCCAGAGTTGGCAAATTATGTAATGGCTGTTTTGGGGTTGCCTGTCTCAAGTGCCAAAGTCTAGAGGGCCTTTTCACCAAAAAAAATGTACATGGGAAGGAAAGAGAGAGCGTGCATTACCAAGACTCACTGAAGAAATATTGTTTGGTGTACTACAATTAGTTTGATTTGTATAAATGTATTTGGACCTCATATACACTGTACATACACTGTCTATATACCATGCATCAGTGCAGAAAGCAAGCAAAAATAAAAGCAAAGTGTTCCATAAACACCAGTAAAACACTGTTTCTGCTGCGAAAATGAGTAACCAATGAAAAGCACTGTTTTAAAAAGTATTGAAATCCCTGGAAAAAAAACCATCAGAATTTACCAAAAAAACTGAAACTGAAAACAGGAAAGCCTGTGCATGCCCTAGCCAACCAGAAACCCCAGTTCTAACAGATCACATTAAACTCTTGACTTCAACCGCATTTTTAAGTCAAGAGGTTGACAGTTATGTATAGCAGCATACAGACTGTATCAGAATATAAGGTGAGGTAATGGAAGTAGAGTGTGGTAATGAGGAAGAGAATGTGAACATAGAATAGTACCCAGTGAGAGAGGAGAGTCTTTGAAAAATGTTCAGGTAATAGGAGCCTTCTTGCTGATGAAGAGAACAGGTTTTAAATGTTGGATGTGGTCACTGAGCAAAGATTTAAACAGCTCCTTTGTCTCCCTGTTTTCTTTTGAGCACAGTGTTGTTTGTGACAGTGCTGAAGAGCAGAGAGGGTTAAACGAGGGTTAAGGAGATGGCCTCTCTGTGCGTGCAGTGCTATTCAGTAAGACCTCCATCTCTCTTGGAATTCAGTGCGATCTGCATTGATCTGTGCAAACAGTACCATTTACAGAATTTTGCAAGTTAAATAAATAAATCCGTATTTGTAAAACGCAAACTACTCACCCTTACGGGTCTCAAGGTGCTGGGGGCTGTTGTGGCCATTAAGTGAGCTATTGCCCAGAGTCACACGGTGCTGAACCGATCTGCTGCCGGAGAAGGCGATCAAACCGTGAGCCCTGTGCTCCGAAGTCAGCTGCCCTGGTCGCTGTACCACACCTCTCCGATTTGCAGGGTTTACAGGGTATTAGGTGGGATAAAAAAGTGGGAAAATATCTACAAGAGGAGTGGCCTAAGAAGCTGAACTTGGAATTCTTTCCAGGAGCCGTGGGCCTATATAAATAAGGTGCTGTTTAAAACAGATAAACTAAATTCTCATTCCATGCCACTGAATCAGTATTTTGGTGATTCTCTGTGAGCTTTCTGTAATTGCATCGAGACATATCTGAACATAATCTTACTATCCAGACCTATTGGATTTGAAAATGCTCTTAAGAAGGATCAGATACATGAGTAACAACATAAATTTTGTTATGAATAACTAGAGTTGAAAATATTACAATTCTGAAGATAGTGATTTAAACACTACTAAGGTCTGTGGAAGGGGTAGTGGTTTGTGAAGTGTCTCAATCATAGTGCTGATATGGGCAACCCTCCCCAGCAACATTGGTAAATGACTACTTAGCCAATAAAGAATGAAATACCTCAGGCAACACATTGTTTGGTGAAAAATATTTTTGCTGCAGGTATATTTCAGTAAATGAAATATGCCAAATGGTGTGTTAGGCGATCCAGGGGCAGGCAGCCTTGAGTAACCTAAGCTACCCACCTGCATGATGAGCCAAACAGCACCATGAAGCAACCCATTCGGTGCTCCGATTCCAGTTGGGGAGTTTTCCTCCCTTACAGACTGTGAACTACCAGTACAGAAGGAGATCTCATGTCTTTGGAGAGCGGAGCATTACCAGGCAAGCATCCAGTTGCTCAGACTTGCAACCGCCCAAGGGACTAACGGTGCGCTTTTGCTTACATCCTGGGGTCCTGCTGTAAAGACTCCTAGGTTTTGGCATAGAGCATCCTGCTGTGCTCCCCTGCTGTGCATCCTTACATTCTAAAATGACCTCCAGATCACCCTGTAACTTCACCTGCAACACAAATAAACAATTAATCAAGTTCAACACAGGAAATAATCACTGCCAGCACACTGGGTACGAGATAGGGTGGGTGCCAGTGTGTCCATTAGTGAAACGGGGGCTGGTATAAATATTTTGTTCCCATCCCCCCTACGCCGGAAGTGATACGGAGAGCCTGCCAGATGCATAGGCGTCCTCCTGGTGGTCCCATCAAGTGGACTGAAAGGGAAGTGTGCCCCTTTTAGGAACGCGCACTGCATGTGCTGCGGGCATCCGCATTCCTGTTCTTCACACCAATTTCCTCTGCACTCTCTCACTCTGTTAGACACTTACGCCCTTCTCTCCCACAATCTTTCTGAAATCTTTCCTCTGCATTTCTCACACCTCATCTTTTTCCTCTTCAGAATTCTGTTTTCACTCTCTTCTGCGCGTACTTGACTCCATCTCCTTCACCACGCCGATACCCATTTTCTGTTAGTACTGCATTTTCTTATAGTTTCACCCATTCAAAATGTGTACACTTGCACATAGAATCACAATTACAAAGGCACATGTGATTGGTGCTCTTGGCGCTCTGCAAAGAGGCCAAGAATGGGATAAGAATGTGTTCTAAACACTTTTATTGACCACTACAAGACTAATATGCTGCATGAAAAAAAATACAGAAACAAAACTACCGCTAAAAAGCGGACACTCCTAGGCCACAGCGCCAAGCACTAAATGGAGTTAGCCGGGCAGGAGCGGGAGGGGCGGAAGTTGCAGGAGGTAGGGGGCAGGAGGGGGGGGAGGACACAGGGGAATTTAAAATAAAAAAGATTAAATAAAAATGTACCTTCTCGCCGCTTCCTCGTTTCCATAGTCCTCCCTCGCTCTGCCTTACCAGAAGCACACTCAGGCGACCAGACAGCCAATCACAACGCTGCGGTCTGAGCTCCGTGTTTCGGCGCTCAGACGCTGACTGGGGCCCTGGGCATGTTCTCCACGTAGGCTGTAATGCAGCCTGCATGGTGAACATGTGAAGTGCGCAAGACTGTTTTCGACAGCACACTTTAGGAGGGTGTGGTGACTGGTGTTACACAAGGGGCAGGGAATACCTATGCCTCAAGTGGGGCCTTATCACACTGTAAAGATTTACACAGAGGCTGACTGATCATCTGGGCCGAAGACCACGAGCGGTCTCGCGATCGTTTATTTATACCCTCGGCGAGCCCGCTCTCGGGGTGTGTGCGTGCGTGTATGCCTGTGTGGACGGGCCAGGTGGCTCATCAGTACATCCCTCCAAACTCACAGATGCATAGTCCAATCTATGGGGATCCTTGGGCTTTGCCCAAACCCCAGGCATAGTCTTTTAGTCTTTGGCTGGGATTCGGATTAGGTCGTAGACTGTATCTCTCCCTCCGAGGATTTTCGCTGGTTTCCATCTCTTCTGATCGTCCCGTCGGGTCTCTGGGCCCTCCAGGTGTGTTCTCTTGGCTGGCTGTTGTTTCCGGTTCGAGCCTTAGTGAGGATATTCCTTCTCTGCGTTGACATGGCTGTGTCTCGGTGCATGCAGGATTCTCATTGTCACACTCCGCGTTTTCAGACGGTTGTCCGGCGGCTTCCCACTCTCTTGAGACTCGTTTGAACCATGACGCATTCCGTGTGACGGCTCTCACGCCTCTGGCTGCTGATACCATGGTGCCTTGGATGTTGACAATTTCCCACACCTCTGGTTCTTACACGGTGCGATACTTCCAGTTGGGGTATCTGTCTTTGAGGACCAATCTGTCACCAACTACCAGGGACATGGGCCGAGCCCTTCGAGCCCAACTGGCTCTATTATTGGTGAGTTGTCTTACGTTCTGGGTGGCGTTCTGATCCAGCTCTGGCGGATGCCTGGAGGGGCCTGCTGGCACGCAGTCTCTCTGGATTTTCTGAAATAGCAGATGGGCTGAGGCGCATCTGGTAGTGCAATGGGGTGTCTGTTGGTAGGCAGCCAGGAATTGAGATAGGCATTCCTCTGCTTCTTCTCCCTTTTTGACTCCGATCCGAAGGGCCCGATTTAGCGTGCGCATAAATCTCTTGACCTCTCCATTCGCCTGCGGCCATTGTGGCGTGATTTTCCGGTGGCAAATACCCCTTGCCGCTAGATAGGTCGGAAAGTCTTTGCCTTGAAATGGCGGACCGTTGTCCGATCGTATCTCCTCGGGTAGGCCCATCATCGCAAAAGTCCGATCTAACACCAGCTTGACGTGCATGAAAGCTGTGGAGGCCACCACTTCCACTACTGGGAAGCGTGAATGAGAGTCTATGAGCACGAGCGTGTTCCTCCCATCGGGGAATGACCCGAAATCAATGCTCAGCTTCGACCATGGCTCTGGGCACGGATCCTCTGTGATCACCGGGTGTGGCGCTGGATCCTGGCTCGTGATGGTGCACGAGTGACAGTTGCGCACCTCTTCCTCCACCGCTAGGTCCATTCCAGGGAACCACACCTTGCTGCATAGCCCTGCCTTGATTTTTGACGCTCCTTGATGCCCTTGATGCACGAGTCGCACTACCTCCTTCTGCAGGCTTGTGAGGATCACAATGGCCGTGCCTCACAGTATCACTCCATGGGGGCCTTCTCTGAGTTCACTCTGGGCTCTCCAGACCTGTTGTCTGAATGCTTGTTCTGCTGCAATGAGGGCACTGACACCATCTAGGAAACGTTTCCAGCTTCGGTCGACCAGCCTGGCTTTCACTCTGCTGAGGCCCTCATCCTCCTCCGTGGCTCTCCCAATGTCCTCCAGCGTAAGGGCAACGGGGCATGCCTCCTGTAATATCATCCGTATGAACTCCTTGACTTCGTCTGTATCTTCCTGTACCAGAGTGGGGGTAGTGGTGTTCGGGTGGCGTGACAGGAAATCTGCCGTGTTGTCAGCACGTGGTCGAAAGATAACGTCAAAGCGATATGTCTGCAGTTGGACGGCCCACCGCTCTATCCGCTGAGGAGCGAGTCTGGCGGTTCCTGCAAATAGTGGCACCAACGGCTTGTGGTCCGTGACTACCCGGAACTCGTGACCATACAGGTACAAGTGAAAGTGTTGGCACACCCACTTGATTGCTAGGGCCTCGCGTTCAATCTGCACATAGCGCATCTCCGTGGCGGTCAACGTTCGGCTGGCATAAGTGGTGGGTACCCACTCCCGGGCCTCCGTCTCTTGCATGAGAACAGCCCCAGTCCGACTGGGCTTGCATCCACAACGACCTCCGTGCGCCTGTTGGGGCGGAAGTAAGCCATGACTCTGTCGTCTATAAGCGCATCCTTGACTGCTGTGAACGCGTTGTCCTCCTTCGCTGACCACGCCCATGACTGTCTAGCTTTGGTCAGGACCCGTAGAGGCTCGGAAAGGGATGCCAGGTTGGGGATGAAGCGGCCACAGTATGTGGCCATCCCGAAGAAGCTTCTAACCTCTGTCGCAGACGTGGGTCTTGGCACCGAGCGGATTGCTTCTGCTTTTTTCGGGTCGACGCACAGCCCCTCTCTAGAGGAAATGTAGCCAAAGAAGTCCTGCGATTCTTGGTAGAAGGAGCATTTGGCTCTGTGCAGCTTGAGGCCGTGGTCCGCCAGGCGCTGTAGCGTGGCTCTAAGGTGGATGTGATGCTCCTCGAGTGTTTTGGGGAAAACTAGAATGCCATCACTCAGATTTATAACCCCTGACACTCCAGAGAGTGTCTCTTTTATGGCGTTCTGAAAAACCTCAGCGGCAGAGGAAACACCAAAACTCAATTGTTTGTACTGCCAAAGTGTGTCGAGAATGTAGTGATGTTGCGACTGTCTGGATAGAGCTCCAGTTGGTGGTATCCCGCGTTGAGATCCAACATCGTGAACCAGGGGGCGTCCATCGTGGGTGTCAGGTGTTGCTCCCTTTTTACCGCTTTGTTCAGAAGGCGCATGTCCACACATAAACGAATGGCGGCGGGCTGTTTCAGTTTCGGGGCAATCACAAGGGGCGAAACCCAGAGTATCGAGCCTGACACCTTTTCAATGACTCCAAGTTCTTTAAGTTTCCAAAGCTCTTATTCTACCTGCGGCCGCAGGTGGAACGGCACCCTCCTGTGTCTCAACGCCGTCGGCCGGACCGTATGGTCCACGTGCAACTTGAAGGTTTTGCCTTTGAGGCAGCCAAGGCTTTGGAAGAGCGCGGGAAAGTCTTTCAGCATCTGTCAGGATCCGCTCGTCATCTCGCCAAAAAGGGTGTTCAAAAAGAATTTACAAACTAAGGCATCCTTGCTGGAAGACCTCATTACGAGTTTTAGTGGCAGCGTTGCGGCGATTCGCCATCTTGGGAATGCGGAAGTAATTCCGTTTCCCGATTGGCAGTCAGCCTTGCAGTTGTTTCTAGAGCGTCTGTACTTCGCGCATACGCGCAATTCGTGCTGCGCACTTCAACTGAAAAATTCACCGGAGAAGAGAGCTACCTCACGCTCTCTCACTGAAATAGTTCTATTTGACAAGGTTTTCCAAGACAAGGCTTCAGAACAGATATTAAAAGGAAAGTAACTGTGAAATGTTATTTCAGAATTTAAGTAGCGCTTCTTAACAAACATTTTTTCCCTCAGTAT
The DNA here is from genome assembly GCF_964263255.1 of Lissotriton vulgaris. Taxonomy (NCBI): domain Eukaryota; kingdom Metazoa; phylum Chordata; class Amphibia; order Caudata; family Salamandridae; genus Lissotriton; species Lissotriton vulgaris. Next base: position 1,765,548,384 of record NC_141685.1, on the reverse strand, counting down.
ACTTCGTGACCAGAAGTGCGTCGACGCCGGAGTCTGGAGAAGTTGTGGTGAGGAGGAGTCAGAGTTGGGAAGACTTTATTCAAGAGAAGTTCCCTCAAAGACATTCAAGTAAGCGTAATAGTTGGGTTTACAAGAAAAGTCTCAGGCTATGAACCAGGCGGAAGAGCATATTGCGCCTAGAGCCTATCAGAGACTATTACTGAAGAGAAGTAATTTGTAAAGACTTTTTGGTGCTTCTGAGTATTCAAAGACTTTTAAAGACTGTAGCATCTGAGAATTTATCTTCGAGGGAGTCCAGGAAACTTCGAGAGAGAGAGAGAGAGTGCACAGTTTTGAGTTAAAGACTTTTGAGTTTCGCAGTCCAGAGAGTGTCAGGAGCAATTTTTTCTGTTAAAGGTTTCCAAAGAACTTGTATTGTATTATATTGTCCAAAGAACTCAAAGGGTTCTTCCAGTTAATCAGATATAACACTTCCAGACAAGACACTAAGGATAGTGGCTAGCTTCCCAGCCTGTAACGGTAAGACTCAGAGTTCAGGGAAAGAATAAAATAGGGTTGTAGTAAAACGTTTAGTAGGGAGGTTAGAAATCTGTCTTTTCCCTTTCAGAGAGTTCACCAGAAAGACTCCCGAGGCAGACCCATTGAGGAAGCAGTCTCTCTTGTTTTGTATGTCCACTTCCCCTTTCCCCCCCGGGTTAGGACTATGGACTGCATTACTAAAAGGTAGTTCCTGGCCTTGGCTTGAGGGGGTCTGGGGTAAGAGCTTCTGTTCCTGAGGGGGCCGAACCAGCGTATCCTTTTGACAGCATCTCCTCCGCGTGCAGCTCGTGCACTTGGTTCGGGAAGAAAACTAGCTGGAGATCCTCTACCATGTGGCAGCTGAGCAGAGTTTCTCATTTTCCTCCCGTCATGTGGAATTTTGTCTTCACCTCCTGGCCGTTGCTGGCCACCATCACCTCCATTACCCCTCGTAGCGGGAGCGGGTCATCGCTGTCGTAGGTGTAGATCTTGGCCTTGGACGGCTGAGGGGCGGGCGCGGAGAGAGTTTATCATACTGGACGCTTTCCATCACATTGACCGAAGCGCGCGTATCAATCAGGGCCTGTACCTGAGAACCTGCGATGGTTATGTCACACATGGGTGGCGGTCGCCTCCTGGAGCCTTCCCTGACGACGAACGACACAAAGAATACGTCGTCATCATCGTCATCCAGGTTGAACGCCGAACGCGACATGTCACTGCAGGAGCCTGGGTCTTCGAGTGTCAGCTGGCGCACACCTTGTGTCGGCCCTCTGGCACCAGGGGTGGGGCGACGACCACCGCTGCTGCGGCAGACCTTTGCGAAGTGGTTGAGTTTGCTGCAGTTCGAGCATTTCTTGCCTTTTGCATAACACTTTCCTCAGGTCGGGTGGTCCATTCCGCAGTTGCCACACGTGGCGTTCTGTGTGGCCTTCATGCCACCTCTCAGTGGCTGTGGCCGTAGGCGAATCCCATCGAGATGCTCCTCTTTGATTGGTGGTGTGCGGGCCACCGCCCGGGACGGTTCAGGACGGCCTCCATCTCGTCCGCGCGTGCATTGGACAGTTTGTGAGACCTGGCAAATACGAGGATTTCATCGAGCGATATACAGGGTTGTCTGAGTATGAGGCGCCTGAGTTGAACAGATCAGCAGCCTTGAATGAGCTGTGCACGAATCTCTATTCTCTGGTCGGGCAGTTCACAGGCCGTCGCAAGTTTCCGGAGCTGGGCATAGTAGGCATCGGCGGTTTCGGCCTCTCCTTGATGCTCTTGACGCAACTTGAACCACTCATAGTCGGGGTTGATTTGCGGGTCAAAATGGCGATTCAGTGCATTGACCGCACCGATGTAGTCATCATCATTGCCTCTGTCCGGTAGTGTCTCAAAAAGCTTGTAAAGTTCAGCTCCGCCATAGCACATCAGTAGGGACCGTTTCACTTTTCCATCCATTTCCCTGATGCCGACAAAGTAGTGGTCAAGGCGACCGATCCATGAGCGCCATCGTGCCGCTGCGGTGGAAGGGTCGGAGAGTTCGCTGAATGGCGGGAGCGGGGCAGCGATTTCGTGGCCAGGGGGGCTGTCGCGTTGAACGCGGCATGGCCAGGAGAGTTGGCAACGATCTGTTAGGGCGTGGCATTCTGGAGCACTGCTGGCTGGTGAGCTGACGCTGTTGACGATGCGGCACCCCCAGTGGTGGCAGACGTGTTCATTGTGCGAGCTGTCCGGACGCGTGGCCCAGCAGGGACCCTTGGTGCATGGACGCCTCTGCGTTACCGCCTTTCTTCCTTCCACAGGCCTGCGCAGGCTGGGCTGGCGCGCCGTGACACTGGTGCGGTGGACAGGGCCTGGCGAGCACGACCACACGTTGCACGCAGTCTCCGGGCGTGGTGCCTGGGCAGGGGACGTCCTTGACCCTGCAGTTCTGCTGGAGGCCTGGATGCTAGTGCAGGGGCTCGGCTTAGCTGTGGTGTGCTGTCCCCTCCTCTCCGACGTTGTACCCAAGTTACCTCTGCATCCGCAGAAGGAGAGCGTGGTGGTGTGGCTGTGTGGGCAGCAGCATTGTGTCCCTGCGGGTGTTGGCGCTGGGCACTGGCAAAGCCACTCGCGTGGTGTGGGGAGGCAGCAGCTGAGGCACACACGCGTCAAATGGAGGCATCGCGGGGCTGAACCAGTCCCCCCGAGCGAGGCAGCGGGCAGCGCGCACGTGGGCGCAGGCACTCACATGAGCAGCCAGGAAGCAGAGGCGGGCCCTGTAGGCCGCGCGTGATGCAGCGCCTAAGCCGGGGAAAGCCTGGAAGCAAACGCGGCCGATGCCTCCCCTGCGAAAGGTCTCACCTGGGCGCCGGGTCAGGCACAGTGGTAACGCCAAAGTAGACGGGCCCAGGGCAGTCTCCGTAACGGCAGATGACACCGGCTGGAGCAACTGGATTGCGGGGTGGGCACCCGCGACGGTCAATCGGCCGCGCCGGCTCAAACGCACAGAGCATGAGCGCCGCGGACACAGGGCAGGCACGCCGGTACGTGTCCGCGGGGGCGAGGCGTGGGGAGACCCGCCTCGTCGCCAATGTGGTGACTGGTGTTACACAAGGGGCAGGGAATACCTATGCCGCAAAGTGGGGCCTTATCACACTGTAAAGATTTACACAGAGGCTGACTGCTCATCTGGGCCAAAGACCACGAGCGGTCTCGCGCTCATTTATTTATACCCTCGGGGTGTGTGCGTGCGTGTATGCGTGTGTGGACGGGCCGGGTGGCTCCGTCAGTACAGAGGGTACCACCACTCCTCCCCTGCCCCTGACCCCTAAAGCAAAGCAGACGGAAGTAGGAGTACGAGCAGCCGCCAGTCCTAGGGAATGTAAGATTAGTTATAATATATGTAATGTGCACAGGAACTACATCCCTGACCCTGATTACCTTAATGTGGTTTCCTGTCATTGCTCAGAAATTGATTGGCTTGTTTTTCCTGTAAAGCTAGCTACATGAATATAGGACCCGGTAAAGAACGGAGGGACCCTCTACTTAAAGCTCAGCACGTCTAACGTTCAGTAACTTTCGCATAGATTTTGTACACGCAGGAACGACTTTTCTTGTGTTGATTTCAGTAATGAGTGATATTCAAAGAGACATGTCCAGTCTGTTTGTCAAACAAAATCAAGGGAACAGATAATGTACTCTTTTATCTAACTTTTAATGTTTTACATCCTACACATTTCATAAAATGACAATGTCCCTTCCTTATTAGTATTATTTAATTCCGTTACTGTATATCTCCATTCAAGAAACACAACATTGCTGGCTCAGTGAGCGAAAAACTTGTGGAATATTAGCTGTTATCTTAGTGACAAAATGTAAACATTGCACTTCGAACTGTATTCTGTTAGCAAAAGAGGTCCCAATCTCCCTCTCTCGAGTCAGGTGCGAGGTTATCTAGTCCTTGTGTGTTTTTAGGTCGAGGACCGTAGGCTGCGCTTGCGCAGTTCGGTCCGAAGATTTAATGTTTTTAGGTTAGGGGGCTTGAACCCGCCCCTCTTCTCCATTGGCTGGCCTCGTAAATGCTGGCCAGCCATTGGAGGAGAGGGGCGTCACTCCCTTTAAGCCCCGTCTTTTTCGGATTCAGGTGCGTGTTTTTTAGGTTCTTTCTATCTCTGACGTCATTAAGCATGGGCGGAAAATCCGTTCAGCTCGCGGATTTCGCAGATTTTCGGTAAATTCGCAATCCGCGAGATTCGCGAATTTACCGCAAAATCCGCGAACGGAACGGATTGGGTCAAAAGTTCAAGCTGTCTTTTGTAACTCTTTTAGAATGGCGCCGGCAAGCTGCCAGAGCCATTCTAAAAATAGTTACAAAAGTCAGCTTCAACAGGAAGCTCTAATAGATAAAGTAAAGCAGGTGCTGCTCAAATTCAGATACACAATCATTAATCCCCCCAAACTTGGGGTGATTAATGATTGTGTAGCTTAATTTGACCTTCAACTGGAGCACCTGCTTTACTTTATCTATTAGTGCTTCCTGTTGAAGCTATTTCTAGCTATTTTAGAATGGTGCTGGCAGCTTGCCGGCGCCATTCTAAGTGCGGCTGAGGGCAGAAGGGCACAAAAGTGGGACAGAGGGCAGAAGGGGACAAAAACATGAGTGGGGCAGAAGGGCACAGAAACGAGTGGTACAGAGGGCAGATGGGCATAAAAAACGAGAGGGTGGCAGTGTTTAAGCAGGCAAACCCCCCCCACCCGCGAAATTGCAATGCGCCTTGCGAACACCGCGAACACGCAAAGCACCTCGCGAACACCCGCGAACACGCAAAAATAAAAAAATCCGCGAATTCGCGAATTTTGCGGATTGCCAATTCGCAAATCCTCAAATTCGCGAATTGCCAATTCGCAAAATTCGCCCATACTTAGATGTCATCCGTCACTCACCAAAAAACACGCCACCGATTCCGAAAATTTCTGAGCTGTGCGGCAGCCATTTCTGCCCGACCGCGTCTGGCCCTTGTTTTTTTCTTGTTTCCTAGTTCGCGTGTCCTCTTTCCTTCCCTGCTTTTACATGTGTTTGTGTTTTTCCTTGAATTACACTTGTTACAATCCTGACTCTTTGGTGTCTTTTAACTTTGAGATCTTTCAGTGTTTGTGGATGTCTATTCAGGTTTATTGCATAGAAAAGTATCAGCCCTCTCTGCGGGACTCCATTTTGTGCCTCCTGTCCCCTGACACCGTGGACGCTGCCTGTCTCCGGCCACGCTCCCTCATCAGAATATTCAGAGTCCCTTTTGATGCAGGAAGTAAGCCCTCACATCTGTCCGCCATTGTTGTGTCTTTGATCTCTGGAAGCCGCCCTCGCACACTTGCTCACCTCCTTGTCAATGGATCCTAATTGGCATGGCAGGCTCTTTTGTCATGGATAGTGAGACGGCACACTTGTTTGCAGCCCCCTCCTCTACCCCCAGTGGTGAGACCTTTCTTAGGCTTGTACTGGCCCGGGGGGAGGAAGCACACTTCTCACCTTGCCTGACTTTATGGCAGACGCTAGGTGCTGGCGTGAGAGCAGATGTGCACCCGCACACCTCCCGACAAATATATTCGAGGAGGATGTCACATTAGGGTGTCAGAGGCTGTGCCCCCACAAAGCGTTCGCGGAATAGCGCCTGGAATTTGGCCACGCGTCAGAATTGCACCGTGTAATCGTGTTTATTGCGAAATAGTGCATATGGGTAAGGGAGAGGATGTGGCCTTACGTCCAGAGCTGCTGACTTCGGAGCTTGGGAACCAGGTTCGAGCATTGGCGTCGGCTCAGCATCCAGTGATTCTGGGCAAATCACTTAATCGCCCCGTGCCTACCAAAAATGAATGTGTCCTTGTGTAACGCAACTGGTGCTCATGTAAAAAAGATGGCATGAAATGCTCTCCCCAAAAACTTAAAGGTGTGCTAGAGTGAATTATTTGTCCCGGAATGTTTTTTGGGGGCATGAATTATGTAGGGTCGTGCAATGTTAAAAAAAAAAGTGCTACTTCTTAAAAGTTACTAACATTTTTTTTTCTTTGTCACATTTGCCTGAAAACCGTTACTTTTTCTACAAGCTGTGTTGCCTTACTATCCTTATTTTAAATTATCACAGTGGTTCTGTGTTAGATATACTTCCCAGAAAATAGCTCGTGGTTTCCTCTTGAAGTTGCACATCCTCCGTGGGAAAATTCTGGAAAAGGTAAATCGGCCATTTTGCTGCTTGACTGGGTTTTATTAGGTTAGAAATTAGCTCTCTATTCTATGGAAAGTATCTGACAATGCATGGAAAAACGTTGCACTGGCAAGACAAGCCAAGAATGTTTAAGTTGTGAAGAACCGGGTTTTAAACCCAGCGGCGCCAGGGGCACGCCCAAAGTCTTCAGATTCACCTGTCTTGGTATACAGAGACACGGAATACTTCTGAGTGGCGTCAGAGACCAAATTTATTAGCTGCAGCTAGTAACAGAAGTCCTAGAAATACAACATGGTGTACAACTCAGGAGACTGTTCAATTTTGTAAGGCAAGACATCCTTTTGTATGCCAAAATTCACATTACGAATGTACACCCACTGCGCAAAATTCTAGCCAATAAGGTACATTCTTAAACAAAGTTATCACATAGCAAAAACCTCAGTTTACATTGTCCCAACCCACAAGTTAATTATTAGGAATGTCCCAAATCCAATCTCCACAAGCCGGACAAACCCATAATTGAAAGTACAATGCATGTAATGAAAGAGCATAGAGAAGAAACAATGACAGATAGCGAGCAAGATAAGGCAAGTGTAAAGAACCTAAAAGTTAACGATGTCCTGAACAGTGATTGGCAATCTCAGACAACGATCAACCAAGAAAATTGGTCAGTTTCTTACAGTTCACCTTAGAGTCAAGAAAAGGCCTAGTTAATAAGTGCATGAACAGCGAAGCCCATGCAACTTCATTCTTTCAGTTACCTCCACGGGCCCACGGGCCTACGTGATGGCAACACAAAATGGAGGCACAGACAAAATGGAACCCATATTCGAGACAAAATCTCTGAATACGTAATGAACTCGCTAGTTAACACGACGAATTCACTCCATATTAGCCGCACTTACTAAATACGGTACAACATCACTAAAATCGTGATGGAACCATAACCTCACAAGATAAGACAGAATTTCACAGAACCTCAGATGTGAGAACCGGTAACTCTGCTAAAGTAGTGTTTTCGCGTAAGTGTTTTAGATTTCGCACCATTTTTCTTCGCTGTTATTTCGGTATGCCACTATTGGACGGGAGCTATTTTGGGTGAATGCTTAATGTAAAGTGTTCACCTAACTACTGGCGTCCTTTGGTCCTTATGGCCTCCTCAAAGAGCTTTATGCTTTACAGAGTATTTACCTTTAGGTGACTATAGGTTTCTACCTTTGCAGTCACGTGCATCTTCGCGTGTCCTGAAGGCCACAGCATGCTGGTGCTGGAAGGAAACTATCGATCAAAATGGCAGCTATGTTGCAGTGTAGACAAATTTGTGTGTTTTGGGGTAGGGCCCAAGTCAGACGACGGCTTCGGTTTAGGGAACTAGATCGAAGCAAAATATAGAGTTTTCTAAAAACATGAGTAAGACCATCCTTGCTGTGACATGTCAGAAGTATGTTATTGCAATAAACAGAAATACTTTGGGAGAGGCTAGGCTTTGCAAAGTTATTTATGGTAATGAGGCCCTAAGGAACAGCTCTCGGCCTTCCAAAATGGCGCGCATCTCGAAAGAGCCATCTAGTGTATGTTGTGGAGACGCTCACATTATCTTTATGCCTTAAAATATAAACATCATTTTTTTTTTACTTTAAAAAAAAGGGGCTCCGCTGAAGCCAGGTAAGTCTGGACAGAACGCGAAGGGTACTAGTTTGAGAAGTGTTATGGGCAGTATCTATAAAAAATAAGATTTGGGGTGTTTTCGTAACAGACGGGTGCCAGCTTTCTCTTCCGTGTCTACTAGCTGGGCCTTCCCAGGGAGGGACAGGTGCTGAGGTAATTCACACTACACGCGACTGGGTTCTTTCACAATTACAGCACACTTGGCACCTGGACGGCTGTCCCGACCTGCCTATGTTGCAGTATGGGCAACACCTTTGAGTGATACTGTTCGGGATAGCCGCTTTCCCACAGGAGTGCCCTCATACCCCTTTCCCACCCCCTCTTCCCACGGTGAGAGGATTATAGGGAGGAAACAATCACGTGCTAATTAACCTGGCAAATACCACCCACCCTAGCAGCACACACCATGAATGCGTAATAACAGGAGTGTGAAATGAATGCTTGTATGTTTTTAGGGGGAACATTTTTTGAAATGCTGTGACAATTTAGGAGGTGACTATCGTTTGCGTTCCACAACCCACTGGAGCTGCATTGTTTATTTGGAGGGATACATGGGCCCAACACTGCAAATTAAAAGGCCTTTTGGCATTTTTTATGCTTATCTATGCTCAAACCGTTTGCTACAAGTAGGTTGTTTTAAGGCTTTGTCATGATGAAGCCCCACAAGCCCATTTTGGCCGCACCCCCACACCACCCAAACTAGGCACCAATAGCACTTAAAAAGAAAAACGTGGTTTATGATGGAGCAGCTTTATTAAAAATTGGCAAACCACACTCGTGAAAAAACAGTCATAAAAATTCAAAGTGATAAAAGGCATGTGAGTAACGAAAGTGATCCGGTTTTTGTGCCTCTGTGCCCTGCTTGTGATCCGGTTTGTGTGCCTCTGTGCCCCCCTGCCCCCTCGTTGCTTGTGCTTGCTGCCCCCCTCGTTGCTTGTGCTTGCTCTCCTGCCCCTGCCCCCTTGTTCCTTGTTGTGCCACTCTGCCCTGCTTGTGATCCGGTTTTTGTGCCTCTCTGCCCCCCTGCTAAGTCTCGCGTTCGCGAATTTTGCGGATTTGCGGATTCGCAATCCGCAAAATCCGCGAATTCCCGCGAATGTGCGGATTTTTTTTTTTTTTTGTGTTCGCCCGTGTTTCTGCCAGTTCGCGAGGGTTTTTACAATTTCGCAATTTGCGAACTTACCTGTCGGGTCGCAAGTTTTGCGAACTTGTTGTTTCTACGTGTCCAACCTGTTTGGGACACTCTTCTTCATCACTGCCACTCTCTGTCACCACTGCCACTCTCTGACTACTCATGCCACCCTCTGGCCCACCCATGCCACCCTCTGTTTCATCACCACACCCTCTGGTTGTCCAGTGTACATTATTTTCGGCAAAGCAAAGCACACCTTCCCTGCCTCAAGTGACCTGAATTAATTTGGGGCTGATTAATGTGTCACAGAATATTTTTTTAGCTGGCACCTGCTTCCTTAGTGCGCCCTGATTAGTGATCTTTTGCACTTGCTAAGTGCTTTCATTGTTGCAAAATTAGTTACAACACCTGCCCTGCCCCAACTGACAATAATGAATTAGGGGCTGATTAATGGATTTTAACTTCCAGCCTGGCTCCTGCTTGTCTCCCTTAGCTGTAATTCATGACCTTTGTGGCATATGTGTAACTATTCTGAGGTTCAGAGCAGGGTCACATAATAGTTTCAACTGGCAACTGAACTCTGGAGGGGCCCCTCAGGAAGCACTACAGGAAATGGCTACTAATGATGTGCCTGAACTTTTGAACTTGGTAAGTAGTTACTTTCAGTTTTGCTTAGATCGTATTTCTGCAATTTCGCACTTATTCGCGGGGCGCGAACTCACGCGAACAGTGCGAGCAGTGCGAGCAAAATCCGCTGCTCGCGGATTTGCGGATTTTGCAGGAAATTCGCAAATCTCGCGGATTGCGGATTTCCCGAAAATCCGCAAAATCCGCGAGCGGAACGGATTTTCCGCCCATGCCTACCCCCTGCCCCCTCGTTGTTTGTGCTTGCTGCCCCCTCATTGCTTGTGCTTGCTCTCCTGCCCCCTCGTTGCTTGTTGTGCCTCTGTGCCCTGCTTGTGATCTAGTTTTTGTGCCTCTGGGCCCCCCTGCCCCCTCGTTGCTTGTGCTTGCTGCCCCCTCGATGCTTGTGCTTGCTCTCCTGCACCTGTCCCCTCGTTGCTTGTTGTGCCTCTGTGCCCTGCTTGTGATCCGGTTTTTGTACCTCTGTGCCCTGCTTGTGATCCGGTTTTTGTGCCTCTGTGCCCCCCTGCCCCCTTGTTGGTTGTGCTTGCTCTCCTGCCCTCTCGTTGGTTGTGCTTGTTCTCCTGCACCCTCGTTGTGCTTGCTTTCGTGCCCCCTGTTCCCTCGTTGTGAGCGTTTTTTCTGGCCTCTGTTTTCTGTGTGTGAGGGGCTCTGTGTGTGTGGGGCTCTGTGTGGGTGGCTCTGTGTGGGTGGCTCTGTGTGTGGGGCTCTGTGTGTGGGGCTCTGTGTCGGTGGCTCTGTGTGGGTGGCTCTATGTGGGTGGCTCTGTGTGTGGGGATCTTTGTGGGTGGCTCTGTGTGTGTGTGGGGGGGCTTTGTGTGTGTGTGTGGGGGGCTCTGTGTGTGTGTGGGGGGCTCTGTGTGTGTGTGTGTGTGTTGGGCTGTGTGTGTGTGGCTGTGTGTCCGCGAACTACTCTCTAATGCTCACCTATTGTCATTATAAATGCCAATACAATTTTTTTTTTTTAAAGGAAAAATAATGTCATGAGCAATGCCAATAGCTCTACCTTTAATAATGCCGAGACCATTGAATTGTAAATGCTTGTTTCCTTTGCTTTCCGAAATTTGCAGTTTTTACTATATTAATTACATATATGCAGTTTTTGCTAAATCAGCACCTTCACACATAACCTTTGTCCCACGAAATGTGTTTGAAGTGTCTACTAAGGAGAGAGTGGGAAGGCGTTTTGACTGGCCTGAGATTTCACAGTCTCAGTGGTGCAGAAATGCAAGAGGCAGGCAAGGGCTGAACTAACTGGTATACTGTACCTTGTAAATACCTCAATAAAACTATTGGAAATAAAAAAAGAAAGGCATGCACACACGCATGGCATGTCGAAACATTTTTTCACTGTCTAAAAAGGTGTGAGGAGGTTGGTAGATCCCATACTTTGAATAGTTTTAGCGATGGCAGAGCCACGTAGAAAAAAATGAAATGAAATGAAGTCCACTTTTATGTATAAGCTGTCCAGTTTCGAAGTTCTTGGGCTTTTCTTCATAATAAACTAGGTATGCGCTATGTCTTTCCGTATCACATACTCAGGATAATTTGTAGTCAGCGGGATTTGTTTCCATTCACAGAACCGTGAATACTGTAACGATGGGAAACATGCATGTTTCCAGGAAAGGCATATTTCTATTTTTCACTGGGTTCCTGATGGTTTGTTACTTGGTGCTTATTTCCTCTTAACATCTCATTGATTTCACTAGTATGGACTTAGGTGTTTGTGTTGAAAATGTCTGTTTGTGTTGTAATGGTATATTGATAATGGTTTCATTCATTCATTCATTCATTCATTCATTCATTCATTCATTCATTCATACTTTGACAATGGTTTTATAAATGATATGTAGATTGCACAATATATATTTATTTTGCATATATTGCAGCCTTGAAAAAGTCTTGGTCTACAAGTGTTGTGAATGTATCTAGGACCCTAATTAAATATTCCTGATTCATGCCCTTATGCGGTTATGATAAATCATGTCCTAATGAAGGCATAAGAATCTTACCCATATTAAGTCATAGCCCACGCAGCCCAAATACGGCAAGGCTACTTCCTTAGATTCCTAGAGAGCACAACGAGTTCTTTCGACACACCAAACCTTCAGCAACCTGGGAATCCCCCATGTCTTTGTTTTGATTTGTCATTGAACTCCTGCGAGCACTGAAGGAACAGTCAGTTCTTAGTGACATCTTTTTTTGTCATCTTATGTCCAACCTTACGTCAAACACTGCACCTTCCAGGTATAAATATACCAACACTTGCCTTAAGCAGACACACAGTGGTGTGGAGCAGAGCCGCTATCTACTTATCCGAAGCCCAGCTGATGCGAGAGCCGAAGGAAGCCGCCCCTCCCCTTTGACACACTGGAGAAGCTGCCTTTTCTCACGCCGAGAAAACCAGCTCCGGTGTTTTCCAGTCACCCTTGCGGGTTACTGGGAGATCGAGTCCTGAGAAACAAGATACAAAACCTCCTTCATTCTATAACCAAGGTACGGAGCTGATTCAAACCTTAGAGAGAATTCTTGATTCAGATTCTTGGCAAAAAACCCAACTTAACTTAAAACTGCAACTTACTTACTCCTTCCCATGTATTAGGCTTAGGTCAGGTACACCGGGGTAGGCGTATCTTAGAAGCACCAGTTGAGTTTGTTAGTCAATGTTTTTATGTATGTAAATATTTTATCCGTTTTAAAATATCATATGGCTAAGAAACCATATCAATGCGTTTACAGTATTATTTTATAATACTCCTTTTACTGTATGCACTTTACTTCATGATAAGTATTGCAATTGTGGCAATTCATTTCTCTTACATGAGAAAGAAGACTGCTCAATAAAATAACACCTTTTATTGAAAACGCCCGTCTCTCTATTTCTCTGCACTCTGGTGGAACTAAGCATGCACGATTGACTAAGTGAAATAGCTGTCTATTGTTTTCACACGACTCTGGAGATACACTCCTTATTCTGGGGGAGCAAAGTTGTCATGTTATATGGTTGTCAGAAGCTAATCCCTTCTTGTCTAAATCAGGGAAGTTAACCCCTCCCTCTTCATTCGAGAAAGTTTCTAGTGACCTCTGAGCTAGCTGACAAAACTAATTAAGTCTAACATAGTCAGTAGAGACCTAGATGACCTCAGTCCTACGTCTACACTGCTGTTTATGTTATTCCAATGCGCAGAGCCTATTGGGAATATAGGAACTACACTACACAAGATACATGTCGGCTGCCAGATGTGTTTTACCATCAAGATTGTCTATAGCAGCTGAGTTGAGTTTTAGAACAGCTGAAGCACTGAAAATAAAGGAAAAGGAAAACGGAAAATACATGGGCTGATTCTTTGGAACTATGAAAATAAGGAACATAACCGGAGATAGCTCCTGTGTCACAGAATATTGATGTGTTTTGATTGAATTTATACAATCTAGTATACACCTGATTGGTAACAGGGTGTGTTAACACTGTCTAGAGCAGCTCCAAATATAAAATACTAATTTTAGAACCCTTACTATTTAGTAGATGTGCGATATTATCTTTCCGACACCCACCATAAAAATTGCTGAATTTCTCTATGAGTTTGTGGTAATTAGCACTCCCCTTTCACAGGATTTTAACATTGTGATACATTTTTCATTAATTAAGATGGCCATATTTAACAACGACACAGATAAACTGGCTCGGGAGCTTTTTCAACAAGGAAATGCCGAATGTAATCTCATTACAAGGCAGGACAATAGCAAAGAAGGTTTGAAACAAAAATGCAAGAAACTAGAATAGCTTAAAAACAAGAACTTTCATGAAGGTGGGATGCCACCATACTCTGCATACATTGAAAATAAGTTAATACCGCAGGGACTCTATTGTTGTATTTCCTGCATTTGAGGATCTAGAGGATGATTTATTATTCAGTAATGATTGCTACACACTTCATCTTATGGTATGATGAATATTCTGACAAGCTATGTAGAATGAAAACGCAACATTTTGTTGCTTCATATAGATAAAATAGAAGAGGAAATTAAGGACTTAGGGGCTGATTATGATGGCGGACAGACTTCAGTCCATCTACCAGCCTATCAGGAATTGGTCCCGCCCAACATGCTGTCGGCGGTCCCATAGTAGGCATTACAATGCGACCGCCACCATGGCGGTCACAAAGCCTATATTTTATATTGGAGTGGGTGCTGCTGGCTGCAGCACCCGCCGCAATGTAAAAACGGGGCATGTAACATATCCCTGCACTATGTGGCAGGCACTATGCAGTGGCTGCCACGTGGTACATGGATATGGTGCCCCCCCAACACCCACAACCAAGGGCTAGGTTGGAAGGGGGGCCTGCTAAGGGCCCTCAATGTCCCTTTCCACCAGCCTGTTCATGGCGGATAACAACCATGAAACGGCTGGCGGAAAGGGACATTGTAATCCCTACAGCAGTGCCTGGTAGGCACCGCGAGCATTGTAGGGAAAAAAAGCCCCTCTGCTGCACCAGTGGGCTCAAGGAGCCCATCAAATGTGTGGCGGTCGGTCTTTACGAATGCCAGACGTCCGCCCGCCATCATTATATGGCAGGCAGTAAAGTTGGTAACGATAGCGGGGAGACCACCACTGACTGCCTGTCGGTGGCGGTCTCCCCGCCATTGTTCTCAGACCCTTGATTTACTGGAAGCAATAACCAAGAATTATGATACCCTTATAGATGTTCCCAATAAACACCAATTTTACATAAAGGACAAAGAATTGCATAAACTGAAAAGAGACAAGAATGACTACAATAACGGGAGTGTGCTCACTTATGCACATAAATCTAATGAAAAAATTTAAAGTAGTGGCAAATGACAAAACCAAGAAATTATATCTATTAGCTCATCAAGTGATTCTGACATTTCTACCATTAATAGTGATCCCGGAGAGGGCACTTCGAGTGGGGCTCATAATGCAGAATCAAGCGGCAACCTCACATCTTCTTTTTAATGGAAGTAGAAAGATACCTGGGGCCAGGGCTTTAAGTGGGCTTGGTCTCAAGGGGTCTGAGCACCTGCAGTTTTTTGCAGGGGCCCTCAAAACGGGTCTCTATCAGGCTCTGTTTTGAGCCCTGGCACAGGCGGTCCATTTCTTTCCCCAGATTGCAGTGACAGCAGTTTGCTGTCACTGCAGTAAGGAAAAAAGTGCCAGGATGCAAAACAAAGCCCGATAGAGACCGGTTTCGAGACAGCATGCACATCGATGTGCGATGCCAACACTACTCACTTCTCACTAGTGGAGAAGTTACGGCATGACGTTATTCCAGGTGAGCATTGTGGAGGAAGGGAAATCCTTTAAAGAGTCATTTTCTTTCTGGATTTCCCTTCTCTTTCTGAAACGCAAGAGCAGCAACAATGTGGTAGGGTCACCAGGGCTTTAATTGGAAGCTTTGTCAATATTATATATAAGCCATAGTTGCAGCTTATTTATCTTCTGCAACTAATAACCATTGACAAAGCCAATAGTCCTTACTTGTTGTAGGTATGATGTTACTGGTTGTATCACATATCTGGATGCCATGACCGAAACAGCAAAAAACAAGTCGGGCGGCACACTATGCTAAACACAGATTTTTAGTGTGAGTGCTTTAAAGCCACACCCCCAATTACACTGGCCACGCCCCTTTGAGAGACCCCCCAGTTTTTTCATCCCACTTGAAGCCCTGCCGGGGGCCATATTACATAAAGTGCCCTGGGGGCGCAAAGGGAATTTTCACCCGCTTTGCGCACCCCTGGGCAACTTTGATATTACAGGATGGGGCGCAGACACTTGTGCGACCCCTTCTGTAATACTAAGAGCGCTGGCGCACATACAGCACCAGCAATTTCTCAAGAAGGCGTTCCCTCATTTGCACTGTCAGTGCACCACCTGATGGCAGCTCTTTGGAGGGGGGAAGGGAAAAGGGGGCCAATGGACCCTCCGGACATCCCCTTGTAGGTGGGTGCAGTCACTCTCTGCACCCACCTGCAAGGGTATCTCTCATCCCCTTTAAAAGTGCAGGCATGTTGCCGCCTGCACAGTGAAACATGGAGCGGCTACTTCAAAGCCGCTCCGAATTTCACTTAATGCATTGCCCCCCAGGGTATCAATAGTTTGCTGCTGCCCCGGGGGCAGTGCATTCTATGTAATAGGGCATACTTTCTCTGTTTGCGCCCAGTGCACCTGTTCTATGGTGCGTAAGAGCGCCAACGGGGAAAGTACATCCTATACATAATAGGGCCCCTGATATGGACTATGGTAGCCTTCACAAAACAGGGATATAATATCAACTTTCAAGAAGGGGCAACAGTAGAGTAGGCTGGCCACGAGAGATGGGATGGTGACAAAATCAGCCTGCAGAAACCAGAAGAGTTGAATACATTAACTGAGAGGGTAACTTTTCCTATTGAGAATGCTTTCTAAACAAATTCATTTATGAATGACATCTCTATTGTTAACCTGATTACGTACTAAACTATTATCAGATAACTGTGTTATGCAAAGGTTATGTTTTATTCCGACTGCAACAGCCATTTTTTCCCAAGTACACGAGGACCTGTACAAATTAATATGTATAATAAAAATGAGGAAACATTTTAAAGAGAAGCCATATAAAAAGGGGTTGAACATGTCACATGTTTCATCCACATGCAACAAATCCATTAAGGATATCCAGGATACACAACTATTACTATCTTTGGATGACACACAGTCAACAAAATCATCTATCCAGAGCTGTTAGTGGAACTGGAAATAGCCCCTAATCTTAACAGTGGTTTAAGAAACATATCCACTTTTGTTCCTACTGTTTAACCAGACAGCACGATTGAGATCTCCTAAAAGTCAGAAACTAAGGGCCTCCAAAAGTTGGAGGATTTTTTTACATTGAAGGTCAGATACACATGGAATAACCTTACATCCAATGAAAGGATAGTACTCAGTGCCTCTTACAAAGGTTCCTGATATTGTGATAAAAGAGGCAAACAATGAGAGCATCATCGTGGTGTGATTATGTCCAGGAAATAGACAACTGTCCGATGGTCAGGCGTACACCCGATTGGAACACAAACCCATGGGAGAGGTTAAAGGCATGATAGAACAAAAACTGAGTACATGGCCGTATTTATGTCTCAAAACTAGTGCTGCTTGCATTCACATTCTGCTAAAAATACATAAGCCTGTTTTATTTCTTTGAGACAGATCAATCATCTTAGGCATATGGTCCCCCACTGAGCATATCTTGGACTCTTCAGAGTCATAGTTACAGCCATTGGTACAGAATCTTCCAGTATATATACAAGATACAAAGATTTACTTAACAAACTTGTGGATATTACTTGGTCAGTCGAACTTACATTTGTCACCATGGATGTTCGTGTATACCAAAGGACCAGGGGCTTGATATACTTTTTACATCTTTTTACAATAACCATCGCTAACTTCGTTTTTTATCCATTTTAAAGACACTGAAAAGAGTTACTTAATTACCACCTTTTGATACTTATCTATTGGACTGTTCCATGACCAATTTCATTTAGGTTTCTCCATATGTTCTACTCTGTCTTATGTTTTCCTTTGTATTAAACTAGAAATGCACTTTGTCTTTCCGTATTACATCCTTTGGAGAGGTTCTGATCAGTGGTATTCGTTTCCATTCACAGAACAGTGAGTACAATAATGAGGAGACATATGCATACTTGCATGACGGGCATCCTTTAGTTCCTTGCTGGTTTTTACTTGGCGTTTGCTTTCCCTCACCATCTCACAAATTTCACTTGAACTAACTTAGGTTTTTGTGTTGCAGGATTCTTTTTTGGGATTTCTTATTTATTGTGGCCATATGAATAGTATGGTATGTAATAAATTATACAAAGTTATCCTACACGTCTTACTGATCCTCCTGCAGCTCATAGAGGATCCCCATGTATGAAAAGTGAAGCTGTAACTGTAATCAGGACATCACATTCTGTTGTTAGGTAGATCCTCACCGACCCTATTGGTGTCATGCTTCATCATCGGGTCTCATCCTGGTCCCTAAAAAACAGGATGGGCTCTAACATATTCCAGGGAGCACTTTGGATAATTTTTCCTAACAGGGTCCTAGATTAAAAATACCTTGCAACACCCAGGTATCCCCATTATTTCCAGTGTTCCTAGTACGATTGAAATATAAATAGGGGTGTCCATGAAGGTGATGGCCCTGTCTGTAAGCGTCAAAACGTTTCAGCCCTTGGTCAAGATGGTCAACAAGTCTGGGGCTTACATCAGAACTTAGAAATTAGGCCCTGGAATGCAGTATTTTGTCTTTCATTCAAACATAACACATTTTGTCAGGACAACCCCCAACATGTAAAATATATATGGCATGTATCAAAGACGTCTGTAGAGAAATCGTTGGTATCGGAGGGATTACATTTACTATTCCCATTCCAGTCTGTTTAACAGTAGTGAAAGTGTTGCACTTTGAAGGGGTTAAATTTACTATTCACACTAGATTATGTGCACCAGTAAAAATAGCGTTGAACTTGGAAGAGGAAACATTTATTATTCCCACTCAAGTCTGTGCAACAGTAGGGAAAGTGTTGGACTTCAGAGGGGTTAAATGTACTATTCCCACAGCAGTCTGTGCAATAGTAGTGAAAGCATTAGACTTAGGAGGGGTTGAATTTATGATTCCCACTCCAGTCTATGCACCAGTAAGGAAAGCATTGGTCTCGGGAAGGGTTAGATTACCTTTCCCACTCCAGTATGTGCAACGGTAGGGAAAGTATAACACTTCAAAGGGGTTCAATTTACTATTCACACCCCAGTCTGTTCAAAACAGCAGGGAAAGCGTTGGACCTCAAAAGGGTTCAATTTACTGTTCAGACTCAAGGCTATATAACAGTAAGGAAGGTGTAGAACTTCGGAAGGGTAATATTTACTATTTCCACTCAAATCTGTGCAACAGTAGGGAAAGCGTTGGACTTCAGAGGTGTAAGATTTACTATTCCCACTCCAGGCTGTGCAACAGTACGGAAAGCGGTGGACTTCAGAGGGATTACATTTATTATTCCCACTCCAGTTTGTGCAACTGTAGGGGAAGTGTTGGACTTCAGAAAGATTACATTTACTGCTCTCACTCGAATCCATGCAACAGTAGGGAAAGTGTTAGACTTCAGTTGGGTTAAATTTACTATTCCCACTCCAGTCTGTGCAACAGCATGGAAAGCGTTGGACATCAGAGGGATTAAATTTACTATTCCCACTTCAGTCTCTGCAACAGTAGGGGAAGTGTTGGGCTTCAGAGGGGTAAGATTTACTATTCCCACTCCAGTCTGTGCAACATTAGGGAAAGCATTGGACTTCGGAAGGATTACATTTACTATTCATACTTAAGTCTATGCAACAGTAAGGAAAGCGATGGACTTCAGAAGGGTAAGATTCATTATTCCAACTCCACTCTGTGGAAAGCACTGGACTTCGGAGGTGTAAGATTTACTATTCCCACTGCAGTCTGTGTAAAGTAGTGAAAGCGTTGGACTTCTGGCGGATTTAATTTACTACTCCCACTCAAATCTATGCAACAGTAGGGAAAGTGTTAGACTTCAAATGGGTTAAATTTACTATTCCCACTCCAGTCTGTGCAACAGCAGGGAAAGCGTTGGACTTCAAAGGGATTACATTTACTATTCCCACTTCAATCTCTGCAACAGTAGGGGAAGTGTTGGACTTCAAAGGGGTAAGATTTACTATTCCCACTGCAGTCTGTGCAACAGTAGTGAAAGCGTTGGACTTCTGATGGATTAAACTAACTATTCCCACTCCAGTCTGTGCAACAGTAGGGAAAAGCTCTGGACTTCGGAAGGGTTATTTTCTATTTCCACGCCAGTCTGTGCAACAGGCGGGAAAGCATTGGACTTCAAAGGGGTTAAATTTACTATTCACACTCCAGTCTGTGCAACAGTAGAAAAAAGCGTTGAACTTCGGAGAGGTAACATTTACTATTCCCACTCAGTCTGTGCAACGGTAGGGAAAGTGTTGGATTTTGGCGGTGTAAGATTTACTATTCCAATTCCAGTCTGTGCAACAGTAGGGAAAGCTTTGGACTTTGGAAGGGTTATTTACTATTCCCACGCCAGTCTGTGCAACAGGCGGGAAAATGTTGAACTTCAAAGGGGTTACATTTACTATTTACACTCCAGTCTGCACAACAGTAGAGAAAGTGTTGAACTTCGGCGAGGTAACATTTACTATTCCCACTCAATCTATGCAACGGTAGGGAAAGTGTTGGATTTCGGAAGGATTAAATTTACTATTCCCATTGCAGTCTGTGCAACAGTAGTGAAAGTGTTACACTTTGAAGGGGTTAAATGTACTATTCACACTAGAGTATGTGCAACAGTAAAAAAAGCTTTGAACTTCGAAGAGGAAACATTTCTTATTCCCAATCCAGTCTGTGCAACAGTAGGGAAAGTGTTGGACTTTAGAGGGGTTAAATGTACTTTTCCCACACCAGTCTGTGCAATAGTAGTGAAAGCATTAGACTTAAGAGGGGTTGAATTTACTATTCCCACTCCAGTCTATGCTCCAGTATGGAAAGCATTGGACTTCGAAAGGGTAAGAATACCTTTCCCACTCCAGTTTGTGCAACAGTAGGGAAAGCGGTGAACTTCGGAGAGGTAACATTTACTATTCCCACGCAGTATGTGCATAGGTAGGGAAAGTGTTGGAATTTGGAGGGGTAATATTTACTATTCCCACTCCAGTCTGTGCAACAGTAGGGAAAACGTTAGACTTCATAGGAATTAAATGTACTATTGCCATTCCAGTCTGTGCAACAGTAGTGAAAGCATTGGACTTCAGAGTGGTTAAATTTACGATTTCCATTTGAGTCTATGCACCAGTAGGGAAAGCGTTGGACTTCGGAGGGGTAAGATTAACTATTCCCTTTCCAGTCTGTGCAACTTTAGGGAAAGTGTTGGACTATGCAGGGTTAATATTTACTATTCCCACACCTGACTCTGCAACAGTAGGGAAAGCATTGGACTTCAGAGGGTAGGATTTACCATTACCACTCCAGTATGTGGAACCATTGGGAAAGAGCTTGACTTTGGAGGGGTAAGATTTACTATTCCCTCTCCAGGTGGCCACTGGATTCAAGCAAGCCGGGCTGAAGACGGCTGAAATGCCAGAGACCGGTCCTCGGAAGCTTGTTTCCGGTCCAGAGAAGGCATGGCTTGGCAGTTCGGGCTGGACTGTTCCCATGAGGCACAGGGTCAGACTGATTTGCATATGGCAATGTCTGAACTGGGGTGGCAGAGTGGGCTAAAGAACGGTGATGGATTAAACCCAGATCTGTTGACTGGGTGTGAGTGTTTGACTGGTTCAGATGCTCCGTCCATCTCCATCCCCTTTTGTACCACTTTGTTTGCCATAAGTTTGCAGGGTATGCTCAGACGTGAGTCCCTTGCTCACTTTGCCACTGGATTCAAGCAAGCCAGGCTGAAGACGGATGAAATGCCAGAAACCGGTCCTCGGAAGCTTGTTTCCGGTCCAGGGAAGGCATGGCTTGGCAGTTCGGGCTGGACTGTTCCCATGAGGCACAGGGTCAGACTAATTTGCATATGGCCATGTCTGAACTGGGATGGCAGAGTGGGCTAAAGAACGGTGATGGATTAAACCCAGATCTGTTGACTGGGTGAGAGTGTTTGATTGGTTCAGATGCTCCGTCCATCACCACCCCCTTTTGCAATCCACTTCAAGCCATCCCTTAGAGCTTTGACACCCAAACTAAAACTGCTCTTGTTTAACACAAAATTGACCACTCTCCTACACATTAATTTAACTTTTCCATTCTATCTTTACAAGACTTGACATCTGTTGGCATGGTTTACTTTGATGTTTTTCTTTCTGCCCTATTGTTTTTTACTTTGTTATTTCTGGCTTTAGTTTTCTGAGCACTATACCACTGCTGACTAGTGCTAAACTGCATGTGCTTTTATCAACAATGTGATGACAATTGGTTTATCCATGATTGGTATATTTGGTTTCCTTATAAGTCCCTAGAAAGTCGTATATCATATACCAAGGGCATATAAACCAAACGCTACTAGTGGGTCAGGAGCACTGAATGTACCACTCACTAAAGAAGCTTTCAAACCTGACTCAGGCCTGCCATTGCAGGGCCTGTGGTTGCAGCTTACTGCCACCTCGACTTGGCATTTCCAACTACATTCCAAGTGTTACTCTCCTTTTATTACATATCGGGCCCTGGGTGGTCCTAAGAGCGGGATGCTGTGATAGTAAAAAGTAGGGCATGTACCTTTTATTTTTACATGTGGTGGTAGTGACAACCACCCAAGTTTGTTTTCACTTCTGTGAGGCCTGTTCCTCTCATAGGTTAACACTGGGAATTCATTAAATACAATTTTTAAGTGTAATTACTCATTGCAGAGGAGTAGATGCTTTATGTTTTATATCATTATATCATTGGATTGGTAATGACAAATCCTCTTTAGTGTTAAAGTTGGATCTGGTATTATTAATCTAGAAGTGCCACTTTTTTGGAAAGTGGACATTTCTCTTCTCTTACATGCCTTACAGCTTGTCTCTAATACACGTCTGGGGTGGGGTGACAGCTTCATTTTGTGCATTCCTTCTAGACAGGCACTAGTACAGGACACTCAGCTGCATCTGCATACTAATGGATCTTCCTGGGCAAGAGGGAGGAGTGGAGCTGACACGTACACCTGAATAGGTAGTGGCCTGGCCTCACATAAAACACTGGTTTACCCCCCATAGATAGGCCGACATACAGAGCTTGGCTGAAATGAGACTTGTGCACCAACAAGACTTTGCTTTGCAGTTACCTTCACTTCAAGGGCACATTGGGTATAAGTTTTGGGTCTATGACTACCTCTCACTAGTTCACTTTGGGGTACTAAGGAGACACTGCCAAGAAGAGCGGTGCAACAGAAGGGACTGTCACTTTGCTAACTACTTTACTGTGTTGACCTGCTGCCTGCTGATTTCTGGGCTACAGGAGGGACTGCCACTTCGCTATCAGCTCTGCTGTGTTGACCTGCTGCCTCTGACCATGGGGCAGAGAAGGACTGGACCTGTTCTCCACAACCTTTTGCAATCTAAGCAACTCTAAGGGCATGTTGGCTTGCCTCCTGTTCAGGAAATCTCAGAGCCATCAACAATTTCATTCACACAAACGCCCCCAGTTTGGTTAATCCTGCCTCGGCCAAAAGAGCTAACGCCTTCAGCTCCTGGGTGACGGAGATACCCGGGTGCGCATTATGAGGCAGTGCTGGTGAATATAGATGCACCCTACCTGCTCTATTCTGTAACCCCCTCCACGCACGGGTGGTGCATGTCACAGTATTCATATGCACCTTAGAATTTAAGGGCAGAGTATTATATAACATAGCTGTCAGTGGAATTGGGTGGGCATCATCCGCCTCCACCTCTAAGTGCGGCAAAAAACTCTGCAGAAACTGCCAAAAGTGAACAAATTGGGCCTGTGCACACAGGTAATATAGTCTCATATCCGGTGCTTCAAAACCTCCCTTCTCATATGGTTGCATCATGACATCCCAACTACACAGAGGCTGCTTACCAGCCCATGTCAAAGTCAGTATACACGACTGTAAAGCTTTAAAAAATGCTTTGTTCAATATAATGGGAATATTAACAAAGAAGTACAAGAATTTCTGTAGGATATTCATCTTAATCATAGCTATACAATCCGCCAAGGATAGGGGTAACCTTATCCAACCAGCCACTCTTTCCATCAGTGTCGACATTGCCTGTCCATAATTCATTTGAAGCACCACATCCGGGTCCCTGTGCACCCATACACCAAGACAGCATTTTGGGCCCACTGCAAGGGAAATTCTATCTCATGCGCAATTGTGCTCTGTGTCAGGGGCATCACAATAGACTTACTCCAGTTTATCGTTAATCCCAAGAAGCCCACAAACTTAACATATTCCCTAAGTAATGGCTCGAGATGTGTCTCTGGTTCTCGAACAAACAATAGCATATCATCGGCATACAATGATATGGCCAACGGTCTCTGCCTGAATCCCAGTGCTGTATACCTATGCTGCTGCCTGATTTTGCATGCCAAACGCTGGAGGACAAGGGAGAACAACATAGGTGATAATGGGCACCCTTGTCTAGTACACAGTTCTATCCAAATGCAATTAGACGCCGAAGGCGCACCAGGGGCAAGCCCGTCTGCGCCCGTCCGCGCCAGACCGGGCCTAGGGGCTAGCCCCCCTCTCCCTTAACCTAAACATTCCAAGGAGACTCTGCTAAATCCACAAAGCTCAGCATGTCCTCTTTGCCCAGCTACCATCTCATATTTAAAAGATCTGGGCATCTTCCAAATTCCTTCCTGCTCCCTGAGACCCTCGCTTCAAGCTTCTCATCGGCATGGACAATGTAAGCCTGCACTGACTAAAACTCTAAGGCTTAAAATCTTTTATCTGAACACCAGATCCCTAGTAAAACATCAACTCGACATTTTCCTCCTCCTTACTTTCCAAAAACCTGATATTTTACTTCTCACGGAAACCTGGCTTAACATTGAATCATCCCCAGATATCATAGCAGCACTCCCGGATAATTATTACATCCTACAGGTAGACCGTGACTCCGGGAAATTAGGGGGTGCAGTAGGTGCTATAATCAACAAAAGCTACACATTTTCCAAAATGTCGCCTCTCAATCTCACCGCAGTTGACAATCTAGTTATTAAGCTTGACTCTAGTTCAGGATCACTCCTGTGTGTATTGATATATAGACCCCCCAGAATATGCCACTATTTCCATTTTCTCTGTGTGACCAAATGGCCACTTTGGTCACCAATTCCACCAACATCTTATTAATTGGTGACTTCAACCTTTGGTTTAATAGTGAGCTTGGTGGCCCGTTGGCCAGTGAACTTACAGAGCTCCTCACAGGGCTTAATTTTAGTCATCACATCAACACCGCCACCCTTTCCAAAGGGCATATACTTGATCAGGTATGGAGTTTGAACCTCTGTATCTCCCCCCGTTGTTTCCCCATGTATTTGGTCTGACCATTTTTTGATCCAATTTAACATCTCCATCCTGGAGACTAAAACTAAGACGATCACCAAGGAGGGTTTTATCAGAAAATGGGGCTCTCTGAATACTGCAGCCTTTTTGGAAAATTTAGAGAACACCATACCCCTCCACAACACTGACCTAAATGAGACCGTGGTCAACATTTCCAACTGGCTTGCTACATCAAGCGACATTTATGCTCCACAGAAAAAACTTAAAACTATCCGTCAATCTGACGCTCACAAATGGTTCTCCCCTGATCTCAAGGCAATAAAATTGTTTGTTCGCCAAAAAGAGCGAGCATGGAGAAGATCTTATGATCCGCTCGAAAAGGCCCTTTACTTGGCCGCCCGCGCTGACTATATGAAGGCCATTATCTCAGCCAAAGCTGCCTTCTTCTCTAAAATAATCGAGCAGTCTAATAACAACTCTAAGGATATTTTTTCCATAGTCAATAAACTTTCGAACCCGGGTAGAGCCCAGCCCAAGCCTGTGGTTACTCAGGATTTCCGCAATACCCTCATTCAATATTTTTTGGATAAAATTGTGACTATCAAATCCAGCATCCCTGTTACTACACCCGCCGCCTCTGAGCATACACATGTCATGAATACTCATTCGCTAGATCACTTCCCTTCCCTGGATGTCCCTTGCTTACTTACCCTTCTGAATAGGGTAAAGTCTGGATCCCCTCGAGATTGTTGTCCACCTTATATCTTAAAAAATGTATTTGTTACTTCTCCATCTCTTACTCTAGGTCTTCTCAACACATCGTTAACTTTAGGTATGGTACCTAACTCGTTCAAGGAAGCAGTTGTGGTGCCCCTCTTAAAAAAACCTAGAGCAGATCCCACCATCTTAGCACATTATAGGCCAATCTCCCTTCTTCCTTACCTTGCCAAGGTATTGGAAGCCCATGTTACTTCACACCTTTCTAGTTTCATTGAACAAACCAACATCCTGGATCCTGCTCAAGCCGGGTTTCGACCGGCCCATTCAACTGAGTTGGTTATCACGGCAGTTCTGGACTCCCTGCATCACAATGCAGATATGGACATCCCTCAGGCCTTGGTCCTACTCGATCTGTCGGCTGCGTTTGACACGGTCCACCATAATATTTTGCTCGACCGTGTCAGACCAGCCGGCATTTGTGGCTCAGCCCACGATTGGATCAGGTCATTTCTCAGTGATCGCTCGCAGGCAGTTGGTCTGCCTCCTTTTTCATCCCCTGCACTCACTATCACCTGTGGGGTTCCCCAGGGTTCCTCACTCTCCCCTATTTTATTTAATATTGATCTGCTCCCCCTGCTTCAGTCTCTTAAAACTTTTAAAGTCACCACCTTTAATTATTCATATGATATGCAACTCACTTTCACAATTGACAATTCATCTGATTCGATCTATTCATTTCAGAAAACCATGCTTCACATACGTCTTTGGATGGATGGTAACCAATTGAAGTTAAATCCGGATAAAACGGAACTGGTCCTCTTTTGCAAAAGCCAGCTACTCTGGGGCCCACATTATTGGCCATCCGAACTAGGCCCCCCCTACTCCGTCCAACTCGGTCAAAAGTTTGGAGGTGCTTATCGACAGAGACTTATCATTGAAACCTCAAGTAAATTCGGTGGTGGCTACATGTTTCTTTCAGCTCCGTAAAATAAAAAAGATCAGTCGGATGCTTAAACAGTCAGCCTTGACCCAGGTGGTGATGGCCTTGGTGTTGTCTCATTTAGACTACGCCAACGCCATCTACCTGGGCCTCCCTGCGGCCCTCAGTAGGCGTCTGCAGATGGCTCAAAATCAGGCTGCAAGACTTATATATCGCCTCCCACGCTGGCAGTCAGCCAGACCTTTAATGAGGCAATTTCATTGGCTTCCTATCACACAGCGTGTTATTTTTAAAACTGCCTGTATGGCTTTTAAGACTCTGCATGCTCGTAGTCCAAAATTCATTCAAGACCTCCTACCTAGATGCACCCCTTCCCGCAGTCTACGTTCTGCTTCGCAAATTCTCCTTTCTGTCCCTCGGTTCAAGTTCCAACGCAAGGGTGGGCGAAGATTCGCCACCCTTGCTTCTAAACTGTGGAATTCTCTTCCCCTGGAAATCCGTTCCTCTACCACTCTTCTCTCATTTAGAAGGCATCTCAAAACTTGGCTGTTTGTCCAATCCATGGCCTAACTCTATTTCAGCCGTTCAATCTGCAGTCATATAGCTCCTGTTGGTCAGCGCCATGAAACCTCCGGGTGTGCGAGCGCTATACAAAACCTTGTTAAGATAAGATAAGAACCATTAGCCTTGACCACAGCCGTCGGCTCATTATACAATAACCTTATCCACTGCACAAAAGCGGGAGGGATCTCCATCATACTCAGCACCATAAACATGTTCACCCAATTTATAGAATCAAAGGCTTTGGTGAAATCCAAGAATACCGCCGCCTCCTTCATCTCAGGATCTAAATAGTGTAATACAGCAAAGAGTGTTCTAAGATTATGCGTCGTGGAACGCTCCTGGACAAACCCAGATTGGTCTGGTAACACCAAAGCAGGCACCAACCTCATTGCAATAATTTTTGCCAGTATTTTAACATCAATATTCATCAAAGCCAGCGGGCGATAGGATTCGCATTTATTTGGGAACTTGTTGGGCTCACGATTAGCGCCTCACGCAAAGTGAGAGACAACACGGCACTGTCATAGGCTTCCACATTCACCTCTAACAGTGCCGGGGGTAGTTGATCCATGTGCATTTTATAAAATTCGCTGGGTAGGCCATCAGTGCCCGCCGTCTTGCCTGCTGGCAACATCTGTATAGCTTCCTTGATATCATCTACAGTCAGTGGCTGAAGTAAATACTCCCTCTGACCTGATGATAACCACCCCAGTGCGATATCCTCCATATACTTCACAAATTCATCTGGCTCAGGTCGCTGCCTATACAGATCAGTGTAGAAATCCGCAAAAATCAACACTATATCCATCATGGCGTAGCGTGGTACTAAGTTTTGATCCAGAATTTCAATTATGTGGCCCTGCTCCCTGTGCCCAGCTAGCTTAGCTGCCAACGCACACCCCGCTCTGCCCCCTTCCCCATAGGCTCTGGCTTTCCATCATCGGGATCTATAGCATACCTCCTGATCAGCTAATTCTGCATATTCTGTATTACCTTCCCTTATTTTTGCTAAGAGTTCTGATGCTGCAGTTATATTGCCTCTCTAGAGTCAACAGCTTAGCCTTGATATCCTGCATTCTGTTACGCAGGGATCTCAGGACACCAGCCCAAACCCCCATACATTCGCCCTATATCATAACTTTGAAGGCCTCCCAAACAGTCCCCTTGCTGCCAACCAACCCAGCGTTCTTGTTAAAAAAAACTGTAATAGCAGCACCTATAGTGGTGCGGAAAACCTGGTCAGACAGGTCCTCGGGTTGTAAGTGCCATTGAAAAGGGGGCCTCATATATATGTTGGTATAGTCAGAATGAACGTCACCGGTGCATGATCAGACAACATTTTTGCTAAGGTCGCTACAGTCTCAACCCATGAGCCAGCGGTGTCCGATATTAACCAGTAGTCTAATCTAGACCAGGAGTTATAAACAGCAGACGTGAAGGTACCCTCTTTTATCTCTGGATTCCTCACCCTCCAAATATCAATCAACCCTTTCTCATACAGAATGTCTTTGACCATACTAGCGGTTATCTTGCCATGTCAGTCAGTGGTTGCCCATCTGTCAAACTCCGGGGCGAGATAAATATTCAGATCGCCACTTCAAATAATTTGCGATGGTTCCAATGCACGTAGACGTCTCCACACGTCTCTCTAATAGGCCGGATGGTCAACTATTATCTAAGGTAATTAAAGTCCCTCCCAGAGAGCCCTACAGCCGGACAAGCCTACCCGGTTCATCACCTTCAGTATGAAACAGTCTAAACGGGGTGCCTTTTTTTACTAGGATCATAACCCATCTGGAGTATGCTGAGTGGGACGAGGCCACAACTGCGTAAGCCCACCTTTTACCCACATGAGCTTCAGTAGGTTTGGTCAGATGTGTCTCTTGTTCCAAGGCTACATTTATAGCATGTCTATCCAAATATGCGGAGACCTGCCTTATCTTCTTCGGGTTGTTGATTCCCCTTACATTTCATGTTATCATTTTATTCACCCCACCCTCTGATGCCATTCATGCCTTTGCCCTGTATACCTGAACAGCTTATCCCCTCCACTCATCCTACCAGACCAGCATTCATAATGAGAAATTACCTGTACTGTAGTTATAACACAAACAAAACCCACCAATCCATCCCCACATCCACTTCAGCCTCCCCAACTGGCCGAAGCCATACCCCAAACAACAAACCCAAAAAGACATTAGGGGTGCACCCAATTAGGGGGTGTTGCACACTCAAGGCACTTCCTCCCGGCGGTGAAGGGAGGTGACAGAGCATGCACTTGACACTGCAGCCTATGCCCACATACATAAAATTACCTTCAAACCACACCAGCACCTCAATAACAATGTAGTAGTAGTTCAGTTTTGCCATAGATCTGAGATGGTTGACAGCCAACCACCCCTGCTGACCTCATCACACAAAAGAGCCGCTGAACCTTTTACTTAGCAAAGTACCCATGGCCCCTTCGCAGGTGCAACTACATAAGTTCAAATCAATGAAACATTCAAGGACAGCGTCCCACCGACTCTCTCACCAACGCATATGCCCATAGTGAGTCACTCAACATCCAACATTGAGGCATCCATTGATTTCTGATTCTTCTGCCATGTTTTTACAAAATCCATAGCACTCTTTGGACTCGTAAAAAGTCTCTGTTTACCATCCACTTCCACCCGCAAGCGGTCCAGGTAGAGCATCGCACAGGAGATCTTTTCGACTTGCAGTTACTTCTTCACAGGAATAAATTCCCACCTTGCTGCTTGGACTGTGGCTGTGAAGTCCGGATAAAACTCCATTACATTTCCTTTGTGCGTAATTCTCTGTTTCTCCCTTGCCGTGCAGAGTATCGCATCTAGAGCGCGATAATTAAGGAGACAAGCAATCACGGGTCTCAGTGGGGCCCCGTGGACTGGGCGCGCCACCAGCGATCTGTGCGCGCTCTCCACCAGCATTATGTTAGAAAGGTTCTCTGGCCCGAATATCTCCATGATTATTTTTTCAATATACACCTCCATCTTACCCATGTCAGTTGATCTGGGCAATCCAAGAATGCGCACATTATTGCGTCGAGACCTCGCTTCAAGGTCTTCATTTTTTGCCTGGATTACCGCAAGCACTTTTTCCATATCCAGACTTTTGGAGGTCACAGACTGCAGGGCTTCCTCTGCTGTGGAGATTCGCTGCTCTGCCTCGCCAAATTGCACCCCCTGCTTATCCAGCGTAGTGACAAAGTGGTCCATGCACATATTAAGGGCATCAATTTTACCATTGATTGACTGCAAGGTGGTTTGCATTGCCATTAATATTGCTTACAGAGCAGTAGGAGTTTTATCTGGAAGTTCCTGCTCCGAGTCCGATGCTCCCTGCTGCTGGGATTTGGTCAGTGTCTTAGCTTTGAAAGTTAGGCGCGACTGTTGTTTCTCTGTTTTCCCCATCTTGGATCAAACGTAACCAGCACGGCAGAAAGCAACAAGCCACTAGACGGAAGGCTGAACCACTTGTTTCGGTGCTGGGCCCAAGGGCGGGGCATCAGAAACGTCATTTCGGTGTCGACCAAGGACCGAAGGCAGAGTGGTGCCAAAGCCTTATGTTTGGTAAAAGATAGTTTTTGAGGTAAGGGGGTTTTGATACTCACAACACCCTGTCCCGCCGGAATGTGTTCTGACTCCTACTCAATCTCGAGGTTGAAATCTCATTCTGGGACCGAGAAGGCCTTGTCTTCTTCTACAGAGGCCGCTTCTTCCTGTTCTGATTCTTCTCCGAAGATATGTGGAGTCTTTTGAGTGCCTTGGCACTGCATTTCTCATCGCCAAGCCCGATGATCTCGAAGAGTCTTTTTCGACCTAAACAAATGGCAGGCTTTGCAGTCTTCTTGCTTGTGCTCCGGTGATAAGTACAAGTTGCAGACCTGGTATAGATTGTTACGAGGGTACTTGGAGTGGCACCAAGGATAGAATTGAAATGGAGTATGTTCCATCGGTAAAGGGGTGGATCGACGTGGCTAGGCCAGAAGGCAGCCCAAGATGTTTTTGACCGAAGATGAGAGACTTTCCCGATCGAATGGATACGAGGAGAGAGGAAAACGCTTACGATAACATTACCTTCTAGGGTAGAGTGGATTGCGGACAGAGGGTAACCCAAAGGACGGTT
Organism: Lissotriton vulgaris; assembly: GCF_964263255.1. Taxonomy (NCBI): domain Eukaryota; kingdom Metazoa; phylum Chordata; class Amphibia; order Caudata; family Salamandridae; genus Lissotriton; species Lissotriton vulgaris. The sequence continues at coordinate 1,765,517,312 of NC_141685.1, read as the reverse complement.
TCGAACCCGAGGGCAGCAATATACATCCGAATCAGATGGCTGAAAGTAAACAATATAACAATGGAGTTGATGCTCATGCGTACTATCACCGAAAGGAGGAGGTATCTTACCCCGTGACTAGGAAAGACTTCTACGAAGAAAACCAACTTGCAAACATCCGGACCCAACACTAGATGGCAGGAGTATGCAAAGCATGTGTATCTACAGCACACATGCCTCAAACACATTGTTTACAGAGAATTTGCACTTTGATAATTCTACAGATAGACCCTTGGAATCAAGAATACCCATAATTTTCCTCAACCTTTTATCATGTTCTCTTCTGGTGCACCCAAAAACTAAAATGTCATGTTGAAAGAATTTCACGCCACACTCCTTCCCAAACAACTGAAACATCAATCTCTGGAAAACCGGAGCTGCTGATGCAAGGCCAAATGGCATGCGTTTAAATTAAAAACACCGAAAAGGTGTAATGAATGATGTAAGTTTCCTTGAATCTTTTGGAAATGGCTAGTTGATAGTACGCAGATGATAAATCAATGGTTAAAAACCATTTAGCCCCACTAAGATGCGTCACCATTTCATTTTTTTTTTTAGGTAAGGGAAATTGGTCTACCAGTATGTTGTTGCTGATGTGTCTTAAGTCCACAAACAACAGAATGTTACCATTAGCAGGATTTGCAACGACCGATGGAGAAATCCAATCAGAGGATTCAATAGGTTCTATGACTCCACTGGCAACCAATTTATCCAAATTCTGGGAATCTCCCTCTCTCACAGAGAAAGGAATGTTTCGTACCTTATGGATTTTAGGAGTCCCAAAATCTTTTAGCACTATTTTATGTTCAAATCCACTTCGTTTTCCTGACTTACCATTAAAAACTCTGGGAAATTGTTTAAATAAAAGTTCTTCCATTTGGGAACCTTCATCAATGACTAAAACCTTCTCAGGGCTGTTTGGATCAAAGACAATGTGCAGATTACCTTGATCGAACCACCCTAACACAGGGTATCCATTCTTCCCAACATACAGTTTACCTTTTGCTTTTCTGTTTTTAAGCACAAAGTTGAACCACCGAATTCCAATAATGTCTATATGTTCACCACTATAACCTTCAAAACTAATATCTGATTCCAACAGTTTGGTCCCAACTTTGTTCACAAATTTATCATTCCAGAGATCTTCTTTAATAATAGTGCAAGGGGGGGGGGGGGGGGGGGGGGAGCTAGCCAGCGTCGATGGCGGACGCGTGAGCTTTCGGCTCCTCGCCTTAGCCCCGGCAAAATCCTGTTAAATTATCCTTAGAAGTGTCCAATCTGCCATAGCTAGCTCTCCTGCACCCCCCGACACCTCTAGATCCCGCTGGGTGATTTGCAGACTCCGGTTGACGAACCCCACCGAGTGGTTTACAGCGAGGCTTCTCGGCGACCCGGCGGCGGCGGACTGGGCCTGACGCCACGGACTATCCTGGGACAAAGACCGAGCGACGTCACCTGACGTGCGGCCTCGGAGTCTGGCGAGGGCGGAGTGATCTCCGGCCGGACTTACACTTGGCTTTTTCCTTCACCGGAGCGTCCCCCTCTTCTTTGCTGCCACCTTATATCGGAACGACTTGCCCTCCCACGCAGTGGGTCCTCAGCGCAACGGACACTGTGCTCCTGAACTACGAACCGGAGCAGTCGCCACTTCGGAGCGATCACGAGGGCAGGTCTACCCTGGGGTGTCTTGCTGTCCCCGCGCCCTCACGCCACAACTGCATGACGGTGCCCAGTGCTGAGACTTTTGAACTAATATTGCCCAGTGTCGAGTGAGTGTGGGTATCGCCAGGGTGTTTGGTGACTGTTGGTCCTCCATAACGGACGCCATCTTGGCTGCATCGTGCCACCGGCACACACCCAGTGCCTAGTGGCAGTGGATCGCCGGCTGGTGTGTCTCCCACGCTGCCCTTGCTGACTGGATGCGGCGAGGTACCTACTGGTTTTGTGTCCCCCTACGGCAGGAGAAGAACATGGGGAAAAACAACGCCACCCAGGCGAAGCTCTCCTTTGACCGGCGTCGCACTAAGGGACCCGACACGACGGCCCCGGAGGCGTCCCCGAAGGGGGCCACTGCGACTGCCCCAGCGCCTACAGAGCTCCGGGACATGCTGGCCGCCATGGAAAAGGGCATTCAGGACAGTATCGCGTCTGTGGGCTCTAAAATAGACGCTCTGTCGTACCGCATGGACCGCATGGCGGAGCGAGTAGACAAACATGCGGAGCGCCTGGACATGGCGGAACGTCGACTCACGGAAGCTGAGGAGGCGCAGACCGACTGGGACAAGGACAGGAAGCAATTCGGTAGACTTTTGCAAGTCATCCGTGATAAGATGGAGGATTTGGAGGCGCGCTCACGCAGGTCCAACATCCGTATAACGGGAGTGGCGGAAACGACTCCGACTGGGAAGATGGAGATCTATGTCGAGAAATTGCTGGCGCTACTACTCGGGGAGGAGGTTTTCTCCCCCATGTTCATCGTGGAGCGGGCACATCGTACGTTGGGCCCACAACCGCAGCCGGTTTGCGCCTCCACGTCCCATCATTGCGAAGCTCCTCAATTACCGCGACAGGGACATTGCTTTGCGCTTGGCGAGGGAAAAAGGTAAGCTCCAGCATGAGGGCATGGACATTTCCCTCAACCCGGACTTTACGGCCAAGGTACAGGAGGAGAGACGGCAGTTTGCGCCGTATAAAAAACAACTGCGTACGCTGGGCCTTGACTACGCGATGCTGTACCCTGCCAAGCTCCGCATCAATACAGGAGGGCGATCATATTTCTTCACGGATCCCAAAGAACTCCAGAAATCCCTGAAGGTATGGTCACGGGAGCGTAAGGAGTCTCGGCAGAGCCAGGAAGACGACGCTGGTTCGGCCTCGAACCTGGAAGAGCAAGACTAGAGACTATGACTAGTGGGGCTCTGCCGGAACAGTTGGCTCTACCTATCGAGGGCTGGACACGATCCCTCAAAATGGCAGAGCTGCGCCACCCCCCTGGGGGCGGTAAGTCTGGATTACATGGGGGCTGCCTGTACTGTTTGGAGGGGCAGCGACCACACTGCTCGGACTCGTGCTTTGTAGGTTGCTGGTGAAGAGATCGCTTAGTACTGCTGTGGAGTGAGATTTGGTCAATATTACATTGTGGGGGGGTTGGGGGGGTTGGGGGGGTTGTTGGATGTGCTTCACGATGGACACTGGTACACAAGCGGGGCTGGGATGGTGTGCCGAACTGAACAACTACATTGGGACAGTTGGTGGTATTGTACTACTCAGGCACGCTTCGCCCCGGTGCCTTTGGTTGTGCGACTCTCCTGGGAGTTGAGTTTCGAACTGACGAACACTCTGCTATTTTTGGGTTGATGGGGGTGGTTTTTGGGACCTGTCTGACCTGGTTGGGGGTGGTCGGCTGTGGGTGGGTGCGGGAGCGGGAGGTGGGGTTTGGGGACTGGGCTGTTGAGGGTTTTTGCCTGGGGGTGTTTGATGGGTTCGTGCTTGATGAGTGTGGACTGCTTTGTGGAACTGAAACTGTATGGAAATGCTGGCTGGCTACAATGGGGAAAAGTGTACTGCTGTGTTATGTTCTCTCCATCCCTGGTGCTCACATGGTTCGTAGGCCCATGTGATGTCTAATGCTGCAATGAATGTTCCCACACGTGCCCCACACATGCTGAAACTGATAACCTGGACTGTCCGAGGCCTGAACGACTTCCGTAAGTTGAGGAAGGTCCTCGGCTACCTGCACAGACACTATGTCGATTTGGCCCTGCTGCAGGAAACACACTTGCCTAACAACAGTAGGATGTTGCAATCCAGAGGGTTGGCGGGGAATATAGCGGCAGCGGGCTTCACGACGCACGCCCGGGGGGTGTTAACCTGGGCCAATCCCTCTTCACGATTGAAACTGATCCCGATACATGCGGACACGGAGGGTAGATATGTCTTAGCTAGATGTGTGGGTAGGGGACTCGACCTGCTGGTAGTTAACGTTTACGGCCCCAATTATGATCACCCTGAATTCTATGCGACCCTGTCCGCCCACTGTAGGTCTCATGCTCAGCCTGGGATGCTGTGGGGGGGGATTTTAATTTTGTGTTTGACCCCTCCAGGGACCGCTCCGAGGGCCCTACTAGGCGTCCGGTGGCTTCTGCCACCTATATGAGGGCCGAGATGACTAAATTAGGTCTAGTGGATGTCTGGAGGGACAAACACCCTACGAAGGGCGGCTTTACACACTACTCGGCCTTTCACAACGTGCACACTAGGATAGATTATTGGTTAGCATCTCCCCCGGTCCTTAGTGGTATTAGCGCGTGCGAGGTTCTCCCGCGCACACTCTCGGACCACTCCCCCATTCTGCTACACCTCTCCACTGTCAGGAAGGGGATACCGGCCTTCACCTGGAGGTTCCCTCCTTTTGCTCTGCTGGACGATGCCTTTCGAGGTGAACTGGCGGAAGACATAGAACAATTTTTCGCAACTAATCTGGACTCGGTTGAAGACTTTTTTACGATCTGGGAGGCTTTGAAGGTGTTCATTAGAGGAATACCTATGTCCAAGCACTCCAGTGTGCTACGCTCCATTAGGCGGGAACTTACCGCTTTAGAAACTAAATTAGCGGAACTAGAGAATCGACAATTATTGGTTCCTAGCACTGACGATGGCCCGGCGGTCACCCAGTTGATATCGGAGTATCACACTCTGGCGGATAGAGAAATTCTATATATGGGCAAATACGCCACGGCCCGAGTGTATGGTGAGGGGGATAGGCCAGGCGCCCTGTTGGCTCGCATGGTTCGAGGCTCTCGGAGGCCTCTGGTTGTTGAAGAACTGAGGACCCCGGAAGGTGATACAGTCGAGGAGGAGGAACAGATACTAGGGACCTTTAGACGCTATTATACTGAACTTTACCAGTCCAAGACGCAGGGTGTGGAGAGCGAAATGGACGATTACTTGGACCACATTGCCATGCCATTCCTTAAGAATTCGGATAGGGAGTTTTTGATGGCCCCCTTCCATGAGGACGAAATTCTGGAGGCCCTTGCGAGCATGAAATCAGGGAGTGCGCCGGGTTCCGACGGCCTCACAGTTGGCTTTTATAAAGCTTTCAAAGATATTTTGCTCCCGCACTTGGTCGCCCTCTTTGACACCATCTGCGAGGATGGTGAGATGCCGCCCACCATGCGTGAGGCTTTACTGATCACTATCCCAAAGCCTGGGAAACCTCCGGATCTTTGCAGTTCATACAGGCCACTTAGTCTGCTGAATGTGGACGCAAAGATTTATGCCAAAGTCCTTGCCAACCGACTGGCTCTATTAGTGCCAGAACTGGTAGCTCCGGAACAGTCTGGATTTGTCCCCTGTAGGAATTTAACCTACAACATACGCACGGTGCTGGGCAATATGCAACACGTTAAGCAGGAGAACCGAGCACTGGCAATATTCCTAGACATGGAAAAGGCGTTCGACTCGGTTGAGTGGCCTTTCATGATCAGAGTATTGCGGAAGCTGGGCTTGGGCGAACCGTTTCTGCAGAGAATCGGGGCGCTGTACCATCGACCATCGGCCAGACTGCGATTGGGAGACAGAGTGTCGGAGCCGATCTACATTGGCAGGGGAACTCGGCAAGGCTGCCCTCTGTCGCCGTTACTCTACGCCCTGGTGGCGGAACCCCTTGCTTGTGCTATACGGGAGTACCACAGTCTGGAGGGTATAAGCTTTCCCACCTACAAATGAGGGATATCGACGTACGCTGATGACACTTTGCTGTACGTCCGGAACCCGGAGTCTAATCTGTCCGCGGTACTTAGGGAGGTGGTCCGCTTTGGTTCACTCTCAGGTCTGAGGGTGAATTGGGACAAGTCCATCGCTTTCCCTCTCACCCCGGTGACTCAGCCCTTTGACATGGAGTACCCGCTGCAGTGGACCACCGACTCGGTCCGGTACTTGGGCATCCGCCTGCACACTGACCCCGAGGTCCTGGTTCGGGATAACTACGGTGTAGCATTCAATAAATTGGTAGACGATGTCGACGCCTGGATTAGACTACCGCTATCCCTCTTGGGCAGGATCGCTATCATGAAAATGATAATACTACCCCGATTCCTGTTCCTTTTCCTAAACATACCAGTGGTTTTGTCGAAGTCGTTTTTTGGACAACTTACGCAAGTCATGATCCGACTGGCCTGGGGCGACAAGCAACCACGAGTGCGATGGGCGACTCTGACTCTCCCCTGCGAGATGGGGGATTTGGGGGCTCCGGATCTGGAGCGCTACTATCGAGTTGCGCAAGCTTCTCATCTGTACTCATGGGTTCACGGTGACGTACGTACGCCGCACCTCATTCTGGAAAGGCTGTTTGCAGACCCGCTCCCCCTGCCTGCCACGATCTGCCTCCCGACAGATCGCTCGATTGAACGGATGGACTCTCTTAAGGCGACCAACCACGCATGGCATGCCCTGGTGCGGGCCCGCGGCTGTGATCTCCTTTACTCCCCACTGATGCCCGTAGGATGGGCTCTCTGGCTGGACCCCTTGGGTGGGAAAGGTGTGGTCGAGGCTTTACGTGCTCTTGGCATAGTAAAAATGGAGGACTTGTTCTCCGAAGGTCCTCTGAAAACCTGGGATCAGCTCCCTCCCACAGAGTCGGGCCCCTCCTTGCTGCAGAAATTCCAATTTCACAGGCTCCGCTCTGCGTTCCGGGAGGTTCTGGGCTCTTCCATGGAGGAGCCTGAGGAGATCCCTGAACTGACTCATATCATCAAATCCAAAGCACCTGCAAAATTAATTTCACAAGTCAACAGGTTGGGAGTGACGCATCAGCACTTACAACCCTCTAAAGCTAGAGCAGCCTGGCAGGACGATCTACAAACCCCCATAGATGACGTCATGTGGCGCTATTGCTGTTCCAGCACACGCAAGATCTCCCTGAACGGTCGGCACAGGCTGGTGCATTTTCAAATTCCTCCAGCGGGTGTATTACACCCCCGAACGATTACATCGATATGGCCTTCGCCCCTCTGCGGAATGTGAGCGCTGCCGAACTTTGATAGCGGATTTCTTTCATATGGCGTGGCTCTGCCCCGGTGTGCAGACTTTCTGGGGGGAGGTGTTTACGGAACTTGACCAGATTTTGGGGGAGTCACTGCCGCGTACTCCGGCACTTGCGCTCCTTGGTTACTCTAAGCCGCTTGCCCCTTCCCTGCGCCGGCTGGTCGATATGGCTCTGCTGTTGGCCAGGAGAGTGGTCGCTGCCTGTTGGATGCGTGGGCCCCTCCCTGCCAAAACCAGATGGCTAAGGGATCTACAATACTGCTGCACTCAAACAGAACTGTACAGCGAATTGCTACCGCCCAGAAGTAGGCCAAAAAATTTCTGGGACCTTTACAAGGAACACCTGCAAAAGGGGGAGGACGGCGGCTCTGACACCTCCGAAGTGGTTGATCTCCAAGACCAGGTGTTGGAGTAGTGGTTTGGACGCATTGGACTCTCTCCCTGGGGGGCGTGGGGTGGGGCGAGTGGAGGGACGGAGGGGGGTTACATTGAAGTTCATGTCACATGGAGGTGGATGGGGGTGGACACTGGGGGGGACGAATACACTTACAGGGGATGACACGGGACACACGGCAGGCACACCGTGATTTGCTCACTATTAATGATGACAATAATTCCACAATCACACTCAGATGGGGGGGGGGGGGGTTGGGTTGGTTGTTGGGGTAGGTTTCCTTGACCTTATTTCGACTTAAGACCTTATTGCCGCGATTGCATTCTGGGATGGCCAGTTGACACACAGTTCTACTTGCCGCACACGGAGAGGCATCTTTCTTGGTTACACTGGAATAGCGTCGCTACATCACGCCGCCGGGCCTCCGGGATGCCGGCACTCTGGCTGTGTACAGTATTTCTTGCTTATTGATCACATGATCCTTGTGTTGGGTGAACCAGTGTGAAGTGAAACTGTAAAGAATTGGAGATGTCATTGGCTTTGCTTTCAATAAAGGTCTTCCAAAAAAAAAAATAATAATAATAATAATAGTGCAAGGGGACCCAGAGTCAGCATAGATCCTTAAAGAAACACCCCCAAACGTCATCCAACATTCACGGTTTAGTCTTAACAGATTTGTCACATATGTTCAACACAAAATTACTACTAATATTGTCAACTTTGACATGTCATCAGCTACATCTGAACTGTCATCCACCTCTTTACAATCAGATTCATTCACACATTTAACCTGTTTCTTATCCCTTCTGCAAACTTTAGCAAAGTGTCCCACTATGCCCGAATTACTCTAGCACTGTTTAATGGCTGGACAATGCTTGCTGTAAGCTAAATGTAACTTGCAAACATCCGGACCCAACACTAGATGGAAGGAGTATGCAAAGCATGTGTATCTACAGCACATATGCCTCAAACACATTGTTTACAGAGAATTTGCACTTTGATAATTCTACAGATAGACCCTTGGAATCAAGAATACCCATAATTTTCCTCAACCTTTTATCATGTTCTCTTCTGGTGCACCCAAAAACTAAAATGTCATGTTGAAAGAATTTCACGCCACACTCCTTCCCAAACAACTGAAACATCAATCTATGGAAAACCGGAGCTGCTGATGCACGGCCAAATGGCATGCGTTTAAATTAAAAACACCCAAAAAGTGTAATGAATGACGTAAGTTTCCTTGAATCTTTTGGCAATGGCTAGTTGATAGTACGCAGATGATAAATCAATGGTTGAAAACCATTTATCCCCACTAAGATGCGTCACCATTTCATTTTTTTTTAGGTAAGGGAAATTGGTCTACCAGTATGTTGTTGCTGATGTGTCTTAAGTCCACAAACAACAGAATGGTCCCATTTGCAGGTCTTGCAACGACCAATGGAGAAATCCAATCAGAGGATTTAATTGGTTCTATTACTCCACTGGCAACCAATTTATCCAAATTCTGGGAATCTTCCTCTCTCACAGAGAAAGGAATGTTTCGTACCTTATGGATTTTAGGAGTCGCAAAATCTTTTAGCACTATTTTATGTTCAAATCCACTTCGTTTTCCTGACTTACCATTAAAAACGCTGGGAAATTGTTTAAATAAAAGTTCTTCCATTTGGGAACCTTCATCAATGACTAAAACCTTCTCAGGGCTGTTTGGATCAAAAACAATGTGTAGATTACCTTGATCGAACCACCCTAACACAGGGGGTCCATTCTTCCCAATATACAGTTTACCTTTTGCTTTTCTGTTTTTAAGCGCAAAGTTGAACCACCGAATTCCAATAACGTCTATACGTTCACCACTATAACCTTCAAAACTTATATCTGATTCCAACAGTTTGGTCCCAACTTTGTTCACAAATTTATCATTCCAGAGATCTTCTTTAATAATAGTGCAAGGGGACCCAGAATCAGCATAGATCCTTAAAGAAACACCCCCAAAAGTCATCCAACATTCAAGGTTTAGTCTTAACAGATTTGTCACATATGTTCAACACAAAATTACTACTAATATTGTAAACTTTGACATGTCATCAGCTACATCTGAACTGTCATCCACCTCTTTACAATCAGATTAATTCACACATTTAACCTGTTTCTTTTCCCTTCTGCAAACTTTAGCAAAGTGTCCCAATATGCCCCAATTACTCCAGCACTGTTTAATGGCTGGACAATGCTTGCTGTAAGCTAAATGCTCTTTGCTGCCAGATCACCTTACAGGTTCTTTGGGTTGCAACTCCTTATTCATGAATGTGGTTGTTTTTTGTTTGCTCTTAATTTTTCTGACAATATCATGCTCACCCACTTCAAGTGTTAATGCTCCATCACACCTACTAGATAACTCAGCTTTATGAACAGTAGCTAATACATCATTCAACTCAGAATCCCCATTTATCCCTAAAGGCTCTTGTATGCCAGTATTGTTGGCATGCAAAATAACATGGTTGCTTATAAAATCATCGAGTAGGGCTCTAAATATACAGTCTAAGGCTCGTTTCTTCAGCTCAGACACATAGTTATCCACAGTTTCTTTCTTAGCTTGCTTCCTCTGAAAAAACTTGTACCGAGTAATGCCAATACACACTTTTGGCACATAGTAATTGTCTAAGTCGAAAATGGCAGTATCAAAAACATTTCCATCCCCTACCACCACTTTTTTGATAATTTGAGAATACACTTTCAGATCCAATGGCCCTATAGAGTGGAGTAGTATAATTTATAATGTTATGTTTCTCCATGGAGATAGGATTTCCAAAATGTCTAAAATAGTGCAAACGCTGAGGAAATGCGCGTAAACGTAGAAATTGTACCTTTTTCACTTAGGTTATAAAGGCTGTGTGCGTCAGCGTAGTTAGCGCGCCATTTCCGATTGACTAACTTTCCACTTTGAACTATGTGCATTTGCTAGCGCTATGACAACATGCGTAAATGTAAAAATTGTACCTTTGTCAGCTGAAATAGGTAGGCTCTGTGCGTCAGCGTGCCACTTCCAAAAAACTAATTCCACTTCAAGCTGTGCTCATCAGCATGTAGGCTTCAGTGAATATTAGGGAACTGAGTAGAAACTCAAACAAAGATGGTTGCCGAAACGTGTAGCAGAATGGTGTCACTCCGCAGAACGACGTAGTCAGCATAGAGCTGTGCTGTGCACTCTGGGACGATGCGGCTGGATGAGCTAACAATGTTATGGGCACTATTTGAAAGATGCGGATCAATGAACAACGGCAACTTTGTCTTATTTAAAAAAATATCTTATCTACTGTAATTTTGTAGAGTGAAGAGGAGGCTTTAAATTCAGATGGTCCCTCACGGCAGTAACATGCTGGGGTTCAAAATAATTCTCCCCGAGTGTTGTATCCTAATGTTTATGGTCCCTGCCGCGGACCGAAGTTAATTGTTATGGTGGCACGCATTGCGTCATGCATTCCATTTCAGAATGTCAGTGTTGGTATTTAGGTGACGTCACCCCTGCCCCGGTCATATCCTCCCCACCCTTCACACCCGTACCTGCCCCGTCCTCTCTGTCCCTGTGAGCCTTTCCATATTAACTAACTTAATAAAAGACCTGTACCTTCCTCCGTGGTCCGCATCTTGCTTTACAACAATGGCGACGAGGGTTTGACGGAGGAGAGGCTCACCGGAACGAAGATTCTGTGCCCGTTGACAGAAGGAAGGAAGCAGCTGACGGCCGACAGTAAAACCGTGAGTCATAACGCTGAAGAAAAGAAGATTGGCGCGAGTAAATTGAAGCGTCACTGACTGAATGTGAAACTGGCAAGGGCTCGGTGTATTGACAGCGTGTGAAGCACCCTGGGAGTGCTTCAGTGTCGTGCCGGCTAGGAAGCCCATTGGTGTGAGGGGAGGGACGTCATCGTCGCGGCCATTTTAGAAATAACCCCAAAGGAATCCTGTCAGTTTCCCTGGCAAAACGCGAGCTATCGCGCTGAAAGTGAATAAGACTCGAAATTCTAGTAGAAGCAAGCCTACAAAATAAAGGCTATTGGAATAAAGCAAAAAAAATAATAATAATAAGATAGCCGCATGAAAAATAATATTGGCATAAGTATACCTAATGGAGTAAGAGAGTGAGGCAATAAGAAAACAAACTCTGATGAGCAGAATTGAGAACATAAGCAAAACAGTACTACTAAAAGTGTCAACAGTTAAAACATAAAGGAGTCAGTTGTAAAATAATAAAAGCACGTACTGACATCTCAGCCAAGTGTGAACATGGCCCAGAGTAATAACATCTGTGTACCGCCGCTATTCTTAGAGGAACCGGGGAAACCCACAATGAAATGGAAGAAATGGTTAAGGGCCTTTGAGAACTATATTGTGTCAATAGACCGAAAGAAATATGATGCTGAAAGGAAATTAGCACTGCTATTTGGACTGTTGGGAAAAACAGGTCAAGATGTGTTTGACAGTCTACCTGAGTATGAGAACCCACCAGGGGTATTTATACCACTTAATGAATATGATGAAGCAATAAAGAGACTTGAGAAACAGTATGATGAGGAAAGCAATATAATGGTGGGAAGGCACAGATTTGCTCTCAGGAAACAAGAAGAGGGTGAAACTATAGAAGAATACATAGGATGTATAAGAGTGCTAGCAAAAGATTGAGAGTTTAATGAGATGACAGATGTCTACATTAGAGATCAAATAGTATTCTATTGTCACTCAAAGAAGGTCCAAGAGATATTATTGACGTGCAGGAACCCCACACTACAGGAGGTAACAGATATAGCAAAAGCCATTGAAAGGTCTTTGGTCACCACGAAGGTACTGTCAACCAGTAATAGTCAAACCAGTGTGTGTTACCTGCAAGAAAAAAAGAGAAGTGAGCAGAAGGGACAAGAGAAAAGCTGGGGAGATAGGAGGACAGGAGGAAGAAATTTAAGTTGCTTCAGGTGCGGTTCGCACGAACATCTTGCAGATCACAAGTCATGCCCAGCAATCAGCAAGAAATGTGCTAAATGCAAAAGATTTGGCCACTTAACGACATTGTGTAAGACTAAACTAAGAACAAGTGAAAACGTTGTGGTAAATACAGTAGGAGACTTTGACGAGGAAATGTGCGAAAAAATAATCTTGTATGTTGAAATGGAAGGAGGAAGGATCAAAGGACCCATAGGAGAAGCAAAAATTGGGGACATTGAATTACAATTTTGTGCGGATTCTGGATCACCCATTACAATTGTATCAGACCTGATGTTCGAGGAGAAATGGCCAGGAACAACGCTGAATGAATCAGATGTAAACCCCAAGGCTTTCGGGGAAAAGGACATCGAAATGAAGGGCTATTTCAATGACTCAGTCACATTCAGGGGAAGGACAATCCACACAAAAATTTATGTGGCAGAAAAGGGCAAGATCTTAATTGGATGGAAAGACTTGGCAAAGCTGGGCGTGATACTCCAACCAGGAGCAGAACCCAAGGACAAGGAAACCCTGAAGTCCTTCCTGGGACTCAGTGAGTACTACGCCAAGTTTGTGAAGGGGTACGCGGATAAGGTGGAATCACTGAGGAAGGTGTTAAGGAAGAACACGAGTTATGTTTGGATGCCGGAGCAGAAGCATCCTTTCAATAAAATAAAAGAAGACATAGCAAGGGCACCAGCGCTGAAAGTGTACGATCCGAAGCTGGAGAACATAATCACAGTCGACGCCAGTGCCAAAGGCATAGGGGCAGTGTTCTGCCAGGTGAAGGAAGGCAAAGAAAACACAATTGCATTTATCTCGAGGAGACTAAACGATGCGGAGAAGCACTATAGCACGATCGAGCGCGAGGCGCTAGCATGCGTGTGGGCAGTGCAGAAACTGAAGAACTATTTGTGGGGAAAGAAGTTCGAAATCGTTACGGACCACAAGCCTCTAGTATACATGATGGGTGGAGAAGGTCGTGGAAGCGGGAACGCGAGCGCCAGACTCATAAGGCTCTTATCCAAGCTCCAGGAGTACACATTCGGAATAAAACACATCAAAGGGGGTCTGAACAGCAGAGCGGACTGCCTGTCACGCATGCCTCTGGAAAACCATGAGGGAGAATCCTTGGACGATGTAGAATGTGTAGTGGCCTGGGTGGATGCGTTGGAAGATGAATATGGGTCCATAACTGAACATGAATGGGAAGAAGGAATGGAGGAAGACTGGATAATAAACAAAGTGATGCAGTATGTGCAGTCAAAATGGCCTCCGATAAGGAATTTAAGAAAAGAATTCAAAAGCTACCAGCAAATCAGTGAGGAGCTAACTGTAGAAAACGGCATACTTAGAAGATGCGAGCAATTAATTCCCCCAGTGGCACTGAGGCAGAAAATAATAAAGCTGGCCCACAAAGGACACCCAGGAAATAACGCTACAAAAAACATCATCAAAAAACACTACTGGTGGCCAGGAATGCATCAAGAAGTGAACAACTACATCGACGAGTGCGAGTTATGCCTCAAGGCAGACAAACACTGGAAGTTAAGAAGAGGAGAGCTACAAAGGGTGGAGATACCGAATGGACCATGGCAAAAAATTGCGATTGACTTTGCTGGCCCGTTTTAAAAATTACCAGAAGACTGCAGACACATTATAGTGGTGACGGACTACTACTCCAAATGGGTGCATTTCAAGTTCGTACACTCCATTACGACTGAAAAAGTGATCAAGTTCTTAAAGAAGATGTTCGCAGTCGAGGGACAACCCAAAATCATAGTCTCCGACAACGGAACCCAAATAATATCTACACAAATGGTGGAGTTCCTGAAGAAGGCGGGAATAAAGCAACAAAAGACACCGCTGCATAGTCCAAAGAGTAACGGCCAAGTGGAGAGAGTTAATAAGTTCATCAAGGAAGGGATCCAACTGGCCATCACATCTCAACTAAGTGTGATGGACAGTATACGGGAGAAAATAAACACATATAACAACACCCCTAACGAAACAACCAAATTCACTCCATTTTACCTTATGAGAGGGAGAGAGTGTAGGGACGTACTTACGCCAAAATTGGATGATTGGTACAGGATTGGGGGCGAAACCGAGCAGATAAAGGACAATGAGTTGCATGTCAGAGAGAGAATTGTACTGAAACAGGAAAAGACCAAGAAGTACGCCGACCAAGTCAATAAAGCCACGGTGAAGGAGATAGAACGCGGAGACTGGGTCATAGCAAAGAAACCTGGTTTGGTGACCAAAGGAGTGTCAACTTACAGTGGTCCGGTGCAAGTACATGAATCCACCAAAGGGGCAGTGTACCTAGGAAAAAATGGCTGACGAAGCAAAGACGATGTGGTCAAATTAAAACATGGACAAGAAAAGATCATTCTCAATGGTAAAAGAGAGGAAGAGGAAGATGCTGACGATAGCATCCTGGAATGGGATGAGGTGTCCGGTAGTCCGTACTCCAGGATGGAAGAAGAGCTGGGCAACTTGTCCAACGCCGGGAGTAGGGCTGGAAGTAGCACCTTAGACAAGAGTCACCACGAAGAAGAACCAGACAGTGCCTCCGTCAGAGTCCCAACACCGGGGGGAACAGGCGTAAAAACTAGAAGTGGTAGACTAATCAGAATGCCAAAACATTATGAAGACTTTGTTCAAGACTAAGTGTCGTTGTGGGTAAAGGAGGGAGATGTTGTATCCTAATGTTTATGGTCCCTGCCGCGGACCGAAGTTAATTGTTATGGTGACACGCATTTCGTCATGCATTCCATTTCGGAATGTCAGTGTTGGTATTTAGGTGACGTCAACCCTTGTCCCGGTCATATCCTCCCCACCCTTCACACCCGTACCTGCCCCGTCCTCTCTGTCCCTGTGAGCCTTTCCATATTAACTAACTTAATAAAAGACCTGTACCTTCCTCCGTGGTCCGCATCTTGCTTTACAACACCGAGTTATTCTCTGTAATCCAAACTGCAGCGTAAGATCTGGCTTGAAAAGTAGTGATTGCATGCTGGGTTCACCTCCAGGCAACTCGTCGTCACTTGAACAAAGCACTCCACACGTTGCACTTAAAAGTGTTTATTTGTGGAAGCCTAGAGGTGCAGAAACTCCTCTCCACTGGATGCACTCTCCGTCATGACTGGCTATGCACATCAGAACTTCACAATGTCCTCAGGTTCCACAATCTGGAACCTGATGACATCAAGTTGCTCATTGTAACATGCGTGTCTGTCCTAAATATTCAATCCTATTCTGTAAAAATTTGCACTTGGATTTTTAACCACTCATTCATCTGTTACTTAATACTGTATTCATATTCAAAACATCATTATGTTCATGAATACTTTCTGCATGTAATAAAATATCCTCCTGAAATTTCTGGACTACTCCTACATATTTAAATAATACATCCATTAATTTCTGACAGATGCTTGCAGCAGAGGCCAAACCAAAGAAGATCTTTAAATATCTATAAGCCCTAAATGGTGTGACAAATGTGTGCGATCCTTGGACTCATTTGAAAATTTCACCTGATGATATGCTGACTTGAGATCTATAAATGAAAAATATTTTTAACCACTTGTTGCAGCCAGCATTAATCAAGTGTGTTTAAGTGCAAGATATAAGTGTCTATTTACAAAGATGTGTGTTATGTTTTCATTACATATTTTGGTTTTGATCAGCTCCTAGCAACAAGGTTATTCTGTTGGAATCTGGTTTGTGGAGTCCAGCAGCAGAGAAGCTTGGCTATGGAGCTTAGAGGTTGGCTCTGGGGGTCGTTATGGATATACAAAATAAAATCTTCTTTTTCATCATATTGTGTCCTGTGATCACAAAAATGGCGACGAGGATGGGATACAGTGATTGAAGAGGACAAGCAGAAGAAGATTTGGATAAAATTGCACCGGTGCAGACTTTTCACCTTTGTTCTGGATTTATCAGGAAAAAAAAACAAAACCGGAGGACCCCCAGTTTTATCAACGGCATTCTTAAAGGTCAGTTGTGTGGCTGTTCTGACAATTGAGGATTTTATTGTGTCAAATCGAGTTAATTGTCACCATCAGAAAAAGCGAGGCTTTTGTTATTAGAATCAACTGTACCTTAGCAGCACTGCCTGTTGAAGGAGTCGCGTGTTGAGCCTACTAGAAGTGAAGGTCGCATGCTGTATCCACGAAGAGCGTGCCAGGTCTGACGGTGTCCACGAGGAGTGAGCATCCTGTGTCCTTGTGTGTGGTCTCGCTGCGTAGAATTGGAGAGACACACGAGAAGATTACATGGAAGGAGGTGTGTATTCTTTGACGTAAGACACAGTACGTAGGCAAGCGTTACTAGGAAGACAACCGTATCCAAGAAGGGTGATGTATGTTAGTGTATGCGCAGAGCGTGAAAGGAAAAACAATTGTCTCTGAGGAAGTCGACATGACGCTACACATACAACCTTGTGCTGAAGCGCCGTAAACCGTATCCTGGGAACAGATTTAGTCCAGCTGTGTAGGAGTTTCATATAACGGAGGTATTATAAGGGTAATATGACTTAAAAACATTCGTTTTTAGTCCATTGAGAACAATTAATCTCTGCCACGTGGTGAGTGACTTTGGATATACCAATATTTTGAGTTATCTACGAGTGACCTTGCAGGGAAAAAAATATTATTGTGAAGCCGTTTATTTATTATCATACAACTTATTAACGTGGAATACAAACGAGGTGGAACTTTCTAGATTTAAAGTTATACAAGCATTTGTAATCGTGACATGTATGCGATATATCTTTTTTTAGGTAAAGTTCCATGTATGTTTATTTATTATTTAGAAATCACATATTAATAACGTTTTATTCATCAACCTTTTACATTTCATCAAGTATGGCTACACAATCATCCATTCCCACTCCACCCACATTTCTTCCTGAAACCGGTTCTCCATGCATGGACTGGGAAGATTGGAAAGAAGCTTTCACCACTTATTTAGAAGCTATTGGTGGTGATGTGCTCATTTCCAAAAGAAAGTTAGCCATTTTAAAAGTATGCTTGGGGGTTGAAGGTATGAATGTTTTGAATACCTTACCTAATTTCCAACCAAACATTAGGAATGTTGATAATTCTTCAGATGAAGAGGAGGAAGACGTTTATGAAATGGCTTTGACAGCATTAGCTGATAACTTTGGTAAAAAATTGAGTATAGTTGTAAAGAGGCATTCGTTTTTTTCTCGTTTCCAGAAACAAGGGGAAAAATTTTACCAATATGTAGCAGAGTTGAGGAAATTGTCTATTACATGCAAATTCAAATACTTGAGAGCTTATATTATCAGAGACCAACTCATTAACATAACTAATAATAAGAGGATTTAAGAAAAATTGTTGGATCTATAAGATCCATCTTTGGATAAATCTATCGAGATTGCTAGACGTATTAAAAACACTACTCGATATGTGAAGGAATTATCTGAAAATAGTTCTAAAAGCAAAGCAGAGTCCAACAAAGTATGCGTGTTGTATTCAAATTCAAAAAAAGTGGTTAAAACTAATAGTGATGAAAGCACTAGTGTGGGAAAGAGGCTAGAAGGAAACTTCAAAAGAAATTTCTACAGGTGTGGCAGTTATAGACATAATGTTGATGCCATACAGTGTCCTGCGACAAAAAGTCGCTGTTACAAGTGCAGGAGAATTGGTCATTTTGCTCGGGTGTGTAAAACTAATGATGTTAGGAAAACTGTAAACACTATAAGTGAATTTAAAAAGAATTGCACTAGAGACGAGGTGGATAATGAGACTGAGAGTGACATTGAAGTAATGGTAGTAGAAAATGTGAATACCTTACAGAATAATTTAAGGGATACCTATTCTCCTCCTAAATGCATAGTGCATATTAACAATTCTGAAGTGCATATGTGGGCGGATTCATGCTCACCCTGATAGATAAGAATAATTGGAAAGGTTTAGGATCCATCATATTAATACCCACTTATGTTGAACCACATGGATATTGTGGAGTTAAATTACCAGGTTTAGGATATTTTAAAGCCAAAATACAATTCAAGAACCGTTCCACCATAGCTAAGATTTATGTTGTGGAATCTGGTAGAAGTCTATTGGGGTGGAGAGAGCAGAAAAGTTTAGGTATTATCTTGAGTCCCAACCATCCTCTACAAGTGTTGTTAACAGATGTTGATAAGAATAACAAATGGGTAGAGGACTTCCCTAACTTGTTCAAGGATGAACTGGGATGTCTTAAAGAGTTTGAACACCAGATAACAGTAAAAAAAAGATGCCAAACCTAAAGTGCTCAAGGTGCGCAATGTGCCCAAGGCATTGAGGAAGAAATTGAAGGAGCAATTGCAAAGACTATGTAAAGAAAAGATTATTGAACCAATAGAAGTAACAGATTGGTTAAGTCCAATTGTGATTGTGCACAAACCCAAAGGCAATATCCTCATGTGTGTGGATCTGAGGGATTTAAATGATTGTATTTGGGTTGATAAATACCCTTTGACCCGTATAAATGAAATGTTGTCATGTGTTGAGGGTGGAAAGAATTTTATTACTTTAGACTTATCAAGTGCTTATCACCAAGTACGTTTAGAAGCAGAATCAAAACATCTAACATCCTTCATTACACCTAAAGGTGCATTTCAATTTATCAGAATGCCATTTGGTTTGGCCTCGGGATCTGCCATTTTTCAGAGAATAATGCAAAAGATATTAAAGGATTTTAAAAATGCATTGGTATTCCAAGATGATGTGTTAATTTGGGGTAAGGATGAAATCCAACATGATAGTATTTTGAGAAATGTGTTGATGAAACTCGAAGCTGCTGGTCTCACTATAAGTTTGAACAATTGAAAATGTTGTCGACAGGAAGTAGAATACCTAGGATATATGTTGTCTCACAAGGGAATAAAACCTAAATTAAATTTGTTTGTAGACTTGGAGAAGGTTCCATCACCAGTGGATAAAGATCAGTTAAGGTCATTCCTTGGCTTAGCTAAATATTATGGTAAATTTGTTCATCATTTTTCTGACATTGTACAACCTTTACGTAATATAATGAAGAAAGGTGTTAATTTTAAATGGTCAGAAAAATGCCAAAATGTGTTTGACACTGTAAAAAAAGCTGTAGCTAATGCCATTACTTTACAATCTTTCAATCCACAATATAAATCCATCATTGTAACTGATGCCAGTGGGTATGGCTTAGTAGCTGTGTTGATGCAAGAGTATGATGGTGAAGAAAATGTAATTGCATTTGCATCGCGCAATCTGAAAGGTGCTGAATCGTTGTACTCCACCATTGAAAAGGAAGCATTAGCTTGTTGGTGGGGAGTGCAACATTTCCCTGTTTATGTTTAGGGCAGTAAATTTGAACTTTGCA
The DNA here is from genome assembly GCF_964263255.1 of Lissotriton vulgaris. NCBI lineage: Eukaryota > Metazoa > Chordata > Amphibia > Caudata > Salamandridae > Lissotriton > Lissotriton vulgaris. The sequence continues at coordinate 1,765,497,478 of NC_141685.1, read as the reverse complement.
CAGATCACCGAACTTTGTTGGACCTTTTCACTACCACAGGTGCAGGAAGAGCTACCCCACAAATAGCAAAGTGGTTATATAGATTGTAGGAATACTCATTTGAATTGAAATATGTACCAGGAGTGAGAAATATTAATGCTGACTGTTTGTCGCGTTTGCCTGTGGATAGTAAATTTGATGATGAGGATGAGGATTTATTGATTGCTAACGTTGAAGAGTTTCATCAGGCTATTAGCGAACATGAATGGAAAAAAACTATCGCTTATGATACATCTTTAGTTAAGGTAATAGGAGATTTGCCTTCTTTTGTGAGTGGCAAAATGGATGAGGATATTGTAATGTATAAGAATGTTTGGGAAGAATTGTCAGTTGTGAATGGAATTGTAAGACGAAATGACAAGTTGGTGGTACCTGCCTCATTGAGGGCCAAATTGATGCGTTTGTTACATGAGGGTCATGGAGGAATGTCTGCAGTCAAAAGGAAGGCCAGGATGGATTTATGGTGGCCAAATATGGATAGAGACATAGAAAGGTTTGTGAAGGAGTGTATATCTGGTACTTGCAGTGACAAGTCTCATGTCTTAAGAGATTCTCCTATTACGCCTATGAGTTTACCTGAGAAAGCATGGGAAAGACTTGGTATTGATATTTGTGGACCATTTGAAGGTTTGGATTCAGTAGATAAGTATGCTTTAGTGATGCTGGACTATTACTCAAAATGGCCTGAAGTGGCTTTTGTGACTGATGTTAAGACTAGCAGCTTCATTGATTTTCGTGCAGAAATATTATCAGACAATGGTCCACAATTTATTTCCCGCAAATTTGGCAAGTTCTTGAACAAATGGGGTGTCAAACATTTGAGAACACCTGTGTATCATCCAAGGAGGAATGGTTTGGTTGAGCACTTCAACCGTGTATTGGGTGAACACATTCAATTGGCTACTTCTATGAACATATGTTGGAGTACCCAGATAAAAAAAATGTTGAGGAATTACAGAACCACTCCAAATTCTGTAACTGGGGAAACTCCATTTTGTCTTCTCAAGGGAAGAATTCCTTGTACAGCAGCTGTACCTGCATGGATGGGCAGGAGTGGTAAAAGGGTTGTGAAAGAAAAGGAAATATGTGACAAAGTTCTCAAATATCAAAGTGGTTATCAAAGAAGACATAATGACAACATTAGCAAGAACAAGAGAGTCATAACCGAAGGTGATTTTGTAAGAGTTTGCCCTAACATTTTAGTAAAGAAGGGTAATTCTAAATTGTCCAATCCTAAGAAGAAGCCGCGGTTGGTAGTGGGTGTACCTCCAGGGCGGTGACGTGGGGAGGGGAAGGGGCAGGGTGGGGGATAGTAATCTATGGATTACGAAGCTTTACAGGTAAGTAAACATATAAATAAATAAAACAAATTTTGTAGCGCGCACTGCATCGCATTTTGGGATGCTGCGCACACAACAAAATTTGTTTCAGGCATAAAGTGATGCATAAATTATGCAAAAAAGAAGCAGAGAACTCTGGGTAGTTCTCAAGTTTAGGTGGAAACCAGCTCCTTTAACACCTTCGCTGCGGCGGCAATTCCGCCGCAGCGCTAGGGGGTAGGGGGGGCAGTGCGGCGCTCTCCTGCTGGTGACGGAACCGCTCCGCCATCAGCCTCGGAAGCGCTGTGCTTATGACAGAGCGGTTCCGTCATGGCCCCGCCCGCTCAATAGAACGCGCCGTGCGGGCCATGACGGACCCGCTCCGTCATCAGCACAGCGCTACCGAGGCTCATGACGGAGCGGTTCGGTCATCAGTGCGGAACAGGTTAAATAGCACCCTCAACACGAGCGAAACTCTAGATCTGCTCACCTCAAATGTCTGCTTTTCTATCAAAATCTTTAAGCATAGGATTAGCACAGTGCCATCCATGCCGAGATAGAAAGGGACAAAGTCTTTTTGACATTTCTACAGCAAAGTCTTTAAGCATAGGACTAGCACAGTATTGTCCTTGCCGAGCTGTAAAATGACAAATGCCATTTACCACTCCACTTTTACCACTCCAGGCACAGTATTACAGCTATGAATTGATAATTGTCATTTTACAGCTCGGCAAGGACAGCCGAGGTGTGAGGTGAGCAGATCAAGAGTATCGCTGGTGTTGAGGGTGTTCTTTACAGGAGCTGCTTTCCACCTAAACTTGAGAACTACCCAGAGTTCTCTGCTTCTTTTTTGCATATATATATATATATATATATATATATATATATATATATATATATATATATATATATATACATGCGAACAAAGTCCTGTGAGGGTGGCTCCCCACACGCTCTCCTCCTCAGGTACAGATCTCTCGACACCAATTGTGATGTTTCAAAGTGGTTTTATATATATATATAGATACACATATATATATATATATATATATATATATATATTCCACCGCTTGGCTCACTTTCCCTTCGCTAGGCGCTCCTTGATTCTCGATCGCGTTTCTCCTGCGGTTGAGCCAACCGCTGTAAATTATCACAGGATCTCCCCGGTCCCGGGGAGGAATGGAGTCGCTGAAAGACGGCACTGACACGCTTCTTTCAATAAAGGTGGTTTATTTCATCAATCCATGTGGGCAACCAACGCGTTTCGACAGCGTCCGCTGTCTTGATCACGGTGACCGTGATCAAGACAGCGGACGCTGTCGAAACGCGTTGGTTGCTTTTTGTTGTTAAATCCCCCACATGGATTGATGAAATAAGCCACCTTTATTGAAAGAAGCGTGTCAGTGCCGTCTTTCAGCGACTCCATTCCTCCCCGGGACCGGGGAGATCCTGTGATAATATATATATATATATATATATATATATATATATATATATATATATATATATATATATATATATATATATATATATATATATATTGTACAACGCTAAAACCCCAAATCCTGGGTTTTCCCAAATGAGAGCGCTCCAAGCCAATACGGCGTAGGTTCGTCACGTTTTTTATTAACAAAACCTTCAGCAAATCAATCCACAAACGCGTTTCGGCGTTGCCGCCTTCGTCAGTGTAGATTGACACTGTTTTTGAATTGCATTTAAAACAGAAGCCGTGATTAACTTTAGGTCACGTGTCCTCAGCAAAAATAAAATAAACATTGACATAGAAAACGGTACATGAGGTAATTCATTCATTACTTTCACGGCGGCCATCTTTGAACGGCTAATCGGCTCATTTCAGTATATACATTCTAGGTTACACTAGGAGAGCCTTTATCTCCTCTCAACATAATCATATATGAAAATTCATTTTCTTAAGTTTTTCTAGTGTCCTATGCTTTTACTATATGTACAGATGACACCAATGCCGAAAGTACCTAGTATGTAATGAAATGAAATGAAATGAAAAATTGCATTTGTATAGCGCATAACCGCCCTGGGGCCTCGCAGCGCTTTATGTGATTCACACAACTCACTCTTGGTGAAAATCACTAGGTGTTCACAGTGTATCATGTCACCAAAAAATCCAAAACACAGTTAAATAAAGTATTTACAATCTAGCCCTGAATGGGCAAAATTATATGCTTTCAAATACTGAAGAAATCATTGTTTCAAATTATCACTGTGGTTAATTAATACAAAAAACATGGATAATAATATGTAATGGAAATTACATTTCTGGTGACAGGTCAGATTTCTCTGTCTACTTCAAGGGAACTATATACATGTCTGTTATTCCAGGTTGTTCAGAAAGAGCATTGGGGGACAGGAAGGGATTACTCAGATGTGAGTCCACATCTCTTCTTCATTATTCATCCCTCCCGGGGTCTTAGTCTGTAACTGGATAATAAATCTTGATTCTAGTGTTCTTAGTTTCTTTACCCAGTTACCCCCTCTTTCTGTCCTGACTAGTTGGTCCAAAATAAAGTAAGTCAGTAAATTGCTGTTGCTATCATGTACCTGCTCGAAATGACGAGCTACTGGGTAGTTTGGATCCTTTGAGGAGATAGCCCTCACATGTTCTAGGACCCTAAGTTTCGTGGGTTTTTCAAAAAAAAAAAAATAAATAAATAAAAAAAAAAAATATATATATATATATATATTTGGCCTTTTCGCATAGAACTGCAATCGCGTCACCCCTCCGGTGCTGGTTTCCCACTTGGTGGTCATTAGCATGTGGGGAGAGAGGAGGCAGCATTCGACTGCCTGATGAGGGGGACAAAGGAGGACTTTATTTCCTACAATACGACTGCATTGGTGGTGTAACACCGTCCACGACTGTTGGAAGCATCACCTGGTGTTTATTTAAACCCTTCACTGCATGGGCTCCTGCGGTGAACCACAACGCCCAGCATGCAGTGGTAAATCAGGCACAGCGTATCATGAAAACATAAGCATAGATCCTGTTTTCCTGAAATGTACTGTGTATTATGCATAAGTAGTGTTTGGATGTAGCAATGCTTATTACTTGAAGCTAACTTACAACATTGCAGTGAAGAAATATTATTGTTTTGTGCAATGCTTGTTGTGAACAAGGAACTGTGGAAGTCTTATGAATATTTATTAGGCACCACGTTGAGCAGGTGCGCTCAACCGACGTTGCTCCACACGTGAAATACAGCCTATAAAAGGCTTGCCGGCTTTCTGAGAGACACTTCGCTTCTCAGACCAAGCGTCGCTTCAAGAGCTCCAGGACCCCGGCCTCCAGCACCCGGCCCCGCCCGCTCGTCTTGGCTATGGCTCCCTCCTACCTTGTCTTTCCTCTGAGGAGCCCAGCAGTCGTAGGATTCCCCTGCACCTAGATCACCCGGACGATCCTCGAGCTCCGCTAGAAACGGGTCTTCTGACTTCCGGTTTCTGAGTCGGAGCCGATTCTCAGCCGGACGTGTCCTTCACCCTTACGGTCCCGGTACCTTGAGTTTCCGCTCATCGGCGAAGACAGTAAGACTATTTAGTTGTTTAGGAACAAGAAACAAACCTTGGTAAAGACAATTATCGAACCTCTTTTCTTTGACTAAGAACTTAATTACTGAGATTGTAGATTTGTTTTCAAGAGATGTATTAATGCCTCCAGACCTTTTTGAAACATACCAAGTGCAGCAGTGACTTTTAACTGCTAAACTGATTGTTAAAGTGTATACTCGATTTACAGAGTCATTGGGTAGTAGATATTTTTGGGCTTGTGTTCTCTTGTTTCTTTAATTCACAGGACCCACTTAAAGACTCACGCATTTGAATGCAAGGTAAGAAAATACCGTTGCATGCAAGGAAGTTGTTAAAAGTTATACTAACCTGTTAATTGGTTTAGTGTCAAGTTCATGCAAGTGCAAACATTTACTTGGTGTGTTTATATTTCAAAGGTGACTTAAGATTATAAGAAGCTCAATTTACGTTATATGAAGCTCCATAGACCTTGCACTTAGAAGTATAGGAATGGGCTTTTCTAGTTGTTGGTATGTATGCTATTGATTTCTTCAGTATTTGGCAAACATCCCTAGGACTGTATGCATTGATGTTAATTAGTGTTGATCTTCAAATGCAGTTCAGCATCTAAAGAAACACAACTGTTCAGTGAAGCCCAGAATACTTCAGAGGAAACAGACAGTCATCTCAAGAAGAGATCCTGTGTTTGTTTGTTTCTCTCTCTCACTTTCCTTCCCCCATTCCACTACCCTTTCCCTTCCCCACTTCCCTTTCCCTTTAGGGGCCAATTGGTTGTGTCAAGTGTTGAATTCCTTGCCACACTAGTTGGTTCTTGGAGGTATTGGGACTAGTCATCTTCAAGACGGAAACACCTGGACTCTTGTGGTGGCACTTCTGACACAGCGCACTGAGCTTCGCACCTGTGAGGCAGAGGAAGGGCGTGGTTACAGCAATAAAGCCTGCCATTGTTCCCCCGGAGCTGTGTCACACTTTCTTCTTTCAAGTGGGAGAGAGACTGGCTAGGATATATATATGTGTGTGTGTGTGTTTGTGTGTGTATATATGCTTATGTATTTATATACATATTTTTGATATTATGATATTAAATTATTATATGTTTATATGCATATATATATATATATATATATTCAATGAAAAAACCATAGGTTTTAGGCCATATATAGTTAGGGATTTGCATTTACAAAACCTTATTTTACTCGCATAAAACCATTGAAATTCCATATATAGTTAGATGCGCTAACTATATATCGCGCACCCGCAATCCACTGCTGATGATGTCACATATTACATCATTCATGACATGGTCAGTGACATCACTGATGACATCACTGATGACAACTCAAATGACATCACTGATGACAACATCCAGTGACTGTATGTTTCTGTAAAGTTAAAATATGTCTTACATATTGAAGAATGAGTGGATGTATAAGTGTCTGGATGAAGGATTTAGTAGGTGCATGACTGATTGTATGAGGGAGTGATTAAATGTGTCTCACTGAGTGCATGGATTAGTGATTAAACTGTATTAATTTGTGCATCATTATATCTGTTGTTCTGTAAACTGCTGCATGTGTTGATCAGTAGCTATATGAATAACTATATGGGTTATTGATTGGTTGCCCAAGTATTTGTATGGGAAACTGAGTGTGTGTGTATGGGTGGCTGGGAGGTGTGTGACTCTGTGCATAGATGTGTAAGCAGTTGATTCACTAGGTGTATGAGTTCAAGAGTGCATGTGGAAACAGCTATATGGGCGGTTGACTGTGTGCATGAGTGTATTGGTGAGTGAATGGATATCTCAGTGCTACATGTCAAAGTAAGTACATATGTAAAACACAGTACATGTGAGAGTTAACATATATAAATAACTGTGCATAAGAGCCAGTGAATGTGTGAGTGGCTGTATGGATCATTGTGAACATGTATCAAGGATTGTATAAGAGAGTAAATATGTGTTAGAATATGTTTCAATAAGTAAGGTGTGTATAACTGTATAGTAGAGGAATTGGAGGTGTGTTTGATTCTTTGCATGACTGTCTAGGTGTATGAGTAACTCCATGGATGAGTGACAGTCTGTGAGTGTCTGTTTTCACTGAGTGTATCTAAGGATATATCAGAGTCTGTAGAGGTTCATCGTATTAACACATGAATGATGTCATCTGTGATGTTGTCAGTGATGTCATTTGAGTTGTCATCAGTGATGTCATCAGTGATGTCATTTGAGATGTCATCAGTGATGTCATTTGAGTTGTCATCAGTGATGTCATCAGTGATGTCACTGACCATGTCATGAATGATGTAATATGTGACATCATCAGCAGTGGATTGCGGGTGCGCGATATATAGTTAGCGCATCTAACTATATATGGAATTTCAATGGTTTTATGCGAGTAAAATAAGGTTTTGTAAATGCAAATCCCTAACTATATATGGCCTAAAACCTATGGTTTTTTCATTGAATTTTCAAGGTTTTGTAAATGCAAATTCCTAACTATATATCGACTATAACCTATGGTTTTTTCAGTGAATTTCAATGGTTTTTTAATAGCAAATATGAAAAGCTTTAAAATGTCAAGTACGTGATAGATAAAAACATTTTCGTATTTATGCACACTGATGTGCTTTGAACGCTGCCCCCCTCCCCTCTTTTCTCTTAGTAGTACTCTCTCTTTGCAGATAGTGAAGAGTAGTTAACGCAGGCCTTTACCCCCGTTGTAATCCGTCCTGCCTGCTTGTCTCTCCATTTGATTGATTATTATCCAAGCATTTACTGTTTTACAATTGATTCTCTTTGGTTCATTCTCTATTTACAAACAAGCACAAAGTCGCAATACTCTGTTTAGTCTTTGCAGATCTTTGAAAAATCGTGTAAAAAAATAAAAGTAATCGAGCAAAATCAGTAGGCCACTAATTGGATCTCTTTTTGACCTCGCTAAAATAGAAATATTATAAACAACCCTTCATGAGAAATACGAAAATAGTGAGATGAACTGAGCTCCACACCATGAGGGCTGCAAGACAGCTCGGCTCCGTCACCCATCCCGCCCAAAATAACGACAAACCCTATGCAAATATTAAAAATATAGACAACACACCAGCAAAGAAACAGGGTAAAACATTTTATTAAATAACTATTTACATAACGTTGGTTTATAAGATGATGTCAGTAGTGGACCGATGTGTGAATAGGTCGGAAGCAGCACAAGGCGCCAAGATCCGGATGGAAAGTCCTGGATGTTGGGTGCCATAGTTCAGAGTTCTGAGTTTGAGCCTTTTTCAATGCCTGTGCTTTGTTGTTTCCCCTCCATCAAAAACAAAAAAAATATATAAAACTGTACAAAAATACAAAAAAATCAAAAAATTTTACAAAAGCAGTGCTTGTAAGACTGTCTGAAGCTTATTTCCACCTACTGCAGCTTCACTATTCTCAAAGTAAGTGAGGGTCGTTTGTGGACCTGACTGCATTTGAAAACAATGTTATATGGTACCTCCCTAAACCGCTTGACGGAGGCCCCCGAGGGGCGGTGTGATGGCACGGACTCGGAGAAGACGCTTGGCTCCGACCCCCTCCCGAAGTCTTATAGCACTGGTGTAGCCTGAGATCGCCCCCGACATAGGCGGCCGGCTCCCGAGGTCCGGCGGAACTTTTTGCCTTTTGATGACTCTTCTATTCTGGACTTTGTCCCACAATCCGTTTGACCTGAAGACACGCTGTAGTGGGGCGCCCCTTTACCGTTTTAGTTGCCATTCCGCCCGCTTTTGCTACACTGTGCCTCTTCCGCCATTCCGCTGTTTACCGCCCGCTCTTGCGACTACAGCGTCTCGCTCACCATGTAGTTAAGTTGCTCCCGCTCTTGCGGTGCAGCAATAGGTGGCTGCCACAGGACTCTCAAAATGGCGGCCGGCTCTTCGGTTTTGGGCCTGGTCCACTAAAATGGCCCTGGGACACCTTGGAACTCGGACGCTTCCCTGATAGGGCTTGGGTCCCATTCTCGAAAGCGTCCCCTCAGCCGTGAAGATTCTACAAAAGTCTTGGGGGCCCCCGACTCCCGCAGGCTTCTGGTGGGGAGCGGCTGCCATGTCTGCTCGTGGAATGGCCACGACGGAGCTACGAGATGGTAGTGCTCTCATGCTGACGCCAGCTTTAGTCTGAAACATCCAGAAACACTGTAGACTACCAATTCGATCAGTTCCGGTAGCGCCCCAACATGACCCGGAAGAGAAGAACTTGCCCTCCCCTCTTTGACTGATGGTTCTTGTTGCCTGTCCCCTCTGTTGTCATTTAACAGAACTTTTTGGACTGCTGAAAGGGGTTGTGTTCCGAACGCTGGTTGGTGGAGACATTTTGACTATATTCTTGACCTACGTTGTCGCGTAATGCGTTATATGACACGCCGCGTTAGCGCACCCGGAAGTGATCCGGGGCGCGGCGCGCAGCGCGTAACGTAAGCATAACAGGTCATGTGACTTGTTAATAAAACTTTTCATTGGTTCATTTTACTTTTGTTATTTTAATGATGAAAAGCTTGGTCATATGACCTAAAAATTACGCTTTTTATTGTTTTCGAACATTATTTTTTTTAAAACATATATGTTATAATATTCCAGGCTAATGTACTTTCCCGGAAAATTTACAACTGTCCTGCAAGTAAAATATATTCCTTTTTCGAGAAAAAGGGCGTTTCTTCGTTCCATGACGGAGCCGTTGAGTAAAAGAGACTCGGCCTGCTGTCTTAGTCGCCGATACGCCTGATTATCAGATTCTTATCGATCACTTTATGTTGCAGGAGTGGAAAACACAACTGCCCTTGACCATTTATCTTTACTACGTTCCTACATATTATACCTTTTATCCGTCATGTAATTGGACTGCTTTATTTCACTTGCCTTTTACTGATTCGAAAACAGTGACTAAAAGTAAAAACTTTACCAATGTAAATACTACTACCGTGTTTTGTTTTAAAAACCTTTATTGTGAAAATGTCAGTATACAAATACGGGCCTATAACCACGTGGGCCGGCCACGGAGCAAACTGAAATCGTATATGATGAGGAGACATTTACATTGTAGAGGAACGTAACGAGCGGGCCATTAGGTTGCAAGAACTAAGGTGTCTAACAGTTGCGGAATCGGTGGACGTACATTTTGTAATTAAAATAAGACAGGGCCACTTACAATAAAATTTTCTAGATATACATTTGCGGGCAAGGAGTTACGAGTCCCATTTATACCGGCGCCATTTTGGGCGAGGCCGGGCAGGTCCAAGATATAGTCAAAATGTCTCCACCAACAATCGGCCAGACCAGAACCCCTTTCGGCCCTTTATGCTACAAGATGGTGTCTTCCATTCAGAAAATATTGTTGGCAGCATTTTGAAAGGAAAGATAAACAGCCGTTCTCCTAGTGAGTCTCACATTGTTACATTTAGGAAGAATGTTGAAGAGTAATATGTGGAAAATCTGAAGCCATTTTTCTACAAACTCTCAATCAGCCTAAGTCATGGGCGATCTTTGTCCACACCAGGGCAATAGTGAAGCTGCAGCAGATGCAAAAGAGCTTCAGACAGTCTTACAAGCACTGCTTTTCTAAACATTTTTTTGTATTTTTGCACAGTTTTATATTTTTTTTTTGTTTTTGATGGAGGGGAAACAACAAAAAACAGGCATTGAAAAAAGCTCAACAGTGCAGGGCGCCTTGTGCTGGTTCCGACCTATTCACACATCGGTCCACTACTGACATCACCTCATAAGCCAACGGGGCACCCCACACTGACTTTCGGCGCAGCATTGTAGGATGGCCACACCAGTGCGGCAACTTGCTGGACACCACCTCGGTGCCATCCGGATCTCGGAGCGTTCGAGTCACTGTACCGCAAGAGTGACCGGAACTCAGCTGGTCACGCCGTCTTTCGGCGCAGCATTGTAGGATGGCCATACCAGTGCGCCAACTTGCTGGACACCACCTCGGTGCCATCCGGATCTCGGCGCGTTCGAGTCACTGTACCGCAAGAGTGACCGGAACTCAGCTGAACACGCCGTCTTTCGGCGCAGCATTGTAGGATGGCCACACCAGTGCAGCAATTTGCTGGACACCACCTTGGGCAACAGTGAAGCTGCAGCAGGTGCAAATAAGCTTCAGATAGTCTTACAAGCACTGCTCAGAACTCTCAACTATGGCACTCAACATCCAGGACTTGCCATTCGGATCTTGGCGCCTTGTGCTGGTTCCGACCTATTCACACATCGGTCCACTACTGACATCACCTCATAAGCCAACGGGGCACCCCACGCCGACTTTCGGCACAGCATTGTAGGATGGCCACACCAGTGCGGCAACTTGCTGGACACAACCTCGGTGCCATCCGGATCTCGGCGCGTTCGACTCACTGTACCGCAAGAGTGACCGGAACTCAGCTGGACACGCCGTCTTTCGGCGCAGCATTGTAGGATGGCCACACCAGTGCGGCAATTTGCTGGACACCACCTCGGTGCCATCCGGATCTCAGCGCGTTGTGCTGCCTTCGGCCTATTCGCACATCGGTCCGCTACTGACGCCGCCTCACGTGCCAACGGATTTTGTACGCTTTTTGTAGCCCTATGCCGCATAACAGGTCATGTGACTTGTTTATAAAACTTTTCATTGGTTCATTTTACTTTTGGTTTCCTAAAGATGGAAGGCTTGGTCATATGACCTAAAAATAACACTTTTCATTGGTTTAGAACATTTTTTTTTCCCAAACGATGAAAGCCCCACCTTGTTTCTGGATGTTTCAGACTAAAGCTGGCGTCAGCATGAGAGCACCACCATTTCGTAGCTCCGTCGTGGTCATTCCGCGAGCAATCATGGCAGCCGCTCCCCACCGGAAGCCTGCGGGAGTCGGGGGCCCCCAAGACTTTTGTAGAATCTTCACGGCTGAGGGGACGCTTTTCGAGAATGGAGCCCAAGCAGGCAAGCGTCCGAGTTCCAAGGTGTCCCAGGGCCATTTTAGTGGACCAGGCCCAAAACCGAAGAGCCGTCCGCCATTTTAAGAGTCATGTGGCAGCCGCCTATCGCTGCACTGCAAGAGTGGGAGCAACTCAACAACATGGTGAGCGAGACGCTGTAGCCGCAAGAGCGGGCGCAACTCAGCTGGATGGCCGCCACCTGGGGAGGCCCGTTCACGCCGCCTCCCCCACGCCCCCCCCCCCCGGGCCGCCCCACGCCAATTTTCGGAGCAGCATTGTAGGATACCAAAACCAGTGCGGCAGTTTACTGGACATCACCTGGGTGCCATCAACATCTCAGCGCGTTCTACTGGCCTTGGGACTATTCGCACAACAGACCGCTACTGACGAGGCCTCCCCCAGCACCACCCGGGACGCCCCACGCCAATTTTCGGAGCAGCATTGTAGGATACCAAAACCAGTGCGGCACCCAGGCGACATCACCTGGGTGCCGTCCAGAACTCAGCACGTTGTGCTGCCTTGGGACTATTCGCACAAAAGACAGCTTCTGACAATTGTTGCTTTTTTTGGTGAAAAATGTTTAAAAGTTTTTACAGTTTTTGTTCCGTTCATTATATTTAAAAGTTAATAAAGTTTTATAATCTTACTTTGTTGGAGTGTTATAAATTTTTTTAAAAACGGGTGAATGGGGCCTTGAATCGGGTTATTGTCATGTGTGGGCTTTGCAAGTGTACTGCTACAGGATCGGACATTTCAAACTCAAATGCACGTTCTTTTTCTTACCTTTCCGAAGCATGGAGCGCAATAGCAGGCAGAGAAAGGGTGATGCAAGTGTTGAACACTGCCTAGCCTGGAAGTTGCTGGCAGTGCCCCCCCCCCCGCCCGCTCCTGAAAGAGGACACACACACACCGCCGCCCCGAGTACTTCACAGAACTTTAAAAGACCATGCGCTTGTTTATGAGGCTTAAATGGTTTATCACCCCTTCTAGAACCCCTGCATCGACCCTCTGACGTTTCCTGGAAGAATTACCACGTAACACAATACCAAGCCCTGTCAGCTGAAACCCCCGAGGAATCATGGGGCATATTATCAAGGGGGTTTATCTCCGCTTTTTTGGCTTTAAAAGCCAAGAAAGCGGAGATAAAATTATCTCCCTATTATCAAGCTGTCGCTAACACCAGTTAGTGACAGCTAAAAGGAGATAGCGACCATCGTGGGCCCCGCTTTGCATGTCAGTGATAGTGCCCTGAGCAGTTCTTAGCCATGTTATCCAATGGGAGGTGGATAACATGGCTAAGAGCATTTGCTCGATAATACATGAATATCGCTGACTTTTCTGCGATATTCATGCATTGCGGCCGTTTTTTATCGCATTTGCGATAAACCTTGCTAATAGCAAGGTTTATCTGCGATAAAAATCGCCGATGTGCGGCGATAATTTTTGTCTCTAAACAAGTTAGAGACAAAAATTATCGCTAGTTGTTGGTAATATGCCCCCGGGTTTTTGCTTGCAGAAATCGGGAGGCGGGAGACTAGCACTGAAATCAGTAGTCTCACGCCTGAATCGGGAGGGTTGGCATGTCTGGATTCTCTACAGCTGGGGCCATAAACTACATCCGCAGGGGTAGGTGATAGCCTGGGACCAGCCTGGCATCTAAAATGGCTGCCGTGCACGACAAAATTGTGGCATTGGAAAAAAGGCAAGATGGCGCAGACAATGTTTATCAATAAGGATTCATTTATAACAAAATATTTTATCGCAGTGACAAATTGGCGGTCAACACTTCCTGATTTCCATCGAATCGAACGTTAACAGACGTCACGCAGCAAAAAAAATAAAAAGCTCACGCACAGCCGCTGGAAGAGATGTATCAACATATATGAGCCTCCTCAGCCACCCTCATGAAACATAGGGGATTAGGATACGTCTCCCGCACCCCCTTATACCTAGTAATTTAATTAAAACGAAGCACAAAATGGCGAATTCCCGTTTCGCTACCAGTTTGCGGCCCAGTTCGCGGCCCGTGAAGCGCTTCTACCGTGAAAAATCATTTTTTTTTTATTTTCCCCACGGGACCCTTTAATAACCCCAACAACATTCCTAGGGGGTCAAGAGGGGTATACCTTGCCCCCTTTCATTAAATTCCCCCTTCGTTTTTCACCTCTTCTTCTCTCTCGATCCTACCGAGAGATAAGATGGCGGCCGCTCCGGACTGTTTAGAATGTTGACAGACACGGGGAGCCAATCAGCTTCGCATCGCAAAGTTCCGTTTCGCGAAAAGTAAGCGAACCGGAGCGCAGCCTGGAGCGCTGTTACAGATATATATCTTGATTTAAACGTTAATTTCTCAAAAACTACTGGAGCACATACATTGAGACCTAGCAAAGGCACATCGGGCTAACAGTCCCTACAATTTTGCCAAGTTTCGTGCAAATCCATTCAGCCGTTCGAGCTAAAAGTGAGTCCAACCGCCCTATGGAAATTAACATGGGAAAAACGCGTTTTGGGACCCCCCTTTTTTCTCGGCCCCCCCTCGACAAAACCCCCCCAAATTTTCAAGGGCTGCTCAGAAACAAAATGTGCCATTTTCCTGAAAATTTCAGCCGATTCCGTCCACAAACGCCAAAGTTATTAGACATAGAATTTTCAAAAATCCCATAGGGAATAAATCCTAACTATATATACCTACTGGCGATAGCCAGTAGGTAATATATATATATATATATATATATATATATATATATATATATATATATATATATATATATATATATATATATATATATATATATATATATATATATATATATATATATATATATATATATATATATATATATATATATATATATATATATATATATATATATGTATATATATTTATAATGCAAAAGACTTCCCCAAACGAAGAAGCTGGAGCCCAGAGGAGACCGGTTAGAAAGAACTTTGTTCACCATTCAACAGCTCAGGCAGCGGCGAATGCATTTTGGATTCATTCCTTCCTCAGCGCCCAACACCTGAAGTGGAAAACACAGTGTGCTAATGTCTGCTGCCTTTTGAATAATTGGCCCGAGTCCGCTCCTCCCCTTTCGCAATGGCGACCACCTGTTGCAGTTCGTTGGTGTCTCGTAGAACTGCAACTCCCAGAAGGCCATAATGTTCAACAGTCCAGGTAGGTGAAGATATGGGGAGTGTTGATGTTAGCTGCGGAAACCCAGAGTTATGCAGGACACGATGAGTCCACCCGCTGTCCCCTGGTTCCAAAGCCTCTCCTCGAGTCCCCTCGAAACTGCCACTTCCCCCACAGTAAAAAGTCCAATGTTCAAGTTGTACGGGCTAATTGTGGAATGCAGATTGCCACGTTAGAGGTAAGATACCTCAACTGATCTTGTCCTTCTTGTGTGGGGGCGGGTGCCGGACAAATTCCGTGAAGAAAAGACAAGAGTGCCGTGCGGCGTGCCAGCCTTGTCCGGACCCATGAGCGTGGCAGGGGCTTCCTTAATGCGCTGCTGGCCAGAGCAGAAATGCGATGCAAAAGACTTTCCTAAACGAAGAAGCAGGAGCCCAGAGGAGACCGGTTAGAAAGAACATTTATTCACCATTCAACAGCTCAGGCAGCGGCGAATGCATTTCGGATTCATTCCTTCCTCAGCGCCCAACACCTGAAGTGGAAAACACAGTGTGCTAATGTCTGCTGCCTTTTGAATAATTGGCCCGAGTCCGCTCCTCCCCTTTCGCAATGGCGACCACCTGTTGCAGTTCATTGGTGTCTCGTAGAACTGCAACTCCCAGAATGCCATAATGTTCAACAGCCCAGGTAGGTGAAGATATGGGGAGTGTTGATGTTAACTGCGGAAACCCAGAGTTATGCAGGACACGATGAGTCCACCCGCTGTCCCCTGGTTCCAAAGCCTCTCCTCGGGTCCCCTCAAAACTGCCACTTCCCCCACAGTAAAAAGTCCAATGTTCAAGTTTTACATATATATATATATATCTTCACCAAATGCCCCTTAATTTGCCGAACAACCTTCGGGCGGGTGTCGCCGTCGTGTCAGAGGCAGTCACGCAATCATTACTCCACAAATTCCCCTTCGGGATCACCAACGCACTCCACGGACTCTCCAACTTCCGATTCCTATTTTCTTTAATTACTGGCAGACCGGTTTCGGCATCAAGCCTTCTTCAATGCCTTGTGTGCATTACATTGTATCTTGCCCCTGTTAAAATACCTTTAAGCACCTCCCCACTAAACATGGGACGTGCCATAAGCGATGACGGACCCACAACGCCTGTCCGGAGTCCGCCATGTCATCGTGGTGAATTATTGTCTCTTAGTGAGTGTCTATGTATTTTGTGTTTCTTCTGTACATTACAGTTCTCTAACCTTGGTAGGTACGAAATGCATGAATTCGATGCTCACCATGAAAACACGTTCACCTTAGGGGCGGAATTCGAAAGGTAGTTCCTCGCCCTGCCTTTCCCACCAACTTTGAGGCACTTTCACAGGGAGCTGTTAGGTAACAGTTCTCCTCCTTTATAGTAAGAGATGACTTAGTGTCGATGAAAGTTGCATCTTGGTTAGTGGTGGTGGTTCAGGCAAACCCAAAAACAGTTCTTGACCAAATGCCCCTTAATTTGCCGAACAACTTTCAGGCGGGTGTTGCAGTCGTGACAGAGGCAGTCACGCAATTATTACTCCACAAATTCCCCTTCGGGATCACCAACGTACTCCACGGACTCTCCAACTTCCGATTCCTATTTTCTTTAATTACTGGCAGACTGGTTTCAGAATCACGCCTTCTTCAATGCCTTGTGTGCATTACATTGTATCTTGCCCCTGTTAAAATACATTTAAGCACCTCCCGATATATATATTTATCTATACATATCTATCTATATATATCTATATCTATATATATATATATATATATATATATATATATATATATATATATATATATATATATATATATGGCATAATTTTTTGGTTTGCAACATAAGTTAATCGATATTGAGTACTAAAAATGTACATGTGATGTGGTTACAATCTTTGTATAATCACTTTCGATAATACTTATGCAAAAGGTGGTATAAGCGCGTTTAAAATAGTGAATGTGTTTACAACCTGATTTATCACTGTAAATATTCACCACTTAAAGATGGCGCTGGTTATAGTCAGCTGGCCAGTAGTCCTTCCTTTACCTAAGATATGTTTAAAAACATGACGATGTCTTAGGGTCAATGACATCGAGAAAGGCTGAATGCCGAAACCCGAGGGCGTCTGTCTTGTCTGAATAAAAGCAACCTGTTAAAATCTGTGCGGAAAATTCTTTGTTGGAGTAACGAAGGAATTTGAGCAGTAATATATATATATATATATATATATATATATATATATATATATATATATATATAGGTAGTTAAAGTTAGGACCTAGGGGTCGATTAGGATGGCGGACGGACAATGTCTGTCCGCCATCCTGTCTGGGGCTGGTACCGTCCGCCACAAGGGCTGAGGAACCGTGCCCCCAATTAGGATGCACCCTGCGGTTCCTGCCATGTTGTACTTGGAAACGCAGGGGGGTACCATAGGTGCCCCCCATCCCTCCTTCTGCCTGGGGGCCCGCAACGGGCCCCCAAAGCAAAAACTATGCCTGCCGCCACGGAAAGGCATACCCCACAGCCCATCCTAATATGGCTGGCGGTGTTTGATAGACACGTCACCATATTAGAGCTTTTCCGCCACGGTCTCAAGCCGACCGCGGCGGAAAAGCGGCGGATGGTGTTTCTGACCTCTGCGGTCCCCCCGCCATTGTAATAGGGCGGGAGGAAATTGAGAGCGGACGGGAACGGATGGCGGACGAATCGCCACCGACTGCATGGCGGTGGCGATCCGTCCGCCATCCTAATCGGCCCCCTAGTTTCCATAGGAAATCCGCAACAATCTATTTCAAATAACTTTGGCGCCGGTCGACGAATCTTTGCAAAATTCTCAAAGAAGATGGCCATCTCCGCTCCGCTCCTTCCCTGAAAGTTTCGGGGTGATTTGCAAAGGGGGGGCCGAAAAAAAGGGGGTCCCAAAACGTGTTTTCCCCATGCTATTTTCCATAGGGACCTTTAAGTGAGACTACAGCCCGAACTGCTGAATGGAATTACACCAAATTTAGCAAAAAGGTAGAGTTTGGTTCGCAGATTTTTGTTGAATGGTATAAATCTGTTCAGTAGGTCCATAGAAAATCAAAAGTAAAATCATAGATATATTTGCGAAGTTGTACCGTACGCGTACCGTTCGAGGACAGTACGCGTACCATTACGAGCACGAGCTGCATGCTAATTGGCTGTAAACTGTCTGTCAACACTCCAAACAAGGAAGTGTTGGCAGCCATCTTGTGTCTCGGTAGAACCGAGGCACAAGAAAACAGAAAAAGTAACTAATTCCCCTTGCATACAGGGGGGCCCTGGGGGCCAACTAGCCCACCAGGAGCCTCCAGTATGCGCCAGGGGGCTGTGTTGCAGTGAGGTGTAATGAGGCCACGCCCCTTTTTACACCTCTCTGCAACCCAGCCCCCTGGGGCATACTGGAGGTTCCTGGTGGGCTAGTTGGCCCCCATGGACCCCCAGTATGCAAGGGGACTTAATCCCCCAACTTAGAACGCGCTACGGGGAGGGTTTTCACAGTGGTGAAGGTAGGGGGCGGGGCATGAGGTGATATGTGTGCAAACATGCCCTGTGGGGTGTTTTACGTTGGGGAATTAATTCCAACTAGTCCAACAAGTACCTCCAGTAAGCGCCACGGAGCTGCGTTGCAGAGTGCTGTAAAAAGGGGGCGTGCCCTCTGAAAATCTCTCTGCAGCGCAGCTCCCTGGTGCATACTGGAGGTACCTGGTGGGCTAGTTGGCTCACAGGGGACCTCAGGATTGAAGAGGAATTAATTCCCCAACCTAAAACGCGCCACAGGGCGTGTTTTCACACATGTCACCTCAGGCCCCGCCCCCTTCCTTCACTGTTGAGCAAAATATTACTCTAAAATCAGCCGAACTACGAATTCCGATTTACTCACCTGATATCACGAGAGACGTCAGTGCTGCATCTTTGAGCCCAGTATGGACCCTGAAAAGTAAATCTAAGCATACTTACCAGTAACTTGTATTTCCTTTCATAGGAATCTATTGCGTGGTTTTCACCAGAAAAGTTTCTGTGTCTATTTTTGAAACGTACAAATATTCCTCTAAAATCCGCTGAACTATGAATTCCGATTTACTCACCTGTTATCAGTAGAGACCTCAGTGCTGCATCTTTCAGCCCACTACTGATCCTGAAAAGTAATTCTAACCATACTTACAGTAACTTGAATTTCCTTCCATAGGCTAACATTGACTGGTTTCACTTGGAAATTCTTCTAAGTGTGGAGTTTTGGAACTTTAAAAAATTCCTCTAAAATCAGTCAAACTACGAAGTCTGATTTACTCACCTGTTATCAGGAGAGCCCTCAGTGCTGCATCTTTCAGCTCACTACTGTTCCTGAATTACTTACCAGTAATTTGAATTTTCTTCCATAGGATATCATTGCCTGCTATGTAAAATATATATACATAACAGAAATATAAAATAAAAAAATAAAATATTACGATTTTAATATTTTTTAAACTTTTTTCTCCAATTTATACTAAAAAAATGTAATGCAATTTAAAAAATAAAATATCTAAAAATAAATACTTTAAAACAATGTACTGAATCAGTATAAATAAATATAACAATTAATACATTTAAAAATTATCATTTACAAAACCTTTGAAATTCACTGAAAAAACCATAGGTTTCGACCACGTTATAGTTAGGAATTGCGATTCTCCTATTAACATGACCAGAGAATCTGGATTTAATTAAAGACACGGAGGCTGACATTATGCATTATTCTTTAATAGCAACTCACAGCAGCCGCACTACATCACAAAGGATAAAGCTCTAGAGTTTACATAACAGTGGACAAAGGAAGTATCCAGGAGATGATCTGCCTTCTTTAAAAGAATCACAGCAGGAAGGTTCTCATAAAACGGTGAGATCCAAGTAGAACTTGTATAACATATTGGAATTAACTTTGGTGTCTTAAGTGGAAAGGACCAGACAGTTAAACGGAATTACCTGTAAGGAGAAAGAAAGGATTAAGAACCAAATCCATAAAGAGCAAAAACTTCAAAACATTAAATAATAATACATTTAAAAAATATCATTTACAAAACCTTTGAACTTCACTGAAAAAAACCATAGGTTTAGGCCACGTTATAGTTAGGAATTAGCATTTAAAAAACCTTAGAAATTCACTGAAAAAACCATAGGTTCCAGCCACGTTATAGTTAGGAATTAGCATTTAAAAAACCTTAGAAAATCACAGAAAAAGCCATAGGTTTCACAGATGTTATAGTTAGCTGGACATTTCACTCATACAAAACCATTGAAATTCCCCCGTTATAGTTAGTTCAGCTAACTATAACTTGCGCGGCCGCAATGCACTGCTGATGACATCACATATTACATCACTCATGGCATGGTCAGTGACATCACTCATGACATCACTGATGACATCTCAAATGACATCACTGATGACATCACTGATGACATCATCCTTGTGAAAGAGTGGCAGGCCTCCTCTCAGCGTAATATAACCTTTGATACACACATTCAGAAATAGAAACTAAAATTTTCAAAGCAAGGGAGATACCAATACCAGTTACAACAACATATTCAGTAATTCCAAAATCTACATACACATATCCACTCATTCACCAACAGTTCTATATAGTCACTCATACATGTACTCACTCATCGTATGTACTCATACACCTATACATCCTGTTACACACCAATACTCATCCATAGAATTACTCACACATGCAAATAAACCATCAAACATGCATTTACTTGCATATACAGCTATGCACACACCACTACACTTCCTTCTACAGAAACGTACACATACTTACGCTCTTAAACAATCAGTTACAAAAACACATACTTGTTTATACAGGAACTCTTCCAATCTCTCACTCTCACATATACTCACTTATATACATCAATACTCACATATACTAGTTTAAAACATATGTACTTACACATAAAGACACTATTGAGACAGTCATTCACTCACTAACACACCCATGCACACACTCATCCACCCATACAGTCCTGCACACATGCTGTCTTCAAAAAACATACAAACAGTGAGTCACTCATTCATGCATCTATACGCTAAGTAATATCCCCCACCGAACCATACAGACACTCATACTGATACTCAAAAAACAAACTAATAACCCATATACACACTGATGTAGCTACTCACCAACCCATGCAGCCACTTATACACAAAGTGAGACACTGATACAGATATTTAAATATTTAAACATTACTCGTTAATACATGTATTCACTAAGATACACTTAATAATCAGTTATACAATCAATTTTACAAAAAAACATCCATTTAGACACTTATTTACCCATTTATTCTTCCGTCGACCTTTAGATATACATATATAAAAAAATATTTATTTTTCAGAAAGACACACATTCACTGGATGATGTCATCAGTGATGTTATCAGTGATGTCATTTGAGATGTCATGAGTGATGTCACTGACAATGTCATGAGTGGATCACTGAAATAATATCGAGCCCATTAATATCGACTTGCAAAAATATCGATGAGAAAATATCGAGGGACAAAATATCGAGTTTCTATCTTTATACAGGTAAGTACAAAAATATCGACTCTAAAATATCGACTGTAAATAATATAGACTGTCAAAATATTGTTTTTTTATGTCTTTAAATTAAGTTAAAACTAATATAAAAATAAATATATTTTATATAAACTTAGTTAAAATGATTAAATAAATGTAATATTAATAAATATTTAATGTAAATTACAAAAAAAATATGAAATATATATATATATATAAATCCATATTATTAACTAAACATATATAATATTTTTACCGTAGCATAGCAAATTGGTTAAAATTTATTGTAACAACTATAGTGAATTTAACAGTAGAAAAACGCAGGATAGCGTAGGGGTAAAAATTACTATTCCCACTCCAGTGGGTGCAACAGTAGGGAAAACATTGGATAGCGTAAGCGTTAAAATTACTATTCCCACTCCAGTGGGTGCAACAGTAGGGAAAGCGTTGGATAGCGTAGGGGTAAAAATTACTATTCCCACTCCAGCGGGTGCAATAGTAGGGAAAGCGTTGGATAGCATAGGGGTTAAAATTACTATTCCCACTCCAGTGGGTGCAACAGTAGGGAAAGCGTTGGATAGCGTAGGGGTTAAAATTACTATTCCCACTCCAGTGGGTGCAACAGTAGGGAAAGCGTTGGATAGCGTAGGGGTAAAAATTACTATTCCCACTCCAGTGGGTGCAACAGTAGGGAAAGCGTTGGATAGCGTAGGGGTTAAAATGACTATTCCCACTCCAGTGGGTGCAACAGTAGGGAAAACATTGGATAGCGTAAGGGTTAAAATTACTATTCCCACTCCAGTGGGTGCAACAGTAGGGAAAGCGTTGGATAGCGTAGGGGTTAAAATTACTATTCCCACTCCAGTGGGTGCAACAGTAGGGAAAGCATTGGATAGCGTAGGGGTTAAAATTACTATTCCCACTCCAGTGGGTGCAACAGTAGGAAAGCGTTGGATAGCGTAGGGGTTAAAATTACTATTCCCACTCCAGAGAGTGCAACAGTAGGGTAAGCATTGGATAGCGTAGGGGTTAAAATTACTATTCCCACTCCAGTGGGTGCAACAGTAGGGAAAACGCTGGATAGCGTAGGGGTTAAAATGACTATTAATTAATTAACAATTAACAATTTTAATTAATTTACATAATTAATTAATTATTATTAATTAACTTCCCACCCTATCCCCCTATAAACTCACAACCCACTACAGAAAATAAATTACTAAATATTAATTATTTATCAATTAAATATTTATAATTAAATACCAATTATATTTTAATTAATTACCAATTAATAATTATTTAACAATTATTATTAATTTACATAATTAATTAATTATAATAAAATTACTTCCCACCCTATTCCCCTATACACCCACAACCCGCTACAGAAAATATTGTACTAAAAATTAATTATTAATTATTTATTATTTTTGACCAATTATATTTTAATTATTTACCAATTAATAATTAATTAACAATTAATAATAATTTACATAATTAATTAATTATAATTAAATTACTTCCCACCCTATTCCCCTATAAACCCACAACCCGCTACAGATTTATATTACACAATTATTACAAATTATTAATAACTACCTTATTTTCGATTTTTTTTTGTCTATATTCTATCTAGTCGATATTATGTCTAGTCTATATTTTTGATTCGATATTTTGGCTATTAATATCGATATTACTCGATATTTTTGTAGTCTATATTATGTCTGGTCGATATTTTGGCTAGTCTATATTTTTTACTCGATATTTTGTCCAAACGATATTTTGGAATCGATATTATGTCTGTTTACCGTCATGAGTGATGTAATATGTGACATCATCAGCAGTGCATTGCGGGCGCGCAAGTTATAGTTAGCTGAACTAACTATATTTTGACTAATCGGTATAGTCGTATATAGCTAGAAGAAATGCGAGAATAGAGGCATGAGGAGAGTTTGAGGGTTGAGAATTTAGACTGTAATTCATGAATGAAAAGAACAAACACTTCAGACAAAAACAAGAAAAATGTGTTGTACTGATTAAGTTGGCTGTAGAGAAAATCTATGTGGTATAATGCACAAAATGCCTTACCTGTATGTCAAGATGAAGAAATTTGCCAATACATGGCTTCATGGACTGTCGGAAATTTGAAAAGGGAGTTGCGAGGTTTTGCGCTCCTCTTATCTCCCCGTAAGGTTACAATGCGGGGAGCAATGCCGATACACGGCGATATTTATTTTATTGCATTTCCGTTCATGCTATACTGAGTAAACGCGGGGTAAAGAGGGGAAAATGTACCCGAAATGCGGATTCCACTATGTTTTTGCATGTATAAAAGATGGCGCGACGCTCAGTTGCAATGCATTCAGTCCATCTATTATGTTTAGTCAATGTATGACTGCATTAATACCCAGGCTAACCTGCAAAGCGTGACTAACACTGACGAAGGCTTGATGCTGAAACGCGTCTGTTGGCTCTGTAAATAAAATAATGATGGTGTGAGCACGAAATTTGGTTCTACGAGTGCGGTTCTTCTGAGTGGGATTCTTGGAAGCTGAGCGCCATATATATATATATATATATATATATATATATATATATATATATATATATATATATATATATATATACATATATATTGCATATATGATTCTAATCAGAAAATGGCGCCCACAATGGCAATGCTTCAGAGGCTATTTGACTCATTATTTGTATTACCTGAAAATGGGTCCATTGCCAATCAGTATCAATTTTGTGTTTGGTGACATCTTGGGGACTTGAACAAAAACATCATTAGAGATATTGTAATATTGTTTTACGACTCATACTTCTCTCAAATTTAATATTTGTGCTAAAGATAAAGTCAGTGACCTTGAGCACAGGTGGCCTTTACCTTTATGTAAAAGAGGTTACTCTGTCAGAAAAGTCTTCTATTTGAAGTGAGAATAGCTCTCCTGCTATAGAGCTAGGGTACTGTTGCTATGAAGCAGGCAACACAATCGGTGACACAACATAATGGCCTATTGAATCAGTGTATTTAGTTGATGTCACAGAGGAAAGCAGTGGTAGCAGTGGCCATTATGACAGGCTCTGACTTGGATTGAGGCAAGAGTAACAGAAGGTCATGGGAGGGGATGGGGTGAACAGGAATAGAAGGGCGCAGAAAAGCGTCGCCAGGGCGGAGGATATTGGGATACAGAAGACGGAGGCATCATCTGATGATAAGAGGGGCAAAACTAGAACCATGAGGGGAAGGCTTAAAGAAGCAGTACTCGGCAATCAATCAACACAATTGAAAGATGCTATCAAGAAGCATTGCTCTGGAGGGGAAAATTCAGGCAAGAAAGGGAGGGTGGCAAAGAAGGAATATAGCAAAAAAGTAAACAGATATAGTAATAGAAAGTTGGGAGAGAGGGGGAGGAAGGAACAGACCAACACCAAGAAGCAGCAACATGTGGACCTGCAACCTGCCTTTGGTAAGGCTTCTTTCCCCTTCTTGGAATGGGCTCGGGTTTGTAAATACTAGAAAACGTTGTAATGGTCAACTTATCCAAACAATGAAAATTATGTCTTCAATTTGTAGAGAAATGTAATACAAATGAGCACAGTGAAGAAAAAAAAACTTACAAACACCTGATTCGGCACTAATTATCGAGATGTACCATTGAAAAAACAAAAGAAAATGCTCAAGTTCAGTGCCAAGTAGTCAAATAAAACAGTGTTGTCATACCTTTTACTGATTTAACTAAAGCTCCTCCAATGAGCTTGAAGGATTACTGAAATCACGAAGTGGTTAAAAGCAATCTGCATGTCCGTATGCCTACGTCTAGAAGTATCGATGTACTTCTGAAGTGGCTATATTAGGAAATATCGAGTGCTTTCAGCTAGGCTGAGGGCACTAACTGTCTTGTTAAGGTGTATTTTTGAATAGAGGTGATAAGGGTAGACAAACCACAACTACTGTGGTTCCTCAGTTGAGTGGCTGTGCTGGCTTCCTGTAGACAGGAATCGGGCACCCACTCGCCCACGAGTATCTTGAACGCTAAACTCTCACCTAGGCCAAGAATCAATGTTTGTTGTCTATGCCCGTTTGATGCACACATCTGGGTTATTGAAAGGATAATTACCTAGGCTAAGCTATGTTTCCCTTTTCATGGAAAATGATTGGACCATAAGGGACAAGTCTCTCTGGCTGTCGTTTCACACCACTCTGTAAATTAGGAGTTGTTAATTCAGACTACAGTTAATGATTCACGGGCCCAGTGTCCCTCTTCATACATCAATTTGTTTCTTTTGTCACAAATCAGTTCACATTTGTCAAACACTAATTTGTTTTGCCACTGAAGGCTTCTGTTTTTTGCAACATTTTGGCATATGGCTGAGATACCCGCCACCCCCTCTCGACGCAATCCCCAAGGATGGGAAAACGGAAACGGTTCTGAACTTTTGGAAGGCGGGAGGGAGTGACCCTCCCGGCCGTATTTATTAAAATATGAAACAAAATCAAAACATTAAAATAACAGTTTCATATTATGTACAATTTCATTTCCACATTACGATGTTTGGCTAACCTTAACATATTTCTAATACAAAGGTTCTCCTAGCCGAACTAACATCCTGCAAAACATTTAACTTGAAATTGTACATCCTAACGTTAAGGGCCAACGGCAAGGTCGTAACCGGTGTCAGATCCCTAAACCAGAATTACCCCCCCCACTTGGGAGGGGCGACCGCACAGAGGCTGTACCTCAAATGCATCTACCAATTTCCCTTGACTTGACGGGGGCCCCAATGAACTCGACGCCATTTAAAGGTCGTCCGAGGACTCGTGTGAGGTGTCTAGAAGGTAGCGTAAACCCCCTCCCCACCCCACACAACTTACCACATCTGCCGTCGCAGGTGTCCTGGCCACGGGAAATTCACCAGGAGGGGCCCGTAGCCCCTCCTATCAAGGAAGGGGCCTTGACCGCCTTTCCTTTTCTTTCGGCGGCCCATCCTTAGAAGGGACCGCCTCCCCGTTGAGGGGCCAATGGCCACCTCCCCCGGGCGCTCCCATCCGTAATGGGTGACGCCCCCCCATAGGGATCTTCCAATTACTGCTCACCGATCATGACCTTACCGCCCGACCAAAATAAATACGACAATTAACTAAATTACTAAATTAAAAGACAACCATAACTACTTCACGTATGATTACTGATCGATACTAGTGCAAAACTTTATTCGAAAAAACATACTCTAGATGATCATTCTCTTTATTGCATACACAAATAACACGTCCATCATCGCAACCTGTAAGAAATAGAGTTACCACATCAAAACTTTATTTAAAAAACCACTTGCTGTCTTCAGGGGCTGGTGGGTGGGTCAAAATTGGCTCTTCGTTCCGTCTCGAGCTCACGTGCAGCGGGGAGGTGCAGCTTCAGAGCACAGGAACAAGAGGATGCTTTCTTGGCTTGTTGCTCCTTTTATCCGTCTTCGGGCGGGCGTAAACCCGCCTCCGCCTGCCCCCCGGGGGCGTGGTCGGCGGCGTCAGCGTCTAGGACAACCCACTCCAGGGCAGGAAAAAGGCGCGCCCCGGCTACGCCGCTTCGGGCATACCAGCCGAGACTCGCCTCCCGCCCAAGATGGCCTCCCGGGGGGATCGGGGTACTCCACCATACGTTCGGGGGGACCGAGTGGTCGCCCCTTTCCATATGGCTGAGATACCCGCCACCCCCTCTCGACGCAATCCCCAAGGATGGGAAAACGGAAATGGTTCTGAACTTTTGGAAGGCGGGAGGGAGTGACCCTCCCGGCCGTATTTATTAAAATATGAAACAAAATCAAAACATTAAAATAACAGTTTCATATTATGTACAATTTCATTTCCACATTACGATGTTTGGCTAACCTTAACATATTTCTAATACAAAGGTTCTCCTAGCCGAACTAACATCCTGCAAAACATTTAACTTGAAATTGTACATCCTAACGTTAAGGGCCAACGGCAAGGTCGTAACCGGTGTCAGATCCCTAAACCAGAATTACCCCCCCCACTTGGGAGGGGCGACCGCACAGAGGCTGTACCTCAAATGCATCTACCAATTTCCCTTGACTTGACGGGGGCCCCAATGAACTCGACGCCATTTAAAGGTCGTCCGAGGACTCGTGTGAGGTGTCTAGAAGGTAGCGTAAACCCCCTCCCCACCCCACACAACTTACCACATCTGCCGTCGCAGGTGTCCTGGCCCCGGGAAATTCACCAGGAGGGGCCCGTAGCCCCTCCTATCAAGGAAGGGGCCTTGACCGCCTTTCCTTTTCTTTCGGCGGCCCATCCTTAGAAGGGACCGCCTCCCCGTTGAGGGGCCAATGGCCACCTCCCCCGGGCGCTCCCATCCGTAATGGGTGACGCCCCCCCATAGGGATCTTCCAATTACTGCTCACCGATCATGACCTTACCGCCACAGGCCGGATAGTTGACCGGCTATCCGGACCCCCCACAACAACTCCTGCCTAAAGGTCATGTTCTAAACTCTTTAGCCAAGCTATGAGGTCTCCTATGAGTAACTCATTCCCCACCCGGGACAAATGGACCCCATCTCCCAAATACATACTGTCCCCCTTGATACAACCATGCGGAATAGAATGCAGTGTACTTGAACGAAACAATCTACCCAACTTGTTATTTACTTTCTTCACTGAGTGCTTCAGAGCAGAAACCGAAATCGCCCCCCGCCACACTTTTCGTGGAATCATATGGGACCATGCAAGTGTGCACCCTGGAACTCTTCTCGCCAACCAACTTACAGTGGAAAGCATTGCCTCGAGAAGCAGTCGTCTACCAGTGGTCACCAAATCATTACCCCCAAGATGGACTATGATTATAGACGGCGGTGACCTTGTCCGCCCTAACAAACCCTCGAAAAAGGATTGAAACTGGTCAATACAGAGCCCGCCCCTTCCATAGAAGGTCACCCTGTACCCGTATTCCCCAGCCATGTGAATCATGTCACCTGCTTTGAATACGTCCGCGGCACGCCTCACGTATGAGTGGCCCACGACCCACACCACTTTTTCCGCAGCCGGTGATGTTTGACCGCTGGTTCCCAGGTGGCGGGTCGACTGCACAGTCCGCCCCGCCTCGTAAGCTTGCGAAACTGTAAACCAAACAAAAACAAGAAGTGTGAGTACATGATAGCAGCTTCACAACATGTGCAACCGCACATACCTTTTGTAACAATTCGAGGACCAACGCCCCAAATGTTTCACTTTTTCTATACTCAGACCCCTGGCTGTAGCCTCAGTAGCAGCCCCTATCCGAAAGGAATGGGTCCCAAACTCGCCGGGGTT
This sequence comes from Lissotriton vulgaris, assembly GCF_964263255.1. Taxonomy (NCBI): domain Eukaryota; kingdom Metazoa; phylum Chordata; class Amphibia; order Caudata; family Salamandridae; genus Lissotriton; species Lissotriton vulgaris. The sequence goes on along the minus strand of NC_141685.1, from coordinate 1,765,468,542 downwards.
CAAGCCCGCGGCCGAAAGCGCCATTGCAAGCACCCGCTGGAACTGAAACCTCGTCAGTGGGGTGGCATCAGCGTGCCTCAACAAGGTCCCCCCCCATGATGACGCCCTCTGCGCTAAATATTCCTCTAAGCAAGCAACAGGGCACATGGGAGATCCGGGAATCCGATGTATTACTACACAATCCCCTATCGCACCCTGATCGGCCTTGGACCTGTCAAACGAGACAGTCATTGTCTCCCTCTTTACCTGAATGTGCTCTCGGCACAGTCCCCCCACCGTATGCCGCTTGTTCTTAGCCACCAGTTCGCTTACCCGCATTGCCCCATGGAATGCTAACGCAAAGGCGGCCCGGAATAACACTGTTTCATACCGGGATGAACATGTCGCAGGGAGTACGGATAATAACAGGGCCAACCTATCCAGACCTATCGGGTGCCTCTCATCTACTCTGCGACCCTCAAGGCGTTGCCACCCACGTAGCGCTTTCTGCACCACAAAGGACGCTGTCGGGTCCTGGATCCCATGAGCCCTTGCCATAAAGGAAATGGCGGCCCGATGCCTCTGGGCCGTAGCTACTGATTTGCCTGCCTGATGTAAAGACAGCAAGAATTTTACGACAAGCTCTTCCTGGCCCCAAAGCTCCCCCTGGCAGAACCCAAAAAGGACCAATAGGAACGGAACGCCCCTTCATATGCCTTCCTTGTCCTGGGTGCTAAACTCTCCCCCACGAGGTTTTGTAGTTCGGGGCACCGAGAGACCAGAGAGCTTCGGGAAATGGTGCCGCCACCGGGTCCGCTGTGGGCAGAAAACCCCAGAAGTCCTGCATACGGAAACGAGAAAGCGCATCAGCCGCTTGGTTCAGCACCCCTGGGACATGTCGCGCCCTAAAGATCACATTCAACTGCATACACAACAATACAATTTCTTTAAGCAGTCTCAGAATCCATTTGCAACGTGCTGCCTGACTATTGATACACTCTACCACAGTCATGTTATCAGACCAGAACACGACAGAGTGATCTCGGAACCCCTCAGGCCATGTTTTCAGGGCCACCAAAATAGGGAAAAGTTCGAGAAAAGCAATGTTACTCGTCAGCCCGCTCTCGTGCCACCATGACGGCCATTTTTGAGCCGACCATTGATTACCGAATATGGCGCCAAAACCTATACTCCCCGCCGAATCTGTCCACAGCCCCAGCTCCTCGGAGGACACCGCCGGCTTATTCCAGACAATTCGACCATTGAAATCCGCCAGGAATGCCAACCAAATGCGCATGTCCTGGCGAATCTCTGCCGAGAGTCTCGTGCGGTGATGTCCCTCTTTAAGGCCGACCATGGCTTGTGCGATCGAGCGGGAAAAGGGGCGGGCCATTGGGATTACTCTAAGGGCAAAATTCAACTGGCCCACCGTTTGTTGCAATTGATGCAGGTTCACCTTAGTCTCTCGAATACATGTTTCAAGGGATGCCCTGAATTTCGACACCTTCTCTTTGGGCAACCGAAAACAACCTTCCTCCGAGTCGAGCTCGATCCCCAGAAACTCGAGTGAAGTCGAGGGACCCACAGTCTTACCTGGTGCCAATGGCACGCCAAAGTGATTCATTAAGACACAAAACTCTGATAAAGCCTGCCCACATTCTGGATCCCCGGCTGCCCCCAGGAACAGAAAGTCATCGAGATAATGCATCACATGCTGAAAACCCGTCTTTCTTGTGAATACCCATTGCAGAAAACAACTGAACTTCTCAAAATAAGCACAAGATATGGAGCAACCCATTGGCATACATTTATCCATGTAATAGCGACCCTGAAACGTGAAACCAAGTAGACGCTGATCGTCTGGGTGTACCGGGAGCAACCGGAACGCTGACTCGATGTCTGATTTGGCCATCAGCGCTCCGGGCCCCAGGCGATTCAACATGGCGACGGCCTCATCGAAGGATGCGTACCGCACCGAACACACTTCCGGGTCTATCGCATCATTCACGGAAAGACCTCGTGGAGCTGACAAATTATGTATTAGCCTAAACTCACCCGGGTCCTTCTTGGGGACCACCCCTAAGGGGGAACAAACAAAGTTATCAACCGGCGGTAGATCGAATGGACCGGCAACCCGCCCTCGAGTCACCTCTTTCCCAATCTTTACCTGTACCACCGCCGTATGCTGCAGGACCGACAGTTGGTTCTTACAACTTGTTTTACCCCGAAAGTCCCCCACTGGAATGCGGAAACCATACGAAAACCCGTCTCGCAACACCCCTGCGGAGACGTGATCCGGGTATTCATTGAGCCAAGGAATCATTGCCATGGTATCAACCGGGGTAGGTAAAGGCGCCCCTCGGACTATTTCAGACCTGTTTGGCGCTTCCCCTACCTCCGTTATCACCCGTTTTGGCTCTGCACAAGGTCTCAGGATGAGAGGACTGTCCACAACCCCCACACTCGTGTCTAAATTTGCATGACCCCTGAGGCCTTGTACATTTTCCCCTGTTAAAATTCCAACAAATCCCCTTTTTCCCTGCGTTACCACTCGACTTCGAGTGGTGCTCGTTACCTGCACCCGTCCGAAAGGGTGTCCCAGAGGTTTGGCGGGAAGACTCACCCCCGCTACCCCCCGACAATGGTACCTTTAACATGCCCGAGTTCTCCATTTTTTGCCAAGAAATGGAGTCATAACAATCCCAAGTTAGAGCTGGGTCGTGCTCCTTAGCCTTCCTAAAAATATTGTCATAACAAAACCACTGATTGCCCTCATAGGCTAGAGAATACTCCATAATACGTGTCTGATAAATAGGCAATTCCGTCAACAACTCAGGCCTTCGCTCACCCATAATGGAGGTGAAAATGCCAAATGCTCTGCCCCAAGTACCTATGTTCTCATCGACTTTAAAGGCGGCCATTTTTGCGCGCCAAACACTCGGATGCATAAGCTCTTTTTGGGCTTTCACATGCTCGATCTCGTAATGGTCAGTAAGCAAAGAAAACATGTTCACATACTTATTAGCCCAAATCTTTTCCTTAATTTCAAGTGGAACATGCTGGGCCACTTTCTCCCTTCGCGAGGGTACAGACCCCTCCCCCGCAATCGGCAGTAGCCGCTTACCTGAACTAGGTGCTGTACTTACTGCCGAACTTGCGCCTGCCGCGATCTCAGCCACCGGAGCCTGCGGGGGAACAAAAGATGGTGCCTCCGCAGCCTGTCTAGATTCCTGCAATTGCCTCATCACGCCCTCGCTATCCTTTCCCAACCACGCTGCCAGTTGTGCAGCCAACTCTGGAGGCATATCTTCTCCGCTCACGGGGGTGACTACCACGGGGATCGGCTGCCCCTCCTTCGGAACCAGGATTGGCTCCTCTATCGGTGTATCGGGAACCGGGGTCTCCCCCCCAGGTGCCCCCCTCTTGGACCTCTTGCCTCTCCCGCTAGGGACTACTCCCGGCAAAGCTGGTCCGACGATTCGCTTCGGGCCTCCCTCCCCGTTCTTTTCCGCCATCTGTTTCTTCAAATCGGCAACCTCCTTTATGAGCATGCGGAGCATCTGATCGGTACCGACCCGCTTTCCGACCTTCTTGCCCGGCATTCTCCAACGCAGATATCTGTAAAACAAGAACAAAATTACAACGCTCAAAATTGTCTCTTCGTTCCGTCTCGAGCTCACGTGCAGCGGGGAGGTGCAGCTTCAGAGCACAGGAACAAGAGGATGCTTTCTTGGCTTGTTGCTCCTTTTATCCGTCTTCGGGCGGGCGTAAACCCGCCTCCGCCTGCCCCCCGGGGGCGTGGTCGGCGGCGTCAGCGTCTAGGACAACCCACTCCAGGGCGGGAAAAAGGCGCGCCCCGGCTACGCCGCTTCGGGCATACCAGCCGAGACTCGCCTCCCGCCCAAGATGGCCTCCCGGGGGGATCGGGGTACTCCACCATACGTTCGGGGGGACCGAGTGGTCGCCCCTTTCCAAATGTGTGCTTTTATTGTGGGGTTTTGAATATACGGATTAAAATGCAATGGGTGTGGGGGCAACAGTGGCCCTTTTCAGCTTAGAGGAAAAAGAATAGCCCCCACACTCAGTAATTCTATCACTGTTGAATTAAGACTGATTTCAAGACCATCAAAAGGGAACTTGTGCCTTTCTTGAGCAAGCACTATGTGTGCACCACCAGCCAGGCCTGAAGTGCATGGGAGACGTTTATGATAATAACCTCCTTCTAGAGGTGAGAGACTACAGACAGCATGGTGACACACCATCTCACATGGATGCACTGGAGGCTTGCACTTACCGAGCTGCCTTAAGAGAGCTAGGTTAGAGAAGTTTAAAATGCGCATGTTTGGCTGGCCTTTGCAAGATGGCCAGCCAAAAAGACATGTACGCTTTAAACTGAAGCGCACAGCTCACTGCTGTGACTCAGGAGCAGTGGCCCCGCCCTGTCCTGACACTCGGTTCAGGATGGGTGGATGAAAAATAAAAAGATAATAAAGTAATTTTATTTGTCACCTCTGGAGCTTTCCTGAAGGGCATTTTTGGCAGTGGGGCGATGTTTTTCTGCTCTCACAGAGGATCCGCCCCTGAAAAGTAAAGGAAGAAACCCTGAGATCTCCAGTGAGACGCCACAGCGTTTGACTTACTTCAACATCTGACCTCAAACCTCAGTGAATGGATTGTACTAATGAATATTGACATAAAGAATATCAACATACGAGAATATCGAGGACAGAATATTGAGGGACAAAATATCAAAAGGTAAGTGCATATAGGGAAGTAGAGATTTACTATTCCTATCTCCACATCTACGTACTTTGAAGCTGTATGTACCACATTGGTACATATATGGGGAGTTAGGTATAGAAAATCTTGACTTTTTGTCCTCAATATTAGGTACCTTCAATATTCTTACTTCGATATTTAGGGGAGCCCCTGCCTTAATAGAACTAGTGAGAATTGTTTGATAAATTCTGTAAGCTCTATCGTTTGCTAATGCATAGATTATCATTAGAATTGCATCTTAAGCTCTATTGGTTGTTCATAGATAAGGCATCTTTAAAACTTCATCTTAAGCTCTATCTATTGTTATTGCAAAGGACATTTAAAACTGAGTATTACGCTCTAATAGTTATTAATGCATAGGACATGTTTAAAACAGTGTCTTAAGCTCTACCTGGTACTAATGCATACATGTTTAAAGCTGCATCTTAAGCTCTATCTGGTGTTAATGCATATGACATCATTAAAACTGATTCTTAAGCTCTATCTATTGTTAATGCTCAGGACATGTTTAAAAGTGCGTCTTAAACTCTATCTCTGTTAATGCATAGGATATCTTTAAAACTATGCATTAAGCTCTACTTGTTGTTGATGCACAGGTCATCTTTAAAACTTTTCCTTAAGCACCGTCTGTTGTTAATGCACAGGACATCATTAAAACTGCATCTTAAGCTATATATGTTGTTAATGTATCAGACATCATTAAAACTAAGCCTCAAACTGTATCTATTGTTAATGCATAGGGCATGTAAAAACTGGGTCTCTCGTTGGGGGTGAGTGTTTTGCATGTATGTTTGCTATGGTTGGAAGCATAAATCTTAATATTCTAACAAGAATGGTGCTTTTGTAATGTCATAGGTATTCAAAAACCATACTCCCAAGAAGCAGAAAAGCAATGACTAACATCAACACTAGTTACCAAGAACTTGGCCCTGTTATGTGTTCCGACAACTGTAATGTTAAGAACGAAACCAAGACCATTTTTTTAAAAAGAGGTTCGATGCAGGTGCATTCGAAGTTGTGAGACATAAGACCTCGAAGCATTGCATATTTTTAATATATCCCCAGCTTTGTAAAATGTAGAGCTAAAGTTTTAAAGGGAAAATGAAAAAGCAGTAAAAAAAAAAAAGGGACCGTGCACTGCAACAGGAACTATCTTGCTGCAAAGCATTGTTGCAAAGGGTGCTGCAAGCCAGCTCCAATGAACCGCATATCGCTCTTTCCATGATGTGGGAAGTCCCAGTGCATGACTTGAGACAGCAGAGAAGGGTAGTAGAAAGAGAATGTATTTGTCTCATCGGGAGACAAGTACTGTGTTTCCTTCATATCACTTTTTGCCTGACAAACCTATGTGACAACTGGGAAATCAAATCCCTGCAGCCGGATGGCCAATGTCATTTTTAATCAATCAATCAATCAGTTGTCTTGTAAAGCATGACTGCTCACCCATAAGGGTCTCAAGGTGCTGGGGGGGGGGGGGGGGGGATGCTGACAGCTGATCCGTCTAAGGCACCGTGGTTCAGTCGAAGAGCCATGTTTTGAGGTCCTTCCTGAATTGAGGCAGAAATTGAATTGGCGGCCCGTGGAATTGAACCCTCATTCAATTCTGGATGAGTCAGTGAGAAATCTGGGTATCAGGTTTGATACCGATCTCTATTTTACGGCACAAATCTGACAGATTTCCTCCTCCTGTTTTTGAAAGTTACGATCCTTGTGGAAATTCATACCATTCCTCATGGAAGAGAGCCATACTATCACTGTCCACCCTCTGGTAACCTCCCGTTGGACTATGCTAACAGCCTCTACCTAGCCTGAAGGTTTTACAGTTACAAATATAGAATGCAGCAGCGCGGTTGATCCGCCGTGTACCCTTTCGGCACCACATTTAACCTCACTTGGTACAGTTACACTGGCTTCCGTTGGCCAGGAGGATAGAGTTCAAGGCTCTGACTTTGGCTTTTAGAGCCACAAGAGGCTTTGGCCCATGTTACCTTAAGCATAGGCTTATCCTTTATAACCAGGACTATACCCTGAAATCAAATACCTTGCGACTTCTTCAATTCCGCTATATTACAAAGCGCGACAAAGAGGAAGGTCCTTTTCAATAAGGATAGCTAAACTCTGGAACAATCTGCCTGTCCACCTGTGCCTGATGAAGTCAGAACAACAGTTTAGGAAGGCCTTAAAAACATGGTTCTTTTCTCAGGTGCAGTATCCAGACACTGATATTTATTTTGTTCGTCAGTCCACATTAGAGCCGAAACACTAGCATGGAGGTAGTGTGCGCTCTATAAATGCAAATTGATTGATTGAGGCAGTGATGGTGGTTGCCTGAGGTGGAGAGGCAGGGTGTTCCAGGTCTTTGCTGTGAGGTAGGAGAAGGATCTTCCTCCGGCTGTGGTCTTGCGGATGTGTGGAACGGTAGCCAGGGCCAGTTCTGCGGAGTGAAGGTCTCTGGGGGATGCGTGGAATGTGTAGCGGTGGTTGATGTATGCAGGTCCTGCGTCATGTGGGGATTGGTAGGTGTGAGGAGCTTGAAGGTGATTCTTTTGTTGACTGGGAACCAGTGGTGGGTTCTCAGGTGGTCGGTGATGTAGCTACGGCGGGTGATTTTGAGGATCAGTCTGGCTGAGCACTTCTGGCTGAGGCGTTCTGAATGTTCTGCAGTTTCTTGAGGAGTTTCTAGGCGATGGTGACTTAGAGTGCATTGCCATAGTCGAATCTGCTGCTGATGAGTGCATGGGTGACCGTCTTTCTGAACTTGGTGGGGATCCACTTGAAGATCTTTCAGAGAAGGTGTATCCATGCAGAAGCAGGATGAGGAGACAGCGCTGAACTGGCGGTTCATGGTGAGTGAGGAGTCCAGGATGATACTGAGGTTTCGTGTGTGGTCTTTGGGTGGGGGGGTCCAACTGCTACGGGCCACCAGGAGTCATCCCAGGCAGAGAGGTCTGTCTTCCCTGAATTGAGCTTGAGGCAGATGTCCTTCATCCAGGTGGCGAAAGCTTTCATTCCATCATGGAACTTGTTCTTGGCGACTGTGGGTTCGTTGATAAAGAAGAAAATCTGCTGGGTGTCATCAGTGTATGAGATGATGTTGAGTATGTGGTTCCTGATGATGGCTGTGAGCGGGGCCCTATAGATGTTGAAGAGAGTGGGGCTCAGGGAGGAGCCCTGAGGCACTTCGCAGCTGGGTTCAGAGTAGAACAGTGGTAGTCTGACTCTATGTTCGGCCAGGGAGCAGATCCTTTCCAAGGCTTTGTCATGGTTGCCGGTATTGTCCAATCTTGTGCACATGGTGTGGTAGGAGGTGGTATTGGATGCGGCGAGAAGTCCAGGAGGATAAGGGCTGCAGGTTCACCTCGGTCGGGGAGGGTGTGGATGTTGTCTGTGGCGGCAAGGAGGGCAGGCTCGATGCTGTGTTTCTTCGGAAGACGGTTTGGGAGAGGTCCAGGACGTGGTCTGCTTTGATGAACTTGTAAAGTTGAGTGTCGATGGCCTTCTCTATGACCTTGGCTGGGAAGGGGAGCAGAGAAATGGTTCTGAAGTTCTTGAGGTCTGTTGGGTCGGCAGAGGCTTTCTTCAGCAAGGGATTGATCACTGCTTCTTTCCGGTCTTCCAGGAAGTTGGCAGAGTTGGTGGAGCAGTTCATGGTGTGGCAGAGTTTGGGGGCGATGGAGGTGCCGGCTCTGTTGAAGATGTGGTGCGGACAGGGGTCCGAGGGCCCTTCAGAGCAGATACGCTTCATGATCTTGAGGGTGTCATCAACGGTGAAGGGAGTCCAGCTGAGCAGGGTCTGCTGGGGTCCACTGCCATTGGGTGCAGTGGTTGCGTGTGGGGTGAGAGGCTCTTGGGTATGAGGGCTGTCGAAGCTGTTGTAGATCTCCTTAATCTTGCGGTGGAAGAAGGTGCTGAGGTTGCTGTAGAGGTCTTGGAAGGGTGGGATGTCTGCTGTTTCTGTGCTGGGTTTTAGTGAATTCTTTGACCACAGTGAAGAGTTCTTTGCTATTGAGTGCGTTGGTGTTGATCCTTTCTAATCAAGGCGCTTTCTTTGTTGTTCTAATGAGGTGGTGGTGTTCAGTGACAATGGGTTTGAAGGCTGAGTGGTCTTTCTGCGTCTTGCTGCTCCTCCATCTGTTCTCGAGTCGTCTACAGGTGCGTCTGGACTCATGAAGGACGGGAGAAAACCAGCTGGCTTTCTTGGAGTGTAGCTTTCTTCAAGAATAATATACCTTATAGGCCACTGCCTTGGTTCTGAACCAGAGTTATAATGAGGGAGAGGGTCTTAACAACCATTAATGCCTGAGGCGGAAGGGCAATAAGGCTGGTTATTGGGGCGTTCTACCCACTGAGGGTAGAATTTCTCAAAATTTAAAAAGGAGAAACTGAATGACCAAGATTGGAATGTTGGAAGTGAAGGCTTTTACCAGCCATAATTAGTCCTGAGCCACTTCATCGTTTTCAATGGAGCTCCCAATATTCTGATTTTCTAATATAATTTCTACAAATTGTAAGAAATAAATACTTTACAGCTTTGACATCATACATATGAAATCTGGGAGGTGAAATCACTGCTGAAAAGCTTTTATCATTATAATACAAAACCAAAACTGACTTTTACTATTTGGTTTTCTGTGGTTTTCTTTGAAACCTTAGCATACTCAAAAGCACAGCAGATGCACTTCCAACACTCACTGTAGCCACAACAGTGCTCTCTATTGCAATTTCTGTGCATGGGTATGTCTAGCATACATTGGGCCCAGCTAAATTGTTTCTGGTACTCATTGGTAGGAAAAGAAATTCAATACAAAGAACTCCCACTAGACCTATATTACTTTTAGGTAGGCTGACTACAGCTCCTTGGGGCTATCTGCAAAGACAAAATAACAAACTCTCAATTTCTATATCTTTTTTTTTTTTAATTTTCTTTAAGTAATTCAGTATTTCAAAATAATAATTTCATCATTTATATTAACATGAAGAAGAGAAAAAAACTATTTTTTATAAGAACTTTTTCATTCACATTTCTTTTATATATATAAATATCAAACAATTTCATCTATTGTAACAGATCACATATATGTTTTCCTATTTCATGGACAATGATACCTAAATAATTTCAGTGCAATTGTACAACCCCTAGTGATTAACCACACTTGCATACTATCCAATCACACCCACATTCATACCAGTTCTATCATCAAACCATACCATACCAAGATAACATACACTACAAAGGTCACAATAAAGACAAATACACAACAGTCTCCGTGACAGTGTTGTTGGTTGGGTATCAAGCATCTAGGTCAACGCACGTTTTGGTGGTTAATATTTCTTTAGGACCACCTTCTTCAGGACCACTAATACAAAAGATAGTGACAAGTGGTAGGGGTATAGCAAACAGTTGTGAAAATAATTTTTTTGCACATCAAGACGACACCTGTCTGCAGTACCAATTTACTATGATTACCATGAAAATCTAATAATGGGGATGTTTGCGTGTATTCAAATTGTTCTGGCAATATATTTGTCCACTAGTGTCTGGTTAGATCATTGATGTTGTGAGATGAGGACACAAGTAATAAAAATGTCCTTCTCTTGGGCCTGAAAAGGTAATCTACACCAAAAGTCTTTGTTGTATGAAGTCCAAAAATTGAATGGTACACTTCATTGGATATTAATACCTCCAATTGATAGTGGTAATAAGAAGGCTTCACTTCATATCGAAGTCCGGACAATTGAAGTTGCTTGCCGCTGATTCTGGGCGCGAAAGGGAGAAGGTGTTGTTACTCCCATTTAAATTGCTTTGCACGTTTCCGGGAGCAGTAGCTGTATCACCACTGAGTTTGCTTCTCGCATAGGACATAATCTACACCCATACCCCTGATGAATATAGGTCATAGCTAGTAGTTCTAATCTAAACATTGCAGGAAATGACATTAAACACTGTTACCAAAGTGACCAATTCAAAAGGCCAATAATGATGCCAATATATTCTCCTTGCAGGCATTCCAATACTCAACTGAACTCTCCTAACCACCAACTTCAGCTCTGCCCAAACACAACTCTAACTGCCCATCATTTATACCAATCAGTCCAAGATCTCTAAACAGAAATAGAAGTCACATGGATAACCTCCCAGCATATTTCAAACTTGGTCTCCTTTCCTTTAAGAATCCCAGGTTGGAGAGATGCCGGTCCAATACAACACAAAGCAATAACCAAAGAATACCTAAGCCTCTACAGAAATCAACCTCATATGGAGACTGGTGAAGTACTAGCAGTGGTCCACAAAAAAGCCTGTGACTCCAAGGACTTCACCATTGTGGAATGTGATTCAGTGCTAATTCGCTGCTTTTCATCTGCAAACTTCCCAGCCTCATTCCTCCTTATTTATCAACCTCAATTAGACACTAATGCTTTTGCAGATGCCCTCCTGGACTTAGTACTTGACATAAATATGGATCTCAAGACTCTATGTGTACAAGGGAACCTATCCTCTTACTTGCTGTTGTACTATTATTTATTAATGTGGTAGACACCACAGGGATCTCAGCATCTTGTTCGCCAAACCAGTACTTTGCTCGACCTCCCACATTCTCTCCCATATTGAAGTACTTGTCTTCAATCAGTTGGTCACTTGACCCACTCATTTGGCTGGCCACACTCTTGATGCAATATTTGCCACAATACCCTTAATCAAGGTCACTGGAAACAGTCTCACGGCATGGAGGAGTCTTTGCATTGGACACATGTTTTGTTGAACAGCCCTCTGACTTTCAATTCCTCTGCAGATTCAATAGAAGTACAGCTACCAGACCATGGAAGAAATTTGAGGTACTCTCATTTCTAGAATACCTTTCTTCTTCACACATACTGGCCTACAAATGACAGCAAAACAGTTCCAAAGGTCGAACAATTTTTTTTTTTTACCTGGTGGTCCCTCAGAAAAATATATAGCTTTTATCTGGGAATATTCTAACAAGACCGCCCTTCAGACTGTAGAGAAGAGAGTCCTACGATGCATCTTAGGCATAACCCCAGCCTGGGCCACTTACATTGTCCACCAGGAGTTTGGGGTTGAGTTTGTTGAAGACTGTGTTAAACTGGTTCCCCTGGTGTTCTGGTGCACTATTTGGGTGAAATTGCACACAAGTTTTAATAGGAAGGGTATCTCTGACTGCCTAGCCTGCGACAGAGGCCTGGCCATACCCTGGTTACAATATGTTAAGCAGGAATTGTTTACCTTGGGGAAACCAAAACTTTTTTCTTTCCTGTCTGCTATTGCCAAGATTGACATTACCTGGGTAAAAAAGAAATATCATACCAGGATAATGCTGTTTAGAGAGGCAGAGGAGCTAACCCAAACCTTTGTATACGAGTATTGGCCTCTGCAGACCACCCGTAATATAGAGCCATATCTGTCTTGGGTGGATACCACCTGGGACAGAGTCCAAGTAACAAGATTCAGTATCATAAAGTGGATTTTATGGCATGACACGGAGGCTAAGATTATGCAAATATCCTTTATTGGACTTTATTGGAACTTCAATAACATTCTAATAGGCTGTAAAGTCCTCCCGTAAGCAGTGTTCGTCCTTCTTTGTTGCTGCTGCTCACAAGATCAGCACAGCTTTTATAATACTAATACTTACTATGTGTTATTTTACCTTGAGATATCCCATCCTGTCCTAAAGAAAATAAGAATAATATCCCCTCCTTCCCTGGTACTAACAGGTTCATCCAGGGTATTGTGTAACTTCCCTATGTCTCCCAATGTCTTTTACTAAGCCTGAGGAAGGATGGGGGTTGTTTTCATATCTAACTTCCTCTCTCTTACAGCATTGGATCGGAGGTCGTGCTACCGCCTTTCCCAACACAATTGTTCAGCATTTTCCCTCCACTCCTTAAGGCCAAGAAATACGCCCTCACCATGAACCGGTCTTTTCTGTCAAAGACCGGCTTCATGCCATTTGTTGCTGCAGACTGGCTTACTTTGCAAAGCCTGAGCCCACGTCCCGCTGCCATAGCAGCTGGAGGCTCTTGAAAAAATAAAATAACCCTTGAGCCAACTCTACACAAAGACCAGCTCGCTAAGGAGACCTCCCACTGAGGCTGTCGAGCTCTGCGGTTTGACTCCCCCATCGGCAGCAGTCCGGTGGAGTAATCTTGCGGGCGTGGCCTTGGAAGGGAGTCCATCTCCCTAACAAATACGCTGGAAGTCCTCCTCTCCCCCCATCGGCTGCCGGCCCATGTAAATAAAGGCAATGGTATGATGAACAACCATTGCAAATTTTAATAAATAAAAAAAATTCACAAGGGTACAATAATAGAGAAAGGACCTCACAATTAGAGGAAAGACCCTTAAGAGATGATCAGGCACGCTCTGTACGTGCGGGGCCATTTTATGAGATTGGGACACCCTAGTAAAGAAACAACAGTGTCCATCTGAACTGAGTGAGCAAACTGCTTGAATTCTGGCAGTTGTAGTCCAACGTACTGCCAGAGCAGCTGTTTCCTTACACTGAGCCTAGTAATCCTAAATAATATTTACCTTCTGCCATTTCCCTTGAACCTTCAGCGAATACTATGGAGAATAGACTGGAAGGCCTTACAAATAAGGCGCTGGATCAGGTAATGGGGTCACTGGATGACACAATTAATAAAAAACTGGAGGTTCTCTCCAAGAAGGGATGGCCTTTTGAGGTACCAGGAAACCCTGAAGGGGCAGATAGGGCAGTTAAGGTTCACAGGGAAAGGGCTGCAGGGGAAAACCTGCTTAAGGGTAAAAAAAAAAAGAAAAACAAAGCCCCGAAACCAATGACTTCACACTTTGGAGGTGACAAGGATTGTGCATTGGACACTACAGATGGGCAAGAAAAAGACCCAGAAGTACCTATTCCCATTGATAGCAATGAAGCATTGGAGGATGACATTGACTTATCCTACTCCTCTAACTCTGATTTGGATATTGAGGAGATAGAGGTGAGGAATATGGTTACAACTGACGAGGCATCAAAGGCCTTCGGGTCATAAATTGGCATTGTGGACCCATTCGGAGAGAGTCTGTTTGACCCTCTCAACATCAAACAACCCTTGTCTCCGGAGTGGGCTCCATCACAGCATATTGCTGAGTACCTCTCCTTTTGACTTAGGAAGGAAATCCCAAAAGAGGTCAGGTCCCGTCTTCGATCGGAATGCCCACGCACCTCCCTCCCGCATAAAGTTGTGCCTACCCCAGGGCTAGATACAAAGGTGGTGGCGTTTATCGCCAAGGGAGGAAAAGGCCTGAGGAAAAGTATCAATAATGGCCTCAAGTCCTGCCAAGACTGTCTACTTGATATTACTGTCACACTCACAAAAACGTTTGAGATGGCTGAAGAGGCTTATCTTGAAGACGCCCTCATTAACCCCAAGGAATTGCGCCAATGGTCTCAAAAAGCCATCTGCCGCTGGGGGATGCAAATACTGCACTCTCCAATGAGGACAGGAAAAGCGTATTGCTAAAAATAGTTTGGTTGAACTGGCCACTAGAGATGGAGGAGCTGCCTCCCAGGTTCTACTCTTTATGGACGACTATATCAGCAACCTGGGAGTATTCAACTCAATTCAGATGTCCCAGAAGGCATTAAAAAAGTCTTCCAGGTTAGGGTTTTTGGCAGTGCTTGGAGAATACGAGGTTGGTTCCCCGTCCATGGCCAAAGCCTACACTCACCATTCTACCCACAGAAACAAAGCCCTCATAGGAGAGGCTTCAGAGTCGAGCGGAGAAAAAGAGGCTACTCAGCAGGTAAGAACTATGAAAAAAATTTCAGATATCCCTATAAAGGTGGGAGGCAGACTAGCCCAATTTTGTGGAAACTGGAACTTGGTGACTCAGGACACCTTGGGTCCTAGAGACAGTGAAGGGATACAAGATCGAATTTACAGATACACCACTGCTGAGGAAAATTCCCACAGAAATGATATTACCACAAGAAAATTCTATATTTGTAAAAAAAGAGGCAGAGGATGTATTGACCAAAGGTGCAAGATGGGAGGGAAGGAATTAGGTTTTATCAGCAATATCTTTTTAGTGGAGAAGAAGGACAAAGGGCTGAGAACAGTGATAAACCTAAAAGAGTTGAACGAATGGGTGGTGTAATACCATTTCAAAATGGATGGGATGCACCTCCTTAGAGATGTGCTAAGGAAAAGGGATTGACTAACTCAGTTAGATCTAAAGCATAAATACCTGACCATCCCAATTTGGCCACCACACCAAACGTTTATTCAATTCACCTGGATGGGCAGACTTTGACAAGTCTGCAGTCTCCCTTTCAGATTTTCCTCAGCCCCTTGGTGTTTCACCATGATTCCTCCTCACATAGGGGGTTTGGCTGAGGGCAAGAAAGGTGAGAATAATACTTTACATAGACGATATCCTGACAATGGCACAGTCCAGAGAAGTGGTCTCATGTCACACAGATCTTACCATGAGCCTACTAGAACACCTGGGTTTTGTCATAAATAGGAAAAAATCTTGCATGGTAACAAACCAGGATGTGCAGTTCTTTGGTTTTAACATAAACACAATAGGGCAGAATTACTGGTGTTCATGTGCACTTTGCTGCTTCACCAAAAACTAAAGGAATTGTTCTGTGATGTTATGCATGGACAATGTATCTGTGGTCAGATATGCCAACAAAATGGGAGGCCCTCACTCAAAAGGTCTTGCAGATTTAGCTATGGTCTTCTGGAGTTAGTGTCTGAACAAGGGCATTTGAGTAGCAGTGGACCATATCCCGGGATTGAGCAACTGTGTTGCGGATAGGTCAACTATCAAACCTTTCTTCAGAATTCAGGGCATAGCATCTTATGCTTTCCCTACCTTTGTCATGCTACAAAGACTACTGTTGTTCGTTCACATGAACATATGAACACGGAGGTCATGGTAGTGATAACAGCACTTTGGAGGTCACATGCCTGGCTCCCAATCCTACAAGAAATAAGCATAGATTTACCAATCTTAATTTCAACTCTCAGGGAAATAATTACAGGCCCAGAAGTAGAATCATATCTTCTTGTAAAGCAGGGACTACTGAAGCTGATGGCCTGGACGATTTCAGGAGACAGTGACAGATCCCAGGCCTGTTGGCACATGCTTTAAGACTCATATCAGAGTCTTGGGCACCTGGCATAAGGAAAGCATATAGGCTGGCTTGGAAGAAATGGGTTTGTAGGTGTCTTTGAAGGAACTACAACCTCATTTTAACTGATTTAGTAAATGTAGTTAATCACTTATCCAATTTATTTACATCAATACTCTATAGAATCAATACTTTATAGAACAGTTAATGTGTACAGATCTGCAATTGCAGCAGATCACTACTGTGTAAACGGAGTCTCTGTGGGACAAAACTTACTGATTAAAAAATCATGTGAGGTATGCAGGTACTAAACCCACCTTTTCAATATTTCCAACATTATGGGACATTAGAGATGTCCTACAGGTCTTAATAAGTTGGGGCAAAAATTGTGGGTTATCCCTAAAACATATCTATTATAAACTTACTGTCTTGCTATGCCTGGTATCTTTTAGACAGACCTCAGACGTAAAACCCTTAGACATCACCAGCAGGGCATACCAACCTGAAGGGGTTTGCTTTTACTTAAAAGATGAACAAAGACCATGTAATCTTCTGTTTTCTTCCCCTTCTTTACACAGAATTGAAAACTTTGTGTGGTGAAATGCTTGAATGAATATGAGAGAAGGACTGTGGGTATGTGAGGAAATACAGGAAATACAGAACAACTGCTAATATATCTTATATCATAGAGCAGTATGTTCTCCCACCTTAACAAGACGGTGAAGGAAGTAATGGAAGAAGCAGGTGTAGTCTTCCTTAGTGGTGCCTGATCCTCCAAAGTTTAAAAGTTGTTATTTTAGACCTGTTACAAGCGCTATTGACAATGTGTTAGACACACTTTAAACTTTCATAACCTCCATGCCATGCCATAAAATTTCGATTTTTCACAGCCTGTGGCCAGAAAATCTGGATTTTATAAAAGACACGGAGGCTAAGATTATAACTCAGCATTGGCATGCCCCTAACTGAGAAAAATTATTGATTTTGTATTGTTTTTTCTTTTCCAGATTAACAAGTTTTTTCTGATGAAAGTTTTTATTTGGAAGTTATGGATCCTAGAAACTATCTTGCTCCCAACACCAAGGAAGGGAGAACACTGCGTGCGGGGGGACTTTATAGCCTATTAGAATGTTATTGAAGTTCTAAATTCTTTAATTGTTGCTGCTGTGTGCTGGCTATGAAGGAGATTTACATAATCTTAACCTCTGCGTCTTTAATAAAATCCATATTTTCTGCCCACCAAGTTGTGAAAAATCAAAATTTTCCTTTGGGACATTTCTAGGCCTGGGCTGTGAACTTCGCTCCGTTTGTGGAGTTTGCGGAGTTTTCTGCACTCCGCTCTCTGTGGAGCTCGCAGAGTCCAGAAAACTCTGCTTCGTGATGTACAACGGAGTTTTTCCCCCGTTCGCGATCGCAAACGGTAAGGTCGCAATCGCGAACAGTAAGTTCACGAGTGCGAGCTGCCGCTTGGGTAGAATTTCTACCCGAGCGGCAGAAATACCAGCACAAACTTCAGTTTGCACTGCACTCTGCCACTCGCGGAGCTTCGCTGAGTTTTTTTGTAACTTTGCAAAGTTTCACGTAGCAAAACTCCGTGAACTATGCCCAGGCCTAGCCATTTCGACATCAATAAGGTTTTAATCTATCCTTGTGATGAGTATTGGTTCCAGAGTTTGCTTCATTTTACTTTTTTCTGTAAATTCTATTTGGTTTGTCCAAAAGGTTTTTTATTCCTTTAATCCAAGCTTGTGGTATTAGACAATGAGCCGAGGCCTTGCTTTACTTGCCAGGAATAAAATCCATTACACTTTGCATATATATTTGTTCTTTATTTATCAGGTGCTCTTGCTAGGAGAAAACAAATGTTGTTTTGACAGCCGGATCCTGCCAGTTTGATCTTTTTATGTGATGATTGTGGGGAATTTCGCCCCATGGAAGGATTCCCTTATTTTGCTTGAAGGGGACTTTGGTTGTACTTTCATTAAATGTTGTATCTGTTGCCTTTATACTTGTTTTATCGAGATGATCATGAGATGTGTTTTTTAAAGTGCTTTTTGTGCTTGTGATGTGCTTTCATGACTGTGTTTCATTGCCAAAATAATGTATCATCTGTCTATATGCCTGTAACCTACCAGAAGAGGTAGTTGGTTCAAAGCCAAAGTAAAACTAAGAAAAAGGGAAGCCAAATTCAATGCAGAATCTAAATAATCTCCATCAAAAAAGGCCAAGAGGTCACACAATGCACAACACTTCTCAGAGGCTACACACTGAATGAATGAGCTCTTCAGATTAGTCAATGAATTCTGTACTCATACCACAAATTCAATACATGTACAACACTCTCATCAACTCTGTAATTATGTATAAACCACATCATTAACAAAGCTCCTCACTTTGAAGCTCACATCCTCTAAAAACAACCAATGGCATCTCTGAGTCTCTCTCATCAGACCAGGCTTACCTGAAATTTCACCCTCTACTGTGCTCATTCAATCTTCTAACACACAAAGAAACCACTGACCTGATGATCAATTTTATAAGTGAGTGTTGACAACATGCTCCTATTTCTTATTGTTATAAAACGTGTTTTAAAACACTTACTCACCTGGCTGCCCAGTTGATAGCCACTACTGGACAGCCTCTGATGTGAGCTGCGGAATTCACCATGGTGCTAGTAGAATGGTTACAAATGCCCTCTGGGTGGGTCTTTCTTTGCCAATGAGGGAGAGATCTTGATACAAAGAGAAATGGTGCATTCCATCACCTATTTCCCTTCCACAAGTCCAAGGAAGCCCTTGAACAGCTGACCATACATTCAGTCCTATTAAGTGTGACGGGATGTAATATGATTCTGCATGCACGTCACAAGTGATATATTTCCCTGAGTGATTAGAAAACGTAATGCAGCGAAAAAACTGTCAAAACAATCATTTGTAGGGGTCAAACATATGATTTAAATAAATGTAAGTACAGTTTCATATTTTGCGAATGACCCTCTAACAGCTGCGAATAGCGGTGTGGTGTCGACGGCGTTTCGACCTATTCAATTAAAGGTCATCATCAGGAAGATGGTTACTTATTTTCGTAATAGTGCTGTATAGGATACAAATGATTGTTTTTATTATTTTTTTGCTGCATCACGTTGTTCTCTAATCACTTGTGTCACTTTGCTGTTCACCCACACAAAACACCTCCAGTGCACAATTGGTTGTTATGGTTACTGCAACCTAGTTGTATCGTAGTGCTGCTATAACTATGTGCAAATAACAGCCCTTCCACCCTACCCTGGTCTCTCTCCTCCCTTTTTCCCCCTTCCTGTATGATTGAGACACCTTTTACAAACAGTCCTTCCTGAATGATATACTGCTTGAGACATTGTTTTGTTTGTTTTACAATACTTACAGCTAGGCCCCTCTGTGCAAGAGACAGTGTAAACTGCAGAACATTGGAAAGGACAGAAAAAAAGGGGTTCAAGTCTTCTAACTTGCACCACTGAACAAATCAGTTTCTGGCCACACAAAAATAGACTTTGCAACACACTTCCTTTTCACCAAGATGACATCTGTGACTTTGGGTGGCAGATTAAAAGAGTTTAACTTGCAAAACTCAAACTCCATGTGTGCAGCCTCATTGTCATGAGGACCTGACCACCCTGAAGAACAGGATGCTCCTGTGTGTAAGAGGAGCCCAAATTCTGAACAGATTTGTACACCAGATCTTACCTGCCTGGTCTGAGGTGATCAAAATCAGCTATGCTTGATATTCTGCCCCTTCTGCAGGACTTTGGAGAGAAGCAACATTGATGAAATGTGCGTAGAAAGTCCTGCGATCAGCTGGTCCTGAAGGCTTCCGCCAGGGAACCCGAACACGGAAATGTATGACACAAAACTGAGGATGCTTCCTGCTATGAGTCTTGGCAAAGAGATCCACACTTGGACACCCCAGTCTGGAAATCATGCCCATCACTGTAACTCCCACTCAAGGTCATCCTAGCTGAGCCGACTCAGCGCACCACTCTACATTGCAAGATGCTGCCACTGGGAAAACTCTCCTGTTGCTGAGCCCACTCTCACAGGCAAATCACCTCACAACAAAGGGTCCAAAGCACTACACAGCACTGTCTGTTGATGATATAGTAGATAGTGGTGGTGTCATCCGACAGAATCAGAATGGCACTCACTGAGATGCAAAGAAGGAAGTCACTCCTGGAATGGCAGACAACCCTCAGCTCCAGCACTTTTATGTGTAAATATTACTCCAACAAGGACTAAAGGACCCACTCAGATATGTGAACCACCCCAGCAAGCAAGTGTTGATGTCTCCAGTAGCCTGCAGCTGCAGAGGGGTAATAGAATGACTTACTACTAGTTTACAGGGGGCACATTCAGTAATACAGTTCCATGTGAACAAACTTGTACATCTGCAGTCAAAGTAGAAAGAGGTTCCCTTGTTATTTCTCAGGCACTCTTTAATGGTTCTCATCCACCATTAGGAGTGTGGCATCAACAGAAGCAGAAGACTATAAACCCCAGTAGGTATAAGATGTGCAGAACAGGACTCTGAGTCAGAAATATAGGAATCATCCTCCAAATATCGTCGATCTCCTGAGAAAGAGGAAAATCCTTCAAGCAAGTAATGCTCAGCACCAATCCTATGAAGGTTAACCTCTGCTAGGGAGCAGGATGAGATTTCTGGACATTGATAATAAAGCTTGGGTTGTGGAGCAGTGCACTGCTTTGACCAGCACCATAGACTTCGGTTTCATCAATCAGGGGGCCAAGTATGGGAATATGTGGGTGCTTGACTTTCTTCAGTGAATCAAGCATTATGACACTTCCTAGCAGATCACTACCTACAGACAAACAATACTATTGACTAGGTCACAGAGGAACTCCTCACCACCACCCTCCGTGAAGACCCCCCTGCGCCTCGACCAACAGCAACTCCGCAGCCACAGAACTCCACCACTGGTTCACCCGCTGCACCTACACACTCGCACCCCTTCGGCACCCCGCCAAGCAACATCCGCTGAAGTCCGCTTGGTTCACCACAGAACTACAGGAAGCCAGATGCTCGTGTAGATGCCTGGAGAAAGCCTGGCGAAACCAGAAAACCGCGGATGCACAGAACACCCACATGAACGCCCTGAAGGAATACCACCAGCGCATCAGGGACACCAAACTGACCTTCATGAAGGACAAAATCCAGGCCAACTTGGCCAATGCCAAGGAACTGTTCAGCATCATACAGCAGCTCACTAAGCCACCCTCCAAAGCCACAGATGTCACACCCTCCCAGCAACTCTGCGACAAGCTCAGCACATACTTCCACCATAAGATCAAGGACCTCTACGACAACTTCAGGGAACCAATGCAGGACATCAACCCCCCCCCCCATCGCAGCCGTCCAGCCTACAATCTCGACCTGGAAGCTCGCTACCATCTAACTCATTACCGCGACCGTGCACAAAACCCACTCAGAAGCCCCCACAAACCCCTTCCCACCGCACATATTCCACAGGACCGCCATCGCTCCTGAACTGGAACGGACCATCAACGCCTCCTTCACGTCCGGCATCTTCCCAGACGACTAGAAGCAGGAGGAGGTTAAACCCCTCCTCAAGAAGACCACGGCCGACCCTACGGACTGGAAAAATTACCGGCCCATCTCTCTCCTCCCTTTCTCAGCCAAAGTCACCGAGAGACTTGTGAACACCCAGCTGACCACCTTCATCGAAGATAACTCCATCCTAGAGGCCTCTCAGTCTGGATGTATGGCACAAAACTGAGGACGCTTCCTGCTCTGAGTCTTGGCAAAGAGATCCACACTTGGACACCCCAGTCTGGAAATCATGCCCATCACTGTAACTCACACTCATGGTCCTCCTAGCTGAGCCGACTCAGGGCACCACTCTATATTGCAAGGTGCTGCTACTGGGACAATTCTCCTGTTGCTGAGCCCACTCTCACAGGCAAATCACCTCACAAAAAGGGTCCACAGCATTACACAGCACTGTCTGTTGATGATATAGTAGATAGTGGTGGTGTCATCAGAATGGCACTCAGATGCTAAGAAGGAAGTCACTCCTAGAATGGCAGACAACCCTCAGCTTCAACACTTTTAGGAACTGTTCAGCATCATACAGCAGCTCACTAAGCCACCCTCCAAAGCCACGGATGTCACACCCTCCCTGCAACTTTGCGACAAGCTCAGCACATACTTCCACCATAAGATCAAGGACCTCTACGACAACTTCAGCGAACCAATGCAGGACATCAGCCCCCCCCCCCCCACCTCCACCCCTCCGCCACCCCCCATCGCGGCCAACCAGCCTACAATCTCAAACTGGAAGCTCGCTACCATCTAACTCAACAGTCTCCAACCAGTAGCTTGGGAGCTACTGGTAGCTCACTAATACTCTCAAAGTAGCTCTCAGAGGTGAAGCCAAACCAAGTTGATCTCAGGGATTCTGTGTATATTAAAGAAGGCAGCACTGCTCGTTTCATTACCCGTAAGAGTTACAGACTGCCAGCCAAACCAATGGCTGGGTCTCTTGATAACACTCAAACACTCACTGTGTTGGCCTATCAATAAATCAATCAGGGATTTATAGAGCACACTACTCATCCCTGAGGGTCTCAAGGCGCTGGGGGTGGGGGGCGGCATTTGGGCAGCTCTGGTTATTCAAAAAGCCAGGTCTTGAGGCTCTCCCTGAATGCTTGCAGCGTGGGGCTTCATCTGATGCTGAGGGGGTGTTCGTTCAAGGTCTTGGCCGGGATGTAGGAAAAGGATCTCCGCTGGATCTGCGCTCTGTTAATGCAGGGGATTACGGCCAAGGCCTAGGCAGCAGAGCGGAGGTTTCTCTTGGGGACGTAGAATGAGATTCTTTTGTTGAGGTATTGGGGTCCGGTGTTGTGGAGGCCTTTGTAGGTGTGTGTGAGCAGCTTGAAGGTCACTCTTTTTTCGAAGGTGAGCCAGTGGAGGTCTCGGAGGTGCTGGGTGATGTGGTTTTGTGGTGGGATGCTGAGGACGAGTCTGGCTGCGGCGGTCTGGAGTTTGTGAAGCAGAGATTTGTTGATTCCGGTGTGGAGGGCATTCCTGTTGTCCAGCCTGCTGGTGATGAGTGCATGAGTGATGGTCTTCCTGGATTCGGGGGGATCCATTTGAAGGTTTGCGGAGTATGCGCAAGGTGTTGAAGCATGTGGAGGCTATGGTGTTGGCCTATGGTTCTACCACATGAACCATCTGTATCCACTTTAAATCAACCTAAGAAGGAGATTGGCCATGTTATATGCCCCGCTCTATCAGTCGCACTGTGTGTGACATCAAAGAATAGTGGCAGCAGTAACCAGTGCTGACCCACCAAAGTGTGTGACTGCAAGAACTAGAGTGAAAATGTGTTAGTTGGGAGCATGATCAACCAAAGAGCTAGGGGTAGAGAGTATGCATCCAGGGCAGAGAAAAATAAAGGCATCACATTCATTTTTCTGTGGGTGTGTGACATTGTGTCCTTCCCTAATAACAGTGTTGATTCCTTAAACCTACTCCTGGTGTCAATGTCTGCCAAATATGGATGCTGGTCCCCATCATAAGAGTATTATCTCTGACGCAATTGTGCCCATTCATGGTATAATTGTGCCATAGCCATAATATTTTCATCCTTGATTACTTTGGGCATACAAGTCTAGTAATTACATACTTGCTGCCCTCACTGACATATTCAGAGCATGACGGGCCTTCTTTTAGCCATTCCTAACAGAGGGGCATCCGCTTCTCTCATAATAATATCCATAAATGATATATGTTGGGCATCCAGCTGTGTCACAGTGGTAGCCCTGGTTTAATGGTGGGCATTATTAGCATAACCGAGGCATTCTTAGTGTTATGGTGAGCAAGCATGGCCTATGATTCCAATACCTGGGTATTTGAAGCAGAATTTGTCAATGAGAGGCATTTGTACATGGCGGTACTCAATGAAAACGAAAAGCTGATGTTTAGGGACTGTGTATTTTCTAACAATGAAAACGGATTTGATTTTTAAAAGAAAAAATTATGCTTTTTCAGAAAAGGTTTTTCTTTTGGAAAATTGAGTTTCATTGCTCAAAGTGGAAAGTGGTTTTGATAGAAAAATACGTGTATTTTCAAAAACGAATATGCTAATGAAGACAAAATATTGCAATTCTAAAACACATATAAAGTTGTTAGCTGAATGATAATTCAGTTTGAGTTGGGGAGACTTTCTATTGTGGTAATACCCTTTGTGGCACACAGCAAGTGATAATTAGAATTTTACTTGATTACAAGCACTTAATATTGATAATCGTTTTCCTAGCATTCTGCGGATAACTTCACCTGGAATGCTTGGGTGGTTACTACTGATAATCGTGCTTGAGGTTGTCATAGTGTAATGTTAATAAATATCATCAGCATTTTACAGTGATAAAATATGCTAGTAGCTCGGCAGGACTTTCCTTCAGCAGAATTAGGTCTCACTACAAAAAAGGTTGGAGACCCCTAATCTAACTCATCACCGCGACCATGCACAAAACCCACTCAGGAGCCCCCACAGACCCCTTCCCACCCCCACATATTCCACAGGGCTACCATCGCACCTGAACTGGAACGGACCATCAAAGCCTCCTTCACGTCCGGCATCTTCCTAGACGACTGGAAGCAGGCGGAGGTTAAACCCCTCCTCAAGAAGCCCAAGGCCGACCCTATGGACTTGAAAAACTACTGGCCCATCTCTCTCCTCCTTTTTGCAGCCAAAGTCACCAAGAGACTTGTGAACACCCAGCTGACCAACTTCATCGATGATAATTCCATCCTAGACGCCTCTCAGTCCAGATTCCGCAGCAACCACAGCACCAAGACTGCTCTCCTTGCCGCCACAGACGACATCCGCTTGCTGCTCGACCGGGAACACACCGATGCCCTAATCCTGCTAGACCTCTCCGCAGCTTTCAACACCGTCTCCCATCGCACCTTGGCATCATCCTCAACACCATCCTCGCCATGAACCGTCAGATCAACGCTGTTGCCTCCACCAGCTTCAACAGCCTGTGCATCCTCTGCAAGACCTTCAAATAGATCCTCCCACCTGCAGAAGCACCGTCACCCACACACTTGTAACCAACAGACTGGACAACGACAATGCCCTATATGCCCGAATCAACAGATCTCTCCTACACAGACTCCAGACCATCCAAAATACTCGTCCTCTGGACCCCACGCCAGAAGCACATGACCCAACACCTTCAAGACCTCCACTGGCTCACAGTTGAGAAGAGGGTCACCTTCAAACTTCCCACCCACTCCTACAAAGCCCTCAACAACATAGGACCCAAATACCTCAACGATAGACTCTCCTTCCTCCTACCCAAGAGGAACATTCACTCCGCCGACCTCGCCCTGACAGAGGTCCCCCGCATCCACAGGAGTAGAACAGGTGGCAGAGCTTTCTCCTACATTGCAGCCAAGACCTGGAATCAGCTTCCCATCAACATCAGATGCTGGCAAACACTGCACACCTTCAGGAAAGACCTCAAGACCTGGCTCTTCGACTGATCCGGAGCTCCCCCCCCCACCGGCGCCTTGAGACCCTCACGGGTGAGTAGCACGCTTTACAAACCCCTGATTGATTAATTGATGACCCATCACAATCAGGGTTTAGACCTTATCTTAGCCCAGACACAGCCCTAGTGGCTGTCGTAGACCACATCAGATGCGCTCTTGATGCAAATATACTATCCATGCTACTGCTGTTGGGTTTGTCCACAGCGTTTGATACTGTGTCTCACTCTAGGCTGCTCCAAAGATTACAAGAGTTTGGAATCCAGGGGACAGCATTAAAATGGTTTGCTGACTTCTTAACTAATCAAACTCAAACTATCATCCTGGGTTTTTGTCAATCTAGCACCAAATCACTGGACAAAGGAGTGCCCAGGACTCTTGCATTAGCTCCACACTCTTTAATATATATGTCACACTCCTTGCTAAAAATAGTTCAGTCTTTTGGTTTCGAAATAATATCTTATGCTGATGATACAAAGCTAATAATCTCTTTTGATATGAAATCAATTCCACTTGGATAAGTGAAAACTATCTCCAGTTAAATACTGCAAAAACTGAAATTATGATGTTCAGCAAAGCCCAACAACTTTGGGCCTCTGATTGGTGGCCTTCTGAATTAGGCATCGCTACTATCCCTCAACTAGTAGTTAAGATCTTAGGGGTAAAATCCCTCACTATGAAAAAGCATTACTGCTACCTGCTTCCACATAATATGCCTACTGAGGACAGCCTTCCCCTTTCTCCCTCTCTCTGACAGGAAAACATTGGTACAGGCACTTGTCATCTCCCGCCTGGATTATGGCAATGCCCTACTAGCCTCTGCAAATGAGACACTGCTATCAAAGCGACAAGTTTTCCAGAAAACCGCAGTCCATCTCATTTGCAACCTTCCTTCCACAGCGGCTTCCTCCCCTCTTTTACCTTCTTTTCATTGGCTACCAGTTCGGAAAAGAATTGTTTAAAAACTTTGCTGCCATACCCATTGTTCTTTGATCGGGAAAGGGCCCAGCGATATATTTCCAAGGCTACTTCACCATCGTTCAGTTAGACTTCTAAGATCAAGTAACCAGGCTTTGCTTGCTGACTCTCGGATCAGAAAGTCTCACATGGGGGGCAGATCCTTCTCCTACAGAGCACCTATCTACTGGAATAAGCTGCCTTATTATGTTTGTACCTGCACTGATCACACCAGTTTGAGCTAATTTCTGAAGACAGTGCTGTTTTAAATGGTTTCCTTCCTACCTGTGCCTCCTCTTTGCGATGAGATACCCCTCCCGGGTTGATTCACACACTCTATAAATTGAACTAATAATAAAAAATTACTGCCTGAATTTTTGTGAAAAAAACTGTTCTGTCATCAGTCGAATAGTAGGAATGCAGATCCAGTAGTGCTAGAATCCCACATGAATCTCAACTAACATTTCTGTAAGTGGGGAGGACAAGAAGATAAAAAGTGGCAGCCTGACGATCACAAGAGCCTGCTATTCCTCTTCATTTATGGCCAACAGAGATAGCTCAGGGGCAACATCTTCAACTTGTCCTGCTGAATTAAAGGATTAAGGAGACAAAGGTCCAGGATGGGTCTCAGACCTCCATCCATCTTAGGGTCCAAAAAATAGTGAACTCCCATGCTCCTTTCTTCCAAGGACACCATCTCTATGGCATTTTATTGCAGCCAAACCAACAAATTCAGTCCCCAAAGTGAGGCATGTGCTGGAGAGTACATCCTCGTGAAAGAAGGGCAGTCTGGAAAGTTGGACTGAAACTGAAGGGCATAGCCTTTGTGAATTCATGAATGAGTTAGCAATCTGGTGTGATTATTACCCAATTGTAAAGAAAATGGGAGACCTCCCCTCTATGGAAGATGGTGGTTTAAGAGTCAGAGACGTTTTGAGGCAGAAGAGCCAAGAAAATAATGTGGGGTTTTTATAGTCTGCTGGTGAAGGATTCCTCTAGATACAACCCTGCCCCAAAATGAATGGTACGTCTATTGGTGTTAGTCAGCTGCGAATGTTGGTGCTGTCAGAACAGCTGAGTCCTGGAATAGAATGCAATTTTCTGTACTTTTGATGGAACTGCATCACTGGAGATGCTATGGCCGAGCAAATGAGCCACAGGTCTGAAGTTCATTACGCAATCTTGAGATGAGTTCGAATTTTCATCAAATAAGTGCTTGCCATTGAAGGTCATGTCAATAAGAGCAGCTTGAACATTACTAGAAAAGCCAGTGGAACATATCTAAGTGTGTTGGTGAATGGGCGGCAGCACTGTCCACGGATCAAGCAGAAACCAAGGTCACTTCAGGATTAGAAGTATCCAAACCATTGCTAAACTAAATATGAGCAGGTTTTTTTCATGTGGTCTAGAAGACTGATAAGAATCAACGTTACCAGTTCCTACAAGACATGGACGCAGAGGCCAAGAAGGCACGTGGCATTAGACATGCATTGGACATGCAAAGTGTAAGGTGCCAGAATCAATACATTCTATGAAGTATAGTTTTGTGGACTCTGACTAAAGGGGCATTTGCTCAGTTTTGAGGAAGAGGCTTGGAAAACAAAATGTCTGGTGAAGGGCGTGACAATAACTACTTCGCGGCACATGGGGAAGGTCTATCTTATGTGGTCATCTGCCTAAAGTCCCCTGATCCTGAAGGAAAGCAAAGGCTCTGTAACTGTAGAAGATGCTGAAAAGTTTCTGTCAAATGTTAGATTTAGCTTCTAGAGGGCAGAATAACTTCCAATACAGAAGAGAAGACATCCTCTCAAGAAGGGCGAATGGGACAATGGATACCCTCTTCAGGCTAGTCTAAATCAATATATAAGCCAGCAAATTTTATTCTACATACTTTTACTTCACAGATTTTACTCCTCAAGTCTTTACTTTGCAGTTATATTTAACATAATGATAACTACCTTTACAACGCGAGTCTCTACTCCCCAAATATATTTTTTAATCAAAGGTTTTTTCTGATTTTTAAAATTACTTAATTGTCTGTGTATATTTAACCTTCAATATATTTATATTTATTTGTACATATATTTTTGTTTTTGAAATTACTTATATATTTATATGTGTAACAATATACATTTCGTCTTGGGGGGTTGCATCGCAAAACCCCTCTTTTGTTTGCGCTTTCATGGGGGCTAACCCCCTCCCCCGAACCGCTCATTTTAAAAAAGAAAACGTACCTTCTTTTACCTCTATAACTTTCCCACCCCAGAAACCTAACAAACCTTTCTCCCTTTACTCCTATCCAGCAATTGGCCATAAAATCACCCCCTACCTCCTTTAACCTCTTCTCCCCCTTAGCTCTAAAATAATCCTTACTCCCTTTACTACTACCCATCCCTGAACCCTAAAATCATTCTTATCTCCTTTACCTCTACCCACCCACGAACCCTAAAATAACCATACCCCGTTTACCTATACCCAGTCTGTAAACCCCAAATCACCCTTACCCCCTTTACCTCTACCTACCCCTTAACCCTAAAATAACCCTTGCCCTTTACTCCTACCCACCCCTTAACCGTAAAATAACGCTTACCCCGTTTACTTCTAGCTACACCTTACTTCTAAAATCACCCTTACCCCTTTAACCTCTACTAACCCCTAATCCCTAAAAAAAAAACTTTACCCCCCTTACCTCTAACCTAACCCTTAAACATAAAAAATACTTATCTGTGGAGCAAAGTCTGCACAGTAAAGGCTAGCGGAGTAAAGGCACATGCGAAGTAAAGGCTGAGAAGTAAAGGGTATGCAGACTAAAAACTACAGAGTAAAGGTTACATATGCCTTTGGTTAAATCAATGAACAGATTCAGAGACTGAAGAATTATGGTTGGAGACCAGACATGACATGGAGATATCCTTTGAGTAAACAAAAGGCATCAGTTTGCGTCATCGTTGACAGGGCTTAACCACGAAATCTTAGTAGGAGACAAATGGCCTAATCGCTGCTGAAAATGTGAGGAATTACTTTGCTAATATAAGATGAGAGCTACAGACATACGTCAAATGTAACATTAAAAAACAGGAAATTATGTCAGCACACCATTTGACACCTAATGTACTCAGATGTTGTCATATCCAGAGGTTGGGGTTGCAGTTAAAGGCACGTGGCACTACCTGCTGCCACCCTGGAACATTTGTTCAGAGGAAAAACCTCTGAACCCAATCTGGTAGCTGTAGGGGACCATATTACTACTACTGACCAGGAATTCTCCAGACGAATAGCCTTGCACGTGGGATGATTTAAGTGCTTTTTAAAATCAGGCTTCACACCCCAAGGATATTAACACCTGCAAAGGAAGAAGATCCTCAGTACAGACATGTAAATAAAAGAACAAACTGTCAAAGAAAATCAGATCTACCATCTGCAATTCCGACGAACTATAAAGTTCTGGATTTTCTGATAACCAAAGCTCTAGTACCTTTAGGACAACAACCCTGAGCGGTTTGTATGTACTGCTTGCTAAGCTAACCTTACTTTTCTTCACGTCTCCCAAATACCTAAAATGTGCTTACATATTGCGGCATCAAGATTGGAGAAACGTCTGAGCATCATGCATGACACCAATACACAGCAGTAACCAATGACACTTGTCTCTCATCAATGCACATTAGAACCAGAACAATTGACAGCTGCAAAGTGCATAGGGACCCCAAGAAGAGGTAGGAAAGTACTAATGAAGTGTTGCAATACAATACAACATCTTGCCAATAGAGTTCATTTTAATTTAAATGAATTGAATTTTGACACATTTGGGACAACAATATGGTCCTCATCTGCCCTCTGGTAGCACTGAAGCATGACAATAGTGCCCTGTAGGATTGCTTCGGCAAGTGGGTTACTCCTTATGCACTATTATTCATGCGCTTCCAATCTCCACAAATCATCTGCCATTATCTGCCTACCAGACAGTGAGCATGGAATAAGGGGCAAAAAATAAGGACCATATTGTCAGCGTCAATTTTTTTCCAATTTTAAAATAAAAGTTTAAGGATTAAAGAATTAATACATCTGAGACCCGGCATGCATGTTTTTTTTCTTCTGTATTCTTCATTTAGACGCTTTTGAGGTTTTTACTCCTCTTGGTGCCCAAGGGTCTTATCATATAAGGTGTGTACAGGAAGCATTAAGTTAAGGCTCAGTTTCTACCAGTTTTAGGTTGCCTGCTGTCTTGATTATCTTTCCAGCTTTTAAGGCAAGCAGAGTTATATAAAAGTGCATTTTTACCACAGTTTTTATATTTTTCCAGTGGTAGGATTTTGTTTTATATATTTTTGTGGTTCCTACCTACTTGCAGTTTGTGGAGAAAACAGGTGTGAAACTCCTCTGGAACCCTGTGAGCTATACATTTCTGAAAAGTAGGCAACATTCTGAATTCAGCAAATAGTCATTTGTGTAGATTGCTCATGGTTTTTTCAAAGAAAGTAATTGTCGAATTAAAAAACATAATGAAAATGTGTAGGAAAGAATAAGACTAGGCAACAAAATTTTCACCAGAAATGTTTGCCTGGCTGGCCGATTTTTTAAAATAATATGCTGTTACATAAGTAAGACCCTTTTGATTGCAGGAATAAATAGTGTTTGTTGGTTGTTCAAAAACATATAATCACCAGACCCCATAACTAAACTGCAGCCTATTCTGATATTTCATTGTGTACTGATCTTGCATCAATTCATATGGTAAAATCTTATGAATGAGAAACG
Organism: Lissotriton vulgaris; assembly: GCF_964263255.1. Taxonomy (NCBI): domain Eukaryota; kingdom Metazoa; phylum Chordata; class Amphibia; order Caudata; family Salamandridae; genus Lissotriton; species Lissotriton vulgaris. The sequence goes on along the minus strand of NC_141685.1, from coordinate 1,765,437,370 downwards.
GGTAAGAGATAAACCTGTATATTTTTTTTAAATATACCCTAAATAGTGAGTCATTTCCTCAGCACTAAATTTGGGGTTACCTATTTGATTGAGATTGAATTTTGCAAAGAATTACTTCTTGCAATCAATCTTGATTATATTGGGAAGGCAAAGGTTGAGAGAAATTCAAAAGATAATAACAAATGTTCAAATATTATTTCTCTCACTTCTCCTCCCACTTGTGTGGGTGGGTCTATCAGCATGGACAGAAAAAGGCCCAAAAACGCAACATAAAAGCATCACATTTTCCCCTTGAATATTCACCCATTTTTTGTAGCAGCAGTATTTAGGTGCGGGCTCAGCCACTACCCAGGGAAAGCTACTAAACTCAGACATTTCTGAAATGTAGACATCCAAGGGAGTCCAGTGTGGTGTGACTTATATGAACCCCGCTACATTTTCCTACCCAGAATGCCCTGCAAACTTTGGATGAAACCAAGCATCTTCTTCATGATTTTGTGAGCTAAAGTTCCATAATCAGTGGTTATCCATAACATTCCAACCACCCAGCTTACCTATATATATCTACGGATAAAAATGGTACCTCACTTGTTGGCTGAGCCAGTCACCTGTAACAGGAATGGCCGCAAAATGCACCATGGAGACATTAAATGGAAATCATATGTTCTGGCAGTGTCCTTTGATCGAGATCTTCTGGCAAGAAGTGGGTAAGGTGCTCTCAGACATAATGGGTCGAGAGATCAAGGTAAGCCTGATGCTGGTAATTTTTTGGGTTTTCAGTGGGGAGGAGAATCCCTTGAGTCTATTCAAGACACAAAAAAGAGAGATAATTCTACAGTGGATTACCCCCAGCTCCTTTGGTGTGGGAACGGCTAATGTCACCTCAAAGGGCACATAGCTTAGATCGTAGTGCTCACCCCTCCAAACAAATGCATTTTTGGGACATTTGAGAATACTGGCATAAGTCCCACTCTTCTAGTAGGAGACCCTAACCACCTTTCTGCTTGTAATGCGGCTGACCAATGATTAAACATCAAAGCAACAAAAGTTGAAAGGGAGTTGGTTCAGTGATCACGTATAAAGCTCCTATTTTTCAAACTGATCTACATATGAGACATCAATTTTTTACCTTGAAAAACTGACCCGTTTTGGTGATGTAGGTAGCTGCCGCATTTGGGTCCGGGTTTGGCCGTTATCGAGGAAAACCTACTTAGCCTCTACATTTTCTAAAACTAGACACATAAGGGGAGTCCTGGGTTGTGTGATAAGCATGATTTCCACAGTGTGTTCGTGGCCAGGATGACATGTAAACCTCAAACTTTGGCTAAAATCACAGATCTTCTTAGCATTTCTGTGAAGGAAAGTTCAGAAAGACTGTTGTGGCCTTTTGGCCTGATGCCAGGCTGGCCACTACCACTCATTTTAAAAAATAAAATCAATCTGTGGGCATCTAGTGGCTTTTTGCACCAACACAGGGGCACTTTGAGGGTAAAGTCCCCAATCACTCCCCAGGATGGGGCTGAAAGACTATTAGTCTGCTTGGGGATCGCCTTCTAATGGAAGTCCCTAAGCAAGGATCCACTAGTAAAAGGGACCGCTGGAAAAAGGACATGAAGCAGTGCAAGTCAAAAATGTTTTGGAACCCTGTCCCCTGAGCTTACACACTCCACTGGCAGACAGTGTTTAAATTTCGATGTGAATTTGATCATACATGTTCAGTTCCCTTACTTTGAGGTGTACCCAGACGATCTATGTATTGTTTGAGGGGCAACTGGAACTTTCGATTGGTTCAAATACAACTTTCTCCATTTGCAATACCAATATGTACGAAAGTAAGCTGCACAGTTGAGTGTTACATTTATCAAACAAGCAATCATAAATGCTGGAAATGTACCTACTGATATCTTGAATCGACAATGGGGCATGAAGGTCTATATACTGATTACCCAGAGTCTTACAAGGTTAGAAAACACAGAAATGTGTGGTTTGAAAATGTCTCCAAGTCTCCTTAGGCATTAAAGGAAAATAAGATGCATACTCGTTTTGTATGTGGTTTTACAGAAAAAGAACACCTGTACTGCAGAAACGTTCTCTACAATCCTTTTTTCTCAATTTGCTTTCAAATCTATGACATACCAAGAATGTTGAACCATCCAGTGATTACCCTTAATGTTGAAAACAATCACTGAAATATTTTATTTTTATCCAGGATCATAAAGCCTCAATTTCTCTTTAATGTGAAGAGTGAGGGGGTACTTTTTCCACTCCCTATCCTCTTTCCTCTTGTTAAGAGCCACCAATAACTCTTTTCATTTCTATTCCTCTCTCTTCCCATGACCAAGTGGCTTTCATCTTCTCTAGCAAATGTTTTCCCTTCAGTCATCAACTTCTGTCTGTACCCTAATACCTCTACCCCTACGTATGCCCCATATGGCCTTTGCCTGTACACTACTGCCTCTGCCCACCTCTAAAATAGTACTGGTTATGCACTGCCGATGCCCATACACTAGCACACCCTCCACCCCCGCTTATATCAAACATATATAGAACCCCTTCCATGCCCTATTACGTCTACCTAAGACCCATTGCCCCTATCTGTGCCTGCACTCTAGAACATTTACCCTTATCTTTAAGCAATACATCTACTTTTCCTGTATCATAGTGCTGCTGACTTCCTTCCCAATCTTTACACTATCCCTTTTAACTTCTAACCTGTTTTCTTGTGCCATTTTTCATTCCCTTTTTAAGATGCCTTTGTGAACTGTCCTCAAGTAATTCTGAATGAGTTTTCCTCATTTTAAACATTCACTAAAATGGAGTTTCACCAGCTTGGGGTCATCAGGGTGCTGTTCTCCATTTTGGTATTTCTCTGAAATTAGGTAGAGCTTTGTACCACACATTAGATAACCATATAAATAACAAGGTACTAAGAAGGTTATCCTACCTGTTTTTATGTCTTTCGTTGCACACCGTTAGTGTGAATACTGGATTAGAAACCCCCTGATTGTCGTGTGTGTGTTTCTCCTGGATGCACACAATCAGTACACACATAGGCAGGATGACTTAGATCAGACAGTTTTATTGAGGAAACCCCGTACACAGGAAACAGGTCTGCACAGTTCCCCGGCCCACAGCACACTTCCCTCTAACAGAATGCTAAGGCCATTGGAATCACACATTGTAATTCCATTCCAATCGAACACACTCATTATACAAAACATTACACTGATGCACTGCTGTGACATAGGGCTGTTATGACACATGATCTGACATCACACTGGAAAGCAGGTGCTTTCCTGGTCTTCCCCTGTCGTGCTCTGGTGCTGTGTGGGGTGTTTTAGTATGCGGGAAGAATCGTGGGATTGTGTCAGTTGAATGTTAGCATGATTCAGTTCAGCTTTTTAAAGAGCTTTCTTTTCAGTCAACATAAAGTGCTCAACCATTCCGTTTCAGGGTGGTCGTTGTGGTGTGACTCTTTAAGGCTGAAGTTCAGATGTATTGCATATTGGGGAAATGCGTGGCTGTTGAATGGTGGGACATTGTCTATTTTGATCACTTCATGGCGTCACCAAATGCCAAACATTCATCTAACAATAGTATGACTTTTTTGCAGTAGCCAAAGACAGTTATTTGGCTAGTGGAAATTGGGAGTATGTGTCTACTAAAAGTATGTACATGCCAGACTGCGGTGGGCCAATGATATCGGCAGGAATGTTTTGTCAGGCTCCTTCTGGAAGTGGGAATATCTTCAGTAGGGGTGGGCACAAACTCCTGCTGACTAGTTCCCAGTATTAAGTAAGTAAAACAATTCTAGAGCACAATGTATTGCGAGGCATATTGGCGCTAAAAACCAATGCTTCGCCTAAGCTGAGAGAAGAATTACTTAGGCTGGGGATAAAGATGCAGTTTTTAAGCAACTTCCTACAATAGCGTTTCTTCCACTAGTCGATTAAGGTTTAGGAAGCACGCATGCTCTTGCAGCACTCGTTTTTTGGCACTAATTCCAGATGATCATTATGTGCCAGATCGACAATTTTTTTGCTTGCAACTACTGGAATTAGCATCCACTTGCTGTTGAGTATGAGGGTGCATTCAGGTTGCTATCAGTTATTGAGTTCAGAGTTAATTTTTCACATGTTGGAACAAGTTTGTACGTTGTTTTCTGTTCTTATCTACAACCTATTTTAGGCATGAGTCAATGTGTGTGCTTTCTTTTATGTCTTGAAGGGGAATGGATTGTGCTGTCAACTGGTCTATGACGAAGTTCATGTACTCTTCTGCCGTGGACGTTCTAGGCCAGGTATGCTCAAAGTACGGCCCGGGGTCGGCATGCGGCCCTCCTGATCTTTAATTGCGCCCCCTAGTGAACAGCAGCACTCAGCAGCTGCTCACTTAACAGCAGGAAAAATTAAGAAAGCTGCAAAACACATTTTACACATTAGCTAAAGTAACCATAATGAAGAAAAGAAAGTGCCCAAGACAACTTATCTCTACGGAACACCTTTAGTTTCAAAGACACCTTTAGTTTTAAAATCTCTGCAAACAAGTGTATTTTATTAACATGCATGAGAGCATTACCTCAGTAAATCAGATTGTCACTGCATTGAGAGGCATTTATTAGCAGTGATCCTTTTTAAACATGATCTTGGAAACTTTCATGTCACCGCCCATTCTGAAAAGAATGCCTTTAGTGAACCAAGAGGGAAGTCATTTGTAAGGTGCACCCTTAGTGTAGCCTTGGTTGTTATATACTTGGAACACCATTATAGTTTATTAAATAAAACACGAGAAGGTTTTGTACTGTACATATCCTATTCCTGTGCTCGGTATTTTAAGGAGCTCCCATATGTGTAAATGAAGACATAAAAGGCAAAGTGAAATTAAGAAAAAGCCTAGGATCACACAATTACATCAAGTCGGGAACCCAGGACTGCTACCAGGTTTTCTGGTTTCACGTTTTGCAATTCAGCCACCAGATGAGTATCTCTTTCCCGCTCATGTTTTATATTATAAGTTAATGGTTTAACTTTAATTCTTGATGCATGAGAATAGAGCTGAGGTGGCAGACAGAAGTCACATGAAGGCTCGGTTAGTTGTCTAACCCATGCATCTGCTTCGCGTCTCCCCTATGCTTGCCTTTCATCACCCGATCCTCCCATTGTTGGCATCGGTAAAAATGTAAGTGCTCAGCAGTTCATGTTTGTGTACTGTGGAGTACAGGTGCACCTGTAGGCGAAGTCCCCATCTTCTGGTTTGTGGTGTGTGGGGAGAAGAGACAGTGGGAGACAGTGGGAGACAGAATTACCGAAAGACAGATACCAATAACACACAGACATACATTACATATCTGTGATAGTATTTTAATAATTATGTGGTGGATATGGATGCCTTACATAAGTATGTCCATGGGGAGATATTCAACATGCAGAACTACCCACGTTTCTGGAGTTCTTGTGTGTTTTGGAACATTTTATTCAGAGTATGTGCTTGAAGAGGTTAATTTGTATTCAACATACAAATTAGCTCTCTAAACACACAGTAACACAATTTTGGTGCTTCTGTGACTACGTTCAGGTTCCTTATGAAAACATCTTTGCAATGGTGGGTATGTAACTTTGTATGTAGGCAGGGGACATGAGTTATATGCAGTTACACACACATTAGTCCCCCTATAAGCTCACACACACACACATACGAGATATGTATTTTAAACAAATCTTGCATGCAGTGGATTAGTTTGCGGTGTATTCGATTGTTAGTGCGTTTGTGTGTGCGAATGTGAGATCTGTGCTTGTATGTCTAGTTGAAAGGTTTTACGACACGAGTCAGTGCGTCTTTTGAAACAATCAATGGTTGTGAATGCGTGTGAGAAAAGAGAGAAAGGGGAGCCAGGGTCACTGAGGTTATAAGTGCAGGCACTTTGATCCTAAAAGGGATGGTGTTATTTTACAGAGCCAAACACAGTCTGTGATAGGACTGATTCAAGTGCACCGCGTGGACCCCAGTCCATAAAAGTTTGTGTACTCACAATTTTTTCTTGCAATTGTATAACCTTTGGGACTATCCAAGTATACTTAAGTCTAGGGCAGTGATTACCCACCGCATAGAAATCAATGTTAGGTTCTCTTTAAAGTAGTTCTGATAGAATGATTGTGGTAACTTCTGCCTGTGCGAGAGTTGTCTTAAGAGAAGGTTTGAGCAAGTAAATAGCAGTGCATGAGTTACAATCCCTATGTAAATGTGGTGTGTAGGTTAAAAACAGTATGTTTGAGTGATGGCTCTGACGGTTTGAAGGTTTTATTAAATTAGCACAGTTAATTAAAACCATTGCTATAGAGTGTCATCATAGTGCAGTTACCACCGTAAAAGCAAAAACGAAAAAAAAACATCAAGGTTTAAATTCATATACATATAACTAAACAGACAATCTTGTAGTTACCATTATAATCACAAAACAGGATTCCAAAGCCAAGAATAAAATAGGTTAGTACAGGAATACTAGGACAGAGGACGAAAAAAGTCTGTGATACGTTTTTTGGGGGGAGGAACTGGAAGAGCAGGGGCCAAAGAGGGTAAAAAGAGATTGTCCAGGAGTCTCACATATTTTCCACTTCTTACAAGCACTTGAGTGTCTAAGGAAGTAAAGCAAAGGGCCGATGCCTCCCAACATGTTCTGATGCCCCATTTTAAATATAAGGGTTTTAAAAGAAGTCTTCTGGGAGCGTCAAGGGCGGGACAACAGTTCAAAAGATGCAACCATGATTCGGACCTGTAGTTGCACGATCTGCAGGCCCCCTCCTCACGTGATGGCTGTGAGTAATACTGCGCTCACAACGTGCAACTCACAGCCCACCACTAAAACAACTACTAAGGAGATAGTCAATTGCAATTCATGTGGTTTAACTCAAGGGGAAGCCTTTTATTCACATAGTCACATCACATCAGTGAGGAATAACCATAGTTAAACATACATCATTGTTATGAAAACACAGTTAGATCCGCTACACACTGTTATGAGAATACAAGACATAAGATTAGCCAAAGAGCTCAACGATTGTGCAAGCAATAACACAGTTGTCTCCACCAATTACAGCGCAACACTTCAGAATGCACTTTTAAGATCAGCCCAAGGCATTCTATTTCTGAGAACACAGTACATAAGATCAGCAGAAACATCTTAAAGATTGCACAAGCTATAAAAATAGTTAGTTGGCAACACTTCAGAATGCAAAAGTGTCCGCAGGCCCCTTTTCCATATATATCGCCCAGGCCCTCAACCCTGGGCATCCGGGGCATAACTTTGTGGCAACTTGCCCATCGTCACTCAGTGGGATGGGCAATACCTGCAGTTCAACATACAGCAGGGCATCGCATAGTGTTCCGTCCTGGCGGTGGTACCTGTCACCAGGCAAAACCCCCAAAAGTTCAACTCTGGGCACCTAGGAATAGGGAAGAAAGGTCCAGGACCACCAGCAGATCAGTCCCTCCTCCTGCCTGCCCGTTTCCGCACAAATATGCCCCTCCAAGGGGTAAGTTCAGTATATCAGTCCAAAATGTGGGTAGCCCCCTTTTTCTGCTGGAAGAAACTCCACCAATTTCTCCTTCCACCAGGTGTGGGTGGGTGGGTGTTTGCTGCGGTATGCTGGCTAGTGCACAGTGGAGAGAAAAAGAGGCCGGTCTCTCACCTCGTGATGCCTTATATGCTTTTCTGGTGCCCCTTGATGATGTCACTGGTGACCCTCTCCTTTTCCTGAGAAACAGACAAGGATTCCCACTTTTCGATTCATGAACGTGGAGCGACTAACGGCGCCCCTCTTCTATTTGCAGGGGGCACCTGGTCAATTTCCACAGGAGTGAGTGTGACGTTAAGTGTTGTATATTTGTGTGCATGAATGGAAAGTTTTGCCCGCTTTCAACCGGCCTCACATTGAAAATTACTCGACCTCAATACATCAAGGTAACTAAGACTAAACCTGAACTCTGGAGACATCACAACATTGTTTTTTCTTTTTAGGAAAGCTTTCAAGGGAGTCCAGGGCGTCATAGCCTCACCTTCCCTCTTCATTCATCATGCCATTGCGAAATACCTCTCACTCCATGAAGCAGGCCTTGGAACACAAAGGGGATGATATAAATTGGAACGCAAACAGGGTGATATAAATTCAGTATAGCACACAAATATATGTGTGTTCATACAATGCATCAGTGTGTTTGGCAGTCACTCTTAAGCCCAATTATGAGTTGCATTGTATTGGTGTGATGCTAACTGCACATGCGGAACTAACGTTACCATGCAGTAACACCACTCCAGTACCATGCATTTATAAGTGAAATCCCATGAAATGGGGAATCATGATCAGCTTTAGCCGTTGTAAAAGAGCACACAGAATTCCCACCTGGGTGAAGCTTAACATACCTTTAGGCAGCGCGACTACTCCTCAATGGCAATGACGTGTCGCCCCACTGCTAAAAGACAGGAGATGAAAACAAAATGATAATAAAACAATGTATTATTATTCTATTTTTCCCTAGCTAAGCTGAGTCTGCCAAGTGGCCTGAGTGTAGGGCAGGGCATAGCCAACCTCTAGGGATAGCAGCAGGGAGAAGGAGTGATGGTCACTGTAAGTGCGCATGTCAGTTTGGCAGGCTGTCTCAGGACAACCAAGCTGATCTGAGTACTTACATTTTTACAACCCATGTGTGTTGTTTAGCCGGGTGGAGAAAAGATCCAGGCACAGTCCCTGTACCTGCGCGAGCATCAGAGCAGCCCACTCAGACTAATCCTGGCGTTTCTTTTGTGTTGAGTAATAGCATGAGAGCAGCGTCGGGTTTGGGTGGGGAGTCTGGGAGCTGGACCCCAGCAGCAACAGCTAAGTACTTTTCTATATTATTGCAAACACCACCCTCCTCCACCCCCCCCCCCCGCACACTGCCCACCACTTTCTACTGGAAGCAGCTGCCACTGCCTTTAGGTAGAGGGAGGGCGGTGTGGGAGAGCTAAAGAGGGAAGGGGAAGCTAAATTCTGTAGTTCTAAGTTCTGGCATTCAATGCTCCGCTTTCAGGAAAAAAAACAGGTACAAAGTAAAGCTGCAGATTTACAACTACTGGGCAGAATTAAAGTAATTCTACTCTGCCTGACTTGTAATCAGGGCATTTATGGATTGTCTCTTAGGTGATGCTAATCTGTGTGGCTCTGAAACGAGAAGTTCTTATGAATTTGTAATAATTTGTTTTGCTTTCTCGTGGTGTCAGTCGATGTGTGTGATAACCCCTATTCATAAATGCTTTTTTTTAGGGTTGTGTGTGCTCGGCAACATTGTGTACTGTTGTGTACAATGTGTGCAGATGTATGTATTTGTGATGTGTATGTGCGTGAAAATGAAGTGTTTGCTTTTTATATTAAAACTTGTGAGAACATATGTATGTTCTTTAATGGTGGGCAGGAGCGATTTATGTATTTGCATGACAATCCCAGAATAAGTATGTTTTTGTCAGATTATAGGTGAATATGAGGCTGGCTATGCCTCTATGAAAGTTTTTGTATGTGATCAGCATCTCTCAATAAATGTGCATGTGTGATGAGTGTGTATTTGTGATGGGTTAGTATTCAACACTACTTGTGTGTAGTGTTGAATGCTGAGTAGGATGAGCTGCCTAGAAGTGCATGTCTACCACTGGGACTATGTGTTTGATAGCGTAAATGTATTTGTTTTCTTTTCCTACTACAATTAAGGTGCCAGATTGAGGAGAGAAGTTGTGTAACGCAAAATTATGACCCCCCAAATTATTAAAAGGGGTTCTTAGTATCCCATATCTCACAGATATTATTTCCCTTGGGGCTGAATGGGAGCCCCTTGCTCTGCAAGGGCTGCAGGGTTGTGTGCTACACTCCTGGAGGTGACACTACCACACTGTGATTGATTATTATAACACTTATCACCAAACTAATTGGGGGCATTAGCATTTTCAAACATTTGAAGAAACTGACGAGATATGCCCATGCCAGTGAGACAAACATTGAGTGTGTCCCAATAGGCATAGTGGAAAAATGTTTCACCAATGACTGTGCCCTGCAGCCAGAGAACAGAAATGGTAGCTCAGAGGACACACCTTCTCTGAACAGCACAAAGCCCCCTTACAAGTAGTCGCTTAATGCAGATAGGGCTCCTAACTACAGTTTCTCATAAAATATGATATCCAATCTGTTTACTTTGCCCTGGAAATTTACAGCTACTGGGTGAGAGTTCAGTGGAAACAAGGAAATACTGGGCAGGTGGGTAGACCTTGAATAACCAATTCTCCTGCTTATTTCTCATTTCTTAGTAGACCCTCAGGGTCCAACTCATAACTAGAGATAACGTTAACCCCGGTTTTGGTAACTGCAGAACCACAATACAGGCACATTTCTAGAGCTAAGCATAATGAGAGTCACAGTTGTTTGCGATTAAGAGGAAGCTCAGTCCTAACCAAATTGAAAGTAGGTGCTAAAATATTGTCAATAGGTAAAATGTTATGCAGGTGACAGCATAGTATATCAACATTTACTCTATATGTTTGGGGTATTTCTTATCCATTCCTGTTTGTTTCCACACTTAATTGAGTTAAAACTCCTTTTGCCGATTTTGAAGTCTGGAGCCGAAGTTTGGCAGCAGCAGCAGTGGGGCCACGTCCAGGAGGTGAACCACGCACCCCCCTAACGAGCCCCAGGCCCAGATGCGATACCACCGGACCTTTTTTTAAGTAATATTGAACTATGGGGCCCGGTGTTGACCAGAGTAATAAACGCAGCTATAGCTACGGCTCTACCCAGGTCATGGTCGACGGCTACAATTGTCCCAATTTTTAAGAAGGGTAGTCAGGATAGCCCCCAGTGTTATAGGCCCATTTCTTTAATAGATGTCTCAGCTAAAGTAATGGTCAGGGCCATCCTAAATCGACTCATGAGCTGGGAAGAAGAAAACAGAATTCTGACAGAGGTTCAGTATGGTTTCCCGGCTGGTAGATCCACGGTTGACCAGTGTTTAAACTTATATCTGCTGGTCACAAAGTACACGGTAGCCAGTAACGAGAAAGTGTACCTAGCCTTTATGGATCTGGCAGCAGCTTTCGACTGTGTAAATCGATCGAAGCTGTGGGACATATTGTCTGGTCTCGGTGCTGACTCAGGTTTAATCCATATATTGAGTACCCTTCACCGTAATACATCCGCAAAAGTAAGGTATAACTTAGAGGGAGGTCAGACTGAGTCTTTTAAATGCACAAGTGGGGTAAGGCATGGGTGCATACTTGCACCCTTCCTGTTCTCCATTTATAATAATGGCCTTGAAAATGTTTTAACTGAGCTAAAAGTTGACACCCCTAGAATAGGAAGTAGACCAGTACCAGTTCTGCTCTATGCGGACGACGCAGTCCTGCTGGCTCATACGCCAAGGGGACTGCAGCGTCTGATTGACGGGTTCATCGGGTTTATGAATGATCTAGACTTATCCGCCAATTTGACAAAATCTTATGGTATGGAGGTGGGCCCGAAAGACAAAGGGAAACATTTCAACTTTAATTATAGAATAGGCTCCAGAAGTCTGACAAAAGTACAGCCTTTTTTATATTTGGGCATTTTATTTGACAGGAATCTGTGTTTTAAACCAATAATCGAGATGCATGGAAATAAGTTAGCTTCTAGCTCAGGTGCGGTTACTAATTTTGGACGTAGGTTGGGCCTTTGGTCCCCTGAGCAAATGATGACAATGTATAACTCGATTACGGTGGCTAAAGTGGTGTACGGGGCAGAACTCTGGGGGATGGTGAATGTAAATAAATTACAAAGCGTTCCATTGGACACAGTACATGAGGAATTAGGCTGTAAGCATTTGGAGGACAGGGTGAGGAATAGGCCCCTTGTCGCCTGGTTAAAGATATGGGTCAACCAGGATGCTAACCTGACCCAGCAGATTATAATGGACTGTGTGGGCAGGGATAAAGGTATGTCTATCCCCTGGCTGACATATGTGAAAAAAGGCTTTGAGAGCATCAGCTGTGTAAACTTGTTCTCAAATCCCCAAAGCATTACTAAACAGGATCAAACCAGAGTGAACAAGAAGCTTGTTAGACTTACAGCTATGGCACGCAAAACTGATGTAAGCCATAAGCAGACTGTCCAGGAGTACCTGTTGGTGAGGTCTTGCAGCTGGATGGAGCCCTATCTGGCCCTGATACACAACTCACATGATAGGTTTTTATTAAGACGTTTTAGGCTCAACTTGTATCCTTAACTTTTTTTCTGTACCAGAAGATTTTACTAATTCAGTTGAGTCAAAGAGACCCTGCGGCTGCGATCATCGATCTCCGCAGGACACCCTCCATTTTGTACTACTATGCCCGTTTTATCAAATGCCTAGGAATCGATTTTTAAAAGAACTTTTAAAAAAGGCCAACATTAGAAGAGTAGGAGATGCTCTTGTCTTTTTAAAAAAAAAATGTCTAGAGATCCCTTGATTTTATGCTGTGTGATCAACTTTTTAAGAACCTCAGTAAGATTAAGAACCACTATTGGAATATGAAAGCTGATTCTGTTACATATGGAGATAACGCCTGATTATTCTTGCTTTTAACTGATGAATTAAGTCTGATGTTGTATATTGAGTATTTCCTTTTACTTTTAATAGATATGATGTATTATTTGAAACACTGTACTTTTATGGCATTGATACATTGCCGAAAAAAGAATTTGAATGAGAATGAGTTAAAACTCTTTTTCCATGTTTTGATCAATTTCAGCACATAACCTGTCTATGAATATTTTTGGAAAAAGTCATACAGTGGAGATGATATTGCGTGGTAGGTAACAGAAGACAAATACTACAGACATAGTCAAATATTCTATCTTGAGGCATGTAGTATTGAAGTAAATTTGTCGGAACAATGGTGTCAGTGAAAGAACACACATTGGGAGGAATAGAGCAGGCAGAATACCCCATAGATCTTTTCCTCTGGGGATAAACATATATATGTTACAATATTGTGTCTCATTATATCATACTTCTACTACATTGTCTCCACTACTTTGCATACCACCATATTGTGCTGATACTTTTCATGTGTATTTTACCACTAGATCCACCCCCCCTACATCAGACCCACCTAACCTATTTTCTACAATTGCTTTTTTATTTTTTGTGTTTTATCCTTTGTCTTTTTTATTACATACATATAGCACATAACCTTACCCTAATGTATAAACATAATTAACTTTGATTCTTAATCTAAACATCAACTACTTTTCTTTTTTAAGAAGACCATAATTAAATTAATATTTTGGTTTATTATCTTAATTATTTTTAATTCCTACAATGAGGTATTTAATGTATGTATTTAAATTTACATTTCAGTCATAAGAATTATATTTATATGAATTGAATTTAAATTGATGTATTTGTATTATTAACCTAGACTTTACTGACCCGGGTCGATGTAATGGCCAAAGACTCTCTAGAATGGACTCTCATACACAACCTCATTCACTAAGAATACCAGCATGGTATATGCCATGTGCTTCAAATTCCCAAATGCAACCCTATACCTTTTCCGTACGCTCCTCACTGCTCTCTATCCCTCTCTCTGTCTCACTTTCTCTCTCTCTCTCTCTGCTTTCTATCTTTTGGTGTGCATTTGAAAAATCTATTTTCGTTTTGTTTGATTACATATAAAATATTATTTTACTGTCACCGCATCTAGAGCTTGCATTAAACCTCTACTGTTTACGTGGGACCTGTTAAAATAAACCAAAGCTATAATCCCTTCATTTCTCAACTTCTCTCAGTACTAATGTGATAATGTAATTATATGAAGAAAAGGACACCGTGCTTCAGATTAAATCCAAAGTTGTTAAAGATGAATTTGCATCGTATTTCACCAGAAATATACAAAACCAATGCTCTCGTTTAAGTGGGTTTTCTGTCAGTTTCTAGGGCCCATGGCTGGTTAAAATGAATTTTGAACCTCTACTTGTGGCTACCATGTTTAAAGGTTGGCCTTGTTGTCCAGTGTGCTTGTCTCTAATTCTCAAAGCTGCCTCACAATTTTACATTTAATATAGACAATAGGATGATTCTCAACATCAGTGCTACTGTCATACAAGAAGTCTCGACTTTCGACATGGTGGCCTTCACAAAATATTAGAAAGCATTTTCAAATACAATTTTAAATCTCGTTGGTCTCAAAAGCATTGAAGGATCATAGACGTTTACTTACAAAATACACTTTGCTACTGAATAAAAGCTGTGGCAAAATTTTCCTCTTAAACATAATAAGTACCTACAAGGTCTTTATAACCCCTAGTAATCAGACAAAATGTGATATAAATTGCTATAGATGTAAATCAAATAAGTATCAATTATCTTCTTAAGCTAAACACATCATAATCAATTACAGTACATTTTACCACTTTTTCTGATGAAATCCATGTATGTATTGCGACTTATATAGCGCACATATCACCCGAAAGCATCAAGGCGCTTGCCTTGGGAACCCGTCCTGGCTTTTTCCCTGTGAGATAACCCTTACTGGGCATCCCCAAGGTGAAAGCCAGGCATCCCGCAGAGGGTGGGCCGCCGTAGTGGAGATTAAGCAAGCTATTGCCCAGAGTTGCAGCGTGGGACCCCATGATTAGAGTAGGCACCGAGTCGAGAATTATCGAGTCCGTGGACATTTTTGGGCTCAGGACCCTGCCGCGTCGGGAATTGAACGCTGGTCCCGGGCCAGACCTCCGTATCAGGGTCTGCCGCTCTAATCAGTGAGCCACACACATGAAAGTGTAAAATCATTTTTGTTATCAAAGTAAAACATTAATTTTCTCTTCTGAACTTCAAAAGGTACCAGAATATACATTGTTATCTCCTCTATTCTAAAACTTCCCGTAGCACAAGCATTATCCATAAACATATGATGCTTTCCCAGCAAAAAGATGCTCCTCAGACAGGCCACAGGCTTCCCATCACACAGATGCTCTTCCTGATTACAACCCGTCGCTCCCTAACCCGCACTGGCCCCACATACATGTAACCCCTGCTTACAGCAGGTCGTTAATATATGCAATTTACTCCCCAGAATCAAGAAATCCCATTACAGGACCTGATAGTTTCAGGTTCTGCAGTTATTCCCAATTCTGATGGGTTTAGCTCTTAATCCCTGTCGATTTACAGGGAAGTACGGGCTCGTATTGTTAATTCTCGTCCTGATATCTCCCACCGGGGTCTAAATGTGGATGCTGAGATAGTTGCACACTTTTAGTACTACTTACTTTTAAGAGTGATAGTATTGTTGAATAAACTCGTTACACTGGTATTCTGATAAAAGAGTATTTTCATCGATTAACTGTGAACCACACAAATGTATCTGGGTGCAGGAGGTCCCTAAAGATGAAACTATATTAGCTGGCATTTTAGACAGGTTACACCTAGAAATGTGTGTTAAGCCACAAACTATGATTTCTTTTTTTTTAGGTACTTTTTCCTTTTCAGAAACATTTGCTAGAGCGCTTATTTTTCTACCAAAATAACGTTCTTTCATGTTGTAGATACAGTTCAGCTGTATTCTTTAAAACCATTACAAGGGAAATCAAGACTAAAAAATCATTGTACTTGCTAGTGGTTCTTGATCATCTCTTAAATTATTTCCAGACAGCCTTGCTCCAGCGGGACCACCAACTGGGTTAACTTTCTTTGGGGATGTCACTCACAGACCAAGCTGGGTCTGGAGGCTTAGTGGACTAATGCGTCCACTGTAGGGGCATGTATTCGACCTCATGGTTCACATCCCGGCGGGTCCACTTAGCCTTTCATCCTTCTGAGGTTAATAAAATGAGTACTGTTGAGATGGCTATCACTAAACATCTGTTATTCAGCGCCAAAATACCCTTGGGTTAACATGCGCTTTACATATATAAAGAACGGAAGAGAAGGTGAAGACTTCATATTATAGGTTTATGCCTCAAAAACACTCAAACTAAGCAATCCACGTGCAGTGGAGAGTCAATGGCTGTGTAAGCTGTTCTTCTATCTCACTTGGGTAGATGGGGCAAGCCACAAGTTCTCACTCTTAGTCAGGCACACAAAGTAGCACTGTTAACAGAAAGCTTGAAATAAATGTTATTACAAACTGCAAGCATGTTCTGAGACACAGATACCACCTTTTGTTTTTTAGATCTCGCCTAGCATTGCAATGCGCATGAACTGCTAGCTTTGCAAGGCTTGCAATATATACTATAGCGGGGAAGCTTAGTCGAAGCTCCGCCCACTCTCCGCCCATCTTTTTGAATGGCTTAGATTGTAAATGCTGTCTTCTGATTGCTTTTAATCTTGTACGTCCCTCCTCCTGAAGCCCATGTTGATATTTGTATCCTTCCCTGGCTATTGGCCCCTTTACTCCAACACTATTTTCTTCCCTGTGTTCCCCTTGCCCCTTCCGCAGTCTGTGACTTCTCGCCCCCCCTCACCTCCACCCCCACTCCTGTTTGTGCCTTTTTGGATGACCGCACTCCCATTTTTAATGCAATAGGTCTTGCGGTAATACGAGTCCTATTGCATGACAAATGCTTGTTTGTCATGAGATTGGATGGGTGATCGCACTTTTTTTTGGGCTTGCCCGCTGCTGACGGGTATCTTACGCATGCGCAGTTGCTCACTGAAATCACCTGCAGAAACTTCTCCGGTCTCCTCGTGGCAGGTTTTAATTGCTGCCTCTGGGGACAGGAGGCAGTCAGCGGCCCTGCAGCAAGGAGCATGCTAGGCTACATTTTTTTTCTGCCAGTTGGCAATGGACCCAGCAATTGAGAATACGATAAATTAGGAACAGGTTGAATTGTGGACTTAGACTGACACTGGACAATAGAAAATGTATCTAAACCAAAGTTTGGGTACAAAAATATTCATTCTTTATTAAATCACGATTGGTTTTAAAAAAGAGTTACAATGATTTTTAGGTATATGTGAACAACTTTCTACATACATTGCATACTGTAAATTCCAATTTATGGATTTTTAAAGTGCATTACAGTAAATATTTTAAAACATGGCTATAGGTTACAGTGTACTACACGCGTTTCGGCTGTGAGCCTTCATCAGGAAGCCATGACTGTTTCCAGTTACCCTTATATGTGGATTGGAATCTGCCTAGTTCGGTCTTGAGGCTGAGGTTTTATTAGGCCCTGTCCGTAAGTTGTATCGGGTGTTCCAATGATGGTGTCCGGTAGGGAAGTAGATTCGTAAGAAGAATATATTCAATTGTGTCTTGTGCGCCAATATCGGAGTTTCTGTGTTAGTTGTTTGGTATGCAGATAAAAAGTAGTGGCCTGAGTTCGAGGTCCGCTACACCCGATTCTTGTTCGACGGTCTCGAGAGAGGTCCAATGGTGGATTGTATGTGACGTCACTGGAATAAATCACGGTTGGCCGAGAGCGTTATATGGAGGTATATTTGAGTTCACCAACGGGCGCCTTATGTTGCACAAGGAGGTTAAAGGTCCGCTGCGGCGAATTCTTTTCCGACGGTCCCGGAGGCGATCCAATGTGGGTTCTGTGTGGCGTCTCCGGAGTGGGTCCCGGTCGGCCGCTCTCGTGCAGGTAACAGTGGTGGGGCCAGGTAAGGGGGGATTTTGAGGGACGATGCAGAGGGGAAATTAAATAAATAATTAGTTTTCCCTCTGAATCATCCCTTGAAATCCACCCTTTCCCGGTGCCACCGCCCACCACTGTTACCTGCACGGACCGCGGTAATGCAGGCCGTAGAAAAACCACATCAATAAGCACCTAGCTTGCCACTTCGCAGTGGCCTCCAGTTCCTTCTCATTCCAATTCCAGCCTAATCCAGTTGCCGCCCTTTGGCCAAGTTACACCGCTGCTGCTCTGGTTTTCGCGTCCAAGTTTTTCCTGCTCACTGTTTTTCCCACCAACAGAAGACCCGCCCACCTACTTAATGCAGGCCACAGTGCGACCGCACACCATATGCGTGCAGTTGGATTGCCGATGGCATGCCAAAGGCAAGCCCGTCTTCACCCATCCACCCCTGAACCTCGCCCAGCACCAGGAACCCTGGCCCCACAACCATCCAATGCAACACCACAACCGCCACCAGATCAAAGAAATGCCGCCACAGCTCCTCGTATAATCCTTCAGCGACCTCAAAAACACACATCAGCATACATGCTGCTGCCACACACTTTCCCGCACCATGGTAGGACCTTTCTCCTGTACCCATTGCGATTTCACCTGCAACACCACCATCTCCAAACAAACTACGCACACCACCCCCGAAATGTAGGACCTCCTAAACAGCAACACACCCGACCTTGTCTTCCTGACCTAAACACTGCTCAACCCAGCCTCTAACCCAGACATCACCACAGCCATCCAACCCGCATACAAAATCATACACCAGGACCAAACCCACAAACCAGACAAAGGACTTGCGATCATTCACAAAAACACAATTGACTGCACCACCACCAAAAACTTAATCAATCAATTAATCAGAGTTGGTAAAGCGCAACTACTCACCTGCGAGGGACTTAAGGAGCCAGGTCTTGAGGTCCTTTATGAACTGGGGCAGCGTGGGAGCTTGCTGGAGGTGGAGGGGGAGGTCGTTCCAGGCCTTAGCTGCGAGGTAGAAGGATTTTTGTCACATTCTGGTCTTGTAGATGCGTGGAACGGTGGCCAGAGAGAGGTCGGCTGATCGGAGGTGTCTTTGGGTGTGTGGAAGGAGAGGCAGTTGTTCAGGTATGTTGGTCCGGTGTGGTAAAGGGCCTTGTATGGCTGAGATACCCGCCACCCCCTCTCGACGCAATCCCCATGGATGGGAAACTGGAAACGGTTCTGAACTTTTGGAAGGCGGGAGGGAGTGACCCTCCCTGCCGTATTTATTAAAAATATGAAACAAAATCAAAACATTAAAATAACAGTTTCATATTATGTACAATTTCATTTCCACATTACGATGTTTGGCTAACCTTAACATATTTCTAATACAAAGGTTCTCCTAGCCGAACTAACATCCTACAAAACATTTAACTTGAAATTGTACATCCTAACGTTAAGGGCCAACGGCAAGGTCGTAACCGGTGTCAGATCCCTAAACCAGAATTACCCCCCCCACTTGGGAGGGGCGACCGCACAGAGGCTGTACCTCAAATGCATCTACAAATTTCCCTTGACTTGACGGGGGCCCCAATGAACTCGACGCCATTTAAAGGTCGTCCGAGGACTCGTGTGAGGTGTCTAGAAGGTAGCGTAAACCCCCTCCCCACCCCACACAACTTACCACATCTGCCGTCGCAGGTGTCCTGGCCCCGGGAAATTCCCCAGGAGGGGCCCGTAGCCCCTCCTATCAAGGAAGGGGCTTTGACCGCCTTTCCTTTACTTTCGGCAGCCCATCCTTAGAAGGGACCGCCTCCCCGTTGAGGGGCCAATGGCCACCTCCCCCGGGCGCTCCCATCTGTAATGGGTGACGCCCCCCCATAGGGATCTTCCAATTACTGCTCACCGATCATGACCTTACCGCCCGACCAAAATAAATACGACAATTAACTAAATTACTAAAAAGACAACCATAACTACTTCACGTATGATTACTGATCAACACTAGTGCAAAAACTTTATTCAAAAAACATACTCTAGATGATCATTCTCTTTATTGCATACACAAAAAACACGTCCATCATCACAACCTGTAAGAAATAGAGTTACCACATCAAAACTTTATTTAAAAACCACTTGCTGTCTTCAGGGGCTGGTGGGTGGGTCAAAATTGGCTCTTTGTTCCGTCTCGAGCTCACGTGCAGCGGGGAGGTGCAGCTTCAGAGCACAGGAACAAGAGGATGCTTTCTAGGCTTGTTGCTCCTTTTATCCGTCTTCGGGCGGGCGTAAACCCGCCTCCGCCTGCCCCCCGGGGGCGTGGCCGGCAGCGTCAGCGTCTAGGACAACCCACTCCAGGGCGGGAAAAGGCGCGCCCCGGCTACGCCGCTTCGGGCATACCAGCCGAGACTCTCCCCCCGCCCGAGATGGCCTCCCGGGGGGATCGGGGTACTCCACCATACGTTCGGGGGGACCGAGTGGTCGCCCCTTTCCATATGCGTGGGTGGGGAGTTTGAAGGTTGTTCTTCTTTTGGCTGGGAGCCAGTGCTGATTGCGGAGGTGTTGGGTGATGTAGCTGCAGCGGGGGATGTCGAGGAGCAGTCTGGCTGCAGCGTTCTGTACGGTCTGGAGGTTTGCGAACGAGTTCCTCGTTGATTCCAGAATAGAGAGCATTGCTGTAGCCCAGTCTGCTACGGATGAGAGCATGCATGACAGTTTTTGTGGATGTGGATGGGATCAATCTGAACGGCTGTCAAAGCATGCAGAGGGTGTTGAAGCAGGTCGAAGATATGACTTGATCTGGCGGTTCATTGTGAGCAGTGAGTTTTGTATGATTCTAAGGTTTCAGGAGCGGTCCACCAGGGTGGGGGTATTTAGGAGAGTGGGGGGTCACCAGGAGTCATTGCATGCGGAGATGGTGGAGCCATGGATAAGATCTTCAGTTATCTTCAAAGTTGAGTTTCGAGCAGCTGTTCTTCATCCACGGCTTTCATCCCTTCTTGGAAGTTATGTTAGGTGATGTTGGTTTCGTTGGTGAGGGAGAGGATGAGCTGGGTGTTGTCAGCGTAAGAGATGATGTTGAGCCTGTGGTTTCTGTAGATGGTTGCGAGGGGGGCCACGTAGATGTTGAAGAGGGGGGGGCTGAGGGAGGTGACCTGGGGCACTCCACAGTTGGTATCTGTCGGTTTCCGAGAGGTAGGGCAGGAGTCTGACTTGCTAAGTTCTGCTGGTGTAGGTGAGCATATCCAGTCGAGGGCCTTGCCATGGATGCCCGCATTGTGGAGTTTGGTGGCTGATGTGCAGTGGGAGACAGTGTCGAAGGCAGCAGAGTGGTCCAGGAGTATGATGGCTGCCATTTTGCTCTGGTCGAGGAGGGAGCAGATGTCGTCAGTGGCGGCAAGTGGGGTGGTCTCAGTGGTGTGGTTGCAGCGGAATCCAGATTGGGAGATGTCCAGGACATTGTTAGCTGCGATGAAGTTTTCTATCTGGGTGTTGATGGCCTGTTTCATGACGTTGGCTGTGAATGGAAGAAGGGAGATGAGCCTAAAGATTTTGAGGTCCGTCGGGTCTGCTGAGGGTTTTTTCTGGACGGAGTTAACTTCGGTGTGTTTCCAGTCATTGGGGAAGGTGCCGGTTTCAAAGGAGCAGTTGATCATTCAACGTAGTTCAGGTCCGATGGTGGGCCCTGTGGAAGATGTGGGGCGAACAGGGGTATGAAGGTGCTCCGGAGTGGATGCTTTTCATGGCATTGGTGAGGATTCTGTCTTGGAGGGATTGCTTTCTTGTGGATTTGATGAGATGGTTGTGTACGGTGGTGGCTGCACGGTAGGCGGCACGTTTCTGGGTTTTCGAGTCGTCGACAGGAGTGTTTGGATTCTCGGAGTGCAGGGGTGAACCCGCTTGCTTTCTTGATGTGTCTTCCTGTGGCTTTTTTGAGGGGGTGAGTGTTTCAGTGTAGTTTGTGATCCAGCAGTGGAGGTTGCATGCTGTGGTGTTAGCGTACAGCATAGTCGGTGGTGGGGGGCTGATGAGGGCAGAGGTGCGCTGGTCTTTTGTGACTTTGTTCCAGCTTCTACAGGGGAGGCGTGCTTGTGTACAATGTTTTTTTTAAGGAGAAGTGGATGCAGTGGTGATCTGACCGGAGGAGTTCTGCGGTGTGGATGCAGGAGACACTGTTTCCTTTTGCGAAGACGGGGTTGAGTGTGTGTCCCACTGTGTGCATGGGTGCAGTGACTAGTTGCTTCAGTCCTATGTTGGTGTGGTTCTCTAGGAGGGAGGTGGTGTTTGGTTCGTTGTGGTTGTCCAGGTGGAAGTTTAGGTCTCAGAGTAGGATGTAGTCAATGGAAGCGAGGGTGTGGGGTGTGATGAGGTCAGTGATGGCATTGGTAAAGGGAGTGCAGAGGCCGGGCAGCCTGTAGATGAGAATTCTGTGGAGAGATGTTTGAGGGTTGATCTGGATCTGGAAGTGGAGTTACTCCATGAAGGTCGTGTTGTTCTCCAGGGTGATGGTCATCATGCAGAGGGTGTTTTTGTGAACTATGGCGATGCCTCCTCTTGAGCAGATAGGTTGGTCCTTGCACAAGATCTGGTATCCCTTGGGAATGGCAGTGGCGATGTCGGGTGCAGAGTTGGCGCTTGTCCAGGTTTCTGTGAAAAGGCAACGTTGGGCGAGTAGGTGTTGAGGAGATCCCAGATTTCTATGGTGTGTTTGTGTAGAGAGCGTACGTTGAGGAGGATGCTGTTGAGAGGTTTGTGAGCAGTAAAGCGCAGAAGGCTGGGAGCTGCTGCTGGGGTGTGGAGGTGGCTGAGGTGCAGCAGCAGTGTAGACAGGAGAGAGGGCCTTGGGTGTAGTTCGGCATCGACAGCGTAGAGACAGACTCGGACACCAACCTCATGGAATACCTCCACTTAAAAATATGAATGCAACACCTCTGAAACCCTTGCCCACCATACCCCAGACCCTTGAGCAGAATTCTGCAACCACATCATATACTTTATGGCTACCCTCTCTATCAGATCAAACAACTACATCCTCCTAAGGGACCTCAATTTCCACATGGAAGACACCACAGACCCTAACTCCACTGTCCTCCTTGACAGCCTCAGCAACCTCAGACTCTCCCAGATCATCCAAGGACCAAACAACACAGCAGGCCACACAATCAATCCAAGTTTTTTATCCAACAACAGGATCACCACCACCCACCTGACCCTGCTCACATGGTCCTACATCATATATTTCAGGATGTCCGCCCACCAAGCCACCCCACCTGCAAAACCCAAAGCACCTTTAAGACACTGTGGAAAAATATCTGAAGAAAAAGTGAACAAAGATCCTATAGAAATGCCACCACAGCCACACTGGGAACCTCAACACCAAGCTCTTCAAGAAAGGGCTCCTTGCCTGCACCAACCGCACCGCTCCTCCCAGAAACTAGACCTACAAAAACAACAGATGGCCCAGCTGGTAGACGATTGACCTCAGAGAGTCCAAGAACCACTGCAAATAACTTGAGAGAAAATGGAGACTCAACAAAACACCACTACAAGATCTACATACAAAGCTGCTCTCAACCTTTACCACCAACAACTATGAGATGCAAAAAAAAGGCCCTAACTCTCAGACTTGAAGCTAGTTAGCTAGCTAATCCCAACAATGACAAAGAATATTCACCATCATCATGGAGTTCTCCAATCCTGCAGTTGCCAACGACATCATCCAAGCACTCTGCGACGACCTCTCAAACTTCTTTCGAACAGAAGATTGCCAAGACCTACAACACATTTGACCCACAGCATATAGATATGAATTCCCACTTTCAGCTGGACACCGTCTCCATCACCAAACAACAGCTAAGCAAGTAGAAGCCCTTCCCGAATGAAGAAGCCACCACCCTGAGGAAAACCATCCACTCACGAGTCCCCTCAGGCCCATGCCCCACTTCATATACAACCTTGGAAGAACCATCATCTCCCCCGCACCCACGCTAACATCAATACCTCAATGCCCTATTGAAGAAACCAACAGCGGACCCCAACACCCTCAGCAACTACAGACCCATCTCGCTCCTGCCTTTCCCAACCAAAGTCTTTGAGAAAGCCCTAAAAACCCAACTCGCAGAACACCTAGAACTACCATCAACCCCCAGATAGCTCATGATCAGGCTTTCGCTTCAACCACGGCACAGAGACAGCCCTTATTGCAGCCACTGAGGAGAAACAGCGCCACTCATCCTCCTCAACCTCTCCGCAGCTTACAATACGGTCAATTGGTCTCTCACAAGTCACTCATCAGAATGCTTCAGCACATGGTTATCTATTGACTGGCCCCCAAGTGGCTATCCTCCTTCCTCACAGGCAGAGCTCAACAAGCTAGACTTCCTCCCTACACCTCAGAACCAACACTCTTCAACATCTACATGAGGCCACTCGTGGACTTCGTTAGAGCCCACTGCATCAACATAGTATCCTACACCAACAGCACACAGCTCATCCTCTTCCCTTATTGATTCAACCAGCACAGCAAAAGCAACTTTGCCAACCTCAAGAAGTACATTGTTGCCTGGATCAGAAACAACTGCCTCAAGCTCAACACAGACAAAACCAAATCCGTTATCTTTGGCAACAACGTCTCCCCCTGGGATGCTTCTTGGTGACCCTCCAAACATGGCCCCTCAGATATGCCTACCGGATCCTCAGGATCATCCTGGACACCAACCTCTCCATGAACAGACAGATCAACATTGTCTCCTCATTATGCTTTCACATCCTGCGCATGTTACGCACGGTTTTCAACTGGATCCCACTGAACACCAGATGAATGGTGCCCCAGGTTCTTATTACAAGTAGACTTGATTATGGAAACACCCTCTACATCGGGATCCTGGCTCATGTGCTACGCTAACTCCAAACCACCCAGAATGTCACTGTTAGAATCATACTGAAAATCCTCAAATTTGTCACATCTCTCCGTATCTCAACAATCTCCACTGCCTCTCAGGTTAAGAAAGATGTACTTTCAAGCTACTCACCCATGCCTACAAAGCTTTCCAAAGCAATAGTCCAGCTTACCTCAACCATGGTCTCCACGTCTACCAAGCCACCAGACACCTTTGTTCTGCATCATAGGCAAGAGCATACCTGTCTTGCATCACGAAGACCAGAAGTGGAGGATGGTTCATCTCATACCTAGAAACCAAGAACTGGAACAACCTCCGAAAGCACCTCTGAACCTTCCCTCATGGACTTCCAAAGAAACCTCATGGCATGGCTCTTCCAGACGAAACATAAATGATCTCCTCTTCCCCTTCTCCACAGGAGTGTCCTACTCAGCGCCTGGATACCCTCATGAGTGATTAGCTGTGCTCTACAAATTCACATAACATGACGTCTTGAACCCTCTTAATTTGTCTAATGCCTCAAACGCTGCCTGCACCTTACTGAGACGCTGGTGCCAACTATCTAACTGATGCAAAAATAACAATTGATGGACAAAATGCAGAACAATGTCATACATTCACCCCAGTACATAGATCTGGGCCTAAATCCATCGTTTTTTTTCTCACCATGCCATTCCAGTTTGGACCTAGCCACATGCAAATCAGTCTTGACCCGGCTGTGCCAAATGGGAAAAGTCCAGCCCGAACTGCCAGGCCAGGTCCTCTCTGGACTGGAAACAAGCATCCTAGGATTGGTTTCGGGCTTTCAGCCCTCATCAGCCAAGATAGCTTGACTCCAGTGGCATGGAGAGCACGGGACCCACGTCTGGGCATACCTGTCCAACTCAGGGTGACAAATGCAAAAAGAACAATTGATGGGCAGAATGCAGAACAATGTCATATATTTACCCCAGTACAGAGATATTGGCCTAAATCCATCTTTATTTGCTCACCCTGCCATTCCAGTTTGGACCCAGCCATATGCAAATCAGTCTTGACCCAGCTCCCAATAGGAACAGTCCAGCCCGATCGCCCAGGCCAGGTCCTACCTGGACTGGAAACAAGCATCCTAGTACCGGTTTTGGGCTTTCAGTCCTCATCAGCTAGGATAGCATGACTCCAGTGGCATGGAGAGCATGGGACCCACGTCTGGGCATACCCGTCCCACTCGGGGTGACAAATGCAAAAAGTACAATTGATGGACAGAATGCAGAACAATGTCAAACATTCACCCCAGTACAGAGATCTGGCCCTAAATCCATTGTTTTTTTGCTCACCATGCCATTCCAGTTTGGACCCAGCCATATGCAAATCAGTCTTGACCCTGCGCCAAATGGGAACAGTCCAGCTCGAACTGCCAGGCCAGGTCCTCCCTGGACTGGAAACAAGCATCCTAGGACCGGTTTCGAGCTTTCAGACGTCATCAGTCAGGACAGCTTGACTCCAGTGGCATGGAGAGCACAGCACCCACGTCTGGGCATCCCTGTCCCACTCGGGGTGACAAATGCAAAAAGAACAATTGATGGACAGAATGCAGAACAATATCATACATTCACCCCCGTACAGAGTTCTGGGCCTAAATCCATTGTTTTTTTGCTCACCATGCCATTCCAGTTTGGACCCAGTCATATGTAAATCAGTCTTGACCCTGTGCACGATTGGAACAGTCCAGCCGGAACTGCCAGGCCAGGTCCTCCCTGGACTTTAAACAAGCATCCAAGGACCGGTTTCTGACTTTCAGCCCTCATCAGCCATGATAGCTTGACTCTAGTGGCATGGAGATGACGGTACCCACGTCCGGGCATACCCGTCCCTTTCGGGGTGACAAATGCAAAAAGAACAATTGATGGACAGAATGCAGAACAATGCCATACAATCACCCCAGTACAGAGATCTGAGTCTAAATCCATTGTTTTATTGCTCACTGTGCCATTCCAGCTTCGACCCAGCCATATGCAAATCAGTCTTGACCCTGCGCCCAATGGGAACAGTCCAGCCCAAACTGCCAGGTCAGGTCCTGCCTTCAGCTCTCCTTTTATTGCACATAAGTTATCCATATGTTAGGCCCTAGACAACCCATAGGACAGACTTCTGTGTAAGCAAAAGGTAGGACATGTACTTTTACGTTTTGCACATCCTGGTAGTGAAAAACACCATAGGTTAACACCGGGAAATCCTTATTACACTTTTAAGCTGTAATTCCTGACTGGGAAGAAGTAGCTCTGTCATGTTTCATATAATTAGAACAATAATGATATATCCTCTTTACTGGCAAAGTTGGATTTAACATTACTATTTAAGTTGGCAATTCTCTGCTTTTCAAACTTTGTGTACCTGCAGTATGTCTCCAATACAAGTCTGAGTCGGGTGACAGGGGGAATGTGTGCATTCCCTTTAGACAGCCACACACAAAGGAAGGTTAGGTGTGTGTGAATTCCCATCTAAACCCTGATGGCTAACCTTGGGCAGGATGGGAGGGAGGACCTGGCACTGTCCTATCCCAACACAAATGGTTGATTACCCCCGTAGTGAAATAAAATTAAATGAAAATGTAATTTGTACCGGCCACTACTACCCAAAGGTGTCTAGTCGCCAAGCTCTGATTCGGAGGGGAAAAGAAGGTTTACTTACTGAACAGCCATGTTTTTAAAGATTTGCCAAAGGAAAGAAGATCAGATCTTTTCTCGAGTGCAAGTAGCAAAAAATTCCAAAGCCTAGTTGTGCCAGCTACATAACTTCTCTCCCGCCAGGAAGCTGTTTTGACTTTAGGAATCAAAAGACTGGAGGGCAATGAATATTGCGGATGTCTTGTGGGGGCAAACTACAGAAATTTTTGTTTAAAATATCCGGGACCAGGACAATGCAATAATTTGAAAGCAATACAGAGATACTTGAATGTGATCCATCTTTTTATAGGAAGCCAATACAGCACTGGCAAAAGATGAGATACCAACTGATGTTTTGGTATGGCGGGCAGCAAACAGGCGGCTGTATTTTGAAGAACCTGTCGTTTATTTAAAAATCTAGTCTGGATATTTTAAAAAGCGCACTGCAGTAATCAATTTTTGACAATATTAGTGCAGAGATTACTGCTTTCCATTGATCAAGAGGGATAAAAGGCAGGACTTTCCTGAGAGCTTTTAAGATAAAAAAGCAAGATGAAGTTATAGAGCTTACTCTCGAAGGAGAGTTTGTAGTCAAAATAAACTCCTACGTTTTTCTAGTGAGTCTGGAGCAGGGGCTATAGGAAAGTATCCCTTTGCATTTCATAGACCCTTCTTTGAAGTCACCCCTACTTCAAAGGCACAACTGGGTATAAGTACTGGGCCTCGGACCCCACCAAATTAGACACTCTGGACATGTAAAGAACCTCTGTCAGGAAGAAGGGCTGCTGTGCTGCTATAAGGACTTTCAATCTGTTAGATTGTGGCTCTGGGAGAACTGTTTTTCTGCTGTGCTGCAATGTGGCCTGCTACCCTCTGCCCCAGCTGAGGAAGAACTGAATTCTGCTTGAACCAAGAGTGATCTCCAAGAGCTTGCTGGCTTTCCTACTGTGTTTGAGACTCAGGGATACCAAAAACTCACTTCATGCTCTAATGTCTGGTCTACTAGAAGTGGACTGAGGTGCTTGCTCTAGTCGACTGAAGCATCTCGTGTCTGCGTGAGGCAGAACTAACACATCAGTGCTGTGGTGGGTGCAGAATCGCCACATCGCAATCAAAACCAGAGCATCACCTTAAATAACTGATGGATCGGAACCACTGCATCACCACCCCTGCAGTGAGGGAAGATCAACACATCCCCTTGACTGCATGGAGAACCCAGCACATCATTTACAGAACCAACGCCCATTGGCTCGGCGTTGTCTTCCTAATGGGCGCATCGTCACCACTGTGTGAAGAAAACCGAGACATCACCTCGACTGCGGGATCGACACTCGTTTGCACCCGGCAACTCGCTGTTGCGACCAGGATCACGGTACTCTGTTCAGCAGGCCTTGTGTGGCTCCTGTGTCCCACCTGCACTCCATCGAGGTTGGCCTGAACTCTTGACTTTGCCTCAGTCCAGCACTACCAGATAACCCCAATCGACTCTTTAGGCTTACAAGCACTATTTTTACATGTAATCTTTTTTGAAAATCGTATCTCGAATTCCACTAATTGGATTTTTGTCATTTTTGTCTTGTTTCATTTATAAAAATTAGTATTCTTTTTTTCTAGACTGGTGCAAGGTATTTTTGTGGTGTTTTCACTCTGTTACTATTTCAAGTGTTGCACAAATACTTTACAGATTGCCTCTTAAGTTAAGCCTGACTGCTCTGTGCCAAGCTACCAGGGGGTAAGCACGGGTTAATTCAGGGTGTATTTCTGACTTACCCTAACTACAATTGTGGTTCCTTCTTGGAGAGAGTGCATACCTCTGCGAACCAGAAACCCAATTTCTAACAGACGGTAACAGGGATGACCAAATCTTGAGTGCTCAGAAGCAATGACTACTTGAAGCAGTCTTCAGATTCTTTTTGTAGAAGGATACAGGCTTTTAATGAACCTAATGCTTATTTTCAATTAGTTTAACAGCTATGTGAACTTCATTTTTTATCATGTTTCTCCTTTGTTAATTTGCCTTTGGTTGTCAATCAAGTTATGCAGATTTAAGCTTACGGATGCAGATTTAGCAAAGTGCCGGCTTCTGGCATACTTGATGCATGTCCATAAGGTGTCATACAAGTGATTCACAGGATTTTTAATGTCAGGAAAATGTGATCATATATCCTAGATTCATGCAAGAGTAAGTAGTGAAAAGAGTGCTGTATTTCTAAATGTATGGATAGTGGCCCAAGCTGGTTTAGAAAGGTATGTGAGTGGTCATAGCATAAGTCACTTAATTTTCATTCAAAAACATAATGGGTATAGGTTAAACCTCAGAGGTTTTTAATAATAAGATTTTAAAAAAGAGGTTTCAAGGTCTCCTTAGTAATAATACTGTTGATATTGCACTTAAATCTGAAAGCTAGATGTCTCAAAGCAAGCTGTTATGGTTTTCAGAAAAATCCATTCACATGAGTCTTTGCCCACCACATTTTAACCCTACGGCAGATATATAAAAATGCTAATAGGACAGACCAGTCTATTTCAAGGGTAGGCGTTCACGCTAGACACTGAGAGTCGGTACCTTTATTCTATTCTATTCTATTCTGGGTTTGGTGAAGCGCAACAGCTACCCCAGCAATGGGGCGTCCCGGCGCTGAGAGACATACACACACCTTATTAGGCGGGGGAGGGAGTGGTTTAGAGAAGTGCACTAGGGGGCAGGGAAGAGGAGGGTCTTAATTGCCTTACAAAAGACAGAGAGACATTCTATGGAGCGTATGCTGAGAGGAAGATCGTTCCATATTTTGGGACCGAGAACGGCCTCCAGTACGACAGAGCTTTGTTCTGGGTACTTTCAGAAGAAGTTGGCTAGCGGAGCGTAGTTCACGGCCAGGGACATAGGGGCGGGCCAGGTTTCGCAGCAGAGGGGGGATTCCTTGTTTGACAATTTTAAAGATCGTAATGAGAGCTTTAAATTTAACTCTGTGTTCCACGGGCAGCCAGTGGAGTTTGCGGATGGTGGCTCTGGCTGAGCATCTGCATGGGAGACCGACCAGCGTTCTGGCCGCCGCATTCTGGACTCGTTGGAACCTAGCCGTTTCTGCTTTGTTTGCTCCCAGGAGGAGGACGTTCGCATAGTCTAGGCGTGATAAGATGGTTGCCTGGACAATTAGCTGGCGAACCTTTGAATCAAAGAATCCGAGTACAGGCCTGATGTTTCTTAGGAGACCTATACAGGTGGCTGCCACCTTTTTGGTGTGTGTCTGGAAGCTGAGGTTAGCATCCATCCAAACTCCCAAGTTTTTTACACAGTTTTTAGGGAGTGGGGTGGTACCAAGGGATGACGGCCACCAGTGCTCGTTCCATAGGCTGGTGTTTCTGCCAAGGAGGAGCACCTCGGTTTTTCCGGCGTTAAGTTGGAGGTAGTTATCCGTCATCCATTGTGCCACTGCTGCCATGCCCTCTCTGAACTTGGATGCCAAGATGGACGGGCTTTCAGTGAGGGTGACGACCAACTGGGTGTCGTCGGCGTACGACACCAGCGTGAGCCCCCACTCTTTGGCCACATCCGCAAGCGGCTGGACATATAGGTTGAAGAGGGAGGGGCTCAACGCTGAGCCCTGGGGGACTCCTTGTGCTATCGGATGGGATTTTGAGAGAAATGGGGGGGGCTGATACCCTGAAGGATCT
Organism: Lissotriton vulgaris; assembly: GCF_964263255.1. Classification (NCBI taxonomy): domain Eukaryota; kingdom Metazoa; phylum Chordata; class Amphibia; order Caudata; family Salamandridae; genus Lissotriton; species Lissotriton vulgaris. The sequence goes on along the minus strand of NC_141685.1, from coordinate 1,765,406,530 downwards.
GTCCTTAAGAAAGGAGTGGAACCAGGCTAGAGCGAGGCCAGATACACTGGCCATCTCCAGACGCTTCAGAAGAATGTCATGAGATACCGTATCAAAGGCTGCGCTGAGATCTAAAAGAATCAGCGCAGCACTTTGACCGGAGTCTAAAATCGTCCGGAGATGTTCGGTGGTGGCCAATAGGGCAGATTCGGTGCTGTGGCCCGCTCTAAAGCCATTTTGAGATGGGTCCAGGATTCCATTTAGGTCCACATGTTTAGTGAGAATGCCATTGACGTGAGCTTCTGCTATTTTAGACTTTATGAGTCAAATACTCTGCCACACATACAGTTAGTAAACTTGAATGCTGCAAACTCCAAACCAAAATAATGTTTCTGTAGCGCAATACACAATATACTATTAAACTCATGATTGCATAAAATACTGGTAGATGATTTGTTATTTACTTCTGAGCAGTAGAGAGGATACGGAATTGATTGTACCTTTATCCATATCATCACGAGCATCAATGTTTAGTTAATGCAATTGAAAGAATGTCTTTGGTGGATCAATGGAGGAACATTTTCAAGCTGCTCAATATGGCATTCAATGTACCACAGATAATTTCACAGTTATAAGTTCAAATTGTGATTTAGGGCCCCACTTAGATCTCGACAGATGGAATACACCGCCACAAACATTACAGATATAATGGGTTCGTAATACGGCCAATGGGATATCCGTCACGTTTATGACATAGTATTCCCCTCTGCAAAGATCAAAATCGGGGCCTCAGTCCTAAAGGATGAGAATCAATGCATGTGTAATATGACTAATGTGTGCAGCATGACAAGTACAGTGTTGTAGAGGCTCATGTTATTTTTTTTCTCATATTTCAATAATCAAATCATCATTAAGGACTATAGACCAAAGTCAGCAGCTAAGCGCTAAAGAAATCGAGAAAATGATTGTTAAAACTGCAGTGCATTAAACGCCTTCCTTTTGGAAGAGTGGATGAATGTGCTGTAACTGTTGGGAAAGAGATGCTTAATACACCTGAAATTCCTGTCAGAGCTCTGTCCAAGGCCTTTTTCCGTACACTGCAGTGGGATCAGGAAAAATTTTCAGCTAACATCAGTGTCCTGGTAGGTTGGTACAAAAGGAAGCAATGCTTCAGAAAATCTCGTGCCTTATCAAACAAGGACTTATGGATATCAAATTGAATTGGAGCTGCAACATGCAACCAATGCATTTAATGCAGATGTTAAGAAATGGTGACTCTCTTCGGCATATTGGGAACGACTTTTGCAGCATAGTTTTGCAACACCAGCAACTTATTCAGATTGGATTTGGTAGTCTCTGCCAGTAAAATATTTCCATAATCTAATCTATTTTATATCATGACCCTGTCTTGGCATGCTCATCGGTATTATGACAAATGATGATTAGCTTTACCCAGGAGCATAATGTTATAAATGGAGGATTGAATAACGCGATTTACCTAATCATCCATTGTTAACCTTTGATGACAAGCAAGGTCTTAGCAACATCTTTGACTTGAATTGTGTTCTCATCAACTTGAAACAAGCAATGTCCACAGCTCTTATTGACATGCCAATGATCTGTTCCAAGAGGTAAAATGGCAGTTTTTGACGTATTCAATGCCATCCAGGTCTCACCCATGCAAAAAACCTCTGCCACTTTCAGACAATCCATCCCACCACCAAAAATGCAAAACAGGATGTGTGTCCCATCAGTATAATTTTGAAACAATACACCCTAGTTGTCTAACAGCTTTGCAGTGGCTGAACATGTACGTTAATCGGGACTGATGATAGGCATGAATATTGCAGGACCCCACAGTGTGTTGAGATTTGTTTGGCACACTTATGGCCAAGAATTGTTCTGTTTTTTCACCCTGACAGGAAGGGTTCCATTGCCCCCACCATTCCTGCTAGCATGTTCAATAACATGGAGTGATCAAGGGTGCCAAAGGCAGCCCAGAGATCTAACAGCAACAGGAGAGTCAGGTTATTTCAGTTTATCATCAGGATATATGACTGTACATCTATCAGGGCTGTCTCTGTTCCTCCTAGGGCACATTCTGAGCTGTTTGTCTCCCAGGATGGAATTTGATTCAATAAAGTCTTGTAACTGGATTGTGTCTGCTTCATATATGGCCTTCAACATCCAAGAAGTGTTAGGAATGTAACAATCGATTGTAGGGAAGAGTGCTTCAAGGCCTGGGTTTTTCAAAGAAGGCAATACCGGATCAGTTCTTATTAAAATGAGGTGTGAACAATATCCATAATAAATAGCACTAGCTAGAGTAAGTTTTTGCCAAGGTTCACCCATACAGGAAGATGGATATAAAGCCCCCATAATACAATGAATAGTGTTACAGCGAGAGTTGCCGGTCTAGACACTTGAGTGAATCTGGCCAAACAATTCCACTGTAGTTGATTACAATAAAAATGGAGGAATAACATGAGTTCGGTATTGGCATGGAAATTAATGGCTGAAAAATATTACATGTATTCGAGCTTTTAATAAAGATATATTAAAATATTAGCGATATTGCCTAAAAAAAGTAAGACATGCAAGGACTACCATTAGAGATAGATAAAACCGAATCAGTTTAAATAGTTTATGTACTGGCAAAACATAAAGTTCTAAGGCAGGAGGTTCTACCTAATGACATTTATAAACTTCATAAAAACAAATTACGTGGACAGCTCCCATCGCTGTGTCACAAATCAATCAAGTCAAGTATGCTGCCAAATGTCTTGGTAGAATATGTGATGATTAATATCGAAAGCAGGAGAAGGAGTAAAAGTCATGCCATGGTTACAATACAACAGTGCTGTCAATAAAACCCTTCCAGCCATTCCTTCAAATAGATTGAACTTGCATGCTGATCAAAGTGACTACCTCATCTAATAATACTGTGTGGCTCAACTGCAGTCGTCAATGCGGCAAGCTAGGTTTAAGATCAGTGAGCTCGTATCAAACAGTGTAGAACTGGGTGTGGAACTAGACACGACCACCCTTTATCTCTACTTCCATCTTTCCCACTTGCAGTTAAATGCATACTATAACCTTTCATGGCAGAGATTTGAAGATGATGGATATGTAAATCTATAGGTATGGTACAATGCATATCACTGCTTCTAGTTAGAAAATGGTAATAGGGATTGCAAGAATGTAATCCTAGTCATAACATAATTCTCAACATTTTCAGGTGAAAGTTCTACAAATAAAATCAAACTATTACCTAATAAAAATAGCTTGCCGGCAACAACAAAAAAACGAATAAGATATGACATACTTTGGTTTACAAACTGACACAAATCTACAAAATACGGTTTGATGCGGATTATAATAAAATGTGAAGTTTTAGGAGTAACCAATTGGAAATTTAGGCGGGCTACACATATATTTTTTTATATTTTGCTTTATTAATTTTATCATTCCTAAATCTTGGTTTCGAAATGGTACTACATATTGAATGGGCAGTTTACACATAACTCCATAACTGTTATGTGGTAGCCAGTTAATTTGGGAATGTTCATGCTTCCCAATTTCTTCAAGTATTGTACACATCAGCAGCTGTTTAATATGATTAATGAATTATGTTAAATCTGATTCAGGGTAGACAATTAAATAAGCCTATTAAAAACAAGCACACTTTGATCTCCCATAAACCTCCTGTTGTGGTAAATTTGAACAATGTACCTGATAATATCAACCTCACAGAACTCTACACTCTTCTTCTTTTGCCGATTTTTTCAATTAAGATTGAAAATACCTAAATACATAAACAATGTGAACACAGAGAAGAGGGTGGAAACAACAAATGGAAAGGAGAATGGTTCAACTGGGGTAAACCATAAATTAACTCTAAAAATTCTGTCAGATTATCATATATAGATATGACAAATAGACTTCCTCCATTTAGTTTAACTAAATTCTGGATGCCTATGTATCCTGTGTGTCCTGGAAACAAATTTAAAAAGGGAGCCATGGGATATCTTGCTTATGGGATCACATGAGAAGGTAGCTTACATTGATTACTAAAGAATTACATGTAGAGATGCAAACCTTTGCCCTAAATGTAAAAACAGATAGGTATATGCTGAGTGCTTGAATTCCGGTGACCGCTAGGTGGCGATCGCATGCACGGCACCAGAGAGCAGAGCAGAAGCTGCACCGGAGGCGTGCGGTGTATAGCGTGCGGGCCCCTAGGCATGGGGGAGCCCTGCCCGCCTGCCGACCTGTCGACCTGCCGACCAACCACAGCCGGAGCCGCCGGAGCAGAGCAGAGCGTCTGAGGGAGCTAGAGAGACGGTGAATGGAGCTGAGACTCGTCGGAGCGGAGCTGAGGCTCGGCGGAGCGGAGGCGATCCCCTCAGCCTCCATACCCCACCTCATCTCACCTCACCTCGTCTCCCCCCAGAAGAGCGGCAGCATAGAGTGGCAAGAGAGCTGCTAGACTCGTAGGAGGTGAGAGCTGGAGCAGGAGGTGAGAGCTACCGTAACGGGAGCCACTGCGGGTGCCGCAGCAACGGCCAGGCAGAGTTCGGTGGCTAGAAGGCCGTCGCACTCCTGCTCGCATTGTATCCACCTCAGCCCCCACCTCAGTCTACCACACGGACCGCCACACGAGGCATCGAGGGGGGTAGCAGGCTGCAGCCAAGCGGCCACCCCCCTCATGCTCAAGGCGCAGAGAAGACGCAAAAGAAGTGAAGGAGTGAATGAGCACGGCGCAGGAGAGACCAGTCTCAACTGCTAAGCAGTAACAGTAGCAGTCACCCCTACCTCTACGCCCACACGCCGCCTCATCTGTTCTCCCATCATGGCAAGGCAAGGCAAGGCCATACCGCAGCAAAGGCGAAGACCCGGAGTAACGCTGTTGACCAGCGGTAAGGCAAATACCAGGAGGACACTTAGTCATGGGGGCCAAAAAGAAGGGACGCCATGCGACACCCCTGGAAAAAAGCCCCACGACTCATTCACCGACCAGCAAGACAACGCGGATGACAAGGAGTAAATCACTAACTGTCAGCCCAAATGCAAGGCCACAAGAGGCTGACCAAAGAGGGCCGATTACAAACTTTTTCAAGAAAAGGGATCCCCCCCAAATAGCAACCACGGCTGCAACGAGACTACTTCCTCTGGCACCCAAGACCCGGTTCAAGACTACAGCACACTCACCCACAGTGGACGATTGCCCAACTTTAACTGTACTCCTAAAGTTGCGACGCCCTTCTGCGCAGAACCCAGGGCCGCCCAGGAACAGGCCAGTGCACAGGCCGGTAAAGCCCATGGTCAACCACACCCAAGGCTAACAGCAGGACAACTTTGGGCCAGTTCTCCCCCCCAGTCCACAGATGAGACACAGGACATTACGACCGATAAAACCATGGCCACAGTCCCGACCGAAAGTGGCCCTACCGTAATTACAATAGTGCAAATCCACCAGTTAAAAGACTCCGGCCCACCTCCTCAGAATCCGGGTGCAAGTATCTCCCAGCACGATCATGAACACGAGTTTTAGAATCTTAACATAACGTTCCTCCAACCGGATTCCCCAGTTCCAGTGCTGCCAGCCACCGGGGAGCTCACAGGCTCCTTTCTTTATAACCTTGAACAAAAGATCGAAAGAACCCTCAATCTAACCCCTATTCCACTGTGGCCCCAAGAATCTCCTTGGGCTGACAAAACAAAAGCTGAGAACCTAGCTCGCAACAGCAGTACAGACATGAGTACAGACAACCCATCTCAGCTGGAGACAAACAGTGTCACCAACAAAGCTCTCCTGTGGCAATCCACTAAGATGGAACTACAGATAGACCTCCTACAGGCAATAGCGGGGCGATTAGCAGACATAAGCTTCAAGGTGGAGGCCCTGGCTAACAGGATCTCCCTGCATGAGCTCTCCAACTGGGGGCCTGCTCTTGCCGCTGCTCAGACCTCATCGGGAAGTGGGCTTCCCTGCCTGAGGTACTAGCTGAAATATTGGAAATAGCGAAAGGGAGAATTGCGGCACCAACGTCGAACGACAAAGAAGAGCGGGCAAAGCACAACAGACACACCCCGAAGGCGACACAGACACCATGGGCCCCAACGGGGAAGAATGACACAGCTGGCAACGGCAAAAGTGTAGAGGAAACAACCATAAAGTCAGTCATCAGCTCACCAGAATCTGTAACCGCCCAAAGCCCAAACCACAGGGACAGTGAATACACCGGAACAGCTAGGCCGGAAGATTCGGCAGGTATAATAGACACGCAGGATCCCCCACTGTCAAGGAGAGCAAAAAAGAAGCTAAAAAAGCAACAGAAAAAATTAAAGCTAAAAGTGAGACAACCACAGCTATTGAAGCTCAAGTACCCACCTTCGAAGGAGGGGACAAAAGCAAAAGCAACTCAGCTGTATCCAATATTTACAGATAAAAACTGGGGCAAAAGGACTCTCCAGGTCTCCACACCAAAGGGAGAGCAACATAAACAAACCACACCATCAAGTCCCCCCAGCTCAAAGGATGAAAAGGCATCAGCAATGCAAACTACCCCCATGGCAAATCAGACAATGGCCGGAACAAGCTTACCAGCGCCAACATGGCCCTTGCAGCCAAGTCCATCAATATCCATGCCACAAGGAGCGATTCTGCATCAACCTCAAACAAGCCCCCAGCTCTCAACTAGGATCAACTACGACCAAAACAAGAGGCCGCAAGGAGGCCCGCCCTCAACCCCCAAAAGCAGTCACAGGTCAGCGACCACCCCAGTAGAACCAGCCACAAAAAAGGGAGACGGGGCCCAAAATTTGAATGCACTTGCAGCCGTCTATGAGGTGGTTCTTACTCCAAGAATTTACAGCACAGGACACCATGACATCCTGAACCGGAGCAATCTCTTACGTCTTTTTAAACATCTGGACGCCCTGGACAAGACACAATCAGGGGATATAGAATGGGTGAAATTCGTGAGTTTAAAAGGGGACACTCATGGAGACTCCATCGTGGTGGTTTTGAAGATTAAAGAAATACAGCAAGCCATCAAGCAAAACTCCGCCCTACTTGAGGAGTGGGGCATCAAAGTTCAGATATAATCGCCCCCAAAATATCCACTCGTTTTGGTCCCAGACAGCGGGAGAAAGGCCACCCGATCAGTCCTAAAAGGGACAACCAGTTTGGGTCCCCCAAACAGAAGCCAGACGGGCCATAGGGCACCCACAGAATCAGAATCCTATGCGAAAATGACCATCGAGTCATACACAACATCTCTCCCACCCCTGAGCAAAAGGGACTCGGAAGTAGGAGTACACAGCATTCCTAGCCGCAACAAAAGTATGCCCCCCTGCGGGGACGTCAGGCTCGGTACCACTGCGAAGTCTCATCTAACAGTAATCTCATGGAATATAGCAGGGATTGGCAAAATCCGCAACAATGAAAACCTGAAGCAGTTCCTGGAATGTGGAGACCTAATTTGTCTCCAAGAAACCTGGGCCCTGACCCACACCCCTCTGGCCGGGTATTACGAATTCTAATTACCAGCAACGAAAAGAAACATCTTCGGTCGTCCAGCAGGCGGACTATCAATTTTCATAAAACATGAGTGTGCCCTCGAAGCTACTTCCATCAACGCGAACATGCTTCCATTCAATCAATCAATCAGGAGTTTGTTAAAGCGCAACTATTCACCAGTAAGGATCTCAAGGCGCTAGGGGTGGGGGGGTGCAGGTTCCATTCCATCAAGGAGGGGGTCTGTCGAAGAGCCAGGTTTTGAGGTTTCTTGCGAAGATGGGGAGCGATGTTGTCTGTCTGCGCAACCTTTTTCTCAGCTACAAACTGAGATCAACTCAAGTACAGAAAACATCTCGCTCAAGTGCCTGGCAGCCTCAGCCCACTTTTCGGAACGTGTCCAGAATTGATTACATCTTGATAAGTGGAGTACTGGCGGATAGAATGACTGATTTTGAAGTTGTGAACCGGCAGGATAGCGACCATAGGCCATTAAGAGCATCATTCCAGCTGGTTATACCGGCCGCCACCCTCTACCAACCCATTGGGGAGTCAAGTGGGGAGGAGACACACAACGTCCTGCGGAGAATCAAGTGGACAGACAAGACAGAGGGGAAACTTCAATCATGGCTGGATCAGATACAGCAAGGGAGTTCGCTCGCATTTGATACCCCCACAACAGGATGGGTGCAAATCATTGGGGATTTATAAAACAAACTCGGAAATCCCAAACCACAAAACTCAATGATAAAAGCGCATCTCAAGAACCGGAACACCTGCCCTCAGGAAATACGGGAACTTAAAAGACTCCTGCGCAAGGCTCGCGCAACAAAGAAAAGAGGCGGCTCCCAAACAGTAGGGCCTTCAACATCTGAACTGAGGGCCTCCACAAGGAAGAAGCTATGGGAACTTAAAAAAACGGGCATGGAAAGCAAATGGCTAAAAGTTTTCTTCCTTATCAAACAAAAGAACATGGCACGGCTCTGGAGATTCATCAATCAGCTGAGCAACCGAGGGCCATTGAGAGAAAACGGGGTAGCCGAAAAAGATTGGATCCAACACATGAAACAGCTTTACGAAACAGCCCCCAGTCATGAACCTTCGACAACGGACAATGCGGAGCTAACTGAGGACGTCCAACACTCCCGCCTCCACCCAGAAGCAGCCATCTCAAGCCCAGGCAACAACATAAGAGGTAGTAGCTCTCCGGCCGACGTTGATGTTACTACACCAACCTGGACAAACACCAGACAGGTCATCAATATCATCAAGCGGATGAGGATTGACGGTGCGCTGGGGCCCAATGGGATTCCAGCGCCGGTCTTTAAACAGGCATCAGAGTTCTGGGCATCACTCTTAACTCCGCTTTTTAACCACACCTACCTGACCGCTACAATCCCCGACTCTTGGAGGGGCTCTATACTGTTTCCCATCTTTAAAAAAGGGGACCGCTCAGAGCCTTCGAACTACAGGCTCATCGCCCTGCTCGACTTGGAGGCCAGGGCATATGCACACCTATTACTCAGCGACCTAGAAAAATGGGCTGAAGATGAAAATATAATGCCAATCTATCAGACTAATTATATGGCCAAGGCATCCACAATGGACAACGTCCTGGCGCTAGCACATCTTTCAGCCAAGGCAACCTTGAAAAACCACCCCCCACTAATCTACTACTTTGTGGACTACAGTACAGCATTTGACAAAGTGGACAGAAAACGCCTATGGTGGAAATTAGAAAAATGGGGGATACCACTGAAAGTTTTGAAGGCTATTAGGTCACTATATGAGGCCACCTGGGTGCGGGTTAAAACAAGCACTCGCACTGTCACTCGCAAAATAGCCACAGCAAACGGGCTGAAGCAAGGGTGCGTGCTGGCCCCCATCCTATTTAATCTATACGCTGCGGATTTGGGTGAGGCCCTAAAAGGTGCCAGTCTAGTAGCCCCCAGATTAGGAAGAGTGAGGCTACCAGTTTTACAGTACGCTGATGACACAGCCATAATGGATCACACGAGGATAGGCCTACAACAAGCTTTAACGGCCCTAAACAGCTTCAATATCGCCAATAGCCTGACAGTCAACCAAGGGAAAACTAAGGTCATCATTTTCGGATCCTACCATCAGAAACGGCAAGCACATTGGCAGCTGGGAAATGCTCAAATACACTCTGTGGCCTCTTACAACTACCTGGGGGTCTGGTTCTCGGAACGGGCCAAAGCAAATGTCCACCTTAATCAGTTGACCTCGAAAGCCAACAAGTTAACACATTTGCTAAGACAATTAAGCCAGAACCTGATCAGCCCTTCTGCTAGCCCAATTCTGATAGCCTTAAGAGCAAAGCTTCTTCCTGCAATCTCCTATGGACATCTGGCATTCCCTGGGAAGCTGGACCCACTTCTCAACTCTGCCCAAGTTAAGGCTTACAAGTCAGTGCTACATATACCTAGGTCTGCAAGAAGAACCGGGCTGAGGCTGGAGCTTGGCCTAGCAAGGCCTGACGTGGCCGGCCAGGGGGACCTCATCAAGTTGTATCTAAGGATATTAAAGGCCCCGGCTAACTCCCTTAAACACCACCGGAGATACATCTTTGAAGACCCAGCATCGACATGGCACACCAGGCTGGGAATTGCAACTAAAGCTCTTAAGATAGTGGAGCAAAATCTTGTGCGGCGGGACATCCCGCTGAACGTTTGGAAGAGAGCCATTAACAAACAAGTGAACGAAATCTCCTTTGAACTTGATTATAAATCCCTTCGTGGTAGCCTCAATTTGGAACGGATAGCAGATTTCAACCCCGCTTGGGCCCAAAGAGGGGACTCCATATCCTGCAGGCTATTCACGTACAAAAGGGAATCCTGGCTGCACCTCCTCTGTTGCTGTCCTCATTTTAAGAATAAACGCCGGCAACTGCTGCGCCCGATCTGTCTTAATCAGAGCATAACAACATGCTCGGAAGCATCAGCCCTGTGTTTGTCAACCACCAACACTAAGTTCCTAGCGAGATCAGCGAAATTCATTCACCAAATTAGTTTAGCACTAAAAACCCATAATGAGAGTATTCCATCACTCAGGAGTCTCACCTCAAAAGCAACTGATCAGAGTTGAAGGGCACTCGTCACGCAGTTTCATTGACAGTGCCACTTGCACGCCCCCATATGGAAGAAAGTATGGACTTGTCCTAACGCATACAATTGCTGGGAAAGGCCAATAAATGGGACTAAGACTGTGGGAGCTGTATCCTTCTTTCTCACTCTGTTTTTTTTTATTTATACCATTTTTTTCTTAACTAGCACTGGCGTATACCGTTTTTTAAACAAGCAAAGAAGTTTTTTTAGAATTACTGTTCTCTGCACTTTCTCTTTTTACTGTAAAGATTTTAATTAAGTGTTTCAGCTGCCTCGAATGCTCCGCGCCGGAGGCTGCAGTAAGTGAGGTGGAAGAGAAGACCGCAAGAAGACCGCGTGGCTGCACGGAATATCGGCGGACAATCTATGAGGTCCTGACTGGTGTCGGGGAACGATCACTGAGAGCAGCGGTGGAATGGCAGACCTCGGTGGGAGCCGTGAGTAAATGTGATCGCTAACGGGAGACATTAGACCCGTGAGGAAACGCTAGCGACATTAGCTTACGCAAAATGGCGGCATGTAATGCCTCTTGAGCGAGGACTCCCTGTAACTGTACATCGGCACGTGAGGAATAACCTGTTTAGCGCTGATCCTACCCAGGGTGCGATGGTATAGCTGTGGGACAGTAGCAACTTAAGGAGTGTGAATTATGCTCAACTCGAGCAATGTGTAATGGAGGCATTGCTGATTACCGGCACCCGCAAAGAAGGGATGAGATAAGGTCGGCTCACTTGACCGGACAGTGGCGGCTGGCGCATGTACAAACAGCGCAATGGTAGCGATACTGGCACGATTGTAAGGAAATGCAGCAGTGGGATATTAGAACGGAAACAACAACAGAGTGATCGGCTGTGATTATTGTGACACATGGATGCTGGGGCTGCTTTGATATGGAAATGAATGCGGATTCCATGAATGGGGACCCACAGACCTGTGACTGAATTCTGTGCTGCACTATGAGTTTATAGTCCTCATATCAGACCCCCCGGGGCACAATCTAGATTGGTCTCAATAAGTGGTCTGCTGACGTGTTTCTGATAGTGCAAGGCTTCACGCGAAGGGTGGCTCTCAAAATGGCGGCGCAGGGCTACGGCGCTGTATGAGTGTGCGCACTTCTCACATGACGACTAAACAGCCACGAGAAGAGAACGGCTAGTGCGATCTTCATACCAGCTTTTAGGAGGCTTCACCTTGGGACTATTCAGTTACTTGTATTGCGCCAGAGGAAGGAATAGGTGAGACATATACAACACACAAGCGCACAAGCGCACACAGTGCTTAAAAGAAAGAATCTGCGCCACGAGCAGTCATGGCAGATAGTAAAGAGCTAGCGAAAAGCTTGAAGAGACTTAAATATGATCAGTCGAATCCGAATACGCCCATCAAAGGGGGAAAAAACAACCCTGATCCGGTCGACCTAATACTCAGCAGACTGGATGAGGTGCGGGACCTGGCAAAAGCGACCAAAGAAGAGGTGGCGGCGATCAGGCAGGAATCAAGGATTAGCAAGCTCGAGGACATGGAAGTCAAGTCTTGTGCTGCCATCAAACGTCTGTGTATAGCTGCAGATCAAACGACACGTAAACTCGCGGAGTTGGAGGACAGGAACAGAAGGGGGAATCTACGCATTTTGGGGATTCCGGAAGGTTCGGAGGATCAACATGGAAGTTGTGTGGCCTTCTTAGAATCCTGGTTTACTCAAGCTACCAACTTGTCCTTTCATCACCCGTTGGAATTTGATAGGGCGCATAGAGTGCCGGGCAGGATAAGTAATTCTCAAAAAGGGCCTAGAGCTATTGTTTGCAAGCCACTACGCTACCAGCATGTAGAGCAGATTCTCACCTTCATGCGGAAAAACAACCATATCCTGTGGAAATCAGCTAAAGTCTACATCTCACAAGATTATAGCAAAGAGACGGTGGACATTAGGAAAGCGTTTTTGGCACTCCGACCGATGTTGAAGAAAAGGGGCTTCCAATATGGTTTTATGGGCCCAGCAAAATATCGTGTGATTATCCAGGGTTCTCCACACATCTTCTCCGATCCACTGAAACTGAAACGCATGCTGGATGGCCCTGAGGACCTTGACATGGAAACGAGTAACCCCGAAGGCTCAGCGGACCAGGCTTCGGCCTCAGGCTACAAGTGAATGATCTTCATCCTCGCATTCCATGCAAGCTTTCATGCGTGTTCCTTTTCCTCACTATGGAGGGAGGCTAATAGTTCTAAACTTTACTTCAGTTCCTTGCAATCGAATGGTTTTTTCAATGTTTGCAATGGTTATTGACCCATTGGTAATGAGAATGTTCTGTTGTTGCATATTAGTTTAATGATCGTTAAGCAATGTGCACCTGTATGCAAACGGAGACGCTCCCCATGGGGTATTCTGAAAGTTCTTGTTAGTCGATACTGTTGTTTTATTGAATTTGCAATAGGTTCAGCAGGTAATTCAGTCATTCACACTCCTGTCCTAAGGGGTCCCTAGATGCAGGTCCCTAGACCGCTACTTTGCCTAAGTTGCCTTAGTTAGTTAACAGCGACCGCAGGTCTGCGGTGTGAGTTCATTGTTCCGCTCATGTTTTGAAGTGTATAAGCACGGGGAGGATGCATTGCAATCTCTCTTCAGTCACCATGCCTACTACGTACAGGTGGGGTGGGGAGGGTGGGGGGACGTGGGGATTTGGGGTTGGGCTGTGTGTTCTATGTTCCATTATTTTTCTTCTTTGTGCTTGCATAATCTTTATCGTCTCAATGCTTGGTGGTGGGGAAGGCTGTGGGCTCTACTGTGGCGCTGTCGTACATATGAGGCTTGTGGATCTTGAAGGTCGTTACCTCCCGGTCATGCTAATGTTCATACCTTGTGAGTTGTATAGTTATCGCGATGAAGGTATGCCCTACTGATGTCACACAATACAATCAATACTCCTTTGGGGGTGGGTAATGTGGACAAACTGAAGGTATTATCTCTTAATGCTAAAGGTCTGAACCAACCTGTCAAGAGACAAAAGATTTTAGACTACATAAGGAGATCAAAGGGTGACATTGTTTTGCTACAAGAAACAAAACTTGAGAGTAAGCAATTCTATCACCTGAGGAAGAAGTTTTATAATGAGGTAGTGGGCGCAGATGCTGTGAACAAAAAGAATGGCGTCTTGATACTTATAGCAAAAAAGTCTAAGGTAGAACTTTTGTCTTCTGAAGCGAGTGATGATGGTAGGTGGGTCACGGCCAAACTAAGTAGGGATAATACAGAGTTTTACGTTACGAGTGTGTACGCTCCCAACACAAGCGACCTTAAATTTTGGGAGGTTTTGAGTAAACATATTGAGAGTATCCCGGATAATGCTGTTCACATTTTGGCTGGGGACTTCAATCTTCCGATGGACGCAACACTGGATAGGGATTCCCACTGTCCTTTTAAAGCAAATAAGTCACATAAAGCCTTTCTCAATTTATGCCAACGCTTCCACTTGGTAGATACGTGGAGGCTACAAAACCCCACAGGGAGAGACTATACTTTTTACTCCGCACCACACGACTCGTACTCCCGAATCGATTACATCCTCATATCGCAGAACGGTGTCCCTAGAATAGACTCGACTAACATAGAACCCCGAGTGATGTCTGATCACTCTTGCATCTCCCTATCCATAGCTCATGTCAAACCCTCCTCTCGTCAGACGTCTTGGCGCCTGAATGATGAAATCCTATGTAATGATCACCACCGGACCACGATACAAGCTGCGATCTCTTCATATCTGCAGGTCAACAAGGAGGGAGACACATCTGATCTCATTAGATGGGAGGCCTTAAAAAGTACCATAAGGGGGGTATGCATCAAAATTAGATCTGCGATGAACAAAAATTATAATGCAAATCTGGAATCCCTGGAGTGTGAAATTGTACACCTAGAGAATAAACATCTGAAGGACAGGGATGATATGTCTCTATATGCCTTGGCGAATAAAAAATACGAATACAATAAAATAGTTAGCGAGAGAGCGGGAGTCTGGTTGGACAAGAGAAGGAGATTTAAGATCTGTGACTCCAATAAAGCTGGTAAGAGTCTAGCCTCGTACCTGAAGTTTAAAATTCAAAAGAACACTATTAGTGTCATTCAGGACGCTCTAGGATCCTCTCACTCGGATCCGGACAAAATAACTGAGGTGTTCAGAGTATTCTACGAAGACCTATACGCAAAAAATAAAACAGTGGAAGAAGATAGGATTGATAGCTACCTAGCTGAATGTGATCTTCCACGTCTCTCTGCTGAGGACCAGGTTAGTCTTAATGCCCAGATTAGTGCACTAGAAATAGGAGATGCGATTAAAAGTCTGAAATCAGGGAAGGCACCAGGCCCGGATGGCTTCACGGCCAAATTTTACAAATCCTTCCCCTCCCTACTAATAGAGCCTCTTTTACGTTTGTTTCAAGAAATAAATAAATCTGGTGAGGTTAGAGGCACACTGGCAGAAGCAATAATTGCAGTTCTCCCCAAGGATGGGAAAGATCCCTCGCTCCCGAAAAATTATAGACCTATTTCACTGATTAATATAGACTGTAAAATCCTGGCTATGATACTGTCCGCCCGCCTTCAGAAGGTCCTTCCCCAATTAGTCCATTCATCTCAAGCAGGCTTCCTCAAAAATAGGCTATCCAGTGATAACACAAGGATTCTGGCGCATGTTCTAGAAAAGTCGAAATTGTTAGGTACACCCACAGCGGCAATAACACTGGACGCCGAAAAAGCCTTTGACAGGGTTGACTGGTCCTTCCTTGAAGCAGTTCTCCGCAAATTCAACCTAGGGGACACATTCACAAGGTTAGTAATGTCACTGTACTGTTGTCCTCTGGCGAGAGTTAGAGCTGGTGGATCTTTCTCTTCCGCCTTTTGCCTAAAGCAGGGCACGAGACAGGGTTGCCCCCTGTCTCCCTCATTGTTCTTATTGGCAATTGAGCCGTTCTTATATCATATTAGACAGGACCCTAACATTGCAGGCATTCCATTTGGAGATTGTACGGTTAAATTAACGGCGTATGCAGACAATGTGCTAATCCTATCTGAGAGAGCTGACGAGGCCATACCTGCGCTCATGACTGATATTGAAGAATTTTCTAGGGTTTCTGGGTATAAACTCAATAAAGACAAAACGGAGGTCAAACTCCTGAATAACATCGGTGATAAGGGAATCCTTGGGGACTCCGGTCTTTCATGGCAGCTCAAGTGCTTTAAATATTTGGGGTTGGACTTTGATAAAGATTTGATCACCACCCTGAGAATAAACGAAGAATTGACTCTTAAAAAGATATCCACATTACTTGAAGGGTGGTCTCCAAAATTCATCTCCTGGTGGGGTAGAGCGGAGACGCTTAAAATGATGTCCACTCCGTTGGTCAATTA
This sequence comes from Lissotriton vulgaris, assembly GCF_964263255.1. Lineage (NCBI taxonomy): Eukaryota > Metazoa > Chordata > Amphibia > Caudata > Salamandridae > Lissotriton > Lissotriton vulgaris. The sequence goes on along the minus strand of NC_141685.1, from coordinate 1,765,390,500 downwards.
CCTGGCCAGCATGCTCCCTATGACATTCTCGAACAATTTTGTCACGAAGATAGACCAGCTGTTTGGTAACTTCCTGTGGCGGGGTAAGAAAGCCAGGGTGTCGCTAAAGAAACTGCAATTAGCCAAAGATAAAGAAGGCCTGGGTCTGCCTTCGTTCAGGAACTATCAGACAGCTTTTCTTTGCAAGCAGGGTGCTCAATGGTTAACGAAATCACCAATCTACACACCATTATGGATTAATATTGAGGAATCACTAGTGAACCATGCTCCACTCGAAACCCTACTCACTATGGACCTGTCACACTTACCACACTCCAAATATATAATGCTAAATACTAGGCGGGCACTGCTTAGGCTTGACCAAACACACAAAACCAAGTTGACTTTCGCTAAGTCATCTTTTATGTCCTTATGGAAAAATCCCTATCTCAAGCACAACGGTAATAGTCTCTTCTGGGACTCGTGGTCCAAGAAAGGCATTAACTTGGCAGGAGATCTATATGAAGAAAAGGAATCACTCCCGTTCTCTACTTTGCAGCGGAAACATGGTCTTACTCCGATGGATTTCTATGATTTCCTGAAAATTAAAGCTATTCTGACTGCACGTAATTTCTCTCCCTACACACCATGGTTAATAACTCATCTTCCACGTCTTATGCATGCGGGTCACTTCGTCTCGAAGGTGTATAAACTTTTATTGCCCTTGCCCAAGAAAACTCACAGGAATGTGGAATTGAAATGGGAGGCTGAGCCTAATTTAACAGGCATAGATTTCGACTGGGAGGTAATTCATAAAACGGCTCTTGCCCACAAAGTCTCGCCCATCCTATTCCAGACAAAGTACATGCTAATAAACAGGGCATTTTGGACTCCAGATAAGCTCTTTAAATGTAAATTACGAGATTCTCCTACATGTTGGAACTGCCAATCAGGTTCCGGTGATCTAGCACACATGCTATTCAACTGTCCTTCTCTAAGTGTATACTGGGGGAAAATATTTGATTGCATTCACCATGTATTTAAGATAAGGCCTGTACAGGACTTCGTATATGTACTCTTGGGGGCGCTCGATCCACAGTTATCAAATGACCAGGACCGCATGCTTTTAGACTTAATGCTAACGTTGGCATGTAAAGTGATTCTGTGCAAGTGGAAAAGTGCTAAGGAGGTGAACTTCAAAATTTGGCAGGAGTGGTTAACATTTCTGAGAGGTGCCAATAATCCTGCGCTACAGGCAGCCACATGGAGCCCGTCCAATAGAAAGCTGTGGAAATCATTAGACGTATCCTCGTTCCACTACGAACCTCCCTGATGTGCTGTATGTGTTCCTGATACATTAGCCTGTGCTATCCGAGAGTACATTTGTTGTTGCCCGTTGAGTCCTATCCTGCTGCCTCCACACACTGAGTGTTATGTATGTATCTGTATTACAATGATGCAAGCAAGAGTTGATTTACTTTATATTTCATTTCATTTTTTGTAACTGTCTATCAATAACTGAATCAAGTAATCTATGTGATGGAAGAGTTATTGTATTGTTTTTCCTTTTGTTTTCTACTTCAATAAAAACGACTTGAAATTAAAAAAAAAAAAAAAACCTTGCAATAACTCTTACACATACTCCTGACCATCTAGAACACTGCTTCAAGAATCATAATCAACCTCCCATGCCGCACCCACATCACACCACCCATTAAGAAGCATAGCCATTAAAACCTCTCACACTTACATACAAAACCCTACACAAGAGAGGACCAGAATGCATACACTTTCACCAATCTATTAGATGCCTATGCTCTGCCTCACACTCACTTGCACACACTCCCTGACTCTGCAAACACAAAACAGGTGGCCACTCATTCTCCTACATAGTACCCAAGACATGGAACAACCTCCCTCAACACATCAGAGCCTCCTCACTTCTTGAGTTCCGCAAGAAGCTGAAGACCTGGAGCTTCATATAAGCTCCTTAGGGACCACACACCTGCCCAACACCTGGATACCCTTTCGGTTAATTAATGCACGATACAAATCAACTTAACATAACATTCATTTAACCTTACCCACTGACTCATTGTCAGTGAAATTGCTCTCCCTCGCAGCTCCACCATTAAGTGAGGACTTCCTCCGAGCCCCTGCACTCTCGAGTGTTGGTGTTCGAGGCCCTCCTCCACCTGCAGGTTTCACCTGCGCCTCATCCCTGGTGGTCCAGTGGACCTCTGTCCCCATTCTCTTGCTCTGCTTGTTCTCTCCTTTTTCACTCGTTTTTTACCTCACTTCTATCTCCCCCTTCACTCTCCTTCTGGGTCTTTCCTCCATTTTCGGTCGTTTTCTCCTCATTTCAAGCTCTCCCCTTCACTCTCCTTCTGTGTCATTCCTTCGTTTTACACTCGTTTTTTACCCACATCTCAATCTCTCCCTTTCACTCTCCTGTGTCCTCTGTGTTTTTCCTCCACTCTTTCTAGCACTTTTTCTGTCGTTTTCCCCTCATTTCAAGCTCCCCCCTTCACTCTCCTTCTGTGTCTTTCCTCCATTTTTCACTCATTTTTACTTTCATCTCAATCTCCCCCTTTTCTCTCTCTTTTTGCGTTTTTCCTTTTGCCTTTTTCAGCCTGTTTTTCCCCACCACTGCTGCCCCTGCTGCCCCCCCCCCCAGCATGACTAGTGTGTCGGCCCAATCCAGCTCCCCTCCCACCTCCCAGCTGTACAGCCCTCCCCGACCCCTACTTAATGGCGGCCGCTGTGGGGACAGGCGAGCAAGACCACTGACTCATAGTCAGTGAAATTTCTCTCCATCCCTTGCAGCTCCACCATTAAGTGAGGCCTTCCCCCGAGCCCCTGCACTCTCGAGTGTTGGTGTTTGAGGCCCTCCTCCACCGACAGGTTTCACCTGTGCGTCATCCCTGGTGGTCCAGTGGACCTCTGTCTCCATTCTCTTACTCCGCTTTTTTTCGCCTTTTCACACGTGTTTTCCCTCAAATCTATCTCCCCTTCACTCTCCTTCTGGGTCTTTACTCCATTTTCTGTTGTTTTTCCCTCATTTCAAGCGCCCCCTTCACTCTCCTTCTGTGTCTTTCCTCCGTTTTTCACTCGTTTTTTTACCCACATCTCAATCTCCCCTTTCACTCTCCTGTGTCCTCTGTGTCTTTCCTCCACTCTTTCTTGCACTTTTTCTGTCGTTTTACCCACATTTCAAGCTCCCTCTTCACTCTCCTTCTGTGTCTTTCCTCCGTTTTTCACTTGTTTTTTTACCCTCATCTCAATCTCCCCCCTTTCACTCTCCTATGCCCTTTGTTTCTTTCCTCCACTCTTTCATGCACTTTTGCTGCCTTATTTGCACTTTTCTCTTTTGCATTTTTTAGCCCGTTTTTCCCCACCGCTGCTGCCCCCGCTGCCCCTCCCCCAGCACGACCAGTGCAACCAGCCCTCCCCTCCCCGCTCCCGCCTCCCAGCTGTCCAGCCCTCCCCGACCCCTACTTAATGGCGGCTGTGCAGCAGCCGCACGGCGGCCGCGCTGCCGGGGCGCCAAAGGCAAGCCTGTCGGTTCCCGTCCGCGACCCAACTGCGACCAGCGCCAAGAACCTTAGATCTCTGCACCACCAACGCTACGACCCAGCTGCACTCCACGCTCTCAACCCAAGCCGCAACAACAACTGCAAGGTAGCATCACCAGCCAACACCCACGGACTCTACAGCTGTCACCGCTGCCAGCACACCTGCAGCACCGCCAAGAACACTGACTCAGCGCCATCCGCCCACAAGAACACAATCGAACCGAAGACCCTGCAATGCATCCTCAATGTCAGATCCCTCCACAAACATGCCACCAAAATCTGGGACCTCCTCGACAGCACTACACCGGACGTAACATTCTTTACCAAAACCTGGAGCAACTCCACCTCGGGACTGGACATCGCCATCGCCATTCCCCAAGGATACAAGAGCTCCAGGAAGGACCGCCCCACCTGTAGTATGGTTTATGGGCCATCCTACACAAATCCACCCTCAGCCTGAGCACACTCCCTGACGAGCCCACAGACCTGATGGAACACCTTCACTTTAAGATATTGGCCAGCCCTACCACCACCCTATGAGGAACTCTCATCTACCCACCCCCTGGACCCCGCGGACTTTTTTCCAACTCCATCACGGACATTATCTCCCCACATGCCATCGCATCCACCAACTACACCCTACTGGGAGACCTCAACTTCCACCTCGACAACCAACTGGACCCCAGCGCCACATCCCTACTGGACATCCTCCACAACATTGGACTCTGCCAGATTGTGACCGAACCCACGCACTCAGCAGCACACACCCTCGACCCCCTCTTCACAACAGGAAACTCCATCACCTTCAGTCACACACCGAACTCCCATGGACTGACCATCAATGCGTCTACTTCACCTTCAGAACACCCACCATCCACAGACACCAGCACCTGCTCCCGCAAAGAAACTGGACTAGAATCTCCGACCACCAGCTAACCTCATCACTCAGCAACTCCACCCCAACCATCGTGGAAAATGACAACGCCAACACTGCAGCCCGAACCCTTCAAAGATGGATCTCCAACAGCGTCAACACCATAGCCCCTCTCAAGAAAAACAACAACACCCATGCCAAGAAAGCTAGATGGTTAACCACCGAATTTTGAGAGTCCAGACGCACTTGCCGCCGCCTCAAAAAGGCCTGGTGGAACACCAAATCCACAGAAGCCCACAACAACTTCAGAGCCGTCCCCAATCGCCACCACCAACTCATCAGAAAAACAGGGAAAAAAGCGATTGAAGACAGCATTTCCACTCATGCACACAACAGCAAAGAACTCTTCAACATCATCAAGAAGTTTGCCCAACCCACCAGCGAGTCCACCAACATCCCTCCCTCACAAGACCTCTGCGACAAACTCAGCACATTTTTCCACCACAAAATCAATAGCATCTATGATAACTTCGACGAAGACAACCAACACACTGAACCCTCACCATTCATCCCGACACCCGGAAGCCAACGACCGACAACTGGACAGCCCTCACCACCAAAGACACACTGAAGACAATGAAGTCAATCCACTCCAGGGCCCCCACGGATCCCTGCCCCCACAACATTTTCAACAGAGCCGCCGACACCATCGCACCCATGCTCTGTCACACCATCAACCGCTCCCTGGCAACCGCCTCATTCCCTGATGACTGGAAAGACGCTGAGATCAACCCCTCCTTAAGAAATTCATCAAAGAGCACAACATCCTCGACTCCTTCCAATCCGGCTTCAGAAAAAAACACAGTACGGAAACCGCCCTCCTTGCCAAAACAGACGACATCGGAACCTTACTGGACAAAGGAGAAACAGCAGCCCTCATCCTCCTCGACCTCTCAGCGGACGGTCGACACAGTCTCTAAACGCACCCTAATACGCAGATTCCATGACGCAGGGATCCAAAATAAGGCCCTCGACTGGATCCGCTCCTTTCTCCGGCAGAACACAGCAGGTCAGACTCCCCCCTTTCAGACCCTACACCTATCACCTGCGGAGTCACCCAGGGGTCCTCCCTCAGCCCTACGCTCTTCAACGTCTACATGGCTCTGCTCGCACCATCGTCAGAACCTACGGACTCAACAGTGTGTCATACGCAGATGACACCCAACTCATCCTCTCCTTATCCAAAGAACCTAACACCGCCAGACATAACTTTCGAGAAGGCATGGAAGCCGTAGCTAAATGGATGAAAAACAGCTGCCTACAACTAAACACCACCAAAACGGAAGTACTCATCGTGGGTCCAGACACCAGGAACAACACCTGGTGGCCCCCCGCATTCGGAAGTCCGCCCACCCCCCACTGACCACGCACGCAACCTGGGAATCATCCTGGACTCAGAGCTCAAAATGGGCCACCAGATCAACTCTGTCTCATCCTCCTGCTTCCACACCCTCCGCCTCCTACGTAAGACCTTCAAATGGATCCCCCTCTAACACAGAAAGACCGCCACTCACGCCCTGGTCACCAGCAGGCTCAACTACAGCAACACACTCTATGCCGGAATAAACAAAAACCTCACCCCAAGCTACAGAACATCCAAAATGCCACTGCAAGACTGGTACTCAGCCTGCCAAGACACTGCCACATCTCCCAGCACCTGCGCACACTCCGCTGGCTCCCCATCAAAGCTAGAGTCACCTTCAAGATGCTAACCCACGCTCACAAGGCCCTCCACGACACCGGACCAGCATACCCGAACAGCCAACTCAAATTCCACGCACCCCCAAAGGACCCTACGATCAGCCCAGATCTCCTACGCCGTGGTCCCCAGCACCAGAAAGACCAGATCGGGAGGCCGCTCCTTATCCTTTCGAGCGGCCAGAGCCTGGAATGCCCTTCCGCTCCACCTCAGACAGATAACATCGCTCCCCATCTTCGCAAGAAACCTCAAAACCTGGCTCTTCGACAGACCCCCTCCTTAATGGACTGGGACCTGCGAACCCCCCCCACAAGCCCAAGCGCCTTGAGACCCTTACGGGTGAATAGTTGCGCTTAGCAAACACCTGATTTGATTTGATTTGACGTTTTTAGATTGCTCTCAAACATGCTTTGGTGAGACAAATTAATTATGATGTTAATTTCTTTGCATCAGTATCATTCTCTCTCCAAAAAAATGAAATAATTAATGCCTAAATGAGCCTGGAATTGGATACAGTGACTGAACTCACAAGTGACCAAATTTCGATTGGTGCTAAGGATCCTATTCTGGCAAACTAGTTTGACAGAGGAGCTCCAGTTGTTCTCTTTTTTGATTAACTAATTGAAGATCATTGATGAGCATATTAGAGCCACTGACAACAAATAAGAAAGCCTTTGTTCTGTTTAAAATTAAGCCAGCTGCCACATATCCACCTTGAACCTTTACTTGGAACATACTTTATTGCAGTTTATGACTGTTGTATAGCTGCTCAATGGATGTTCGATGTATGTTGTGTATGAATTAAGGTTGGCTGGATGGGTTTGTCATCTCTGTTATTAGTTATTTCCCCTATATTTTCTATAATGGGATCATTCCTGTGACAGTAGTTTGTTTAATTGTGTTATGTGACTATGAATAGTATGTGAGAATATGGAATTGGATCTACTTTTGACTGTAGGGATACATACACACTGTGGTCCACTAAACATAGTTTGGATATGTAATTAGGCTTTCCCGTTTCCAATTTCTTTTATGGGTCAATTCTGGTGGTGTTTTTTCAGTGTTTTCAAGTGATTTCAATACCTTACAAAAATGGTTACATATTTTCATGCCATTAAAAACAACAGAAACAGTGTTTTTCAGGTGTTTATGGAACTTTTTGCTTTCATTATTCTTTGCTTTCTGCACTGATAGTGCACGGTATATAGACAGTAAATTTACAGTGTAAATGAGGTCCAAATAAATTTTTACAAATCAAACTTATCGTAGTACACCATACAATACTTCTTCAGTAAGTCTTTGGTCATGCACGCTCACTCTTTCCTTCCCATGTAAACTTTTATCTGTGAAAGGCACTCTCAACATTGGCACTTGAGTCAGGCAACACCAAAATAGCCAGTATACAATTTGCTAACTCTGGCCACTGACATAGCTTGCGATGCCAATACTGGTGCACCTGAAGATTGTGATTTTTTGCGACAGGTTCTGCAACATATGCATTGAAATGGGTGCATATGACCTCAGAGTTATTGAAGCGATCAAAAAGGAGGCAGCACTTTCGAAACACCGGAGAAAATTTCCCTTTGCGGAAGGGATCTATAACTTGTGCAGAGTACCACACTGAGACTACATTGACTTTAAATGCCATGGTTGGTGAAGGGCTATTTCTCATACATTGTAAGATAAAAGTTCCTGAATTGCTCCTCAACATTTCTTTTCTTGCCAAGTGGCAAGGACTCTAACATGGAATATGTTGCAGTGCCAAAGTCACTAAAAGTGTCGCCCAGCCTACTCTCAAGGAGTTGTTTCACATCTACGCTAATTATGCGGAACACTTGGTAGACAAGGGTGTTTTTAGACTCTAGTTTCTTTATTATGTCCACTACAGCAGTGATGCTTTCATGTAAAAATCTGAGAATGCAGTACAGTATACTTTTTCTCAAATCACTATCAATATGTGTGTGACCAAAGATCCTCACATTTCTTGCATTTGGCATCTTCACTCAGCAAAAGTTCTGTAAACGGTTGCCACATGGGTAATATAGCATTCATGGCCTTTAGGACTGAGAACCACCAGATAAGTGACACGGTTGGGATGACTCTTTTGTTGATGCCACACAAAGCACAAAATAAGAAATATTTGCGTTTTAGTTTCCGTGCATAACAAAACAGTGCACCAGAATGGACCAAAAAGTCAATAGCATGCTTCATTAACTCTGAACATTGTAAAGATGCTTTCAACATATCATATAACAAGTGGCAAGGATCTCTCTTACAGGGAAGCACTTCAGCTCAGATATCGATTTTGACTGGTCATCACACGACTTTTTCATGTATGTAGCTGAATCACTGCAAATATAGACAAAATCACTCCAATCTTTGTTGAACTTGGTAAGAACTTTTTGCAGCAGCATTCCAAGTGACACTGCGTGCCATGTTTTCCAAAGGTCTAGTGTCATGTTTTCACCAGTATACCAGATGCTTTGTGACTGCACTCTTTTCACATAATACCTGTCACTATACCTTGCATTTAATGTTTTAAGCCTGGGTGTTTGGCAATTCATGTACTATCAATACTGACTCACTAGAAAAGGGGGCTGATGTATCAAGGGTTTTTACACGTTCTCTGTGGGTACATGTGATGGTACATATTGGGAAAGATTCTTATGAAACCTACATTTTCCCTATCAGTGAAAGACTCAAGCATAGCCAAACAATCAAATGTGATTTTGATATTTCCTGATTCTCTACAGTTTATAAAATAAATAAACAACACATAAACCATGCTTCTAACCCCTGTATCTTTAGAACAAAGACCACAAAACTGAAAAATGGAAACAATATTTTACTGACATCCCTAAACAACAAAACTCAAGCAGAATGTCTTTCTTACTACCACCTTATATAACAAAGTTACATTGTATTGGCCCTTCAGGAAGAAATAAAAATGACTCACTTTCCTTTTCCTTTCTTTGAATAGCATTTAGTTTGTGGTTGTGCAGGTTTTTTTTCAGTGTTTATATGTTTACACTGGTGAGGGTTAATTCCCTTCTGGTTGGGTTTTATCAGTTATTATAGGTTTAAACCCAAAACCGGACAGCTTACATTATGAAATCAACACAAATGTAATATATCAAAAAGCTTGAGTGAGACCTACCCATTACTAATTGTTCTGTGAGTATTCCTTTCACTTGTTTTTCTAAATCAGACATTGCCCACCCCAAACAGGTCAGTACAGCCTGGATGTCTATGCCACACCCTGCTGCACGGTAACAAAAGATACCATGGATGGCTGCTTAGCCTCAGTGCTGTAGCACCGCTCAAGTCTCTATGGCACAGTGTGCTCTACATTCGCACCTGGGAAAACCAATTTCCCATGTGTTAGCTCTATTAGAAATGGGGGTCTCTAGTTGGCAGAGGTAGGTACCTTTGTCCAAATAGGGACCCTTGCTTCTAGTCAGCATAAGGGGGATACACACTTTAGATAACCCCTGACCACACCCTGGGAAGCATGGCACGAGCAGACAGGTCTATCCCAAAGGCAATGTGTAAAGTATTTGTACTCAAAACACCACAAATGGACACCACACCTGTTTAGAAAAATAAAGTATCTTTATCTAAATTCAATAAGACCAAAACGACAAAATCCAACATACAAGTACTTAAGGATATGACTTTAAAATGGTTTTAAGCAACTGGGTCCATAGAAAACTATGGCTGTGTGATTTCTCTCAAAGTACCTGTAGTTGCGACAACATCCAAAAAAGGGCCAAACAGCCTTGGAGAAGGGAAGCATCAAGAACACAAAGAGATGCGTCAGTTTCTGAGACCATGGGGAGGTGATGCAACAGTTCTGCTGCACACTGGAGAAGCAATGCGTTGTGTCCGGTCTGTAGAGGGAAGTGATGTGTAGATGGTTCTGGTTCGCGGGTGATATGTCGGGTAAACTTGCTGCACAGGTACGATGCATGGAAATCCAGGATGCGGCAGCAATCGCTGCGTCGGCTTCTCCAGCCGCGATCCCTTAAAGCGTCACTTCTTGCAGCGTTGACAGGCGTGGCATCGGTTTCGGCTGCGGTGATGAATGGCGGTTTTTCTTGCACCCCAGTGCTGCATCGGGAAAACTGCAGCAAGAAGAGCGATGTGTCGATTTTCTTGTGGTTGCATTGCTTTTCCAGCTCCCAACAGCAGGAAAAACCTCCAGAGGCCCAGCACAGTCACAGGCACCTCTTGGCAGGTCAGAACTCCCAGCAAGGAAGTTCAGGGGGGCTGGGGGTGAAGTCTTTGTGCCCCTTGACACTTCAGAACAAGAGGCAAGCTCTATTCAAGCTCTTGAAGATCTTCCTCAAGAAGGGGCACACAGCACACAGCAAAGTCCTTTTACTTTCCTTCGCAGAAACAGCTATTACCGGCCAACGCCAGGCAGCACATAGCAAAGGGGCAGTACTCCTCCTCCAATTTCTGCAGCTCTTCTCCTTGACAAAGGTGCCTCTTTATTTCAGAAGTAGTCTAAAGTTCTGAGATTTTAGGTCTAATACTTATACCCCAAAATGTCTTTGTTCCCTTTGTGTAAGTGTCTCTCTGCTCAATCCAAACCAGTTCTAGCCTCACTAGTGTAGTATGACCGCAGAGGGTGGAGACAGTATTGTGCAAGGGAGACAGGCCCCATTCAGATATAAGGAAATCTCCTCCCACTACTCTAAATTCAGCCAGGGTCTATTCAGCCCAGCTCTGAGTCATCCAGGAAGGGCTAGCCACATCGCAACTCCCCCAGTGGATGTCTACAATGAATGCATATCCCCAGCCCATGGCACTCAAAACCAGACAGTCAAAACACAAACAGGCAGACGCACACGGAATGGTTAAACAAGAAAATGCCTACTTTCTAAAAGTGACACATAATTTAAAAATCATCTTTACTAAAAAGATGTGTTATTAAATTCTGAGTTCAGAGAGCCTAAACATTATTTCTCTATCTTGTCCCGATGGGAAGTTATACTTGTAAGATGTTACAAAGCATATTCCATTCTATCCTACGGGGCAAGATAGGCTTTCACTAGTGAAAAACGAAATTGGCAGTATTCCACTATCAGGAAATGTTACACACACCAGTACATGTCCTATCTTTCACATACACTGCACCCTGCCCAAGAGGGGTACCTTGGGCCTACCATAGGGGTGCCTTACATGTAAGAGAAGGGAAGGTTAGGGCCTGGCAAGTGGGTACACTTGCCAAGTTGACATGGCAGTTACAAACTGCACACAGACACTACAGTGGCAGGTCTGAGATATCTTTTCAGAGCTACTCATGTGGGTGGCACAATCAGTGCTGTGGGCCCATTAGTAGCATTTGATTTGCAGGCCCCGGCACACTGAGTACACTTTACTAGGGGCTTACCAGTAAATCAAATATGCCAATCATGGATAACCAATCATGATAACAATTTATACTTTAGCACTGATTAGCAGTGGTAAGGACACAATTTAGTGCCTCTAGCAGTCATACATGGGTTTTAGCCCATGGGCCACTTTTTAGATATTTATGATGTAATACATATTTATTACTGTTTTTAGAGGTTCCTTTTAACTGATTTTTTATATGAAATTTGAATGAATATTGTAATCATAATGGTTGATTTTAAATTATTTTTCATAAGTGTACCACTTACGGGTTAAAGTTTGGATCAGGGACATGGCAGCTCCAGGAACTCCTTGACCCACTGGGGTTCGATGGGGCATTGCTCTACAACAATGTTTGCAAAATACTTTGGGGAGTAATAGATTGATCTTATGCGTCTGCAGTTGGTGTCTTATGATACTAATCTTGTCATCTAGGTTACAGACATGTTTATTTTGGAACTTTCCATTGTATTTCATGCAAATGTGACAATCTGATAAAAGGCTTTGGGCTGAAATGATTTTGTACCACAAACCCAACTGTCAAATTCAAGACGCCGGTAAACAGCCTAACGATCTGCATTGAAATCAGCTGTTCACTCGACAGAGTTCACTCGACAGCCACCATTTCATCACATCTACCAATTTAGCCTATTTCTTCCTTAAAACAACAACTTACTCAGTAGGACCCTTTTTTATTAACCCCTCATTCACAACTAGAAACTTTTTTAAAAAGGGGGGCAAGTTAACCCTACATATATATATATACTGAATTACTACAATGTCTACAGCCCCATCTCAATTAAATATTGAGCAAAAATTGGAAGAGCTTGTCAATAAGGCTCTTGAGAAAGCCTTGGACTCTATTGATGACACTAAAAATAAAAAATTAGAATCCTTATCTAATTTATCTTCTAACCCCTCCACAAGTAAACTTAATGGGGCATCTAAAGCTACTAAAAAGAGGGCTTTTGGAGGAAAATAAACCAAGAAGGGCGCCAAAAAACCCAAAACCTCCACCTCTACACGCCTTTGGGCGGTGAAAAAAATTGGTGTTTCGGGCACCCCAGATGGGCAAGATAAAGGCCCAGAGTTTCCTATCCACATAGACAGCGATGATAGCTACGAACAAGAAATTGAGCTATCCTGCTCTTCTGGTTTTAACGCCGATGTAGAAGATGAACAAATGAGGGGTACTGGAAGCTTGGAAGAGGCATCTAAGGCCTCAGGGTCCAACATAATACTCGTGGACCCATTTGGGGACGAAATGTTCAACCCTTTACTAAACACCCCTTATCACCGGAGCGGACCCCAACTCAACACATTGCGGACTACCTCTCCTTCCGGCTAAGAGAGGAAATACCCCAAGAAGTGAGATCTAGAGTTAGGTCTGAATGTCCGCGTCCCTCGCTTGCCAATAAAATTGCTATGACCCCAGAATTGGACCCCAAGGTCGTAGCTTTCATAGCAAAAAACAACAAGGACCCCAGGAAAGGGTTAGACAAAGGATTAAAATCCTGTCAAGATCGCCTTCTTGACGTCATAGGACCACTCAGTGGAGAGGTGTGGCTCACTGGTTAGAGGCGGCAGACCCGAGTGCAGAGAACGGCCCGGGACCAGGGTTCGATTCCCGACGCGGCAGGGTCTTGGACCAGGATCAGCGGACTGATAATTCTCGCATCGGTGCCTACTCCGACCAGGGAGCACACTCGGCAACTCTGGGCATTAGCTTGCCTCATCTCCACAACGGCCCCACACAAACGCCGGGGATGCCTGGTTTCACCTTGGAGACCCCCAGGAGGGACTATCTCACAGGGAAAGCCAGGACGGGTTCCCCAGCGGTCTATAGCGCTACGAGGCCTCCGGGTAGCAGTGCGCTTTACAAGACACAACAATTTACAATTTACAATTTACTCACCAAAATTTTTGAGATGGCCGAATCAGCCTACCTGGGGAATAATCAAATTGCCTCAAAAGAGCTCAGAGAATGGGTACAGAGGGCTATATGCCTTGTTAGCAAAGCAAACACTGCCATTTCCACTGAAAGAAGAAAAGGGGTACTTTAACAAATCGATCCTAAACTTATTGAATTGGCCAAAAAAAGATGGAGGTGCTGACTCTCAAGGCCTCCGTTTTAGTGAGGATTTCATAAAAGAAATGGCTAAATATGTTAGCCCCTTTAGCTCTATCCAAAAATCCCCAAAAGAAATAAAAAAAGTATTCCAGGATAGAGTTTTTCCCAGGGCCGGGAGAATGCGGGGTCGTTTCCCCGTCCGTGGATTACACTCCTCAAGACACTTCATCACCCGTGGCAGAAGGTTTTCCAACAACTACGGCTCACATCAGTTCTACCCACAGCGACAAAGGAACCATGGACGTCCCTTCAGAGGCGAACGAAGACAATGCTCCTTTTCAACAGGTAGGAACCTTGAAAGACCCTTCGGATATCCCTCCAAAGGTAGGAGGGAGACTACGTCAATTCGCTGGGAATTGGAATTTAGTAACTCAAGACACTTGGGTCCTAGATACAGTAATGGGTTACAAAATAGATTTTACCGATATCCCATTTCAGACGTGTCGCCCTCAAGAGAATATATTCTCACTCAAAGACAAGGACCTAGTCTCTCAAGAGGTAAGAGACTTATTAAAGAAAGGGGCAATAATCGAGACAAAAAAACTGGGATTCCTAAGCAACATCTTCCTAGTGGAAAAGAAAAACAAAGAACAGAGACCTGTAATAGATCTAAAAGATTTAAATCACTGGGTAGTCTACCATCACTTCAAGATGGAGGGTATACACCTTTTAAGGGACATCTTAAGAAAAGGTGATTGGATGACGAGACTAGACTTAAAAGATATCTACTTGACAATTCCGATCTGGGAACCCCATCAGAAATTCCTACAATTCACTTGGGAAGGAAAGCTATACCAGTTTTGCAGTCTCCCCTTCGGACTATCATCCGCCCCTTAGTGCTTCACCAAGGTATTGCGCCCCGTGACCGCTTGGCTCAGGGAAAGAGGAGTAAGACTAATCATATACCTCGACGATATCCTTATATGGCCCAGTCGAAGCAGACTGTATCCCTTCATACCAACCTCGCAATTCAACCCCTAGAACATCTAGGTTTTATCATAAACAAAAATAAGTCTTGTACAATACCGAGCCAACAAACACAGTTTCTGGATTTCATGGTAGACACGATAAAAATAGAATTGAAATTACCTGCAGAAAAGGTAAGGAAAGTGAGGAAGGAACTGAGAAAGACACTCGCAAAAAAGACCTTCCCACTGAGAGTCCTAGCAAGGATTGTTGGCCTTCTATCCTCCACAATTCAAGCTATCTTTCCGGGACCCCTCCACTACCGAGCACTTCAAGGCTAAAAGCCAGGGTTCGAAGATCAAACCATTCATACTCCCAAATTATATCTCCAGACCAAGAGTCAAGGACCGAACTCCTCTGGTGGTTGAAGAATGCAGAGGCATGGAATGGCAGAGCCCTTTTTGGGGAGGAACAGGATCTAATAATAGAATCAGATGTGACTTTAGAAGGATAGGGAGCGAGATGTGAGAACTCCTCAACAGGGGGTCGCTGGACTACCCAAGAGAAGAAGTTGCATATCAACTGCTTAGAATTACTGGCAGGTTAATTCGCAATACACTGTTTTTTAAACCGAAATCAGCGAAATGCTGTGTGACATTTCGGATGGACAATGTGTCAGCAGTTCGTTATGTCAACAAACTAGGCGGACCCCACTCCAAAGGGCTAACAGACCTGGCGAAGGGCTTCTGGGAATACTGTTTGAGCAAAGATATATCAGTTATAGCACAACACATTCCTGGGTTGAGCAATGGTGTAGCAGATTGGTTCTCCACGAATTTCAAGGACTCGAGCAATTGGAGACTAGACAGACAAACCTTCTTAACTATCCAATCCATATGGGGTCCCTTCAGAACGGACCTTTTTGCGGACCGGTTGAACACTCAACTAAAAAAATTCTTCAGTTGGAGACCGGATCCTCAAGCTCAGAAGGTAGATGCCTTCCTCCAAGATGGAGGGGCTTGGAACCCTATGCTTTCCCGCCTTTTGCAATGCTGCCCCGTCTTCTTCTTCACGCTCGGTGTTACAACGAGAACATAACATTAATAGCTCCCCTTTGGAGATCCCAAGCCTGGTTTCCAATCATTCTGGAAATGAGCATAGACTTTCCAATCCTAATACCCTCGTTCAGAGAAATACTCTTGGGTCTAGAAGGGGACGTTCATCCCCTCGTAGATCAGGGTTTTCAGGTCCTGACGGCATGGAGGATTTCTGGAGACAATGGCAAGTCCCAGGGCTTTCGCCAAATGCTTTCAGACTCATTTCTGAGTCATGGGCACCCAGAACAAGAAAAGCATATTGACTGGTGTGCAACAAATGGGTTTGCTGGTGTTTTCAACGAGGTTATGATCCCGTTTCAGGTGATCTAGTACAACCTGTTAATTACCTATCTGAACTCTTTACTTCAGGCCTTTCTTACAGAACTATATATCAACAACAAGAGAGTGAGGATAAACAAGGGGTCACTCCTATATCCCCAATAATAAATGCAAAAAACAACTAAAGAGTGACTTGTCAGTGTAGTGGTCAGAGAAATAAAGCCAGAGACACCAAAGAAACCAACCTCACAACAATAGTGACGAGGCAGTATCGGAACGGGAAAAGGAGAAAAGAGTGAAACACATACAAACAAAGGGGGAACAATAACTCACATTTGGTTAAGAAGAACCCTCACTCACCCTAGTGGTGACATGCTTCATCATGGGGTTCCCACTGGAGGAACCGAATGTCCCTCCAGTGTGCTTCAACGCCTGATTTACAGCGGAGCAGGTTATTGTGAAAAAGATTTTATGTTTTTATAGATATGTGTTATGTGCAAGTGATAGTGAGGATTAAAAAATATCAGTGGTACCAAAAACAACTTTATTTGGTGGTCAACTAATATTATTAAAAACAGTGTGTTGGATATTAGGAGTGGTAATATTCTTGACCACTTATATCCCTTCAGAGTTAGGTCGACATGTTTCAGCTGTCTGGGATTATTAATGCAGCTTTCTTCAGAACCATAAAAGTGAATATCCCTGGTGGTCCGCGCTCGCTAAGGCGTGTCCAACCAGTGGATATATAATATGTGAAAAAATATTTTGTAAAAAATACCGGAATTTTACGGTTTCTGCAACTCTGGTATTTCCAGGGGCCAAAAATATGTAATTATAAAGCACAACATTAATGCATTTCAAAATCATTCTGTCAATCATGTACAATGTATCTTCTCATGCATATACCCCATTCAGTTCCAGCATTTATAGTCACTCCTTAGTGAAACTGCTACTTGAGAACCCAAATTTAGGGTAAGTAAAAGGAGGGACTCTGGGTTATAATTCCCAGTCTTCACATTTGCTGTTTTTTGGTTTTATTTATTTTAAAAAACGCATTCATAATATTTTATAGTGGTTTAAACTCATCAAAATAAATCGCCATAAGTGATATAATCTCAATACACTTGGCTACGACGAGTTTCGAAAGACAGTCTGTTGGAAATACCATAGTGCAAATCAAATGACCCGATTCACTGACAAATATTAAGAATGAGTTCTTGTTCTTCTCACACTGAAAACGTGAGCCAAGAACTCAAACGGGACTTATTAAAGATATACATAAAAATATATCGGAAAAACCTTGGTTTGTTCTACTCACAGCACGATTCTATGGTGCTGTCATCGTAGGCTTGGCGGGGGAGGCTTTCTTCACGCTACGGCCACTGTGTAAAAAATGATTACTTAAAAACGTCAAACTGGGTTTAAAGATGTAGGTCTCAAGAGGCTTCCAGTTTAAACCCAGTTTGACGTTTTTAGAATTGTGCTGTGAGTAGAAAGGGTAGGTGGGAAAGGAGGAGAGGCCATATTTTGTATGGCCCCCATTACTCCTTGGCCTAGCAGTTATAAGCAGGGACAGATGATTTTGTGGGACAAATATAACATTACATTGTAGCTGGATAGCGATTAGTTACAGGTATATGAGCGACATATTTAATTTGGTGTGTGCCTATTAAAGACATTGCAATGCTCCTTTGAAAGCATACTCTGATGTGAAATAAATGTGTTTATGTGATGTCAGTGGATATAAATATAGCCAAACAAAATATGCTGTTTGGAGCAAGTGCATTCATAAATGCACATTCACAAATTTATAATCACAATGTAATTGGCATGTTATACGCCTACCTAAGTAACTTGAAAACGCCCTCATCCTACCACGATCAACGCCCTGTATCACAGCCATCAATCATTGCTAATTTTCCAATAAGCTGCGGTCGGGACGTCCTGAATCTTCCTGAATGGGGGACAATGTCTTATAAACCAATCTGCAGCTTTCAAACCAATTAATTGTGATAGAAGCCAAAATGAATTCATGCGAGGCGAAAATACAAGCCAGGCTTGATTAACGTCTAACTGTATATGTATGCCACACTGTTAGCCAATTATATTAATGATACTTAAATCACCCAAAAAGAGAAAGAGGTACCAAGGCTCACCAGTCATTCCTTCCTAATACAATATATAACACACACAAGAATTAGTGAGCATACGAAGAAAATGAATGTAGAAGAGTTATATTCCTACACTACTTGGAAAACAGAGATGTCCCCCCTATTGGGAAGAAGAGCCCTCGCTCACAATTTGAGGAATGCTTCATCATTGGGCGGTTTTCCACACCCAAACCACCTGGTAGTGTCTGGGTGGGCTCTGTCATCAAGTGGAACCGGATGCCTGAGTGAGGCCTGTGCAACCCTAGCTGGGCACAAGACTGCATAGGAAAGCAGAAGTCACCAGGACAAGTTAGGAGCAATATCAGAGCAAGTTAGGATAGGAAAACGCATAAGCAAAGGAAGGGATGCAGGCAATCCCTTGGATTTTATCACTTTTCTTTTTCCCTTGCCCTAATTATTTCACGCTGGTGCTTTAGACCATATATATTTGTAAAACACAAAATAACCTACTTGGGCTGAAGGGTTGAGGGTTTAGATAGGAGTAGCGAGGAGATTCCAGGGAGGATACCTCCGAGCTCTGAGCCTGGGTGGAGCTGTCCTGTTCCTATTAAATTTGGGACGCTCTGGCACCCAGCTGGAAACGAAACAGAAACATGGCGCAACCATAGACATAAAATGTACTGTGAGTGACAGCTCTTTGGAAACCTCATGGTACCCTCGTTATCAGCATCAGTAAATCCACTACGTTAGATAATAAATATTTATATTACTTATGTTCTGTTTTTCTTTGTAAAGCAACATATTTTTGTAAAAGTGTGTGGCTGGCAAAGGGGAAATTATTCTTCTAAGAAGAAAAACAATCTTCTTCTCTCTCCCCATCAGATTCAGTGTTCAGTATAATGAACTGCAGGAATGGAGAGCCGGTGCCTGCACTCACAGACGCACCACAAGAGAAATACCAGCTAAGCCAAAAGGACCGCTTTCAAGCGATAGCAGGTGAACTTTACAGAGTTGTTTCGAGAGGTAAAAACTTTGACCATTCATACCCAACTACTCAGCTGCAGCATGTACCCACTGCACATGGATGACCAATCGCCTTTGTTTAAATGGTGCTTTGTCATGTACTAAGGAAGCCCATAAAATCACTGTAGTTTGCAGGTAAAGAGGCCCTTGGGGTTACCAGCAAAACTGAAATACAGAAAAACTCCAAGGGGTGGGCCCATCCTCAATATCGGGGCAGTGCCATGCTAGCTCTGTTAAGGTTACCAGATGTATAAGTAAATTTACTTTGCAAATAATAAAAGTAGAAGTGTTCCTCAAAGCCCACGTGTGCAGAAACAAGGATCAATGTTTGGAAAAAGGTGGTACCTAACAGACACTTGAGGGATATATCAAACCATGTACTTGGCTAATTATGTTTCTGACTCAACCTTTCATACCTAATCTGTGCTCACCCAAGTTCAAGTTCAAGTTCAAAAAGTTGTATAGCGCACTACTCACCCAGAGGGTCTCAAGGCACTTGAGGGAGGGGGGGGTACTTTACTTATCGAATATCCAGGTTTTTAGTTGCTTTCTGAAGGAGAGGTGGTTCTGTGTAAGGCGGAGGTGGATGGGGAGAGAATTCCAGGTTTGGGCCGCTAAGTAGGAGAAGGATCTTCCCCCCATGGTGGATCTATGGATGCGTGGGACTGCGGCAAGGGCTTGATTGGACGATCGTAGTTGGCGGATGGGGGTGTAAAAGGACAGGCGCGTGTTGAGGCATTCGGGTCCTAGGTCGTAGAGGGCTTTGTGTGCGTGAGCGAGGAGTCAGAACGTTATTCTCTTGTTGACGGGGAGCCAGTGGAGGTCTTTCAGGTGACCGGAAATGTGAGCTTGGCGGGGGATGTCTAGTATGAGTCTGGCTGAGGCGTTTTGGATGCGGTGAGTTTTTTCTGTATTTTGGCTGTGGTTCCGGCGTAAAGGGTGTTTCCGTAATCCAGTCGGCTATTGACCAGCGCGTGCGTGACCGTTTTTCTTGTTTCGGTGGGGATCCAACGGAATATTTTTTTGAGCATGCGTAGGATATTGAAGCATGATGATGAGACGGCGTTGACTTGTCTGGTCATCGAGAGGGAGGAGTCCAGGATGAAGCCCAGGTTACGTGCGTGGTCCATTGGTGTGGGTGCTGTTCCCAGGGCCGGTGGCCACCATGAGTCGTCCCACGCAGAGAGGGATGAGCCTAAGATGACGACTTCCGTTTTGTCCAAGTTCAGTTTTAAGCGGCTGTTCTTCATCCACTCGGCTACACCTTTCATTCCTTCGTGTAAGTTGGTTTTGGCGGTGTTTAGGTCTTTGGTGAGGGAGAGTATCAGCTGGGTGTCATCCACGTAGGAGATGATGTTGAGGTTGTGTTGGCGCGCAATGGATGCGAGGGGACTCATGTATACGTTGAAGAGGGTTGGACTAGCTGAAGATCCTTGTGGTAGGCCGCAGATGACTTCAGTGGCCTCCGATCTGAAAGGGGGGAGGCGGACTCTCTGAGTTCTTCCGGCGAGGAACGAGATGATCCAGTCTAATGCTTTTCCTTGTATTCCGACGTTGCTGAGGCGTTGTATGAGGGTGCTATGACAGACTGTGTCGAAGGCTGCGGAGAGGTCAAGTAGGATGAGGGCAACTGTTTCTCCGTTGTCCAGTAGTGTTCGAATGTCGTCTGTTGCTGCGATGAGGGCGGTTTCGGTGCTGTGTTTGGCTCGGAAGCCGGACTGTGAGGGGTCGAGGGATTTGTTGGATTCGAGGAAGGCGGCGAGCTAACTGTTGACGGCTTTCTCAATGACTTTGGCAGGGAATGGGAGGAGCGAGATGGGGCGGTAGTTCTTAAGTTCAGTGGGGTCTGCTGTGGGTTTCTTCAGAAGGGCGTTGAGTTCGGCATGTTTCCAGCTTTCCGGGAAGGTAGCGGAGTTGAGGGAGCAGTTGATGACGTCTTGGAGATGGAGTGCAATAATGGAGTCTGCTTTGTTGAAAATGTGGTGGGTACATGGGTCAGTTGGTGATCCTGAGTGGATGGAGTTCATCAGGCGGATGGTGTCTTCAGTGGTGACGGGGTTCCAGGCGCAAATGTTGTTAGAGGGTGGTTTAGGTTCGGAGGTGGGTGGGATGGACTGGTCTCCGGACTGGTTTTCAAAGCTGTTATGTATGTCAGCGATTTTGTTGTGGAAGAATGAGGCTAGGGAGTCGCAGAGGTCTTGGGAGGGAGTGATGTGATGTTGTTGGTGCCGGCGGTGGGGTTGGTAAATTCTTTGAAGATGTTGAATAGTTCCTTGCTGTTATGGGCGTTGTTGTCAAGTCGATCCTTGAATGCTGATTTCTTGGTGGATCGGATCAGTTGGTGGTGTTTGCGGGTAGCGTTCTTGAAGGTGGCCAGGTTGTCAGTGTTTGGGTTTTTTCTCCAGGCTTTCGCGAGGGTGCGACATAACTTCTTTGATTTCTTAAGGTCATCGTTGAACCAGGGGGCTTTTTTGCTACCTTGCTTGATTTGATGGAATTTCAAGGGTGCTAGTTCGTCGGCGCTGTGGGTGATCCATTGTGTGAGGTTGGTGGCTGCTTGGTTTGGGTCAGATGATTTGGCGGGAGGGTTGTGGTGAAGCGAAGTGAAGAGCTGGTCGGTGGTAATTTTGTTCCAGTTTCTTCGGGGGATTGGTTGTGGGAGGTTGTGGGTCGTGGTCTTTTTGTAGTTGAAGTGAACGCAGCTGTAGTCCGTCCAGTGGAGAGCTGTGGTGTGGTCGAAGGAGATGTGCTTGCTGGAGGTGAAGATTGGGTCGAGCGTGGGTGGGTGGGGGTGTCAACATGTTGTTCGAGTCCAAGGTTGGCCAGGTTGTCCAGAAGGGTGGTGGTGTTGCTGTCGTTTTTCTTTTCCAGGTGGAAGTTGAGGTCTCCCAGTAGAATGTAGTACTCGGAGGGGAGGGCGTGTGGGCTGATGAAGTCAGTGATGTCTTCGCTGAATTGTGTGCGGGGTCCTGGTGGCCTGTAGATGAGGGTGCCTCTGAGTGTGGTCTTGGGGTCGGTGTGGATCTGGAAGTGAAGGGGTTCGGCGGTAGCGAGGTTATCGTCGGAACTGGTCGTGATGCGGATGGAGTTCTTATGAACGATGGCGATGCCTCCTCCTGTTTGGTTGGTTGAATGATCTTGTAGCTGTCCGGGATGGCTATGGCGATGTCAGGAGCTGATGAGGCGTTCATCCAGGTTTCTGTAAGGAAGGCGACGTCCGGCGATGTGGTGTTGAGTAGGTTCCAAAGTTCAATTGCGTGTCTGTGGACCGAGCGGGTGTTGAGCAGGATGCACTTCCGGTGGTTAGTGTCGGAGCTCTGTTTGGAGTCTGTGGATTTGGTGTGGGTCCTGATGCAGTCGAACCTGCAGGAGTGGCAGGTGAAGGGTCCAAGGGTGTGTCCTGGTGCGGCTTGGAAGCAGTCTGGGAGGCGGCCGGATTTGAGTGCTGAGAGGGTAGCGGAATCGTACGTTATGTGGGTGGAGGAGATTTTGCGGGGACCAGGGGGTCTGGCGCTGGGCGCGGTCCAGGCGCGGACGGGGTAGACGGGCTTACCTTTGGCGCACCTTCGGCGCGCATGGGGCGCAACCGCTGCGTGCAAATGCATCTGACATATGTGGATAGTGGAGGGGGCGGAGGGAGGGAGGAGCAGCTGGGAGGCGGGCACAACAACAAACAAGATGGCAGCAAAAGCAAAACCGAAACAGGTTGGGGCACAAAGCGAGCAATGCACAGATGAGCAAAACAAATTAAGACTGGAAAAACGAGCAATGTAAAAGTCAGGGTTAAAGCGCTATTCAATTTAAGCACAAAAAACAATAAAAAATGTAAGCAGGCAGCAGTTCTGTAAAGCGCTAAGCAATATGAGGGGCACAAAGCGAGCAATGCACAGATGAGCAAAACAAATTAAGACTGGAAAAACGAGCAATGTCTAGGTCAGGGTTAAAGCGCTATTCAATTTAAGCAGGCGGCAGTTCTGTAAAGCGCTAAGCAATGTGAGCGCAACCCAACGATACCACAGGAGACCAGGGACCGTCCTGAAAGCGTCAGGACGGTCACAGCGCTTCTGAGGACGGGGCGAGCCTTAGCAGTCAGTGGGAGGGAGGAGCAGCTGGGAGGCAGGACTGGGGTGGAGAGGACGGGCTCTGAGGCACAACAACAAACAAGATGGCAGCAAAAGCAAAACCGAAACAGGTTGGGGCACAAAGCGAGCAATGCAGAGATGAGCAAAACAAATTAAGACTGGAAAAACGAGCAATGTAAAAGTCAGGGTTAAAGCGCTATTCAATTTAAGCAGGCAGCAGTTCTTTAAAGCGCTAAGCAATGTGAGCGCAACCCAACGATACCACAGGAGACCAGGGAGCGTGGGGAGCGACCGCTTCTGAAAGGCAGGCAGGGAGGGGAGGTGTGATGTTTTAATGCACATTTCCAATTTAAGACTCGCTCACAATGAACAGTGAATATGACCAAGTGTCTTTGACAAATACATTTCCGTCTTTTTCTACAGTTTGCCTTTAAAAGACATTCGGATGCCCAAACATGCACACATACAGGGCTGGATTTAACTTACTCTTACCTGCCAGGAATTAACAAAGGCATTTCTGGCAGGCATAAGTCCATTTCCAGATGGGGAGATCATTGGACCCGTAAGTCCCACTCAAGTGGTAGCAACTGGGTGTTCTGAGCAGTGGCAGCTACCACCGAGTTGTACAGGTGAGGGGAGAAAAATAAATTCAAAGTTACTTACCTTGCTGCCGGCTGCTGCCTCGTCTTCGTCCTCTTCTGTTCCTGCAGTAAGCATACACAGGCTTCCCTAAACCAATAACGATGTTGTGGTTGGTCTGAGCGCCGTGGTTCGGCACTCACATAGGGAGTAGGAGTCTGTGCATGTTCTCCACCCAGGCTGTACAATACAGCCAGTGGAGAACATGCAAAGTGCGCATGACTGTTTGGCAGGACCAGGACAGCCGGCCAAACAATCATGCGCACTTAAATGCCCCACCAACTCCTCCTCTGCTGGCTGTGATGACAGCCAAGCCCCTCTTCGCCCTGTAAATCTGCATGACAACGGAAAAATAAAATGATAATAACATAGTGTTATTATCATTGTATTTGTCCTTTTTTCCACTGCCCAAAGAGCAGTGGGATGGTGCTCCTCCTTAGCGGAGGAGCGGCCGCTGGTTCTGAGGCAGTCAAAGGCATAGCACTCCTGTGAAGCTTTGAAAGACCCCAAAAAAACGTCGGTTTTTACTCATTTAAAAAACTCCTCTATTTCCAATTTAAACCCTGAAAAGAGTTTGAGATTTACTCTAGCCAAGGGATGTTGAAGATCCAGATTTGCTGTGGGTGCAGGGGAAGGGGTTTCTCCAAAGGGAAAATTGTTTTCCACAGAGAGAAAAAAAATGCATTTGCAGAGAGGAATCTATTTTACATGAGCGAAGTGCTCCACTATGGAGAATCCACACAGCGATAATAGGATTCTGTTAGAAATTTCAATTGACCATCCCAGGAATACACATGGAAACCTGCAGAATGTTTCTGATATTCAGAAAACTAAAAACCTACACATACAGGCATAAATATGCAAGAGCATGTTTACAACGTTCTTTGTGAGTCAGGCCCATGCTGTTGAAAAACAAAAGAATTCCAATGGCACGTGTTCTTTTCTTTTGCTAGGCGTGTATTTATGAAATGCCTAGAATGGACCTGGTAAAAAGAAAGTGTTTCATGAAATCCAACCTTAAAACAGGCTGTTTAGATGTTGGGAGACATTAGGTGGCGCTCGAATATCTCTTGAACTATCACGGAGGAATGTGTACCCCAAAGAATGTTGAGGGATTAGTATAATTCGTAATTTAATAGAAAACCCACTAGCTTGGATTAGTGGCCCACAAAGTACTCAATGAAAAATGTTTATGACTAGGCCACCCTCTCTCTTTTAATATTAGGATTAAAAAGGGAATTTCTCAGGTGCAGCCTACTGCCCTCCAAATATATGCCCCCTTTTATGACTAGATAGAATGGCAAGTGGCAATTTTGTGAGTCAGAACCTACTGAAGTTGACGCTTGGTGAATTGAAAAGTCTGACGTGGGCCATAGAGGAGGCATGATAATGTCTTCATGATTTGGTTCTGATGCTCAATAAGGCTAGTGTATTGACACTGTTCACCAGGGCCTCCAGCCTCTTCAGTCTTGGGGCGGTGACCTTGTTCTTAACCTGCAAATGTTGCAGACCACCCATTATGTTACGGATTCTGAAAAATCTAAATTCAACAAGGTCGATGGTTTTGGTACTTACATTTTTGCATGTGGCATGAACATTTCTTGGGGCAATCCTGCATTATCATTACACACCTGTGAGTCTAATCGGAGCATTCATGCATTTGCTCCAAGCTTTGGTGTTGGGTAGTGCGTATTGGTGTCCTCCTTCTAGCTTGCTGTGAATTCCAGTGTGGGTCCAAGGTTGTTACTGCATGGCAGGCTTGGCGGAAATGCTGTACATTGTGCCACAGGAGGACAGCAATTGCGAGAAGAGGCTAGTGATTCATGCCAGCCAACATTGCCATCTTACTATTCCGCCACCGTGGTAGTTCAATTTCTGGTGTCTGCTCAGACTAAATCCTCAAACCTGCTCCTCAGTTTGCCTCTTCTTGTCAAATGTATCCTGCATGAAGCAAGCATAATCAATCCTCGATGTCTCTTTATTTTGCAATGTTGCCCATCGACTCATTTAAGGGAATGGAGTCTTTATTCCAGAGTCATAATAAATAATTATTTTTCTTCTAGTGTATCTTTCTGTGTTTCAGCATCATCATGTTTCAAGGTTCCTCTTTGTCTTATCCTGTCACAGCCTACTTTTTACCTGCATGGAGTCTCTGCTATACATTTAGAAAAAAATTGAAAACATGTTTGTTCACCGAGGTCAACTAAGCGCCTGTTCTCCCGCTGTCATTTCACCAGTCCCCTGCTTAGAGCTGGGAAGTCTTAGGGTAGCCATGAGCTCTATAAATCCTCTTAAAATTGACATATAAACTGTTCCTACCATAAGGGTTTCTGCTGAGAATAGTTTATAACATTGAGGATCTTTTCCTTCTGGCGCTATCTGGCACTACTTTCAAGGGGGAATAACTTTGTAACCTAGGGTTCTTGCAGAGCAGAGAGTATGGCTTTTGGGTGCATCCTCCCTTCTTTGAAGTGTGTTAAGCCTCTGCCATCCCTTGAAAGGGGTAGTACTTTAAACTCAATTTTCTGGTAGAACACCCTTAATGAATGTTTTTGAAAAATCCAAGATTAAATTAGTAGTTTTCACAAGAAACCTATCTGTGAGCCAAAACTGCCACACTTAGGGTGCAACCTTCTTCTCACAAGTTTTGTCATAACGCCAAATTCCAACGATATAGCATTTATAAGATGTATCAGGGACACTGGACACAGGCTAAAGTAACTTTGTTTAAACTTAAAATTTGTACAAGGGCATTCACAATACTCTTTTTTTTGGTCGAGCTGGAAGATCTGTTGTACGTACTTTATGGGCTCTGGAGATCAGCCCCAGGACTTGTCTGCTCCCGCTTTTGCTTTGGGACTTTTTTTTCTGTCCAACTGCCTCTATTTAACTGTCTTGATAAAAAAACTACTGATAGAGGTCAGTAAAATACCAAAATTGCTTCTGCTTAGGGACTTTCTTTTTTTATTTTTCTGTCAACTGCCTCCATTTAACTTTTTGATAGAAAACGACCAGCAGAGGTCAGTAAAATACCAGAATCACTTTAGCATTCCCTAGATTCCCGGCCATAAACACTTGTTTTCCACGAGTACCCGTAGACAATATTTTGTTCAAATCTTGATTACTGAAGGCCCTGATTTTTAATTAAAAACAGAACTTTGGACAATACCATTTCCTGCTCATAGGCAGCATTTCTCTCCATGTGTTCCCATACCTGACGCGTTCTGCAGTTTGTTGCTTACTTTCCCTCGATGTTAAAAAACAGTAGATGTTTCAGTACCCAGGCTAATGTGCTGCATTTAAGGTCCCAAAGGCGAGGCCGATTGCATTGCAAATGCTTGTTAGTTACATTATCTGACCGTTATTCGCCTGACAGCTGAATGAGGAATCTATTCAAAAAAGGTTTGCTGTTCCTCAACAAGGTGATGCCTATGAACTGAACAGGCGGCCGACCCACCATTACCATGGAATATGGAAGGGAAGTCAGGCACTGTTAGAGTGGAAGGATCAAGAGGGATCCCGCTCTGTCGGAACTAGGGTCCTCACACACCCAGCAAGCTAGGTGTCATGCTTCATCATTTGGACCTGCTCCTCATTGGGGCGGCGCTGCAATACCCAACGGGCTCCCATAAAGGGGCTCTTTGTGGGAGATCTTTTGTTCCTTGCCGTATGATGAAGTGGGGGTGTGTGGCCTGTGAAGTGTAAATACAGTGAAGTGTGTGATTAAAACAAGTAGGATAATCCAAATAATAATTTTATTCAGGCTGGTTATCCCCTTGACTAAAAACGTGTAGAGTGGCAGCTTTTCTGGCTTCTAGATTCAGTAAAAGCTATGCTCATCTCCTAAGGTCAACATGTTTCTTGCCCAATGGTTCTAGTAATCCGTGGCAATTCTTTAGGACCTACTCTATGTGAAGTGAGTCTATCTACACTCAGTGGTGGGGCTAGTAGCTACCTACCACGTGTAGTCACTATGATAGAGATATTCAATAGTGTGGTTCAGTGATTTCCCACAGTAGGGGACATCGCCTCAAACGGTGTGTGGCGATCCGGTGCCGGCGTAGAGGGTAGATGAGTCAGCTGTTCCCCAAACGACGGAATGGACACCACGTACCAGGTGTCCAATAAAATCGCAGCAAACCGTTTGAGGCGGTATCCCCTACTATGGGAGATCCCTGAACCGCACTATTGAATATCTCTATCATAGTGACTACATGTGGTAGGTAGCTACTAGCCCCACCACTGAGTGTAGACAGATTCACTTCACATAGAGTAGGTCATGAAGATTTGCAATGGATTACTAGAAGCATTGGGCAAGAAACATGTTGACCTTAGGATATGTCAGTAAACAAAAAAAGAGAGGTTGAGGTCTCTTATAAGCCACTTAGATGGAGCCGAAAGACTCGTGGAGTTCGCACCCTATTTGGGTTTGAGAAGAAAAGCCCTCACACACCGACCTGGTCAGTTCAATGTTGTATACTTAATAACGTGTCCCTGCTCTTTACGCTACATCGGCATGACAACAAGAAAAGTGAAACAGCGCATTGGTGAGCACCGGAGTAACATCTGATGCAAAAAAGCAACAACAAAACTGAGCCGACATTATTTGGAACACAACCATACCCCCAATGATATGAAATGGACAATAATTGAAAAAATCACTGGTACCACAAACATCCCTAGCAGACTTTTTGAGAAAGAACAGCGGTGGGTGTACCGTCTAGGTACTAACATCATTGGGCTCAATGATGATATCCCATGGAATACAGTTCTAAACTGATACACCTACCTATACTAATATATGCTAGGTCACTAACAGTCCCCACAAAGCTAAAATGAGAAATCCATTATAAGTGAGCGCCTGTAATATTTGTCTGATCAATAGCGCACAATCCACATTATTCCACATTATTGGTACTAGAAACTAACATTCTGGTGTTAAGTATTGCAAATGGATTCTGAGATCCCCATTAGCATATAAATATGTATATCTAATCAGTGAATATCGAGTTTATCTCCCTTGTGTGCTGCTATCTACATATTTCTACAAATAGGGAAGCATAGTCAAAACCGATTCAAAATCATGATTAAATCGAATGTATTTCGAGCAGCTAAAATACAATCGAACGCTTCATGTTGTCTTGTGTTTACATCGGCGAATTCTATGATTGGCCAATGGATTCAAGCCTCCTTTTGGAGACATAACGTAATGGTCCACATAGGAAACGAGCGCATTCAAGCCTCGTTTTCGTCCAACCCCGCCCACGGGGAAGAACACCCTGGCCTCGCTCGGGTGCAGCCACGCCCACCCGGAAGAGCGCCAACAACGTTACACAGCCTTTTAAAACGGACCCACCGGCCCCGCTCTCCATCGTCGGGGTCCGGTTGAGGAAGTACGAGGTGTACAAGTGGGCTGCGAGTGCTGACGGCGTGAGTAATACTGCAATGGCGATCGGACAGAAACCACGTAATTAAGCTAAGTTGAATGCAATTCCGAATATTTCTAGCCTATTTTCTTTATCCTTAGGATGTGCCAGGGACACTCCAACCCCGCTCCTGAGACCCATGGTGCAGATAGCGCCAAACTTTAAAGTGAGATTTGTAATTTTATATGAAACGTATGTTTGTGGGTCACTGACTTTTTGTCCATTGATCCTCTGAAACACTTATACTATGTGATTTTAACCCCTATTAAGCCACTCATGGCCTTTTTAAATCACTTTTTGTCACTACACTTCCCAGAACTAGAGTTATCATCCCCAGAGGGTTTGCGGATGGTGTTTAATTCTAGTAGCTAGTTTGGGAACACATTTGCTGCCACTTATTTGGAGCACCTTGAACAGAAAAACGTTATGGCACAGCCCTACAAATAATTGTCTGTTTGTCTTATGTGTCTGTTTGTATTCTTGTTCCACAGGTGCCGATACACTCCACAACTAGGAGTGATTTTTCGGAATGAGCATTTGCTCTTCCAATTTTTATGCACTTTATACACTTTTTTCATTTATTTTTCACTTTCACGCCCCCAGGTTAGGGTGGACGATTAGAGAGTCCATACCGCCGGGGTTTATCATTGTCCTGACGAATGCCTAGGTAAATTAATACCACCACTAAGGCTGAAACATGTTGACTAAGTTAAATCTGAATTAAACCATCCATTACCTTTGGCTTTAAAATTCAGACACATAGAACCCTTTTACTTGTGTCCTAGGGATCATTAATAAACTTTTTTTAGATACCCTTTAGACACTTTTTAAGTTTAATTTACCCTCACAACACACCCTTCACACAAAACCAGCTCCGCAGTCTCCTGGCGTCGCAGCACACCGAAGAGGCATTAGGTCTCTTCGGTGGGGCCCGATGATGAAGCATGACACTGACCAGGTCGGTGTGTGAGGGCTTTCTTCTCAAACCCAAATAGGGTGCGAACTCCACGAGTCTTTCGGCTCCATCTAAGTGGCTTATAAGAGACCTCAACCTCTCTTTTTTTGTTTACTGACATATTATTGGGGATTAAGAGAGTGTTCTTGTACTTCCCTACCTCTCCCATTGTTATTCTGGACCTTAGGAGATGAACATAGTTTGTACTGAACCAGGAAAGCTGCCACTCTACACGTTTTTAGTCAAGGGGATAACCAGCCTGAATAAAAGTATTATTTGGATTATCCTTCCACTTTAACAGTGCCTGACTTCACTTCTATATTCCATGGTAGTGGTGGGTCGGCCGCCTGTTCAGTTCCTAGGCATCACCTTGTTGAGGAACAGCAAACCTTTTTTGCATAGATTCTTACAGGGCATATTTGCTGGACCTCAGTAAAAACCCTCAGTCCCCCCCCCCCCTTTGTTGAACAGCTGAATGCGGAATCACATCTGAACTATCAAAAAAGCACAGTGCCAAACTCGCAACTGAAATCAGAATGAGGTACAGACAAGCAAAATAATGTTGAGACTCAATTAAACTGTTCAATTTAATGTTTATTGCTTGATTAATTAAAACCCTGAACATAAATTGATACAATCAGATAAATTAGCTCATCAGTTTGTTAGCAAATATAAAAAAACACATTAAAAGCACAAGCTAAAATGTATCTGTCAGACCAGCGCAGTAAATGATAAATAAAAGGTTTGGGTCCCATTATATCTTTACTCCCCCCCAAAAAACATAACAGTCATAACAACTGGAAAAAGAGATATAAATCTCATATGGCTTATCATAGCGGGGAGGAGCAAGGCACCATAATAATACCCCAATAACTCCCCAATCATAGCAGCAAATATTGGGTCCTAGAATATAACCACAAATGTGCTATACCATAAAGTGCATACAAAAGAGCACTGTGCAACCAGTTCCCCTCCTAGACCCCAGGAGACCTTTCTCTTTTTGTACTGAACATAAGACAATAAGATACAAATGACAGTTATCAAAGTTCTTTTGCCTGTGAGGTCTAAGAGGCATGTGTGTTGATGCTCCCCTGAAACTCTTTTGGCATCATCAGCAAGGATAGAATGTGTAGAATTTCTCTCACTCTCATGCCTGATGCGCCTTCTAGCAACCTGTCTTTCAGGGGTCCTCTGCACACATCTGCACCATTCTGTTTTCACCATTCCTGTATTGAAGAGTTCAGGATCCCTGTTTGGGGAAGTCTTTTGCCCTAATCAGGCTTTTAAAAATGTTAAGAAACTGCACCAGTTGGATAATCTACATAATGTTTTGGGGATTTAGAGACTCTATACCCGGTGACCCGCAGGTTCTTAATTTTAAGGAAATAAGGGCCAGATGTAGGTAAGTAACATTTACCGAATCTTAATTACCGAAAATTACCGAATTTTACCGATTCGGTAATCAAGATTCGGTAAATGTGAGGGGTTGGTATGTAGGGAATCCAGATGTTCCCTTTTACCGAATCAGTAAAATTCGGTATTTACCGATTCGGTAAATACTGAATCGGTAAAGCCTATTGATTCCTATGGGCTTCAAAGCCCATAGGAATCAATAGGCTTTACTGATTCGGTATTTACCGAATCGGTAAATACCGAATTTCACAAGGGTGCAGGGGGTGTCACTTTGACACCCCCTGGCACCCCCTAAACAGGCGTGGGTGCCATGTGGCAGGCATACATGCCCTAAGGGCAGGTCTGCCTGTCACATGGCATAGGTGTGCATGCACACATGTGCATGCACACCGGAATCGGTATTTTACCATGAGGTTTTATTTCATGGTAAAATACCGATTCTGTAAGGCCTCTGGGACTCAGAAGAGTCCCACCTACATATGTAAAATACCGAATCGGTATGAATACCGATTCGGTATTTTACAGATTCAGTAACTTTACCGATTCGGTAAATATACGGAATCGGTAAACAAGGTCCCCCTACATCTCATTGACCCATTTACCGGTCGGTAAAGGCCACCTACATCGGGCTCTTTATTTTAAAAATTACCGAATCGGAAGGAATCGGTATTTACCGATTCGGTAAATACCGAATCGGTAATGCCCATTGATTCCTATGGGCATTGAAGCCCATAGGAATCAATGGGCATTACCGATTCGGTATTTACCGAATCGGTAAATACCGATTCCAGCAAGGGTGCAGGGGGTGTCACTTTGACACCCTCTAGCACCCCCAATACTGGCTTGTGTGCCATGTGGCACACAGACATGCCCTAAGGGCATGTCTGTCTGTCACATGGCATAGGTGTGCATGCACACATGTGCATGCACACCTGGATTCGGTATTTTAACACCCAATTGGATTGGGTGTTAAAATACCGAATCTGAAAGGCCTGTGGGACTCAGAAGAGTCCCACCTACATCTGGAAGATACCGAATCGGTAAAAATACCGATTCGGTATTTTACAGATTCTGTAAATTTACCGATTCGGTAAATATACCGAATAGGTAAATACTGGCCCCCTACATCTCAAAGTGCCAAATACCGGTCGGAAACGGCCGATTTCGGCCGTTTCCGACCGGAATTTGCCACCTACATCGGGCCCTAAATGTGTTATGCAACAGGGCCCTCCGATGCACAAGAAGGTGTGGGCAGAGGCAGAGGACATGTGGCAATGTTTCCTTTGCCAGATGGTATAAGTGGCACCTTTTAATCATCAGTTACCCCTCACCTGCCACTTGGTATATGATCCAGGGTGGGAAACCGCCCTAATATCATCGCCATACATTTTCTCTTGATGTTAACAGAGTGGGCATCCTAGAAAAACAGCTATTCATTTTGGAAATCATATGAATTTAACATCAGTCACCCATCTGCTTGCTTGGCTAGTGTCATTTTGCGCTCCAAACGACTTTTCAGCCGGATACATTGGTTCACTGTTTTCTTGAAAATGTGCTCACTTGGATTCAGATGCCAGAATTCACCGAAGCCAGACACTCAATACCATCTTGCAAGTACTTTTTAAAACATGCTTTCCCTGGCAGTAATTTTATTCCATACATAACGAGCCATAGCTTCTTTCAGAGCATTCCTCCTTTTGTAGCAACATTCTAGGAATGGCCTCTGTCTGGCCAGAGATTGCTTTAGCAGGGAAAAGTCGAGTCTGACTTTGGCAGGCGAAGCCAGCCTTAGGACCTGAAAACTTTGATTGTAGGTCTGTAGTAAGAGTTTATCCACGAGGTTTGCATCGTGACCAAGCATTATTTTGCTTCCATGCAATGGGGTCAGGGTCAATTTTGATCTAATCACTGTAATAAGAGGCTTGACATTATGTCACCAGAGGCTTTTCGCTAGGGTTAGAAAGGCTCAATTTAGGGCAGTTGCTTTCCCTTTATTGGCTTCTTTTTGTGCAGCATGGGAGGCCCTAGAATCCAACTTAATGGCCAAATATATGTATGCAGATGTTTCTTCCACCGGGGACCCTTTAAGCCGCCATTTACCCTGCTTAATAGTGCAATGATTTAAGGAACTTACTTTTGTCTTCTTAGATTGATCTCTAGCAGATTGTTGTCAGGACTCTCTGAAAGCCAATTAATCATTCTTTGTAACCCTACTGCGTTCTACTTAGTAGGAGTGTACTCTGCAAGCCATTTAATCATTCTTTGTAATGCTACTCGCATGTTACTTAGTAGGAGCAGATCATCTGCATTAAGGATGTCTGACATGGGCAGACCGCCAAGGCTCAGGCATGGGACACCAACTCATCATGGGTAGGCAGGAGATCTGAAATGTACCGGTTAAACAGGAGCAGCTGAGGCACACACTCCTGTTTCAGACATATTAATGCACACACTTCTCTGGACAGGTGACTACCGTCCCCCAACCTTGATCCTAACCCATGTCTTTGTATATAATAGCAGCATTGCCTTCGGCAGGCTTGGCAGAATCCACCAGCACTGTAATTTACCCCACAATATGTCACATGGCACATGGTCAAAGACCGCCTTAAAGTCCACGAAACACATATAAAGCGGCATGCTGGTATCACTTGCTCTTTTCATGATCAGGCCCACTGCAATTATGTTGGCTAAAGTCCTTGATTCTTTGTGAATCCCATCTGATTCATGGGCAATCTTCCAGCGTCTAAGGCACACTCAGTCAGGTCACGTAGCACCAGGGATGAAAAATATTTAAGATCCACATCTAACAACGCAATTAACCGATAACTGCTTGGGGATGTAGTCACCTTTACAAATGGGGTCAATATAATTGAACCTTACCATCTTTTGGTATACTCCCAGAAGCCAAGATGGTGGCAAACATCACAGCCATATAATTCGCCAAGATTGGAATATTTTGTTTAAAGAGAGCATAAGGGATACCATTTAGGCCAGGGGCAGAGTTGGAATGGGAATTCTCTATAACCTTGATAACAGCCGATGTAGAATATTCCAGTGGAGCAGTTTCAGCAGGCATATAACTTTCTGTGAGTGATTCCGCTGAGGTTGACCCTGTGAAATTTGGTCTATCTGCACTCCCTGAGAACTGTGTCTTCAGGTACTCCACCCGGGTATCCTCACTTACGTTTGCATTATTTGCTGCCCTTGGGCCTTTTCGATCTCATTAATTATCTTCCGGACGTTTTCGGATAATTTTGCTTTGAGGAACATAAGAGCTTGGCGCATAAAATGTAATGCCTACTTTTCCTGAGAAACCACATCTCTCTTTTAAACCTTCTCTGACCTTCACATAGTTTTTTTAGTACAGCGGGGTTCTCCAAAGAGCGCCGCAGCTGCTAAAGAGTTCTGCTAATCCGGTATCTAATAAGGCAAATCGCCCTCCGCACACAGATGTTCCATTTTAAATTGATCCTTTCACATTTATGTAGGCTTTTAGCAAGGGATTTGCCACTAAACACATGGTACAGCATTCCCAGGCCTTTACTGAGTTTGACTTGTACACTGAGGCAGCTTCAAAGATCTCTGCTGCAGCAGCCACCAATTCATGGAAATTATCTGCATCCCACTTAAAACGTTTTATATTTTCAGTGTGCGCCTACTGTAACAGGGTTCTGGCTTGGCCTAGTATACTCAGATTAGCTCTAATCCAAATATTTTGAGATTGATGGTCACTGTCAATATTTTAATCGATTTTAAAATCTGTGACTTGGCTGTATAGACTATGGTTTGCCATGGAGTAATCTAAACAGATGAGCATTTTATCCGGCGACCTGGTCCATATTGGCGTAATATCTCCCAGGAAGTAGCCAATCAGTATTGTTAGGTTGGCCAGTTCACAGGCGCTCAGATGTTATCTTGTCACCTATATAGTGGATAACTTTAGTCTGGAAGGGCACCTCGCAAATCATCGATATCCTCGTCTTGGGGCTGAAATAGGTTTGAGTTAAAGTCTCCAATAATTAATAAATTAGCTGTCAAGTAATCCCTTTTTCACTCCAGTAGGTGTTCAATCAGTTTGTCTGCTACCATAGAGTTATCTCTTGGATTAACATAGATGTTGACTAGTATCAGAGGATATACAAGATGCAGAGACCAACCTTCCTGGCATAGTGCCAGTAGCCAGGGTTCCTGTATATACATTAATGTAGCCTTTGCCGTTAGAGTGGACCTCTCGTAAAAGGCTAATCTGCCTTTTGCTCTCCCACAGCTGCTACTCTTGTGAGTGAGCCTGCTGTATTCCATAAAGCGCATTAATGGTATACTGGATAGCACCCAAATGTTTTAGACCGCTATTGCATCAACATTTTTCAGATATTACATCAACGGGGCATCCTCAATTTTTGCAGATAGTCCTCTGAGGTTCCAGGAGCATACACTTAATTCTCCCTGCTCGATTGTGCCTATGATGGATTGCTCACATTTTCAATCCTTGGGTTATTCCATTGTCAGGGCTGATGGGAGCCAGCTCCAGCTATCAATGTCACTTTGCTTGGTTACCATTTTTCTTTGTACTGCAGCTGTTTGGTCAACTGTTGCTTTGATCATCTGCCAGGGGTGTTGTGGAGGGGGTATCCAATCTACTGAACTTTTCAGTATTGAAGTTGTTGTTCATGTCCCCTTTGTTTAATGGACTTGCTGTGGTTATATTGAGGGGTAGCAATCTTGAAATGTTACTACCTTAATGCCCCATTTTATCAGCATATCTTTTTTTGCTAAGATTATTATTTGAAGGCACAAAGTGCTGAATGTGACCAGGCTAGGTGCTGATATTTGTTTGCCTTGAATGGGTAAAACTTTGATGGAGATGATATCTTGTGGCTCCACCTTTGTCAGTCTTAAAAGACGCTTAATCAATTTTAGAACTTTCGCTGGGTTTATGGTGTTCTGGATCCCCCTTGATTTAAGTTCTGGGATCCACAGAAGACTTGTCTTGTGACCATTCTGTTCCGAGGGAGCGAAGTACTTGCTTTTATTCTCTCTCTGTTCCATCACTTTCTATCCCTTGCCTGAATAATGGAAGAGTGACTTGGGCAGGCTTGTCCACATTTCTATGGGCAGAGGTAGGGGGACATTGAAGGATCTTCCTGAGCCATTTCAAGATCCCAAAGCATGTAGCTGCCACCTTATTAATCTGTTTGCATCAGTTGTCTTCCAACCAGATTCCTAAATTCTGACTGGTACAGGGCTGGGGGCAGGGGGCATAGTGGTGAGCCACATCTGAGGTCTCCAAGGATTGGGGAGATTGTCCACTAAGAAGACCTTTGTCTTGCCTCTGTTCAATTTCACATCTATAGTGAGACTTGAGAGAGACAAGAGTTAAGGGCCTCTACATTCTGTTTGTCCTGAGATGAGAGAGATACCCCAATTTGTGTATCGTTTGCGTACACAAAAAGAGTGAGGCCACAATTTTCCACTATCCCCACTAATGGACATGCATAAAGGTTGAAGAGCAAGGGACTCAAAATGGATCCCTGAGGTGCACATGACATTAAGGGGTGGGTTTTTGACCTGTGTTGGTTAGTGTGCACCTGAAAGGTACGGTCCAGCAAAAAAGGTTTTAACCAGGACAGGGCTGTATCTATAATTACCAGGGCCTCTAATCTTTGGAGGAGTGTGGTATGGTTTGCAGTGTCAAATGCTGCACTCAGATCTAACAAGATCAGTGCAACAGCTCCACCATTATCTAGTGGATGCATCAGTAACACCAAGATGAGCCGATCCGGTGCTATGACCAGCTGGACACCCGAATTAAGAGGGGTGGAGCAGGCCATTGAGTTCCGTGTACCCCATGAGATGTTGGTTCAGATGTTTCTCCAACACTTTTGCGAAAACAGGAAGCAGAGATATAGGTCTATAGTTGGACCAAATGAGTGTATCAAAATTTGTTTTTTTCAACACAGGCGTGAAAAATTGCCATTTTCCATGCTTTAGGGACAATGCCCTCTAACAGAGATGAGTCCAGGAGTTGGATCAACTGCTTCAGAACAGGATGGGAGAGCCTGCCAAGCACCTCCAGAGGACATAGATCCAAAGGCGATCCTGATTTAATAGACCCCAAGGAAGCCCTAAATGCGGACACATCCAAGGGCTGAAACTTCTGAAGTAGACTATTCCCTTTAAAGGGGGTGCCTGACAGTCCTCCTGATCTGCCACAGAAAAGGTAGACTGTGCATTGGCCACTTTTTCAAACAAAAAAACTGCTATTTCCTTGCACTGGGATTGTGAGAGGTAGATCCCTTGGGTAATGCTGGTATGGTCAGAGAGGGTTTTAATTGCATTAAAAAGAGTTTTAGGGTAATTTTGAGTTGCCTCATATTCTCTGTATAAGATGACACTCTAGCCTCGTGACGTTTTTTTGGTGGTGCTTTAAGGCGGTTTTATTGTTTTCCTTGTCCTCCTTACTATAGGACTTGCACCATACTCTCTCTAACTGTTTGCACTGCTTTTCTTTTACAGTACAAAGGTTCATTGAACCATGGAGTGGAGGGAAGCTTTTTCTTGGAGAAGGGGATTAAACTATCTATCAATCAATCAATCAGGCAATTGTAAAGCGCACTACTCACCCGTGAGGGTTTCAAGGCGCTGGGGGTTAGGGTGAGTAGCAGCTCCGTTTAGTCTAAGAGCCAGGTCTTGAGTGTCTTCTTTAAGATCTTCTGGGAGGGGGCACGTCTGATGTTGATTAGGAGCTCGTTCCAGGTCTTGGCTGCGATTTAGAAGTAGGCTTTTCCACTTGTTCTGGCTCTGTAAATGTGAGTGGTTTCGGCAAGGGCAAGGTCGGCAGAATGGAGGATTCTTTTGGGTAGGTGGAATGAGATTCTTTCATTGAGGTATTGTGGTCCGGTGTTGTGGAGGCAAGTTTAGGAATGGGTAAGTGACTCTCTTCTCAATGGGGAGCCTTTCTTAATTCAAGGGGGATCCATTTGAAGGTCTTCCGGAGGATGCGGAGGGTGTTGAAGCAGCTGGAGGCGATGGCGTTGACTTGTCGAGAAGGAGGAGTCGAGTATGATGCTGAAGTTCTGGGCGTGGTATTGGGGGTGGGAGGGCTGCCGAGGGCAGCGGGCCACCAAGTGTTGTCCCATGCAGAGGTGGACAGTCCAAGGACGAGGACCTCTGTGTTCTCCAATTTGAGTTTCAGGCAGCTGTTGGTCATCCAGGATGCGACCTGCTTCATTCATCCCTGGAAGTTGAGTCTAGTAGTGGTGCGGTCCTTGGTGAGGGAGAGGATAAGCTGGGTGTCGTTGGCATAGGATACTATGCTGAGTCCGTGTTGTCTGACGATAGCAGCAAGGGGGGACATGTAGATATTGAAGAGGGTGGGGCTGAGTAAGGATCCTTGGGGTACACCGCAGTTGATTTCTGTGGGTTCAGAAAGGACGGGAGGTAGTGTGATTCTTTGGGTTCTGCCGGTGAGGAATGAGCAGATCCAGTCGAGGGCTGTTCCTTGTATGCCAGTGTTGTGGAGTCTGGCGGTGAGTCTGCGGTGGGAGCCGGTGTCGAAAGCTGCCGAGAGGTTGAGTAGGATCAGGGCTGTTGTGTGTCCTTGGTCAAGGGAGGTGCGAATATCATCTGTGGCAGCCGGTAGAGCGGTCTCCTTGCAGTGGTTGCTGCAGAATCTGCATTGTGAGGGGTCGAGGATGGAGTTTTCTTCGATGAATTTTGTTAGTTCTGCATTGACGGTCTTCTTTGTGACTTTGGTCTCGATTAGGAGGAGGGAGATGGGCCGGTAGTTCTTGAGGTCCGTGGGGTCAGCTGAGGGTTTCTTAAGCAGGGGTCTGATTTCTGCACGTTTCCAGTCATCGGGAAAGAGGCCAGTCTTGAAGGTGGCATTGATGGTGCATCATAGTTTTGGGGTGATGGCGGTGGTGGCTCTGTGGAAGATGTGCAGTGGCCAGTGGGGGCCCCTGAGTGGGTGCCTTTCATGGTCGAACCGGTATCTTTGGTGGTGATCGGGGTCCAGGAGGCGATGGTGGGCTGTCTGATGTTGCTGGAGAGGGAAATGGTTTCGGAGTCGGGTGTCTAGTCGTTGAAGTTGTCGTAGAGGCTCTTGATTTTCACATGGAAGTAGGATCCGAGCTTGTTGCAGAGGTCTTGGGAGGAGGTGATGTCCTAAGTTGTGCTGGCGGGCTTGGTGAATTCCTGGATGATGCCGAAGAGTTCCTTGGAGTTGCTGGAGTTGGCGAGGATCTTGTTTTGTATGAAGGGCCTTTTGGCCGATCTTATGCATTGGTGGTATTCCACCATGACGTTCTTGTAGGTGGTGCAAACCTGAGCCAAAAATCTATTAAGGGATTGTTAGTCACTACCAAATCCCACAATACCGGAGAATTAGCTTCTACAATGGTATTCCATAGAGGGGCATCCAATTTTGCCCAGCTACTGCCAGAGGATACCGAGTGCTACTTGCAACTCTGTAAAATGTCACCTAAAGGGAGCAAGTAAGGGACTGCAAAAGGGTCGAACCATAAAATAGGTAGAGTAGGGTCTGATCGCAGATTCCTCAAATTGGTAAAAACCGGCTTGTGTAAAGCAAGTGTCCAGCTTTGTGGGTAGGATCACTGTTGGACTTGGCTCTTTTTGGCAGGTTCACCCCTAAACTTTTTGCCTTTTCTGTAACCTAGTGTTGGTGGTTTTAGGCCCCTGGGCACAGTTAGGGACTGCAAAATGGTCAAACCATATAATAGGTAGGGCAGGGTCCGATTGCAGATTCCTCAAATTGGTAAAAACCGGCTAGTGTCCATCAAGTGTACAGCTTTGTGGGTAGGAGCACTGATGCTCAGCTGGATATCTAAGGCCTGAAAATCATCAGTCATGGACATAACATGACTACAGGTGCTATCCTCCGGATGGATATTGAAATCGCCCAAGATGGTAAAGTGGCGTATTTAAGAATGAAAGGGGAAAGATAGTCTATAATGCTAGTGCACCATCTGCTGGGGGTACCCGTGTGGAGATAGACTGAACCGTCAGACATGGTAAACTTCTTTGACAATGAAATTAAAAAAATAATGCCTCCTAATCCAGGATATATAGCTTTTCGATTTAACACATGAGTGTGTTTTTAAAGATAATGGCAATGCCACTACCCTTTCTAGCTGTATGATCTATGTATAACATTTGGTAGTCTGCAGGGAGAACTGTGATAATGTCTGGCACTGAAGAGTCATTAAGCTGTGTTTCCATTAGGAACTTGGAGTCAGGACTATAATCAATTAGAAAGTCAAAAGAATCCGGTTGGTGTCTTACCAAAGAGCGACAATTTAAATTAATAAACCAAAAAGCAAGGGAGTTAGAATCCTTAATAGTGCTGCGCTGTGCCTGTGTGAGCACCTAAATGTATCTGCAGAGTACTCTGAGGCTCCATTAGTCAAGACTGAAGGCATTCTCCTTCGAAGGTGTAGGGTTGAGAAAGGCTCCCTGCTACGTGGTGGTTTTAAAGCGTGGTCCCGCAGGCGGGAAAACTGACCACAGCACCAGGGGAAAAAGCCCAACCAGACAGACTGTCACCTTTAACCCCGGTCTGGTGCCCACTCTCTCCTCAGCAGCTCCGCAGTGCCGATGCCACAGTAGCGAGACCTCCTTCCTCGAGGGTTCGCGCCTGCTGCCAGTCTCCTACCCCTGCGCTGTCCCAGCCCGAGCCCCAGCCAGCACCTCGCCTGTCTGGGACATGGGATTCCCTGCCCCGTTTGGTGACTCTGCTTCACCAAGTACTATTAATTTCATGAATTCATTATTTTTAGCTCTACCCACATTTTCGGCAGTTTTTTTTCCTGCCGCTGCTGCCCCTCCTTCCTGGATAGCCCCGCTCCTGCCTCCCAGCACCTCGTCCCGCACCCTCCCCTATTTTATGGCAGCCGCTGTGCAACCGAGCGCAGTGGGCGCGCTGCTGACGCGCCTAAGGCAAGTCCGTCTGCGACACGCCCGTGCCCAGCACTAGGGACCCTGCATCTTGGACGACACAGCCGCCCTCCACGCACTCAACCCCGGAAGACTCAGACACTGCCAACAGGCCATGCTAAACACAACCCAGGCCCTCCTGCCTCCACTGCCACCGGACCTTCACCACCAACTCGGCCACCAACACAGCCGAAGCCACACCGGTGACGCCCTAAGATGCATCCTCCTCAACGTGTGCTCCGTGCACAAACACACCGAGGAGATATGAAGCCTACTCGACTCTCTCTCGCCAGACATCGCCTTCTTTACAGACACCTGGACCGACATCAATACCGCAATCCCAGAAGTATACAAGATCCAGAGGAAGGACCGCCCCAACCACCCGGGAGGGTGCCTCGCCATCTCCCACATCAGTACCCTCCACCTCACCACCTCCTGCGAAACTCTCCCCTCCGCTGAACACCTGCACTTCCAGATCCAGACCAGCCCCAACTCCACTCTCCGTTGAACTCCCGTCTACAGAGCACCCAGCCCCGGGGCCCCCTTTGCCGTCACTATCACCAACCTCATTGCACCCCATGCAATAGACTCAATGAACTGCATACTCATCAGAGACCTGAACTTGCACCTCAATAACCCCAGCGACCCCAACTCCACCGCCCTTCATGACAACCTGGCCAACATCGGACTCAAACAACTCGTCACCACACCGACCCACGGGCAGGTCACACCCTCGACCCCATCTTCTCAGCAGGAAACAGCGTCCACTTCGTCCACACAACGGAACCCCCATGGACCGACCACCACTGCGTACACTTCACCATCGACCACGCCCAAGGTCACCGATGAGCAACTCAACTTCACCCTCACACGAGAGACCACACCTCTGCATCCGACGTTAACATCGCAGCCAGAGAACTCCACACTTGGATCTCAAACTGAGCAGAAAAGCTCACCCCGTTACAAAACACCAACAAACAGCGCCCCAGGGAAGTCGCCTGGTTCACCACCGATCTCCGAGAAGCCAGACGCCCCTGCAGACGCCTAGAGAAAAACTGTAGAAACACCAAGACACTCAATAACTACACCACCTACAAAGACGCCATGATGGACTACCACAACCAAATCAGAACAACCAAAAGGACCTTCATCCACAACAAAATCCTTGCCAATTCCACCAAATCCAAGGAACTCTTCACTGTCATTCAGGAATTCACCGACTCCCGCAACGTAGCCGCAGTCATCACCCCGTCCCAAGGCCTCTGCGACAAGCTTGGAACCTACTTCCACTTTAAGATCAAAAACCGCTACAACAACTTTGTTGACCATCCATCAGATGCCACAGCCAGCCCGCCCCCCCAGACACACCAGCCAGCCCACCATCTCCACCTGGTCGCCGATCACAGCTGAAGACACTGCCTCTACCATGAAAGGCATCCACTCAGGGGCCCCCACAGACCCCTGCCCTTCACACATTTACCACAGAGTCGCCATCACCATCGCACCAGAATTACAATGCACCATTAACACCACCTTCAAAACAGGTCCCTTCCCAGATGACTGGAAACACGCAGAAGTCAGCCCCCTGCTCAAGAAGCCCACAGCTGACCTTACCGACCTCAAGAAGTACCGGCCCATCTCGCTCCTCCCATTTGCGGCCAAAATTGCAGAGAAAATAGTCAACAGGGAACTGACATGATTCATCGAAGACAACGATGTCCTCAAACTGTCCCAATCTGGATTTCGAAGCAACCACAGCACAGAGACCACCCTAGTCACCACCACAGATGACATCCACAGCCTCCTGGTCCAAGGCCACTGTGCAGCCCTCATCCCACTCGACCTATCAGCAGCCTTTGACATTGTCTCCCACCGCACACTCGTAGCCAGATGGCATACAAGGAAATGCCCTAGACTGGATCTGATCATTCCTCAGCGGAAGAAGCTAATAAATCAGACTGCCACCCTTCCTCTCCGATCTCGCGGATATCACCTGCGGATTCCCGCAGCGGTCATACCTGAGCCCGTCCCTCTTCAACGACTACATGTCCTCCCTCGCCACCATCATCCGACAACACAGCCTCAACATCGTATCACACACTGACGACACCCAACTCATCCTCTCCCTCACCAAAGACCCCACCACCGCCAGACTCAACCTCCAGAAAGGGATGCAGGATGTTGCACTCTGGATGACCAACAGCTGCCTAAAACTCAATGCCGAGAAATCAGAAGTCCTTGTCCTTGGAACCACCCCATCAGCATAGGACAACACCTGGTGGCCGACCTCCCTCGGAGGCCCACCGACCACGCCAGAAACCTCTGCATCGTACTCGACTTATCGCTCACCATGAACCGACAGGTCAACATTGTCACCTCCAGCTGCTTCAACACCCTCAGCAAGACTTAATTTTAATTTATTTTAGGAGTTTTATACAGTGCTAGCTGGACCCGAGGGTATCAGAGCGCTTCACAACATATAGGATTATGTGCAAATAGACTGGACAGGTAGTTGGTGGAACATGAGGCTTCGAGCCAGGTAAAGAATGAACACAGAAGTGAAGTGGCAAAGGGGAGGAGGGTGCAGGTCAAACCAGACGAGCATCCGAGCGGATTCATTGTTCAAAC
The DNA here is from genome assembly GCF_964263255.1 of Lissotriton vulgaris. Taxonomy (NCBI): domain Eukaryota; kingdom Metazoa; phylum Chordata; class Amphibia; order Caudata; family Salamandridae; genus Lissotriton; species Lissotriton vulgaris. The sequence goes on along the minus strand of NC_141685.1, from coordinate 1,765,346,269 downwards.
AGGACGGGAGTCCAAAACGTTTTCTTGATCCGAGTCAGTGTCATCGTTCCCAAGATTACAGTAAAATGGAGTGCAGGCTAAGGTACTTTCTTGGCTCTTATCGGTTCGCTCGAGATCGGTCGAGGAAGAGGGCTTTGAGTAGGTTCTTGAATTTTGGAAATGAGGGGGTCGTTCTGATGTGGGGCGGATGGAGTTCCAGATTTTTGGAGCGTTTCTAGCAAATGATTTGGCTGTGGTTTTTTGCTTACAAGTTTTCAGCGGGATGAGTAGCAGAGTGTTGGAGCTCCTGAGGTTTCTGGACTGGCCGGCCCTTTTGAGTTTGGCGGCCAGTTGAAGGTCCTTGGGTGGGAGTCAAGGAAAACAGACACTCACACAGTAGACTGGACTATGGAAACGTGCTCTATGCCGGAATAAACAAGTCCCTACTCCATAAACTCCAGACGATACAGAACACCGCCGCCAGAGTCGTCCTCAGCATCCCCAGGCACAAACACATCAGCCAACACCTACGAAGACTCCACTGGCTCCCTATGGAGAAAAGAATCACCTTCAAAATCCTCACCCATGCCTACAAATGCCTGCACAACACCTGACCCAAATACCTCAACAACAGAATCAACTACCACGTACCCAAAAGGAACCTCAGATCTTCCAACCTCTCACTGGCTGAAACCCCATGCATCCACAGAGCCAGAGCAGGCAGAAGATCCTTGTCCTGGCAGACATCAGACGTGCCTCCTCCCTGAACACCTTCAGAAAGACTCTCAAGACCTGGCTCTTTGGCTAAACAGAGATGCTGATCCACCCCCCCCCCCCCCCTCAGCGCCTTGAGACCCCGATGGATGAGTAGGGCGCTTATAATACCCTGATTGATTGATTGATTGATTGATTGATTGATTGATTGATTGATTGATTGATTGATTGAAATGAGGATCAACTATCCGAAAAGGGAAGTATAGGCAGTTAATACTTAAAGCTGGATTACAGGATTGTGGTTGTGGGATGTGGTTACATGCTTCTGGAATAGGAGGGCGTAGACCATGCAATAAGAAAGGAGAAAACACCCACCTGCCTGCTGACAAAAAAGCAGCATCCCTGGCCCCTGATCCTGTTCGGCCACGGACGGGCACAGATTGGCTTGTCTTTGGAGTGCAGCGACGTGGCCACACCACATCTGCGTTTAAATGAGTGGAGTGGGAACAGGTAACACGTTGAGTGTGAGCATTAGAGCACTATCCGCACTATGCGAGTTCCAAATGACAGCCAAATATATGTTTCCCAGTTAAAATCTCCCTCAAACAAGTTCAACAGTAAAAGAAAACGTGCATTATTTCCTTTTATCCAGGTTCCTACCAATTAGCATTTAAGAGCAACAATAAAAATGATAAAAACAGGACTCAGTTAAAAAATAAGGCTGGGGGGCAAAATTACAGTACTCAGAGCCGGTCTGCCATGCCACATCCAAGTTTAGATGAGCAGAACAGGAGCTGGTGACCAGTTGCATGTGAGCACTAGAGCGCTAACTGCTCTATGCGAGTGGCAAGTTCAAAACGGCCGCCAAAAATGTTTACCATTTAAAATCCCCCTAAAATAACCAGCTCAACAATAAAAGGAAATGACCGTTGTTTCCTTTTAACCAGGTTCCCACCAATTAGCATTCAAAAGCAACAATAAAAATTATAAAAACAGGACGCAGTTAAAAAAAGAATAAGGCTCAGGGAGGCCCAAATTACCGTACTCAGAACCCGACTTCTTTATTTCAAGTGCCATCAACTATAATGCATTGATATTCATCACGTTTGTAACAGTGTAGCCCATCTGCCAAATTCCAAATCGGGGCCTACGTTTGTTGGTATTAACTACAGACATAAAATCACACATTTCCACTTTTTGAACAGACTAAACTGGACACCCAAGGTACTAGACTCTTTCCTGCACCAAATGAATATCAGCCCCTGTGGACTTTCTGCATTCGGCCTGGAAATGCCATCAAATTATTATTGAACTGAAGTAGCAAACACAGTCAAGGACATAATCTCTATACAATTGAAATGTACACCACATCTTATCTAAGTGGGGTATGTATACTTAGTTAAAAAATCAACGCCCAAGTTGCTGGTATTAGCGAAACATACAATAGTCAAAGCATGGGTGAAGGGCCTCACCCCTATGACACAGGAATAGCTTAGCATTACTGTTTTATGTAATGAAAATGCTGAAGCATGTGCTGCTCTGCAGCCGATTAGGCCTAGACCGAAGGACATGTTGTTCTCATGTGGCAAGGGAGAAGAACTTCCAGGGAGTTTGATTAAAACGTGCATGATGGCCATCTTTAATTGGATGGTTATACACCAGATTAAATCTATTGCGGAAAAGACGAGAATCTTTTTTTTGGGCAATATCCCTTCAGGTATTTGGCAGATCTTTTGCCCCGAAAATTCTCCAACTACAGGTCCTCAGGAAGGCATTGCTAAGAAATTAGGGGTCAAATTTGATGACTGCATGTCATTTAAGCCACAAATTATGTTAGTAGTGGAACCTGATTTGGGGCATTGCACTCTTTGAAAAAGTGTTCACATTTTCTGTACTTTTCTGCATAATAAAAAAAAAAACAGCCATCCAGGCCCTGGTAACGTAAAGGCTGGATTATGGTAATGCTCTTTATTTTGACCTGTCAGATTACCTGTTGGAGGAGCTGCAGGTGGTTCCGAATGCAGCAGTTTGTTTCCACTTGAAATTGGCGGTTAGAGCAGGGCCGTTTCTAGGTTTTTTGCCGCCCTTGGCGAGAATTGAAAAATGCCGCCCCCTCCCTTTTACAACCATCACTCTGTCCCCCTGTCATCCAAGCCTCTGCAGTTTCTCACCCTCTATACACTTTCATTCTTTCTCTTCCAACAAAATCGTTTAGCACTCTTTGAGAACTTCAACTGCCAGTTACAGTGGCAACTCTGCTTGTTTTGCTGCAGAGTAGACTGGTCTTGGTGACTGGCCCATCCCTATACCAGACTGTCATCGTATCATTTTCCATCTCATCAAAGGGTGAGCTCAGAAGCCCCACTGACCTCACTTGATCATGTGACATGATGTGAGAGGGTACAGAGAAAAATCTAGAAGTGAAAAACTGAACTCTGCACAGTGAAGACAGACTGATGTCAGCTTTCAGTTACCTGCCTCAGAGCCAGAGCTTGGATGGTGCTGCTGAGGGTCCATGCAACAGAGGCCGAGGAGCAGTAGCGGATTGATGCTGGCAGCTGAAGCCAGAAAAGTTGGGGAAAAAACTGTCACTGTGTGAGAGAGACAGTGAGTGCAAATGTTTGTATGTGTGTGAGAGAGAGAGAGAGAGAGAGAGAGAGAGAGAGAGAGAGAGAGAGAGAGAGAGCGAATGTGTGTCTGTGTAAACATGTGAGCACGTGTGTTTGTGAGTAGAAATTACACATTTCTGGCAATGGCATATGTGAAGTAATTATTGGCACAATTATGGCACTGGCGTACTAGATGTAATTGTTAACATAAGGGAATACACCCAATTCATATTGGGTGCACCAATTGACATACACAGTGTATCCACTGCACATTTTGAATAAAATGGGTACACGCCTGGGGAGCGTCAGGCTGCACTGGCTTGGCACACCAATGGCTATTGAGCCAATCAGTGTAACATTTGACCCCATATCATTCAACATTTTCCAAGTGGAGAATCTCCCTGAGCCCTTATATCAGAAGTCTATGAATTGAATATGATTGAAACCTGCACTCCTACCATCAATGCTGTTCCTGATCTCTGTGCCTTTCGTACATAGCTGTGCCTTTTCATGTGGTGCTGTGGCTGGTATTGAGGCAGTAACTGGACATTGGGGCTGTAATTGGACAGAATAGCACAGTCATCTGGATATATATGCCCATGGATATATGATAGCCAATGAACACTTTAGACCTGGCTAGCAAGACAAGAAATAGGCCCTATGGTTCACCAGAAGCCACTCCAGATTTCATCTAGTGGTGTAAGTGCAAAACATCCGCCCTTCTGGGTGTCGAGTTCAGAAATTCAAAGGGAATTGTCAAACTTTACCCACTAGTGGACTGGCACGTGTTAAAGGAAGTAGAAATTTAATTGGATAAATTACAAAGCAGTCTGCTTCAAATGAACTGGGGTGGGCACAATTTATCACAAAAACCAAAAGCAGTATTTTGTTGGTGCTGCACTCGTGGGCTAAGAGGAATTTTGCATGAAAAATCAACTACCTACGGAAGCATGATTCTGAAAGGTATAAAAGGGGTAAAGTTCTACAGAGTGCATTCGTTTTTGGGCTGGTCTTTAGATATGTTGGAATGGAGCAAGACAGGCTGTGGCAAAGTGCCAATTTGGTGAAAGTTTGCAATGGAAGTGTCAAAGATTGGTCTAGGAAGGCGCACAGAAGGAAAATGATCTGGCAGTAAGCATGGTAAAGTCTTGTATCTGTAAACAGGAAACAGTTTACACCTGCTGAACTTTTTCTTCTAACAGGCTAAGGAACCAGACACAATAATTGCCACTAGTACAGGACTGTTGGAATATGTATAATAACTCAAACAGACTTGTACCTCCTTTAGCATTTGTTATTTTATTGACCAGGGATTTAATTTTGCTCTTCAGACCATAAGTTGCCGCTTATTACACAACTGCTGCTGAGCCAGCATATGCCAGGTCTGATCACTATTTTATGCAAAGGTTAGTAGAGAGGTCGTGGAGGCGCTTGATGTTTATTAAAGAAGGCCATGGCTCCTTAGCCAATGCGGTACATCTTAATTACGGCGGAACACGTAGTACTGACTTCAGTTGGCACCTCCCTAGGGCTCTGAAAATAGAATTTGAACTATTATATTTATCGAATCTGACGCTGTCTTGATACGGCACCTTTAGTTCCCTCCTAAGAACACTGTTATTTTTTTCCGATTCTATCCACTGACCGCCCCCCGAATAGCAGCGTTTATTCGGAGTAAAAGAGCTGTGATGAGCCCAGCCTAACCATAATTTCCGAGCCTCCAAAGATAAACAACAGCAACACAAATGGATTGTTGATCTCCCTTTACTTTAGAAACATCTTTGGGGTCACGGGTGACGGACTGCGTTTAACTTTCCCCTCTGCATCCCTAAGCTGTTGCAAGAAAGTGAAAGGCAATCCCAAACTCCTGCTTTTTGCCGCCCTCCCCCTTTTGCCGCCCTAGGCGGCTGCCTAGTCTTGCCTAATGGCAGAAACGGTCCTGGGTTAGAGCGCATGTATCCATTCATTTGCCTGCCCAGCACTGGCTTCCTATCAGGAAGAGAATCCTGTTTAAGGCGTCAGAGCTAGTGTATGGACCATTATATCTCTCAGGTGCAGAATATCTTAGAACATGGTTCAGCTTTCACGTTCTGGCAAGAAACTGGAGGTCTCAGTGACCCCCAGAATTTGGTAGCATAGAGCAGGAAGCAGATCTATTTGCTTATCGGGGATCTCCAGCATGGAACAAGCTCCCTCTAGAACTCTTTGATTCAGCAATTCTTTAAAAAGGCTGGAAACCTGGCTTTTTAGACCAGTCTAAAATGACGGATCAAACTTTCTTTTGCGACCTCTGCAGTGCGCCAGGGCACTGTGCAGAGCAGTTGTGCACAATACAAGTCACTTTCATCATCATCATCATCATCATCATTTGGAGCCCATTTAAAGAATATTTATCCACCACTGTCAATGCCTCAAATGTTTATGCATCCAATTGAAAGGACACTTGTTTTGCATGTGATGAAACATGCTTTTTGGACCTTAAGCTGACCGACGACTTTTTAAAAATGAAAATCTTTTTATTAATAACCAACAAAGAAAAACATCAGGTGACATTAGACGCTTTCATTATTGTCATAGTTACAGTTCCATATCATTCAAAATAGTAAGTACAATATATAGATAGTGGAACAAGGGGACTCATGCACTTCCTCTTCTCCCACACGTATCTGGGGTGTACAGATATCTCCACGGTATTGATTCCAGTCCCCCCAAACCTTTCCCCACTTCTCGGGGCAGCCCCTTGCCACGAACACCGACCTCTCCCTAAACATACACCAGTCTAAATCCTCCACCCATTTCTCGGCCCGGGGCGACTGGTTGGCTCCCCACAGTTGAGCAATATTACACTTAGCTAACATACATGCCAACATCACCCATTGTCTCCTATGCGTGTTCAAATCTGTGGGCTCCCAAACGTTTAAAAGACATCTGCGGGCTTCCGGCCTCAATTCCACCCCCAGGACTTCTCATAGCGTGCCATGGATTCCCACCCAGTATTCCTGCACCACAGTGCAATGCCACAGTATATGCATGAAAGTACCGATCTCCCCGCACCCCCTCCGACACTCCCCACACGACCCATATGAACCAGGCGTCCTGTGGAGAATCTTTAGTTGTACTAGTCTAAGCCTCATCTAGACCGCCACTTCCCGTGGGGAGGTAACCTCCTCACCCCAATCGTCATCATCCATCTCAACCCCATCCGCATTCCAGTGAGTCCTAACACATACTAGCGGGTCTTCCAAGCAATTTTTAAGGTTTTTATATATTAATGAGATAGTCTTCTCCGGGAGGTGGCCGTCCAGTACTCAGTCTTCAAGTGGGGAAGCCTCAGGAAGCGTCGTGCCTCTGGGAATATGCGTGAGTAGTGCGTGCCTAACCTGAAGGTAGCGATATTGCTCAGTGTCATGAAGGCGATACTGTTCCTGAAGAGAGCTAAAAGCGTGTATTGTGCTCTTCCCCCAAATATCTTTAATCCGTGTGATCCCAATAAGGTCCCATTTGTCAAATCCCTTGGACTTCCCCATAAATTCCCCAACTTCTCCGAGCTCCACAATGGGGTGGCTAGGGTAAGCTTCCCCTCCCACTTGAGATGTCTATTTGCCGCGTGCCACACTTGCGCCGCGTGTGCCGTTGGTTCCGCAAGGGGGAACCGGTGGGGTCTTACCCTGGCATCTGCCAGCGGTCCATGGCATATCAAGCTGACCTACGACTTAAGTCACCCTCCTAACTGTAAGGGCACGCTGAATAAAGGGTATAATAGCAAGAATGTGAACGATTTTGATTACCAAAATGTGACAAGCTGATACATTAAATTCTACTATACTCGGTTAGTCCAAGTAGTACAAAGCAAGCCAATTTAATAGGGTCACTCAACTCCATTAAGAACCCTGCTTATTTCATGCTGGAAAACTATGGGCCACATGTTCTGTGGGACCACTGTCTGATCTGAAAAATATTCACGCCCCCATTCACAAAGGGGAAGGGGTCTGTGGGGACCCCTTCCCATTTGCGAATGGCTTACCATCAATTTGAAATTGGTGGTAATCTGGAAATGTTTTGCAACCATATTCCAGGTCGCAAAACATTCATATATACCAGTGCGACTTGCTATTAGCAAGGTGTTAGATCTGGGGGTCTCTAGTTGGCAGAGGTAAGTACCTTTGCCCAAATAGGGACCCTTACTTCTAGTCAGGGTAAGGGGTAACACACTGTTGATAACCCCTGCTCATCCCTTTAGTAGCTTGGCACGAGCAGACAGGCTTATCCCCAAGGCAGTGTGTAAAGTACCAACACTCACAGTAACCCAGTGAAACATCACAAATGGAGGCCACACAAGTTAGTTATAAAAATATATTTATCCGATTAGGCAAGATCAAAACGCCATGAGGCACACATACATATTATGCAGACAGAATTCAGGGGGCAGAGAACTCTGCCAGGGAACTGTTCAGCATATATAAATCCTTGACCACTCCTAAAACCTCCACTCAAGAGGATGATTACTCAGTAGCAGCTTGCAACCGCATTGCTAGCTACTTCGGAGATAAAGTGTCCAAAATTTATTCTGCTTTTCCCGAAATCCCTCCTGCAGCGGAAGAGCCTGCAGACCTAGCAGAGATGGAAGACGATCTAAATCTGCTTCTCAACTTCACCACCCCCTCACAGGCAGAGTTAGTTAAAATCTGCAGATCTGTTAAATCCGGTTCCCCCCGGGACCCTGCATCCCCAAAAAGGTTGAGTGACAGTCTGGAGACCCTTGAACCCTATATCAGGCACGTGCTGGATGTCTCTTTCCGATCGAGCTCTATACCTGAGGACTGGAAACAGGCTGTGGTGCTTCCCCTCCGCAAGAAGCCCAACATTAGCTTCGAGAAGCTAGACAACCTACGCCCCATCTCTCTGCTGCCTTATTTTTCTAAGGTAGCGGAGAAGGTGGTAAACAAACAGCTTATGAAGCATGTGGAGGAAGGCAACATTCTTCACCCTACCCAATTCAGGTTTCGGCCCCGTCATTCTACGGAATCTGCCCTTCTTAGGGCCACCGAATCCCTCAGACAGGGTGCAGACGAGGGACAAACCATGGCTCTAATCCTATTAGATCTCAGCGCTGCATTCGACACTGTAGCACATTCCATCTTGCTACAGTGTCTGAACAAAGGAGGGGTGAGAGGAGCAGCGTTGAAATGGATTTATTCATTTCTCACTGGCCGAGGCTTCCAAGTGAGGCAGGGCGACCACTACTCTGAGCGAATTTCTTTGGACCAGGGGGTGCCGCAGGGCTCGTCCCTGAGTCCAACACTTTTCAATCTTTATGTCGCTCCTATCGCCACCTTAGTAGAGAGTCACGGCCTCCGCTTGGTGTCTTATGCCGACGACACGCAGTTGGTGATCTCCCTGTCGCGTGCACCCAGTCTCTCGGCGGACATCTTCAGAGCTTGCATGCAAGATCTAGCTGCCTGGATGTCCGCCAACTGCCTCAAGCTCAACGGAGGCAAGACTGAGGTGCTGGTCGTGGGGGGCTGCCAATCAGCGTGGACGTCGGCATGGTGGCCATCCTGCCTAGGTCCAACACCCTCTCCGTGCCAGAAAGCAAAGAATCTGGGCATCTGGTTTGACACTGATCTCACCTTTGGCCCCCAGATCAATCAGGTGGTTGGATCATGTTTTGGGACCCTTAAAAGCCTCAGGAAGACTTTGAAATTTTTACCCGTGAAAGCCCGTCAAACCCTGGTGCATGCACTAGTCACATCAAAGATGGACTATGGCAATCTTCTCTATTTAGGGACTTTGGAGAAGAACTTCAACCGCCTACAGGTCCTACAGAATGCCGCTGCCCGCTTAGTGCTTAAACTACCCAGAAGAGCTGCATCGGCCGCGGCCCTCCGATCTCTGCATTGGCTTCCGGTCAGAAGCAGGGTAGAATTTAAAGCTCTATGTACGTGCCATCGGATCATCAATGGGAGATCCCCTCTTCCACTGCAGGGACTTCTGACTACTTATGAGCCGTCCCGCTCGTTGAGATCCTCTGGCTCTGGACTCCTGGTCGTTCCCAAGGTGTCTAGAGCTCGAATGGGCGGAAGATCTTTTAGGTACCTCGCAGCCTCAAGATGGAACAAACTTCCCATGGCACTGAGATTAGAGCCATCTGAATCAATTTTCAGAGCCAAACTTAAAACTGCACTATTTGCCCAGTAAGGTATGCCGCCTCTATAGGTTCCAGTAAGAGTTGCTCCTTAGCGCGGGGACACGCCGTTGTGCGTCACCAAGCGCTTTACAAAACCCCCTAAATAGAAATAGAAATAGAAATACATAATCAATCCTTTTTCTCAAGAAATGTTCTTTAGGATGCTTTTGTAAAATTACATTTACTTGTAAAAGTAAAGGTATGAGTTGACTCTTGTTTCTAGAGTAGGGAAAGTCACTCTTAAAATAGTTCCCTTATCAACAATGCCCCCGCTGTACTCGTAGCACAGAATGTGCTGCCCTTCTCAGTTCGGTTTCACTCTAGTAAATCAACCCTCCTCACTGCGTGAGTGTGCGCCAGTCAACACAGCATTTAGCACACCAAAACTGATAAACGTGGCTCAAATCCACCCGAGTGACTTACCGCACTCACCTATAATTACCAAGTAAGAAGTCAGCCCGACAGTGGAGAAGAATAAAAAAGTATTTTATTAGGCCACAAACTCCCATATGAGAGGGCCCTGTCCGACCTCACCCCTAAGAGTGCGCTGAGAGGACTGACTCATCTCATCACAGCAATACATTATAACATGGTACAGCAAAGTAAAACACGCCCATACTGGAAAAGTACTGGACCCCGGAGAGGGTGAACAATGGCCTCACACAAGAAGCATCTGCACCTGCAATAGCAACATTTGGTTATCTCTGCCCAAGGCCGCGGAGCCGGGACTCAGCATCTCCAGGGCATGAGAACATTACTGATTAGGTTTTTGTTATTAGGTTCGGTCACAGTTAGCTAAGAAACTAAAACTGCTGCGTTCAGGGTTTTTCCTATTCCTACGGGAGAGGGGAATGAGCGAGTGCGACTCGCACGCAGAGAGAAGCACCCAAAATGGTGGCACACAAGCTAAGCTAAGAAAACTGAATAACATCACACGCATAAATGAATAATGAGATGGAGAATACAAACGTAAATGCATAAATGAATACATCATTAGTTAGACACATTATGCTAACTCATAAATGTAAATGTAAGTGGGCGGGGCATTGGAAAATGAAACCTATCAAAACACAGCCTGCCGGCAGCACGCTCATGAATAACACCTTTGGGCATAGGCTCCGGTTGTGGACAGGGCCGTTTACCTGAGAGCAGGACAGGGCTGAGCAGTCTACATTGCAATCTTCCATGAGGCAGCTTATTCCTTTGTGACGCTCCCTGGCCTCGGGCGCAGCTCCACTCTCGTCGAGAAGTGTGGGAAAGCCCTGGTTGCTAGGGGGTGCCTCTCGCCTCTCAGGACGCAGCTAGGCTTCGTCGGGACAAGACTCCTGGTTGCTGGGCAACCCTCAACACTGGGGCCAATCCCAGCGCAGCTCGGTACTGACATCGAAAGATTCTGGGCCAGCGGCCGTGAATGCAGGCAAAGTGCTCTCTCTGCTCCCGGGCCGGTGGCGGTGATTTTGGCCCCTTTTGAAGGTCTCGGGTAGTGCAGAGTCACGCACTCTTGGATGCTGGGACAATCCCTTGAAGGATTCACGCTGGAGGCAAGATAGACCTCGCGATTAGCGCCCGCTGTGTGCCGACAAGCACACCAAGTCAATAAAGCACAGGCAGGCAGTGTAGAGTTCACAAGGCCACAGTCTAGGTGCGGAGACACGGACACAGTGCTGGCAGGATGGTTTTCTTCCCTGAAACTTTTGTATCCCTGAGTTTTCAACAGGAGGCCAGCTCTTCTCAGGCCCTTGGAGATAGTAACACTTCAGAGGGGACAAAGCACACAGCACAGCTCCTCTTTAAGCAAGGGGGACACAGCACACAGCAGAAAGTCCCTTAGTTCTCTTCCTCAGCAACAACAGCAACTGCAGCTCAGCTCCCAGACACACAGCAATGGCAGCACTTTTCCTCAGTCTTCTTCGGCTGTTCTTCTGTGGCAGGGATTCCTTCTTGATCACGAAGTTTCCTAGTCTAACGTTTAGGGGTTTTAGCTCAGATATTTATACCCCAAAAGTCTTTGTTCTTCATGTGTGAGAGGTTCTGGACCAAGTCCAAACCAGTTCTGGGTGCACTCTGCCAGTGCACATCTTCTTCCTTTGTGAGTGTGGGCCTGCAGGAGGTGGAGCCAGCATTATGGAAGTCAGGCACAGCCCCACCCCTGCCACTCACAAACCAGACAGTTAATTCACAAACAGGCAGAGGCACACAGAAAGGTTGAACAAGAAAATAGCCACTTTCTAAAAGTGCTATTTCCAAACACTGAATTAAAAAACCCTCACCCCTAAAAGATATGTTATTAAATTCTGAGTTCTGGGATACCAGATTCCAAATTCCTATCTTGCTATCTATGCAGGTAAACATGTTACACAGCATTCCCCATTCTATCCAAAGGGCAAGATAGCCTTTCAATAGTGAAAAACGAAATTGGCAGTATTTCACTTTCAAGACATATTACCCACACTAGAACATGTCCTACCTTTCACATACACTGCACCCTGCCCAGGGGGGTACCTTAGGCCTACCATAGGCGTGTCCAATGTGTAAGAAAAGGGAAGGGTCAGGCCTGGCAAGTGTGTACACTGGCCAGGACAACATGACAGTTAACAATCTGCGCACAGGCACTGCAGTGGCAGGCCTGAGACACCATTTTAGGGCTACTCATGTGGGGGGTACAATCAGTGCTGCAGGCCCACTAGTAGCATTTGAATCACCAGCCCTGGCACACTCAGTGCACTTTATTAGGGACCTACTGGTAAAACAAATATGCCAATCATGGTTAACCAATCACAACACCAATTTAACCAGGGAGCACTTGCACTTTGGCCCTGATCAGCTGTGGCAAAGTGCCCAAAGCATCTAAACCAGCAAAAAGGAATTCCAGCAGTGTCAAAAATACAGGTGGTAGAGGCAAAAAGTCAGGGGAAAACACGCCATGAATGCCATGTCGAACAAAAGCGATGCCCTTTACACACCCCTTCCTAATAGTGACTCGCAAAACCTATTTTGCAAGTCGGTCATAGGTTACTGACTCGCAAAATAGGGTTGCATTTTACCAATCGCGAATGGCCCAGTAAAAAGTGCCGTACATCTGGCCCCAAGTCTTAATTATGGGCTTCCTTAATTATAAATCTTTTCGATGCAATATGTTTTACTGGTCGGCTTAAAGATACTTGGACTAAGGCACTCATTCTCCATCTATATCAGAACAGTGAAGGACTGATCCAGTCCTTCTCTGTTCTTGAATCTATGGTTGCATGTTGTTTAAAATACCTATTTTCCAGCCTGCTTAAATGATAAAGGTCAAGGTAGTGGTACAGGGGCTCCAGAGAGTCCAGTCTATAGCGGCCAAGCTGGCACTTAAAAGACCTCGCAGCTCCTCCATTACGCTGGCGCTCAGAGATCTACACTGGCTGCCAATCGGGAGTAGAGTCGCTTTTAAGTCCTTATGTATTGTGTATAGAGCCCTGCACAACACGGGACCTATTCCTTTACAGGAAAGGCTCAACTGGTATAAGCCTACCAGGTCCCTGCGTTCCTCTAGCCTGGGTTTGGCAGCAACCACCAGGATCAGGAGATCGAGGATGGGAGGCAGAGCCTTCTGCACCTCCGCATCTAGGATGTGGAACGAGCTTCCCCAGAACATCAGGCAAATTGACACCCTGCTTGGATTTAGAAAGAGTCTGAAAACATGGCTGTTTGCCAAAGTTTAATCCCCTTAACTCCATTTAATGGAACTGGCGGCTGTTTTACATGTCATGACAGCCAGTGTATTGTTGTTCCATCTGACTACTTCCTGTTTGGGCGCCAGGATACCCGTAGGGTGACAGTTGCGCGATACAAATACAAATACAATACAATACAATACAGTGGACATTCAATTAAAATGTTGTGAGAGACATGGGACACTCCATTAATGGCTTATTTTTAGCTTCTCTTCTCTCCTCTGAATATACTACTGTGAAAGAGTAGATTATTTAACTCACCTTTGTGGATTTAACATCCACTTTTTATTGTGAGCACAGGAACAAACTCTGATATATAATAGCAGCTCTGGGTGTAGAAATGGTTCTTTTTATTAATATAATTAGCTGTATGCAAACCACAAAGCAGATGTAAAATGTGGGCAATACAGCAAATATATATCTGCTAGGGACTTAAGGCATGGATGTGTCTAGGTGGTATTTTATTCAGTTCACATTATCAGCTCTTTGGTTGCTTTCCCAACATACACCAGTCCTCAGGGTAACACACGCACATTCCCTTTTCGCAAATACAGATGAAGCACTGCTTCTGTGCTTATTGCTAAACGGTCTGCAATAAATGGTGACATCTTATGTCTCTTATCTAGGTTCTAAAGAACCCTCAATTAATATAATAAAAAATGTAATTGATTACCTGTGGGTTGGTGCAAATCCCAAAGCTTAAAGAATGTTTAAACCTATAGGTATTTGGGGTTGTATTCAAGGTCTTATTATTTTTCTCAACATGTCCCCTTACGGTACAAGTTATTTGGGCAATGTTCGGATTTGGAAGGAAATGTAGAGGAAAACCGGTGACTGCAATGTTAAAGGTGTACAAGGTTAAACCTGTGTTTTTATGATGCAGGATTATGGGGTTCAAGCACTCACTACCAACACCACGATTGTAGAGCTGGTTGTCTGGAAACCCTTGGAAATTACAAGTAACCACACACTACTGCTGCCGTGCCACTTTCAATAGGGCAGGTAATCTGGTGCAATTATAAAAAATCTCTTACTTATGCCAGAACAGAAGAGATAGTGGGCATTGTTAAGTATCTACGCAGTTTATATTTGCAAAGCTTTCCTCATTGGGCATTGTTTCTAGGTACTTGTAAAAATAAACATAAATAGTAGAACATGGAATAAGCCTACCTTTTGTCGTTTGACGTTTTTAAAGACATTCATTTGTTTGTATATTCTCATAAAAGTTGAACCACAGGAATATGAGATATCTACTTACTAGAATTCTCTTTGGCTTACTTCCTTTAAACCCCGCTGCGTGTTGCACGCCTGATCACTCCCGGAAGACAGCCGCTGACTGTATAGGTACACCGAGGGGAGCCGCGGTCGTTGAAAGAAACGCCGCGTGAAGATAAACCACGCTGTCGTCTCCGTAGGGGCGTAACCATGTCCCTTAGGAAGTCTTTTTCATACATCCCTACCAATAGTGTAGTGGGTATCTGACGGAAAATATCTGTATATTTTCACTGTATATATATTTTTCACACTTTGAGCCTCTCGGGAGGGTGCGCCTTAGCGCGCCCACCCACCGGAGGACTTTTGTGTAGGTCCTGAAGAAAGCTGAGCAAAACGCAACATGTCGACCTACCTCTGTCTTTGATTAAGGATTCCGGTTCCTTAATTAAGAACCTGGGGAGTCCGCTCACTTTGTTTTTAACAAATGCAGGCTGGCCATTATTTAAAAAGTTTCTAAAGGCACAACCTTTGCATTTTTTAACATTTAACACATTTGCACAATCACATTTAGTCACCTCCTAATTTTGGGCACTGTTGTACTCACCACATCCTGCTCCGCTGTAACCAGGCGTCGTAGCACGCTGGGGAGACATTCGGTCACCCCAGCGGGGACCCAATGATGAAGCATGTCACCAACTAGTGGTGAGTGAGGGTCCTTCAAATAAGTAAGGTTCTTTCCCTCCGCCTACTATAGGGTGACCAGCAAGCGCCCCGACTTTCTTCTACTGAAGATAGTCTATTGGGCTCATACAGGGACTTTGAGATTGCCCCGCTGTGTGTATTGCACGTGTGTGAGCATTGATCACGCGTGCAACACACAGCGGAGTTAAAACTTTTGACTGTCACTAGTTTTATATATATATTATATATATATATATATATTTTATATATAGTTTTGTATCACAGTCACTCCTTTGTTGTTTATATACATTTAACCGGGGTACAGGAGTGTCTATGCCCTACCTCTCCTGTTGATATTGAGTATTACTTCCTTTAAAAACAGTTACATTGGAGGCTGTACATGTTCTGATCTAGCTGGTAATTGTTATATGTGTGCGATAGAATTTCACGTGAGGCCCTTCATCTACACATACTGCATGTCCATTTATTCTGCAGGCTGCAATCTACAATATGAACTACATCACTTGAACCAATTCTTCATCAGCATAGGCCATCTCTATTATTGTTATGGCTGCTTAAATACACTAGAACTATTTTTGAGCTCAACAGTTTGTGTCTGACATAATAATAGAGTAAGAGACACCTGTAAAGAATGGAGTAAGCCCTAGTTTTGAATATTATGTATTTTCACTAGAACTAATGCTTTTTTTGCACATACTAAGTTGTTTATGCTGATAAACTATTATTGATATCGTTTCGCATTTTGAGGAATTTATATTTTATGATTGAATGTTGACCTCCAATCTGTTTGCCTTTAGAAAGGCCTTGAAAACTTGGCTTTATAATCTGTAATTTGTTATGTTCTGTCTCTCCTTTTTCAGATGTGGGTCAGAAAGCGCCGGGACACTCCTCGGAGTAGCCGTGCGCTATACAAGTAACCCCCATTAACATAACATATTGAATTATATGGGTTGCTCTGTGTGTTCCAATTGTTGCTGTTCAATTACTTTTTTATATTGTATGATGTGTTAATGGATCGTTTTGCAGCGCTTTTGGTTCATTAGGAATTTTAGTGAATTTTATGTATTTTCTCGGGTAAACGATTCAGTAAACAAAGGTTTGCTGTCATGAAACTCCACTCCTGTCCACTCCCACCTCCCTTATCCAGTCCTACATAAAAGTGCCACCAACAGCAGGACATAGGTTGGTCAGGTGGGACCAGAAGTCTGGACGCTGAAAATCTATACAATTACTAAATTACCCATGGTCATTCCTAAACTGATCATCGAGGATGAGACCAGTCAAGTCAGGAGTTGTTGCACCTCGCAATGTTGCTTTGTCATTACTCAGCTGCTGTGATAAAGCAGATGAGAATTAATGAAATCATTTCTTGCAGGTTTTAGGGAGGATTCATATTGATTTCAGGTAGGAATTTTGTTTTCGTTTTTGTTATTTCTAAACTTTATGATATTTGAAGATTATTTTTCAAATAGAGGATATTTGAGATATAGTTTAATGCAAGCACAATGTTTCGAATGATTGGTCTTCAACTAAGCCTGCAGGAGGAATTCGCAGACATGCGTGGCAAATGACTATGCACATAAGTAAAATGCACAGGTTGTAAAATGTGCAAGGAAATGATTTTGAATTGCACAAAACCACCCTTTTACCCAAAGGCATGGTCACATAGCATGAGCATGCTTTCAGCTCATGGCCAGGTGCGACGAAGAGAACATTTGAATTATCCCTGAGTTTACAAAAGCACACAAGCACAATAAAGAAAAAAAACATCTGCTATGTAAATCATTAGAAGACAATGGCATTTAGTCTGTTCAACATTTATTCTGACCTTTTCCAGTTCATGGTACCTGTCAGAAATCCGTTCAAAGGAGCAAGCAGGGGTTAAACTGGGTCCAACCGAAGTGGCTGACGCCTTTTACTCCTTGTGTCCCAGGGCACACCCTACTATGGATCCTGCTCAACTGGGTCAAGCACCTCCTTCTGCACCCGACTCTCAGAAGTGTAACATGAGATATCAAGGTTCCCTCAGAGGGAAGTGTAGATACAGATCAGAGAACACGACTCATAACTCAACGTGCGCGCATGTATTTTAATTCAAATTCAAGACATGCGAAGGTAAATAACATTCAATAAGACCTAACAAAGCCCCCTGCTTGATGCAGGCACCCTAGTAGTTTTCAGACCACCCACCCCCCAGTCTACCAAGTTCCCAACAGGTGTGCTGGTATGCCTCACTCAAATCTGGCAATCTGGCAACATACAGGGAATGTAAACTGCTAGGCCCTGTTCACTGGGATTCAGTCGATAAGGTGTAGTCACTTAGAGTCAAGTAGGGTTGCAAAACCCAAGAGTGGTATATCCTCCAGGGCCTGGTAGGCCCAGTTCTCATCTTACCAGCTCCGGCGGTATGAACCCTGGCAATGGTCGAATGCGGCCCTGGACCAGATCTGCAAAGTCAGGCTGCACGCGTTCACACACGCAGCTACTGGCAGGCGCTGGTTCTTTCTGTCCTGAGCTGCGCTTACCAGTGTCTTGACGATCAGAGTTGCTCCAGCTCCAGCCACATGCAGTAAGTCTAGTTCTTCCTTGCTTGGGGATGGGTCAGTCTCCTTGCTCTGGTAGGGCTCTGACTGAATCTGTTCAGTGCTCGGGCCTCCTCAAATACAAACCCTCACTCGTCTTAGTTGTGGCAGCAATTCGGGTCTTGTACAATGTCCTAGACCACTGGCCTGAATGCTTTGAGTGGTCCCTCCTGGCATATGGGGTCACTCCAAAGAACCTCACTGTCCAGTCATGCAGGCCTCAGGTTGCCTCCTCCGTGGTCCCTCTTTGGACACGGGGTCGCAGCAACTTCCCACACATGGGCAACCACCTGATCAATGCGACAGTTTCTTGACACACAGCAGCCCCTCCTGTTATACGGGGTCACCAAGTTCCACAACGCTGCACACGGGCAACGTCCCAATCGATGCAGCACTGTCCTTGGTGCACGTTACCCCTCCTGGCATACAAGGTCGCCAACTTCACAACATGGCACAGCTCCGTGCACCTTGTTCAGGAGCCCAACATGTCTGAGCTCCCCTCTGGATCTCGCTCCCTCCAACACGCTCCTCTCCGTCATGGGCACAATGGTCTTGGCGTGCAGGCAGGTGCTGGTCCTCCAGACTCCAAGGCAGGTGATTACCAGGAGTACATGCCTTTACTATGCAGAGGATATTTCTATCCCAACAGTACCCATATATGAGGAAAGAGAGATATTTTAAAGAGCCCTTGTCAGTTCCACCTCCTGATTAAACATCTAACAATACAAGACTGAAAGACACTGTTGTAGGAGCAACCTGCAATGTTCATAGCTTCAATCTGAGAAAGAATTTCTTGACTCATTCGTCTCCTGTGTGCAGCATTACTCACTACCCCTGTAGGGTTGTGGTAAAATATAGTAGTTTACCTCTAACCTTCACTAAGCTGCAAGCTTAATCATAAGGACCTCCTATATCAGCATCAAATTGGCGCAGTTGAGTCATTCTGAGTTCTTTCAAATTCCTTTCGCAAACCAAGGACAAGAACATAAGAAACAGTGACGTTTTCACAAGCTCCAAATACTTCTCAGTCTTGTAGTGTTAGATGGTACCCAAATTGTAACTGCAGTTAATGTACAACTAGATTTAATTGAAGCAAATGAGTTGTTTCTGCTTTGATAATCAGTAAATATGTGAGAGTATTGCTGGAATACACACAACACATGCTAATTAAGCTAATACACTTTTTTTTCATAAAATGCACATCTTGCACATACCCAGATAACACTTTTTATGAGAGAAAGTTCGCCTGCTAGTAGTTCCAAATCTGAATCACTAGTTAAAAAGATTCCAGTAATTTTGCATGATCTTTCGAATGGCTGTGTTAAAATGTAGGATCAATATGGGCTTCCCAGCTTTTTTTTTGTATCCGAATTTTGAGGTAAATTCTTGTATTACTTTTTAAAAAGATAATCTCTACTTCTACATTGATTAATAATGATTAATATACCATTATGCCATTAAATACTGTTTTTAGTCAATGGGCTAATTTCCACTTAACCTCTTTGTTAGAAGCTAACCCTAAAACCATCTAATCTTCTCCAGAATTCCATGTTGCCACTCCTAAAATGATCTTTGGTGCCTCCAATGCAAGAAAAAGTTTAATAAGATAAATGGTGGTTGATCTGTCAGTCTCCACACTACAAATGTCTCAGTGTCTTATTCCCGCTCAATACACATGAGAAATTCATACTTTTGTAAAATTTCTTGAAATTGCATGCTTTTATGGTCGAGCCTGAGCAGCGCATGCGATGCTCTGCGAGGCATGCTGTATTCAAGTATGGACTTGAAGCCTCACTCACTCGCCGCCCGTATTTGTCATTGGCTGTGTCATTATCCTTCGTAAATGCTGGCTTCTGAGTCATTAACAGGCTTGTTAATCCCCCCTTAGTACCGCCTTGCCTTCATTTGTAACCTTCCATGAGGATTGGGCCTTTTACTTTGGTTGCTACACGGTACGTCTTAATTACACTGTAAGCACTCTTTTCTTTAATGAATTTCTCCTACTACAGGCACCACATGCTATCCTGCAATATTCAGTACACCATGTGCGCTTTCACTTTCCAAGCAGCCCAGGACAATGGCGGACTCTTCTTTGAAATGTAATAGGTCTCGCATTTACAAGAGTTTGAGCTATTGGCATTGTAAATGACAATGCCTTTTATTTATCTTTTAATTATCAAAACAGATAAATAAAAGGCATTGTCATTTACAATGCCAATAGCTTAAACTATTGCAAATTCAAGATCTATTGCATTGCAAATGCTTGTAATATCAAATACTATGGTTAGGTTTGATTGATTTGCCAGGGAGAAATCAAGTGCACAACTGGTTTCTCCATTAGTGCAAGCTTTCTTGATCTAATTCCGCTATGACACATTTGAGTGAATTACGTGCTATGTTTCAAAGTGCGTGGCTTACCACAGTGGTCATAATGTGGCGATTGTTGGCACTTGAAATTTAACATTCTAGTGTCATCAGTCAATGACACTCAATAGCTGTGTGCTGAAAGGGTAGTTAGTGAGAGCTATTTCCGAATATTGGTGCTGACTGAATATTTCTGTGAAGACAAGAGACATTCAGTCAGGAAAAAATGAAGAGGAAGGGCTTTGAAGACAGAACTCTAGACTTTGTGGGGATTCAGTGCTGGCTTTTGGTGAAGATTTTCAAAGGGGCGATTCCACAGGGCCATGTCCTTAATTAGTAGGGAATGTACATGCTTGGCTCTTCTGATTAAGTGCATTCGATTGGTAAAGCCTTTCCTCTACTATCCTGAAGTGGTGTTTAAGTTTGATGCTTACATTCGTAGAGCTTGATTTGGCTGCAGTATCCCTGTGAGCTTTGTAGTGTGAACAGGTGACACTGACAAGCTACCATGCACATGACAGCTCTGGAAAGACACTATGACCATTAGTACGAATTGGTGAGTGATTTCACTCTTTGGTAGGGGCTCAGAAGCTTCAGGCGAATTTAAAAGTCAGGTAAGCTAGCAAGAGGATGCAACCAAAAAGCTATGGATACATCCATTTGCTTTAGTAGGTAACCAACATCACAGGTTTTCTCACTAGTTCTCTATGTAGTGTTGTCAAATGTGGAACCTCCCCTAATGTGATTCATTGTCCGCCTACCTAAGTAATTACTCAGATGAGAAAAGTTAAAAGGAGGTTACAAACATGCTGGACATATGTAACCATAGGCATAAATATTGAGATCATAATGTTCCTTACCGCTAAAATTGTGTGTTGCTCAAGGGAGAACCCCTTCATAATGATTTAGAAGTTATTGTGCTGATCCTGAATGATGGAGACAATCGTGTATTGGGTGGGGATTGGGAAATGTTCTACAATTTTGTAAAGAAAACAACTCGTGTTGATGATGAGAAAGGGTTTCAGGTACCAAAGAAAAGACTGAACTTAAAATTCCTCTAGCGCACAACATCAGGGATGGATGTTTAAAATAATAATAAATTAAAAAAATAGGACAGAGCTTACAAGGATCCTAAGAGATTGCTGGTTTAGTTCTCGGGTCGCCATCTTCTAGGCCTCTGGCTGGTGTTAGGAGTTTCGAGAACAACTATCAAGCTGGATGGAGATTCAGCGGCAGAAAGAGCTATTGCTTACAAGAGGAAACCCCCGTTCTCATAATCGACCCTGTGACTGACTAGCACTCCACAGTTTCAACTGGCAACATCCTTTTTCCACAAAACCCTCAAGAGCGAAGATAAGAGTCGGAGCAGATCAAAAATGGCAGAATCTGTGCTAAAGACATGGAGGGAGAGCGTTCTAGGAACAATGTTACAGTGAGTGAACCAGAGGTGCTTGGATATCTTCTCCTTTGCCATTGGCAGCTGTTTCAAGGAAAATTGCCAGGGATGCAGTGCCAGAGGGTAGACTGCGATGCCCCATGCAGGTGGGTGTTCCGCGTTGTGACTGATGTGAAAATCAAAGGAACAACACAGAGAGGACTTGTATTACTGATATAATCATTTAATCCATTACTAGTACAACAAACAAAGCTTGGCCCTCAGAGAAGATGAAGGAAGAAATAGAGAAGAAAGGAGATATGTTTTTACCACAGAGGGCAATGTAAAGTAGTGGAAACGGAGGAATCAAGCGATTGGTGGAGGGCCTTTCCTAAAATGAGCCCCTCATTCTGAAAGCCCTATATCATTCGCTGTAGAAAAGATGCATTTACTACGGAGATTCCTATTTCTATGGACAAATGCCTACAAAGACTTACAGGAGCGTTTTTATGATTCCGTTGTACGCATCCCCGGCGCAGACTCATCTTGCATTTGGCCTCACGCAGCAAACGATTGCGAGGCAGAGTGCTTTTATCAAGTGCTGTTATAGGCTGAGGTCTGCCTGTGGCCATTCAATTGACCATATACTTTGGTTCTTGGTAACCAACCCGGCCGACGTCATCCTTTAAGTCTCTTCTTGATAGTTCTTTGGATGCACTCCAAGTGAACATTTTATGGGGTCAGTCACAGTCATCAAGGGCTCTAAATGCAAGTGAAAAGAGAAAATCTCTGATCAACGCTAAATTAGCCTTGACAAAGAGATCCCATGCATAGAGACTGGTCGACGGCTACAAGCAGTTAGAATACGCCTTACATCTCAGCCAAGCATACACAGCCCACATCAATTGCAAATTTCCAATCCTCCGCCTCGGCATTTGTCTCTCCGTGGCGGAGCAGCCATCATGGCAAGCAAGAGAGGACACTGCATGACGTCTATGTGTGTCACTGAAAGAGGATCTACTTCTTCTGGTATGCATTTGCCCAATTTTAATGGACATAAGTAGAACTCTTTTGAGAGCAGCAGTAATCTCAAGAATGATAAGAACCTGCAGACAGAATATAATTGTATGCCTAAGTCCTGATGATCCCATTCTGAACTGCAGATTTACCAGGTTTTCCTCTTTAGTAGCTTTAAAACATCAAGTCCACATACTTAATCAGAGACTGCCTTCAGTACCATGAAACCTCTTATTATCTTACTGACATATTTATTGTTATTTATATTCCTTTTGCTATGGGTGTAACTAACTGATGCAATTATATGAAATTAAATCACTTGATTAACAACCTACGTTGTATACTAGTGATGTAAAGCGCGTCAATTACATTATGATACAACTAACCAAAGTGAATCACAAAAGTCGTCCATGTTTTTTAACCACTGTGTAACAATTACAAGTGATCCACAAGGTGGCAGTCACAGCTTACTTTTGAGATGAAATGCACAACGCAGTCTGGAGTATTACACCAAACAAGAGCGGTGATATCTGTATTTGGCTGCCGATGTTTCCACCTGCAATAAGTAGCAGACATTCATCACTGTAGGTGCATGTTAAATGTAATGGTGGCTGGTACTCTCCAAAGTGTTAACAATGAAGTATGCTCCCTGCCTGCTCGGTTTCAGTAGAACGTCTACGAGTTAGGATACTCCGCATTATCTGCGGGGCTGAACAAGGACTGCAGAGACATGCACTCAAAGAATGCATATTAAAAAGTAAATATAGATTGCCTGCACTGTAGGAACCTGCAGTGAAAGGACACTGTCCACCGCAGGCAGTACTTGGGCCATAGTCCCCTCATGGCAACAGGACCCCCCGCCCCACACATGGATACCCTACAAACATGAATAATACACAGGACACAGTGTTTGTTTGGAAAGAAAATGCTGCAGGATTTTATTACATACAACATATGTAATAGATGGGTTATCTTATGGGTAATCCAAGGGCAGGCCGCATTCTCGCCACCTGCCCGCCTGATGAGCCGGGCAGCACAGTGTGTGACCACCTGTGTGCTGCCCCATATTTTAATTAAGTAGACTCACGCCCCGAGGGGCGGAGCGCAACTAGGCAACCCCCGGTTGTACAGGCCCACAACCGCCCGAAGGACTACTGAGGTGCCGACACGTGTACCCGGACCTCCCATGAAGTCCAGGTGTTAGGCTCTGGCACCCCTATGTGCCTGCTGAGGTACACCGCTGAACCTCTCAGCTTCCGGATCACCCTGTAACTCCGCTGCAACGAAAAATGACAATATTATAAAGTTCACACCACCCCACCCACAGTTGGCGCACGGGTAAGAGGTAGGGAGGGGAAGTGCGTCCAAGTTGGATGCTGTACGTGGCGGCGAGGGGCGGCAAAGAGGCCTGAATCTGGCGAGGGGGACTTAAGTACCCCTCGCCCGGCCTGCCGCCCCCCGAAGCACGTCACTGGGCCCGCCCCGTTCCTTGCTGGACCCCTCCTGCCCGAGGGAGGAGGGAGAACCTGCATGCAAGGGGGCGGGGGGGGAGCCCCCCGGCGACTAAGGTGCCGCCCTCTTGATGGCCACCGGGTGGCCTCGGGCAGCTGCATAGTCCCCTCATGGCAACAGGACCCCCCGCCCCACACATGGATACCCTACAAACATGAATAATACACAGGACACAGTGTTTGTTTGGAAAGAAAATGCTGCAGGATTTTATTACATACAACATATGTAATAGATGGGTTATCTTATGGGTAATCCAAGGGCAGGCCGCATTCTCGCCACCTGCCCGCCTGATGAGCCGGGCAGCACAGTGTGTGACCACCTGTGTGCTGCCCCATATTTTAATTAAGTAGACTCACGCCCCGAGGGGCGGAGCGCAACTAGGCAACCCCCGGTTGTACAGGCCCACAACCGCCCGAAGGACTACTGAGGTGCCGACACGTGTACCCGGACCTCCCATGAAGTCCAGGTGTTAGGCTCTGGCACCCCTATGTGCCTGCTGAGGTACACCGCTGAACCTCTCAGCTTCCGGATCACCCTGTAACTCCGCCACAGCCCGACCGGTGGCTACCGCCGCCGCCCGGGCCCCCCATCCCCTATGCTCCTTCCTACCTGCAGCCTCTCTCCTGCAAAGCATCGTACCAATCTAGGAGAAAAAGGTCTAAGCCCACTATGTTGAGACCTTTCGGTGGCTTCGCATGACTTTGCGCCTCGCCCGACTCTGCGTGAGGAGCAATTCGGACCACCAGACCTCACAGCTCCCCACCATTCTGCAACCTCCACCAGGTCCGCCTTCATTTTATGCAGCAACGCGGACCTTCCCATGTTGGTGATATCGTTGCCCCCCAGGTGAATGACCAAGTGATGCGACGGAGCGCCCCCTGTCACCAGGGAGTGTCTGAGTCTGGACAAGAGGCCACTCCAGCGCATGCCCGGGAAACCTAACCATACACACTCCGTGCTGGAGAAACCCCGCATCCAGTTCCTGGTGGCTGCCCATCGACCTAACCTGGAGACTGTTGAATGGCCCAGAACCCAAAATCTCGAACCTGTCAACACAAAAGCTGCAATCCTTGCTCTGCAGAGCATCTAGTCAGTCAAACTGTACAAGACCAGGACAACGGCAGAGCGGTGGACCCTTACCACCTCGCAGATAACTGATGCTGGCATGAACCCTACATGCCTAACGAGACACCCAGGCCTCCTGCCCCTATCTGCGGATACCCCTAGGTCTTTTAGTCCTTACAACCATAGTGTAGCCATCCCCGGATCGGGAGGACATACTAACAGGAAATGACGAGAAGAGCGGGGGCCCCTGACTGCTGAAGGTGCTTCGTATCGCACCCTAGACGTAACAGCACATGCCCCGAACTCCAACGAACCCTTCACAACAAGCGCAGCAGGCAAACCCCGCTAGGTTACCACTACTGGTGAAATGCCATCCTCCTCCAAACATGGAGAAAGTGTGCTTACGATAAACGCCTGTGCTGCAATGCTCAAGAGCACCGGGACAATGAAGGGGTCAGTACCACGTATCCTATACAACTCGGGTGATGTCATACCTATGACAATACAGGATTGGCGTAACAGCTGGCAACACATGCCCACACGGGTTGTTGACAGAAGGCAACTTAGGCTATAGAACAATAGGCATTGCCGCCCATGCCCCGAAACTCAACCCCAACCGTGGGCTGTAGACTGAAGGCAACTTAAGCTACTGAACCATAGGCATTACAGCACATGCCCTGAAACTCAACCCCGTCCTTCACCACAGGCCCCCTCCGGTATACCCAGCTAAGTTGCCACTACTGGTGAAACGCCGTTCATCGCCCAACATGGCGAAAGTGCGCTCACGGCGAACGCTAGAGCTGCTAAACTTCGAGAAAGCGCAGGGACAAGGGGGACAATACACATTATACTACAGCTTGGGTGATACCTACATATGTCAATACAGGATTGACAGGACTTAAAGGCGTGCCACACCTGCCCTCTTGAGATGAGGACTGGAGGCAGCTCGGACATGCTACCTCCCAGATAGCTTGGTCAGAGAGGAAAACTTAGGACCACCAACAAGGGAATGCTGGGACTAAGACTAAGTGCACCCTTAAGATCCCGCCCTGCATCATGACGCTTGGCCATGCTACCTCTAAGATAGTTTATCTGTAGGCAGGCACGCCTGCCTAAACTAAAGCCCCTTAGCCACTAATCAGCATATACCCCCAGGACAAATCCCTCTACAGCAATAGTGCAGGCTCTACCAGGTACGCGGATCATACCCAGAGAAGAGGCCGTGGGATACAGCGACCTCCCCTGCTGCTAGCGCTCCTAACTATAGGAGGGGAGAACCAGCGCAGCCACTGAAATCAGCCACACACTTACACACAAAGCCTCAGCAGACTACACCCAGTCTAGTCAAACTCCTGCTGAAGCGCAGTTAACAACTATATATAATTAGTATCATTTGCCGGAGACATTCCGAGTTTCAAAGCAGCTGTACCTTCACTTCTGGAGCACTCTTTATTGAGAGTCTACTAGGGGCCCACGTCTATAGGTATTATTGGCAGTTCGGGCTCAGGCAGTGGATGCAAATATACTCCACTAAATGTGGAATGAGAAACGCTGCCGACTGCATACCGGACCTACTACTACTACTGCAGGGGCCAAGAAATGTTCCACACCGCCATATAGAGTCACAACGCGGCTCTGGGCCCCCCTAGCACACAAGGCCGAGACATTCTGTGGGGTGCCTGTTCTCACGTATTAGGACCGACCTCAAAGACGCCAAATGCGTAAAACGTGACTGAATATTAACACCTTTGGCACACTGATTGCACTGTTGTGTTCCATTTACCTCTGTTCAAACAGTCGAACTAACCTGTTTTTGGGAATGATACCAATATCCCATTGCTGCTTTACCACTCACTTACTATGAAATAGTGGTGTCAGTTCTGATAATAGTTCTACGCATGGCACTCAAATGGATGGTATATCTGCCCCTTGGTGATTTAGATGAAATTCACTCAACTTTGCTTCTGCATATTCCTATGATTTGTCATTTGAATATTCCTTCATACCTAAATTGACTCTTAGAACCCTATACAAGCGATCAACCGGAATGGCACCACATAAAACCTGGTAAACACATTCCATACAGAAATTGACTTAATCTCCATTGTAATTGCCAGGGCCAAAGGTCCCAGCGCTCTACTTGCATCCCACGGTTTTGCTGCTTTATTTACACTTATGTTGTCGGAGAACTTTAGTACTCAAGCTCAAAGCAAACTTTACAAGATGACAATCTGTAACCGTCGGTAATCCGTCAGCCAGCCGACTCTCAGGCTTACACATGAATGGGGTGGCAACAGCGGTCTAGACTACAAAGCTGGGCCGACCAACACTAGCTGCGGGGGGAGGGGGCTTTGACCTAACCACCAGACATAGCCTGAAATTACCTGGGCCCTGTCGAGGTCCCTATCGTGCGATTATGCTTAGGCCGCCTGCCTGCAGTACTTAGGCCGCTAAGCTTTCAAGCCCAACCTATGGAGCAGACGTAGTCTTTGATGACAGTGAATTCCCCCGACTAGCTTTTAATTGTATCTGTTGTACACCTGGCACTTTCCCAGCGGTCGTACAACTTCTCCGTGGCCGGTATTAATATAGTCCCGATCGCGACAATCACCGCGCAAGAATGGGGCCTGTGGCCACGGAGGCCGGTGAACGTTAGGACAAAAGCCAGAGTGAACGCTCATTCCCTGACAAGCAAGAAGCTTAAGATAAGCGCAAAATCTTACTTATGCTGGTACAAGAAGATTTGGTGCCTTCCCGCTTATACTTTCCGAAATATTATGATGCCATCGACAAACCTATATGTGGTACAAAATTGGAAGACTATTATCAATGGTATGCAAGTGAGCCATGCTAGTGCGCCCCTTAACTCGAGGGCTCGTGAATAAGAGGATCAAAGTAATGCTCTGTAAAACTGGAGGGTATACCAAATATTCATGGTACAGGATAGGTCATTGAGACTTAAAGTATTAGATTAGCCCAGAACTTCCTCCAATGCAATGTGACCAAAACCGAAGTCATGTTGTTTGGAGGGGCCACCCTGCTTTGGTCCCCCGACTGGTGGCCACTTGAGCTAGGACCTGTCCCCGTGCCAAAACAGACCATCAAAAATCTGGGAGTGCGCCTAGACCAAGCATTGATACTAAAAGATCATATCAATCAAGTTACAGGAACTTGCTTCCGAGTAATCGGACTTCTACGTCGCATCTTCCCCTTCCTGCCCGACATCCACAGGAAGACGTTGGTTCAAGCACTGGTCATAGGACGGATAGATTATTGTAATGGACTACTTATCTCTGCCAATCAAGAACAACTGTGCAGATTGCAGGTGGTGCAGAATACTGCAGCAAGACTCATCTTGAATGCCCTCCCCCGAACTCCCTCACGCCCACTCCTCTCTCATCTTCATTGGCTCCCGGTGAGACAACGAGTCAACTTCAAATTATGCTGTATAATGCATAAGTGTATTTATGGGTCTGGCCCCAAATACCTAAGAGACATATTTGTCCCTTCTCACCTAGACGCACCTTGCGTTCCAGCAACACCATGCTGATGCAGGTGCCCAGAGTGACGAGAGCAAGACAGGGAGGACGGGCCCTCTCCCTCAAAGGCCCCATGCTATGGAACTCTCTGCCTCCTCAGCTGAGACAAATCCCAAATCTTCTTTCCTTCAGAAAGAAATTAAAAACATATCTCTTCACCCAAGGCTAATTCCCTCCAGCTCTCCTACACTGTCACGCCCTAGCATGTTTCTTCTCCCTTACAGAAGCTACGCGCGGAGATACCCCTTCTGGGCTGATTCAGGCGCGATATAAGAATTTAAATAAATAAATAAATTAGAAATAAAAGCAGGGATCGAAGAAAGGATCGCTTTCAATATATATGTCTATAATGAACCACTCGCACCCTCCATCACAGACAGTGTAACTGTTCTGCTAAACCTCCTGATAATGCTGAAGGAAGTCAATATTTATCTTGGTTAGTTGATCGTGAGCATGTCATTTGCTACCTAAATGGCTGATCTTACCGTGTAATGGTTGGACAACTTATAGCACGATACCAGTGGGACAGGATGTTGCACATTAACGTCAAAATCCCACTATGCCGTGCTCCCAACACCGCAACAAATTGGCGTTCATGAAAGAATGAATTTCGATAACATTCATAACGACGCCTCCTACACAATGAACAATACTGGTAACCTTTTAAGGCTTGCGCACTCACACCTGTTGCTGGAGCCTTGAAAGGGAGGCACAACCGTATGGGGTGAGACTTTGAAGAAGTAACAGGTATAAAGATTAGCACCATCGCAGCGGACCCTCCCGATGAGATCAGTAGTGCTCTGTCATCCCTCATTCAAAATCTTATTGTGCCTTTCTTTAAACTTGCTTGTCATTTCCAAAACACAGGTCCATGGGAACAGTAACCAGGAAAAGTTATCTATAACTGCGGGCCGAGAGCGCGCGACCCGAGCGCCACCATAAAATAAATGAATAAATCCAAGTAAAGCAATCTGCCCGAGCGTAAAGAGCAATCTCCAAGGATGGTTGCTCCCCAGTGCTTCGCCCAAGCACTGTCCTCCCTGTCCCCCCCCGCCGGCGCATCGGCAGAAAGAGGCACCAGCGTGCATTGCCCTAGAACCAGAATTGCGGGCGGGGGCGGTCCCGAGCACTGTAAGCAGTTTACATGGCGCGAACTCGACCCGATTGGCTTGGGCGAAAACCGCAGCAAAAGAAAGGATACCTGCGTAAATCGGCAGGCGCGAGGATAAGGTGGGATCCTTACGGAAGGGCACGGCGATGCCAGGGCGGGAGTGGTCTGCACCCAAGCCGAGCAAAGCCCCTACTGATAAGACGCTCCGTGCATCGAGGAAATCGAGGAAATTAACGGTCTGCTGCTTCAATTCTTTGCCATGGCTGCCTCTCTCCAGGGGAGAGTGAGGGGCGCAGACACGCAGCATACCAGACCACATTCCACCCCTACTACCACTGATCCATGGATTATTTTTCAGATGCTCTTGTGTGTGCTCACGGCCCACCCGGGGATCGAACCCGGCTCGTCCGTGCACGTGGAAAGAGCATGCACGTACCACCCAAATCCTGCTCGACCGCAACTAGGCATTGATGGATGCTGGTGAATGGGATGACGCCTGGTCACCCTATCAGGGATGGATACACAAGTACAACGGCAAGGGGGGGGGGCCAAAACCGCACACTGCTCCTCAGACGTTTACTGCTCCTTATTAGGTTAATTTGCACCCGCAATGGCCTCAACGATGTTTTATATTTTCGTGACTTGTGCGTGGTAGCAGGGCATTCAATGCAGGCAGGGAACACCCACAAGCGATAATCATTGTTGGTCTGAAAGTGCAAGCGGCCTCCTATTGAGGTGAGGGGTGCTGCCCACGGGGAGAGACTGAATGTGTGAGCTAACGCCCAGCCCGTGTGCCTCTTTTCGGAATGCAGCAATGCACCTTTCTTACGCCGCGTTCCCGCCTCCCGTGTGTGGGTACCGCAATTTCCAATGTTGCCTTAAACTCCCATCAACAGTAGAGGTGCCCAACGCCTAACTGTGATAGGACATGCACATCTCCCTACCATTGTGAACCACATGTAACCCCATGAACTTGGTGCCAACGTTGTGAGGGAGGGAAGTTCCAAACCGCGAGGGAAGCAGTCACCTGACTTCCGGAGCAGTGCACATGCTAACCATGATGTTCGCGTGATGAGGCACCTCCTGTCCCCTCGGGCGTGTGTGGAAAACAACCTTGCCCCCACCGCTAGGACTTGGACTTTTGCCTCCGAGAGGAACGTGACCCCAGAGGCAGAAACACCGGCATATGAGCTACCGCACCGCGTAGCAGGGTGTTTAGGAGATTATGCGGTCCTAACGCCGCGGGAGGGGGCCGTTCAACGGAGAGTCTCCTTCCACCGCCCAGCAAGCGAGGCCTAGTCCCCCGGGGGAGGGGGAGGCCGCCGAATAGGTGCCTGGGGTGGGGTTGCGGTCGCACAGGGAACAGTAATGACCCGCACTACCCAAAGATTTAGCAAGCTACCCTTAAGGGCATCACCGTGTTCCCACGAGGGAAGGGAAGGTGGGGCACCATGTGAGGCAGTGCAGGGTCCCCAGGTAGCGCTGTGGTGGGAACATCAAAGTATTGAGAAACATGGTTGCGGGCCAGTTCAGTGCCCGACTTTGTAAAACCATTAGTTAACACACAGTTAGCTACCACCTTCTTGTTTTCACCAGACCCCTGCACAAGAGCCACCACTGCCCAAGCCACGTCCGCGCCCGTGCTCGAGTGTCTGCCGAGTATAGCAAAGTCTGCGCTTCAAAAATCAACCGAAAATGAGCCCTGCCTGCTGCCAGGAACGCCTCCATGCATCAGAGAAAGCCAGAGTGTATTGAGCAGCTCGCATGCTTTCCCATGAAGCATTGGTATGTAATGAAAGATTACAGCATCCAACGTAATCTTTTGTGAGGGGAAATGTGCACGCTTTGCCAGATGTGAATTAAATCCTAAACATGCCTGTGGCCATGTATACTGCCGTGCTCCGGGTTCAAGGCAGCTTCGATGCGCTGCGCTCAGCTCCAGGTCGGCTCACGGCGCTATGTAGAGTAGGACCCGAACAGGGATTCCCAACGTCATTACAGCTTCCCGCACACGAAAAAGGAATACATCTTTTCCTTTGATGTAGTACTAATCTATTCCTCCGTGCAGTGCCGCCCACCCTACCGCCTTTTATGGCTGGTCCGTGACCCAAGCCCCCCCTCACAGAGATGGCCGCCGCGCGTGTCCACTGCCCCATGCCCCACTAATGCGCCTGTGTCTTGCACGAGGCTGCACCAGGGCCCCTGGCTCGGCGACCCCCGACCAGAAGATGCAGCAAAGGGGCGCTGCTCCGGAGGCCCTGCTTATCTTTTTCGACCGGCACTAGAGGTGGGGGTGGGCGGGATCGGGGGGCCCAGACCCTCCCGTAGTCGCGCCCCCACTGCCCGTCTGACCGCACTTAGTGTCTGTGTGGCAGCCGAGGCATCCCGCGGCCGCCGCCCTCCCTGCCCGTTGCATACACCTAGCGTGCTCTGAGGTCAGCCGCCCGCATGGCCTGGGACTCGCCGGACACTGCGGCCTGTGGACCCCCTTCGGGACCAGTGATCCTGTGCAAAATCGACGGCGAGGGAGGCAGGGCAAAACGCCGGTCGCTCCCCCCGTGGAGGGAGGGGATATTGGGGTGGTGGTGGAGAGCCGGTGTGGAGGGCCACCGCCCTGCCCTCCGCGTGGTGGGGGCCTACCAGGATGCGCGGGCCAAGCCACGTGGGCGAGAGCTTGCGGGCGACCCACTGTCGGGCTTCCCCAGTCCCAAAGCCCAGTGTACAATTGGAATCAGCACATAGAGGGACCCCTTACGCCGGGACAGGTAACGAGGCCGCCCTTTTGTTACCCCAACCGGGACCCAACGGTCCGTTGAAACGGCGACCGATATGGGCCCGGGACACCGCGCCTGTTGCTCGCCCCCGTGAGTGGCCCGAGGAGGGAGGGAAAATGGGGTGGTGGAGGAGAGCGGGTGTGGCGCCCGCCACCCCGCCCCCCGCGTGGTGGGGGCTTACCTAGAAATGCGGGTCACGCCACGCGGCGCGAATTTGCGGGCAAGCCACTGCCGGTCCACCACATCGTGCCCGTGTCCGCCCAAGGAAGGCGTCGCCACGGGACCCACCATAACCCCCGACCACAACCCCCCATGCTAAACCCCCAGAGCTGTGCTCAGTAGGTGGCACCCCCCACTCCTCAGCAGCCCGCTTCCTAAGCAGGCCGCCTGACCCCGATCGACCTCCGCTAGGAGGGAGTGGGCGGAGGAGGGGTACCGGCCAGCTAGGCCTGACTCACCGTCACACACGACGGTCTTGGCTCGTGAAGTGCGTCCAAGTTGGATGCTGTACATGGCGGCGAGGGGCGGCAAAGAGGCCTGAATCTGGCGAGGGGGACTTAAGTACCCCTCGCCCGGCCTGCCGCCCCCCGAAGCACGTCACTGGGCCCGCCCCGTTCCTTGCTGGACCCCTCCTGCCCGAGGGAGGAGGGAGAACCTGCATGCAAGGGGGCGGGGGGGGAGCCCCCCGGCGACTAAGGTGCCGCCCTCTTGATGGCCACCGGGTGGCCTCGGGCAGCTGCAGGGACTGTGGTGTGCGAGGGCTGGGCCTCGCACGTGGTCACTGGAGACAATAATTTATGAAACGCAGGTATGCTTAGTTGTGGGTTGCCGGAAAGACCCCGAGTGGTCTTCCGACCTTTTATTATATACCCCGGAGGCGAGCACGCCCCGGGGGTGTGGGGATGCTTGAGGTGGTGGATACATTGTAGTGAGAGTCCCGGGTGGCTCTCTACAGGCTCCACGGCAGAGAAGACTCAACTTCAAGCTTAGGAGGAGACGGAGGCGAGGAGGAGGTGCTGACCAGTAAAACCAGAGCGATGTGGCAGCCACATGAGAGCCAGCCAATGGTAAGTAGTGCGACATGGGAGCCAGCGAATAGTAAGTAAAGGTAAATAATGGTTGGGCTCTAACCCCCTTTTAAGATTTTTGTTTTAAATTCAAGAGATTTTGCCACAACCACTATGTACTGCAGGCGAAACCTAAACATGTTAGGTGGGGCAAAGCCAATAGGTCTAATTTGCATTTTCAGTATAGTCCGCCCGCTTAGATTTGCCATTGACTGTTAAGTACATGCAGTCTTGGAGAGGGCAACACACCCGAAGGAAGCACAGAACTGTGAGTGGTGTCATCATGGCCAGGCTGACCCCTGCTGGGGCCAGAGCTGCAGTCGCACTGTCACTCTGTTAGGCTGGTTGTGCATGTTGCAACTCCAGCAGGCAGGCGGTAGTATGACAGTCTGTTAGAGTATGCTGTAGTGCTGGAGCGTACACACACTGAAAAGCAATACACGATGGACCTCAGGGGGCAGTCCCTGACCAGAATAGCTGCCTATTGGTAATTAATAGCAGTGGGCCTGTAGTGATACAGGTTCAACAACCTCCTGTATCAGATGTTGTTAAAATGCATGCTTGAGTGAAAACAGCCACCCAGCGTCAAATACTGAGAGACACAGGTAGCAGTTGGGGTAAATAAAGTCACAAAAGTCCCCTGTTCCCCTAACTTCCGTGCCAAGTAGCCCAGCATCCGAACACCACCCTGGCAGAAACTCGAGATGCTGCCATCTCTGAGCCGTCTATCATAGCTGGAGAACCCTCTGCTGCCAGCAAGCTAGGTATTTATGCAGGAGGTTGAACCCTTTTAAAGTGAAAAGGCACCCCGCACACAGCCTCTAGAAGCCTGTCGTGATGGCACCCCGCACACAGCCTCTAGAAGCCTGTCGTGATGCTGCACTGAATTGTTGATTGCTGCTTGGAAGGGAGAGGATCCTTGTCCACTAATCAACGGACTTATTCAGCCTCCAAAAATAAGTCCTGCTGGCCACCACCTACAGAATTGAAACACCAGCAGTGTGGAAAGAGTAAGTTGGGGTCAGAGAATACCATAGCGGTGAGCAGAAGGTTGTCATACATTCTAACAGACAGAACCAGATACATTTTTTGGAAATGTTGCTCTCCAGCCCTCCAATTCTCCTACAAAAAACAAGTGGACATTTTCCAATTATTGTGGACAATTATTCATATAACCAACAGAGCTGCAGCGCAGATCACAAAAACGTCTTCAACGTGACAGTGACCTGACAGCCACAATACTGCAGTGGGATTTCAACTCTTTTTTAACACCAACCACAACAGGAGAGGTGGTGCAGAGCTCAGAATGTTCTTCTAGTATTTAACTGATAGGATTAAAGCCACCAGGCCACCGAAGACTACAACATTCACTGCAAAGACTCACTAGCAGTCAACAGTGCGTAGACAACTGTTTTATTTGTGTGTGTAATCAACTGTGTTTATTCCCTATGTTTCCCAGCCAAGATTTCCCCACTGAAACTGTAGTGCTTTTATATTTCACTTTTGTAATGTTATGAATTGGGTTTTATTCCATACTTTATACTTTATATGTTTTTATGTGTTCTTAATGTAGGTTTTCTTTTATGGATATTTGATTATCCAAATAAAGATGTTTATGACTGACTAACTGACTGACAGTTTAGCACACAATAAGGTGACACATACAGGTGTTCAGAAATGTATTTTTATTGTTACTAGAAAGAGTCACACTCTCTATTTAACTCACCCATGCTGTGGGGTGAGCTCAGTACATCTAGGGAGTGCATCCCCCATCACAGGCACCCTTGGACAGACACAGGTGTATGCTGCTGACTCTGTGGAAGTTGCCCCTAAATACACAGGGTCAATGAAACTGCCAGGTCACAAATACACTCACAGCTCTAGCTTAGGGCAAATGGCACTGATATCATATGACACATACACACCCACAAACAAATGTGCTCGGTGGCACTGTCAAATAATCTCATAGACTGTAATCTCATAGACTGTAATAGACTCTTAGACCTCCCTACTTGCATAGTGTGAATCTGAGAACATTCCGGAGGCATAACTGCATATATGGAAGGATGATGGGGGGATGGATGCACGTGCAGATGCAGATAGGTGTACACGTTATAAATCTCATCAACAGGCGACCAGAGTCTTCCAAAGGACACAATAGAAGGTCTTA
Source organism: Lissotriton vulgaris (assembly GCF_964263255.1). Taxonomy (NCBI): domain Eukaryota; kingdom Metazoa; phylum Chordata; class Amphibia; order Caudata; family Salamandridae; genus Lissotriton; species Lissotriton vulgaris. The sequence goes on along the minus strand of NC_141685.1, from coordinate 1,765,310,574 downwards.
TGTGGAACCGTCTGGCGGTAAGCACAACAGAGCATCAAAGAATAAGAAAGATGTACCTTTTTTTCAGTGGTACCTGTGCAGTGAGATGGCAGTGCACTGGGACTTCGCTTTCAGTTTTTTTCCCAGAACCCTGTGCGAGCTCTAACCGTTCATTAGCACCTGCTCCAATAGGATAGAAAACTCAATTTTGGACTCATGCAAATAGACCTCATTAGTACTAATATTAACCCAGAGTGTCAAAAATGGTCAATGGACAAAAAACGACAGTCAGTGAGAGATGCACTCTCGGCTATGTGTATGAAATAATACTTTGTAAAAAAACACTGATTCAAAATCATTATTCTCGCACCCTGCTCACCTCCATTAAACCACAGAGATAAGGTCCTGGGTGTCTGCTGTTGAAATAACAACTGATGAATTCAGTGTTAAGTAGCAGGATAACACCACAACTGTTTCACAAGCCTGGAAGCTACTTCAAAGTCTCCATTGTCGTGTTTGCCCAGTCAGTTTTCAAGCCTCTCTTCAGATCTGACCTAATCCTGCAGCAAACCAAACTTGGCTCTTGAAAATAGGTTTGTTGTGTATCCCCTGTTACCAATGCCCAAAGGGTGTTATGTAACACTCTACACAACCACATTATAATTATTGTTAGTAACTACAACAGTCAAATCAAAATGCCCCTTATGGAACAGGTCTGGATTTAATATATCCAATGTTCTCATTTACCACTTTTACTACTAAGAATAAGTAATGTTCTCTGTAGGTGAAAGGGAGCATTATTACATTAATGGCATTGCATTCCTCATCATCATCTGTAGAGCGCATGGTTACACCAAACAGTGTGTTCCTGCGCTGAAACAAGACAAACGGGAGGCGAATGGAACTTGGCAAGAGTGGATGGATTACGAGAGGGACCTGAAAAGCCATCTTTCCGGAAGGCTCGTTCAGTAGGGCTAGCCTTCAAGGAGAGCAGAAGAGAATTTCATGTTTTTGCAGCTAGGTAGTTGAATGAGCGAGCACCCAATTCTAGCCTTGCAGACTCTGTGGACTTTTGCCTACAGGGTTCCACATGATCGCAGAGTATGAGCAGGGCAGTGAGGTGTAATGAGAGCTCTCAGGTAGCTGGGTCCCTTACTCCACCAAATTTTGTGGCAGTAACACATTAGCTTAAAAATAACTCTCTTTTATACTGGAAGCCAATGTGAAATGGCCAGAGCTTTTGAGGCAGACGATCTCTTGAGAGGCTCTAAAACCATACAAGCGGCAGCGTTCTCGTCAGGCTTCCTTTGCTGGCGCCTAGAGAAAGGACATTCCCGTAGTCCAAATGTGCTGTTACCAAAGCGTACACAATGGTCTTTCTGGCAGGTATCATCAGGAGATCAATCAATTTCCTTAGCATTTTAAGAATGCAGAAGCACTTTCTAGCAACTACTCTGATCTGATGATCGAAGGAGAGATTTGAATCAAACCAGATCCCACGATTTTTGGGAGTGGGGACCTGACCTAATGCAATGGGCCACACTGCTGATGACCATACGGATGGGGCCTTTCCTAGAACCAGTACCTCGGTCCTATTGCCATTTAGCTTGAGGCACTGATTGGCCATCCATGTTGCTAGCTCTTCCAAGCGGACAGAGTAGCGGGCAGCCGTGGCTACCGAATCTTGAGAGAGTGTGACTATAAATTGCATGCCACCCACATATGACACTATAATCACCTTGTGACATTCCACGAACTCTGCCACTGGGCCCATGTAGAGATTGAATAAGGTTGGGGTTATATGATAATGGAGCCCTGAGGTACGCCTAGTGGTAGAGGCATGCTTTCCGAAAGGATAGGTTTTTGGGAAACCTGGAAACTCTGTTTGTGTAGGTATGAGCATATCCAGCCAAGTGCTGGGCCTATAATCGCGCAGCTGCTGAGTCTTTGAGCAAGGAGATAGTAAGAGACTCTGTCAAAGGCTGCACTTAAATCCAGATGGACTAGTGCTGCCATCGGACCTGCTTCGGCGCATTTCCTTAGGGTTCAGTGGCTAACAAGAGAGCCAATTCTGTCGAGTAGGATGATCTGAAACCCGATTGGGTTTAATGCTAAAAATCATTCACAATGATGAAGTCAGTAAGTTGATTGTTAAACATCGTCTCCGCTAGTTTGCCAATTTTCGAGAGTAATGAGATCAGACATAAATTATCAAGAGCCATAGGATCACTAGAAGGCTTTTTTTGTAAGGCTATGACAGTGGCTTGTTTCCATTTTAATGGACCCTCACCAAAAAATAAAATAGAGGACAACTAGTTGTTGTAAAGATGGAATAATCACGTTAAATCCTTGTATGAAGGCTTTGGGTGGGGCTGGATCAAAGGGTGAACCTGATTTAATACTGTAAGCAATTTTTCAAAGCTGGCGGTGTCTGAGACTGTAAATTCTTTAGGGCTGCAGATGTTGTCAGAGTCCTTTGGTAAAGCCTCAAGACTCAAATGGATTCAAGCCTCCGAGGGAAATGATTAATAGATTGTGGCCACTTTTGATGTGAAAAAGTTCACAATCAAGTTGCAGTTTTCTGCAGAACCGGGAGGTGAGGGGGAGGCGAGGTTCTCTGGTGTGATCTAAGGATGACAGTGATTTCAAAATAGTAGAGTTCCTTCGAGAAATTGTTGGCCCTTACTATTTTGCTCGTGTAGAAATCACACCTGGTGTTTCTAATTAGAGCATGATATTTTTTGAGTTCTTCTTTGTAGATGTTTCTACTGACCGGATTGTAGTCTCTTCTCCATATCTGCTCCAGGCATTTACATTCCTTTTTAGGTCTTGCGTCTAGCGTTGCAGTGCGCAGCATTGCTTGCGCAGCATTAGTCATTTAGGAGGTGAAAAATGGGGTTTCAGCACTGACCTAGTAATGGCACACGCTTGTGCGTGTGCTTTTTCTTTTCTGCCACGTGATTGGCCTTTGCGTGTGTGTTTTCCACAAAGACGGCACTCAATAGGCCAAAGGCGGTCGTGTTGCTCCGCCCATGGCCGATTGGTGTCTATTACGCGCACCAAAGGCCATGTGGTATCAATTATCGTGCCCAGACATGGGCGCGATAATTGAAACCACGCTGTGGTGTGCGAGAGCGCGCCACTCGCGGGCGTGTTTGTTTTTCACTGCGCAGCTGTCTAGGGCTTTCCGTCAGGCGCGAGGCTGGAGGAAGTGTTGAAACGTGGCTGCGGTCGCACGCTGGTTTTGCAGTTCTGCACGGAGCTGGTGAAACAGACACGTCTCGGGTGAACTATGCTGCAGGGTGAAATTGGGGCCGTGCTCCCTCTTAAAGGGTCAGTTGATTCGGAGCAAGGTGAGTGACGGGTGTACCTCAAGTTATATAAATCCCGGCATAAGTACAGTCCCCCTTCCATGGGACTGCGGTTAGTAGTTCAGGAGGAAGGAATGACTGCAGTTACGGTTGGGTGGGAACTCGTTTCAAAGCTCAATGGACGTTATCACATGCCACTTGTTAAACGAGCTATAGGGCAGGCTGGCTAGTTTGAGGCAGTGCTGCAACAAAGTGCTGCAAACAATTATCATGGCGCCGGCCGCAGCGCTCTGAGTGCTGCCTGCTGCAGCTTGCACTGGCCCGGGCCACTGCCTGCTATTAGCTGTGATTACCATGGCGCCGGCTGCAGCACTCTCAGCACTGTCTGCTGCTGCTGCACGCACTGACCCGAGCCACTGCCTGCTTTCTGTCTCTGCTGCTATAGAGCTCTCGCCTCCGTGATTGCCCCGGGCCTGGCTGTCAGCCCACGCTGCATTCACTAGTATTGTTATGCAGCATAGGCAGCGTTGCAGATCTCCCTCCGGGCACCCGGCAGCTCACTGCGGCAAGCTAATCTCAGTGTATGCCTTCGATGGGCTTGCTTCCCCCCTTGTGGCTTCAGCGTGGGCTTCGGTGGCAGACTGGCACCTCACTGCAGATGCAGGTAGGAAAGCGCCGCCGGGTCTCCAATGTGGTACGTCCTCTTTCACAGCCGCCCGTGCAGTCCTTAGAGTTATGGCCGCTCTGGGCACTGATCGCAGCAGGTCAGCAGGATACATGGGGTGACGAAGCAGACTACACCCCAGGCAATCGCTCTGGGCAAATGATGATTACTGGACAGCGGCTGTGCAACTCTTGGCAGTTAGGCTCCCAGCACCGTAAATCCCAGGCACAAGCACAGTGCAAGTTCGGGCTAGGCCTCTAAGCCAGACTCACCACATTGGCAAGGGCCTCGCCAGCTCCTTCAGGGGATGAGTTCAAAACTTCCTGCCACTAACAGCCATAGGGAAGGGTCTCGCTGCTGTTTGCAGGACTCGTGGGGTTGCTATCAGCTGTGAATACCTGCTCTCCCCTGTTTTATTCTCTATATTACCGCAATTGGAAGCTAAGAGAAGGCAGTTTGTCACAGGACGGCCCTGCAGGAGTCAGGACTGCCTGAGCGGCCTGGAGGACTATCACTGGAGGCAGGCTGGGGCCGGGCAGCAAACTTGAATTGCTATGGCCTGCGGTGACTCAACAAGGCCTGAGCTCGTCTACAATCAGCTATGCAGGCCATGGTTGCGGCCTTGCGTTATGGAGTGCGAAAAGCGGAAGGCCAGAATTGGTCAAGAGAGTTCAAAACAGATATGGGAGACCGGCAACCAACCTGTTGCCTAAAGCTGCCCAGAGTGTCATCAACAAGCATTTGACCCATAATGGTAAGATAACTTTTTCATTGATATTGTGACGTACATACTGTGATGTGCTAACTTTGAGCTTTGTGAGGGAAAGGTTTGTGTCTTTTTCCGAGTAGAGGTCCTGTAGAGTGACTGTTTCCTAAATTAATTTAAAGCAAGATCTGTATTATATTTAATTCGCTTTTACATTCCCAATCCTGAGGCACTGTAGCACTAAAAATAATAACATGCGTTAGCATCCTTGAGCAACATAGTTTGAAAAGGAATTCAGGTTGAATATATGTGCAAGAAACTATTTAAAATAGTGCACACTATATTTTATTGCCTGGGCAACAGCAGTAGCCCAGTATTAGACTACAGCCCTTCAGGTACCCGAACTCACTGTCTCTTGAATGCAGCTCTCTACTATTCTCTCTCTGTGATTGACGGTCTGGCTGACGACTCTTACCTATTTATGTGCTACAGTACATATATAAATATATATACATACATATAGGTTTTTGTGCTTATGACTTCTCTTTAATGTTACAAATGGTGAATTTCATTTCTGAATGGCCACTGTCTAGACACTTTCCACATTAACAACATTACTTTTTCTGACTTTAATATTCCAGGCTTTTGTGTTTAGGATAAATGGGACATTCGTCCTCATCTGGAAAACTGATAAAGAAGTGCTCCTTCTCCTGAAATGTATGGTGGATGAATAAAAAAAAAATGAAACTGCACACCCCTTTTGTTGCCCGTGTCAAACGTTAAACATGTATCTTTTGGTCCGTCAACGTCTGCCATATGTTTGGATTTCATTACAAGACCGGAGGTTACCATTATGCATACAACTTTTAATGCAGTCCAAGCAATAGTTCCAAGATAGAACGTAGTAAACTAAACAAAAGGCATGAACACTAGGCAACCAGCCTCTTTTAAATGCGGCTCCAAGCAGATAAGTTCATTGCCTTTCACTCCTTATTTGACCGTTTAATATATTCATTTTCTCCCTATTTGATTGTTAAATATATTCTTTTCTCTTTATTACCCTTATCTTGTGATATCAATAGTGTACTATTATCGTATTTATCATTTATATTGGTCTATTTTACCTCTGTTTTAGCCTAGTTTAACATGTGCTTGCCTATATTAGCCTATGTTTGCCTATTATGCGTTTTAGCATCTATTTATTGAGGTTGTATAGCATGTAGGATTTGTTCTGCCCTTTCCAGGTCCTACTCCCGGTCTCCAATGTACGGAGACCGGCGCAGCTCTTAAACCCGGTATCCCGTTTTGTTTTATTTTATTATTTTATACTCGGGGGAGAGGTTCGCCGCTTTAGACACCCCTCCCCTGTGCGCTCTTCAACATTATTGCCCTTAATGCCTTTGAAAAATGCCTGGCTTACCGCTTGACGCTCCTCCGGTTCGGAGCCTCTCGAGCAAGTCGGATTAGATAAAGCACCTTGGCAGTAGCCGCGTCGTGTACACATGCTGCCAAGGGGCTTTCCTCTTCGTGTTATTGAGGAAACAAACTGATCCGACGCTCGAGCAGGATTTTACTAGGTTACTTGCGTCGTGAATTAGCTGGACATTACTGCGCTTCGTTTTTGGGTCGCTTTTTCCCTAAAATCACTATTATTACTCCAATCATTGATCTACTTAATACTCACCTCATTAATTTGCCTTTGAGTCTCTTTTTGTCCTCTCCACCCCCCCACTCTTATTTAATATACATAAAACAAAAAATATATATGTTTATGTTTATGTTTACAGATTTGTAAAGCGCATGGATGCCCATGAGCGTCCCAGCGCTAGTGATAGAGCAGAAGAGGTTGAAAGGGGGAAGATTAAGGGAACAGCCATGTCTTAAGAAGTTTGCGAAATGAGAGCAGATTGGACTGGGTCCGGATGTGTAATGGCAGTGCGTTCCACAGTTTGGAGGCATTATATGAAATATATATATATATATATATATATATATATATATATATATATATATATATATATATATATATATATAAAAAGGGATAGAAGGGACTTTTACTTACCTGCATTGAAAAATACATTTGACTATTTATTATCAAAAGGATCAGACTTTTTCATGTATTTTACTCAATGTCTGACTCGGATTCAGATCAGGCTAATGCAGGTGAATCTGACTTCCCTAATGAGGCCATTAAAAACCTTATTCATAAAGAAATGAGATCATGCATGTTCTCTACGCTCTCCCAGGTTATGTATTCTAAAAGATCTTTCCTTCATGAAGAGTATGACCTTTCAGAACTAGACATAACGGAGGAGAATGACCGAACTGAAACAAGGGGTAAGAGGCATAAAAAAACAAGAAATACTGATTTTACCCCAGAGAGCACGGGAGGTCCTAGCACCTCGAGATTTACAGGAGGTCCTCGTATCTCATTTGCCTCAGGTGTTCCTTGCGGCACAAACTCGAAAGGTGTCCTTAGCGGCACAAAATTAATGGGTGTCCCTCGCGGCACAATTCACCAGAGTGCTCAAGATGATACAGATGATCTCAATTTTAATTCAAATAATAATGATGATGGCTCAGAATTTCCGGATGAATACATCCTTGATCTCGATGAGGACGATCAGGATATTGATTCCCTTCTCCTCTTTGGAGAGGGAGACTCGCAGCCTCTTAAGAGCCGAGTGCTCGAGGCCTTCGATCGACGGTAGAGTTTGCCAGACCCCAAATCTCGACCCTGAGCTAATTACTTACCTTTTTAAACTTGGCAGAGACCCTCGTAAAGGGTTGGAAAGATCTCTTAAGATCTGTTAAGATAAAGTTCTTGACATTCTGGGTCCCCTGACCAAGATTATCGACGCAGCTGAGGAGAATTACCCTAATGATTGCCCTCTCGAAACCCACTCTATCCGAGGCTGGAGCCAAAGGGCCCTTGTGCTATTAGGCAATGCTAATGCAGGCCTTAATTCTGAAAGAAGAAGAGTGGTTTTGACGAAAATTAGCCCCAAACTAAGCGACCTTGCTGACAAAGAAACCTCCATTAACCCTAAAGGCTTACTTTTTGGAGAGGATCTAATTAGGAGCCTGGGCAAATATGTCTCTACATTTATCGCTCTAGATAAAGCTCATCAGAACATGAGAAAGATGTTCCATTCCAACAACCTTTTTGGAAGGGCCGTAAGAAGGGGCCAATGTTCCGTCCGGTTCAGCCGACGGCCCTTTTCCAGGTCTAGAGGTTATGGTGGTAGAGGATACCAGCCACCCAACCAATCTCAATTCTACCCATCGAGAGGAAGAGGTTTCCGCTCGAGAGGATTCAGAACGAGAGGAGCTTCCTCCGACACCACCCCTCAAAGTGAGTACTCCCCCCTCCCCTTTCTTTGAATCCAAAAGTGGGAGGGAAGCTGAAGTTCTTTTACCACAATTGGAAAACTATCACTCAAGACCCCTGGGTTCTGAATACCGTGGTCGGTTTTTCTATAGATTTCATCCAGACTCCAGTTCAGAAGTCACTTCCCAGGGTGATTCCCTTTACCTTAGATCAAGAAAAAATAATAGAAGAGGAAATTTCCTCAATGCTCAAGAAGGGTGCAATATTAGAGGTTCCTATGGAATTTCTGAGATTTATAAGCACTCTCTTCCTTGTAGAAAAGAAGGACAAAGGTTGGAGACCCGTCATTAATCTGAGGTAACTCAATAAATACCTTGTATACAGACATTTCAAGATGGAGGGCATCCATCTTCTCAGAGACCCCTTATTGGAAGGAGACTGGTTAGTCAAATTGGATCTGAAAGATGCCTACTTTACCATTCCTATGGCAAAGGATCATCAACCCTTTCTTCAGTTCGTTTGGAAAAACCATCTTTTTCAATTTCAAGCCCTCCCCTTCGGCCTCTCCTCTGCCCCCTGGCGTTTCACCAAGGTGATGAGAGCAGTCGCCTCATCTCTAAGAGAAAAAGTTATTTGTCTCATCATTTATTTGGACGACATCCTTATCCTGTCTCAAGATTATGCGCAAATCATCCAAGATCTCAAAACTGTTATAGACTTCTTAGAGAGCCTGGGTTTTATCATAAACAGGGAAAAATCAATTCTAATCCCCTTAAAGACTATGGAATTCCTGGGTTTTACCATAGACACCACAAACTGCCTTCTCCTTCTTTCGCCCAAGAAAATTTCCAAAATCAGGAAAGAGATAAGACATGTCCTGAAACAGCAAAATCTCTCCCCAAGAGAACTAGCCAGACTCTTGGGCCTTCTCTCTTCTTCCATTCAGGCTATTTTTCCGGGCCTTTTGAATTATCGAGCCCTTCAAAGATTAATAGCAAGGGCTCTCAGATCAGGTCTCTGGTACGGAGATCGCATTTCCTTAAACCCAGAAGCAATCTCTGAACTGACCTGGTGGTTAGACAATCTAGATGCATGGAATGGAAGAGCGATCTTTGGTTCAGCACCAGACTTTATTTTGGAATCGGATGCCAGCCTTCATGGCTGGGGTGCTTGTCTCCAGAATCAGAATACTGGAGGAGTTTGGTCTCAGGAGGAGTCTCTGCACCACATCAATTTCCTGGAGTTAACTGCAGGCCTTTATGCTCTGATGAGCTTCAAACACTTTCTTCAAGGCAGATCAGTTGTATAGAAAATGGACAACATGTCTGCTGTGGCTTACATAAACCATTTAGGTGGAACCAAGTCAGAAGACCTCTCCAACCTAGCAAAAAAGCTTTGGATTTTCTGCCTGGAACACAAGATCTCCCTCAGAGCAGAATATCTCCCCGGGAAATCCAACCTTTGCGCAGATTGGAACTCGAGGTTCCTCTTGGACTACAGCGACTGGAAACTCAACACCTCTGTTTTCAGCTCCCTCAACCATTTCTGGGGGCCTTTTCCAAATAGACCTTTTTTGCGAGCAGACTGACCTTCCAATTGGAGTCTTATTTCAACTGGATGCCCGATCCAGGTGCTCTAGCAGTAAATGCCTTTCTCCAATCATGGGAAGGGATCAACGCTTATGCCTTCCCTCCATTTGCAATGATCCAGAGGGTCCTTCAGAAAGTGAGACACCAACGCACTTCAATTGTCCTGTTAACCCCTTTTTGGCCATCCCAAGCGTGGTTCCCTACTGCTCTCGAACTAACCTAAGATCTTCCCTTTCTAATTCCGTCTCTGACAGACCTTCTTACAGACGTAGACGGTCTAATTCACCCTCTTGTTCAAACAGGGAATTTGAACCTTCTTGCTTGGAGGGTGTCAGGAGATCCAACGATCTCGCAAGACTTTCGTCGACAGCTTCAACTCTCCTTGGAGAGTCCTGGGCCCCTGGCACACATTATCGGTACAACAACATTTGGAAAGTCTGGTTTCGTTGGTGCTTGCAAAGGGATCTGGATCCCGTGGAGGCACTTATCGTTGATGTAGTTAATTTTCTTGGGGAACAATTCAATAGAGGTCTAAGTTACAGGTCTCTCAATTGTTATAGATCTGCGATTTCCGCTGGTCATTCACTAATTAATGGTAAAACGGTAGGTAAAAATCCTAATATTTGTAGAATACTTAAAAGTATCAGACTTAGAAGACCTACTAGACCTAGGTATCAATCTCTATGGGATGTTAATTTAATTCTCGCCCTTTTCTGTAGTTGGCCAGTTAACTCACTTCTGAGCAGGAAGAATCTTTCTATCAAACTAGCTACCCTTCTTTGCTTGATTTCCTGCCATAGTGTCTCTGATGTTAAAGCTCTAGATATTTCTTATAGATCTTATGATATGTTTGGAGTTAATTTTGAACTGCATAAAAGAACCAAAACTATGTCTGATTCTATTTTTTACCCTCGCTTTGACTCTTGCACTAAACTGTGTGTTGTTCAATGTATGAAGGAGTACGATCTGAGAATGAACTCTCGTCGTCCTTTTGGTGTGACTCAATTACTTATCTCATTTGTTAAACCCCACAAAGGTATTTCTTCTACTTCTATTGCAAGATGGGTTAAAACTGTGATGAACCCAGCTGGAATCGATCTGAGTCTATTTAAACCGCATTCCATCAGAGGCGCAATGGCCAGTAAGTCATTCTGGTCAGGTGGTAAGTTGGATGATATTCTCAAGGCTGCTGATTGGTCCTAACTCTAGGACCTTTGCTCATCATTATTGCAAACCTGTGTCGCATATGTCTGATGCTGTTTTACATGGCTGCCAACATGCATAATGGTAGCCTCCGGTCTTGTAATGAAATTGCGATTCTCCTATTAACATGACCAGAGAATCTGGATTTCATTAAAGACACGGAGGCTATCATTATCCCTCCCACCCTTTCCCTGGGTGGTTGATTTTACTTATGATGTTTGTTTATTCCTCAATATGTTTATCTGAATATTTAACATATATATTTTATTCCTTTCAGGATTTTATTCCTTTCAGAATTGTTTATTATTGGTTTTATTTTGGAATTATTAACACCCTTTTTTCCTTTTCAGATAATCTCTCTTGATTTCGACATGTTGCAATGGTCCTGGAAGGTTTATTCTTCTCCATCCCTCTTCAAGTTTGATGCCTCATGGATGTTTTAAAGTTTATTAGATTTTCCTTTGGAGCTTATTGACTTTACTTCTCTTCCTATCACCACATTTAAAAAAGGCTGGTTGCCTAGTGTTCATGCCTTTTGTTTAGTTTAATACGTTCTATCTTGGAACTATTGCTTGGACTGCTCACTCTCTCTGAGCCTTGCCTGATGCAGAGTTCTGTGGCCACTGTCCGATCACATTAAAAGGGCACTAGGCTAGTTCCCTTCCATTTCTGGTGCTTTGCAGCTGTTTTAGGATAGCCTAAAAGTTTTACGTTCCTCGAATGGGTGTAAATTCTGATATATATACACATACATGCCAACATTTTAGGACAGGGACGTGGGAGATTTAAAATAAAAAATCGGAGAATGAAAATTCCTCATTGACTTCTATTGTAAAAAATGCAATTTCAGGCGGGAGACCGCTAGAATAAAACCATTTTTGGCTTGAAAAATCGGTAGTATCCCGCCGGAATCTGGTCTATTGGCATGTATGTATACATTTTCCTCATCTTCAGTCGTTGATTTTGCTCTATAGAAAGTGTCACTCATAGTCCTTGAAATGTCACTCATAATTTCACTGAGATTATGAAAATGTCACAAATAGCAATCTGAAACCGTGGCAGCTATGCAAAAGTAACGCTCTGTGTGTGAGGAAAATGAAACAGGTGTATGCCAGGGTAAGAAATAGAGGAAGGCAGAGACGTTTTAATGGGAAACAACACTTACAACGCAACTTTTACAACGCCCTACCTTTACAACAAAACTTTTACAACGCAACATCCATTACAACGCATGCCATTACAACGCAACCATTACAACGAATGTCACTACAACGCATACCACTACAACGCATGTCAATACAATGCAGTCATTACAACGCATACCTTTACAACGCATACCTACACTATCCAACACTTACCCTACTGTTGCACCCCCTGGAGTTAGAATAGTCATTTTTACCCCTACACTATCCAATACTTACCCTACTGTTGCACCCCCTGGAGTTAGAATAGTAATTTTTACCACTACACTATCCAACACTTATCCTACTGTTGCAACCCCTGGAGTTAGAATAGTAATTGTTACCCCTACACTATCCAATACTTACCATACATGCAATGTAATGGTATGCGTTGTAATGGTATGCATTGTAAATGTAGTATGCGTTGTAGTGGAATGCGTTGTAAATGTAGTTTCAAAGAATTCGTTGTAATGGCATCCGTTGTAATGGAATGCGTTGTAATGGATGTTGCGGTGTAAAAAATGCGTTGTAAAGGTATGCGTTGTAAAAGTATGCGTTGTAACGACATACATCCCGTTTTAATGCATGGGCAAAGTGGACTCTGGCCCAGGGCCCCAGCCTTGCAGGGGGCCCCCTGACAGAGTCAGCCCCGTTCTCCAGAGTTTTGCCCTAATGACCTTGAATATTTCTTAAACAGATTGTTTTAAATACTGTCTTCCTTTAATTTATTTTTTATGTACCTGATGTGTGAGAGTCTAGTACAGCCATTTTGCAGAGAAATGTTGTTTGTTTCATGCAATATACATAAAAAAGTTTCTTCTAGATCAAAACAAGGCCTAACATATAAGAAATGGGAGGACGTCACAGGAATTATTTGCAGTAATATTGGTGAGCTGCTGCTGTGTTTCAATATTGAAAACACACATAACTATCCCTGAAAATTAGATGTGAAAACAGGGATGCGTCACTTCTTAGTGTACCCTCCTTGCGACATGACGCATCATGTCATAAGGAGTTACAGACACATCAGTTTTTCTGAAGTATCTGTAGGCGCAAAAGTGATGCATTGCTGGGGTGTGTCTGAAAATAGTCGCAACTCCAGCAGTGTGTCCTTTCACATAGGGCAAGCGCCATGTGAAAGAGCCTGCATAATTCTTACACCTGCTGAGTGGCAGGTGTAAGATATTGACGCAATAGTGTCCTAGAAGTGGCGCACTGAGTTCTCATAGATTTCAATGCGCCTCTTCTACACAGCTTTTTGGGGAGGACCACCCACCCGGCATACAATATACCTGGTTTACAAAGTAACGCATTTGCCTAGATGCGTCGCTTTGTAAATAGGGCGCAACTTGGCAAAAACGTTTACACTGCCGGTGTGTCACAAAAAGTGATGCACCGGTGGCATAAAAGTGAAGCAAGGCCTCATAAATAAGGCCCTTAGAATTTGGACAAGTATTCCTTTGCATTGTCAGAGACCTAACGAAATTAATAGTGTATTTAATAAAGCGCGCAGCTACTCAGACTTGAGTGTCCTGGCACGTGACAGTGAGAGGAAAACGTGCGTAAAAGAACCATCAGTTATTAAAAAGCGAGTTTTTTAAGATCTTCCTGAAAGAGAGTAGGCCTGTGATTAGTTTCAGTGACTCAGGGAGTCTATTCCACAATTTTGCGCCTAGAAAGCCGAGGGATCTGCCTCTAGTGCGGCCACAGCATATTTTAGGCACAATCTTAGGGGTCTAGATGTTGTGCAGCAATTAACGCGTTTATTTATGTAGCCGGCTCCTAAGCAGTGGAAAGCTTTAAAGAAGATGGTCATCGCTTTGAAGTCGATCCGTTCTTTTATGCGGAGCCAATGTAGGGACTTAAGAATAGGGGTCATACTAGATCTGGGTTTAGGTCTAAAGATGGATCTGGCCACCGCATTTTATACCACTTGTAGGCTCTGGATAAGGGATTTGGTAAGAGCCGAGGTACAAGCTGTTGACATAGTCAAGCGTTGATGTCACCAGAGCATGCCTCACACTCTTTCTGCTCTCAAGCTTTTAACAGTGGTAGGATTTGTTTTTGCATCCGGAGAATGCCAAAGCAAACGGCAGTTGGATTTTGGATTTGAAAGCGCATGGAGAGTGTCTTGTCTATGACCATTCCTACGTTTTTTACTTTCTCCTTTTCCGCAGGCGGGGGCATCAGATTTTTTGGCCACCAAGAGCTCCAGTCAGGCTTTTCTGGATTACCAAAGAAAACAACTTCAGTTTTGTTAGGATTGCACTTCAGCTGATTGATCTTAAGCCAGTTAAAACATTTGTGAGGCAAGACCTAATCATTGCCCTGTCAAAGTCAGTTACTTTTTCACATGTAAAAATCAGCTGAGTGTCATCAGCATAGAAAACAATTTTGGGGCCCTCTTCCTCTACCAGAAATGCAAGGGCGCATAGATATATATTAAAATGGGTAGGACTGAGAATGGAGCCCTGATGGACACCTACATTCATGGCTGGAAACGGGGATGAGAAAGGGGGGAGCCAGATGCCCTGAGATCTATTCGCCAAGAAGGATGACATCCATGTTAATGCAGTCCCACCCAGGCCGATGTTAGCAAGTCTCTCCAGGAGCCTCTCATGTGGGACTGTATCAAAGGCCGCCGACAGATGTACTGAGGTGAATGAATGACATTGTTCTGCATTCTGTCCATCACCTGTTGTTTTTTGACCGAAACCGGTCCTTGGATGCTTGTTTCCAGTCCTGGAAGGACCTGGCTTGGCAGTTCGGGCTGGACTGTTCCCATGGGGCACAGGGTCAAGACTGATTTGCATATGGCTGAGTTCAAACTGGAATGGCATGGTGAGCAAAAAAACTATGGATTTAGGCCCAGATCTCTGTACTGGGGTGAATGTATGACATTGTTCTGCATTCTGTCCATCACCTGTTGTTTTTTGCATTTGTCACCCCGAGTGAGACGGGTATGCTCAGACGTGAGTCCCGTGCTCTCCATGCCACTGGAATCAAGCTATCCAGGCTGATGAGGGCTGAAAGCCCGAAACCGGTCCTTGGATGCTTGTTTCCAGTCCAGGGAGGACCTGGCTTGGCAGTTCGGGCTGGACTGTTCCCATGGGGCACAGGGTCAAGACTGATTTGCATATGGCTGAGTTCAAACTGGAATGGCATGGTGAGCAAAAAAACGATGGAATTAGGCCCAGATCTCTGTACTGTGGTGAATGTATGACATTGTTCTGCATTCTGTCCATCACCTGTTGTTTTTTGCATTTGTCACCCCAAGTGAGACGGGTATGCTCAGACGTGAGTCTCGTGCTCTCCATGCCACTGGAATCAAGCTATCCAGGCTGATGAGGACTGAAAGCCCGAAACCGGTCCTTGGATGCTTGTTTCCAGTTCAGGGAGGACCTGGCTTGGCAGTTCGGGCTGGACTGTTCCCATGGGGCACAGGGTCAAGACTGATTTGCATATGGCTGAGTTCAAACTGGAATGGCATGGTGAGCAAAAAAACGATGGATTTAGGCCCAGATCTCTGTACTGGGGTGAATGTATGACATTGTTCTGCATTCTGTCCATCACCTGTTGTTTTTTGCATTTGTCACCCCGAGTGAGACGGGTATGCTGAGACGTGAGTCCCGTGCTCTCCATGTCACTGGAATCAAGCTATTCAGGCTGATGAGGGCTGAAAGCGCGAAACCGGTCCTTGGATGCTTGTTTCCAGTCCAGGGAGGACCTGGCTTGGCAGTTCGGGCTGGACTGTTCCCATGGGGCACAGGGTCAAGACTGATTTGCATATGGCTGAGTTCAAACTGGAATGGCATGGTGAGCAAAAAAACGATGGATTTAGGCCCAGATCTCTGTACTGGGGTGAATGTATGACATTGTTCTGCATTCTGTCCATCACCTGTTGTTTTTTGCAGCCGACAGATCGAGCAGCATCAGAACGGCCTTGCCTCCTCTCTTTCTCTTGGTTTAAAAATTGAGGTTTGTCTCCTTCCTAGGAACCAAGCACCCCAATTGTAGCACTTGACTCTCTCATGGTAGTTAAGTAGAGCAGTCCAAAGTCTACTTCGCGGAGGTGGTGTGGGTCAGTAATCCCTATTTGCTGGGACGCAATAATAACACTCAATACATGATTGGCCAGTCAGTGCTTTTTTTTTAATGAAAGGTGTATTTATTTTCTTTCAATCATATTTTTATTGAAGATTTTGATACAACAAATCCCACACGCGTGGTACCACAGACAAAACACTTCAGACACAATGGTTCTATTGCCAATCCAATGCATGCTGGCATTATCATGAGTACATTATCTGGTGAACATTCAACCCTACAAGTCAAACATTCAAATCTCATGTAGCATTCCCTCCCAACATCCTCCTCCCCTTCACAATATCACCTGACCCATGGTTAGCTGCCTTCTTCTGGCATCATCAGTCCGCAGCCGCTCTCCATGGGCTCCACACGGTCAAATTTTCTGGGACAACCCCTAGATTGATTGCACTTGTTGTTCAGCCATCATGCACCAATCCACATTGGATTCCCATTCCCACACTTTGGCAGTGTAGCACAATTCCACTTCCATATTGGCGTACTACTGTCACAGCAACATTACAGAAAATCATTATGTATCTGTCGAATGACTGCTGCTCCAGATACCCAGGGTAACCAGCTGTGGCGTGAAATACTGTAATTTCCAGAAACTCTGAGGTCATGCGCCTTACCTTCTCCCAAAATGATGGAATACTAGGACTGCCCCAGAGTGTGTGTAGCAGTGTACCTCCTGTCCACATTCCCGTGAGCAATGGTCGGAATCACTCATTCCCATTCGGAACAGCCTGCTTTTCGTGAAGCATGCCCTATGGAGTACCTTCATTTGGATCATTTGAAACCTTGCTCTGAACACCACATCGCAAGGATAGTAGCATGCTGCTCCCAAATGTTCGTCCTCTAATTTACTCAGGTCAGCTTCCCCCTCAGAAAGTCTAGTGGAGAGAGGCTGTTATGTAGCTACATGTGTAGCTGCTCAGGGAGGTCTCCAGAACCCTGCACTCTAGAGATGTTTTGTCCTGTATCTCACTCAGTACCTCTTTGTGCTGGATTAGGGTGTATGTAAATTATAGATATATAAGATATTGACTACCCGTCAGATCATATTGCTCATAGAGTCCACAGAACGGTATTATCTTGCCGTCATGCTACACATCCCCAAGCAAATATCCAGCAGATTCCCATCTCCTGTGCCACTCAATGACCGCAGGCCCATGAAAATATCGGAATCCCACAGAGGGGTTTCTATTGTCATTGTAACCTTCCATTACAGGGAGTTGGTCGCACTCTTCTATATTTTTATGACTACGCCTGTCGGAGGTGAAAGTGGTGCCCCCCATAGAAGCATCGGATAGAGTCCCCTGGGTCCATCGATCTCCAGTCTGCCATCAATGACAGTTCCTGCTGTGGTGAAAACGCCGAGTCATTTCACACCTGTAATTGAATCGCCCAATAATATAGGCACAGATTGGGAAGGGCGATCCCACCCTCGGGGGGCTCCCTGATCAAGGTGGTCAGAGCTATTTGGGGCGCCCATCTGTCCACAATAGGGCCCTGGTGACATCGTCCACCGACCCATCCAGAACCTCAAAAGGGTTGTCTTGAACACCGAGAAATTTCGGCAAATACATCATTCTAAATTGGGCCGGGGGAAGTTTACACCAGAGGGCTACATCTTCTTTATGGCTCTCCAATATTCTGATGAGGTTTTCTCTAAGGAAGGCTTCCCTATTTGTGGTCACAAATATGTCCAGATATAAAAAACCAGTCTGCTCCCAACACAGAGGGCTATCCCAGGGCAGAGTGGAAGCACTCCAGGACAGAGGGGTACACCACTGATTTGTGCCAGTTCATGCGAATACCCGTGAAAAGACCCAAAGGTTCCAGAAATTGCAGAATCAGTTGCCCGAGTTATCTGTGTCTGCCAGATAGAGCAGGATATAGTCCATGTAGTCGGAAATCACATAGTCCCAGTTCAGTTTCCATCTTAGGTCACAGAGTAGCGCGACCCTCCATACCCAAGTGGCAAGTGGCTTGAGTGTCACAGCAAATAGTAGGTGTGGACAGTTGACAACCCTGCCAGGAGCTTTGGGCCAGTGTAAACTGTGAGCAACACCCCATTGACTTTTACTCTCACCATCGGGTTAGTGTATAGAAGTCTCACACAGAACAGGTATCAGGACAAAACCCAGGACTGTCCACATGTAGGGCCATTGTAAAGAATCAAACGCCTTTTCAGCATCAATGGCTAGCAGAATCGGCATTTCAGCTATACAGGTCTGGCGTGCCAAGCACCCTGCCAGGTGACGCATGTTGTGTATCGTCGCTCTGTAGGGCATAAAGTCCGACTGATCTGGGCCCAAAAGGGAGTAGACCACTTGCACTAATAATTTTACAAGAATTTTGGTTTCTACATTTAACAGTGATATCTGCCCATAAGAGGTACAATCTTCACAAGGTTTCTCAGGCTTATGAATCAGTACAACCATTGCCCATCTCAAGTCTTCCAGTAGGGTGCTCTCACATCTACACCTATGGTCTAACTTATGCAGGGGGCCCGTGATGCGGGATTTTACACATTTAGAACATGCGTGGGGTATACCATTGGAACCTGAAGTTTTACTCCCTTTCATCTAGACTGCAGCATCAGATATATCTGTTTCTGTGATTTTGGATGCCAGTCGCAGCCTTGCGCCATGTCCCAGCCAAGGAACCAGGAGGTCCTTGACAAATCGTTCTAGATTTCTGCTTGTCTCCAGGTGGTCTGGCTCGATAGAAATCTTCCAGGTAAGAGGCAAATGTCTGTGGTGTCTCTGCCGGAGTTTCAACTATCTCCCAGGTATTCATGCGGATCACCTGCACCCAGCGCCAACCATCTTCCCTTTTTGCCGGCCAGGCCATGAGTTTCTCTGCTTTGTCACCCCTGCTGTGCACAAAACATTGCCCCCACTTTTTATTGAACATGAGTCTACAGATCATGTCCTTCTATACTCTGCGCAAGTGTCTTGAGGGGAATATAATCCCTTTCCCACTACATCAGGGTGAATTCCATCTCCCTAGTTTCCCTGTCCCGCGTTTTCCTTTTTCCTGATGTATGCATTATACGCTGTACATGCATGTCCATTGTAAGCCTCCCAGAGAACCACTTCCGAGTCTACTGTGCCCCTGTTTTCTTGAAAGTAGTGAGTGGAGGTCTCTGTGGCCAGCTTTCTGGCGTTCCAGTCGATCTGCTTCGCCACACCTTGGGACTGCTGTCTGCAAGTGTGTAACTAGGAGTGAGAGGTCGGAGATAACCCTGCTGTAAAAATGTAGTATGTTTGAATTGGCTCAGTTGACAGTAGGGCTGTAGCAATGTGCATATTTCTCTGCATGTACTTCTCTGCATGTATTTCTCAGCTATACTTAGGCATGTCTCCATGTATCTATTTGAGTAGCACCATGGTGATAGAACCTAGTGCTTGATGTGAGAGAGACCTTTTACTCTCTAGAATAAACTTTCTTCAACCTTATCCTGAGTCTTCCTGAGCCTCAAACACTTGATTTTACAATGGCGACGAGTGAAGGCAACCTACCCTGCGTACCTCAGAGAGAAAATTACGGTCTCAACATCTTTTGGAAAAAGAAGAAAGTGATTCATATTCCAGATCTCTTTTAAAGAACAGCTATCCTTGGTGTTTCTGCATACCACGTGAGTTACTACATAAATCTTTCTAGAGAGATATAGAGCATTCGCCGCATGCCTCACCTTTCTGTAATAATAACATTTTGGGTTGGGAGGCTCAGGCTTCGATGTGGGCTCCATTAAGTTACTCCTTCCTCTCTAGTTGGGAGTACTCGCTGCTTTCCTCACCTTTTTTTAACACCAGAGGTTGGGAGGTTTGATGCGGGCTCACAAGCAAGGAGTTAACTATCTCTCTCTCTCTTCATGTATGACTCACGAGTACAAAACCACTCATAATTAAGGCTAGCGATTTTACTTTTTTTTAACTGTCAGCGCAGGATTGCGAACTGTGTCATTGCGGAGCTTGTCTTTTGGGTGTGAGGATTCCACATTGTTTCTACGTTTAAATTTAAGAGCACATGCTAGTGACCTTTTGGAGGGCCTGTGATTGTTATTGACAGATATTTCTTTGGCTGGTTCACGTTTTTGGAGAGTTGAACTCACGGCGCAATGTAAAACCTTTAACACCCTTTATTTTTATATGTCACTTGCACTATCTTTTAAAAGAAATTCCAGCATTCCACACCATGTTTTGACTTAAACGCACTTGCATGGCCGTGTGATCGTTGCTGTACTTGGCTAGTGTGATCTCCGCTGCTTCGAACGTCTTGGTGTTGCCTTCGGAGAGCTGCTTCCTCTATTTTTAACATCACAATGTCACGTTACGTTTTACGTGACGTACATGTAAGAAAGTGGCTCTATATATACTGGACCAAAGTAAAGTACAGTGTCACAGAGTCCACAGTCCCCAGCGGTATGGCAGAGGCTAAAGTTAGATATAACCTTACTCTCTAAAGTGGTAGCTTGGTAAAGCAGTAAGACAGTGTAAAGCATTTGATGTACACACTCAGTCGGCAAATGGTCTCACACACTCAAGAACTGAACTCTAGGCCAATTGTTTTGTATATAAATATATATAGTTAATTTTTTTAGAACCACAGTAGGTAACATAAATACTTTCTCAGAATGAGATGTTAAAATTGAATACTTTCAGATACAAATAGACTTTGGAATGCAATAGTTACAGTTGTTGATATATGCAACACAAGTTAAACACAATATAACATTGAGCTCAATGGGAAGTTTTAACTAAATGCAATAAAATCACTTTACGAATATCTTTCTTACTCAGGGCTGGATCCTGGATTCTGCCCTGGTGCATTTCTTGTAAACATTTGAGACACAGGCAATTTTTAAGGAATATTTGTAAGTTTTGAAAATCGACACTTAGACGAATTTCTGGTAAAAACCAGGCAATGTATTCCTATGGAGGAAAATTCGGTTAACAGGAAATCACGGTTATAATTACTTTTCAGGTTCAGTGCTGGGCTCAAAGATACAGCACTGTGATCTCTCCTGATAGCAGGTGAGTCATTTTTTTATTTTTATTTTTTTTGTTGTTTTTATTGGACATCAGATTCAAGAAAAAGGAAATAAATCAGTATAACATGTATTCGTATACATGAAGCAGAGAAAAAGGAAAGCCATATCTGATGTCCAAAATTTTTTCTTTTTACCCCCCCACCCTATTGGAGGATCCCCAAATAAATTTCAACCAAAAACAGACACTTCATAACAAACTTGGGATCATATAGGCAGTTGATCCTTATTTAGCCATTTAGTTAGAGAATCCCAGACCTTTTTCCCATTGGCCCTC
Source organism: Lissotriton vulgaris (assembly GCF_964263255.1). Taxonomy (NCBI): domain Eukaryota; kingdom Metazoa; phylum Chordata; class Amphibia; order Caudata; family Salamandridae; genus Lissotriton; species Lissotriton vulgaris. The sequence goes on along the minus strand of NC_141685.1, from coordinate 1,765,289,188 downwards.
CCCCTACTCCCTCTTCTTCTGAACACTGATAATTCCCAATTGTATGTAAATACTAATTTACTAAGCCAAACATGAAACGAGAGAGGATTTGGCTCGAGCCACACCGTAGCCAAACAGAGCCGAAATACCACCATTGCTATATCTACCATTTTCCGGTCTGCTTCCTCCATTTCTTGATTAGAAATCCCTAACATGATAACCAGGGGAGTCAATGATACTACATATCCTAATATAGATTCTAAACGCTGCTCTATTTTGACCAACAGTTGAGTAAGGCCAGAACAGGTAGCAAATATATGTATACTATCTGCAGCCAACAGCCCACACCGAGGACAATGTATCCCAGAAGTCCCCCCCCCCCAACGGTGAATGCGTGCCGGAGTCATATATAAGTTGCACCAAGTCTTAAAGCATTGTACTTGTAAATTGGCGGAAATACATGTTGTTTAGCTATACAAAAGTGAGTCTTCACACTCCCCTTGACCCGCTAATAGCCTCAATTGCCATCTCTCAAAGTGCTTAATCAGGTCATCACCCATCTGCGCATTAATAAGTTTATATAATGAAGATGTTGTGGATTGGCCACCGTTAATTAGATCTAATAGAGGGATCCGGTCCCAATTAATAAGTCTTTTGGCAACAAAGTCCCTTATCTGTAGATATTTAAAAAATCCTTATTCTCAATCCCATATCTCTCTTTGATGGCCTCAAAGGTAAGCATTTCAGTATTCATTATAAAATCCCCTATGCACAAAACACCCTTCTCGGCCCAGTTTTTAAAATACATATCTTGAAAAATTGCCGGAAGTGAGGTGTTATTGAAAACAGGGGAATATAGATGTAGCCATCCAATCCCAAACTTTTTCCTGACAGCGGTCCAGACCATGTAGGCACCTAGTAAAACCTTAAACTTAATCCTCTTAAAATAGGCAAAATCTATATGGCGCAACAAAAGTCCTCTAGCTTCTATCCCATAAATTAAATAATAAATTGAAATCTCTGAACATTCCGAATTCCCCCCATTTAGCAACTCCCCCATTTGTTTCAACTTAGTTACCCAATAATAGATTTGAAAATTAGGGACGGGCCAGCCTCGCCTGTCTCTAGACAAGGTCATATATCTAAGAGCCCTTCTTGGGTGCTGTCCGGCCCATAGGAACCATGAGACTAGCTGGTCTACCTCCTGGAACCAGACTTTATGGATATCTAATGGGATTGCTCTGAAACAATATAGAATTAAAAAAATCATTTTTAAAACTTTATTCCTCCTAATTAATGTTAAGTGTAAGTTGTTCATTCTTCGGGAGTCCAACTTGATTTTCTGAATTAACGATTTAAAGCTGATATCAACGATTTTTTCGGGTTTGGCACTTGTTTCTATACCTAAATATCTGGCATTTGCTACTATCCACTGATCAACCAGTGTAACCTTATCATTAGCTACAATTTGTGTTTTGCTATCATTCAAGTGATAGCCAGATATATTGCCGAATTTCGATGTTAAAATACTTATTTCTTCTAATGTCTGACGGGGAACAGCCGCTGTTGAAATGGCTAAGTCATCTGCATATCCCAAAATGTAAACGTCTCCCCCTCAGGCACAAATAGGTTGAATGATTTGATTCTTCTGGATCTTCCTAATTAGAGGATCAATATAAATAGCAAATAACGAGGGGGAGCACTGACATCCTTGTCTCGTTACTCGCATAATACTGATTTCCCCAGACTGTGCCCCCATCAAGGCGATTTTTGCAATTGGATCATTATACATGCTTTGGATAGCTCTTAAAAATCCTTCCCCGATCCCGTAGTACCTCATAACAGCCCATAAAAAAGGCCAGGAGACCCTATTGAATGCCTTTTCTGCATCTGAAAGGATAAGGGCCATAGGGTCTCCTGTAACCTTGGTGTAATCAAACAATGTTATTGTCAGTTGTATATAATCAATAGTTGCACGACAGGGGGCAAAACCATGTTGCTGGGGAGATACAATTTTTTTGATAACAAGCGCCAATCTATTAGCAAAAATCTTTTAATGTGATTGTCCAATATGCGCCAGGGTAAGGCGCCACTTTCCCCTTTTTAAAAATACAACAATCTTTGCATTCCTCCATGACTCAGGGGGTGTATCTCCACTTTGAACTATACGAAACATCTCAAGCATTGTTGATACCAGCTGTGTACGAAACATCTTAAAAAACTCACCAGGAAGGAAATCAGGCCCAACAGCTTTGCCTGATGGTAATGAATCCAAAGCCCGGAGTATTTCTCCCGGACTAATCAGAGCATCCAAAATATTTCGATCTACGGGAGACAATTGATCAAGTTTAACCTCTTGGAGATATTTCCTAATTTCGCCCTGTAGCCCATAATTACCCCCTATATCTTCAGAGTATAGCTTCTGTTGAAATTTCTGAAATGCAGCAAGAATATCCCCTGGGTCAGTTACTAAACCAATATCTGGATCTAAAATACCTGCGATCCGAGTTTGTGTTTCCTTTTCCCTAATCCGCACGGCTAGCATGTGGCCCACCCTTTCATTGCTCTCATAGAGCTTAGACCGCCAGGCTAAATATCTGCCCGCGGATTTGGCAAATGAAATCTCCGTTATAGCAGATTTCGCAACTGTGATCCCAGTTTGAACCGTATCGATATCCCCCTCCTCCTCTGATAAAACCTTCACCAAATGTGTCTCTGCTTTAGCCAGTGTTTCATACAACTCCTTGATCTTCTTTCTTTCTTTTTTCTGAGACTCCCAGCCAAATTGTGTGGTCTCACCCCTGATCCCAGCTTTCAGGGTATCCCATACGTTTTGGATGCCCGAGTTCCCCTGTTTTCAGAAATCTAGAAATCCACATGGCCATATGTTCTATATACAACTTATCACTTAACAACCCCCTATTAAAGGTCCAACTGGTGGCTTTTTTCTGACATTTGATGTTCACCTCCAATACCAGCGGGTTATGATCAGACATTACCCTGGGAAACTTTGTGATTTTGCTGCCCGGCACCAAACTATGAGAAATAAAAAAGTAATCCAGCCTTGCATGTTTTCTATTCGGTGCTGAAAAGAAGGTAAACCCTGGATCATTACCCTCTGTCTTTTGCACACATATCCACAAGCTCAAGCAGCTCTTTCAGTTGACTGAAGAGATCTAAAAACTTTTGGTTTCCGCCCGTGATATATTATTTCTGGATGAGTTGATATCGCACAACCCAAATTAATGTTAAAATCGCCACAAAGTATGATCGGAGATGGCCAACCCACCAATTCTAAACTCAACCCATTCTATATTTCAGGATCATCTAATACCGGTCCATAAACTGAACATAGTGTGACTATACTGTTGTCTATTGAACATTGTACAATTGCCCATATCCCATACTTATCGGAGTTGGAACGAGTAAAGTTTGCGATAACCCAGCGTGCAAATATAGCCACACCCTTAGTCCTAACCTCCTGCTTGGTCCACAAAATGTATAGAAACCCATCCAGCTCCATGACTTTATTTCTACTGCCTTCTATATGCGTTTCTTGGAGGCAGATAATATCTGCCTTCAAGATTAGAATATCTTCCCTTATCCTACGTCGTTTAGCAGGGTCATTTAGACCACAAATATTAACAGAAGCTATCCTAATAGACCCCATTGTACATAATAAACAAATCCAAATACAATGTAGCCCCAAACGTCACAAGAAAAGCACCCCATGTCCCAGCAACCATACACCTATACCCACTAAAGCTACCTTTATCCCAATTAGGATCCAACCCCCTTGCCCCCCCCATACCACCCCAAACCCCTTACTGCGGCAAGAAAGGTCCGCAAACCCCTGTGATGCCTCCTGCGAGAATGTGCGCCCCATGTCACTCCCAGACCTGCCTAAAAAACAAAGCCCCCCAGCCAAAAATAAGCAAGGAGCCCTGCCCCGCTCAGCCCCATTCGAGAATTGAGACGGCCCCCAAGAAAAAGAGCTACAACCATAATCACACATTTTCCATCAATACACTACAACACATTAGTTTAAGCTGGCCCCCTCCTAAAGAAGGGAAAAAAGTGAGAGAAACAGTCCCCAAAGAAAAAACCCCTGAAAGTCTTGAGCTCAATCAGCCACCAGTTAGCTCCTTCAGATAATTCTCAGCCTGAATCTCAGGGGTAAATACCCTGACCCGCCCCTGAAGTATAACTATCAACCAAGCAGGGTTCATCAGATACACTTCGCATCCGTGCTTTTGAAAAGGGCTGATCAACTGCCGCAAACGCCACCTTCTCTCCACGGTGGTGTGACAAAAATCCGGCCGCACAAAAAATGTCTGCCCCTCTGCTGATCTTTTGGCGTCCGGCCTACCCTTCTCAATAATTACCTGCCGCAGTAAAAAAGTTCCCAAAGAATATCAAAATTGCTCGGGGTTTTGGTTTGGGGACAGGATTGCTTTTGACCATTAGAGGAAATCTTTGAACACGCCGGATCTCTGCTTCCCAATTCCAATGTGATAATTCTGGGAAAGTTGCTTTAAAAAGCTGTAGCACAAAACCATGTATATCACTCCCCTCAGCTTTCTCCTCGAATCCCAGCAGGCGTAAGTTATTTCTCTGCTGTCTATTTTCGGATTCCTCTAGTGTCCAGAGGATATCCATCATTCTTGCATCATTAGCAGATGTTTTTTGCTCAGTTATCTCCAAGCCGGTGTACAATCTCACTACCCGCTCTTCCGGGGCAGTGGTTCTTGCTACCACCTTCGTGCAGGCTTTAGTCTTTTTTTGAATAGCACCCTGGATTTTTTGGGTTGCAAGTTGTGCTTTTTTGTGCTCCTGATGAGCCTCTACTTGCATTGCCTTGAGGGTTGCATATATTAGGCTAATAGAGGGGACAGGTTCCGTTTTTTATCTGAAATACTGAGATTTTCTTCCTGGATCCTAGGCCCTGGCACCCCTCTGCTTCTAATTTAGTAGTAGAACAGTCCCATTGAAGATACTCACTGGCTTGAGAATGAGAGCTTTCATGCCTGGAGCCCGCATGATTTTTTTTTCTAGGTCGATTAACGGCCCTCCTTAGAGTGCCTGCAGTCATAGGGGGGCTGTCACTGTCGTCCCCTGAGGCGTCAATGTCCGTATTGTCTGGATCGCTGTCATTATTTAAATTAGATTCCTCTGCTAGTGAGAAAAATGTTTCTCCGTCTGGAGTACCTGGCACCATTTCTCCTAACTCTTGAAATTCACAGACGCCCTCATTGAGAGTGGTAGTTACACCAGCCCCCCTCCTGTTCTCCTGTGAGTGTTCCTTCTAAGCCAATAGATTGAATATCTAAAGCCTCTGGGATGTCATGCACACTGACCGTTTCTCCAGTGCGTTGGGGGCGGGGTCCTGCTGGCAATCCCCTTTGAAGCAGATACAATGTTGTATGCTTTATTAGTAACAGTAGCGGTAGTAAAAACAGAAGCTGTACCTGAGCCTGTACCTGTGTCTACGTTTCTCCCTGGGTTAGGGATTCTCTCCAGCAATGGGTTGAGCTATTTAGACTGTTTTCTGCTTAACGGCTTGCCTGAAAACATCCCTGGAATAGTAGGGGTCCTTTTCCTCGTTCCCTCCTCTGGCAGACGCCGTTCCATAGCGGGAGACCAGTTTGTGCTTCCCGCCTTCTCTGCATTTTCACAAGTGGGGGTGGCATCCGCCTTGAGTTCTTTTGTGAAAGGCAGCTTCTTGGACACCACAGCCCCCTTCGTGCCAGTAGCTCCCTCCTTGAGTGCGATTCTCCGTGGAGCCATCTTCCTCTAACTCGTGCTGTCCCGCAGTAATTTGCCGGCCAGCCACGCCCGCCAAATAACCAGGTATGACCGGCTAAGCAATGCGCTCGGACAGAGTTCCACCACGCGTAGCCAGATAGTATTAAATCCCCCAAAGCTTATCATGCGGGACAGCAGGGGGGTTTCGTAACTCTATTCACTGTGAAAAAACTCAGGGCTCAGCAGGGCATTAGCTCATCGATTAACCGCTCGATAGCACAGCAGTCGGGGGAGTGACGCTCGCACACCTCACGCAGCCGCCATCTTGCCGGCCACTGAGTGCCTCGTTTTTGATGTTTGGACGATTTTTAAGGAATATTTCAAAGTTGTGAAAAACGACACTTAAAAGAATTTCCAAGTGAAACCAGCCAATGTTACCCTGTGGAGAAAATCAAAGTTATCGGTCTTTGGGTAAGTACTCGGCTGGCAGAGTTAAGGTTCTGGGGTAGACTCAGGGGTCTCCCAGGGTCAGGTTAGTACAGTTGTTACAACCTCAGTGGCTCAGGGGCAGCTGGGTGCAGAGTGAGTAGGCCCAATGTTATCCTATGGAGGATAGTGGGCCTTTGGTTGGTGGCTACTAGCAGGCAGGCCACGTGGCTGTGGGAGCCGAGCTCCTTGTCACTTACACAGGGCAAGTGGGGAAGTAGAGTAGGATAGATGCTGCATCACTCCCAGTGGCACTCGGGCAGCTGGGTGCAGGGTGCTTTTGGACTTTCGGGCGCCCAATGTAATTCAATGGGAGACTTGGAAGTTGAACAAAGGCTGCAGGCTCGGTGACGGAGATTCTGCAGGTGTGACCACCACTTCGAGAGATACGTTGGGATCTTGGAAGATAAGTAGACACCCAGGAGTTGGGCACAGGGGGCAGAGGGGCGCCGGGTGAAGGGGTGCCTTCAGGCGTCTGGAAATCTTACCCTCAGCTGGTCGCGGTTGGAGGGGTCCCTTGTTGGGAGGTTGTAGGCATCGTCAGGATCGTCGAGGAGGGTCCTTGGGTGCTGGATTCTGGGTCAGAGTCACCGGGGGGACGTCCTTGTGGTCTTTGTCCACTCAGGCACGGGCCGGGCTCGGTGGGCGCAGAGTGTGCTGGATTCGTGGTTCCAGGGGTTTGAGCGGAACCACTGCTCATGGGGGTCCCAGTACTTAGATGAGCAAGGCAGTCAGGTCTTCCGGGGTTTTTGAGGTTGCTGCCCACAGGAGACGCCAGGATTTAGCAGGAGCAGGTTCAAGGATCAACAGGCCGGTAGGGCTGGGGCCAAGTCAGTTGGTGTCGTCCTCTTGTTAGCAGTTGCATGGCAGGTCTTCTTTCCTCTTGTTCTTCTTTTTTGTTTTAAAATTGAGATCTGAGAAAGGAAGGTTCAGGGTGCCCCTGAATACTAAGTTAGGGGTGTTACAGGTAGGGCAAGGGCAAGGACCAATGGGTCCCTGTCCTGGGGTGAGTAAACTCCCTACCCTGCTACTCTCCTGTGGGAGAGGGCAGGAGCCTGTCTCTAATTGGGTAGGGCTCCCCATCCTCAAGATGGCCGGAGCCCGGAGTTGTGCTTCACCTCGCCTCTCCCACCTGAGGGGTGGGGTTGGCAGAGGCTGACACACCCCCTTTCCTCACTTAGGGTTTCCCACCTGTCTTCCCGCCAGAGTGGGGTCAGAACCGGTGGGGGCCAGTTGCTGAGTACAGCAAGTGACCTGGAGAAGCTCACCAAGGCTGCATGCCTTTGAAACTTCCCCTGCCAATCCTGGGGGAGGAGGCTTGGCACCTCGTCCAACGATGTGCATTGTTTCAGGCCCCCGAGAGCGGCAAGCTCTCGACCAAGGAGTCCAGAAACATGTCTGGTGGTGGCAGCCTCGGTAGCCATGCAGTCAGGACACTGGGAGTTGGTTACGTTTCAGTGCGGGTTTAATGTGCTGAGAAGTTTGATATCAAACTTCTCAGTCTTCAGTGTAGCATTATGCTGCTGTGGAGTTCGTAATGACAACCTCCCAGCACCATATACTCTTAATGGCATCACTGCACTTACAGTGCCCATGAATGGCCCTGGGTACTGTAGGGGCTCATGCACCTGTGCCCACACCACTGGCATAGTACACCCAGCTAGAGGGGTGACTGAAGTATGCCAGGGCAGTGTGTTGGTTGGGCATAGCACACAGGGATGTGTGTCATGTTGACTGTTTGTTTAGTTCTGCACCAAGGCACTCAACCTGCAAAGGCAGTGTGTGTGTGTCAGGGTACAGGGCCTCTAAGAGTGGCACAATACGTGCTGCAGCCCTTAGGGGCCTTCTCTGGTCACAGTGCTCTGGGTATCATTTACCAGGGGCTGATCTGCGGCCAGAGATGCCAATTGGGATTTAGGCTTCAACAAATTTTTAGGGAAGGAAGACAGGCCCTGGGTACCTGATTGGCAGGAACCCAGGGCACACTCAGTCAAAGTACATCTGCAATTTAGCAAAAAGTGGGAACATACCATGCAAGAAAGATGGCACTTTCTCACAGTACGTGACGGCCATTTTTGATTCAGTTTATGCCTGGACATCGTGACTCACGTACCGGAACATCGCAAATCTATTCAAGGCATTCATGAGTTACCAACAAACGATAACCAACTTATTTTACAAATCTATTCAAGGCATTCGTGAGTTACCAACAAACGGTAACCAACTTATTTTATTTTAGTATCCTCTTTGACTGAAATTTTTCATACAGCATAACAGACTATGTTCTGAGCTGTTACTCTTTCACTGAAAATATTTGTGCAGCATAATTGACTACGTTCTGAACAGCTCATTTAAATATTTAATTGCTGTGCTGCCGATTCTTGCTTGACCTACCTCCAATTATTTTTCTTTTCAGGTTAGTTTCTTTTCAGAAATTTGCATTCTGTTTGATTGTACTGGTTTTGCAACTGCCAAACTGTGATTATTTTTAGTTTCGTGTACACTTTCGCTATCTTTTGGCATGAAAATTCTGTGAACCTCATTTAGAATAGTATACTCGTATGTACTTCACCTTTTTTGACAATCCTTTTATATTTTAGCTTTAGTTTTATCTTCTTTGGTGTAACAGCCATGCAGAATGTAACTACTCCACCGTTCTTCCTGTCGTCATCTGGTGATCCACCAATCAGGTGGCAGAAATGGAAAAAAGTATTTGAAAGGTGTGTGGAACAGAAAGGAGAACTGTGCTTCCTCTGCATTGTCTAGGCTCACAGTGGAAAGAAGTATTTGATCATCTACCAGAGACTGTTGACCCTAACTTGAAAATGTATCAAATGTGTATTTTGAAAAAAAGATAGGCATTACTTCACTAAGGGAAGCACGATCTTGGAGCGGTACCATTTTGGTCGCACAAACCAAAATGATGGTGAGTCTGTTGAGAACTATATAACTACCTTAAGGAAATTAGGGTCCTCGTGCAAGTTTGGAGCTTTGTTGGAAGATATAAGATACCAATTTATGTTGGGTTGCAATGTTCAAAAAGTTAAGGATAAGATTTGGCAAAAAGATGATCCTTCGTTAAAAGAAGTGATAACCATTGCCAAATAAATAGAACATTCACAAAAATGTGCTGAAATCATTACTAAACATGAACCAAAGAATGATGTTGTACATGAGGTAAAGACGTACTCAAAAGAAAAGCATGTAAAAAAAGGGTATAATGTTAAGACAGAAATGAATGTGTCTCGCAAGTTTCCAAACCCAAATTTTCAACCTAAGTGTTACAGATGCGGGAATTCAGGACATCTCGCTAATGAGAAGAAATGTTCAGCATTGAAAGCCGCGTGTGGTAATTGTAAAAAGGTTGGTCACTTCACTGCTGTTTGCAAAGTCAAGAAAAATAAGGTGAAAGTAATTGTAATTTCTCATCACACTTATAGTGATAGTGACTCTGGTTCTGAATTTGACTGTGGTCAAATAGTATCACAGGTATCAGATAATAGTAAGAAGGGTCCTTTTGATGAAGTGTTTGTTGAAGGTAGCGGAACTCGTGTGTTATTTGATTCGGGGCGAAAATAACAATTGACTCTAGACATTTCTACACACACAACTTGAAAGATAAAGTTAAAATTTTGAGAGCTGACATCAAACCCAGTGCCTATGGTGGAGAACCTATAAAGCTTTTAAGTTATTTTCATGGTTTGATCGAGTACAAAGGGAGGTACATTTCTGGGAAGATTTACATATCACATAAAGGTGATAGTATTCTAAGCTGGTTTCATCAGAGGGATTTAGTTATCGTGCTAGATCCCAATAGTGATCCTCCTAGAATAGTGAAAGAAAATTTTCGAGTATATGAAATTAACACTCAAGACAGTAATGATGCTTATACTTCGGATCTGAGAAGGACGTGTACTAATGTTTTCAGGAGTGAATTGTGATGTCTTCGTGACTATCAGCACAAAATACAGTTGCTGTCTGGGGCTGTACCTGTAGCAAGTAAAGTTCGTGGAGTTCGCTTATCTGTGAGAGATGAGATGAAATCTCAATTGGAAAAACTTAAGTCAAAAGGTATAATTGAGGCGGTAGAAGGGACACAATGGTTGATGCCAGTCGTCGCCGCACGTTAATCAGATGGTAGTCTTCGTCTATGTATAGACTTGAGGGAGCTTAACAAATAAGTTGTGGTAGATAGATATCCACTTCCTAAAATCTCTGATATGCTTATGCTTTTGCAAGGAGCTATTGTATTTTCCACTGTAGACCTAAAATCTGCATATCATCAAATAAAGCTAGAGGAACATTCCAAAGTCTACACTGCATTTGTAACTCCATTTGGAACCTTCAGATTCATAAGGCTACCTTTTGGGTTGGTATCAGCAGTCTCAGTATTCCAAAGGGCTTTAAAAAAAATATTAAGAGGACAACTGGGTGTCAAAATCTACCAAGAGGATGTCCTGATTTACGGTAGAGATGAGGAAGAACATGATCTGAGGCTCAAAAAAGTGTTAGAAAGATTTAATCAAAACAATCAAGGATAGATAAGTGCAAATTTAGGAAATCTTCTATCGACTATCTTGGTCACAATATATATGATATACAAGATGGGTCACCAGACGTATGCATAAGCTTATCTTCAGCCCGCTAGAGACCCATGCATCAATTTTGTACTTTTGTGCAGCTTTGGTATCTCTTATCGCCTCCCGGATTACTGCTGTGTGGGTCACTAGTTCTAGGTCTACCTCCATTGAGGGAAGTTGATGCAATCCCTCTCCAGGCTTTAGGGGGTCACCACCATCTTTTGAGATTTTTGCAGCACCATGGCTGTACGGGGACCCACCGCCATGCCAGTCCACTAGATGCTCCACCTCTCCACCCAAGACCTCCTTAATCAGGGAGCCAGGCACCCTAGCCCACCCCGCCCTAGAGAATGCAGCCCCGGGAGCCAACCACCTGGGCCCTCACAGGCAGCGGCCAAGCAACAAAGGGGGCCAGAGACCTGGCAGACAGCAGTAAGAGCCCCCCCCCCACATGCACAAGCGCCCCCCTTACCCCACCAGTGAGATACGCAGTTCTTGTGCCGGTCCACTCCACTTCTCCGATGCACTCTCTTTCAGGACGCCACACCCGATGCAGCCCCCCCCAGCCATCGGCCTTAGGCACAAGAGCAATTACTCTGTCCAATGGGCGTTCTCCCCAAGGGCTCCAAATCTCCCAGCACCCCACTAGCCCTCGCTGCTGTAGTCAGAGGGCTGTCCCAGCTGGTCCCGTCGTCTTCACCCTCGCCAAGCCTCCGCAGTTGCCACTTTCTGCGAGTCCGCACCCTCAAGTTGCAGGACTTACTGCATCCCCTGCCCCAGGGGAGATCCCCGGTTGTTCAGTCTAACCCTCCAGGATCACCGGTCTGCCCGCCGCCTACAAAGGTCCAGCGTAGTAGCCATGGTCAGAACACAGGCGCTGCGCCCATTTTGAGGCACCGCTGTGGCTTCCAAAGATCGGAGCGCTGCTGCACCACAGGTCCTTATACACACCTGAAGTGTGCCATAAGGGCCCATGGTGGGCCCCACCAGGTCAGTGCCTCATAATTGAGCTGCAGGGCTTCAGGATAAATGCCTCCATGGGGCTCGGTGCCGGAGCCCAGACTTGTGCGACCAGCGCCATTTGCAAAAAAGTACATTTATTACACACACACAATACAAAATCCTACTCATTAATTTACAAATATACACACTAGACAGATGGAGATACCATTGGTGAAATCCTGATATCATATTTGACCCTAAAACTCACAATATCCCCCCCCAAACTATACCAGATAGAACAGCATAATACAGAGGAGTGTTGTTATATATAAAGCAGGGCTATTGTCTTTGTCATGAGGTCACCACATCTTTACATAGGGCAAGCCTACAGGCTTTATCAAGGGATCGCTACATTATAAGATCAATGATCACTTGTAAGAAATATCTCCATCATATCACTGAAATAAGTAACCATCAGATAGATTCATGAAGCCAAATTGCGATCGCAATAGCTGCGAATTAGCAATTGCGATCGCAATTTGAAGAAAAGGAATACATGAAAGTGAAAACTCTAAAATTGCGAAATCGCTAAAGAAAAATTGCGAGTTCGCAAAGTAATTAGCAGAATCAAGGAAGAAGCCCATTAGCGAATCGGAAATAGCGAGAAACCATGGATTTTGCTAATTAATTTGCAAAATCGCAAAATATTCGCAATCGCTATTCAAGTAAAATCGCAAAATGCGAAAAACCCGAAAATCGCTATTTGCGACGCGCAATTTAAGGAGAACCCAAACCAGGTGGTAACCAGTAAGGAAAAAAAAATTTGAACAAACTATCAACAGGTGCAGGCCTGACCAAACACACTTAAGGACATGCAGCTGGAGCATGAGGACTCTCACAATGCCAGGACTCTACATGGTGGTCAGGCGGCGAAGGCTACAGCGAGCAGCACGGAACAGACGCAGGATCCAGGAGCGAATATTCCGCCAGCGGATCACCCTTCTGGGCCAAACTGATGAGCAAATTTACTCTAAGTACCGCCTGAATGGGGCAATGATCATCAAGCTGATCCGGGACCTAGACCCCCTGATGCAGCACCCAACAAGGAGGACCAATGCCGTGCCCACACATGTCCAGGTCTTGTGCAGCCTGCACCTACTGGCCTCCGGAAGCTTCCAGGGGATAGTCGCTGATGCAGGGGGGATATCCCAGCCCACCATGTCCCGCGGCCTAAGGAGTTTCCTGGAGGCAATGCTGACCCGGCTACACCACTACATCTCATTCCCGACCACCCAACAGGACTTGAATGACACCAAACTGCATTTCTACAACATTGCGCAATTCCCACATGCAATAGTATGCATTGACTGTACCCACATCCACATCTGCCCACCAGCACAAACGGAATACATGTACCGCAACCGCAAGTCCTACCACTCCCTCAATATCCATATGGTGTGCAACGCCAAGACTATCATCACGGACATAGTGGCACAATATCCGGGGAGCACACATGACTCCTTCATATTCCGGCACAGCGGCATGCACACACGACTGGCCAGGGGAGACTTTGGTGAAGGACACCTACTAGGTAAGTACACATGCCCCCAAATAGTACACTGTGATCATGTATCTGCGCAGAACAGGCACTCACCCTGTGCTTCTTCCCTTCAGGTGACAGTGCCTACGGTCTCCGTGAGTACCTCCTCACCCCATACCTCAACCATGCCACACCACAGCAACGGCGTTACAATGCAGCACACATATGCACAAGAAATTGCATTGAGAGGACATTTGGGCTTTTGAAGAGCCGTTTCCGCATATTTCACAAGACTGGTGGGGCCATCAAATACACGCCTGAGGTCTGCTGCCGCATCGTGGCCGTGTGTGCAATACTCCACAACATTGCTACCAAGCGCAGGATACCAGTGGAGATATCTGGCAGTGGGTCGGAAGGGGACAACCCCCCACCTCTACATGTGCGACATGCACGCGGGGAAAATCCTGCAGAAGGACACAGGCGCCGCAACCACATCACTATTAACTGTTTCTAGTGCACCCATTCCCCTCACACAACACTGCACTCATGCATGACAAATGTAATAATGACATGAGTTGGAGTTAAGTGAGACCATAACATTTTATTGTTAATTCACAATATTGTGGCCTTTGATTTCCTTTGTGTCACATGAGGACAGTATTGCTTCATACCTCCCCATGCAGGGGTAGAGGGCTTGCTTAGGTGTCCAGCATGGCCATACAGACAGTGTCAAAGTTGTCACTGGCGCCTACGTCCAGACGCACCGAGTTGTCTCTCAGGGTCCTGAGGGACGGTGTTGGCCCGTGATCCTGATGTGGGCCTGCAGCTGCGGCGGCGTGCAGGCACCGGCGGCAAGGACATGCTGCTGTTGGTCGACGCTACCTCGCTGACATCGTCACCCCCCCCCTGGTTAACCATGGGCAGTGGGCCGCATGCTGAGCACTGCTGCTGTCAGCAGTTCGAGTGACCTGGCCACATCTTGGCAACACTGTACCATTTGACCCTGCATGGCAAGGGATCTGCGTGACAGTTGCGTTGTAGCATTGCCTACTATATGGTTGGACCTGGTGTAGGCCGACAGGCGGGCCAGTAGTTGGCAGTGGCGGCGGCGGGTCATGTCCTGCTGGGCTACTAGCAGCTGGCTATTTTCACGGACAGCTGCGGTCATCTGTCTGACATTTTGGCCAGTCTTCTGCAGCTCAAGATGTATCGCTGCCAGGTGACGCGCCTGTCTTTGGTGTACCGCCAGCATGCGGCGTTCAATGGCCAGGCCAGGATCAGGTAGATGGAGTGCCCTGCCCGTGCCTGTTGAGGCTGGACGCTGCTGGCGCCTCAGTCCGCTGGACTGGGTTCTTGCTCCAGCTGTGCGTCTCGTCTGCCTCCTAGCCGCTGGTGGTGTTGCCTGTACAACTGCCATGGGTGTCTGTTGGGGTGGTGGCTGGACACCTGTGGCAGCAGGGGTGGCCCCGTCCACAGGGGGTGGAGGTGGAATCACTGCAGGTGGCTGGGAAGGACCTGGTTGTTGGTCAGATTGGCCCTCTCCCTCTGTGTCCTCCGGTACCTCCTCGATATGTAGGGCCTCGCTGTCAGTGCTGGGTTGGTCGGCAGCACCTGTGATGTACAAGGGTGCATGATTAATGATGTGTATCTTGCACATGAGATGTTGCTACATGCATGCAGGCTTGCTTTCCCTGACTGGCTTCAGGAATTACTATGATTTGACAGGTCTGGCTGTGTTGGGCTATCTGGGGAATTAACATTACACTACATCTACCACAATGCATTGGGGCATTTCAGGTGTTCATGGCCTGCATTACTGAGGATGTCATATTGCTAGCTCAGGAGTCATGGGCATTGTTAGGGGACGGGGTCGCAGTCGCATGGCACTTACCTTGTGATTGTTGGCTGGGTCGGGATGAGTCCAGCTGAATAACACCCACGCAGGCTTCTGGTGTGAAGGTGTCCTCGACAAGGTCCTCCAATGGAGTGTTGGGTGTGGCAATTGGATCCCCTTCACCGGTGGCAAGTCGCTCCCCAAGCCTCTCCGCAATGCGCTCCTTTGCACGACCTCTCAGGTCGTACCAACGCTTCTTCAAGTCGTCGATTGACCGCTGGCTCACCCCGACAGAATTTACTTTTGCGCGGATGCGCAGCCAGATCCGGCGCTTGTCTGCCTCTGGCACCCTCCGGGAGTCCTTGCTGAAGAGGCGTCCATGGTCCTCTATGAGGTACTCAAGTTCTTGTTCAGAGAACGTTATTTTTCTCTTCCTTCCTTGGCCACTGCTCCCTGCTGCTTCCTGGGACATGTTGGTGGTATGTGTCCTGCTGGGGTGCTGCAAAATCACCGTTGTGGAGCTCTTCACAATACTGCTTCCACTGTCTGGCTCAGTGCGACTTCCCGTTTTTGCGATCTCGCAGTTAGCGAGATCGCAAATTGCGAGATGGCTAATTGCGAGATCGCAATTTCAACATGGAAAATGGGTGATTCTGCGAAATGTAAGCGATTGTGGCAAAATAGCAATCGGAAATTGCGGCCGATTGCGATTCGCATATTTTAATCGCATTTCTTCATGAATGCCATTCTGCGATTTTCCAATTGCTAATCGCTATTTTTCGCAATTAGAAATTCGCAGAATGGCACTTTGATGAATCTATGTGCATGTTTAGAAACAGTCATTATTGTCAATAAAGCATTGCAATGTTTACCAAAGATCACTGTCAGCAACCTATTGTCAATAAAACAATAAAATCAACAAAACATGTGTCTGAGCCTTTCTTTTACACTTTTACACCTTTAAGCCACACAAAATGCTTTAGCTGTCCCTGCAGTCCCAAGCTGTAGAGCAAATGCTCCAGCTCAGAATCCTTTCAGAAATACTGCACAGTCTCCCCAGGTCATGCATCCTCTGACCTTGGAGACATAGGGTTGATTTTATAAAAGCTAAAAGAGAGGCTGCTGTACCTCCTGCAGCACCAGCACTACTGTGGAAATGCACTGGTGGTGTTACTGCTATCTTGAAGCCATCAGAAGTAGCAGAACACAGGGTAAATATCCCGTGCGGGGCATTATGGCACATCCCCTCCGAGCACTGAATTTTAATGAGCAGGTTCACCTGCATTAATTTTCCTTTGCAGCTGCAGCGCTGCAAACTTTCCTGCGTGTGCTTTTTTTTTTTAAAGGTGGGTGTCATGGGCCTTGTGGGTTCCTTGTGCTGCCCAGCCAGCTCACCTGGCAGCTCCCAAATTTGGTGCGGGAGCTGGGAGCACCTTCTCTTGCCATCGGGCAGGAGCAGCATTTGTTTCTGGTTCCCACTTGCGGCAGAAGCAGTCTGTGTTCCTACAGACTCCCGAAGATGGGAGCCCCCAGGCCTCGCAGGAGTCGTGCACACCCACTCTCTGGATGATAAGATAACAAAAGTGTTGCGTTGTCCCCTGAGGAATTGGCTCTCTCCAGGAGAAATCTCAAAAGTAACAGTTGAGTCACACGTGATCTGTTGCGCGATTTTAAGTATGTCAAAATAGGGGGCGCTAGTGAGCCCAGTTGCAAGATGGCTGCCACTCTGTGAGGCTCTGCAGGCTGGTCGGACAATCCATCATAAACCGGAAGAAAAGCAGACATTGGTGCTAAAAAACGGTGGGAGAGTGCCTCATACCTACAGGCACTGGCTGACCCGGGAGGCGAGACACAGCTCTGTACTGGGCGAGACGGGCGAGTACTAGGCTGTGGTCAAAATGGTGGCCTGGGAAACCCGGGACACGGGCCGCTGTTCCCCTCCTGACCTGACTTACAGCACCGGCCCCGGGAGACGTGTGGGGAGCTGGCGCAGTGGATCAAGACAGCAAGGGCAGTGGATGAGCAGTCTCACGACAGGCCTGAAAGAAGTGGGCTGGTGGGAGCACTGATGATCGTGGAGAGGCACGGGGAGGGTGGAGCTGCAGCGCAGTTGCCTTGCAGTAGCTGAGCGGGTATCCGCATGGGGGGCGAGCCGAGCAGCTCTGAGCAAGGTGCAGAAAGAGCGACCGTGCTAGGAGGATGCCGCTGGATTACCATCGTCGGCCAGCGAGGTAAGTCAGTTGACCCATAACACTTGTGCATGAGAGGCGGCCTTGCCGGAGCAGCCAAGAACCCCCACAGAGGCTACAGCAGCAGGTGGTCCCTGAGCACAACAGGTGAGGAGAGTGATAGGGGGACGCTGGAGAGTGAACGTTGCGAGGCCCCGTCCTGTGAAGTCAGAGCAGAGTTGGGGACAAACGGAGTAGAGCGGAGAGGGGGTCAGAGCCCCCCGCTTGGCTTTGCGAGAGACCTGCACTTCTACAACGTGACCAGGGCCTGCACAGTAGAAGCGGAATTTAGCCCAAAGTAACAGCAGGCTTGGTAGGCAGATTGGCCCAGGGGACCTGGCCCTGCACACGGGGGACACACATTAGGACCCTCCGGCCTGAAGGAGTAAGAGCAGAACAGCACGGGAGGTGACCCGGCTCTCCAACATTGTTCCTCTGAGGCCCACTGGCCCCGCGGTGGCAGGGCTAGCTGATGGAGAATTCTCCCCTTGGGGGTGCATGGATCCGTGGCCCCCTGATGATCCACGAGCTGGGGGCACTGGACAGAGAGTATTGCGAGGCCCCGCTGTGCAGGCGGAGCGGAGTGGGGGAAGTATGAAGTAAATTGGCAGAGGGGGCCTGCACGTCTACAACGTAACCAGGGCCTAGTAGCTGCGTGGTAGAGGTGGAACATAGCCCAAAGAAGTGGTGGGCTTGGTGAGGAGATTGGCCCCAGTGATCAGGCCCTGCACACTGGCGACACACCATAGGGACCTCCAGCCTGTGGGAGTGAGAGTGGAACCACACTGGGAGTGGTCCAGCTTGCCAACATCACCCCTCAGGAGTCTGCTGGCCCCACAGCGACCGGGCAAGTTGGAGGTGGATTTTTTCCCCGGGGTGCACAGAGGTGAGGGCTTCCTCTCCCGGTGATCTAGGAGCTGGGGGTGCATCTGGAGAGCTGCAGCCCCTCCATAGGGGGTTCCGGAGCACAGATGTGAAGAAGTTGTGACCCCCTAATTCCGTACTGAGCGGGCAAGGCGTGACTGCGAGGCCTGTGTGCTGGGGGACAGTGGGGCAGCACACCTGGGAAGGAATTGGCCAATGCACTGAGGTGCAAATAAGCAGCTGTGGGAGGACATGGGTAAGTTGGACACCGGTCAAACTAAACTGTCCTTCGATCAACGCCGTCCCCCCGGGAGCACCGGTCCGCAGATGGACGAACAGCCGGAACCAAGTGCCCGACATCCGCGAACCAAGAGCCCGACATCCGCCAAATGTTTAGGGAGCTTACGACCATTGACCAGAAAATTGACACTATGGGCGATAACCTGGACAGACTAAGGTACAAGGTCTCCAGCCATGAGAAACGCATCGGGCAGGTTGAGCAGCGCATATCTGCACTTGAGGATGACGGAGGGAAGATGCTTGAAAAACTAGTATGGAAAAAGTCCTGGAAGTGATCAGAAACAAGAACAAAGACTTAGAGGCCCGATTGAGGTGAAACAATTTGTGCTTCAAAGGAATTCTGGTGTCTGCTAAAATGACCCATGTTGAGGATAATGTTGAGGAAATGCTGAGGTCTCTTTACAAGGACTCTCTGTCGGCGGTCTGCATAGTGGAGAGGGCTCACAGGGTGCTTGGTCCAAAGCCTCTGCCTGGAGCTCCAGTCAGGCCGATAATTGCTCGCCTGCTAAATTACTGGGACAGGGACACTGTGTTAAGGAAAGCCAGAGACCAACAAGAAATTGTGTTCCATGGAAATGTCAAATCATTCTATCCGGACTTTACTCTCGCAGAACAGGTGACAAGAATAGAGTTTGTACCGATTAAGCGGATGCTCCAGAAACAGGATATTAAATACTCTCTTCTCTATCCAGCAAATCTATGCATTTTCCAGACAGAGAAAATCTCTTACTTTACAGATACTAAATCAGTGGCCAAATTTGTACAGGACCTTCACCCAGCCAAATGGTCACCAAGCTCAGATATTACGGCGAGTGCAGAGGACTGCCTCATCGAAAATGATTGATGGCATGAATATGGCTGACCTAGAAAACTCCTTCCAGTGAACCAAGCTAGTTGAGTCTCACCTTTTTGCTCACAAAGCAGCTTGGTTCATCCTTTCTGGTTTATTTGTATTGTCTTGAAATGCACTGAGCAGTTATGTCTGCTGTAATGGAAGCTCGGATTTTCCCCAGCTTCGTCTTCTTCGTCTGGCCACCCAGCTACCAGCAGATGGAGATAGCCAGGCCTCTGGCGATTCCCCAACAGGGATAATTCCTACACTGTTTCTCTTCATTGGCCCAGGGTGGCCTCTTTGAAGGAGGGGGGGGTTGTAATCCAGTCTAGTTGGGTGGCTGTAGTGTGGGGGAGTGGTAGTTGGGGTGTGTTTGTTCTTCACAAGGTTTTTTTCTCCTTTCTGTGCTTCATCTCCTTCCCTTCCCTTCTCTGCTGCCCTTCTCGTGTTATGCGCTGGTGAGCTGTATGCCTGCTGTGAGCAAGTGAGACCATTGTGGGGGTTATGGGAGTTTCTGAGGTGGAAAGCAATCACCTGGAATGTCCAGGGTTTTAATGACAGAAGGAAGGCGAGGCTGGTGGCGGCTTATCTTAACCGCCAGAGAACGGACATAGGTTCCTACATGAATTGCACTTGACTGAAAGTAACTGTGCATGCCTGCTTGCGCGGTGGATTGGGTAAACATATAGCATGCTACTCTATCAATGCTAGAGGGGTGGCGGCGATCCTCATTAGAAAAGGACTCCCATTGCACACACGTAAGTCTAGGTGCGACCAGCAAGGGCGGTATGTAATGCTTGCGGGCACATCGGGAGGTCACCCGATTAGACTGATATCGGTCTACGGCCCTAATGTGGATGACTCAGACTTTTTCTGAAACGTTTGGCGGCTGGCTAATCTTGTGTGGATGGGACTTCAATATTATCTTGGACCCGGAGAGGGACAGATCGGGCAGCACATGGTGATCTCACCCTAGGGCTGCGACACAGCTGCATACTATCATGGAGGACTATGGGCTGATTGACATGTGGTGCCATAGACACGCTCACTGTGAGGAGGGTACATGTGTTTCCTCAGCTGGCCCCACTTAGTCCAGGATAGACTTCTGTCTGATTTCGAAGGATATTCTGACAGGGGTCTCCGAGATTTCCAACTTAGCAAGAACCTTATCTGACCACTCCCCTGTACACCTTGGGTTGCCTCTGCCGAGCGCTCCAAGCAGGGCATTCAGCTGGCGACTCCCAGTGGGTGCTTTGCGTGATCAGGTGTTTCGCTAAACAATCCGAACTGCCATACTAGAATACTTCGCTCAAAACGAGGGTGCGGTGGAATTGCCTTCCACACTCCGGGAGGCATTTAAGTCTGTAATAAGGGGGAGTGTATTGCGAAATAGGCAGGAATACTGATGCCGCTATGTGGTGATCTCTGACGCCTCGAGGGGGAGATACAAGGTGTCGGAGATCACCACAAAAAATGAGACTCAAGCGATGATTAGGGACAAGGTTGCCGTGCCAGGAGGTATGCAGAGGGAGCCCAACCGGGTAAAACACTTGTGGGCCTCCTTAAGAAACCATTGGTAAGCGATTACATTAGTAATTAGTGTACATTAGTGAATTATGTAAAACGGATAATGAGATGGCCATCTGCCAGGCTGCTGTTCAGGCAGATATCATGTCCTTCTACTCCTCCTTGTACTCAGCAAGACAAAATACTACACACCCTAATCCAACTGCCTTCTTTGGCTCGGCCTAGCTGATCTGTCTAGAGGGTGGCCACCGCAGCTACTTAGATGATCCGTTTTTGGTAGAGGATGTGATTGGGGTAATCCGGCTTTACCAGGGGACAGGGCCTCTGGACTGAACGGCCTCACAGCCTCTTTCTATGCAAAATTTGCACAACTATTGTTGCCACACTCATAAACATGTACGAGGAATCCCTTGAGTGAGGGGACGCCCCTTTCCACGCTACTGTCACAATCTTGAAACCATATAAAGACCCATTGATATGCGACTCCTACAGACTGCAATCGATGATCAATCTGGATAACAATATTCTGGCTAAACTCATTGTGACGCAGCTACTCGTGACTATGGAAGAGACAGACCCCTCGATTCCAGCAGCGGCAGTCTTCCTCGATGCCACCAAGGAATTTGATACCTTGGATGGCCGTATATGTTTGTCCTTCTAGCCCGATTGCGAGTCAGCCCTAAATTCCTGAAGCCGATGGACATGCTGTATTCCTCCTAGACGGCAATGCTCCATCTAAATGACATGGTTTCTTCTCCCTTCCCAGTGTCCTGTGGAACCAGATAGGGATGCCTGCTGTCCCCTCTCCTTTTTGCCATCGCCATGGTGCCGCTGGCTGCCTGTCTAAGACAGCACCATGCACACCTAGGCCTGGCCTTCGTCCCTAGGGTAGTTCTGGTATCTCTGTATGCCGATGATGTGACTCTTTATGTCAAATGTCCAGAAAACTTAGATCCCCTAATCAGGGAAATTGCACAATTTGGTGGCCTTTCAAGGTAACCATCAATTGGGGGAAATCAGATATTTTCCCTCTAATGACAGCCATGGAACGTTTTCAGTCGGAATACCCCCTGGGTTGGGCTGAGAGCTCAGTGAAATATCTTCGGATCTGGCTTAGACAAAATACAGAGGAACTATGGCAATGTACCTACGGGAAACTCATGAACTGGCTTGAAAGCTCGGTGTGGTGGTGGATCGCCTTGCCACTGTCCCTCGCAGGACATCTGGCAATAGCTAAAATGATTGTTCTTCCTAGGTTTCTGTATGCATTCACTAATCTTCCGCTCCCTCTCACTGCGGCACTCAAGCACCAATTGCGTTCGAAGTTGATATTGCTTGCCTGGGTGGAAAAACAACCCTGAGTATTATGGGAGACTTTAATGCTGCCCTCCAAACAGGGGGGCTTGGGAGCCCTAGACATGGAGCTCTACCATAACTGCGCCCAAGCCCAGATTTTTCGGGCTCTTTCTGACCCAATTCATGGCAGTGGGGCACGACCAAGTGGCCCCACGCCGCTGCATATGGCCCTGTATAAAATCTATGCCCAGGCCACGCACTGCGGTGTACACGGTTGGATCTGCGGTGTGAGCCTTGCGGGAGCTGAGATGCAGGGCACATCTGGAGGAGATGTACGCTCACTCGTGCCCCTGCTGCAACACCCGGATCTGCCTTTTCTGGAGGATGCGGGGGCATGTCAGAAACACAGCAAGCTCAGTCTCCATACAATGGGTGACACATTCCCCGGGGGTGTATTTGCACTGTCTGGTAGCATGCTGGGGGAAGAGGACAGGGGATTGCTCGACAGAATGACATACTTCCAGCTGCAAGTGTGGTATGCCTCATTCCCGATGGCACCCCCTATGTTCCTTTTCCTGGAGGACTTTCTAACCAAACCATCACCGCGTAAGCTCATTACTCGTTTGTATGTGGGTATGCAAAGTGAGGCACTATTATGTGTACCTGCGGCGCGAAAAGGTTGGGAGGAGTTCCTGGGTTCCCCCATGAAGGATGAGCAGTGTGCATACTGTTGCACGTAGGCCAGAGAACTATCCCCCAACTATAAAATGAGGCTAATTCACATCAAGTTTCATCACAGAGTCTACAGGACTCCTGTATGGCTAGATAGAGCTGGCTTGAGTGAGGATGCAAGGTGTGTGAGATACCGGGTCCCGGAAGCAAACTTTTTTCACCTGGCCTGGACCTGCCCGGAAGTTGCATGCTATTGGGAGAACATCTTTGGAGGGCACTCCCCCCTGACATAGCTGCTGGGATATGTGCAACTTGTGCTGGGGCCGCATAGAAAGCTGGGAGCTTTGCTCTTGCTTCTTGCCAATTGGCAGATAGCGATGTGCTGGGGTAGATGTCGCAGCACCGGGCTGTTGATTGGCTGAGTTATGAGGTGTTCTGTCAGAGACTCGGAACTTAGGCCTGCACAGGCCCATCCCAGGGATATCTGGGAACCACTGCAGAGGTATCTTAACTCCCCCCCACAAGTCCCCAATGAGAATTCCCCCATCGCAATGAATGAATACTATATGGAGGACACAATTTGCTCATACACAGATCGAACAAATGCAAGTGGGCTAACAAGTGTATCTCCTTTGAAGGCCAGCATCCCCTGTCTCCCCGCTTTCCCGCATTTACCTCCGCTCATGCCTTTTTTCCCCTGCCTATTTTACAGGAATTGCTAATGGGACAGAGGGGCTAGACCTCTGGTGCACACTACTTGGGTAAGAAGATGCAGCTGTGTAATTTTAAGGGTCAACTGTGTTGATCAGGATTGTTGACATCATCTTAGTGAATACACCAATGTATTTCAATGCGCGGATTTTGAACCTGTGTTCACTATGCTAATTAATAAAAAGAATGTTTAAATAGGCATATCTGTGAACGTGCATAACTAGAGCAACATTAGGCCAGTTTTCTTGGCATGGGCTCATTTTGTTCCTTTTGAGCCCTAGACACCAAGAGCATTTTCACCGGGCCTCCTGGCCTCTAAAGGTGCACACCTTGTGGGGAGTTGGTTTTACTGGCTCCCTGCCCCAGGCTTTTTCTGTTCGGGTCCCTGGTGCTCCTCTCTTACAGGTGGGGTACAGAAGTCCAACTCTTCCCCCAACTGACCCTCAGAGGGGTGTAACTGGCCCTGGAGAAACCCATCTAGTCCTGGGGGTCTGCCGCAGACAGAGTCCTTAGTCCATCAGGTGGCTTGCTCTTCCAGCTGTTCAATGTGTTGCCCTCATCCCTGTCCCGATCCGGGTTCTTGCTCCCCTTCATATTCTGGGGATGGCACTTTTATGTGCAGTTCCAGCCAGTGTGTTGGGGACACCACTTTGTCAACTCCTAAAACTGAGTTTGCCTTCAGCCTGTGCACTAAACAACGGGAGAGGTACGCCCGGTGTCAGACCTCTCTGTGTGTGCTGGAGGCTGCTCCTTTGAAGTGTAATCAGGGGTAGGTATTGCTCCTCCCCAGCCATCCTTTTCAAGAAGATACAAGCCCCTCGACACCAGGTCCATTTATTCACTGTCTGGCTCCTATACACATTTCCCAGTTGGAGAGCCATCACCAGTCCAGGCAGCTGGCCACTCACAGAAAGGTCCCAGAATCTTTAGAAAGGGAAATGCCAACCTCCTAATAGTGGTATTTGCAATCAGACTTTACCATTAAAGAGGAATATATTTTATAATTAAAATGAGTGGAAAAGATATTTCGCTGGCTGCTACCAATCCAAATGTAAGCATTTAATATCTATTCTTTTTTTTAAAACCTTTATTTTCCCATTTTTGCGAAATAACAAAAAGGATATATCCTTACAGCGCAGTTTGCATCTCTGGTGACATCAGATCTTATACAGCAGGTTCATCATGTAGCAGCGGTTTGTACAGCATTACAAGAAACAAAAAAAATAACTTACAAATATGGCAACGTCAAGGGTATGGCATCATACACACAAAGAGCAAGAAGAGTGAGAATGAAGAGAGACAATAATCATTATAAAAAAAGCAGTCAAGGTGAGGCCTCATCTATCTAAACAAAAGACACAAAAGCAAGACACATCTCAAGCCCCTCTAACAAGTAAATACCTAGCTGATACCTGCAGGAGTAATACCAGAAGACATCAAGGCCTCCTGTTCGGCCTGTCTCCCAGCCACATAAGCCCGATATGACCCCCAAATATCTGTAGGACGGGAAGCACTGGGGACAAGTGTAGAGTACTCTTTGCTGTTTGTGTTGCAAAAAGCCAGGCTACTGAGCCACGCCTGCAAAGTAGGAGCCCTCTTGCCAGCCCACAGTAATGCGATCTCTCGTTTGGCAAGCAGATAGCCCAGGGCTGCCAGTTTCCTGACCTTCTTGGGGAAGTTAGCAACATACCCCAACAGTGCAATCTCAGGGATAGGTTGTAGCTGCATGGACAGGATTTCCCCCAATGTAGAGTGAACCAAGGAACAGTAACGATCTACCTTTGGGCAGGTCCAAGCCAGGTGGGCAAAATCCGCAAAAGGGGCCAAAGATTTAGGACAATGATGGGGTCTGTTATGGTCAATCCTGTGGGATCGGGCGGGTGTGTGGTACATTCTTCGAAGAAATTTAAAGTGAAGTAGTTTGTGTCTACTGTTTAGTGATATTTCTTTAGTGGCATTGCAACACCACTCCCACTGATCATCAGTGATGGGTCCGCAGACGTCAGCCTCCTAAGCCTCCCTCACTTTGGAGTCAGAAACTGGCCTGGCCGCCCCGCATTGCTTGTATAATATAGACACCAAGTGCGTGCCAGTAGGGTTTTGTAGAAATAAAGTGAGTGGGGGAATGGACTCAGGAGCTATGGGGAATGACGGGAAAGTGGCACGAAGCATTGAGTGTATGCGCTTTAGTACAAAGGTGTATAAAAGAAGCGATCTGTGAAACGTGCTTCCTCGGACACAGAGAATATGTGACCCTCGGAAAACAAATCCCCAATTGTGTTAATGCCAAACTTTAGTAATGTGCGCTGGACAAGAACCTCGCCCGTGATCGGCAGCCAGGAAGGGTTAGGGAGGGGCAAAGCTGGAGAATAGAGACGCTCCAGCCCGAGCAATCTGCGCAGTTTATCCCATGCCCAACAAGTGGTAGAAACTGTTTGGATATCTTGGGGGTCCCGAGGGAATCCGTAGGCAGGACATTGAACAGGGGGCATGGGAGCATCAGATCGGCTTCCGGTTTAAGGTACGGGACGCGAGCATCCGGGTGAAACCAGGCGTAGGCCTAACAACATTGAGCTATTAAATAATATAAATGGAAATCGGGGACTCCAAACCCCCCTCTCTCGTACGGTAGTATCAAGGTCTGCCATCGGACCTGAGGTGTCTTGCCCGCCCAGACAAGGCGAAGCAGTAACGATCGCACTTGCGTGAAGAAGGTGTTAGTGAGGGGAATAGGGATGTTATTGAACAAATATAAAAAGCGAGGGAGAACGACCATTTTGATGATAGCAACTCTACCAGCCATAGATAATGGCAGGCGTAGCCATTTTGAAACCTGCAATTCCAAGTCCCCCACAGCCTTGCCATAGTTCAATCTGATCATGGCGTCTGTTTTAAGATGAATGTAGACCCCGAGGTATTTCACCGCGTCATTGCACCATGTTGGTGGGAATGCACAAGGCTTTGCAGTCGTGCCAGCCGTGAGAGGAAAAATGACTGATTTATGCCAATTAATGCAGAGTCCGGAGAATTTGCCAAACCGCGTAATTTTGAGGATCAGGGGTGTTGGACTTGGCCCTTCTGGCAGGTTCACCCCTAAACTTTTTGCTTTGTGAATATGAATTGGAGGTAGTGATTTTTTTGGTTTGTGCGCACTTTCACTGTGTCCCAGTGGAAAGTGCGTGCGCACTCTGAGTGCGTGGAGTAAGGTTGGCCTGCCCTCCCATAGGAATGCATGGGGAATGTCTGTGTCCCTGGTGGTTCCTGATGCATGAGGTGTGCATGCACGAATTTGGTATGTGCGAACTCGTGAGAGTGAATGCTTCGCAATGATGTATGTGGCATGATTGTGTCTTGTGTACAAATGCCACTTCTAGGAGTTGGCATATTAGTGTAAAATATGCCTGGAGTGTGATTGGCTGGAGCTGGCTGGTGAGCCTGGCTCCAGGAAGGCTGGATGGGTCTGCCCGGTGGTGAGTGGGAGATTAGCATGCTGATGGCTGGGGAGGAGTGCACCTGTGTCCTGAATGAGGCTGGGTTTTCCCCACACAATGCTGGCTCCGCCCCCTGAGGTGCGTCTAATGACCCTAGCCCTGCCAGTGAATAGAGTGAGGGCTGAGCACATCATGGGTGCTCCAAAACCAGCGGCGATTGGGTTTTCCCCCACCCTCCACTACAGACAAAGGATTTACTAGTATAAGAAGGGGCTGTGTCCCCTTAGAAATTGTTCTCTTCCAGGATCCTGAGGGGGCTGCTGCTGTTGCTGGGGCCAGGAGGACCGCCACTTGGATTGTCTCCCTGCCAGGAGACCCAGTGAGCTAGCTTCGGGCCCAGCCTTGCCTCCCCCTGCCTAGTAGGACTTTCCTGGACTTTGCCAAGCGCCTGGGAGCGCTGTATTTGCTTTCTAGCGCTGAGAGCGCTGTACTTTTAGCCCCTAGCGCTTGGGAGCGCTTTGCCTTCACCCCTAGCTCTGGGAGCGCTGTGAATTGTCCCGGAGAGCTGGGAGCGCGAACTTCCCTTTCGCGGCTGCCCACGCCGCTTCTTGCCGTGTTCGTGCTGTTTCTGGCCCGAGCGAGTGGCCACCTCGCCTTCTATGTAAATTAGGGAGGGTGCCTACCCCTCGTGTGTCTCCCCGCATTACCGCCGCAGCCCGGGACAGCTGAAAATCGCCACCCGGCCCACGACCAGGAAGTCAGGCAGGCCGGGGGTGGGACTGAGGGACACCCGGAAGTGCTCTGTTCAAAACCGGAAGCGGACGGGAGCCCACCCCGCGCTCCGGTGAGAGGAGGAGAGAGAGGAAGCCTGTGGCCGGTGCTTTCCACGGGGCTCCCAGGAGTGAGGGAGAGCCCCGTGGTGACCAGCTTAAAGGAGGGAGAGCTCCGAGGAGCGGGAGCTCCCCTGCAGCCCGGCCGCCGTACCAAGCCTGAGGAGCAGCGCCCGAGCAGAGTCCCTGCCGTCCCGGTGAGTAAGGAGGGCTGGTGGGGGCTACCCGAGTGCCATGGTGTAGCCGGTTCCAACCCGGCTACAGTTCTGAGCGGGCCCGCCGTTGTGGGCCGCTCCAGCAGAGGGACCATTGCTTTCAGAGTCCCCAGTGGGGGACTCCAACGACCGGGAGCATTTTTGTCGGACCCACAAGGGTCCCGAGGTGGCACAGTGATATCCCAGAGCCCGAGGCTCCAACGAAGCCGCAGTTGTAGGTAGAGCCCCGAGAGGCTCGTGGGGGCATTGGTTGTTCGTGAGCCCCGAGGCTTCAGCAAGGCCGCATTCTGTTTCGAGCCCTGAGAGGCTCCGCGTGGCATCACTTTGTTCTCGAGCCTAGGAGAGGCTCCAGGGGCATTTTTTTGTTTAGAGCCCTGAGAGGGGCTCTTGAGTGCCCACAGAGTGTTTAAGAGCCTGAGAGGCTCCGGGGTGCCAGTCTGCTTATGAAGAGCCCAGCGAGGCTCCAGGGGGAAACAAGTGCTTTGTGCAGAGCCTGAGAGGCTCCAACGTTGTCCCCACCAACATTGCTTCACAGCTGCCCAGCACTTCGTGGGCAGCTGCCACGTTTAGGCCCCTGACACTGGGACACAGGGCGTCCTAGCCCCCACAAGGCCCAGTAGGCCTATGGACAGTCACAGGTGGTGACTTATGTGAGTTTTGCGCAACTTGTGATTTACTTGCTAAGGTGATTTTGGCGCAAATGTGTTCTTTGATACACCTCTGAATCTTTGGAGGCATCATGTGTTTTCCTTCCCTGCACCTGTGAATGTGTTAGTTATGCATCATGTGCCTTGTTCCTTACACCTCTGAATGTATGTTATGCATCATGTGTTATGTGCTTATACCCCTACAGGTATTGTGATACTTAGGTGGTTGTTTTTCTCCTAGTACAGGTGGTGCTAGTGAGGTCCTGGTTCCCTGCGTGACCTGTTCCTAAGGTGGTTAGGATTGCGTAGGTGGTACTTACCGGTTACCAGTGATTACTGGTTTTGTGCTTTATGTTCTATTTTGTGCTACAGTGATTTATACTCTATGTTTTAAGTGCTATTTCTAACAGTATTTCAAGTTCTAAAAGTGCTGATTCCTGACAGTGGTCCACGTGGCCCTGTCTTGTACATATCCCCTGTAAATTCTGCCCGTGCCTGTTGGCACATTGTAAAGTGTGTGTTTTATCTAATGTGTTTTGGTGTAATACAAAGGCTATTTTTACATATAACCTTGTGTGGAGTTTCCTTTGTGGTGGGCCTTGGGTGTTGTTGCTGGGGTGCGTGCGCAAATACTTAACTCACATCGCCTCCAAGTTTAGCCTTGCTGCTCGCGCCACGTTACCTAGAGGGTGAGCAGGGGTTATCTTGGCGTGTAACTCCCTTGCCCTGACTTAGGAGTGGTGGTCTCTGAATGACTTTGGCGCAAGCCCTGGCCAGCCAGGGATACCATTCCTAACAAGGGGCTCCAGGTTCACTTGGGGATTCTGGACGTAAAGGACAGTATCGTCCGCATAAAGTCAAATCAAGAGGGGGCTCGTGCGGAACTATAGTCCACGATGCAAGTGTTTTTCTTGGAAATGACGAACTAAAGGGTCCATAGCTAAAATGAATAATAGTGGGGACAACGGGCACCCCTTTCTGGTGCCGCGTGACAGTGCGAAGAGCTCAGAGAGCGTACCATTGACGCGGAGCCTGGCAGTGGGCTTGGTGTATAACAGCGCCACCGTAGAGACGAAGCATTCTGGCATACCCGTGCGTCTCATAACCGATAGAAAAAAGGGTCATTCCAGGGAGTCAAACGCCTATTCAGCATCCAACATGATAGCGGCCACAGGGGTATCAGGGTCTATCCTGTGCAGCACAGTGAACAAGGTACGTAGGTTGAGAGAGGTGGACCTATGGGGGACAAAACCAGATTGCGCCGGAGCAATGTTGGATTCCATCAATAACGACAATTGTATAGCAATGACTTTAGCCAAGATTTTATAATTGGAATTTAGAAGTGATAGTGGTCTCTAGGAGCTGCATAGAACTGGGTCCTTTCCGGGTTTGGGTAGGAGAATGATTACTGCTTCTCTATATGTCAGGGGAAGTGTGCCCGTCTCAATTGCCTCTGCATAGACCTCAATAAATCTTGGGACTAAAATGTCTTTATATTCTTCATAAAAATCAGCCGAGAAGCCGTCCAATCCAGGAGCGGAGGAACCACGAAGCGCATCTATGGCTTCGATAATGCTATCTGGCGAAATGGGGACAGCCAAAAAGTCCTCCATATATTTCTCAAGGTAGACAAACGCTATCTCCGATAAATACTCCCCCTGTTCCCGCAGGTTCCCAGTAAGCCTAGAGGCATATAGCGCGTTATAATAATCTAGGAAGTGATCACGAATATCTGTGGTGGTGTACAGCAAGTTGTCCTGCGGGCCAGCAATTGTAGTAATATACGGGTGGTCGCGCGGGGGGCGTAAGGTATGTGCCAATATCCTCCCAGGCCTCTCACCCTCGCCATAACGCCGCACCGAGTATTGTTTATTGAGGAATAACATCTCACGTTCTGCTGTTTCTCTAAATTCTTGCATTAATGAGAGTCGTTTTGCCTCCCCAGAAGTAGTGGCCGAGACAACTAAATCTCGGTCCAAGGCGGCAATATCCTTCTCCACCCGATTCAGCGTTGAACGAAGATCACAGAGCACCCCAGCGCGTTTGGAAATGCACACACTCCTGATATAAGCTTTAAAGCCCTCCCAGAGGACCGACCAAGTGTCAACCGTTCCAGTATTTAATTCAAAATAGTCATCTATTGCAGTTCTCAGCTTCTTGCGAAACACTTGATCCATTAACGCGGTCCCGGGGAAGCGCCATTGCCGCTCGTAGCCACCAGGTCTAGGAACGTTCAGGCGGAGTATGACAGGGGAATGATCTGATAGGGTATGGGGGAAGGGTAAGCACGCCATCTAGCCAACCAGCTACCCCCGGGGAAACCAACCAATAGTCAATCCTAGTCAGAGGCGCAACTAGAGCCGAATTTCGGGGGGGGCTAAGAAAAAATTTCGGGGGGGGGGGCTGAACCTGTAATCAGTACGCAGAGTGGCGCTGCAGGGGCTCTTAGAAGGGGGTGAAACAACTGCAAGGCCTAATTTACATTCAAATGGCCTTTTAAAGACCTGTGAAACATTCGGGTGCAGCTCTGTGTGTGCCCGGGATCTGTCTCATCCCGGGCTGCCACACACGACGGGGGGGCTGAAGCCCGGTGAGTCCAATGGGTGTTGCGCGCCTGATCCTAGTCCACGTATTATGAAACCCCGAGTAGTGTATGAAATCCGGGTGGGAGGAGTGTAATCGTCGCTCAACATCAATTAAGGAAAAGTGTGTCCATATGTCTGCGAGGGCCTGTCGTGCACGGGGCTTGGCATCCGGCGAGAGAGGGGTGCTGTCTCTGGACGGATCCAATAGCAAATTAAAATACCCCCCTAAAATTAAAAGCCCAGGGTCGAATGACAAGAGTTTGACCTGGAGATCATGAAAGAAGGATGGGGAATCAGTGTTAGGGCTGTAAACTCCTACAAACGTTACTTAGTGCCCCAACAATGAGCCAGAAACGATTAATGTGCGTCCTTCAGTATCCACCACGAGTTTGTGCAATGCAAATGGGATACGCCTATGTATGAAAATTGCCACTCCACTGTTGTAACTGCTATAATTCGAAAAATATCTATGGGATCCCCAGTTCACGGCCATAGAAATAATATTCGCCCCAGCCAAATGCGTTTCCTGAAGAAACACAATATCTGCGTGGTGTCTGGTAATATAATTCAAAACCTGTCTGCGCTTCCTGGTATTATTTAAACCCCTGACATTCCATGACATTAAAGAAAGCCCGGAAGGGCCGGGCTGTTGTCCTAGGTTAGCCATAAGGTCACAAAATGAGTGATGGCCATACGCTGCCAATTAGCACCATGATACATCATAACGCAAAAATTATTAGGACTGAACATAGAATCCCCCCCCCCCCCCCACCCAGCCTCCTAGCACCCCACCAGAGGCGATCCCTATCTAACAATTCGAAACGCTTGTGCAATAAATCAAAAATACAAATTGAAAAAACCAAGACAGTCATAAGCTGAAAAAACAAAACAATCAGAGACATATTGGTATACACCTTAGGGTGTGACAACGCCACGCCGACCGGGCTATGGAAAGGATCACAAGTATATGTATAGGAGCCAATCATGCAGAACAAATGAACAATAGACAGCTGCAACATCAGGAGTCAAAACACATCTGAGTTCATCAGCCAGGCTTGGACTGGGAGAAGAGTACAGCACTACCCTGTGAGCCACTCTGCGATGGAGAGGACTGGCGGGCGCAGCCTGAGATCCAGAAGAATCCTTCTTGAAGGTATGGCAAAATTCCTGAGCCTCTGCCGGGGTGTCAAAAATGGGAGGCCTTCCATCCACATCCACCCTCAGTCTTGCCGGATTCAAAATACCATATCGTAACCCCAGATTCCTCAGGGCCGCCTTGACCCTCTGGTACTTACGCCTTGCCTCCTGGACCATGATGGTGAAGTCAGGGAAGAAGGCCAGTTTGTTGCATTGCCATTGGACGTCGCCCATGTCACAGGCAGATCTCAAAGCTGTATCCCTGTCTCTGAAGTTCATCAGCCTTGCAATGATGGGGCGCATGGGGAGGCCCGGGTGAGGACGGGAGCCCAAGGATCTGTGAGCACGCTCAACCACAAAGCTCTGTGTGAAGTTCTCCCTGCCAAATAGATCCACCAGTAGTTGTTCCACAAAGGTGTCCATCCGTCCAGTGGCCGTCGTCTCCGGAACGCCAATAATGCGTATGTTGTTCCGGCGGCTCCTTGCTTCTAAATCTTCATTTTTGATGGCGACATCTTTGAGAATCTTCTGCACGTGTTCCAGCCGTTTCAGCGATGATGAGGCGCCGTCTTCAATGTCCGAAACCCTCACCTCCACGACATCCAGGCGACGCTCGAGCATTTGAAGTTTAGTGCCCATGTCAGCCAGCTTCCTATCAAGATCATCAAAGCGACTGTCTAATGCTTTGAAACCGGCCCTCATCTCAGTCAACATGGATGACGCAAGGAAGGCGGTGTCGCCGGAGACCCCAGGGCCCAAAGCTGCCCCAGGCGTGGCAGGAGGGGCGTCCGAGACCGGCACAGCAGGTTTATCAAAAGGCAGTTTACTCTGTTTGGGATCTTTCTTCCCCATCATGGAATACGCCACAGGAGACGTGGAGAAGGGGCAGCAAAAACAGGACCACGACCACAGAGGGCAAAGGGATGGAAGCCGGTCACTCAAACGTTTACATGCAGGCCACCAAGTATCCAGAGCAGAGACCGACAATCGCTTCAAAGCACAATCCAGGGCAATAGTAAAGCGGAATCCAAGCACCAGCCTGCCCAGCCCGCAGAATGGAAGAAAAGAGAGTCAGGGGGCCACCGGGTCTGTGCGCTCAGCTTAGCAGGCCGCCCGAGGATGCAGGACCCAACCGGCCAACCACTGGAGTAGGGCACAGCACAGGGGGTGCCGAGCACACCGCAACCAGGCGACTCTAGATGAGGATTGTAAATAGCAAGGGCCAGGTTAGATATGAAGGAGCCCACACACGGCTGATGGCTACAATATTTGGGCCAGCGGGACTTCCCGGTATGGAGGTATAATCACTTTGTCCCGGGTCCTGCTGCTGCGCTTCATGATGGGCAGTAGTGCATGCCTGGGGGTTTTAAATACGCCAGTAGACCTGTCTCTTCAAGCAGATACAGCCTCCATGGCACAGATCAGGGAGCAGAGAGCACATGAAGGCCCAGGTTTCGCCCAAATGTAAGACTGCCCCGCCCAGAGGTGGACAATACCAGGCAGCGCGTTCCGGAAAGCGCAACAACAGCCGGTGACTGCCGATAACCCCCGCAGCTGAATAGAAAGGTGTCCGGGGGGAGGCAAGGCTCCGAACAGGAGCCAGCGCCACTGCACCTCCGTGGGGGTAAACAGGGGCCCACCACATATCCCGCCGACAGCCACAACTCCACACCCCAGCGTGGACATGCCCACAAGGCCCCTCGAAGCCTGAAAACACTGTGTCAGTCACGGGGCATAAAGCCGGGCATCGCAGGGGGTGGGGGGTGGGTGGGATAGAGCCCGCAGAGCAGAGTAGAGGAGGAATACAGCGCTGCGCCAGTCGACTGCCGGGGCCCGCACTCACCACACCCTTCTCCGCTAGCTCCTCATCCGGGGAAGGCCTCCGAGCCGATCCACATCCGCGCGCCGATACGAGCGCGCCGTCAGCTGTAAGGCCTAGAACCACCGGAACACGCACAGTGGGGCAGCATGGTCTTCGGGGGTAGATGGAGTATCCGTTCAGCTACTCTGGTGCTCCAACATGACGGAAAAATGAAGGTTTTTCGCCCGGACGGCGGAGCTTCAAACAGACGCGGCCATCTTGGTCGCGCCCGTTGACACGCCCCCAAGCATTTAATATCTATAACAATATATCCCAATGATTCCCTGTGGCAGCAGCTAGCCTTGCTAAAGTAAAAATCCTTCGGGGGGATATTTCACTGTAATGACATTTTCAAATTTCTACATATTCTACTTTTAAATATCATGCACCCTGCCTTCATGTGCAACAAGGACTACATTTGGTGAATTAAAATATAAAAGGAAGGCTTAGGCCTGCCAAAAGGGGTATTTTGACAAATCAAATTTGCAGTTTAATATTGCCACAGGCAGGTTACATGTGTGCAGCTACCAGTCTGCACGGAGGACACAGAGGGTAAACAGGCGCAGTCCAATTACAATGCAATTATCATGAGTAAGGCTCAGGTAGTGAGACTTTCCCACAATGAAGGAAAAAAATGGGTGCTCAAAAAGTAAAAGATCCTTGCCTGCTAAATGGGTGTAACCCATCTGCAACAGCTACATTGGTAAGCAGTGTTTTAGGTGCCTCTTTCTGTTCTGAACATTTATCTCACATCCGTGAGATATGTTTTCCCAAGTAACTCTGAAGTGAGCAGTCTGAGGCCAAGCCACCAAAGGCATGTTTGAGTATTGTTCGAGGGGAGTAACTGAGGAGGAACTTAACTATTTGCAGATAGGAATTTATCTGACACCCTTGATGCTTCCGTTCAAGCCACGGTGCATAACGCCATTTTGACAAACTATGTAGCCTATCTAGGAGCACCACTGGGCTCTGCATCCTGCTGCCTCCATGGTTCCTGACCATGGACCCTCTGGTTCTTCCATGCCTGCTGGATGGCCAGGATGGGAAGAACCGTGGCCTCACCAGCATCATGCAGCCAAGGCTAGGTCTAAGCACATGCAGATGCCTTTGAGACGTTTAAAGCCGATTTGCTGACTAAATATCACAATCCAATAGTAGGCAAACACCTGTCTCTAGGTGGAGATTTAACCCTTCCACAATTGCTTTTTGATCAAAACCTTTGACACCCCAGAGAATGTGTAGTTTGAGGATGGGGAATTGAAATGGTTCTGGTGACAGTGAGTCAGAGGTGGACTCAGACAGATTTTGACAACCCCTATCTGTGCATCACAAGCAAAACTAACAAACAGGTCCAAATTCAGATGGGTATCTGGGATGGTCAGAGGACTCTTTTATGAGTGCCACTACAGGTATGTTCACCCCAGAAGACCCGGTTCATCCCAGATCCTCTGACTGGACACCACCTCCTAAGGGTGCGGCCTATACCCAGTCAAGAATTTGGATTTCTTGGTTGGGTGTAACAACCAAATTGATTGGAGAATGCCCCTGTCCCTTCTGCTTGGCATAGTGACTGTGATTCCAGGAATTGGCTATAAAATGTCAATTGTTTAGGGAATTTTGAGGGACCTCCAATAAAGGTATAGAGTGTGGAGGGGGTGTTAGGGCACACTGCTGCATCTGGTGGTACCACTCACAAAGATCCAATACTTGGCAGTAACAGCCAAAGAGGAGGAATTGGCTATCAATCCAGATGTGTTCGCAGAACGGGTGCAGAGGCCAATTAGCCTGTTAGGCAATATCAACGTAGTCATTTTCCCTGAGTGGTGGCACTCAATAATGACCAAAGTTGATCCAAAGCTGGGAGATCTTCTGATTTATTTAGAGTCTCCATCACAGAAGGGTTCCTTTTCGCAGGCCACTTTGTCAAGGAACTTGGCATATTTGTCAACACTTTCACAGCCAGGCAAATGCTCACCTGTCACTAAAGGAGGTCTTTATCCAAGTCCTTTTTGGTAGTGACAACACAACCAGCAAAAGCAACCAACAAGCTCCTCCCACAAGATTTGAACTTCAGAATAATACATTTCTGTACAGATCCGAAATGTTTTAAGAATGTATTCCCACCATGGTCATGAGGCAACATAGGACATTTTCCAGAGGTAGATCCAGATGAGTGTCCTATGGAGCTTTCAATCCAGGATTTTATTTTAAGGTGATCCTACTTCCCTTTTCACATGTGTGGTAAGGAAAACTTGTGAGTTTGTTAGCCCACAACTGGTGGCTGTTGACAAGTGACACTTGGGTTCTGCAAATGATTCATAGGTTCTGGTGGGAGTTGTGTGTTTCTCCACACCAGTCGTCAACAAAGACCAACAGTTCTTTTCTTCCCAACAGTGGACCACGATAAACGGAGCTTCATGTCCTTTTCTTTTGCCCGGGTTATACACTAATAAGGAAGCGCTGGCTTGTCCAACTGTTCAGGAATTTAGGGTTTGTTCACTGTAATGAGGCATTTAGAGTTTTGAAGTCTGACACCGGTAAGCCCATAGTTTTTGCTGTGTCAAGATTCCTGACTTCAATGTGGCATAGGCGTATGACTTTTGTAAAATCATTACCTTAGTTGCAGCAGTACATCAACGTAATCTTCTAGGGTTTTAACCTATATTTTAACATTTTTAACTGTTTTAACCTTAAAATGTTTTTAGTTTTACTTTTTATATGTGTGTATACAGTTTGTTCTTTTTTTTTTGAGTATTTAACGAGGACCCCCTGTGGATTCGGATACAGAAAAGTTCCTAGGCCAGGGAAAAGGAACCATTTGACAAAAAACAACCTAGGCAACTTATATGGTGTGATCACAGACAAATGGCTACAACAAGTTAAGAAAATATATGTTATTTTATTCTCAGGTTATATTTAAAAAGTGCATAACATACAATAGACAAGAGACATGAATCATCATATAAGTAAAAATACAATAAGTTTATACATTAGTAACCAAATACATGTAAGTTGTATTAAAAGAAAAAGCATATAAAAAGTGGCCGATAGGGTCTCTACGCGCGTTTCGGCGAGCCAGCGCCTTCTTCTGGAGTTGCCACACAAAGCTCTAAAATATTTTAGAAAAACATTGCATTAGTTATAAATCCTTAAAACAATATATATAAACACACTTAACAGTTTATATCTTAACATTGTAGCCAACAAGTCTTGTATGCTGATAGTCTAATTTATATCTTTTTCATTTCCTAGTGTGGTTCATAGGTCCAATCAGACACAGATATTTTTTAACAAGCAACGGTTAGGATGGAATAGTGAATGAGCGTATGGATTTTTATGGGATATAGTACTTCCATACTACTGCTTCAGACTAAAGGGTCACCTAGATACTAGTAGTGTTTCAACATATCCATTTTATTATAGGGAGATATCAAATTTGGACATTTCATGTTGTTCCTATTCAATTTTTAACACAGCTAGCATACTTAAGTCTTATAGCTTTTTATGTTCTGTACAGGATATTCAATAGGATGACCTTTTAGAAGGTTGGTACTCACAGGTAAATTTCAGGTTTTCACATCAATAATTATTGAAACGTATAGCTGATGGTTATAGATATTTTCAAAATAGTGGGTCTGTTCTTGATGCTTTTTTTCCAAAAAAGAAAGAAAAACAAGGATAGCATTCTTTTTTAGTATATTTTGCTAATTTTAGTAAGTATGGTCTATTTTGGAATTTGTTCTTAGGATTACCTTATATCAGATAATACGAATTTTGTATTCCCGCCTGCCAGAAGGATGTTAAGGTCGTGTTTTTAAAAATCTGGTATGTTGAAATTCCAGAGTTAGTTAAAAGATCTCCCTGCCTGTTGGATATGACACAAGATGGGAGAAATCAGAATGATAAGTCCAACCACATTTCTTAATCACATTCTCACTAGATTAAGTATAAAAACTAAGTTTTCCCATCTTACCCGAAAAGATACAGCAGGGCTCTTTAAAGCTGTGATTTTATTTTTACTGAGCGGAGGATCTCCCTGTTGAAATAGATCAATGTCTGCTATAAGTATTTTGATGGTTTACCAGATTCTGAATAGTGCATTTTTATTCGAATCCTGAAGCGGCTTACCTTATAGGATAGTAAGATGGAGGTACAGCCATTCGTAAAAAAAGGGAAGTCTTTTGGATTTTTGTTTTTAATACGTTTAACCAAGGGCTCAATAGTGAAATCCCTTGGGAACATGCCATTATATAAATTTTCTGCTAGAATTGATATAAGGATTTCCTTTATTTTAATAAAAAACTTGATGAACTATTGTTTTGTTATCCTATGCGCTAAATAGTTCCACTTTCAGTACAAATGGAGCTTCTCAATATTTTTGTAAAGACAATTAATAAATTATATCCATCTTTTGAAACTTAGAATTTAAAACTTGGAATACAACTCTGAATGATATTACAACTATTTTTTCAAGCATAACGTAACCCTCAAATACATAAGTCTTGAGAGAAAATCCATAACGGAATCTGTCTTCTATTTCCACTCAATGAATCGGTCTTCCGTTTCTATTCAGGGATTAGTCCTATACCTATTTCTCGAAAAAAGCCAGCCCCCACAGGTGAACCGAATTCCAACCAATTAGAATTGCTCTTATATATCAGGCGGGAACGAATCAACTTCACTGATCTATTCCCGACACTAAGACGCTATCCGTCAGGGTCGAATACTCGACAATTCCCGCCGCCAGACCCGCTGCTGCTCTGCTGTTATTTACAGGTAAAGAATACCCACATTGAAAAAGCTTTTAAGGATTTATTTCTTCCCTTAAACTTTAGTTTAAAAAAATTTTCCCCCCATTATGATCATGACTAATTCACACCTATGTGTTTCCTTACTTTATAGAAAGGGCGGTCCTTTCCTCTATCCCAAAAGAGCATTGCCGATTTATTTGGGTAAGACACTCGACTTATATGCCCAATAATGAAGTATCCAAAAGTCGACACGGCGAAATATTGAGTTTTCTTTTTTGAATTACCTTCCGGTTTAGGTAGAGAGACCTTTTTTATTAAAAATCACCTCAGATCTTAAGGGTGTCCACCAACCCACGCAAGTAAGAATAATCTATAAGGAGCCTTGCCGTATCAATCGGGTAAGACTCAGCAACCGCTATTCATAATAAATGTTTTAAACCACCAAAAAGATAGGAAAGTGATATATCTCCTCTTTTTTTGGAATTACTCCCGTTCTAGGCAGGGAGATCTTTTAATCAAAAAACCACCAGTATCCAAGGTGTTTTTCAAATCTTTGACCACACGGAAAGAGTTCTTACTATCCTATAAGGTAAGCCGCTTCAGGATTCGAATAAAAATGCACTATTCAGAATCTGGTAAACCATCAAAATACTTATAGCAGACATTGATCTATTTCAACAGGGAGATCCTCCGCTCAGTAAAAATAAAATCACAGCTTTAAAGAGCCCTGCTGTATCTTTTCGGGTAAGATGGGAAAACTTAGTTTTTATACTTAATCTAGTGAGAATGTGATTAAGAAATGTGGTTGGACTTATCATTCTGATTTCTCCCATCTTGTGTCATATCCAACAGGCAGGGAGATCTTTTAACTAACTCTGGAATTTCAACATACCAGATTTTTAAAAACACGACCTTAACATCCTTCTGGCAGGCGGGAATACAAAATTCGTATTATCTGATATAAGGTAATCCTAAGAACAAATTCCAAAATAGACCATACTTACTAAAATTAGCAAAATATACTAAAAAAGAATGCTATCCTTGTTTTTCTTTCTTTTTTGGAAAAAAAGCATCAAGAACAGACCCACTATTTTGAAAATATCTATAACCATCAGCTATACGTTTCAATAATTATTGATGTGAAAACCTGAAATTTACCTGTGAGTACCAACCTTCTAAAAGGTCATCCTTTTTCTTTCTTTTTTGGAAAAAAAGCATCAAGAACAGACCCACTATTTTGAAAATATCTATAAACATCAGCTATACGTTTCAATAATTCTTGATGTGAAAACCTGAAATTTACCTGTGAGTACCAACCTTCTAAAAGGTCATCCTATTGAATATCCTGTACAGAACATAAAAAGCTATAAGACTTAAGTATGCTAGCTGTGTTAAAAATTGAATAGGAACAACATGAAATGTCCAAATTTGATATCTCCCTATAATAAAATGGATATGTTGAAACACTACTAGTATCTAGGTGACCCTTTAGTCTGAAGCAGTAGTATGGAAGTACTATATCCCATAAAAATCCATACGCTCATTCACTATTCCATCCTAACCGTTGCTTGTTAAAAAATATCTGTGTCTGATTGGACCTATGAACCACACTAGGAAATGAAAAAGATATAAATTAGACTATCAGCATACAAGACTTGTTGGCTACAATGTTAAGATATAAACTGTTAAGTGTGTTTATATATATTGTTTTAAGGATTTATAACTAATGCAATGTTTTTCTAAAATATTTTAGAGCTTTGTGTGGCAACTCCAGAAGAAGGCGCTGGCTCGCCGAAACGCGCGTAGAGACCCTATCGGCCACTTTTTATATGCTTTTTCTTTTAATACAACTTACATGTATTTGGTTACTAATGTATAAACTTATTGTATTTTTACTTATATGATGATTCATGTCTCTTGTCTATTGTATGTTATGCACTTTTTAAATATAACCTGAGAATAAAATAACATATATTTTCTTAACTTGTTGTAGCCATTTGTCTGTGATCACACCATATAAGTTGCCTAGGTTGTTTTTTGTCATACAGTTTGTTCTTTTAAAGGTATTATTCTCATTGCTCCTTCAATTAACTCCTCTGTATGACCCAAATTGAAACCATTCGCACAGTTTTGTTTTTCATACTCATTGTCCTTTGCACAGTATTTATCTTGACACGCACTTTATTGAGCCACCAGATTTGGAACTATGTCAGTGCCTAACTACAGATCTGGATGTCATTTTATTTCATTACCTTTTTTGTTTATTTTCTTGTATTGCATCTATTGTTTGTATTGCATACTTTTATGGTCGTAATGACCGAAATAAAGTTTTCTGAAAGGAAAGGATAGTCAAACAATTTACTCAGTTGTTAAAGAAAGGACAACTGAGGAGTATCAACATAATCATTCGGGATTCCTGAACAATATATTTGTGGTTGATAAAAAAAGGTAGAGAATTAATTAAATGACCAGTATATCACCATTTCAATATGCGGAGAATCCATTGATTAGGAGAGACACCCTGCATCTAGGAAAATTGATGATTTTTCATCGCATTGGCATGGACATCTGGTTCTCCTCTATATTCACTATAGTTTCATTGATCTGACACACCTTTAGTTGCACCAGAAGCAGTTTTCCAGTATATTTCTTTCTATCCACTAGATAGTGGGAGACTGTCCATGTCACCATATTCACATTTTTATCAAATATAGGCTGTGTCTTGGTTCAGGTTCTTTTTGGTTTTGATAGTAGTACATGTTAAGGGTAAACCTGAATGGACTTTCACTCTGGCCTTCTAATTATTGTTATGGTTTACCTTAATCTAAAAGAAGCCTCCTTGACCATACCAATGTTCAGGCCCCATTGCAGGGTTCTACAATTGTTTTAACAAAGCCAAACATACAAATTCACAGTGCTTCTGTTCACCCTATCACCTACTCCTTGGTGCTTCACCAAGGTCTTGAATCTAGTTATTGAAAGTTTCTTTGCCAAATAATTTATCTCATCATCTACCTGTACATATTACTCATGTCGCAGAACCTGACTACTGTCGCAACATATCCAAAGTGAGGATTGCATTGCTTCAAAACATGTTTTCTGATAAATCTGTCTTAGTCAGATTTGTAGCTGAAGCAAATGCTGATATTACAGACTTTCCGGATAGTTTCTGTCAAAGCTTCTGTCGTGCTTCCTTTCACGAAAATACAAGTGATAATGAAAGAGATTAGAAAGGTACTTACGAAATGTAGAGACATCTAGATAGAATAGTCTCCTGTCCATGCCCATTCTACCATATTTAGAGAATAAAGATTGCTCATCTCCGCTGTCTTATGGAGAGTTTAGTTTAGTAGACAGAGAAAGTCAAGTAGCAGTTACAATGGTGGCAGGACCACATCAAAGCAAGAACTTGTTGTGCGATCTTCACATCTCTTTTTGGCGTGAGCATAAAGTTCAAAGCCAGTAGAAAAAGCTGGAATGCCACATGCTGTAGGAAGCTGGATTTTGATGTAGTGGCCCAATGTAGGGGACCACCATGCAAAAAGTCCAGATAACCCTTACTGCTTTACAAGGCGTACTTAGTGCTCTATTTGTGGCAGTGTGGTTGAGCAGCTTATGTTTCTCAGAAGGGAGTGTTAAGCATTTGTTGAGTCAATTAATGAGACACACACTGAAGAAGAAATTCAAGATCAATTTAGAAAAATAATATAGATGTTTATATAATTTTAGACACCAAGATCATCGGAACCAGGTAAGTACATTTGGAGTTGTAGATTTTACAATAAAACAGTAAAATTGTCAAATAATAGTTTTTGAGGTAATATTATCCTATGGGAGAAACATACACGGCATACATATACTTGCAAACAACCAAGGACCAAAGAATCACCAACAGTTCAGTGTTACATGCCCTGGTATGTTTGGGTGAAGAGGTGCTGGTCGCATTGGTAGACTCGAGAGCTATACGTTAAAGTCAATGGAAGGGTACATGTAACAAAAAGGCGGCAAGTGGGGACTAGGGGACAAGTCCGACAGAACCCAAAGGGGGGCTAAGCTCATGATGAGGGTCTCTGGAGCAAGGGGACACAATCGGTTTCTGTGGACTTGGGCTGTGGAGCTTGAGTGCATAGGGACTTGGCTGGTTGCCCACTTATGTTCTAGGCTCTCACAGTTGTTGGCAGTTTTGTAGAGGAGGGAAAAACAAAACCGCTGTGCCAACTCATCATGGGTATTGCTGGCCTTTTATGTCCCTCGATGTGCAGATCGGCCTTGCTTGGCGG
This sequence comes from Lissotriton vulgaris, assembly GCF_964263255.1. Lineage (NCBI taxonomy): Eukaryota > Metazoa > Chordata > Amphibia > Caudata > Salamandridae > Lissotriton > Lissotriton vulgaris. Next base: position 1,765,245,915 of record NC_141685.1, on the reverse strand, counting down.
TGGTGTCAGGGCTGGACACAAACAAGCCTTGTTTGATACAGTTACTCTGGTATCCAGGTTACAGGTGAAGGGTCTAGCATCTAGAAAGTCGGTGGAGAGATGTGGCTGACCCCCTAGAGCAGGGTTCTCCAAACCGGTCCTGGAGGGCCGGATCCATGCCAGATTTTTAAAATTACTACATGTATCTCAATGGGGATATCCCAAAAAATCTGGCATGGATCAAGCCCTCCAGGACCGGTTTGGAGACCCCTGCCCTAGAGCCACAAAGACTTCCTCCTGGCATGCTGCTCCCTCAGTGAGCCTGATGGCCTCCACCCCAACGGAGATGTCAAGTGGTGTTGAAGTGCTGGACAGTCATGTTAGGGTTTGGGAGGATGCACAGCTTTTGGATGTGTTGTGTCTTTGCAATAGTTGAAGTACCCGCGACCAGGCAGGGTTTAGCTCCAACTTCGGAGCAGGTCCTTTGTTCTCGCGGTGATGGCTCTTCTTTGTCCTTCTTCTCTTCACAGATAAACAAATCTGAAGCTCTAGTGGAGTGGGACCACTACGTACCTAATTTAGGGGTGTTTCAGGACAGTAGCTTAATGGGCTACCTATGCCTGGGGTGTCTATACCCTCCTGTCAGGAGTAATAATAATCTTGACCCAGAGTTCCTAGTTTCACCAAAACCAAGATGGTGAAACCCTTCTCCGACTGTCTACTTCAGGTGGTCCACCTTAGGAATGTGCCTAGCCTGTAAGTGTGACATGCCTTCTTGTTGTAATTTTGTAGCGATTAGGTTAAGCATTAGCAGAAGACATCTTGTATTTAGAGACTAGCTTGTCCATTTTGCGGAATCCATTTTGTATTTCTAGCAGCCATTTTGTTTGCCATGTGCTCGCCATGTGCTCTGTCCCTCCTCCCTGTTAACTGCTCTTGAAATTTGCCTAGAGACTAGATATATTTAGCCTCTTCTGCTTCGCACATGCTCAGTTGAGCTTACAGCTGTCCTCAACTTGTAACTGTCAGGATGTGTCTACCAGAATTAGCTAACTGTTAGCTCCTCCCACTTGTTGCTTGTACACTTTCTGTATGACCTTATATGAACTTACAACCTGCATGCTGAACTTGTACCGCCTTCATTTGAGCCCCTGTGTGGGTATAAAAGGACCAAGTTCCTTCCATTCAGTGTGCTACTTCATGCATTACAGAAGGGTGCTGTGTGAATGTAGTTCCACCTCATGAGGTTTAATAAACTCTGTCTTTTCTATTCCAGTTTCTGTGCCAACTTCTTCCTATTGGTCTGAGGACTCTGTGCAGAGAAGGGCGAATCCCTTGCACTGGTAGGCCTTGCTGAGGCTCACCAGCACAAATTGGCGCCCACCGTGGGGCTCATCGGCGACTCGGATGCCCGAAGGACTGGTCGAGACGAAGGATTGGAATCTCGCTTTGGACGTGATCGCTGCCTGAGGAGACCTGAGTCTTGGCACCCACAGCATTTTTCCTTTCTTTCTGATCTGACCATCCAGGTGGCGCCGGTCCTCGACTGAGATCTCTTCTGTTGATTCGCCTTGCAGTGACCATTTGGTCGATTTGAGAACTTGGCTGTTGGAACCTGGACACCATTTGATTGGTGAGAGCCGTTCTGCTGCACTTGCTGTTGGTTTTTAATGCCTTTGATTGGTAAGGTAGTTTAGTAACACTTACTGCGGCTTTTGTTTGAAAGACTAGTCAATATTAGCATTTGTTTGAAATTTATATATGAATTGCAATTTATATAGGCAGGTAATGAGGAGAATTTTCTCTATCTAATTTGATTTGAATGGCACATTGTACTAAAGGTACCTTAAGTGCTACTTTGATTATAATACTGCATATTCTGCACTATTTTTGGCATGCCTGTTTTTAGCACACTTCATAGGATGTGTTGCTTTTGTAGTGGTACCAGTTGGAGACGCGATGAAGCACAACCGCCCCCCCCCCCCCGGAGGGGACGCCTAATAGGGATATGTATGTTAAATATGGTCTTTCTTCTGTAATGTACAGCACGTTATGAAATAAATACACTTGTGAGGATCCTGAGTTGCGTTGGCCTATGTATGGGTCGTTTGATTTGCAAAAGAATCAGTATGTTTAGCAACGGATGTTTAAGCGAAAGGCTAGGCAAGATATGTTTGACTGTGTACGAATGTAGGAGAAAGAAGTGCGTGAGCGAATGAAGAGTGAGCAAGCCTTGATTGAAAAAGAACAACGCAAGAGTATTCATGCGAAAGCATTGGAAATGAAAAATAGGGAAATTAAAGAAATTAAAGAGAGGGAAGATAGGGAGCGTCATCTACAGGTAAATGGCCAATACGCTGTTCGTAGACCTCGTTATCCTATTCTTAATAAACCCCAAGATGATTCTCTCTTATTAGATCGTTGTCCACCTCTGTATACTCTTCCTTCTGCTCCTTATGAGTCAGATGAGGACTCTCCTACAGACCAGGACAAAGCTAGAGAAACTCGCTCAATGTTATCTGCTGAACGTGCGTCTCAGATTAGATCTGCTGTGCGTAAAGCCGTTCGTAGTACTGCCACTGCTTCTGAACTTTAGATAGTATAAAAGATTGGCAGGAAAGGGAGCAAATATATTTTACCGATACATTTGCCGCAGAGGTTATCGAATGGTTTAGAAAATATTCGGTAGAAATAGAGCCCGATGATGTAGCAGCTGATTGTAAAAAACTACATGAAGGTCTTTTTGCCTTCTCCCAGGTGGGTGACACGATCAGACGCTTGGTTAAACTGCGAGTTGAAGCAGCCCATTTGCGAGAGGAGAAAAAGGCAGCAGACGCAGCTGCACAAACATCCTGAATCAGCATGGCACGAACTTCTACTCCTGAAACAGATAAGAATGTTGTAATTAATGTGAAACCCATGCGGGAAGCCGCGCCTTTATATGTTCCTCCTAAAGGAACGGGTACAAATGATGATAAGACTTCTGTAGATGCTAAAGGATATTTTATTTATAATTGGGTTTAAACTCCTTGGAATAGAGCAGATGTTATGGCCCTTAATAATGCATTGCCTGATCTGCGAAAGAATCCAGCAGCCTTTTATGAGGAGGTTGAGGGTGCCATTAGCTCTGGTACTATGACTTTGCCTGATATTGATTTGTTTTTTGGACTAATATTACCGCGTGATATGTGGAGAACGGTGTGTAAAGTTGATGATCGTGCGACATTTGGAGTATTGTGGAAAGATTTAGAGCAGTTAGATGAAGATAGAGAACCTGCACAGAAACCGTGTCAGTTAGTTTTAAATCTTCCGGCAGCTATATTAGTTAAGTTAAAAATGAATATTATCCCTAAAAAGATAGATTTGACAGTGTTAGCGTCTTGGAAGCAAAAGATAGATGAATCAGTTTCTGACTTCTTCACGAGCTTTGAAGAAGCGTTCCACAATTTTAGTGGCCAGTCATTGACAGATGACACGAGTAGACATCTGTTTGTTGATAAATATGTTGCAAACCTTTTGCCAGGAATAGCTAGTCGCCTGAAGACCAGTGAGAGTTCATGGACTACCTCTTCTCCGGTTTCTCTCTTAACTATGGCTCAGTATTATGAGCGACAAGAATTAGAAGCTAAAAGTAATGAGGATAAAAAGTCTAAAGAGTTGAAAACAAAGGTTATGTTAGCTCAAGCTATGGCCCACCTTCTAGAGGTAATGATAGAGGCGGACGTGGATCTTATGGTTCGTCTTTTCCTTCTTATACTCGTTCGAATGTGTCTGTTGATCAGTGTGCGTACTGCAAGAAATTTGAACATTGGCTATTTGACTGTCCAGTACTGCGTGCTCAGCAGGGTCCACGTGGTCGGGGACAAATGAGAAATTGCTCAGGATATTCAGGGCCTAGAGGAAGCACGAATGATCACGCTAGGTTTGATGCAAATACACGTGGGCAGGATGGGTTTAACACTTTTGATAGACGGAACCAATATCAAATGTCCGACTATGTGCCATCTGATTTACAAGATTCTTCTTATGCATAGGATTGCCTAGGATGGGGTAAGGAACCAGTTGAAGTTCCAGTAGATCGGAGGGGTCCCTATGTTACAGAACATGTTTTGGGTTCTACTGATCAGTTTCTGGTTGATACAGGAGCTACTTGTAGCACCTTGCCTAAAAACTTGGTTCCTAGGGCTCACCTGTCTGGCTTAACTATTGCATTGATAGGTTTCGATGGAACACCTTCCCTTAGCCCACTGTCTAAACCACTTGCATTCCATGTTGATAAGTTTATTGCTCCATTTCCGTTTTTGCTCTCTCCAAACACACCAGATAGTATTGTGGGTCTTGATATGCTCAAATATTTCAGGGCTACGATACGATGTTCTCCGGAAGGAGTACGGGTTATTTTGAATGACAACTACCCTGTGATTGAGAGATCCTGTATTATTAAAGAGGACATTGCATTAGCTTCACTCCCTAGTACTTTGTGGGCTACTTCAGACACTGATGTAGGGCAAATGGTTATTCCGCCTGTGCATATTAGTGTCAAGGAGGGTGCTTCTTTGCCAAGCCTGCCTCAGTATAACATTTCTAAAGAAGGAGAAGAAGCACTTACACGCATTGTTCATGATTTGATTAAAGTGGGGGTGGTGGAAGAAGTTCCTTACAATGTTTGCAATAGTCCGATTCTTCACATTTTGAAAAAAGATACTGACACCAGCATTTATAGATTCATCATTGATTCAAGAGAAGTCAACAAGATTGTAGTACAGCAGTACCCTGTGGTTTCTGACATAACGACATTACTTACCCTGGTTCCTCCGACAGCAACTACATTTTCTGTAATCGATTTGAAGAATGCTTTCTTCTCGATTCCTATTCATCCTGATAGCCGATATTTGTTTGATTTTACTCTGAATCTGATCATACAGATTTTACAGTGTTCCTCAAGGGTACACTGAGAGTCCAAGTATTTATAGTCAAGCCTGAAAACGACAACCCGATTCCTTTACTTTGTCTGAAGGAGTGGCTCTCATACAATATGTCGATGACATCTTGTTGGCAGCTGATACACCTGAGCAGTGTGAAAAATTTACTTTGTCTTTGCTTTCTTTTCTTGCTACACACCATCATAAAGTATCACGTAAGAAATTGCAATATTGTAGACCAAAGGTAACCTACTTAGGTCACCTTCTATCTAAGGAGGGCCGTGCATTGACACCAGATCGCATTCAAGCAATTTTAGACACCCCAGTACCTTCCACACAGAAAGATGTCCGTGCATTCATTGGTTTGACTTCGTTTTGTAGGCAATGGATATTTGGCTTTTCACACATTGTTAAACCCCTGCTAGCGCTTTTGACTAAAAACACTCCGATCCCCCTTCCATGGGCAGATGAATGTCATAATGCTTTTCATCATTTAAGGCAGGCTCTTTGCTCTGCACCAGTGTTAGGCACACCAGATTACACAAAGATTTTTACACTCTATGTACATGAGAAAGATGGATGTGCATTGTCAGTTTTAGTACAGACACACGGGGACAAGCAGCGTCCTTGCGCATACTTTTCTGAAGTTCTTGATCCTGTTGCTCGTGCATTGCCTGGGTGCTTCCGTTCAGTTGCAGAGACAGCTGTGTCCATACGTCAGAGTAAAGGGATAGTTTTGGCACACAAAATGTTGGTGCTAGTACCTCATGCAGTAGATGCCCTTTTGAATCAGACTAAGACACAACACTTAACTAGTGCTCGCCTGACAGGATATGAATTGACACTGTTAGCACCTCATATTACCTTGAAGAGGTGTGTGACACTGATCCCAGCCGCTTTGTTGCCATATCCTGCGACTCAGTCTCAGTCAAAGGAGCCTCATGATTGTATATTCCTTACTGAGGAACAGACAAAGGATTGCATCGATTTGCAAGATACGCCCCTTCCAGATGTAGAAGCGGAACTGTGGGTTGATGGGTCCTGTTTGAAGTTACCAGATGGCACGACTTCAGCTGCTTATGCAATCACTACGCTTGAGATAGTAGTGGAAATAGCTTTCATACCTCAGAAGTCGGCTCAAGCTGCTGAACTAATAGCTTTGACATGAGCGTGTGAACTTAGCACTGATTTGTGTATGAACATTTACACGGATAGCCGCTATGCTTTTGGTGTGGTTCATGATTTTGGCCTACTCTGGAAGGAAAGAGGCTTTCTTACATCCCACAGGATGCAGATAATGCACGGAGAATCAGTACAAAATCTCTTGACTGCACTTACATACCCAAAGAGAGTTGCTATTATGAAGTGTTGCACACACAAGAAAATCATTGACAAAATAGGACAATGCAATGCCTTTGCAGATCGTGTAGCTCGTGATACTGCGATGCAGCGAAGCACTACATCCATGCACGTAGTGAAATCACAAGTTGAGCGTTGGCATGATGCTAGAGAGGAAGTATTGGATATACAGAGATCTACCTCTGTGGAAGAACTTGAGCAATGGTCTAAAGAAGGAATGTTAGACGATGAGGGCTGCTGGCGTAACAAAGAAATGAATATGTGGAAATTGCCTGCAGCCTATTTACAACCTATGGTTCAAATGTTACATGGGCTGGCACATGTTGGAGCTCTAGCAATAACTAAATTGCTTATGCAAGTTTGGGAGCATCCGGAGATTGCCAGCACAGCTAAAAGACTAGTACAGTCCTGTTTGATCTGTTGGCAGTACAATCCTGGAAAAGGGACATAGACTCCTACAGGAGGGTTTGCTACACCAACCGCACCTTTTGAAGTTTTGCAGATGGATTACATCCAACTCGAACGCGGCAATAATCTGAAATATGTCCTAGTGGTGGTATGAGCCTTCAGCAAATGGATAGAGGCATACCCTACAAAGGATAATACTGCTCTCACCTCAGCAAAGGATTTATTTATTTATTTATTTGAAATTTTCTTTATTGCAGTTGAGCATTGTTACAGTCATACAATTCCGTTTTCTCCAAATATCAAATCACGGTACATTTGTGTGTCTGACCGCACATTTAGAAGCGTATTTAAACATTTCACTTTTTAGAAAAACGTCCCTTCATCTGCAACTCCCCCCCCCGGTTCTCTACAGCACTTCACATTCCGCACATGATTTGTTCCACAGGACAATTCAAAACAATTCAGAACAGCTGCGTATCGTACAGCACATAACGATCAACTCTGTGCGCACTCTGCTGACATGGTGTCTCGCCCATTAGCGCCTTCTGCTGAGTGGCTCTCTACACTGCCTCCCCCTCCATGCCTCGCGTGTATAAGTTTATAACAGATTAATCCCATAGCTCACAGTGGGCAGGCCAGTGCCTTGAGGTATCAGTCACGGATCGAGTCAGCACATAACTCAAAGTCTGCCATCATTGTATCCCACTCTGGCTAGACGTGTATTTTCCTCAGGCCTTTTCTCTCCTCCCTCCGTATTTCCGTTCCTTCTGCCCTTCCCCATCGCATCACCTCTTTATGCCATTCCTCCACATCCAGAGGTCTCACCGACTTCCAGCGCATCGGTATTAATCGTTTCCCATGCAAAAGTGCCAGATCAACGAAGCGGGTAGCTGCACTCTTTTTCTTTTCTCTATGGCCTACCTCCAGCAAGCTGTACAGTGGTGATATGTAGGGTCTACCCGGGGCAACCGTCTCCAAGGTTTTGTGAATTGTTGCCCAGTAATAACCGAGCCTCGGGCAAGTCCACAACATATGGAGCAGTCTGGCGTCTACCGCTTCGCACCTAGGGCATGTATTCGCTGCACCAGGGAACATGGCATGTAATTTGTGTGGAGTGAGATATGCTCTGTGCATGATCATCAGCTGGATGAATTTGAATTTCGGGTTACGTGATACCCTCTTTGGGAACCTGAGGATCCGCTCCCAAGCCTTATCCCCAATTACTTGGCCAATATCACCCTCCCATCTGTCTTGTGTAGGCTGTAGTGTGATCGCTCTATCATTTCGGATGCCGGCCGATAACCATTTCGTCAGGTGGCTGCCTGTCCCCATTAAATATTGCATTGTAAGGAGCGGGTTCACAGGTGGCTCCGTCCCATTTCGTGCTAATGTCGAGGCTATGTATTGCTTAACCTGTGCGTGTAGCGGGAAGAATGTGTCCGGGGTGTTATGTAGTCGTGCGAAATCCGCGTGGGATATGAGGACGTTCTCCGCAAAGAAATCTCCCACTTGTATAACACCCGCTTGCTGCCAAGTCCGGAGTTTCCGTTCCGACAATACACCACTGCCCAGGGGGGAGTCCCAGAAGCGGTATAGTGGGGGCATAGGACGATGCAGCAGTGGTGTATCGGGCCGCCTTTTTCCCGTACCTAATAGCCAGTCGCAGAAGGTACGGTGTGTCCGCCAGTACTTTAGCGTTAGGTAATAGCAGCCTGCGAATATCGCCCATGGTTCTGTTGGCCTCGTCATACCTATTTCATGTAAATTGCGCCCCGATAGCCAGTAGGCTAACCATTGGAGCTGGCAAGCACAGCCATACGCAATCATATATGGCGCTCCCATGCCGCCCCTGTCTGTGGGCAGCTGCAATTTAGCCATACTAATGCACCGTCTACCCGTGCCCCAGTACAATTCCGTAAGTAGTGTGTTTATAGTCTTGGAAAGACTCATTGGTATTAGAAGGGGCAGATTAGTGAAGAAATACAGTAACCTAGGCAGCACCACCATTTTTGCGATTGCCACCTTCCCAGCTATCGACAGAAGCAGCGTATTCCAAAACTGTATTTGCGCTTTGAGTGCAGTAATCGCCTTACCCAGGTTACCATCCAGAAGATCACGGGCGTTCCGGTACACCTGTATTCCCAAATACTTAAAAGACATGGGTGCCATTTGAAAGCTGTGGAGCTCGAACTCTATGTGTGTGTCATCCGAAGGGGTGTTAAACTAGAAGCCATAAGATTTGGAGGCATTTATCCCTAACCCTGATATGTCTTGGAAAGTATTAAAGATCATGGGAAGTGGGGCCATATCTGCTGACATGTCATTAATGTATAAAATGATGTCATCGGCGTAAGCCAATATGACATGGGGCACTGCGTTCCTCTGTATCCCTTTGGCACCCGCCAGTGCACGGACTTTAAGTAGTAAAGGCTCCAGTGCGAGTATAAATAGCAGTGGTGAGAGTGGGCATCCCTGCCGCGTACCCTTCCTGATTTCAATTTGTGCCCAAATACATTTGTTAGTTCGGACTCTCGCTGTGGGCCGAAAATAAAACATCGACACCCAGTCGATGTATTCCTGCGGGGTGCCAAATTTGCCCAGAATCGCTACCATATAATCCCATCTCAGGGAGTCGAAGGCCTGCCGTAAGTCTAGTGAGATGCACCCCCTCTTTGTTGTGTCCCGTGCCTTCCAGCCCCAGCAATTGGCTTAGTCTCCGAAGGTTCATAGCCGTGCTCCGGCCAGGTACAAAACCACATTGATCAGGGTGTATTAGAGTGGGGATGTATTGGGAGATGCGAGTCGCCAAAATCTTGCTAAGGATCTTGTAGTCTGTGTTTAGCAGCGATAGAGGTCTATAATTCTTGGGCTGTAATGCATTCCTGCCAGGTTTCAGAAGGGAGACTATGAGGGCCTGCAAGGTTGTGGGAGGCAGAGTGCGGGTTTCCATCGATGCGTTGTACAGTTTATGTAAGTGTGGGGATAAAATATCAATGTATGTGAGGTAAAACTCGGCCGGCAGGCCATCCGTCCCCGGAGTCTTGTTTCGCGGCAGCGCCTTAATGGCTTGTCTGATTTCTGCCACAGTAATGTTATGTGCTAGAGCTTCCTGCTGCGTTGCCGTGAGTCCCGGAATGTCGACATCCGTTAGGAACGACTCCAGCGCTATGGTCGTCAGGGGTGAATGCGGGCCATATAAACCTGTGTAATAGTCTTTGAATGCTCTATTCATTTCTAGTTGTGTCTGCACTACCATTACCGCTCCATCCCTCACTTCCACTATTGGGGCAACCGGTGGGATATCTCTTATTATTCGAGCCTGTAATGGACCAGATCTGTCCGCCTGTGTATGCTGCCTGTGCGTGTATTCCTTGTAGTCTATTACGCAGAGCTCCTCCAACAATTCTGCATGTTGGATATGTGCTGAAGTTGCGTGAGGCCGCCTTGCGCACCCGCAGCCTCATGTTCTAACATAGCCAATTTACCCTCCACTTCCTTTAGCCTTCTCAATATTAAAGATTTAATTCCCACTTTTGTGCTCATTGCTATGCCACGTATGGTCACATTAAAGGCGTCCCATTCGATTTGGCGGGACCCAGCTGTGTTGGTGTTTTCCTCAAAATATTTCGTAACGGCGTCCGATACGGCTGACCTGAATACCTGATCCTCCAACAGTGTGGGGGACAATCTCCAAGTCGGGATCGGAGTAGGTAGCCTCCCCCATTTCAACACCAGTTCCACCGGGTTATGGTCCAATAAGGTTTTGCCCATATGCATAACTGAATCAATGGAATCTGTCAAGGTAGAGGAGCAAAGGAAGCAGTCTATCCTTGTGTGTAGTTTATGTGGCGGGGAGTAAAACGTGTATTCTTTGTGAGTTGCATATTTGGTACGCCGTGCATCCGCCAAATCCCACCCGGTCGCCCAGCATGACAGTGCGTCCGCCTGTTTTCTACTCTCCGCCGCATGCAAGGGAGGATGGGACCTATCTAGAGACAGGTCCAGTACCGCATTACAGTCTCCACCCAAAACCCGCACGTGTTCTGACCAATCTGACAGTATCCTGCTGATAGTATCAAAGAATTTGGACTGCTCCGTGTTGGGGGCATAAAAGCTACCCAGTACCACCAGAGAGCCATCCAGCAACCCTTTCACAAATACGTAACGCCCCTCTCTATCTGTATGGTGTTCCAATGCTTTAAAGGGGACCGTGTGTTTTATCCAAACGGCCGCCCCCCTGGAGAACGCCGAGTAATCAGTAGCATATAACTGTCCCTTCCATTTCCTAGCCATCTTAGAGCCTGCTGCGCTGTTCAAATGGGTCTCTTTTATGCATGCTATTTCAACATTACGCCTGCGCAGCTGAGCCAGTACCCTGTGCCTCTTGTGCACTGACCCTAAACCTCTCTCATTCCACGTGCAGAGTTTGTAGATGTTAGTAGTTGTCATGGCTATGTGTGCAACTGTCGTGTGGTCTCGTCCTGTCCTGTCTTCCATGTGGTGATGAATAATGGATTTTGTGCGTATTCTCAGTGCTTAACTTCCCAACTTTGAGGTCCTTTCCGACTAACTGTCCAGGATCAAACCTCAGTACCCAACAGGGGTAAACATACAAAACCATTTTGCCTACGCTGGGGAGGGTGCACTCCCGCTGCCCTACTCAGAAGCTATTAACAAGAGTCTCAGTACATTTTGCCCTGTGAGCTACATGTGTCCCTTGCTGTGCATCCCCACTGCAATCATTTCTTCAAGCATGCATATACATTACCAACCCGCCGTTATCCCAGTCCGTGATTCAGAAGTCGTTCGCCATCTGTGCTGTGATGCGTGGGAATAATTGCAAGCTAGTGTCTGAATCAGAGGCCAGTGTATGGGAGCTGGCCTTGCTGGCCGTGCCGGTTCTGGTCTGGGCATCATGGGCCGCCAAAGCGTCCGTCATCAGCAGCGATGTCCCCTGGGTCCTCCTCTCTCCCACTCCTGCATGGGCTCCGCTTGCGCCAGAGTTTGTGTCTACTGCATCCTGTGAGCCCTTCCGTGGATCTGAAACGCTAGCCGCGTCACCTCCCGGCATGTTGTCCAGAGGATCTTGCGTTAGTCCCGTCGATAGTTCCACTTCGATCCATTCCGATGCCTCCTCCGGCGTGTCGAAAAAGTAGGTTTTTGTGATTATGGATAACCTTCAGACGCGCCGGAAAGAACAGGGCATATTTTAAATTGCGTTCTCGCAGAGTGCGTTTCACGCCCAGGAAGGAGGACCTGGCCTTCTGTACAGCAGGGGTGACACCGTTTTGTCCTCGTAGCGTAATGGGGGCTTCTCCCGTGCCGTCTTGAGGATTGCGTCTCTGTCTTTGTAATTCAGAATTCGGGTTATTAGCGGGCGCGGAGGCGCTCCTAGTTTCGGTGGACGCGGGGGCATTCTGTGGGCGCGCTCCACACTAAATAGCGGGGTGAGGTCCTCGGGTGCAACAACCGATTTAAGCCAGTCTCCTACAAACTGCGTCGGGTTGGTCCCTTCGCTGCGTTCCGGCACTCCAAGAAGGCGCATATTATTGCGGCATGGTCGTCCACTCTGTCCCGCAGCCCCTTCAGTTGTCGCTCAAGGGCTTCAATTTTCGTAGAGTGTTCCGTTGACTGCGGTATTAAGTCATCTAGGGCCAGTTTATGTTCGGTGACTTTTTCTGCCAACTTACTGTGATCGGCCTTCAAGAGGGACAGGCTCGTAGACATTGTGTCCATTCGAGATTCCAGAGCTTCTCTGGATGCCCTAATTTCGGTCAGGATCAGGTCCAGTTTAGCCTCTTGTGAGTCCATACCTGTCGGCGGTATAACTGTGTTGTCGGAGGATGCCAGGGGGTCCTCAGAGGCGGCAGAGCGCAACGTAGCATGTATCGCAGGGTCTTGGCATCCGCCCTTGTTACGGACCATGTTGTGGTCTGTGTTGGGACTCAGGCGGGCCCTCGTCTACACGTGTAATCTCCCCTGCACCACTGGTCTTCCGAAGGGTTCAGTCTCCTCCTGTACTACTCCCAGCAGCTGCTGGGAGTAGTAGGTAAAGTGCAGCGCACAGCTCAGCTGTCCTCCGCATATGCTTATTATGGAGACGACACTCCCAGGTGCCCCCGACAGAGCAACCACGGCCAAAAGGGAAAAAAGCACAGCGCGGGACCGCGGTGCATCACCGCTCTCCTCGCTCCCAGCACCACGCAACCTCGGGCCGCGGAGAATCCTGCCTCCGTGGCCAGTGCGTCATCCACAATATGGCGGCCGCGTGCTATCCAGCCCCCGAACACAGAGGAGAGCAGCACTCCCGCAGGTCTCAGGGCATGTCAGCTGTGTAATCCAGTGGGGGACAGGGTGCTGCCAACTTACCCTCCGCCGGTCCCAGAGACTCAATCAGTGTCCGAGGTCAGTAGCGGGCACCCATCTCCCGGATCCTCCTGCTGCCTGTGCCGCGGTCCGTGTCGCTGGGAAGCACACGGACAGACCTCCTCAGCCCTGATTGTAGTGGGCGGCGTGTGTCCTAGCGACGGTGAACCGGTCTCGGTCCGCTCTACCTTGGATGCGCTCAGCCGGTCCTTCTCGGCCTCGGGCAGTCGCCGGAAGTCACTCACAGCCAGCCGGAAGTTCGCCGTGCTCGGCCAGACCTGTCACTGTGGGCCGCGGTCTACAATGCGTCCGCCGTGCCAGTAGGCCTCGCGCTACGGGATTCCTGCAGTCCATAATCCCTGCAGTCGGAGCCCCAGGGGATCTCCGCTTCGCATCCGGACCTTCTTCGCTTCACGGGGGTGAAATGCTGGGGTATAATTAGCAGGATTCACTGGATAAATTAGCCAATTTACAGGGCATTTGGACGGAGCTGAGCTAGCTCACATCCACCTCGGTCGGCTGGTAGCCACGCCCCCTCACGCAAAGGTGCTTCTAAAGGAGTTTTTCCCTAGATATGGTGTTTGTAAGCTTTTATGGAGTGACAACGGACCTCATTTTATTGGGCAAGTTATTGAGCATGTCCTGAAAGGATTAGGGATCAAACAGAAATTCCATACAGTCTTCCACCCACAATCAGCAGGATTAATGGAGAGGTACAACACTACTTTGAAATTGAAGTTGGAGAAAATACTGGCTTCCACGTCTTTGAAGTGGACAGATGCATTACCCTTGGCATTGTTGTCTATAAGATCTGTGCCACATTCACGATCTGGTCTCACCCCGTACGAAGTGGTCTTTGGGAGACCAATTAATATTTGGGGAGTTCCTAAGCCACGCCCCATACATGATGTTCCTTGTGTTTTTGATGAATGATTATTTGGCACAGTTAACAGACAGTTTGATCTCTATTCATCAACAGGTTCGAGAAGCGCTTCCCGACAGATCTACAGGTGAGGCCCACAAACTCCGTCCTGGCGAATATGTGATGGTCAAGGTCTTCGACAGATCGAACAGCCTGGAACCAAGGTGGCGAGGTCCGGAGCAAGTGCTCCTTCCAACAAGGACAGCAGTTCGAGTGACGAACAAGAAGAACTGGGTCCATAGCACACACTGTAAGCGTGTGTCGCCTGCCTTGGTGGAACCTGCTGTGCTGACCGACCATCAAGAGTTTCTGGAGACGTAGAAAGGTCAAGCTATCTCACCTGACGAATCTGCATAGGTCTTCCCGGACCACACGATTCCTGGAGCATCGCGATACCACTTGAGACCGAGGAAAGAATCTGCAGTGTTGAAAAAGACTGGTTGAGCTACTACCCTGGGTTAGTGAAACGGAGAGCTGATGTGGCAAGGGGGGGGGGGGGGAATCAGCCCTGCGTTAGTGTAGTGACACCCGTCTTGGCCTGTGATGAAGAAATCAGCGGCTGCCCAAGGAATAAGAGCTCCAACGATTGTTTTCAACGAATTTCAGAAAGATCAATTATCACTGTTGCTGAAATGAATAACAAAAGAATAATTTGTGCTGCAGGGTTTTTTGTTGCTCTGGTGGTTATGGCGATAATCACCTGGCTTGTTGAGAAAGTGGCTCCTGCTCGACAGTTTCTTATTGCCACTACTACAGCTTCAGTGGACCATCACTATTTTACACTTCTCTACCATGAGCAGAAACATGGACAATCCTACTTAAATAACACATTCATTCAGATGTTGCATCATACACACAATGCCACGAATGCTACCAACTGTTGGGTGCGTGGAATGATACCTGCACACCAAAAGAAAGGAGGAACACCTTTTATTCCTTAACCGTTTTCCCATAATGGTTCTTGTCAAGCTTGGTATGCTCTTTTGTTTGCTTTCGGAAAGCCTTCAGTAGGAGGAATTATCTTTCGTCTGAATAAAATATGCGATCAAGATGATGACGGTTAACCTCAAGCTAAAGGGACTAAATGGGAATGGGAAGAATACCAACCGGACAATATTTCGACACCATATGTCTTCACGAATATGAGGACTATCAAAGACAATGGACCTTTTGTAATTTCTATGACCAGAGCTAAAGCAGAACTGTGTATAAGTAGTGTTGGGAGAATTCCAGTAGGACGGAGTGAATGTATTTTGACATTGACTATTGAAGGTGCTAATAACAGCAGTTTTACGTCTTCACATAATACTTATTTTGTATGTGGTAATAAAGGATACGATCTATTGGGTGGTCCGGGGTATGTTACATATCATTTTTGTTACCACCTGTGTTCTTGGCCCCTCCATCATATCACCTGAATTTAAAGCTGTATAATGACATTTCCAAGAATAGATATAAACGAACAAGTGTAGATGAAGTTGACCAAACAGATACCACTTCGCAACAATATGTCGATTTCAATTTGGGTTTGTCCTTCTTTGTGGGTGCTGCATTGAATAGCAGAAAGATAAGGCGATTAACTTGTGTTGTGGAAGCTGTTACCAATCAAACAGCTATGGCACTTGGGAACATTACAGAGAAACTACATATTGCGAGGATTGTAGCTCTCCAAAATAGGATGGTGTTAGACGTGATTTTGGCTGATCGAGGTGGTGCATGTCGCATCATCAGTAGTAGTTGTTGTGTGTTTATACCGGATCACTCACCTTCAGTATATGATGCAATCTCAAAACTGCATAAGATTGCTGCAGAAATTCACACATGACTGGTACATGGACATTTTCAAACTGGATATGGACACTCTTTGCAACTTGGGGCTGGAAGCTACTGACTATTCTATGTATACTACTGATGATACTATTTACATGCTGTACTTGTATACAATGTGGTCCTATGCTTTGCTCCATGTACATCACTGCTTGTACACGTGCCATAAGAAATATTGCAGATATAAAAGCACAGCAAATGTTAAATAAAGAGATAGCTGAGATGATGAGCATCAATGTACAGGATGCATATCTAGATTACCCCAGATAATCGAATGTCTTCGGCTAATGCTGAAAGGGTCATCTGTTGTAATTTTGCAATGATTAGGTTAAGCATTAACAGAAGACATCTTGTATTTAGAGACTAGCTTGTCCATTTTGCGGAATCCATTTTGTATTTCTGGCAGCCATTTTGTTTGCCATGTGCTCGCCATGTGCTCTGTCCTACCTCCCTGTTAACTGCTCTTGAAATCTGCCTAGAGACGAGATATATTTAACCTCTTCTGCTTCGCACATGCTCAGTTCAGCTTACAGCTGTCCTCAACTTGTAACTGTCAGGATGTGTCCACCAGAATTAGCTAACTGTTAGCTCCTCCCACTTGTTGCTTGTACACTTTCTCTATGACCTTATATGTACTTACAACCAGCATTTTGTACTTGTACCACCTTCATTTGAGCCCCTGTGTGGGTATAAAAGGACCAAGCTCCTTCCATTCAGTGTGCTATTTCATGCATTACCGAAGGGTGCTGTGTGAATGTAGTTCCACCTCATGAGGTTTAATAAACTCTGTCTTTTCTATTCCAGTTTCTGTGCCAACTTCTTCCTATTGGTTTGAGGACTCTGTGCAGAGAAGGGCGAATCCCTTCAGGGGTGGCTCTAGGCTCATGGCGGCCCTGGGCAGGGAGCGTAGGTAGGGGGCCCCGGAAGAGGGGGTCCGGGCGGGGTGGAGGGCGGAGGCCAGTGAAGGGGATGGGTCAGGGTGTTTGGAAGTGGAACAGAGCCGGAGGCCGCCAAATCCCTGCCAGGGGCCACCGCGCAAATATGTATCCATCCTTAGAGGATTATTATATTAAGGATATATATTGGCGTGGTGGCCCCTGGAATTTGGTGGCCCTGTGCAGGTGCACAGCTTGCATATGCCTAAGGCCGCCCCTGATCCCTTGCACTGGTAGGCCTTGCTGCTGAGGCTCACCACCACATTCTGACTAGCAAAATTCCCACCTGCTCGGGTTCCAAATGGGCCCCAGGGCAGGAGTGGCATTCCCCTGGTCTGGGGGAAGCCAGGGTCACATATCAGAGGTGGAAGAGGCTTGGAAGCCTCTGACCTTGATATGCTACATCACTAGCCATCCTGTTGGAGGAGGTGTGGATACCTTCTTCCAGAACAGGTGTTGTTTCGGCCTCTAAGAGCACGGACTCTAACCTACAGGGGGTTGGAAGCATGTCTGTGGTGGCAGGCTGGACAATACCAGTCAGCCAACACACTAGAGGACAAGTAGGTTTTCAGGGGGCTCCTCTAAAGTGCCCTTTGGGTGCCTGTCACCATAAATCTGATACTGGAATCAGTATAGATTTACTGAGATGAGGTGTTTGATACCAAACAGCTTTATTTTCGGTGAAACCATTCTGTAGCTGGTTACCTCGCAATGACCAGTGCTCAGTAGGATGGCTTCCTCATCACTTGCAATGCTTAGCAACAGAACTAGGCATTACAGGGACACATCTGTTCATGCAGATGTGCCCTCACATGCACTATAATTCACCTTGCCTTAAGGCTCTATGGCCTGCTGTAGAGGTGACTTACATACACTACATGCAGTGTACAGGGGCACGGCACCCAGAGATTGTGCCATGCTGTGTTTTCAGAATGGTTTGCATCCTTTCACACACATCATGCATTAGCAGCCTGCATGCCGTTTTTGTGTGGGTCCCTTTGGGTGGCATAATAGATGCTCCAGCCTATATATATATATTTTTTAAAGAGTTTTATATAGGGCGAACTAGACCCGAAGATATCGCGTATCAGAGCGCTATACTTGGCACCAGTTACGCTAAATGAGGACACATTCATTTTTGTTAGGCGCAGGAAGATTAAGTGATTTGCCCAGAAATCACAGGATGTTGAGCGGCGTTGCCGAGACTTGAACCTGGTTCCCCAACTTCGATGTCGACTGCTCTAGCCGTAAGGATACATGCTCTCCCCATATGTGCCCTCTTCAGTACCCATGCCCTGGGTAGCCAGGGACTTAAAAAGGTTCTGAAGTCCTTGCCAATTGGGATACAATTGAGCATGTTGTCGTTTTTAGTGAAAGAGCACTGGCATTGGGGCCTGTTTAGCCGGGACCCAGTTAAAATTCAGTCTAGAACATCAGTACCAGTGGGCAAATAAGTGGGGGTGAACATGTCAAAAGGGACACTTTCCTACAGATGCAACACTCCTCTGCATCGGGGGGGGGGGTAATCTGGATGGAATTACAACTGTGCATCAATTGCATGAAGCTTCATCCTGAACTTTTGAGGTGAAATATCAGGGGAGGAACGGATAAATGTTATCGTCTGAGAAAAATTGACATTTCAGCTGGTTTATATATCAAGACACGAGGTTGTATGGGGTCAAAACTCCTAAGTACCTTTAAAACAACTGCCTAGACCAAAATTATTCAGCTATGACAGAGCCCTTGTTGGGCAAGTGGAATCAGATCACAGATTGGAACTCTAGACATCATCGGCCGGAAATTCACGCGGGAAGTGTTCTTATAGTTGATGAATCACTGGTGTCCATGTCAGTAAGACCTGTTTGCCTCTCTTTTGAACAGGAAGCATTCCCAATTATTAGGTTGGAGGAGTATCAGAAGCAAAAGTGACGAGTACCTTTCCCCAAGACTGGACAGGTTTTTTACAGTATGCTTTTCCTCCCTTCATCATGATTCTGAGAATGACAGTTCAGGTTTGTAGGCTTTTGGCAGACATGAGTCTGGTGGCCCCTGCGGTCTTGGGGAATCCTGTTGGAGCTGTCATACAGCTTTCTGGTGATTCTTTAAATGTAGTTTTGTTGAACCTATGTGGAAAGCTCCACCAGCATATCTTGGAAGGCCAGCTTCAACTAGTGTATAACAAAATTTCTGGAGTATGCAGCATATCTCATGCCTTTTGGATGAGGCTAATTTGTATATCACCCAGATCGGAGCAGATAGTTCCCAAAAATGTAAAAACTCAGCATGGACAATGTGCATTACTGATGTTTGGAATACGATTTCAATCATGTTCAAGTGGATACAGTCCATGTCCTAAAAGTCTTGAAAAGGCTAGAAAAAAAATCAATATGACTTACAGGACAGGGAGTGCTTACAGATCGGCCATTTCAGCAGGTCATCTGCTTATCCCATACTCTCTGGGAAAACTTTCGCTAGTATGCAAATTGCTCGGGAAATTAGATTTACAGTTGCTCTGGACCCAAGCTACAACAGATCATAGGATGTGAAATGAGTATTAATGTTCTTGCAACATTGTCTGACAAATGCTCATAAAAGCAGGCCTTTCCAGAAAGCAATTGTTAGTCAAACTACCTGACCTCCTATTTCTGTTCTTCTACCTTAGATGCCAGAGTACTGGATGATAATGGAAGGCTTTTTTATGCCTGAAAGAGCAACTTTCACTATGGCCAGGAGAACAAAATCCTTTAAGTTGATCAATTTCTTAACCAAGTTTTCTGAAACACCAGAATCTTTGCGTGGTTAAATGTCTGAAGGAATATAGGGCCCGATGTAGGTAAAATTGATTTACCGATTTTAAATTACCGAATTTTACCGAATCGGTAATTTAAAATCGGTAAATCAATGGGTCCGATATGTAGGTATTCCAGATGTGCTGGAATACCGAATCGGATGAATTCGGTATTTACCGATTCGGTAAATACCGAATCGGTAATGCCCATTCATTCCTATGGGCTTTGAAGCCCATAGGAATGAATGGACATTACCGATTCGGTATTTACCGAATCGGTAAATACCGAATTTCTCAAGGGTGCAGGGGGTGTCACTTTGACACCCTCTGGCACCCCCAAAACAGGCACGGGTGCCATGTGGCAGGCATACCTGCCCTAAGGGCAGGTCTGCCTGTCACATGGCATAGGTGTGCATGCACACATGTGCATGCACACCGGAATCGTTATTTTACCATCAAATAGGATTTGATGGTAAAATACCGATTCGTTAAGGCTCCTGGGACTCTGAAGAGTCCCACCTACATATGGGTGGCTCCGAATCGGTAAAACTACCGAATCGGTATTTTACCGATTCGGTAACTTTACCGAATCGGTAAAGTTACCGATTCTGTATTTTACAGAATCGGTAACTTTACCGAATCGGTAAAGTTACCGATTCTGTATTTTACAGAATCGGTAACTTTACCGAATCGGTAAAGTTACCGATTCGGTAAAATAGTGCACCTACATGTCAAATCATGTATACCGATCGGTAACGGCCGAAAATACCGATTTTCGGCCGTTACCGACCGACCTACATCGAGCCCATAATGCACATTCTGGTGAGTTTAGTTCGAGTGCGAGACAGTTTCCTTTTCGATACCTTTTTCTCTGGTTTCATCTGTCACTTTACATAGGCAGGCCAGACGGGTCATAGCAGAGGCTGGTATTGATGCTACTGTGTATGGTGCACATTCCCTAAGACTGAATATTCTAAGGTGTCCAGTGTGTGTGTGGAAGAAAAAAAAGAAGTGTGCTGACGGGTCAGAGTGTAAGAAATGTTACTGTGTCTAATCTAAATGTATATAATATTATTGATTAGCTTCAAATTACCATAATCCTCAGCTCTGCTCCCGAAACAGAATGTAAGTGATTCAAGCTTTTGTGCTTATAAGTTTTAACTTCTATTAAGGACATGGATAGGACGATTATCCCTCCTGGGGATTCTGAAAAAAACTGTGTTTTATTTTAACTGTTAATGTTCAAGTGGAATATTTTTATGTATGGAACATTGTTTTGATGTGTTACTTCTTTTTCGGGAATGCCAGTAAACTAGAATGAAATTGAAGATGTTTTTAGTATTCTGTTATTATGCTACTGGGAACAACAAAGGATCATTGACTGCGGAAAGACAGTCTTATGGCCAGGCAGCCTCCTGGTTGGACATTGTGTGTGATTTCAAGTTGTAGTTCTTTTTCTGTATTTGTTATGTTTTTTTAGCTCTCACAGCTTTAGCAGGCCTCGTGTCATCACTACAATCCACACATACAGATACCAATGTAACAAATAAAGGGTTTTGGGTCAGCCATTTTAGGCACCTTCTGGTATCGTCACATTACATACTGCACCTGGATACATTTTTTGCAGGTGTAGCTGGTGAGCGTGCTAGGCAGCTCCCCTTCACATGCATCATATGCCCTCTTTGTCCTGCTAAAAGATACGGCGGATGTGCCAACAGCTCTGGTAAACTGACACGTTACTCTCATGAGCAGGTAAATACAGAGTCTGGTGGTCAGGTTGTCAGAAAAAGTTCATAAGAATTATGTTCTGACAGGGAGATGATAACAGTGGCAGTTTATTGACACAGAACTACAGCACTAACTTGTCACAGTTGTGTGGCCGTACTAAACAAACTATGACTACAAACCTTGAGTGTTTAGCTCCCACAAAGCTTCCAACTAATGTGTGACATCTTTAACCAGTCCTGCCTTTTTAGCACGAAGGTTGCATTCTGGAACATGTAATTTTTCATCATTCTAAGTATTAGCAGACCGAGAGGTGTTAGGCTGAAAAGCCAGGACAGTCTGCAGCTATGGTAGCAGGCTAGACCACATTAACAAATGTAGTTGCAATGTAATGTCATTAATATAATGCTCCTTTCCACCTACAGAGAACATTACTTATTCTTAGTAGTAATAGTGGTAAATGAGAACATTGGATATATTAAATCCAGACCTGTTCCATAAGGGGCATTTTGATTTGACTGTTGTAAATACTAACAATAATTATAATGTGGTTGTGTAGAGTGTTACATAACACCCTTTGGGCATTGGTAACAGGGGATACACAACCACCCAATTTTCAAGAGGCAAGTTTGGTTTGCTGCAGGATTAGGTCAGATCTGAAGAGAGGCTTGAAAACTGACTGGGCAAACACGACAATGGAGACTTGGAAGTAGCTTCCAGGCTTGTGAAACAGTTGTGGTGTTATCCTGCTACTTAACACTGAATTCATCTTTTGTTATTTCAACAGCAGACACTCAAGACCTTATCTCTGGGGTTTAATAGAGGTGAGCAGGATGCGAGAATAATGATTTTGAATCAGTGTTTGTGTACGATTTATTATTTCATACACATAGCAGACAGTGCATTCCTCTCACTGGCTGCCGTTTTTTGTCCATTAAACATTTTTGACCTTCTGGGATAATATTAGTACTAATGAGGTCTATTTGCATGAGTCCAAAATGCGCTTTTTCTTTCCTATTGGAGCAGGTTCTAATGAACGGTTAGAGCTCGCACAGGACGCTAGGAAAAAAATGCAATAGGGCTCGCATTAGGAAAGTTTGAGCTATTGGTCTTATAAATGACATTTTTTTTATTTATGTGTTATTTTTTAAAATAGCTAAATTAATAGCTTTGTCATTTACAATGCCAATAGTTATAACTTTCGCAAACACCTATAGCATTTGTAATGCAACATGTTTTGTATTTACGTGACTTAGATGTATTGATATTACAAATAACAATGGCTTTTAATTTTTTTAAATACTTAATACTTAAATAATGTATTTAATTTGTAATGGCAATAGCTTAAACTTTTGTAAATAACTTTTGTGAAGATTATGTTCAGTGTTTTTTATTGTGACGAAAATCCAAGAACAGAAGTGAAATATTAACATCTTTTTGTGATTTGTAATAAAGCATGAAAGCTTGATAACAGCTTGAAACATTGAAAGAACATATTTGAACCAGTGATGCTGTGGTTGCGCTGAGTGATGCTGTGGTTGCGCTGAGTGATGCTGTTGTTGTGCTGAGTGATGCTGTGGTGGTGCTGAGTGATGCTGTGGTTGCGCTGAGTGATGCTGTGGTTGCGCTGAGTGGTGTGTGCATCAGTGGAGCTTAGTAGGTGCATTGGTGGAGCTGTGTGGTGGGTGCATTGGTGGAGCTTAGTTAGAGCATCGGTGGAGGTGTGTGGGGAGTGCATCGGTGGAGCTGTGTGGTGGGTGCTTCAGTGGAGCTGTGTGGTGGGTGCATCTGTGGAGCTGTGTGGTGGGTGCATCTGTGGAGCCGTGTGGTGGGTGCCTCGGTGGAGCTGTGTGGTGTCTGCATCGGTGGAGCTGTGTGGTGGGTGCATCGGTGGAGCTCTATGGTGGGTGCCTCAGTGGAGCTGTGTGGTGGGTGCATCGGTGGAGCTGTGTGGTGGGTGCATCGGTGGAGTCGTGTCGGTGGAGCTGGGTGGTGGGATCATCTGTGGAGCTGTGTGGTGGTGCATCAGTGGAGCTGTGTGGTGGGTGCTTCGGTGGAGCTGTGTGGTGGGTGCATCTGTGGAACTGTGTGGTGGGTGCATCTGTGGAGCTGTGTGGTGGGTGCCTCGGTGGAGCTGTGTGGTGGGTGCATTGGTGGAGCTGTGTGGTGGGTGCATTGGTGGAGCTGTATGGTGGATGCCTCAGTGGAGCTGTGTGGTGGGTGCATCGGTGGAGCTGTGTGGTGGGTGCATCGGTGGAGTTGTGTCGGTGGAGCTGGGTGGTGGGTGCATTGGTGGAGCTGGGTGGTGGGTGCCTCGGTGGAGCTGTGTGGTGGGTGCATCGGTGGAGCTGTGTGGTGGGTGCCTTAGTGGAGCTGTGGTGTGAGTGCCTCGATGGAGCTGTGTGGTGGGTGACGGTGGAGCTGTGTGGTCGGTGCATCGGTGGAGCTGTGTCGGTGGAGCTGGGTGGTGGGTGCATCGGTGGAGCTGGGTGGTGGTTGCATCGGTGGAGCTGTGTCGGTGGAGCTGTGTGGTGGCTGCATC
Organism: Lissotriton vulgaris; assembly: GCF_964263255.1. Lineage (NCBI taxonomy): Eukaryota > Metazoa > Chordata > Amphibia > Caudata > Salamandridae > Lissotriton > Lissotriton vulgaris. Next base: position 1,765,222,142 of record NC_141685.1, on the reverse strand, counting down.
GGTGGAGCTGTGTGGTGGGTGCATCGGTGAAGCTGTGTGGTGGGTCGTTCGGTGGAGCTGTGTGGTGGGATCATCTGTGGAGCTGTGTGGTGGTGCATCAGTGGAGCTGTGTGGTGGGTGCTTCGGTGGAGCTGTGTGGTGGGTGCATCTGTGGAGCTGTGTGGTGGGTGCATCTGTGGAGCTGTGTGGTGTCTGCATCGGTGGAGCTGTGTGGTGTCTGCATCGGTGGAGCTGTGTGGTGGGTGCATCGGTGGAGCTGTATGGTGGGTGCCTCAGTGGAGCTGTGTGGTGGGTGCATCGGTGAAGCTATGTGGTGGGTGCATTGGTGGAGTTGTGTCGGTGGAGCTGGGTGGTGGGTGCATCGGTGGAGCTGGGTGGTGGGTGCCTCGGTGGAGCTGTGTGGTGGGTGCATCGGTGGAGCTGTGTGGTGGGTGCCTTGGTGGAGCTGTGGTGTGAGTGCCTCGATGAAGCTGTGTGGTGGGTGACGGTGGAGCTGTGTGGTCGGTGCATCGGTGGAGCTGTGTCGGTGGAGCTGGGTGGTGGGTGCATCGGTGGAGCTGGGTGGTGGTTGCATCGGTGGAGCTGTCGGTGGAGCTGTGTGGTGGCTGCATCGGTGGAGCTGTGTGGTGGGTGCATCGGTGAAGCTGTGTGGTGGGTCGTTCGGTGGAGCTGTGTGGTGGGTGCATCGGTGGAGCTGTGTAGGTGGAGCTGTGTGGTGGGTGCATCGGTGGAGCTGTGTGGTGGGTGCATTGGTGGAGCTGTGTGGTGGGTGCCTCGGTGGAGCTGTGTGGTGGGTACCTCGGTGGAGCTCTGTGGTGGGTGCATCAGTGAAGCTGTGTGGTGGGTGCATCGGTGGAGCTTAGTGGGTGCATTGGTGGAGCTGTGTGGTGGGTTCATTGGAGTAGCTTAGTTGGAGCATCGGTGGAGCTGTGTGGTGGGTGCATCGGTGGAGCTATGTGGTGGGTGCATCGGTGGAGCTGTGTGGTGGGTGCCTCGGCGGAGCTGTGTGGTGGGTGCATCGGTGGAGCTGGGTGGTGGGTGCATCTGTGGAGCTGTGTGGTGGTTGCATCGGTGGAGCTGTGTGGTGGGTGCTTCGGTGAAGCTGTGTGGTGGGTGCATCTGTGAGCTGTGGTGGGTACATCTGTGGAGCTGTGTGGTGAGTGCATCGGTGGAGCTGTGTGGTGGGTACATCGGTGGAGCTGTGTGGTGGGTGCCTTGGTGGACCTGTGTGGTGGGTGCATCGGTGGAGCTGTGTGGTGGGTGCATCGGTGGAGCTTTGTGGTGGGTGCATCAGTGGAGCTGTGTCGGTGGAGCTGGGTGGTGGGTGCATCGGTGGAGCTGGGGGGTGGGTGCATCGGTGGAGCTATGTGGTGGTTGCATCGGTGGAGCTGTGTGGTGGGTGCTTCGGTGGAGCTGTGTGGTGGGTGCATCTGTGGAGCTGCGTGGTGGGTGCATCTGTGGAGCTGTGTGGTGGGTGCATTGGGAGAGCTGTGTGGTGGGTGCATCGGTGGAGCTGTGTGGTGGGTGCCTTGGTGGACCTGTGTGGTGGGTGCATCGGTGGAGCTGTGTGGTGGGTGCATCAGTGGAGCTGTGTCAGTGGAGCTGGGTGGTGGGTGCATCGGTGGAGCTGGGTGGTGGGTGCATCTGTGGAGCTATGTGGTGGCTGCATCAGTGGAGATGTGTGGTGGGTGCATCGGTGTAGCTGTGTGGTGGGTCGTTCGGTGGAGCTGTGTGGTGGGTGCCTCGGTGGAGCTGTGTGGTGGGTGCCTTGGTGGAGCTGTGTGGTGTGTGCATCGGTGGAGCTGTGTGGTGGGTGCATCGGTGGAGCTGTGTAGGTGGAGCTGTGTGGTGGGTGCATCGGTGGAGCTGTGTGGTGGGTGCATTGGTGGAGCTGTGTGGTGGGTGCATCGGTGGAGCTCTGTGGTGGGTGCCTCGGTGGAGCTCTGTGGTGGGTGCATCAGTGAAGCTGTGTGGTGGGTGCATCGGTGGAGCTTAGTGGGTGCATTGGTGGAGCTGTGTGGTGGGTGCATTGATGGAGCTTAGTTGGAGCATCGGTGGAGCTGTGTGGTGGGTGCATCGGTAGAGCTGTGTGGTGGGTGCATCAGTGGAGCTGTGTGGTGGGTGCATCGGTGGAGCTGTGTGCTGGGTGCATCGGTGGAGCTGGGTGGTGGGTGCATCAGTGGGCCTGTGTGGTGGGTGCATCGGTGGAGCTGTGTAGGTGGAGCTGTGTGGTGGGTGCATCTGTTGAGCTGTGTGGTGGGTGTATCTGTGGAGCTGTCTGGTGGGTGCCTCGGTGGAGCTGTGTGGTGGGTGCATCGGCGGAGCTGTGTGGTGGGTGCATCAGTGGAGCTGTATGGTTGGTGTATCGGTGGAGCAGTGTGGTGGGTGCATCGGTGGAGCTGTGTGGTGGGTGCATTGGTGGAGCTGTATGGGGGTGCCTCGGTGGAGCTGTATGGTGGGTGCCTCGGTGGAGCTGTGTGGTGGGTGCATCGGTGGAGCTGTGTGGTGGGTGCATCGGTGAAGTTGTGTCGGTGGAGCTGTGTGGTGGGTGCATCGGTGGAGCTGTGTGGTGGGTGCCTTGGTGGAGCTGTATGGTGGGTGCCTCGGTGGAGCTGTGTGGTGGGTGCATCGGTGGAGCTATGTGGTGGGTGCCTCGGTGGAGCTGTGTGGTGGGTGCATTGGTGGAGCTGGGTGGTGGGTGCATCGGTGGAGCTGTGTCGGTGGAGCTGTGTGGTGTGTGCATCGGTGGAGCTGTGCGGTTGGTCGTTCGGTGGAGCTGTGTGGTGGGTGCCTTGGTGGAGCTGTGTGGTGGGTGCATTGGTGGAGCTGTGTGGTGGGTGCATCGGTGGAGCTGTGTGGTTGGTGCCTCGGTGGAGCTGTGTGGTGGGTGCATTGGTGGAGCTGTGTGGTGGGTGCATCGGTGGAGCTGTGTAGTGGGTGCATCGGTGGAGCTTTGTAGGTGGAGCTGTGTGGTGGGTGCATCGGTGGAGCTGTGTGGTGGGTGCATTGGTGGAGCTGTGTGGTGGGTGCATCGGTGGAGCTGTGTGGTGGGTGCCTCGGTGGAGCTCTGTGGTGGGTGCATCAGTGAAGCTGTGTGGTGGGTGCATCGGTGGAGCTTAGTGGGTCCATTGGTGGAGCTATGTGGTGGGTGCATTGGTGGAGCTTAGTTGGAGCATCAGTGGAGCTGTGTGGTGGGTGCATCAGTGGAGCTGTGTCCGTGGAGCTGTGTGCTGGGTGCATCGGTGGAGCTGAGTGGTGGGTGCATCGGTGGAGCTGTGTGGTGGGTGCATCGGTGGAGCTGTGTGGTGGGTGCATAGGTGGAGCTGTGTGGTGGGTGCATCTGTTGAGCTGTGTGGTGGGTGCATAGGTGGAGCTGTGTGGTGGGTGCGTAGGTGGAGCTGTGTGGTGAGTGCATCGGTGGAGCTGTGTGGTGGGTGCATCGGTGGAGATGTATGGTGGGTGCCTCGGTGTCCTGGTATCTGACTACAGAGTTCGTTACTAGAGGTCTTTCCTGAAATATATGATTTCAGAGAGACTAGATACTAGCTAATGCACCAATTAAAGGCAACTTTTAAGTTCAGTATTCTTGTTTAGGTTTTGATGGAAATAAATGACAAAAACATTTCTGACTATACAAACATAAAAGCTGCCATGTTAAAATAAACGCGAGACACGGCCTGGCGGCCGTGTAAAGTGGAAGTACGGGCCTGGGCAGTGAAAGGGGAGGAGGGAGGAGAAATGCGAGTCACGGCAGCAGCAGCCTTTGATGTTGCCGCCGGCCGTGCAGTGAATAATTCGGGGAGGAGAAATGCCGGCTGGGGAAGCTGAGATGCCTGTGGGAGGGAGGCTTTGATGTGTTGGTGGCTTTGATGTGCACGCGCTTTTTGCCAATGCGCTTGCGCATTGAGCTTTTTTTCTCGGGCACTGCAACAAATCGCCAAGATGGTTAATCTCTGTTCAAGCCATAATATAGCTCGCTAGCTATGCGCAAGCGCATCAGCCGGCGAGCCCTAAACAACTGAAAGTGAAGTTCCAGAGCACTGCCAGCTCACTGCACAGGTACCACTGAAAATTATATGGTTAAGAACACTCAAATGTGCATGATGTATTGCTTGATGTGAGGCGTCCAATGGGAACCTAGATAGGGGATTCTGTGGATAGTCCTTTAACTAAGGAAAGTTGTTATAATAAAGAATCTGTGTCCCACTTACTTGCACCGTATTATGCCTTGTGGTCTAATTTGCTGAAAATCAATAAAATATGTTTTAAAAAAAAAAGGTACCACTGAAAATAAAGGTAAATCTTTCTTGTTTTTCGATGCTCTCTTGTGCTTACTACCAGACGGTTCCACATAAGACCTTGCATTCTGTCCTTTGGAAGATGATGGTCGCCTGATAGTGAGATTAATCACGTGTACATCTGTCGGTTTCAGAAATACTTTATTCGGTTAACCAGAACCATCAAAGTACAAAAATAAAACATTAAGAACAACAAAGTGAATCAAAAATAATTTTGATATTAAGATACAGTCAGATAAAATCATTGTAATACAATGTTCAAATATATGATGTATAATAATCTAATATACACTTACAATTATCAAAAAGCTATAACTAAAGGTTCTGGCAAAATAAAAGCTGCTCTAACCCATAAAAAAACAATTTATTAAGAAACATAGATTGCTAAAATCCAAAAACAAAATTGGAAAAAAACAAGAGAAAAAAACCTCCCTACTCGACTTTAAACTCACGATCATTGAAATTTAAAACGAATTCACCCAACACTACAAATATTTAGCTTGCTTGTTCCAAACACTGAACAAACAGCGGCTAACTGCAAAAACAATGGGGCCAGAAGTGTCTATTTTGAAAACTCTCAAGCCTTGCACAAAGTGAGGGCTACCCATATTTCGACAAATCTGCAGTATCCACCTTCGGCGTGCATTTTGGTACCCAGGGCAAAAGAAAAAACATGTTCCTCAGTTTCAGAGGTTTGAACACAAACTGGGTAAATGGCAGAAGACACATCTTTATTCCATTTGGAGTTAAACACTATAGTCTGTAAACAGCCTAAACAAAACCTCGTATATAGACTTCTCACAAAAGGCAGAGTAATCAAGTCTAAAAAAGCTTCAAACTGAGATACAGTTCAAACTCTAAGAACTGGGTAGTCGGACTGCCAGAGGACCCACTTAGTGTTGTCCTTTCAAGAACATAGTTCCAATAAATATATTTCAGTCTTGCCATCTCTGACCTTTGAATAGCACTTGGATTATCACCTAGCTTACTCAGCCCAAGCTTCCTAAACCATCTTGATACAAACTTGAACCAGGGAATTTTAGATACACCTCTTTAACCCAATACATGGGTACTCGCAAAAATGTTCTCAAGGCCCAAAAAGGCTGGTCTGTGATTTGACAAGTGCTGCATCGATTCCGCGGGTCGGAATTTGGGGCGGGTTGGTGTGAGGTTGGAAAGGTGGGCATAGGGGAAGCGAATCATATACGTCTAGTGGCTTAATTGCACCAGCCTGAAATTAATCCCAACTTCCCCACTTTACCAAAGTGTGTGCAATTAAATAAACTTTTTGACGTTATCATATTTTTACACTTTTGCTGCCAGACAGCTTTGTGCTGTCTGAAAATGAAAATGAAGGTGTTCCTAAAGTTGAGTGGAGCAAGACAACCTAGTTACTTCCTTTTTAAAAACTTAAATTAACCTTTAAATTAGAGGAGAGGAGTTGGCCTACCGGCTAGGACGGTCACCCTCATATTTGGGGACCTGGGTTCGAGTCTTGGCAAGGACGCGCAACTTCCTGTGATTCTGGGCAAATCACTTAATCTGCCTGTGCACAACAAAAAATGAACGTGTCCTCATGAAACGCAACTGGTTCTCGTTGTAAAGTCCTCTGATACCCGATACATTCGGGTCAAGTTTGCGCTATATAAAACTCCATTAAATTTCTTTTTTTAAACTAATGGTTGCCTGTATATTTAACGTCTTTTTAATGTTAGTGCTGAGTTCAGTGAACAACAGCCCAGTGTAAAGGTCAGGGGGGCCGCATGCGGCCTCTGGGCCGTACTTTGACTATCACTGCAATGGATCAACAAGGTAAACTGAAAGCTCAGGTCCAGATGCATATCCAATGGATCAAGGGCTTCAATTTCATCATAAGCAATTCGCTTTAAACCTAAATCCAAAAAGAGGGGTAAAAGAAGAGTGGTTACTGGGACTAGAAGAAGTGATCTAATAAAAGAATTCTCAGCTACAATAAATCTCTGGGTGTCAGCATGTCCCCACAGTTCGGCACCAAAAAGTGCCACACTATGAGCGTTTGCTCGATAGGTCTCAAGAGCAGGGGAAATAAGTTGTAAGTAGGAGCGTTTATGAAACCGATAAATAGCACTGGATCCATAGGTCAATAAAAAGGATCTTTTGATAACCTGAGAGCTCCAAGACAGGTTATCAGTCATTTTGACTCCCAGGTAGTCAAAGCTACAAAGTTGTTCAAGAGGCACATTGTCAATCTTTATAACACAGTTACGGATTTTCCCAGGTCAAAAAAATCATACATTTTGTTTTGTTAGCATTTAGCTCAAGGACTCGCTGGTTACAAAAGCTCACAAATTTGTTCAGGAGCAACTGTAGTCTAAATAACCAGGGAATTAACAATGGGCACCTTCTTGCCATTCAAAGATGGAGAATAATTTTTAAAGGTTTATATATTCCGTAGGTGCAAGGACACATCCTTGTCATACACCACGGGCAGCAGGAATATGATTAATTAGCTCTCCTCTATTGCCTCGGTGGACCTGGGGGAAGGTCCCCTCATGTAGCATAACTAGAAGATTGATAAGAATTGCAGGTGCTCCCATTTCAGCTAGCACCTCCCTGTTGGACTTTGCCCTTTTCCCAAACATTTTCACTTTTTGCCCCCCTAATGTAGGATGTCTCCCCCATGGTAAAGGTTACTGAATAGGCCATGTGAGGTATGAGAAGCCCTGTGTATTGTTAAATGCAATGCAATGGTGTGTACATTTATTTTCCCCCATTGTAAACATGTACCCTGGTGAAATGCTGCATTTGTGTTTTGCATTTGAAATGGCTGCCATGGCTGTGCGTTGTGCCACCTAACTGCAGTAGGTTAGCGGTCTAGTTGTTAGGTACCCAGCCATCCCTGCATTTGGAGGGAAAGCCTGGCACCCATGGTGCTCTACTCCTCCCCCTGAGCCAGTTAGAACTAGTTTGCCTGAGAATTCTAGAGGCTTCCAACCTTTCTGGTATAGGTAGAGCAGTAGAGTTGTCATGTGCTGAGACAGAGCTGGGACAGGAATGTGAGGGGACATGCTGCCAGGGGATACCGCCACATGGGCCTGTGTGCTGGACCCTGCACCCATCTAGGACCCCCCTACTGCCCCAGGGCTTGTAAAGCCCCACTTCAGGAGTTCAGGCTGCCGTGTGGGAGGAGGGCCACGCTGCAGTGGGGATGGTGAAAGCCTACCACCCTGCTTTGATGATGCCCCCACTACCTACTGACCTGGCCCAGTAGTGCCTACTGCTCTGTCCTCAGGGCCCCTGAGAAAGGAGGGCCCTCCTAGGTACCTGAAGCTGCCGAGACCTTGTGCCACGCAAACGCTGCACCCAGAAGCGCCTGGAAGGGAAGGAGGACCTTGGACCACCCAGGAGGTGAGGAGTGTTACCCTGGGGCTTGCTGCTGGGACTGTCTGACCCTAAGCACCACAATCCTAAAGCGCTGTGCCTAGAAGAAGCGCTGTGTGCCTGCAAAGCGCTAACCTTGCCCAGGACTGTTGCAGCCTGCTGTGCCCTTGAAAGCGCTGGCCTGCAGGAGACTGCCTCGTGTCCCCAAAGCACCGTGACCAAGACTGCCCTGCTATGAGTGTTTTAAGCGCTGTATTGCCCTGGGAACTGCTGCTGGCCCAAGCCCTGTGAGCGCTGCTGTGTACTCTAAGCGCTAGAACCCTAAAGCTCTGTGCCGTGGAGACACTGTTGCCCTGCGAAGCGCTGCACTGCTGGAAGTGTTACTGCCTGACCTGCTGGTTCCTAAGCGCTGTATTAGGAGGACTGTTCCCCCAAGCGCTGTGTGGCAGAAGCGCTGCTTGGCCTGAAGGAACTGTTTTATTGGGAAGAACTGTCTTATGCCAGGACTGCTGTCTCTTACAGAGCTGCGTCTACAAAGCTCTGTTTAGCCCCCTGCAGTGGCCGGTGTCCTTGATACTGTTTTCATTTGAGGCGGAGTTACCCCCCTGGCTAGGCAGGAGTCTGCTGCAATATTTGGGCTGTTGATGAATTCCTGCAGAGTTCCCTGCCTCAGGTGTTGTACCCCTGTTGATAGGGTGCCTACTATTTCCCACGCTAAGGTCCTGCAGAATGTTTTGATGCCTAGTGGTTCCCTGTTACCGTTTTATGCCTAATGTGCGGGAGAGCCCCCTATATATCTGCAGAAAGTTACGCCCAGAATATTATAGGCCTGATGTTAAGGTTTTATGCCTATTGGTTGATTTGATGCCCCATGGTAAATGTGAATTACACCCGATATTTTAGGTGTACCTCCTGTTGTTAACGCTGTTGATGCCATTCATATTTGTACAGTGTTGCTGGCCTAAGGAGTTTATCCACAAGGGGCTTCCGTGGCTAATGTTTATCCTTATGCAGATGGCTGGCTGTTATATGCAGACTGATGTTACCACTGAGGCTAATATTTTACGCCTATTGATTGCTTGTATGCTGATGCCATGCATGAGGGGTCTTCACGCCTAATGATTTATTTTACGCCTACAGCTTACTTCTAGGTGGGGCCGAGGATTAAGGTCTGAGTTTGCCCTGCAATATTGCTCCTATGTTTTATGCATTTCCTGACATTCTTTTCATTTCAGCTGGACACTAATGGACTTCCTTAACCCTTTTTCTTGCTTCTCCCATTTTTAATTGTAATTAATCCCCCTGGTATACTTTGCTCTGGTGCCAGTTGGTGCCCCATTGTGATTACTGCTCCATGCTAACCCCCGTAGAATTGGTAACCCCATTTCTAACACTCCCAAAGTCTCATACGGAGTACTAAGTTGAAAGATGCTCGGTGGACTACAAATGCAACATATAATCTTTGCCTCCCTATTAGAGCATACTTCCAATAAAAATGTGCACATCAAAAGACCTGCTCAGGAGTACTAGTTTAGGCGCAAAAGCCAGCCTGCCTACATCTGCTTGTGCACCCCCTCCTCCCTCCACCCATGCTGCTATACCTCTGGAATGTTCTCAGATTCACACTATGCAAGTAGGGATCTTTGATATTTGACAGTCTATGAGATGATCTGACAGTGCCACCCGACCACATTTGCTTGTGGCTGTGTATGAGTTGTGTGATATCAGTGCTATTCGCCCTAAGATAGAGCATGGAGTGTATTTGTGACCTTGAATGTCACTGAACCTGTGTATTCAGAAGCAACTTCCACAGGGTCATCTGCATACACCTGTGTCTGCCCCAGGATGCCTCTGATGGGGAGTACATTCCCTAGATGTGCTGAGCTCACTGCATTGTATGGGTAAGATAAAAAGAGAGAGTGTGCTCCTCACTCTGGTAATTACAAAATGACATTTCTGGCACTTGTGTGTGGCACCTGATTATCTGCTAAATAAACGGTCAGTGAGTCAAAAACATCTATATCAGGGTAATCATATATCTATAAAAGAAAAACTACATTAAGAACACATAGAAAATATAAAGTATAAAATATGGAACAAAACACAATTCATGACACACAAAAATGACATATAAAAGCACTATTCAATTTCAATTTTATTGAGTATATGATTTGGAACTCCTTAGAGATCCACATATAACAAAGTAACAAAAGAGCAGTATAAGAATAAAACGACTTATTAAACCAGCTTGTTATTGACATGGTATTACAAATTTTCATGCAAATCATTTAATACAATTCTGAAAAGCATGTAAAAAAATTAAAAATTCTATTGCAAAAAATTTCATTGGGAGGACAGAAAATAGCATCAATGAGAGACCTTGCCGATAAAATGCGCAATTGTATACATACTGGTCTCACCCACGAACGACGATAAGCCATTAGGGCAGGACAAACTAACAAAACATGTGCAGTATCTTGGACCGAATTATTACAGAAACTGCATATGTTGGTTATACCGTACCATTTGGCCAACAACTTATTCAAAGGAAGGAGATCCTGCCTTAAAAGTAGCCAAAAACGGCGCAAACCATGGGGCATGTTCCAAGAGGCATAAGGTTGTAATTGTCTAAATAGATATGAATTAACAACTTGAGTGACCCCCTTCTTTAAAATAGTAGAGTTGCGATCCCTTTCGAAGCTTAACTTCCATGTTGCCTGTTTTAATGTAGTTTTTAGCTGTTGCACAGAAAGGTTAAAAAGGGTTGCTTCCTCCAAATCCAAGAGTGTAATAGCCTTCCTAAAGTTCTTTATGAGTAACGAATACTCTTTTAGGGGGCCCATTAACTCTTTTTTAATGAGAGATCTTAATGTGGCTGGATTTCCTTTAATCAAACAGGCGACCCAGCGAATAACTCCTGCCAAACCCTGTGCCCAGCTACTTCTTAGGCCGAATTCTAATCGAAGGGATGCTGCAGTGCAACTGTTATTGACAGAAGTTAAATTTCTCAAGAGGGAACCCTCAATAGTGTCCAAAAAACCCCATTCACCTAAATCGATGAGTTCTATACCGTAGAGCAAAGTTGCAGGAATTTTTGCCCGGAATGCCTCTAAAAGATGCACAAAGTGTCTTTTACCGGTTGATTTATATAAGGCTATCAGCCCATTTCCCTGCGACTTTGCTTTGCGGGAACTGTTATCTATATGGGGTTTATTACTTAAGTTGCTACTATTTTACCTAAAAATACATATGATTGTACACTTTCCAATTTTTGACTTCCCAGCTCCCAACTAATGTGACTCAATTTCTGTTTTTTCCTCCCCTCCATACACATTACCTTGCTCTTAGAAATATTTATTTTCAGATAGTGAGCTTCGGAGAATACGTGTAGGGCATGCAGACGGGTATTAAGGCCTTTCGGGGTAAGGTCTAAAACTAGTATGTCATCTGCATACATTAAACAAGAAATGTATGTGTCTCCCAAGCGCGGAGCAATTCCTTCACAGAGGGATATATTGCGGGGAAGGTCACTAACATAAAGGGAAAACAAAAGGGGAGCTAATAGACTGCCCTGTTTGAGACCATTGGCAGAGGGGATGGGCTGGGATAGACCTCTTTCTCCCCCCAATAGTACTCTACACCAAGTATTGTCATGCAAGTCCTGTACCAAGTCTAGAAGCCTGGGTGGCATTCCAAGAGCAGATAGTTTTTTCCACAGCAGTTGTCGGTCGACCTTATCGAAGGCTGTGGAAAAATCTATAAATGCCACATAGACTCTCCCTTTTCTGGCTCTAATATATTTATCGGTTATTACCTGGAGGGCTGTTAAATTATCCATAGTACCATGGTTCTTCCTAAAACCGGTCTGCTCAAGTGGGAGTATGTTTGAATGATCCACCCAGTCATTTATTCGCTTCAGCAAACATCTTGTAAAGACCTTGCCGATTGCATCCAACAATGCAATCTGGCGATAGTTTTGAGGGGACAAGCGATCACCCTTTTTAAACAGTGGAACCAGGATGCTTCCCTTCCAGGAAGGTAGAACCTTGCCTCTCAATAGGCAAATATTAAATACAGGACAGAGTAATTTACTCCATTTGGCCCCACTTTGCTTTAGTATAGAAATGGGCAATTCATCGGGGCCCATTGCCCCAGAGCGCCGCATTTCTCTGATGGCTAGATCTATGTCTTTTTCTGAGAATGGTACCAAGGGCAGACTAATCTCCTTTGGCCATGCTTGTGGGGCCGCAGAGCTATTACTTGCATAAAGGTTAGAAACAAAGTCCACCCATATTTGTTCCTCAATTGGGATGGGTAAAGGTCTTGTTCTCAATCCACACCCCTCGCCTATAAGAGACCAAAACTGCCTCATTTCCCCGTTAATAGAGGCTTCTCTTATTTTTATCCAGATGGCATCCTCTTTTTCTTTACGTATTGTGGACGATAACCTTCTCCTTTTCCTTTTTAGCAATGATATTTTTCGTGCTGTATCAACCGACCTAACTAAATATTGAGCCTTTACTAATTTGTTGATTTCTATATTAAGCAATCTCAGGGGGCTTGGGAGTATTCTAGCAGACTTTTTCTTATTGGAGTTTTTAGCCACCGCTATTACTGCCTTCATAAACAAAGAAAAGTTTTCAATTTCCGAACCGTACCTGGAAGGGAGATCATTTATTGCTACATCGAGCATTCCCTCCAAATTTCGTTGAGCTTTTGCATTCCAATGACACCTTCCTGATTTAACGCCAAAGTTTACCCATTCACTATTTAAAGACCACTGATCACATTTAGGGGGCTTTACATTCACAAAGATAAAAAGTGTTTTGTGGTCACTGAACGGCGTATCAATAATACTGAGATCCTTCAGTAGCTCAAATGAGTGAGTCCCCACTATTACATAGTCCGAAATCGATTCACCCTGATAGGATTTATGCGTGAAGTTGGCAGGGGAATCCAAGGGGAGTCTCCCATTGGCAATAATCCCATCCATATCTGCCAGCTCATTTAGAAGTAACTTCCCTCGTTTATTTGTTTTAATATTTTCAGGGAATAATGCCGGAGGAATATGGAGAGTTTCTTCTTTGAATTTATCGCGAAATAAATTCATGCTTAGATTGGAAATTTTGCAATTTAAGTCCCCTACTAGGATTATGGCAATCGTGGGGTCTTTCTCCCTCATATTCTGAACATAAGAAAAAACCTTTTTCAAAGTTACATTAAAGCCAGCTTCCGGTGGAATGTAGGCATTGATCAAAACTAAGGGTTTAAAAACTTCAGTGTTGCCACACCTGAATAGAGTTACTGCTTGAAAAAGATTGCAGGGGTCCATATAGTGGGCATAATTCCAATTTAGTTGATTCGATAAAAGACAAGCTATCCCCCCACTGGCATGTCCTCTCTTGTTAATGGTGGCGCTGCCTTCCAATACAAAATAATCTTTCCCTACCTGAATTTTATCTGGGCACCATGTCTCCTGGAGGCATATTATATTTGCCTCCAGAGACAAGAGGAATTGCATTTTTTCCGGGCTATTTTTTAAACCAGCTGCTTTCCAAGATATTAAAGACATCTTGTCGCTAAAGATGCGGATTAGACGTTTGGTTGTTTAGGGGTTTTCCTGCAAGAACTCCAGGTAGCCAGTTCCATTGATGGCTTTCATCTCCGGAATTGCGTTGGCGAGATAGCAAAGGCGGATTAACATAGGACACTAAACGGAGGTCCTTAGACTTGCATATTTTTAAATCCGCAAGATCACCTGCCTGTTTTGTGCTACCTGTTGCTGCTTGCAACAATGAAAAGGGGGACCTTGAAGGGATTAAAGGTTTAGAGACTCTATTTTGTCCAGTCAAGTCAAGTCAAGTCGAAAGATTTATATAGCGCACTACATACCCGGAGGGTCTCAAGGCGCTTGAAGAGGGAGGGGAATTACTTGTCGAATATCCAAGTTTTAAGTTGCTTTCTGAATGCTAGGTGGTTCTGAGTGAGACGAAGGTGAGTAGGGAGTGAGTTCCAGGTTTTAGCTGCGAGGTAGGAGAAGGATCTACCTCCCATGGTGGTTTTGTTGATGCGAGGTACGGTAGCAAGGGCTTGGTTGGAGGATCGTAGCTGGCGGGAGGGGGTGTAGAAGGAAAGTCGTGTGTTGAGGCATTCGGGTCCAAGTTCGTAAAGTGCTTTGTGTGCGTGGGTTAGGAGGCGGAAAGTGATCCTCTTATTGACGGGAAGCCAGTGGAGGTTTTTCAGGTGACTAGAGATGTGGTCTTTACGCGGGATGTCTAGTATGAGTCTGGCTGATGCATTCTGGATGCGTTGGAGTTTTTTCTGGAGTTTTGCGGTGATACCGGTGTAGAGGGTGTTTCCGTAGTCCAGGCGGCTTGTAACCAGTGCATGGGTGACCGTTTTTCTGGTTTCGGTGGGGATCCAGCAAAATGTTTTTTTTGAGCATGCGAAGAATGTTGAAGCAAGATGATGAAACGGCGTTGACTTGTCTGTTCATAGAGAGTGAGGAGTCGAGGATGACGCCCAGGTTCCGTGCGTGGTCCGTCGGGATGGGTGCTTTTCCAAGGGCCTCTGGCCACCAAGAGTCATCCCAGGAGGAGAGGAGGTACCTAAGATAAGGACTTCTGTTTTGTCTGAGTTTAGTTTCAGACGGCTGTGCTTCATCCACTCGGCCACTTCTTTCATTCCTTCATGTAGGTTGGTTTTGGCGGTGTTAGGGTCTTTGGTGAGTGAGAGGATCAGTTGAGTGTCGTCGGCGTAGGAGATGATGTTGAGGTTGTGTTGGCGTGCGATGGCCGCGAGGGGGCTCATGTATACGTTGAAGAGGGTGGGGCTGAGTGAGGATCCTTGTGGTACGCCGCAGATGACTTCAGTGGCCTCTGACTTGAATGGTGGGAGGCGGACTCTCTGGGTTCTTCCGGTGAGGAACGAGGTGATCCATTCCAGTGCTTTTCCTCGGATTCCGATGTTTTTGAGGCGCTGTAGAAGGGTGCTATGGCAGACTGTGTCGAAGGCTGCGGAGAGGTCAAGGAGGATGAGGGCGACTGTGTCTCCGTTGTCCAGTAGAGTTCGAATGTCGTCTGTTGCTGCGATGAGGGCGGTCTGAGGTTCCGTGACAATTGTAAGTGGTGTTTTCGACTCGCACGAATATGGGCGAGTCTAGTATCTATGAACCGCAAATGACGAGTTTAGTAAGTGTGCGCAGTTTCGCTGTGCTAACTTAAACCGTTCGTTTGTTACATGGGTTTTTCATCTGTACCCACGGGTTCCATCTTAGATACGGCATCCATTTTGTCTCTTGCCCTCAAGTAGCCAGCGAACGGACGCTGTTCGCTTCGCGACCCTGGGACTCCCAAGATATTTGCGGAAGACACATGTTCTTTGAAAGTGTCTTTATGACGAGGGGGTTGCTGCTGTAAGGCAGATGACGCCGCTCGAGGCTCATCTTGCCGCACGGACTTATTGTCTCAGCCGTGCATCTCATTAGGCACGTCCCTTTGATGCCTGTATCTCGTGCTTCTCGATACCTCCCCTTTTTTACACCCTTTCCGATCTCCCTACTGTCTCCGTCTTCCTCTGCACCTGTCTTCGTTCCTATTTCGATCTACTTTACTGCTGATTGGAATTTGCTAATGGTGGGAAGATGGGTTTTTACAGTTGGGAACCGCCAAATGTTTCCGCACTTATGTTCCGGACCTTGTGTGTTTCAAAGTGACTAAAGCGACCCCTCTGAGAGCGACTTGTGGGAACCAGGTTGTAAACTATTGTGTATCATGTTATCCTATGGGTAAAAACTGTATAAAAGGAGCGATCCACAAATAC
Source organism: Lissotriton vulgaris (assembly GCF_964263255.1). Lineage (NCBI taxonomy): Eukaryota > Metazoa > Chordata > Amphibia > Caudata > Salamandridae > Lissotriton > Lissotriton vulgaris. Next base: position 1,765,206,663 of record NC_141685.1, on the reverse strand, counting down.
AATTGGAAGCAGTCTCCCCGAACTACACTCGATGTACTTCCTGTGACTTCTGTGTTCCCTGCAGTAAATAAACCTTGACTCTTTGACGCCGAAGGAAGTGTCCCGTGTCTCTGTGACTTGTACGCCGGAGCAGGTTACCCACGAAGGTTTCAGGTGTTGTGCCCTGGCACCGCTGGGTCCAAAAGAACCCAGTCCTTCAGTTGGCGCCCAACGTGGGGCTGCATCAGTGGTACCGGTCCAAGCCCGACGATCGTGAGGAACTTCGTGTGAAATCTCCGAGGGAAGGTGCACCCCGCTTCATCGATCCTGTTGTCGAAATAAGTGGCCCGAAGACTTTTCCCGCGAAGATTCCCGCCTCCTAACGGCTGCGACGGACTGCTGCCCTGACTGTAGACCTGTTTTGGCGCCTGGCGTAGACCTTGGTATAGCGAGACGATTGACGGGCCTTCCTGAGGACGCCATTGATCTTTGAGTTAAGTATTTGTGGGTCGCTCCCAGAGTTCTTGGTTGTAGACACTTTAGCGAGTGTCTTTGTTGTAAACACTTTAGCGAGTGTTTTTGTTGTACACGCTGTGTGAGTGTTTTTGTCGGTGACACTTTGCTAGCGTACTTTGTTGTTGTTGTATTTGTTTGACGACTGCAGCCGCCAAAGACCGAGGGTTTAGTTCTTTGCTGGGACTTGGTAAATCCCGAAATCCCGTAACCCTTGAAGTTTGTGAAACTCGGCTAGTGTGCAAGATGCCTGGTCGTAGTACTTTGTTCAGTTGCTTTAGACCTTGTGGTGCGGATTCCCTGCTGGAGGACTCGTGTCCGATACCTCCGGTTGGAACTCCTACTTATGATTTATATAGCAAACATGGGCTAGGCCCGATTGCTTTTAACGATTATTGGATAAAATATACAAAGAAAGACGGCGATCTTCGTTGGCCACCTCACGGTAGCTTCGAAGCGTCGATCTTAGATAATTTGGAAATAAAGTTGTTCAAACGCAAATCTAGGCCGGCCATGTTTGATGCCTTTCGGTTCTGGCGCAAAGAAGCCCGACAGAAAGAGATCAGACAAAATAAATGTAGTCAGCGAGATACTGTTGCTACTATAGTGAAGAAAGCTGAGCAGTTTCAGCGTGATAAGGAGGATAAGGATAAGGAAGTGTTTGAGAGATTACAGCGTATGTCCATAGACAAATGCTATCCTGCTTTGCCTACGGAGTCGGATAAGAAGGAAGAGGCAGTTGAGGATTCTTTAATGTCTTATCTTATGAAGTCGCCACCTCCGTACGTACAGGGTACCGCAGCTCCTGTGGTCCCTGCCGTACCTGTTCTTCCACCTGTTATTCCTCCACCAGTTCCTCAACCTGCACCCGCTCTTCCGCCTGTTCCTGCTCCTTTGCCTATTTCTATTCCTACTGCTCCTCCGCTTCCACATACTCCTGTTCCCGCTACTGCTCCTGTGTTGTTAACCCCTGTTGCTGCTAATGTCTCTACTCCTTCTCTTGTTAGTCCTGTGTCTTATTCTTCTCCCTCTACTCGTAATCGTAATTCTCCCCTTGCGACAAACTTCTTCCAGTCGCTCGGACCTGTTTTTGGGTCTGCTGGTTCTGATGGTCCTCAGAGACGTAGCCAGCTTCCTGGTAATAGAGAACGTGTTGCGCTATACAATATGGCGATGGGTTGGATGATAAACCCTGTTAGAAATCCACCTCGTGTTGTCCTCGAAACGTTTGATCAATTCAACATACCAACTCAGAGATATGTGTTTGATGAAATGTGCAAGTTTTTACATGATCAGATAGTGGTTAATGCGCCTGACGAGGTGCTGACCGCCCTGTCTGAACTTCGGCTCCAGTTCGCAACTGGACTGATAGTCGACACTAATGTTCGACGTGCTGTTGAGCACTTACTATCTCTTCGTCCCGCTCCTATTCCTCATGCATTGTTCGTTGAGGACATTGAAAAACAAACCGAGTCTGGCCAATATCCTATGCGTGAAGTTCCGCCAGTTTGGATACCAATTGATAATACTGGTGCCCAGCCAGTTCCGGCACATTTCCAGAGAGTGTGGATACACCTCCCATGGAAACGATCGGAAGTGCTTCAGGTGAAACAAACTTTGCCCGATCCTCGCAAAAATCCTGCTGGGTATTACAAGGAATTATCGCAGCTCGTAGACGCTACGATAATGAATCTTGCCGATATCGACATGTTGTTCGGTAATATCGTACCACAACCGGTATGGGCGAAGATTCGTCACCAAGATCACGCAAATGAATTAGGTGGTGATTGGAATGCCATTACAGCGGCAGACGCTGGACAAGTGGCTGCCACTAAACCCGATCAGTTGATTGCTGAACTTCCTCAGCGAATCATTACATTAATGAAAACGCTTATGCCAGCTATGAAGGTAAATTGGGATAAGTTGTCAGCCTGTAAGCAAAAGAAAGATGAGAGTGTCTCGGACTTCTTTACGAGGTTCGAGGAAGCATTCGTTGATCATAGTGGACAGGATATGGGTACTGAGGGTGGACAGAGGTTGTTTGTGGATAAGTTTGTGTCAAACTTATTGCCCGACTTGAGCCATAAATTAAGGAATTCTGAAAGTGCGTGGGCCGTTTCTACCTCAGCTCAGATATTGGCTACGGCACAATATTACGAAAATAGAGAAAAAGAGGAAAATGACCGTGCCGATAAAAAAACGAAAGAGCTAAAAACTAAAGTGTTGTTACAACAAGTATATCCGCCGCGTTCTAATCAGAATGCGCCTCAGCAGAATAGATCGCAGTCGCAATTGAATCGATCGCAGCCGCGTAATGATTCTTCTTTCCAAAGATCTTCATTAGGGTACAACCAATGTGCTTATTGTAGACAGGAGGGACACATTAAATTCAATTGTCCTGCTTTAAATGACCGTAGTGGTGGTAATTCGTCTAGAGGAGGCCGTGGTGGTGCACAGCACGCATCACGTGGTAGAGGTCGTGGTGCTCAGAATGATCGCTCTGACCATTCATCAAATTCTAATAACTGTTTCGATCAACGTGGATCATCGCAAGGACGATCTGCGCAGTACAATGTAGACGATTATTACGTCGATCAGGGAACTGACGATAGTAATTACTAGGACAGCCAAAGACAAGGAGAGGGAGTGGTATCAGTTCCGGTTGATCAGAGAGGGCCTTACGTCGCAGTTGCTACATCGGGCGTCGTTGAGCCTTTTCTGTTGGACACTGGTGCAGCGAAAAGTTCTATCATGCATTCGAAACTCCCTGGCGCACCTTTGTCTGGCTTAACAAATGTTTCCGTTGGATTCTCTGGCGCCCCCGTTAGCAATCCAGTTTCGCGCCCTTTGCCCCTTAAAATTGGGCCTCGTGAGCTCGAAGCCCCATTGATTTTGTCTACTGGTTGTGGCGAAAATCTTTTGGGTCTGGATTTGCTTAAACGCTTGTATGCAACTTTGTATTGTTCTCCTGCGGGTGTAAAGCTTACGTTAGGAGAGAGAGTAGTCTCTCCCATGTACTTGTCTCTCGATAAGCTTCCACCGGAATTGGATTCTCTTCCTGCGTCTTTGTGGGCGACGGGTCCAAATGATGTGGGCCTACTTGATATCTCCCCTTATGTTGTTCAGTTGAAATCTAATGTGCGCTTGCCACGTATTCCCCAATACCGTATCTCCCTTGATGGTGAACGAGCTTTGTTAACGATCATCGATGATTTGATCGAGAAAGATGTCATTGAAGAAACTCGGGGAAACGTGTGCAATAGTCCTGTACTGCCCATTCTTAAACGTACTGATCCTACCAAACCGCCTGTTTATCGTTTTGTTATCGATTTACGGGAGGTAAATAAAATTGTGGTTCCTCAATTCCCTGTTGTGCCTGACATCACGGCGCTACTGACTCTGATTCCAGCTACTGCTTCATGGTTTTCGGTGATTGATTTGAAAAATGCATTTTTCAGCATCCCGATTGCCGAAGAGAGTAGGGACCTTTTCGGTTTCTCTCTTGGTGGACGTAGCTTCCGGTTCAAACGCGCTCCTCAGGGCTACTGTGAAAGTCCATCGATTTACAGTCAAGCTTTGAAGGGTCAACTAGATGCGTTTAGGTTGCCGATTGGTGCGGCTTTAATCCAATACGTCGACGACTTATTGGTGGCTGCTGATACTCAGGACATCTGCAAAATTGCTACAGTGTCGTTGCTGCAACATCTCTGTGAGTTAAATCACAAGGTGTCACCTTCTAAACTCCAATATTGTTGTCAAGAAGTAACCTACCTAGGTCACTTATTGTCAAAGGAGGGAAGGAGATTGACCCCAGAGAGAATTGCAGCGATTGCACGCATGGCTGTGCCACAAACCCAAAGAGATGTGCGTGCCTTTTTAGGTATCACGTCGTACTGCAGGCAGTGGATTCCCAATTTTTCATTGCTAGCGAAACCATTGGTGGCTCTCACGTGCAAGGATGTTTCGACTCCTTTACCATGGACGGAAGAATGCCAGAAAAGTTTTTCTGAATTACGTGATTCATTGTGTTCGGCTCCTGTGTTAGGTACCCCTGATTACAGTAAACCGTTCACGTTATATGTTCACGAGAGGGAAGGTTGTGCTTTGAGTGTCTTAACGCAACCTTTTGGTGGTAAACAACGTCCATGTGCATATTTTTCCTCAACCTTAGACCCAGTAGCTAGAGCATTGCCGAGTTGTTTGAGAGCAACTGCGGCAGCTGCGGTCTCCATCCGACAATCAGCAGGATTGGTCATGGATAATATGCTTACGGTGATGGTTCCGCATGCAGTCGATACTCTTTTGAATCGTACGAAAACTCAGCACTTGACGAGTGCGAGGTTGTCTGGGTACGAATTGACGCTTTTGGCAAGCCACATTCAGATAAAACGTTGTAATGTCCTAAATCCGGCAACTTTGTTACCAGTTAGTGCAGAGTCAGATGAAGTAGCAGAACATGACTGTTACTTGCGGACAGAAGAGGAAACAAAAGGTCGTGTGGACCTTAAAAACACCCCATTGGAAGACCCGGATGGCACCCTGTATGTGGATGGGTCATGTTTTAAGTTGCCGAATGGTGATGTGACTACTGCTTATGCTGTGGTGACATTGAATACTGTTGTTGAGACTGCGAGATTGAATCAGAATTCTGCCCAAGCTGCAGAGCTGATTGCTCTCACTAGAGCATGTGTATTAGCAAAAGGTAAACGTGTGAATGTGTACACCGATAGTCAGTATGCTTTCGGTGTAGCGCATAGTTTTGGACGATTGTGGCGAGAGCGTGGTTTCTTGACGTCGCATGGCACGAAAATACAGCATGGCCAGCTTGTGAACGATCTTTTGGATGCATTGACTTTGCCTGCTCAAATTGCAATTATTAAGTGTAGTGCGCATCGTAAAGTGACGGATGATGTTGGTCGTGGTAATGCGTTTGCAGATGAGATTGCTAAGGAGACTGCTCGGAACCTTAGCACTCGAATGTATGTGACAAGTTCGGTTAGGTGGCCTACAGAATCAAGTATGTGTGAAAATACCATAGAGAGTGTGAAAGCTATTCAGAATGAGGCCACCGACACTGAAAAGATGAAGTGGAAAGAAAGTACGGGAAGGTTGGATGTGAATGGTTGCTGGATTGATTTGTCGGATCAGAAAAGATGGATGTTGCCTGATGCGTATGTACTGGCCGTTGTGCAAATGGCACATGGGTTAGCACATATTAGCGCGAAAGGTATTTGCAAGTTGCTGGCTGATGTGTGGAAGAATGATGGAATTACTAAGTGTGCTGAACGTTTGGTGAAGAATTGTATGGTGTGTATAATGTACAATCCTGGCAAAGGAACCCCAACTCCTCCTGGCAGTTTTGCTCCTCCTTCGTATCCCTTTGAGGTGATCCAATTGGACTTCGTCCATATGGAGCGATGCAATAACCTGAAATACGTTTTGGTTGTGGTTTGCGCATTCTCCCGATGGATTGAGGCCTATCCCCTCAAAGACAATACTGCTTTGTCTACTGCGAAAATCCTACTGAAGGAATACTTTCCTCGGTATGGAATGCCTAGAGTCGTGTGGTCAGATAACGGAAGTGAGTTTGTTGGAAGTGTGATGAAGAGTGTGTGTAAGGGCCTTGGAATCAATCAGAAATTCCATAGCGCCAATCATCCTCAGTCAGCTGGATTGGTTGAAGGGTACAATGGCACCCTTAAACTAAAATTAGCGAAGATTCAAGCTACGACTGGACTTTCGTGGCCTGATGCTTTGCCCCTAGCATTACTGTCAACTAGGGCGACTGTACACTCCCGAATAGGGCTTAGTCCCTATGAAATAGTGTTCGGCCGTCCCGCGAATGTGTGGGGGGTTCCTAGGCCAGGAATATTCTCTGATCTTGAGTTTCCGATGTTGATCGATTACTTACATGACTTGACTGCTAAACTGAGGTTAATTCATCAACAGGTTTACGACGCCTTGCCGACGCAGACGGAGGGTCCAGGCCACCAGCTCCAGCCCGGGAACTGGGTGGTTACTCGTAACTTCTCACGAAAAAACAATCTGGACCCCCGATTCACCGGACCTTACCAGGTGCTCCTGGCCACGAGGACTGCCGTTCGTCTTGAGGGGCGGAAAAATTGGGTACATGCTACCCATTGTAAGCGAGTCCCTATTCCTTTGCCGGCAGACCCGTGGATAAGGAAAGGCATCGCGTCAACAGAAACAGAAACATTGCCGGCGTTTGTACCTTTTAGCGACGCACAGCTTGTTGGAGAACCCTCAGCGCAGCAGAAAGCCACTGTTGAACATTTGTCAGCAAAAGACTCAAGACCAGATCAACGAACTGATCAGCAGGACGCTGTCTCTTCAACAGATCCTTTGTTCGACGAGCAGACACGTCCAGGGAAACATCGATATTCTTTGCGATCTCACACTAAGGACAAATAAAATTTGCTTGCTTTGCTGAGATTGATAATTGCAATATCCTCGTTTCCCATGATCAATTTTGAATATTCGTATCATTGAAAGTTTTTGTATATATATCAAGCTTCTTCCTTGTATCTTTTTTCTTCCACAGCTGAGAAATATTGTGCTAAATAAATACATATTGTGTATTGAGGGCCGTAGGGCCGCGCGCGTACTTCCTTCTGGACAGTAGGTCTTGACGCTAGGTTAAAGACCGTCGGTTCCTAGGAACTCCTGGGGATTGACTATTGCTGCACAGAACGAAGTGCGTCAAGAAACGTTGCGGACGGTCGTAGGGAAATGGCATTTTCAAAGCTGAATGATTTGGAAGGAGCTCAGGCGTATAGAGTCAAGCTGCAGAAACTTAGTCGTACGAAATGTTTTGTATCCCAATTGTTTGTTTTGTTTTTGACTGCTTCTGCATTTTTGGCGGGTGGGGTGTATTACACTATGTCTTACTTTTTCCTTGCTACTCCTACTCCTACTCCTTACCCTAACCTTACTTCTACTGCTTCTCCTCATTCCTTTCATATGTTACCAGAACACGAACAGGCTAGACGTGTAGAATTCCGCAATAATTCCTTTATCCAGCTCCTCCATCAGCATCAGTTAGTGGTTAACACTACTAATTGTTGGGTGTGTGGGTTGATGCCACATACTACGGGTAAGGGAATTCCATATCTGGTGTTACCGTATAGTTCCCAAGGGTCAGCTCGAGCATTCCAAGCAATGTTTCGAAGCGCACTGGGTTCCCACCCCACGCAAGAACAACGTTCCCCCAACTTTGGTCCTACCTCGTATCAGAGGCTGCTATCGATGGCTATAGAGGATATGGAAGATGAGATCCATGATCCTTTTCTTATCCCTAGAGAAGAGGTACAAGCCTATAGGGTCCTAAGTAGAGGGGAATATAGTATGTTCACTAATGAAAAGCAGCATAAAAGCTCGTCTCCAATATGGGTCGTACCCCACACTGGTAATCTTTGTCTTGTGGGTCGTGGCTCGCAAGCCTCACTTGGAGTAAGTGCTTGCACTGAAAGTTACGTTCTGCCAATGTCCCCGTCCCCTGTGTTTCTGGCTGCCAAGGGTACATACTTTATCTGTCATGATCGTGCATACACATGGTTGCCCGCAGACTTCATGGGCTCATGTTTCGTTGCAAATCTGTTGCCTCCGACGTTTACTGTAGATGCCGATTATCATAAGACTAGAGTTGTACGAGGCGTAATTAGCGAAGAGGATACTGCCGGTCAAGAGGCAGGAGACTTTTTCAAGGGTTTCCTCCCGTTTTGGGGACCTATGGTTAATAGTAGGAACCTGAGACATTTGACTCGAGTGGTAGAATCGACAGCTAATATTACTGCCAGTGCCCTTGGTAATATCACCACAGAACTTCAGGCGGAGAGACTTATGACATTACAAAACCGTATGGTTTTAGATGTTGTCCTAGCAGATCGCGGTGGGGTGTGTAAAGTGATCCATTCGAGCTGTTGCATTTTCATTCCAGATAATGCTCCTACTGTCTATCAAGCCATCTCGAAGTTGCATAAGATCTCCGAATCCATACACGTGGATGTAGGGGATTGGACGCTACTTGGTTGGTTTTGGGGCCTGATGTCGGCTTGGGGTTGGAAGATTCTGACGATCATCGGGGTTGTGGTAGTGTTCCTGTTCACGTGTTGCCTTTGTGTGCAGTGTGGTCCTGCCTTATGTGGCCTCTGTGCTACACCGTGTATGAGACAACCATCTGTTACCAAGGGGACTCGATCGGACAGAGCTATGCTACAACGACATCTTGATGGTCTGATGAATATCGAATATGATTCCGACTAGTGCTTGCCTACATGAGGGCAAAAGGAGCGTCTGAGGTTCCGTGACAATTGTAAGTGGTGTTTTCGACTCGCACGAATATGGGCGAGTCTAGTATCTATGAACCGCAAATGACGAGTTTAGTAAGTGTGCGCAGTTTCGCTGTGCTAACTTAAACCGTTCGTTTGTTACATGGGTTTTTCATCTGTACCCACGGGTTCCATCTTAGATACGGCATCCATTTTGTCTCTTGCCCTCAAGTAGCCAGCGAACGGACGCTGTTCGCTTCGCGACCCTGGGACTCCCAAGATATTTGCGGAAGACACATGTTCTTTGAAAGTGTCTTTATGACGAGGGGGTTGCTGCTGTAAGGCAGATGACGCCGCTCGAGGCTCATCTTGCCGCACGGACTTATTGTCTCAGCCGTGCATCTCATTAGGCACGTCCCTTTGATGCCTGTATCTCGTGCTTCTCGATACCTCCCCTTTTTTACACCCTTTCCGATCTCCCTACTGTCTCCGTCTTCCTCTGCACCTGTCTTCGTTCCTATTTCGATCTACTTTACTGCTGATTGGAATTTGCTAATGGTGGGAAGATGGGTTTTTACAGTTGGGAACCGCCAAATGTTTCCGCACTTATGTTCCGGACCTTGTGTGTTTCAAAGTGACTAAAGCGACCCCTCTGAGAGCGACTTGTGGGAACCAGGTTGTAAACTATTGTGTATCATGTTATCCTATGGGTAAAAACTGTATAAAAGGAGCGATCCACAAATACAATTGGAAGCAGTCTCCCCGAACTACACTCGATGTACTTCCTGTGACTTCTGTGTTCCCTGCAGTAAATAAACCTTGACTCTTTGACGCCGAAGGAAGTGTCCCGTGTCTCTGTGACTTGTACGCCGGAGCAGGTTACCCACGAAGGTTTCAGGTGTTGTGCCCTGGCACCGCTGGGTCCAAAAGAACCCAGTCCTTCAGGTCTCCGTGCTGTGTTTGGCTCGGAAGCCGGACTGTGAGGAGTCGAGGGATTTGTTGGTTTCGAGGAAGGCGGCGAGCTGGTTGTTGACAGCTTTCTCGATGACTTTGGCCGGGAATGGAAGGAGCGAGATGGGGCGGTAGTTTTTGAGTTCGGTGGGGTCCGCTGTGGGTTTTTTCAGGAGGGCGCTAAGTTCTGCGTGTTTCCAGCTTTCCGGGAAGGTGGCGGAGTTGAGGGAGCAGTTGATGACGTCTCGGTGGTGCGGTGCTATGATGGAGTCTGCTTTGTTGAAGATGTGGTGAGGGCAAGGGTCTGTGGGGGATCCTGAGTGGATGGAGTTCATCAGGCGGATGGTGTCCTCAGTGGAGATTGGGTTCCAGCTATTAAGGATGTTCACTGGGGGTGAGGGTCCTGCAGAAGGTTGGGTGGGTTGGTGTCCGGGTCGGTTGTCGAAGCTGTTGTGGATGTCTGCGATTTTGTTGTGGAAGAACGAAGCTAGGGAGTCGCAGAGGGCTTGAGGGGGGTGATGTCGTTGGAGTTGGCTGAGGGGTTGGTAAATTCTTTGACGATGTTGAATAATTCCTTGCTGTTGTGAGCGTTGTTATCTAGTCGGTCTTTGAATGCGGCTTTCTTGGCAGACCGGATTAGTTGGTGGTGTATGCGGGTGGCGTTTTTGAAGGCGTCCCTAGTGCTGGGGTTTGGGTCTTTTTTCCAGGCCTTCTCGAGGGTGCGACAAAGTTTCTTCGATTTCTTAAGATCATCGTTGAACCAGGAGGCGTTTTTGTTGCCTAGTTTGATTTGACGTTTTTTCAACGGTGCTAGGATGTTGGCGCTGTTGGATAGCCATTGGGTGAGGTTCGTGGCTGCTTGGTCGGGGTTTGAGGAGTGGGCAGGGGGGTTTTGAAGAAGCGATGAAGAGATCTGGTCGATGGTGATTTTGTTCCAGTTTCTTCGTAGAGTGGGTTGAGGAAGGTTGTGAGTTGTGGTCTTATTGTAGATAAAGTGTACGCAGCTGTGGTCCGTCCAGTGGAGAGCAGTGGTGTGACTGAAGGAGACATGTTTGCTGGAGGTGAAGATAGGGTCGAGTGTGTGACCTGCGATGTGGGTGGGCGTAGTGACAAGTTGTTTGAGTCCGAGGTTGGTGAGATTGTCCAGAAGGGAGGTGGCGTTGCTGTCGTTGCTCTTTTCCAGGTGAAAGTTGAGGTCTCCCAGTAGAATGTATTCCTCGGAGGGGAGGGCGTGTGGGGTGATAAAGTCAGTGATATCGTCGCAGAATTGTGCACGGGGTCCTGGTGGCCTGTAGAGGAGGGTGCCTCTGAGTGTGGTCTTGGGGTCGGTGTGTATCTGGAAGTGAAGGTGTTCGGCGTTGGCAAGGTTGACGTCAGAGCTGGTTGAGATGCGGATGGAGTTCTTATGGACGATAGCGATGCCTCCTCCTGTTTGGTCGGTGCGGTCCTTACGAATGATCTTGTATCCTTCCGGGATGGCAATGGTGATGTCTGGGGCTGATGAGGCGTTCATCCATGTTTCAGTTAGGAAGGCGATGTCGGGAGAAATGGTGTCTAGTTAGTTCCAGAGGTCGATGGCGTGTCTGTGGACTGAGCGGGTGTTGAGCAGGATGCATTTTAGGTGGGTGGAGTCGGATATCTGTTTTGTGTTCGTGGAAGAGGAGTTTTTCTTTGTGCCGTCGAACTTGCAGGAGTAGCATGTGAAGGGTCCATGGGTGTGTCCAGGAGCGGCTTGGGCGCAATTGGGGAGACAGCCGGGGTTAAGGGCTAGGAGGGAGGAGGCGTCGTATGTAATGCGGGGGGGATGGGTGGAGCAGGGACCAGGGGTTCTGGCGCTGGGCGCAGGCTTGGCGCGGACGGGCGTAGACGGGCTTACCTTTGGCGCACCTTCGGCGAGGCCGTAGCGCGTGGACGCTGCGCGTTGGTTCATCTGCTTTAAATGGAGAGTGAGGGGGCGGAGCGTGGGAGGGGTAGCTGGGAGGCGGTATCGGGGAGGGTAGGCGGGCCAGGGGAGTACACACCAATAGCAATGGGGGAATGGGAATGGAACGTGAAAAAGGGCAGAGACCACAGAAGTTCGAGGAATAGTAAACAAAGAGCGCTAATGCAACTAAAGCCAGCAATACTAGGCAGCATCTTCTATTCAGCTGATATTATTCGGAATTAAAGTGCAGAATCACACAGATGCGCAAATCAGAGGGCGAGACTCGGCGCTAGATATAGTTGAAAGCGCTAGCAATTCGAGGCTTAACAATACCACACTGCAGTTTCAATCAGCGCTGGAAGGAGGGTCACGCTCGGGATCTGAAAGCAGGAAGCGTGTAGGAGCGTCCGCAATGGACAGGGTCCAGACGGTCCAGTGTACCCTAGCAAGGGGATTACGTCTATCCCTCTGCTCTGAAGATCTTCAGAACGTTGCAGGATTAAATTTGCTACTAGCTTAGACTGGAACTTCACCCTAGTTATCATCCCTATCTCGGACTTTAATATTAATACCCTGTCTAAATCAGCAGATTGTATTAGTGTCAAATTAGCCGATTCTTGGAAGTATTTAAGTAAAAGAGATCTATTCAAAGTGCATTCAGCATCAAAAAGGGGGGAGAATTCTAACCACATGGTGTCAATGCTTTCCTCCTTAATTTCTTTTAACAGGATGCCTCGTGAGACTGCTCCCGCAAAGGATGTTGCTAAGGGATTGAGAATTGGAATTACATGTCCGGGGGGGTTGTGCTCCTGTCCCTGAGGTATCGAGCTAATAGTTCCAATTGTATCCCTATTAACATCAACTGGTTGGAAAAGGCTATTTGTGACAGTTGTTATAGGAAGGAAGGGAAAGGGAGTAACTGTTGAAGGTGCAGCCGAGGGCGGGGAAATGATATTTTCCATTATGTTCTTATTTTCAGAATTGTTTCTCATTTTCAACTGCCGCCTGGAGTGTTTGGCGTACCTCTTTGTTCGTAGAGGAATTAAGGTGTTTTCCAAAAAGGATTTTCCTCCGCCTATTTTTCTCTATCCGTCTTATTAATTTCCTCTTATTCCTCCCATTCTTTTTAGGTTTCTCTAGATTCCCTTTATTACTATTCTCCTCTAAAACAACTGCCTCCCTATCTCCCTCTCCTTGTTGCCTCTTAAAGATCGGAAAGAGATCATTCCCAGTTTTTGGGGGGACTCCCCCAAAAACTTTATTTCAGAATCAATATCTATTGAGCAGTTTAAGGTAGGAGTTGGATGAATAGAACTTGAGTTGGCTTCCTCTTTTACCATATTTGGGTCATCTTTGGCTATAGGAAACAGATCCTTTATTACTACCTCATCTCGTGCCGTAGGGGCCTGCTCCTTTAGGACTACGTCCTGGACAATGTCCTTCTCATATCGATTGCCCAACAAAACTTTCAGGATTTGGGTCACTGTATCTAATACACAATCGGAGCCCCCTACAAATGTTCCTAGTAATTGCAAAATAGACGACAATAGGTGTTCTAATGCGGAGAGAGAATCAGAAATAGCACTACAATTTCAACGGGGCAATCTTGACCGAAAACATTACAGAGAATAAACACAATACATTACACACACAAATAAAACGGTTGTCTAGGCACTGGTATCTGCTAGTGAGTCTTCGCAGTGAATCGTGTAGCCTTTGGTGGCCTGGTGGCTTTAATCCTATCAGTTGAACACTAGAAGAACATTTTGAGCCCTGTCCCACCTCTCATGTTGTTGTTGGTGCTAAAAAAGGGTTGTGACCCACTGCAGTATTGTGGCTGTCAGGTCAGAGTCTCATTGAAGACGTTTTTGTGATCTGTGCTGCTGCTCTGCTGGTTACTTGAAACAATGTCCACAGTAATTGGAAAATATTAACTTTTTTCTTGTAGGAGAATTGGAGGGCTGGATAGCAACATTTCCAAAAAATGTATCTGGTTCTGTCTGTTATAATGTATGACAACCTTCTGCTCACCGCCATGGTATTCTCTGAGCCCATGTTCCTCTTTCCACACTGCTGGTGTTTCAATTCTGTAGGTGGTGGCCAGCAGGACTTATTTTTGGAGGCTGAATAAGTCCGTTGATTAGTGGAAATTAAGCCTCTCCCTTCCAAGCAGCAATCAACAATTCAGTGCAGCATCACGACAGGCTTCTAGAGGCTGTGTGCGGGGTGCCTTTTCACTTTAAAAGGGATCAACCTCCTGCATAAATACCTGGCTTGCTGGCAGCAGAGGGTTCTCGAGCTATGATAGACGGCTTAGAGATGGCAGCATCTCGGGTTTCTGCCAGGGTGGTGTTCGGATGCTGGGCTACTTAGCTCGGAAGTTAGGGGAACAGGGGACTTTTGTGACTTTATTTAGCCCAACTGCTACGTGTCTCTTAGTATTTGATTCTGGGTGGCTGTTTTCACTCAAGCATGCATTTTAACAACATCTGATACAGGAGGTTGTTGAAACTGTATCACTACAGGCCCACTGCTATTAATTACCAATAGGCAGCTATTCTGGTCAGGGACTGCCCCCTGAGGTCCATCGTGTATTGCTTTTCAGTGTGTGTACGCTCCAGCACTACAGCATACTCTAACAGACTGTCATACTACCGCCTGCCTGCTGGAGTTGCAACATGCACAACCAGCCTAACAGAGTGACAGTGCGACTGCAGCTCTGGCCCCAGCAGGGGTCAGCGTGGCCATGATGACACCACTCACTGTTCTGTGCTGCCTTCGGGTGTGTTGCCCTCTCCAAGGCTACGCGTGCATGAATTTAACAATCAATGGCAAATCTAAGCGGGCGGACCATACTGAAAATGCAAATTAAACCTATTGGCTTTGCACCTGCTAACATGTTTAAGTTTTGCCCGCAAAGTGATGCACTGTGCTTACAAAATCTCTTGAATTTAAAACAAAATCTCAAAAGGGGCTTGAAGCTCAACCATTACTTACCATTTGCTGGCTCCCACTTCGCATTCCTTACAATTGGCTGGCTCTCATGTGGCTGCCACGTGGCTCTGGTTTCACTGGTCAGCACCTCCTCCTCGCCTCCGTCTCCTCCTAAGCCTGTCGTGGAGCCTGGCCCAAGTACTGCTTCCGGTGGACAGTGTCCTCTCACTGCAGGCTCCGGCAGTGGAGACACTCTTTATTTGCTTTTCGACATGCATTCTTTGAGTGCATGTCTCTGCAGTCTCTCTCGTTCAGCCCCGCAGATAATGCGGAGTATCTTAACTCGTAGACGTTCTACTGAAACCGAGCATACTTCATTGTTTATACTTTGGAGTACTGACCGCCATTACATTTAACATACATCTACAGTGATGAATGTCTGCTACTTATTGCAGGTGGAAACATCTGCAGCCAAATACAGATATCACCGCTCTTGTTTGGTGTAATACTCCAGACTGCGTTGTGCATTTCATCTCAAAAGTATGCTGTGACTGCCACCTTGTGGATCACTTGTAATTATAACACAATGGTTAAAAAACACTATGAACGACTTTTTGTGATTCACTTTAGGTAGTTGTATCGTAATGTAATTATATAGCGCGTATTACCCTTGATGAGGTGGAAGTGCTTTACATCAGAAGCACACTGCTCCAGGACCCAAGTTAGGTTGTCAATCAATTGGTTTCATTTAATTGCATACGTTTGTTACACCCATAGCAAAAAGATTAATAATAACAATAAATATGTCATTAAGATAATAAGAGGTTTCATGGTACTGAAGGCAGTCTCTGATTAAGTATGTGGACTTGATGTTTTAAAGCTACTAAAGAGAGGTAAAGCTACTGACTCTAAAATTACACTAAAATTATAAATTATGAAAATTGTCAGGACGGCGGGCTACCAAGGTTTTTAGAATTAACTCTTGGTTAAATGCAGTCAGCTCCAGCCCTTACTGTCACTGCTCGCTAAAAACCAGCAAAAAAACCTGGTAAATCTGCAGTTCAGAATGGGATCATCAGGATTTAGGCATACAATTATATTCTGTCTGCAGGTTCTTATCATTCTTGAGATTAATGCTGCTCTCAAAAGAGTTCTACTTATGTCCATTAAAATTGGGCAAATGCATACCAGAAGAAGTAGATCCTCTTTCAGTGACACACATAGACGTCATGCAGTGTCCTCTCTTGCTTGCCATGATGGCTGCTCCGCCACGGAGAGACAAATTCCGAGGCGGAGGATTGGAAATTTCCAATTGATGTGGGCTGTGTATGCTTGGCTGAGATGTAAGACGTATTTTAACTGCTTGTAGCCGTCGACCAGCATCTATGCATGGGATCTCTTTGTCAAGGCTAATTTAGCGTTGATCAGAGATTTTCTCTTGCATTTAAATCCCTTTTGAAGGTCTGGTATGGCAGTGACTGGTCTAATAAAATGTTCACTTGGAGTGCATCCAAGGAACTATCAAGAAAACACTTAAAGGATGACGTCGGCCGGGTTGGTTACCAAGGACCAAAGTACTTGGTTAAGTGAGTTGTCACAAGCAGACTGTAGTGGGCAGCAATGTAGGCACAGAGACGTGAAGGTTGGTCTAGATAGGTTTATAAGTCTCCAAAAAGGATTCAAGTTAAAACAGAATACGACCTCAGCCACAGCTGGAGTCCGGCTACCGCTCCCGGTCAGGATTCTCTCCCGGCGCTCACCTTGGAACCCTCGCAGTGGTGACATTCTAAATGATGTCACCACGGAGCGTTCCAAGGCGCGTTAGGGGACAGAGGGGTGGTGGCAAGTCAAGATGGAAGATACCACACATCCCCCCTTCCCTTACACAACAAAACTGCAATTGGTAAACAAGAACATAACAGAGCATATCCCGAATATTAGGTCACATATTGCTCCAGATGTCTGGGCGGTCTGACCACCCTTTGGCTAGTCCTGCCTGTAGGATGAGCTATTACAGAACGCTCCCTAGGGGAAAGTTCACCATGCACGAGGGGCTTCTCTACCCTCACTTTCCCCTTTACGGAGTCTTCCTTTGGATGGTGATACTTCACTACTCTTCCTAAGTTCCAAATTTTTCCCTCCTTGGTCTTCACAGCGTTCCTGAATAGTTTAACAATCTTTGTAGGTCTGCTGAACTCCGACCAACACGCCCTCCCTGTGGGTGCTCTGATTTTTATGTCATCTCCCACCCTGAACCCCGCATCAAAGGTGGAGTGCAATCTATCGAACCATTCCTTCCTTTCTAAAATGGCTTTGCCCTGTCTGTCGAGCGCTTTAGCCTCTCTAGAGGGATCAGTCCACCCTTTGTGCCAAACCATCCACCCAGGTGATAGTTTGGTGTTGGGTCTTCTTGCTCTGAGTAATTCAAAAGGGGTTGCTCCTGTCGTCTGGTGTGGGGTCAGACGGTAGGCTTCCAGACGTTTCGTGATTTATTCTTTCCAGTTCAGGCCATTGGTCTTGGCTAGTTGGATGCTGTCTTTCAGGGTCTTATTGAATCGTTCTACCATTCCGTTGGTTTCGGGGTGGTAAAGCGCACAGCGCTTGTGTACCACGCCATGACTCTCGAGGAAGACCTTCATCTCCCTTGAGCACAGTTGTACTCCATTGTCTGTCAGTAAACTGCTAGGTGATCCTTCCTTAAGGAATAGCTCCCGCAAGAACTCGACAACAGATTTAGTGGTGATTTCCGGTGCTATCTTCATCTCTGGCCACCTTGAGTACAGATCCACTAGGACTAGGATGTACGGTGTGCGTAGTTCTCCAGTCAGCAGGCCTATTATATCCAGTGCCACTTCGTCCCACGGTCCCGAGGGAGGTGGCCTGCAAACCATAGGTGGAGTGTGTTGCTTCAAAACTTTGTCGCTAACCGTGCAAGGGATGCAATCTCTCACTTTCCTTTCGATTTCATGGTCCATACACGGCCACCAGTAGTCCTCTCGCATTCTCTGTTTGGTCTTGGTGATGCCCAAATGTCCATCGTGGGCTAAATCCACCAATTGTTCTCTCACCGCTCTGGGCGGGATCAGCCTTGTTCCTCTGAACAGACATCCGTCAGCCTCAGACAGTTCTTCCCTGACCATCCAAAACAGGCATAGAGTTTCGTTTTGCTTGTCCTCGTGTCCCCACTTCTCTTTTACTCTTTCACATACTCTCATCAATAGGTCGTCTGCCTCCAAGGCCTCTTTCCACGATTCTTCACTTATGGCCCCTTGAGTGATCACACATACGTTCTCTGTTTGAAATTCTTCCTTGTCTTCACTATTCTTGTCTTCGGACTCATCTTCCGCTTTTTCTCCTACCAATCGCGAGAGGCAGTCTGCCACAAGATTCTTCGTTCCAGGTACATATTCAACACAGAATCTGTATTCCTGCAGACTTACCACCTATCGCCTGATCCTGCTCGATATCGCGTCAAGTCCCTTCTTGGTAAACACTTCAACTAGAGGCTTGTGATCTGTGCACAGGGTGAACAGGGTACCCCAGATTAAGTCTTTGAACTTGCTCATGGCCCAGTGTGCCGCCAACGCCTCTTTCTCGATAACTGAGTAGTTGGTCTCGGACTTCTGTAATGATCTCGATGTGAAGGCTATGGTCTTTTCTCCCTTCACCCCTTTTTGAGAAACGACAGCTCCTAGTCCTTTCAAACTCGCATTCGTGATTACCACGATCTTTCTGTTTGGAATGAACGCTTTCAGGCTGGGTGCCTCTGCCAGTGCTCTCTTTACCTCCTCAAACTCCTTCTGACACTCTTTATCCCAATCGAACACTACATCTTTCTTGAGCAGGCGTCGTTTAGAGACTGTTCTGCCTGCGAAGTTCCTTACGAACTTACTGTAGAATTCCAGCATACCCATGAACGACTTTATTTCCTCCTTGTTCTTCGGAGGCATCAAGTTTGTTATGGTGTTCTGCAGCTCGGATTTCGGGCGGATCCCATCTGGCGTCACTTTGTGCCCCAGAAAGTCTAGCTCCTTGCATCCAATCCTGCACTTTTCCTTTTTTACAGTGAGGCCTTGGTCCTTAAATCTTGCCAATACTTGCCTCAGCCTTCTGCCATGTTGTTCCTCATCTCTGCCAAACACGAGTACGTCGTCCTGGTAACATAGGACGCCGGGAATGCCTCTAAGTATGCTTCCCATGATTCTCTGGAACACCGCAGCTGCGGAGACCAGCCCAAAGGGAATTCTCTTGAATTTAAACGCACCCATAGGAGTTATGAATGAAGTAAGTTCTTGTGAGTCTTCGTGGAGCTTGATCTGGAAGTAGGCCGAGGTTAGATCTAGCGTTGAGAATATCCTTGCTCCTTCCAGCATACTCATCATTTGTGTGATGTTGAGCACGGGGAATTTGTCCACGACCACCTCCTTGTTCAAAGCCCTGAGGTCGATGCATAGGCGGACCGATCCATCCTTTTTCCTTGCTGCGACAATCGGCGCAAACCATTCTGTTGCTTCCACTGGCTCTATGACCCCCAGGTTGCACAGCTTCTTCAGTTCACCTCTGACTGCTTCTTGAATGGCTAATGGTAGGTTCCTCACCTTGGCTACCACCGATACAGCATTTTTCTTCAGTTTTATCTTGTGGGAGTAGTTCTTCAGGCACCCCTATTCATCGTTGAACACCTCCTTGAATTCCGTCTCGATGCTGTCCCTGGTTCCTTTCACTTCTTGTACCAATATTTGTGGGGTTTTGTTAGGGTCAAGGTATATGCCTAACTCCTTTTGTGCTTGCCACCCCAGGATGTTGTCTCCCCTGGAGGATGCGTACACCGTCGCCGCTGTGAGCTTATCTTTATACTCTATTGCGCCCCAGAAGTAGCCCTTCATGCTAATGGGTTGACCACTGTACCCCCCTGGTTTAACGTCCATTCTGCTCAACCTGATCTTACCCTTGGCCACCCTTTCAAACTCTTTGGCATTAATGATCGTGATTCTGGAGCATGAATCAAACATGGCCTCAATGCTGGTCCCCTCAATAGTAATGGTGTCTTTGGGACTGTTGACTTGACCACACTCAACTTGTAGAACGATTTCATCACACACTCTGTTCATGTTTTCTCTAGTCTGCTTCTTAAAGCCCTGACCACTCCTGCAATACTGTCTGAAATGGCCCTTCCTACCACACTTGTTACATGTGTACTTGAGCGTGGGGCAATCTTTGTCGTTCGCCATGTGATCTGGCTTGCCACACCTATAACAATTCCCTTTAAAAGACCACCCCACTTTGCCTTCCTTCTTCTCTTTGTGACCCAACTTCTGTCCTTTGATTTCCATTACTCTGTCCCCTTCTGTCACTACCTCACTCACCTTAACCTTCCCTTCGCTGTCTTTGCCCTCACTATCTTGCTTTATTTTACTCACACATTGCATCATGTGTTCTACCTGTTTGGAAACAATGAGTACTTCTCTTAGTGGAGGGTCGTCCTTTAGCCACAACTCCTCTCGTACCCGTTCTGTTCTGCACGCTAACACAAACTGGTCCCTGATTCTTTCTTCACTTGACCCTCCAAATTTGCATGTTGCAGCCAGTTTATGCAAATCAGACACAACATTCTTAATGGATTCCCCTTACTTATGTCCTCTCTTCCCAAAATGGTACCTTTCCATGATGGTGCTGGTCTTAGGGAGGTACTGTAGGTCCAGTTTTTTAATGCTTATCTCAAACTCATTCAGCCCTCTAGCCTCCTGTGCACCAAGCTCTGGGAGGTGCTCTAAGACTCCTTCCCCTTCTGCCCCCAAATAATATGCTAGCATGGCTACCTTCGTCTCCAAGCCCAGATTTGGCCCGCAAACAACAGCATAATTCATGAACATCTTTTTCCACTTCTTCCATTGTATTACAGGTTCCTCTGGATTCAGTAAAAACATTCTGCATGTTTCCCACTGAACTACCCAGGTGGGGCTTCTTTGTCTATTGCAGGATAGGGGTGCACTATACACAAACAGCAAATACCTTTTACTACATGAACAATCACATTCTTGAAATGAAAAAATTGCATTTGTATAGCGCATAACCGCCCTGGGGCCTTGCAGCGCTTGAAGATAAAATGGTTTTAGCGCAGGCTCGGGGCAGATCAGAGAGATTTAGCAAACAAATGCGTTTTTAGGGCCTTTCTGAACGAGAGGAGGTTGCTGTTACCCCGGATGGCAAAGGGGAGGGCATTCCAGAGTCTGGTCGCCGAATGAGAAAAAGAGCGGCCACCCCAACGGGCTTTGTTAATTTTAGAGGAGGTGGCCAGCTGCAGGGTACCAGACCGAAGGGGGCGTGTTGGCAGTGGCGGCTGGTGAGATTTGAAAGTGGTGGGGCGTAAAGGGTTGTCATGATTGATGTGTGGTGAGCGAGCTTAGTTGGCAAGCTCTCCTGTCATAAGGAGGTTCGGGGGTTCTCCCCCGAGAACATTTTGAAAAAAGAGTGGGCAAATGGAGCATTTTCAAGCAAATTTGAGAAAGCAAGAATGTTAATAAGGATGTTGTGAAAGTTTTGTTATGACAGCAATAAAGAATAAAGAGATTCCATATGATAATAACGTAGGTAGCTGCTCATTCAGAATATCCAAAGAATGACATTACTTTTCTCTAGGATATACCCTCAAATACATTTGGCATATACTACTTTATTTTTAATAAGCAACAGCCTGCATCAATGCTAGTCATTGCTTTCATATACTAAAGTGCGACATCACTCACCAGTCAATGTCCTTATGTGCACAGACACATTGCACCACTGTGGGCAACAGTCGCACTGGAATTAGGATCACAGGGGACGTCCTGTAGAGACACCACCGTAAACACAATCAATACACAGGCCACTGGGGTCTGCAACTGAAAGAACTGCTGTGGACACCACCAGCCCTGACATTACCTGGGAATTCCACACCACTCAAGGCCACACTGGGCACAAGTAGCACTTAGATCACTGGGTACAACCAGCCGCGGTCTGCTGATAACACCAGCCCTTGTACACAGTGGTCAACGTTAGAGCAGAGACCACCATCAGACACCCACCTATATAACAACTGTGCACAGCACTAGCTCTGACATAACCTGTGAATCCCCCAAATCACCACTATGGATACCACTGGCACAGATGTGGTCAGCTCTCAACAGCACTACGGTGATATTAATCACTAGACCCAAGAACACTGGTGATGGCTCTACCAAAATGATCGCACACCCTTCCAACCTCCCTCCTTGCCCTGGACCATCAGCTGCTGTGGATGTAGGGTCCAGTGCTCCATCGTCCAAATGTAGCTGTGGGGAATGGGGCAGTGTGGAAATGGTAGCCCTGCATCCCCCTAGCCACTTAATTAAGTGGTCTGCTTTACAGTAGAGTAGGTAGCATGTCACAAGTCACTCACTATGCAGGGAGCAGTCAAGCTGTGCACAGGGAAGCAGTACATGGATGGTGCAGTCTATAGTGGGGTGCCTCAGGGGAGGAAGGGGGCAGGCCAGGGGAAGAGTAGTGTGTAGTGGTGAAGTGTGTAGCACAGCAGCATGAAGTGGAACAGTGTGCAGCGAGATGCAGTAGGGTTGATGGAGAGTGCAGCAGAGCCGGTCACAATGAGCAAAAATACCTCTGAACTTTTCACGTCGTAATTAGGTGAACACTAAGTTTTATTACTTTTCGATCACTGCCGTGCCATTCCTTACCTTGCAGCCTGGCCTCAGATTCTTACTCCACTCCTCGGTCCACTTAGTGCCGCCCTCAAGTCAAAAGACAGCAACCCCTCGAGAAATGTGGGGTGCAAAACGCACAAGAAACCCTTTTTTACTGGTGTGCCTTCAGCTGTATCACAACGCATCTCCAGCACCGTTAAAATTTATGAGCGGGGGTTCGCTGCAAAAGAATGATAGGTCACCTCCAGACACCGCCACCTGTGACTCTGTCGCTACACTGCACACGCACAAAACCCGATCCAGAGCACGTGTGGAGAAATGCAAACAATGCCATCATCATCTACCAATCTATGCATTTCAGGGCTTTCACAATGAAAATAATGCATTTCTCTGTTAAATGTAAACAGACATCGAGCAGGTGGAAATAGTCAGAACTTTTGTCTACCTCACGTTTTACACCGATTACAATTAGAGCACTCAATGCACGTCATGGGTAATATTGGGTTAAATGAACACCATCGTTTTTGGCAAATAATCTGAATGTCAAGCATCACCACTGCCACGTTCTAACTGACCCGCTATCTCTCCCCCTCACTGCCCATCTGAAATTACGGGAAACTGTAATCATTTCACAATAGCCACCACGCACCACCAGTGTAACTTTCTGGCAGTTACACCCCGGGATCTGTTAAAGAACTTATGAAAACAAATGCGCCTCTCAGACATAAGGCTTAAAGTTGGTTTTTGTCACTCAGAATATGTGGCGACAAATAAAGCAATCATAGGTGGTCATAGAAACTGAAAAATGTACACAAGCATTCTTTAAACGCATATATATATGCAGAAGATGGACACCAGTTTTTCCGACTACAGTGTCATACCATGCTATTTTTCCCCCCATAAATGCACAAGCTAAATGAGCAATCGCGGCGGGCTTTACGGGCGGGTGGGGGTGGATGGGCAAATCACGGCGCAGAGGGGGGTTAGGGGGGAGGCGGGAGGGGTATAATGGAAAGAAAAATAATAAATGTAAAACTTACAGTCCCGAGACTCCCGCCGTCCTGGTTTTGAATTCCTCTGCAGTGCTGCTGTTCTCGTCATCAGGAAGGCTGCAGCCAGTAACGTCCCGACAGCGTAGAAATGGCCAATCCGTCCGACGACATGGCTGGATATAGCCATATGGTGATTGGCCCCCTCGGCTGAGCAATCAACACCCACGCGCGGCACCATCCTGCTGGAGCAGCCAATCCTGGCGCAGGGTTAACAGCAATACTGCGCCAGGATTGGCTAACGAGCAGGATACTATCTGCCCATTATGAGTCCGGGGCCCCGGGTCCCTGCCTGACAGTGCCTGTATCTCGAGTGCTGTAGAGGGGGGGGGAGGGAAGGTCTACCACTGTACGCATGCGCGGGCCAGGTGTAATTTTGACTACTCCTGGATTTCACATGCTCATTGCGCAGTCTACTAGTACTCCGGTATTCTGCTCTGCCTGTCACTCTCTGCACAGCCCCGCCCCCCACAGCCCACTTCCTTATACAATGTCCCGTGCCCGATTCTGTCATTCTTGTCCCGGGGCCGGTAGCGCCGCGCGCAGTGCGCTCAGAATCATTTTTAATCAGAAACTGTATTTGAATTTGAAAACCCTTTAAATGCATGTGTTGGCAGACAGTGCGGTCGTCCATGGCTAGTGGGGCAACGCCCCAACGCCCCCAATGGACGAACCGCCACTGCGTGTTGGAACATAAGGCATAACCAGCGGGTGCAGAATCGCTGGGCCTACACGGTGGAAGGATTTGTGCATAATGCACAGAGCTTTGAACTGCACTCTGGCAGCCATTGGGAGCCAATGAAGGTCCTTCAGGGCCTTCCTCGCCGACTGCCGACGGGACAGATTGAACAATAGGCGGGCCGCACTGTTTTGTGTGACCTGGAGCCTCTGAAGGACCGAAGCAGGTGCTCCCAGGTAGAGAGCGTTCCCGTAATCCAGGCGAGAGAGAATGAGGGCCTGGACCATGATCCTCCTCGCCTGGAAAGGGAGCAAAGGGAGCACCCGCCGGAGCATCCTCATTAGTCCGAAGCAAGTGGCAGCAGTCTTAGTAGCCTGGACAGAGAAATCAAGGGCAGTGTCAAGCCAGATCCCGAGGCTCTTTATCTGGGACTTGGGCGCAGGAGGAGCGCCAAGACATGGTGGCCAGACGGGTGCAAGAGCAGACGGGGAGGGATTTCCAAGGAGAATGATGTCTGTCTTCTCCCCGTTAAGCTTGAGACAGGAAGCTTGCATCCAACTGGCAACAGCCTCTAGACAGGGGCCTAAGGTGTTGGATGATCCATCTGCGTGGTCTAACGAGACCACCAGCTGCGTATCATCCGCGTAGGTGACTATACGCACACCAAAGGGATGGACTATCCTGTCCAGAGGTTCCATGTAGGCGTTAAAGAGGGTCGGGCTCAGGGAGGAGCCCTGAGGGACCCCACACCTGAGAGGATGTTTAGGAGAGACTGTCTCACCCTCAAAGACCCGGAAAAAGCGCTCACTCAAAAAGGAGGTGAGCCAGTCCAGAGCTGCGCCCGACACGCCCATGCCCGCCAGTCGGTATACTAGCGTGGCATGGTTCACCGTGTCGAACGCGGCACTAAGGTCTAACAGGATAATGGCCACCTTTCCTCCCCGATCCAAAGTCGTTCTTGCTTCCTCTGTGACCGCCAACATGGCAGTTTCTGTGCCATGTTGAGGGCGAAAACCTGTCTGGGAGGCACGCAACAGACAGTTGGACTCCAGATAGTCTGTTAAGATATTGTTGGTGTGTCTCTCCAGCAGTTTACTCAACCAGGGAAGCAACGAAATGGGGCGGTAGTTGGACAGGTTGTTCTGGTCCAGGGAGGGTTTCTTGAGAAGCGCCTTCACCATGGCACACTTCCAAGCGAGTGGGACCGACCTGGACACAATGGAGGTGTTTAAAGCTTCCAGGATCACAGGACGAATCACGTCCAGTGCCTTGACAAGGATCCGGGGGGGTGCCGGGTCATTGGGGGAGCCAGAAGAAACTTTGGAGATTAATCTATCCAGGCTGGCGGCATCAAGAAGCGGAATTGTGTCCAGTTTGCAGGGAACCGAGGAGTCAGCTGGCCTAGGAGGGACGGAGGGGGTATTGACTGTAGGATTACTAAAAGATGAATATATGGTCGAGATTTTCTTGGAAAAAAAAGCAGCTAGCTTTGACAAAAAATATGACGAAGGAAAAAAAACACTGTACTTTGGAGTCCACGGGGGGCACTGTTGCTCTAAAATCCCTCTATTGTCTAGCTCTCCACTCCTGTGTAAAGTTAAAATAAAGTTGGCAGTAAATGCACTAAATGGGGTGAGGAGAGCCTTTCTGGCTTCAAACAGGCACAGTGCGTGATATCACGACGTCCCCTCTCAGCACTTGACAACGGCCATCAGCCTTTCCAAAGGTGCATGCGGTGGAATGACTAAGTGACAGACTAGTGCGGTGAGCTTCTGCACAAACTTTGGCACTGAGGTCAATCTTCCTTTCGCTCCGACAGTTTCACCCGTGAAACAAATTCAGTCTCTTTTCTTTTGTGACCTCTGCCTCCCACGTCGCACTCCTGAGATGACCTCCGACGCTACATTCGCAATACCGCAGTGAGGCAGCACAACTTCCACGCTTTCCCTGCAGCACTCTTCTTCCGTCGCACTACGTGTCCGCTTGCTCTTCTTCACACCTATCCCCGGTGCCACACAACTTCCGTCAAAATTCACAACGCAAATCCCTTCCGTAAGAGAGAGGACAGTGACTGCAGTATTTCTCTCCGTTTCGCCGCACCCCCCCCCTCCCCCCCGCACGGTGGTCGCACAGTACTTCTTTGAAATTCACTCTAACAATTACATAAGCTGTGGGACGTCTACTCTGCAATTCGCTCGCACGCTGGTTCTGTGGCCAAGTTACTCACAGTCAGAGTTCTCACTTGTTCTTCAGACTGTCTGTCTTCCGTTAAGATAAGCAGTTTTCGCTCTCGACGTTTCTCTTTGCTTTCAACGCCAGGCTTTCGTGTTGAGGTCGTGTGTGCCTTATATCCCTGTCCTCGTCGTCAGTGTAGTGGACAGCAATGTAGGCACAGAGATGTGAAGGTTGGTCTAGATAGGTTTATTAGTCTCCAAACAGGATGCAAGTTAAAACAGAATACGACCTCAGCCACAGCTGGAGTCCGGCTACCGCTCCCGGTCAGGATTCTCTCCCGGCGCTCACCTTGCAACCCTCGCAGTGGTGACATTCTAAATGATGTCACCACGGAGCGCTCCAAGGCGCGTTAGGGGACAGAGGGGTGGTGGCAAGTCAAGATGGAAGATACCACACAGACCTCAGCCTATAACAGCACTTGATAAAAGCACTCTGGCTTGCAGTTGTTTGCGGTGTGAGATCAAATTCAGGACGAATCTGCCCCGGGGATGCGTACATCGGAATCCTAAAAACGCTCCTGTAAGACTTTGTGAGTAAGCCATCCAGAGAAGCCTGTTACTCCCATAGGTCACTGACAGAAAATATTTGGCCCCTATGACAGTTAGTTGTGGCAGAAAGTTGACCCACTTAAATGATGTGAAAGAGTGCAGAAAACTGCAATGAGCGTGCTTCCTGTTCTTACTTGTAACTGTCTTCAGGGTAGGAAGGTACCTTTTTTATCAATCAGGACTCCCTGGTATTTGTATGTGCCCACATTTTTCAAGGTAGCTTGTTGAGGAACCACGTTCCCTTCTTTGTGCATCTTGTGATGGTCATAACTTTCAACTTACTTCCTTTTATTTCCAAGTGTTTTTGCTGGCATAGTTGGATAGACTGTCTATCAATCGCCGAAGGGCGATCTTTGTGGAACTGCAGAGGAGAACATCATATGCATAAAGGAGATGGTTTAGGGTAAAGAAGCCCAACCGTGGGGAGTGGCTGTTGATCATAATAAATACCTTCATCAAGTCTGATAAAAGAAAATTAAAAAGAGCTGGCACCAGCACACACCCTTGCTTGAGGCCCTGGTTTGTTGGAACATTCCTAGATGTGTAGGTCCTATCCCCTATTTTAATTATGGTCCAGGTATTTGTATAGAGCTGTTGAATTCCTCTCAGCGGGGGTGTGGTATACCCCGTTTTGTAAGCGTTACCTACAATGAACCTCGTTCCACACGGTCAAAGGCAGATTTAAAATCGATGAAGCATAGATGAACTGATATTTGTTTTTCAATGTGTTTTTTATGGTGGAAGCTACAGTCAAGATGTTTGTTAGAGGGCTGGTACCCTTTAATAATCCTGTTTGATTAAGGGGTACAATGTTGTTTGTGGCTGACCAAGCAGTCAGGTCAGCCAACTGAGCTGTAGCTAAGTACTTGAATCATTATCCAAGAGAGCTATTAAGTGGTAGTTTTGTGGCTTGGATCTGTCACCACCTTTGAAGATCGGTTTTATTATTGATCCAAACTAGCCGTCCGGTATTGACCCTCTTACAAATGTATGGTTTAACAACTGGAAAAATTTACCCATCCAAAAAGGAGTATTTTCTTCAAATATTGTGGATGGGATTCCATTTGGGCTGGGAGTACCGTCCCGCCTTGCTTGTGAATTGATTTTCAGTAATTTTGGTTGCTGGAAAAGACTATAATTCTGACTAATATTCACTACCTGGGCACTCTTATTATCACTTTAGAACTCAGACCTGTGGCAACTACCGCCACGCAGCAGTGATGGGGGCATTTTGACTGCCCAGGGTCACTGTGAGTGCTGGTCCTGAGGAGAATTCTGTAGACAGGCTCGAGAACCATGTAGTCTCAGGCATATTGGAGTTGTTCAGCACATTAGATGGTCTTGTTAGGGAATTTACTGTATGACAAAAGTTTTTTGAGTTAAGTTGTTCACTGACATACAACAGCTTGGCCCAACATAAATATGACTGAGTTCCCCGGTCTTCCCATTGATGCTTCTTGAACAGATTTTTGGAGTTTCTCAGTTGATTAATGACGAGAGGGGACAATGGTGTTTTTCTCAGCATTCTGAAGGCTTGATAGAGCCTCTTTTTAGCCAAACAACAGGCCGGTGATATTACCCTCCAGTAGGAGGTAATATGTGAGGATATTACTGGTACAGACTTTGCCCTGTTGTGCGATCTGATCAGAGTGTTAAAGAATAATTCCCAGGATTGAGTTGAATTGTTGTGTATGAACTCATATTTCGCTATTATCTCTACAGCCATGGAAGCCGTTTTGGAAATTAAATTATCAATTCATTTCATTCTTTTAAAATATACTACATGTAGGTTGCGGAGATCTTTTTGGTTCATCCGGAGGTCTAGATAAGGCTAGGCTTTGTTCTATGACTTGGGGATAGTAGTCGCTGTCAATGGTATTTTCAATTCTGAATGAAGATATTAGGGAAAATAGATGTCATAGCACCAGCATGCAGTAAATGGTTGATTATGAGTAAGGCCTGAAAAACATAGGGTTCGGTAGCGTATCGCTGTTGGTCCTGCCATTCAACGCCCCCAGACCGGCACATCTGTGATCTTTTATTAGATATTCTCCCACTTTGTCTCTATGAGTGCCTATCCTTGTGGGCTTAATAGGAATTTCCCAGTGCAGATTTTGGGCTGATAAAAGGCCATCTTCCTAGAGTACTGTAGGAAATGCATGTTAAAATCACCAGTTAAAATAATTAACGGTGTCAGGGTACAATGTGTCAAATGTCGTACTAAGGTCACAATTTACAAGTAAGGTTCCTTTTCATCTCTATGTCTGAGTGAATATATACATTTATAATGAACAGAGAAGTGTTTCCATGAGCTTCCCACTTTTTTAGCCCCACGACTTTGATTCCATGATCAATTTCGGTTCGTACATCCACTTCAATTTGTAAAAATAGAATGATATATACTGCAAGTCCCCCTTTAGGTCTCCTGTACTTAGACTGCTTATGAGCTGGAATTATATAATGCATGTTTCCTATGACAGGTAGGTGGGGTCATTGCCCAAGTTTCCTGAAGGGCCACAATATTACAGTTCTTCCATTCCCGCAGAGGATGCTCTTCTCCTAGTTTCAATTTGACCCATGCAATATTCTATGAGCAGATTTTTAAAGTGCTAACATTCTTTTTGTCTACAGGATTTGGGAGTCTGATGCATACGGATACTAGGGTTAGTAGTTATGCGGCAAGTACTGGCGCCTCTAATTACAACGTCAATGGATTAAAGAACAAATATTCAACAGTGCTGCAGTTGAGAGGATAACCCAAAACCTCCAAATCGGACCACAGTCCTCAAAACAGTAATACAGATGACCTGTGCACACGTAATTCTGATTAACAGTGTTAATACTGTAAGTATTTCCAAAACAACACAATATATATGGTCCTGATGACGTTTTCTTTCCGTTTGATTTATTGGTTTTCCAGGTGCCCAGCCAACACATGTTTTGTCAGGAATGTGACCCACGACTTCTTCAGGGCTATTGGACAGATGTTAGAATGTCAAGATTCCTCTCCGCCAGTTGTACTTCCGTCCCGGCTGTATCATCAGAAATCACCAAATAAAGAGTAATGCACAGGAGTAACTGGTAAGTACCAATGTGGAGCACTAATGCTGCTCTCTGCCACGCGGTAAAAGAGTAGCTCCGTTGGCGGCGTGGTTCAAATTGTAATGCCGGCATTACAATTTATTTGGAGATTTCTGATGATACAGCCGGAACGGAAGTACAACCGGCGGAGAGGAATCTTGGCATTGTAACCATCTGTCCAATAGCCCTGAAGAAGTCGTGGGTCACATCCCTGACAAAACACGTGTTGGCTGGGCACCTGGAAAACCAATAAATCAAATGGAAAGAAAACGTCATCAGGATCATATATTATGTGATTGTGTTGTTTTGGAAATACTTGCAGTATTAACACTGTTAATCAGCATCACATGTGTACAGGTCATCTGTATTACTAGTCTGATGCATACGGCTGGAAAGTTTTGCAGGGCACATGCAAGCCAACTTAATCCTCCTCCGGGAGGTGGATCTGTGGCCTAGGTTCCTCGGGAAGCGAGGAAGTACAAGTGGAGTGATAACTATGTGTTGCAAGGTTTGTTGATTTGCTGAGTGCTCTTCTTAGGATTGAAAAAAGCTGGAATTGTGGTCTTTCTGGGGTACTTAGCGTATGATTTTTTAATGGAGAAGGGTAACATAGTTGGGTGTCTGTAGGGCGAGATGAAAATTCCTCATGCTTCAAAATTATGTTTTTCTTTTAGTAGAATTGAAGCAGAGGTTGGTGAAAGCCAATGCAATTGTGTTTCTCTTATCCAGTGACATAAATTCCACAGAGATAATGTCCTTGGTGGTTAAGGTAGCCAGAAAGGGTGCACACTGAATAGTTTTAGGATGTTCTCTCTATTTAAGATGTACTGCGGCCCTTTGGAGACATATTTGGGGTAGGAAACATTATTTTTGTTCTCCTGCATGGTCTGAGTAATTTCCTGTGGGCCTGCTTGTCTGTTGGATCTTGGAAGTCGAGCTATTTGTCCTACAGGCCAGGATAGAGGTGGTTTGCTGGGTGCAAGGGATAGAGATGCCTTCTGCTATCTTAAACTTTATCATAAGCTCTTCAACCTTTATAGGCAGTTGCATGACTGTTTGGCAGGAAGGCAATGGTAAAATAGTAGATATTTGTGCAGGATTCAGCGCAACCTGAAAGCATATTCTTGATTGGGATGAGAGCATAGCTCACTGCTTGCACAGTCACTGAGTGAGGACGGATGTTGCCCAGTTTGGTTATATTGTGATTTGCTCCATGGAAGTTGTGTCTGTGGCCCTGAGCTGATCAGCTGCGATGGGACTTCCAATCATACTGCCATTGGGGGTTCAATTACAAGTAGATCCTGCGTCTGAACAGCCATGTCTTTGATCCTTATTTGTTGATGGCTTCTCAAGCAATTTTCCAAAAATTGGATAGATGTCGCAGACGTTACCTCTGATTGAGGGGTTGTTTGCTCCTTTGTTTCTCCCTTTTCTTGACCTCTTTTTTTGTCTATTTATCTGTGGTGAGCCCAGCTGCAGTCTCCTCATCAAAAGAACAACGCCCTGTGCTGCTTCCTGTTGAATGTCTTCATTTACTGTTTTCACACTGGAAGAGGCTTGAATTATTCCTTTTGCAGATGTTGTCAGCTGTTGTGGATCAGTTGGGGATTGGGCTGTCATGATCAGGTTGGTCGGCTGCTTTTGCAACAGAGGCTTAGTGTTGTCCGATAGCGGACAAGCTGTTGTAGGCGATGCAGTGCTTTTGGTGTTGGGTGACCCTACAAGAATTCCCTTTTTTTGTGTATCTGGTCTTTTTTTCTTATTAATATCAATAGGGGTTGGTATTAAACAAGTTCTATATTATCTAGCAGCAATGACAATCAGTACATTTGTATTTGAGTCAGACCTCAGCTGAGATCAACAAATACAAAGATAAAATTGTTAATATTGAATTTAAAATGATTAGATGGTAAAACATTTGCTTTTAATACACATTATAAAATGGAGCAATAACAATATTGTATCGCCTACCTGTACAACATTTTGCTTTTAAAACACACTATAAAATGGAGCAGTAACAGTGTTCCATCGCCTACCCATACAACATTCTATAAAGATAATATAGAAACTTCTGATTATGGGTTTTAAATTTAGAACCGCTTCAGAAAACTTTTTAAAAACTTATACAGGTTATGGCATACAAATTCATTAACTGGAGAGTTACACAACATAAATAAATCTTTGGCCGAGAGTGCATTGTACTTTAACTGAATTGGAATTAAATAACGACGTTGTGTCGCTACTATACTCGCATTAGGAGTTTAGTAAAACATGAAGCAAATCTTGTCGGCCACCTTTGCATAACTCACATATGCCTCTGGGATTATTTGTACCTTCCCAGATAGCTAAGAATGCTGCTAAAGGGAGTATACCCAAATGTAAGAGCAGGACGATCGCATTAACCCATGCTCTAGTTGAAAACGTAAATAGGCAGCATAGGTTTTTAATTCTATGTTTTCTGCGAACACTTTATAATGCTTCAATTGAATGCAATGCTCTTTTATCCAATTCATAACTGATTCTAGGGGCCAAATCTTTTAAAAACAATATCAAGTGTGCTGGAGACCACTCCTGTAAAAGTGCGACAGTGCATTGAGAAACCTTGAAGGCTTTTTCCAAATTCCTATCAAAAGTATACCCAGACGCTTCCTCTCTAAAAGTTTATAGTTTTAACAGATGCCTTAAGGTGTCTGGCACTTCATGTAATAAGTTGTACGTCCATCTGATAATATTTGCAATTACTCTAGCAGAGATTCCTGTTACCGATAGCTCGAGACATAGTGCTTGGACTGGTGCAGAATGTGATACTCTTAACAATTTTTGGAGTATGGTTCCATCCTTTACTTTTATAGATTGCCATGTCTTAATTTGTGTGAATTCCATGGCATATGATAAAATCAGAGGGATTTTCATACCACAAACCTCCAGCGTTGGTGTAAAATGTCTATTTCCCGTAGAGAGATACAGTCTCTGTAAAGCCCCAACGTGGGATTCTGCCTTCCAACTTAAGTGTTGGAGGTAGGCTGTATCTTGTAAGTTAGAAGTAAAAATACGGCCCAGATAAACATACTCATTTACGGTCTCGATCTGTTCGCCTCCTAACAACCATGTATAAGGTACAGCCTTCCTTCTGCCACTGAAAGGGAGTGCTTTAGTTTTAGTAATGTTTGGCACCAGAACATTTTTGATTGCGTAATGATTTAATTCATTCAGTGTTCTTTGCAAGCCTATTGGGGTATGGTCAAGTAAAACAATATCGTCGGCATACATTAAACACAGTATGTCAATTTGTGCTAATTTAGGAGGGTCAATTTTAATTAGAGAAAGACACCTTGGTAAATTGTTACTATAGATGGAGAATAATAGGGGAGCTAATAAGCCTCCTGTTTCAGCCCGTTCCGCAAAGGGATAGGTTTGGTTAGACCTTTTTCTCCCCCCATTTAGACTCTGCACCATGTTGACGTGTGAAGGGAGATTATTATTGTTAAGAGCTCTTTAGGAATACCCATATTTGCCAATTTTCTCCATAGAGTCAGTCTATCTACACTATCGAAAGCAGTCGAAAAACCAATGAAAGCAATATGCCAGGCAGGTTGCCCAGTTGTCGATTATTGGGCTGAAAGAGCACTTGACAGGAGATATTGGATGTGTGCTTTGAGCTTGCGTGATTAGGTTGTTCAAGTCTACCTATTTTGTACTAGAAATATGCACCGCTAGGATGTTCACCAGGTTTAATTGAATGTCTAATTTATTTGACTGGTATTTCAGGGCATCTACTGAGGCTTGAATGGTGGTAAGAAGCATAGCCCAAATGTTTTTTGATTCATTGGCATGGATCATAGTCTGTTGTTAGGCTCTTGATTGGCTCCTTCTTCTTGCTGGAGCTGTGGCAATATCAGCGAGCTGGATGAAGAAGTTGCATTAAGGACTTTTGCTGTGATGAGAACAATTATGAGCCTAAGTGTAGCAGCAATGTAAGCCTAATCTTCGGGGTCCAACACAGCAGCAGTTAAATAATTTTTATGGTGGTTTGTGAATTTTAAGTCATTGGTCCTTACATATGCCCTGTGTTGATTCATTGGGAAGGCTGAGTAAGGCACTCCTAACTTATTTTGCAAGTTTAAGTCTATTCCTGGTATCGCTATAGTATCCAGGGCTGGGGCTACAGAACTGCCTCTGGAGTTGAATAGACTTGAGCAATGCATAATATTTTGCAACGGGAGCCCAGTTTAATATCACTGAAGGGGTGCTGCTCAAAATCCTTGGTGAGTGTATCAGTAGGCAAGTGATGTTAGGGGTTGCAAATATTTATGCTCCAGGTTGCATTCTGACATGTTATGCGGTTCCAAGAACGGTGGCATGCAGGTGCCATCAAAATTGTTTTGTTGAGGAGCTGTGTCTGCTGTTGGTTGCATAGACTTTTCAAGGAGTTCACAAATTGTGTCACTATTGCTTCGCTTTGGGACCTCATCAACTGCGAGTGGAATAATGGGTGCTAGTAGGCCAGGGACATCACTTGTGCCTGGAAAATATTACAATTGAGGGGTCCTTGAGAAAGGTGAATCTGTTTGGGTTATTTAGGAGCTCTGCGTTTTTGATGGACATCCGTGGTATCAGGAAGATCAGGGGACTGGGATGTTTTTGATTATAGATTACGGGTAAGAGGCTCTTACTGCGGCTGCTTCCTCTTTCTCTGAGCTCTACTCTGAGCAGCAGCTACCCTGGGTTTTCCCGACGTCCTTGTCTTTTGGAAAGTGATAAACTTGGTTGTGGAAAAGTCACTGCAGTTATTACCCCAAAGGTGTCGGAGTAGAAAATCATGCTTCCATGAGGTAAAAGCGAGGGGGCAGCAGTAATTATCCCTGCCTGATGTAGATGTCCTGGGGTGGAATGCTGAGCCACCAGCAGTGTTGCTAGCAGTATGTCATTTCTGAGGCAGCTGATTGGCAAAGAATGACCTACCTGGTAGCGAACGAATGGGGGAGAAGTTGGGCGAGATCACCCCTACGCAGTCTGCACTGACCACTGTGCTGGCAGCAAATGCGCCTTCCGGGACTCAACCCAACACTCTCTGAACTAATTCCAGGAAACTTGCCTAAGGAAACCACCCCAACAAGGTCTTGGCCCTGTCCACATAGATCAGCAGTTATGTTATGGGAGACATTTTTTTACCCCTGGTTAGACAAGCTTCCAGATGATCCAACTGCTGTCTGTCCCACAATGCCCCATCTCTGCCTTAATAGAAGGCTATAGGGCTGATGTCCTAGTAAGGCCAGGTATTGCAGGTAAAGTGGAACTGCAGGAGATACAAACGTGCAGATTATATGGGTTATGCAAGTAAAGTAGTAGGTCCATAAACAGAACAGGCTAGGTGGCACGTCAATCTTTTGCACTGTCCCATGTCGGGCTGCTGTCCAGTTCCAAGCTATTCTGGAAATCGGCATGCCTGGACCACGGCCCCCCCTTCCTCCTCAAATGAGTTCTGAAGAGCTCCAACACAATACTGGGTTGCTGCTGCTGTGTACGTAGCGTGAACCTTGTCATCTTTCTGCTTGCTCACTACTTATTGGAGGAATGTAAAGAGAGCTGAAGCAGTAAAAATTTGGAGAGACAAATAAGACAAAGGATCGAACAGAAAATATAACATTTTGTTGTGCTGAGCGGTTCAGCTTTGTTCATTTTTAGGTCGAGCCTAAGATAGCACATGGCATGTCTGCAAGACCTGTTGTATCCTATTCTCTGACTTGTAGCACACCCAGCAATTCTTTTTGGCTGTTGTAGTGTAGTTCCTAGTTTCCCACTAGGCCCTGCGCATTGGAATAACATAAACAGTAGTATCGACGTGGAACTGCGGATATTCCAAGCCTCCACTGACTATGTTAAACTTAATTGGGTTGTGTTACCAACTAGTTCAGAGGTCACTGGAAACTTTCTTCTCTGCATAGGAAGTGATCAGCTTCCTTGGCACAGACAAGAAGGGATTCAGCTTTCCAACAACCGTGCAACATGACAACTTTGCTCCTCAGATCAAGAGTCAATCTCTAGGGTCGTGTGAAACAATAGACATGTATTTCACTCAGTCAGTCTAGTGCAGTTTACTTTCACGAGATGTAGAGAATAGAGAGACGGGCGTTTGTCAATAAAGGGTTAACATTTATTGAACAGTCTTTCTTCTCGTACAAGAGAAATGTATTGCCACAATTGCAATAATTGTTATTATAAAAAGTACGTACAGTAAGATAAGTATTGCGAAATAGAACTGTAAAAGCATTGATATGGTTTCTTAGCCATACAATGGTTTAAAAGTAATAAAACATATATACAGTCATATATACATTAGGCTAACATACTCAACTGGTGCTTCTAACTAAGCCTATCCCAGTGTGCCTGACCTAAGCCTAACACGTGAAAGGGGAGTAAGTAAGTAGCTTTAAGTTAAGTTGGTTTTGCCAAGGTTTGTTTCAAGAATTCTCGTCTAAGGGTTTAGTCAACACCATACCTCTGAATAGAATGATGGAGGATTGGTATCTCCTTCAGGGGTCTCTCTCGATATCCCAGTCACCTGCGAGGGTAAACCGGAAACGCCGTGGCTGGATTTCTCTGCACGAGAAAGGCAGCGGGTCTCTTCAGCGCGTCGAGGAAGGAGGGGGGACAGCGTCCGCGGGCAGCTGGAATCTGCTGGATGTCTTCGCAGAGGGACTGCTGTTCAGCTCCTTAAGCGTACTGCACCATAGTTCGCGCTTTGGCGGCGATAATGGTATCAGCAGCTTCACCACCACAGGATAGCAGGCTGCAGCGACAGAGTGCTAGATTTACCAACACTGGGTCGTGCAGGCAGCTGGCTTCAGTAGCTCGTACAACAGACATTGCTTAAGGCAACGTTGGTAATATTTATACCTGACAGGTGCCGGGTTTGACGCAAGTTTGCTGGACATAAGACGTCAATTAAAGATGTCACTAGGAAGTGATAGTTATCAGTTGCTCATTAGAGTTCTATTACTAATCAAAACATAGCAAGCGGGGATTTCCAGGTTTGCTGAGTTTTTATCTTGTTGAAGAACTCGGAGTGTTATCTAGGAATATCAGATAGTGACTACTGCTCTGTCATTGCACTAATTGGTCGCAAAGGAAGTGGCAGAGGGAACTATGCTGGAATGTGGCTCTGTTCGTGTGAGGCCAGAGATGACTTTTCAGAAAATCGCACTTGAACGGTTATGCCAATATAGGGAATAAATGGACTTATAGCCGAATAGGGGCATAAGGTCACAGTATCGATCAGGAACCTAGATAAACACGCAACACCCACTCCACGGGTTAATGTCCATCAAAATTACTAAAACTAAAGCAATTAGATGCATGTGTAACATTGCCCACCCCAAAATACATAAATGCATTCGAAATAGGCGTACTTGTAATACATGAATTTAGGTACTGTACGTTTTTTAAAGCATAGTAATCATTCAAAAAATTATTGCATATGAAATCAATGAACGATTATGCAAAGGGAATTACACATGAAGTATCTCTGACAGAAGAAAGGCGAGATAAATCATCACATAAAAATGCATTGTAATAACATGTGTGCTAGAGGCTGGTGTAATGTTGTTATGTCTCTAGATGTGTTTAGAAATAGAAGTGTGAAGCTTCTGTTCTCTAAGAATAGTTTTTACGTTAAGCAAAGAATTATTCGTGCCAAAAAAGGTCAATATTAGAAAAAATTGTCCAATTCAAAGAAAATAGATTTCCAAAGCTCCTGGCAGTTTTTGTTGATCAAAACTGAAGGCCGAATTCAGAGTTCATGGGAACGCTGTGTGTCGGAAAGCTTCTCAAAAGTTATTGTTTCTGTACGGGTGAGAACATCGTATCAGACAGGCTCTCAAAGAATTGGTCTACAAATTCAGGTGATATTTCAACCAAATTAGATAGCGCTGTAACTTGGCAGGTGTGAGAATGATTGCTGTCATCGAAGGCAGGACCAGCAATGCTCACAGAACGTTGTACCTGGATGATGTTGCCTTTGTCACTCGCTCCACTGTTACCACTTGGCTGTAGCACAGGAGTCTCCACGAATGCCGTCATCAGGATTGGTAGCCGCTGGGGACAACACAATGCGTGAGCCGTTATTGGACTGAGCAAAGTATCGACGTCCATTGGTACTGCTGATGGAAGTGAAAGACAGATGTCCAACACGCATTCATAGCCGCAAAGCATACACCGTAGCACAGGTAAAATGCAATTTTGCCATATCGGTCTGAATGAAAGGAACCAGGTCATGTTTAGATCTCTCAGCCTGGCCAATCCAAGGACGTTAGTTATCCTGTCCCGGTAGCGCATTGCTAGGATTGTCTCTTCCATTCCCATGGGAGCTATGTCTGAGCCGAGGCTTGCCATAACGAAGCAGGATGGTCAAAAATAGAATCCCTGCGACGATTCCCAAAAATAATGGTATGCCGCCAAAAATGGAGTGCACAAAATTAGGAAAGATTCCCAAAATTGCCTGGAAGGGTGTTAGCAGTCCCGTAAAGACTGTCTTAAATATGCCTGGGATGCTTGTTGCACTAGACATGTTAAGGAGTTGGCTGAACATTTCTACGAAATGCACGGGGCAATTTGTTGATAAAAGGTCATGAATTTCAGTAGCTGTCCTTGCAACTAGAAGATCATACGTCTCCTTAGATGACGTTATAGGCACTGTTGTCTGTAAAAGTACAGATTTCATTTTGCTTAATGTATCAATTCGTATAGAATAGAGATTCAGACGAGGCCAGATGGGAGTCACTATGTCTGGAGGCCCACTCGGAAACAATGCTTGCATACAACATTTGACCATGGACGTTACTTCTATTAGATAACTTTTCCCTGGCGCGAGGCCACAACATCTGTGATCCGTTCTAAGAATGTAACTCCCGTTCAAAAGTTGCATAAAGAAGGGCTCTATCTGAGTTGCAGGTGTGACTAGCTGGTGGCATGAAAGGTTGTTTGAATTTCCATCACATGCTCCGTGTAAATTAATACCCTGACACAAAAGTATACCGCTTAGTGAATGTTTACAATTTTCACCACTAAGAAATACATTTTTGTCACTGTCACTATAGCAAGAATGAGTGTATGGTAATTTCCATTCGGATTTTACATATCCTTTACCCAATTGTTCATACTGGCCAGCAGGTATGTACTCAAGGCACTTTTTAAATCGGAAAGTTGTTATCGGAATTGTGATAATTCCGTGTATTATCCATTCAATGACAGGACTCTCTGACATTGTCAATGGTAATCTCTCGAGTTTTTCGATGCTCAGGATTGTATAGTCTGCTCCTTTCTGTGCCAAACTGATCTGTTTATCAGTAAGGTTAAAACTGGAAAATAATGACGTTGTGTTGATTAAACGCCAAGGCACATAGCCTGAACGAAGATTTTGCAGCGTCCAGCCTAATTCTATAATAGAGCGTAATTGAGACTGGCCATGTTGTAACATTAGCAAATCTCTGTCTATCACATCAAAGGCAGAGGATACAATATTGTCCAAAGAATATATTCTGGAAGACAGAGTCGTTAACCCATTGTCTACCACAGAAAGTGATTTCTCCAAATTAATACGATCAATTTCTCGTATTTTTTCAGCAGTTTCAATTTGCTTTACTTTCCAAGCCTCGTTGTAAGCAGCATAGATACTGGTCGCTATGAAACGCTTTTGACGCTGTTTGCGTGGTCCAAGAATGAAGTCGCACAAATCAGCACCATCTTTTAGTAAAGACAAGTGTTGCTTAATTTCAGCCAGTGTGGACGAGGTTAGCCACTCAAGGCAGAGTTTCCCTACACTGTATGTTGTTATAATCCCTGGATGTTGTCTCTGGGAGTATCTTGAGTCTAATCTGGTCATTTTTAACCCCTGTGTTTTATTCAGGAATCTATCTTGACAGCTATTTGTGTCTGTAGGCCAGATTAACCACTTTTTCCAATCAGGATGTGTTCTGTTGAAATGTAAAATTTGTGACACGTCTAACTCAATATCAGCTGTTGCATTTTCTGGTATTGGCTTCGGAATAGACAGTGTTTTAAGGTCTTTGATCTTAGCTAGGCCA
Source organism: Lissotriton vulgaris (assembly GCF_964263255.1). Taxonomy (NCBI): domain Eukaryota; kingdom Metazoa; phylum Chordata; class Amphibia; order Caudata; family Salamandridae; genus Lissotriton; species Lissotriton vulgaris. Next base: position 1,765,166,724 of record NC_141685.1, on the reverse strand, counting down.
AGACAAGATGTTTGGTGTATTGTGTCATTTAAAAATAACATTTGTTCTGGTATCATGCAGGTTCTAAATAGTGCTTCAATGCCTTGCACCTGCCAATCTTTTGTACCCCAAATTGTTTTCGTTTCAATATTATTTTTCCAATAATCAAAACCAAATGTCATCATTTTGTCATAAAATGCTTCTGAATATATCAATTTAGAATTTTTCAGCATTGTTTTCATTCCTGTTTTATCTAACAGTTTGTAATAAAACGTTTCTGCATCACTGGTGTTAAACCCTGAGAAGTATTTGAATTTCTCAAAAAATGCTTTAGAACTGCTTTTAGGTGGTGTAGAACAATGTTCCCATTGATTATACATAAAAACATTTCTAGGCTGTGCAGATTTATGCAAGTAATGATCCCCATAGTGGGTGTAACAGAATAACTGCTCATAACTAGATGAACCTTGTAAATAATCATGATCTGTGAATCTAGCTGACATTACTAAATCAGACATCATGTCATTAATACTGTTAAAGTCCCAATCATCAGAGAATGTACTTGGTGTCACAAAGTCACTTAAGGAAACCTTTAGTTGATGAGGATACTTCAGGATTTCGACCGGACCATATATCTCATAGTCTGTTTTCTCCCATACTACCCCACCAGGTATTGGAATTGCTGTGACATTTACTGTTGACAGTTCTCTTTTCTTCACGTGGGATGATCTGTGTGGTTTCAGGACTAGGTTGATGTTCTGACTTGCTGTGTCCATTCAATTGTAATAAACTTTCCTAAAATTAAAACAAAAATTAGGCATAGTAGGAGTATGAATACCCCTGAGATGATCCAATGCTCAATCAACGGTGAATCCAGATATAGTTCTTTGATTTGTTGAAGGAGTCCTGTTGTATTTTCTTTAGAATACTTTTTTGTTTCTGGCATCACTTCGGGGTCGTTTAAATCTTCAGAGAAGTTGTCGAAGTTGATGAAATAACCAGAGGCAGTTCTGTCAATTGATGGGATTATTCCTTCAATCTGTCTCTCGGTAGCACTTTCTGATGCCACATCATTGTAGACTGGTGTTGTTTCTTGACGAACTGTTTCAATCTGTGTTTCAAGAGGCACGAGTTCCATGGCATTATTGCATAGTCCTTCATTGTGCACTGCAGGCTGATCGAATGTGATGAGTCTTTCAGTTTGAACCTCTTGGATTGTTGCAAGTTTGGGTATTCTGTTGTTTCTTGGGAGTCCACTGGGCCTACTGTTGATTATAGGCCACATGCTTGTGGTTTTACCAGATCGATAGACACGACTCTGTTCTCCTTTTTACCAGCAAGGGGCGGTAGCACAACTGATCTTGTTCCGGTGACTGCCAAGACAGGTACTGCTTTTCTGTAAGAAGGCCCAAATTCCTTCTTAACCGCGATCTTTTCTCTGACTAGATCCCCAATCTTTGGAATCCAGACAGGCCTTGCTGGGGCTGTTGCGGGTGGTGCCTCGTCAGTGGTACTTGGCTGTTGCTTTAACTTTATGTTGCTTAATGATTTTCTTGTTTCATTCAGTTCCTGTAAAAAAGCCAAACGATCTTTTACATCAAAGTGCGTTGTTTCTTCTTGTACCACTGACATCTGACTATCGAGGTCCTGAACTCGCATTCTAATTCCGAACAATAGTTCGTATGGGCTGAAACCTTTTAGAGAATTTCTTGGCATGTTGTTAAGACTAGTCTGGACACTTATTAAATGTTTGACCCACCCAGCGCCTGAACCTAATACCTTCGCTGTTATAGATTGCTTTATGTCACGGTTTTTTCTTTCTACCACACTGTTCCCTTCCGGGGTATGACGGACAAGAATACCGCAACCCAATTCCCATGCTGGCCATGGCCTCCTTATAGGCTCGAAAGCTGAAAGCAGGACCCTGGTCAGAATGGAACGTGGTAATTGCGTATGTGCCGATATTGACTCGCAAATCTTTTATAACCGTTCTAGCGTCAGCCGAGCGCTGGAGGCCTCATTTTTTAAGTGCTTTTCGTCTTAACTGTTAATAGGACGCAGGATGGGGTGTAGGCAGCGTTACGCTCTTTCTGACTGGTAGCCGGTAGCAAGGTTCGCTACTGCGATCCCTATTACAGTTTTCACAGTTGTTTGCATATATTTGGTGTTCTACACTCATTCCCGGCCACCAGAATACTGATTGTAATTCTTTCAGTGATTCCTTGATCTCTCTGTGCCTAAGACCCAAACCCATGTGTGCGTCTGCTATTAAAAATATTCTCCTGTTCATGTTTGGAATTACTCTGTCCCCCACTCCAGGGATTCGAGCAAAAGGATTGGAGTTTGCATCTATTACGTATGCATAATTGAGTGGATAGTTTACGGGTAGTGCTGCACAGTCGCCTTTTACGGTCGTTTTTACTGCCAGCATGGTTTCCCCGTCTATGTATTTATCTGTACGCTTTTTTGTGGCTACGGAAGCCGGTTTAGTTGCTTCCGCTGTGGCTGCATTAGCCAATGAATTCCCTGCAAAGTGAACGCCATCACGTTGAAGACTCTGTGCGTGAATCACGTGAGTCTTTTGTAGTTCTTTAGATAAAAGAGCTACCTCGTTCCAGAGCAATTTATGCTTTATTGTGGCACCTGTGTCATCTTTGTAGTCGTTTTCGATCCAACTCTGCAGTTTATTGTTGTAAGAGTTGACGCAAAAATGAGAATCGCACACTATAAGTGTCGGGAATTCACGTTCTGCATTTTCGAGCGCCATCTTTAAAGATCTGATTTCAGTTCTTTGAACCGAACAGTTTCTTACAGATTCAGTTTTTGTTACTTTTGGTCTGAATTTACCGCACAGCCAACGACCTTTAATGATCGCACATGCTGCATCGTAGGATTTTCTCTCTACGTTGAAATGCTGTACAAAGCTATCTGTATAGATTATACAGGCGTACTGTGGGAGAGGCAGGATTTCGATTGGCAGAGGATATTCTTCTTCATATTCTAAATCATTCAGTTCTTCAAATTGCGGGGCGAAATAGTATTTCACGTCTTCCGCACCTAGAGAATCTATACACTGTATCCATTTCGGATCCAGTGACACTGTAGGCAAGTTTACTGGGCTGAATAGCGCCTCGAAGGCGGATTCCGCTGTAAGGATATTAATCCGTTTGCCGTGTGCTAGTTCTCTTTCATTTGCTAATGCGATTTGCACTGCTTTCACAGTTCTTTCTGTGTGACTGAATGTTTTTTCTGCTTGTGTGTACAAGTGAGATTTAATTGAAATAGGTACCTTTTCTCCCTCATTAGAGGTTAGGTACGTGAATCCGCATCTTCCTGGGATGACTCGGATTACAAGATCGATCGTGTTCTCACGTGTATCTAATTTTGTTTTTGCTAACATGTCTGTTTGCAGTGATCTCAAAATTTCTGTGTGTTTTTGAGTCCAATTGATTTGTTTGAAATCAGGTTTAATTAGTTCGTAGAGAGGTTTAACCCTCTCTGCGTAATTTATAATGTAAGTTCTTCCGAAATTCAGAAAACCTAGAATGGATTGTAAATTCTTCAGCGTTTTTGGAGCTTGGAGTACAGCGCACTTCTCTAAGAAGTTGTCCGCTAGGCTTTTCCCTTCACTTGATAATTCGTACCCTAAAAACAGTACTGTCAGATGGGCAATTCGAGACTTTTTAAAGTTGAATTTGTAACCCTCTGCTGCGAACCCAAGTATAATGGTGTTCACTCTTTTCAAGTGAGTATCCAAGTCGTCGTCTGTGAGATAAATATCATCTACGTAAGACAATGCTTCATCATCATAGATTTGTAGTAACTCTGTTACCCTAGCTGAGAATAGTCCTGGGCTGTTCTTGAACCCCTGTGGGAGTCGACAGAATTTTTCTGCGACCCAAATGCAGAGAAAGCGGTCAAATATCTGCTTTCTGGTGCAATGTTTTGACAAAAGAAACCATTAGAAATGTCTAATGTTGTTTTATATTTTTTCCTAACTATGTTATTCATTAGGGCTGCACTATGCGAGTTTTGTACTGCAAAAGTTTTGCAACATGTATTAAGATGTCTGTAGTCCAAAACTAGACGATATGAATTGTCTGGCTTGGAGACAGGAAACAAAGGATTGTTCATTTGAGAGGTGCATGTTTCAATCACCCCCTGGTACTCAAGTTGATCTAAGATCTCCCTGACTTGTTTTTTAGCTTCTTGCTTTATGGGATACTGCCGTTGGGCAGTTGGTTCACTTTTTAATTGGATTTTGTGAGGCGGTGAATCCTCATCCCATCCTACATGATTTTTATATAATGCAGGTGCCTGGGCTACTGCCCATTTCCTTGCATATGTATATTTTTTATGAATCGGAATGTAATTCTAGAAGGCAGGCATAATCACTTCTTCGCCACGAGGGCACTCCCTGACAAACTCTGGGGGCCAATCTTTTTCAGCTAACAGAATATCATAGCCTTTTGAGAGCTTATCCCAAAATAGACCCCTAATTTTCCTAGTCTTATCACCCTCCATACGCAATGTTATTTCGTATATTTTATGGGGCTCGCTAAGTCTGGCGTCGGCAGTTTCAACCTGAATGTATTCATTCGTGTCCACTGTCTCCAGATGACTCATCAAGATCTTGCGCGCTATACTGATTTCTGCTGCACTGTCCAACATTGTCAATGCCCACTCCCCATTTTTCAACTGTGTCCTCAGTATTCTCGGCATGGTTGATTACTCTAATACTGTCTACCTTCTTTTTCTGAAATTGAGATTTCTTATTTTGAGCAGGTTCCTTGTCTTTGGACTTGGTGTGCTCTCCTGGGTCTGACCGTCCTCTTCTTTCCGAATTCTATGGAAAAGATCGAGAGGGACGTGTATCAATACTTTGATATCTATCAGGTTTTTTCAGATTATCCCTATTTCTAAGGTTATATCTTTTCTCAGAGGGCTCCCTCTGGGGAGACTGGCGTTCTCGAGTCGGAGTTCTTTCCCTCCGTCGAGGAGACCTTCCTCTGGACTGGAAAACTTTTTCCTTGGGAGTGGATTGTTTATTTCCATCCCAGCTCTTTTTAGGAGTGTTTGAATTATTTTTAATAAATAATTTTTCAGGATTTTCGAGCAGTTGGGGCTTAACTGGTTTTCCACCCAAGCTGTCTCTACCTAATTCTTCATAGCATTTTTCTATGATTTTTGCAAGCTCAACAGGATCTTTTATATCTGTTTCCCTCAACTTCTGGCGGATCGCCACAGATGCTGCTTCTCCTCTAATGTTGGCTAATAATATAGCCATGACCTGCTTGAAGTCTTTCAGTAATTTCATACCTTGTTTTAAAGCGGGCTCTGGACCGAATTCATTTTGAATCTGTTTTAGCACTTCTGGTATTACCGCCATAGACGGAACACCGTGTGTTTTTGTGTAAATGGAAGCAAAGACTGTACCCCAAGTGTCGCAGTCCTCCACGTGTGGTGCGATTCCCATAGGAAGGCAGATGGTCAAGATTCTGTGTTTCTCAATAGGGGTAGTATCAGGAAATACTGCCTCTATTTGAGTGATTTTCTGGGCTAACCAGAAAGGAATTTGTTCCCGTTTTACGGGTGTTTTACCAAGACATGACTGTATGTTCTGTGGTGTAATTTTATTAGTGTTCCCCTGATCAGGGGTCAGCTGTGGTGTATTAACAGCTGGCTGGACTGTTGCAGTCCGCATTACATATTGGACTAATTGCCTATGTATTTTTATTAATGTGTTTAGCTGTACTAACAGCTCTTCTCTAGACATTTTTACAATGTCAGGATGTGGTGTGTAGCTGGCTAGAACCGGCCACGTGGCTCCTGGTCTACCTAGTGGACCGAGCCTGGTAATGTGATCATTGTGTTGTAGGGCGCCATTAAACCAGAGCAGGTGCTCTTGAAATTTAAGTGGAATTTCAATCTCCTCGAAAGGAGCGTACTCTTCCGGAGGTTTCTCTATTTTGTAATAGTGAAACTCTTTTGTTATAGTGTTTACCGCTGGAAAGTTTATCCATGAATAGAATACCTCTGTCTGCCGATACTCGTGAGCCTCTATCACGAAAATTACTGTACCACCTTGAGGTGTCAGTCCGTTTACTATAAGTTTTGAAGTTATAGATTTTCTTAACTGTGCCGGGATGATTATTGCATCCGGGTCTGTGTATTCGGGACCCTGCTGAGTCGCATCTGCTGCGGCCCCATTGGTTCCGTTATTTTCTGGCATTGTAAAAATGCAAGGTTTGCAGAGTAGGTCTCCAAGGAGACAAAGATTAGGTGCACAATATTTTGGAACACTGTATCCTTCAACGTTGAATAAACCAGAGCTTTACATAGGAATCTCTTCCTACTGAGTTCGGGCGGATTTTAACCTTTCACCCACTCCAGACGTCTATTGGAGTATTTACGGGAGAAAGGGGTGTGAAATATGCACGACTGAGTTACTCTAAAAGTCTTGCGTTAGTTTATCGCCTTACCAAACGTTGGGCGCCATGTAGTGTAGTTCCTAGTTTCCCACTAGGCCCTGCGCATTGGAATAACATAAACAGTAGTATCGACGTGGAACTGCGAATATTCCAGGCCTCCACTGACTATGTTAAACTTAATTGGGTTGTGTTACCAACTAGCTCAGAGGTCACTGGAAACTTTCTTCTCTGCATAGGAAGTGATCAGCTTCCTTGGCACAGACAAGAAGGGATTCAGCTTTCCAACAACCGTGCAACATGACAACTTTGCTCCTCAGATCAAGAGTCAATCTCTAGGGTCGTGTGAAACAATAGACATGTATTTCACTCAGTCAGTCTAGTGCAGTTTACTTTCACGAGATGTAGAGAATAGAGAGACGGGCGTTTGTCAATAAAGGGTTAACATTTATTGAACAGTCTTTCTTCTCGTACAAGAGAAATGTATTGCCACAATTGCAATAATTGTTATTATAAAAAGTACGTACAGTAAGATAAGTATTGCGAAATAGAACTGTAAAAGCATTGATATGGTTTCTTAGCCATACAATGGTTTAAAAGTAATAAAACATATATACAGTCATATATACATTAGGCTAACATACTCAACTGGTGCTTCTAACTAAGCCTACCCCAGTGTGCCTGACCTAAGCCTAACACGTGAAAGGGGAGTAAGTAAGTAGCTTTAAGTTAAGTTGGTTTTGCCAAGGTTTGTTTCAAGAATTCTTGTCTAAGGGTTTAGTCAACACCATACCTCTGAATAGAATGATGGAGGATTGGTATCTCCTTCAGGGGTCTCTCTCGATATCCCAGTCACCTGCGAGGGTAAACCGGAAACGCCGTGGCTGGATTTCTCTGCACGAGAAAGGCAGCAGGTCTCTTCAGCGCGTCGAGGAAGGAGGGGGGACAGCGTCCGCGGGCAGCTGGAATCTGCTGGATGTCTTCGCAGAGGGACGGCTGTTCAGCTCCTTAAGCGTACTGCACCATAGTTCGCGCTTTGGCGGCGATAATGGTATCAGCAGCTTCACCACCACAGGATAGCAGGCTGCAGCGACAGAGTGCTAGATTTACCAACACGGGGTCGTGCAGGCAGCTGGCTTCAGTAGCTCGTACAACAGACATTGCTTAAGGCAACGTTGGTAATATTTATACCTGACAGGTGCCGGGTTTGACGCAAGTTTGCTGGACATAAGACGTCAATTAAAGATGTCACTAGGAAGTGATAGTTATCAGTTGCTCATTAGAGTTCTATTACTAATCAAAACATAGCAAGCGGGGATTTCCAGGTTTGCTGAGTTTTTATCTTGTTGAAGAACTCGGAGTGTTATCTAGGAATATCAGATAGTGACTACTGCTCTGTCATTGCACTAATTGGTCGCAAAGGAAGTGGCAGAGGGAACTATGCTGGAATGTGGCTCTGTTCGTGTGAGGCCAGAGATGACTTTTCAGAAAATCGCACTTGAACGGTTATGCCAATATAGGGAATAAATGGACTTATAGCCGAATAGGGGCATACGGTCACAGTATCGATCAGGAACCTAGATAAACACGCAACAGTATGTGTCAATCAGAAATGCAGCTTTGTTATTGCTGCATTTCAGTAACAATCCCTCCTTTGTGTGCTTAGCTCTGCCTCTGGCAATTCAACTCGGAGAGCATTTTGTTTGGCCATCACACTGTATAGCGTGTGATGGTCCCTCCTCCCTCTTCAGAGCTTGTTTACTTCCTGTGTTTCCCTTGAACAGTGGGGCAGACTTCGCTTTATCTGGATTCATGGCAGCCGCACACTTCATATTTCAGCTGCGCGGGTGAGTCAGTGTTGTGTAAAGACAGTGAGCGGCCTGTCAGTCCCTGCAGCTTTTTATTTTTTTCTTCAGCATGGCAACTGCTTCACCGATGCCGTGCCCATTGTTGCTGTCATTCTTCTCCCCAATATTAATTCATATATTTATATTGAACAGGTGTGTCCCCACCCCTGTCCTGATGAAGACCCCACAGCAACGATAGCGATTCTACCTGCACAATAGAGGGTCGAAACGTCGACAACTACCCGTAGAACTCAACTCCACGCCCTAAACGCCTTCATTATTTGAAATCTGTGGAGTATGTTGTTATGTAGGAATAATACATTGAACCTTGTGGTCTAAATTCCTACACACACTGTGTAGTATGTACAAATGATGTATATTTACTGATTTAATTGTCACTATAAAATTTCCTCCTTTCCTCCACCACTTCCTCACAGGATCACTCCCTCCCTCCTCTTTCTACTATATTTGGGGCACTACGCAAACTGTTTTTACGTAATGAGATAATTCATATATTTGTTATAAATATTCACATTGTGATTAAAACAGTGTGGACAGATTTGCTTCTTGATTGATTTATTTTTACTGTTTTCCTTGTAAATTGATCCTTGAGTACTGGGACCCCTTCCTTTCATTACATTGTCATTCTTCTGTCTTCATGTTTCAGCCTTGCAGGTTAAGTCAGCGTTGCATACAGAAAGCGAGTGCCCTATCATGCCTCGCAGCTTTGCATTGAAACAAGCAACAATAAGGCTGACTACTCATGGTCCTATACCTTGCTGCTGGGTCTCTCCCTCCTGCCCATTCACATCAGTGAGCGTCATTCAAGTTGCATCCTACCCGTAAAAATCCTGCTACCGGTCAAGCTTTGGTCACTCTGATGTTTACTCGGAGCAATATATAAAAATAATATGTTGCTTCTTGTGGAAATATTTTGAAACAATTCTGCAATTGACATGCAAACTTCTCATGACTCCTTTGAAAGGTGGCCACTTTTTGATCAATGATCAGTGGCGGACAACAAGCAAGAAGAGTCAATTTTTAGGTTTCGCCTGGGGCACAGAGCTTTAGCTCCGACCCCAGAGAAATCTTATGTCTCTACAGTGTACTCTGAGTCCCGCCCTCTGTTCCATTGGCTAGCTCCATAAATGGAGGCTAGCCATTGGAACAGAGATCTGTCCGTCAAGGCCGGACCAGATTCGGGGGCGTTCCCGAGATTTTTTCCCTCTCCACCCACTTCTGTTCGTCATCACGGCGGTGGGTGGGTGTTATTTTTTTTTTCGAGTGGGCCTGTTTTGTTCCTTTTCAAAGTGTCTGTTGTTGGAGTTGGCTGCAAGATTCGAGTTCCCACGAGGCGATCAGGTAAGGAGCATTTTGTTTATAAATGTGCGTGCGCCGTGATCCCCCCCCCCTCCCGCTGTCCGTGAGCCGTTCCCGCCCGCCCCCCCCCTCGGTGTCCTGTGCCTGTTCCCGCCCCCCTCCCGCTGTCCGTGTCCGTTCCGCCCCCCTCCCCGTGTGCCCGTTCCCGCCCCCCCTCCCCTTTCACTCTCCGTTGCTTGTTTTAATGGCCACTGCAAGTTTCACGGCTCCGCATTAGCTTGTGATATGAAGCCACGAAAAAATGTCTGTTCATTAACTGAAGAAGAGAGAGCGGTGGCTCGAGACTCATTAACGGGCCCCGGCAGAGGAGCCGGCACCGATATGAGTGGAACTAGGCTGCCCTAATGACAGGATCGCCGGGTGCCCTTTGCGGAATGCAAGAGGGACGCGACGGAGAGGGAAATATTGTAAAGAAGTGCTTGAATTAACTGATATTGCCCTTCCCGGGAGAAACGAGGAGCGAGTCGCAGGGAAAAGCAAGGGAACTTGCAGAGGATCCCTGCGGTGTGAGGCGCTGCCGTGCTCTGCCAGGAGGAGAAGGAGGAGGAGGCTGTGGTGTTGGAGGCTGGGCGGCCCGACTCCCTGACGCCAGCCAGACCAGATCAATCCAGAGAGGAGGAGGGACTCGGAGCGCCTGCATGTGTGTGTGTGGGGAGGAGAGGGGAGCTAGCATTGGAGGAGCGGGCACCGGAGAGCGGTGGCTGGAGGGGGGTACGCCACACCGGGACACGCACGGTAAGCCCCCGCCTTTATTCACTCCTCGTACTGCTCATTATACACCCGTCCTGGCCCACACAATGGGGCACAAGACTTTTGGGAATGTCTTAGCCGGCATGATGGCGCCACTCAGGGGGAGAGTGAAGGACCGGCAAGGGGGTCCGTATGTCTCCCCATTCTCGAGTCTCTGCTTCCCCTCACCCCGGGGCTTGAGCCGGGGTGGGGTGTGCGGTGCTCCGGCGGCCTCGGCTCCTCTGCTGGAGCAAAGAAACAAACAAGGCACAAAGAAAGTTACAAGTTTTCACAGAGCTTCGCTATGGGCCCGGGGCATCGTGATAGCGATGGCCCCATCCCTCAAGTAGTTTTGTTTTCATTCTGCGGCTCTACCAGGTGATCAGCTCCCGTTCGCTGCGGTGCCTCAGTTTGTGTGAATTTTATCGCAGACGCTGCAGAGGTTTTACAGCAACAAAGAGTGGGCCATTGACTTAAGCGGAGCCAATCACTGTATGAAGCAGCCAAGAGGTGTAGTACTTCCCAACACTTTATGAGGCCTATTCGCTGTTTTCAGATATCTAACGTGCTTTAAGGACCAGCGCAGGCCTTAGTTTTGAAAGCAGTTACCATGCACGTTACTTGCAGTGAATATGCGTCCATGGAGGGAAGATAAAAGAACAAGGAAAGTGGCTAGGACAGCGTCTCTTTAAAGGTAGAGTTTTGTCTCTTTCTCCCATCGCTCCGCAACGAGATGGTTTAAAGCGCTATATGCTTGTTTCCCCTTGTGTGCAGCAGTTTTAGTGCTGGGCTGGATCCTGCGTGGAGGGAGGGAGCCGGGGAGCACGTTAGCAGCAGGAAGTGCCCTTCTTGGAGCATGCCTTTGAATGAATGGCAGTTGTTTCTTGCGTCCGCCAAGTTCTTTAAATTTGTATGACTGACCGTGGATCCGGTTTGTATCTAGGGGGTGCAGGAACCAGACCACATTTGTTTGACACATCTCAATCTATGCATTCAAAAAAGCGCATGGGTTTCCACTTGAACTGCCTTGAGCCAGTATCGTTTTTTTAATTAAGACGTTTAATGAACAGCAAAGCAAAAAGGGCTAATGCAATTGACTGATAATGAACATTGACACTACAAAAAAATGAGGCTGCAGTGCATCTGTCAGATCCCTTTAAAACCCAAAGCATCTCCTGCCCTCTCCCCTCCTTCCCACTGCGTCGGCAATAAAACGATAAACCGTATTGACACAAGGACGAGAGTATCGCTCTCGGTGTTATTGGAGGAAAGGGTGAAAGTGCCACCCGGCAGCCGTTGTGTTGACACCTACCGCTTTTTTTCTGTAGATATTTTTGTTTCCCCTTGCTGGTGGCGTGTGTTGGAGGAGGGTCTGCCCTGACAGCTCGCGTGGACCGCCGGTGCCTCGACAGGGCCCTGCGCGCATCCTTCTCGTTATCCCGCAGCCCCAAGAGGATCACTTCCAGGCGGGATTAGGTTACCCCGGAGGCAGGGATTTGCCCTTGTACTGCCTGTTGACCCCTCCAGTCCTCTGGTGTGTAATACTCGTTTTAGTAGACTTTCGCTCTTGCCTGGCATCATTAATCATTCTGCCTATTACATTTACATCGTTCTGTGCATTTAAGCTTCAGGGAGTCGGCTCCCCAAATCCAAAAAGTGGATGCTTTGGAGTTCCACTGACAGGGGCAGAAGATAACGTCCGGGTGCATTTCTGTAGCGTTTAAATTAAATAACCGGAACATAGCGCTTTTGCACGGTGACATTCTAGCACTGTATACTGCTTATACCTTCTGGAGTGATCCTTGTTTAAGGAGAAATCCTAGTCACTCCCTTAATTCCCCGTTTTCATTGGTGACAGATCCATCATACTGATTTGCTCCTAGTTGCTCATTTGGTCGTTCTTGGCTTTTTTACTCTTCCTCAGTGCCCTGTAATTAGTAGCATAAAAAAAGTGCTCCTATCTCTTTGTTTCACTTTCTCCCCTTTTAGACGTTTGATAATAGTTGACACCTGTCCCACATAATCTGTTATTGGCATGGCATTGCACCTCTTCTCACGATTTTCAAACCTCTTTGGATTTTCTTTGCTGGAAGTTGATTTTACGTATTTTTATGTAAAATAAAGATGCCTCCACTTCAGTGACTTGTAGGCAGGGAATTATGCAGCAGGGAGCACCAAATTACATATCAGGGTTGATTTAATTTATGCTGCAAGAAAAGGGAAGTTATAGGGCATAAATGCTAAAACTTACAAGAGCAGGCGGCACAGATAACTTATCAGCAGTAATAATAAAAACAGCTATTCCTTGGTGGAACAACTTGCTCCACCTGCTTTTTCAAACAAATTCTCCTGAAAAAAGCTTCCTAGATTGCTGGAAGGGGCAGTCCCTCGAGTCTGGGGTACACCTCCTCCACCTCTGGCCAAGTTCGAACCCCCGCCCCACGTACGCAGGTCTCCCTTCATTGTTTACCTCCTCTCTTTCATCACTTCTCCCTTACCCTCCCTCTATTTCATGCTAGAGGCTTCATGCGAGCCTCACCTGGTGAAACTCTGGTTCTGTGCCACCCCTGACCTCTGTGTGGGGCTTTTTGCGTGTATGTGGGGCTCTTTGCGTGTGTGTGTGTGGGGGGCTCTTGCGTGTGTGGGGGGCTCTTGCGTGTGTGTGTGGGGGGCTCTTGCGTGTGTGAGTGGGGGCTCTTGTGTGGTGTGTGTGGGAGGCTCTTGTGTGTGTGTGTGTGGAGCTCTTGTGTGGGTGTGTGTGTGCAAACGCAATACGTCTTGCATTTGCGACAGAGTAAGCTATTGGCATTGTAAATGACAATGCCATTTATTTATCTGTTTTCAAAACCAACACATAAATAAAAAGTTTGTCATTTACAATGCCAATAGCTCAAACTTTTCCGAAGGCGAAACCGTTGCATTGTAAATGCTTGTTTATGTTGGTAGCCCCGTCCGGATAACCAAGGTCGTTTAATTTCTTTCCATTCGTTGTTGCCAACACTAGATGGCTTGTCCCACCCACAATGATTTTTCTTTTGAAGGGATCTTCAGTTCACTAGTATGTCAATAATATTTGAACATCATGGTTAAAATGATTGCACTTTTCAGGTAGAAAAGGGCCAACCCCAATCCAGAGCAGAAATCAAGATCACTAAATCGGAAATCACAGGACATTCACTGATTGTCAGCGACTTTCGTTTTACAGAGCGTTACATGTAGTGCGGGTGTTAAAGCCTAGTGGTGAGCAACAGGTCGGGTGCAGAGCTGGTTCAGGCTGGTTCAGGTACTCGAACATTATTGACTGGCTTCATAGTTCAACCCTTGCTCTCGGATTTTAATTTTGTGCAGCTGTCGAGAGGTCTGTACTCAGTAGTTTACATCCCTCGTCCCCTGGGGTGCCCAGAAGCATGCACACTTGAAGGGAGGGGAAGATGTCTGATCCAATCGAGTTTGCAAAAGTAATGTGTCTTGTAAAAGCGGCATTTACATTGACAACTCTAAATGTGTGCTGTCCCTCCAACAGGACCTTTTTTAGGGGAGCACATATGCCATTGGTTCAATTGAATTCTGTATTGTGGGCAATATGAGCCTATGCTCCTTAATGCCCACTGGGCATTAAGGAACATAGGCTCATATTCAATGCTACCCTTTCAGGGCTATTGGTACCCTGCTGTGACCATCTGGAAAATTATGGATTAATTTCCCACCGGATTGTTGATGAGCTATTAGGGCGCCGGCACGGGGATTTGCAGTGTGCAGTAATCCACACAATGTTTTTTTACTTAAAAGGGCATCCCAGTAGGGCCTGTGCCCTCTGTAAACAACAGATGCTACCACTCTTGGTTTCAACCTACTGCCCACTCCTAGGGAATGCTAAACTTTTGAGGCACAATACTTTTTCGGAGGCTTATTGTAGATGGAAAATGTGCAAGCATTACAAATTAAGGAGTGGAGACTACTGCTCACTTATCCATGGTATACGTAATACCGTGGAAGCAGTGGGTAGGAAAATGTGCATAGATTTATATTAGTAACTGCAAACTTCATCATGCAGTGTGCTGTAGGCTAACACGTTGCTATTTATCTGTGGTTTCTTATATTGCTTCTTAACCCAGCGCACTGGGGCCACTTGACAGTTACTCACTTGGGAGTCTATGCAGGTGGGTGTGTGCTCTCCACCAAGGAGCGCCGCGGGGTAAGAGCTCTCCTCTGAGGCTCCCGGGTTAGGGACTACCAGATCGGTAGTTTTCCCTTATTCACTCCGCCATCTACCCCATCCTACGAACAATCCAACACCTTTATCACCAGACAGTGATAATATCATGTCTTACCTAGGGGAGACGATGCAACGCCTGAGCAGATTGACTACAGAGCTGCTCCTTCACCTGGTTCATGCCCTGCCGCCACGTGGGGAGAGGTGCTGGACTGGACCCAACGCTGAATGGTTGCCCAAACTGGAAACAGATGCTCAGGTCACTCTGGGCTCTCGGCGCTCAGGACTTCGGAGGAAACGCAGTGCTTGTGACCGGGCTCAGACAAAAACGGACACCGGGGATGGCTGAATAACAATGCCTGACCCCAAAATGGCTGTTGCGCGGTCAGCGGCCCACAGGTAACACTCCTGCCTCAAGAGTGAGTCTGGAAGGGAAATCTCCGCTCGCCAACGAAGTTAAGGTGCTGCATCGGGGGAATAGGACCTGCAATCAAGAGCAGGCGGACACGGAGATCGGGGACGGCTGAATAGCAATGAATGACCCCAAAATGGCTGACGCGCGGAGAGCAACCCACAATGAACTATCTCGAGGTTTGATTCCCGGGGAGCCAGGCACCCGCTTGCAGAGTTCAGAGAAAAGCCGCCCTCACATCGAGCTGGTAGCTGACCACGCCTCCCGCTCGCAGAGGCACTGACATAAACCCGGCTCTAACCCACCTGGCAGCCGCACTGCAGAGGAGTGGTGCCCTTCACCCTATTCTGGGATCGGTGGCCGAGAATCCCATCCCCTGCACTACTTTAGACTTACCGAGCACGCTGCGGCCGTTCTGCTTTAGGGGCTGACCGACTCCAAAATGGCGCTCGAGAGCTGCGGGATCGATGCAGCTACAGAGCGGGAAAGAGACTAACAACTGGAACACCTCAGCGGTCACGGGAAGGTAGGCTATTGTTGTCCATTGAACCAAAGGTTGCCGCTGGAGGGGCTCACACATTGACCAATATGGATGACCCAGATTTGCTCTCTGATTATAGGAGAATGACTCTAGAGGCGCCTCGCCTGCCCTGCTAATGGCTGTTACCTCTCCCACTGGCTGTTTTTCTCTCCATCATTCCCCCCCTCTGAAGACATGCGGACACTTGCCCTGTCCACCTGCCGCATTACTGCATAGATCAACCCCCTTGCCTGACCTCAAGATGGCTGCCTCAGTTGGTCACTCCACGATGCTTAACTACTCCTGACAATCGAACTGGTCATCAACCTGAACTTAATCACATCCCTCACAGGACATTGATCCTGCTCTCTCTCCAGGACATGTACTTTTTTAACTTTCCCTCGACCGTGGAGACCCTGCTATCTGACCGAGGCCCGGTGGAGCTACCTGTTAGCTGAAGAGGAGATGGGTTTTGGATTCCCCCATGGCCGTCACCTACCCAGCCGGACTTTGGCAGACTTTTCTTTGTCTCTCTGTCATATCCCCCTCCCTCCCATTCACCCTACCCCCTTCCCCCTCTATGCTCCTTTCTTCTCGTCTTCTATACCTTTCATGTTTTTCTGTTGAGACCTAGCTATCTGACCGATGCCCGGTGGAGCTACCTGATAGCTGAAGAGGAGATGGTCTGCGGACTCCCTCCCGGCTGTCACCTACCCAGCTGGACCTTGGGCAGACCTACCCTTTGTCTCTCCATCTTATCTATACCCTACCCCCTTTCCCTTCCTCACTACATTTTCCTTTTCTTCCATGCTCCATTTTTTTTTTTTTTTTTTTTACTGGTATCCTTGGTAACTTGTAACTGATGTATGTTTGCTAATATGTGGAACCTTATGTAAAGCGCTCTGATACCTTTGGGTCTAGCCAGCACAGGTCTGCCAGCGCTATATAAAACTTTTCTATCCGCTCTACTCTTCTCCACTTTCCTGCTACTGACCTTTGCCCTCACCTGTCCTGGCCCTTAGTCCCCACCCTATTTATCTGTGAATTTTCCCTCGTCAATTGAGATCTAGCTATTTTGTCTGATGCCCGATGGAGCTTCCTGGTTCAGCTATAGGGGAGACAGGCTGGGGATTCCCTCCTTGGACGTCACCCACCCAGTCGGTCTTCCGACAGACTTCCTTTCGTCTCTCCTGACGTCTCTTCCCGCATCCTCCCTCTATTTATGTCTCTCCTTCTCTCCTCTCTCAATGTATTGAGACTGAACTATTTTGTCTGATGCCCGATGGAGCTACCTGGTTTAGCTATAGGAGAGATGGGCCGTGGATTCCCTCCTTGGTCGTCACCTACCCAGTCGGTCTTTAGGCAGACTTCCTTTTGTCTCTCCTTGTTGTCTCTTCCCTTATCCTCCCTTTCTCACCTCTCCTAATTGTATTGCCTCTCCACTACTTTTCTCTCTCCTTTCTCTCCTCTCCTAATTGTATTGCCTATTTTTTTGATGTATTGTGTAATTGTTGATCTTTTTTCTGTTACATTGTTGATTCTCGTGAAAAGTGCTCTGATACCTTCGGGTCTAGCCAGCGCTATATAAAACTCTTTAAATAAATAAATAAATGAAATAAACATACATGCAGATATATGTACACAAGTGAAGGACATGCAGCATAGTTAGCAAACTGGAAGCCATCGCAGTGGCAAGTGCCAGCCTGTACTGCACACGCCTGGCTCTCGCATCCCGCACACTAGATTTAGATTTAGTTTATTGTACAGTTAATAAAAACTCACAATTTTAAAACGTACAAATATTTAAAAGAAGTCAATGGCTGGTTTGGCTGGTGCTTCGAGTGAACCCTCTGGCTGTTTTGTTTAGTCTGGTAGTCACTATGTTGAAAAATGTTGTTATTCTGCAGTTTAGCTGAGTTTCTTTAGGATTAAAACAGAGCATCACAGCTTGCCTGCAACTTGTTGTGCCCTTCTGGTTCCATAGGACCCGAAGCAGAGAACGCCTTATAGCCAAGAGGTTTGTGCAGATGCAGATGATATGTATGAGGTCCTCTTTACCATAAAGACAGAGTCGGCAGCGGTTTGCTGAGTTTTCCCTTTTCCATGGTGCCAGGTGGGGTGCTTTAGGTATGTTGCTGAGGCGCATGTTGAGAAACTTGTTTTTTGTTTTCTGTGTGAGGTCTGTTGTTAAGTACTCTTGTGGTTTTAGAGCACTGTAGCCTTTCAACCCTACCCATCCATGCAATCTCTTGGCTAGGGTGGCTTTGTCCTCAATGGATGAAACCATCTTGGTGAGTTTCGACACCACTTTTTTGAAGGTGCCAGTATCAGTTGATGACTCTCATATGTTTGTTAATCCTAAGGTCTCCAGAGATTCCATTAGGAAATTCCTTGCAGGTGAGTTGTCTCTGACGGACAGTTCAGTCCAGAGGTAGGCATTTAAGGATCCGTGGTCGGCGTCTCTGATTTTCCACCAACTTTTTATGTATGCGCCTCTTCTCTCCACCGTTTGTTTCTGCAATCCGAATTCAAGACGGGTTTGAGCGGGCGATGAGTAGGTGGGAAGATGGAATATTGCCCTGTATGCTCGACTGATGGTATTGTCTAACGTCGTTGCGTCTTTACCTCGCATGGATTCACTGCCGTAAGTGAGCATGGGCTGTAAGCGAGCTCTTATTACCTGTAGGAGAGGGCCCAGTGACCGGTCAGGGAGAGCTTTCTGCAAATGTTTTATCGATAGATGGAATGTCGTGCCCTTCCGACGGATGGCCTCTAGTCAGACCCTCCAGGAATTTGCGATTTCGCAGTTTGCCGTGAAATCGGCACTTTTGTAAAAGTGCCGTGATTTTTACAAAAGTGCCAGCGAAATCTGCACTTTTGTAAAAATGCCACGATTGTTTTTACAAAAGTGCCTGCAAAATCGGAAGGTGATGTGTGCCTGCCTGAGGTCAGACTTAGAACACCACCCCTATTATTGCAATGTATCCCCTCCTGTTATATTCTGTAGGAATTAATGGAAAAATCATAGAGAAGATGCATGGGATAAGAAAGATATCATTAATTTACAATGTTAGCTTGCCTAGTGATCTGAAATAAAAAGTTCAATAATGGTGTGAACAGCCTGGGGTAACCAGTGCTAGTGCTTCTGCCTCCTAGGATACACTTTAGTGACTGGGGTGTCCCTACTGCTGACTTCCTCACCTGGAAACACAAGACATGGAGTTACAGAAATGAGAACATTGTCGCTCATGTCAAGACCACTGGTGTCAATAAAAAGGATCAATGAACTTGGAAGATACAGAGGATCTCTCTTTCAAAATGTGACCCCCCCCCCCACCACTTTTATCTAGGAATAAGGTGGAGCCTCTCCAGGTACAGCAGGAAGACCTGATAGGATTTTAGTTTCACTGCCCTGTTCGCTAGAACCATAAGACTTAGTGAGATATTTCCCATGGGTCTAGAATCAGTGTGACTAGCTGCAGCCAGTGCAAAACTACCACGATGCCTACTGCGGAAAAAACCCTTGGTCTTTCTGGGCCTGGATAGTGGAAAACACAGGCATCCACAAGGACAGGGATGTTACAGTGAGTCCTTGAATAAATCTCTGCAAGTCCACGATCCCCCAGTCACCCAGATGTTTATGTGCCCCTCTCAAGAAGACTTCCATACAGGCTTCAGTAAGCTATGGAATGCTGTTTGCCCTTGTGGTCTCTCCTTTTGTGACGCCGGCCATTACACTCTATTCTTCCAGGGCAGGTTCCTGCCATTAGGACAAACTGCATTGAGTAGGTGGGCAGGTGCACAGTCTTAAGATGTCACGGTGAAGTACACTATCTGGCAGCATGAAAACAGTGTAACTTCTTGTGGAGTCTCTGGTGGGGCGGCAGTAACAAACAAAGCCTGAGCTTCCAGTTACAAGTAGAGTTATAACCAAGTTCATCCTCCTGTGCTTTACAGCTTTTTCCAGGCTTTCTAGAAGTCTGAGGAGTGGCTAGTAGCCAGTCTGGCCCTTTTTATTGCTAGGCCACACCCAACACAACACAAATTGTGGGGTGAAAGGAAGACCAGTGTGGGTACCATTACAGAGTTGCACTGGCTGACAAGGAAGCAGATGTATATTCTTCCATTCTCCAGCTCGCAAAAGTGTGGCCACGGTTAAGCAACATGTATGTTGGTACATTCAAAGAGAAGCCACTTACCTTGTTCTCCTTCAGTAGGACACCGTTCATGCTGTACATGGTCTGCAGTACTCATGGAACACACTGCATAGACATCAAGAAATGCAGCTTTGCATGAACTATATTAACTAAGCCAATGTACGGACCTGAAGTCCATCTACTTATCCCTAAGACTATCTTTGACCCACCCAGTACACATGCAGAACATCCATATATCACCCTCGTCAATCATTACTAATCACCATGTATTTAGTTATCAGTTGACACACATTACAACATACTCAATTATGTTGCATGGCACAACAAAGTGGCCATAAGGCACAGTGCAAACACTATGTAAAAGAAAAAAAAGTCAAACAGACTTATGCATTTCCCTGCTACACTCACCGGATGCATCTTATTTTGATTCCATGGTCCATCATTTGTTCTTTAATTGCACCCTTCTAAAATTGACTTTTAAGCAGTACACAGTCTTACTTTTATGTCTGAGTGGCTTCGGAGCCCTGCAGTGGCCAAGTTGCTGTATCTTACCCAGCTTTTGCAGCCATCTAACCATTGATTTAAGGCTGAGAATGAATGGTTATGAGTAAAATAAAGTGCCACAAAAATGCCGCTAAATTTCCATATTTGTGCCGCTAAATTTCCATATTTGAGCCGCTAAATTTGCTAATCCATGCCGCTATATCCTGGGGGGTCTGTCTAGTTGATGTTTGAAAGAGCCATTGCCATATATTATGACACCTAGGTATTTATAAGAGGCTACCTAGTCTAGCCTCTGTCTGTCCAGGAGCCATGCAAATTTCCGTTTTTTGTGGTAATTCATTGTCATGACTTTTGTTTTATTTAAATTGATTGTTAATGAGTTAGTTGTGGAAAATGCGTTAGTTTTGTCCACAAGATGTTGGAGGCCGATAGGGGACTGGCTGATGAGGACTAGGTCGTCTGCATAAAGGAGGTTTGAGAGCGTGATGTTGCCCAGCCGTGGTGCGTGAGATTTAGCTGTCTCCAGCTCGCCAGGGAGATCTACGAGGAAGAGATTAAACAACATAGGGGCTAGGACGCAGCCTTGTTTCAATCCTTTGCTGGTCCTGATTTGTCTTGAGAGGTGCGTGCTGGGTCCCAGTTTGATCCTGACCCAAGTGTTAGTGTATAGCATTACCAGCTACTGTAAAAGTGGGCCTGGAATTCCCCATCTATCCAGCTTCCACCAGAGTTTGTGCCGATCTACATGGTCAAATGTGGTGCTGTAGTCGATGAAGCACAAAAAAAAGAACTCTTGGTGGTTTTTGCTGCGTCTGACAAAAGGGTTAGCGCCATGATGTTTGTCGTGGTGCCCTGGCTGCTGCGGAATCCGGTTTGGGTTGCTGGGATGATGTTCTTTGCAGTTGCCCAAGATGTTAAGTCCTCCAGGATGAGGCCCGCATAATTCTTTGCCTCGGTATCGATTAGGGCTATGAGGCGATAGCTGCTTGAATCATTCCTGGTGCCCTTCTCATAGATCGGACTTATTATCGAGCCTCTCCGAGATGTTGGTGTTTTTGCTGATTCCATTATTTCGTGAAAAACTGGTGCCAAGATGTTACTCCAAAAGACAGCATCATGTTTGTATAATATCGGCGGGATCCCATTGGGGCCAGGGGCCCCATCGAGTTTGCCTTTTGAAAATTGTTTTCTAATCCTGTCTGCTGTTTCTAGGTGTGGATTTCCTTCTCCATTTACGGTTGGATCTGGAGTTGTTGGTAGATCTTCATCCGCAATTGGGATATAGAGCAGGGATGATTTCCTCATGTGGAGTTGGATCTCTTTGTTGATAAGTATGCCGGTCTTATCAAGGCTCTGGCGCGCGCCATCTAACCAGTCTCCCCCTCTAGACTTGTCCATTTCTGGATCAGCTATGTTGAAATGAGCTGATAAGTAGTTAGCCCAGTCGGATTCGGATATATTGGAGTTAATGCCTTTTTAACCTGGCTGTTGGAGGCTGTGGATAATTTTCCAAAAACTGGAGCTGTTCTTTTGCTTAGAGTTGTGAAGAATTTTTATCCAGAGGTCTTCATTCACTTGCCTTTTCCTTTCCCAGATCTTTTTTTTAGCAGTGCTTTAGGGATGTGGAGCTCCTTTTGAGTGTCCTCGCTTTTTGGTTCTATTCGAAGCTGCTTGAGAGTCTTTTTTTATTTCTCGTTTTATGTTTTTTGTCTCTACAGTTGTTACTTTTCCGTGTGTGAACCTTAAAATGCTCCCTTTTTGGATTTTTAGCTCTGTATCATATTTGGCTCCTAATTCCGTGGCAAAGTCTACCCAAGCATCTAGTGGATTTATGTTTGAGCTAGATGTCTGGTGTATGATTATTTTTGCACTGGTTGATAGTTCCTCAGACTCAGTAATCTTGAACCTTATTCGTCTGTAGTTGGCTGTGTGTTCTGTGCCGATGTATCTTCTTTCCATTGCTTCGTTCTTGCCAGACAGACCTAGATTAGCTTTGGGCACTGTCTCTTATCTTGAACGAATTGATTTTCTCGTACAGTGGAAGTGTCGCAAGCATGTAGTCAAGGATGTGAGGAAGTGCTTGAGGAAAAGTAGGTCGGTGCTGGTGGAGTATCCTCTGTGAATCGTCCATTGAGTATTCTCAGGTTTAGCTGCTCACGATCTTCCAGTAGGTGGGTTGAGCTATTTGTGTGTTTGTTAGGGGGGGGGGGGGGGGGGGGCGGTTGGCTTGGGATTTTCCAGCTGGTGTCCATTTCCTTTGTCATATCGTCAATTGGTTTGTCTCCAAAGAGGTGGAGGTTGAAGTCACCTGCCACAAGTATATTCTCCATATCCCCGTCCTCCATGAGCCTTATCAGTTCTTTGACGAGTTCCCTTGACCCCGATTGCCTGTGCTTCGGGTGTATATATATATGTTTATAATATATAGCTGTTGGGTGACCTGATTATTTACGATTGTAATTGATAGTGCTTGTATCGCATTCGGTGGGGTGATGCTTACTCTTATTGCTTCCGTTGTTCCAATAGTTGATATTGAGGCGAATGTCGCCAGGCCGCCTGAGCTCTGGCCATATTGAGAGCATCTGGTTGCCGGATGGGTTTGGGTTGTATAACCTTGTAGTGGTATGTCATTTGCTTCCCACATTTCCTGGAGAAGAATCAGGTAAAAAGATTTTAAATAGTTTAGTATTTCGGGGTCCTCCAGTTTATCTGAGAGTCCGTTAATGTTCCAGTTGCATATTTTGATTTTGAGGGGAGCGACGGAGTTGGAAGTTAAGGCTGATGCTCTTTGTTAGTTAGTATCACCTCCAGGTATGGTGTGTGTTATTATTATTCTGCGTGATGCTAGTTGGTGAGGGATTAGATTATGAGAGTGCGGTGAGTATTTATCCGGTCCTGGGGAGTAACTGCGTGCTCCTTTCAGTATTGATTTGGCCGTCTGGGGGCGTTCTTGTTTCCTTTCTTCAAGGAGCAGTGTAGGATAAGCGGGCCTTTTTTCTGCTTCGAGCTTCTGAGTGATTCCTCCATGATTGAGTTTGCTACATCGCTTGTTATCCATGTGGTCTTTGTTGTTTCGTTTCCATTTAGGTGAGGGGCTGGATGAAATTCAATTGTTAGCAAATCAGAGGTGTAATTTTTTTTAATTTGTCTATTGAGTTGATTAGCTTTAGTATGTTGCCCCTGTTTAGAGTGTCCACTCTTCCTCTAGATTTGAATTCGGGAATGAAGAAGATTGTGTCTGAGTCCATTTCCCCAGGGAGCTGTGTTTCCTGGTGTGTATGTTGCTCGATTTGGATGGCCCCATATGGCTGCTTAGTGTTGGATGTTGTGGGTACGCAGTTGGAGCTCACCCGCTGAGGTTGCTCCTTAGTCTGACCGCTATCTGCTTTGGTGATGCTTGGTTTCTGGGGGTTCCTCTTTGGTTCCCTGATTGTGGTCTCAGTGTTATCGCAGGTACATTTTTTGGGGAAATTGATTCTTGTAACCTCTGTTCTAGTTGGGTTAGGCTCCTCTTGGGACTTTTTTCCGACTTCCGGGGCTGATTGCGTTGTTGCTACTTGGCAATCGCGTTGACTTTTGTGTACCATTTCTGGTGGGTTACCGGGTGCTGGGTTGTTTGTTTGGCCGAGGGGCTTCTGCTCTGTATGTTTGCTGGTATTCACATTTGAGAGTGTCAGAGTTCCTGTTCCAGCTGCTATAGGCATCTTTACGTGTGATGAATTTTTAAGTTGAGATGAAAGATTTGTGTGCTCTGTGTGGTGCTTAATGGCTCCTGACGACTCCATGCCCCCCGGTATGGTTGGATGACAATTCTCTTCTGTGCAGTCCGCTTCTGCTAGCTTCCTGTTCCTGCCCTTTCTTTTTTGTTTGCGTCGGGCCAGTGCATTCGTTGGGCTCCCCAGTGGCTCAACTCATCCTCTTGTAAGGGTATTCTGGGGTGGCTCTTCTAATGGGGTTTTGGGGGTTGGTGGCTGGTGCCACTGCGCGATTGCTTTTTAGGGGTCGTTGACGTTTCCTGGTGCCCTTTTATTGGGGGGTGGACTGCCAGACCTGGCCCCTGTTGGCCCCTGTTGGGAGGAACTTTGTGGTGTTTGACTTTATGTCCTCCAAGAGGTTGCCCAGCATCATGGGTAATGATGATAGTTTATCGATGATTGGTGAACAGACACAGTTTGTTCTTTCAATTTGAGCTAGTTTAACTGACTCTTGTCCTCTTTTTATGAGGCCGTTAAGATCTGCGAGTTTTCTGTCTATCCCCCATGGTGGCCTCTGCTAGCTTTTGTAGGACAGTCAGTTGTAGGTCTAGTTTATCTGATTGGTACTGAAGTGCTGTTGATGACAGCTGGATTGTATTGAGTAAAGTTACCCAAAAGGTGTTGACAGGGTCTCTTGTCCCCTCTGTGGGCTGATGGAAGCTCTCTTCGCTAGTGCTGTTTGTAGATAGCTTGACATTGTATGCTGCCACTAGTTCGCTCCATTTTTGTGATGCCAAAAAGGTCATGTCCCTGTCTGAAGAGCATAAATCGTGCCTACCCCTACCTTAGACACTTTCAAACTTAAATGCGAGTTGGCATATTTTTGCCCAACACTGAAACTAAAAGCGTACTTCACAGGTACTGATCAAAGGACAGATGATGGAGACACAACCCTAAGGAGAAAATCTACATTCAATCCTCCCAACACTCTTGTACCTATAGAAATCCAAACCTTCGAACAGGCCATCATGAAAGGCATAGATGATATTAGTATTGAAAGGAATCAGACCTTTCAAAATCTAACAAAGAACGAATGAAAAGCTCTGGAAGAATTACGTGGAAATGAGAATATTGTCATCAAGCCCGCAGATTGGGGCGGTGGGATTGTGATTCTGGGAAAAGAAGGCAATCAACAACAATGCCTAGCCCTCCTTGCGGATGAGAAATTTTACAAAAGAATCACCTCAGATCCTACACCAAGACTACAGAACTCAATCGCGATGATGGTCTATGAGGCAGAAGTAAATGCATGGATATCAAAGAAAGAGGCAGATTACTTAATCACAAAAGAACCTAAGATACCTTTCTTTTACTCCTTACCCAAGACGCATAAAAACAGGTCCCCTCCACCGGGACACCCGATAGTATCGGGCATAGGCTCAATATTAGAGCCCCTATCACAGTTTGCAGACCAGTTCTTGAAACCTTTGGTGCAGAAAACACCAGCCTATTTGAAGGATACCCGAGATCTTCTCAACTAAGTGCTAGATATGCCTTTTGATCAGACAACGATGTTACTGGTAGGACTCGATGTAGAGTCATTATATACAAGCCTACCACAGAAAGAGACACTACAAATGCTTGAGGATACATTATTTATGGAAGAGTGGAACTACCAAACACCACGCCACTTTGTCCTAGAATGCTGCCGGCTGGCACTGACAGAGAATTATTTTGAATTTGATGGAAGCTTGTTTTTACAGAGCCATGGTACTTCTATGGGGAGTGCGTTTGCTCCTTCCGTAGCAGGCTTGTATGTCAGCAATTTCGAAACTGTCAATGTGTTTGTTGACATGAATCCCTTCCCTACCAGTATTGTATACTGGAAGCGCCACATAGATGATATCCTGATGATTTGGAAGAATGAGAAAGATCTGAATCTATTCATAGACTGGTTGAACACAAGAGACAAGTATTTAAAATTTACGTTTACATCAGATAACACCAGTTTAGATTCCTTAGATCTGACGATTTTTATTAAAGATGGACAGATCGAAACTAAAACCTTCACCAAACCAACAGCAAAGAACAGCTTGTTATCATATAAAAGCTTCCACCCGAAACCTTTGAGGGACAACCTGCCTTATAGTCAATTATTAAGACTGAAAAGAAACTGCAGCCAAGAGAATGACTATAGAAAACAAGCACAAGAGCTGAGCTTAAAACTTCAGAGCCGGGACTACAAACAGACCACTATCTCGAAATGCCGAAAGAGAGCAAAGAAC
Source organism: Lissotriton vulgaris (assembly GCF_964263255.1). NCBI lineage: Eukaryota > Metazoa > Chordata > Amphibia > Caudata > Salamandridae > Lissotriton > Lissotriton vulgaris. Next base: position 1,765,140,575 of record NC_141685.1, on the reverse strand, counting down.
CAACCAAGAACATGCCTACTTGAAACCACCATAAAGGAACCTGTTCGAGATTTGGTCACATGTGTTACAACTAACTGTCCGGCAACTTACACGGTACAGAAGCTAGTGAACAAGAATTGGCGGATATTGACATCTGGGAATCTAAAATGGCCTAAACCAAGGTTTGCTAACCGACGAACCCGAAACCTAAAAGACATACTTGTCCATACCCGTCCGAGAAAACAAATCACAAGCAGACACATAAGGAATACTGAGATGACTATCGTGACAGGACACCATCCCTGTGGAACATGTCTCGTTTGCAATTTAACAACCACCACTAAGACTTTACAACTGACAGAGACATTACTTTGGACTCAGAGGCAGCATACGAACTGCAACTCGACACATGTAATATATATGATTACATGTCCCTGTGGTAAGCAATACATAGGCATGACTTGCAGAAAGGTAAAGCTAAGAATTGGGGAACACAAAAGTAATATAAAGCTGAAGAAAAACAACAATAAACTTTGTACCCATTTTGTTGAAACTGGCCATAGAGCAGAGGATTTAAAATGGACAGTAATTGAAATGTTAAGAGACAAGACTGGAAACTTCTATATGAGAAGCAACAGAGATGGGTAAACAGACTTAAAACCCACCAGTGTGGACTTAATGACAATGTTCCATGGCATCATTTTGCGTAATTATCTCTGTACCGTTATGAATAACGATGCTTTGAAATGTAAGGGTCCAGACTCAGGACATTTGCTCTGATTCTGTAATATTATCACCATTTATTACACCAAATTGACATTAACTTTTCTGTACAAACAGCCAAGTACCTTCATAAGTAAATTCTGTAAATGCCATATCACGTGAACAAGATACACAATATCTATATCCTAAACTTGTCGGGATCACAATGAACGAATCAAGACACACTATACTCAGAGAAAACCACAGGACAAGTTGAGGACTACTGTCCTTAGTTTAAACTCATGACTCCTTTTTATGAATGACTACAGCACACAAGAGACAACAGAATATTGCTGGCATAATATATTGGAGTTTCTACAAACCCTGTTTTTAAATTCTAATAAAACAATTGTTCAATCATATTTTTTGAAATTACCGTTTACATCAGTCACAGCATCGTGCTAATGATATTTACAATTGAACATCCAAAATTCCGTAAGCGAAATACAAAGAACCCACTCCTAACAACAACGTTTGTCCGTCTTCTTTCGATTGCCAATCCCGACACAAAGCGCATTGACGCGAACTGAACTCCATTTGTCCTCTCTCTACTACCATGATCAAGTCACTAGAAAAGTATGACACTGATGGCGTGTCCGCGTCCGGGGGCAGAGCCAGCACCAGACGCGGAATTCGCCATTAATTGCGGGTGAGGAGAACAACGCCGAATGAACCCACATCACGCCAAAGGTTATTTAAACCAGAGCAACGGTAACGTTTTGTACCCCCTATTTTTGCAGCCTGGGACCACAATGTCCAATTCCCCCTGAGGACACAGAATATCCCTACTATTAAGGTAAAGATTTTATTAACAATTGTATGCTGAACACCAGTACAATCGTGGGTCCCAACAGTCTCACATCGACAGACCCAGTGTTTGTTAACTTTGTTTTTTAACTTTATCTTTGAGTATTGCAAATACCGTTACCATTAAAATATGAGACTGAGCACAGACCAATTACCATTGAGTTTGTGCTGTGTTTTCATGAACACCTGAAATATTGTGACCATCAGTGTAATATCTTCCAGCTTAAAAAACAAGAACAGAGTTCTCAATACGTGAATAGTTACCACCACCGTTCACTGTATTTTAGATTAATTTGCCCCACTTATTGCATCTAAAGATTCTCTACTGTGATTCGCCGATTAGTCCGACCATTATGCTAAAATTGTGAATAATAAGTTTTACGGACAAATTATGTCTGTGCAGTTAACTCATGAATAATTGACCATCAAATGATGCCAGTTTAGTAAATGCATACATGCAGAGGTACACCAAGAATATTAGATAAATTGTCGAATTTCTATTTCAGGTAAATTGAGCCTTGCTATAGAACAACTGTGGGTAAAATCACAACCCCTGATATACTACACAAAAGGAGTGAGTATAAATTTTAACTTGTTTGTCCTGACGAATGCTCCATAGACCCAGCTGGGCGACAAGGAGCAGAAAAATGTTGACTGTATGTTTAAAGTGATATACGAGGATCCAGTTGCTTGGTCCAAGAGTATACCCATTTGTATTTTTTAATAACAAACCACATCCATTTATAATTAAAGTAGATGCCAGGAATGTAGGTTTGTTTTTTAAGAATAACCTTCTTCCGTGGTGGTACCTACACATTTCTCTGGACACTGCTTCGCTACTCCAGAGGTTACCTCAGGCTTGAGTTTGGCATGTAGCACACTATATCACCCAATGATAAATGCCACAACGTCTATGTGGGGCGAAGAATAAATATAAACCGCACAGCACAATACATAACGTTTATGAGGGTTATCTAGAGAACCTTTTGTAACATAGTTACAAGTGTCCTAGTCCATTTTTGATAAACGAGCATAAATCCCCTTCTTCCAAGATTGGAGAAGAGTTTACGGGGTCAGATTTCGTTCCCTGTGTGGCGTGAGCCTCAGTTTCGCCTTGAGTTTTTACTTCTGCATTTAAGTAGGCGTTGTGTGCATGAGGCAATACTGTTTCTTGATTGTTTCTTACCTCTGCCACTGCCTGCTGGATGAATAAGGAGGGATGAGTTGGGGATGACTGTCAGCTTATTGTGTTGTTGCTGGGGTGCCCCGAGGACCCTTCCAGCTCTGAGGCGTGTTTACTCGATGTGTCCACCTTTAGCTGTGGGCTAATTAGGTCTATCTCCTCTGTGCCTCCCTCTGGTAATGGGGCTTGGCTGATGGCACCTTCTGATGGCATTGGCCTTCTAGCTTCTTGTGCCCGTTGATCGCCAGCCCCTGCTGAGCCTCTGGTGTGATCCGTATTCTCCCTTGGAGTTGGTGCCATGTGTATTTCTGCTGCTGTATAGCTTGTAATTTGGGGCAACGAGTTATTTGTGCCGGCAAGTTGCAGTGGGGATTGGAGGCCTGTGATAGAGTCATTTGAAGAGTAGATGACATTTCCTGGGTTTTTTAAAAAGGTGAATTTTGTGTAAATTTTCGGTTGGTAGCTATATTTTGGTTTCGTTGGCTGATTTGCTAAGTTAATTAATTTGTGGGTATTTTTTCTTTTATTGCTTCTAGGTTCTTCTGATGTTGGGGTTCGGCTGTGGTCTATGTCAGTTGGCAGACCTTCGTTTATGCAAATGTTGGTTCCATTGGGGTTACTTTCCGGCAGGAGGGTTTTACTGGTGGTTTTGCCGGTTTCCTTGGCGCTATTAGATGCTCGCTTGTTTTTTTCTGGTGACGCTGAGGTCGTGGTTGTGTTTTTTCTCTTTCATTTTGTCTGTTGTTTTGTTTGAGGTCTTCTTTCTCTTCCCGGCCTCATGGTGGTCCTGCTGAGTCCCTCTCAGTATGTGATATTCTTCGATCACCTAGCACCAGCTAGTAGGTGGTTGCTGGAAAAATGGTCGGGACTGGGTAGAGGCTTTTCTCAAGGGGCCCGCTCGTGAGTTGTTTTCTGGGAGCAGTCGTCTCCTTGCCCTCAGCTTCCTTTAGTCGTGGCTCTGCTCCCGCCACTCCGGGTTTCCCAAGGTCAAGGTGATGCTCACTCCTTTTAATTCTCCTCGCAACTTTGGAGGCTGGGGGGCAGGGGAGCGAAGCTGAAGCAGGAGCAGGAGCCAGCCAAGGGCAAGGCTGGGGGCTCTGCCGCTCTACCGCCGGCTTGCTCTGCGCCTCTACCCCATGTTGCTTCTCCTGGGGGGACTAAGGGTTCCGGGGGCTTCCTGAGGCCGGCTGTAACGGTGGGGGAGAGGGTAGGAGGGGAAGCGGTAGCAGGAGCGGGAGCGGGGTTGAGCCTCTGCTGCTCTACCGCTCGGTTGCCAGTTTGCTCCACCCCTCTGCCCTCTACCTCTCTGGTGGTTGCAAGCCAGGTGGAGCCGGATGCAGTGGAGCAGTGGGGGGAGGAGTTGGGTGTACCCACCCCGTATACCGCTTGTACCAAAACTTGCGGCTCGCGGCTCAGGCAGCCCTCTCACGCCCCCCCTCCCTCAACTCTCCCGCGGCACAGCTGGTCTCTCACGGCCTCCCGGGTCGCAGGTCGCAGCTCCACAGCTCCATCGCGGTCTCTCAGCCTTCCTGCTACCGCTTCACCGCCGCCGCCACAGCTGCTGAGCTCAGGGAGGGGGGGGCTGCAACCGGGCCGGAGCAGCGCCTGCCGCCTCCTCGCTTCGCCTCGGCTGACTGCTGAATGCAGGACACTGGATGCGGACGAAAACACGGACTGGACTTTCCTCCAGACAGGAAGAGTTGGATCATACAGTGTAAGCAAAGGTCTCAAAGGCCTGGCGCATTGCTGCTATCAATACTTTCTCTATACTTCAATTCTATCAAAGTGTAGCATTTATTTATTATACCCCTTCACAGGAAATCTGTGAATATATGTTATTTTTTTTCCGGCAGCATATCACTCTGGTTACTGTTTTGCTGCCTCTCATCCTCCTGTGCACTGGAAAACAGGAGTGAGGAAAGTATTTTGCGTTCTCTGCTGCCCTCTCGTGGCTACTGTCAATCTAACATTATGTACACATTTTAACGTTTAACTGCATCACGTCCCTGTGGCTTCTTTCACTCCCACTGTCATGTTCGTTTTCCTTCTTCCCTTCCCATCTCCCTTATCATATGTCATCGGTGCCTCTTCAAGCAAACGCCAAACTAAAACGCATGGGTAAAAGACATTGTCATTTACAATGCCAATAGCTCTAACTCTCACAAATGCAAGACTGATTGCATTGCAAATGCTTGTTTAAATGATGTTGTAGGGTAGCGATATGAGGTGGTCAATACTGTTCCTGTCGTAGCTACTTTTTTTTCTCTCTCCTCTATGACCCTGTGGTGTAGCGTTCTAGTCGTCGCACGTCACGTCACGACGTGGCGTGCTGGCGGCCATATTGTGGCTGCGCGCGCATCGCGCATCAGAGGCGCGAAAGCCGACAGAAACGACAGATCGGCTCGGCGCTCTCTAGGTAGGGAATAAAGTAAATAAAAGTAGTTTACACAGCAACCACGTGTGGAGCATTTATTGGGGTGACCCCCATACGTTACAATGGCGACGAGAGCGGGATCCTGAACCCCTGCAAACCAAAGGGAACCAAATCGGGAAAAAAAAACGAAAGTAACCGAGGGAAACACCTCCTACACCGGTAAAAGGAAGATTCCCAGCGGGAAGCAGGACGACAGTACCAGGCGGCCAAGGAGGGCTCAGAGCCAAGGAGAGGCCAACAAGCAACCACACGAGGTACCTACCCTAGAGAACGTGGCAGAGCCCAAAACCCCAGAGGGAAAGGACAAGTGTGCAAAAGGTGGAGTGAACAGACCCAACAGACGCAAAGCAAAGCGCGCCAGATCATATAGAGAACTGCGGAACGAGGAGAACCGCGCTGGCTACGTTAAGAAAGGACGAGGGGGCAGACACAGAAGGTTCCCAGGCACAGGGGGCAGACCCAGAAGGTCCCCAGTCACAAACTGAAAACCAAGAGCTAGACAACACACTGGGCAGCCCCAGAGGTCAAGGGAGCACAATACCCACGATCAAAAGCGAGAAGATGAGTGCGCAAGCGGGATACGGGATGGCGCCAGTGCAATTCCTGCCCAGACCCGGAGAACCACTGATGAAGTGGGAGGACTGGAGAGAGTACATTGACAATTTCATAGGGGTCCTAGAAGACGAAAATGAAGAGCAGTTCAACCCCAAGACGAAAAAAAGCATTCTGTTGCTCAACCTAGGGCCGGAAGGACTCAGAATTTACAAGAGCCTGGTGCCTAAACAAAGAGGAAGCACGGACGACGATGTGTATGCCCACGCCATTGATGACCTGAACGAACACTAGAGGCCGGCAGTCTGTGTATCGGTTGAGCGGTTCAATTTCCTGCAAAGGAAACAATGGCCAGGTGAAACAGTGGAGGAATACGTGGCGGCCCTGAAGAAACTAGCGTCCACATGCAAATATGACGCATGGGAAGAAGAATTCATCAAGGATCAGGTGGTAATGCACACCACGTGCACAGCGGTGCAGGACAAGCTGTGGGCCAGCGAGACACCACGCTGAAGGAAGTAATGGTGATAGTCAAGAGGGCAGAGTTGGCGCGCAGGTATGCGGAGGCGACAAAAAAGGAAATGGCGCCCAGCACCATGGTAAACAAAGTCCACGAAGAAGAGCCCCGCAGAGACAGCAAGTACAAGGGATCGTCGACGAATGGACCCTACAAATGGCAAGGCAACCCGGGCCCTCCAGGAAAACAGGCGGGGAGCAACAAGAAGTCATGCTACAGATGTGGGAGCTGGTCCCATGAGGCACATGACAGGAAATGCCCGGAGTTCCGCGCCAAATGTTTGTACTGTGGCATTGTGGGCCACTATGAGAAGGTATGCCGAAGGAAGGCTTCTAAAGGCATGGTAAAATACATCGGCCAAGAAAGCGAAGAACAGGACGAAGGCACGGAGGAGGACGTTGTCACGGTACTGTGCATTTATGATCAAGTGTTGAGCGTGGACAGCCAAGTGTTGAGTGTGGATGGTAGAAGAACGACGAAACCTGTGCTGGAAATGTCTATAGGGGGAGTGCTGATAAGCGTGGTGGCCGACACGGGCTCGCCCTACACCTTCGTCCAGAGAGCGGTGTGGGAGGAAAGCTTCGCACCACATGTAGGCCCAGAACTGGAGAAGCTGGATATCCGCCCAGTCACATACAACGGGGACCGCATTCCCATGGCAGGGTTCAGACCATTAAAATTTGAGTTTAGAGGCCGTTCCGCTGTCTGCAAGCTCTACATATCGGAGAGAGGACCCTCGGTCCTAGGATGGCTGGACCAAGGCGACCTAGGCATCAAGTTGGATCCTGGGGGAAAAGAACAAATACTACTCACCGAACTGGAAACCTGGCCAGATCTTGACAAATGGAAAAGTGAGTACCCCAAAGTATTCAGAGGCACAGTAGGAAAGATGGAAACATTCTCACACAAGATAATTCTGAAGGAGGATGCCGTACCAGTCGCCCACAAGGTGAGAAATGTACCTTTGGCAGTGAGAGAAGCAGTACAGGAGGAACTACAGGACTTAGAAAAGAAAGGGATCATCGAACCTATCACGAGCGCGGAATGGCTGGCGCCCTTGGTGGTAGTCATGAAACCAAGCGGGAAGGTCAGGTTGTGTGTCGACCTACGCGAATTGAACAAGAACATTGTGGTGGAGAAGTTCCCCTTGCCTAGAATCGAGGAAATGCTTGCCAGAACCAGGGGAATCAAGTGGTACTCCACTATAGACTTGACCTCAGCCTACCACCAGATTGCACTACACCCTGAGAGCCGCAAATTAACATCGTCCATCACCCCATTTGGGTGCTATCAGTTCCGCCGCATGCCGTTCGGGCTATCCTCGGCGGCTGCGGTGTTCCAGAAGCTGATGCACCAACTGTTTAAAGACACGGATGGCGTCCAATACTTTCAGGACGCCATCCTGGCAATGGGGCGAGACAAGCCAGCTCATGATGTGAAACTTAGCAGGGTGCTGAAGATCCTAGAGGGTAAGGGCCTCACAGCTGAATGGACCAAGTACAGGATAGGAATGGAGTCGGTGACCTACCTAGGACACGAAATAGGGGTACGAGGGGTGACCCCGAAAGCAGAGAATGTGAAGGCAATTTGTGAAGCACCTCCACCCACCAACAAAGAGGAAGTGAGATCATTTTTGGAAATGGCGGACTATTATAGCAAGTTTGTGCAGCACTTCGCCTCCAAGACACATCACATGAGGCAGCTGACGAGAGACAGTAATGAGTTCCGCTGGACGGAGGAAGAGCAAAGTGAATTTGATGTCATTAAGAAAGAGGTTCTGGGCCTTCGTTTCATAGATTCCGAAGGCTCTTGTATTAATTCATACAATACTAAACATTTCAACTTGTTTACATTGTTCACAAACGTCAGAGGTTTTCACCGACCTTAACAATTAAAATAGTTGATACAAACAACAATCTTGTAAATAATACTCAAAGCATACATAAATGATAACATTCAATACCAGTTTAGACAAGTGGATTACACTCAATTGTGGTAATAAAACAACTCAATATGGTACACCTGTACTTATTTCTCTGCAAATCATAATGTACCAAATGAATGAAACTGAACACAATGGGCCTTTCGGTTTTTTCAGTTCCCGAATTATTTTAAATTGCCCTATTTGTGATTGTGGATTTTTATTAATCCTGTAATCGCCAAGGTGTGGGCTACCTTGGACAGCCGAACAGCTGACGCGTTTCCAAACCCTTATTCAGTTACCAGGGTTCTTCCTCAGGGCTGAGCTGTGTACCTATGGTGTAAAAATTTAGGGAATGTTTAACTTCTCCTATTCTCTGAATTATTAAACTCATAGACATTTCTAGAAAAAGAAGGGGGCTTTACCTCATTCTTCAAAGCGTTCTTTTCCTGTCACTTTCTTACAAAGGGCATCTGTGTATCCTTCGATTTGGCCTAAGTAATGAATCAGAGGATGGCTTACTGATAACTTTCTCACCGCTTGTGTGAATTTTGTACTACACGATAAATGACATAAATCGATTTAGTTTTAAGGGGGTGCCAGCACTTACTTGACCAAGGATGGATGATTCTCTAAAGTTGCATTTGCATATGTAGTTCTTAAGGGTTCGCAAGTACTGGATGCTGTTAAGTATTAAAAAAACATTCAGTCAGAAAGCTCCGTATGGGTGCGTATTCGGTTTTGTTTCCCTGCAGCGTTAACACTTACTTAAAAACAGGAGAAATGTTTCCTGCACGTGCGGTGTTGCTTCGCTGGGTTTTCTTTGACTTTGCGGGGGGTCCCTGAAATATTAAATTATGTTGTTTATTGTATTTTCTCGGAGTTGTTCAGGCCAGAGTTTAAGGCTTTTGAAAACGTTTCTTACCTCCTTTTACTCTGAACTGGTTCGCATTAGCTTGCTCCGTGTCTCCGCATGACTGGCGTTTCAATTGCCGCGAGTCGACTGATAGTATTTAAACGGTCCCCCGGAACTGGTTTAAGCCTTATATATGCTGCTGTGCATAGTGGGACTTGTAGTCTCTGGTGACTTTCAAGTTTTTCGCCGATGTTAGCGACTGCAGTACGGAATATAGTTATATTATGGATAAATGCTGGCACTTATTTACGTGGTGGTGGGGGGGGGGCAGGGGGCTCAGTAGCTAGATCGTTGCAGTTCGGACATTTCATTCATCCCATCCATCATACAGTTAAATTTAAGAATTAAGTATGCCTCTTTCTTTATCAGCATGGCATCTACATTTCCTCCACGGGGGGGAATTTTTATTGCTGATAGAACAGTCCATTTAAAGTCTTTCTCCGTGTGTTTATGCTCTGTAAAATGTTCTACCATGGACGCAGTCAGCACCTTATGTCTGATTCTGGATCGGTGTTGCGCCACTCGCTGGTTTATTCGTTGAGTAGTTTTCCCAATATACAGTTTGGGACAAGGACAAATGATTGCATATATTACGTTGCTCGTTTTGCAGTTTGTGAATTCTTTGTGAAACCATTTCACTGAATTAAACTCAAACTCCTCCCCTTCTATTGTGTTGGCACAGGACACACAGGAGCCCATTTATGATGGCCTTTCACTGGTTGGAGCTTCCATAAAGTGCGTAAATCCGATTTGGCCTGGCTTACTCCCAAGTCTGCTCTCACTACGTATTGTGCTAGGCTTTTGTTTTTCTTTAGTGCGAACAGTGGTTTTTCCATTGGAACTTCTGAGTTGGAAATCAGGTGCCAATTTTTTAGGATGATTGTCTTCAATTTATTCGTGTATGGCCCGAATGTAGTTACACAGACTGGCCTCTCTATTAGCTTGGTCTCCTTTTTCTTAAGTAGTTCTTCTCGTGGAGTATGCCAGGTCCGTGTGATTGAGTGTTTTAACAATTTACAGGGGTACCCTCTCTTACTCAGTTGGTCACTTAATATTTGAGAATGTGCAGTAAAATCTTCTTTCCGGGAACAGTTTCTTCTTATTCTCAACATTTGGCCAAATGTTGAGAATAAGAAGAAACTGTTCCCGGAAATTGGCACCTGATTTCCAACTCAGAAGTTCCAATGGAAAAACCACTGTATCCGTGGGATGAGCTGTCAGTGGATACCCTGGACCCGATCCTGGAGTCCAAAAATACGTGTGCGTCCTCATGGATAGGTACTCGAAATGGCCAGAGTTGAAAGTTGATGAGGCGATGGACACCGAGACCATCATAAAATTCCTGTCTGACACCTTTGTGAGGGAAGGTATCCCAAAGTCCATCCTAAGCGACAATGGCCCCCAATTCAGATCAGAGAAATGGAACAACTTCATGCAGAGGAATGGTATTCAAGCCAAACACACGTCCATCTACCATCCTGCTGGAAATGGACTAGTAGAGCGATTTAACAGAGTGGTGATGGGATCGGTCCAGGCAGCTATCTCCAACAACAAAGACTGGGAAAGGGAGATATGGCATATGGTGTGGGCATACAGAATCACTCCCACATGGACAGGATATAGTCCCTTCCAGATTTTGAGGGGTCGCGAGCCATTCACTCGGGACAACCGAGTATGGAAGGAAAAAACCATAACGAGCGAGTGGTCCCCAGCAGTGGTGCGAGCCAACTTGGAAAAAGCACAAACCATTTACTCGAGACACTACAATAACCGAAAAAACGTGAAGGAGACAGATCTGCAAAAGGGTGAATGGGTGCGAGTAAAGTTGGCCATGCTACAACACTGCTAAGTGATGGAAACGTGTGGTCCCAGGATCGCATGGCAAGATGCAACAGAGTTCTAAGATGGGACCAAGGCGGAGCAGACCTAGAAGACATGGAGGAAAGAAACGTGGAGCAGGAACAAGCCGAGGAGGAACAGGACTGGAGAAGAGGGGAACAGCAGGAAGAGAGAACTGATGACAGCAGCCAGAGGGCTGAGAGGGAAGGAGACATGAGGAGACGAGACGAAAGCGCGGCTGTGCTAGGCAATGGAGGAGCGGACATAGAGACTCAGGAAAGGGAGACGCTGTCCACTCCGGTGAGACTGACCCGAAGAGGAAGAGGCTTGGTGATACCGGCGAGGTTCCGAGACTTTGACATGGATGGCGGACTGTGAGTTAACAGTTGCATTGTTTGGAAAAAGGGGAGATATGTGGTGTAGCGTTCTAGTCGTCGCACGTCACGTCACGATGTGACGTGCTGGCGGCCATATTGTGGCTGCGCGCGCAGCGCGCATTAGAGGCGCGAAAGCCGACAGAAACGGCGCTCTCTAGGTAGGGAATAAAGTAAATAAAAGTAGTTTACACAGCAACCACGTGTGGAGCATTTATTGGGGTGACCCCCATACGTTGCAGACCCATGTTGCAAAGCAGCCTGAACTGCTGTGCAATATCTTTAAAATATATATTTTGACAACACCAAAAGAATTTGCGTAGGCGCAACCTTTTGGCTTTACCTATACCTATTTTATTCTCCAATACCGCTCGCTGTCTTACTGCATCACCACAAGAGGGTGTGAGATTGCAAACAAAATGAAAGCAGGCTAGAGACCAATTTTATGTAGCAAATCAGGGTAACTTTGTTTTACTCACTGACTCGCACTGAAGAGGGCAATTTTAGGCGAATTACATTTTCAACTTTAACAATCGTGAGTCTCCTGTCTTAATCAGGTGTGTTGGCATGTACACACAAAAGGGCTTCCTCGCATTGGGAGGGGGGTCATATAACAAGGATAATTTCATTTTGACAAGGATTCCGAAAATACTTGCACTCATCTGCCACAATCACAGTAGCAGAGGGAGTAAAAATGTCTAGCAATAGAGCACCCAACGTAATGGAAGGAACGCAGCTTCTATTTATATTCTGTGAATGTCTTGGAGGGTGTGTAGAAATGGGCGCATACTCATTCGCCTTTTCACTAGGGTATGCACGCGGTATGCAGTGCCTTCGTAAGGCCACAATGCTATTTGGGGTAAGCATACAGGTAGTTGTTACCTTGCCATGAAGACACAGCTCTACAGACATGCCAACCCTCTCGATTCAGGCGTGAGACTACCGATTTGAAGGCTAGTCTCCCGCCTCCCGATTCGTACAAGCAAAAACCCGATTCGTCTGGGGTTTCAGGTGACAGGGCTTGGTATTGTGTAAAGTGCTAATTCTTCCAACAAAGAGTGGCGAGGCAGGGGCTCTCGAAGGGGTGAAAAACAAGCATTGGAAATGCAATAGGTCTCGCATTAGAAAAGTTGGAGTTATTGGTCTTGTAAATGACATATTTTATTTATTTGTTGGTTTTTAAAATTGCTAAATTGATGGCTTTGTCATTTACAATGCCAATAGTTATAACTTTTGCGAATGTGACACCTATAGCATTTGGAATGCAATATGTTTTGTATTTACGTGACTTAGATGGCAGCTCTGGTCGTTAGGCCACATCTCTAGAGAGCAGGAGAGTGCAGCAGGGGAGAGAAGCACAGCAATGCAATAGGTCTTGCATTAGGAAAGTTTGAGCTATTGGTATTGTAAAGGACACATTTTTTATTTATGTGCTTGTTTTGAAAATAGCGAATTAATAGCTTTGTTATTTACAATGCCAATAGTTTTATCTTTCGCAAATGTGACACCTATTGTAACACAATATGTGTTGTGAGGGTGAGTGAGGGTGAGGGTGAGGGGTTGATGGTGAGGGGTTGAGCGTGAGTGAGGGTGAGGGGTTGAGGGTGAGTGAGGGTGAGGGGTTGAGGGTGAGTGAGGGTGAGGGGTTGAGGGTGAGTGAGGGTGAGGGTGAGGGGTTGAGGGGGAGGGGTCGAGGGTGAGGGGTTGAGGGTGAGTGAGGGTGAGGGGTTGAGGGTGAGTGAGGGTGAGGGGTTGAGGGTGAGTGAGGGTGAGGGGTTGAGGGTGAGTGAGGGTGAGGGGTTGAGGGTGAGTGAGAGTGAGGGTGAGTGAGGGGTTGAGGGGTTGAGGGTGAGTGAGGGTGAGGGGTTGAGGGTGAGTGAGGGTGAGGAGTTGAGGGTGAGTGAGGGTGAGGGTGAGGGTGAGGGTGAGTGGTTGAGGGTGAGTGAGGGTGAGTGAGGGTGAGGGTGAGTGAGGGTGAGGGAGGGTGAGGGTGAGGGAGGGTGAGGGGTTGAGGGTGAGTGAGGGTGAGTGAGGGTGAGGGAGAGTGAGGGTGAGTGAGGGTGAGGGGTTGAGGGTGAGTGAGGGTGAGTGAGGGTGAGGGTGAGGGGTTGAGGGTGAGTGAGGGTGAGTGAGGGTGAGGGGTTGAGGGTGAGTGAGGGTGAGGGGTTGAGGGTGAGTGAGGGTGAGGGTGAGTGAGGGTGAGGGGGTGAGGGGTTGAGGGTGAGTGAGGGCGAGAAGACAGGGGAGAGAAGCACAGCAATGCAATAGGTCTTGCATTAGGAAAGTTTGAGCTATTGGTATTGTAAAGGACACATTTTTTATTTATGTGCTTGTTTTGAAAATAGCGAATTAATAGCTTTGTTATTTACAATGCCAATAGTTTTATCTTTCGCAAATGTGACACCTATTGTAACACAATATGTGTTGTGAGGGTGAGTGAGGGTGAGGGTGAGGGGTTGATGGTGAGGGGTTGAGCGTGAGTGAGGGTGAGGGGTTGAGGGTGAGTGAGGGTGAGGGGTTGAGGGTGAGTGAGGGTGAGGGTAACACAATATGTGTTGTGAGGGTGAGTGAGGGTGAGGGTGAGGGGTTGATGGTGAGGGGTTGAGCGTGAGTGAGGGTGAGGGGTTGAGGGTGAGTGAGGGTGAGGGGTTGAGGGTGAGTGAGGGTGAGGGGTTGAGGGTGAGTGAGGGTGAGTGAGGGTGAGGGTGAGGGGTTGAGGGGGAGGGGTCGAGGGTGAGGGGTTGAGGGTGAGTGAGGGTGAGGGGTTGAGGGTGAGTGAGGGTGAGGGGTTGAGGGTGAGGGTGAGGGGTTGAGGGTGAGTGAGAGTGAGGGTGAGTGAGGGGTTGAGGGTGAGGGGTTGAGGGTGAGTGAGGGTGAGGGGTTGAGGGTGAGTGAGGGTGAGGAGTTGAGGGTGAGTGAGGGTGAGGGTGAGGGTGAGTGGTTGAGGGTGAGTGAGGGTGAGTGAGGGTGAGGGTGAGTGAGGGTGAGGGAGGGTGAGGGTGAGGGAGGGTGAGGGGTTGAGGGTGAGTGAGGGTGAGTGAGGGTGAGGGAGAGTGAGGGTGAGTGAGGGTGAGGGGTTGAGGGTGAGTGAGGGTGAGTGAGGGTGAGGGTGAGGGGTTGAGGGTGAGTGAGGGTGAGTGAGGGTGAGGGGTTGAGGGTGAGTGAGGGTGAGGGGTTGAGGGTGAGTGAGGGTGAGGGTGAGTGAGGGTGAGGGGGTGAGGGGTTGAGGGTGAGTGAGGGCGAGAAGACAGGGGAGAGAAGCACAGCAAGGCAATAGGTCTTGCATTAGGAAAGTTTGAGCTATTGGTATTGTAAAGGACACATTTTTTATTTATGTGCTTGTTTTGAAAATAGCGAATTAATAGCTTTGTTATTTACAATGCCAATAGTTTTATCTTTCGCAAATGTGACACCTATTGTAACACAATATGTGTTGTGAGGGTGAGTGAGGGTGAGGGTGAGGGGTTGATGGTGAGGGGTTGAGCGTGAGTGAGGGTGAGGGGTTGAGGGTGAGTGAGGGTGAGGGGTTGAGGGTGAGTGAGGGTGAGGGGTTGAGGGTGAGTGAGGGTGAGTGAGGGTGAGGGTGAGGGGTTGAGGGGGAGGGGTCGAGGGTGAGGGGTTGAGGGTGAGTGAGGGTGAGGGGTTGAGGGTGAGTGAGGGTGAGGGGTTGAGGGTGAGTGAGGGTGAGGGGTTGAGGGTGAGTGAGGGTGAGGGGTTGAGGGTGAGTGAGGGTGAGGGGTTGAGGGTGAGTGAGAGTGAGGGTGAGTGAGGGGTTGAGGGTGAGGGGTTGAGGGTGAGTGAGGGTGAGGGGTTGAGGGTGAGTGAGGGTGAGGAGTTGAGGGTGAGTGAGGGTGAGGGTGAGGGTGAGTGGTTGAGGGTGAGTGAGGGTGAGTGAGGGTGAGGGTGAGTGAGGGTGAGGGCGAGTGAGGGCGAGTGAGGGCGAGTGAGGGTGAGTGAGGGCGAGTGAGGGCGAGTGAGGGCGAGTGAGAGTGAGGGTGAGTGAGGGTGAGGGTGAGTGAGGGTGAGGGGTTGAGGGTGAGTGAGGGTGAGGGTGAGTGAGGGTGAGGGGTTGAGGGTGAGTGAGGGTGAGTGAGGGTGAGGGGTTGAGGGTGAGTGAGAGTGAGGGTGAGTGAGGGGTTGAGGGTGAGGGGTTGAGGGTGAGGGTGAGTGAGGGTGAGGGGTTGAGGGTGAGTGAGGGTGAGGGGTTGAGGGTGAGTGAGGGTGAAGGTGAGTGAGGGTGAGGGGGTGAGGGTGAGTGAGGGTGAGGGGTTGAGGGTGAGTGAGGGTGAGGGGTTGAGGGTGAGTGAGGATGAGTGAGAGTGAGGGTGAGTGAGGGGTTGAGGGTGAGGGGTTGAGGGTGAGTGAGGGTGAGGGTGAGGGGTTGAGAGTGAGTGAGGGTGAGGGGTTGAGGGTGAGTGAGGGTGAGGGTGAGTGAGGGTGAGGGTGAGTGAGGGTGAGGGGTTGAGGGTGGGTGAGGGTGAGTGAGGGTGAGGGTGAGTGAGGGTGAGTGAGGGTGAGGGGTTGAGGATGAGTGAGGGTGAGGGTGAGTGAGGGTGAGGGGTTGAGGGTGAGTGAGGGTGAGGGGTTGAGGGTGAGTGAGGGTGAGGGGTTGAGGGTGAGTGAGGGTGAGGGGTTGAGGGTGAGTGAGGGTGAGGGTGAGTGAGGGTGAGTGAGGGTGAGGGTGAGGGGTTGAGGGTGAGTGAGAGTGAGGGTGAGTGAGGGGTTGAGGGTGAGGGGTTGAGGGTGAGTGAGGGTGAGGGTGAGGGGTTGAGGGTGAGTGAATTTGTGTTGCACAGTGACATGCACAAATTAAAACCGAAGTCAGCTGGAGTTTCTTTAATAAATCAAGGATGACTACAATAAACCAGAATTAACAAAAGCAACAGATCTGCCTTTTGTAAAGAGGCTGCATGGAAATACCTTCACTTATGCACACAAAGAGGCCGACATGCGCAAAGTCAACCCACATACAGGTGTCCATGCACACAGACAACACAAGGGGCGCACACACCTGCATAAATGCCATGTGGCCCCTCGTTATGTGACATCTTCAGTCAGTCCTTATTTCTTGGACGACCGCATTACTTGTGCTGTGATTTAAAAAATTGTACTTGTGAACTTAAAGCAAAAACCTTAAAAGAAAGAAGGCACCTTGTATGGTATAAATACAAGTGGTAGAAGGCATCACAGATGATACAAACTACTTCGGAGCGGAGACATGAGGAACTGCCCACATGACCGGGAGGAAATGGAGCAAAAACAAACGGCTTATCTATCGAAAAACAGTTCGTGTTTTCTACTTTGCAATCCCCATGCAGTAAATAGAAGTCGTTCCATCTTTGAAACTGCAGTAAATTGCCGAAATGCGACAGCTTAGATTGATAACACCAATTGCAATACAAAAAATTGTACTTGTGAACTTAAAGCAAAAACCTTAAAAGAAAGAAGGCACCTTGTATGGTATAAATACAAGTGGTAGAAGGCATCACAGATGATACAAACTACTTCGGAGCGGAGACACGAGGAACTGCCCACATGACCGGGAGGAAATGGAGCAAAAACAAACGGCTTATCTAGCGAAAAACAGTTCGTGTTTTCTACTTTGCAATCCCCATGCAGTAAATAGAAGTCGTTCCATCTTTGAAACTGCAGTAAATTGCCGAAATGCGACAGCTTAGATTGATAACACCAATTGCAATACACATGTCTTTATAGTTAAATAAAAAAAGCAGAGCCCTACCAAGAAAACATTTAACTATAGTAAAAGACAAGACGGAGGGAAGAGAGAGAAGGGGAGGGGGAGGAGAAATGCGACACGGCGGGCAGGGGAGGGGGCAGAGCGGGGAGAGGGAACAGACGGAGGGAAGGCAGATAAGGGGAGGGGGGAGGAGAAATGCGACATGGCGGGCAGGGGAGGGGCAGAGCGGGGGCCTGGAGTGCGGCTGAGGGAACTGATGTGCACGCGCTTTTAAGCTCATGCGCATTGAGCTTAAAAGTCACGGGCACTGCAAGGAATCGCCACGATTCCTTGCAAGTTGGATAAAGAGTGGATAAGCCCCCATAGTCTCGCTTGCTCGATGCGCATGCGCATCGACAGGCGAGACCGAACAAACAAAGCGTCATTAACTTGGGAATCATCTTTCAAAAACCTGCGAAGTACTGGGGGGGGGGAGCTGTTTCAGCCCGGGCTGCTACAGGGGGATGGGGGGTGCATGCACTACCAACAATCTGCCAGGCCAGTCCCCAACACTTGCATCACCCTCTCTGCCTGCCATTATGCTCCATGCTTCCGAAAGGCAAGAAAAAAACGTGTATTTATGTTTCAAATGTCCGATTCTGCAGCAGCCACTTCCAAAGCCCATACATGCCAGTAACCCGATTCAAAGCCCCATTCTCCCGATTCATTTTTTTAAATCTCCCACTTTGCTCTCCTGAAATCTTGGCATGTATGGCTCTATCCAACAGTTGTTGCGCATTTGTTTATTTTCTTTGTTATCAGGGTGGTTTGTTGCTGGGTTTAACAATTTTCCACATACACGCACCCATGGCTTTCGTAAACATGCATTGCCAAGACCAAGAAGTCTGCTTTAGAACTGAAAAGGCAGGTCCTTCCTGGTGGTTTTGCCAATGCTTGTTTGAATTGTGTATAAACGCACCTGCCAAGTTGGGAATTAAAAGATGGCATAAACGTTGCCTTCGGATCCCCGGTAAATGTAAAAGCCCTTAGTCGTGAAAGCTAGGAAATGCTATTTTCTGACATTGTGCTGTAGCCTCCATATTTACGTTTTAGAAAACAGCTTAGTTTCCCCAACATCGGCTTAGTTAGCCAGCTGGTGCATAAATATAGTGTTGATCCTAAAATAACCCACACAAAAAATGATCGCAATTTCGAAATGAGGTTGATTGGGAAGACTCGAAGTCTCGTCCCCACTTTTGAGGACGCCATCTTAGAAAGTCTATATTGGTATCTGCCTAATTGTGCTTCCCTGCAACCCACAAAGCAACCGCTTTTCAAGGCACATTTGTTTATTATTACTTTTTTATAAAACCAAAGTGACGTGAAACTTTTTAGGCATTATGTTGCATTTATCTTCAAGGAAGGTGTGAGCGATAATTTTAGAAATAATAAATTCACATTTCTAAGTCTCGAATTTTTTTTCATTCTTGGGATGTTATAAACAAAGTAAAAGGAAAGCCCTAGGTATTTGCAGTGTTCCCTCCCGAATGGAAGCGCTTTGAAAAAGTCCAGCTGTAAATTGGCCTCTAATAAAACGTCCAAGAACACAGAAGACAGACTACACCACGCTGTTGCTGTCATTGGGCTGACGTCCATCGTTTGGTAAACTAAAACTCAAATATCAAAGGATTAACTGATTAACCTGAATGGTTTTGTTTAACATGCACGGTGTACAGCGAGCATTTTTTCAACTTGTTTTAAGTATATCAATTCACATTTAATTTTGGAAACCGCACATATATCTACTGTTAAGGGGATTATTCAGAAAAATAACATTTCAACGACGGCCTTTGGATTTACCTGTATAGATAAGACGCACATTAACAACGTTCCACGTCATACTCTCGTGACATGATGGCCGTTCGGTAATACACCGGAAGAACGGAGTACTCAACGGAAAGCATAACAGTCCCTTTTCCATTTCATGAGTAAACAGTGCGATCTAAGATGGCCGTGAGTGTGACGTCAGGTGACGTCAAACATTTGGCACGTCCCTTTTCCATTTCCATGAACTCCCGCCTGGTGTACTTGCACTCGGTGGGGCCGAGGTGCGCGCGCTAATCGCTTCCATCCTCGTGTTCGTTCCCGTGTTTCAATGTAACTTCAGTCTGTTGCGTAGGTCCAATAGCTGCTGCACTCATGTGGCTGTTCAGGACAATGGGGGCTCGTGCGCTGCCCAGAACTGGTTTCAGCGTTGTACTGCGCGTAGCTTGAGCCCGAGCGTGTTCTCCGAGGCATGCGAGGTTGAGCCAGAAGCGTGAAAGTCAACAACTTTTAGCAGAGAAAAAGTTTAGAAAAACAGCAGGTGAGATGTTTTAACTGTTCCACGAGGCGTGTCCTACCAACAGTAAACGTACAATGGTTTAAGTTCGAGTGGGGTTGATGGCTAATGTTTCATATGGTCTCCGGTGTTTGTGCGGTGAGTTTCTATACCGGGCAGGGGCCCGAATGTATGTGCATGAAAATGAAGTGTGTGGTGGAGTGTTGTTCATGCCAAAGCAGATGTTCGTGCTACTATAAGAAAACTATCTTGTGCGCAGCAAACAGCTGGAGCATTGAACTCACAGGAAGGAGATGCTGTTGTGTTGCTCCCGAGCTTACTTCTACAATAGCATCGTAGGTAAGGTTCTTTCGAGGAAGGGTTGTTGTGCTCTTGGCCGTAATGTGAATGTACTAGTTTCCCGCTTTTGTGTTTTTTGAGGATGGCTGTATTCCTAATTGAGTTGTAACCCTGGAGCTGAGCAGGGGGCACAGGGCTGTGCCCAGTTACAGTGGATATAACATACTTTGCGATGGCCTTGTGCATTGTATTAGGTGGGAACATGTCTAACTGCGAATGATCGTGTTGTATAGGGAAGCAAGAAAATGACTATTGACAGTGGTACTCGTGCTTGATGCTGGCGCTGGGGATCCGCACTGTGCATCTAGCTGACAGTTACCGTTCAAGCTATATATTATTTATTTTATGTAGGGTAAAAAGTGAATAAAATTCAAACTTTTGTACAATTCTACATACGTTTCAATAAGTGTTAAAATAACTACAATCATGCAAGTAACTTTTCTTAATTGTCTGTAACATACGCTACGAAAGGCGCTAGTCGCCAGCATCGAAGGTAAAACAGTTTTTTTTTTAAATAGTAACATGGGTACTTTCCTCCCATTTTAAATATCCTGATTATTTTGGGCATACGGTGCGTTAATCCATATAGTTTGCGCACTTGCAGCTCTAAGAACTATTTTTCTGTATAGTTACGCAGGCGATTGCTGCTATCCGCTCCAAAACTATTTCTGAACAAAAAGTCAGTTTATTATTAGTTCCTTTATCAAGGAATGCAAGCGCTTCTGAAAACTGACCCTGTCCTAAAAACTGCGTGTGGTGCTGTGTGCTCAACTAACTTTTTTTTATCCAGTTATTTTTTTAAGTAATTGTGCTGCATGATGTAACCGAGAAAGCCATAGCTTGTCTTTGCTCCTCGAGGTTCACGCGTGCAAGTTAACGTTTATCCTCCACTAAGTAAAAAAAGTCGAACATTTCTTGGTAAAATCCGCTATTTGTTCTGCACACACCTTTGATGTTGGCTTGTGTAGACGTTCTGTTATTGTTGGAATGAATTCGTTTTTTTGAAGTGTCATTCCATGATAGTTTGGTTGTCTTTACAAATTGGTTACAGGAAATGCTTCGAGGCGCCACTACATTTTAATGGGAGGTTTGTGTCCTTAAATCTTAGTCCTGTGTTTCTCGTTTGACGTGCAGGTTATGAGATACTTTGGTTGCGCAGCTCAGTGCTTACGTCTCTGCCTCGCTTCGTTAACCTGCAGAATGGAAACGTATCAAATTGTGAGCCAGGCGGTGGCAGTTCATTAGAGGTCACTCCAAGTTACATTTAGGAGAAAAGCCGTCGAAAGTGAGTCACAATAAATAATTTGAAAGCTAATTACATGTGCACATCGAACATTTTGTATTGCTCGAGTGGCAACTGCTTTGTTCTCTTACCCCCACGTTCAACATAACTTACGATACTGTACATGAAATATAACCGATTGCTGCGTTGAGGAACAGTAACATGCGCATCTGCAGTGATTGCGCGGTCTCGGGGATTCCAATATTATTGAGAGATTATTTCACGCCACGTCTCTTGTGGTTTTGTTCCAGTAAATGCAGATCCACAGCTTTACCATTTGTTTCGATTATGTAATAATTTCCGCGAATACGTTCATCTTGTTTGATGTATAAAAGGCGGGAGTGAAAGGTTCCATTACATGGACGAGTTCACGATGGTGCCGAGAGGGTGTAAACACGCGTGATACCCCTTTTGTGTGTGTATTTTCTTCACTTTTGTGTGAAATTGTTGTTCCACCTGAAAGAGACTTATGTTTGTTACGTGGCTGTAACTCCATAGATTCTTAGTAATTACGTGAGTTGTCTTTCCTTGGTAATGTGCATTGCTATAAATGTCTTGTCAATTGATGCGGAAAGAATGGCCTTTTCTAAGTATCCCTGTTCAGATCAAAGCATTTCCAAATTCTAAAATATATTACCAGCATCTGGATTAGTTTAGCCAGGATTTCCTCTAGAAGTATCGTATTGTCATGGCACTGCAATGTTGGGAAAACATCACTGTGGGTATGTCGTTGCAAATTCTAGCGCTGTCCGTCCAAGGCTGTTTTATTTTCCCGTTTAAGGGGGCAACATCATATTTCCCAGAACCTTGCATCCCTGTAGATGTTTTCAGGACACTGAAATATACATTACATCGTTAAGGCATTATATTTCTTGGTTTTAGTTAAACATGTCTGCAAGTTGTAATACTTTGCTAAGCTATACCCTGTCAACAATATGAACTTATTTTGATTTTTACTTGCTACAAGTTGATTTCAGTCTGTGAATGGGTACTTTTTCGGGCAATCCATCAAATATATACGTCTTTCTGCGAACTTCCCCAGAATGACCCTCTTCAGTTTCTTGACTATGCCTACATTTAGCAGGCTTTTAATTTGTCTGTATACGGGTGATTTTGTATCGTTTCATGCGATTGGTTTGGTCGTTCCACATGGATTTCTGTTTGGCAGATCAGAGAACCGAAAGTCTTTAATATATTGACTTGCCCAGGTTCACAGAATGTGGTGCGGTAGAGACGCTGCAATCGGAATACAGGCCTCCTGGATCTACCTTCGTCACGATAGCCCCTAGACATAGATTCTTCAAATGTATGCTACACCGAGGGTTATACATTTCAAATATTACATGTTTAACCATGATTAAAAAAGGTAAACCTTAATTTATTTTATGTCCTGCTGTAACAACAACATGCTAATGGGACCTGTTATTTTAAGATCGTGCGGTGTTATATTTCGTTAACTTTCATGGACATGGCTCTTTCACTTTCTTAACTAGGGTTTGCGTGTGATTGTTCAAATAAGTGGTGCCTCTGGGTTGAAGCAAATTGGTGGCTCTGTGTTTTGATAAATGTTCTCTTGCGTTTAATTCGTTGATTTCTCGGATGTGTTGGGGCAAACATGTTGTAGTGACATTTCAACAATTGAATCAAATTAGCTTCACTTGGTGATATTTTAATTTGCTGTAATTTCTTATTAACAATTGCAGGAGCAAAGCATTTTCCTTAGGAACCGGACACAGGCACTATTGATTGCAGGGGTTGACAAATACCCGGACTGCTTCCACATTATGCCTTTCTTGGGTCAACTTGTGCTCTCACCTTCCATGTTCATTTAATCTCTGCTGTCTTAAACACACTTTTTTTTCTGCCCTCTCTCCCTTTTCTGCCAGTCTCTATCTTGCTCTGGGTTACAGGCTAAGTATGAAAAATAAAATAGGTCCCTGTCTCAAAGTGAGTAACCCTCACCTAGCACACGTAATCACTGGCACAAATTAAGCACTGTTTTTTTTTTTCTCCAAATACTAGTGTTCCTGGTGACTTTTTATAATGGAGCCCGAATAGCTTTAATTCACCGCTGTACTTAATGTAACATGACTATATTGACTGCACTTGTTCAGTTTACTTGTAATTTGTCTTATTCACATAGCATTTGCTTGCCCCCCTGCCATTGTTGCTACTCTGGTTGTATTTTTTTACTCATGCCATTCGGGCGTTAGGAAATAATGGATCCAGTCGGTAATGGGGTTTGCCTATGCCCGTTCTGGAGCAGATTTAGGAAAAAATGACCATGTCAATTTGTTTGCACATTTCTTTGTTTACAAACGAGATTTGCTGCCAATGATGGCCTCTAACTGGCACTGCAGCCACTGGTCGCTTTCTTTGGTTGACCCTCCTTTCATCTTAGGATATCCGGCAAGTCCATGTTACTCTGTGTGTGTGTGTGTGTGTTCCCGTGTGTGTACGTGTGTGTGTGTGTATAGATCTCTTATGTAGATGTTTATAGTGACCAGGATTTGCAACCGCATCACCCATGAGATGCCTTAAAGGACCCTTTCATGTTAATTAATATATCTTTTTTTACATCCAACTTCTAATTGTGGTTCTAGTTAACACTGCTAATGTGATAGTTTTGTATGCACCGTAATACGGTCAATGACTAATTGCAGTTAGCATTTGATGTGAAAGTGTAACAAACCAAACTTGGAGGTAGTACACAGGGAACAAATCAAGGTAGTTCAACTAAAACGTTATCCTTTTAATTGCATCACTGTTTTATAGTCTGTTTGTGTTTTGTGATCTGGGTTGACAGCACAGGTGTCACCAGAGAATTATGCAAGTATCACTAGAGGTGCTTTAGCTCTTCCCACGTGCGGGAGACAGGAGTGCATGTTTTGATTTGGCAGAAATAGTGTGCTTCCATAAAATAGAGCTTGCTCCCCAGCACCTGTGATCATTTTGTTTATCCAGCTGCCTGAGCTTGAATTTAGAGGGACACACGTATGACATTGTAAAGCTTTTGAAGTGTCTAAGAAAACTAGATAATGGTTTTATTTGGCAGCAACACATGAGAAGAGGGCAGTTATTAACTTAGATGGATATTTTGGTCTAGCTAGTCAGTATAACCGTCACCAAGATTATTATTATTCATTTCTTTCCATCCACACAAATGCATATCTATTTCCATGCATCCTACTTGTACATTACCATACAACATTCTTTTAAAGCCAGACCTATCACCATTGCCAGTGCTTGTTTGCAGTTGTTCTAAAGCATACGTTTATCACTGAGCTAACATTTTATTTATTGAAAGTTTATAATCTGCTCTCTGTAGTGAGTGAACAATAGTTTCTCAATATAAAAAAAATCGGACTTTAGTGTGTAATCCAGCTAAAAACAGAAATGTGCACATAAAGGACCTCTTATTGAGTCTGCCTATCCTCCAACCGTATGAAGAAAGGCAACATTGGTTTGCTACCATCTTTAAACAAGCATTTACAATGCAACGGTCTCTAACTTTGCAAAAGTCAGAACTATTGGCATTGTAAATTGCAACATTTTTGTTTGTGTTGGTTTCGAAAACAGATAAATGGCATTGTCATTTACAATGCCAATAGCTTAATCTCTCGCAAATGAGAGCTATTGCATTTGGAGCCACACACAGCCACCCACACACAGAGCCACGCCCCCCCACGCAGAGTGCCCCCCCACGCAGCCTTTCGAAATCTTTTTTTAAGGTGCAATGTTAAAATGACAACACAAATGGCCATTCATTGTGCATTGCTTTTTGATTAAAAAATAAACCAAAAATGTCCCCTCTACTACAAAATGGCTTTCCCCCTTCACATAGAAGACATGGTCTAGACAGTGCCGTTCTGGCTGGCTGTGAGGGCGCCGGTGTTGAGATTGCATGACTGTTCCGTGCACCTGAACCCCGATCATGTTTTAGCCAGGTAAACTTGATGCTGGGAATAGCATTAGTAGGCCATGCACTTACAATAAGTGGACGGTGCCGCGAACCAGAAACCCCCCAGTCAAATTTCCACAGGTCAACTTTGTTTCCTTAAAGTTCTTGTAAAAAGTGCAATGCTCGCAAACCATTTCTGGTGAACTTAGGTGCACGTAGCCAGCTACTAGGAGCGGGATATGAGTTGAAGAGCATCCCCCACCCCGCACCGTGACTGCTGTGTGCTGCTATAACCTTTGTGCTGGGGAATGCACCTCTATTATCAGAATTAGCTGTACTCGCTCTACAAGGTTCATAATTTTAACAAACGTGCAGTTACATGCGAGGCCCTCATGTAAAGATAAGTACTTGAGGCAAATACAGATTTCCTCGGGGTAAAACGTTTCCAAGGGCGACCTTGCATACGTTTAACACAAAAGTGCCGATGAGGAGAATAATGTTTAACTTATCTAAATGCATTTGCCAAGACGGCCTGTGGCCATAGTCCTTCCTGGAAGATAATTTGGACGCCCAGAGTCTCTTCTCTGGTGGGAATTGTCCATATCTCCATAAAGCAAAAGGCATTGTACTTGTTTGTTCCTGTTTCTCACAGAATATAGGATAGGGCAAGTACCCATCAGGATTCAGATGTTACGAGCCCCGTTTTTAGGTCGAGCCTACCAATGCGCTTGCGAGAGATATTGGGGCTTAATCAGAGCTTAACCATCGGGTGATTCCATGCAGTGCCCGTGAAAAGCGCGTGCACATCAAAGCCACTAGCCTCCCTCCCACAGGCATCTGAAGCTTCCCCCCCAGCGTGCACTCTGCATCAGGCATTTCTCCTCCCCTAATTATTCACTGCCCACGGCCTGCCGGCCGTGACTCGGGTTTATTGTCATGTCTGTAGATTACTCATACATAAGTTCATTTGATGTCACAAAGCATGTCCTTTTACCTTTATTTTGCTAGTTTTTAGGTTTCGCTGGGGGGCGGAGCCGTTAGGCTCCTCCTCCAGAGAAATCTGTAGTTTCTAGTATGGGTGACTTGAACACGCCTCTCTGCTTCATTGGCTAGCTCCATAAATGGAGGCTAGCCATTGGAACAGAGAGGCGTCCGTCAATGCCGGACCAGACACGGGGGCGTTCCCGAGATTCTTTGGCTTTTGCCGACGTCACGCGACGCCGGGAACGCCCCCGAGTCTGGTCCGGCCGGGCCGTGCTTGCTGCTGTCCTGCCTTGTGTCCCTCCTCCCGCCGTCCCCACGTTTCCCGCCTCCCTCCCGCCGTCCGTTCCTCTCATGTCCTTTCCCGCCCCCCTCCCGCCCCCTGTGTCCTCTCCCGCCCCCTCCCGCCGTCCGTTCCTCTCGTGTCCTTTCCCGCCCCCCTCCCGCCCCCTGTGTCCTCTCCCGCCCCCTCCCGCCGTCCGTTCCTCTCCCGCCCCCCCCCCCCGTCCTCGTAGGTGCTTGTTACTTTTCTATTGGTTTAGGGACGGCGTGACGGTGTCCGGGCTCCGAGACAGGTGATTGGCATGTAGCAAGCACTGCAGAATGGATCCACCTCGCGCAGCAACCAAGATGTCTTATCTGGGAAATTTATGAAAGCTGGTCGCCAAGAGTTACGAGCCCCGCGAGGAGCCGCTCCAGACAGCAGAAGGGGCGCCACGGACCGGTACTCCTCACCATGGCCAGGACAGCGGTGGCAGCAGCGATACTCCTCTTCCTCACGCTGGCATTTGCAGTAAGTCCCGCGGGGCGCACTCATCTTCGTGGTGTGTCGAGCCACGCTGGGGGGGACGGGAGCGGTAAAGTTGGAAACTCCCGGCGTTTGCAGCGCTCATGCTAAAGAGGGGGAGGGGTGGAGCGGGGGTCCCACGCCGGGTTTCATGGGATGCCTACTCAGCAGGGTGAACGATACGTGTTCAGGTTGCTTCCCCCGCCCCCTTGTCCCGCTGAAGAAACCAGGGCAGTAGAGTCAGGTTTATGGCCGCGGACTGATTGAGCCTCCAGAGCCCTCGTGTGATCCACTTTTCAAGCGTCGGTGCCAATAATGTGCTGGGTGCGTTGTTTTCTTACCACCAACCCCCTCTAATACCTTTTGTATGGTAGCTCTCTCGCTTCCCAAGTTTCGAAATGGCCCTAAAGCGCTACGTGCAGCGAGGACGTGGCTCCTTCGAGGCGCATGGCTCTTGCTCGGTAAAGTTTTTGGGTCCCGGTTTAGTTTTCAGGCCCCCACTCTGAGAGCAAAGTACGCTTTAAGGGGCTCCTTGGGGGGCGCATACCCCCAGGGCAGAGCGTGCGGGTCTGTGCTAGTCTCCGCCTCGGCGCCCTGCAGCGCTACCTGCGGCTCCCCGGGGGTGCCTTCACAGCTGCTCCCTAAGTGGTTAATTGGCTGGGAATGGGCGGCTGCGCCCTGCTCCCGCCGCAGTCCCGGATGTTTGCCCTACGCGCCTTACCTGCTCTGTTTACTCTGCAGCCAGAAAGCTAATCCCTGGGGGTCATCTGGACAGCGGTGTTTCAAGTCCGTACAAGGAAATTGCTGCCATATTTTCATTAAAACAAAAAAATAGCAATTATACTATTTTTACACTTGCCTCGTGAGTTTATTCAGATCTCAATATTTTTGTTTGATTGTAGAAAGCAATGAATGGTCGTGAGTATATGTAAAGTGACACCCTCACGCTGCGAACATTACCGAGTGTTATTGTTAGTCCGAAGCCATGCTGTGAAGTAGGTTTTCGTAGAGTTTAGGTTCCAGGAATAAGTTGACACCTCTGAGTACAGAGTAGGGGCAGGTGAAACCAGTTGGCTACAGTAGTACGTTTAAACTTTATATTACAGTAACGATATGTTTTAAGTTTTTTCCCACTAAAAAATTGTTGTATGCCCAGGTATTTAGCATTGACAACAGCTAAACGCTGTTTTAAGTCATTGCGTTTTCTTTCACTTGAAATAAAAATTGAACCAGACCTATCACTAGTGTGTGTCGTGGACCTTTATACTCTCTACCACTCCTATGTGACCCTTAGAGCATCTCCAGTCATATCCCTCCTGTGTAGATTGAAGATAACTCTAATGACTAGGATCCTATGGATCATATCCCTCGTTTCCACTACTTTCTCCTTTTTAGGTTTCGCTGGGGGGCGGAGCCGTTAGGCTCCTCCTCCAGAGAAATCTGTAGTTTCTAGTATGGGTGACTTGAACACGCCCCTCTGCTTCATTGGCTAGCTCCATAAATGGAGGCTAGCCATTGGAACAGAGAGGCGTCCGTCAATGCCGGACCAGACACGGGGGCGTTCCCGAGATTCTTTGGCTTTTGCCGACGTCACGCGACGCCGGGAACGCCCCCGTGTCTGGTCCGGCCGGGCCGTGCTTGCTGCTGTCCTGCCTTGTGTCCCTCCTCCCGCCGTCCCCACGTTTCCCGCCTCCCTCCCGCCGTCCGTTCCTCTCGTGTCCTTTCCCGCCCCCTGTGTCCTCTCCCGCCCCCTCCCGCCGTCCGTTCCTCTCGTGTCCTTTCCCGCCCCCCTCCCGCCGTCCGTTCCTCTCCCGCCCCCCCTATATAAAATTGCATAAATAAATAAATAAAAATAGAGTTGTGATTAGGAACCTGGTTTCCGTAATTAAATCTATGTGACAGCGTAACCGATCAGCTCTGTTTCACGTTTATCCATCAGTATTCTCGCTGCTATATACGTTACTTTCGTGCGCTTTTCTTATTATTTTCGCTCAACGAACTGCTCCCTCTACGTCGCCTCCGAGAATGCATTTAACGCATTCTCTCCATAGAGACGTCACGGTCCCTCCTCCCGGCTGCGCATTTGTAGTAAATCCTCCTGTCATATGATCGGCGTAGTCACTCACCCTGCGCCAAAGGCGTTACTACTTGTATTCTATAAGCTAGTTTGCGGCACTGGGAGTGCGCGGCCGGGGCATGCGCCTTCTGTACTGCGGTAGTGAACTACGCACATAGCGGGAAGACTACGATTCTCTGCAGCTGCGGCAGGCATTCTCCCTGTCAGCTGCCTTCATCGGATATGCGTGTTTTACGTAGCGCGACCCAAGATGGCGGGTTTGAGCGAGGAGGAACGGGCGGAGACCAGGCGGCGGCTTAGGCAGCGTTAAGAGCGGTAAAGCCGGAGAGAGAGCAGCAAGGAGGGCCGAGCCTGACCTAGCGCCCCCGGGGCCTTCAGGCCTCCCCGTGGGGCTCCAGTGAGGTACTACCACCTGTCCGGTCCCAGTGCTCCCCCGGCGGCTCCTACCCCCTCCCTCGGCCTGTCTCCACCCACTGGGCCGTCCCTGCCTACAGTAAATCCCCTTAACCTGTTACTACTTCGTGCTCCCTCTGACCTGTCACCCGTATTACGGCATTCATTGCGCCAGGCCTGAATCTGCCCTCGCCCGTTAATCATCGCAGCCCTGCCCTTCTACGTGGTTTACGACCCCCACATCCCAATCTAGTGCCGGCGTCTGTCCCATTTTTATTTTTGTTTTGGTTGCCACCTTTCCCGACCTTGTGCCTGCTTCTGTAACCGCCCCATTCAGCCCCTGGAGCTCCATACCCATCCTCCCTGTCCTGTTTATAACGGCCTACTCGTCCCCAGTCCGCCTTCCTGCCTTTGCTGTCGGCCCTTTCTCTTTAAACCCGCGCCCCTAGAACGGCCTGCCCGTGTTCCCTTGGACTCCACGTTCACACCAGCCTGTGCCCCGCCGCTAGAGAATGATGAAGCTGAAGTCCAACCAGACGCGCACCTACGATGGGGACGGCTACAAGAAACGCGCGGCCTGTCTGTGCTTCAGGAGCGAGAGCGAAGAGGAGGTGAGAGGTCACATGGGGCGGAGGGTGTGATGGTGCTATGGGGCGATAGATGGAGGGGAGAAAGGGTCCAGGATAACCAAGAGCTTAGGATAACCTCTAAAAGGGTGGGGCGATGGGGGCGGGAGTGGGGCCGTCAGTTCACCAGGGGAAGGTGTAAATGTAGCATGGAGAAAAAGTGGCCAGCTGATGGTGTACAGTGCGAGGGAAGGGGTGGGCGATTAGGTGAAGTGAACTGAAATGTACATTTTGGGAGGTTAAGAGGTCATTGTAAATGAGGAGACGGGGGAGCAGAGGGCAGTGGGCTGGGCTTGAGCTAGACATAAAGCATTGGTGCCACAAGAGAAGGAGGTGAATAGTTTTGGAGGCGCTCTGACGATGAGACATTTTCGTCGAATATGATGAAGTTGGTAGAGGAGCCTGGAAACAGATTCGGGGGTCTTGAAGAGTGGAAAAGATTTTACAGCGGTTGCAAGAACAGAGGGATATATAAGTAAGGCCGTCCTGTGGAGAATCCTTTGGTAGTCAATGGACTTATGTAAAAGTCCGCTAAAGGGACTAAAGAAAAAGGCAGCCTTAAAACATCTCCGATGAGAACAGAGAACGAAGCTGAAGAAAATAACAGTAAGTATGTCAGGGATGCTTAGGTAGTAGTTGAGGAGAAGGACCTATCTGGTGCTGTGATTACTTTGTGAAGGTAGTTGGGTTGTCAAACATTCGTGGTTAGATCAAGAGAATCGGAGCTGGCACAAGGAGCAGATGAGTACCTTTGAGGGAGGGTACCATAATGCCAAAATAATTGTGCTGAACATGGAGATCTTTCTCTGGTATGACCTCAATGATATTAACTCCCCCCAGAGTCTACAAAATATAATGTCCACGTTTTGCTACTGCTATTTGTCAAATTAGATGTAGGTCTATCTAGCAAGTGAAAGTAGATTCCCTTGCCCTCCATTTAACCTTTGCTTTCGATAAACAGACAGGAGGGTTGAGATTTCAAAGGAGTCTAAGTAGATAATAAGGTGATTAAATGTATGGAGTAGATACATGTTTAAGGGAGTTGTACATAAAAGGGATGCCAAGGAGATATGTAATGGTGCTCCTGAAACAATTTTATTTGATTTGTGCCACATAGGTTCACCCATTTAGTGATGGCTTACTTGGAACCTTGCTTTCTGTTATCTAAATATTTTTTTTTACACTGGTGTAGTTTTTCCTTCAGGTATTTAATGATTTACTTTTTATTACGTATGATAAATTTAGGGCAGATAATGTTTGCCATGTCAAATTATTTTACACTTTGCCCTACCTATTTTCAATACCACATGCCTGCCATGGAGTCAACATTTACCATGTTTCTATCCTTGGCTTTATTGCTTCTTTAAAAAATGTTCTCCTTCAGACAGCTTCTTTGATTTGTTAGCCTTTCTTAGACTCTATATACAGGGCGTTAGTATAACCGTAGGTCACCGGGGAGTAGTCTTGCATGCCTCCTTAGGTTTACATATGAAAGTAATTTTCTATCTCGTTTAAAAAAAAAAAAATCTATCTATCCGTAGTTCCACTCTTAATTGTGGGGCTCTTTGCGTGTGTGTGGGGCTCTTTGCGTGTGTGTGGGGCTCTTTGCGTGTGTGTGGGGCTCTTTGCGTGTGTGTGGGGCTCTTTGCGTGTGTGTGGGGCTCTTTGCGTGTGTGTGGGGCTCTTTGCGTGTGTGTGGGGCTCTTTGCGTGTGTGTGGGGCTCTTTGCGTGTGTGTGGGGCTCTTTGCGTGTGTGTGGGGCTCTTTGCGTGTGTGTGGGGCTCTTTGCGTGTGTGTGGGGCTCTTTGCGTGTGTGTGGGGCTCTTTGCGTGTGTGTGGGGCTCTTTGCGTGTGTGTGGGGCTCTTTGCGTGTGTGTGGGGCTCTTTGCGTGTGTGTGGGGCTCTTTGCGCGTGTGTGGGGCTCTTTGCGTGTGTGTGTGGGGGGGGGGCTCTTGCGTATGTGTGTGTGGGGGCTCTTGCGTATGTGTGTGTGGGGGCTCTTGCGTATGTGTGTGTGGGGGCTCTTGCGTATGTGTGTGTGGGGGCTCTTGCGTATGTGTGTGTGGGGGGCTCTTGCGTGTGTGTGTGGGGGGCTCTTGCGTGTGTGTGTGGGGGGCTCTTGCGTGTGTGTGTGGGGGGCTCTTGCGTGTGTGTGTGGGGGGCTCTTGCGTGTGTGTGTGGGGGGCTCTTGCGTGTGTGTGGGGGGCTCTTGTGTGGTGTGTGTGGGGGGCTCTTGTGTGGTGTGTGTGGGGGGCTCTTGTGTGGTGTGTGTGGGGGGCTCTTGTGTGGTGTGTGTGGGGGGCTCTTGTGTGGTGTGTGGGGGGGGCTCTTGTGTGGTGTGTGGGGGGGGCTCTTGTGTGGTGTGTGGGGGGGGGCTCTTGTGTGGTGTGTGGGGGGGGGCTCTTGTGTGGTGTGTGTGGGGGGCTCTTGTGTGGTGTGTGTGGGGGGCTCTTGTGTGGTGTGTGGGGGGGGCTCTTGTGTGGTGTGTGGGGGGGGGCTCTTGTGTGGTGTGTGTGGGGGGCTCTTGTGTGGTGTGTGTGGGGGGCTCTTGTGTGGGTGTGTGTATTGGCATTGTAAATGAGAGTGCCATTTATTTATCTGTTTTCAAAACCAACACATAAATAAAAAGTTTGCCATTTACAATGCCAATGGCTCAAACTTTTCCGAAGGCGAAACCGTTGCATTGTAAATGCTTGTTTAATGATATGCTGCAATCGCACGAGTACTTTCTTTAATACATGAGAATAATGCATCCACACTACTGACACTCCGCAATCTACTGCATCGCTCAGATTCACTAGCACTATCCGGCACAGGTCACAGAACTACAAGTCTTTCTTTCACATACTTCATTTTAGTTGAACGCTCCAGAATCACATTCGGGATACGCTTGTCACTTCCGGTTCGTCTACATTACTTTCCGAGATCACCATCGGGCCGTCGACATTTCCAGACACAGTTTACAGGAACAAATTGAAGACACCGTTTTCTAGTTCCAAGTAGGTTTTTTTAACTGTCGCACGCCACTTTGCTTACAGCATGCCATTATCCGCTCGCGGTAACAGTATCTTTGTCTCTTTCACAGATACAGACATTTTGTAATTCACGTACACCATACATGAGTATTTACTTATCTATTTACCCGGTTCCACATTTGTCACCTTAGATCACTCCGCTTGACGCGTTTTTTACCCACTGGAATGGTATGATTACCGACCATACTTTACCCGGTTCTACATTTGTCATCTTTGGTCACTCCGCTTGGAGCGTTTTTTTTACCCACTTGAATGGTATGATTACCGATCATGCTTCCGCATGAGATGATCAATCTTGTGGTTTTAGGCTTCCTCAATCACTCGTTTAAACTTGTCGCACCCAACATCCGTAGTGCACCATCATTCTTTTCTCTTCGTCTATATCACACAGTCCAATAAATCCAGGACGCACACCAGTACTTGTTTCACTAGTTGTTACACTTTTTTCCGCCACATTTATCGTACAGGGAGTTTATTGACATTGGTTGCGCACAGTTTACCTTTCTTGTCACGTTAAACCACTTCGGACACACTCGCAGCCCCTGTACCACAGTATTCATATCTGGAGATCTCCACCAATATGTACTCTTGCACTAATTCATTCTATTTGTGTCTCCCGCTGATACCCTGTTGTGCCTTTCTGCACCCTGTTACTCGTTTTTTGTGCCTTTCTGCCCTCTGCATCACCACATCATCACTCAGCGCTACCTCAGCATTACTCAGCACCACCACATTATCACTCAGCACCACCGTATTATCACTCAGAGCGCAACCACAGCATCACTCAGAGCGCAACCACAGCATCACTCAGAGCGCAACCACAGCATCACTCAGAGCGCAACCACAGCATCACTCAGAGCGCAACCACAGCATCACTCAGCGCAACCACAGCATCACTCAGCGCAACCACAGCATCACTCAGCGCAACCACAGCATCACTCAGCGCAACCACAGCATCACTCAGCGCAACCACAGCATCACTCAGCGCAACCACAGCATCACTCAGCGCAACCACAGCATCACTCAGCGCAACCACAGCATCACTCAGCGCAACCACAGCATCACTCAGCGCAACCACAGCATCACTCAGCGCAACCACAGCATCACTCAGCGCAACCACAGCATCACTCGTTCAAATATGTTCTCTCAATGTTTCAAGCTTTATTACAAATGTCACAAAGATGTTAATATTTCACTTCTGTTCTTGGATTTTCGTCACAATAAAATAAACTGAACGTTATTTACAAAAGTTTAAGCTATTGCCATTATAAATTACAATCACTTATATTTAAGTATTAATTAATTAAAAAAATTGTTATTTTAATATCAATACAGCTAAGGCACGTAAATACAAAACATGCTGCATTACAAATGCTATAGGTATCACATTTGCGAAAGTTATAACTATTGGCATTGTAAATGACAAAGCTATTAATTTAGCTATTTTCAAAAACCACACAAATACAAAAATTGTTATTTACAAGACCAATAGGTCAACCTTTCCTAATGCGAGACCTATTGCATCGCAAATGCTTGTTTTTTTTAACCTGCATATGATGTGGTAAATTTCCCATGCTGTATTTCATCCAGCCATGGGCTCTTATGGAGTCAAAAACCGCTTGCACCTGGGAGAACAGGTAATTAAGGAGAGAAAGATCCTGTGCCACCTCATGTTTCACCAGGCCAAATTCTAGTCCATATGGGGCATGGGACACTGTGTGGGAGAGGACGGCCACTCTCCAGGCCCCTGGTTTAACTAAAGACCCATCCCGCACCTGGTCGCCTTTCACCCCGCTGCCGGCGCCAGGCCACTACCTCTTTAAGTACTTGGGGCTTGCTTTTGACGGCCTGGCCCTCCTGATGCAAAAAAGGGAGGGGGCGAGGGAAGGTCTCCAGAATGAACACTGAAGCCCCTTAGCCGTGCGGCTGCCCAGTAAGCCTGCGGAGTGTGGAATCAGTCCGAACGGGCCGGGAGCGGCACTCCACCTCGCCCCCTCTCAGCGCGTACCCGGGAGTATGCCAGTCTTCCGGCCCGTCCCCCCTCAGACTTGTTGTGGGCAATGGACGGTGACGGGAGGGTGGCTGTTATACGGGTGGGGGAGTACCCCCGGGAGAACGCTCCTAAAGGGGGGGGGACCAGTCTGGCCGCTGCTTTGCATGGGCTGACTAGCCTCCATTCCTCCTGTGTTAAACCGGAGGATACCGACCAGACGGCATGGGGACTCGGCGTTTGCAGAGAGCACCATGCCGCGGGATAACCTAGGCCGTCTAAGGTCCGGAAAAAGAAACCCCCGCCAGGCGAGGTCAACCTGGTGTCCTGCACAGTGGGGTTGCAAGAGATCAAGCACACTCACCGCAATATCTTGCAGCTCCCAGGCCAGCGGACATGCCTAAACAGCGAGACGGGCAGCAGGAGTCTGTAAGCCCCGTCCTTTTCAGACGGGGGGGTGTGTTTTTGACTTTTTCTCCCCTCTTCTCCACTGGCTGGAATGTAAACAACGTGCGTATTTTTGACTTTGCATTCCAGCCAATGGAGAAGAGGGGAGAAAGAGTCACCCCCACCCCCCTCCCCCCCCGCCCCCACCCCCCCAAATCCGAAAAGGACGGGGCTTAGATCCAAAGAAGAACGCCACTGGGACCTCTTCTCCTAAAAATGTGCCATCAGTGGTTCTAGCCATCGTTCAAAAGAAGGATGAGTATTTCTGCAAAGTACAATGCATTTCAGAGTGAACAGCTTTCAAGACTGCACAGATCTTTACACAGAAGCCATATGCGCATTACGCATGCAGAAAGATTCGTAATCTTCCCATTAAGCTTTTTGTTTTATGATTATTATGCCACCACTCTGTCACTTTAAAATTCTTTGTGGTGAAGGATTTCTCCGCCACTAAATGTCGTCTTTTTAGTATTAAATGTCAGATGTAGTGGCTGGAAAATGGAGAAACCTTTGTTTAAAATCTACTACCTAAAAAAAATTATGTAGTGGGATTTCAGTTTAATGTATTCTTTAGGCAAATTGCTTTTTTTTGCGGTCAACGTTGTTTTTATTGTTTTTCCTATTAGACCTGCTGTTTAAGAAAACAAAGACTCAGCACACTTTGTCCTTAAGGTTCATTAGCTACTTCGGGGATGTAGTATTCATATATTTGGACAAGACCATGTGTCAGTTAACCGCTTCGCTGCGGTTGGAATTCCCACGCGGTGTTGAGGAATTAGACGCATGCGTGGTTCGGACGGCCCCTGGCCGTCCTCCGCCCACACGCCCACTGTGATGTCAGACAGACTGGGCCGGCCAGCGCACGGAAGAGGTTAAAGAACATGCTGCCAATAATGGCAGAACACAAACACCCACCCCCTTCCTCCAAGCCCCTTCCTTCAACATACAGTACATGGGGGCACATTCAAACTGATGGGACTTGTGTGTCCTATGAGAGACTTCAATAGGAAATTCGGGAAAATTGTTTGCTATTTGTCCATGTACGTCTCACAACGGCACAACTCCTTTAGAAATAAAATAAGTGTAGAGCTCTTGTTCTAGTGGGACGTGCGCATAAGTGTAGATCTTTTGAAAGGTAACTAATAAGGGAGCACCTGACTTATTCAAAATGTCACCGTAACCGCCCTTCTAAATCTTGTGTGCCACTGCCATTGGGTGGGCTTCTGTGCACTTCCACACTGCTGCCACTACCATTTTGGCTGGCCCCTCAAACATACCCACATCACTGATTTGTTTCCGGTCGTCTGATACTTGAGGGAATTGCTCCTCCACCCCAGAAGGACCAAGCTGGTATCATCCAGGACTGGATACCCCCCAAGGTTTCCTTATGTTGGGCCAATATTTCAGTCCAGAGGGGTCAAATGGTCGGGCAGTCCCAACAGATGTTTAAAGTCACTTAAAACCCACATCCCCACCAGCAGAGATCAGTCGTCGTCTGAGGGAATATTAGTTTGAGTTTGGTGGGGTATAGGTACCAATCAAAGAAGAGATTATAATGGGCTTCCATCAAAGCCATCGACTGATTGAGCCTGGGTATTTCTTTCCACAAGTTATCTTCTGAAATGGGGTCCCCTAACGTGTCTTCACAGTGTTCCATACAACGCGGTTTGGAGGTGAGCAGTGTGTCTATTAGTAGGGTATAAATAAAAGAGATTTTCTTCTTTGCCCCACTGCCTTTCTAAGAAAATTGCTCAATAGGCGTAAGGTCGCTTGTGGCCGCCTCTCGGCTGATTTGAGTACCCAGTGTTTTGGCTGGTTATAACAGTAGTATTCAGTGGAAGGAGGCTGAAAACCCTTTTGACAATTCTCAAAAGTTTGGGTATCCCAGTTATGAAACAGTGAGGCTGCCCTCCAAGCCTCAAAGCATCCCAAATGCAACGCCAGAGGAAATACTGGATTCAATGAATTGAGGGGGAGATTTTCCATGTCCCTAGTCTGGTTACCTTGTCCCACACTCTAAGGGTAATCCGCGTGGGGGTGCTCAAATAAGCATTGGGGGTGGATCGATGTGCTTTTGGCTTCCACAGTAGTCACAAATTTTGCCCACCACAGCTGTCCTTGTAGAGCCAGTGTTTATCTGACTGACATGCGGACCCGTCGGGAATTACTCTCAGCTGTGCAGCCTTATAGTATAAAGTCGGGCAAATCTAGGCCTGAGTATTTAGATAAGCAGAGTAATTTGTAGGGTAGATGAGCCCTTCAGTTTTATTTGGTAAAATAGATCAGGAGCGCAGGGCAGAAAAATATCCCCTATCGATCTCTACTGGGAGTTGAGTAAAAGTGTGATTTGGTCAGGTTGATGCGGAATCCTGCCACTCTTTAAAAATGGCATAGTTGCTCTAAAGTGGCTTCTAAAGAAGTCTGGGGCGAGGTCAGATATAACTCAACAACACAATACCTCTTTTTCGGCGTCTCGGTCAGAACCCGCTAAGGCATCTAATGAATGCTATCAATGAACGCATGGAATACAGATAGTTGACAAGACATAAGAACACAGAATAGTTTAAGTGGGGTATGACTTGTTCTGATACATCTGACATCGTGACAGCAGACATAATACTATTATAGAGAGGACGCTAGAGATTATTTTAGTCCCTTCACCAGGGTCTGTGATCCAAGAGGCACCTGGCCACACCAATGGACCTTGGAGGGACGGAAGAGCAACATCTAAAACTATGTATCAGAAAAGGAATAACATTTTATTGGTGTTTCTAAACTATAGTTAGTTTATGGTGGCTTCCATTTGTAAAGAGAAGTAACTCCATGCTTTGGGACCGAGGGCCCCGCCCCTATGGACATGCACATTGTGCAATAGCCAACTGAAATTGGAATTAAGGTTGCATGTGGATTCCAGGCTTGTGAAGTGCTTAAGAGGTCTTTGTGCCGTAGAAAACTCCCCAATAATTTGAACTTAACTTTGTGGCCATAGCCAGCAGTGGAGCTGCCTACGAGCAGAGGAGATATAGTTTAATTTCCTCATGCTGTAAATCTTACACACTGCAAGGTTTTGGATGCTCTGTAGTTTCCTCCGACCACGGTCTTGTAGCCTATGTGCAAGATGTTACAGTAGTCTAGTTTTGAGAGCACGCCTTCTGATAGTTACTAGGACTTAACCGGCGAACCCTCCTGATAATTCTGAGTGTTCCAAATTAGGCTGTTCTGCATTTGTTGCCAATCACATGTGGGGAGTTTATCCGGTAGCAGACTAACTTGTGTATTTACCATGTCAAATATTCAAGAACCTAGTTGATGGAAACCAAATTACATGAAATAAGTTATGATTCTGTGAGCCATCTGTTTAGGCATTATGACAGTCTCCTACTTCTTCCGGCTAGGCTCATGCTCTTTATTTCTCTCACTCGTCCCCTCTCTGGTGTATAAAAATATGGAAAACTGTATTAAATATTTATTAATTATGCATTCCGGAAGAGATCTCTACTTCATATACTTGCTTTCATGAGTGGACGCAAACACTAGATCAACCTTTTTTCAGCATTGTATATAGATTTTTGCTTTGATCTGGGTAAACGCAGCCTCTGAGGAGGAAGTGCATTGAATAATTAATGTAAAAGTAGTATGCACAAATGTAAAAGTTTTGGGAGAGTGGTAATATTGCTTCATAGGAAATTTGTGTTTTGGTTCCTAGTCAGTTCAAGCAAGAAGTGATGATGCATGAGCTAGTTCCTCCCCCTTAAGTGAAAAACATGCTACTCTGTACCATAAAAACCCTTTGTTGCAACAAAGGGGATGTGTTGCAGTGTACATGCGGTGTAGGCCATATGCGTTCTTTATCAGCGTTCTACACTTTCACCGTAGTGTAAATGTTATCTAGTGCAAGAGGATGGAACCATCCGATGTCTTGTCATCTTGCACAGGGGATGATGTGGGGCAAATTAATTTTTTTCTTCCTTTGCTCATGTAGGAGTTCAAGACGAGAATGCTATCTTCGACACAAGCTTATATTTTGAGCACTTATTTGTGCAAATGTACGTGAGCATAACCCACTGCTTGGTAATTCAGTCTACTTTTGAAAAACTAACTTTGCAACACCTCTTAATCTTTTACTCCATTATCACAAAATAAAGATCTCCTGCTGCTATTTGGTATAGTAAACCCATCCATGTAATTGTCTGTGTAATGCTGGTATATGTCATGTTAAATCTGTGTGTGTGTACCTGCACTTAATAATATTTATGGCTTTGTTTTCAGGGGACCATGTAGCAACTGTATGCGATGGATCGTGCAATACACAATTGCTTATAAATATCACCATGGATAAATGTAAACACGTTGGGCGGTTGCGGCTTGCCCAAGACCACTCTATCTTGAACCCTCAGAAGTGGCATTGTGTGGATTGCAATACAACAGAGTCAGTTTGGGCATGCCTTGGGTGTTCTCATGTCGCATGCGGACGATATCTTGAAGAGCATGCACTCAAGCACTTTAAGGAAAGTGAGCATCCTGTGGCATTGGAAGTCAATGACCTTTATGTATTCTGTTACCTTTGTGATGACTATGTGCTCAATGATAATGCCACAGGAGACCTTAAACTATTACGAAGTACACTGAGCGCTATTAAGAGTCAGAATTATGATTGCACAACCCGTTCTGGGAGGACTTTGCGGTCTATGGCAGCAAATGATGACACATACCCCTCAAACGGTGGTGCCCAAGCTCAGCTTCAAAATGAAGACCGAATGTTCACTGCTCTTTGGCACCGCCGGCATGCACTACTGGGGCGAGTATTTAGATCTTGGTTTGAAAAAACAACACCCGGGAAACTAAGGTTGGAGGAAGAGCGGCGTATTGAAGAGGCAGAGTTGAAAAAGGAGGAGACCCGTCTACGCCGGAAGGAGCTAAAGCGGCAGTTGAAGGCAGAGTTTGAGAACACTCCCCCAAGAAAAAGCTCACGTTTACAAAAGGGAACATATTCAGTCTCCAGCAAAGCGCTGTCCATCTCAAAGACTGCACACAAAAAAAACCCAACACCTTCAAAACCAGCCACTACTTCTAAATCAAATGAGGTACGGTTAAAAAAAATTGGTGACTCTCCAAGTAAACGAAGGCCAACTGTGACTCCTGGTGTGACAGGCCTTAGAAACTTGGGAAATACTTGCTACATGAACTCCATTCTGCAGATTTTGAGTCACTTAAATGTGTTCAGAGAATGTTTTCTACAGCTTGACCTCAACCGGACTCAGGAGTTGCTACCATCCACAGTCAATCAGAAAACCATAGTCAGTAAAAAAAACACCTCCAGCAAACGACCTCAAGTCCTACATAGCATCCATTCAAAAGGGAAGCCTGACCACGTGAAATTGTCTTTAGTAAGAAGGCCTAGCCTTTCATCTGGATTGAGTGGTGGAGCCTCAAAAAGAAGAAATATGGAACTTATTCAGCCCAAGGAACCAAGCTCAAAACACATTTCTCTTTGTCATGAACTTCACACATTGTTTCAAGTGATGTGGTCTGGCAAATGGGCCTTGGTATCTCCATTTGCCATGCTTCACTCAGTATGGCGGTTGATTCCAGCATTTCGAGGATATGCCCAACAAGATGCTCAGGAATTCCTTTGCGAACTTTTAGACAAAGTACAGCAAGAGCTGGAGACGGCTGGGGCCAGATACCAAGCTATCATCCCAAGTTCTGAAAAGAAGCTCATCACACAGGTTCTAAACGTGGTCAATACTATTTTTCAAGGGCGGCTCCTGAGTCAGGTATGTCTGCCAAGCTAAATCTGCCATTGCTGTATTTATTCTACACTTGATCTCCTGTATACTGTAATTGCATAGTTTATGCTACATTCGCTTTAGTATAAATGTAGATTCTCAGTAAACTGCTTGTTATATTTGGTTTACACTAAAGTAAGATTTATTTCTTAAGGATTATTTTCTTCTCCTCATAATGGTTTCCTATTCTTATGGAAACTACCAACCAAGAGAACCAATATTTTTTCATTGATCAAATACAAACCAAGGTGTATTTAAAAAGTACAAATACATACATTCCATTCATTGTTGTTCATAAGTCATCTCACTACTTTTGTATGAAAATCATCAGACATGTACAACTGTTTATTTCTGAAAACCATTCTTTAAAGTGGGAGCTTTTGAATACATTCACTCTGTGAATTAAAGACTATACAGTATTTACATTTTTGATGCAGATTTTGTCAGCATGGTTTTGACCCTTGGAGCAGGATTGTACTACACCCTTCATCCGTACCCAGATTATCCTGTCTTGATTTTTCAACTAGTATTTGAATGCATTTTTGTGGTTTGTGTCCTCATATAAAAGGTATTCAATTCTACATGTTGCATTTTATCACATTAGTGGTATTGAGTTCATTGAAGTATTTCTCAGATCACATACCAAATTTTCTGATCAAATTTACAGTATAAAACTTGCTAGGAATTCCAAGTGACTCGATTTTAAGTTTTGATAGTCAAGTCCTTTATTTTTACGTTATGCAGTAATTGGTAAAATTGTGCATTCTTAACTAGAATCCAAAGCATCAATATATTTCAGAAGTTCTACAAACGTATTAGTTGCAAAATTTGCGAGTTAGTGTTTTTTTAACCTGTTTTTTGCATGCTTTTTGGATTGATGTGGCCCTTGCTGGCATTGCGTCCTCCAGCATCTTTATTCTTGCATGTCAATTTGATCACTCCAGTTGATTTGATAAGACTTTGCTTCCTTTCTGTTGCCTACAAAGCCATTCACGCTGACCCGGTCTTTACATTTTGAAGTTCAGTCTCTATGAATAATACATATTGAAACTGTATCTACCTGTGGCCTCGTTTCAGAGTTAAGTCTTTGCTCCTCACTAGTCTTGCCTTGCCTTAATTTGAGAACCTAAAATCCACTCCCTCTTAGGCTATTGTACCCACAGATTATGTCTCCTCAATACGTTTTGGGCCCTAGCCTGTTGCGGGTACTTGGACCAAGCACACAAGTGAGGTGCCATTTTTATCGGGAGACCTGAGGTAACGCTGGGTGGTAGAAAATTTGAGTCAGCCCAGTGATCCCACAACTTTTCCACACAGAAATGTCAGTCAAATGTGATTTTGTCAGCAAAATGTGAAGTTTGCAGGGGATTCTGGGCAGGAAAAGTTAGGGAGGTGCATGCAAGGCATTCCTCCCTGGACTCCCCTTACACTTCTCCTCCCTCCCCACCCTCCCCCCTCCCGCCACCTCCCGGTCTCTAGATTTTGGAAATGTGTGTTTGGTAGGTCTCCCTAAATGGCCACGAGCCCGGGCCCAAAGAACCAGGTAGTTTTAGGGTAGGTAATTTTGAAGTCACCACAGTATGATTTGGGCCATATCCTGTTTAAGCCGCTATGCCTACCCACACAAGTGAGGTACCATTTTTATCATGGACCTGGGGTTGTGCAATTGGTAGAAAATGTCAGCCCGGTGATCCCACAGCTTTACCACACAAGTGAGGAAAATGTGGGGGGGTTTTCCAGCTGAATTTTAGGTTTGCAGGGGATTCTGGGTAGGGAAACGTTTGGGGGATCCACCAAGCCATACCTCACGAGACTCCTCAGGGAGTCTAGTTTTCAGAAATGTCGGAGTTTGGTACGTTTCCCTATATGGCAGCTGAGACTAAAACCCAGATGCCCCCTAACTCCCCTTTGCAAAACCAGGTTGTTTTGTGCTGGGTAATTTTGATGTCTCCACAATATGCTTTGGGCCTTTTCCTGTCGCGGGTACTCCCACATGAGGGAGGTACCATTTTTATCGGAAGAGTGGGGAATGCGGGGTGGTTGGTATTTATTGGATCTGCGCAGATTCCACAACTTTCATCACAAATGTGCGGAAAATTAGTTTTTTTGTTTACAAAATTTGAGGTTTGCAGGGGATTCTGGGTATTAGAACTTGGTGAGAGCCTCACAAGTCACCCCATACTGGATTCTCTTGGGTGTCTAGTTAAGTTTGCTATGTTTCCCTAGGCGCCAGCAGAGCTAGGGTTCCAAATCTACAGCTAGACACTTTGCAAAAAACTCCAGTTTTCACTGTATAAATGTGATTCACGTTGCGTTTTGGGCACTTTCTTGTTGACCAGTGAGGTACCATTTTTATTGGGAAACTTTGGGGAAATCTGGGTGGGTGGAAGGTTGGGGGTCTGCGTAGATTCCAGAACTTTCCATCAGGGAAAGTGAACTTTTTTTTTTTTACAAAGTTGGAAGTTTGTAAGGGATTCTGGGTAACAAAACCCAGTGAAAGCCGTACAAGTCAACACATCCCTAATTCTCCTGGGTGTTTAGTTTAAAAAAAATGTATAAGGGGCCAGAAGAACTGTGGCTATTTGAGGGGGAGAGCATTAGGGTGCCCAGAATTAGCATCCCTCACCTCTACGTATACATGCCCCCCCAGAGGGTGCAGTTCAGGGGCTACTGCACAA
Source organism: Lissotriton vulgaris (assembly GCF_964263255.1). NCBI lineage: Eukaryota > Metazoa > Chordata > Amphibia > Caudata > Salamandridae > Lissotriton > Lissotriton vulgaris. The sequence continues at coordinate 1,765,096,948 of NC_141685.1, read as the reverse complement.
TCTGCAGTTTGGGGGAGGGGGGTGGGGTTGGAGCATTAGCATACCCATGTTGGCAGCCCCAACCCTGAATTAGTTTTTTCCTTCTCCTGGTGCCTAGTGGGCTATTGTCATAACGTATTTGCAAGGAAAACCCGAACCATGCTTTGGGAGGTTGAGGAAGCTCTTCCCACCTCCCATGGCAAAAAACAAGCCTTTACAATGCAATGGTCTCCATTGTTAAAGTTAGAGCTATTGGCATTGCTCAACATTATTTTTATTTGTTTTTGTTTTTAAAACCTATATATAAATGGCATTGTCATTTACACTGCCAATAGCTTAATCTCCCGCAAATGCGAGACCTATTGCATTTGCACACACACAAAGCCACACACACACAAAGCCACCCACACCTTGGGGTTATTTCTGTATTTTGGTACATTTTAAATAGAGACCCTCCCTTGCCCAGTTGAAGTGCTGAGCCATGTTTATTCAATGCAACCCCTTGTCTGTCCAACGTTGTCTAACCGAATCACTATTGGATCACACCAGAGGGACCCTTGATATGGATTAGCGAAGAAGTCACGAGTCCTTGCGCATGGTCAAGCCAGGCCAGACCAGCTGTGAAACAGTCCTGGATTAATTAGATCACATCAAAGTGGGTCCACCTCAGCTGGATAGTGGAGGCCTCAAATCTCGGCACTGAAGAACGGGGGCCTTTCCCCTGCGACTTCGGTGTATTTTTATTAAAGGTAGAACTAGAGTGTACAAGAGTAAAGGTATCAACACTGACCATAACATTCATTGTGTACGCCTTAAGCTGCGCTGCAACCTCCCCGAGCATCGAGTTTACTTAAAACACTGCCCATGGGTTTTACTGCGGCGTATTTCAACAGTTTAGTGGACGGCCATTTTAACACTTGTCCAGGAGAAAGGTGAGAAGAGGGGTGGGGGAGGGAAAGGAGGCAATGTAATTTTTGGAAGCTAAGCCTCGTCTTTTGCAGACTAGGGGCGTGTTTTTCGAGGAGAGAAAGAAATGAAAAAAAACACGCCCCTCAATCCGAAACGGACGGGGGATTAGCTACCAAAAATGACGTCACAGAACCCTCGTCTCCAATGGCTGGCCGCCGTTTAGGCAGCCAGCCAATGGAGAAGAGGGGCAGGTTCAAGCCTCCCTACTCTGAGACATAAGATCTCGCCAGCGAGACTGCGCAGCCTACGGTAGCCGAGACCTAAAAATAGGCCATCCAACTCCATTAATATAACCGAGCCAGATGGCACTCTTACAATGTTTATTTTATTTTAAAAAAACTCCCAATGCAGGATTTAAAAAAAAAAAGTAATAACCCCCCTCACCATGGGAGTTTAATATATTTTTACTTTCACTTACCACGACATTTTGGAAGACTGTGTGTGAAAGTAAACACACCGTTTGCTCCTTTACTATAAATGGGGCTGGAGGCGAAATGGCAAAACCTTCTACTATAGATGTTGCATGTCAGCCAGTAGTCTCCATTGCTGATATTCTGAAGGACAGCACGACTCTAAAAAAAAAAAAAAAAAAAAAAAGTGGACGGATCTTCAGTATGGCGGAGGGCTCTTTCTGCCTCGCCAATATCAGCCCAAAGTCTCTAAGCAAGGGATTGTCCTACTACACTTTCAGATTGCTATCTGACACATGATGGGTGTAAAGCAATTAGTCGGGAAGAAATTCCCTTTTTGCTAACACCACTACGCTTTCATGGTTTCCTCCTACTTTGGCAACACCTGGTCAGTAAACTCCCACTCTGCGTGACCAGGGGTCAGGACACAATAGCCTGGTTGCCCGATACTTGGGGTTCACAAGTGGCAGAACAGATCTGTGATCAACACACACTCCACATCAAAGCAGCGACTCACCACCTGCTGCCAAATGAAGCTGAGGGAACATCGCTACCATAATGCCTGGAGCGGGGAGGCCAACCTAGGCATGTCATCGCACAGGTGCCAGACCTCCCTCCCATCTCATCCCACTCCTCAACAAGCTGGAGACTCACAATAAATCACAGAATTCTGTCTCAAAATAACAACCCTGCCACTGAACTGGCTAAACAATTTGCATCAACATAGTGCCTCGATGAGCATTTGACACCCTTTGGTAGGATCTTGCACGCTGCACAATTGGGGGTGACCACTGCGATAGGTTGGACAGCTTGCGGTGCCTGGACTACAAAGCAACTGCCCACCTGCCTAACCTTTTTCAGAGTGGGAAAATAAAATGCAAACCGGCAAGTGGAATTATGAATAAATAATTGAAAATTGGAAGACAGAAAAAGCATTCAAAAATGAAAAAAAACATGAACTGTACATGAACTCAGCAATGCCTCAACAAACCTCACTCTAGCAAAGGCTGGGAAGTCAGAAGCAGCAATGTGCGACAGAGGGGACTGCTCGCCTCCTAATGTACCCCACTGATGTGTGACATACGCTTTAGTGAAGTTTACAGCACATAAGGATACCAGAAGCAGTGCGACAGAACACTTGTAGCTTGGTTTGATGGTGGTTCATGCATCTACCCTCGCGCAACCACATATCTTTTATACTGCCATGCCTCTAAATACTGCACCTGAGTGAGCGAGAGAGGTTTACACACCTGGACAACAAATTGGGAATGCCTGAAACATCGTCTTAAAATAATGATGTGGCATTACATGAGAGCGTTCACTGGCAGCTTCAGAATTGAGAATAAACCAGAATTCCCAATGCTATCTGTCACTAGGCATACATACAATGCACATGCTACTTAACATGCACTTCCACGCTAAAAACACTCCCTCCAAATGCACATTCTGCCCTGGGTGTGAGGGACAAGGAGGGTGCAGGACAGTTTCACACACTGTATTTTTGTTTTCTATGCAGGCTTTCGTGGATTGATCTCAGATACAACATGCAGGCAATAATGGCTGTCCAGTTATGCTCAGCATAAGATTCTTACCTGCCTCGCCGGTGGGAATGTGTGATTTTATTTCCTTTTTCCACTGCACGCCTCTAGAGACAATGGAAAGAGATGTCATTAAAAACAAGAAAGGCACCAGCGCTCAAGTGCCCGTAGCCCGCACGGATCGGAGATCCAGAGAATAATCTTAGGAGTCCGCAGAGAGGTGGCGCTCGCGAGCCTGCCGCCGAGGTGCACGCAGTACAATGGATTTCCCAAAACAATGTGCAGAAAAATATCCACACGACAGAGCGGCTTGTACCTACCAGAAGGATTGCTTTTTTTCTCATTACCAATGACAGCTCGGCCAACCGCTGGGGGCACGCACCCACAGTCTGGGCATCTTATGCAGGACTGGAGTGACTGTCTGAGCCCCTCCTCGGGTCTACTGTCGTCCACAGTGTACAGTTAATAGATATCTATTAACTTTGTATATCAGCAGAAGAGAGGGCCTGATTGGTGGGGGCAGGAAACCACTGCACTTTCCGCAAGTGTGCACATTTGATCACATTCGTGGGACAATGTCAAGTGAAGTCTGTCCGCTTTAGCCCATCACCTTAGCTTTGACAACCAAGAATTGGAGGGACTCTCTCGTAAAAAAGAGTGAGAGAGCAGGGAGAGAGGAGTAAAGGGGAGGGGAGAAGAGAAGAGAGAGGTGGAGAGAGCGCAGCTCTCCTCTGTCCCTAGAGCGGGACGGAGGACAGCTGCTGCAGAGGGAAAGGGGAGGAGACTAGAGCGGGACGGAGGAGGGCTGCGGCAGACGGAAGGGAGGAGACTCGAGCCGAGCAGCTCCGGAAACAGCACCATGTTTCTCCGAGGCTAAGCAGAAATGCCTCGGAGAAACGCACAGTCCTTTTGGGTGTAACATGTATTTTATGCAAAACGGTTTTAGTAAGTAATAATCCTCTACATATGTGTTAATTTCATCTTCTCCAAAGTGTATATTCAAATTGTCATGTATTGATTTTATTTCAGATTGGTTTTAATCAGGAGTCTTTCAGTGGGTCCTTAAAGGCTCCCAATGTCTTTTTGGCCTTTTTCTGCTGAAAATAACTACCATATCTGTGGATGTCTCTAATTCCTTACATTATTATCCATGTACTGTGTTGAGTACCTGTGCTAAGCAGTTGCTGTCACAGCCTACTTTAACCCCTTGCGTGCTGATGAAGGCCCCCGTCCTTCATGAATTACAGTGCTTGTGTGCTGATGATGGCTGGGGCCGGTCATGGAACCCGCCCACTCTTCGAAACGGCCGCACAGGCGCAGAATCGTGGCCGCGCACAAGGGGTTAACATCTCATAAATATTGGTCATTTCACTAATTTCTATTGCATTCTCTAGTTTTCTTTAGCTTGTCACTCTCTTTTACTTTAGCGCGGGATGATTAATTAATTTAATGGAAATGTGGCCTAAAAATCAAAACCACCAATTAAAAACAAAATTTTAGATAGCACAGTGTGTTCAGGAAAGACTTGGTCTTCATAGCAAGCACAGTGGCTTGCCAAAGGCTTTTAAAGTGTAATAAGCAGATTATATTACCATAAATATTATTCTAATTGCTATTAATATTCTTATCCTTATTAATATTATAAGTATTACTATTGTCAATATTCATGCGACGAATAGTCTTATTGTTATTGTTGGTATTATTATTAGTGTTGATGATATTATTTTTATTTTATCCGGGAACAAGGCAAACCCATATATATGCGCAGGGACCATGGGTGTATGATACTTTTAAAGGAACAATATTCCCTACTGGGAAACAATTGATCTTGAATAACAGAAGGTAATTTAGTTATGGCACAATGTTTTAATATTTAAAATTAAAATCATCAAGCTTATTAACAATCATAGTAGTGGGTAATGCCAAAAGAACAGATATTAACGTGTTCAGGCAAACATAAGTTACAAATATAGACAATAAAGAATTTGTCACAATTCAAATAAATGCGGAGCAGCCATATCAGTTGAGGAGCACAGCAAAGGGTCTGCATGCAAAGTTAACGGCATTTCGATTCTTTCCAGGATCATCCTCTCGGGACACCCCACTCTTCATAAAACTCTCCAATACATACACCCTAGTTAGCGGTGCAGTGCAGCAGGTAATCGGGCTGTGGCCCGAAAGTCTTTGTGCAAACGTTTTTGCATGCATTATGTAAAACAAAAAAAAAATAGTTTTACCAGTGGTTGTCTTAACAACGCGGGGAAACAGGCACGTAGGTTTTTTTTCAGCACATTTATGAAATGAACAGACCTGCATCTATAAAATAAGTTAAGTTTTTCTTGGTTCAAATCTTTTTATTGGAAATCAAAAGCAAACCGGTGTGGAGCAAAATTTTACTGTTGCTAGATTGCTTCTGTGTAAAGCTATACAGTGAAGCTAGTTAGCTTAGTTCTTAACTAAACCCAAGTTATACCATTTGGTGACATGGCTAATTAAAGCAATTAAATACCAAAAATGTCTGCAGGATATTGCATCAAATCGAAATATTGTATCCATTGCCCAATTTGTTGGTTTAATTTGCGCATTATGACCACCTTGAATAATTTATAACATGATATTGTATTGTAGCTGCTGAAATGAATGCATTCTTCCACAAACTCGCTTTCTGTAAACAGGTCATTCAATCTTATTATCGATACATTTGCTTTTCATTCAAAGACAAAGGTCAAATGTAAGGTTGTGTGTTTCGGAGAGCTTGGTGTTTATTTATATTCCCCTGACTTAAAAGTGAGAGGTTTGTGTGACTATCATATTGGCTAATGGGGGTCTGCTTGAGGAAGTGTACAGATGTTAGTCTTTTTTTTTTTCTCTTGCATACGACAACATTTAGATATTTGTAAATAAACTGTGCTGGCGATCAAATCAATATATTGGGTGATGACATTTCCACACATTACTGTATGTGCGCTGTATACTTTTATCAGCAAAACTGTATGCGAGTGCACATATAATGTTTGTGTATATGATGGCAGTACGCCACATACCATCCATACTTAGTTACCCCAACATGCAAGTGCACCTACTCTGCACCACTCCACACTATGCCACTGTCACTGCACTCTTCTCTCTGCCACTTCACTCTCCTCCTCCTCTGCACCACTCCGTGCCAATGCACTGTACCCCACACTACTCTTATCATAGTCACTACAGTCTTCGTCCCTGCACTCTACTCTGAAAGTCTTTCTAAGCTGCTGCACTCGGCACCAATTATTAATTACCCTGGACAAAAAAGGCAGGACTTGCAAAGCACCACCTACAAGGAAAACGCCAGGCAAGCCACAAGTTATAGTACAATAGAGGCCGAAAGAGGTCAAATTGGAGCCTCAGACTCTGTAAAATCGTGCTTAAAAGAAAGGCCCTTCATAGAGCCCCCGAGAATCGACAAGGGGAAAAAAGCGAATAAAATCTAAACCAGGAACTTCAACCGGATCCGCAAGAGACAGGTTGTAAATTAATCTTCAGGCCAGAATACCAAACCAAAGGAAAAAGGGATACACTAAACAGGGGAAACCTAATGCAACTATTCAGAGAAATTCCCAAATTAAGGGAAATACCATCCTCTGGAATCTTGGCGGTAGAATTTGTCCAAATAAACAAAGACTGAATTGGAAGTAAGCAGAACAACATGGACATCAAGAGACAACAGAACTGATCTTTTCCACAAGAGCTGTCTTTGCAGCTTGGGGCATACCATTATCCTACCCAACTCTAATAAAAAAAAATCATACCTGCTACTAAACAACGAGGCACCTCTGTCTCCAATCAAAAATGGAAAGACTACCTCCATACTAAAGGGAGCGAGAAGTATGACTACAATCAAACAAACAAGCAGGGACCCCTGCCCAAAAAATAGAACTCTCAGACAAACGATCAACCAGCCAGATGGAAATCAAGATTGGTCCTGGATACCCCATACGCTGAACTTACTCCGTTGCTGATGAAATCAACATAGCCAGTGGGGAACAAAACAATAAGGTTATTAAGCAATACGTTAGGAAAATAACAATCTGCTCCTGGAACGTCCATGGATTTAAAGAAATGGAACAAGACCAAGATACCATCTCCATTTTGAGTAAATTTAACATAATCCTGCTACAAGAAACCTGGAACGTAACACCAAAGCACATAGCAGGATATGAAGAATTTCATAAAATGACAGAAAAAATCGCCAAGTATGGACACCCAAGAGGGGGTTTGTCCATACACACAATAGAATATGACTGGAAAATAGAGGAAATGGATTCCGGAGAAAACTGGATCTAAGTCATAAAACTGGAATGTAATCACCCCACATACGAAGTGGGTATGAAGTTAGTTGTCATAAACGTATACATTCATCCCGAAAACAAGAAAATTAAACTGTTAAACCTGAAACATAATAAAAACGTTACAAGTTACACATCAAAATCATGAGATGATGATTGCAGGCGATTTCAATTGCAATTTGACAGAGGGTAGGGGCAACAAGAATAGAATTCAAAAAACATGGAACGAGCTGAAAGCACTAGGCCTTGTCACATTAAATGGAAACACGAAGGGAGACCAACCAGCAGGGATTATCTATTCTTGTGGAAACAAACCATCAATTATAGATTATACTATAATCAGTAAGGACCTCGCACCCCTAGTCAATCACTTCCGCATTATAACACGCCCAGAGAGCGACCATTTCCCCCAAGAAACGGTCGTACACCTAAACATACTGCATAGTGTGTAGCTGCGCTAGTCACATTACCAGAAACTTATAATTTAAGGAAACTCAAATGGAGAGGAATAATAACCGAAGAGATAATGGACATGGTTAAAAAGCATATAGAGAATGCTGTGGACTCAGCAGCGCACTCATTGGCAAAAGATTGGGAGAAGTTAAGCCAGGAAGCAGAGGCACGTATGGGGTCAACAAAGAGCCATGGTATACAATACAGCTGAGAGATAAAAAAATCGCTAAGGAGGTAAGACAAAGAGCCAGAGCAATTAGAACGGGAAGAGACAGTGACATCTGTAAGATTCAAAAAATGAGAAAAGAATACAAGGAAGAGTGCAGAGTGGAAAAAAGGAAACGCACAGAAATGACATGGGAAGAATTGCTGTGGGCAAGTAAACTATCGAACAGCAGGGAATTCTAGGGCTTAATCAACAAATTAACGAAAGGAAATGGAACTCTACATAACGTAGGAATAAGCGAAAGAACGTGGCTGCAACACATTGACAATTTGTACAACCCCAAAGCAAGACCACAAATGTGTGAAGATGAAAGTATAGACAAAGTAATAGGAAAGGCACCAGAACCAGAGGAAACAGTTCCCAAAAGGGAGGGAGCGAAAGACCTAACCAACTAGGAAGCCAACGATCCAACATCATTGACAACAGTAAAATACACAAAATTCCTGATAAAAAAATTTGAAAGCTGAAGGCGCTGCAGGACCAAACGGACTGCCAAACGCCCTGTTCAAACGAGACACTGAAGTTTGGTCTAAATATCTCGCACCCCTTTTTAATCGTTTTGTGATAAGATGCCACGGTCTTGGAGCGTTAACCTTCTCCACCCAATCTACAAGAATGGCAGTAGAACAGAACCTGGGAACTACAGGCTGATTGCCCATATCGATGTAGAGGCTAAACTCTTTGCCTCGTGTATTCTACGGCATCTACAAGAGTGGACAGAGGAAAATAACATTATCCCAAAATTTCAAACTGGCTTTAGACCAGGCATGGGTACCATCTCAAACCTATCGGCATTGACTATCTTGACGGAAAAAGCAGAAAGGAAGAAGGGAGTACTATTGGCCTGTTACACAGACACTGATAGACGCATTATCATGCAGAGAAACATGGGCCTCCGTAAACTTAGGAGACAGAAGAAGAGTATCGTCAAAAATAAACATAACACACGGACTAAAACAAGGCTGTGTACTCTCACCATGTTTATTCAACTTATATTTGGCAGATTTAAACACCTACCTGCTACAAGTAAACGGACATCCGCCAAATTTGGCAAATGAGCCAATCCGACCCTGTGCCCCGTTGCCCTCTTCACTCCCCACACAGTTTAATTAAGTCCCCACTCACCGGGCTCTCCTTGATGGCTCCTGCGGGGTTCAATAGGTCCTGCGTCCTTTGGGGTCTCCTCTGCAGGGGGGGGGGGGGGGGGGGGGGGGTCACCAGGCACCGATAATGTGCCTCGAGTTGCAGGACTCCTTTCCAGAGGAGGGGGCAGGCACCGGCAATGTGCCTCGAGGCCCCTCCTCTCTACGGCAACTCGGGCCCCTCCTCCTCTTGGGGGACTGGGGGGGCCACTATACTTCTGGGCAGCCACACTCGCCTCACCCGGGCCTCCTTTCCTCACAGGGGCCCGGGGTTACAATGCAATCTCAGAGAGGCCTCAGGGGACACATGCAGTGTCTCAGCACACGTGGGGGGAAGCCTGCCTGGCTTTCCTCCCACCTCGCACGGCTCCCGCAGTACTCTCTGGGCTCCCTTCTCCGGTCGCCTCTAGTCGGGGGGCGGGGCTGGCACCGACTGTGTGCCCCGGCCCCGCCTTCTTCAACGGCCCCTCGCGTGGGGCTCAGATCGGCGGGGTGGCCTCCCGCTCCGGTCGCTTCTCTCGGGGCTCCCTCCTTGGCACGGGGGCCCCGCAACGGAGCTTCACCCGGGTCCCCCTCCTACCTCACGGGGACCCGGGGCTTGGATTCAGCTTCTCCGGGCCTTCCCGGCCGACAGCCAATCCCTGCGCGGCCTTCAGAGGTCACGGCCGCGCAGGCCAATCCGTGTGCGGCGGGGGCGGGCCGATGACGCGGGAGTCGGCGGCCTCGGGGCCGAGCGCGGCCCTTCCTTCACTTCGGCGGCCCTCTCCTTGTACCGGGGGCCGCCGCAACGATCCCCACAGCAGTGGGGGGAATCCCCATGACAGCGCCGGGCCGCGGCGGTTATTTTCGGCGCTGCCACACAGCGCGAGGCCAGGACAAGGGGTAAGCTCCCTTTCTTGTTATAAAGTCCCCTCAGTCTCCTCAGCGCCCGGGCTGCGACGGTGATCTCCGGCTGGGATAAGGGGTAGGCTCCCTTTTACTATTTATTAAACAGATAGCAAGCGCGCCACAACGAGGGTAGGCTCCTCTAGCGCTATTTCCCCTCAGTCTCCTCAGCACTATGGCGCTATTCACAGCGCACTGCTTGTAAGGCAGTCTAGGGGCCGGGCGACTGAGGCAGGTCAGCAAGACACAGTTCCTCAGGGGCACACTCCTCACCTCCTGGGCGCCTCTTCACACAGCGCTGGCGTGGTACCCGGTCAAATAGCGTCAGTGACCTGGATAGGGGCCCTCCCTTGTCAGGGGCCCATGGGGACAGTAGAGGGGGGGTTTATAGAGGTGCAGGGCCCAGCTCACAGGCCCATGTCGCGGTAGCACCTCACAGCAGGTCTCCTCCCTTCCTTGTCCCAGCGCTGACTGACTCTCTGGTGACACTTCTCCCTATTTATACCCTCCTCCCAGGCAGTGCCAGGACCTTCTAGAATGTTGGCAAATCTAGCCTAAACTGGTTCTAGGGGAGGGGGTGAGCACCCTGGGTGCCAGGCTTTCCCTCCAAAAGCTAGGGGTTGCTGGGTAATGTTATCTAGACCGCTGACCTATGGCAGTCCAGTGGCAAAACCCATGGCCATGGCATCCATTTTAAATACAATACATTTCAGTCAGGTGCGGTTTTAAAATGGGGGATATTATGAGTGCTCACATTATTACAGGTAATCACATTTTCAACAAGGTGTCTCACACCACTCATGGCCTATACAGGTTTAATCCCATGGGGGAGACATCCTAGATAAGGGGGTCAAAAGCGAAACATTTTGGGGGAAAAAGGCCAAGTCCAACAACCACTCTTATTGAACACACTATCAAAACACCCCCAGGGAAAAGAGTTCAGTTACGGCCCTATCGTATACCAGTCTCGTAGCCAAATAAGAGAAGTACAAAAGACTATGCAGATGGGTATTATAGAACCATCTCCGAGCAAATGGAATTCTCCCATTGTACTCGTACCGAAACCAGATGGCACGGTAAGATTCTGTATAGACTTTCGGGAGGTTAACAAAATTTCTGAGTTTGACACCTATCCCCTTACACGAGTAGATGAAATGGTGGAGAGAATAGGAAGAGCAAAGTATATTAGTACCCTGGATTTATGTTAAGGGTACTGGCAAATACCTCTTAAAAAAAGATGGAAAAACTGCCTTCTCAACACCCGATGGATTATACCAATTCAAAATGCTTCCATTTGGTTTACATGGTGCACCCCCCACCTTTCAAAGAGCTATGAATACGATATTGAGTCCCCATGAAAGGTATGCAGGTGCTTATATTGATGATATCGTGATTTATAGCGATACCTGGGACCAATATCTATCACACCTATTCCAAGTCATTCGGACCTTCGGATCACATGGATTGAGAATAAATCCAGCTAAAAGTCACTTAGCCTCTCAGACGGTCCGATACTTAGGATATCTATTGGGTGAGGGAGTCAGAAGACCACAAACATCCAAACTATCAGCCATTTCCCAAATCCCCCCCCCCCCCCCCCCAAAAAAGATTTAAGGGCTTTCCTTGGGCTGTTGGGGTATTCTAGACGATTCATATCTGGGTTTTCACAAATGGCTGCGCCTCTAACTTATCTGCTACAAAAAAACTGTCGTACTGAGGAAATCCTGAAGGCTTCTCCCAATAACGTGTTGCAGGCCTTTGAGTCCCTAAAGAAAGCCCTACCTTCAGAATCTGTCTAATTAGCCCTGACTATTCCCGTCCCTTTATATTACAAACTGATGCATCCGATCAGGGACTAGGAGCGGTTTTATCCCAAGACACTGCACAAGGGGAAAAAACAATTCTTTACATCAGTCGGAAACTATTTCCTCAGGAAAAGAATTGCGCTACCATTGAAAAAGAAGCCCTTGCCATCAAATGAGCCATAGAATCCCTACAATACTATTTGGAAGGGAGGGAGTTCACCCTTTTTACAGATCACGCACCATTAGAATGGTTAGCTAGGAACAAGGGACACAATAACAGGGTACTCAGATGGTTTCTATCCCTACAACCCTTTAGGTTTCACACTAGACACAGGAAAGGGAAAGAACAAGGGAATGCGGATTACCTGTTGAGATATCCCCAAAGTCCAATTCCTAGAAGGACAGCATGGGAAAGGGGATGTGAGAAGGACCCGGGGCTTACCAGTGGCACACCGGACTTCCACCATACTCTATTTTCCTGCAGGAACGAGTCAGGCGGAGTGACCCGGAAGCGGATCCTATGCAAGCAGGAAATGGCGGAAAAGGACCTATGAAAAGCAGCGGAGGTCAGTCGGAGGAGGTCGTCGGTGGAGCGGATGGAGAGGAGAGACGCCGAGAAGATGCGGGACCAGAGAGCGGAGAGAAGACGCGGGACCCGATAGGCTAGACGCCGGAGTACCAGGGAGCCAGGAGGACTGAGACGAGAGCTGGTGTGAGGACTGGTGGTGTCCGCTTCCCAATGGTAATGGTGAGTTGCGTGTCATCCGCGTATCTAACCGAGGGATCTAAGGAGACAAAGACCCCTAAATACTTGAACCCTTCTGTGCTGATCTGTATAGGATAGTTTCACGGAGGGACAGGGGATCTCCCTCAATACAAACAACAACTATTTCTCCCAGTTGATTAAAAGTCCTGAATTTCTCCCAAAGGAAGCCAGGACATCGAAGATCACAATAAGGGACTTACGGGGGGAGTTCAAGTAAAGCAAAATACCATCGGCATATAAAGATATGCGATCCTCCCATTCGGGGGGCCATCACATGCCCCTAATCTAGGGTTCCCAACGTATCTAGGCGGCAAGAGGCTCATAGGCCAGCGAGAAATTAAGGGGGGACAGCGGGCAGCCTTGGCGGGTGACCCGACCCGTCAAGAATGATGCTGAAGCTCTGTTTACCACTATTTGGGCAAGCGGTTCCGTGTATAGCAGACGTACCCATCTGATGAATTCGGGACTGCCCACAGATAGTGCCATTCAATCGTGTCAAAGGCCATTCTTGCATCGAGCGACGCGATTATAGCTGGCTCCCGCAGAGTGTGAACTCTGGCTATCACCCCATGCAATCTACGCAGGTTTAGGGGCGAGTTCCTATGGGGAATGAAGCCCGATTGGTCGGGGTGGACCAGCCCGCTGATGACTTTTACCAGTCTATTTGCCAGGAGCTTGGCCAGGATTTTCGGTTCGGCATTTAAAAGAGATAGGCCTATACGAGGCACAGTTCGTTTTAATCTTGCCCTCTTTATGAATCACGACTATCTTAGCCACTCTCTGATCCCTAGGCAGAACCCCGTTGTCTCTAGAGTCCACAAACATTTCTTTCAAATAAGGTGCCAGTTTGCCAGGTTTAATTTTATAGATAAGGAGCCAGTTGGGGCCCAGTGCCTTACCAGAATTTAATGAACGGATGGCCTGAGCGATCTCGTCTGGGGCTAGCGCACTATCCATAAACTCTCGATCTGCAGGGGAAAGACACATGAGCTGTTTGTCACGAGTAGTAGCTGGGAATCCGCTTCCGAGTGAGGGAAGCACGAGGTGTAAACCGCCTGAAAGTGGTCCGCAAATTTATCTATGTCCTGTGGTTCTTTAAGCGATACCCCCTCCTCCGTTAGGAGCTCTGGGACGAGACGGCATGCCGAATCTCTCTTGTCCAGCCATGCGATAAGCTTCGCTGCCTTATCCCCAGGTCATAGAGCCTGCCCTGCTGCTCCCTACCAAGAGCCTTAGCCCTATCAGTGACCAATGCCTTATCATGCTGCTTCAGGCTCAACAGATTAAGTTTAGCCTGCGTAGCTCCCAATTCCAACTCTTCCCTCCAGCCTACTAATTTCAGTCTCTTGCTCCACCACCTCCCTCTGCTTCTCCCTTTTAGAGCCCGCTATCAAAGACAGAGCCTGACCCCTGATGACCGTTTTAAAGGCCTCCCATAGGTACCGGGGCGAGGATACCGACCCTACATTAGTAAAGAATTAATCTAGTGTTGCAATGAGGTCTTTGCGAATTTTGGGATTATGCAGATACCACGGATTGATGGGGGCCATCCTTCCACTGTACCCAGAGTTAAGACTATGTGGACCCACAGCGGAGAATGGTCTGAGATGCCGCTGGCTAAGTGTGTGACCTCTGGTATGTAGGATGCTTGTGCATTGGGAACTAGACAGTAGTCCAGTCGTGAGAGACTCATGTGCCCCCGAATGGAATGTGTATTGCTTTTGATCCGGGTGGAGTAATCTCCAACATTCAACCAGGACCATTGTGTCCATGAAGTCTGGTAGCCACAGCATCACCCGCCCCGTTTCCCGTGGGGGGGTGCCTGTCCAGCATGCCAGAGACGACTGCGTTAAAGTCTCCTCCTCAAATTAAAAGTCCCTCAGGGAGAGTAAGTAGGACTGTCCCCAAATCTGCAAATGGCGTGCCCTGTAGCCCCGGAGGAACATAGATAGGAAGGTTATGTGTTGACCCTCCCACATGCCCGTAGCTCCAAGGTATCTGCCACTCCCATCCTTCCATGTGGAAGTCACTGCCAATGGGAACGCATTACTAATCTAAATACCCACACCTTTGGATCCCGACGTAAACCCTGAGTGTGCGAACAATTTGTACCCCATTCTGTGCCGAGCTTTGCATGAGTTTCCAACTAGATGCCTCTCCTGAAGCAGGACCACGTCTGGCGCCTTTTAAGATACTGAAGGACCACACTCCGTTTGATTTTGTCCCCCAGCCTGTTAACGTGCCAACTCAAAACCTTTACTTCCCTACCCCCATCGTCTACATGGTACAGTTGACAGCCTCTGCATTTTGTCTATCGGACAAACGTACTGTGCTGATGCAACCAACAAACCACCAAACAGGTGAACCAAACATCCCTCCCCAAAACCCCACCACCCCGCTGCCCTGCCCACTGGGCTCCAAACTGCCCACTGAAAAATGCAGAGTGCCTGTCGCCCCATAAAATTCAATGAAAGAATAAAACTTGGGGGGTAACGTGTCATGAGCTCCCGCCTGCGTCCTGCAACAAACCCTTTGCACCTCTATCGCCCTAGCATCAGTGTCTCATCCCCGGTCCCCCCACCACCCAAAGTCCCCATTGTGGGCAGGTCAAGTGTTCAATAGGCTTCAGCTTCAGGGTGGCTGACTGTCCGCTTTATCATTGTCTCCTCGGTCTGCTGGGGCCCGAGCTCCCTGATATTCGAGCCACTCCATCACCGCCTCTGGTTGATCAAAGAACCACGCTCAGCCCTCCACCTCGATTCTGAGACGGGCCGGGAATAACGTAGAGTAGCGTTTCCCAAACTGTGGTCCGCGGACCCCCAGGCGTCCGTGAGACATCCCCAGGGGGTCCGCAGGACTCTAGTGCCTGTCATGAAAAATGAAAAACCCATGCCTTCTCACAGCACACGAGCTTTGAATGTTGGCGCAGGGGCGGCGAGACCACAACAATACAATCGGGAGGCGAGGGCAGCAAATGGGCAGTGGGCAGTCAGGGGGGGGGGGCGGGGTCACAGCGGTTGGGGAAACGAGCGGAACAGAAGGCAAAAGGGGCACAAAAACAAGGAAAATACGAGTGGCGCAGAAGGGCACAAACGAGTGGAACAGAGGGCAGAAGGGCACAAAAAATGAGGGGAAAAGTGGAACAGAGGGCAGAAAGGCACAAACGAGTGGAACAGATGGCAGAAAGGCACAAAAAACGAGGGAAATACGAGTGGAACAGAGGGTAGAAAGGCACAAACGAGTGGAACAGAGGGCAGAAAGGCACAAACGCGTGGAACAGAGGGCAGAAGGGCACAAATCGAGGGAAACTATTGGAACAGAGGGCAGAAAAGCACAACATGAGGGAAAATCGAGTGGAACAGAGGGCAGAAAGGCACAAAAAAATGAATGGCACAGAGGCAAAATACAGAATACAGAACTATAGGGGCAGTTAAGAACAGAAGGCAGAGAGGCACGGGGGGCGAGGCAGAAGGGAGAACCGGGCAGCGAGTGGAACAGAAGGAAAGACCGGGCAGAGAGAGCACGGGACAGCGAGGGGAACAGAGGGAAGAAAAAGGGGCACGGACCACATACAGGCAGCGGGTGAAGACTGACAACAGCAGTCAGACACAACAATGAAAATACAGGCAATACAATAAAAGCAATTAAACGTTGAAAGGCACATGTGTATAGGTTACTGTTACTTGGCAGGCAGGTCAAAATAGATGCAGTCAGGATCAGCAGTAGGATTTTCATGCTGCTGTCTCATTGCTCACTTTCCACAAGCCCTTGGGTACCACTAAATATTACACTGCTGTATGCATACATGTCCATGCCAATAGACACAATTCATGCTGGCTCCCTCTTGAAATTGTCTGCTTTAAAATGCGTTTTTAAAAATAAATTTAAATTGTACAAATTGCTTGGGTGTCCCCGGCTTCCAGTAGTGATTCAGTGGGGGTCCTAAGTCAAAAGTTTGGGAACCACTGACATAAGAGTATTTCAGCCCTGTTTCCTCTAAGTCTAGCTTCACCGACAAAGGATCTCCTCGCTTTTGCACTCTGTGTGAAGTCTGGGAAAAGGGAGATAGTAGCATTCTCATACCTGAGTGGGGTGTTGGCTCTCGAGTTCTGGAAGATCACATCTCTGTCTTGATGGTTTAGGACTCTGGCCAGCATAGGCCGCTGGGGAGCGCCCGGTCTAGGACGGCAGCCCGGGATCCTGTGAGCCCGTTCTATCATGGAAAAACTTACTGAGGCCCTTTGGGTTTAGGTGCTTGAGTATGAGGTCTTCTACAAATAGGTCAGGGGCCTGCCCCTCTGAGCTTTCCGGTACGTCCAAGATGCAGAGGTTGCTACAGCGGAGGCGGCCCTCATAATCATCCAGTTTAAGATGTCAACTGAGTTACGGGAGTTCTGCAACTCGGACGTCTTTTTATTATTGCGAGACGTCCTTCACCAGGCTGGTAGCAATAAGTTCAACTTGCTTCACTTTCTCATTAAGTTCCCCCATATTGGCCCTAATCAGATTAATGTCTATGGCCATGGAATCCATTTAGTGTTCCAACGAGGTTTTTACCCCTGTGATGGCTTCCCTGACCTCTTTCAGGGAAAGCTCTGGCTCCTCTTAACTTGGGTTCCACTTCGCCGTCTCCTCAAATAATCTTACCCGCTGCGTCTCCTTAGTGACCGTATAACAATCTAGTTTATTAGCTTGGACCGTCTTTGAGCTCTTGTCACCAGGACCTCTTCCGCGATCCATTTCACTATCCAAGGCAGGACTTAGCTGAGGGCAAGCAGTCGGCGTTGGTACCGTAGCCTCCACGCTCGCAGCGCGCCAAGCCCAGGGACAGCAATCCGGTCACAAACCCCAGAGAATTTCAGAGGCCCATTGTCAGCAAGTCCGCCTTCAATGTGCCATCCCGGTGTAAGACATCCCATCTCCTGCAGTTCTTATTATTCCACCATCCAGAGAGGACCCCTTCAGGCGCAGTGCCAATTGCCTCCTAGCAGAAAAGCTGGTCATTTCGGAACTCGCAGCCAATTCACCGCCCCCAGGTCGTTACATACCACAGCTCCCAGCCAAGGCGCCCTCTCCTAGCAGCGTAGACCACCAGTCACAGGGGCTGAGGAGGAGGGAGGGGGGGCTCCAACCAGTCAATTAAACAAGGCAAATATCTCCACCCTTACGAGGTTTACCGCTCTGCTCCCCCCCCCCCCCCCCCCCCCCCCCCAAAGTGCGCCGAAAGACATCACTGTGCGAAGGCAAGTTTCACCCTCTCACTTCCAAGTCACGTGTCACCATTTCGTCCGCCTCAGGCCTGGGCGTAAATGCTGGCCAAAATCCTTTGTTATCCTGTGGGTCTGCACTGAAGCCAAAGAGGGGGGGGGGGGGCGGCAATTCGGGGTCCCAAATAGCACTTGCCTGCCTCTCCCAGGCTTGCGATCAGTGTGCAGGAAATCACGGCCGTAATGGCGGCTGCGTCGCCGCAGACTCTGCCACCTCTGCTCCCCCTCACTGTCTTTTCTTCTCCCGGTAAAACACACAGCCCGGATCCGGGCTACCGGGGTGACAGTGGGCAGACGGCTGCAACTCTGTCAAGGCGGGCCAGAAGTCGTCCCAACCGGGCCAGCGATATCACTGTGAGCCCCGGCTTCAAGACCCAGTCTTGCCGACGGCTGTAACTCCCTGATCCAAAGGGCCACAAACACCGTAGCAGGCAAGCCGGGTTCTGCAACCTTTCAGGTGTAAGGGGATGCATACGGGACTGACGGATGAGGTGTCCGGATAGTCGTTGGGGCTTACGAGTGACGAAGCCCACAACCGTCGCGGCCATTTTGGTTCGCGCTCGGCCACGCCCCCTCTTTATTCTTGATCTAGGTATGCATCCAATATGAAATGTAGCCAATGACTTCATCAGGACTACAAGATATATAATAACCAACCTTAGTTTATTACATTGTTTTATTCCGAAATTATCACCATAGTGAGTGTTTATAGACCACAAGCTGAGGGAGGTGTGTGTTGCCAGAGACATCCAGTTGGACTGTTTTCTAGTACCTTGGTTACACCCAAGAATAGTCCAGTGATCAGTGAAATCTGTTGTCAACTAAAATATTTGTGTACACTGAGTGGAAAAGAGAAGCGGTGAAAGAGAACCTCATAATTTCTATTATCAAAATCATATCCTGTCTCACTCGCTCTACTATATTGTGTTCAAACCTCACGATCAACCTTAAGCAGACTAATTCCAAACCTGCTCGCCTATTATTTCTATTGTAAAGGTACTGCTACGAGCACACTATAACATATACTGCCTTTCAGTGTCCTAAATGGATAAAGTAATGCCATTAGAGCTTCCCTATTTGACCAGTGTCCAAACCCATTGGAAGCCCTATAAAGCTCAAATCCTTACCTAGTTCATCAATGTAGCTGCCAACCCAAATCAGTGTTTACTGCTGCAATGTATTGGGTCTGGAACTGACTCTGGTCACCGAGCATGACGGGTGCTCACGCGAGTTCCCTTACTTTTTATCTTGAACAAATAGTGATAGTAAATAAAATTATATTCCCCACCCCCCCCCTTGTGGATTTTTTTATTGCTCATGCTACTGCTAGGGTATTGTTTTATAAAAAAATAATCTAACAGACCTAGTTTGCAACGCCAATAGCTGAAAGTTTTAGTAATGCAAGACCTTTTGCATTGCAAGTGCTTGTTTGAGAATCTGTTTTCGGGGCGATTTTCACCCATCCCTTTGCATTGGTGACATGAATGATGGCATCGAGCTCGCCGCTGGAGTCCGTAGCCCGGTAGTTGAGAAGCTGGGAAATTCTTGGTTGCATACATTTTTGTTTCTACAGTAAACTAAGTCGTACATCTAAGTCTCTAAAATTGCTGATCCTTCAGCTCTCAATAACTCAGGTCTGCCCTCTGTTTACTCTTTATTATTCAGGATGGCGAGATTTTTCGGTGACTGGTGACCTCAAATCCACAGTTACGTTAATGGAATTGCAATGCTTTACTGAGGAGCACTTGAAATTACGAACTGAGATCTGCGATGAACGATATTTTAATTTTTAAAACTGTTTTTTTCAGCCCAGTTTTATTTTGCACTGCATTTGCATTAATATGCGATACAAACCCTGTTGGAGGTTTTTCGCAGTGATTCTGCCACCAGATACAAGAAAAGGAAGTTGGAGTTACAGAGGTGGGGTACGGTGGTGGTACCCATCCCTCCGAGGCTCCACCACATCGGCTCCTCACGACCTTCTTCGATGGTGCTAGGCAGCGAGTTTGGAGTCTAGTGTGACATTGTTTAGCAAGTAGAATGTCCAAATGTCTCCATAAAAACCTCTCACAGTCTCTATGCCAACGCTAGTTATTTTTGGAGGTGAGAGTCCTGGCTTGAAAAAATTGTTGTAAAAAGTAGTATTAAGAGTGACTGTCTGGTTATGCCTATATGTTGATCTTTTCTACAAGCCTTCCATTGAAAAAGTTTTGTCCGCCTAAGTAGCCGCTCCATTGGTCATTGTTAAAGCAGAACCCATCAAATGCAGTAGAACAGGACTTTTTATGGTGTAACCCTGTAACTCTGTGTTCAAATTGTTGGAAGGGGTTTGTAAATTCTGACCAAATATTGTAGCATATTTATATTGTTTTTAACAAAAGATGCAAAGAGAATTCATAGTGAACTCGCTGACAGATAAATTATGTTGGGGTTTTTATTGTGACTTAATTTCCAAACGCCATAGTCCCATGTGTGAGTGCAGAGTGAGTAGTGTGCCTGTGAGAGTGGAGGGTGTATCTCTTTAAAGCCAGACCCTTCGGCTTTTCCAGTACTTTTTATGAAACCGTTTGTTTAGCATTACTGGCTGAGGAATGCAAAAATTGGTTTTCCAAGACTTGGCTGTTGGTCAACAAAAGGGCATAGTCCTGATTTTTTTCAATAAATTGTTAAATAGCGACACCATGCAAAAATGCGATAATTTTATTTGCTAATCTTTTTATAGAATTAGAATTCCTGACGTATTTAGCACTACAAGTAGACTTGTCAGTTGTCTACATTAGTGAAGAATATGTGATTGGTTTCCCGTATCAGTGGAATAAGGGTGGGGATAAGCTTGATGCCATGTGCATTATTCCTCAAAAGTAGTAAATCAATTATAGCATTGTTCTATATGTAAGCCATGGTGGATCAAGTTGATATCAAGAGGAATAAGAGTCCTCTTGAATGCAGCTTATGTTGCACACATGCGTATTGTCATATTTTCACCAGCAGAGCTATCTTTGGCATACTGGCTCAGCTGTTGTGGTTGGAGTGCATTCATACGATTATGCACAATTCTGGACAATGCCAAGAAGCTTTAGCAAGTGAGCCATCTTGCAGAGGCAGCTATGCCATGGCGGCGGTCGGGGACAACAGCGCGGCCAGTCCACACCTTCCCCTGCAGCATCCGCCTCAAAACCTTCCTAGTCCGCGCTGTCAGGCCCATGTGATGCCAGTGGGCGGCAGGGTTCGCCATCACCACTTCCACTGGCGGAGGGGCTACTCCCTCCCCTTCGAGACGACTCCTCCAGCGCAATACCACCGCGTGTCGGGGGATCGTTTGCAACTTCTGCAAGAGGAAGTTATGGCCCTCTTGGCCAAGGGGGGCATCGAGCGCGTTCCTGGGCCAGAAGTAGGGTGTGGTTGTTACTCCCACTACTTTCTGGTACCCAAGAAGGGCAAAGGGGGCCTACGCCCTATCTTGGACCTACGGAATGTCACCTACTTCCTCCGGAAGGAGAAGTTCAAAATACTGACATTGGCTCGGGTCTTAGCTGCCCTTGACCCAAGAGACTGGATGGTAGCGTTGGACTTGCAGGACGCCTATTTCCACATCCCCGTCCTGCCGGCCCACCGGCGCTACCTGCGGTTCATGGTAGGCCACGAGCACTTTCAGTTTACCGTGCTCCCCTTCGGCCTTACCAGCGCCCCACAGGTGTTCACGAAGGTGATGGCGGTGGTCGCAGCTCTTCTGCGCAGGTTAGAGGTTTCTGTCTGCCCCTACCTCAACGACTGGTTGTTAAAGGCGGGCTCGCCCCAGACAGTCGTCAGCCGCCTCCAGACAACAGCAGACCTCCTGCACCAGCTGGGATTTTCTATCAATGTGCCGAAGTCACACCTGTGCCCCTCTCAGAAGCTCCTTTTCATCGGAGCGGTCCTCGACTGTGTGCGGTTTCGGGGTTATCCTCCCGAACAGCGGGTCTAGGATATTCAGCTCCGATTGCAATCTTTCAGCCTTTATCCCGGGTCTCGGTCAGGTTGACGCTGCGGCTTCTGGGGCTGATGGCCTCCTGCATCATTCTGGTGCATCATTCTGGTGCATCACGCCATGTGGCGGATGCGGGCTCTGCAGTGGGACCTGAAGTTTGTGGGGCCAGCATCAGGGCAACCTATCCGACCATGTCATGATCTTGGAGGGCACTGCGAGACAGCTGCAGTGGTGGCTCACGGACCGCGATTTGGTCAGCGGCAGATCCCTCTCCCAACTGGAGCACGTAGTTGTGACGGATACGTCCCTCCAGGGCTAGGGAGGCCACATGGGAGAGGCTGAAATCAGAGGCATCTGGTCTCCGGCGGAGTTCCAGCTCCATATCAACCTTCTGGAGCTGCGATGGATTAGTCTAGCACTGAAAGCATTCCTCCCCTCTGTCCGGGGGAGTGTAGTGCAGGTGTTCATGGACAACACCACTGCCATGTGGTACTGCAACAAACAGGCGGGTGGGGTCGTGAACCCTATGCCAGGAGGCTCCGCCTCTGGCAGTGGCTGGAACGTCAGGGCGTGACCCTGGTGGTTAAACACCTGGCAGGTTCTCTGAACGTCAGGGTGGGCGAGCTCAGCCGAAGGTGCATGATGTCTCACGAATGGCGTCTGAACTCTGACGTGTCGCAAGGCCTCTGTGCAGTGGGGAGAGCCTTGGTTAGAGCTATTCGCCACCGAAAAGAACGCGCAATGTCGTCAGTTCTGCGTGTTGGAATTTCCAAGGCGGTACTCGCTCGGGGCGCTTTTCGTCGCAAGTGGAGTTGCGGTCTGTTGTCCGCCTTTCCGCCTATACCACTTCTGCCCAGAGTGCTGAAGAAAATCAAGCGCGCCCAAGCCATCCTGGTGGCTCCGGACTGGGCGCGAAGGTACTGGTATCCCGAACCCCCCCAGGTTCGTCTGCCTCTTCAGGAGGACCTTCTGTTGCAGCACCAGGGGGCGGTCCTCCACCGAACCTGTCCAGTCTCTACCTCCATGCTTGGAGATTGAGCGGCCACAGTTGAGGCCGCTTGACTTGCCTCCTGAAGTCTGTAAGGTCATTCTGGCAGCTAGGCGTCCCTCCACAAAGTCGGTATACACCTGCAGGTGGAATAGATTTGTGGCATGGTGCACAGCAAAGGCTTTGGATCCTCTCAATGCCCCTCTTTCTGAGGTTCTCCTCTTCCTCCTTTCTCTTGCCCAGCAGGGCTCTGCTCTGGGCGCTATCAAGGGCTTCCTTTTTGTCCTTTCAGCCTTCTTGAGGCTTCCTGATCAGCCTTCCTTGTTAAAGTCCCCATTCTTAAAGGGCATCGCTCATATGTTCCACCTGTTCCTTTCGTGATGCCCCAGTGGGACTTGAACCTGGTTCTAACTTACTTGATGTCCGCTCCCTTTGAGCCGCTTCATAACTGTCCTCTACGTCTTCTTACACTTAAGACTGCTTTCATGGTTGCCATCACCTCTGCCAGGAGAGTGAGTGAGCTCCAGGCTTTTTCCTCTAAACCTCCCTTCCTTTCTGTCCATCCGGACAAGGTTGTGTTGCGTAAAAAACCCTCTTTCCTGCCAAAGGTAGTCTCAGCCTTCCACATCGGGCAGTCCGTCACCTTGCCCACCTTCTTTCCGCCTCCGCATCCCTCGAAAGAGGAAGAGAGGCTCCACCGTCTGGACCCAAAACGTGCGCTCTCTTACTATCTGGATTGCACACGCCAGTTCCGGGTGGATGACCAACTCTTTGTTGGTTATGTGGGCGCTAAGAAAGGACGGGCGGTGCACAAGCGGACCATCTCTCGGTGGATCGTGTTGTGCATCCAAGCGTGTTACTCCTTGGCTAAGAAGGAACCTCTCTGTTGGGCTAAGGGCCCACTCGACTCTGGCCACTGCGACTACTACTGCCCTGGGCCGTGGAGTCCCCTTGCAGGACATCTGTCAGGCAGCTACGTGAGCCTCGCTGCGTACGTTCGCGAGACACTTCTGCCTGGACAGCCAAGTCCAGAGGGATGGCTTCTTTGGCAGTTCCGTCCTCCAGGACTTTCTGGTGTGATTATTGGTTCGCAGACCCACCACCGGGGTTGGTATTGCTGGGGTATCTCTTCTAAGGTAAGGAATCTATCACGAACGTGTCTCTTTCAGATGCACAAGTTACTACTTGTGTAACAATATATCTGTAAGAGACATTAGTTAGTGATAGATTACTTACCGACCCACCCTCCCCGTTCTGTGAACCGATATCTAGGGTTAAGGTCATCCCCTTTCAGGGCCCTAGTTTCATGGCACCAGTGTTTCTATCATGGCTCTGCGTATCTGACGTGGAAAAGCTGTGTATCAGAACTGACGTCGGCGCGCAAGGGCGGCGGCTAATAACTCCGTCATTCCGGCGCTGCCAGCGATTGGCGCGGAGCCGCGGTCGACACCTACCGATGCGCCGGGGTATTGCTACGCAAAAGTTTCCGGATCCAGTCTGACGCCTGGGGATATTCTAAGGTAAGGAATCTATCACTAATGTCTCTCTCAGATATATCTGTACGTAACTTGTGCTTTTGTGCCTCTGTGCCCTGCTTGTGATCCGGTTTTTGTGCCTCTGTGCCCCACTGCCCCCTTGTTGCTTGTGCTTGCTGCCCCCTTGTTGCTTGTGCTTGCTCTCCTGCCCCTGCCCCCTTGTTGCTTGTTGTCTCTGTGCCGTGCCCTGCTTGTGATCTGGTTTTTTGTGCCTCTGTTCCCCTGGGGCGTTACTGGGCAGAGTTGCTTGCTCTCCTGCCCCTGCCCCCTTGTTGCTTGTTGTGTCTCCTTGCCCTGCCCTGCGATCCGGTGCTTGTGCCTCTGTTCCCTGCTTGTGATATGGTTTTTCGTACTGCCTGGACAGCCAAGTCCGGAGGGATGGCTTCTTTGGCAGTTCCGTCCTCCATGACTTTCTGGTGTGATTATTGGTTTGCAGACCCACCACCGGGGTTGGTATTGCTGGGGTATCTCTTCTAAGGTAAGGAATCTATCACGAATGTGTCTCTTTCAGATGCACAAGTTACTACTCTGCGTTACTGGGCAGAGAGCTGTGTGTGTGTGGGTCTGTGTGTGTGTGGCTCTGTCGTGTGTGTGTGTGGTTCTTTGTGTGTGTGGCTCTGTCGTGTGTGTGTGTGGTTCTTTGTGTGTGTGGCTCTGTCTGTGTGTGTGTGGCTCTGTCTGTGTGTGTGTGGCTCTGTCTGTGTGTGTGTGGGGCTCTGTCTGTGTGTGTGTGGGGCTCTGTCTGTGTGTGTGTGGGGCTCTGTCTGTGTGTGTGTGTGGCTCTGTCTGTGTGTGTGTGTGGCTCTGTCTGTGTGTGTGGCTCTGTCTGTGTGTGTGTGGCTCTGTCTGTGTGTGTGTGGCTCTGTCTGTGTGTGTGTGGCTCTGTCTGTGTGTGTGGCTCTGTCTGTGTGTGTGGCTCTGTCTGTGTGTGTGGCTCTGTCTGTGTGTGTGGCTCTGTCTGTGTGTGTGGCTCTGTCTGTGTGTGTGGCTCTGTGTGTGTGTGGCTCTGTGTGTGTGTGTGGCTCTGTGTGTGTGTGTGTGTGTGGCTCTGTGTGTGTGTGTGTGTGTGTGTGGGTGTGTGTGTGTGTGGCTGTGTGGGTGTGTGTGTGGCTGTGTGGCTCTGTGTGTGTGTGTGGCTGTGTGGCTCTGTGTGTGTGGCTCTGTGTGTGTGTGTGGCTCTGTGTGTGTGTGTGGCTCTGTGTGTGTGTGTGGCTCTGTGTGTGTGTGTGGCTCTGTGTGTGTGTGTGGCTCTGTGTGTGTGTGTGGCTCTGTGTGTGTGTGTGGCTCTGTGTGTGTGTGTGGCTCTGTGTGTGTGTGTGGCTCTGTGTGTGTGTGTGGCTCTGTGTGTGTGTGGCTCTGTGTGTGTGTGGCTCTGTGTGTGTGTGGCTCTGTGTGTGTGTGTGGCTCTGTGTGTGTGTGGCTCTGTGTGTGTGTGTGGCTCTGTGGCTCTGTGTGTGTGGCTCTGTGGCTCTGTGTGTGTGGCTCTGTGGCTCTGTGTGTGTGGCTCTGTGGCTCTGTGTGTGTGGCTCTGTGTGTGTGTGTGGCTCTGTGTGTGTGTGTGGCTCTGTCTGTGTGTGTGGCTCTGTGTGTGTGGCTCTGTGTGTGTGGCTCTGTCTGTGTGTGTGGCTCTGTCTGTGTGTGTGTGGCTCTGTCTCTGTGTGTGGCTCTGTCTGTGTGTGTGGCTCTGTCTGTGTGTGTGTGGCTCTGTCTCTGTGTGTGGCTCTGTCTGTGTGTGTGGCTCTGTGTGTGTGGCTCTGTGTGTGTGGCTCTGTGTGTGTGTGGGTGTGTGTGGCTCTGTGTGTGTGTGGGTGTGTGGCTCTGTGTGTGTGTGGGTGTGTGGCTCTGTGTGTGTGTGTGGCTCTGTGTGTGTGTGTGTGGCTCTGTGTGTGTGTGTGGCTCTGTGTGTGTGTGTGGCTCTGTGTGTGTGTGTGGCTCTGTGTGTGTGTGTGGCTCTGTGTGTGTGTGTGGCTCTGTGTGTGTGTGTGGCTCTGTGTGTGGCTCTGTCTGTGTGTGTGTGTGGGGGGGGGAGCTCTGTGTATGTGGGGGGAGCTCTGTATGTGGGGGGGAGCTCTGTGTATGTGGGGGGGACTCTGTCTGTGTGGGGGGGGGGAGCTCTGTGTGTGTGCAAATGCCATAGGTCTCGCATTTGCGAGAGATTAAGATTGGCATTGTAAATAACATTGCAATTTATTTGTTTTAAAAATAAAAATGTCTTGAGCGATGCCAATAGTTCTAACTTTACCAAGGACGAGACCATTGCATTGTAGAAGCTTGTTAATTTTAAGCTAGATCACGTGCGGCAACCTATTGAATTCTGTTCAGAGATTCCACCTGAACGTTTTTTAACTAACCAGCCATTCTGAAGGAGTGGCGTGGCAGAACCGCGGACCTAGATGGCCGTGTTTTTTGGAGCTCCACCGAATCCCCGGAAACTAACCACCAACCCGGAATGCGCAAACTGTCCCACAACGCAGCGAAGATGCGCCTGTGATCGCGCGGCTCCCGGACCTAGAACAGCACTTTGTGTACATAAATAGAGGGTCGGATACAGCTGCTCCGGCGAGGTGCATGCGGCCTGCCTGCCACAACAAGCCTTGGCCTCAATTTCGGCCCCAATTGGCCCCATATGCCAGCACGAGCAGTGGGCGGGGCCTCGAACTTTGGCACGTCTGCGATCGGGTGTAGTTGTGCGGCAATGATGAGCACACAGCTAACACTGTTCGCCCTACCGTTAGTAGACATCGCGGTGGGCTCCAGTTCTCCGCGAGGCCCTGGAATATCAGAAGACTGGCCAGTTTATACGTCCCGTCGCCGGGGCCCCAGTGCTGCCTATCACCACAGCCTTAAGGATCCCCGCCAGACCGTCTTGAAAAGTGCCTTCCCTTGGCTGATTTTTGCTCCCTCTACATCCTCCTCCACTGTTGTGCCCATCTTGCCCTCACTGGATTGTTTGCAAAAGGACACGGACGTAGAGTGCGCCCAGAGGTACGAGGGGTGGCATGTACATTGCACGCCAGTTTGGGAATGATCTTTCGCTGTAAGAGGCCCGGCCTGGGTTTGGATCCTTTTGAGGGGCCTAGAGCGGCCAGGCATAACCTGTTGATAATGGCCGGTCAGCCACATTGAAAGATACTACGCATGAGGGAAATGAGAAATGCAACTGGTGGTTTAAAACACTGAATAATGTGCAGCCTCTCAATGGATTGACCACTGATCGATCAAACTGTGCAGGCCAGGCCCACTGCGTCATCGACCTTGCTGCAACATCTCCCCCCCCTGCCCCCCTTTTCTGAATCAGCAACATCTTTCCCAGCAGCCCTTTCCCAAGGCCATGGGTAAGGGTGATCCAAAGCAACGGAAACTGCCTTTTGAAAAGGTTGGAGGTGGGACAGATAAGACTACCACGATGGCGGAGGGGGGAGATCAGGCTCCTGCTCCACCGCAGACCCAGTGCTGGGCAGTGATGCACTCATGGCCGAACTTAATGGAGGCTTTTGAGCCCTGGATACGCGCTTCAACGCTTTCGATAAACGGCTCGACATGATGGGGGCGCATCTCGATCACCACAACAAGCGGCTTGACACAGTAGAGGGCAGAATCTCACTTAGAGAATGGCCCGGCTCAGGCTACTAAACGGTTGGAGTGGATGGAAGGCCTATTGAAGAACATCGACCTCGAAGCCAGGGAGGACACAATAACATTCGTATTATGGGATTGCCGGAGTCCACAAATACGGGTCGACTGGATCGGTTCATTGAAGGCCTTCTAGTTGATGTTTGTCTTTCACAGCTACCTTTGTTGAACAGGCGCACAGACCCTCGGCCCACGGCCTAACCCTGGATATCCGACCGCCCCATTATGGCACGGCTTCTGAACTTCAAGGACTGAAACGCTGCAATGCAGATGGCTCGGGATTGAGGATCGTTGGGACTGGCAGGGTTCCTCCATCTCCCTGTATCCTGACTTAACCGCAATGGTTCTGGAGACTCGCCGGTCAAGGCTGCACTCTGTAAGGCCAGATTAAAATATGGGATGTTCTACTCTGTGGGAATGAGAGTAGAGACTGATGGCAGGTCCAGGATTTTTGAAACCCCAGCAGAGGTTCAGGATTTCCTCAAAAAACGGAAACACATTGGTCCTCCTAGGGAGTCGCCCACTCCTGAACTTTCGGCGTCGTTACCGAACACTGGCTCCAGTATGGAACTGTTTTCAGCGAGCTGAAGGCGTTCGCATTGCAGCCAGTTGAGAAGTATTGAGCAGTATTGATCTGTTGTCCCTCATTTCTTATTTTTCAAGATCGTTCAAGCATTAGACTCAGGACTCTGGCAATATGTAACTCACTTACAGTATGTTTTAGGTTTCCGGGAACAAGGCGAGGCGTTTCCTCTCCCCCTGTGCGTGCGCACTTTTTGTGATACTGGTTTTACATTATTA
The DNA here is from genome assembly GCF_964263255.1 of Lissotriton vulgaris. Lineage (NCBI taxonomy): Eukaryota > Metazoa > Chordata > Amphibia > Caudata > Salamandridae > Lissotriton > Lissotriton vulgaris. Next base: position 1,765,068,259 of record NC_141685.1, on the reverse strand, counting down.
TGGGATGTTGATATTTCCCTAGACCTAGGAAGAGGTGGATGGTGTAGTTTTTTTTTTCTTTTTTTTTTTTTTTTCTATGCTGTAATTTTGTTCCTGATACAACCTATTTGCTATTGCGGTCCACGTGCTAGAGTTGACTTTGCCATGCATTTTGTAGTTCTGACCACTTGTGATGATGGTGGGTAGGTTATCAACTGTGTCTGAAAAACTTCATTACATGGAATGTGCTGGGTTGTATAATGCCCGGAAGGGGTAACGTGTTGAATTATTTGCAGTGCCATAAGGCTGACATTGTGTTTTTTTTTTTATATACAGGAAACGCACTTGTCTCCAGCCACACCTACCGTTTGCCACTAGCTGGGGGGGTACATTGCTATTTTCCATATTATAGCACATATTCCAGGGGAACCGCCATACTTATACATAAACGACTGCCTTTTCAACTAAATCATGTCCATACCGATAGAGCAGGTAGTTTTACTTTAGTGACTGGGAAAAGTATGGGTTACTGCATCACTGTTATGTGCATCTCTGCGCCGAATCTGGACGACCCTGATTTTTTTTCACTCACTGCATGCTTTGTTGCTTCCCTTGGGCGCGGATTACATATGCTTAGGGGACATTTCAACCTTCTTCTGCAGCCTGAACTTGACACTGTCAGAATCCCCCGTCGCAAAACCCTGTGCCTGTAGGGTGCTCACTGATGTTTCCATTGGCCTGGTGACATATGGCGCATACGTTTTCCTGATGACTACCTACACACACAATTCGGCCCCTTATGACACCTGAACACGACTGGACTTTTAGCTGATCTTGCATGCAATGGCTCCCTGGTTCTGGGCAATGACTCATTTACCCAGGACTTATTCTGACCACTCTCCGGTCTTTGCGCGTATTTCTCTTCCTCAACCAGAAGGTTGTGATAGACCGTAGAGGCTCCCTGGACAAGCTTTGCACGATACACTCTCAAATCTCAGCAGAGATTACTGTATCACGTGGGTTCTGTCACTACATGGGATACAGTATGGGAGGCTTTCAAGGAGTACATAAGGGGGAATGTATAGCAAAGCAGTCTGGGGTCCTTAAATTGTTGAGAAGCACAATTGTTTGCATAGAGGACAGTTTAAAAGCCCTAGACAAGGACCAATCCAGTACCTAGACCCGGCAAGTCGCTAGTTACTGCTGGTGGAGTTCAGGGAAGCTGCTGAAAGTGAAACCAACTCAGGCGAAACGCTGAAGGGGACCGGCCTGGGCGTACACTGGCGCAGTTATTTCGACCCTGCGTGGGGAAAGCCTACATTACATCCATCCATGTCGACGGGCAGATATCTCTAATCCCAGCTTAGTCTGTGTAAGTTCCATTGGTACTACAAAAATCTGTATACAACACTCGCAATGCACAATGACTAAGACTGTAGGTCCTATTTAAATGAGGTTGCCATGGTTTGGTTGGAGGATTTTATGCAAAAGTTTTTAGCTGAGCCATTCTCGAAGGAAGAAATTATCAGCGCCATAGATACTTTAAATAGTACTACAGCTTCAGGGCTTAACAGCTTTACTGGCGCATTTTACAAGCACTATAAAGATATACACAACCCGTACCATCTTGAAGTCTATAATCTGGACCTAGGAAATAAAATATTGCCTCCTACACTCCGCGAGGCCGTAATTGTCTTGCTCTACAAACCGGGCAAGGACCCATCTAGCTGCGGCTCTTGTAGGCCGCCATCTCTTTAAAACTCTGACTATAAAATCCTTGCTAAAATGATTGCGTTGAGACTGGCGTTGCTCTTAGATCATATAATCTTCCCAGTGCAATCTGGCTTCGTTCTACATAGGTCCACTGCACTAAATTTGCGTACATTATTTTCGGTGCTCTGTAGAATCGTGCCGGTGGTACCGGCTGCGGCGGTCCTCCTTGATTCAGAAAAGGCATTTGACTCCTTGAAATTGCCTTTTGTATGAGTAAATTAGGCATCCCTAAAGGTTTTATAGACCTCACGACATTGCTTTACGTCTTTATTGTCTACTCTGTTCACCCTCACACGTGGCACTAGGCACAGCTGCCCCTTATCGCCTTTACTTTTCATATTGGCGCTTGACCCTCTGGTGCGCCACGTTCAGGAGAAACATCTCCACAAAAGTATACAATTTAATACAGGCCCTCTGCTTATTTTGCTTTATACGAATGACCTTGTGTTATATGTCTGCCAGTCGCAGAACAATCTGGATCGTCTCATTAGAGAAATTCTGCTTTTTGGTGGGTACTCTGGACTGGGTATTAACTGGAGTAAGTCTGAGCTTCTCCCTCTAATGTCGGGCACCACTGAATGGGAATGTGAGTTCCCGCTGAAATAGTGTCACGATTCAGTCAGATGTTTGGGTATCCAGATCCATAGAAAGGCAGACCAGGCAGTGAGACTGAACTATGGTACTGCGATGCACAATCTTGAGGCGCAGGTAGAACGCTGGATTAGACTCCCGCTTTCCATTTCAGGCAGAATTTCACTCATGAAGATGATTGTTCTTCCGAAGTTTCTATACATGTTCCAATATATTACCATTCCGCTCCTAGACAGTTTCTTTAAGACTCTTAGATCTCATCCTATCAGACTTGCTTGGGGTGGCAAAAGGCCTTGGGTGCGATGGGAAACAATGACCTTGCCATATGGAAGAGGAGGACTGGGGCCCCAGATTTCAGAATGTATTACCTAGTAGCACAATGGAGCTTCTCTCTTGTGGTACCATCCAGAGGCACGCATTCCCTACAGTAAACCTGAATCATACCTTCATGCCATTCTTCCCCAGGGATTCCCTCTGGACCCCAGAGACATACAGACAGTGTCCATCTCGAGCTGGGCGTGGCGCAAACTATTGCGAGTGACGATGCGGCTTCTTATACTCCCCTGAAATCCCTATAGCACACAAACTATGGCTGTATCACAGAGAAATATGCTTTGCAGCGTGAATCTTTTCTGATTTCACTATGCAGTGCATTCTTCTGCCATCTAGTGGTTGGAACATGAATTGTAGTTCTTTTTTTGTTGTTTTTTAAAAAAATTATTTTGCTATTTGTCGGTGTCTACTACGTAGTACCATTTGTTGCCCTTCTGTGACGTTGTTGGGCTTCCGCCGGAAGCTCCCACCTTTGGTAGCCATCTTCAGATTCTTTTTTTCCGCTGTTGGGTCTGGATTGTTACGGAGAAGCTCCCAAGATTGAAGAGAAGAATCAAAGAAACTAAAGGAGAAACACCGTGAGGAAGTTCTTTCGAATTCCTAGGGCAACCGGAGGTCAACGAGGAGTCTAATCAAGATTTTCGATGCCGATCGGAGAATGCGCATGCAGGGGGCTACCTGGATGCGTTAATGGACAAAACACTGTTCAAATGTCAGAACTGTCACCACAAGTACGCATAGAAGGATCAGCACCCAGTCTGTAACCTGTGCCTGCCGCTGGATCCTCAGAGCGCCGACTAACGCCTGCTCTGCCTTCTCCCCAAAGACTTTGAGAGGTATGGAAAGACCGTGATGTGCCAATCACAACATGCAGGGCCAAGGACCACCTCCTTAGTTGCAAGACCTGGGCTTCTCCAGTGAAGAGGAAGATAATGTTGCCGAAAAACCAGAGGGTGACTAGGAAAGATGTTTTGGTCGTGTAGGTCGAAAAGATTTCGAAAGAGGTAAGGGAGTCGTTGACCTCGAAACAACCTGACGAGTCTAAAAAAACAGGCTCTAAACTAACAAGAGGAGCCCCTGCATCAAGCTTGGACGGCATACAAACCAAAACACACCGTAGCTGCAAAGGTCCTCAAAAGGAGGAAGACGTCGAAAGATGCTTGAGAAAAGGATGCTTTGGCTTTGAAAAAAGAGAGGCACAAACTGTCGACGGCCGCTCCTTTTGTCAACTGGTGAAAAACAAAAGATCTCAACGCCTAAACACTCTGCTGAGATAGAAAGGAAAAGGCTCAAAGCCGAAATGGCAAATATACTGCAACGAAAAACTTTGATCAAAGCTTGAAGCACTTCAAGTTCCGCCCAAAGGATACGGTAGGAGAGACAGTCGTCGAAGAACTGATGCCGCCGACAACCCCTGAGCCAGGCTATGAAGAGCAGCAGACACTTATGGGGTGCCACTGGAACAGGAAAAATCGCAATCCTGTTTTAGAGACACTAATGCCTACGCAATTAAACCAATCTCTCCCAATGCTAACAAGCGTACTAGCTTTGGGGAAAGAGGCATTAAAGGAGCCAGCTGCATGCAAGGCTATAACTCCAAGAACTGAAAAGAAGTACAATCACTCTTCTAAAGACCCCTTATACGTCAGGGGATCGGTGCCGGATGACTCCATTATTACATAAACAGCAAGGAAAAGAGCAAATGTCCCAGCTACAATGGGACCACCTCCAGACAAAGAACGCAAGAGGGTGGACCTGGTAGGAAGGAAATTGGAAAGGAGTGCAGCAAATCAATGGGGCATAGCCAATTCAAATGCATTGTTTTGTTTTTTATATATTTATTTATTGCAGCTACACAAGGAGCCATTATACAGTCTGTCTGTGAACCCCAGTGTACATCAGCTGTTGCATTTCACCCTAGAAGATACACAGCCGTTCAGCCCACACCCCAGAGGTCGGGCGGCAAGCGTTGTCGGTGTAGTATTTTCACCCACGATTACCAGCTATAATCAGTCTTAGGCCATCCAAGTTTCTGCATTGTTTTAATTATTTAAACACACTTCCCTCCTCCCCCCTCCCTCACCCCATGGTGGTCGAACGTGAAAAACTCAAGTTAGGATTCTGCAATATACAAGTAGATTATAAGAAAGCATCATTTTCTCATTCCTGCCCCTCCCTCCTTTCAGCCAGGTACATACAGTCGTTCAAAGCCTGCTTTAACCGGTGGCCCACTATTCCTCATGCGGTCGATAGTATGTCTATTAGTCCCTCCTATACCCCCGCCGTCTAAGAGCTATGTCGCATCCACTCTCCCCTCTCTCACCCCACTACAACCCCCCATCCAGTCCATGGTAGTGGCTCCATTTAGACCAGACTTTCCTGAATTTTTGGGGACAACCCCTGGCCTTATATGTGACCGTTTCTGCTGCCATATACAGGTCTAAGCCTCTTCTCCACTCCTCTAAGTCCGTGGGTGCGGGTGCTCCCCAGTGTTTTGCAATATCTCGTTTGGCAACAACCAATGCCAGGACTAAGAAAGTGAGTAGTGGGCGGGTCAGGTCTACCTCGGTCGTCATTCCAAGCAGCGCCAGCTTGGGGTCAATGGGGATGGGGCCCAGAGGATCTCCTCTAATTCCCGGAAGATCTGCGCCCAGTACCTCTGTATTACAGTGCAGGTCCATACAGTATGGAAGAAGTCTCCCTCTTCCTGTAGGCATCTAAGGCATCCTGGTTCCTCTATTTCCCCATTTTGTATAGACGTACCCTGTTGAAATATGTTCTGTGGAGAAAGTTGAATTGTATCAGCCGTAACCTGGATTTGATGGCCACTTCCCGGGGATGCATCAAGACTATCTCCCAATCCAGGTCCTCCATCTCTGCCTCCCACGCGTGTCTAAGTTTTGTTAAGTCACCCAGCATGTGGTTCGTCAGTGTTTTGTATGTGAGGGACACCGCCTTCCCCACCATGTGTTCCTGGAGCAGCCTCCCCTCCAGTGGTGCATACTCAGGAATATCAAGGAGCGTGATATTCTGGGCCTTCCAGGCATGGCGCAGCTGGACATATTTGAAATGTTGCGTATTGTGTAACCCGAACTCCGTTTGGAGAGCTCTGAACGACTTCAGCTCCCCCTTGGCTATTACATCTCCTATGGTGGAAATGCCAATGTCGTCCCATCTCTGGAATCTGCGTAGTTTATGCGGCTCGTGTAGCCACAGCGGTGTCTGCCGCGTAGGTTTCTGGTCCCAGCCCATGCGTTTTGTAGCTTTCGTCCAGGCCCTTAGCGTTATGGATGTAGCAGGGAGAAGGTGAGCCCCCTTGCATTCCCATAGAGATACCGTAGTAGGTTTCTGGGCGCCAGCTTAGCTCTTTCTAATGTATACGTCTGGTGGTCTGCCGACTCATGGAGCCAATCATTAATTGGAGTCAGGTGTTCCGCCCAATAGTAGGCTTCCAAATTGGGGAGCGAGATTCCCCCACTGTATTGGTGCCTTTGTAGTGTGGTCAGGGCCACCCTCACCTGTTTGCCTAGCCAGAGGAAAGATCTCAAGTCTGCATGGATCCTAGTGAAGACCGGAGTTGGTAGTGGATAATATTCATTTTGGAGGGCGTATAGAAATTTCAGTAGAATAACCATTTTATACATGGCCGCCCTACCCAGGAGTGTTAAAGGGAGCTGTCTCCAGTGGTCCATGTTGCCCACCTCGTTCATGATTCGCTCAAAGTTTTTTTGGAACGAGGGAGGAACATTCGTCGTAATATAAACCCCGAGGTATTGGAACCCTTCAGCTGTTGTCATCAGTTCCCCTGGTAGTCTCCCCCACTGATTGCATCCCCTCGGATCATACAGTACTGATTTGTGCCAATTTATTTTGTGGCCCGCCATCTCCCCATAGTGTTCCAATTCTCGGAAGAGCTCCGGCACGGTCGTCTCGGGCTTTGTAATATAGAGCAGGACGTCGTCCGCGTAGAGCGAGATCTTTTCGTGGGACAGTGCCGTCTCTCCAGCGGTAAAGCCGTGAATATTTGTGTTGTGCCAGATTCTGGCCGCGAGGACCTCAATAACGAGTGTAAAGAAAAGTGGGGATAGGGGGCAGCCCTGTCTAGTACCTCTCTGGATATGAAACTCACGGGAAAGCATTCCATTAACCCTCGCCCTCGGACCGGTATAAAGTAATCTGATCCATGCCGTGAACTTTGATCCGAATCCAGACCTCTGCAACACTGCAAATATAAAGGGCCAATGTACCGCATCAAACGCTTTTTCAGCGCCCAGGGAGAGGAACCAATGTGGGTCTTCTCTCTCCTTCACCTCTTGGAGCCAGTTGTGAGTTCTCCTGAGATTTAGCTTTGTTGCCCTGTCGGGTAGGAAGCCCAACTGGTCCCTATGTATCAGGCCCGTTATGACCGCCCTCAGGCGGACCGCCAAGATGGTTGCCAGCACTTTCACTTCTGTGTTGAGTAAAGATATCGGCCGGTAGGAGGCACAGTCATTCCGCGGCTTGCCCTGCTTGTATAGTGGTATTATTGTGGCCATAGTGAGATCTGGTGGGAGTTCTCCCACCTCAAGGGAACCAACGAGGAGGCCCCGGAGATGATGGGTCAGTAGGTCCGATGTGCGTTTAAAGAGTTCTGCAGGGAATCCATTTGGGCCTGGTCGGAGCCTGGCTATAGCACTCGCAATATCATCTAGTGTTATGTCAGCTTCTAGTCTCCCCACGTCTTCCGGGGGAAGGACTGGCAAGGTGGTACCCTCTAGGTATTGAAGGGCCTCCTCGTATGTCGCCAGGTCGCGAGTTGCGTAGAAGGTTTCATAGTGGGTAGCGAAGGCCTCTATCTCTGCGTCTGTGTTGACCGCAGTACCTTCTGTCGTGTCAATGCTGTCTATCCATCTCTCAGCTCTCTCTTTCTTGCTGAGCCATGCCAATAGTTTCCCTGACTTGTCACCCACGTCATATAACCTGTGTAGGGTAGCTAATGATTGGGTCTTGGATTCATTGGTCACCAGTTCCCGATACTGCTTCTGGACGTCGAGTAACCGCCGTAGGGTGTCTTCGGACTTTTGGGTTAAGTATCTGCCCTCCCATTTTAGAATAGACTGTTCCAGGGCTGCTACCTCTGTCTGAAGTCTCAGTCTGTCCTCCCCTAGTCGAAGTCTAATCCTATCGCGTAGGACTGGTTTCAGGTCCTCCCATAGAGGGATTTTTGAGTCAACCGAACCTTCATTGTCCGCAAAATATCTGTCTGTCCTCGCATCTCTCAGTATTTTTACGTTTTGAAGATCCCAGGCTGCGAGGCGCCAGGATCTCGTGTCCCTAGCTCTGGCACAACCCACTCTTACATAGGTGAGTGGTCAGATATACCCCTGGCCCTGTAGTCGGTGATGTCCCCTATTTTCAGACATTGTCTGGGCAGGAAAACAGTCAAGGCGCGAGAACGTCTTATGCGCCCTGGAATAATAGGAGTAGGCCGCTGCGTCGGGTGGAGCCACCGCCATACGTCCGTTAGCCCCAGGGTGGACATCAGGTCAAACAATGCAGTCCTGTGTCCGTCTCCCACTGTGTTGCCCGATCTATCAAGGTTGACATTCATCACATCATTAAAGTCCCCCCCCCCCCCCCTACCACCTGTATCGTGTCTGCTGTGTCTAAGAGGATGTTCGCAATCGAGGCGTTCGTGCGTGGCTGTAGTTTGGGTGGTGCGTATACAGAGATCAGGGTGTATGTGTGCCTGTTCCAGTTACCCTGCACTCACGCATATGTGCCTTGCGGGTCAAGCCACGTATGTGTAATGGAGAAGGGTTGGGATTTTCTAACTGACTGCCACTCCCCTGTAGTCAGATGTGTACCCCCGCATGGACCAATACTGTATCTGCCCCTAGCAATGAAGGCACACTGAGAACCCCTAAGATGGGTCTCTTGCAGGAAAATAATGTCAGGGTCTGTCTTTTTAATGTATGCGTTTACCAGCGCTCTCTTAATCTTTACATTCCACGTCAGGATGTTCAGCCTCCTGCCTGTCTCTTGCGATGCTTCTACGGTACCTGCCATTGGAGAGTGCTGTAACTATAAGTGACCCAACTCTTGCAGTTGGAGGTGTTGCGAAGGCACAACTTGCTTATGTGTTCCTCAACCTGAGTCTTCAGTGTCCCCCACCAATTCCCTCCCAGTGCCCCGTCCCAACAAGCTTGAAAGTCCCCCTCCCCACCTCCCTTCCTTTCCAGTTGTGTCCGCATGCCAGACAAAGCTCTCCTAAGGAGTAGGTCTGTCGCCCACCCACCAAACCCTCCCTAGTGAACACCAAACAACCCTATTAACGAGTCAAACAAAACACAATTAAGGGGGTGTGACAACTTGCGTGCTTTCCTTCAGCGGGCTGCCGTTCCAGTCCTGCAAGTCCATAAAGTCATCGATTCGCCATCTGCTTCTCCATGTCACTGTAGGCATAGTGCACTGTGCGTTTTGGGCCTTTCATCGATAGGATTTGGAGTCTTGGGTTTCAGACTCTGGTGCACTGTGCTGTCCTGACAGGTCCTGTTCCAGCACCCGGATCTCTTTTACCAATCGATGATCCGATAGCCACACATCAGGTGGGGAAGGGGAAGAGGAAGAGAGGCAATAAAGTACCTCCTCATCTCCTTCCGATCGTGTTGTGCAGCACTGTAAATCTCGACCCCTGTGCGGTTGCACCTCTCGGAGAGACAGAACGCCCTTTCCGTGTCCTCCCGGTATCGCGTCCTCTATATGGCGTTGCTGGGGTTTGCCTCTTAGAGCGCCTGGATTTCAGTCTTTAAGGTTTCGGAAGTTCCCAGTGGGTCGCATTCCTCAGGGACCTATCTAGCGCATCACGCCTCGCTGTCTCCCTGCTATTAAGGATCGGGTGCTCTTCCAGCCACTGCCACGCGTCTTCTAGGTGTGTGAAAAAAGGTGTCTGCTCATTGAATATCACTTTAAGTTTCGCCGGGAACAGTAGCATGTATGAAATTTTTAAGTCTTCACCGAGTCGAAGGATCGTCTCTGCTTTTGCACCTCCTGGCTGTAGTCGGGGAAGATCATGACGTGCGAGTTTTCCAGCCGAATCTCGCCCATTTTCCTCTCTTTAAAGATCAGGTCCCTGTCCGCAAAGTTCAAAAAACGTGCGATAACCGGTCGTGGTCGTTCCCCCTCAGGTGGTTTCGCAAGGACAGCTTTGTGTGCCCTTTCTATTATGAAACACGGTGAAAATTGTGCTTGTGGGAATGTTTCTCGCAGCCACGCATGCAGGAGGGATGCCATATCGTTCTTTTCAATTCCTTCTCTAAATCCGACAAAGCGTAGGTTGTTACGCCTGGCTCTATTTTCGGCGTCATCCACTTCCAGACAAGCTGGCGATGGGAGGCCTGCAGCTCCGCTGTGTCTCTTCGGAGGGTAGTGATCAAGTCTTCGGCCTCACCCATAATTCAAATGCATTGTTGAACCTACACGCCTACCAACATTTAGCACAAGTAGGAGAGTTGTTGAAGAACCTTCCTGAACAATTCCAAAAGAGCTATCCACCTGCTAGAAGAGAGGAAAAACATTGCAAATAAAAGCTTAAAATCGGCCTTAGATGCTGCTGAAACATCAAGCAGACAAATGATGATTGGAATCTCAGAAAGAGAAGCGCATGGCTTAGAATTTCTGGCTTCAAACCTGAAGTTCAGAGTAACATCATTAACTCACCATTCAATGAACAATTATTTGGGTGTGTGGTTGATGAGAAAATCAATTGAAAAAACAAACTGCAAGGTGCATGGGGGCTTTCCAGTTAGGGGCTTACGTAGAGTAACAACATCAAGAAGACCAGCAGGAAGGGGTATACAACAACCTACCTCATCAAGGTTACCAGCAAACATACCAAGCAGGGAACCAGGGTACACAGCAGGGACAACAGCAAAGCTGGCAGTACCAAGGAAGAGCATCCTTTCTTGGGCGTTTCCGTGGCAGAGGACAGTCACAAAGGGGAGGGCAAACAAATCTCAACAAAGTGACTTCAATCACAAATCAGTACACTCAGCAACACTGAGGGTACACAGACACATTTGCAGTTCCTCCAACATATCACCCCAGTAGGAGGCAGACTACAATGATTCCATCAAAAATAGAGGGAAATAACCACAGACAAGTGGATTTTAAATATAATAGTGTGGTTACGGTATGGTTACTGTATGGAGCTAACCAAACAGCCTCCAGATAAAGCACCAAAGAAAAGACATTCCAAAGAATGACTATCTCACCTAGTCAAAGAACAAGAATTACAGGGAAAACAAGAGATTAAACACGTACCGCACTGAGTGAAGAACAAAGGAGTATATTCAACATACTTCCTAATTCCAAAGGTGGATGAAACTTTAAGGCCAATATTAGACTTAAGGTTTCTAAACAAAATCATAAAGACAAAGATTCAAGATGACTATCCTGAAAGAAGTGCTACGTCTGGTGCAAACAGGAGATTACATGGCAACATTAGACTTAAAGGGTGTATACCTACACACCCCAATCAACAAAAAACACAAGAATATAAAGATCTGTCTTGGACAACAAACACTATCAATTCAAAGTACTGCCTTTCGGTCTAAAATCAGCACCATGGCTGTTCACAAAGTGCCTGGCAGCAGTAGCAGCACATCTCAGAAGCAAGGAATTTGTTTACCCCTACTTAGACGACTGCTTAGTAAGAGCAAACTCATACAGCCTATGCAAACAGCATATACAACAAGTGGTAGAGACACTAGTTCAGCTGGGTTCTCATACACAGGGAAAAATTATCAATAGAACAGGAACACTCAAGTAGGTGGTCTTGGGTGCAGATATTAACAATGTGGTAGGAAAAGCATTCCCCAGCGAGAAAAGATCAGCTCTATTGAAGGAGACTCATCTGTATCAGTAGGGGCATCATCTGACTATGAGAACCGTGGGGAAATTACTAGGAATGATGGCCTCATTCATTTATTTAGTTCCTAATATTCGTCTGCACATGAGACCATTTCAAGGATGGCTCTAAACACAATGGTCACAAGCTCTACAGGGAGTTGGGAGGATCGAGTGGTTGTCCCAAACAGTTTATCAGGAGGTGGCATGGTGGAACAAAGCAAACACAGCACAGGGGAGAGTTTTCACACCTCCAACTCCTACAGTGACCATAACAGATGCCTCCCTAGTAGGATGGGGAGCAGACATGGACAATTTCAAAGTAAGGGGATTGTGGACACCACAGGATGTGGTGAAACATCAATATCTTGGAACTAAAAACTGTGTTCTTGGCCTTAAAAGCTTTTCAGAAAGAGCTATACGGAAAAAGGGTGTTGATACAAACAGACAACACTACAACTATGTTTTACATAAGCAAACAAGGAGGGACTCTGTCTGTAGCACTTTCAACTCTAGCACAACAGATTTGGAGCTGGGCAACTCCAAAACAAATACATTCTAGCAATAAACCTACCAGGGAAGGACAATCTAGAAGCAGGCAGACTGAGCAGACAAACAGCGTCCCACGAGTGGGAATTGAACCAAACACAAGTGCAAAGATTTTTTTTAATGGGTAACAATGCAAAATGCCAGAACTTCGCATCCAGGCAACCTTGCAACCAGTCCCTTGGGAATGCGCTATGGAAAGACTGGTCGAAGATATTTGCATATGCTTTTCCCCCAATACCATTACTGAACAGTGATCAACAAGTGCAAAATCATCAAAATGACAATGATTCTCATTGCTCCACAATGGGTCAGACAAACATGGTTCTGTGAACTAATGGAAATTTCACAAGGAACAATTTGCAAACTTCCAAAAAGAAAAAAAATTGCTAACCATGCAGAACAGGAAAGTGCTTCATCCAGAACTATAGATCTTAGGCCTAGCTGCATGGCTCCTGAAGACTTAGAATTTGCACATCTCAAACTATCAGAAAGCAAAATGGCTGTTCTGAGAGAAGCTAGGAAACCAACAACAAGAAAATGTGATACAGCAAAATAGAAAAGGTACACTCAATGGTGCCTTCAAAGGCATCTTTCAAGAAAAATTACAGAAGGAACAGTGCTGAAATACCTCACACATTTACTACAAAGTAAATTATTTTATACATCACTGAAAGTACATTTAGCAGCAATTGTGGCGTATACAAGAGGGAAAACAGGGAAGAACTTCACCTCACATGTGGTCAAAGGGTTCGTAGATGGTGCGTAGAGGATTGCACCACCAAAAATTGTACCAGCACCAACTTGGAATCTGAACATAGTTCTAGTACAAATGATGAGAGCGCCTTTTGAACCACTACACAAAGCAACGCTACAAATGCTTCAATAAAGACAGTATTTTTAGTGCCAGTAACATCCTTACACAGTTGGTGAATTGCAGGCACCCTACTTCCAAATGCATAGTAATCGGATTATCATAAGGACAGATCCACAATTCATGTCAAAGGTGGTGTCAAGATTTCACATAAATCAAAGAATACAAATACAGAGTTTCTTTCAAAACCCCAAGAATAAAGCGGAAAGAGCTTTGCATACACTTGAAGCAAGAAGAGCAGTCCTGTATTACGTGGAAAAAAAATAAAAAATACAGAGAAACAAGTTATTTGTATCATTTGCAAAACGTTTCCATGGAAGACAAGTAACGAAGAGCACAATTGTAAGATGGATAGCACAAGCCATACAATTGTGCCACAAACTAGCAGGACAAACTTTACAAGGGGCGCCACGGGCGCATTCAACAAGGAAGAAAAAGGGGCAGCTATAGCATTTCTTGGCTGCAACATGGTCTTCTGTATACACATTCACCAAACATTACTGTGTGGACATTCAAATGAACAAAGAGCAAGTAGGACAAAAGGTCTTACAGCCTCTATTTACAAACCAAAGTTCATCTACCCAGTCACCACAAGACTAGCAAACTGCTACAAAGTCTATGCACGGCATAGTGAATCCAGAAAAGATTCATGCTGCAAAACTAAGTTTCTTACCTGTCTGTGTAGTTTTGCAGCTTGAAGAATTTTCTGGATTCATTAGCGAACCCACCCTCCGCCGCCAAGGAAGAGAACAATAAGGAGAGAATAAAAGGAAAAATAAAGATGAGGGGCGTGGGGGAGGGGCGTGTGGGGTTGGGGGGGATAATCCGAAGATGGCTACCAAAGGTGGAAGCCCGTCGACGTCACAGAAGGGTATTAAATTGTACTACGTTGTTGATGCCCACAAACAGCAAAAATAAAGAGAAGAAATACTACAGTTCCGGACCCAACCATTAGATGGCGGAATAATGCACAGCATAGTAAAACCAGGAAAAGTCTTCAAGCTGCAAAAACTACACCGACAGGTAAAATATTCGTATTGCTGGTGCTCACATCCCACTCCATAACAGTTTGGCGGTCTGTTCCCGAATGGGCAAATATTTGACCGTGTTGGGGAGAATCGTGGAGCCGGACTGACTTTCATGGATCAGTTTATTTTCAGTAGGGTGCGTAGGGCTCTGCATGCTACAATAGCAGAATACGGTACAAAATCAATTTTGAGGGCTGGAATTACATGCATGATTGGGTAAAGGCATGTCTCATCGCGGCACGGATATCAGGGGTTGTCCTCCTGCAGCGGTATTTCAATTTACCATCTTAACAAAAGTGCGGTCTCCCTGCTCCGAGTGTACAGGCTCCGTCAAATGGTCAAATTGATTTCTTACCTTTTACTAAAGACAGACTACAGTGGCTCCAGTGTACATATATATATATATATATATATATACACACTGTCCAAATTTGAAAACTATAAGGTTGTTTTTAACAAGGATATTGATCTCCTATATTTGATGAAGTCGACTCATGACCCCAGAACTGGAAGTGTGAGCTCCACTACACTGTGGTGTCTTGTGTAAAAAATAAATTATTGGAGAAAAACTGTCCTGAAGGTGTAAAATCCCCAAACCGAAACGGTGCGTCGACAACCTGTTTTTCCTTTTCTTATGTGTCTATGAAAATATATTTATTTGTTTTTATGGTATTTCTGTACAGAACAATGTATTGTATTAAATCATGTATTTTTAAGAATATACTTTGCTTTTTTGGTTAATACTTTTGTGTTTCTGTACTGATAACTGTGGCACTAGTGGTTCTTTTGAGCTATAAACAGATGCAAGTACTCTTGTTTATTATTTATACCATAACTGTTGGCCAGACTTCAGGGACCCGTTTGTTTCAAATATTTTCTTCCTTGTCCCTCATTGGACTTTTTCTAACACAATAGCAGAAAATCCACTGGAACCTCAATCCTTTCCGCCTATATCCCTTTTAATATCTAGTTCGGTCGGGACTCGGCTGATCTCTAGGCTATACAAGCGGCATTACATTTAAGAGAACATAGGAAGCACCTCAATCAGGTTAGGAACAACAGATGAGCATTGATTAACTTGAATCAATCAGTGCTTGGTCCCTGCTCCACAGAAAGGAACATAAATGATGCTTGGCCTGCAGCAACCAATTATGAGGCTGTAAAAAAAGTGCCACGCAAGCCAACACATAGTAAGCAACAAGCAGGCACCAAGCCGGTTTTGTTAACAATGTCTTGCAAACTGGACACATGCACTAGCGCTTGCTATCGCAAGCACAACCCTAAAAAGGTGTTATGTAGCCATCAACGCTGGTCCTGTCGTAGCACTTTCTTTTCACTTTCAACTATGCTGCAATGAAGCCAGCCACACTGCTATACTTCATGACCTGGAAACCATTGACAAAGTTAAATATCTGAACTATTTGGCCTTGTCAATGTTTTTTGGGCCACATTGTACAGCAGCACGTCCGCTGTGCAGCATATTCTTACTCCGAATATCCACCACTGAAATTACTTCATATTTCACCATATTAATTCACCACCAATCCTTTAGGGGGTTCCTGAATAGCGTGCGTTAACACCCCATCAGGGTTAACAAGCGCTATATAAATGCAAACCTTTTTCCTTCTCTATCCTTCTGCTATCATTCCAAATAACTGACTAACCTATCCACCACTTAAAATATACTTGCATGTTTCACTATACTAATTCAACACTAATCCTCTTGGGTCCTGGAGTAGCGTACTACTCGCCGAAAAAGCACTTAGATGCCTCGTCAGGGATAGTAAACGCTATATAAATGCAATTACAATACAAGGCCAACATGACTGATTCTGAGCCAGGACACTTAATACTCGTGCGGCATGGGAGTGTGATCTTGGCCATCCTATTCTGGACGACTAGTGGGGGTACTGTTCACCGATCAGAGAAGTCTACCTCCATAGTAGGCATAAATTCGTTTTAAATATTTATGGAGGGCGTATATGACGCCAGCTAAACTGCATGCGATTGACTCAACCAGGCCTCACAATTGCTGTAAGTGCGGCAGTCCCTATGCTGACTTTCCTCACTTAACATGGGCTTGCCCCAAAATTGCAGTGTTGTGGACAGCCACTTTTGAACTCCTATCCAGAATGACATCGTTGGTAAGAGACCCCTCTCCTGAGATCGCCCTCCTTGGCTATGTTTATAATATGCCCAAGAATCTATGTAAATTTATTGCGCTGGTGCTGCTTCTGGCTAAATGGGAGATAGCCCTAAAATGGGGTAGTAAACTGCTCCGGACCACTACTGCTCGCTAGTCTCACTTATTGCAACACTAACCACAACTTATATGCCACATTGCTCCCTCACAAGTCTCGTACAAAAGATATATGGGATCCGCTCAAGCTATATTTACAAAGCCTGGAACATGTTGCTCCTAGTCTAACTCCTGATGGCATAGTACCTACAGGCGTAGGTTGAAATGTCAACATTCTGAATATATTGTGTATTTGTTTCAGATAGCCTTTTGAGCATGGTCTAGCCGCTTTTCAGACTACGTCATCCTAGGCAGAAATTAATAGGTACTGGTCAGGCCTTATATAGTTTTTTTGTCACTTTGTAATATACTTTTTTTGAATATCATAGCATTTGGTACCAAATGTGTCTAATCCTTAACGTGTTTGTGACAAAACAAACTTTGTATTGCATAGCTTTGTATATGTCGGAAAATGATAGTTTTAAACTTCAACAAAAAAAGCAAGCCATTCTGTTTATAGAGACAGAATATTGAATTCAGCTTCATGATACCAGAAGATAGCTTTGCTGTTCCTTCAGCATTTCGATTTTTTTTGTTATGCAAACAATCTTGGCACTTATAACTGTGAGAAATATTGGCTTTGGTAATTTTGTTCCATTTTTCCCTCTCAGAGTGATTGTTGCTAATGCTTTTTTGCAGTCTTAATTTGAGTGTATTAACTAGTCCTACCTTCCTATGCCTGAAATCTTTAGATCGCCTTCAAAAACATTAAAATATGGCTTTCAGCCAAGTATGAAACTAAAAAAGGTCGACCATTCACCTGCTGTTCTTTCACAAATTCAAAAAATGCACTCCATATGATCTTTAGATATTGTACTAATATACTTTTTCACATCTCCAGGTTTAAACTGAACTGAGGCGATAGATCTCCCCAGGAACTAGGGATAACCTTTTGACATTTGCTTTTACTTTCAATCGGAGCTACATCTGTGTAGAAGTTCAAAAAGCTGCTTAAATCCTGGCTTTGTGCTCTTTGATCATATGGCTTGTTTCAATTATTGGGTTCCAATATAGGTTATATAAGGTATTTAGTGCCAAGAGACACTAACCATGAGTGTAAGTGTGATGTACAAACATCCTAAAAAGAAATTTCGGTAGGTTGTAATCCTGTTCCCGCTCTTATAACAGTAAACAGCTGCCAGTAGTCTATTGTATGGTTGCCTGTGGTGCACATGATTGCGCGTACTAAAGACTTTTATATATAGGGTTATAACCCCTTACGAGGTACTTTTAAAACATTGACCCCAATTTTCTCCAGTGCTTGACCAAAATTCCTTAAATCAATTAAGTCACGTACTTTATCATATGCTCCATTTTCTACTGTCCATATTTAACAGATATTTCAAAGAAGAAACGAGCATGGGCAAATCCAGTAGGTCTCTGCAATCAGAGTATGGTTGATGTTGTCATTGTCCTTTGCCTTGTTGAATAACAGCACGGCTGAAAGTCATTGAAGACAGCACTATGACTCAGTGTGCACTGTATCCTGAACTCAAATATTTGAAAGTGCTGCCTTTCAGCGCGGAGATTCCCCATCTGGGGTAATTCGGGCGCTTTACAAATGATATAAATAAATAAATAAGACTTCAAAGTAGCAGCAAATTTTATGTTGAAGGTAATTCAGTTAGTTGTCGAGCTACAGTGCATAGGCCAGCAACAAAGATAATATACATATGTCCAAAGGTAATGGGACATTCACTCTGGGCTTGTTTCATGCAAACCAAGTAAGCCAGCTCCTTCGGCGTGTGGTAAGGTAAAATGTTGCTGCACATTATCGGGTGCGCACAGATAATCAATACTGTGCCTTGTACGAATTTTGCCAACTTAAGAAACCGAGACTTCGAAGGCCCTTGTCCACGTATAATGGCCTATCATTACTCGCTGTCCAGTGTGTAACCAAAATAAGTGCATTATTCATACTATTAACAGTTATGATTAACAACTTCATCGTGCCTAGAAACCTTCCCCATTAAAACAACGTGCCCACATGCACACAATACTTATATGCGCACATAATACCCACATTCCCAACATAAAAATGCCCCATGTTTACATAACCTGCCCATGAACCCACAAAACGAACCCCAGCAGAACATACTTGCACATCACCCCACCTTCACAAAAATCCTGCATTGGCACACAAACTACCCGCTTGCACAACAATCCACATGCCCAAACCACTTGCATGTACTGAACCAACAGGATGCATAAAATCAACCACATGGGCAAACATTTTGCGGTTTTGCGCACATCAAGTCATGCACGCAAACCATTGACACAGACTTCCATATGCTCACAAATTGTCCATGTGCACATGAACCATGCCCATGTCATAAACCACAGATATGCACATTTACCATTCAAAACTCTTCATCAAACTAGAACAGTGATAAATCGTTTACCTGGCAGAAGCAAACCCTTGTTTAGCAAATGAGAACTTCCCATTGAGGTTTGTCCAAACTCCTTACAGTTAAGAACTTGAGGGAAATGTTTTAAAAATCCTAAGCATATGGTGGCCACTTCATTTTCTTTTCTTCCATGTAGTAACACATGAGCGAGTGCACATACACACATACCAAAGCCCCAACGCAGCAGTCTATAATAGTGGGAGAAGCGAGGCAGGCGGAGCTCGGCTCGGGCCAGAATTATTTTCTGTTTAGCAGGCACGAAAGAGCAGTAACAGATGGGAAAGGAGGCCTAAAAAGAGAGAGGGAAACAGTCTCTCCATCCCCTATCCCTACAAAATGGGGGACTGAGCATTTGTCATGCTTGTATTCTGGTGGGTGTGGTCACATGCATAACACCAGCTTACAGTTTCGCTGCTTTGCCATTAGTGCAGTTTAACAATCTATACATAGTTCGAAGTGGAGTTGGGTGGGAATAGACCGTGTTAAAACACTAGCACTCTTGTGGAAATGCAGTCTTTGTGTTCAGATTCCTAATAATTGCTTTGTTTGAAATGAAGCCTGGGTGGGAGGAGACGGAGCTTGTAAAAACACGAGCACTCGTATGGATGCTCTAACACAGAAAAAGTAGCTCCTAAAACAGGATGGACCCAAGTACTTGCTCCTTGCTTTGGGGAGGGCTAAACACAAGAGGCATGACGCATGCATGCCAAGGACAAATAAGGGGTAAAGGATATGAGAGCGACAATGGAGCAACAGATGGTAAGCCTGTGGGCAGTGAAGCCCACAGATTGAAAACATGTCTTTCAGTTAGTGTATGCATTGTCTAGCCGAGACCTAAAAATATATCTGACATTTTAGCAAATGAACAAAATGATTTCCGTTTTCTTTATTTGTTACAAGTAGTCTTTAAAAATGTAAACTTTTGTTTCATCAGGTGACATGTCTTGCGTGTGACAACAAATCTAATACAGTGGAACCCTTCTGGGACTTATCCCTTGAATTTCCTGAACGGTATCACTGCAGCGGAAAGGAAACTGCGTCCCTGCGTCCATGCTTACTGACAGAGATGCTTGCCAAGTTCACGGAGACTGAAGCTTTGGAAGGAAAGATCTATGCCTGTGATCTGTGCAACAGTGAGTAAAGGCAGTATGTACGTGTGCATATGTTTCGAACACACATCCAAGTACAGCACGGAAAAAGATGATACTTAGTTTAAGTTTCTTAGCCTGCAAGAGAAATAACGTTTTGCGAAAAGTTTTTAGTAATTTTGAACTGTTTGTGACGTTTTCTTGTTGCTTGTGAGAGCTGTGCATAATGGTCCCCCTTAACCCCACGCTCATCAGTGCTTTTTAAAAAAAGAAATACATGTAGCATTGCCAGTCTTGCATTGCTCTACAGTACCAGTTTGTGCGCATGGTTATATCTAGGTTGCTACATTAAGTTTATTTTGTAACTGTCTCGCGAAGTACAATGAATACAGTACACTTGACAGCCAAAAATTCGAAGATGTAAACTGCTCCTACCCGATGGGAACAACATACTCTTTGATTTCCTATTCCCATGAAACAAACGGAAGTTGGATATTTCTAATTTGGTTTGATCATTCGACACGTTTTCTACCGTAAATGTCCATCTCGCAGTACCACTGCAGTTTATGCACAAGAGTGAGGGCAACCTCATCACAAACTAAAATACCAAAACTAACAGGCATACAATAATGATAATGGGTTTCGTGTAGTAGAATATGCATTTTATCACAGAATGGAGGGGGAAGAAGAGCTTAGAAAGTTAAGAATGTACAGAATGATTGGAAGAGACAGAACCCAAGCAGCCAAAGCTCCTTGTTTTGGGGTGTTCATGGTGTCTCACGATGTGAAACTGCCTTTCTGTTTTTTGTTCTGCACAAAGAGGAATCACTCCGAGTGCTTCAGGGGCGTAGGGTTTGAGGCCTGCCACCCATGTGCCATTGTGGCAGGATTAAATGGAGATCCCCTCCCACCAAAATTTTAATGGAATTTTTTGTTCTTTTGACTAGTTGACCACTGAGCTGGTCAGTAACGTCTGTTACTGGTTTTCACTTGACATATTGATTGTAGTTGCAGACAGGGGCTCATAAACATAAGGGCCAATATCTGTTGTCTATTGGATCACATTTCAGTGATGCTGTTAGCAAATAAAATTGCCAGATCTTTCATCTGTTTTAACTCTTATCAAGTCAATTGCTTGTTGTGAGAGCTGCAGTTTACAGCCTGTACAAATAGTATTTCATTCCAAGCAACATGATTGGTTGTTTGCACTCCGCTTTCAAATTAAAGTATGTCTCCTTGCTGCCGGGATTAAGCTTTGACAATTTCTTGTTTAATTAGAAAGGTTTTATTTCTTATTCTTGGCAGAATGTGTTTATTCAGGTACCTGCCTTCTTGCTCTTTCAAACGTAATTATCAGGTTTTGGCTAATCGTATTTAAATGCAGTGACAGTAGATTTAACCGTCATGAATCCTATTTAGTCTTTTTACCCTTTCTTTCTAGATTTGCTTAAAGGGGAAAGGCACCGCCTATTCATATTTCCTCCTCTCCCCAATCCCCCTTTTGAGAGGGGGCTTTTAGTATTGTTGGGTTGTCAGATACGTGTAAAAGAAGTGGTCCTTCTTTTATTCTGTAATGTCAGAACTGTTGGGTTTGCTGTTGTTCCTGCTTCTTTCCAAGAGCAAAAGGAGAAATTACCAGACTCCATACAACGAAGCAGGTATTGCCCAATGAGCTAACACTGAGTCACTCAAATCCGGTATCCACACTGCACAGTGAAGAATGTGTGTAGTAGTTTACAATAACTTCATTTGTTTACTAAGACCTTTCTAAGGTGATGGCTCCGTGTAGTAGTGCTTTGCAACAGACTGACCTCTCTGCAGATGCCTTTCTCCAGGATGAAGCAACATTTTACTAGTGGTTTGTGACACAGTTGCCTGTCCACTGAAACCTCTCTTCTGGGTGTGTTGTGGCTTATGTAAAACTGATGTCTGCACCAAAACCTCTTTCCAGGTTGTCGATTGTGGTGTTGTGGTTTGCGAAAGACTAGCCTGTACAATTAGACGTTTTGATTTGTGTTTAGAGTAGTGGTTTAAAGGAGACAAGGCTATCCGTTGAATTCTCTCATGGGTCCTAACTATCATCCTTGTAACCTTTGGGTTTTTCCAGTGAATATCTAAGGGTTTTTATGCTATTCCCTAACTGTAACATCCCTATAACCTTCGTTGTTTGTGAATTTCAGTTTAAAAAAAATAAACTGATACAATTTGATCCATAAGTTCAGTTTACTAATATACATTTTCACAAGTTTATAAATGCATTTTATTCACACATTCATTCTTATATATTCTAAAAATGTTAAAGTAAGGTGACCTATAGTGTGTTGGTGGCTATATGGCTACATCAGTAACATGGGGTCCAGTTACCTCTACCCTGACCCCTTTGTATCACTTTTAATTTTCACCCTGTGAACTGAGTCCCGATGCACAAAATGATGGCCCCAACTTTCCTCTCCGGTTACGGCCAGCCAGTCATACATTGCCGTTGTGTGGTGCTTCTCCGTATATACATATATTTTTTTATTTAACTCCAAAACTACTGAACAGATTTACACCACATTGCACTTTTTCGGTACCAAGATCTAGCTTTGTGCCAAATTTGGTGTAATTCGGTTCAACGGTTCGGGCTCTGATTTCACTATGGAAAATTGCATGGGGAAAATGTGTTTTGGGACCTTTGATGAACACCCCTTGATGGATCACCCTGAAATCCCAGACAGCAGCTGAAGATTAGTCAAACTGCACCAAAGTTATTAGCAAAAGAAAAAGCACTCTTCCTCTGCAAACTAGGTCCTAACTACCTGGTGGTGACTGCCAGCAGGTAAAAAAAAAATGTAGATTTATAATAGTCAGTGGATTATAAAACCAACAGGATTATCTTCTTTGACTTCTTTTTGTAGAAAAGTTATACCAAGTGATTGGGATCATAATAGGCTGCACGTTTTGATTGATCATTAACTTGACTGAGGTGCATATAGCACAGTATCAATTAAGGAATGTCTGGTGTGTTTATACACATCTTAAATAGCCAGATGTAAATAAAGGCCTTGAAGTGAGAACATATCTGTTGGCTACAAAAGCACACCTATCACAGTTGGGTTTCTCTGTTCAGTGGCTGCCAAGAATGGTAAGATTTGTTACCCATAATGAATTATCTGTACTGGGTAGGGCCTCTAAATTTGCTCTCCTTGAGTTTTAGATCCTTTTCAGGTGTTTATATATCCTTTCAGAGGGAAGTGCAATACAAGGGTGTGGCTCTTGGGGAAAATAAGTATACATTGCCCTGCACCGGGTCAGCAAACCTCTCTGAATTTAATTATATTGATCTCTCCCCCTCATATTTCTATATTAGTGACTCAGGGTGGTGTGCAAGTCTGTGGTCCTGCTGGGCCAAACATTTTTAAGACCCTGGACCCATGGATCGCCTTACTGGTATGGATGGTTGAAATGGATACATCACGTAAGAAATTGCTGGTGCTGCTCCTGGTTGGGAGACTTGTAGCTTGCTTTGAGAAGCAGACGGGTCTCCCAAGTTTGGGCATTGGCTGAAGTCTATTGTTTAATGAACAGCTGGAACTGAATGCTAATCTGATGCCTCTGCCCTCCAGACCTAGAATTACATGCGGACCTCTAAAGTCCTGTGTACTCTCCTTGGACAAGCACTATTGCAATACAGAATATGGGTACTCGTTTACGTGTGCTTGACTGGGAACTACAGTGGCTTATATTGGGTTCTTGCTTTGAGTGTTGCCCCACCTGGTTGTGTTCCCCTAAGGGAGGCATGGCTAAATTATGTAACTCTCGGACTGCACTCTATGTTCATTCACCACCTGTTAATAGTGTGGATAGAATGGCTGTGTACTAGCTCAGTGATGTAATTGATAGCCTCTGTCATTGTTAGGTCTCGGTTGGCGTGGGCTGCGCAGGCTCACTGGCGAGATTTTGTTTTTGATTAAAGGGCTTTAAGCCCCACCCCTCTTTCACATTGGCCGGTGTCACTGTTTATGCTAAACGGTGGCCAGCCATTAGGAAAGGGCTTTTTGTGACGTTGACTTTTCTCTTTCACAGACGGCCCACTTGGGCGGGCTAGTCTGCCTTCCTTCTGCCGTGAAAGCTTTCTTATCTTTACGGGGCCATGGTGCCATAAAGACAAAGCTTTCACGACGGACGAAAGTGAAAGCAGACCGTGCTTGTTTTTGTGGCGATAGCCCGTGGCTCGCCTTCCACCTCCGCCCGTGGACACGTCTTCTCTAAATAATTATCGTTAAGTTTTTGTTCTTGTTTATTTTTTATTTTTTTTGCCAGTCAGCGACAATTGGCAATGTAGATCACAGAAGGCCCCAGATAAATATTTACAAAAAACATTAATCTAATCGGTATTGGTATACCATGATGTCACACAGTTTGTAAGGGTTGCTGAATGATTACCCTGTTTGCATCTGGATCCCCTTAGCGCTAGATGGATGTTGTCCATAGCTCTATCCCACGTTAGTGGACTAAAGGGCTGATTATCTGCAGCCATCGAACTTGCATAGTTGGAGCACTCATCCCTAAAGCCATGCCTCCACATGGCCAACTGTTTCTCTACATCCAAGGACTAGTTAATTTGGTCTATTTTAGGAGCGAGAGTTCTTTCCCCTATGACATTAGCATAATTGTTCTTGTATCCTTGTATCCAGCGTACTAAGGTTTGATGGAAGCCTTTCCAGCTTGTGACCTATTTGAAATCCCAGCAGCTGACTAAACAGTGACAGACAAAATGTATAGTCCAGTACAGCACCACGTTTGAGTGCAATGTGTGTAAATGATGTTAGTTGGTTCCAGTTGGGACGGCTGTTCAGACAGTGAAGGTCACGTGAGTGCAGGGCTTCAACCAAGGTATCGCCTATAGCGTTGCATCGTTGCGGGTGAAAAAGAGAGGCATGCCCCAGATTAGATGCATCAGCCTTGTGGATTCATAGCTGTCACAGTTCAAATTAGTCACCTGTGACAATTGCTTTAGAATGCTGATTAGCCATAGCAATGTGTAATGGTATGTTTTGAGGTAATCTGCCTTGGCATGTAAAGATTTCCTATCGAGGATCAGAAATATGCAAAACAAGAGCAGATTTTGTTGACCTTTGTCTGGGAATATCATTGAGATCCTTAGAATCTATGATTCATGTGAAGTTAATATCTCCTTTTTTGATTCATGGAAATTCAACATAAGATTGCAAGACCACTAGCTGGCCTTCCTTTGGCACCCATTTTTTAATTTTTATTTTGTTGATAGTTTTATATAGCGCAAACCAGACCCGAAAATATCAGGTATCAGAGCGCTTTACATGAACACCAGTTTTGTTAAAGGTGTATACATTTGTTTGTTAGGCACGTGGAGATTAAGTGATTTGCCCGAAATCACGGGATATTGAGCGTCCATGCCGAGACTCCAACCCGGTTTCCCAGCTTCGAGGTGGACCACTAGTCGTAGGGCTACATCCTCTCCCCAATTTGATGTAGGTGCATCAAATGATTTCTACCCTGTAAATAAAAGGGCCGCACTACACCAGAATTCTGACTGGCATGTAAAATCAAAGCATGAGAAGTAGGAATTTACATCTTTTTGAATTTTAATTTGGCCCCAGCAGGCAATGTTCCATGAGCAGAGGCTTGCAGGTTTAAATTTGATAAGAATGAAAAGTGATACATCGAACCGAACTATGGTGTACATCCTTATGAATGTCAATGAGGCCGTGTTCATGTGCTGCGAGACATGCTGTATTCTGTCTGGATTTTGAACACATTCAATCCAAAAAATCCCTGTACCCAGGACTCGAGTTAGCAATCATCTAGCGGGCATGAGAACCTTCTCCACTGGAATCTTCTAGCGTAAGATTCGGGATATACCTGATCTAGATTCTATATTTCGGTATCTATTGTCTCTAATGCCCCACTGTCCCAGACAAACAACTTGTTTGTGAGCACTAACAATTGTTTTGGAGGGTTCACTATATATTCAACTCGGCGCAACCTATGAGGTCAGCCCTGAATAAGGCCATACATACACCCACACAAACACAATTGAAACAGAAAAAATGTGTGGCGGAGAGGAAGGCACCTCACGGGCGAACACCCTCGCGGAAAATTTGGTCAGATATTTGCCAAATACTCAGCCCCTTTCTCATCATAGGTGGCCATTCCTTATCCAGAATTTGTGAAAAAAGAAGGTAAAGAGTAAAAGTTTAAAGAAACAGGTGCAAAGCAAGGAGCTTAGAGCATAGCTCCTATACATCACAAAACAGTACAGAGTGAAGGTAAAGTAAAATCAACAGGCAGACCCACTAGACTACTTTATTGTTAAATGAGGTATGCACTGTTGAGTTAAAAAGGCTGGTAGCTTATTGTCGCATACCACTACCTGCAGCCGACATGTTTCACTGCCCAATACAATTTACGGCAGATTCATCAGGGTTTAACACTCTGTTGCTGCACCCACTTCAGACATCTTTGAAACAGGAAGCCTAGATCAGCTATGCTCACTCGTACCAGCTGATCGGGTAATTCTCCGCCTTTGCTGTCGGTTGTAGCATCAACCGTACAGCCTTGGTTAAGGGACCGTAAATTTCTCATCACGTTGCTAGTCATTTCCTTGTTTTTTGTTGCAGTTACACTCATTTAATCCCCACTTTTCTGTGCACTTTCATTGCCGCTATTCTATACCTCGTAGATTTTTCTTATATTCATAAGAGTTGTTTGCTTTTCAGCCGTCGCTCATGTGCCCCTCTCTCCCAATCTACTTTCCATGTTGCTCTGTCGCCAGCATCCTTCTCCCCCACTCGCTCTGCACTGCTTTCACCCATTGCTTCTCCTACCTACCCACGCCCTCTGTTACTTCCTCACCCACACCTCACTGCTCTCCTTCGCCCCACCCTCTGGTGTTCCTCATGCACTCCTACCTGCTCCCTCCATGTGGCTTCCGCCACAAACCCTGGCCCTCTGCGTTACTTCTCCCAACCTGCACCTTCAGCATTGCTTCTGCCCACACCGACCCTCCGTCTTTCTCTGCTATCAGCAGTTAAAAAAAAATATATATTTAAGTTTCCAGTTCCGTAAATTAAAAAAGTGTCATTTTGTAGGCATGAGGATTGGTGGATCATACTCCTTCAAAATAACGTGACTGCCACGTAATAGCGCCTTCATATACACAGACATAATTTTGTGTTATCTTGTCTCTGTTTATATTCGTGCTACACAATCTGCCCCAACCATCCTTATTTCTTGAACCCGCTCTAAAATGTAGACTCTAGAGTGTTTCCACTCCCAACCCCCATCGTATGCATCTTGAAAGACACTCGGATTCAGTCTCTGCTCAGCACCTAAACTGACGCAATATCTACACAAACTGAATACATATGAATGTCCCCTTAGTAGGAGGACTTCACCATTCCTGAGCTCATCTTTGCCCTACAAGCAAATAAAATGCCCCATAGACTTCACTGGGATCAGCCGCCCTCAGACCACACAATCCGCCCCCCCCCCCCCCCCAACACACAACCCCCCACACACAACCCCCCACAAACACACACACACAACCACACACTCAAAACCCCACACACATGCAAAAACCCCCACACGCAAAAAAAAACACACGCAAAAACCCCACACACAACCACAACCCCACACAACCCCAACCCCACACAACCACAACCCCACACAACCACAACCCCACACAACCACAACCCCACACAACCACAACCCCACACAACCACAACCCCACACAACCACAACCCCACACAACCACAACCCCACACAACCACAACCCCACACAACCACAACCCCACACAACCACAACCCCACACACCCACAACCCCACACAACCACAACCCCACACAACCACAACCCCACACACCCACAACCCCACACACCCACAACCCCACACACCCACAACCCCACACACCCACAACCCCACACACACACAACCCCACACACACACAACCCCACACACACACAACCCCACACACACACAACCCCACACACACACAACCCCACACACACACAACCCCACACACACACAACCCCACACACACACAACCCCACACACACACAACCCCACACACACACAACCCCACACACACAACCCCACACACACAACCCCACACACACACAACCCCACACACACAACCCCCACACACACAACCCCCCACACACACAACCACAACACCACACACACACAACCCCACACACAACCACAACACCACACACACAACCACAACACCACACACACAACCACAACACCACACACACAACCACAACACCACACACACAACCACAACACCACACACACAACCACAACACCACACACACAACCACAACACCACACACAACCACAACACCACACACACAACCACAACACCACACACACAACCACAACACCACACACACAACCACAACACCACACCCACAACACCACACACACAACCACAACACCCACAACACCACACCCACAACACCACACACACAACCACAACACCACACACAACCACAACACCACACACACAACCACAACACCACACACACAACCACAACACCACACACACAACACAACACCACACCCACAACACCACACACACAACCACAACACCCACAACACCACACACACAACACCACACACACACCCACAACACCACACACACACCCACAACACCACACACACAACCACAACACCACACACACACAACCCCACACACACACAACCCCACACACACACAACCCCACACACACACAACCCCACACACACACAACCCCACACACACACAACCCCACACACACACAACCCCACACACACACAACCCCACACACACACAACCCCACACACACACAACCCCACACACACAACCCCACACACACAACCCCACACACACACAACCCCACACACACAACCCCCACACACACAACCCCCCACACACACAACCACAACACCACACACACACAACCCCACACACAACCACAACACCACACACACAACCACAACACCACACACACAACCACAACACCACACACACAACCACAACACCACACACACAACCACAACACCACACACACAACCACAACACCACACACACAACCACAACACCACACACAACCACAACACCACACACACAACCACAACACCACACACACAACCACAACACCACACACACAACCACAACACCACACCCACAACACCACACACACAACCACAACACCCACAACACCACACCCACAACACCACACACACAACCACAACACCACACACAACCACAACACCACACACACAACCACAACACCACACACACAACCACAACACCACACACACAACACAACACCACACCCACAACACCACACACACAACCACAACACCCACAACACCACACACACAACACCACACACACACCCACAACACCACACACACACCCACAACACCACACACACAACCACAACACCACACACAACCAACACCACACACACAACCAACACCACACACAACCACAACACCACACACACAACCACAACACCACACACACAACCACAACACCACACACACAACCACAACACCACACACACAACCACAACACCACACACAACCACAACACCACACACACAACCACAACACCACACACACAACCACAACACCACACACACAACCACAACACCACACACACAACCACAACACCACACCCACAACACCACACACACAACCACAACACCCACAACACCACACCCACAACACCACACACACAACCACAACACCACACACAACCACAACACCACACACACAACCACAACACCACACACACAACCACAACACCACACACACAACACAACACCACACCCACAACACCACACACACAACCACAACACCCACAACACCACACACACAACACCACACACACACCCACAACACCACACACACACCCACAACACCACACACACACCCACAACACCACACACACAACCACAACACCACACACACAACCACAACACCACACACAACCACAACACCACACACAACCACAACACCACACACAACCACAACACCACACACAACCACAACACCACACAACACCACACACACAACACCACACACACTCAACCAGACACACTCAACCAGACACACTCAACCAGACACACTCAACCAGACACACTCAACCAGACACACTCAACCAGACACACTCAACCAGACACACTCAACCAGACACACTCAACCAGACACACTCAACCAGACGCACTCAACCAGACGCACTCAACCAGACGCACTCAACCAGACGCACTCAACCAGACGCACTCAACCAGACGCACTCAACCAGACGCACTCAACCAGACGCACTCAACCAGACGCACTCAACCAGACGCACTCAACCAGACGCACTCAACCAGACGCACTCAACCAGACGCACTCAACCAGACGCACTCAACCAGACGCACTCAACCAGACGCACTCAACCAGACGCACTCAACCAGACGCACTCAACCAGACGCACTCAACCAGACGCACTCAACCAGACGCACTCAACCAGACGCACTCAACCAGACGCACTCAACCAGACGCACTCAACCAGACGCACTCAACCAGACGCACTCAACCAGACGCACTCAACCAGACGCACTCAACCAGACGCACTCAACCAGACGCACTCAACCAGACGCACTCAACCAGACGCACTCAACCAGACGCACTCAACCAGACGCACTCAACCAGACGCACTCAACCAGACGCACTCAACCAGACGCACTCAACCAGACGCACTCAACCAGACGCACTCAACCAGACGCACTCAACCAGACGCACTCAACCAGACGCACTCAACCAGACGCACTCAACCAGACGCACTCAACCAGACGCACTCAACCAGACGCACTCAACCAGACGCACTCAACCAGACGCACTCAACCAGACGCACTCAACCAGACGCACTCAACCAGACGCACTCAACCAGACGCACTCAACCAGACGCACTCAACCAGACGCACTCAACCAGACGCACTCAACCAGACGCACTCAACCAGACGCACTCAACCAGACGCACTCAACCAGACGCACTCAACCAGACGCACTCAACCAGACGCACTCAACCAGACGCACGCCACGATAGCAAAACACAAAAAACATAGCATAACAAAACACAGCATAGCATAGCATAGCAAAGCATAGCATAGCAAAACATGGCATAACAAAGCATGACATCATAACAAAACCTGGCATAACTAAACAAAACCTAGCATAACAAAGCATAGCGTGACATCATGACAAAACAAAGCATAGCATGACAAAACATAGCATAGTATAACCAAACATAGCAAAACAAAACATAGCATAGTATAACCAAACATAGCAAAACAAAACATAGCATAGTATAACCAAACATAGCAAAACAAAACATAGCATATCAAAACAAAGCATAGCATGACATAAGACACAACAAATCATAAAATAGCATAACAAAGCAGCACTGGCATTGCCAATAGGTTTCGCATTTGGATAGTTGGAGCTATTGGTTTTGTAAATGACATTTTATAGTTATGTATTATTGACAATGCCAATAACGATATATAAATATAAAATGTCATTTACAAAACCAATAGCTCCAACTTTCCAAATGCGAATCCTATTGGCAACGCCAGTGCTTGTTTCTGTTTCAATTGTTTGTGTGGGTGTATGTATGGCCTTATTCAGGGCTGACATCATAGGTTGCGCCGAGTTGAATATATAGTGACCCCCCAAAACAACTGTTAGTGCTCACAAACAAGTTGTTTGTCTGGGACAGTGGGGCATTAGAGACAATAGATACCTAAATACCGTCCTCCCTGGGCTGTGCCGGAGTTCCCGGATCTATTTTTGAAACTGGTGCAGGACATGCGCTCGAGGTTTGATAATTTGGTCATCTTGGGAGACTTTATCACTGGGAGCTCACCCCAAGAGAAGGGCAGGCTGGCCATATTGACGAGGTATTATCCTCGCTAGGTTTAACTCAGCAGGTAAGGGGACCGACACATGTGAAAGGCCACACGCTCGACCTAGTCTGGTCGTCAATACCGGTACAGGGATCGACAACCTCACAACCGTGTGTCTGGTCGGATCATTACTTACTGAAGGGAGCTCTCTTGATGAACCTGCCCAAATCAAAACCAGTAGTAGGTCAGAGGCTGGTGAGGAAATGGAAAAACATCAATGGTGGAAAGATGGTGGCACATCTGTCAGCGAATTATCCTCAGACCCGTTTAGCGGATAATCCTGATGCCCTCTGTGATAACTTAGAGGAGAGGCTTCGTAGCGCGGTCGACCATGTGGCGCCAGCACGCAGGGTCAATCTAGTGAATAGAGGACGGAGGTCCCCTTGGTACGACGACTCCCTAAGGGAGAAAAAGAGGGTCGTGCGCAAGAAGGAGAGAGCCTGGCGCAAAGCCTATGACACGAAGGCGAGAAGCGTCTATCTGCTTGAACTAGCGAATTATAAGCAGGCAATTACAGCTAGGAAGGCAG
Organism: Lissotriton vulgaris; assembly: GCF_964263255.1. Classification (NCBI taxonomy): domain Eukaryota; kingdom Metazoa; phylum Chordata; class Amphibia; order Caudata; family Salamandridae; genus Lissotriton; species Lissotriton vulgaris. The sequence continues at coordinate 1,765,035,958 of NC_141685.1, read as the reverse complement.
AATTCTATGAGGAAAGGATCATCACAGCGACAAACCCTCAAAAAGAAGTTTTCCGAGTCCTAAATTAACTTAAAAAAGTGAAAGAACAGAGGCCGGAGTTTACTCTAGAGGACTGCCAGAGATTTCAGAATTTTTTCACCAGCAAAATTGCGGATCTCAACTCGGAAATTGCCTGTACTCCCATACATGCTTGCCCCCCACTGACCACGTCGGCCAAAAAGCCGGTGGTTAGACCTCTGGAGCTTCTTCCCCCCATTACGAAAGAGGACCTGCCCCGGCTCACTGGGAGAGTGAAGTCGGGTTCCCAGGCAGACCCTTGTCCCCCTGACGTTTTCAAACTGGCCATGCCAGGAATAGAAGAGGAGGTGCTGTATCTTTTGAACTCCTCTCTAGCATCAGGAAAGGTTCCTAAAGCCTTTAAGGAAGCAAGGTTGATCCCTCTGCTGAAAAAGCCTGGAGCAGATGTGAAATGCCTAAAAAACTTTAGGCCTATTTCCCAGATCCCTTTCCTGGCCAAGGTGTTGGAACAGCACGTTCTGGCCGCCCTCTCGGACCATCTAGAAGCGAATGGCCTGCTGGAACCAAACCAATCAGGATTCCGTACAAACCACAGCACGGAACTGGTCATGCTGTCCATCATAGACGAGCTCCGAAATAGGGCAGATAAGAGGATACCCGGCGCCCTGGTGCTGTTAGACCTCTCCGCGGCGTTTGACACCGTCAGTCACAAACAACTGTTGACGCGGATGAGAGACTTCGGCATCCGGGGCACAGCCCACGCCTGGTTTGCTTCTTTCTTACAAGGGAGGACACAAAGAGTTCAGTTGGGAGAATTGCTCTCCACTGCATCACCAATCTCTTGTGGAGTGCCACAGGGGTCGGCTCTGTCGCCCCTGCTATTCAACATATACCTTCAACCACTGATTGGACTTCTGAATCAGATGGATTGTCAGGTATATAACTATGCTGATGACACCCAAATCATTATTCAAATGGATGATGGGGCACCAGCAAATCTGCAAACCATCTTGAAGCAGACAGCTAACTGGATGTCACTGAATTCTTTAAAAATCAATCCGGAGAAGACGGAAGTTCTACCTGTTACCATCGCCGGCAATCCATGGCATGATGGATTCTGGCCGAGGGAACTTGGACCGCCCCCAGAGCCGGTAGTGGCTGTAAAAAGCCTTGGCATCTATGTGGATGACAAGCTTTCCATGCGGAAACAGGTCACCACGGTGGTAGGAACTTGTGTTGGCATGTTGCGTCAACTTAGGAAGATCGCGCCATTATTGTCCCATTCTACCCTGCGAAGGGCGGTCTCTGCTATGATCCTTGCAAGACTGGATTATGGTAACTCGCTCTATTTGGGCTTACCTCAAAAACTCCTGGATAAACTTCAGATGGTGATGAACGATGCCGCCAGGCTCATTCACAAGAAACCCAGGAGCACGCATGTGTCCCCACTCATGCGCGAGCTACATTGGCTCCCAATAAGGCAGAGGGTGCTTTTTAAAGGGTTATGCATTGCACATAAATCCCTTTATGGTAAGGCACCAAGCTACATCAAGACCCGCCTGACCCCGTACATTCCGGCCAGGGTGTTAAGATCTGCTGAAGCAACTCTGCTTATGCAACCTCGGTTTAGATTGGCGACAGTGGGCGGTCGCGCCATTTCTAACACCCTCCCAGGGGCCTGGAACAGTTTACCGGTGGACTTGCGCAAAGAACCCAATTTGCTGACCTTTCGGAAAAGGCTGAAGACTGTTCTTTTCCAGAAAGCTTGGGGAGGGATATAAATTTCCTGTAGTGTTTCTTTTGGTTCCTGTGGCGTTTACTGGACAAGCGCTTAGAGACCCCGGGGTTATATAGCGCTATATAAATCGAAAGAAATAAATAAATAAATATAGAATCTAGATAAGGTATATCCCGAATCTTACGCCATAAGATTCCAGTGGAGAAGGTTCTCATGCCCGCTAGATGATTGCTAACTCGAGTCCTGGGTACAGGGATTTTTTTAATTGAATCTCATTGAGTGGTGGCTTTCCCTAATAGTACCCGTTATTCCCTCTATGCTCCTCTTGCTATTATATGGATTTTGAACACACCCAACACACCCACCACATGACCACTGTTTTTCATTGGTTGCTTTGTCTGCCTTTAGAAATGCCATAGTTTTTTCTGGTGAATAGTGTACATTTGTTCCGCCTTGAGGCTGTTTCCGCCCTGCGGACTGCCCCTGCTACATGGATTGTTTCACTATTTGGTCATGTGATTGGTTGGAGTACACTACTTTTACTCCCCCCCCCCCCCCCCCCCCCTTTCTCCTTGCCGCTCGGAGGCACACTGAGCTACTTGCAGTTCACTTTTTCTATGATCGCGCCATGTTCAGCCTCCACATCGAGCCCATTGGGATCCTAGCCATAAACAGCATCAAGGTACGCCAGTATTATGCACGATGAGGGTTTGGATTTACTTTCTGCTATTTTACTCGTTTTTGGTTCTATGCTGTTTATTGGAACTCATGAGCCAACTTTGAGCCTTGCTTTTTATTTGGGGTTTACTTAAAATTCGGTTTCGGCACAAAAAGAGATGGTATACCCTCATGATATCTGCGTTTATTTTCCATGCCCTTTCCGTGGCTGGCCCGTGTGCGACAACATGAGCATCTTTAGTTGTTGAAGTCAGCGGTGCTGCTAAAGGAGGGTGTGGTGCAGTGCGCTTAACATGAGGAAGGACGACTGCCCGGGCTCGACGACTAGTTTACTTTTAAATGCTGAACACTGCCGGAGCTGCAGTACACCGGTAAGTTTGAGTGATGTTCAGCTATACTATTTCAATGACCATGCTGATAGTATGGAGTTGTCTCTCCCTGGGACGCTGTCAGTGAGGAAGCGTGCGCTTCATACAGCATAAATTTGTCCGAGTAAGACTCCCCTAGATTCTTGAAGTAATATTGGAGCTGAGTGACTTATTGTAAGACAACACATATGGGATGGTGGCACTACGGAGTTATGCATACTAAATAGTACTAGGTGTTTAGAAGTCTGTGACGTTAACATGCGCTACGTATCTGCAATCATTAGTTTAAGCTAAACCTTTGCATTTTGCAATGCAGTAGCGTAGCTCAAAGTGAGGGAGCATGCATACCGTATTTTTAGGTCAAGCCACTTTGCAGTAATGTGCGATAATGTGCTGCATGGCTAAAGACTTAGATAGTCCCAAAGGCGAGACCGATTGCATTGCAAATGCTTGTTTTTCTTATATGATCTTCTGGGTATTATACGGTTAAGTTGTAACAAATTGAAAATCTCCAATCAAAAATGTTTAAGCTAAGATTTATATTGCTCTATCCACCTGATGAAGAAAGCAATGCAGAGCATTTTTATGTAAAGCAGGATATCTGTTCACTCCTTACAGTGAATGATAATTTTATTAAATGTCCGGTCTTTGGCACACACTATCTCCTGATTATTGTAAATACAAACTCTATTTTTGTCTGCTATTCTGTTAGCTTTTACAGAGACATCTGATGCTCTGATGTTTAAATGTGCTGCTTGCCGCACAATTGTACATTGTCTCAATGGGCCAATGTAGAATATGCATGCCTTCTATATGATAAATTACCCGGTTTACCAATCTATGCTGTAGACTGTACATCAGTGTTTTATGCTTTTACCCTCAATTGTGTTGCAATATATCAGTTTTCTGTTCTTTTTTTCCACAATGTAATTTTTATTGCTCGCCGGTACAGTTTTGGCGCTGCTATGAACACTAGCAAAACGCGCGTTGACTATGCTGATCTCAATATTTTCATAATTACTATAACCTAGTCCATGAAGTAACTTTTTTTATATATAACGTATTGCAACAAACAGTAGTGCCACACTGAACCTGCAGAGACAACATATAGATCTTAAGAGGGTTCAGGCCATACATTTTGGAGACCCATACTGGCAGCATCCAAGTCATAGTTCAGTACAATCATCCAGGCAATTCCTCGATAACAGAATCGAGAGGGACAGGTTCCAGATGAAGTCCTCTATAATCAGCCCACCTTTTCCAAATTTTAAAATGTTTCCGGGGGTACCCCCTCGCCTTGAAGACGGGCATATCCAGGCCAATGGAAAAATCTTGGCTCTTCTTCCATACTGCAACCGATAGCAGGGACTCATCCTTTCATGCCCTGGCTATATCTCGTTTAGCCAAAGTGAAGCCAAGAAATAGCAAGTGGCGGTTGTATCCATCTGTTGCCGCCCAGGCCCTCGGTGATGTGTAGCATAACCAGTCGTGGCGAAAGCGGGATGTCTCACCCCAGGACAGCGGATAAACAGTCACCCCCCTCCTGTAACTCGATAGTCGTACACTGCCATACAGTGTGGAGGGAGGTGCCCTCAACTGCCCACAGCGCAAGCAATATGGAAAAGCGACCAGGCCAGCACACCACAGCTTGTCTGGTGTAGTAGTCCCGGTGTAGATACTTGAATTGTAGAAGTCTTAAACGGGCCGCAATTGCTGCGCTGCGCGGGGACTCCGGTGCCTCCACCCAGTTGTCCTCGTCAAGGGGACCCAGGTCCAGTATTGTAGGGCTTTCGTTTAGAATTACGTGTTATATTTTGGTTATTTTGTGATCTCCTAGGTCCCCCATGAAGACCTTGGCTTCTATCGGATTAAAGTCTGGTATATCGGTTTGTTGTGCTAGAAATGGGGAGAAGGCGTGTCTAAATTGAAGATGGCTATAAAATTGTGTACGGGGCATGGCATAATCTGTCTGGAGTTCCTGACAGGACTTTTAAGTGCCGCCCATGTATGACCGCTCCCAATGTATCGATCACTATAGCCTCCCATCCCTGAAATTCCAGCAGTTGTCAGCTGGCTGTTTTGCCACAGGGGGTCTCCTTCGTCAGCTGCCTGCTCCATCCCATTGCAAGATCGTAAATACTGTTCTAGTTGCGGGTGGTAGGTCTCGAAGTGTCGGGCCAGAGTACAGGGCCGTATTCTCCCAGCAACCAACGCGCGTCCGCATATGCTGGGATGCCACGATCTCCATACCACCTATTAAGGACGAAAATATGTGAAGCTGTGTGATAGGCCTGGAGATCCAGGGTGGAGATGCCACCGCAGTAAGTTGACCAGAAGAAATTCCTCATGCCCACGCGCCGTGCCACCTTTCCAAAGGAACCAGGCCAATTTTGCATTAATCTGCTGCAACCATGTCTGTCGTTTTGGGTACGGGTGGTTCTGGAGTTGATTTAGGAGGCGGTGCAGAGACCATTTTAAAAATGGCAGATCTGCCATATAAGGACAGTGGCAAGTGGAACTATAATCGCACCTGGTCTCCGGTCTGTGTCCAAAGTGGGGCCAGGTTTCTGTCCTATGATATGAACTGGGACGCCGAAAGGAACACTCCCAGATATTTGGAACTGTCGGGGACTTCCATTACCTTCATTGACCATCCCGCAGAGACCATAGATATGATTTGCCTCGATTTCGATATAGGCCAGACGTTTCACTGAAAATTTGCTTGATTCTAAGCAGGGAAGGGCCTGTCTTATTGGGCCGTGTAAAGCAAAACAGTACATCATCCGCATATAGCGCTCTGCGGTCTGAGACCTCATGTGACCACTCAAAACTGCAGACCTGTGTCCATTCGCACCCAAGCTGCCAACTGCTCCATGGTGAGCGCAAAGATATGGTCAAAGAGGGCATCCCTGGCGAGTTCCCAATGTAGCGTCAGCAACGTGGACCGATGCCGTGATATCCCTATATAGAAGGCGTGTTAAGTTCAATAGGCGGGGGCCAATATTGAAGCGGCTAAGCAGGCAAGAGATAAATCCAACTCAATGATTAGTGATTACCTTAGCCAATAATTTTAGTCTCACCGTTTAAAAAGGAGATCGAACGATATGATTGTTACGGCAGTCAATTCTGCTTCAGGAAGACTACGATCTCTGCATGTCTCCAGTCTGGGGGGAGACAGCCATCCTCTATTGCTGATTTAGAGCCGCAAGATATGGCTGCATCAATTAAGACTGGTGTTTTTGGAGAAATTCCCAAGGAAAGCCGTTGGGGCCGGGTGCCTTACCAGAAAGCATATCCAGCAACACTATTTGCAGTTCATCGACCGACCATGGGGCAACGCGTCTCTCGTACGGTGCCGGAGAGAGTCCACAGGGAAAGGTCATCAATGAACTTGTAGATGGGTTCGGCGGGTAGTCTCTCGGGGGGCATATAGATCAGTATAATACTTGGTAAAGCAGACTGCAATTTGCGATGGGTCCATGTGTATTTCGCTGTCTGGGCCATACACAATCTGTTGAGTCTGCAGACTCAGTGTGTGTTGGCCCAAGTGGTGTAGTAGGGCACTTGATTTATGACCCCACTGGTATATTCGACTACAAGTAGTGAGCCAATTAAAGTCTAGCTTCATCCAGCAGCTCGCTGGCATAAGTTAGCTGTGTGTTCAGCAATTGTCTGCATGCAGCGCTCCATTTCTCCCCTATATTTCTACGCTCCAAGAGGATCATTTGAACTTTGGTCTGTAGTAATTTCTCGCTGCTCCAAAAGGCAATGCCCACCCCCTTAAGCGTGGGTTTCATAGCTTCCCATAGGGTTATGGGGAAGTCAATCGTACCGGTTGTATGTGAAAAATAGTCAGTGAGGGACGTATGACTGTGCACCCTATACTGCTAGTCCTGTAGCAGCCATGACGAGAGCCGCTATCTGAATCGGGAGCGCTCGGGTCTAAAGAAAATTGCAGAGATATCGGCAAATGGTCCGACAAGCCCCGAGGCTGGATCTCTGCGGACTTCAGCCTGTGGTTGTGGGCATAAATATGTAGTCCATGCTGGAAGACTCCTTTACCGCAGAGAACTAAGTGTGCTTATGACCCACGGGGTGTAGCGCCCTCCAGAAGTCCACCCACCCCATGCTCTGAGTTAAGGGCAGCAGTCTAGATTCTCGGATTTCAGTCACCTGCTAAGTGCTGCGCTATCTGTCTTTCTTGGGGCATAGTACATCAATCCAGTCTCCTCCCACTGTCTTTAGGCCGGATGGAATCTTGGTCCAGAGTATGGTGAAACGCTCAACAAGGGCCCATGTACAAGGGGGGGGCCATAAATTCTACCTAGGATAAGGGGTTCCCCATACAGTGTTCCATGAATCAATATGAACCTGCCTGTTGGATCGGTCCACATCTTAAAGTGGATGAATGGTACACTGTGATGGATGAGGATTGCCAAGCCATGGAAGCCTAAAGCAAACCCAGCATGAAAGGTTTGGGCGAATCCAAATCTTTCTAAGCATGGTGTCTTGGTACCCAATAAGTGTAGGAGTAAAACGTCCGCTCTATACCGTTTGGCCTGTCTGAGCATGGCCTGTCTTGTCTAAGAGGCCATAGGTGTACCAACTGAGGATCCGGAGTACACGACTTCTGGATCTCATAGTTAGATGTCATGTCTGGTATTAGAGGATGTAGACTGAACAAAACTTACTGGCCTGAATAGCCAGACTACTGTATGTAGTATCTGGCTATGGCACTAAAAACACAATACCTTCCACCCCCCTAAGCCCCCCTCCCCTATACCGCATCAACACTGAAGTATCTATTGCGGCATGATGTGCCTCCAACCCACCCGAATGGTAGATGTAGATCTCGGCGGGGTATCAGGACGCCGCTGATTCTGGCTGCTCATCTGACATCCTCCTGCGGGAGTTAATACAAGTTTAAGATTGTTTCGTGGACCGGGATCTGCGGCGTGGTTTGTCCACCATTCCGGGCGAGCCACGTCCCGGTCCCCCAGATGAGGAATCTGGGTGGAGTATGAGGTTTAAGTTTCACTGCTTCATCCATCCATGGAATACCTCCTCCGGTGTCTCGAAGTGTGTATATGATTGATAAGCCACTCAAAGGCAGGCAGGGAACAAGGAGTATTGGATTAAATGGCCCGAAGGTGCTCCTTGGCCTCTACAAACGATTCTGTTGTCCCATTTTGGTATAGTCCGGAAAGATCATGATGCGTTGAGGCAAACGTAAGGGATGCTTTTAATCTGGCTTGTTGTAGAATAACGTCTCGTTCTTTGTAATGAATAAATCTCACTATTATTGGTCTGGGGCGGGCACCCAGTGGTGGCTTCTGCATCAGTGCCCGATGTGCGCGCTCTATTATGAAGCGTAGAGCGAGTGTACCGGGCGGGAGCCACCTTATAAGGAAATCTTCCATGCTACCCCCTCACATCCCTCCGGGAAGCCGACGAAGCAGAGGTTATTTATGCAGGCGCGCCCTTCCCCATCCTCCCACCAAGCTGCCAGGCCCAGTGTAAGGGTCTCCAGGGTAGACACTTTTTTTTGGAGTGTAGTGTCACAGTATCTTCCACTGTTGAGATCCAAGACTCTGACTCGGCAATACGTTGTACTACGTTTGAGATCTTGTCGGAGCAACATGAAGTCTGAACCCACTGCGCCAATCCTGGCCTCCAGTGTTTACCTGGACTGGGTAATCTCCGCCCGTAGAGCAGCATTGTCCGGCAGGGCCGCCCCTGATCGCCCAGCATAGATGCCTGGACCGGGGCACCAGTATATTTATCCAGCGTGCTTTGTTTAGATGATGCACCTGATATCTCGTTAGCCATGCTGGAAGGTAATGGACGGGGAGGTCGTCTTAGTGTGAAACTGAATATATCGCTGTGTATCACCCTGAGGCAGGTAGTTATCACCAGTTGGCTTCCTGGCGGGTTCCGGGCAAGGGAGGGCACCCTGCTCACAAGTCACATCAAACCTTGTTTAACCGCTTCTGTGAACTGGGTACACCCACTTATCCTAGCAGATGCCAGCCCATGCCCCATGTCTGGGGGCTTCCTAGTAGTGGTCAGTCTATAGGGACCGGAGGGTGATACCAGGGATCCCCTCGGGGGGAATCGATAAATTTGGCCTCCACCCTGGGCCAGAAGGTTCGACACCCCCACGTGAGGGAGCAAGCGGCTCGGAACCCAGCCTCTGCCCACACCAGACCTGCCACCGGGGCGTCCGAAAAAGAGGGAGACACGGGGGCTTTCTAGGTCAGTCACGGGATCCTCTGGTGGCTGCCAGATGTGTCAAAAGCCCTTGGCCCGGGACTGCTACCTCTTTAACTCCAGGCACACCGCCAGGTGGTCTTCAAAAACACCCATGGCCCAGGATGGTCGGTGGGTGGCACATCTGCACCGTGACCCGAATCTGCTGCCGAAATCTCACTGGTCAAAGAGGAGCAGGACCAAGGAGTCAAGCGAGTGTTTCCCCTTCACTCTGCAGCCTGGAGGAGACCACTGCATCAGTCTGCTCCACCCCAGGCCTCCGAGCAGAGAGGCTTCAGCGCTGCCTTAACCGGCCGCCAAAAATTCATTCAAGGCCCAAGGTAGGCCGCAGCACACCTGCGCCCCACGGGACAGGAAACGGCAGCAGTCTCCACCATGGCCCCCAACACCCGCAGTCACAGTCCGAATGGTTTTGGTGGTGAAGGGGGGGTGGCGAGACCGTAAGCTGCACACAGCCAGGCCCTCGCGGCCCACGCTTACACTGCACCACAGTCCAGCTGCTGAATCGCTGGCCGCACGAAGTGAGACGTCCCGGTCCCCTCTGCCTTAGGGTCCCCTCTGCCTTAGGGTCCCCTCTGCCTTAGGGTCCCCTCTGCCTTAGGGTCCCCTCTGCCTTAGGGTCCCCTCTGCCTTAGGGTCCCCTCTGCCTTAGGGTCCCCTCTGCCTTAGGGTCCCCTCTGCCTTAGGGTCCCCTCTGCCTTAGGGTCCCCTCTGCCTTAGGGTCCCCTCTGCCTTAGGGTCCCCTCTGCCTTAGGGTCCCCTCTGCCTTAGGGTCCCCTCTGCCTTAGGGTCCCCTCTGCCTTAGGGTCCCCTCTGCCTTAGGGTCCCCTCTGCCTTAGGGTCCCCTCTGCCTTAGGGTCCCCTCTGCCTTAGGGTCCCCTCTGCCTTAGGGTCCCCTCTGCCTTAGGGTCCCCTCTGCCTTAGTTTCCCCTCTGCCTTAGTTTCCCCTCTGCCTTAGTTTCCCCTCTGCCTTAGTTTCCCCTCTGCCTTAGTTTCCCCTCTGCCTTAGGCTCCCCTCGCAAAGCACAACCGCTCCTGTGGTTCAATGCTGGGCATGTGTCCAGGTGAGTCGGCAGCACGCCCCGTCCAGCAATGCGCTCCATCCCCGGTGCTGAGGCCTTCCGCTGGGTGGTATTGTCCCAGCGACCAGACGTTGGCGGCGCGTTCGCCGGGCTCCTCCATTTGCCTCCGCCGAGTCTTCGATCCGAGCAGGATATACAGATGACACAGGATTAATTCAGGCCACTGAAGCTACACTAAGGGGCGTCTGCCAGGTTGGACTGCCAGGCCACACCCCCCACCAGTTTTCTGTTCTTATTGAATAAACCTATTTCTTTAGATGAAACCAGTTTCCAGCTAAAATGTAATGAGCTGTTCTCATGTTATAGAACCGGATTAAAATGTGTATCCACTGAGGAATGCTAAGTAACTACAGTACTAATGTAGTATTGTTCATCAAACACCCACTTCAAAGAGCTTCTTCAAACTTTAAATAGCTTTGAGTTGAGAGTGCCATTTGCCTACGCTGGTTAAAGCGAACACAGCCTATACCCCACCATAGATGGGCCTTGCATGAAGGCTGACTGTAGAAGGGGCACTTGTAAAGTGCCGGGATCTTACGCCGATTAAATTGTATGTAGCATGGGGTTAGAGCAAAGTGAATCATTTATATAGCATGCAGAGAAAAGTCAACATTCAAACTGGAGCCCTTTATAGAGCTATTTAAGTGGGGGACAAATGTTGCTTGGATTATTTTGTACCTAATCGTATCACTTATTTGGTGAGGGTTTTATTCAGGCACATACTATACTGTTAGCTTGCAGCGGTAAAAGCCTTCCAAGTGTGTGCACTACATAGTCTCTCCCGGTAGGCTTGGGGAGCAGCACTGGGGGAAATGAGTAACCATGGCCTGTATTAAATATGGCTGAATGTCTGTCTGATTCTACTCCAGACTGGTGGGGCGAAGTTACTGTACTGTACTGTTCTGCATGATGTTGTGACAGGAATGTCCTCTGCATGGTGTACAGTAGCGTTCCCCCTGCTCGGAGTCACCAACTTCAGAGTATGATACTGGTTCTTTTTTAGGTCGAGCCTGGCGTACGCAGCGTGAAGCGTTGTCGCACGAGGCTTATTGTTGTGGACTTGCCTCAGAAGTGGGACAGGAAATGGCCACGCGCAGGGCGATTGGTGATTGGAGAAGGTGCACACGCACGTACAGCCATGCGCTGTGCACATCTCCTGTCCTTCCATTCAGGCAAGGCAGCTGCATGCAGTAAGTGCGACAAGCACGCACCAGCCGCCCCCAGCCAGTGCACCCGTCCTTGTCTCCCTCAACATCAGACACACCAGATGCCACCTGCCGTTTCTCCTCCCTCGAGCTTTTCAGGTCACGCTCTCACCGAAGTGCCCTTCTGATGCAGGTTCCGTAGCCCACGCTCTCAGACTCTGCCTGCTCTCACCTGCTGTGCTCCAGCAGTGCCTGCTTTGCCGAGCTCTATGCTTTAGGCACTTTAGCGGCCCCCTCCCTGGGCCGCACCAGCCGCGCAGCACTTAGTCAGGCGCTGCCACGGTCACGAGCTGCAGGTCATGCCGAAGTGCACGCTCACGCCATGCCTACAACGTGCGGGTGCTCTTTCACTTTCCCTTGTTGCTTCTCAGCTTGATCCGAGGCTATATTCCTAATCTATGTAATTTTCCTCCATGATCGTGTCGGGGATTTCGCATCATGTTTTGCATTTTCCTGTGTGCTTGCAGTTCCCTTAAACCTTCAATGCGCAGGACGTAATGAGGCGTAATGGCGCACGTGTCTCCAGAGGCGCTCTCGCTAGTGACTGCGATGGTTTGGCGGAGAGCTCGGCATACACCAGGCGTGATTGCAAGGGGTGTTCGCGCCAGACTCAGGTCTGAAAAGGTGCTATCGAATAGCTTAGGTGTGGTTTACACTTTAGTAGGGTGCTCCTCATTGACTGCTTGGGAAGTAGTTTGCTACAGAAACGTTGCATGGCTGCTGCGATAAAATGCTATAACCCGGTGCCTGGGATACAGTCACCCCTATATCCTGGTTATTCTTTTTATTTTAGACCATGCTGCGCAGGTGAAAGATCTCTTGCTCTGTGAGCAGTTACTGTCAGTGCTTTACATAGGCAGGTTCTGTCGGGTACTGGCTACCCACACTTCGTTCATTCGCCAAGAAGAGTGCCAGCACTTTTCGGTAGCAAGTTGGTGCTTAGTGATAGTAAGTAAACAGGAGGCCACGTTCAGGAGACTACCACAGCTGCCTGAAAAGTAATACAACGCACCTCACTGAAAATTCCTTGAGCTTTTGAAGTCGTTGAAGGCATAAGTGCACAAGAACACTAAATAAACCAAAGAGCTTTTTCATTTATTTTTTTTGTTGTGGTTTTATTTTTTTAGTCCGGATTGGGGTATACTATTGGTATGGTGACAAAAAATATGTGCAAGTCTGCAGACACCCTCCAAGCTTCACATTTCCGTACTTGCGTAGCTCAGCCATTCTACATTGTTTTCGTTGCATTATGGGATTCGTAGTACAACTTATCCAATTATAAAACTAGGACTACAAATGCCAGAATGTAAAGATACCTGTCCTAACTAAATCAGTTTTTTGCACATAAAGGACATATGATAATCCCCACTGCTGCTATGCCCCTGCGTTCGATGTCATTCTGACTTTTCATTTAGCGGTTCTTGAAATGCTGGAACTAATGTTTACATGGGCAGATGCTGAATACCTGCACGTATATAATTTGAAAGGGAGAATGCCAGCACTTCGAAGTGGGATTTGATACTTTTAAAATGGTAGTATCAACACGTCTTTGTAGAAAAAAGGGACTCTGAGCATCTGCGCATTCATTAACAGTTATTTATTTTAAGCACCGACTGACTTCCTTCCACATGTGCTATTTTAAAATATTTGTTCAGTTTTACCATATACAGTATCATGTGTTTGTGCTTTAAGTCGAATAAACAAACTGGGGGGGAAGGGGGTGGGGTCTTCTAAAGGGGCGTGGCCATTGTACTTAAGGGCGTGGCTTTAAAACACTTTAGCTAAAATTCTGTGCTTAGCATAGTGTGCCGCCCAACTTGAATTTTGCTGTTTGTCGCTGCATCCAGATATATGATACAAGTAACATCATACCTACAAGAAGTCAGGACTATTGGCTTTGTCAATAGTTGTTAGTTGCATAAGATACAATAACGAGGCTGGACAGATTCTCTCCTGCGATTAAGGCACGGGCTGTCCTTTTCTGAACGTTTGATTTGTTATACTACTGCAGCTCGATCCCATCCCCCATTACGAAAAATGTACATACCTACAGTGAGGTATTACCCTGTTCTCCTCTAAAAGGAATCTGTCTGGCCCACATATTTTCCTCTTGAATCAGCGCCACAAGTGTGGTAGCTCATTGGTGCCCTACCCCTCATCTCACCCACACATCCCAGTCCAGTAAGGTGGACTTCAACCTACGCACATTATGGGTAGAAACGTAGACTATTACAGCATGACCAATCCATGAATAACAGAGTAAGAACAATGTAGCACCTAGGCCATAAAATAGAACACAGTATTAATAAAGTGCGAAATTAAAACACCTTGTGATATCAGGAATGCATTCTGTGACCTCACTGGATCTTTAAAAACACCACCAAACCCATTCCTCACAAAACCACTTACCTACTCCACCTCCCCCTTTTCTTCTGGCCACATTGTATATAACGTGTAAACATTTAGAGAAAATTGTTTGTCGTATATGTGCTTTGACGAGGGTGTGATTAAACTAACATCTCTCCCCAAATGCTTCACTGTTTTTTTTTAATTGTATATCTAATATAAGTATTTGTGTTGCTAAAGTTGTGCATGCTGGGACCACTTACTCCCTGTAGCAGAAGATAAATAAGCATCAACTTTGGCTTGTATATAATATTGAAAAGCTTCCACTGAAAGCCCTGGTGACCCCAAGGCAATGTTGTTGCTCCTGAGTTTAAAAAAGAGAAGGGAAATCCAGTGAGCAAATGACCCTCTTTAAAGGATTTCACTTCCCCCTACAACGCTCCCCTGGAATGACTCATGCCGTAACTTCTCCAGTACTGAAGTCCGAGGTGTGAGCACTCCCACATCGATGTGCCTGCTGTCACTGCATTCCGGAAAAAAAACTGACTGCCTGTGCCAGGGCACAAAACAGAGCACGATAAAGATCAGTTTTGAGGCCCCCTTTGAACGAGCGTTTGCAATGCAATAGGTCTCGCCAATAGCTTCACTCGCGTACCTGCATTGTAAATGACAATGCCTTTTAGTTACGTTTTAAAAACAAAATAAAAAAGGCATTATCATTTGCAATTTCAATAGCTCAAACTTGCGTAAATGAGACCTATTGCATTGCAAATGCTTGTTTAACCATAGTATCTGCTATTCTATTGTTCCGTGAGCGGAGTTCTACAACCGGGAGGGGCTCAGTAAGCTTGACCCACATTTACTGAGCGCAAACTACTGTCCCTATCGTGGGTTTAGTAAGAAGAGTGGATGTAGCAGCATTGCATGCTTTGTGGATCAATACTTGTATCCAGACCTTTTTAGGTCGAGCCTACAGCGCATGCGCTGCTCTCTCTGCAAGGCATGCTGTATTAGGATGCGCTGGAAGCCCCGCCCCACTCTATGCCCATATTTGTCATTGGCTTGTGTCATTATCCTTCATAAATGCTGGCTTCTGATTCGTAAGTAGGTTTGTTAGTCCCTACTTGGTACTGCCTTGTATGCATTTGTTACCGCCCATGAGGCCTGGAACTTTACCTGGCTTGCTACACAGTCTGCATTAACTCCTTAAAAGCGCAAATTCCGCCCGGTGCTGGAGTTCTGAGTGGGTGGGACTGCGTCGGCCAACGGACGTGCACAGCACTAGCCAGGCGCACGGAAAGGGTTATAAGCGGATGATCACTATTTTGTTTGACACTGCTTTTTAGGTCTCGCTTAGCATTGCAGCGCGCATGCGCTGCACACGGTGCGTGACATATTGTGAGATTTCAGAAGGGGGCCATTTCATTTAATGGTGTCATCGTTTATGGTAAATGTTGGCCTCAAATTGAAAATGAGGCTTCTTTGTTGGCGCCCTCTCTCCTATTGACGGCCCATCCAAACTAGATTGTTTGCTTCATGGCTTTTGTGAAGCAATTTATCTAAAGGTGTGTTATATAAACAAGCCGTGAAGAAAGGATCCAGTCCGGATAGGCCGTCCCAAAAGGAGACAGGGCGGTAACAAGGAAGCACTGTTTATATAAAATTGTATAAACGAGGGTGCACTTATGATTACAAGTATGTTGGGCTCAGGACAAATGTCTCTGTTCTGTCTTTGGATGAGGCGAGAGTCAAGAATCCGCTGTATCTTTGTATCACATTTTTGCAAAGGAAAGCAATGACGTTGTGCCAGACTTCAACACGTCCGCTGAGGTTCACGCTATTCTCTTCGCATACGTAGTGAACAAAACATTCAGCCAGAGGGGCAAGCACATCTCTGCTCATGCATTATCGCCTCAGTTTGTCCCCTGCAGAAAGTCTGAGGAAAGTCTGGTGCAACAGCAGCAATTACTAAAACGATGTGGGCCAGGTCCAGAGTGTTTTAACAGCTACAGGTTTGGAAAAGGAGGGTGAAGGTATAATATGATTGCAGCAGTCTTAAGAGTAGTATAAATAAATGGGTAACAAAAATGAAAACTAATAGAGGCAAGGGAAAAAGGAGCTCATGCTGCCATGAAAGATGGGAAGGAACACAGAACAAGGTATTTAGGGGGGTAGTGGTGGGGTTGGTAGGGCAATCTGCACTATAGTTAAAATACCTAGATTAGGCATATGTCCTGGGAGTGGTTAGGGCACTTGTTTAGGGAAGCATTCGTATATCTTAGGCACGACAACACACTGGGTCTGTAGGACGGGTGTGCAGATAAGATGCAAGTTGTTGGGGGGGGCAGAGCTTTCTCTATGGCTGAGCCCAAACTGTGGAATTCTCTCCCAGAAGAACTTTCTAGTAAAGTGTCCCTTCCGCTTTTTCGTTAAGCCTTAAAGACCTAGCTTTTTTGAGATACGTTAATCTGAGCATGTTCCTTCTCTCACTGCTTCTTGATACTTTGCATTTAGCCCCTTGAAGCCCTTGGGCGAAGTTCGCGCTGTAAAAAACCAATATTAATTCATTAATTCTTTTTCTAAAGGTCTCTGATCTCCGCTGCCCTTCTTTCCGCCGATACTAGCGCTTTTATTTATCCTACGTTTGAGTTGCACACACTTCCATACAGGTAGACCCTAGTCCCAGAAAGATAAGGGGCCCTGGTGAGAAGTTTTGGGTTTGTTTGTTCATTGAATTTATTGGCTTTTCTTACATAGTTCAGTCCGGCGAAATGGGTTGTAGCGGTTTGCTTAAGCTCAAATTTGTTTTCTGGCATCTTTCTTCGTGGGGTCTGCGCCAGATTAAGGCTGCAAGCTGGAGGAGGGTCTGAATGCTTTGTGTGGTGCATGTTGGTGGCGCGGGTGGGTATCTGGAAAGTGAGGCAGGGCTGGGGAGTCCGGGGTCTGTCCTCCTGTGCCTCGAAGTTTGGTGTTGCCTATTTGCAGTTGAGGGCTCATTCATACTACTTCCTGTTTTTGCTTTCAAGCGAAGTACATGGTGCGGACTTTGCTCCAATCGCCCTTCAATGCGCCTTTCTTGACAGCCTTGGGATCCTGGAAAGCTATACATTTTAGAAAAGTATACAAAATTCTGAATTCAGCAAGGGGTCATTTGTGTAGATCCATCAAGGTTTCTTTATAGAAACGAACCGTTAGATTAAGGAAATAGAAAATTTGTTGAAAAACGCAGCCTTTTGTGTCAACGTTTTCACCTGTAACTTATTCTAATTATGACAGCTCTTTGAAAGCAATATACCTTAACATCCGCTGGACCTTCCTGGTTGTGGAGATATAGAAGACTTGTAGGTTCACCAAGAATCCGACGAACCCAGTCAAACAGAGCAGAAATTTGCAATGGCTTTTTATCATGTACCGGGTATATAGCAATTATTGTTGGAAAATGTATACATGGAAAAAATCGGTATGAAAGACACCTATATATTTCTGGAATGGGAACAAAATATAGAGTTTAGGAACAGTACATTTTGCACACTTTCGAAATTGGGAATACTCTTACTAGCATGATTATCATTCATTTTTCAAAATAACTTCTTTTTTACACAATGTCTTTCATTTGGAAGGCAGAAATGCATCAAAAATCAATAGGTAATAACAGTTGCTTTACAAATTTTAATTACCCTAAGTCTCCCGATAAAAATGGTACCTCACTTGTGTGGGTAGGCATAGTGCTCACGACAGGAAATGGCTCAAAGCCAACGTGAACACACCACATTTTCACATTGAAAATATACCCTTTTTTTGCGAAGTCTCTAGCTGTAGTTTTTTAACACAAGCTCTGCCGGCCCCAAGGGAAACCTAGCAAACCTATACATTTTTTAAAACTAAACACCCAGGGGAATCCAGGATGGGGTGACTTGACTGCTTCCCACCAGGTTCTGTTACCCAGAATCCCTTGCAAACCTAAAAAATTGTAAAAAAACATTTTCCACACATTTTTGTGGTGGAAAGTTCTGGAATCTGCGTGGATCCACAAATTTCCACCCACCCTGCGTTCCCCAAAGTAGTCCAAGAAATATGGTACTTCACTCGTGTGGGTCGGCCTAGTGCTTGCGACAGGAAACTGCTCAAAACGCAACAAGGTCACACCTCAATTTCGCAGTGAAAAATGACCCTTTTTTTGGCAAAGTGCCTAGCTGTTGTTTTTTAACCCTAGCTCTGCCGGCACCTAAGGAAACCTACCAAACTCTCATATTTCGACATCCGGGGGCTTCCAGGGAGGCTTGGCTTGCGTGGATCCCCAACATTTCCTTACCCAAAAAATTACTTTTTTCACACTTTTGTGTGGGAAAATGTTGCATCACGGGTCTCACACAAATATCCTACCACCCAGCTTTCCCCCAGGTCTCCCAATAAAAATTGTTTGCCTCACTAAGTTTTGGGCCCTTCCCTGTCGCGGGTACTTGGCCTCACACACAAGTGAGGCGCCATTTTTATCGGGAGATCTGGGGGAACGCTGGGTGGTAGGAAATTTGTGTGAGCCCGGTGATGCCACACTTTCCCACACAAAAATGTGTGAAAAGTGATTTTTCTTTCAGCTAAAATTGAGGTTACAAGGGATTCTGGGTAAGGAAACGTTGGGGGATCCATGCAAGCCATACCTCACTGGAAGTCCCCGGGTGTCTAGTTTTCAGAAATGTGTGGGTTTGGTAGGTTTCTCTAGATTGCCGCCGAGCACAGGGCCAATAACTCAGGTGACCCCCCTTGCAAAACCAGATCGTTTTGACATGTTTTGTTCTGCAGAGTGAGAATTTTGGCACAATAATATAAGGAAATTAAGAGATTTCACAAACATGAAATACACGGTCAATAATTAAATGGGGGGAAAAAAACAGTGACTCGCAGCTCATGAGCTGTAAAGCCACTACGCGGCACCAACCGCTTTACAGGCCATTCACACACCTTTCATAGGTGATACACACAAGACCATTCACACCACCAGGCACAAAACCATCCCATCACAACATTCACAAAAAGGGACACGGTACACACTGCTCCAGAAAGATAAAAAAGACCAATATTACTGCACAGCCATCTAATCCTCAAACACACACACACTGGTTGGATTTGGCACGAGGGTGTGTGATGGTTCAGTATATACAATTGTATTGGCAAGTGATTTCACAAAAATGATATGCACTGTTAATAATTGAAAGGACGAGAAACTGAACCATTGACTCACAGCTCGTGAGCTGTAAAGCCACAACAAGGCATCAACCTCTTTACAGACCATTCATACACCTTTCATAAGTGTGACACATACAAAACATTCTCACCACCAGCCGCGAGCTCATCACATTACACCACTCCCACCAGCAGAAAGCGCCATTCAAGGGCCCATCACTTTCACACACCCACATTCCTGACACAGCAACTACACAAACAGATGGATTGCGTAGAGTGGCGCTCAGATAGCAGTGTGTAGTGACCATCAGCAAGTCACTACTCGCACACCGCCAGCCGAGCGCCAGTCCACGCACACCGCCAGCCGAGCGCCAGTCCACGCACACTGCCAGCCGAGCGCCAGTCCACGCACACTGCCAGCCGAGCGCCAGTCCACGCACACTGCCAGCCGAGCGCCAGTCCACGCACACTGCCAGCCGAGCGCCAGTCCACGCACACTGCCAGCCGAGCGCCAGTCCACGCACACTGCCAGCCGAGCGCCAGTCCACGCACACTGCCAGCCGAGCGCCAGTCCACGCACACTGCCAGCCGAGCGCCAGTCCACGCACACTGCCAGCCGAGCGCCAGTCCACGCACACTGCCAGCCGAGCGCCAGTCCACGCACACTGCCAGCCAAGCGCCACACCACCATCACATGTAGGATTTTTTTTATATAAATAAGAAAACACAAACAAATTGCAAATAGATACAAATCTACTAACATAAACAAACTAAATACACTACACAAATGCCAACCTTGAAACTGAACAAAAAATATTAATCAATAGAGGCCAGGCAGTTCACTTAACCACTCATGGATGCTCCCAAAAATTATTTTGCGTATGGCACATTCTAAAACAAGCAGGCACACACAGCCCAGGGTTAGGACACTCGGAGCAGTACATACGAGTCTCCTTCCGCTTACCTCTTCGCCAACAGACTACATCTCCTACTGGGAAAGTCTTTTGAGGGTGTGGGAGGAATGTGATTAGGAAAGTGGTGATCTTTCAATCTAGCAACATCCTCCACCACTCCAACTCTAGGAACACTAGCCTGTTCGACTAAAATAAGGCTGCCTATTTCGACTCCTGAAACTTAAAAAAAGTCATCTTTGACTCGGGACAAGAATCCTGGAACACAACAAAAGCATTAAAGGTTGCCAAGCGGAAAATATGGATAGCCAACTTCATGTACCAAATGTAAGCCCTACGAAGAGCAGCGTAAGGTTCCAACCTCTGATCTACTGTCAACACCACCCATGTGCCTATTCTACCCGGACCGCAAAGTCATAGGTGCAGTTCTTTCATCATGGATGGTAGTCAGCATGTAGACATCTCTCCTGTCTGAAAATTTCACAGCTAGAAGCTCCTCGCAACGCACTACACTGTCCCCGCACAAGCTTTTGACAAACAAGTTCTTTTGGGAAACCTTTACGGTTAGAGCGGAATGTGCCACAAGCAACAGTGTCCACTTTGGCCAATTCCCTGAACTGCACACCAGTGTAGAAGTTATCTACATATAAATGGTGGCCTTTGTTAAAAAATCGTCTACCAAGTTCCACAATTTTCTCAGTCACTCCAAAAGTGGACGGACAACCAGGGGGGTTGATCCTGCATTCCTTACCAGTGTACACCCTGAAATTAGAGACCTATCCAGTTCCACTGTCACACAACATATACAGCTTAATTCCATAGCGGTCCTCTTACTAGGAATGTATTGCCTAAAAAACAAGCGGCCCTTGAACAACACCAAAGACTTATCCACTGCAATTTCTTTCCCTGGAGCATAGATCTCAGAAAATCGATCAACAAAGTGATCCATGACAGGCCGAATCGTAAAAAGACAGTTTCAATCAGGGTGATCTTGTGGCAAACCTAAACCATTATCGACAAAATTCATCCGCAGAAGCAAATACCTATCACGACTCATGACTGCGGGAAATATAGCAGTTGCCATCAAGGGACTAGTAGACCAATATGAAGCCATTGATTGCTCCCTTAGCAAGCCTATTAAAAAAGTTAAACCCAAGAACTTCATCTCTTCCCGATTTGTGGGAATCCACCGGGTAGCTCTAGAGTGGGGCTTAAGGCTGGCACTGTTGTCCCTCAAACTGTTCGGCATACAAATTAGTCTGCTCAACAATCTCTGCCAAAAACATAGTCCATAAACAACAGAAAAAAATGTATTGGCAAAATGTTTTCAGTATTCACTCTACACTCTGGAACACCAGTAAAGTCTAGCAATGCCGGCTGCACCATGCCTGGGGCAACCCAGAGGTCAGCACTTTCAACGGGAAGCCTTGCAGCCCCTGACTGCAGCCCAGCTGCCTCTTGTCTCACTATACCAACGGGAATTCTTGCAGCCCAGATGTCTCTTGCCTCACGATACCAACGGGAAATCTTGCAGCCCAGATGCCTCTTGCCGCACATCAATGTCCTCCTCCAACACATGCACTTCATCCGCACTGAGTAGCTTCATATGCACTGAGATATCTTCATCATTGGATGATGCCATGTGGAGAAAACTCACTGCCTGAATCTTCCCCTCCTACCTCTGCCTCCGAATCCAACTTCAGATTCTGGACCCTGGTCAGAGGAAGAATCAAAAAGCATACCAACAACCTGCTGAGCAGTAATCTGAAGAATATAATTTTAAATAAATTTGGCCCCTGGAAGCGACCC
Source organism: Lissotriton vulgaris (assembly GCF_964263255.1). Classification (NCBI taxonomy): domain Eukaryota; kingdom Metazoa; phylum Chordata; class Amphibia; order Caudata; family Salamandridae; genus Lissotriton; species Lissotriton vulgaris. The sequence goes on along the minus strand of NC_141685.1, from coordinate 1,765,014,352 downwards.
TTGCCCCCTTGTCTGTGTGCGTGGCTCTGTCTCTGTGTGCGCGGGCGGCTCTGTCTCTGTGTGCGCGGGCGGCTCTGTCTCTGTGTGCGCGGGCGGCTCTGTCTCTGTGTGCGCGTGCGGCTCTGTCTCTGTGTGCGTGGGCGGCTCTGTCTCTGTGCGCGAATACTCTACTACTCTCTAATGCTCACCTATTGCCATTGTAAATGACAATACCATTTATTTATGAAAAAATGTCATGAGCAATGCCAATAGCTCTACCTTTAATAATGCCGATACCATTGCATTGTAAATGCTTGTTTGTATACTTTAGTGTAGTATTTCAAACTTTTCTATCAGACTATAGCACGTTTATGTAGTGCCAGAATTTCTTGCGGTTGCTTACTTTTTAACGGTATATAACCATGCCCAGCCATCATCATCTTTCTTGAGTTTACTTACCTATAAATGTTTTTACAGTCCCTACATATTTTACATGCGTATTATTACGACTACAGGTTTACATTTCATGCTTTCTCCGACTCTGGCCTCTAACGTCTCGGTTCCCTGATGTGAATCCCCTTCTGCATACCCCTCGCCCCTAATCTCCGACTACCCTAAGTGAATGGCACCTTCTGCCCAATGATCATGATCACCCTCTGCCTTGTGGTCTTTACAGCATGGCAAGTAACTATTAACATCAGTTTCCTTCACAGTTTTGCTAATCCCCCACAATTTTAAAAGATGTCCATGAGCGACATGCCTTCCCCCCTCTTTCATTCACTTCTTTCCTAATGAGCTTGACAGCTGCATTGTCTGTTTTCCTCCCTCCGCGCCCATTAAGTTACAAGTTGCAGGACCACTAAAATCTAAAAACAAACTCTGAAGCATCATTTCTGACCCACTAGCCTTTACACTAAGAAGCGCATCCGTTTGTTAAATATTACACCCCTTGTCACCACAAATAAGTGCAACATTTGCTCGGAATACCCTTCCATTGTAGCATGAATAACTGCTTTGACTCCCTTTTTCATTGGTTATTGTAAAATCCAGGCGATAGTTCTACACCAAGTATTAAAATCTACACTCCTTGTTCATAGAAATATTGCATTATATGCGTACATTGCTGTATGTCGTGATACAACGTGTTTTACTTTCTAGTTACAGACCACCGTAGCGGTCTTCTTGCAACGCTAGTTAGCTCCTTATTACCAGAGCCGCAGCATATCACAGATGTTGACTTTAGTTCAAGTTGAAGGTGAAGCAACTACAGTCTCTTTAAGCTTCATGGATGTAAATGCATGGAATAATGGCACCACCATCTACATATTTAATGTACAACAGATAAGCCAAATGTGTTGGCTTTACCAAATGCTTAATGTTATTTCTCAGGCAAACTAAGAAAAAAAAAGCATAAATAACACTATTTGAACTGCACGGACTGCAAAAGATTTGATATTAAGTGAAGGTCCACTGGGGGCCCTGCTATGTCCGATTACATGCCAGTACCTGTTGGGATCAGTTCCACTGTTGGCTGGGTCCTCGCTGCTTACCTCATTGGTAATAAAAATTGTTCTTTGTCTGCTACAGCTAAACGTAGGAAATTTTCATCAAAGCCAGTTATTCTTACAGAAGCCCAGAAGCAGCTGATGGTTTGTCAACTACCTCAGGTTCTGCGACTGCACCTTAAGAGATTCAGGTAAGCAGCCTTTACAGCACCACTTACTAGTTTTAAGAGTCGCAAGTCCCTGAGTAGGTGCTTGCTGGGGGGAGGGTGATAAAGTTAAACAAACCAATTAGCTGCTGCTGGTCACGTTCTGTACATTGTATATTTGTATTGCACTCTGTTTCTCTTTTGCGTTTCAACGTATTGCTGATGTTCAGAACTTTTTTTTCGGATGTAGAAAATCCCTTATTACAGGCTTTCACACTAGAATGCGTAGATCTCGTTATGTTACTTTGCTAGAACATATTGGTTCCTTCCAGGGTGTGTACATATTTGGGACTTCAAGTTAAAGTGCAGTACTTTATTTTGCTCTGGTATAACCCGCAGCCAATTATTTCAAGTGCAAGCAACAACTGCCTCAGACTTTAATACCTTCCCAAAGTTAATTAAATTAGTACCACTGAGTCAGGTGTAAACACCAAAGGCGATCTATTTTGCTCTGCACCCTACTTAAATTATATTTGGTTTTGTTTATTCAAGAAGATATCCCTCACTCTAATGTTTTTTCATTTGGTCACAAATTGTGGAAATCGCAACTCTGCAATTCAGGAATTATACTATGCAGGATTAATCTAAGACTGCATTACCTTTTATGGCCCTGTGCCACCCTTTCATCCCCTCTGTTCCCTATTTAATGGCACTTGTGCAAGCAGAATACTGCTGGACCCATGACCGCTGTGCTTTTCTTGGCGTGTCAGTCAGCAACTCAGACACATCGGCAGAATCTGTAGGTTTTATTTCGAGTCCTGTTTTCCGTTGACATAAAAACAATCAAACATTTTATTTGCTGAAGAACTTTCTCTTCCCTTTATGGGAGGATTAATGTTAAGCATTACTGGGCAACCTGGCTGCGGCTAGACTGTGATAACTTGTATATTAAAGTTGGCCCCAAGGACGGCGGTCTAGCCTGATTTCGAAACTACCATCTGTTGACATTGTGCTGTACTCATTTTGGGATGCATTCCAGCCGTTATGAGTACCTCTCCAGGCCTGCATGCCCTGTCACTTGATGCAGTTATAATTGTACTACCAGATGAACATAGTGCTTCAAAATTGAGCAAATGTTGCTCTTTGGTTGACGTTGGCTTAAGCCATTAAATGGGAGCACGTGCGACCATCGAGCCCATTCCTTAAATAACATCAACATAGGGCTTTTCTATCTTTTTGCCATTTTCGGAGTTAGTGGAAATTCTGCACGTGAGGAGGCCAAATATTTGGAAAGTGTCCAGTGCCTTGGATTTCCCACTGTAGGCAAGTTGCCTAAGTAGAAAGGAGTATGTACTTGATGGTGACCTTTCTCCTCGTTGTGCAGAAAATTGAATCTATCACTGCAGTTTGGACTAAGATGATTGTAACTGCTACTCCTAGTAATATAGTTAGTATAATATTTGCTTTAGAAAACTGTTCCATCGTTGCCGTATACACAGATGTATAAATGCCCTTTAAACGGAGAGCCTACTGCTGCGGAAGGACAATCTCCTTCTGTGCTGGTCTATTTAGTCCCAATGGCAGAAACTAGCTGCAGCACAAAGCTTAGACATGAAGAGCAACAGGTATGTGATCATGTCCCAGAAATGGTTTTAGGATTCACTGTGCACTCCTCACAGTAGAGAAATAAAACAAACTGCTTTAAAGGTTTCTTAAGCTTTAGTTCAGGAAGTGATTCTTACATCTTATGGGCCTGATTGAAGGTATATTTTGGTACCATGTTTATATTATATAATCTATAAATAATGAAAAATTTTCTAGTAACCATGATGGAAAGTTTTACTTCTATTAAGGAAGCAGAGGCGAGGATTATGCTAATCTTTCTTTTATTTTCATACTCAGCAACTTCAACAACAAAAAAAGACAAGTCCCATTGTACGTGTAGTTCACAGGGCAGTCCCAGTCCTCCAATCAGCAGTACTAATGGTCCACGAGGTTGTGCTGTTGCCAATATCCTTCCACTTTCTTGACTGCGACCACTTAGGCACCAAAGATTGTCAGTCTGTTTTAGAACCTTCAAATCCTATGAAAAGCCAAAAGGAGAACCCAATGAAACCATTCTCCAAAATGCATGAACCGAAACAATGTACCAGAGCATATGCTAACATTAACCATCAAGAGAAGAACTTCAGTGTGGAACCAACAGACAATACTCATCCCATATGTCGAGGAGACCACCATAATAATGCTCAGGTGATCCCTTACAAACACTGTATGTGGGTGGGAGCCGGTCTCTTTGAGCCGCAGGCGGGAATAATCCTCGCCTCATCCTCGCCTCTGCTTCCTTAATAGAATTGAAACGTTCCGTCATGGTTACTAGTATTTTTCATTCTATGTCTGGACCAGAGGCAAGGATTATGCTTGTTCAAAGCTTATCCACCACCGACGCCATGTTCATGACTGGTTTAAAATGGAATCTGTTAAACATGGAGTCTGAAGACCAGTCTGCAGCTTTCAGAATGTCTTCTAAACTGGTGCCCAAAGAAAAAGCCTTGGAAGCTATAGCTTCTTGTACAAAGTGTGCCCCAAACTGAGACATGTATGCCCGCTTCCTGCATCACCCATCTGATCCAACGAGCTATTGTTGGTGGCAAAACTGCTTTGAAGGGTTTCCTTAAGGAAATCAGCAGCTGGCGTTCACTCGGCAGGTGAGTCTCCTCTGTCATGCTCTCGTACTCAGACATCTGACGATGCACAGCTTGGAGGATTTATCAAAAGCTGGGTAGGACACTATTCTAGAGTCTGATTTAGTTCTACGTGTTATGTGAAAAGTAACCCCTTTCGGGGTAAAAACACGACCAGTGAGGTCTAGAGCTCTGACATACGACACTCTGCGGCACGAGACCAAAAGCATAGCCAATTTGGCAGAGTTCTTTGCGGGAAAGTTATCCATTAGTTTGCCAAGACAAGTGTAATACCCTATTAACGTCCCACAGTGAGTAGTAACGGGGTTCTGGAGGGAGCGAAAGTCGAATCCCTCGCATCAACTTGCAGACCAAAGGGGCTCCCGTGACCAGAACGTGTCCAGCCGAAATCGCTGATCTTTGTGAATTGACAGTACAACATGCCAGGCCTCGGGCTGCCAGCGAGGCCCAGCAATTCATGATGGTTACCACTTCGCATCCCATGGAATTGTGATCGCCTTGAACACACCCACGGCCTTATCGGGCCCATGCCGATTTATACCTTTTGTTAGTGCTGTTAGCCCAAGCCGCTCCCAGTAATGTTTGATAGGCCAGAGATTCTCCAACGATGCCTGAAATCCGCCAGGCTATCAAGGGCTTCCGCCCTTGCTGGACTAGAGGATGTGGATCGCCCTGGGGATCCGTTGGGAGAAACCGATCTTGGGGTAGGATTGGAGAATCTCAAGAAAGTCCCAGAAGAACCGAAAACCGCACTTAAAACCTCCAATATGGGGTGACCAAGAACACCTTCACCTGCTGTCTACAGACTTGCATCGTGAGCCTCATCATGTCAAACAGAGGAAAGGTATACCCGGTCTACTTGGACCAATCCTGGAGGAAAGCATCTGTCGCTGATGCTAGGAGATCGGGTTTCCACCTGAAGAAACGCGGGAGCTGATGATTCAACCGGGACACAATGGTCCACTGAAAAAGGCCCCCACAGGTTTTGGAGGCGGTGAAAAGTCTGAAGATGTAGCTGCCAGAGACTCCTGTCCGACCAACTCCTGGAGCACCAATCTGCTAGGACTTTGGCCGCCCCTGGTAGATACTCCGCAGTTACGGAGACATTGTGAGAAAGAAGAGTCTCAAAAGTATCTAGGCAGTTTATATGGAGCTGCCCTTCGTCTGCTGACCACTAGGGTCCACCTCCGGGGTCAATGCCATTTTGCCCGGTACGGCAGAGCGGGGGCACTCTGCTTTGAGGCAAGGTCTTACTTTTTTTTCTTGGGTTTTTCGTAGGCGACCCGCCACGAACGTGGAAACTTAAATGGAGGGAGTCCACTCCGGTGAGCAGGGGTGGACGGTATCCTCTGGGACTAGCATATTCGAGTGTTCCTCACCCTCCAGAGCATTAGTGGCTGAGGGCTCTGCGAGACGCCAAGGCCTGGACATTCCTGCCTCATCCGCCAACTCGCCATCCTGTAAGGGAGGGGCCTCTAGAGGGCTAGATTGTGACTTTCCATCCGCTCTGACCAAAAACGCCTTTTTTAGGTTGTCGAAGGCTCCTAGGTCGACATTGGACGAATTTCTGTGCTTTTGGGGGGCATAATGTGCTGTTCGAGTGGCCCCATGGCAACAAACTGCCTGGTGGATGGAAGCGTCCACTGCTTCGTCGAAGTCCTCATCTAGGGGGATGACTTTGAGGGACTCCTCCATAGCCTGACAGATCGGATTAAGGTTGAGGCTATAAGGAGAGCAATAGCAATAGTCCCTAATGCTCTAAGCGCCAGTAGTAGGACTACCCTGCAGTGGTTGAATTTGGGCGTTATTAGTCACCATTTGTAAACACACTAAGTGTAAGCTGGGTTATGAGCAACTTGCCCTTAATCACAATGGGTATCTCAGCGCCTGGGCCCGCCCCGAGAATCTCCAGACAAGCGCTCCAATCGCGCTGAAAAAAAAATGTTCGGTCTCTCTGCGACGTTGCAGGAGGTCAAGGCCTTAAGGAGGCCCTGATCCGCTTCTGCTGCAAGCTTTCTGTTCCCTCTGGTGTGCCTTCGGGCCCCAACGATACAGAGATATACCCTTGTGTGCACTTGGGGCAAAACCATGGTATGGGCCTTCAGTCAGAGTCCCGACAGATCATTTGCCATCTGTGCCTCTTGAACCTGCTTTGGGTTCTGTGCCGACTTAGGTTCCATTTCCGTTCCATGCCACTCCCTGCACCAGTTTCCTTGACAGTGACACTAGTGCCAGGTGAGAATCTGATCTGCCACCTATATTGGTTTCTGACTGAGCCAGCCTCGTCTAGTCCTCATTGTGTTCCGATCCCACTGGAGCTCAGCTAATAGCTAACACTTCTGACTTGGATAATCCATTAACATGCCTTGAGGCAGAACTCCTACATTGCACTAACTCTTTGGTTATGATTCTGTCAATGACCAGTGAAGGAGACTTATTTGCCTTCCAGTATGAGAAGAACAATTGGCATGCAGAATTACAGGATGCCAGTGGTCTAGGCTCCTTCCTAGACGCAGGACTTGTCTACCCCCGGCCTTGCCATAGAGATGAGCGCTTCTTTTGCCATTGTTATGCCATGAACTGTGAGGTCCTTGACCTGCGTCTCCCTGCCACAGAAACCAAGATAAACGTCCTCACTCGGGTTCTCAATCCTGGCCAGACGCCTACTGAACCTCTTGTCCATTTAACAAAGCCCTTAGATACCCTCCTGTGCACTTGATTAAAACCATGGTCTGGTTCTCAGTCACTTAGCAGGATCCTAGTCTCCACAGACCAGGGGTGGGCAACTTTGACTCCGCACCCGAGGTCAGGTAGCTTTTGTGGTACAGGTGACGACCCTCCGTAAACTTCAAATCCTTTCCTACGACCCCTCCTGATCACAAATCCAGAAGCATTGAGGCCTTTGGCAAGTGGATGTTTATAGTGCCACCCGTTATTACATTCTGTAAACCCCAGATGCCTCCCGGATTGCAATGCCTATGCTTTGTAGGATATGGTAGGTCACATCCTACCAGCAATTCTAGATGACCCATGCGTATCTTTAGCCCAAACCTTCCAGGATGGTCAGGGTATGATAAAGATTGTCATTCCTTCTGACCTGGATACAACCAACTGCTTAGTTTAGACAATGGACTGGAGTGTGATGCTTCGGTGCCATGCCTGGATGAGGACTACGGGCTTCTCCGGCAATGTTCAAGCATCCTTGATGGACATATTAAACTGATTTTGCTTCTGAATGAAAGCGGGCTTGACCCTGCAAAAACCTGAAAGAAAGTTGATTCAGTGTGTTTCCTGGGGTTATTTCCCTTACAGACACAACAGTTTTGCCCCCTATTAGGATAGAATAAGGGTTTTCAGTATCGCCAGCATCAGACCGTGCCACTGGCACAACAGTCTTCCTGGCCATTTCATGGGTGAGGCAATGGCTCCATTCAGGGCATCTGGGACAATGTGTAGCTCAGCCTCCCTCCAATCACAACGCTGCAAAACCACTTTTCTGTGCCTCTTTAAATGCACAATCCCCTTGTCTGATCCTGCCTAAAACATTTCCTCCAAGGCTGCATCGGTCCTCCGAATTGCCCAACTGCGCTACGTCCTTCAATTTCTTTCTACCCAGCCACACCTTCCACTCCAATCCGTGCAACTCACTGATCACCACATGTCCATTTTGCAGCAGGAAGTGCAGGCTCTATTGGTCAAAAGAGCCATGGAGAGGGTTACGGTCTCTGAAGTAGGAACTGGGCGTCATTCATACTTCTTCGTTTTGCCGACGGAGGGCAGAGGTCTTCATCCTGTTTTAGATCGTGACCATCTCAGTCAATTCATGTAAAAAGACAAATTCAAAATGCTCACACTGGCCCATGTTTTGTATGCCCTGGAGACTGGATGGTAGCAGTGTACCTGTAAAAGGCTTATGTCCATGCTTCAGTCTTGCATGCCCATAGATGTTATCTGTAGTTCAGAGGGCAAAGAAGCAGGTTCCAGTGCTGCTGACAAAGAAAAAACCTCCTTTCTAAGAGACTGTTCCCCATACCAAAAAAGCCCTGGCCTCAAGACCATAATCCTATCCCTTCAGTACCATCACGAACGGTCTTTGACTGCACTGGTTGCCACACAAGGACTATGGACATGAAATGGATCCCTATGATCCTTACTATGACCTCATCCTAATTGAAGAAGAGATGATCCCTGGCATGATTCAATTCTAGACACCCCCCCCCCCCCCCCCAAAGAAGATATGTCTTTAGAACTCTACCCAGTAATTTCTTCATTATCGGATGACACAACAGCATATTAGTCATGCAGAGCGCTGCAGATTACCATAAGCTGAAGCTAGCTGCATGTTCAAGAAGAGAGAGAATACTTTCTGGTGGAGGCACTATCTAAGACTGAGACCTGTGCAGTTCCTACCCATTCTTAAGAGGATGTCCATTTGTGCAGCAGAACACTTCAAGAACTCTGTAAAACAAGAGTGTTAATGCCAATGGTTGAATGAAATATTTGGCGGCACTAGAGGACCACTTTTATATTCGTAGCCACATACCATGAGACTCTTTGGTAGTTGAGACTACTAAGAAGAGTCTATGCATAAGGTACCAGGTCGGCTCTAAGAAACACTGTGTTGCTTTGCCAAAGCTGTAGGGCTACACTTTTAGATATGGTAGGTACCACTGGGACGGAATGGAGCAGCTGGAGCAACATCTGCCAGAAACCTCCCTTGAGAGACCAGGAATTGCTGCAGGAAGGAAAGTTATTCCACCACCCAAAATATGTGCTATTATGTGGCTAATATTGCATCACACAAGATTACCACAAGTATTCTGCTCAAAAGATGCACTTGGGTCAGGATCTCATCCACCCCTCCAGCGCCCCCCCCCCCCCCCCCCCCCCCCCCCCCCCACCCACCCCTGAAAGAACAGCAACACCTTTGTAATGTTCAGTTTGATGGTGGGGAAAACTTGGTTGGGTCTCAAATGGGCTCAATTATAGAAAAGCTCAAGGACACCGACTACTAAGGCTAGAGTGCCAAGTAAAACCCAAACCAGCAGGCCCTGTTTATGGCACCTGTGGGTGAAAGAAGGTACCAAGACTGCAATAGTATATGTGCACTCTAGTGCCCAGCAAGAGCAGTGTTTGCCAAAACTAACTTCTCAGAAGCCATAGCCGAAGGAAAGGTAGGGATGCGCCAAAGGAAAGGGTGCTTTCCAAGCATTGACTTTTCCACTATTACCCCACATCAAACTTTGTTGGTCAGGGGAACAATGTTATACCTATCAATCGTCCAACAGGGCTACTGCTTTGATTTCCATACCACATCCGCAAACATAAAACCTCATGATCAAGCAGTCCGGCTGCAACATCAAAAACTGCTTCAGACGTGGATAAAATTACATCTTAACAGCGGTGCAATGGATTCTGTTCCACCACACTAAAAAGTAGATTTAGATTTGTAATTTATCCCTGTGCTGAAAAGGGCTAATACTAGGCCTGATAAAGAGCAGCAGCAATCAGCAGTGCCTTGTGTACACTCAATAAGTGGTGTCGCTCCTACACTATTTATAGTGAGTGTCACATCTCACATCTTTGCCTCCAACGGATACAAACCTTTGGAGATCCATACTGAACTGTCAGTCAAAACCTACCGCCAACCAAAAGTTTGTCTTTTCAGGGGCTGCTTCCCCTTTATCAATTAATTTCTGTTGGTGAGAACAATTTTCAAATTGTTGGGAATGATTGCACCTTCAATGCATCTTTAATACTTGCTTTAATGTGTGTCTTCCAACCCCCCCCCCCTCCCCTAAAGGAGTATTATCCAGGTAATGGTCACAGGTGGCTGGTCCGAAAAAATATTTATTGTTGGTAGAACCAAGAGCTCAGTAGAATCTAAAGTGTTGGAACAATTTGTTTTATCGCTAAACAGATAATTTGATAACCCTCAAATGCGGTTGACAAATTCTATGGATGCATCTTTCAAATAGTGGTGAGCGCATTTAGACAATCTGACTGTTTTATAAACTAATTCGCAACAAGGTAGCCCTTAGAAGAACAGACAATAGATATGCTTTGTATTACTTTCAGAAACCAGGGTGCCTTCACTCACCTCCTTTTCAGTATTAGCACAAACAATATGGTATTCCATTCACCATCAAGCCCTTCCCTTGGAGCATTTTCCAGGCGTTGGCGGTGAACTTGTGGACCTCCAATGTCAGTTGTTTCTTCACATAAAAATGCACCAGGATTCATTACATTGCATTAAGAATTACATTTACATTGCAGTCCTCTACATCATGACTTTACAAATAAGATGGTAAGCTTCATTTTTAGGTCTCGCGTAGCAAGAGACCTAATGCCGTCCATCCAGAAAGCTGACTTTTACGATCCGGATTTTCGGAAGTGCACGCCTCGTGCACGAGCTTCTGCCTATCAGCCTTTCACTGACTGGATCCTCAAAGGCTCTGCTCCCCGCCTGCACTTCACGGCCGCTTGCTAATCTCCCCGTGACTCACCCCGTCTCCTCCACACAGCATGCCGAAGCGACTTTATTTCATATCGGCGGCACTTTCAAGAGATCACAAGAGGTCTGCTGCAACAATAAAGGTGCTTCACCAAGGTCTGAAACTACTTTATTTCATATCGGCGGCGGTTTCAGACCTTGGTGAAGCACCTTTATTGTTGCAGCAGACCTCTTGTGATCTCTTACTCCACATCACTGGCTCGCTCTGCCTGTCTTGCTCGCCCCTCCCCCTCCACAGAGCATCTTGCAATCCTTATTGTCACCTCGGCTTGCATTCACGGCCGATTTGATCTAGTGAGCTGCGTGCCAATGCTTGTTTTTGTAACATCTGCTTTGGAAAACATAAAAAGGCACCTCTCACCGTTTTCAGTCTCACCACTCTAAAAACAGGACATGGGCTCAATTTCCCAAAATCTGCTGGGGTACGCCTTTCTCTCCGGGGTGGTGGAGTCAGGGGATTAACGCTGGGGGTGATCGCCTGCCATCAATGCTGAGCACCTCTGTGGAGCTGAGCGACATACCCTCAGTTATCCATGCTGTGCACTTCTACAGAGCTGGGAGTCCCCCACCCCATGCCAGTTAACCCTGTTAACCCCAGTGAGCACCTCTACTGAAGTTACCTCTGTCGAAACTTCACGCCGCCTTCAGGTTTGGTAGGGGCTACCTCATATTTAACTCTCCTGGACGCCTCCACAAGGTCTACAAGTTTCACTCAAAACCACTGAAATTAAATGATTCTTTAGCCAAGCCATTTTCTCTATAAATATCGATTTTACCGCATTTGCCACATATTAATCCATCATCTGCTGCATAGTTTACAAATTGTAACTACGGAAAACATGGCGCCGACATGTAAGGCTACACAACGGACAGCCGTTCACAAAGTTTACTGGTGGGCTTTCAGTAGCTTATTGCTGCATTTGATTGTTAAATTGGTAGAAATTAGGTGAAACCATTGACCAGACAGTGTTAATGTGCTAAAATTACAAAACAATAAAGCCATACTATCAAAAAGGTGATCTATATAAAAAAAAGAAAATACATCATTTGCCTTTTCTTGTTTGATATTTAGTCAACCTTGCCACATAATTTGGTCCTCCCTGCCCCATAACACCACTGGCCCCGGTTACAGCTCAACTGCTCCTGCCGGGCACCTCTGTGGAAGCTGGGCACCCCCAGTTACTCATCCAGCCTGCAGCTGCACGGCTGCTCTGACGTTATGTGGCTCGGGGAAGGCCTCTCTGCACAACTGGGATTTTACTGCAATCTTAAAGACAGGGTAATTAAATTTAACAGGTTTCAAACCATAGAATGGAGGCTTTTCCCAGGCATTTTACTCCAAGCCGCCTCTGGGGTCTTGGTTACTAGAGCACAGGAAATAATAGTCCATATGTGTTGAAAAGGGGGACGCCGGCCGAGATTCTTATGGTAAGAAGACCCCAACGGGGGATTCCAGCTATATTTATTCTCATTAATATTAATAGTATCCTTTCCTGCTTGTGTGGGTGTGAAGTCACTCTGATTTCTGGTTTTCACTTAAATCGCCATCAGCAAAACGCACTCCTTACACAAGCCAGCACCTGACGAAGCATAAGGAAACAGACTGTCCCGCTTGTGCCCTCACATACACAGGACAGCACCAAGAAACGCGGGGATCTTTAGAGTATAGAACACATCAAAGCTTAAAGGTAACAGAAAACATATGCATGTTATCTATGCCGTGTTCTGAGGCGCAAACATGACAGAAGAGCCCAAGCAACAAGCATTTGCAATGCAAACGAGTTCACCGTTTTCAGCCTCACCACTCTAAAAACAGGACATGAGCTCAATTTCCCGAAATCTGCTGGGACATCTGGTGAAAACCCGGGACGCCTGGTCACCCTACATTGCTGGCCAATGACTTGTGCACAGTCTATGGACTAAAGTACGTGTTTACCAATGGAGCGCTCCAACCCTGTGGTTCATTTTATTAAAATCAGAGTGCATTGCACCGAGAAGAGGCTAACAAAGCGGAAAGAAGTTTCTGTAGCTTTTGCTAAATAAAACATTTCTGTAAATGTTGGCTTCCTTGGAGTGTGTTGGCTAAATCTTGAAAATGACCATGGGGATGGTGCAGCACGTGGCACAAAGTCAGTTAGCCCTTTTTCTGATCTCCGCCTACTTAAAGTTGAATGTACCCTTAATTCAGCTGTAAAGAATATACCACAATGCTTTGTTTTCGTCATTGTATTTTTACAGCGGCTCCTTTGATGTGCGTACATTTGCCATCCTCCACTTAGCCACTTTGTGTGCATGCGCTGCCTCTTCTGCCAGGCTTCAGCACACAAGCCTGCACACCCCCTCACCCCCAGTCACTTCATCCGCGCCCACTTCGCACGCGCTCTGCAGGTCATAAACAGGACCATCTGCTCCACTCCCAGCGCTGCATGACCGTCTTCAAAGCAAGCTTGTAACAGGAGCTGCCCTCAGACGTTCCAAGACACACACTTTTCATGCTTTTGAGGTCGATAACATGAGCCCCGTTGCATTGACACACACTGCCCTCACACACACAAGTTACTGTCACACACACAATGCTCTCAGACACAGGCACTGTTCACACACACAGGCACTGTTCACACACACAGGCACTGTTCACACACACAGGCACTGCTCACACACACAGGCACTGCTCACACACACACAGGCACTGCTCACACACACACAGGCACTGCTCACACACACACAGGCACTGCTCACACACACACAGGCACTGCTCACACACACACAGGCACTGCTCACACACACAGGCACTGCTCACACACACAGGCACTGCTCACACACACAGGCACTGCTCACACACACAGGCACTGCTCACACACACAGGCACTGCTCTCACACACACAGGCACTGCTCACACACACAGGCACTGCTCTCACACACACACACACACACACACAGGCACTGCTCACACACACACACAGGCACTGCTCACACACACACAGGCACTGCTCACACACAGGCACTGCTCACACACAGGCACTGCTCACACACACACAGTCACTGCTCACACACTCACACACACAGACACTGCTCACACACACAGACACTGCTCACACACACAGACACTGCTCACACACACAGACACTGCTCACACACACAGACACTGCTCACACACACAGACACTGCTCACACACACAGACACTGCTCACACACACAGACACTGCTCACACACAGACACTGCTCACACACACAGACACTGCTCTCACACACACAGACACTGCTCTCACACACAGACACTGCTCTCACACACACAGACACTGCTCTCACACACACAGACACTGCTCACACACACACAGACACTGCTCACACACACACAGACACTGCTCACACACACACAGACACTGCTCACACACACAGAGACACTGCTCACACACACACAGACACTGCTCACACACACACAGACACTGCTCACACACACACAGACACTGCTCACACACACACAGACACTGCTCACACACACACAGACACTGCTCACACACACACAGACACTGCTCACACACACACAGACACTGCTCACACACACACAGACACTGCTCACACACACACAGACACTGCTCACACACACACACACAGACACACAGACACTGCTCACACACACACACACACACAGACTGCTCACACACACACACACAGACACTGCTCACACACACACACACAGACACTGCTCACACACACACACACAGACACTGCTCACACACAGACACTGCTCACACAGACACTGCTCACACAGACACTGCTCACACACACAGACAAGGGTGCCAGGGAAAACGTATAAATAGGGATGGTTTTAAAAGAAATTTGCACTTGTTGTGCCTTTCTGCCCTCTGCATCACCACGTCATCACTCTGCACCACCACATCATCACTCAGCGCTACCCCAGCATCATTCAGCATCACCACATCATCACTCAGCACCACCACATCACTCAGCGCTACCCCAGCATCATTCCGCATCACCACATCACTCAGCACCACCACATTATCACTCAGCACCACCACATTATCACTCAGCACCACCACCACATTATCACTCAGCACCACCACCACATTATCACTCAGCACCACCACATTATCACTCAGCACCACCACATTATCACTCAGCACCACCACAGTATCACTCGGCACCGCCCCAGCACCACTCGGCACCGCCCCGCCCCAGCACCACTCGGCACCGCCCCGCCCCAGCACCACTCGGCACCGCCCCGCCCCAGCACCACTCGGCACCGCCCCGCCCCAGCACCACTCGGCACCGCCCCGCCCCAGCACCACTCGGCACCGCCCCGCCCCAGCATCACTCGGCAGCGCCCCAGCACCACTCGGCAGCGCCCCAGCACCACTCGGCAGCGCCCCAGCATCACTCGTCAGCGCCACTCAGCCCCACCCCAGCATCAATCTGCGCAACCATTCAACAAAAACTGGTTCAAATATGTTCTCTCAATGTTTCAAGCTTTATTACAAATGTCACAAAATTATGTTAATATTTCACTTCTGTTGGATTTTCGTCACAATAAAATACACTGAACATAATCTTCACAAAAGTTATTTACAAAAGTTTAAGGTATTGCCATTATAAATTACAATCACATTTATTTATTATTTAAAAAAATTAAAAGCCATTGTTATTTGTAATATCAATACATCTAAGTCAAGTAAATACAACATAAGTTGCTTTACAAATGCTATAGGTGTCACATTTGTGAAGGTTATAACTATTGGCATTGTAAATGACAAAGCTATTAATTTAGCTATTTTCAAAACCAACACATAAAAAAAATTGTCATTTACAAGACCACTAGCTCAAACTTTCATAATGCGAGACCTATTGCATTGCAAATGCTTCTTTATATATGCTCATGTATATTTAAGTATGTGTATTAATAGGTAAACTAAGGTTTCATTTACATTTTAAAATATTCAGTGAATTTACATTTGTTCGAGGCATGTGGGCTGCTGAATTCATATCTGTGCATAGATCGCCGCCTAGTGTTGGGTCCGGATGATTGCACATTGTTGTCCTGGAAGAGTCTTCGAAGTATCACGAGATAGGTGGCTCCTCCCCTGGACTACAGTGCGCATGGGCATCGACTCCATCCCCAGATAGTTTTTTTCCGCCATTGGGTTCGGATGTGTTTCGGTTCCCTCTATCGGAATCGATAGTTGTTAAACTTACTTTGCTCGAGACCAAAAGGTCTTTTGGACTCGCGTCGGTATTGTCTATCGTTCGGGTTCGTAATTTCCTCGGCTCCGAACCGACACTGCCCTTCCGCGTGCTTTCGGCGCGGACGGGCCTACTCGACGCTCCATACTCTTCATCATGGAACTAAGTCCATTTAAACGGTGCCCGGTGTGTGCCTCGAAGTATCCGCATATCAATGTACACCCGGTGTGCAATAAGTGTTTGTCGCCGGACCACGACGAGGCCAAGTGTATGGCCTGCTCCAAGTTCCGTTCCAAGAAAACACTCAAGCTCCGCCGAGCTGCGCGCCTGGAGGCCCAACGATCGGCACCACCTCCTACAGACATCTTCGACGCGGAGGATGTCGGGGACGACACTATCCAAGAGATCACAGAATCTAACCCGGCGTCGGAGGTCGAGGACGACTGCGACACGGAAGACGAGGATTTCGATGAAGTCGTCGAGGAGGTAGGGGACGACGACGGGGCCCTTGCCACCGTAGAGGATAGCTCGGACGAAGAGCTTCCTCAGACTGACTCCGGGGCCAGCCACCATTATAAGGCCCAGGTCGAGGGATCGCCTTCGGGCCTTACCCAAAGCCTTGATGCACGTCCCACGGCTCTGCCTTCCGGCCCGGCCACGGACATTGATACGGCGCCACTCCCGGTACAGCCAAAACCGAAAATGAAACCAACTGTCTTGACGCCAAGCGTATCGAAACCGAAAGCGCAAGTGGCGCTGGTCGGGTCGAGAACTTCGGAGCCCTCGGCGCCGAAAAAAAACAAGATGGCCGTCGAGCTCAAGAGCCACGCCAAAATGGCCAACCCGAAGGCAACTGTATCGAAGCCGAAGGTTAAAGGGACCGACGCAGCTGCATCGGCGCCGAAGACGGTCGACGCACATAAGAGTAGAGTCGATCCCAAGAAGGTCGACGACCATAAGAAGTCCACTCTCGACCAGAAGAAGCGGCAGGACGACCCCAAGTCCCTCACTGCGTCAACTCCGAAGAGCGCGTCTTCGGTCGCCACCTCTAAACCAGCTTCAGACGACTCTCTCGAGCCGGCGCGTCCCTCCGCCTCGTTCCCTAAGAAGGTTATGGAGTCCCTTCAACGTATTAGGGAGGGGGCCGCAGCAGTCGAGCCGAAGGCCCCTGTGCCGCCCAAGCCTCTCGAAAAACCGGCAAAGGCGCAAACGCCTATTCTGTTCACTTTGCCACCAAAAACAGCGCCGAAAGCTTTCACAGCAAAACCAGGGGCCAGAGTGCCCGTGAAGGTGTCTTCGACGCTGAAGCCATCGTTAGTGGTCCCAAGCCCACGGCACCGACCGCTGGCAGAAGAGGAGCGTCAGGAAGTTATCATCGATGCCAACACGGGCAAGCTCTCTATCCTTAAGAGAAAGATTACCCCTGAACCACAATTGGAGCATTACCAAATTCCACTCAAGAAAAAGATGGACTCTGCTGGTGCCTCTGCCTCTATGGAGCCCGTATCACCACAGGCACAGGAACTTTCACCCTCTCATTCACATGTAGAGGAGGGTGACTGCAACGACGAGGATGAGTATAGCTATCCCGTCTACTCAGACCCAGAGGATGTGACTGAACCATGGTCTGCTGGTGGCGATCCTGGGGACCCGCATTCGGGACAAGAGCCTCAGCTTTTTTCAGCCAAGACTTCCCCAACGGAGGACTCTGCAGCTTTCAATGCCCTCATTGAAAGGGCGGCAGCCAATCACGATCTCCATGCTGACCCAGTGGACGTCGACTTCCTCTTTGACACCTTTTCAGTCTCTGAAAAAACTATAAAGACTTTGCCAATGCTAAAAGGGGTGTTGAAACATGCGGCTGAGGTTTTCAGGGAGCCCACCCGGGCAAGAGTCATCAACCCACGTATCGACAAGTACAAGGCAGCGCCCACTGATCCTACTTATATCAAGGGACAGTTGCCTCTAGATTCCCTGGTTGTCTCCAATGCACGCAAACGAGCCAACTCTCAAACTACGGGTGATGCTCCTCCCCCAGACAAGGAATCAAGTGTTTGAGGCTTCTGGGAAAAGGGTGGCTGCGCAGGCAGCCAACATATGGCGCATATCCAACACAAAGGCGCTACTAGCGCGTTATGACAGGGCACACTATGATACTCTAGAGACCCTTTTACAGCACTTACCCGATCAATATAAGGAAGCAGCAGAGATGTTGATACAGGAGGGGAAGCTTATCACCAATGCTTCAATTAAGTGCGCTCTGGACGTGGCTGATACCGCCTCGCGAGCAATTAACACTAGCGTTCTACTTCGTAGACATGCATGGCTAAGGTTATCCGGGTTCAAGCCAGACATTCAAACTACCATCTTGAACCAGACGGTCAACCCAGACCACCTGTTTGGCCCCGAGATTGATACCACTCTCGAGAAGATGAAAAAGGACACCGACACTGCAAAGTCTATGGGTGCCTTGCAGTCCCAGCAGTTTCGGGGTGGTTCCTTTCGTCGCACCAATAATAGAGGCACCTCAAGGGGTCAACTTTCACAGTCAACACAATTCTACAAGAGCAACACCCAAACTTCTTATACCAACAAAGGTCGGGGTGGATACCGTGGCAACAACGTCAAGGGCAGAGGACGTGGAAATAACAGCTCCAGGTCCTCCACAGCCAACAGTGACGCCTTGTCACTGCCCCCGACCACGCAACACCGGTCGGGGGGAGACTCCAGCAGTTCCTGCCCGTGTGGAAGTCCATCACCACGGACAGGTGGGTCAGAACTCTTATCCAATACGGTTATTGTCTGGAGCTCACATCCACTCCACCCAACATACCCCCAAAAAACCGGCCTATGTCCGGCGAGCACTTGCACTTGTTGCAGCAAGAAGTCACTGTCATGCTGCAAAAAGGGGCAATAGAGCTCG
This sequence comes from Lissotriton vulgaris, assembly GCF_964263255.1. Classification (NCBI taxonomy): domain Eukaryota; kingdom Metazoa; phylum Chordata; class Amphibia; order Caudata; family Salamandridae; genus Lissotriton; species Lissotriton vulgaris. Next base: position 1,764,995,381 of record NC_141685.1, on the reverse strand, counting down.
TGCCCATGCAGGAAAGAGGTGCGGGAGTTTACTCCCTGTACTTTCTGATTCCAGAGAAGGACGGATCCCTCAGGCCCATCCTAGACCTCCGGCCGCTCAATTTTTACATTCTATCAGAACATTTCCATATGCTCACGCTGCAGCAGGTTCTCCCACTGCTTCGGCAAGGGGACTTCCTAGCAACTCTGGACCTGAGGATGCGTACTTCCACATTCCACTACATCCTTCACACAGAAAATACCTCAGGTTCACCATCCAAAACCAGCACTACCAGTTCAAGGTTTTGCCTTTTGGGGTCACCACGGCGCCCAGGGTTTTCACAAAGTGCCTAGCGACTGTGGCGGCGCATCTGAGACGTCAAAACATCCACGTCTACCCCTATCTGGACGACTGGCTCATTCAAGCGAAGTCGGCCCAGCAATGCGCCGACCACGTGTCCCACACCATTCACCTTCTGCACGATCTGGGGTTCTCACTGAATTACCCAAAGTCCCATCTCCAGCCCGCCCACATACGGCAGTATCTGGGTGCTACCTTAAACACTATGGCGGCCACAGCACAGCCAAATTCAGTGAGTCAGCAGCATTCAGTCGCTGATCCAAAAATTCAGACCTCAACACTCGCTTCCAGCAAGAGTGTTCATGCAGTTGATAGGCATGATGGCCTCCTGCATCTCCATAGTCCCGCACGCGAGACTACATATGCGTCCGCTTCAGGAGTGCTTAGCAAGTCAGTGGACTCAGGCTCACGGGCAGTTGAAAGACCTAGTGTTGGTGAGCGGTCGGGCATACAACTCTCTGCATTGGTGGAATCCACGAAACCTTTGCAAGGGCCGACTGTTCCAAGAGCCTGTGCCACAGATTATCCTGACAACGGACGCTTCTCTCCAGGGATGGGGAGCGCATGTACTCCAATACACGGTGCAGGGACTATGGACGCAGCAGCAAAAGAAGATGCACATCAATGTACTGGAACTGATGGCGATCTTCATGGCCTTAAAGGCATTCAAAGTACATCTGTGCAACAAGGTCGTGTTGATCCGGACGGACAACATGACGGCCATGTACTACATTCAGAAGCAGGGGGGCACACACTCTCCGCAGCTGTCTCATCTGGCTCAGAGCATGTGGAAGTGGGCCATTCAGAGAAACATTTTCCTCATGGCAGAGCATCTCCCAGGCAAAGACAATCAGATGGCGGACCTGCTCAGCAGGCACAGCCACCAAATGCACGAGTGGGAGATACATCCATCAGTACTCCAACCGTACTTCCAAAGGTGGGGTCATCCAGAGATAGACCTGTTCGCCACAAGGGAGAACGCAAAATGCCAAAGCTTCGCCGCCAGGTTCCCACACCCACAGTCGCAGGGCAATGCGATATGGATGAACTGGTCAGGCAGATTTGCGTACGCTTTTCCCCCAGCACCTCTGATTCCGCTGGTGGCACGCAAACTCAGGCAGCACTCGATGACTCTCATCCTGGTTGCTCCAACTTGGGCTCGCCAACCATGGTACACCACGTTTCTGGAACTGTCAATGGTACCGCATCAAAGACTGCATCTCACACCCAGCCTTCTGACGCAGAGCCATGGTGACATTCAGCACCCAGACCCACAACAGCTCAACCTGGCGATCTGGCTCCTGAAGTCCTAGAGTTTGGCTACCTCAACCTTCCTCCCAATTGCATGGACATCATTCGGGAGGCTAGGAAGCCCACTACTAGAGCCTGTTATGCGGCGAAATGGAAGCGGTTTGTCATCTATTGCGCAAACCACAACATTGATCCGCTAGATGCTTCTATTCAGAACATCATCTGTTACCTGTTCCATCTATACAGGTGTAATCTGGCATATACTTCCATTCGCATTCACCTGTCTGCGATGGCCGCATACCTCCAAAATAGACAGCACCTTTCACTTTTCAAAGTGCCTGCCATCAAAGCATTTCTGGAAGGCCTCAAAATAGTCATTCCGCCACGGACTCCACCAGCTCCTGAATGGAACCTCAATGTGGTTCTTACAAGACTGATGGGTCCGCCCTTTGAGCCACTACATTCCTGCGAGATTCAATTCTTGACATGGAAAGTGGCTTTCCTTGTAGCAATTACATCGCTACGAAGGGTTAGGGAACTGCAAGCCCTCATTATCCAAGAGCCTTTCTTCCAAGTTCATTCCAACAGGGTAGTGCTCCGCACTAACCCTAAATTTCTACCCAAGGTTGTGTCTCAGTTCCACATCAACCAAACCATTGAGTTGCCGGTTTTCTTTCAAAATCCAGAGTCACTGGCGGAGCGGATGCTCCACACCCTTGACGTTAAACGGGCCCTAATGTATTACATTAATAGGACCAAGGATTTTAGGAAAACTAAGCAGCTTTTTGTTGCCTTTGCACCACATCACAAAGGTAACCCTATTTCCAAGGCTGGTATTGCTAGGTGGATCGTCAAATGTATTCAAATCTGCTATGCAAAGGCAAAACGCACTCTTAGCATTCCACCAAGAGCCCACTCCACCAGAAAGTTGGGGGCCTCTATGGCTTTCCTTGGAAACATTCCCTTAGAGGACATATGTAGAGCAGCCACATGGTCTACCACACACACATTTACCAAGCATTACTGTGTAGACGTGCACTCCAAACAGCAGGCAGCTGTAGGGCAGGCTGTTCTCAAGACACTTTTCCAAACTGCTGCAGCTGGCACGGGCGGCCGCCGCTAATGGAGGGACTGCTATGTATTCTATGCACAGATATGAATTCAGCAGCCCACATGCCTCGAACTGCAAATGCTACTTACCAGTATGCATCTGTTCTTGGCATGTAGGGCTGCTGACATTCATATTGCCCGCCCTCCTCCCCGGCGCCTGTAGCAGCTGCAGTGTTCACATATAATTTCATGGCATGGTCATCATTCACTGAGTTTCACTCCATCTTGGCCACAATGGCTAAAAACAATCTGGGGATGGAGTCGATGCCCATGCGCACTGTAGTCCAGGGGAGGAGCCACCTATCTCGTGATACTTCGAAGACTCTTCCAGGACAACAATGTGCAATCATCCGGACCCAACACTAGGCGGCGATGTATGCACAGATATGAATGTCAGCAGCCCTACATGCCAAGAACAGATGCATACTGGTAAGTAGCATTTGCAATTTCTAATAATTGCACACATTTTAAATGTAATTTTAAAGTAATAAATATTGCCAGTTTATTTTCTAAATTCATGTTAAGCTATTCAATCCTGAACCCTGGACATTCCTTACAAGTCTCGTTCCATACCCTTCCCTGAACTCTAAAAACTCTTTACTATCCCACACACTTCATTCCTGAATGCTAAAAGCTTCTTACAATCCTTCCAAAAAACCTCTAAAGCTTTAAAAAAGATTAAATAAATTCAAATTTTATATACGGTTATCTAATTTTAATACACATCTCATTTAAAAACATTAAATCAATTTACATTAAATTTACTTATTTAATAGTTTTATCAAAATTACAATTTAGTTTTACTTTTGAAGTAACTATATATGTATATATTCACATATAAATATTTAGATACATTACATATTTACTTAAAACTATTTTTAAAAAAACGAAACTCTTCATTCTTAAAAGCACTGACAGGATAGGTGGATACATGTGCAAACAGCATCTATTCTTTTTATCCTTACTATTGCTAAACGTGATATTGCCCAGTTGTTGAAGGGGACTTCGCCTCCGACAATAGGTAAATGGAAGAAAGAAATGGACATTTGTATTGGTGCGGAGATTGCAGTGTTACAGCCCGAGGCTGCCCCCAGAAACATAAAAAAATATGGACCCACTGGGTGACATAACGTGGTATAGACCTACCACCCCTTTCATCTTTACTCCTGACAGGGATTTCCATACTCACAAATGACTACTGAACTATTCGCACTACATTGTTAGTGTCTGTGCCTATGCCTATACTAATGTAACGTCTCTACAATCACTGGGATTTGGAAATGTCTGCACTATGTTCATGTTCATGTTGATCTACCTGCCAGTTGTGCAGGAGTTGCAAATGTTTAAATGCTATGGTACTCCTGACTTATGTTCTTTCCTAAATATGATTGCAGGGCTATGGCCCGGACTAGCAGGAAAACCAAATAAAATTTGTCATACAAATCTTTTTCAAAAAGTAATTTCCCTGCAAAGTAAGACTGAAAACCTACCTGCTATGTAAAAACTCACAATGTACTGACCGTAATATTATGACTCCCAATATAAAGTATTGGTAAGCTACTGTGAGAACTCCCAAGTACTTTCAGAAATGGGCAACAACTACTAGTTAGCCACTACAGAAAATGTCCAATACCCCGGCATGCCGATCTTCTGCCATCAGTGGCAGCTGACACCCACATCTCAAGACAAGTGAATCTTGTAATTAGGCAACTGAAATCTTAGGGTTTGGATATTTACAACTTCCTGAAGGGTAAGCTAATTTTTTTAGAGGCTCGCTAACTTAATCAAGGATAGGTAACATTGATATAGATTGTAAGCTTTTGAAAATCTTCATGGAGCATCTTCAGACTTCTCACCAAGAACACAACCAGTCGATCATGGGCCTTAGTTTAGTACTTGCACCTCTTTCAAACTGCTACATTCTTGTCTGATGCAATTTCTCTAATGGTTGTTTACAAACATTGGGCAAACTTGTGCTTCCTCCCCTAGTTCAATACACAAAACAGTGGTCCTGGTTCAAATATGACTCATGTGCTGTGTCAAGTGTCTATCACATCAAAATAACACTCACCGCAAAGTCATTTACCATACGTCAAATCACATTAATATATATGTTTAAACCAAATCAATGTTTTGTATGCATTTATTTATGCATAATCCATTTTGACGCAATCTTATTTTTGCGAGCTTGTAGCTTGTATCAAATATAGTAAATAACACATAAAAAATTAGAATGCAATTGTATAATCATTACATTTCAATGTGCTCTCAGAAGAAAGGGAAGGGAAAGTGTGCAGGTTGTGAGGGACCGGGTAAAGGTGGTGTGACTGGTTAGGAACATCACGTTAAAATCAAGATGCCTTTACAATCAGTATATACAAGGTTCCAAAAATGCATCTAACATAGGTTTAAACTAATCAATTTCTTTATATCCTATGATGTGCTTGAGTGGCGTAGTCTACGTTTCGACCCCCGAAATACGCTGAAAGGGTAATTGCTGCCTCATGTTGGGGTCTTCATCAGGACTGTGTGATATGAGAGCATCGAAGAAACGGTAGATATCTGTGCCGTCTAGGGATGGGCCAGGTGGTGCTCCTAGAAAATTTGGAAACTGCTCCTTACAGGTATAGTTAAGTTTCTCCAGGCTTACATCCTGTTGTTCATAGTTCTTGAACGCGTTTAAGCGTGCTGTCTTATGTCCGACCTCTGGGGTTCTGGGCTGGAAATGGCCAGAACCCCAGAGGTCGGACATAAGATAGCACGCTTAAACGCGTTCAAGAACTATGAACAGGATGTAAGCCTGGAGAAACTTGACTATACCTGTAAGGAGCAGTTTCCAAATTTTCCAGGAGCACCACCTGGCCCATCCCTAGACGGCACAGATATCTACCGTTTCTTCGATGCTCTCATATCACACAGTCCTGATGAAGACCCCAACATGAGGCAGCAATTACCCTTTCAGCGTATTTCGGGGGTCGAAACGTAGACTACGCCACTCAAGCACATCATAGGATATAAAGAAATTGATTAGTTTAAACCTATGTTAGATGCATTTTTGGAACCTTGTATATACTGATTGTAAAGGCATCTTGATTTTAACGTGATGTTCCTAACCAGTCACACCACCTTTACCCGGTCCCTCACAACCTGCACACTTTCCCTTCCCTTTCTTCTGAGAGCACATTGAAATGTAATGATTATACAATTGCATTCTAATTTTTTATGTGTTATTTACTATATTTGATACAAGCTACAAGCTCGCAAAAATAAGATTGCGTCAAAATGGATTATGCATAAATAAATGCATACAAAACATTTATTTGGTTTAAACTTATATATATTAATGTGATTTGACGTATGGTAAATGACTTTGCGGTGAGTGTTATTTTGATGTGATAGACACTTGACACAGCACATGAGTCATATTTGAACCAGGACCACTGTTTTGTGTATTGACATTTGGACCCCGGTCCTGGAGTTCCAAGGGTCTACCCCTTTACCACTCCTCCTCCCCTAGTTCAACTCCCAGTTTCATGTCCGTTAAACTGCGGACCTATCGATCTGCTTTCCGCAGCCTCAGTCTTGTTGCAGAAAGAGCATTGCACACATTAAATGTAAAACTAGAACGAATGTTACATTGCTTATACTAAATCTGTTCAGAAAGTAAAAACTGTTTGTTGCTTTTGTTAAGGCCCACTCTGGCAATCATATTTCTTAGTTAGGGTTTGCAAGAAGTATAGTGAATTGTCTTCAGATCTCTTATGCTAAATCCAAACATACACTAAATGTTCTGTTAGAAATGGGGTTTCTGGTTGGCAGAAGTATACACCTTTCTCTTTGTTGCGGCACGCTTCTTTCCGATGCAGTGCAGTGCGACAGTTCCCGCGGCGACACCCTCCTTCGGAGTTGCGATGGCAGGCACAGCGACACGTTTCTTCTAGTTGAGTCTTGCTTCCAGCTCCTTGCGGCACACAGTTCCTCAGAAGGCCCAGAACAGCAGCAGGCACTTCCAAAAGAACTCTGGGGAGATGGGGGGTGAAGTCTGTTGTCCCTGAGACTTCAGCAGGAGGCAAGCTCTTTTCCAAGATCATGGAGATCCTTCACAAGTTGAAAGCAAATTACACAAAGTTCCTTTCTCCTTCCTTTGGCAGTAAGGCAACCACTGCAGGCCAATCCCCCAAGCAGCCCTTCAGCTTGGGAATAGCCTCTCCTCAGTAAAGGTTTCTTCTTGTAGTCCAAAAGTGATCTAATTTCATGGGATCAGGGTCCCAATATTTATACCCCAAAATCCTTTTTTCTCTGAGGGGTGAGGGGCCTTTGCCCAGTCCAAACCAGTGTGTTCACCAGACTTCTCCTTTCCTTTCACAGTGCAGGCACATCAGATGCCCCACAGGAGGCGGAGCCAGCATTGTGGAAGGCAAGTACAGTCCTGGAGCACTATGTTTACAGGACTCCTGGTCTTCTTTCAGTGTGCAGGGCAGAGACATCCGACGCTCCCCAGGGGGTATAGCCAGCAGTGTGGTAGGCAGGCACAGCCCTATACATGGTTGAGGTGCGACTCCTCCCTCCCATCTAGATGCACCACTGGGTGACTCTGCCTGTCTCTTGGTATCCCCAGCCCTGTCACTCACAAAACCAGACAATGGAATACAACACCTAACAGAGGCATGCTTGAAAGGTTAGGCCAGCAAATACTTACTTTCTAAAAGAGGTGTTTGCAAACACAATGTTCAAACCAACTGCATTAAAAGATGTCTTTTATCATTCTTCAGGCATATTGAACTCTAATTTCAACCATGTTCTCTGCGACAGTTAGGATTATAAAATGTAATGACTCTAACAGCCCATTCTGGCCTATGGAGAATAGGTAGCCTTGCAATAGTGAAAAAACGAAAATGGCTGTAATTCACTATTAGGACATGTCACACACATCCGGGCTTGTCCTACCTTCTACTTACAATGCACCCTGCCCTTGGGCCTACCATAGGGGTGACTGATATGAAGAAAGGGGAAGGTTTAGGGGCTGGCAAGTGGGTGCACTTGCCCAGTCAGCATGACAGTACCAGACTGCACGCAGGCTCTGCAATGGCAGACCTTAGACACCTTTTACAAGGCTTCTTTTGTGGGTGGCACAACCAGTGCTGCAGGTCCGCAGTGCGCTAGACAAGGATCTGACGAGTAAACCAAATAGCCAAACATGGAACCACTGATTAATACATCAATTTACAATAGGGAGCACTTGCACTGTGGCACTGAATAGCAGTGGCACAGTGCCCAAGCATCTAACACCAGCAAAAACGCGAGGCAACAGCAAAAATGGAAGACCCACGCCAATGGTGCCAGGGTCTAACAGCAAGGAGCAGAGGAGGCAATGCATTGTCGATTCCGTGGATGGATGTGATGCATCGGTTTCGATACGTGCAGTTAAAGGCTTCGTTGACTAACCTCTTTGCGATACGTCGATAATCGCGCAGTCTGTCATCGTCTAGCTGCTCAGTCTGTTTAAACAATGTTGTTTGGCAGCAGCTGAGTCGCGTTTAATCTTATGCGATTTTAAATAAGTTTATGGAACCTATATGTAATTGAATTAAATCTATGCTCTATTAATCCTCTACCTTGCATATATTCCTGCTGCTATTTGCTTTTTTTGCATATTTAATATTTAGGAGTAAAGCGGAAGGAAAGCTTTTTTTATATAACACTGCTAAGGGGGCTTTTTCTGCATTTGCATTTGATCAGTGCTCTGGGGCTTTTTTAGTAGACAGTCCTCTCCCTGCCCATGTTCAATGCCAGTCATACTCCCTGTAGCACACACCATCTTAGTTGGCAGTCTATTTTTTTTCTTTCACATGGCCTCAGTATTTAATGAGGGCTGGTGCACGGATGCACCTCTGGCGTGCCAAAGGCAAGCCTGTCTGTGCTCAAATGGGCACAGGGACCCTGCCCTTTTAGGGTCAAGTAAACTAAATGTGTCAATTGTGTATATACCAATGTTACCTTGTTTAGGGGAGACACACATGTACTTTAGCACTGGTATAGTGCTTTCATTCCTAAAGCCAACAAAATGAATCCGCAAAAAGATAGGGTAAGCAGGCAAAATGTTTGAGGGAAGACCACCCTAAGGATGGAATGGTCTAACATTCTACTCTTCCCCCTCCCAGCCCCCCAAAAAAGGCTCCACTGTGGCATTCCTTTGGAATATACAGTTTTCAGGAATCTGCTAAGCAGCTGTATGGTCTACACCAGACACCTTCACAAAGCCTTGCAATGTAGGCATTCATGCCCGATAAGAGGCACAGTTCAGGCAAACTGCCCTTAGAACATTGTTCCAAACCGCAAATTTATCTGCTTGCAAGCCACCACCTTAGTGGCAGGGCACTTTTTCAGGCTATGTAAAGCATGTGATCTACAGCTAAAACTGCTACAGACAGGACAAGTTACCTGTAATGAATGCCCCCCCCCCCCACATTACTACCTTCAGTGCGTCCCACGCCACCTTTTTTTTTTTTCAGCTCCCCTTTGTTTAGTGTACATAGTAAGGCATTTATGTATGGTTTAGCAAATGTTTGTGTACAGCCACTGGTTTTTGTGAAAGAGGATGATTTAAGACACCAGGTGCATGTTTGTAGCTACGCTTAAACGCTGTAGATTCATTTGCATCTGCCCACCTCCCTGGATTTGAACTTACATTTTAATGGTTTTCATCATTATACATACATTTTTAACATCTTCTCAATGCACCATAGACTGTTACTTTTACGCTTTGCTTCACGCCACATTCTTTCATTCACATGTCAGGAGAAAAACCATCTAAAGGGTGGTTTTTGAAAGACTGTTAGTTGTAGATTCCTTAGCTTAGAATTACCCTACGGCGTCCGACTGGATCCGGATAATTTTTCTGTAGCAGTACCCCTGCTAATCGGTAGGGGGCGTTGGTCGACTCAGTGTTTGGCGTCGTGTTCGTCTGGATGATGTCGCCGTATCTACTTAGACGTCAACCCTGCAAGCTGACATCAGTTCTTTCTTTTTCTGCGCCAGCCAGTGCAGATCCAGAGACAGCGGTACCCTTGGTCATTTTTTGACTAGCACTTTTTCGACTTGTCAAAATCTATTTTGTCATTAGACTCCTGGTGCACGTAGGAATGTCCCATCGTTGGACTGGCTTCAGGCCTTGTGACTACTCCCACAAGTTTGTCAGTCACGGACGCTCACCTTGTGTGCCTATGGTGCCTGGATGCCCGACTACGACCCGAAGTAGTGCTCCGACTGTCAGGCCATGAACCCAGTGTCTTTATGGGAGCGATCCTAAAAGCTTCTGGAGTCCCATCAGTCAGCTCTGCGCCCCTCGAGGTCCCCGTCGAGAGGGAGGTCGCGGGATCAGTCGCAAAGTCACCACCATTACTCTTCCTCGAAGTCTTCATCATCGGGTAAGTCGAAGCACAAGAAGGCAGCGAAGAAGCACCGGCGTTCTTTGCCTTTCCAGCGGGACGCGGTAGGTGGTCATCCTTCTGCTTTGCCCCCAGCGGAGCCTACTGGGACGGCTCAGAGCCTCCCTTCCTTTCCGGGAGCTGGAGCATCCCCTGCCAGCTTCGTGCAATTTACCATGCCCTCCACTCCATCTTTGGGCTGCCTGACTTCCCTGACTCACCTTCGGGCCTCGTGAACTCTGCAACTCTGCTGGGGGCTCTAGGCCTTCGATGCCGGTGGCTCTGGCCTCTGAGCCTCAGTGCCCCCAGGAATCCAGGCCTGGAATCGGATCGGTGCTGGTCACCCTCACAACACCTCCCCAGCACAGATTCTTCCGACCACACTACCAGTTGTGTCCCCGGCTGGCGTCAACCCAGGCCTCCCTCAACTTGGCACGGAGATTTGGTACCGGCACCGACCTGTACTTTTATACTGCTGGTCTACCCTGGCGTTCCCTATCTCCCTGAGTGGCAGCCAGAGGAGGGCTAGGAGGACTGAGTGGGGTCTGTTGACCCTCTGGTAGACCAGCTGAAGGAGCCGGACTGGAGAGAGGAGTTGGGTGAGGCCAGTGATCTGGATACCTCCCCAGACCTTGATATGCTTTCTCCTTACTATGGTCATGGAGGAGGGCGCCTCCTACACTGTTGTGTAGGGCGGCTGAGGCCTTGGGCTTCATACGGTGGTTGTCTGGGCTAACCTTCTGACTGGTGCTGCAGCGGCCTCTTCGGAGCCCCTGCTGCCGTTCAATGAGGCCCTCCTAGGCATCCTACTGGGCACTTGGTCAAAGCCCAGCACAGGGGCTCCTGTGGATAGGATGATTGCCTGACGCCACCACCCGCCCCGGGCGACCCACTTTTCCTCTCCCAACACCGTACCCCCGAGAGCTTACTGGTCCAAGCCTCAACATCCAAGGGCGTGCTTCCCTCCTGCTCTCCCAGATAGGGAATCCAAGAAGCTGGACCATCTTGGGAACATGTTTGCTTCTTCCAGCTTAGGACTGAGGTCTGTGAACACTGCATGTCTATTGGGCTGGTGCACCCACTCTGTGTGGGACACGGTTGCGCAAGTGCTGTCACAGTGCTCTGAGGAGGCCCAGGCCATACTCTGCTGTGCGGTTGCAGAAAGTAGACTCAGCAAAGTTTGCCATTCGATGTGGGCTGGATACTGCCTACTCGCTGGGTAGAGCGATTTTCTGTGTCAGTACCCTTGAGGCATCACGCCTGGCTACGGTCCACTGGCTACTCCGAGGATGTCTAGTCTACCCTTCTGGACATGCCCTTTTGATGGCAGTCGCCTGTTTGGCAACAAGGAAGATAATGCCCTTGAGCACTTCAAGGACTCTCGAACTACAGCCAAATCCTTGGGCCATGCTGCCACATCTCATGCCGTTCCGTCTGCCTTCCGTGGCTATGGAAGGGGTGCCCCACCACATTCCCTCCAGGGCCACAGACCGGCGCAAGCTACCCAGCCTCTGCATGGCTGTGAACGTGGGACCCAGCGCTTTGGGGGCCAGCGGGGTGGCCAGTCCACCAGTGCCCCCTCCGCAGTAGCCTCCACCTTCCTAGCCCAACCTTTCAGGGCCACCAGTTGCAAATAGGTGGCAGGATCCGCCATCCTGTCCCCCACTGGCACAACATCACATCGGACAGGTGGGTTTTGCTGATAGTCCGAAGGGGCTACTCCCTCCCCTTCGAGACTACCTCTCCCTACCCTTTGAGACTACCCCTCCCTAAATACCACCAACACTCCATTGCATGTTGGAGGATCACTTGTCAGGAAGTTGCAGCTGTCTTGGCCAAGGGAGCTATTGAGCGATTTCCTGTGCCAGAAGTAAGTCATGGTTGTTCCAACTTCTCCCTGGTACCCAAGAAGGACAAAGCCCTGTGTCCTATCTTGGATGTCAGGGACGTCAACTGCTTCCTCTGGAAGGAGAAGTTTAAAATGTTGATGTTAGCTCAGGTTCTGTCTGCCATCGACCCTGGATACTGGATGGTAGCATTTGACTCCCAGGACGCTCACTTCCACATCCCTGTCCTTCCAGCCTACAGGCGTTACATACAGTTCATGGTAGGCCATGACATTTTTAGTTTACCGCGCTCCCCTTCGGACTTACCAGCGCCCCTTGGGTGTTCATGAAGGTGATGGCGGTGGTCGCAGCTCATCTGCGCAGATCAGGGGTTCCAGGCTTCCCCTATCTCCACAACTGACTGTTGAAGTAGCGCTCACCCCAGGCTGTCATCTTCCACCTCCAGACTACGGTGGACCTCCTGTACTCGCTGGGGTTCACTATCAACATGCCGAAGTCACACCTGATTCCCTCTGAGAAGCTTCTTTTTATCTGAGCAGTTCTGGATACAGCTCCGTTTCCGGCTTATCCTCCCGAGTAGCGAGTCTGGGATATTCTGGCTACGATACTGATTCAGCCTCTATCCCGGGGGGCTTTTTGCCGAGTTTTGAAATAGGAGCTGCATATCGCTTGATTACTCCAGCTCACGCTCATTTCACCAAATCGCAGTCGGGGCACGCATTTCATGCAGAGAACTGGATTACAATTACAAAAGCCCCACTTGCGTACGACTAGCGACAGGAAACCACGCAGCCTTCCCCTGGCACCAGACAGACGAGAAGGGATGTGCAAAAGCATGACCTCAATAGGGAGTGAAAGAGGGAGGGAGGAAATGCGCAGGAGGAAAACTGTAGACGAGAACTTAGGATGGAGTGAAAGCAGGAGGGGGGTGAAGGGGGGAGGGGGTGAAGACTGCGGAAGAAGGAAAGTGAAAATGTTAAAAGTGAATGGACGAGGGTAGATGAAAACATGAGTAAAGATAGAGGAAATACATAACATTGGAGAATAAGGAAGGAACGTGAATAAACAACTGAAGTGAGTGGCATCAGGTGAGAGAAAAAAGCTGGAGAGGAACTATTTTGTCCGCAAATAAAGCACAGGGTGAGAATGAAAGAAGGACGAAATAAAGACTGAGAATGGAACTATGGAGAAGAATTGAGAAGGAACACAATGAACTATTGGGATCTGCAAGGTAGAAAGGAGAAGGAAGTAAAAGTAAGTCAAAGGAATGATTGGGAAATGCTGTATGCATTCATTCATGCATGCGCAGTCTGCTGTTTTTCAAAGCACATGCTCGTGCTGGTAGCGCAGCTGCGCACTCCCACAAGCTGTATGCCGCCACAAGCACGAATATGTGCTTCGAAAAACAGCTGAACGACTGTTAAAGGTCTCCTATGCAGTGCATGCGCACTGCGTAGGCAAGACCTAAAAATGTGTTAAAGAATAAAGCAACATGTCTGCTTTGTCTCCTCAAAGTGAGGCAGATAATAGATTCTGTCCAGAGCTGTCAGAATGAATGTAAACATAAACATAGGAAATATTAAAACCTCCCTAAGGCCAGGACGACAAGTGTAGGTAGGTTTTCATGATAACGATTTATGTAAATCAATTCAGTTAGGAAATCTCGAGTAATATGTATAATGTACATACGTACCCTCTATCCCTTATACACCCAGCTCCCGCCCCTTCCTGTATTGTGTACTTTTGTTGACTTCAAATCTATTGTATACGGTTTTGTTCCTGTAAAGCGCTCTGATACCCTAACGGGTCAAGTTCGCGCTCTATAAAACACTAAGATAAAAAAAATGTATCTTAATCCACTAAAGCTGCAAAAATAAATGTTTTTCTTTAATAAATTGTCAATAGAGCAGCAAGTGATTAGCGAGAAACAGGAACTTGAAATTGAGCCCTGACTAACTATATTTCAATTATAATTTTGTCTCCGTTCTTTTCCAATTGAAAATGGTGAGAATAGCCTTGTGTACAGTAGGCCCTGGGCTCAAAGGTTTTAGTCATTAAAGTTGTGTGGTCCATTTTTCACAATATTGCAGTTTTTAAGTCTTTGGAAAGGCAAAAGTTTGATTACACTTCTTTATTTACCAGGTGGTCTGGCCGCAATCATCGCGAGAAAATTGGAGTGCATGTTAGCTTTGATCAGATGCTAAATATGGAGCCCTACTGTTGCAGGGAATCAACAAAAACTCTCATACCAGAATGCTTTATTTATGACCTCTCTGCAGTTGTGATGCACCATGGGAAAGGATTTGGGTCTGGACATTACACTGCTTTTTGCTACAATCCTGAAGGAGGTCAGTATTTTTCCAGAAAATTGCAATTCCTCCTCTCCTTTTCATTGTGATTAACAAAACAAATGGATTGTTTGTATTTTTCTTCCAGAAATGTAATTTCTCAAGTTTGTTGTCAAAACAGTGGCTACTGTTTGACATACCAAATTCTCCTTTGTGGTCTCCACTGATCACTAGAAGCACTAAATGTCACTCATTTACCTGATCCTAGAGCACACTTTCCAAAATAAACATTTGTACACTCTTTGAAAAATAAAAGATGAGTAAAATTAAGAAGCCATTTTTAACAGCCAATTATAGGCTGCATTTGCCAACCATTGCATACTTTCTGTAAGTAACAATAAATAACTACTAATTAATAAAAGTGACAAACACTTTTTAAATGTCTAAATGAGATAAAATCAGGGTAATATTGCTAAGTAGGCTGGAGCCTAGAGATGATGAGCTGTCACTGCTCCTTTGAGGAAGAACACTGGCACAAACAGGGCATGATGGGATACTGGTGTATTTTCTCCAGGTCTGTCGCTTTTTTTGGCTCCTGTCAACAGGAGTGTGGTGCGCAGAGCTTGGCATTTTTGGCCTTTTCCCCCCAGAAAACTCTCAATCTTTCAAAATTGGTGTTGCTTACTGCCTATAGAGGCAGGAAGTGTTTTTTTGTCATTAGTTTTTCATTGGGTTTTTAAAGACTCAAATCTACAGGCAGGCATTTCAATCTTCAACCTGTAAATATAAACTTCCCTTCTTCCCGAACCACCTGCTCTCTAACACCACCCCTTCGGGGACCACCACATTGAAACAGTCCAGATGCGTTGTAGTCCAACACCTTGTATCGCAACTTTTTTACATGCCTACAGCCATGTTCGTATTTTTGTTTAATCCTCTGACATTCCAACTAAGGAGTGTTAAGTCTGTGTGCATGGATAAGCCATCACATGCCATCGGGATAAGTGTTGAGCCCTGCGTGTAGTGCGCATTGCGAAGAGCTATGTACCTTATGAACATATCAAATAAAGTCATGGTATTATTTTTAAAACTCAGCATATAATCTCTCCCATCCCTGCTTACTCCATCGCAGGGACTTAACCCTTTATCAAATAAGGAACATGCATAATTTCTCTCCCAACATAATGATGAATAATAATCGCTCATATGCATCCCAACCAAAGCTATGGACTTTAAAAATGTTTCAATGCAGTCCAGCTTTTTCACGGATTGCGCTGCTCTGTCTTCGAGATCGGAGACTCTTCCCTCCGCTGTGTCTAGTCGATTATCTTGCACTTCCAGAGGGGCCCACCATTGTATTTAGTCTCTTATCTAAAGAGTCGAACCCGCTGTCAATTGAACGGAAGCATGCCCGCCATGATGGCGTCTCGGCAGGGGGAACATCCATTGTGCGTGTTTTCTCAACGCCACTCTCCGCCATTTTGGTGTCCGCTGAAGCATCAGGAACGCTGGGCTTGGCAAACTGCAGTAATCTCTCCTTGGGGTCTTTCTTAACCATCTTCACCAATATGGCCAGCCCGCACCTGAGCAATTTTTCGATGGGCTCAACCTCTCAGAGAACAGAGCATGGCACTCTGTGTAAAGAGGTCAATAGGAGCTAATCAGTGCTGCAGAATAAAGAAGCCACAAGTGTCCTGCCTTTAGCTCACCCCATACACTCGGGAACATCCACGCTCCTTATTGATACTGTATGTGGTCTGCTCAATTGCCAACACACCTTGCAGACCCAAGATGAGCAATGTTGTCAGCCGCGCCACGATCACGGCGCTGCAGCCAGTCTCAAAGGGCGGGTCTTGCGCGCCACGGCTAGCCTCTATAGTCCACCATCCTCCCTGTGCACACAAGCTGGTAAAATCACCCAGCTGGGCGGCCGTCCCCCAGGCTCACCGGCGGCCCCTGTTGCCGCAGTGCCTCCAGGGTAAAGCATGCAGGCAGCAGGCATGTTTCAGTGAGTCGCAGGAGGCTAGCAGTCAGCTCGCTCTTAGCGCGATACAAATGGGCCCGACCGCTGCCGGGACCAGCTGATAGCGGCCGCCGTGTCGGGAGCCGCGCCTCTGGGTCTCTAGATCGCAGACAGTAATCTGACCCCCCCCCCCCCCCTAGCTCCAAAGTCCTTCACAAAGCAGGGTGAGGTTGGGCGCATCGGGGATCACAGCTCGAGGCCTCCCCAATGTCGAACAATGCCTGGTGTGCGCAGTGTGACGCAGCCGCCTCGCTGCGGCTGCGCTCTTTTCCTCGGCATATCTCGGAAACTATTACGCCCCGAGTAACCGGAATCATCACATCTTCGGTGGGCAGATTGGCTTGCTTTTGTAAGGCTATAGTGCTAGGATGTGAGACTGATCAGCGGAGCTGCAGAGCTACACGGCCATCTTGGTCGGTAGTCCGACCCGGACTGGCCGTTGCGGGCACCGGGCAATCCCCCGGTGCGCCGCAAGGGTGGGGCCCGGTTTTGGGCCCAGGGAGCCGTTTTTTTGCTACAGGGCCGTTTTTGCAGCTTAGCTGCAAAAGCAGCCCTGTAACAAAATCGGCAGAAAACCGGCCCGACAAAGAGCTCGGTCACACCCCCAGGGAGCCGGCCAAGCACTTTGCCAGGGCCGGTTTTGGTTATCAGTCCCCCCTGTCGTTAGCCCGGCCACGCCCCCGCCTACAGCCATGTTTAGCATATATTTTAGTCAAATGGGACCAGGATGCACAGTCTGGTCTGGCAATACAGATCTCAGTTCTTATTACGTTTTTTCATAACGGGGACTCACATTCTGTTGAATCAGTGCCATTCCTTTGAGCTCATATGCTACCTTTTCTTGTGTTAGTAAATACCAGAGGCACTGGTGCCATGTTTCTGGTGACTCTGCCAATGTGCTACTCCTTGATCCTAGTATTGTTTGCTTGGCTGCTAGTAGTAAGTTAGAAATGCGCTTCCTTTGACAGAGTATAATGGGTAGGATTTTGCTGCTGGGATCCCAAAAGATTATGGATGCTGGGTTGTTACTCCCTGCCCCTCCCTCAATCTGTGATACGGTATTTTGAAGAGCTCTCCAGATGTAGAACACATAATAAAGGCATGCTTCATGCATGTGCATTATAAGAAGGCCAAGGACTTTAGTTATGAGAATTAACTGTACCTTTTACAGACTAGAACTAATAGTCACCCCACCGGGGGTGGGGGTTAACAGAGCTGTGCTCCTGAATATAATCGTGCCATACAGGGTCTGGATTAAAAGAACCATAACCACTATAAGTCAGAGGGGATTACCCCTGACTTGTAAGGTCAAAATAAATCAAAGTAGGGGCGCTGACCAGTAACGTACTTTGGCTCGATAACTGCTTAACAAAGTATTCCATCCCAACAAGTGGTTACCAAATCACAGCAATTTTTAAAATCTGTTTGACAAAGACCGCTTGGCAGTTGAAGCGAGTTACTAGGTTGTGTGTGGTTGCAATAAATAACTCATGTAAGCGAACTAGAGCGTGATAGTCTGTTTTTACGGGAAGCAGGCTGTTGGAGGTGTGTGTGTATAATGTGTGTGTGTGTGTGTATTTTGGGCCAGAGGGTGAAGTGGAGTGCTCCACCAGCAAATGCAAAAGTCCAGTTTTGGCACTTAAATAGTGTTTAGTAGTTTCATGGTGCCTCTTGTTGAACCACTCTCAGCCCAACTGCCAAAGCCAGTGGAGCTCTCCAGTTCAGGGGGAACTTTCAGAGGAGGGCCAGCACAATGAAGACCACTGGTAAGGGAAGCCATCACAGCCAGCCCCCTTTTATCCCAGCTTTGAGCCCCAAGCCCGCTCACAAAGCACACTCCCTTCCAATACCGCAGCACTGCAAGTCAGGGCTGCAGGAAGAGGCACCCCTCTTCAATGAACAGGGCATACAAGGAGTTGACTTGCTACCATATAGAACGATCAAGAATCCCACACGCATTAGATCAAAGAGAAGCTCTTGCAACAAACATGAGAAAATGGGACTACTAGAAGGTCAAGGACATCCTAAACAGACATGCAATGTTACAGTTACTGTGAGAACTGGATAACCACACTGGGCCTGCTTCTATTGAATAAATTAATAAAGCTGCAAATGTACAAGATAGTCCTGCTGCAAGAGGTCATGCAGTGACTTCGGAATAGAGACTGAGTCACCAATAGACCTCAAGGACTCCTACCTGCACATGCCGGAGAGCACCACACTAAGTTCCCATGATTAGTTATGGACAAGGTACATTATCAGTTCTGCGTTTTGGGATCAATTCTATACCAAGGATATTCACAAAGTGCCTTGCTCTAGTGGCATTACATTTGAGACAAGATGCATGTCTACCCTTACCTAGACAATTGGCTAGTAAAGACTAGATTGTTCAGAGTGCATAAAGAATATTAACACTCACACCACTAATTGGTTTTCTCCCTAAACATAGGCAAGTAATCACCAAACGACGTTCTGTGAGCAAGACTAAACTCTGACGAAGAAAAAGCCTTCACGGCCTACAAAATAGCTTTGGCACTGACAGACCAAACTCTTATTTACCATAAAGGACGATCTCTGATAGGGAGGATAGATAGGAAAGTAATGGGCTAGCATCCTGCATAGCCCTAGTGGCACACAAGACTACACCTGAGACCGCTTGACCACTGGCTGTAGTTTCACTGGTCTTTGGCACCCGGAATTTGAGAGGATCTAGTGGTTGTAGAGAGAGGACCGTGGTGGAACACAAAAAGCATTACACTGGGCAGGCCTCTGAAATATCCAACTCCCTCAGTGACAAGCATGACCTATACTTCCCATTCAGGTTGGTAGGCTCACATGGGAAAATTAAACATCGAGATATGGATTCCGGATGATACAGTAAAATACAACCAAACTGATCTCAAAATAATGTTTTCGCCATTGAAATCTTTCCTAAACATGTCAATGAAAAAACAGTTCTGATTTAAAAAGGACAATGCAGCCACGATGACCTCAACAAACTGGGGGGAGCAAGAGCAGGACATATGAAATGGATCATCCTGAAGAGCATAGCACTTGTCCCTTTTGGAGGTTCAAAACACAGAAGCAGATGTGTTAAGTAGACCTACTTACTCATCACACAAGTGACCTGTTTGCAACACCAAAGAGCGCAAAGTGCCAAAACTTTGCATCCAAGTACCCACACAGACAGTCTGAGGGGAATGCCCTGTCAATAGACTGGCCATGGAGCTTTACATGTACTTCCTGCCAATTCCAGTGATACCCCTGGTGTTAAACAAGTGCCGACAGGTACCAATAACGCTGATGCTTATCTCACATTATTTGGCCAGACGGACAGGTTTTCTGAACTGTTGGAGATGGCACAGAGCAAGAAGATGAGGCTTATTTTTTGTTAGTAAGTCTTGGTGATAAGAGGCCAGAGATATCATCCTAAGCCTGTAACCTTCAGCTGGTCATGGTTCCTGATTACTTGGAGTTTGGCTACCCATGTCTCGCACAAGACCATGAAAATCCTCAAATAAGGAAGTAGAGGCAGCACAAGGAAGTGCTACAGGGCAAACTGGAAAAGATTCATACATTTGTGTAACAAAGAGCAGAAGACAATTGCGCACAAGAAACCACGGTGCTCAGGTACCTCACCCACTTTCTAGATGAGGGGCTATCGTATACCTCTCGAAGATCCTTCTCTCTGGCATAGTGGCGTACACTATAGGCAGACCCTCCAGGATTTCGCGATATCTCGATTTGCAATAAAATCACGAAATCTGCAATTTTGTGTAAATGCCGCAATTTATTCTAAAGTGCCCATGAAATTCAAGGGATGCAAGTGGACCCTTTCTATTGGCCCTGTGGCTCTCGCCCTAAACTCTCGTTTTGAGACTGTATCCCATGCAAATCCCTGGGGAGGGCTGAATAAAGGAGGTGAAGGCAGTAGTGCCCGTGGCCCTGAGGGTTGGAGGCAGCTCCTGATGCAGAGTGACCGAATGAGGGTGGGGGGCAGCTCGAGATCAGCAAATGTACCTTCACAGCCTTCCTGGTTTCTGGGCGCGTTGAGATCCCTGCCTCGCTGAAGGTGTAGACTTCTGAACTCCGGGGTTAGTGTCCTGTGCCAGGACCTGTGCTAGCCGGGCGCGCTGTCCCATGGCGAGGCCTTGGGGAGAGTGCTTTGTGCCGGGGCCGCACATCCCGGCAAAGCTGTACAGGCAGAGTTCAAACCCCAAATTAGAACATTTTCAGGACACGCGGTATCATCCACACCATCGCCTGTCCACCAACGAGCCTTCAGCTTTCAAAGTAGAGACTTTACAACATTTGTTCAAAGAACAAAATGCACTTAGAGAAGGGTATGCTTGTTCCGACTGCCCAACACAAGGGCTCCACTTTGAACGCTGCACATCAGCCCTCCTTTCTATTCCCAAACAGCAGACCACTGCCTCCTACTCTTCAAAGTTCACAAGGACTCTCACTCTTTTATCGTATTGCATTGAAACATTTTAAGAACGCTCACTACTCCTATCTGAGCACAAAGCGCTTACTTACATGGATAGTACCAGGGCTTTAAGTGGGATGAAAAAACACGGAGGGGTGGAGTCTCGATGGGGCGTGGCCAATTTAATTAAGTACGTGCACAAGCTAAAAATCTGTGCTGAGCACAGTGTGCTGCCCGATTTGTATTTTGCTGTTTGTCATTTCATCCAGATTTATGATACAGCAAGTAACATCCTACCTATAACAAGTCAGGACTATTGGCTTTGTCAATTTTTGTTAGTTACATAACAAATAAGCAGCAACTATGGCTTGTATAGAATATTGAAAAAACTTCCACTTAAAGCCCTGGTGACACCACGACAATGTTGCTGCTCCGGAGTTTCAACGAGAGAAGGGAAATCTAGAGAGAAAATGACTCTCTATAAAGGATTTCTCTTTCCCTACAACGTTCCCCTGGCATGACGTCATTCTGCTACTTCTCCACTAGTGAGAAGTGAGCAGTGTGAGCACGTACACATGGATGCAGTCCGGGAAAAAACGGACCGCCTGTGCCAGGGCACAAAAGAGAGCCCGATAGAGACCCGTTTTGAGGTCCCTTTTAAAAAAAACTGCCGGTGCTCAGCACCGGTTAGACCCGTCCCACTTAAAGCCCCGGACAGCACACAGCACCCCATCGCTCCTCTTCTAAAACAGCACTTCAGGCATCATCACCCTCTTCCAGCAGATCTCATCAGGATTCCTCTTCCTACACCAGAGATCAGACCCTCCCCTCCCCCCCCCCCCCCGTCCCATCTACACTGCCCAACAGATCCCTTCTCCTAGACTTCAACGTCTTGCTGTAGGTCTATTATTCCTACTGAGCACATAAGGCCTCTTCATCCTGCATTGCACACTTGACCCCCTATTCCTACCAAGTACCACACGCTTTTGTCACTGGATTACCTGGGACTGTGGCTCCTGCATTCTAAAGACCACTAATGTAATGTTGTGTAGTGTGGTTCCCAAATTGTTTTGTCCTCATTGACGTTTTCATGCAATTCCATCGCTTGTAGCTAGTCGGCTCCTAAAACAAATTGTCAAAATTTTAAATAAACCAAATATACATAGCTTCATGTTATAAAAATAACAAAAAAATAAGATATCTGTTTGATGTTGGAAAAATTGCAAAAGAAAATGCCGCTTAATTTCCAGATTTGTGCCACTAAATTTCCAGATTTGTGCCGCTAAATTTACTAATTCATGCCGCAATATCCTGGGGGGTCTGTATAGGGGCCCTTGGAAGAGAGTTCTTAAAATTCCCAGTGATTAAGAGGTTCCTGGAAGGGCAAGGAGTATTGCCTCACAAAGGACTGCCTGCATATGGAATCTAAATCTCGTGTTGACACAACATGTGATGTCCCCATTTGAGTCTATGCACAAAGCAGATCTCAAATGCCAGACACTCAAGACGGCCTTCCTAATTGCAGTCCCGTCCTTATGAAGAGGATTGCAAGATCCCACTTTACAAATACAAAAGGACAGTGGTAAAAGTAAACTCACTTTTTTAACCTAAGGTCATCTCCGACTTCCATGTTAATCAAGCATTATAGCTGGAAGGCTTCTTCTGAGATCCAAAAACACAGACAGAAAGAGCCCTACACTCACTGGAGCTAAGGACAGTCTTGTATTTCTTACAGGAAAGAAGGCCAGTTAATCTCATTCGCACTAAACAAGGATGCACCTGTCAGCAAGGGGATTGTCTAAACAATCCAGACATGCTACAGAACAGCTGGTCTATGGCTTGCACAGACACCAAGACCACACTCTTCAAGGATGAAAGATGCCATATTAGCGTTTATAGCAAATGTCGCCATAAAAGGTATTTGTATGGCGGCCACATGGTCTTCCGGACACAGTCACACAATGTTGCTGCGTGGATACCCAAGCAACAAAAAAGGAAAAGCTGGGACGTAAAGTACTAAAGCACCTGTTTACATCCTCAAACTAATACCAACCCAAACTCCCATGAGGGGCAATACTGTTCTATCATCAGTGCATAGCATGTGTATTAGGAAAAGATTCACACTACAAAACAAAACTTTTACTTATCTGTAGGACTAGATTTATGGCTTTAAGAGTTTTCTTGATTCACATGCACCTTCCCACCTCCCCAGAGATGAGGAGGCTGCTAAACCGGGAGGTCAATGAGGAGTGAGAAAATACGAGGAAGGCACGCAAAGGATAAGTCACCAATTAAAAGGGGGGGAAACTATCTAAAGATGGCAACAACGTAAAAGAGCTTCCTGTTGGTGGCTGACGTCTGAGGAAAGGACAAGGCATCCAATGACACCACCCAAATGAGAAGCATTGGAAATGCATGGGTCTCGCATTTGCTGGAGTTGAAGCTATTGGCGTTGTAAATGCTAGTGTTTTATACATATACAAATATACGTCCACCACTCAATAAAATGAACTGTCTTTTTCTGTAGTATTTGATACAGCATGAAGTACTTACTCCTTTATTTTGAAATGCTCTCCTGTTTCATATACTTCAAGTAATGCAGGGCAATTGAAATATGTAAAATAAATACAATAGTCTTCTACTGTGCAATGCTTTTTCTATGAAAAACCTGTATCACGGCAGCCTTGCATGCATTTTTTTAAATTTTTTATTAAAGCACTGCTCAATTTGGAACAAATGGCTTTCTGACATTAGTAGAAGTTAAACATTTATGTAAAAATAACCCTCACCATTCTTTTAAAAACATGTACATTCATAGAGTGGTATGGAATCTGACTCTGTAAAACAAAAGCATGCAAAAGTTGTGTAATGCTACCATTCGTGCAAAAAAGAAGAAAATTCCTTCATATTTGTCAGTATCAGTTTCTTAGGCTGCAGATGAATTTGGAGGGCTTGTGAACAGACAATTGAACACTTGAGGCTAAAGTGGGGGAGAACTGTGGGTATGGCATGCCCGCTTTAAAATGTATATATTTTTTAAATAAAAAGTTCAAACTTCTTTTAAAAAGCAACTGCCCCTGAATGGTTAATGCCACCCTTGAGCTTCCATCTGAAAGCGAATGGAAGGAGGGGTAGAAATTAATAAAGAAGAAACATGCCTTCTCACCATGGTGCCCTCTAGCAAAAAGATATTGTGTGGGACTGATTAATCACCAAATGGAAAAGCTGCTTAGGAACTGGTATAGACTTTAATTGCTGAAGTCACTTGAAGCTTCATGATAAAGATTTATTTTTGAGAGGTAACCTAAAGGTGTTAGTAGCCGAATTCTTGAGTGTACATTTAATCGACAATTTGCAAAATATTTTTGCACTTGGTTCAATCTGATTGTGTATTATTAAAACCTATATATTGAAAGCACTTGTTTTATTATTTTACACACTTTGAAGCAGCCATATAATGTGTGTAATCAAATTTTAAAATTTACATATTCACAGTGCTTTCTGCACAGGCTAGGAACTCGAAGCACTATAAATGAACGTCACTATTCCCTGATGCGCCAACATGAATACAGTTTTAAAACGCTTTGGTTACACAGACTACAGCAATCATCGAATGAACATGTTGAAATTTCATAGTGTAAGAGTGCATTTCCCAAACAATAATGGAAAGAATTTAGGTGAACTGTTTGTGTATTGGCGATACCAAAGGGGATGATGGTCGGAGCGTTTGAGCAAATCAAACACTCGCCCCCCAGTCAACTGATCTGGGTTTAATCGATCATTCTTTAGCTCACTCCACCACCCCCGTTCAGACATGACCATATGCAAATCAGTCTGACCCTGTGCCTCATGGGAACAGTCCAGCCCGAACTGCCAAGCCATGTCTTCCCTGGACCGGAAACCAGCATCCTGGGACCGGTTTCTGGTTAATCAGCCGTCATCAGCCAGGCTAGCTTGAATCCATTGGCAAAGTGAGCAAGGGACCCAGGTCTGGGCATACTCTGCCAACTTAGGGCGAACAAAGCGATACCAAAGGGGATGATGGGCGGAGCGTTTGAGCAAATCAAACACTCACCCCCAGTCAACTGATCTGGGTTTAATCCATCATTCTTTAGCTCACTCCACCACCCCAGTTCAGACATGGCCATATGCAAATCAGTCTGACCCTGTGCCTCATAGGACGAGTCCAGCCCGAACTGACAAGCCATGTCTTCCCTGGACCGGAAACAAGCATCCTGGGACCGGTTTCTGGGATATCAGCAGTCATCAGCCAGGCTATCTTGAATCCAGTCCCTTGCTCACTTTGACACTGGATTCAAGCTAGCCTGGCTGATGGCTGAATAGCCAGAAACCGTTCCACGGATGCTAGGTATCGGTTTATGTATTGGCAGCAGCTATAAATATTAAGTAACCTAGATAAATCCAAAATCGGGATGATCGTAAGATAGCAATTTCAAGTATTTTGGGCTTTATGAACAGGTCTTTCAACTTGTAATACACAATGTCCCATGAGGCCATGTTATGCATATGTAAACTGTGCTATACTTGGGTCTGACATGAAAGTATTTGTGTAAGCAGTGGTCGAAGTGGGGAAAAAAAAGTAGGGGAACTGTGGGTGGAGAATCAGGGGGCGGGAACAACCGAAGATTGAATCAGTGGGCGGAGTCAGGGGTGTGGCTAGAAATAGCAAAACATACCAATTTTTAGTACGTTTAGCATTTCACTGACCAGTTACAGCTTATAACGTTATTTAATTAAAAGAATGGATATGTTTATTTGAGGTTTAATTCAGGAAAAAGCAAACACTCATAGAGAATACAGGTTTATGTAAAGCATGTGAAATATAAGCAGGAACAACATGTTACCTTAATGCTTTTACTCTCATTGTTCAGAAATCCATGATTATTTTTGTCTCAAACATTGAGGTCATGAATGCAGGGCTCCCCCTATACACATGTGTTAAGCAGGGCTCAGAAGAGAAAGGGACTCTTCAGGAGAATCTAGACTCACAGAAACCCACAAAGGCTCCTTCATATTCATGTCAGCCAGCTGGCTGCTCAATCATAATATAGTAAAAAGAACAGCCAGTGGACAGAATGCAGAGCAATATCATACATTCACCCCAGTGCAGAGAGATGGGCCTAAATCCATTATTTGCTCACATGCGATTTCAGTTTGGACCCAGCCATATGCAAATCAGTCTTGATCCTGTGCCCAATGAGAACAGTGTAGCCCGAACTGCCAGGCCAGGTCCTCCCTGGACTGGAAACAAGCATCCTAGGACCGGTTTCGGGCTTTCAGCACTCATCAGCCAGGATAGCTTGATTCCATTGGCATGGAGAGCACAGGACTCATTTCCGAGCATACCTGTCCCACTCGGGGTGACAAATGCAAAAAGAACAATTGATGGACAGAATGCAGAACAAGGTCATACATTCACCCCAGTTCAGAGATTGGGGCTTAAATCCATCGTTTTTTGCTCACCATGCCATTCCAGTTTGGACCCAGCCATATGCAAATCAGTCTTGATCCTGCGCCCAATGTGAACAGTCCAGCCCGAACTGCCAGGCCATATGTATTCAAGTGTCCTTTCATTCGGGAAGTGAACACAATGCAGTACCCACTGAACTATACACATAACATATTGCTCTTTGATATGCATGGTACATGTTCTTTGCAGAAGACATATTACCCCTCTGCACTACCTTAGATGAGTAAAATAGCCACTAGACAAAACATGCTCCCATCTCCCTCCAGCAGGTACATTGATCACCAAAGTTATCTTGGCACTTGTATTGTTGACTGAAACCTGCTGAATATACAAATAACTTTGCAGTGTTTTTAAAACTCCTGCACTTGTACAAAACCGTTCCCCCCCAAACTAAACTGGCCCCCTACCCTTCCAGTCGCCCTGGGAAACGCCTACTCCTGCCCTTTCACTGCTCCTGTCCAGTCAGTACTCCTGCTCATGCTCGATCAACAGTCCTGGCCCGTCACTTCTACTGGCCCGTCACTTCTACTGGCCCGTCACTTCTCCTGCCCTGTTCACCGCTCCTGCCCTGTTCACCGCTCCTGCCCTGTTCACCGCTCCTGCCCTGTTCACCGCTCCTGCCCTGTTCACCGCTCCTGCCCTGTTCACCGCTCCTGCCCCGTCGCCTCTCCTGCCCCGTCGCCTCTCCTGCCCCGTCGCCTCTCCTGCCCCGTCGCCTCTCCGGCCCCGTCGCCTCTCCGGCCCCGTCGCCTCTCCTGCCCAGTCACCTCTCCTGCCCCATCACTACTTGTGCCCCGTCACCTCTCCTGCCCTGTTGCCTCTCCTTCCACATCTCCTCTCCTGCCCTGTTGCCTCTCCTTCCACATCTCCTCTCCTGCCCCGTTCACTGCTCCTGCCCCGTTCACTGCTGCTGTCCTTTCACCGCTCACACCCGGTTATTGCTCTAGCTCAAGCCCCGTCGCCTCTCCTGCCCCGTCGCCTCTCCTGCCCCGTCGCCTCTCCTGCCCCGTCGCCTCTCCTGCCCCGTCGCCTCTCCTGCCCCGTCGCCTCTCCTGCCCAGTCGCCTCTCCTGCCCAGTCGCCTCTCCTGCCCCGTCGCCTCTCCTTCCACGTCTCCTCTCCTGCCCTGTTGCTGCTCCTGCCCGATCACTGCTCCTGCCCGATCACTGCTCCTGCCCCGTCACCTCTCCTGCCCCGTCACCTCTCCTGCCTGTCATGTCACCTGCCCGTCACTTCTTGTGCCCGGTCACCTCTCCTGCCCTATTGCCTCTCCTTCCACGTCTCCTCTCCTGCCCTGCCCCATCACTGCTCCTGCCCTGCCCCATCACTGCTCCTGCCCTTCATCATCCCCATAAGGTCACCAATCATAGACTTCAGAACCTTGGAATATTTTCTTAAATCACTAACAGACTCCTAAATACTGGGGTCAAACGCCGGGGCTGTCATTGCTTGAGTTGGAAAAGATTTGTCTGCACAGATGGCGTCATTATCAATGGGGCTTTGCAGGGGGGCGAATCTGTTAGTACATGCAATTATTAAATCTGCCAAATCATGTGCACATGGGTCAGGAGGTGGTGTAAATACTGCTTCCAAATATGAGCTTACTCGTTTGGTTATGGGTGCAAAACCACTCTTGCCCTTGGGTTTCTCAAACATCTTTGGAATGGTGTGTTACACCGGGGCCTGTATGGGGAGGACAACACTCAACAGAACTAGAAGTGGCGTGAAAACGGCCCCGGTGCACCTCCGGGCCGAGATTGCCGGGAAACAGTCTGGTAGGCATTGATGAACGTTGCTTCGGCAGGTAAACACTGTGAATATCACTGCCACAAAACCCAACTAATAGCAGCATTAAATTGGCATGTAAATTTGCTGGCAGCGTCCTCACAAATGAAGTGTGATCACGGGCTCACAGCAGCCGCAGGGCCATCAGAGTAGCCGTTTTCGCACTATGCTACACTGATGGCCCTTTCAGGCTCACTTTGCAGGCCCATTAGACCCAGCGGGGAAGGAGAGGAGGCCGGGCGCAGTGCAGAGGCCTTCTGAATATTCACGTTGCACCACTCATGCGTGAAAGAAAAAAAGGTGTACTTTAAAGTATGGCAATTTTACAGTCCCCGGTACGCTCTTTCAAAACTAAGAAGTAGGGGAACGGACTAACATAATTTTAAGAAGTAAGGGCACGCCGTGCCCTTCCGTCCCCGCCCACTTATAACGCTGTGTGAAAGCAATAAATATATTTATGTATATTACAAATTGAGAACATTCAAACATCTACCTAATAGTCAGTTAGCAATTAAATCCAGTTCTCATTTCTCACGTTTGCATGTTTATTTATTTGTAGAGGGCTAACCTAACGAGAAACTGAGAACTGAAAGGGAGGAACGGAGTCAATAAGGGAGAGGACTATTACAAACTATTCAAGATCATTTAACAAATATCCAGATTTTGTTTAGATTTTTCTTTCACAGCTCGTCAACAACGTAAACAATGCTAATATAAAACACCTGCAGTGGTGCCGTAGTGCTGGGAGAGAAAATGGCCCTTCAGACTCCACATTAAAACAAGCAGTGTTGTGAGGGTGCAGTACCACAGACTCACTAGTCTCTTGGGACCTCTTTTGGCCACATAAGGTACAGCACCCTGCAACATGGATTGGAAAAGAATATCACGCAGCGGTCAGAGCTGCACACTGGGGTGCATGGGATCCATGTTCGAGTGTGGTGTAGGCTCAACATCCTGTGGTAATAGGTTGATCCTTTAATTTCCCCTGAGCGCCTGGATAGGTGCACTATATAAATAAACTACTAATTTAAAGTAAGGAGAAGAAATCAATCCATCTATCTTGGAGGTTGGGCGGGCAAGCAGTGTTGTGCAAGTGGGTTATGGGGAGGAGATTAAATGACAGTCCTGCAAATCCCTCAAATTGACAAAATGGCAAAACAAGCGAAATTAGCAGTGACCTTGGAGGGGTGGTGGGGGTGGCTAATGAGCCATGTTTAGTGAGTGTTGATGGGGAGGATACGGGGAGATTAAAGGATGGCAAGCAAATGAAGGTGGATTGAAGCACAAGTAAAACGGAACACTTAACTCTTTGGTTGGCCTGCCTCTTTTCTCAAAGTATAAATACCTGAACAGTAAGAGCACATATAACAGGAGCAGTCCCCATGGGAGGATACAGTTTTCCAAAAAGAGACTAATAAGGGTATTCACCAATGAAAAGGCAGCATTTATAAAGGACAGCAAGAAGAACCAGTGAAAAAGATGGCCTCTTTTTCAAGCCCATGTCCTAGATACAGCAGGTCTCTTTGAGACTAGAGACATGCTGTATTTTAGGCGAGACCTAAAAGACTACGAAGATCATTCTGGACCCAAAATGCATATGTTTATCCCCAAAATGCTTCCAGTTGCAAAACTACTACAGAGAAGTTCTCTTCATATCTGGCCAAAGTCTGACCACTTCAAGCAGACAGCACCATACCAGAAATTCAGGAAATAGCCAAACTGCAGAAGAAAATGTGCTAGCAAGAAAAAAGAGCAGACTTTTTAAGTCTGTTGCCATCCCTACAGATTTCTGCAGTGATCCTAAACTGCTGAAATCCTGAATGAAGTTTAAACTCACCTTTTACAAACTATCAAGCCATCCCCTCCCAATTAATAGGAACCCACTTGTTTCCTCTCCATAACCATCACAAATTGTACCCATGTCCACTGCTTGTTAGTCAGCACTTCATTGTTTTCTAAGTTTGTATTAATTAATATCACTATATTTGTATATGCCTGAAGCAATTACACCTTCATATAGACCAGAGAGCTCATTAACAAGTATTTTGTCAGGTTCAAACTACGGCTTCAGAAAGACCTGTGTATTCTGGATGTTGGGGCATAATTATTTGTATAAGTTGAAGCTTTCTTTGGTAAATTGAAATTCTTTGTCTCCCATGTATCGCATCTAATAGGCAAATTTGTATCCAAAGGAAGAAGTGTCCCATGGTTTGTACAAAAAAGTTGAATGCTATCTTAGCAAGGTGGAAACTGCATGCAAGACTGAACACATTCTATAGTGAAGTGCACCTCTCTGGCCTTCATCAGCAATGTGTCCTGTTTGTAATGCGACTACACACACATTTGTACTAAATACAAATGTGTAAATATTTGAGTCCGGAGCAGTAGTTCATCACCCACTGTGAGAAAGTGCCATCTTTCTTGCATGGTATCCCCCACGTTTTGCTGAATTGCTGTTGGACTTAGTGTGACCTGGTCTCCTGCCAATCAGGTACCCAGGGCCTGTGTTCCTTCCCTAAAACTGTGTTGAAACTAAAACTCAATTGGCATCGCTGGCCACATGTCAGCCCCTGGTAAATGGTACTCTGGGTACCCAGGGCATTGTAACCAGAGAAGACCCCTAAGGGCTGCAGCACTTTTTGTGCCACCCTTAGGGGCCCTGCACCCTGACACACACACACACACACTGCCTTTGCAGGCTGAGTGTCCTGGTACAGAACTAAACAGTCGACATGGCACACATCCCTGTGTGCATGCCCACAAACCCACTGCCACACACATCAGTCACTCCTCTAGCTGGGTGCCCTATGCCAGTGGTGTGGGCACAGGTGCATGAGCCCTGTGCCTCTACAGTACCCAGGGCCATTCCTGGGCACTGTAAGTGCAGTGATGCCATTAAGAGTATATGGTACTGGGAGGTTGGCATCATGAACTCCACAGCATTTCTCAGCACATTAAACCCACTGATGCCAGTGTGGGATTTAATGTAAAATGCACTACAGAGGCCATCATAGAGATGCCCCCTGAAACCTAACCTACAATCCACGTCTGGTCTGAGAGGCTGCCTAGGCTGCCACACAGCAGACCTGTTGCTGGACCCCTGGGTGGAGAGCCCCCGCTCTTCTGGGCCTGCAACAATGCACATCCTGGGCGAGGTGCTAGGTCTCCTCCCCAGGATGGGCAGGGGGAAACTTCAAAGGCATGCTGCCTTTGTGAGCTTCTCCAGGCCACTTGCTGTACTCAGCAAGGATTAGTTACTTACCTGTAATCCTAGTTCTCTTCCAGGGGTATCCTCATCAAAGTCATAAGCATTATATATATATATATATATATATATATATATATATATATATATATATATATATATATATATATATATATATATATATAATACACACAATACAATTGCAGCCTAATAAACACTGGAGCTGAATCATGCTGTAAAGAATTTCCACCATACACTAACAACATGCATTAGAAACATGAGAAACAACAAAGTTTGTTTAAGAACTGTTTTAATACTCATAAAGCAGTAGAAATTCTCATAACACACTGAAAGCATAGGAAGCTCCCAGGCTTCATTGCAAACAGTCTAAAAAGACTGAAAAGCTAACCTGTAGCTGCATGCAATAAAACTGACACCGTGCCTTTAAGGCACTCATGACCCCCAGCTTCCCAACCTGCCTCAGGGGTGACAGTTAGGTCAGTTGTTCTTTTCCGAGACTGAAAAACCATGCAACAAATAGTTAATATCTCCAAAAATAACTAAGATCCTTTGCCCAGGGAGGTGAGAGGGTTGCTTATGACTTTGATGAGGATACCCCTGGAAGAGAACTAGGATTACAGGTAAGTAACTAATCCTTCTCTTCCAGGGGATCCTCATCAATAGTCATAAGCATTAGAATAGAATAGCGAGCCTCACCTAATCTCCCTGGGGGCAAAGGAAAAACATAGTAAATACCATCAATATGCTTAGTTAAACACCAAGCTAGGATAGAAGGAAAAAAACACTATCCAAACAGATTTCTCAAGGAGGCCTGGCCCACTTGAGCATCAGCCCTGGAATCAGACTCTAGGCAGTAGTGCCTCGTAAAAGTATGGACTAATTTCCAGTTTGCGGCCTTACAAATTTCTGACATAGGGACGTCATGTAAGAATGCAACAGTGGCCGCTTTCCCTCTGGTGGAATGCGCCTTGGGGGGTAACGGTAAGGGCCTTTTCGCCAGTTGATCAACTATGGCAGTGGTTCCCAAACTTTTTTGGCCTGTGGCTCCCTTGACCTAATTGGCAGTTGGCCGTGGCTCCCCACCATTTTTTACCGGTGTGCAGGATGTAAGCCTGAGTTCGGGAGTACTTCCTGTTGTCTTCCTTAAATTAATTGGGATGCAATGAAGGTATTATCATATTTGTAACAAAATAAAAAGATAAGTTTAATAAAAACTTGTTAAGTGGGGTGGGACTCGGGGTAAGTACCAATAGGAATGAGTTTCATACCACTGTTTTTGCTGATGAGTATAATGTTGCCAATGACTATTGTACCCTGTGCTACCCAATGTCTGTGCCATATGACTGTTATTTGCCCTGCATCATTTTCAATAAACAGTTTTAAAAAAAAAGCAAAAAAACTTGTTAAGTGAAAAACGATACAAAGATTCAAGCCAAATTTGATTAAATGTGCCCAATCACCATAGGCGCCATGGGCGGGCATGGCTGTGCGGCATAATTTCACTAATTTCCGACATGTAACCATCTCCGGTGTATGAGAATCCAGGTAAAACATTTGTCTTCCATATTTTTATTTTAAGCCCATGTCATTTATGGGCTGTCCTACCAAACTGCTTTAAAAGTCGAACCCCATGTGACTCGCTATAATTCCTAGCAGAGTTGTGATATTACTGGATGCCAGCAGTTGGCAATTTTACAGCTATACATTCCATTTAGAAACCACAAGTTTTTAAACATCTCGACATCGACTAATTGAGCCTCCGTTGCATAGAGGATATACAGGCATATAGCATGTTTTGTTTAGTGACAGACTGCGTTAACAACTAGTGAATTACCATTACAATGGCAGCCTGTTAATAGCAGCCACATATGGACCTGTTACTTCAGTAACGGCTGACTGATTCCATGATAATGTAGATTTCTGATAAAAGCAAAGTGACTGTTATAAATCGGAGTTTCTGTAATTCATGCAAATCAGGAATGTGTCCAGTCCTTTGGAAGCATTCCTGATTTGCATGAATTACAGGAATATTTAGTTTAGTAACTGGATGTCCTGAGTGCTGTTTGTGTAACGGGCATGGCATGTTCCCAAAACCAAGACTTGTACAAACCAATCCCCTGCCCTCAGAACATTTTCCGCCGTTAGGAAATGAGAATTATTTGTTCACTTAAAAAATCCGTTGTGCTTTCCTTCCGAGATGGGAATGTTTGACGGCCCTGCACATTCCTAGCTACCCAAAGGCCCTCGGTTTCCTCTTTACAACTACTGTACCGAGGGCAGGTCACAACCTACGGGTCTTTGTCCCCTCAGTTATTCATAGCCTGCTGCAACCTATTTCCCACAAGGTGCGTGGCGGCGCGGCGCCCTGGCTTCTCATCACGGCGCACCGGGGTTCCCTCGGCGCACAGTTTGGGAAGCACTGAGCTAAGGTGATACATGAAACAATCCATCGAGAGATGGATCTCTTAGCGGCTGGGAAGCCCGTTCTCATGGAGCCATAATTTACAAACAATTGATCAGTCTTCCTTATCTCTTTTGTGCTCTGTAAGTAGAACTTAAGCACCCTTTTGAGATCTAAGGAATGAAGTGACCGCTCAGCTGGGGTCGCCGGATCAGGGAAGAAAGATGGCAGGGAAATGGACTGATTTATGTGAAAATCAGACACCGCCTTAGGGAGAAAAGAAGGATGTGCCCTCAAGACTACTGTTATGGTGGAAAACAGTGTAAGGCTCATTGGTACACAGTGCTTGTATCTCGCTTACTCTAGGCGCTGATGTAATCGCTACTACGAAAGCGGCCTTCCAAGAGAAGTGCTGTAAGGAAGCTCTGTGGATGGGCTCAAAAGGAGGACCCATCAACTTTGATAACACCAGGTTCAACTCCCACGGAGGAGAAGGGTTTCGAACAGGGGGATACACTTTCTTCAACCCCTGCAAGAAGTCCTTGACCACCTGCATCTGGAAAAAGGAGGGCTGACTAGGTGACTTCCTATAAGCTGTAATGGCAGATAAATGCACTCTGATCGAAGCATACTTAAGACCAGATCTTGCTAAGTACAGAAGGTAAGGGAGAATAATATCCTCCAGCCCCTTCGTAGGATCAAAGTGACGGTCTCTACACCAAAGAAAAAACCTCTTCCACTTAAACGCATGACGTTCTTGTGGATGGCCTTTTCGCTTGCTTCAAAATATGCATACAATCAGGATGCAGATTTAAATGTCCGTATTGCAGGACTTCAGGAGCCATGCTGTCAAGTTCAGGGAGGGAAGGTTGGGATGAAGAATCCTCCCGCCCATCTTGGTCAGGAGGTCCGGCCTGCAAGGCAGTCTCCTGTGTGGAAGCACCAACAGGTGTAGAAGGTCCGGGTACCACCACTGCCGTGGCCAGTCTGGGGCTATCAGAATCATGGTCATGTTGGATCTGATGAGCTTGGATACCACCTTCAGGATCAGGGGGAGAGGAGGAAAGGCGTAGGCAAATGTTCCTGACCAGTCCATCAGAAGAGCATTCCCCCTCGTCCCTGGATGGTGGAATCTGGACGCGAAGGCGTGGCATTTTTTGTTTTTGCCGTCCGCGAACAAATGTATGTCCGGACGACCCCAATGATGGAAATGGTCTGCCACAACTTCATTGTGTAGCACCCAGTCTGGCTGATCTTCGAAGTGCTTGCTGAGGCTGTCTGCCTTGGCGTTTAGCTCTCCTGGAAGATGCACCGCCACCACCGAGAGATTCCGGGCGAGCAACCAGTGCCAGATGGTCTGAGACCCCAGGGAGAGAGGCCGTGACAGAGTTCCACCCTGCTTGGACATGGTCCATGGTCGTCGTGTTGTCCGTCTGGACCAGGACCGAATCTGACTCTATTGCAGGCAGGAAGGCTTTCAGAGCCAGATGGACTACTCGAAGCTCCAGCATGTTGATGTGGTAGGTCTGTTCTTTTGCCGACCACCGCTCTTGAATCTGAAGGCACCCCATGTGTGCCACCCAGCCTTGCAGAGACGCATCTGTTACCACCGATTGTACTGGTAGTGGCTGGTGAAAAGGGACTCCCACCATCAGATTCCGCTGCTGAGTCCACCATGACAGAGAAGATCTAGCCGCCTGGGAAAGAGATCTGATCCTCCGAGCGACCTGTTGACTGATCCCACTGGTCCTCCAGAGTCTGCTGTAGAGGACTCATCCTCAGCCTGGCGTTGGGAATCGGAAAGATGCAGGATGCCATGGATCCTAGCAGGGATGCCACCTGCCTGTTTCTGCGCTTGAAGCAGAAGCCTGCATCTTAGCTTCATGGAAGACAGTCTCTCCTCCGAAGGGTACGCTCTACCCACGTTTGTGTCCAGAACGGAGCCAAGATAGTGAATGGTCTGGGTGGGCTGCTGCACTGATTTTTCCATGTTGACCTGCAACCCGAGGTCGTGCAGCTGCTGCAGACAATCTGGAAGTCGCGCTTCACTTGCTGTGGAGATGGACCTTTCAGAAGCCAATCGTCCAGGTAAGGATAGATGAAGACCTTTTCTGTGAAGAAACGCTGCCACCACTGCCATGCATTTGGTAAAGCCTCGTGGAGCTGACTTTAGACCAAAGGGCAGGATTTTGTATTGGTAATGCTTGTGGCCGACCACAAACCGCAGGTATTTGCGATGACGTTTTGCAATAGGAATATGGAAGTACGCATCTTGGAGGTCCACCGAACACATCCAATCCCCTATTTGCAGATGTGGGCATATTTGGTGTAGTGCCAACATGCGAAATTTCTCCTTGATTA
Source organism: Lissotriton vulgaris (assembly GCF_964263255.1). NCBI lineage: Eukaryota > Metazoa > Chordata > Amphibia > Caudata > Salamandridae > Lissotriton > Lissotriton vulgaris. The sequence continues at coordinate 1,764,959,404 of NC_141685.1, read as the reverse complement.
TGACCTTGCTCAGCTGACGAAGGTCCAAAATCGGCCAAAACTTGTCCTCTTGATCTTTTTTGGGGACAAAAAAGTATCTGGAGTAACTCCTCTTCCTCTTTGAGACAGAGGTACTTCCTCGATCGCTTGCTTTTGGAGAAGAGCTCTCGCCTCTTTCCGAAGCAGCTGCAATTGGTGGAATCTCCTTTGGGGGCGCTCTTAAACGTAGAGCGTATCTATTGCGCAGTATATTCAGCACCCAGCTATCTTTTGTGATGCTGGCCCACTGCCAGATGTTGTGAAGCACTTCCTCTCACAGGAGTGGGCAACGGAGGCGGAGGAAGCCACTGCTCAAGACTGCTGCTGCTGGCGACTACCTCTATTGGATTTTCCTCCACGATACTGGGTATTGCCCTGACTCTTATTCTGGGACCACTGAGGGGTTTGAACCCTCTGCTGAGCCCCTTTGCCCTTGGATTTAAAACGGCGTTTGAATTCCTTTTTCTTCAAACCGACTGCTTTGAGAGTGTCCAGCTCGGTTTTCATTCTACCCATCTTAGTCCGTGTGTTCACCAAAGAGAGTAACCAGAAAAAGGTAAATTCAAGATGTGTTGCTGCGCATCGGGCTTGAGACCTGTCAGGCGCAACCAAGACTACCTTCTGGTGCAATTCCATGGGCATACGAATGCCCCGCAAGCACTGCGCCGTCCGCCGCTGTGCTAATCATCTGGTTCGCCACCAGACAGCCCTCTGTTAGTGTATCTTCAAAGTCCTTCTGGTCTTCCTTTGGCGGTTTGGACTTGAACCGCTCCATGGAATCCCATAAGGCTCTATCATACCTGCCCAAAAGCGCAGCTGCACTGGAGACTTTCAGTGAAGAAGCGGCAGAGTTGCAGACCTTGCAAGCCCACGAGTCCTGCGATCTGCTGTCTTTATCTGGAGGAACTGAGGAGGAAGCAGTGACCGCCTGTGTCTTTCGAGCTGCTGCCCCGATCACTGAGTCTGTGGGGAGATCAGCCTTAACAAAGACCGGGTCAGAGGTTGGTGGCTTGTACTTTTTTTGGATGCGAGCCGGCACCGCTTTGATGGTCGCTGGAGTCAGGAATATGTCCTTGACCGGATCCATAATCCCTGGGACCAATGGTAGCAATGGTCGAGAAGCAGACCTCTGGTGAAGTCTCAAAAATCAGTTGTAGTGACCTGGGGTGCAGACATTGCAATGTTGAGCCCCTCTTTGCAAGACATCATGATAAGTGTTGATGTCGTCAATACCCTAGAGACAGGGCTATCCGAAAGAGTAAGGGAGTAATCCCTCTTGGAAGAGCGAGTAGAGGAGGTAGATGTGGATGGCGTCGTCCTACGCCTGCGATGAGCACTGCCCCGCCTTTCGCGTGACCTTCCTGAGCGTTCCTCTCTTCTGGGGGAACAAGATCTGGCAGGCCTCCTCTCAGGTGATCTTTCAGTCTGGGCCCTGTTCCTGGGAGGGTTGAGTCTGTCCACTTCTGCAACCAGTCTCTGAAGTGGAGACCTATGTTCAGGACTGACCTACTGCCGCAAACGCTGCTCAGCCCCTGAATCCTGCCAACGGTCCAATGGCAGATACCATCTGGGGACAACCTCACCTCTGCATAAGAAGGATCTGTCCGTCTTAAAGGAGACCTGCGGACAGGGCTTTTGGACCTTGCAGGCGATCTTGAGGAACCAGAAGACTGAGGAAGAGTGGCGTGAAGCTGATTCTGTAACCAGAATCACAGATCCCCCTCTGGATCTTGTATCAGTTCCTTGACCCCAATCTATCCCGTTCCTGATGCCTCGACGTCGGATGTTCTGACGTCGAATGTCTCGACGGTGAGCGATGCGAGGAGTGTTGGACTCTCGGCGGCGAACAGCAATGTGCTGCCGACGACGGAACTCTCTCTACATCCAACGCCTCTGGGGTGTCGACGGAGCAGTCAATCTCTACGACGAATGCCTCGACTGCAAGCGATGTGAGGATTGTTTGTCTCTCGACGTCGAAGGGCGATGAGCGGCCGACGACTGAGCTTCCTATCTCGATGTAGTGTCTGCGCGATGTCAGCGGAGGGGTATTGGTCACCCTCGACGCTGAACGTCGACAAGACGCCGACGGAGATCGCCTCCTCAGTGCCGATCGACGCCTGGTTGTCGACGGCGGAGGGGTCTTGGTCCTCGCCGCCGATCGTGCTGACGACGGCGGAGGGGTCACACTTCTGGACGATCGTCGCCTGGTTGACTACAGCAGAGGCGTGACGCGGATCGTCGCTGAGTTGACGGCAGAGGGGTCTTGGTACTCGACGCGGATCGTCGCCTTGTTGACGGCAGAGGAGTCCCCTTTCTCGACGCTGATTGTCGCCGGGTTGACTACGGCAGAGAAGATTTTGACTGAGCTGGAATCCTCGACGTCGGCGACGTACCTGATCTTCTTTTCGACGGCGAGCCCGCCGTCGACTGTCGTTTTTTAGATACAGGACCCACCGGCGGCACTTTCCTCCGCGCAGAGCCCGACGCTGAAGCTGAAGGACATGAAGACTTGTCCTTTGAAGGTGTTCTAGTCCTCTTGGAGCCCTTCTTCACCGGAGACCTTCCTCTGGATGACCTGTGAGCCAGGCCATAGATGCGAATCCTCTCCCTGTCCTTTGCCTCATCACTGCGGATGATATTTTCCCCCTGTGCTGGGCCCCAATGATAATGGGTGTGGTCGTGACGGAACCATTCCGTCAGCACAGCTCAACTGTGACTGTTGACGGAATGGTTCCGTCACCAGCATTGAAGGGGTTAAGAGTTCTTCCTGACAGGTGCTCGCAGTGAGGACAGGTCCCTGGGTCATGTTCCTCAGGCAGATAAAGGATACAAACTTCGTGACTGTCTCTTTGCCTTCTTGTTGCCACAGGAAGGGCATTTATCAAAAAGTGAAGGCATTCTCAGAAGAAAATGCTCAAATAAATGTCCTTAAAAGACAGATTCTTACTTGACCGGTTGTAAAGTCAAAGTAAGCAAAAAAGTTGTGAAAAATGAAGTAATTAGTGGAGCTGTGAAACCAGGATCCTTCCTGAAGGAGCTGGTAAGAGCAACTGACCTAACTGTCACCGCTGAGGCATGATGGGAAGCTGTGGGTCATGAGTGCCTCAAAGGCACGTTGTCCGTTTTATTGCATGCAGCTACAGGTTAGCTTTTCAGTCTTTTTAGACTGTTTGCAATGCAGCCTGGGAGCTTCCTATGCTTTCAGTGTCTTATGAGAATTTCTACTGCTTTATGAGTATTAAAACAGTTCTTAAACAAACTTTGTTTCTCATGTTTCTAATGCATGTTGTTCGTGTATGGTGGAAATTCTTTACAGCAGGATTCAACTCTAGTGTTCACTAGGCTGCAATTGCTTATTTTTATATATATATTCACTGAAAAAACCATAGGTTTCACACCAGTTATAGTTAGCTGGAAATTTTACTGACATAAAACCATTGAAATTCCACGTTCTAGTTAGTTGGACTCACTAACTTGCGCGTGTAATGCACTGCTGATGACGCCACATATTACATCACTCATGACATGGTCAGTGACATCACTGATAACACCATCCAGTGAATGTGTGCCTTTCTGAAAAATAAATGTTTTATATATGTATATGTAAAGGTCAATGGACGAATAAATGTTTAAATAAGTGTCTTAATGGATGTTTTTTTTTTTTTAAATTGATTGGTTAGCTGGCTTATTAAGTGCATTTTAGTGAATACATATATTAGCGAATATTAAAATATTTAAATGTTTGTATCAGTGTTTCACTTTGTGTATAAGTGGCTGCATGGGTTGGTGAGTAGCTACATGTCTGTGTATATGGGTTATTAAATGTTTTTTTTAGTATCAGTATGAGTGTGGATGGTTTGGTGGGGGTATTACTTAGCATCTAGATGCATCAATGACTGACTCACTGTATGTGTTTGGAAGACTGCATATGTGCAGGACTGTATGGATGGATGAGTGTGTATGTGTGTGTTAGTGAGTGAATGACTGTCTCACTAGTGTTTTTATCAGTAACTACATATGTTTTAATCTAGTATATGTGAGTATTGATGTATATGTGAGAGAGATTGTAAGAGTTCCTGTTTAAATAAGTATGTGTTTCTAGAAGTGATTGTTTAAGAGAGTAAGTATGTGTCAGTTTCCTTAGAAGTAAGGTGGTAGTGTGTGTATAGCTGTATATGCAAATAAATGGATGTTCAATAGTTTATTTGCATGTGAGTATGTGTGTGAGCAACTTTTGGAAGACGGTCGATGTGTTTCAGGATGTGTATCACTACAAATGATGAGTGAGTATATGTATGAGTGACTACATAGAACTGTTGGTTAATTAGTGGATGTGTATATAAATGGTGAAATTACTGAATTGGTTGTAACTGGTATAGGTATCTCCTTTTTTTGAAAATGTTAGTTTCTATTTTTGAATATGTTTCAAGGGTTACAGTGAAAGGAGGTCTGTCACTCTGTCACAAGGATGATGTCATCAGTGATGTCACTGACCATGTCATTAGTGATGTATTATGTGACGTCATCAGCAGTGCATTACACGCGCAAGTTATAGGGAGTCCAACTAACTATAACGTGGAATTTCAATGGTTTTAGGTCAGTAAAATTTCCAGCTAACTAACTGGTGTGAAACCTATGGTATTTTCAGTGAATTTAATGGGTTTTTTAAATGCTAATTAACTAACTGTTATGAAACCTATGTATTTTTCAGTGAATTTCATGGGTTTTTTAAATGCTAATTCCTAACTATATATAAGGCCCCAAACCTATATTTTTTTTCTTTGAATTTCAAAATTTTGTTAATAGCAAATGTCTATAGCTATAAAATGTAATATTTTTGAAAGAATGAATCCTATATTTTATTTGTATTTAAAACAATTTTTTTAATGTACCCTTGAGCGCTCCCGGGACGTGCCCCGGTGAGCGCCCCAGAAAGCGTAGTCTTTTGTAGCGCCCCAGGGCGCGCTCCGGAGAGCGTCCCGTTATCGCTATTGCCGCGAACGAAAACCTCATCGTGATGTATCTCGTAGCCGCGTCCACGTGATATGCACGCCGTAAGCGCACCAGGAAGCACTCGAGCGAATACGATCACGCAATGTAAACATGTGATGCGCGCCGCTTAAGCGCGTCCGTCATGTGACCTGAAAATAACACTTTCTATTGGTGCAGAACAGTTTTGGTTTCATAATGATGAAATCCCTGGTCTTGTGACCTGAAAATAACACTTCTCATTGGTTCAGGCCTTTTTTTTTCCCTAATGATGAAAGACCCCACCTTTTTTAGGTTTTGCCTGGCGAAAGCTGCGCTTTCTGCGCAGCTTTTTCACGCAGGCGAAAACCTGATGAGAACAGTAGTGTGCTTTCGTTCGGCCCTCGTCATTCATTGGCTGGCTCCGTAAATGGAGCCTTGCCATTGGACGAGGGGCCTGTCCGTCAATGCCGGACCAGACACGGGGGCGTTCCCGACATTCTTTGGCTTTTGCCGACGTCACGCGACGCCGGGAACGCCCCCGAGTCTGGTCCGGCATTGCCGGCACTTCTGCGTCTCTCCTGCCCCGTGACTGGCCGGCCGGCCAATCCTAGCGCGGCCGGCCGGAAGTGCCCGCCCCCCGCAGCCCGGGGGAAGAAGGAGAGGAAGACGGCAAGCAGTATGGCGGCGCCCGCGGGGATCCCGTGGCCTGGAGGGAACCCCGGGAGATGCGGAGGACGTTGCCGGTCTCCCATGCCGAAGAGGGAGACCGGAGAAGTGCCGCCGTCGCAAGGTGCAGGTGAGTGCCTCTGTCCCGTGCATCCCCGTGCGCCTCCTCCTTCCCTCGTGACCTTCACTGTCCTGGCCGTACTGATGTACATGAGTGCGGCCGTCATCTGGCCAGTCTTCTGCTTCGACAGTAAGTATGGCTCAGCCCAGCGTCCGCAGCATTGCCCCCGGGGACGGTGCCCCTGGGACAGCCAGCTGGTCGTCACTGTCTTCACTCATGTCAACTTGTTGCTCTACATCGCAGACCTGGTGTACTCCCAGCGGCTCCGCTTCACCTCGCGGCCGTAGCAGCGCTGTGTAGTGTGCATGGATGGCGGACGCTGCGCCGGCTCGTCTCCTTCACCTGCACGGCCTTTGCGCTGCATCTTGGACTTGACGTGCGCCTGCAGTTCAGCGTCACCTGCTGTCAACGCTGCAGCTGCGCATTCAGGCTTGCACACCCCAAGGAGATATGCTACAAAGGTGGGGCTGAAAGAACTAGATGCAAAGCGCCAGGGAGGGATGGACTGTGAGGGGTATGGTAGCAGGCTGTGAGAGGTTATTTGCATCATGGGTGGTTCTGTGGATGTGAGAGTTAACTGAGGGGCAGTGAGGGAGGTGAGACCGGCAGGCTACTCTGCCGCCATATGGCTTTGATTGCATGATATTCAGCAATGACTTGGGATACTCGAAGTGCTTGCAATAGGTGTGAAGCCAGCAAGGGTGAAAGCCGCTGTTTTCACAACCCTACACAAGAAAGTAGGGACCCTGCAATGCACCCGTGCAACAAAAGACACAGAATGCAAGCTCCCATCACAAGGTGCTTGAGAGGAAATAATAATAAGACAGAAACAAATCTATTACAAATGGATGGATCCACCCTATCCACGAAAAGGTCAATAAAATCGATATAAAATTATAAGATGCATCTTGATGGTTAATTTTCCTATTCTTGGATGATCATTCACAAAGTTATCTAAAACCTACTTTAAAGGAAAGCGAATCCGAAGATAATTAGCATCTGGACATTCTACTGAATGAACAGCATTCTTTCAAGCATACAACCCTACACATTATGTGCAGGCATATACATGTACTGTGTCGTATGAGGGAAATTTCAGTTGCCTACGGGACACTGGTTTGAATCCCATCTGGGGAACCTAGCCTCCCATCAGTCTGAGATTCGTGTTAGTCACAGGGCTAAAAATACTGAAAAAGCTCATACTGTCTATCGCAATTTCTTTAGATGCAAAGCGTAAATTGAAGAATACATACATATTGTAACACCTAAAGAAGAAAACACAAACGTACTGAAATGCTTTTCATACTTTTAGTGCTACCTGTGTGTTTTGTGTTTCATTACATAAATATTAGAATTCACTCTGAATAATACATGACGTCATATTACTTACTGTGGTTTGCTGCCGATTACTCAGGACGACAACGGGTCTATATAGCACTGTTAAAACATTTTTTTTTACAAAATCACGTCAACGAAAAAATTCTAAAACATTTGAAATATCTGTTTTAGGTGTCGTAGTTCCCACCCATTGCATCATTAACTCTTTTAAAAATGCATTAAGCGAAAGGTAGTATGGGGGAAGTGGCGTGGATGTTTGGGGGGGGGGGGGGGGGGGATTACAGGCCTTTAACACTTGGCTATAGACAATGGAGCAGGGGGTGGGGGTACCGTGAATAGGCCAATGTCTTAAACTGCAACCACCTTAATGCACGATCATATGATCTTTTTTGCCGGTTTTGAAATGCACACCTGTTATGTTATTTGTAAAAGCTTCAATAAAGTTTTGAAAAAAAGAGAAATGTTGTGATTAAACAAGGGGGGGGTTGTGCAGTGCATACTACAGAGATGTCCAGTGTGACTGTAACATATTCTATCCATGCTTATTTGAAGTTGAAATAGGACATCTCGGCGAGCAAGCGAACTAAAAGACCTAGTCTTACCATCTCAATGTGTCTGTCCCATTCATCACCCCCTAATATCCTTTTCACCGAATCTTCATCCCAAATATATTTAAACAATATTAACCAATTGAGCCTAATCATTTTCTATACCAGCAATCCCGTACACTGTCAATCATGGCCAGTAAACCATAGTTGACCTATTAACCTTAGGCCACCGAATCATTGTCCATATTAAAACAATCATGCGTCTCCGTGTTCTCAGGTGGTCCGTGCGAAGAAATATGCATTATACTCCAATGTTACAGCAGGTCAAAACCGGTGTCCATTAACCCTGTCCACTTTCGATCCATCACAGTGACCCATCGTGGTCCATTATCCCCATGCCACCTGATGATTATCCTTATTCAGCCAAGCATACGTCCCCAAGTATCAAAGTGCTCCATGCAGAGAAAGGGCAGCATGTGCTACTATTCCAGCGAGCCAAGGCGGTATCCATCATACAAAAAACATAAATAAAAATAATGTCAAGAGCAATGCCAATAGCTCTAACTTTAACAAAGGCAAAACCATTGCATTGTAAATGCTTGTTCCTTATTCTGACTTTGTCCTTTGACTTAGGATGACCTCTTTTGCAATCTTCAAGTAAATTTTGTACTTTGAAATGGCTTCAATAGCAGCAGCAGCTGGAGCATCTGCGCCACCACCAAGAGGACCACCACAAGATTACATTGGTGGTCAACAAGAGGAGGAGGAGGAGGGGAGGATAAGACGGCTGCAAGAACACAATACCCCATACCAGCCAAAACCAGACATTGTATGGGAGTTTTTTTCGATCCCAGAGGGCAAGAAAAAAGTAAATGCGGCCAATGTGACTTGCCTAATCTGTGGCGTGGAACTTTCCAGGGGAAACCCTAATAAGAAATACTTTTTCGGAAACAGCACCATGATTCGCCACATGCAGCGCAGGCATCCAAGAAACTATTCTGCTGCAGTGATGAGGGAACTGGCCAGTAACCTTCCCCAACCTTCAGCTCCACCTCCCAAAGAAATCAACCCACTCCAACGGGACCAGAGGCAAGGGAGACGATCCCTTGCATTCAGCCACGGTTTGGAGATTTCCGTATAACATGTATACATTGTGGTAAGACCATCTCCTATGGTGAACTGAGCATAAAGCTCATCGTCCTTGCTGGGGACAACCACAAATGCCCCAAAAAACCCTAATGTTTTATTTTTTTTCTGCTCCAGTTGAGCCATTTTCAATTCCCAGTTTTTTCGTTTATCCCCATAAAAATACCCAAAAAAATATAAAATAGTTCATAAAAGCCAAAAAAAAGTACAAAATGTTCCAAAAACACAAAAAAAATAAAACACAAAAAACAGTTCTTTTTAGAACTACCTCCAATTTATAAAAAAAAAAGGCTACATTCTTTAATAACTGTCATTCTTCTTTCCCCATGGGCCGCTCCCCCCGCGCAAATCAAAAAAAAATATTTTTTTTTCTTGCCCCGCGGGGCCCTTTTATAGCCCCCACATCAAACCTGGGGGGTCTACCCTGCCCCCTTATGGTCATTTCCCCCTTTGTTTTTCCCACCTCTTGTGTCTCGATTCTACCGAGACAGAAGATGGCGGCCGCTCCGGACAGTTTCGAATGTTTACAGACACCCGAGTGCCAATCGGCTTTCCGTGCGCAAGACGCGTAGCGCGGCCGGTGCGCTCCCCGGTGCGCGGCCTTAGATATATATATTTTTTTGAACCTAAATTACTCAAAAACCAGTGGAGCACATATCTTGAGACATAGCAAAGGCACATCGGGCTACCAGTCCCTACAATTTTGCCAAGTTTGGTGCAAATCCATTCAGCCGTTCGGGCTAAAAATGAGTTTGACCGCCCTATGGAAATTAACATGTAGAAAACACGTTTTGGGACCCCCTTTTATCTCGGCCCCCGCTTGACGAATCCCCCCCACATTTTCAGGGAAGGAGCGGAGCGGGCCACAAACTTTAAGAAATTTGCGAAGATTCGTCCACCGGCGCCAAAGTTATTCCCAATAGAATGTTGCGGATTTCCTATGGAAAGTAGATCCTAACTATAACTACCTAGTAGGAGATATATATATATATATATATATATCACATATAAGTGTTTCCGGGGTCCCGCGCATGGGCAGGAATATTCTAATGCTTATGACTTTGATGATCCCCTGGAAGAGAACTGACCCCCACTCTGACGGGAAGACTGGCGGGAAACCCTACGTGAGGAAAGGGTGTGTGCCAACTCCACCCCTCAGGTGGGAGAGGCAAGGTGAAGCACAACTCCGGGCTCCGGCCATCTTGAGGATGGGGAGCCCTGCCCAATCAGAGGCTCCTGCCCACCTCCCCCAGAGAGGAGCAGGATAGGGGCTGTACTCACCCCAGGACAGGGACCCATTAGTCCCTGCCCTTCCCGTACCTGTAATGCCTCTAAATTTTATTTAGGGGCACCCTGAACCTTCCGTCCTCAGATGCAGAATTTTAAACAAGAAAAAAGTCCAAGACTAATACCTGTCGTGCAGCTGCTAACAAGAGGACGACACCAACTGACTTGGCCCCAACCCTACAGGCATGTTGATCCTTGAACCTGCTCCTGCTAAATCCCGGCGTCTCTTGCGGACAGCAACTTCGAGAACCCCAGAGGACCTGCCTGCCTTGAACTTGGAGACTGGGACTCATATGAGCAGTGGTTCTGCTCAAACTGCAGCACCCCTGGTGCCAGCCAGGAACCGCGAATCCAGCCCACTCTGCACCCGCCAAGCCCGGCCTGTGCTCGAGTAGACAAGGAGACCCTGAGGACGTCCCCCCAACCGCGACCAGCAGAGGGTAAGATTTTCCAACGACACCCCGGCGCCCCCTGTGCCCAACTCCTGGGTGTCTACCTATCCTCCAAGATCCCAACTTACCTCTCGACGTGTTAGTCGCTCCCGAAGAATCTGTCCCCGAGCCTGCAGCCTTTGTTCACCTTCCAAGTTCTCCGTTGAATAACATTGAGCACCCGACGGCTCAAAAGCACCCTGCACCCAGCTCCGACAGTGCCCCTGGCAGTGCAGCCTTGGTCCTCACTTACTAACCCATTTGCGCTGAGCAAGTGCCCAGGAGCCCAGCTCCCACAGCCGCGTGGCCTGTTTGCCAGCAGCCACCAACCGAAGGTCCCCTGCCTCTCGTTGGATAACATTGGGCCTAACTAACTCTGCACCCGGCTGCCCCTGTGCTTCTGTGGGTGCACCAACTGTACCTACCAGACCCTGGGAGACCCCCGAGTCTATGCCCAGAAACTTAACTCTGCCAGTCAGGTACTTACCCAAAAGCCGATAACTCACTTTTCTTCCATAGGCTAACAATGACTGGTTTCACTTGGAAATTCTTCTAAGTGTGTAGTTTTAGAACTTTAAAATATTCATGTAAAAATAGCTAAACAACGAATTCCGGTTTACTCACCTGTTATCAGGAGAGAACCCTGTGCTGAGTCTTTCAGCCCCGCACTGACCCTGAAAAGCAATTTTAACCGTACTTAACAGTAACACTACTTACCTTCTAAGTGAATTTCCTCCCATAGGATAACATTGGTGGTCTATGTGAAAAAGTTTCTAAGTGTCAACTTTTAAAATACAATAATATTCCTTAAAAATCACACTGTAACCAAAACGCTTTTACGTAACTGTTTACAGTACATGTCGCAGGACTGAATCTAGGATCCAGTCCTGAGGTTAGAAAAGTATTCTACAAAGTAATTGCATTTAACTAAAACTTCCCATTGAGCTCAATGTTGCCTATTGCAACAACTGTAGCTATTGTAATCAAAAAGTCTAGTGCCTATTTGAAAAGTGCTTAACTACAGTAACTCATTCTGATAAAGTATACCTTGGTACCTTGTTGGTTCTAAAATAAAACAACTATGTATTTTTATACAAACAATTGGCCTAGAGTTCAGTTCTTGAGTGTGTGAGACCATTTGCTGACTGAGTGTGTACAACAAATGCTTTACACTGTCCTCTGATACTGCCTTACTGCGCGACCAAGCTACCACTTTAGAGAGTAAGGCTCTATCTAACTTTAGCCTCTGCCAAACCTCTGGGGACTGTGGACTCCGTACAACACTGTACCATACTTTGGTCCAGTATATACAGAGCCACTTTCTTACACCCACCCCCTCCCTTGTAGGCCATACTCCTATACAATCGATTTAGCATAATGGGAATCAAGAATAGGTTCACGGTGCAAGAGTAGAGTTATTTATATAGAACAGTAGATGTGCATCATGAAACCATTCTAGATTCACAAGTTTCTGCCCTGCCTGTTAACTAGTGCATTTTTAAATTAATTTGTTAATAAATGTAAGCACACATAGTTACTTCCATATACATCCCTGTCAATGGGAAAATAGATTTTGAACATGGTTGTTGGATAGCTGGGTATTATGAGTGAACTGTCGCCAAGTCTCACTGACCTCACCTATGGGCTAGGCCATTGGAATTGTGTGATTTTTGTGGCGGATGCTTTTTGTGTAAGTAAGCTGGCTGTGGGGCCCCTCCGAACACATCTTTTTAAGAGCTCACCGTCCCCAGTAACTGGGACGTCTGGAATTTACCTTCATATGTTGTGGGCCTGCAGGTAGTTTAAAGTTTGGCCGGCTGAGCCAAGCTAATTATTATTTTGTTGGACTTCGAGCTATGTATCTGGACTTCTCTGCCTCCCCCAGCAAGGGCCATGATTTTTTTTCGTTATTGTTTTCTATTGTAATTTATCATTTTAAAGTGAATAAAAATGAAATATAGCATGGTAATTCTGAGGCCTGTTCTATCAAAAGATCGCCATTCCAAGAAATGCATTCACCCTTCACTGGAGTTTAGCTATTATGATACAGCTTTTAAGTGTCTCTGAACTCCGCTACAGTGTCTTTTGTAATCCTTCACTAAAGAGCTTGTGCTTCTGTACTTTTATGTAGGGTTACGTTAAAACTCGGTGAGTTCCGTGGGCGGATTTTGGCACGTCCTGCTGCTTGTGTTGATTTTAATCGCTTGACCTTATTCCGTGCTGTAAAATCAGTGCGAACTGCACCAAGCAGTGCGCCAGAGCGCTGCTTCTTTCTGCTGCTCGAGTAGATTTTCGACAGGAGCAGTATCTTAAGGCAAACAGTTGTGACCTGCTGTGACCGCCCACGTTGAGAGATCTCACAGGATGCGTTCTAGCACCTAAAATTCACGCTATGGGACGCAAATTCTCGCTCGCCAACTTAACATTGGGGAGCCAGGCATGAGAATAAACTCTACCACACGGTGGTTGGCTGAGTTCGTTCTCAAAGCAGAATGCAAAGAGGGCCAAACTCCGAGCTTTGCTGGCTGAGTGGAATTATTCACCCACCTCTACTTTTACCAGACTCCGATTAACTTAATTGTTTTTTTTCTCTGACACTTTCCCTTCTAGTTGGACTGCTTCATTGGCTTCACATAACGTAATGCCTAATGGCTGTTTGCATAGTGAATCTTGACATTTTGTTCCTTTATTAATCGTGGATGCAATTTTAACTGTACAAAGTGTGGCTAGTTTTCATATGGTGTCTTTCAGACCGGCTTATGACCAGCACTAGAGGAAAAACAAATCTAATTTCAGTCATTTTCAAAAAGGGGAGCATCTCTTATAAAAATAATTTAAAATCCTTTAAAAAAGGAGAAACAAAACTATATATAAAAAATCTAATGTGTTAAAAAAAGATCTCATTCCTTATTAACATTGAGGATCTCCTTCTACAAAACAAGTGCTTGCAACAATCTGTGGCATACTTTTTATTAGTCCATATCTTGACTACACAATATACAGAGCTCCTTGAAATCAAAAGGATAGCAGAAAGATGTACTTGTTTTTATATTTCTTCAAATCATCACAAATCTAAGTACTTCCTTTAAATAACCTAGTCTTAATACAACTTGGAGTGATTTTTAGATTAAGTAACATGTTTATGCTGCCTTTTGCCACTACTTCAGGACTCTTAAACGCAGTACAGGTTCTAATAATGCAGTCCTTTTGTCTTATAATAGGATAATTTAAGAAATATCACACAACCATCAAGAGTAAACAGTATCCCAAATCACCACATTTGCTAGAACTAAAATGGATCAGTAGATGTCAATATGATAGTAAGTGGCTTTGGAACTGCCCTTTGCCATTATAACTTTCTTGTCCATTTCATCTCCCTACTCATGATACAATAACTCTCCTCCCTATACATGTACATGTCCTGCCTCTGGAGTAGTTTTGGTCTTGCCATTTTTTGATTGGATGGTTTGTATCCTTCCACGGCTGAAGTCTGAACTAATTTACCATTTGCCTGTATGTGTTCTAGTTAGCTTTTAACACTCCATGGGGCAGTTTCACCTGCCTTCTTTTCTCTTAGTGTGCAGTTTCATTTGCTCTTACTCATCTTCTCTTTCAAATCTGCATCTTGCCCCATCATCTTTAACCCCTGCATCTTTATCCCATTGTTCCTGATCCCATGTGGTGCTACAGCTCTCCCTTAGGTGTTTACCCCTTTTCATTGACATCCTTTATTCTACTCTCTCCGACTTACCATCCTCGGGGCTCCTGATTTTCTGTGGTTCCTCACTTGCTCTCATGGCTCCCTCTCCCGAGCCCCCTTGTGCACTTTCAGCTGTGCTCTCCATCCGCCTCCTCAGCTTTCCCAGTGCGCCCACTCACATAGCTCTTTCACTTATTGTTGTGCACCAGTATTGCACACTTTACCCCCAGCCTCGTCTTTTAACCCACAGCCCCCCCCCCCCCATCTTTTCCTGTCTTATCAACCCCCTGGTCTTGCTCTACAGCACCTTCCTTTCCCATCGCCTTATCAATATATGCTCCCCTCACAGCAGCCTTTTACTTTTCCTCTTGTGAACAGGTTAATGTATGTTTACAAGCTGCACTGCTACAAATACACCAAGGGAGGTAGTTTAACTGCGAACATCGTGTCATTTTGCGGGTGAATAGTGGGCAACTTATTGCGTTGTGCTGATAAGTTTTAGCATGCTTCAAATAAAATTCACCACTTATTTTAATAGTCTCTGGTTTCACTAGTGAAGAGCGTAAGCTGCAAAACATCATGGCGCTTAGCATTTATAAACACTTGACCATAATGTGTGCATCATTTTATAAGCCATGCACAGAGCTTAAATTGGATCCTATTTTTGACCAGGCTAAATGTGTTGTGTTATTACTAAATGTAGCATAGCACCCTATTTTTGTAGTTAATTCTTAGAATGACTAGCGCAAGTATCCCTTGGACCTTATATTGTGTTGGCCCCTTGTAACAGGAGGATTTTCTGCAGCTGCCTTTGCTTTCAAAGGCTGCTTTGTAGGTTTTCAATATCTGTGATGCATATTTTAATAGGGTAAATCACTTTGGGTAGTGGCAGAGTCCCAGCAACCACGTTATCTGTTTTTAGGATTTCATCTTCAGGTCAGTAAGACATCTGTTTGACCATAGGTGCTAAGCATTTTGACATTTTCAGTTTACTTTGTCTCTAGGTTCTATTGCAAAAACCAGACTGATTATGCACATAGTTTTCAATCCCGTTTTCATTTAATGAAAAAACTAATTGAGGGCACAAATACAAGGGCACCCCGAATTTGTAAAGGGATCTCAGGAAAAAAAGTATCGTTTTTTTTTTCTTCTTTTGTTCTAACATCTTGCAAAAATAAAAGCTAAATATTTAAGATGTACTGAAAGGTGTTAAAGGCTACTCTTGGACCAGCAGTACCAATGCTGTGTCCACCCCTAAATCAGCTGCAATCTCAGATCATCTAAATTGTGTTAATGATGGTATTTAACCCGTTTTCTGCCCAAACCCTACTTTGCAGTTCCTACTTGTTAAATACTGTGTCCCAAAATAAGGAATGCTGGTCGTAGCACCAGAAAGGTCTTCCTGATTTTCATAACTTCAAGCTACAGAATTTACTTGCTGAGACCAAAGTTAATCAGTATCTCTAAATGCATGTAAAAACATAGAAAAGAGGACCAAAGAGTTTCCCTTTTTAGCACCATGTTGGAATGGTCTGCTAAGAGTAAATCTTTACAACAAGAAGAGTCTAAAATTAAAATGTAACCAGTTTTTGTTGGATCAAAACATGAAAACCAACAGTCAAAAATATATAGTAAAGTGTTCTGACCAGTATTAAGTCATCTTTACAATCAGCAAGACTTCTAGTCACGTCATGACAACAGTAGGTCTTTCAGTGGTTAAATGGTGGTATTTTTATTTTTGTCCTAATTAGTAGATCCAAGTGCAGTCTTTGTTTTGATAAGACAAAAAGTTGATCGCATTCGTAGTAATGAGCTTCATTGTTATTTTGAGACGCATTGTAAAAGTAAACTATCTGCTGTAAATTACATTTCTGGAGAAACACATTGCAGTTCAACTGCAGTCAGTCGCTGAAGTATTTCAGCATTGTTGATTCCACATACATCTCAAATATGAATTCTATTTCAATTTGTACTTATTTGGGTGGAATGTTTAAAAAGCATTGGAGAACTCTGGGCCATTTCAACTGAAATATTTTGCTGGAAGTTCAATAAACGCCCATGTCAAAAGTATTAGCTCATAGATTGCCAGGCTTTTTAATATATATATATATATATATATATATATATATATATATATATATATATATATATATATATATATATATATATATATATTAAACGGTTTGTGTGTTTAATCTGCCCAAAATATGAAGATGGTATGAAAGTGCCCTCATTATTTGTGCTATTAGTCGTACTAGTTCTTATGGACTACTACATTTGTAATAAGTTGTAAAATATTGATGGTGCTTGTAGAGCATTTAGGAACCTGTTACTAACTTCAAATGAAGAATTTTCCTTTTGCACTTGTGATACCGAACCCATCTTTGTCTGTTTATGGATACTACACCAAAGTCCACTATTCTGCTTCCACTGCTGTAACAGCCTGATGTCTGGTTCTTGATGGTATATACAGCAAACTCTTGGTCCTCAAAAATGCAAATTCCCGCATGAGAAAGAAGTCTAAACAGAAATATTAAGCGTGAATGTTTGCATAGTTAGGACAATGGAGAGACTGCAGCAGTTACAATTTTGCACCCTAGTCTTTTAGGGACTGTCCGCAAACTTGTTAAACATGTACAGAGTGAAACTCTTTTGTTAAAGTATGTTCGAGAATACTAATGTGTAGTATAATCAGCACTGATTATATTCATTTTGTAAGCTAAATTGAGTGGATATTATTGTATTGTGAAAAGAGTCCACTGTAATTGGGTATTTTTTTTTTGTCCTAGGATTCTGGGTTCACTGCAACGATTCTAAACTCCACATTTGTACAGTGGAAGAGGTGTGCAAAGTTCAAGCCTACATCTTGTTTTACACGCAGAGAATTACTCAGGAAGCGGGACGTTCCTTAAATAAAATCTCGTGTCCAAGCTCACCATCTAGTAACTTGACACTGACAGAAGTACAGTGAGGCATCCAGTGTCGTTTTTTTATATGGGAAAAGCAAGAGCAGCAAATAACCCAAAGACAGTGTACGTGTACAGTGGAAATAAACGTCTTCTGAATCCTGTGTAAATAGTTTTAAATAGAAGATTTGCAAACAGTATTGTACTTTATATCCTGTGAATTAGTGTACAGTATGTTTGTACATTTTTGTATTAACGAAGTAAGCACTCTTTTTAAATGGTTAGTACAGATTGATTAACATTTGTATATTAGCAGTAGCAACTTTTGGAAATACCTAGAGTGTTTTTACCAGGCAACCTAAACATGTTTTTTTAATTTTTACCTCAGCTATTTTCAGCTGTCTTGTTTTGATAAAATATTTTAATTGGTTAAGGAAAGGTATAAATCATGTGTCTCATTTGATACTTATCTTTATATTTAAAACTGGTTTCCTAATATCTCAAACTCTTAGACATTTAGTTCAGGGAGCTACATCCATTTCAAGCAAGCTATTAATGCAGACAGATTCATAACAGCTGAGGCAAACGATTTACAATTGATCAGTTTATTTGGGGGCAGGGCGGGCTGTCCAGGCAAATTTTAATTTTATAATATGAATCTATTTTAATATTTGGTCATCCTTCTCTACCATCTTCCCACTGCAGTTTGAGTCCCTCGTTCGAGCGACCCAGACCTAAAGCTGTTAATTGAAACACTATTCTTATAAAATAATTTTAAGGCCTATTTTACTTAACCATCCGTTACCTATTTTGAGCGGATTCCTTCTCCCTCCA
Organism: Lissotriton vulgaris; assembly: GCF_964263255.1. NCBI lineage: Eukaryota > Metazoa > Chordata > Amphibia > Caudata > Salamandridae > Lissotriton > Lissotriton vulgaris. The sequence continues at coordinate 1,764,941,438 of NC_141685.1, read as the reverse complement.
TCTATCAGTCACTTCACAATCTTTTCTACGTTAAGTTTTGCTTTTATTTTGGCTGATGGGAACATACTATCCCTGTGATTTAGTCTCTATTTAACCACCAAATACTCTCATACAAACACCACCAGATTTAAAACATCAAGCATGTGGCAAAGGCAATTAGCCCGCCTAACAGGTCTCTGGATTCTTAACCCAGTAAGTTTTTAGGATTTCCTTTTACTGACAATTTACTGTTCCTTAGAGGACCCTGACTCGCACATAGACAGCAGTGAGATGACTTTTGGATCCAGAAGATTCACTCTGACCTTCATCTAAGTAGTTGATGTCACTAAGGATGCCCAACCAAAACCTTTTCTATTGTGTTTAGTGGCATCAAATGTGAGTCCCAAAAAGCCATGATCAAATAGATTACTCATCCATGGCTAAGTTAAGGATGCATACTTAATGTGGTTTGTCCTGTTCAGAGTTCTCCCCCTCGGATCACTGTCAAAAGGAGTGCAAATGATGCTCTGTCTTCCAACAGTTGTTCTTTGGGCTTAATTCTAAGTTTAAGAGTCCTCATTCACGAAAGTAGCGTTCTTTGTTGTGAAAGCGAGAGGAGACAACTTAGTCTCCATTGGCTCATTAGTTCTTCCAGAAGTATCTATAGACCTTTGGTTTCTTCATCAAATGAACTATTGAGATAAGAAAGGTTACCTCAATGAGATGACATTTTCCTCCCTTTAGGAGCACTTTTTTTTAACCTAGTCTGTTAAGCAGCCGTTACTTGGTATTAATACCCGATTTGCTCTTTCTCCGTATGATGTAGTCTCCTCATTGTTAATCTCTGAAATCGGTCCAAATCCAGTTGAGAAACTAAAAGTACAGAAAAAGTAATTTATCTTTGTCAGTACACTTTCTTTACCCTTCCTCGTTCTCCTTTTCAGAGCCTGCTTCGCCATCCCAGTACCATATGTCTGGTCACCAACATTGGCTTAATAGGCGGTTGGAACTAATGCAGCGTTTGGTGATGTAGTACAATAGGGAAGTGTGCAGTCTGTTGTGCATAGACTTGCAGGTGTGACGGGCTCCAATATTTTGGGAGAGCATCTTAAACACCAGCTTATGTCTTTTGGTAGGAGGACTGCCAACTAGGTTGACAAGTAGGAAGAGTAGGACAGAGTTCTTAAATCCATGAACGTTGTAGGTTATTAAATGTTTTTACCCTTAGAATTGCATCAAGTAATTTCTGGCATATTGAGTTATCAGCTGTTCAACTTCACCTGCTAGTACAGTTAGGCAATTCAGACATTACGTTGATCGCTCATACTCCTCTTTTTTTTTTTAAATTATTTTTTATTCTCAATGTTCTGTTTTGTTTTAATGAAGTTTTCATACTTCGGGTATGCACAGCATTTTATTGCCCTAGCTAGCTGGGCTAGACAATGCAATTACAAATAAATACCCATTGCTCGTACAAATATTTTTAACTCCTCTTCAAAAAGGAAACTGTGTGCTTTATAATAACCCTTGACATCCACCATCCAAAACATTGGTTGCAACGAAGGACCCAAATTCAGAGAATTAGCCCAACCAGCCCTTTGAATGACTGAAGGATTCAGAGTCCATGAACAACTCAAATCTAATTATTTGTTTTATCCTTACTTTTTATTTGGGGCCTCTCAGGGATTATTTGTGGTGTATAGGAATATTTTTCCTATGGGTATAACGTTTTGTAAAAATGTGGTGTTTCTGTCCGTTTTGAAATCAACACAAGGCCAACAGTAGATCTATGTTGCATAACTGTCAGCATGGGCCATGGGCCAAAATGTTATGCCTTCTTGCCTGCCACCTAGTAGATGTACAAAAACATTTTTAGGAGCAGTGCAAGCAGATTTAAGAAATTACATTTTGTGGTATGGAGGATAGACTTTAGATGAAATAAAGTTGGAAGTTCGTATTGTTGGAGTGTCCAAAAATTGAGTTAAAAGAAGTGGAAAGGGAACAATGACAAGGAATACCTGTGGCTAATATATTCTCAGTTTAAACCAGCCATCCCATCACAATTTCTGACTTGCCAAATCACAGTATTTTTATTACAAAGAACTAGACCTCAGTCTTTGAACATATGTATAAGTAAAAAATGAGAATACTAAATGGATCATGTACTCTGAAACAGAACAAACGTTGAGCTTAAGTATTAAGGTTTATCTGTAACCTAAAGTTGAATGTTTGCTATTACTTTGAAACCTATGCAAATTGTTACCTCAGCTGTTAGCTCATACCTCAATAAACCTTTTTATTTCGTATTCTAGGTCTGAGTTATTTATTTGAGAAATTGCTTTGTTTTTTCACCTTCGTTGCTTAATTGCCACATTTTTCTGTCATAATTTTTATTGTGGAAATTTGTAATCCATGACTCCTATGTTATTTACTTAAAACGTTACTGATGTGAAAGGCCTTCTGAAGGTGGCTGAGGCGAGAAGACCATCCATGGAGCTGATAACTCATGTGTAAATGTCAGTGAAGGTTCATAACCTAGTCTGCTCTGGTGAAAGGTAAGATGTAGCATTCTCTCAGCAGATTTATATGTGCAAATGACAGAGGTTACATATTAGGATTATCAGCTAATCTTTCCATGGTGAATAAAATGAATTCATTTGCGGTGAAGAGAACACCCTCATTAGTAGGGATGTGCATGTGGCTTTCTAACAAAACTATCAGAATACTTGTTGCATTTGTTAGTCGCAGCAGACTCTATTTTAAGTTGGCTACATTAGAGCTTATTTTTTTGCTGGTGACAAAATAATAGCACACCCTTTAATTCCCCACTTGTTCACTGCCAGTCGTCTTGGATAACACCTTACATTATTCCGAAGTCACAAGCCCAATATTCCTAGTTTGCTGCTTCTGCAAAGAAAGAGAAGACTCTTTTTTTTTTTTTTATTCTTGGCGCCCTTGGCAGTCAGGAATGTCCCTCTGTTTTGAGGGAAGATGTGACCAGAGAAGTTGTTGGTCCATGATGCGCTTTTACACAGTCAGAAGCAAAACCTCATCAGTTTAGCAAACCATGATTTCCTGGGCAGGTCCTCATTTGCTGACCAAGAAAGACGTTAAGTACTCTCTGCGATCCCTATAGTATTTACCTTTGGAATGGTAACCTCACATACATCAAACGTCTGTGCACTTGTGTATACTTTCCAACTGGGGAACAATCCACTGCTTAGTGGACCGCTGAAGTCACTGCTCTCATTGTTCTGTGGCTGACCTTGTTCTGACAGTTACTCCAACATATTTATGATGTGGATCATTCCTGCCCCACATAACCCATTCCCTGCTCAAGATAAAAACTTGTAGTAATACTGCTTCCTCGACACCTTTGGCCATACTGAACGGATATACTCTGGAGCTTGGTCTGAAATGCAAGCGATTGCCTAGCATCTCTGAAAATCCTCCATACCATGAAGCATAAGGATCCCCTGCCACCATGGGGTGACACTGATCTAGATGATTCTTTAGTAGCACAAGAATGAGAGGAAGTATAAATATTACACCTTATAGGAGAGAACTAGAACATGTGTGGGTGTTTATAAAGTGTGTTGAAATGGGGGGGGGGGCAGCGGAGTTGAGGCTACATACATGCAAAGCAACTTGTGAAATCAAAGGCAGTTTACTGTAGTCAAAATACTGACCATTAATATCTAGATTTCCGAGTTGATTAGAGTGACAGTAAAACATTTTAGAGTGACAGAAACATTTTGATGTAAGGGTGATTCACTCACTCATCTTATTGTGATATGAGTAGTATCATGGTTGTGATATGCCACAAATGTGTGTACTGGATTGTTCATACTAATATTTGCTAAGAAAGTGATGGCGTAGAACATGTACATATTCAAGATGTAGATTTGTTTGGGATATTATAATATGGTATGCCACAAATATTGGTGGTAATTGTTCACACATGTTTGATAAGATGGTGGTGAGCAACTTGTATATTTAAGATGTATTTTTTGGGGATTATTTGCATTGTTTACATAATGCGTCTGGTGGAATTGTGGTAAATAAATTATTTACACTATCATAATTTCTATAAATACCAAAAGGGTCAAGCATAAATGAGGAGCAGAGTCCGTGGTGTTAGTCAATGGGCTTTATTTCATTAACTCGAGTTAAGGGAGAGCTCCTTCACCAAGCAGGTTCAGGAGTGGTCTGAACTTTATTCACAGAGTGCAATATTTATACATTCTTTGCATACATAGGGAGGAGCCCTCCAAGCAGAAGAGAAAAAAAGATATGAGCATGTAGGAGTTCACTTTAATGAGTCATAGGTGGGTGGGTGCATAGTGGGGGTTGCGTGGTCAGCTAAAACTCGCACTGCCTGTTTGCGCAACTTATCTGAGCTTTCCTGGAGGGCTGCATTCTACCTATCTGTTAGGGAGGGTCTTGGGTGTCAGGGTGACCAGTATGTCTGGTTTTATCTTTAGCCTGGGGCATGACCCAGATGGCTCTTATCTGTAGGAGAATGGTTGCTTCATACCAGTGGACTGGTGGGGCGGGTCAGTTAAGCCCTTCCTGTTCGTCCTTTGTGTAGCTGCCTTGGAGGTTTCCCTTGCCGTGAGCTCTGCTTATCTCTAAGTGGTGGCAGGAAGGCTGGGCCCTATCTCTGCAGATGCGTTTCTGTGGGCCTCCTTCTCGAGGCCCAACTGTTTGTTAGGTTAGCAGATAGCTCTTTTGCACACTATCTTGTCACCCCAGGTTGGGCCTCTTCTTAGAATCGGCTCAACCACAAATATGCGAGGTCAGAGGAATGCAACTGCAGCCCCCAGGGTATCTGAAGGAGAGAAACTTACAGCAGAGGCTGGGCACTAAAATGGAGGAACAGGTTTACACAAAATGGCGAGGGTACATGCAGGGGACACGAAGGCCTTAGCGCCGTTAGATATTTCGTTTTCCTCATTCCCTCCTTGTCCCCTAGTGTACCCTCTAAGTCAAGTCCATTCTCATGAGGCTATCGCTGTGATCTTGCACCATAATTTTCTCATTTTCTCTACTCTGAATATGTGGGCGGGGAACGCAAACAGTGGCACACAAGCCACAGATGGCCGGGCCACACTGAAGACATAAGCAGCAGCTGAAGATGATAAGCAATATCAACCCTAGGGCGGTCAATATTTTCCATCCCCATGCTGATACCAATCCCCAGAACCAGCTGGACCAGGTCCAAGTGCCAGGATCTTGGTGCAAATTTTCGGCAATCTTATGGAGCTTAGTTATGGCTGCATATCGGAGGGAGAATTATCCGGAATGAAAACGCAGCAACTAGAGCCAATCACCCTACAGGCCCCGCCCAGCCAGGATGACGTCAAGGACAAGGCGATTCTGAAGGGCAACCAGCCTTACGGCAGCCTGTTCCTGGGTTAAGTTCCCCAGGGCAGATGCCGTCTGATTCACCACTGCCTCCAGAGTCCTTGTCAACCTGCGTATGAGCTTACTGTTCTGGACGGGGCCTATGAAGAAGAAAAATCCTTTGTTGAAGTCTGTGTATTGTTCCCAGGTAGTCTGTCTGATCAACCCCGGAGGTGTCGATCCCCCTCTTATGCCTGATATGGGCTACTTGTAGATCTCGATGATAGGTGGATGGGACCAAGAAGACAGGTGGTAACAGGAACGCTATATAACATGTTCCCCCCCCCCCAATTAAAAGGCAGACGCACATAGGCCGTCTGTCCGCAAATAAAATAGGTATGGCGAGATGCTTGGAAAGAGGATTTTCCTTTATCCTTAAAATCCACTACATCGTGACATTCGCTGTGCCCCACCTGCACTGTGCCCTTTTTCCGGACACACAAGTTACCCTTCACCGGTAGGACCGAGATAGAAGTTGGACCCACATTTTTCTTAGGCTTGACATTCAGCATTGCATAATGGAGGGACGCATTTCCTTGTTCGTACTCTTCACATTTTAAGGGTGGTCCCTCTCCCTTGTGGGTCTCCTTCATCATCTGGGTAACAAGCCTCATTCAGGACCATATTCAAGTTTCCCCACAGCTACTCCCCTTTACACAACTTATTATCTTCGGGACAGACTGTGGACGTGAAATTATAGTCCTGCACTTCTTAGGGCAGTCCAAGCTTCACATGTCCCATTATAAGAGAATGGGAGGGGGAAGAGGGGCATACCTCCCTTCACCTTTTGATGAGGTGGGAGTCGGCCACATATCCAGCAGTTGGTCGCAGTGCTAGTTTGGTGGGAATAATGCAGCATCTGTATGAAAGAATTGTTGCGCAGGGCCAGCCGATATATCAGTTCATGAGGTGGCAAATCACTATGTGTGTGCTCTTTGGTATCATTAAGTGAGGAATGCACAGGTGAAACAGCAGGAGGAAAAACAATATGCAGTATCCAGCCAACACTCATTATCACAATACAAAATAAAGACAAAGATCAGGAATACTATATGTTCGAGGCATATGGGCTGCAGATGGTACATTATGAATAGATCGCCATCTGGTGTTGGGCTCGGATGATTGCACTTTGTTTTTCTCTTGGAGAGTCTTTTGTCTCTTGGTGACTCCTCCCTTGGTTGGTAGTGCGCATGGGCATCGGCTCCATCCTTAGATTGGTTTTTTCCGCCATCATATCTGCCACGCAGTATTTTGCAATATTTTTGTTTCATCTTAGTCTTTTTGCTCGTACTGTTCATGACCCATTGTAAGTCAGTAATCATGTTCAACCGTTTCACCACCGGGTGGACTTAGACAATCAAACATAAACCGACTTCTTAGCTCTTAGTTTAGAGGTATACTCTTGTTGGGTAGTGTTCTCTAGCAAAGGGGGCTCAAAGTCTGTACTGTCTTTGTTTTTGGCAAAAGTTCCAGTATCTCCAAAGTACTTTTTACAGTGACTCGCGTGTAGCCGCCCTTTTCTTCCCTCGACTTTGACGGCCGTCCTAGTCGTCAGCAGGACTAACTTTGGCGCCTTCCACCTGGGGTCCAGAGGGCTCGTCCGGTCGAAGTTCCTCACTAGCACCCAGTCCCCTGGGGCTATGGCATGGTCCTCGACCTTGGTGTTGTCAGGGAAAGCAGCGGCAACCTGCGAACGGCAAGAGAGTAGTGCAGACATCAAGGAAGCCAGGTAATCTGTAAGTATATTACTGTCAACATCAGTTATTTTCTTAGGCATCGGCGTACCCCACACATTCGGTGGTCTGCCAAAAACCACTTCATATGGGGATAGGCCAGTTCTAGAATGAGCTACCATACGCATGTAGAAGAGGGCAACCGGTAAGGCCACCATCCAATCCACGCCCTTGTCTGCACAGATCTTGGCTAATTTTGTCTTGAGTGTCTGGTTGTCTCTCTACCAGACCTGCTGCTTGTGGGTGCCTCACACAATGGAACTTCCAGGTATATCCTAACAGAAGGGACACCTGCTTGATGAGTTCGGAAGAGAAGGGCTGGCCATTGTCTGAGTAAATGACACGGGGTAACCCGTATCGTGGGAAAAATTCCCTTACCAACTGTTTGGCAGTTGTTACTGCGGTGTAATCTGGGACGGGGTAAGTTTCTGTCCATCGAGTTAGGGCACACACCACTACCAGGACGTACTTGTAACCTCTGCATCTGTCCATTTGGATGTAATCCATCTGGAGAACCTCGAAAGGGTGGTCAGGGGGGTGGAATCCACCTTGCTCCACTGGGGTACCCTTTCCTGGATTGAACTGACAGCATATCATACATGTCTTTACTTTTTGTTTTGCTGCAGCAAGTAAGTTTTTGTTGAACCATATTGTAGGAAGGGGGAGGCTCTAGTTGGCGCAGTGTAGCACTAGCGACAAGCAGGGACTCTCTCTTCCTCGTCAGGGCTGAGGGTTACCTTCCAGACAACCTCTGCTTACCCTCTAGGTAGTGTGGCTTAAGCAGTCTCAGGCTAATCTTTGGGGCACATAGGGTTAAACATTTGCAATATCACACCATCACAACCAACCCACCACACAATGACACCAAACTGAATTTGTAAAAATATATATCTTTATATAAATTTCAAGCAGGCTTGTAAATACAGTTGTAAAACTTTCAATAGCGGTTCCAGGTTACTTAAGTTCAGGTTGCCGCAGTTCTCTTTTAGCGATAAGCAATCTTTCGGGCCTTCTGCCCAGGTTCGACAAGGTTCAGTGTCTCGTAGCGCCTCAACGCGCTCTCTGCGTGGGCCTCGGGGGCCAGGAGCTGTGCGAGCCTCTGTTTCAGAGGCGGCTCGCGTTGGGAGCAGATAGCGCGGTGCGAGCTCGAGTTGCAGGATGCTCGCACCGTGAGGATACAACACAGTACCTTTCAAATTCTTGTGGAGCGGGCGGTTTCCAGGGGAGCTGTCCCACGTCGCGTTGCTTCTCCGGGGTCGCTGTTCGCTGCGGCTCTCAGCCTGGCAGGTCACGGGTCATCCGGGGCGGCGGTGCTCTGTGGCGGCAGGGTCCTTTCCTCGTCGTTCGCTCCGACCCTGGAGGCGGCGGCTGTGTGGTGGCGGCCAGTGGCAGTACGGTCCCCAAGTGCAGGACGTACCCAGCCAAAGTACCGGTTGCAGCTGTGCGCTCACAGCTGAGCTGTCGGGCAGGCTACCGACCAGAGGGGGGGGGGGTTTATCACAGGGCGGCTGTCCGTCTTCGCAGGTGGATTGAAGGCTCGAAGCGCAGTCAATTCGGGAGCTTGGACCGGACGGTTCCTCCTTTACTTTGCTCTCGGGCTCCCGGTGCAGTTGCGGTCACGGTGCTCGGGCCAGCGGCGGCTGGACCTCACCTTGCTCTTGCTGTTGTTTTGGGCCCCGGTCACGGTGCTTGGGGGATGTCGATGCCTTGGTTACGGGGAGCGTGGCAGGCTTGCCCAGCACTCCCAGACCCCTCTGTCAGTACTGCAGCGATAAGCAGCACACACAGTCGCTTTCTTCAGGATGTAGCGCCCACTGGTCCTGGGGCGCTGGTCAGGGGGCAAGTCCAACAGCAAGCCCTTGGAGATCTTTCAGCAGAGTTTGGCACAAAGTTTCACAAAGCAAAAGTCTTCTTGTAGTCTTTTCTTTCCCTCTCCTTCTGCAGCAAGGCACCAGACACAGGCAAGAGACAGCACTCTTCCTTGTCCTTCCCGGTCCTTCTCGTCGGGTAGAGTTCCTTCTGTAGCCCAAACAGGATCTAATTTACAAGGAGCAGGGCTCCTACTTTTATACTGCATTTCTTTTGTTCTTGCAGGCCAGGGGGGCCTTTGCATAGCCACTTTCAGTCCTTGAGTACTCTGGTGGGTGTAATCCGGCTTCTGCTTTCAGTGTGAGGGGCAGGCGCATCAGACGCCCCACAGGGGGTGGAGCCAGCATTGTGCGGACAGGGGCAGCCAGAGTACCTTGTTGATGGGGCTTCGCCCTTCCTGGGCCAGGCGTCGGCTGAGTCATCAGTCGCTCCCCAGGAGGGTGGAGTCAGCATTGTGGTGGCAGAGCACAGCAAGATTCAGAGTCAAGAGCCGCTCCTACCTCCCACTAAGGTGTAATCTGCGCATTCACCACCTGTCATCTCCCAGCCCTGTCACTCACACATCCCAGACAGTCAGATACACATACCAGCAGAGGCGGGCTGAAATGGTTAGGCAAGCAAATGCTAACTTTCTAAAAGTAGCATTTGCAAACACAGGATACTAAAATAAACTTTACTAAAAGAAATATTTTATCATCCTGAGTTCAGGCATACTAAACATGACTCTCTACCATGCTCCCGGAGCCTGCTGGGATTATAGGGTGTAATAATTCCAGCAGCTCATTCTGGCCTAACGGGAGCAGGTAGCCTTCAATAGTGAAATACGAATTTAGTTGTATGTCACTACTAGGACATGCCACACGCATCAGGGCTTGTCCTACCTTACACCGACAATGCACCCTGCCCGCAGGCCTACCATAGCGGTGACTAATATGCAGTCAAGGGAAGGTTCAGGGGCTGGCGAGTGGGTGCACTCGCCCAGCCAGCATGACAGTACGAGACTGCACGCGGGTTCTGCGGTGGCAGTCCCCAGACACATCTTACGGCTGCTTCTATGGGTGGCGCAACCAGCGCTGCAGGCCCACTAGCAGTATTGGCCTCTACAAGCCCTGGCACTCCTAGTGCACTTTACTAGGGACTAACAGTAAATCCAATGCACCAATCATGGACATCAATCACATGTACAATTTACAGTAGGGAGCACTTGCACTGCGGCACGGGTCGGCCGTGGCGCAGTGCCATGAGTATCGGAAAACCAGCAAAACATCGGAGGCACATCAGCAAAAAGTGGAAGGGAAACTCACGCCAAGGTGCCAGGTCTAACACGTGTCCCCTCCAGCTGAAATGTGGGGGGGAACTACCCTTCCCCAGGGAGTTCCACATCACTAAGGCGGAAAAACCTGGACAGACCGTCAGCATTGGCGTGATCTGTGCCAGGGCGGTGTTCCACCGTAAAGTCCATTCTCTGTAGAGAAATGGACCACCTCAACAGTTTCGGGTTCTCACCCCTCATTTGCATCAACCATCTGAGGGGCCTGTGGTCCGTCTGAACTCGGAAGTGAGACCCAAACAAGTAGGGTCTTAGCTTCTTCAGCGCCCAGACCACAGCAAATGCTTCACGCTCTATTGCACTCCACCTACTTTCCCGTGGAAGTAGCCTCCTACTTATGAAGGCTACGGGTTGGTCAAAGCCCTCCTCAGTCATCTGTGAAAAAACAGCCCCTACACCATGCTCTGAAGCGTCTGTTTGCACTATGAATTCCTTGGAGAAATCAGGAGCCAGGAGCACGGGCGCCGTGCACATGGCAGTCTTCAGGGTGTCAAAAGCCTTCTGACAGGTGTCAGTCCAAATCACATTCCTGGGCTGCTTCTTCGAAGTCAGCTCTGTCAAGGGGGTCACGATCGTGCCATAGCCCTTGACAAACCTCCTGTAATACCCAGTGAGCCCCAGGAAGGCTCTCACTGCAGTCTGGGTCTTGGGGGGGGGGTTCCCAAGCCAGGATGGTCTCGATTTTGGGTTGCAAGGGTGCTACCTTGCCACTCCCCACTTGGTGTCCCAAGTACACCACGGAACCCTGCCCAATCTGGCACTTGCTTGCCTTGATTGTGAGGCCTGCTCTGCGTAGGGCCATCAACACTTCCCAGAGGTGTCGCAAGAGTTCTGGCCAGGTGCCACTGAACACCGCGATGTCATCCAGGTAGGCGGCACTGAACTCATCCAGCCCAGCCAGCACCTGGTTGACCAATCTCTGAAAGGTGGCAGGGGCATTCTTCATTCCAAATGGCATGACCCGGAACTGGAAATGCCCATCTGGTGTAGAGAATGCTGACCTCTCCTTTGCCCCATCGGTCAAGGCGATCTGCCAGTACCCAGACGTTAAATCAAACGTGCTGAGGAACCGGGCAGCCCCTAGCCGATCAATGAGCTCATCAGCTCTGGGGATGGGGTGCGCGTCAGTCTTCGTGACTGAATTGAGTCCTCTGTAGTCCACACAGAACCGGAGTTCGGGTGTGGCTCCCGGCGCAGCAGCCTTTGGGACCAAGACCACGGGGCTGGACCAAGGACTGCTGGAAGACTCAACCACCCCCAGGGCAAGCATCTTGGAGACCTCCTCCTTGATGCAGGCCCGGACCCTGTCAGTCACTCTGTAAGCCTTATGCTTCACAGGTAAGCTGTCTCCAGTGTCCACATCATGGACGCACCAATCTGTGACACTCGGAACCAGGGAGAACAGATCTGGAAACTGCCCCAGCAACTGGCGGCAGTCTTCCTGTTCGGGGGTCAGGGTGGGTGAGAGGTTAACTCCATCCACTGACCCGTCTTTCTCACAGGCCACCAAGAGGTCAGGAAGAGGCTCAGATTCCTCCTCCATTCCATCATCAGTTGCCAACAACATGCCCACTTCGGACCTTCTTAAGTGGGGCTTGAGGCGGTTGACCTGTAGGACCCTCAAAGGGTTCCTGGGCGTTTTCATGTCCACCAAGTATGTCACTGGGCTCTTGCGCTCCACAACCTCAAATGGACCTGTCCACTTATCCTGAAGGGCACAGGGTTCCACTGGGGCCAGGACATACACCTCTTGTCCAGGCTGAAGCTCGACCAGAGTGGCATTCTGGTCGTACCACCGCTTCATCTCCTCCTGGCTTGCTTCCAGATTTGCCTCGGCAAGTTGTCTGAAGCGCCTGGTTTGGTTTCTGAAGGCCAGCATGTAGCTATATACATTCTGGGGAGGTTTCCTGGGAGATTGCTCCCAGCCTTCCTTTACCAAACTCAGTGGTCCTCTCACGGGGTGACCATACAACAGTTCAAAGGGGCTGAACCCTAGGGACTTCTGTGGTACCTCGCGATATGCAAAGAGCAGGCATGGTAAGAGGACGTCCCACTTACGCCTCATTGGACCCTCCAGGCCCATGATCATGCCTTTCAGGGTTCGGTTGAATCTCTCAACCAACCCGTTACCTTGGGGATGGTAAGGCGTGGTGAACTTGTAAGTTACACCACACTCTTGCCAAAGGGACTTCATATACTTGGATATAAAGTTGGTCCCCCTGTCGCTCACCACCTCTAGAGGGAATCCTACTCGTGAGAAAATTCCCATCAGTGCACGTCCCACCACGGGGGCCGTCACTGTCCTCAGAGGGATGGCTTCAGGGTACCGGGTGGCATGGTCCACCAAGACCAGGATGAACCTGTTGCCCATGGCTGTCTTGGGGTCCAGAGGCCCAACAATGTCAATACCCACTCGCTGGAATGGCGTACCGACCACAGGGAAGGGTTGGAGGGGAGCCTTGTTCCTTCCTCCGCTCTTCCCACTTGCCTGGCAAGTCGGACAGGTTCTACAATGAGCGTCTGAGCTCTTGTGCATTTGGGGCCAGTAAAAGTGGGTGACAAGCCTGTCATAGGTCTTGTCCATCCCCAAATGTCCTGCTAAAGGCACATCGTGAGCCAGACCCAGTAGGAAAGCTCTGAACTTCTGGGGTACCACCAGCACACGGGCTGACCCAGGTTCAGCAGCCTTAGGCTCTGAATACAGGAGGTCGTTCTCCCAGTACACATAATGTGTTTTGGCCTGAACACCATTGGCCTGGTCTGCAGCCTGCTGCCGCATACCCACGAGAGAAGGGCATTCTTTCTGCTCCTTGCAGAATTCCTCCCTGGAGGGTCCTCCTTCTTGCTGCCAATGGGTCAGCTCAGGCAGGTCGCCCAGTTCGGCAATCTGTTCCCCTGTAGGCTCCAGGGCATCCCCCTCAAGGTCTGCTTCCTCCTGGACCGTGGGAACTTCAGGGGCCGGTTTCCCGCGCCCCCTGCGCCTTCTCCCTAAGGCCGGTTCCTGGGCCTCTCCTTCAGGCCCCAGGACCTCTTGATCACCCCTACTGGCTGCCATTGACCGGGTGGTCACGCACGCCCAGTCAGGCAGACCCACCATCCGCAGGTGAGTCGTCTTCTCCACCTTTTCCCAAGGGGAGTGCTCCAAGTCATTCCCTAGCAAACAGTCAACAGGCATGGTTTTCCTCACACAGACCTGCAGAGTACCAGAGACCCCCCCCCCCCCCCCCCCCCCCCACAAAGGGAACTTGAGCCATCGGACACTGACTCTGAATTATCAGCATTGATAACCCTACAGTAGGCATGGGGTACAACCTGCTCTTGAGACACCAGGTGCTGCCTCACTGCAGTCACACTGGCTCCTGTATCTCCAAGAGCCTCAGCTTCCTTACCATTGATGATCACCACCTGCCCATATTTCTTAGTGTTAGAGGGCAGGTAGTTTGTAGGGATCATCTCACTGTCTCCTAGCGAGACTAGGGTCATGTGAACGGGATCTCCACCCCCCCGGGACCATCACTTCTTCTCCTAAGTGAACACTAGTCACTTGACGGGGCGGGTTTTCCAAACAGGCGACACTTGGGGTCACTGGATATGTGCCCCGGCTCACCACATTTGAAACAATTGAAGGGCCCCTTTGGAACAGGTCTACCTGTCGGGGCCCCATTCTGCTTTGGGGGTGGGGGAGGCTGAGAACCTTTCTGCTGGTCCCCTTGGGGATTACTTTGGGGGCCTTTTTGGAACCCTTTCTGTTTTCCCTTGTCCCCCCCCACTCTTCTGCTGGGGACCCTGCCCACTCTTGGCGGAGTCTCCCACTGGACCCTTGTGGACCCTGGTGCTGAGCCAGCGGTCCACCTCCTCAGCAAGCTTCCTCGGGTTGCACAGCTTGCTATCGATCAGGTGTTGGCGTAACTCAGGAAAACAGTGATCAGACAAGTGCTCCCATGCAATTAAATCAAAGAGACCTTGAAAATCATTCACTTTGCTACCCTTCACCCAACCATCCAGTGCTCTGCAAAAATAAGTCACATACTCCACATACGTATTCCCAGGCCGCTTAGTACATCCCCTAAACTTCTGTCTATACATTTCAGGGGTAAGCCCGTACCTGTTCATTAAAGCTTCTCTCATGTGGGAATAGGATCTCTGGTTTTCAACGGGCAAATCTAGCAGGGTATCTCGCCCTTCACTAAGGAACCTTCCCCACAACCCCGCTCCCCAATCCTTGTCAGGGACCCGGTGGGAGGACATGGCTACCTCGTATGCCCTAAACCACTGTCCTATGTCATCCCCCTTAAAGAACTCTTTAACTACATCTTTGGGGATGTGCACTCTTGACTCTACCTGCACCGGCGTTGTGCTGCCACCAGAGGGAGGATGATCCAAGTTTCTCTCCTTTAGACTCATCTCCCTCATTTTCAATTCGTCATCCATTTGGTGCTTTCGCTCTTCCAGCGCCATTCTTTTGGTTTCAAGCTCCAGTTGGATTTTTAATTCTGCCAGCTTCCTTTCATGATCCCTTGTTTCCTTCCTGTCTGCCAGCTCCTCTGGCGACAGGCCTTTACCAAAGCTGTGCACGCTGTCTTGCCTTTCGAGATCCACCAGATCCACAGGTGCATCCTGCTCCTCAGTTGCATCTTGCTCCGAGAGGGCATCTTGATCCTCCGGGGCCTTTCTGGACTCTATCCAGGCTTTCAGGGCCTTGTAGAGCTCTGGCTTGTTCTTGCAACCGGCGTGCGGAACCTTGAGTTTCTTACAGAAAAACTTCAGTTCATTCTTTGAGTATTTGTCCAGCTTTGCGGCGTCCCACTCCACCTCCAACATCTCAGAGGCCGTGGACTCCGCTCCATCCAGGCTCTTCGTGCCCGGCATGGTTTCTTCGCTAGGGATCTTCTCTCGGCAAAATTACAACAAAACCTGTGGCCAAGTAACTGGACTGAAATCACTGTGCAATGGTCAGAAGTTAAGGTATAGACACCGCAAATGTAAATTCGGAAATCCTCTCCGCTGCGTCCAATGTAGGAAGGGGGAGGCTCTAGTTGGCGCAGTGTAGCACTAGCGACAAGCAGGGACTCTCTCTTCCTCGTCAGGGCTGAGGGTTACCTTCCAGACAACCTCTGCTTACCCTCTAGGTAGTGTGGCTTAAGCAGTCTCAGGCTAATCTTTGGGGCACATAGGGTTAAACATTTGCAATATCACACCATCACGACCAACCCACCACACAATGACACCAAACTGTATTTGTAAAAATATATATCTTTATATAAATTTCAAGCAGGCTTGTAAATACAGTTGTAAAACTTTCAATAGCGGTTTCAGGTTACTTAAGTTCAGGTTGCCACAGTTCTCTTTTAGCGATAAGCAATCTTTCGGGCCTTCTGCCCAGGTTCGACAAGGTTCAGTGTCTCGTAGCGCCTCAACGCGCTCTCTGCGTGGGCCTCGAGGGCCAGGAGCTGTGCGAGCCTCGGTTTCAGAGGCGGCTTGCGTTGGGAGCATATAGCGCGGTGCGAGCTCGAGTTGCAGGATGCTCGCACCGTGAGGATACAACACAGTACCTTTCAAATTCTTGTGGAGCTGGCGGTTTCCAGGGGAGCTGTCCCACGTCGCGTTGCTTCTCCGGGGTCGCTGTTCGCTGCGGCTCTCGGCCGGGCAGGTCACGGGTCATCCGGGGCGGCGGTGCTCTGTGGCGGCAGGGTCCTTTCCTCGTCGTTCGTTCCGACCCTGGAGGCGGCGGCTGTGTGGTGGCGGCCAGTGGCAGTACGGTCCCCAAGTGCAGGACGTACCCAGCCAAAGTACCGGATGCAGCTGTGCGCTCACAGCTGAGCTGTCGGGCAGGCTACCGACCAGAGGGGGGGGGTTTATCACAGGGCGGCTGTCCGTCTTCGCAGGTGGATTGACGGCTCGAAGCGCAGTCAATTCGGAGCTTGGACCGGACGGGTCCTCCTTCACTTTGCTCTCGGGCTCCCGGTGCAGTTGCGGTCACGGTGCTCGGGCCAGCGGCGGCTGGACCTCACGTTGCTCTCGCTGTTGCTTTGGGCCCCGGTCACGGTGCTTGGGGGGATGTCGATGCCTTGGTTACGGGGAGCGTGGCAGGCTTGCCCAGCGCTCCCAGACCCCTCTGTCAGTACTGCAGCGATAAGCAGCACACACAGTCTCTTTCTTCAGGATGTAGCGCCCACTGGTCCTGGGGCGCTGGTCAGGGGGCAAGTTCAACAGCAAGCCCTTAGAGATCTTTCAGCAGAGTTTGGCACAAAGTTTCACAAAGCAAAAGTCTTCTTGTATTCTTTCCTTTCCCTCTCCTTCTGCAGCAAGGCACCAGACACAGGCAAGAGACTGCACTCTTCCTTGTCCTTCCCGGTCCTTCTCGTCGGGTAGAGTTCCTTCTGTAGCCCAAACAGGATCTAATTTACAAGGAGCAGGGCTCCTACTTTTATACTGCATTTCTTTTGTTCTTGCAGGCCAGGGGGGGCTTTGCATAGCCACTTTCAGTCCTTGAGTACTCTGGTGGGTGTAATCCGGCTTCTGCTTTCAGTGTGAGGGGCAGGCGCATCAGACGCCCCACAGGGGGTGGAGCCAGCATTGTGCGGACAGGGGTAGCCAGAGTACCTTGTTGATGGGGCTTCGCCCTTCCTGGGCCAGGCGTCGGCTGAGTCATCAGTCGCTCCCCAGGAGGGTGGAGCCAGCATTGTGGTGGCAGAGCACAGCAAGATTCAGAGTCAAGAGCCGCTCCTACCTCCCACTAAGGTGTAATCTGCGCATTCACCACCTGTCATCCCCCAGCCCTGTCACTCACACATCCCAGACAGTCAGATACACATACCAGCAGAGGCGGGCTGAAATGGTTAGGCAAGCAAATGCTAACTTTCTAAAAGTAGCATTTGCAAACACAGGATACTAAAATAAACTTTACTAAAATAAATATTTTATCATCCTGAGTTCAGGCATACTAAACATGACTCTCTACCATGCTCCCGGAGCCTGCTGGGATTATAGGGTGTAATAATTCCAGCAGCCCATTCTGGCCTAACGGGAGCAGGTAGCCTTCAATAGTGAAATACGAATTTAGTTGTAAGTCACTACTAGGACATGCCACACGCATCAGGGCTTGTCCTACCTTACACCTACAATGCACCCTGCCCGCAGGCCTACCATAGGGGTGACTAATATGCAGTCAAGGGAAGGTTCAGGGGCTGGCGAGTGGGTGCACTCGCCCAGCCAGCATGACAGTACGAGACTGCACGCGGGTTCTGCGGTGGCAGTCCCCAGACACATCTTACGGCTGCTTCTGTGGGTGGCGCAACCAGCGCTGCAGGCCCACTAGCAGTATTGGCCTCTACAAGCCCTGGCACTCCTAGTGCACTTTACTAGGGACTAACAGTAAATCCAATGCACCAATCATGGACATCAATCACATGTACAATTTACAGTAGGGAGCACTTGCACTGCGGCACGGGTCGGCCGTGGCGCAGTGCCCTGAGTATCGGAAAACCAGCAAAACATCGGAGGCACATCAGCAAAAAGTGGAAGGGAAACTCACGCCAAGGTGCCAGGTCTAACACATATTTTCTGCAGGCTGTCCAACATTCCCTTCTCTCCCAGGTGAGCTGGGCTATGCGCTGTATCTATTATCACCTGTACCATAGAATCAGGGAGAAACCATGTGGCTTTTGCTTTTTGTCATCCAACCCTGGTCAGTCTGGACCCCTCCTTGTTCAGTCCATTTCTTTATTTCATCTGGTGTTGCATGGGTCTGTATGTCGTGTACATCTTTGGAGGGATCCCCGACTGCCATAGTGGTAGTCGGTAATGATGCCTGTGAGTGTCTTGTGTCAATTGGGGTCTGAGCTGTCTGTTTCGCAGTTCGGTCTGCCAGGTCATTGCCTTGGGAAATGACATTAGTAGCTTTGGTGTGTGCTTTGCATTTCAGGATAGCTATGGCTGCTGGTATATGTATAGCTTCTAACCGGGCCTGTATGAGAGGACCATGCTGTATCTTGGCCCCGTGCGAGGTCAAGAAACCTCTCTCCCTTCATAGCACTCCGAAGTCGTGGACAACACTGAAAGCATATTGTGAATCGGTGTAAATGTTAACCTTTAACTGTTTTGCTCGTTTACAGGCTTGCGTCAAAGCAATGAGTTCTGCTGCTTGCGCTGACAGGATATCTATTCTTTGTCTCTATGATCTCATGGTCAGTAGTCACGGCATATGCTGCCACCAGTTCTCCCGCCCCTGTCCTCATGCATGATCCATCTACATAAAACGTTATGTCAGGGTCTGGGAGTGCAACGTCTGTCAGGTCTTGTCTTGGTTTTGTCACTATATTTATTACTTCCCCACAGTCATGCGGTGAGGTGTCATCTGTGTTTGAAGGTAAGAGTGGCAGGATTGAGTATGTTGCATCTTCTGATCTCTGTGTGGTTGGAATAGTGTCAGCTCGTATCCTGTCAATCTTGCTACAGTCAGGTGTTGCGTCTGTGTCCTATTCAGGAGAACTTCCACTGCGTGTGGTACTTGTACTGTCAGAGGGTGTCCCAGCACTATCGAGTCACTTTGTCTTATGGCCAAGGCTGTGGCCGCAACTGATTTCAGACATGCGGGCAAAGCCTGTGCCACCGGATCCAGTGCACTAGAAAAATAAGCACATGGCTTGTGCTTCCCTGCTTGGTCTTGCGTGAGAACAGATAATGCCGTTCCATCCCGCTCAGTCACAAACAGGGTGAAGTGTTTATTGTAATCAGGAGTGGCTAAAACTGGCGCTTGACATAAGGCCTGCTTCAATTCTTCAAATGCCAGGGTGTGCTCTGGTGTCCAAGGGAGGACAGTAGAAGTGGCTGCCTCATGTGTAGTCAACTGTATGAGGGGCTTGGCTATGTGAGCATACTGGGGAATCCATTGCCTGCAATAGGAGGTGAGGCCAATGAATGCGCGTACTTCCTTCTGTGTCTTGGGCTGTGAAAGGTTGGAAATCAATTGAATACGTTCTTGTGTTAGCTGCCTACCCTCCTTGGATAGCATGTGCCCTAAGTAAGCCACTTGCTGTTCACAGAATTGCTACTTTGAAGGTGACACTTTGTGCCCCTTGTCAGCCAGAAAATGTAAGACTGTGAGGGATGCCTTTTCGCAGTCAGATTCTGATCTTGCTGTGATGAGAATGTCATCCACGTATTGTATTAATGCTGTGTTAGGCATACTAATACTGTCAAGTAGTCTCTTCAATGCCTGACTGTAAACACTTGGACTTTCTGTAAAACCTTGGGGTGCTCTCGTGAACTTAAAGCTTCGACCTTTTAGACTGAATCCGAAAAGGTATTGGCTGTCAGGATGTATAAGAATACTGAAGAATGCATTCTTCAGGTCAATGACCGTAAAGAATGTTGCCTCAGCATCAATAGCAGTCAACAGTGAAGAAATGTCTGGGACCACTGGGTATTGTGGGACCACACATTTGTTCAATTCCCGAAAGTCAACCACTAGTCTGTAAACTGGGGGTGCTTGAGGGTCTGTGCGTTTAAGGACAGGAAGGACGGGTGAGTTACACACTTTTGAGTCTGTCTCCACCACCACCCCCTGCTCAATGAGTTCTTGTATTATTTTCAATAAGGCTGTTTCGGCCTCAGGTGGGATCCTGTACTGTCGTATCCGGGGTAAGACTACTCCTGCCTTGAGAGTGACCTGGTGTGGTGTGATGTTCATGTAACCTACGTCAGTCGAACCTTGTGCCCATAGATGCTGTGGGACGTTCTTAAGCCTGCGATCAAAATCTCTTACTGTAAAGTGTCCTTTAAAATCACGCAGAAACAGTCTGACTCCTTCTGGTGAGCAACAGATAACTGCTCCCAGTTCCTTTAGTGTCTTTATACCGAGCAAATTTTCTGGACATGTTTTAGTCCGTAGTAGGTCTGTGATGCGTGTCAGTGGACCCACCCCAATTGAGACTGGTTCTGAAACTTTGTTAATAATCGGCTTACCAGAAATTCCCAGGGATATATTCTGTGAGCCCGAGAGAGGTGCCCCTGGGACCTCATCATGACTGATTGTAGTCCTGCTCACCCCTGTGTCAATTAGAAACTTTCTGTCCTGTCCCAATAACTGAGCTTGTACGTAGGGACCCTCTTGGTCCACTGGAACTGGGATAAGGGGCAAGCCATCTACCCTCTCGAAGCTGTTTCATGAAAAAGATTGGTATTCTGGGTAGTCTGACTGTGTGTACTGATACATTTGAGGTGCAGCAGCAGCGGGCGTCTGGACCTGCTGTGGGGTGGGGGCTTGTGTCTGTTGAGTGTTGTTCTGTCTCGGTGTATAGGGCCGTTCCTTTGTTTTGCCTGTGGCTATATTGTGCTTTAGGACGGGGCATTCCTTTAGAAAATGACCCTGTTTACAATAATTGCAGGTCCCTTTATTGGGTGCGGTACCAGTCTTGTTCGTCTGTGCAGGTACTGTTTGGGCAACTAGCACCTTCATTTTTGTATCCTTCATGCGCTTCTTTTCTTGTTCCTGCTCTTCCCTTATTCTATTTTGGTGGTATTGCAACATTTGTAACGTTTGTGAGGGGCTATTTGCTTGCCAAGTACTTTCAACCTTCAGCACTCTATTCCTAATCTGAGGAAGGGCGTTATCTACCAATTGTGTCACAAAAAGGTGGGGATATGCCTCACTACCGTGTTTTAAACCACTGTTGACAGAGAAGCATTTCTCCAACCTAGTGTAGTAATCACTCGTGTCTTCCTCTGTTTTCTGTTTACACGCTGAAATTGCATCCCAATCTTCCTTTTTAGTCGTCAACAGTCTTGGTCAAATTTGTATAAGGAGTTCGGGGAGTTCCTTAGCTTTATCACCAAGACCATCCCCTGGGGCCCTACCTGTATCTTCCGCTTCCAACTCTGTCCATTTCAGTGTTTTATCTCCCACTTCCCAGTCTTTCTCTTTAAGTTTCTCGTAAATGCCTACTGGTAACAGTACCTTTAGTAGTTTTATGATGTCAGGATATGTATAGTCTCCTATGCGGAGGATGTCTTTTATTTCTCGATGGAACCCCCCCGGATCTTTATCATGGGAAGGTAACAGCTTCTTCATTTCCAATATTTCTAACTTTGTCAAAGGGGTGTAAACATATACCCGCTGGAAAGATCCATCTCTTTTTTATGGGGCGAACCTCTCGCAAAGGGTACTGAACAGAATGCGAGCCTCTGGGATGAGTGTCTTGTGGTAGTACTGAAGTGGACAACAACAAAAGAGTGTTCCTGTTCTGATTTGGATAGAAAAAATGCACAGAGCACAAGAAACTAACAAAGCCCATTTGGTTTGTTAAGAAAGCCCTCACTCACCGACCTGGTCGGTGACTTGCTTCATCATCGGGCCCCACCGGGTGTAACCGAATGCCACCCCGGTGTGCTGCGACGCCAGAATTACTGCGGAGCTGGTCTTGTGAGGGTGGGAGGGCTATGTGAAAGATTATGTGGATAGTGTGAAGTGGTGGATTAAAATTGCCTTGTATGTATCAAAAAATTCTTTTAATCAGAGATCATCAAGGACAAGGTTAAAAAATGTGATGGTAAGTAAGGCCAACTAATTGGATGGTCTACTACCACTAGCATTAAGTGACGCAGGTCCAAAATGATGTTAATCAATTCCGGGCCCTGTGTCATCCATCTGTCCAGTATCACATTTTCCAAGACTTTGTATAATTTACCAGGGTGGTGGTAATGACTCTCATACATAGTGATCAGGTGCTGGACCATGTAGATACTGGCCAGGCGTGTTTCGAGAGGGGTGAGATTCAAAAACATTTGGGACAGTATGTCAGGATTATATACATATGGTTGGGACATCCACTGGGTAGCGGACCGGGCCAACTCCTTCTCTTGTGACGTGAGGGGTGGCTCGTAATCTATCCAATTGTCTAGTGCCTTTTCAGTTCTTTGGAATAGGTCCTCGGGGGGGGGAACAACCCTGTTCTTTGACTAATCTCTTTTTCTGAGGACGGGGGCACTTTGCAACACTACCATGCCGTGCCATGGAAATTCATTTTGTCTATCGTCTCGTTGTCATCCCCCTCCTCTGGCGCACCATCCCTGACCTCATTCTTGGCTTCACGTTTTGCTAGTATTTTCTTTTTAATCTGGTTCCTCATTTCTTCTGTCTGCGCTCCCTTATCATGTTTACCGTTATTGATGCTGTCGCTCCATTCTATCAAAATAACCTCCACGTCCCCATCACCCTCATCAAGTTCCCTTATCAGACAGTTGGTAATAAAACGGAGGATGTTCCTAGCCTTTACTTTTCTATTTGTCATGGCTCTAGCTACGCATTCATGGTTCTGCCCTGTTCTGATGAACTCGTACAAGACATCTAAATGCGTATTTATATCTGGTAGTCCATCTAGTTCTGCGATGGCTTGCCTTAGTCGTATTGATATGGCACGCATTTGATCAGTAGTACCTGGTTGCAAATCATATATACATCTAGGGAGTTCGACGTCATGCTTTATTTCCTTATTCCCCCCTCCTTCTGCCCCTCCGCTATGTTGTTGGTGATCCTGTGCCGGCGGGAGCATGACATCTGGTGGGGGTGGGGGAAATGGCAGATCAATATAAGCTGGGGGACGTTCTACTAGGTATGTAGAAAGGAACGCAGCAGGTGCTGTGGGTTTAGTTTTAGGGGGTACATCTTGGGAAGCTACCTCTGTAACTTCTTCTGAGAGGACGGGGTAAATACCAGCAACAAGAGCATTCCTCTCCCTATCCATTTGTTCTGCTCGAACCCGTTCACCCTCCTCTAGTAACTCTTTTTCTTTTGCCTGTTCTGACATTTTCCTGCTTTTCTCGACTTGGTTAAGTGCTTTCATGGCCCTCCTATTAGCCTCTTTGCGCCATAATTCAATGGCCTCTTTTTGCAAGGGTCTCGACTTCCTTTTCCATAATTGTTCCTCTACTCTCATAATACATTCCGAATCCCATGTGCCAGTAGCAGGCCATCTATGCATCGCCTCTAGATCCTTTGTGTAATCTACCCAGAGATCTAAATAAAGAATGGCGTCTAGGCCATGTTTGTTATACATGAAATGGCCGGGGGTATCTCTTGGCGGGACATTAACTGGCTCTTCCAACAATCCCTTTTTAGTGCCTATCTTACGCAACTTTGAAAACAGCGGCATGCTGAAAATCTAATTAAAACAATTTCAAACATAAATGACATATCCTTATGCACTGGAATACAGTACAACTATACCGGTCTCGTGAAGGAGACACGTCTTTACCGTGTTCATTAAATGAACCCGTCTTTATGCGTTCTCCGTGGTACTCACCGGGAAGCAGAACTTGAAGACCTGGTCATCGGACACTTGACGCTTGTGCAGGAATGGCGGATCTCTGAAGACCTCGGACTTGGCGCTCACTGGTTGGGCTCTGGGTCAGGACGCTCCGCAATCTTCCTCACCGCCTCGTGTGGATGTCTGGTCGCAGTCCGGCTCCTCCGTGGGCCTGAGGAAGTAGGCGGGAAGTCCCGCTGGCGTGTACACTTAAAGTCCGTCGAGGCTGTAGAAGGGGCGGGGTTGGACCTACATCACTGGCGCGTGGGGAAGGGGATGCGTCCCTATTCGGGCGCCAGAATTGTGGTAAATAAATTATTTACACTATCATAATTTCTATAAATACCAAAAGGGTCAAGCATAAATGAGGAGCAGAGTCCGTGGTGTTAGTCAATGGGCTTTATTTCATTAACTCGAGTTAAGGGAGAGCTCCTTCACCAAGCGGGTTCAGGAGTGGTCTGAACTTTATTCACAGAGTGCAATTTTTATACATTCTTTGCATACATAGGGAGGAGCCCTCCAAGCAGAAGAGAAAAAAAGATATGAGCATGTAGGAGTTCACTTTAATGTGTCATAGGTGGGTGGGTGCTTAGTGGGGGTTGCGTGGTCAGCTAAAACTCGCACTGCCTGTTTGCGCAACTTATCTGAGCTTTCCTGGAGGGCTGCATTCTACCTATCTGTTAGGGAGGGTCTTGGGTGTCAGGGTGACCAGTATGTCTGGTTTTATCTCTAGCCTGGGGCATGACCCAGATGGCTCTTATCTGTAGGAGAATGGTTGCTTCATACCAGTGGACTGGTGGGGCGGGTCGGTTAGGCCCTTCCTGTTCGTCCTTTGTGTAGCTGCCTTGGAGGTTTCCCTTGCCGTGAGCTCTGCTTATCTCTAAGTGGTGGCAGGAAGGCTGGGCCCTATCTCTGCAGATGCGTTTCTATGGGCTTCCTGCCCGAGGCCCAGCTGTAGTTTGTTAGGTTAGCAGATAGCTCTTTTGCACACTGCTATCTTGTCACCCCAGGCTGGGCCTCTTCTTAGAATCGGCTCAACCACAAATATGCGAGGTCAGAGGAATGCAACTGCAGCCCCCAGGGTATCTGAAGGAGAGAAACTTACAGCAGAGGCTGGGCACTAAAATGGAGGAACAGGTTTACACAAAATGGCGAGGGTACATGCAGGGGACACGAAGGCCTTAGCGCCGTTAGATATTTCGTTTTCCTCAGTACAAGAGCTCAAGAGTCCACTACGAGTCTTGTTGATGCTGCAGTGCCCTTGCTAGTGAGTCCCCCTGCTAGTGAGTCCCCCTGTGACCCAGTAGGCCCATAACTAGTTTTACTGGCTCCAGCAGCAAGGACGCATGCAGCGTCTCAACCTGCATGCAGGCACTTGCAAGACTCCATTCCTTCTTAGTGAGTCGGCCTGCGGGGGGTAGGAACAGCAGACTGCAAGCGTAGGCTCTCCTTGAGCTTACGCAGCCAGTTCCAGCAGCGATCAGAGGCACTCCGGTACTCATCTTGCATGGTAACTTCTGTGTTCTCCAATGGGGGAGTTGGTTGAATCCAATGCTCATGATCTGTGTCCCAGAGATGTTGCGATGCACCCACGGCAGCATCCTCTGTTCATATGGGCAGGTCATGCGCAATAATGTCTTGAACCCATAGGTCACACAGCTTAATAGTTCTCGCGTGGAGGCCCAATTCACAGCACAGCAAATTCTGGCAGCCCCTTCTGGCATACGCCATTGCTGCAGTACTTCCATACGAGATACTGGCCCTCCCCACATGGTAGGTTACCTGTGGCAGCCCCTCCTGGCATACAGGGTCGCTGCTAAGGTCCCACATAGCCTTCAGCCCTTGTTGGCTGTAATAACGTCTCCTGTGGCCCCTCCTGGCAAACAGGGTCACCACAATGATGTCACACATGCTTTACTCTTCCTGCACGGCACTCCGCTCACGTTCTCTACAACGGCCCTTTCCTGACATACTAGGGTTTCTGACATGAATCTGGACACTGGCAACAACCCATTCGATGCAGCAGCCATATCCACACCCCGCCCCTTCCTATATTGTGTACTTTTGTTGACTTCAAATCTGTTGTATACTGTAAAGCACTCTGATACCCTAATGGGTCAAGTTCGCGCTCTATAAAACACTAAACTAAAATAAATAAATAAAATACTCGTGCCGCGCACCGGGAGTCCTTTGAACTGAGCTCCCCACTGGACATTACTCCTTTCAACGCTCTCCTCTTCCTTACAAGGCACACTGGACTTGGCAAGCACGCAGATGCTGGTGCTCCAGAACAAGTGTTCTTGGTTTTCCTGGGTGATATGCCCTCACCCAGCAGGGTAACTAGTAGTTCATTGGACCCCAGTCTTTGGCACAGGCAGAAGTCTTACAGCTCGTCCCCTCCCCACACAGCCCATCTGGCTGATTGGCAGATGACAACTTTTGAGGTCTCTACCTCCCCTTATAGTCCCTTTCCAGACACCACATGTGATTTAGGGTCTGGGTCTTGGAAGTTGTATGTTGGAGTTCACACTTAATGTCAACCGCAGTGATATGTGCATCAAAAGGTTAATGCCTTACTCCCAGCCCTACTCTTTATGGTTATCTTATCACCCCCTATCTCCTTCCTTGAGATCCATCACTAAATCAAAAAACACACTTTGAAATGTATAGGTGAGTCTCCTTTCTACAGTGTCCCACCCAGCTTACAGGAATGCAGCAATACACACATTTGGGGGACAAGGGGGATTCCTCTACCACCTCATGTTTTCACCAGACCAGCCTGGGTGTCCCAAAATGGAACACCAGGTTCTCCATGTAATATACCATTACAGGCACATTTGCGCTCAGTGTATGCACGCAGCGCACACACTTTCCAGCACTGTTCACTCCACGTATTGTACCACCTCAGGCACACACATTAAGCACACAAGTTCAATCTGCGCTCACTATCAGAAATGTAGGCTTTCTGTACGGTCGCTTGCAGGCACACATACAGCCAGCACACACATTCACCTTGCATAACCTGCACACTACTACATCATTCGTGTATTGTGCTTCTCGCAGAGAAACTTAGGCACTCGGAGGAAAGTGCCTGCCCTGAGGGATACTGTAGCCCTTCTCACTATGGTTGAGAAGTAACTTGTACCTGTGGAGCCACTCCCTTGAACCAAATATGCCGGATTGGAAGCCAGTGGGAGGGTATGGAGTATCATCTTGCCATGATTGATATTGAGCTCAATGGCAAGGCAGCCTTTATTAATGTTGGTGTTAGGGAAAAGCAAGGAGCTGGCTATCGCTTGGGCAGTAATTGGATTCTCCCCTGGTTTGGTGCCATGACCAATAGCCTTTATGGCTTGGAAAACATTAGCTGTGTTAACCAGGGTACAGGCTGCACACCAGTCTCAGAGTGAGACTGGGATCATCTCAAATTTGCGTGGACCAGAACAAGGTGGTTTGCAGGAAAGGGCATACTTCAAGAAGACAATGGCCCTTCCCAGAGAGACACATACAACCAGTGCAGAGTCATCACTCCTGCACAGCACTTCCCATATAACTGATGTAGGCTATGGGGTGAGTTACGCACACAGCAGCTGAACTTTAAAAAGACGAGTGAGCCTGTAGGCCTCACTCCAGTGACACAGGTTAAAAAGGACCAGTTCACTCCTACTAATTACGGCATTATATGCGATCTCCACCGCGCTTGTGCTGCTTAACTCCTAGTGAAGGCAGTAGCGTTCCACCACTGAGAGTAGCGCTTTGGCACCCCTGCCAACAAGACTGCAGTCTGTGAGACCAGCCAATTTCATGGCGCACACACATGATCCATGTCTGCCTTTGGTAATGAAAATCAACATTGGGTATCCAGACAACATTACAGTTGGGCCCCCAGGGCAGGGGTACACGTCTGTTACCATGCAGAGAACCTTTTCATCTCAACACACTCCAATGAAGATGCTGATGTAAAAGAGAAGCTTGTTATGCGCTGTATGGTCCCTCGTCAACTCTTCTCAACAGATATGATTGTTTCCAAGCGGAAGTTATGGAGGTACTAATTCAACACTTGCCAGAAAAATAGACTGAAGGGAGCACAGATAGCAGCTGAGACGATTAAAGTGAAGCAGTCTCCTGATCCCTTCGTGTGGCTGGCACAACCTACCACCAAATCAACACCGGTTTTGCTACAGGACTGTAGCTTTTCTGTATTTCTGATTTCTGTCCTATGATTCAGAAGCTTCTCCACAATTACTCTTTTTGATGAAGAGCACCTGTTTGGCCATATGTGGAAGAGTCTCCAGAGGAAATCAGGAAAAATACAGAAACCACAAAACTAATGGTGTTTTGCATCAGCAGAACATGTTTCGGCGGCATCAACGAGCATGCCTCATCACTGGAAACATTAGACAACCATAGTAGTCTACACAGCAGTCTTAACCTTGGTCACAAAGTCCAACAGCAACATATTTTCTTTCATGGATAGTTCTACTGAAGGGGGGCTTTTCATGGATCCAGAAAGATCATGATCGGGTCTTTCGCAGCCAGAACTTTACCCACAGGCCTCCATTACTCGTCCTTATTTGTACATACAATGCATGTACCACACTGGCTACTTACACAAATACACTTAATATGCACTTGGGGTGTTAGCATGAAGTGCCTTTCGTATCTACAGTGTGCTGCTGTGCCGTAGAAACAACCCAGAGTGGGATCTGACTGAATTGGACAGATGCTCTCAGCAAGTTACCAAATAGCTCCTTTTTAGTGAGTGAAATTATCGTAATACTAAATAATGAAAGATCTTTTAATGAGACTTTCTTTTTTTTCTGCGCCAGCTCTCCTTGTTCAGCGTACAGACCCTGTACCAAAGTTGGGATAATCCGGGCTAGGTTTTAAAGGTTGCCCTAGGCTTGCAGAGCTCGGGCGTGTCCATGTTTCAATGATGTATACACTCAGACTTGTATGTTCGAGTTGTCTGCGCCAGACATGGAGCACTATGTTTCTTTGTACACTTTACTTCCTCAGATTTCTCACACTCTCAGAAAGCCTTCTCCCACTTTACTCAAAATCCCGCATGAAAAATTGATCTAGACTTATGTTCAATTAATTCCTCTTTCTTTCTTCAGAGTGGCCCGCTCTTTACAGCGCATACTCTGCATGCCTTCCAATTGAGTATAGCCTTCTCTTATTCTCATGCCTGTCTGCTTTCATTTCACTTATTTTATTTATTTATTTATTTTTAGAGTTTTCTATAGCGCGAACTTGAACCGATTAGGTTATCAGAGCGCTTTACATAGCACCAGTTCCGTTACATGTTATCACAGCAGTTTACATAGTCAGTTACGTTGCACATTTCAGGATCTTGAACCGATTAGGTTATCAGTGCAATATTCCTTATGCCTCACACCTCATTTTCATGCATTAGAACTTCTTTAAAACCCCAGCAATCACACACCTCAGCCAGCTATATATCCCACCATTTGCCTGAAACCTATAGTTCCCACTAATGATCACACAACTGATAATTGTAATCTTGAACAAAGAAACAGTAGTAAATGCATGGAATGTTTTACATTGTGTTTTTTCCCAATAGCCAACGATACCACTGGATTAACCTTTGGTTCCGGAGCAGCGTACTCCTCACCACACCTCAGTGGTAGGGATTCCTTTGTAAATGCAATTACGATTACCTACTCAACATTCATAAACCTGTTTGTCATTATCAAGACAAGAACTGCCTTCACTTTGCTCCCAGGTACCCACATGCCGAGCCTCAAGGGAATACTCTCTGGGTAAATCGGTCAAGGAGATTTACTTCCACTTTTCAGCATCTCCCACTACTTGCAGGAGTGGGAAAATGTCTCAAGCTTCCACAACCCTAATCCCTATTACTTGGATGCGGCAAATATGCTACTCCAAGAGAGGTGAAGCAATGCTTAAGCGCAAACTTTGTCCAGAATTGCTCCCTCAAGACCAAAGTAAAATCTTTCAACTCGATCAACAGTCTGACAATCTGGTTCATTGTGTCTGTCTGGATAGTTAATTATGCCCCAGGACTGCAAAATCCTTCTTAAAGAAGGTCTTTGCCGAATAGAAATTTCTAGCACAGATTCCTTACCTTAGAATTATCCCAAGGAGTCCGACTGGATCTGGTAATTTTTAATGAGCATTACCCCTGCATGCCGATAGGTGGCATAGTTCAGCTCTGCATGGCATTATTGTCTGCACCTGAAGTAACGTGCAGTGCTGATGAAGTCTGTTATTTTCTTTCTGCGCCAGTCAGTGCGGATCTGGAGAGAGCTACCCCATCAGTCATTTTTTGGCTGAACATCTGTTTTGTCAAAGTTTTGTCTTTAGACTTGTCTCCTGGTGTAGCGGGTATGTCTACTGAAGAAGGCTGGTTTTAATCTCTACTCTTCCTGTCATTAGCAGATGTCTGTGACTGACCTGCATCCCATCTGCCTCTGGTGTCTTGAGCGTGATCATGTCAGTACCTGCATTGATTGCCACACCCCAATGCCTTAAAGAACCAATCCCTCAAACCTCTTGTCGCTAGACATGCGACACCACAGCAGTCTCCATTCTGTTCGAGTGGAAGGACCGGAATCGATTGTACAGTCGTTCTTTGTCAGTCATCCCACTCCAGTAAGTCCCACAAAAGAAGAGTTAGAAGTCGAAGAAGTCTTCGAATTCACCCAATTGTCTAAGTCATCTGACACAGGAATATAGTCACTCTAGGCCTGGCTCAGTGATGGAGCCTGGACCTGGGTCGTCTCCCTCCTGGATAGATGGCTGTGTAGCTCTTCTTCGTCTGTCTGTATATTCCTTAATCTTCTCCTTCCTCAGTCTGTCTCTTGTTGCTAACGAAGTCTTGATGCATTTCACAAGCTCCTTCTTCCCAAGTCGGTATTCTTGTGCGTACTGTGCGACCCAACATTAGGGTTGCAGGGCATTCGTCGGTTGTAGTATGTGGTGTTGTGCGATAGGCTCGTAACACCTCATTTAGAGCCACTTGCACATCACACTTTGAAAGTTCTGCTTGCTGGATGCTTTTTTTGAGAGCAGCCATGAATCACTCTTCCATCCCATTGGCTTGCGGCCACAAGGGGGTAATCCTCCGGTGAAATTCAGGTGATTTGCAAAAGCGGCAAAGTCTTGCCCATTAAATGGTGGGCCATTATCTGTTTTTACTATCTTCGGTATGCGCCATGCTGCGAAAACATCATCCAAAACAGTTATAGTGGTAGCGGCCTTGGTTGACGCAATGAGGTGCGCAGTTGGGAAATGTGAGTATTCGTCCATGATGACTACAATGTACTTGCCAGATTGCAATGGGCCAAAGAAGTCTACTGCAACATGTTGCCAGACGCCATCCAGCAATTCCGACATTTGGAGAGGCGCGGGACTATCTTCTCGACTCACTAGCTGACATTGTGGGCAGTCTTTAAGAGTAAGTTCAACCATCTGATCAAGTGTAGGGAACCAGACTCGCTCCCGCAGCGCTCTTTGTGGCTACAATACCTCGGTGCCCTTCATGTGCTAAGTTAATGACTCCTTGGTGTAGCTGTTTAGGAATGATGATACGTTTGTCTCTTAGTAACTGACCGTCCGAGGTGATGGACAGTTCATCCTTGACATGTCTAAAAGAGGACAATTTGTGACTGTCAATTTGTTCACTTTGTCTGGATTCCTCCAGATGTCTCCAACTGTTTGTCTGGACTCGATGTTTCACATTTTGTAAAGTGACCTCTTCATTGGTGGCTTCAATGATGGCCTCCAACGGAAGTGCTGGTGGTTTGGCTTGGGCCACTACAAAGTGAATATATTCCTTCGCCAACGATGGATTGGATTTGGACGTTGTCTTCGGATGTCTGGACATGTATTTCGGATGTCAGGACATGTAGTCAGCTGGATTTGCATCCTTTCCTGGCTTTTGTATAATGGTGTACTTGTACTCTTGAAGTCTAATGCCCCAACTCTCTATCCAGGATGGCATTTTGGCAACGGGATTTCCAAAAATGGTTATCAAAGCCTGATGGCCTGTGATAGGTGTGAAATGTTTTCCATAAATAAAAATATGAAAATGTTCGCAGGCCCAGACTACCGCTAGACTTTCCTTTTCGGGCTGTGAATAAGCTCTCTCCCTATCCTTGAGACTCCGACTGGCATATGCTTCAATGTAACGTTGATCATTGTCCTTTTCATATTGAGCTAATATTGCTCCAAGTCCCACAGGACTTGCTTCCACAGTAATCTCCGTTTTCCGTCGAGGATTGAAATACGCAAGGTTGTTGGCAGTCAACGGACGCTTTAATTGCCTGAAACGCTTGATCACATCTCGGGGTCTAGTGGAATGGGTGACCCTGTTTGGTCAATTTTCTTAGGGGATAACTGATCGTGGCATAGTCCTTAATGTAGCGTGCACAGTAGCTTGCCATGCCTAAAAATGACCGCACATCCCCAGCATCTCGTGGCCTGGGGGTATCATTCAAAGCTGCGATCTTTTCAGGATCAGGTCGCATGCCAGCACCTGAGAAGATGTGTCCAAAGAATTTTAAAGTGGATTTGTGAAATTCACATTTGTCTTTGTTTAATGTGAGATTGCCATCCATCAAACCATGGCACACTCGGTCCAGCGCTGTCGTGTTCCTGTACTGTTGCTCCATAGACAAGAATGTCATCACTGTAATTTAGGGTGTTAGGAATGTGGTGAATTACTTTCCTGATGGCCTCTTGAAAATTCTCAGCGGCAGATGAAACTCTAAAACTGAGTCTTTTGTATCTAAATAAACCTTGATGAGTCGAAAATGTGGTAATGTATCTCGATTTTTCATGGAGTTCCAGCTGGTGCTAGCCCTTGTTGAGGTCTAGTTTGGAGAATATTTGCGCGCCATTGAGTGACGCAATCATGTTACTGATATGCGGTCCTGGGTGTCTCTCCCTTTCAATGGCAGTGTTGGGTGCTCTCATATCCACACAGAGACTTTGTTAGGGGAGCCTTTTTTTTGGTACTATAACCACTGGAGAGGCCCAAGGGGTAGGTCCTGATGTTCTCTCTATGTCGCCCCGAAGAAGATCCTGCAATTCCTCCTCAACAGATTGTTGAAGATGAAAGGGTATTTTCCTGTGATGTTGTGCTATGGGGGGTACTCGCTCATTTATGTGTAATCAGGCTTGACAGTGAGCCATCTTTCCAAGTCCCGTGAATAATTGTGGAAACTTGTGAACTATGTCAGGTTCGTCATCGACTTTGTATAATATTTCCACTAGTCGAAGTCGTTCAGCCGTGGGCAAACTGAGAAGGCAATCTGCCTCAGGGCCATCAATGACGTGAATACGGGCAGGAATAGTCCTGTCCTTGTATGTGAGATTGGTCTGAAATTGTCCTAGACAAGGGAGAGGATCCTTTGACATCCATGTGTAAACCCTTACGTTGGCTTTGAGCAAGATTGGTTGTGGGTTCATTTCTTTATATTCTGCAACGGAAATGTAGTTGAGAGATGCCCCACTGTCCAACACAAACTTGGCCAAGTGTGTCCATTTGAATAGGTAGGCGCGGATATTTCTTCAGCCTGTCGGGAGTTGCAACCATGCAGACATATTCATCACTGTCTTGCGATATTGGCGACAATGAACTTGACTCCAGAGATTGTGATCGACAGGATTGGTATGTCCCATGCGAATGACGGCTGGACTGTGACGAACCACTGGAGGAATCTCTGCGGTCCCGCACTGCTTTAGCATAATGGCGAGTGTTGGATTGACTAGATTGTCTGTATTTGTCTCTGTGAGTGTCTTTGCGAGGTGTTCCGCCGACATTCTCAAAGTGGTTGTCCATGCCACACTTCCTGCATTTTTGGCCTAATGCAGGGCAAGTCTCGGTGTGAGGGAAATCATATCCACAGCGATAACATTTGAGTTGGCGCTTCGGTCGTCTGTCAGTCATACTGGTGCTGCGACGACGACGGCCTGTGTAATGAGACGGAATTTTGGACCTGGATGATCGTTGCTTTGCAGGTGACAACCTATTGGTGTTGCGAGATTGGAGCCAGAATGCCTGCTCACGTTTTTCGCTTCTTCCAGCTTCCATTCGCTTGGCATGTTCTTCTGCCTGATCATGTACTCGCGTCATTTCTCCAATTTCATCCAGAGAGTAACTTTTCTTTAATAAACATCTGCGTAACGACTCAGACTGGCATCCTTCTATGATGCGCAGACGAAGGGCATCTTCTGTTGTAAATGAGTCAAAGTCACAGTAACGAGCCAGACGTCTAAGTCTTCTGATGAATGTACTCATGGGCTCATCTTTTTCTTGGGATGCTAAATTTAACATGTA
The DNA here is from genome assembly GCF_964263255.1 of Lissotriton vulgaris. Classification (NCBI taxonomy): domain Eukaryota; kingdom Metazoa; phylum Chordata; class Amphibia; order Caudata; family Salamandridae; genus Lissotriton; species Lissotriton vulgaris. Next base: position 1,764,907,487 of record NC_141685.1, on the reverse strand, counting down.
TCGTTCATAATCTATATTCCGTTTGTGAAGAAATTTCCTGTTAAGTGCATCACGCACGTTTGCATAAGACAACGTCGCATCCGCTGGAAGTTCCTTTATAATCTGACCAACGTCTTTCCCAATGAGATTGCACAATGCAATCAGTTTTTTTTTTTTTTTTGTAAGACCTTTATTCGTAGCAAAAGATTGATACACAGCCAGGAGCCTACAACCCTGGGGCCGGCTGCGTTAGTATGAAGGCGCATTGCAAAGGTGATATTACACAGCCTTAAGGCTGACAACAACTGTCCGGCGGCGTAGAGCACATAAATTAGGTCTTGTTTTTCATAAATTTTGTTGGTGTATCAGAACATACACAGGAATAAACAGTAAATAACCCCAACAACGAGACCTTTACAGTTCAGTAGTCCACATCAGAAAGTGTAGCGCAAACATAGCGTTTCATCCTCTTAGAACACATTGCCAGCCATCTCCCCCCCCCCCCCCCCCCCAGCTTCAGAAGTCTCGACTCCTATAACAGAAACCCAATATTGTCAGTCCGTGTCACTCTCCATTGTGTTCAAATAGTCCGTTAGATATAACCAGAAGTCCTTCAGCCTGGAGCGCATCGGTAGGCTCTCCTCGTATGTTAGGAGTTTGTCCCTACAGCTGGACATGTCTCGTATCCATCTGATCGTGGTGGGTACCTGTGTAGTGTGCCAGCATTGTGATACTTGCCGCTTGGCCAATAGTAATGCGACCGCACAGAATTTACGTTTAGATGATTTGAGCTGCGGTATAATGCCCAACAAGCAAAGTCTGATTGTGCAGTCCACCGCAACCCCCTCCATGGCAGATATTTTAGTGCTAACCTCTGTCCAGTATTTTTGAATCCTAGGGCAATACCAGGCTAGATGGATAAAATCAGCCCCCTCTGCACCGCATCTCCTGCATCTGTTGTCATCTTGCATGCCGTATCTACACATTTGTGCCGGTGTGTAGTATGCCTGATGTAGATATTTGTAGTGTATGATTTTGAGATTACCATTAGGGGTAAGAATTTGTGTTAGGGCACATGTCTGCTCCCATTCCTTCTCTGTCAAGGGGTCTTCTAAAACAGAGTCCCATCTAGCTTTGGCCCTCTCTGTGATTGGGGTATCTCAGCTTGTGCAGTGGTGTACAATCGTGATGTCAAGTGCAATAGGTCCTGGGTCGTAATAATGAGTTGTAATTTGTCTAGGCTTGCTGGTTCTTCAGGAAAGGTAGGGTAGAGTTCCATCATGGCTGTCTTCAGCCTGTAATGTGTGAAGTAAAACATCTGTGATTTGTTGTGTATGTATTGAAGGTCCGCAATGTCCACTAATCTGCCATCACCAAATAAGTCTCCCATCTGTGCAATGCCCACCTGTTGTAACGACATCCCCATTTTCTCGCGTGTGACTGACAGTGCAGAGTGATCATGTAGTGGCATGTTTCGTGCATAAAGAGGGGTTTTATGCGCCAACCGACCAAGTTCGTGCCATGCCTTGACGGTAGTGTCAATGGTATTGATGTCATGATCGTGCAATGGTGGACGTTTGTATGAGAGGATGGCGGCAAGAGGGACAGGTTTCGCATCACCCTCTTCAATCGCTGTGTGAGTAAGATATGGCATCAGGTGATACCAGTAAGCTGCATATTGTGCCTGTGCACTCAAATAATACAGTTTAAAATCTGGCACTCCAAACCCTCCCCTAGCATATGGGAGTGTCAATATCTGGAGTTCTATCCGCGCTTGTTTGCCTGCCCAAATGAGCTGTAGCACCAATGACTTAATGCGACGGAACACTTCTCCTGGGGGGTAATAGGGATGTTATTGAAGAGATATAGCAGCCTAGGCAGTACATTCATCTTCACTATCGCGATACGGTCTGCTAGAGACAGCGGTAGCTGTATCCAGCGCTGTACCTTATCCTCCAGTTTGGTGATCGTTGTGCCGTAGTTTGTGCAAATTGCTATTTCTGGATCTCTATGGAATAGTACTCCCAAGTAGCGCACCAGGTCAGTCTGTCACTCCAAGGGGTACTCTGTATCAAAGGGAGTCGTAGTGTCTGTAAGGGGGATAATGTAGGACTTTGCCCAAATTTATCGCTAGCCCAGAGTGACCGCCGACTTTGATGTTTTCCCTTAACAGTGGGTTTAGGTGCTCAGCCGGGTCGCGAACGTAGAGCACCATATCATCCGCGTACAATGATGTGTAACGGTCTAGCGGGAAATTGCAGGGCAGATGACTTATAGTTCTGTCGAATAATGCAGGCTAGGGGTTCCAATGCTAGGGCGAAAATTAGGGGAGAGTGGGCAACCCTGCCTGGTACCACGTTCCACTGCAAAGCTGTGGGATAAGTACCCATTTATTTGGACTCTGGCTCGTGGATTAGTGTAGAGTAAGGACACCCATTGGGCAAACCTCTTGGGGAAGCCCATGCGGTGCAGAACCGTAATTAGGTAACTCCATTCAATAGAATTGAACGCCTTTGCGGCGTCCAATAGTACCGCTACAGCCTTCGTGTTGGGTTGGAGATAGTGGGACAAGGCAAACAGTGTCCGGGTATTATGGGACGTTGACCGTGTTGGGACAAATCCTGCCTGGTCGGGTAACCCCAAGTTGGTCATCAGTGGTGTCCGTCTCATCGCCATGATTTTCGCTAGGATTTTGGAGTCGACATTTATCAGTGATAGTGGACTATATGAGTCACATTGGGTCGGGTCCTTGGAGGGTTTCAAAAGAACTATTATTACCGCTTCTCGGAGCGTTGGAGGGAGTACACACTGGTCAAACGCGGCCCCATACATCTCCGTCAAGCGGGGAGCCAGTATATCCACAAAGTGTTTATAGAATTCGTTCGTGTACCCATCCGGACCCGGCGCCTTACCATTCGGCAATGATTTTATCACATCCGTGACTTTCTCAACCGTGATGGGTGCCGCCAAGTATTCCCTCCGGTTGTCTGACAACCATGCTATGGCTACCTCCTTGAGGTAGCTGTTAATGTCATCTATAGAGGCTATCGGCTGTGACATGTATAGTGCACTATAGGAGTTGACAAAGCTTTGCAGTATGTCAGTTGTTTGTGTCTGTATGGTACCATTCTCTGATTTAATACCAAGTACCTCATTGTGTCTTCTACCCTCACATATTTTTGCAGCCAACAGTCCACCCGGTCTGCCACCCTCCCCATAAGATCTAGCGAAATGTTTTCTGTCTAGATATTTTATTTCGTCATCCACCAGAATCTGGTGTTCCGTGTGTAGTGTGCGTAATTTGCCCAGAATAGTGACATCGTGGGTAGATTCGTATTCCCTCTCCATAGCCCTCATTTGTGTCGCATTTGTTAATCTGTTGTCGTATGTCGCGAAGTATTCCTATAGTAGTGCTCATACACACCCCACCAATCGTTGCCTTACAAGCTTCCCACAGTAGACATGGGTCATCAACCGCCGGTTCGTTCAGAAGAAAATAGTCTTTAATCGCTGTGTGGATGGTATCTGCGTAGAGTATATCTGTGAGAGCACGTGAGTTGAACCTCCACTGATAGGGGGGTGGGATGTGATCAGGTATGGTAAGTTGTAGTAATATCAGATTGTGGTCCGACAGTGTTCTAGGGAGGACGCTAACGTCACATGTCCAGTGTATACTATCATCAGTGCCTAACCAGTAGTCCAAACGCTACCAACTATTATGGCAAGCGGAGATGTGTGTGGCACCCGGCTCCGTGGGATATTTGTGTCTCCATATGTCCGTTAAGGACACGTCCTCCAACATATGTAGGAGTTTGGTTCTGGCGTGTTTATGTGGTTCTGTGGAGTGAGCGGAGCGATCCACAGAGTCAGCAAGGGCCACATTCCAGTCCCTCCCGCATATTATCCTAGTGTTTGGGAAGTGTTGTAAGTGCCCCCACAATTCCTGAAAGAAGTCGGGAGTGTCCACATTTGGTCCATATACATTAAGAAAAGTCATGTTTTTACCACGTAGAGCACCCGATACAATAACATATCTGCCTCCTGGATCTTGCACTACCTGCTGAGTTTTGAAATTTAACCCCTTCCGTATCAGTAACATCACCCCTCTAGAGTAGGAGGAATACGTGGCGGTATGGACAGATTCGGCCCATTTTTGGCCTATGGATTGATGTGTGTTTGGGGCAATGTGTGTCTCCTGCAAAAGCGCAATATCTACATGATACCTGTTCAAATATGCAAATACCCTTCTAATTTTCTTAGGCTATGTTAGGCCTCGCACATTCCACGTGAGATTTACGTGTGCTTTGTGCTTGAGTTGTCCTCTGAGTCATCTGTATGGTGGGGGTGTCTGCATGTGTTGCGCATTGTAATTGCGCCAGGGGTCTGCCGCCATATGTCCATGTACAATTATGTGCATCCAATTGATTTATAGGTCTCCGAAAGATAGCAAATAGACAACATCTGAATGTTCAGGTCTCCAAACTGTAACATTTACCTCTACCCGCCCCCCTCCCGCCCACCCAAACCTGCCGAAGCCATTCTCCCACCCCGAGTAACCTCGACAACAATTCGGGGCTATACATCAAAACCAACTCTACAGAACTTGTATGGGGAACTCCCTTGTGGAGGTCCGCTGGAGGCACTACTCTCCATCCAACTAAATGGATGTGGACGGCATCCATGACGTTAGTAAAAGTAGCTGTGTCATGGCTCAACGCCCCTGGTCTATCTCGGCCCTTTTCCTGAATTATCCCGGTTGTCCATTAGGTAGCATTATGTAACAGTTTACTCCTGGCCCACCCGTCCCCGCGGCAAACTAAGTAATCTAAGCAAGCCAAATATCTATTATATGGGTGGGTACCTCGTTTGCCACTCCAATTGTTGACCACCATGCTTTACCATATATTACAACTTTCGATGGTCCCAGTATCTCTAGCAAAATAGCCAACATTATAATGCATGAACAGATTCCCAGGAGCATGTATGTTGGGCGGGTAGCACTGAACAACCTTTGTCGGCCCTGGAACAGTTTATGCATAGAACCAACACATATCATACAAGAAGGCATATAGGGTGTCATGTACTAGTCCCCCTGTGTGGTATTGCAACAGCATGGGCCATGAGAAAGGAAATCAAATACCAAGTAGGGAACTCATCGTATGTGGGCTGCAATCCGCTGAAACAATGTAAAAACTATTCCATTTTTGACAAGAGCCCTTTCATTCAGTTCAGTATATATAACGAAGCACATTTTCGGGAGTCTCTTGAGGCAGCAGCGCAGTTAGTTTAAAGGGCATGTTTCTAAGTGTGCTGATTACTTTGATGAATAAACGGTATCAGTACCACATTTCAATGCCCAGCCAGACCAGCCCCCTCCAGCAACTTACACCATGCATTTCCAGAGCCCATCATGTGACGTATCTCGCAGTAGTCGATCCCTATCCTGTAGCCAACATGCTCAAAAAACATTTAATATCAGCTAGTACAAGTCACTTAGTCTATTTTGGGCCATCAGTGTCGCTTGGTGTGAATTACGCTAACAGTGCTGAATAGAAGTTCCTGTGGGGGCGATAAAGTTTATCATACTCACATAGTCTTGTTCAAGCGTAACCCCAGTGTACTTAATCCGTGTCCACCTGCTGTCCTTCTCGTGCACTAGCTTTATTTTGTGTAACTATCTTCTTTACAAATTCCTGTGCAGCTTATGGAGTCGCTAATATTACTGGTTTTACCTCCCACAGTACCCGCAACCTGGCCGGGTATAGCATTGAGTAATTAATTTGCAGGTCCCGGAGTTTGGATTTCACCGCTGCGTATTCTTTTCGAGCCTGCTGCACGGCCACAGTATGATCCGGATAGAATTCAAGTTTATTACCCTGGTGAGTTATGGGCCCTTTCTCCCGTGCCAGTCTCAAGATGGTGTCCCTGTCTTGATAATTCAGGACCCTTGCCACGATCGGACGTGGCGAAGCGCCAGGTGGCGGACGGGGTGCAAGGGATCTGTGCGCTCTCTCTATGACAAAAATTTGTGATAATGAGTCCTCTCCAAATATGTCCTTGCACAATTTCTCGATATACTGCTCCATGCGTCCGCTGTTGGTCGATTCTGGCAGGCCCGTGATGCGCACATTATTGTGTCTAGAGCTTGATTCCAATTCCTCCTCCTTTGCCTTTATCACCTCTAACACCCACTCCATGGTCGTGCATTTTGTAGTGGTGGCATGTGATTCGTCCTCCACCGCTGAGATTCGCGTTTCCGCAGTCTCCAGCCTCTCTCCATGCTTTTCCAGCTTGGCAGCCATGCCATCCATCCTGCCCGTTAAATTGTCCAATTTACCGTTGATGTCTTGTAAATTAATTTGGATGGCCAGTAGTATCTTCTCCATATTGCTACCGGTAGGAGGTTCGCTCGGCGATCCACTCATGGTAACAGGCATCTTTTGGGGCGTCTTTTTCGATTCGAAGGATATTTTTTGCTGTTGTTTATCTGGTCTTACCATGGTCGAGGGAGGTGGGGTGAGCAGCGCTTCATTCCGTGGCTTGGATCTTTCTCCTGGTGGTCTCCGCCGTATTTGCGCCCTGTACAGCTCGCCGGGGGGTCTCAACCCGCTGGGGGCTCCAAGATGTGTGTCAGCGTGATTGCCTGTCGCGAGAGCCTTTTCTGACCCCTGGAGTATAAGGTTCGTATGCAGTTTCCCAGGCGTGCCACTCGCAGCAGTTTCAGTATATTGTTGAAATCACCGCTCCGGAGGACTTTGTGTCAGGTTGGCGCCCCACTGCGTTATCAGGCCACGGCGTTATTAGGGATTGCCATGCGGGGGTATGAATCACCGATGTGTGTCCCGCGGCGCTCCGCACCACCTGTGCATGTAGCAATGGGTCGGAGTACACCGGGAATTGTGGCGCGCAACAACCAAGCTTCACCCAGCATACCCATCCGGAGTCGTCCCCTTGAGTGCCGCCATGTTGCCTCGCGCCAGTCGCAAGCAGACAACTCCAATGCTATATCTCCGTGTCAGGCGCAGCTATCAGACCAAGGATCGCTCCGCGTGCATAGCGGGTATAAATACCTGGGACCACTTTACGCGGCACGGCACACGCGACTGGGGTAGGCTCCCAGATCGCGACGATGAATCGGCAGCACAGCAGGGGCACACACGACTGGGGTGGCCTCCCAGTTCACGTCCCAGCCCACAGCTCCAAGGCAGTGGAGCGGACAGCACACGCAGCAAGGGGTGCCACGCGACCATATCGAACTCCCGGTGCGCAACCCAGCACAGCAACTCCGAGGCATTGGAGCGCCCAGCAGACCACCAGAAAAGGAACCACAGTTCACAACCACCTCGTCTCCAGATGTAGTGTTGCCGTGGCTGAATGGACGACACCGACAAGCAAGTGTGGTAAGGAGATTTATTTGTACACCTCTTATCTCTCTACTTTCCTGTTCCTAACTAACTTCTTCCCATGACCCCTCCTGTTCCACCTCCCTTTCTCCTCCCACTTACAAACCTTCCGTGCTGGTCCTAGTGTCCCAGCACATCCTACAATGTTACACTCCTCAGTCGGGGCGGACTTGAAGCAAGTCTAGCTACTCCTGCTACTGGTGTGCGCTGGGACATAGTGTACCAACCCAACAGGCGCAGACAACACCTGACAATACCAAAAGCAGTATTACAGTCACTAACAGCACATAAAAGCATCCAAGTACAGTAGATGATCAGCAGATGTCCACTTACCCTCCCCAGTCTTGTTGGTGCCAATTCCATTGCTTCTACCACTCAACAAGACGTTTTTGCAGGAGAAGTCAAACAAACACTCAGTACTTCCACTGGCTACTCATACACAAATACACCATCTTCAACCGTCTTACTCTCACCTATAGAGAACTACAAAACCAAGGCCCCATATAACCGATCACCCGCGAAATCTACTACAAAATGCAGTTTGTGTATAGGCTCCTATCTGGGTGGGGACTTAAACAACCTATAACCACACAATAATCACAAGCTATTTCTGCTGTGACTTAAACACCACAACAATCACTCGCTATCTATATGAAGGCTCAAACATTCCTCTAATCGCACATTGTCTCCATTTGATCTGAACAACATTACCTTCAAACACTGGTGGGGACTTAAACATTATCTTTAGATGATTACTTTTACAAACTATCTTTTGCAGGACTTGAACATCCCTTTAATCGCACACTATCTCTGTAGGGCCTGGAACACCACTATAGTCCTACACTATCTATGTGGAGACTAGAACAAGTCAATATAAATACATTATCTCTGGATGCGAACATCTTTGTCTTCATATACTATCTGTGTGAGGATTTGAGCCCTGTCTTTACACACAATTTCAGTGAGGATGTAAGCACAATTTGACTTAAAAATCACAATAACCACATATCTCTGTGGTGGCTTGAAAATCACTATCACACACTATCCTTGCAGGGACCTGAACATCAAGATAATCACACACTATCTCTGGGAACGTGGACATCACTAGATTGACACACTATCTTTGTTCGGACTTGAATATCACTATAATCACTCACTGTCTCCTGGGAACTTGAACATGATTGCCTAAACACACTATTTCTGTGGGGAATTGACCATTCCTATAATCACACACAATCTGTTTGGATATGAACATCACAATTGTCACACACTATTTGTGTGTGAATTGAACATTGTCTTTACACACTATTTCAGAAGAGACTTAAACACAATTGTATTCACACGCTCTCACATTGGGTGCTTGAAAATCACAATATCATTGTTGGGACTTGAACATCACTATAATTGAACTCTAGCTCTGTGGGGACTTGAACATCATTATAACCATACACTATCTCTGTGGAGACTTGACAATCACCAAAATCACATTCTATCTCTGTATGGCCAATAACATGCCAATATTGTTACATTATCTCTGGACATCATTATTTTCACACACCATCTGTGTGTGGAATTGAACCCTGTCTTTGCACACTATTTCATTGAGGATGTAAATACAATTTTCTTCACACACTATCACTATGGGGAATTAAAATTCACAAAAAGTACATATCTCTGTGGGCGCTTGAAAATCACTATAATCACACACTATCTCTGTGGGGTCTTGGACATCACTATATTCATACATTACCTTTGTATGGACTTGAATATCACTCTAATCACCCATTATCTCTGGGGACTTGAACATCACTATATTCATACACTTATCTTTGTGGGTAATTGAACATCACTATAATCGTTCACTGTTTTTGTGAGAACTTGATCGTGATTGCCTTTACACACTATCTCTGTGGGGACTTGAATATTCCGATAATAGCGCACAATCTTTGGACATGAGCATCATAATCTTACACACTTCATGTGTGGATTGAACATTGTCATTACACACTATTTCAGAGGGGACATGAACACAATTATCTTCACACACACACACTCCATTGAGAGTTAAAAATCACAATAACCACACGCTTTATTTGTGAGGACATGGATATCACTATAAAAGCACACTATCTCTATGGGATATGAACATTACTGCAAACTCACACTACCTTTGTGGGGACTTGAACATCACTATAATGACACACTATCTTTGTGGGAACCTCAACTTTCCTATAATCACATGTGATTTGTTTGGGCTTGAACATCCTTATCCTCACATTCTAACTGCTTGGCGACTTGAAGATGTTCTTTATACACTTGAGCAACACAGTTGCCACACACTATCTCTGTGGGGACATGAATATTCCTTTAATCACACACAATCTGTGTTTGGACACAAGCATCATAATCTTCACACACTTCTTGTGTGGATTGAACATTGTCTTTACACACTATTTCAGAGGGGACGTAAATGCAAATGTCTTCACACTATCTCTATTGGAAGTAAAAAATCCCAATAATCACACACTATCTTTGTGAAGACTTGAACATCATTATAATCCCACTATCTCTGTGGGGACTTGAAAATTCCTATAATTATACACTATCTCTGCGGGGACTTGAATATCAATATTACCACACACTATCTCTTTGAGGACTTGAACATCACTATTACCCCACACTATCTTTGTGGGGACCTGAACATTCCTATAATAACACACAATTTATGTATGGGCTTGAACATCCTTATCCTCACATTCTTTTTGTTTGGAGGCTTGAACTTTGTCTTTAGATATTATTCCAGTGGGGACATGAGCAAGATTACCTTTACTCGTTATCTCTCTGAGGACTTGAGCATCACAGTAACTACACACTACCTCTGGTGGACTTGAACCACTATCCTTATACCTTATCTATGTGAGATCATCCCTATATTCACACAAAAGCTCAGTTTGGATATTATCATCCTCATCATTTTTGCACACTGCCTGTGTGGATATTTGACCGTTGTCTTTCCATGCTATTACATTTGGGGCTTGTGCAAGATTATCTTCACAACCTACATCTGTGGTGACTTGAACATCACTATAATAAAAGTCCCGATAGGTGCTAACAGAATATCCAGACTAAGGAGGTCATTAGGATCGCGGACGGACTTGAGTCCGTCCGCGACCCCCGAGTGTGAGGGAACGTCTGCATGTGCTGCGGCGTTCCCTCTGTGCAGATTAGGGTGTGACTGCCAGGGTGGCGGTCACATCCTCCATCTTTAACATTGCGGCGGGTGCAGCTTCAAGCTGCACCCGCCGCAATGGTAAAAATGCATGCACAGCTTTTGCGTGCACAAAGCGGCAGGTACTGCGCGGTGCCTGCTGCATTGTGCACGCAAATGCAGGGGGGGGTACCATAGGTACCCCCCATGTGCACCCCCCACCACCCCTTCACCCAGGGGGCCCGCAACGGGCCCCGAAGTGAAGGACCGTATGCTTTTCCGCTGCGGAAAAGCCGCCGTGGAAAAGCATAGAATAGCAGACATCCTAATATGCCTGGCGGTGTCTGATAGACACCGCCAGACATGTTAGTGCTTGTCCGCCGCGGTCAGAAGGCGACTGCGGCGGAAAAGCTGCGGACAGAATATCAGACCCACCAGCCATCCTAATTTGGCAGTGGGTTCTTCACCCTACTCACCGTCTCCTCCACCAGGAAATCCGCTCACAGCCTAACTCTCTCCATCACATCATCCCAACTCTTTCCAGGCAGAGCCACCATCACCATTTACAATAACGGGATTATTCTAGCTCAATCCACAGACAGGAACCTGGAACTGCTAGACAACCTGTTCCCCACCTTCAAAGGGCACCTCTCCCATCCGCGGTCCAACACTCATATCCCCTCCAGTCCCACCGACCATGACCTCACAGCCACATACCCCTCAATGAGGGTCACACCTACCACCCCTGATCGCCCATCTCTCACCCACAACCACTCTATCCCAGTTCAGCACCATGCAGTTGTAACACACGCCTCAAACACAGACACAGAGCGCTCCCCCACATACTCCACTCACACCCCCACCCCTTTTACTAACCCCCAGACCTCCACACATACCATCAACATTCCTCTCACACCTACAGCGGGCATAATTACTCCGCTCACCCCTAACAGCACAGCTCTCACACACAACACTCCTAACCTAGTCCAGCACCAGGACAACACGCACTGCGACGAATCCCCCCCTTCATCCCTCCCCATTCTCAGTCCACATTACCCTCTAGCCAATCATGCAGAACACACCACCTCTCTTAATTTAACTCCCCCTCCCCACAACAGGACCATCCCCTATCCCATTTCCCCTCCTACTCTCAGCCCCCATTACCCTTCCTGCTCCCCAACCACGACTTTCAATCTCCCAGCATACACCCTGACCCCCCCGCCTACCACCAATGCCCTCACTCTTACCACCAACCTCCTCCCTACCTCATCCACACCCCTCCCGCCCAAAACATCTCCCCTCCCTAACACCTTCCTGTACACTAACACAACGCATACCTCCTCGCACACCAGCCCACGCTCCCACCTGCACACGAATTCCCTGGTCAACCATTCACCTCCGACTGCCGACCCCACCTCCACCACCTACCCCACGATGGACATCATCATGGCCACCCTCACTCAGATCAAAGAAGACATACACAACATCAAGGAACTACTCGCCACCCACCCCATGCACCCAGCACCCAGCACCCACCTCCCCTCCCAACTTGTCCCCTTGCCCTCCAGCTGACTCCCCCACTCAACACGCCCCAAACCGGGCGTCAACTACTGCCCATAGGCGCAGCAACTGCCCCCGTCTCCCTCGTCGCCCCTACAACCCCCCCTCACACAACTACACCTCCCCGCCCAACGGGTCCCCCACCCTTCCGACTAACACTCTCACTCAACTCTCCCCCAACCTGAACTCACTCCCAGCTAGCAATCGCAACAACCGCCCCCGTCGCACCCACAACTCTACTTCTGACCGTGACACACTCACCCTTCTACGCTCCTACGACCCAGCCCCCCAAAATCACATAACCACCCCACACCTCAACATTCCCACGATACACTCAAATCCCCTTAGACCCCCCACACTAAACAGCAGATTCTCCATCCCCAATAACCTCAGAAAAGTCCCTCTCTCGCTTGAACAATCTACCACCCGCATCACACCTAGTCTCAAATGCACCCTCCTCAACTGTAGATCGGCCTCGAAACACTCTGCCGCAATTGCTGATCTACTCTTATTAACGGACCTTGACCTAATCATCCTGACCGAAACATGGCTAACTGAATCCTCGTCACCTATAATGGACATTCTGGTCCCTCCCACCTACCACATTATCAGGCTAGACAGAACAGGCAAATTAGGTGGTGGAATCGCATGCATCTACAGGAATAACCTCTCTGTTCAGAAAGTCAATTCTACTTCCCTACCATCCCCAACAACCTGGGAATACATCTGCCTTGACATTATCAGTGAGGGCAAACCGATATGTTCTCTTCACAGCATCTACCGCCCACCCAGGGACAACTCCAACTCCACCTTTTCTCAACAAATCATGGATATGATCTCAAACAATTCTGGACGGCAGCTCACCCAAATATACCTTGGTGACTTCAACCTCCACTGGAATGATGGCAAGGACGCAGTGGTAAATAGTCTTAAAAACGTCCTTGATGCCCTCAACCTCACCCAAATATGTAACAGCCCGACCCACGAGAAAGGTTCTATCCTCGACCTGGTCATCTCCAAAGAGGAATCCATCCAACTCGACTCCATCCAACCCTGTGACTGGTCAGATCATCATACTGTCACATTCTTCATCAATGAAAAAGTTAAAGTTAACCCGGCTCAAGTATCCAAGCCAAAAGTCTGGAAAAGAGACATGAAAAAACTCAACCCAGACTCTCTGCCCCTTAACAGGTGCAATCTCCTACTGCCACCTGCAGGCGATTCGAACGTTCAAACACTGACTGACCAGTATCTCAACGCTATGACCTCCATAATTAATGAGGCTGCACCTTTGCAGCTAAAAAGAACATCTACTAAAATCTCCAAACCATGGTACGACGGGAGACTCAATGAAGATAGACGAGACATGCGAATGGCAGAGCGTACCTGGAGATCAGCTCCATTGGCAATGCACCTAAAAGACCTAAAGGAAAAGAGAAACGCCTACTTCAGGAAAATAAAACGCTCAAAATCAGACTTCTTCAGCCTCCAGCTCGACCAAGCAAAAAACCGTCAGAGAAAACTGTTTGAGCTAATCAGATCACAATCCAAGGATCAACCCCAACCACTCATCGCTGCGCGTGAGGCGCCTTCCTGTGAAGACTTTGCTGCTTTCTTTTCCCAAAAAACTGACAACATAAAGAGCGACCTCCTTATTGACGCAAGCCTCTACTCCAAACCACAGTGCCTAGCAGCCACTGAACCAAAAAACAATGCCACATGGTCAACCTTTGGCACATACTCAGAAGAAGAAATTGGCAAACTGCTCAGCACCCTGAAACCATCCAATCACCTCACGGACCCCCTTCCTGCTGCAGCAGTAAAAGACTTTACCCCCTTGCTTATCCCTCTCTGGACTAAAATTATCAACAGCTCTCTCCAACAGGGAAGCATACCTGACTCACTAAAAGTTGGTCAGGTCACACCTCTCCTAAAGAAACCTAAATCCGACCCCTCTGATCTCAACAACTACCGTCCCATTACCAACATTCCCACCCTCGCCAAACTGCTGGAAAAATGTGCACAACTACAATTGGCCAAACACATTGATCAAGTTGATCTTCTCAACCCGCATCAATCAGGCTTCCGAGCAGGGCACAGTACAGAAACTGCTATGACTCACATAATTGACAACGCACTTCAAATGCTAGACCGGAACGACACCTGCCTCCTCATCCTCCTTGATCTCTCCTCAGCATTTGATACTGTTAAACATGAGAATCTACTAGAGCTCCTAAACACAAGAATGGGCTTATCTGGAACTGTTCTCAAGTGGTTCACCTCCTTTCTTCACAGCAGGTCGCAGAAATTCAAGAGCAACAACAGGATGTCCTCGCCAATACCCGTAACGCTAGGTGTCCCCCAAGGATCCTCGCTATCCCCAACTCTATTCAACCTAGTCATGGAACCTCTCACCACCTTGCTACAAGCATCCAATGTATACTTTCACATGTACGCAGATGACACCCAACTCTATCTCAAATTACAGTCCCCCAAGGACATCTTGCTCCTGAACTCAACGATCAGATGCACCCAATCCTGGCTGGCCGATAATCATCTCAAACTCAATGCCCTGAAAACAGAATTCCTTCTGATCTCACCTCCAGCGAAGGCCTTCACCACTCAAATTTGGCTTAAAGACCTAACTGCACTCAATGTCCAACCCACCATCGTGGACTCAGCAAAATCCCTAGGCATAACACTCGACACCAATTTGAGCATGCAGCAACATATCAGCAAGGCAACAAAGGGAGCAAACTTCCAGATCAACACTCTGAGGAAACTTAAACCCTTCCTCCCAGCCAAAGACTCCAAACCGCAGTACAAGCACTAGTCATCCCTCGAATTGAATACGGCAGCATCGCCCTCTGTGGACTCCCCCTAACTACAACCGCACCCTTAAGAGCTTCTCTAAACGCTGCAGCGAGACTCATCACTGGGTCAAAAAAACACTCCCATATTACCCCAGACTTGAGATCCCTGAACTGGCTGCCATTTGAAGCTAGAATACATCTGAAAATCGCCTGCCTGACACACAAGGCGGTACATCTAAACTCACCCAGATACCTCGCTCAGAAACTGACAATCTCTGGAGGAGCTAGAAATACCAGAGGCTCAAACAATCTTCTATTGAAACCTCGAATATTCCGGAAGGAAAAAACATATAAGCGCTCCTTCTCGGGAATGGCGCAAGGATCTGGAACTCTCTCCCGCCCGAAACAAGACTTATCTCTTCCACCACACTCTTTAAAAATGAAGTAAAAGCTATCCTCATGGCTAAATACACCTGAACTACTATCTGTTAGTACTCTGCACCGATCTATACTACTTGTTTGACCCTTTTGATTTTGTATTAACTGCTCTATTACTCACATGTGTGGCCTTGCAGCCACCTATTTGGGCTTAGTTGCCACCTACTTGTATCATTTGACCTATTGATGTATCTGTTTAACCATGCTCATGTACTTCTCTGTGTAAAACGCTCTGATATCTGCAAGGATCTTGTCCGCGCTATATAAAACTTTCAAAATAAATAAAATAAAAAAAATAATAGATCAGTTTGGCAAGATCTCAGGTTACCAAATCAATCAATCAAAGTCAGAAATTATGGAATGGAATACCATGAGTAACCATCCTTTACTGAAAATGAAAATCAGGTATCTCAGCCTAGATGTAGTCAAGGACATTAAAGCAATATCTCAGATCAATTTCAATAGAGTCTTAGGAGAAGTAAAAAAGCTTCTGAAAACATGGGAGGCACACCCGCTAACCTTTTTAGGTAGATCTAACATCATTAAAATGGCAATTTCGCCAAAATTTACTTATATTTTCAGCACAATCTCTCTGGAATTCAGAAAACCTGTAATCTTGAAACTTCAGGGTGAGCTGAACAGTTTTATTTGGGTCGCTAAGTAACAGAATTTCCTGGAATAAACTGAGAAGGAAAAAGGATCAAGGGGGAATTGCTAGTCCAGACATACTTGAATACTGTAGGGCATTCCAATTTAAATATACCAGAGTTCTACTGCTAGACTACGGACT
Source organism: Lissotriton vulgaris (assembly GCF_964263255.1). Classification (NCBI taxonomy): domain Eukaryota; kingdom Metazoa; phylum Chordata; class Amphibia; order Caudata; family Salamandridae; genus Lissotriton; species Lissotriton vulgaris. The sequence continues at coordinate 1,764,891,296 of NC_141685.1, read as the reverse complement.
ATATCCACCACATTTTCAAGCAATGATAAACACAGGAGGTCACTTTCTCTTTAAATTTGGCCATCAAAAATTCTTTAAAAAAATAAAACTAAAGGTCCTGCTGTCAGCTGCTAAATTGTGGCTACAAATAAGGAAAATAACGATGATACCCTACTACAGCCACTACGCCCCAATCTGGGATTTTCCAGGAACGCCAGAATGCCTTAAAGACTCTTTAGCCTTTCCGCTAAGGCATGCAGGATTGCTAAACTGGGGCCAATTGATGACAAAAGGTGTGCTAATCAGTTGGGACGCATTAATAAACACTACGGAAGGCCAAACTGCCAAGTTCAAATACTACCAACTATCGAGTTGGGTAAGATCTCCAGCAGAATGTCATACTGGCAATAAAGAATTAGAACTCAAAATGTTGGCAGTTGGAACACAGAAAAAAGAAGTGTCCCAATGGTATTGAACATTGATTTCTGCAGGAGAAGGGAATTTTGTGATCCCTGACTCGATTTGGGGGAAGTCACTGCCGTCGCTGGAAATCCAGAACATATGGCGAGTATCTATGGAGAAATGCTGGGAAATTATACAATCTGCCGCTCTAAGAAGAAACCACCTCTTTACTATTCACAGAGCCTACTGGACCCCAAAGAGACTGTCAAAGTTCAAGGGCCAACAACATCCAAAAGCCTGCCCAAAATGTGGTGAAGAGAGGGCGGATGATCTGCATATGTTTCGGCAGTGTCCCCAGCTCAAAGAATTCTGGTCAAATGTGGGTAAGGTTTTGACAGACCTATTTGGTCAAACCTTCATAGTAAGTATGGGGCTCGTCATTTTTGGGGTACAAGAGGAGGGTGGCGGAACTTGTAAACTGAATAAAAGTCAAGAGAACCTGCTTTTTACCTTGATCCTTGTTGCCCAAAGGGAAATCTTTATTAAATGGGTTAACTCACAACCACCGCCACAACTAGAGTGGTGGAACTCTGTCTGCAGAATAAACCGATTAGACAGAAGTGGACAGCCTAGAAAGAAATATAGATTCTGGGAAATTTGGGAAAAATTCTGTGAGACTTTATAAGTTATAATAGACTTAAGGTATGGGCCTTCTTGATATGTTTATCTTCATTTTTCTTTGATACGTCCAATGGTTTTAACAAAAGCAATGCTGGGTGGCTTGCTCCACAAACAAGCACTGGCGTTGCCAATAGGTCTCGCAGTAGGAAAGTTGGAGCTATTGGTTTTGTAAATGACATTTTATATTTATGTTTTGTGATTTACAATGCCAATACTTTTAACTTTAGCATATGTGACACTTGTAGTATTTGTAATGTCACATGTTTTGTATTGACGTGACCTAGATGTATTGATATTACAATTAACAATGACTTTTAATTGTTTTAAATAATTAATGTTTAAATAAAAGTGATTGTAATTTGTAATGGCAATAGCTTAAACTTTTGTAAATAACTTTTGTGAAGATTATGTTCAGTGACGAAAATCCAAGAACAGAAGTGAAATATTAACATTTTTTTGTGACATTTTTAATAAAGCTTGAAACATTGAGAGAACATATTTGAACTAGTGATGCTGTGGTGGTGCTGAGTGATGCTGTGGTGGTGCTGAGTGATGCTGTGGTGGTGCTGAGTGATGCTGTGGTTGCGCTGAGTGATGAGGGCTGTGTGCACTGAGTGAGGCCTTGTGCAGTGTGAGTGAGGCCTGTGTGCAGTGTGAGTGAGGCCTGTGTGCAGTGTGAGTGAGGCCTGTGTGCAATGTGAGTGAGGCCTGTGTGCAGTGTGAGTGAGGCCTGGGTGCAGTGTGAGTGAGGCCTGGGTGCAGTGTGAGTGAGGCCTGGGTGCAGTGTGAGTGAGTCCTGTGTGCAGGGCGAGTGAGTGCTGTGTGCAGGGCGAGTGAGTGCTGTGTGCACTGAGTGAGTGCTGTGTGCAGGGCGAGTGAGGCCTGTGTGCAGTGTGAGTGAGGCCTGTGTGCAGTGAGTGAGGCCTGTGTGCAGTGTGAGTGAGGCCTGTGTGCAGTGTGAGTGAGGCCTGTGTGCAGTGTGAGTGAGGCCTGTGTGCAGTGTGAGTGAGGCCTGTGTGCAGTGTGAGTGAGGCCTGTGTGCAGTGAGAGAGGCCTGGGTGCAGTGTGAGTGAGTCCTGTGTGCAGGGCGAGTGAGAGCTGTGGGCACTGAGTGAGTGCTGTGTGCACTGTGAGTTAGGGCAGTGTGCAGTGAGTGTGTGCAGTACGCACTGAGTGCGGACTGTCTGCAGTGTGATTGAAGGCTGTGTGCATTGAGTGAGGCCTGTGTGCAGTGTGAGTGAGGCCTGTGTGCAGTGCGAGTGAGAGCTGTGTGCACTAAGTGAGTGCTGTTGTGTTGTTAGTGCTTACAGTTACGTAGTCAGGAGTTTAAGCAGTGCAATGCTAATTAGTTTACTTCTCTGTCTAGTTCCGTGGGAGACTTGACTCCAAAGAGACCCTGCATGATGAATATGTGCTAACACACACCAAGTGATATACCACTCATGGCTACTCCTATGAGAGAAACTTTGAGCGCTAGGCCTGTACTAACACACTACCTGTGACCTACTTCTGTACTTGCTCACCCCACAGCGCCCTTCCATTGCAATGACCCAATGTATCAAGCATTCCCTTGCACCATAGTGACAATCGACTGTAATCAAGGTGCCTTACAGACACCATCAGATGTAGAGGCACATCCTTGCAAGTAAATTAACCTTGCAGTGACCGTCCCCTTTTGTCTCCAACCTTGCAATGGGACTTCTCTCTCATGGACAGTTACATCCCTTGCAGTGATGTTTTTTTACAATGGGATTATCACTGCAGTGAGCTTGTTACTCAGTCTGACCCTCCTTATGAAGTGGTCCTGTTGCTAAAATGACATGTTCTTCTGTGAGGCAGCCTTACATTGTAGTACCACCCAAGCCCCGCAGAGGCCATGTCTGGTATTCTTTCACTGCACATAAAGTTCTCTTTTGCACCAGTTCATGCAGTGACCTTTCGATGGCCATTTTTGTGCAGTGGCGATTTCCTGCAGTGGTATCTCTTTCAGTGAATGTAAACTTTCCTTTTAGTGTGGCCCATTCCAGCAGGGCTCCTCAGGTGTGCCTTTCATACTGTGGTCCTCCAAATGCCGTGAAATCTATTGCTTGTCCGATATGCCTCCCTTGGAGACAAGATTCCTCTATAGCGGCTATCTCTTTCTTTGTCTTGGCTAGCTGCTATCAACGTCCTTCACACCGACATCCCTAGGTCCTGCTGTGAAGTGAAGTTGCGCTGCAATGACCACGTCCTACAGAACCCCGCCCTGCAGGACAGTCACTGCCACCTGCTGAGCCCCTCCCCCCACTGTGACCTTATTTTTCCCCACAACCTTTCATGACGGAAAGGGGCAGCGTCCTCACCACTTATCATGAGCGCTGCATCCTCTGGTTCTATATATCTATATGTCTGCCACTCCAAGCTGGCCAGTCTCCTCATTCCTTACTCCAAATGAAGTGGCTTTGACCACATGGAGGGGTAGGGAGGCTTGAGAAGACATCCTCTGCAACCCTAGGCACTGAGAGAGAGAAAAATAAGCCGGGAACTTGGGTGGGGGCTGTTAACAATGTCAGCAAATGAAGGAAGCTGATGTGTGGGTGTGGTAGATATAGGGAAGGGGAGTGGGAGTATAGGAGAGACCGAGGAGGGCGACAATTGGGGAGACTGACTGACTAACTAGGAAGTGTCTGTGTGGGGATATTGGAAGTCTCAGATAGCTAGGTGACAGAGCACATCAAACTGGGAAACGAGGAAGTAGCAATAAGGGGTAGATGCTGTCTAAAGGTCACAGCATACCCCAGCAGCAAATAAAACGAGTATTACTTTGTTTTGTTAAAACTAAATTCTTGTCAATTAAAACACGTCAGAGACTCAAGAGCACTATATAAGGCAGAGGGAGGCGACACCAAGATATGCAGGAAAATTCAGCGCAGAACAAATGCGCTGTCAGCTAAGAGAGCAGCGGGTTGATCGGTGACTGGTGGAGCTGCCGTTTTGTTCATTTTATTTCGCAGTAGCAGGAAGAATGTAAACAAAGCAGCCATGTTCCTTCCCCCCCAGCGCCGGTGAGGAAAGACAATGATCTGAAGTGCAGCGTCCCTGAAGCGGGTGTCGTGCTGATAACATAAGCCGCGTGGTGTCCAAAAGTATATCAAACACATTTTGTGCAGTTCAAACAGCTACATACACTTCATTTTATTTAAAAAAAAAGTAATTTAGAAAATAGCTTACAACCGCAAGAGCTGCAATTAATAGCATGTTGATCGGTGACTGGTGGAGCTGCCGTTTTGTTCATTTTATTTTGCAGTAGCAGGAGGAATGTAAACAAAGCAGCCATGTCCAATTAATAGCATGTTGATCGGTGACTGGTGGAGCTGCCGTTTTGTTCATTTTATTTCGCAGTAGCAGGAGGAATGTAAACAAAGCAGCCATGTCCCTTCCCCCCCAGCGTCGGTGAGGAAAGAAGACAATGATCTGAAGTGCAGCGTCCCTGAAGCGGGTGTCGTGCTGATAACATAAAAGCTGCGTGGTGTCCAAAAGTATATAAATAAACACATTTTGTGCAGTTCAAACAGCTACATACACTTCATTTTATTTAAAAAAAAGTAATTTAGAAAATAGCTTACAACCGCAAGAGCTGCAATTAATTAACTGTACGCACAAGAGCAGCTGTTAAAAAAAATTATTAAGAAGGGAAGTGCACGAACATGCGTAAACACAAGCCCGAGGCAGACCCAAAAAGGAAATAGTGTGGACGAAGGAACATAAATTAAAACAAGGATGTGTCTGGACTCTTAAAATACAAAATACAGCGTAAGCGGCCGGGAAACTGAAAGTACGGCCGGCCAGCGGCCAGCCATGAATAATTAGGGGAGGAGAAGCCGCACAGCACACGCTGGGAGAAGCCCTTTGATGTGCTGTGCGGCCGTGAAAAAATGCAATTAGGAGGGAGGCTGATGCGCGTGCTTGTTTGGTCACGTGATTCACGTGAACTTAAAGAAAACCGCACAAACGAAACCCTTGGTTTGATGAGCATTTTGAGGACTTGAATTCTCGCTCCGCTCAATGCGCTTGCGCGCATTGATAGGTCGCGAGACCTAATAAAGTGTCAAGGAGACAAATGAACACACTGCTAGACGCCTTCCCACTGGTATTAAGGTTCGAATAAGAAGGGAAGGCCCCATCCCGAGCAGCAGTTACAGGTTCTATTTTAAAACCTGACACAATAGTATTGCAAAATGAGGACAAAAGAAAAGTGAACTGCTACAATCGTAATGCAGGCTGCAAAGTATAATGCGTACAGAGAGAACAATATTATAAAATAATACTGTAAGAGCATTGTATGGTTTCTAAGCCATATAAAAATACATACATAAATATTAATGACTAAAAGTACTCAACTGGTGCTTCTAAAATACACCTACCCCAGTGTACCTAACCTAAGTCTGGTACGAGGGAAGAAGTAAGTATTGTGTATCTTAGGGTTAGTTTTCTTTGCCAAGAATCTATCCAAGATTTCTCTTATGTTCTAATCTGCGCCATACCTTAGTTTAGAATGAAGGAAGTCTGGTATCTCTGTCTCTGGACTCAATTTCCCAACACCCCTCGAGGGGAGCTTGGATACACTGGAGCTGGATTTCTCAGCGAGAGAAAGGACAGCTTCTTGATCAGTGCATCAGCTGGAGTGTCGGCTTCTTTCGGTACTTGCTGTAGCGAGCTGCGTCGGGCAAGTAGATAGTCGAACTGCTCCGAACCACCGTGTCTTGCTAGAGCAAGTAAAGGCATATTTATACCTTGAAGGTGCCTAGTTTGACGTAAAGTCGGGCATAATAACATCAGTAAAGAACCCCAAGGGAATAGTAGTTCTTTGTAAAGTACATGAGTTCTTGGACAAATCAATATTCAAGCAAGGGGAGGTCCCTGACTTCTTAAGCCGATTTTCCAAGAAATCGTTGTGACATTTTGGTACAGGTGGAAGTAGCCATGCCTGTATTTGGACTGCATGGGCAATGTCTAAATAAGGGAATGATTTCTATGCCTATATTAGGGCAATGTGAATTGTACCTATATAAGGGCATGAATCGGGAAAATTCACTCTACTTCTAAAACGCCATACGACACCCACGCCAATTTATTATGTACGACATTACTAAGTTCTAAGCACAAAAAACATATTTAAAACATGATGTGTTAAAGCCCCCATCCTAAATACATAAAAATGCATTGGAAATGGTTGTACACGAAAAGAGCATTCCATGACATAATTTATAAATCATTTGGTTGTGGACAAGGTCAAATATTGTTTCTTGGAAGTATTCAAAGAATTCTTGTTCTCTAGGAATAGTTCTACTTTAAGCAGATTACTTTCAATTTTGAAGAAAAAAATCAAATCATGGAAAAATAGAGTTCCAAAGTTAGAAGTTTGTTTTGGAAAGTGAAGGTTGAATGCAGAGTCCCACAGAACACTGTGTGCTAACTTCAAAGGTCAGAAAATCTTCTAAGCTGGTAAAGAATTTGTCTACTACTGTAGGTGAAAGTTGGACTACCTCGGTAAGCAGATCAATTGCACAAAGATGAGAAGCATCGACGTCAGCCGCATTAGCAATGTTCGAAGGAGATGGTACCTGTGACCCTGTCGCTTCACGTATCTCACCGCCTGCAGTTTGCGTTTGTGAGATCTCAATGAATGTCATCATCAGGATTGGTAGCCGCTGGGGACAACACAGTGTATGAGCTGTTACCGGTCCAAGCAAAGTATCAACATCCGTTGGCAGGACTGTTGGGGGCATCAGACAGATGTCTAGCAAGCATTCTTCTCCACATAGCGGGCATCGTAGCACAGGTAAGATGCAGTCTTGCCAGATTGGTCGGAATGATAGAAACCACGTGGTATTTAGATCTCTTAAACGAGCTAAGCTCAGAATCTGTATCATGCGTTCATGACACTTCATTGCCAGTAGAGTGTTCCCTAAGGTAATCAGGGTGTCGCTGGTGATTTGACTTGCCATATCGGAGCAGAATGAATAAAAATAGTATTCCTGCTACAAACCCAAAACGAGAGGCAGGCCGCCAAACACTGAGTGAACGAAGTTTGGAAATATGCAGAGGACTGCTTCAAAGGGTGCTAACAGTCCAGAAAAAATCGTCTTAAATACATGTACAATACCACTGGTATCAGACATGTTTAAGATACGACCTAACATTTCTGAGAAATGTATAGGGCAGTTTGTGGATAAAAGGGCATGTATCTCTGGAGAAGTCCTTGCAATTTGCAGATCATACGTCTCTTTGGACGAGGTCAGTGGCACAGTTTTTTGTAAAAGAATGGCTTTCATTCTGCTTAAAGTATCAATTCGTATAGAAGAGATGTTCAGTGAAGGCTATAACAGCGACTCCCCGTCTGTCTTGGTTTTAGGTAACAATACTTGCATACAGCAAGTGACCCTGGCTAACACGCTTACGAGATAGGGTATCCCTGGCAACATGCCACAGCAGCTATTATCATTCAACATAATATAACTTCCATTAGAAAGCTGCCTAAAAATTGGATCTATCACTGCAGCTGGAGAACTTGCAGGTGGAAGGATAAGTTGGTCGAAGAACCATCGCAGGCCTAGTGTAAGTTAATACCCTGACATAAAAGTGTACCGCTTAGTGCGTTTTTGCAGTTTATACCACTAAGAAACACTTCTTTTCCCCCACTCCAACATCTGTGTGTGTATGGTAAATCCCAGGATGGCTTGATGTATTCTTTACCCAACCTTTCATTTACGCATGCTGGTATATGTTTCAAACAATACTGAAAATGGAAAATCATCACAGGCAGAGTAATTGTCCCCATGTATTATCCATTCTGTCGCTGGCTTTTCAGAAAAAGTTAATGGTAATCTTTCCAGTTTTTCAATGCTCAGCACCGTATAGTCTGCTCCTCTCTGTGCCAAAGTGATTTGTTTATCTCTAAGGTTAAATTCAGAAAACAATGATGTGGTGTTGATTAGATGCCATGGCACATAACCAGAATGAAGATTTTTGTAAAGTCTAGCCTAAAAGCATTATAGAACATAATTGCGACTGACCATGCTGTAACATTACCAAGTCCTGTTCCAATATGTCTATGGCAGAGGATACTATGCTGTACAAAGAATACATTTTGGATGACAGTCGTTAACCCATTATCACCTACAGAGAGAGATTTCTCTAAATTAATACAATCAATTTCTCATATTCGTTCTGCAGTCTCTGCTTGAGTCATCTTCCATGCTTCATTACAAATGGCATAGATACCAGTGTATATAAAACATTTATGACGCGGTTTCCTAGGTCCTTGTAAGAAGTCCCTTAAATCAACGCCATCTTTAAGTAAAGATAAGTGCTGTTTTACCTCTTTTAGGGCCAGATGTAGGAGCCCAAATACCGGTCAATAACGGCCGATTTCCGCCGTTACCGACCGGTATTTGGGTATTGTAATGTAGGGGGCTAGAAAAATACAGAATCGGTAAATTTACAGATTCGGTAAAATACCGAATCGGTAAATATACCGATTCTGTAATTCAATATGTAGGTGGCACAGTTTACAGTGCAACAGGCCCTTAGAAATTTGTTATTTACCACCCAATACTATTGGGTGGTAAATTACGAATTTCTGTGTACTTGCACTGTAAACTGTGCATGTACACCTGTGCCATGTGACACACATACATGCCCTTAGGGCATGTATGTGTGCCACATGGCACACAAGCCAGAAACAGGGGTGCAACAAGGTGTCAAAGTGACACCCTGTCCCCTTTGAAAATTCTGTATTTTTACCGATTCGGTAATTACCGAATCAGTATTTGCTTTTGAATCCTATGGGCTTCAAGGCCCATAGGAATCAATAGCAAATACTGATTCGGGAATTACCGAATTCGGTAATTACCGAATCTTACTGATTCGGTATTTTTACCAATTTTTTTTCCTACATAGCAATTACCGATTAGTAAATACCGAATCGGTAAAATTCGGTATTTACCATTCGGTAATTTGCTATTACCTACATCTTGTAATAGCAAATTACCGAATGGTAAATACCGAATGTTACCGATTCGGTATTTACTAATCGGTAATTGCTATGTAGGAAAAAAATCTGTAAAAATACCGAATCGGTAAGATTCGGTAATTACTGAATCAGTATTTGCCATTGATTCCTATGGGCCTTGAAGCCCATAGGATTCAATAGCAAATACGGATTCGGTAATTCGGTAAATATAAGATTCTGTATTTTTCTAGCCCCCTACATTACAATACCCAAATACCGGTCGGTAACGGCCAAAATCGGCCGTTACCGACAGGTATTTGGGCTCATACATCTGGCCCCTAGCCCTTAGTGTAGATTTTTGTAGCCACTCAGACCTAGTTTGCCTACACTGTATGGTGTTACTATCCCTGGATGTTGTGTCTGGACTTATCTTGGATCTGGCCTGGTGATTGTGAACCATTGTGTCTTATTCAGGAATCTATCTGAACAGTTGTTTGTGTCTGTGGGCCAGATTAACAATTTTTTCCAATCCGGATCTGTTCTGTTTTTAAGTAAAATAGTTTTCACGTCGACCACCCCCTCTTTAGTGTCCTTACTATCAGGTGTAGGTGTAGGTATTGACGGTTTGTTTATCTATTTTCCCTCTTTTTATTAATCAAATAGCTACAATTCTAAATAATATTCAGACAGATGCCCCAAAATTGATGATACAGTGGTATCTGTCCTGCTATATGCTGACGACGCTGTTTTAATCTCTCGCACCGCCCTAGGCCTCCAGCGACTTCTCAATGAATGTACAAATTTTATTAAGGATAGGAAACTTTTAATTAATAAATCAAAGACTTACACTATAGCCTGTGGGGGGAAGAAGAAGATATTAAGGCCATTTTTTCTTGACGGATCAAAAATAGAAGCCGTTACATCTTTTTGTTACCTCGGTGTCACCTTTGAACAAAATAGCAAATGGGTTTGCGAACAAAAAAATATTAGGCACAAAATGATAAGGAATGCAAATGGTATTTTCCGTTTTGCTAGTAAACTAGGGGAACGTAGACTACAAGATATGGTAACCATATATAATGCCAGATGTGTTTCCTCAGCTCTGTATGTAGCCGGTATATGGGGCCACTCATCCACAGCCCAACTTCAAACAAATGAAAATCGTTTTTTAAAACGACTACTGTGTGTCCCGGTCTCGGCTTCTATTGACTTGATCCATCAAGAAACCGGCCTGAACTATATTTCGGATCTAGCGGCCTTACGCCCATTGCTTTTGTGGTGTTCGATCTGGTATAAGAGCGAGACAGAGTTTACTCAGAAAATAATTAAAGATTGTCTTAAATTAGAGCATGCCTCTCGCATCCCATGGCTTAGTTATATTATATATTGGTATAGCACATTGTTTGATTTTAATATTTTAAAGGTAGCCGAATATATAATCCCCTTTACAAAGAAGGAAATTAAGGATTCCTTCTTGTCATATGAAAGGGAAGAGCGTTTAAAAACAACTAGGACCCAAAAAACTGTTGTGTTTTATAGGCAACTTGAACTCAAAAGTGGTTTTCAGGCTTACTTGTCTGATGTATCCAGATCTTCACATCGCTTTGTTTTAACACGCCTGAGGCTGGGGATTGTACACCACTTGGTATCCTTCCCTGATATAGGAGAGAGATCTACTATGTTATGCCCATGTGATAACATCTCTAGCCAGAGTTGCCTTCACGTTTTACTCTTTTGTAAATTTTATATATTTTTAAGTAAATTTTATTTGAAGCCTATCCTTTTAAAATATGTCTGTACAACAAAGGATGCAATTAATTTATTATGTGCCCTTGAAACTACAGATATTTGTTTTCGGGTTGCATTATATATACTGAAATGTAGAACAACAAGGAAATCGATAATACTATAACCATTATAACAAGCCGTTTTGCCGATTTTCAAGACACTTTATTTTGGGGTGGAAATGTTTACTATGTTTTGTATGAACTCGGACGTTTACTCAGGCACATGTCACTTTAATGGATAATGAATAATGTATAATGGTTAAAGCATTAGTTTAAACATCCTTTAGTACTATGCATTTAACTGTAATATTTCTTTTTAATTATTGCTACTAGTCTGTATGTGAAAGTTTGATCTATTTGAGTATTTACTAAATAATGTTGTCTCGTCGGTGTATCACAATGTGGGTTAATATACGGAATGTGCAATCAAACCTTTTTAATTTAGTAGGGTAACTGATATACTTGAATTATGTTGATTTTATGTTAAATTTCATTGAATGTATTTTTCTCTTTGATTATTGTTGCTTTTATGGTTGTGTCATGCAAACCGAATAAAGTTTCCTAAACTGAAACTGACGGTTTGTTTGAATCTTTTATTTTAGCTAATTCAAGACAAGATGTCTGTTGAACAGTGTCATTTAAAACATTATTTGTTCTGGAATAATGAAGGCTCTAAATAAAGGTTCTAATCCCTGCACCTGCCAGTCTTTTGTGCCCCAGACAGTTTTTGTCTCAATGTTGTCTTTCCAAAAGTCAAAACCTAATGTAGACAGCTGAGCATAAAAGGCTGCAGAATACATTTGCTTTGTATTCGTAAACATACTTTTCATTCCTGTCCTATTAACATTTTTAAAGTAAAATGCTTCTGGATTTGAGACATTAAAACCTGAAAAGTATGGAAATGTGTCATACAATGTTTTTGAGCTACCTTTTGGTGGTGTAGGACAATGTTCCCATAGGTTATAAGTAAACACATTTCTTGGATTTGCAGATTTGTGCAAAAATGATGACCATAGTGATTATAACAGTACATTTGTTCTGATGAACCTTCTAAGTATTCATGATTTGTACATTTTGCAGACATTTCTAAGTCTGACATCATATTATTAACAGTCTCAAAGTCCCAATCATCAGAAAAGGTACTAGATGAAACAGTCACTCAAGGAAACCTTGAATTGGTGTAGAATTTTTAACAGCTCCGTCGGACCAAAGATGTCATAATCAGTTCTGTCATAAGCTATACCACCTGGAATAGGAACGGCTTTGATATTCACTGATGACAAGTCTCGTTGTTCACAATGGGAAGATTTGTGTTGTTTGAGGAGTAAATTGATGTTCTTACTTGCTGTGTCCTTTTTACTATATCTTTCATTTATCAACATTCCCAAAGTTAATACAAGAGTCAACCAAAGAAGAAGAAAAAGTACACCAACAAAATCCAAAGTTCAACCCATGGTGAAACCAGATAAGTATTTTCCAGTTGATAAAAAAGGTCTGTAGCTTGTTCTTTAAAAGTTCTTTTTACTGGCCTTGTTTCCAGTTCACTGTTTTTCTCCAAAAACATATCAAAGTTAATGAAATAGTAAGAGGCAGTTCTGTCAATTGTAAGTATTGCATTAGGATTATTTGAAATCGCTGGAGTTATTTGGTCCCTTGTCATATTAGTATAGTCAGACACTATATCATTGTAGACAGGCGTTTCTTGATGAACTCTTATTTGGGTCTCAAGAGGTACAAGTTCCATGGCTTTGTTGCATAGTCCTTCTTTTCACACTGCAGATTTTTCAAAGGTGATGAGTCTTTCAGTTTGAACCTCTTGGACAGTAGTCAGATTTGGTTGTCTGCTACATCTTTGGAGCACAATTGGCCTACTACTTATGATCAGCCACATGATGCGGTTTTATCAAGGTCGATGGATAAGAACCTGTTCTTTCTTCCAGCAAGGGGCGGTAGAAACACTGTTCTTGATCCGTGGAATGCTAGTACAGGTACTGGTTGTATATAAGAAGGCCCAAATTCCTTCTTGTCTGCGATCTTCTCTCTGACTAGATCCCCAATCTTTGGAATGCAGGCAGGCCTTGCTGGGACGGGTGGTTCCCCTTCACTGGTCGTTGGCTTCTGTAATGTGTTGCTTTGACTTTTCCTTGTTTCATCTAAGTCCTGCAAAACAGCCAAACGGTCTTTGATATCAAAATATTTTTGTTCTACTACTGAAGTGTGACGATCAAGGTCCTGGACAATCATTCTAGTTCCAAAAAGGATTTCATATGGAGGGATTCCTCCCAGAGACTGCGTTGGACACTTATTAGATGTTTGACCCATCCGTCACCGAGCCTAATACCCTAGCTGTTATAGATTGCTTTATGTCCCTTTTTTTCTCTCCACAACCGAATTTCCCTCAGGATGGAAAGGAGTAGAATTCCACAATGCAATGCCCAGATTGGCCATGGCCTCCTTGTAAGCTAAACGCAGGACCCTGGTCAGAATGTAGCAAGCCTACTGCGTATGTGCTGATAAAGACTCGCAAATCTTTTATAACAGTTCAGGCGTCAGCCGAGTGCTGAGGCCACATCCAAATGAATCTTGTCTTAATATTTGTGGGGCCGCATTTGTCCATAGGGACGTCTGCATGTAGATAGTCTAATGCTGTCTAACAATGGTGTCTGTACTGGGCTGGCTACACTGTAGTGAGGTATCTAGCGGCATTCTGTGCTGCGATCTCTGTGCAGTCATGGCAATTAATTGCAAATGTGTGAATGTGACCATTCATCACTGCCACTAGTATGTCTCTTTTAATTCTAGTATAGATTTAGAGATCCCCTGATGTATCAGACCCTCTCCCAAATGTGCTTCGTGCATCAAAGCTACTCTACGTCTCCTGTTTGGAATTACTCTATCCCCCACTCCAGGGATTCGAGCAAAAGGAACGGAGTTGGCATTGATTATGTATGAAATTTGGAGTGGATAAGTTTGAGGTAACGCTGCACCGCTACTTTTGCTTGTGGCATTGACAGCTGGCATTATTTAGCAGTCTATTTTCGTTTTGAACGAGTGGTTGCAGCTATGGAAACAGTTTGCACAGCTGCCTTCGCGGCTTCATCAGCCAATGAAATCCCTGCAACATGAACGCCATCACGTTCATAAGTCAGTGTATGCATCACGTGAGTTTTTTTTAGTTCTTTTTGTCACTGAACTACTTGTTCCCAAAGCAATTTATGCTTGACTGTGCCACCTTTTGCATCTTTCAATCCGTTTTGAATCCAGTTCTGCAAGTATTCATTGTAAGAATGAACGCAGTAATAAGAATCGCACACTATGAGTGTGGGGAATTCGTGATCGGTATTTTTAAGTGCCATCTTGAATGCTTGTAGTTCAGCTTGCTGAGCTGTACAATCTCCGAGAGATTGTGTTTTAGTGACCATAGGTCGGAATTTACCATCATGCCAGCGACCTTTAACGATCGCCCACGCAGCACTATAAGCTTGTTTACCCCCAATTGCGGGCTGTGCTGATCCGTCTGTATAAATGATACATTCGTATTGTTCTAGTGGCAGAATCTCAGTAGGCAGAGGACATTCTTGTTCGTATTGTAGAAATTCTTGTGTTTTCAAATAATGGTCAAAAACGTATTCAGCGTCTGTTGCAACAAGTGATTTAACCAATTGTATCCATCTTGGATGTAAAGCCTTCGCATTCGGAATGCTCGCTTTAGTCACTGCCTCTAAGGCAGGTACAGGAGTAACGACCATTATGCGTTTTCCCTGTGCGAGGGCTCTCTTTTGCTACAGCAGTTTGAACCGCTGTCAGAATTTTTTCTGTAGAAGTGAATTTCATTTCAGCTTGTGTATACAAGTGTGATTTATAAGCTATTGGTACTTTTTCTCCTACATTAAAGGTTAAGTATGTGAATCCGCATCTTCCTGGAATGATTCGGATTACTAGGTTGAGTACATTTACGCATGTTTTTAAATGTGTTGTTGCTAACATGCTGTTTGCACTGAATGCAACATTTCTGTGTGTTTTTGACTCCAATTAGTTGTTTTCAAATCAGGTTTGATTAATTCGTAGAGAGGTTTAACCCTTTCTGCGTAGTTTAGAATGTAAGTTCTTCCCAAATGTAGGAAACCTAGAATCGACTGAGTTTTTCAGCGTTTTTGGAGGTTGGAGCAGCGCACACTTCTCTAGAAAGTTGGCTGCCAGGCTTTTGCCTTCACTTGATAATTTGTATCCTTGAAAAAGGACGTTTAAATGGGTAATTCTTGATTTCTTAAAATTGAATTCGTACCCTTCAAATGCGAAGCCAAGTATTATGGTGTTCACCCTGTTCAAGTGCCTATCCAAGTCATCATACATTAGATAGATGTCATCAACATATGATAATGCCTCATCATCATAGGTTTGTAGTAACTCTGTTACTCTTGCTGAAAACCCTGGACTATTCTTGAATCCCTGGGAGAGACGACAGAATTGACTCTGTATCCCCATTATTGAGAAAGTGGTCAAATACCTACTTTCTGGTGCAATGTTTTAACAGAAGAAACCATTAGAAATATCTAACGTGGTTTTATATTTTTTACGCACAATATTATTCATTAGTGCTGCACTGTGTGCATTTTGTACTGCAATAGTTTTGCAACAAGAGTTTAGATGTCTGTAATCCAAAACTAGACGATATGTATTGTCTGGTTTGGAGACAGGAAACAAAAGATTGTTCATGGATGAGGTGCATGTTTCAATCACCCCTTGGTATTCAAGTTGATCTAAGATCTCCCTGACCTGTTTTTTAGCTTCTTGCTTAACTGGGTACTGTCTTTGTGCAGTTGGTTGAGTTTTTAATTGTATTTTATGGTGAGGGGAATCCTCATCCCATCCTACATGATTTGTGTATAATGCAGGAGCCTGGGCTAAAGCCCATTTTCTGGCAAAAGTATATTTTAAATGATTGGAATATGATTGGAGAAGGCTGGCATAATGATGTCTTCGGCACTCCCTGACAAATTCAGGTGGCCAGTCTTTTTCAGCTAGAAGAATGTCATAACCCATAGAGAACTTCTCCCAAAAGAGTGCTCTTATTTTTCTAGTTATATCCCCCTCCATCCGGAGTGTTACTTCATATAACTTATGGGGTACACTAACTCTGGTATCTGCAGTTTCAACTTGGATGTATTCATTCCAGTCCACTGTCTCCAGATGATCCTTCAAGCTATGCGAGCTATGGTTACTTCTCCTTCGCTGTCCAACATTGTCTGAACCCACTCCCTGTTCTTAAGTTGTGTCCTCAAGATCCTCGGCATGTCTGATTTTTAGACCTGCTACCTTCTTTTTGGTGAATTGGGTTTTCTTATTTTTTTGGAACGTGTTGTTCATCTTTGGACTTCACACGTTCTTCTTTCTGTTCTGACTGTCTTCTTCTTTCCGATTTCTGTGAGGAAGTCTGAAAGGTACGAGAGAAACATGTATCCGTATCTTGATATCTATCAGGTTTTCTCAAATGATCCCTATTCCTGAGGTTATACCTCCTATCAGAGGGCTCCTTTTGAGGAGACCTACCTCGGGACTGAGAACGCTTCTCTTTAGAAGTTTGTTTAGTGTTCTCCCACTTCTTTTTAGGAACAGTGAGTGTTTTAAGACCTTTTTAGGACTCTCAGTTAGTTGGGGTTTAACTGGTTTCCCACCCAAACTATCTCTACCTAGATCTACATAGGATTTTTCAATTATTCTGGCCAGTTCATATGGTTGCTCAGTTACATCAACTTCTCTTCGCCACAGATGCTGCCTCACCTTTAATATTAGCTAATATTATTGTTGAGACCTGTTTGAAATCTTTCAGTAGTTTCATACCTAGATTTAAAGCAGGCTCTGCCCCGTATTCATTTTGAATCTGTTTCAGGACTTCTGGTATCACCGCCATAGACGGAACACCATGTGTTTTTGTATAGATTGCAGCAAATACTGTACCCCAAGTGTCAGTCCTCCAGGTGTGGTGCGATATCCATTGGTAAACAGATTGTTAGAATCCTGTGTTTCTCGTGAGGGGTAATATCGGGAAATACTGCCTCGATTTGAGTAATTTTTTGAGCTATCCAGAATGGAATTTGTTCTCGTTTTGCGGGCAATTTACCAATGACTGATTGTATAGCCTGTGGTGTGATTTTATTTGTGTTCCCCTGATAAGGGGTGTGTTGTGGAATCCTTATAGGAGGTTGGACCATTAGAGTCCGCATGACATATTGAACGAATTGTCTATGGATTTTGATTAGTTGTTTCAGTTGAACTAATGGTTCCGCACCTGTCATTTCTTCAATGGCAGGATGTGGTGTATAGCTGGCTAATACCAACCATGTTGCTCCTGGTCTACCTAGTGGACCAAGCCTGGTAATGTGATTTGATGTTGTGGGGCACCTTTAAACCAGAGCACATGCTCTTGGTATGTTAGTTGAATTTCAACATCCTCGAAAGGAGTGTATTCCGTTGGATGTTCCTCTTCTTTGTAGAAGTGAAACACGTGTTACTGGATTTGCTTCAGAGAAGAAAATCCATGAATACAATACCTCTGTCTGCCGATATTCATGTGTCTCTATTACAAAAATTACCCTACCACTTCTCGATGATAGGCCATTTGTTATAAGTTTTATAGTGATGGTTTTCTTTAAAATTTCCGGGATGATTATAGCATCCGGGTGATCTTCATTAAAGCCTGTAACATCTAAGCCTGGTAGGGCTGCAGCTGCTGCAACTCCACCGGTCGCGTTGTTGTCGCCATTAAGCAGCATTGTTTAATAAAAATTTGCAGAGCAAGCTTCAAGGAAACAAAGATAAGGTGCACAATATTTTGGAACACTGTATCCTTCAACGTTGAACAAACCAAAAACTAATACATAGGATTTTCGTCCTGCTCAGCTATGGTGGATATTTTATCCTTTTACCCACTCCAGACGTCTATTGGAGTATTTACAGGAAAAAGGGGCTCTGAGAAAAGCACGACTGAGGTACTTTAGTATCTAGCGTTAAATTAGTGCCTTACCAAACGTTGGGCGCCATGTGGTGTAGTTCCTATATTCCCAATAGGCTCTGCGCATTGGAATAATATATCCTATAGATTAGACTTAGGACTGAGGTAGACTAGGTCTCTATCGAATATATTAAACTTAATAGTGTGTGCCAGCTAGCTCAGAGGTCACTAGAAACTTTCTCGAATACACAAGAAGGGATTCGTTTCTGACAACCGCATAAACATGACCACTTTGTTTCCCAAGAATAAGAAATGTATCTCTAGAGTCGTGGAAACAATAGATAAGTAGTTCACTCAGTCAATCGTACATGCTTAGTTTCAACAGAGGTGCAGAGAAATAGAGAGACAGGCGTTTTCAATAAAAGGATTTATTGAACAGTCTTCTTTCTCATGCAAGTAAAGTGAACTGCTACAATCGTAATGCAGGCTGCGGGTATGGCTGCGGCTGAGTGATAAGGGGCATAGGGTACAGACCAAGCGAGGCCCAGGCCCTGCCACCGCCCGGGCACCATGTCTGCCAGCGCCATCTACGTGCTGGGCCTGAAGGGGAAGCGCTCTGATACCTCCGGGTCTAGCCAGCGCTATATAACCTTTGCAAGTCAAATAAACTAAAAACTGGTTTCCCTGAACACTGAGACCTGAGCAACATGGCTGATGACGGATGGAGCTGCTAGACAGCTAATGAGGAGATTGGCCTTGGTTTCCCCCTTGACCGTCACCTACCCACATTGGGCACAGTCCTCCTCGTCTCCCTGCTATTACTCCTTCCTCCCCTCCCTCCTACGAATCTTGAAACATTGTTTATGTGTACTGTATCTTACTATGCTCTTGAATCTGATGTAAATTTTAATGCAACAATCCTAAATGTAAAGCGCTCTGATACCCTCATGGGTCAAGTTCACGCTATATAAAACTTTATAAATAAATAAATAAAATAAATACAGCGAGAACAATATTATAAAATATTACTGTAAGAGCATTGTATGGTTTCTAAGCCATATAAAACTACATACATAAATAATAATGACTAAAAGTTCTCAACAGATGCTTCTAAAATACGCCTACCCCAGTGTACCTAACCTAAGTCTAGTACGAGGGAAGAAGTAAGTATTGTGTAGTTTACGTTTAGATTTCTTTGCCAAGAATCTATCCAAGATTTCTCTTAGGTTCTAATCAGCTCTATACCTTAGTTTAGAATGAAGGAGGTCTGGTATATCTGTTTCTGAACTCAATTTCCCAACACCCCGCGAGGGGAGCTTGGAAACACTGGAGCTGAATTCTCAGCAAGAGAAAGGACGGCCTCTCGATCAGTGCGTCAGCTGGAGGGTCGGCTTCCTTCGGCACTTGCTGTAGCGAGCTGCGTTGGGCAAGTAGATAGTCGAACTGCTCCGAACCACTGTGTCTTGCTAGAGCAAGTGTAGGCATATTTATACTTTGAAGGTGCCTAGTTTGACGTAAAGTCGGGCATAATAACGTCAGTAAAGAACCCCAAGGGAATAGTAGTTCTTTGTAAAGTGCATGAGTTCTTCGACAAATCAATATTCAAGCAAGGGGAGGTCCCTGACTGCTTAAGCTGATTTTCCAAGAAATCGTTATGACGTTTTGGTACGGGTGGAAGTAGCCATGCCTGTATTTGGACTGCATGGGCTATGTCTAAATAAGGGAATGATTTCTATGCTTATATTATGGCAATGTGAATTGTACCTATATAAGGGCATGAATTCTGAAAATTCACTTGGATCCTAAAACGCCATACAACAGTATGTGTGTGTATATATATATATATATATATATATATTACCTACTGGCGGTCGCCAGTAGGTATATATAGTTAGGATTTTTTCTCTATGGGATTTTTGAAAATTCTATGTCTAATAACTTTGGCGTTTGTGGACGGAATTGGCTGAAATTTTCAGGAAAATGGAACAGTTTGTTTCTGAGCAGCCCCTGACAATTTGGGGGGGTTTCATCAAGGGGGGGCCGAGAAAAAAGGGGGGTCCCAAAACGCATTTTTCCCATGTTAATTTCCATAGGGCGGTTGGCCTCACTTTTAGCTCGAACGGCTGAATGGATTTGCACGAAACTTGGCAAAATTGTAGGGACTGTTAGCCCGATGTGCCTTTGCTAGGTCTCAATATATGTGCTCCAGTGGATTTTGAGTAATTTAGGTTCAAAAAAAGATATATATCTGGGCGGAGCCTAACCACACATCTGATCTGATTGGCTGTCAGCACTTCATCCAAGAAGTGTTGGCAGCCATCTTGGGACCAATATACATGATAGCACCTCATTAAAAAGCATTGTAGGTAATAGAGGGTTTTAGGACTTTAGTTACATTATAAATCATTTGTTGATGGTACCATACTCGTTTTAGGAATTGTGGTGGGTTCTAAGGTGATTTTACCATGTGAAAAAACCTTCTGCTGTGATATCATGAATATTGTTTGAAAGAAAACTAATATCTCATGATTTTCCCACAGTGGTTTGGAAGGGGATCTATAAGCTAAACTGAAAGCATATTTTCTGTAAATTCACATTATCTTTCTCAGTCATGTGAAAATCAAGTCTGACATTCTCAGTAAAACATGTACATCCAACAAGGACAGAGACTGTCAGTTGATTCCTTTGTGTTCTACTGCAGCCTCCTAGAGTGTTCTAAAGAACAACTAGAGCGCTAACAGTCCTACTTATTACAAAGGTATGGCACACCTGAAGCCATCTTGATTGGAATAAAGTGGTAACTCTTAAAACATTTAATTTAAAAAGAAACAACATGAGGGGGTATATTTTGCCATAGAAAGTATGATTAGTGCTGCAGAATGAAAAATTAGGGCACATTTTGAGTGACTTCTCAAATCCTTTTCTATTTCATTAAAACATTCTGACATGCAGTCTCCCAAAATGGCCACCCGAGACAAAAGAGCCCAAATGTAGCCCAAATATCACCCAGATGTAGCCCAAGTATAGCCCAATGACAGAATGTCCCAGAGTGTTCTAAAGAACAACTAGAGCGCTAACAGTCCTACTTATTACAAAGGTATAGCACACCCGGAGCCATCGTGATGGGAATAAAGTGGTAACTCTTAAAACATTTAATTTAAAAAGGAACAAAATGAGGGGGTATATTATGCAATAGAAGGTATTATTAGTGCTGCAGAAAGAAAAATGAGGGCACATTTTGAGTGACTTTTCAAATCCTCTTCTATTTCATTAAAAAATTCTGACATGCAGTCTCCCAAAATGGCCACCAGAGAAAAAAGAGCCCAAATGTAGCCCAAATATCACCCAGATGTAGCCCAAGTATAGCCCAATGACAGAATGTCCCAGAGTGTTCTAAAGAACAACTAGAGCGCTAACAGTCCTACTTATTACAAAGGTATGGCACACCTGAAGCCATCTTGATTGGAATAAAGTGGTAACTCTTAAAACATTTAATTTAAAAAGGAACAAAATGAGGGGGTATATTTTGCCATATGAATTATGATTAGTGCTGCAGAAAGAAAAATTAGGGCACATTTTGAGTGACTTCTCAAACCCTCTTCAATTTCATTAAAAAATTCCGACATACAGTCTCCCAAGATGGCCACCAGAGACAAAAGAGCCTAAATGTAGCCCAAATATCACCCAGATGTACCCCAAGTATAGCCCAATGACAGAATGTCCCAGAGTGTTCTAAAGAACAACTAGAGCGCTAACAGTCTTACTTATGACAAAAGTATGGCACACCAGAAGCCATCTTGATTGGAATGAAGTGGTAAGTCTGAAAACACTCAATTTAAAAAGGAACAACATGAGGGGGTTAATTTTGCCATAGAAAGTATGATTAGTGCTTCAGAAAGAAAAATTAGGGATCATTTTGAGTGACTTCTCAAATCCTCTTCTATTTCATTAAAAAAATTCTGACATGCAGACTGAAACATGCACTTTGAATACCAGCAGCAGACGTCCCTGGTGAGCAGTAGCTTTACTACAGTGATCTGATGTGCAACTAGAGTGCTAACATTCAGAATTTATGGCAAATGTGTGACACATCTGAATGCCTTCTTGATGGAACCAAAGTAAACAAGCATTGAAAATGCAATAGATCTCGCCCTCGTTTAAGTTAAAGCCATTCTGTTTGTAATGAGGTGGCTTTTTAGCTTTGCTTTTATTAGTGTTTTTTCAACTTTCATGTAAATAAAATGCATCTGTATGCATATAAGTATATGTATGCATGCATTTATGTTTGTATTTTTATAGATATACAGATGATATATGTTTATATATGTATGTATATATATATATTCACTGAAAAAACCATAGGTTATAGACCATATATAGTTAGGAATTTGCATTTACAAAACCTTGAAAATTCACTGAAAAAACCATAGGTTATAGACCATATATAGTTAGGAATTAGCATTTACAAAACCTTGAAAATTCACTGAAAAAACCATAGGTTATAGACCATATATAGTTAGGAATTCGCATTTACAAAACCTTATTTTACTCACACAAAACCATTGAAATTCCATATATAGTTAGTTGCACTAACTATATATCGCGCACCCGCAATCCACTGCTGATGATGTCACATATTACATCATTCATGACATGGTCAGTGACATCACTGATGACATCACTGATGACATCTCAAATGACATCACTGATGACATCACTGATGACAACATCCAGTGACTGTATGTTTCGGTAAAGTTAAAATATGTCTTACATATTGAAGAATGAGTGGATGTATAAGAGTCTGGATGAAGGATTTAGTAGGTGCATGACTGACTGTATGAGTGAGTGATTAAATGTGTCTCACTGAGTGCATGGGTTAGTGACTAAACTGTCTTAATTTGTGCATCATTATGTCTGTTGTTCTGTAAACTGTTGCATGTGTTGATAAGTAGCTATATGAGTAACTATATGGGTTATTGATTGGTTGCCCAAGTATTTGTATGGGAGACTGAGTGTGTGTGTGGGTGGCTGGGAGGTGTATGACTCTGTGCATAGATGTGTGAGCAGTTGATTCCCTAGATGTATGGTTTCAAAAGTGCATGTGGAAACAGCTGTATGGGCGGTTGACAGTGTGCATGAGTGTATTGGTGAGTGAATGGATATCTCAGTGCTACATGTCAAAGTAAGTACATATGTAAAACACAGTACATGTGAGAGTTGACATATATAAATAACTGTGCATAAGAGCCAGTGAATGTGTGAGTGGCTGTATGGATCATTGTGAACTTGTATCAGGGATTGTATAAGAGAGTAAATATGTGTTAGTATATGTTTGAATAAGTAAAGTTTGTATAACTGTATAGTTGAGGAAATGGAGGTGTGATTGATTCTTTGCATGACTGACTAGGTGTGTGAGTAACTCCATGGATGAGTGACAGTCTGTGAGTGTCTGTTTACACTGATTGTATCTAAGGTTATATTAGAGTCTGAAGAGGTTCATCGTATTATCACATGAATGATATCATCAGTGATGTGATCAGTAAAGTCAAATGAGATGTCATCAGTGATGTCATCAGTGATGTCATTTGAGATGTCATCAGTGATGTCATTTGAGATGTCATCAGTGATGTCATCAGTGATGTCACTGACCATGTCATGAATGATGTAATATGTGACATCATCAGCAGTGGATTGCGGGTGCGCGATATATAGTTAGTGCAACTAACTATATATGGAATTTCAATGGTTTTGTGTGAGTAAAATAAGGTTTTGTAAATGCGAATTCCTAACTATATATGGTCTATAACCTATGGTTTTTTCAGTGAATTTTATATATATATATATGTGTGTGGTGTATATGTCTATGTGGGTGTATATGTGTATGTGTGTATATATATGTATATATATGTAGGTGTATGTGTGTATATATATGTATATGTATGTCTATATATATGTATATGTATGTCTATATATATGTATATATATGTATGTATATGTATATGTATATGTATGTATATATGTATGTATATATTTTTCTGCTCAGTTTTCACCTCCTCCGTGCACTCCCGTGCGGGTGCTTTTCGCAGATTGTGCGCCCACACATATAACTGCTCCAACCTCTGTGTAACTGCTCACACACAAAGAGAGCACTCGCGGGCGAGTCTGAAGATTTTATTTCACGGACTAACGCTATCCAGACGCGTTTCGGCTAACGCCTTTATCGATGGTAACATGGCGTGCCTGAAATGGCCGTTTTTTATGTCAATTGTAATTCAAATCAACACTGAGAAAAGACAACACTGCCGATATTGGCAGACATCTTCTAGTGTGCAACAAACATTATCCTTATTTCATTAGCACAACCAATGCATCATGAAACCTTAATGAGTATACAACTCATTATTTTCTATTCACTATGTGAGATCTTGCCCGCAGATGGGCCTCATGCACTGTTCATAGTTAATCTTAATGCAAAGCTGCACATTTAATCCTTGATCAAGCCCTGTATGGGCCATCAACACAACAATTCAATCATGAAATGTTATCTCAGTGTACACATCAATAAAACATAATCTACTAATATACATACCCACTACATCACTACAACTTTTTGTAATTTTCAACGTTTCAGATTTTTAAAAAAACTTTTTTTCTTTCAAAAAATTTCATGAGATCAAAAAACAAAAAACATGAAGGACATGAGGACAAAAAACAGATCCTAATAATGATTACAATATTTACATGGCCATGGGATTACGCAGTTACTCCCCCAAATGCACAGCAAGTTCCTCGTGGGAATTCATGCCACCAGGTACTTTTGTTTGAAGATCAGTAATGTACCTGGATTCTAGTCTTCTCAGACTACTCACCCTATCCCCACCTCTTGGATTTAATGGTACATAATCTAGAGCAAAGAAGGTTAGAAGGAATCTGTTGCCATTATGTTGTACTTTAAAATGGCGAGCTACCGGGTAAGTCATGTCTCCATTTTTAATTGCCCTGGCATGCTCAAGGACACGTATCTTGGTCTGATGGATGGTGCTCCCAATATACTGGAGCCCACAGGGGCAAATGAGACAATAAACCGTATATGGGGTGCTGCATGTAACAAACGTATTGATGCATTTTGGTTTCTCAACCCCTGGTAAGTCAAAACTCTCTTGCTTCCTACGCAGGCCTTACACTTCCCGCAGGGATAAAACCTCTTCAAATCCTTATTCAACATCTTAGGTGTACCTTTTTTCATGAAACTGCTGGTTAGAGTATCCCGGATCCATTTTCAAAAGTTTTCAATGTCTCTGGAAAATGGTCCTTAATTTCTCTGAGTCTTATGAGAAGGTAGTTATCATACGGAAACCACCTTCATTATTTTCCTTTCTCACTTTCTCCTCTAGGAGTTTTTCTCTAGATATAAGATTGACTCCTTCAATGCTACATCCAATACCTGATCTCCGTACCCTCTAGTTTGAAATCTCCCTATGCATTCTCCTGTATATTTTTGAAAATCTACTTCCCTACTGTTATTCCTTTTTATATGTAGGAATTCCCCATTGGGGATACTGTTTATCAGTTTGGGAGGATGCCCACTACGGGCATGTACACTAGAATTACCCGCAGTGGGTTTTTGATACAGTTTAGTTCAGATCTTGTTCTCAATAATGGTAACTTCCAAATCCAGGAACTTTACTGACTTATCACTAATTTCAGCACTAAATTTAAGGTTCAAGTTATTATTTTATTCTCGAACATATTCCTCTGCAGTTTATGCTATCATCCTCCATATCAGGAAAAGATCATCTATATATCTGTACCAAGCCACGACCCTATTGGTCCACATGCTGTTGTCCTCCGCCCAGGCCACCTGCTTCTCCCACCAGCCCACGAATACATTTGCGTAGCTGGGGGCGAAGCAGGTGCCCATGGCCGTACCAGATACTAGTCTAAAGTACTAGTCTTGGTACAGAAAGATACAGACAAAAACATAGGATTTCTATTAGCATCTCACTGTGCTCAGAATATTTCAGTGCCCGATTTCTCAGAAAAAAGTGAACTGCCTCTAAACCATGTTGATGTTTTATGCAGGTGTAAAGGCTTGAGATGTTCATCACTATCATCTGATCCCCCTCTTGCCAAGTGACATCAGTCATATGTCGAAAAAAATCTTTGGTGTCTTTAATATAAGACCTTAGTTGTACTACGAAACTAGACAAAAAGTGGTCTATTTACATTGAAATGTGCTCTAAAAGGCTGCCATGCGATGATACAATGGGCCTCCCTGGTGGTGACAGGGCATTTTTATGTACCTTGGGAAGATGATAGAAACAAGGTGTTGTAGGATTTAGCCGTCTCAGGAATAAATATTCCTCTGTTTCTATCTTCCCCTTCTCATACCATTTTAGCACATAGCACATGACAATCCACAATACTTTTGCTGTACACGTCTTTCCCCACCTTCTCATAAAATGCATTGTCACCTAATTGGCGTAGGGACTCTTTATTATAAGCGTCAAATGTTTGTAACACAATATTACCACCCTTGTCTGAGGGCTTACAGACAATAGTCGAATCTTTCTTGAGTCCATCAATCGCCATATATTGCTCATGGGTGAAGTTGCACTTCTGGTTCGGGACACGGTCATGGCCTCGTAAATTTATCAATTCTTTAACGACATTTTCTGAAAATGTATCAATCACGTCATTTGGCATTTGCGGCAAAAAAGTAGATATAGGCCTAAAAGGTGTGATTCTACATGCCTGTAGTGGGCATCCTCCCAAACTAATCAATAGTATCCCCTATCTGGAATTACTACTTATAAAAAGAAATAACAGTAGGGAAGTAGATTTTCAAAAATATGCAGGTGAATACATAGGGAGATTTCAAACTAGAGGGTATGGAGATCAGGTATTGGATGGAGCAATGAAAAGAGTCAATCTTATATCTAGAGAAAAACTCCTAGAGGAGAAAGTGAGAAAGGAAAATAATGTAAATGTAAATGTAAATGTAAGGTGTTTTGTAGCGCGCTCAATTACTACCGGAGTATCCAGGCGCGAATGACCGCTGGGGAACCCGTCCTGGCTTTCCCTGTGAGATGGTCCCTTGCTGGGTATCTCCAAGGTGAAGCCAGGCATCCCCGGCGTCTGTGGGGGGCCGTTGTAGAGATGAGGCAAGCTTAATGCCCAGAGTTACCGAGTGTGATCACTGCCCAAAGTGGGCACCGAGGCGAGAATTATCAGTCCGCTGACCCTGGTCCGCGACCCTGCCGCGTCGGGAATCGAACCCTGGTCCCGGGCCGTTCTCAGCCTCTGGGTCTGCCGCCTCTAACCAGTGAGCCACACCTCTCTACTGAAGGTGGTTTCCGTATGAAAACTACCTTCTCATAAGACTCAGAGAAATTAAGGACCATTTTCAGGTGACATTGGAATCTTTTGAAAATGGATATGATTATTGGAATGGATATTCCAAAGCGACTGCTGTAGACATTTCGCAAAGCGAGGGCCCTCCGAGATACTCCAACCAGCAGTTTCATGAAAAAAGGTACACCCAAGATATTGAATAAGGATTTGAAGTGGTTTTATCCCTGCGGGAAGTGTAAGGCCTGCGTTGGAAGCAAGAGAGTTTTGACTTACCAGGGGTTAAGAAACCGAAATGCATCTATAAATTGGTTGCATGCAGCACCCCTTATACGGTGTATTGTCTTGTTTGCCCCTATGGGCTCCAGTATATTGGGAGCACCATCCATCAGACCAATATACGTGTCCTTGAGCATTCCAGGGCAAATAAAAATGGAGACATGACGTACCAGGTAGCTCACCATTTAAAAGTACAACATAATGGCGACAGATCACTTCTAACCTTCGTTGCTCTAGATTATGTACCATTAAATCCAAGAGGTGGGGATAGGGTGAGTAGTCTGAGAAGACTAGAATCCAGGTAGATTATTGATCTTCAAACAAAGTACCTGGTGGCCTGAATTCCCACGAGGAACTTGCTGTGCATTTGGGGGAGTAACTGCGTAATCCCATGGCCATGTAAATATTGTAATCAGTATTAGGATCTGTTTTGTGTCCTTATCATGTGCTTCCTGTTTTTTTTTTATCTCATGAAATTTTTTGGGAAAAAATATATTTTTTTAAAACAATTTGAAACGTTGAGAATTTCAAAAATTGTAGTGATGTAGTGGGTATGTATATTAGTAGATTGTTTTATTGATGGGTACACTGAGATGTCATATCATGATTGAATTGTTGTGTTGATGGCTCATACAGGGTTAGATCAAGGATTAAATGTGCAGCTTTGCATTAAGGTGAACTATGAACAGTGCACGAGGCCCATCTGCGGGCAAGATCTCACATAGTGAATAGAAAATAATGAGTTGTATACTTATGAAGTTATAATGATGCATTGGTTGTGCTAATGAAATAAGGATAATGCTTGTTGCACACTACAAGATGTCTGCAGTGTTATTTTTTCTTAGTGTTGATTTGAATTACAATTGACATAAAAACGGCCGTTTCAGGCGCGCCATGTTACCATCGATAAAGGCGTTAGAGCAAATGCGCCTGAATACTGTGAGTCTGTGAAATAAAATCTTCGGACTCGCCCCTGTGAGTACTTTTTTTGTGTGTGAGCAGTTACACAGAGGTTGGAGCAGTTGTGTGTATATATATGTATTTGGAGTTTGCGCGTCTATGCCTGCAGAGATGTAATGATGCCTTTGCGAGAAAGCACAGGGGGGAATAAGTTGACATTATTTAAAGGGAAGCGCTTCAATCACTTTTTACTTCTTTACTTGTCTGTTCCCCAGCGCTGTAATACAGTCAGCTGAAATGCACAGTTCGTTTTTTCATTTCTCCTGATTGAAGCGCTTCCCTTTAAATAATGTCAACTTATTTCCCCCTGCGCTCTCTGCAAAAGAATACGGCCTGCGGTGATTAAAAGAATCACGTGGGTCATTTGAAAGTCAGAGACTCCACCCATGACCAAGGCTTACAGAAGCAGAAACGTTGGGGAAAGGACGCCTACTGCCTTCGTGCTGTTCCACACATTAAATGAAATTACAACAATCCAGCCAGAGTTGGTGAACCTCTTTGCTTCAAGGAGGGATTTGATGATATATGTATATGTATGTATATATATGTGTGTATATATGTGTATATATGTGTATATATATATTTATGTGTGTGTGTATGTATGTGGGTATATATGTGTATGTATATGTGTGTGCATATATGTGTATATATATATGTATGAATATATGTGTATATATATATATATATATATATATATATATATGTACGTGTATATGTATGTGTGTATATATATGTATGTGGGTGTGTGTATATATATATGTATGTGAGTGTGTATATATATATATATGTATGTATATGTGTATATGTATGTATATATGTTTGTGTGTGTATACATGTCTGTATATGTATGTGTGTATATCAGTAGTTCCCAAACTGTGCACCGCGGCACCCTGGTGCGCTGCCAAAACCTGCCAAGGGTGCCACGATCTCTGATGCTGATCATAGTTCATTATTATTAGGTACACCAGCCTCTGTAATGCAGACCGAATGGCCAGTGCCTGGCAACTACTAGGTGGTGCACTTACTGCCTCGTAGCGTAGTAGGAATTGATCCGAAGAAGCACTTGAAAGAATGTGAGTAGCAGGGCAATCAAGTTGGCCATACATCACCCGCCAAGGTCATCTGCAGGTTAGATCAGAAGCATATGTTTGTAGTAACCTTTCCTAGATTCCTAGACAACTTTAGGTGTTTTTATCTGGATGGTTAAATTGTTAACAGGGCTAGAGGCCTAATAAACAATGCAAAGTAAAAACTACTGTTTTGGAAACACTTACTGCGTTATTACAATCGCAGCACGCCATGTCGAGCAGTGACACTGAATGCCCAAATCTTTTATCATGACGATTTCAATTTAATGATTTTCATTTGAGATCAATAGTCAGTATGTTGGCCATCCTGAAAACCAAATGGATTTAACAATAGTCTGGCTCAATGGATGCAGGCTCAATTACAACTGACCTTTATCAATTCCCAGTACTTTGGCACAACTCAAATACCAAAGGCCGATAGATTTCTGCCTGGAAAAATACCTTTTATAAATCCATATTTTTAAATGCTTCAAATAGGAATGGACGTTAGCATCAAAATGTAAAAGTATGTTCTGAAAAACCGTCCAAGTGACTGTGAGAGACAGATTTTTTAATGCAAACATTTATTACTATTGCTCCCATAGAACCTTGTCCTAAACTCCGGTCATATGATTCAGCAGACTAAATTAGCATTCCCAGATAGGCCCTCACCAACTTTCTTTTCTTGAGCACTTTAACTACCAAGTACCTGGAGTGGGCGCAGGGGTCTAGATTGCACAGACTGACCGTCTAGATTGCATAGACTGACCTGCATAATTCAGTGCCAAACTCTACTGAATTCACACGTTGCCTAGGCTATTTTGAAATTCAGCACTTACATGTGCATCACCTGATAGCTGCAGTAATTACATTTAAAGTGACTGACGAGTCTGAAAATAACATTTTGCACTGGTTAATCCAAATGCTGGTACACTATCATTTGGAAATGTTGGTACATGCTTACCCTTTCGCTGGTGCAAGCTAAATAATCTACTCCGTCTTTTTGACTCACCTGGCATTTTTTGCATGAACACACATATGTTAATTCCCATTTGTAAGCACTCTTGTAAATCGGGCACATATAAAGCAGATACTATCCGCGTGGGTCTCTTGAAGCTGACTTAGAGCGTTTTCACGTTCGGAATTTCAACTCTCACATTTTGCCTCTGATTTGCCTTCCCGAAAAGTCCAAATAGCAAAAGGTGCTAGATTAAACCTGTCCGTAAAGTAGGCATAAAGGTAAAACAAATCCTAAGAATGTCACATTTGCCACCTCCATATTTATTTCTATGACTAATGTACAGTTCTTCAGTGTAGTGTTGGCTTTAGAGACTGGCATGCTGTGTGGTTGATATCTCTAGTATGTAAACATACTTCTCGACTTCGCCAGTCTATTGACCCATGAGATTCACCATTCACTGACCACATTAACAGTCTAGTTATTGCTGACTTCAAATTAACCTAGAAAAAGAACTAGCTACACAAAAAGCCTTATCATATTATGAAAAGTGAGAGTAGACATATCTTTGCATGCACTATTCTCCCTACCTTCATCCCAATTAATTTCAGGGATTAAAATGTAAGTGCTACCGAGGCCGGGATTACACGCACACACACACAAAAAATGTAATGGGGAGCCACTGTCAATAGCCAATTGATCAAGGGAGCCGTAGGTCAAAAAAGTTTGGGAACCACTGGTGTATATGTATGTATATATATATATATGTATGTGTGTGTATATATGTATGTAAATATGTATGTGTTTGTAAATATGTATGTATATATAGGTGTGTATATATATTTATATGAATATATGTATGTGTGTGTATAAATGTATGTATGTGTATATATGTATGCATGTGTATATATGTATGTACGTGTGTGTGTGTGTATAACCTACTGGCGATAGCCAGTAGGTATATATAGTTAGGATTTTTTCTCTATGGAACTTTTGAAAATTCTATGTCTAATAACTTTGGCGTTTGTGGACGGAATCGGCTGAAATTTTTAGGAAAATGGCACATTTTGTTTCTGAGCAGCCCTTGAAAATTTGGGGGGGTTTCGTCAAGGGGGGGCCGAGAAAAAAGGGGGGTCCCAAAACACGTTTTTCCCATGTTAATTTCCATAGGGCGGTTGGCCTCACTTTTAGCTCGAACGGCTGAATGGATTTGCACAAAACTTGCCAAAATTGTAGGGACTGTTAGCCCGATGTGCCTTTGCTAGGTCTCCATATATGTGCTTTAGTGGATTTTGAGAAATTAACGTTCAAAAAAAGATATATATCTGTAACAGCGCTCCGGGCAGCGCTCCGGTTCGCTTACTTTTCGCGTAATGGAGCTTTGCGTAGCGAAGCTGATTGGCTTTCCGGTGTCTGTCAACATTCTAAACAGTCCGTAGCGGCCGCCATCTTGTCTCTCGGTAGGATCGAGAGACAAGAAGAGGTGAAAAACGAAGGGGGAATTTAATGAAAGGGGGCAAGGTAAACCCCGCTTGACCCCCTAGGAATGATGTTGGGGTTATTAAAGGGTCCCGTGGGGAAAATAAAAAAAATTTGATTTTTCACGGTAGAAGCGCTTCCCGGGCCGCGAACTGGGCCGCAAACTGGTAGCGAAACGGGAATTTGCCATTTTGTGTTTCGTTTTAATTAAATTACAGGGTATAAGGGGGTACGGGAGACGTATCCTGACTCTTTATGTTTTCTGAGGGTGGCTGAGGAGGCTCATATATGTTGATACATGTCTTCCAGTGGCTGTGCGTGAGCGTTTTATTTTTTTTGCTGCGTGACGTCTGTTAACGTTCGATTCGATGGAAATCAGGAAGTGTTGATCGCCAATTTGTCACTGCGATAAAATATTTTGTTATAAATTAATCCTTATTGATAAACATTGTCTGCGCCATCTTGCCTTTTTTCCAATGCCACAATTTTGTCGTGCACGGCAGCCATTTTAGATGCCTTGACCAGACCCACTCTCTGCAAGCCGTCGATTCTCAGCACGGCTCCCCACCCTCGCAAGCATCTCCCCCACGCACTGGTCACCCCCGCTCTCTCTCTCATGCATGGGCCATAAACCTCCCCCCATCTGCGCTGTTCTTCTCTGAGAATCACACCCTGTGCCCGCCCGACACCTCCCTTTCACCCTATTCACTACCGCACCCTCTGACACTCCTCTTCCTCTGTGTCCGATTGTCCAGGCCGGTCCCAGGCTATCACCTAGCCCTGCGGATGTAGTTTATGGCCCCAGCTGTAGAGAACGCAGACATGCCAACCCTCCCAATTCAGGCGTGAGACTACCGATTTCAGTGCTAGTCTCCCGCCTCCCGATTCCTGCAAGCAAAAACCCGATTCCTCGGGGGTTTCAGCTGACAGGGCTTGGTATTGTGTTACGTGCTAATTCTTCCAGGAAACGTCAGAGGGCCGATGCAGGGGCTCTAGAAGGGGTGATAAACCATTTAAGCCTCATTAACAAGCGCATGGTCTTTTAAAGATCTGTGAAGTACTCGGGGCGGCGGTGTGTGTGCCCTGTTTCAGGAGCGGGCGGGGGGGGGGGGCACTGCCAGCAACTTGCCAGGCCAGGCAGTGTTCAACACTTGCATCACCCTTTCTCTGCCTGCTATTGCGCTCCATGCTTCGGAAAGGTAAGAAAAAGAACGTGCATTTGAGTTTGAAATGTCCGATCCTGCAGCAGCACACTTCCAAAGCCCACACATGACAATAACCCGATTCAAGGCCCCATTCTCCCGATTTTTTTTTTTAAAAATCTCCCACTTTGCTCTTCTGAAATGTTGGCATGTATGAGAATCATCCCTCTTCAAAGGAGTTACAGTAGATGAAGGCCCCCACCCCATGAGATCCGTCACACCATACGGGTTCCTACTATCTGATAACCATCCTGTATTGTGCTTGGGGAGGGGATTCTCACTGTGAGGGTGTGTGGGTCCGAGCCTGAAGCGGAAGATTCCAGGGATGCCTCTTTGTACATCAAAGTTTTTACAATTATGTGTCACATTAAAAATATACTCCAACAAAGTAGTAGGATTATAACACTTTAATAACTTATAAATATATAGAACGCAACAAAAACAGTAAATACATTTAAACATTTTTTTGAAAAAAGAAGCAACAATGGTCAGTAGCTGTGTTTTGTGCGAATAGTCCCAAGGCAGCACAACGTGCTGAGTTCTGGACGGCACCCAGGTGATGTTACCCAGGTGAAGATTCTACAAAAGTCTTGGGGGCCCTCGACTCCTGCAGGCTTCCGTGGGGAGCGGCTGCCATGATTGCTCGCGGAATGACCACGACGGAGCCACGAGATGGTGGTGCTTTCATGCTGACGCCAGCTTCAGTCTGAAACATCCAGAATCAAGGTGGGGCTTTCATCGTTTGGGAAAAAAAAATGTTCTAAACCAATGAAAAGTGTTATTTTTAGGTCATATGACCAAGTCTTCTATCATTAGGAAACCAAAAGTAAAATGAACCAATGAAAAGTTTTATAAACAAGTCACATGACCTGTTATGCGGCATAGGGCTATAAAAAGCGTAGAAAATCCGTTGGCACGTGAGGCGGCGTCAGTAGCGGACCGATGTGCGAATAGGCCGAAGGCAGCACAACGCGCCGAGATCCGGATGGCACCGAGGTGGTGTCCAGCAAGTTGCTGCACTGGTATGGCTATCCTACAATGCTGCGTCGAAAGTCGGCGTGGGGCGCCCCGTTGGCCTGTGAGGTCGCGTCAGTCAGTGGGGGCTGTGCGTCTCCCCCAAGATGGAGGCTCCTCGGCTGCAGTGGGGCGCGCCTTAGCGTTTCACTCGCCGTCCAACTGAGTTGCGTCCGCACTTGCAGCTACAGTAGGCCGAAGGCAGCACAGCGCGCCAAGATCTGGATGGCACCGAGGTGGTGTCCAGCAAGTTGCCGCACTGGTGTGGCCATCCTACAATGCTGCGCCGAAAGACGGCGTGTCCAGCTGAGTTTCTCCCGCTCTTGCGGTACAGTGACTCGAACGCGCCGAAATCCGGATGGCACCGAGGTGGTGTCCAGCAAGTTGCCGCACTGGTGTGGCCATCCTACAATGCTGCGCCGAAAGTCGGCGTGGGGCGCCCCGTTGGCCTGTGAGGTCGCGTCAGTCAGTGGGGGCTGTTTGAGGATCTGACTGCATTGGTGATGCTGTGCGTCGCCCCCAAGATGGAGGCTCCTCGGTTGCAGTGGGGCGCCCCTTGGTGTTTCACTCGTTATCCAGTTGAGTTGCGTCCGCACTTGCGGCTATAGTAGGCCGAAGGCAGCACAACGCGCCGAGATCTGGATGGCACCGAGGTGGTGTTTAGCAAGTTGCTGCTCTGGTGTGGCCATCCTACAATGTTGCGCCAAAAGTCGGCGTGGGGTGCCCCGTTGGCCTGTGAGGTGGTGTCAGTAGCGGACCGATGTGTGAATAGGCCGGAACCAGCACAAGGCGCTAAGATCCGGATGGCATCGAGGTGGTGTCATAGTTGAGAGTTCTGAGCAGTGCTTGTAACACTGTCTGAAGCTTATTTGCACCTGCTGCAGCTTCACTATCGCCCTGGTGTGGCCAAAGATCGCCCATGACATAGGCGGCCGGCTCCTGGGGTCCGGCGGAACTTTTTTCCTTTCTGCATCTTGTCCCACAATCCGTTTGACCTGAAGACACGACCAGGTCCCTGAATGTGTGCAGGGGGACGTTATTGATTGAATCAAAATGGCGGCTTCACACAAAGCTGAGTCAAGCGTTGCTGTTGATGCTATACAGACAAAAATTGGTTTTCAGTTTGTACATTCTTCAGGATTTTTTTTTCCATCCAAGGCTGGTTGAGAGTTTGTAGAACAATGGCTTCAGATTTTCAACATACTACTCTTCAACATTCTTCCTAAATGTAACAATGTGAGACTCACTAGGAGAACGGCTGTTTATCTTTCCTTTCAAAATGCTGCCAACAATATTTTCTGAATGGAAGACATCATCTTGTAGCATAAAGGGCCGAAAGGGGTTCTGGTCTGGCCGATGGTTGGTGGAGACATTTTGACTATATCCTGGACCTGCCCGGCCTCGCCCAAAATGGCGACGGTATAAATGGGACTCGTAACTCCTTGTTGTGTACTGGTTGAACAACTTTGATATCACGAGATATGAATGCAGTTTTGATGCTCATGGCGGGCGGGGACGAGAATTGATTGAATATTTCGACATCCCTATTGATATTAAGTTCTGATGTGTTATTGATTACTGTACTATTGAAAGTTCGAATTAACGTCACCCATGGTACTTGCCCGCAAATGTATATCTAGAAAATTTTATTGAAAGTGGCCCTGTCGTATTTTAATTACAAAATGTACGTCCACCGATTCCGCAACTGTTAGACACCTTAGTTCTTGCAACCTAATGGCCCGCTCGTTACGTTCTTCTACAATGTAAATGTATCCTCATCATATACGATTTCAGTTTGCTCCGTGGCCGGCCCACGTGGTTATAGGCCCGTATTTGTATACTGACATTTTCACAATAAAGGTTTTTAAAACAAAACATGGTAGTAGTATTTACATTGGTAAAGTTTTTAATTTTAGTCACTATTTTCGAATCAGTAAAAGGCAAGTGAAATAAAGCAGTCCAATTACATGACGGATAAAAGGTATAATACGCAGGAACGCAGTAAAGATAAATGATCAAGGGCAGTTGTGTTTTCCACTCCTGCAACATAAAGTGATCGATAAGAATCTGATAATCAGGCGTATCGGCGACTAAGACAGCAGGCCGAGCCTCTTTTACTCAACGGCTCCGTCATGGGACGAAGAAACGCCCTTTTTCTCGAAAAAGGAATACATTTTACTTGCAGGACAGTTGTAAATTTTCCGGGAAAGTACATTAGCCTGGAACATTATAACATATATGTTTAAGAAAAAATTATGTTCGAAACCAATAAAAAGCGTAATTTTTAGGTCATATAACCAAGCTTTTCATCATTCAAATAACAAAAGTAAAATGAACCAATGAAAAGTTTTATTAACAAGTCACATGACCTGTTATGCTTACGTTATGCGCTGCGCGCCGCGCCCCGGATCGCTTCCGGGAAGCTGCGCGTTGCGCACCGGAGCACTTCCGGGTGCGCTAACGCGGCGTGTCATATAACGCATTACGCGACAACGTAGGTCCAGAATATAGTCAAAATGTCTCCACCAACCAGTGTTCGGAACACAACCCCTTTCAGCTTTCTAAAAAGTTCTGTTAAATGACAACAGAAGGGACAGGCAACAAGAACCATCAGTCAAAGAGGGGAGGGCAAGTTCTTCTCTACCGGGTCATGTTGGGGCGCTACCGGAACTGATCGAATTGGTAGTCTACAGTGTTTCTGGATGTTTCAGACTGAAGCTGGCGTCAGCATGAGAGCACCACCATCTCGTAGCTCAGTCGTGGCCATTCCACGAGCAATCATGGCAGCCGCTCCCCACCAGAAGCCTGCGGGAGTCGGGGCCCCCAAGACTTTTGTAGAATCTTCAAGGCTGAGGGGACGCTTTCGAGAATGGGACCCAAGCCCTATCAGGCAAGCGTCCGAGTTCCAAGGTGTCCCAGGGCCATTTTAGTGGACCACGCCCAAATCTGAAGAGCCGGCCGCCATTTTGAGGGTCCTGTGGCATCCGCCTATCGTTGCATCGCAAGAGCGGGAGCAACTCAACTACATGGTGAGCGAGACGCTGTAGTCGCAAGAGCGGGCGGTAAACAGCTGAATGGCGGAAGAGGCACAGTGTAGCAAAAGCGGGCGGAATGGCAACTGAAACGGTAAAGGGGCGCCCCACTACAGCATGTCTTCAGGTCAAACGGATTGTGGGACAAGGTCCAGAATGGAAGAGTCATCAAAAGGCAAAAAGTTCCGCCGGACCCCGGGAGCCGGCCGCCTATGTCGGGGGCGATCTCAGGCTACACCATTGCTATAAGACTTGGGGAGGGGGTCGGAGCCAAGCGTCTTCTCCGAGTCCGTGCCATCACACCGCCCCTCGGGGGCCTCCGTCAAGCGGTTTAGGGAGGTACCATATCACATTGTTTTCAAATGCAGTCAGGTCCACAAACGGCCCTCACTTACTTTGAGAATAGTGAAGCTGCAGTAGGTGCAAATAAGCTTCAGACAGTGTTACAAGCGCTGCTCAGAACTCTGAACTATGGCACCCAACATCCAGAACTTATGCCATTTGAGCATGGCAGTGACATCGAAGCAACTCAGGGACCAAAACCATGAACGTACACTCACGTATGAAAATCTTACTTGGGGAGGGGGCAGGAGCCATGCGCCCCCTCCCAGTCCGCGCCACCACACCGTATGTTGAAAATCTGAAGCCATCGTTCTACAAACTCAACCAGCCTTGGATGGAAAAATCTAGAAGAATGTACAAACTGAAAACCAGTTTTGGTCTGCATAGCATCAGCAGCAACGCTTGCTATCAGAGTGCATGAGTTTCATGCTCGATCGATTGAGCTAGCCGGATCGGGCAACAAAAAGTATAAAATAGTTATGTAAATAGTTATTTAATAAAATGTTTTACCCTGTTACTTTGCTGGTGTGTTGTATATATTTATAATATTTGCATAGGGTTTGTCGTTATTTTGGGTGGGGTGGGGTGGGCGGCGGAGTCGAGCTGTCTTGCAGCCATCATGCTGTGGAGCTAAGTTCATCTTACTAGTTTCGTATTTCTCATGAGGGGTTCTTCTTAATGTTTCTATTTTAGCGAGGTCAAAAACAGATCCCATTAGTGGCCTACTGATTTTGCTCGATTCCTTTTGTTTTTTTTAACTATTTTTCACTATCTGCAAAGACTAAACAGAGTATTGCGACTCTGTGCTTGTTTGTAAATACAGAATGAACCAAAGAGAACCAATTCTAAAACAGTAAATGCTTGGATAGCAATCAATCAAATAGAGAGAGAAGCAGGCACGACGGATTACAACGGGGGCAAAGGCCTGCGTTAACTACCCTTCACTATCTGCAAAGAGAGAGTACTGCTAAGAGAAAAGAGGGGGGGGAAGGGGGGCAGCGTTCAAAGCACATCAGCGTGCATAAACACGAAAATGTTTTTACCTATCATGTACTTGACATTTGACAGCATTTGATATTTGGTATTAAAAAACCATTGAAATTCACAGAAAAAACCATAGGTTTTAGGCCATATATAGTTAGGAATTTGCATTTACAAAACCTTGAAAATTCACTGAAAAAACCATAGGTTATAGACCATATATAGTTAGGAATTAGCATTTACAAAACCTTATTTTACTCACACAATACCATTGAAATTCCATATATAGTTAGTTGCACTAACTATATATCGCGCACCCGCAATCCACTGCTGATGATGTCACATATTACATCATTCATGACATGGTCAGTGACATCACTGATGACATCTCAAATGACATCACGGATGACATCACTGATGACAACATCCAGTGACTGTATGTTTCTGTAAAGTTAAAATATGTCTTACATATTGAAGAATGAGTGGATTTATAAGTGTCTGGATGAAGGATTTAGTAGGTGCATGACTGACTGTATGAGTGAGTGATTAAATGTGTCTCACTGAGTGCATGGGTTAGTGACTAAACTGTCTTAATTTGTGCATCATTATGTCTGTTGTTCTGTAAACTGCTGCATGTGTTGATCAGTAGCTAGATGATTAACTATATGGGTTATTGATTGGTTGCCCAAGTATTTGTATGGGAGACTGAGTGTGTGTGTGGGTGGCTGGGAGGTGTATGACTCTGTGCATAGATGTGTGAGCAGTTGATTCACTAGATGTATGGTTTCAAAAGTGCATGTGGAAACAGCTCTATGGGAGGTTAACTGTGTGCATGAGTGTATTGGTGAGTGAATGGATATCTCAGTGCTACATGTCAAAGTAAGTACATATGTAAAACACAGTACATGTGAGAGTTGACATATATAAATAACTGTGCATAAGAGCCAGTGAATGTATGAGTGGCTGTATGGATCATTGTGAACTTGTATCAGGGATTGTATAAGAGAGAAAATATGTGTTAGTATATGTTTGAATAAGTAAAGTTTGTATAACTGTATAGTTGAGGAAATGGAGGTGTGATTGATTGTTTGCATGACTGACTAGTTGTGTGAGTAACTCCATGGATGAGTGACAGTCTGTGAGTGTCTGTTTACACTGATTGTATCTGAGGTTATATTAGAGTCTGAAGAGGTTCATTGTATTATCACATGAATGATATCATGAGTGATGTCACCAGTGATTTCATTTGAGATGTCATCAGTGATGTCATTTGATATGTCATCAGTGATGTCATTAGTGATGTCATTTGAGATGTCATCAGTGATGTCATCAGTGATGTCACTGACCATGTCATGAATGATGTAATATGTGACATCATCAGCAGTGGATTGCGGGTGCGCGATATATAGTTAGTGCAACTAACTATATATGGAATTTCAATGGTTTTGTGTGAGTAAAATAAGGTTTTGTAAATGCTAATTCCTAACTATATATGGTCTATAACCTATGGTTTTTTCAGTGAATTTTCAAGGTTTTGTAAATGCAAATTCCTAACTATATATGGCCTAAAACCTATGGTTTTTTCTGTGAATATATATATATATATGTATATGATTCCTGGTGGCAGCAGGAAGGATTGTGACAGTGATGAGCAAACCAGAGATGAGAAAGAGACATGATTGTTCATGGATTTTAACAATCAGAGTAGGGATATGAAAAAAGCTCTACGGAAAAATTGGAACATACTGCTCCTGGACAATACCTTAAAACAACAACTAACTCAATATCCAAGCATTACATATAGGAAAACTGCCTCATTGCGTGACATCTTAACCGAAAGCCATCTGACACTGAAGGAACAACCCCCCAAAAAATCAACATGGCTGACAACTCCGGGATTTTGGAAGTGTGCCAAATGTAAGGCCTGTGAGCATGGCACAAACGTCAAAGAGTACAAATTACGGAATGGCAAAATTGAAAAAATAAGAGATCATCTAACCTGCGAATCTAAATGTGTGATCTATAGGCTGCAATGCCCATGTGGAAAATCTTATAAAGGGAGCACAATCAACAAATTAAAATTGAGAATTTTACAACATCTAAGGGCGATCAAGAACAGAGACCCAAGCTACCCTATGGCCACACATTTTGCCAAATGCCACAACAGCAATCCAGATTTGCTAAGATACTCAGGGATCAAACTGAGCAAACCATCGGAGAGGGGTGGTGATCGTACTCTACAGTTGCGAAAACTGGAGTCCAGGATGATTCTTGGCATGGGAACTGAATACCCAGATGGACATAATCTGGATGCTGAATTATTTATACATCTGCTATGAAATTCCAAAATATGGGAAAATATTAGAACTAATTGAGTGACATTTTGGATCCATTCATGTAAATAATTGTAAATAGGCGTCAAACTTGAGAAGTCAAGAAAAGTCGTAAAGGGACATGTAGCACACACGGGCAGACATCGTGACATGAGTAAACATCAAAAATGGATGAGTATAAATATCCTTAGTCTGTAAATGTAAATTGGTGTAAAAACATCACTTGGATCTGGTGTTTGGTTAAATGAGTTTAAGATATTCAGGGATCATGGAATATTGAATGTACTTTACCGGAACGAAATAATTCTGACCCGGTAATAACAATGTTCAACCCAGCTGATGTACTTCTAGTTTAAGATATTGCTGAGGATCCTGGATGTAAATACCTTGGGGTCATGAATTGGCCTTGGGAATTGTAAATAGTGCATATACAGGTTGCACCGTTTTGCGGACTAGAAGGAAATATAATCATGTTTGATGGAGACAATTTTGAGAAACTGTGGAAATGTATTCAGGTACTTTACTGAGAATAATG
Source organism: Lissotriton vulgaris (assembly GCF_964263255.1). Classification (NCBI taxonomy): domain Eukaryota; kingdom Metazoa; phylum Chordata; class Amphibia; order Caudata; family Salamandridae; genus Lissotriton; species Lissotriton vulgaris. The sequence continues at coordinate 1,764,849,969 of NC_141685.1, read as the reverse complement.
GGCCAAAGTTTAACCCTCATAATAACAAATACTGTACATGATGAAGACATAAATGAAAATTATATGAAACATTTGGTTTAAAAGTTGGGTAAATCCTCATCATGTCCAATAACAATGTTGGAATCTACTAAGGCGATATGAGGAACATATGGCTTATTCTCAAATTGAATGCAATGTGTGTAAATATGTAGATATATGTATATATCTATACATAAGCCCAGACTTTTTTTTTAAATGTGTACTTTACAGGAATGTTGAGCAAAAATGGCGCTCAAATGAAGCCATGTAAAATGAGCAAGGTTCTTGTCTAGATTTTTAATAGACATGGAAGAGGGTACTTTCACATTGCACTATAAGTTAAGGTCTAGATCCTTGGGACTCTATGGTCCAGTGGAAGGCTAGAGTAGCCGAAACGCGTAGGCCGTCCGTTTTTATGATGAGCTGCATCCTGCACATGGTGTGTGAATAATAAAGAAGTTTTGAAAAACTTACCTGCTGCTGTGCTGTGACTTCTGCCGACAAGTGGGGGGCGAGAAGAATCCAGGAATATATATATATATTTATGCATGTGTGTATATATGTATGTATGTGTGCATATGTATGTATGTATATGTCTATATACATATGCATGTGTGTGCTTATGTGTATGTATGTGCGTGCATATATGTGTATGTATGTTTGTGTATATATATCTATGTATGTATGTGTATATGTATCTATGTATGTGTCTGTATATATGTATCTATGTATAGGTTTGTGTCTATATGTATCTATGTAAGTGTGTGTATATATGTATCTATGGTGTGTGTATATGTATCTATGTGTGTGTGTATATATGTATCTATGTGTGTGTATATATATATTTATATATGTGTCTGTGTATATATATGTGTGTGTATGTATATATCTGTATATATATATGTGCGTGTGTGTATATATATGTGTGCACATAGATATGTGTGTGTATGTATTTGTGTAACAAGAGGGAGCCGTGAGCACTACAGGTACCACAATGCTCAGCAACAGGAAGTGACCTAGCTAAGATCGTGTTATCTAAGGAAACTGAGCCTTTAAAATCAAAGAAACACGTAGTGGCAAATCGGCTTCCCAACCAAACGGTGTTTGCAAACTGATGAAGTTCTTGGTAGAACGAAACGCGTCCTGTATAAATGCCGTTTTTCCAAAAGAAAAGGAAATGAAAATAAAATGAAGTAATGTGGCAAATATTTCGGTTTCTGTGCGGCTCTACTTCTTCTCTGCGGGGGAGAGTTGTTGGAATATTTAATCGGCTTGGTTCCGCCGAAAGAGACTGCACAGCCAACGAGAGCGCCATCATCCCCAACTCGAACCACATCGTTGACTCCGTCCAAACGGTCAAGGTGGATGCGGTGCTCCCGGGTGCTGGACCCGGTTATGGTTTCAAGCGGCCATGAAAGGGGGCCGATTTGGAGAAACCTGCTCCATGAAAATGCCCGGAGAAATGACAATTAATGGCATTTAACAACACCGACCCACTGGAGGGTTAAAAGACTTTCGGAAGAAAATAACAAGAGGGAGCCGTGAGCACTACAGGTACCACCATGCTCAGCAACAGGAAGTGACTTAGCTAAGATCGTGTTATCTAAGGAAACTGAGCCGTTTAAAATCAAAGAAACACGTTGTGGCAAATCGGCTTCCCAACCAAACGGTGTTTGCAAACTGATGAAGTTCTTGTTTGAACGAAACGCGTCTTGTATAAATGCCGTTTTTCCAAAAGAAAAGGAAATGAAAATAAAATGAAGTAATGTGGCAAATATTTTGGTTTCTGTGCGGCTCTACTTCTTCTCTGCGGGGGAGAGTTGTTGGAATATTTAATCTGCTTGGTTCTGCCGAAAGAGACTGCACAGCCAACAAGAGCGCCATCGTCCCCAACTCGAACCACATCGTTGACTCCGTCCAAACGGTCAAGGTGGATGCGGTGCTCCCGGGTACTGGACCCGGTTATGGTTTCAAGCGGCCATGAAAGGGGGCCGATTTGGAGAAACCTGCTGCCTGAAAATGCCCGGAGAAATGACAATTAATGGCATTTAACAACACCAACCCACTGGAGGGTTAAAAGACTTTCGGAAGAAAATAACAAGAGGGAGCCGTGAGCACTACAGGTACCACCATGCTCAGCAACAGGAAGTGACCTAGCTAAGATTGTGTTATCTAAGGAAACTGTGCCTTTAAAATCAAAGAAACACGTAGTGGCAAATCGGCTTCCCAACCAAACGGTGTTTGCAAACTGATGAAGTTCTTGGTAGAACGAAACGCGTCTTGTATAAATGCCGTTTTTCCAAAAGAAAAGGAAATGAAAATAAAATGAAGTAATGTGGCAAATATTTCGGTTTCTGTGTGGCTGTACTTCTTCTCTGTGGGGGAGAGTTGTTGGAATATTTAATCAGCTTGGTTCCGCCGAAAGAGACTGCACAGCCAACGAGAGCGCCATCATCCCCAACTCGAACCACATCGTTGACTCCGTCCAAACGGTCAAGGTGGATGCGGTGCTCCCGGGTACTGGACCCGGTTATGGTTTCAAGCGGCCATGAAAGGGGGCCGATTTGGAGAAACCTGCTGCCTGAAAATGCCCGGAGAAATGACAATTAATGGCATTTAACAACACCGACCCACTGAAGGGTTAAAAGACTTTCGGAAGAAAATAACAAGAGGGAGCCGTGAGCACTACAGGTACCACCATGCTCAGCAACAGGAAGTGACCTAGCTAAGATCATGTTATCTAAGGAAACTGAGCCTTTAAAATCAAAGAAACACGTAGTGGCAAATCGGCTTCCCAATCAAACGGTGTTTGCAAACTGATGAAGTTCTTGGTAGAACGAAACGCGTCTTGTATAAATGCCGTTTTTCCAAAAGAAAAGGAAATGAAAATAAAATGAAGTAATGTGGCAAATATTTCGGTTTCTCTGCGGCTCTACTTCTTCTCTGCGGGGGAGAGTTGTTGGAATATTTAATCGGCTTGGTTCCGCCGAAAGAGACTGCACAGCCAACAAGAGCGCCATCATCCCCAACTCGAACCACATCGTTGACTCCGTCCAAACGGTCAAGGTGGATGCGGTGCTCCCGGGTACTGGACCCGGTTATGGTTTCAAGCGGCCAGGAAAGGGGGCCGATTTGGAGAAACCTGCTGCTTGAAAATGCCCGGAGAAATGAAAATTAATGGCATTTAACAACACCAACCCACTGGAGGGTTAAAAGACTTTCGGAATAAAATAACAAGAGGGAGCCGTGAACACTACAGGTACCACCATGCTCAGCAACAGGAAATGACCTAGCTAAGATCGTGTTATCTAAGGAAACTGAGCCTTTAAAATCAAAGAAACACGTAGTGGCAAATCGGCTTCCCAACCAAACGGTGTTTGCAAACTGATGAAGTTCTTGGTAGAACGAAACGCGTCTTGTTTAAATGCCGTTTTTCCAAAAGAAAAGGAAATGAAAATAAAATGAAGTAATGTGGCAAATATTTCGGTTTCTGTGCGGCTCTACTTCTTCTCTGCGGGGGAGAGTTGTTGGAATATTTAATCGGCTTGGTTCCGCTGAAAGAGACTGCACAGCCAACGAGAGCGCCATTATCCCCAACTCGAACCACATCGTTGACTCCATCCAAACGGTCAAGGTGGATGCGGTGCTCCCGGATACTGGACCCGGTTATGGTTTCAAGCGGCCATGAAAGGGGGCCGATTTGGAGAAACCTGCTGCCTGAAAATGCCCGGAGAAATGACAATTAATGGCATTTAACAACACCAACCCACTGGAGGGTTAAAAGACTTTCGGAAGAAAATAACAAGAGGGAGCCGTGAGCACTACAGGTACCACCATGCTCAGCAACAGGAAGTGACCTAGCTAAGATTGTGTTATCTAAGGAAACTGTGCCTTTAAAATCAAAGAAACACGTAGTGGCAAATCGGCTTCCCAACCAAACGGTGTTTGCAAACTGATGAAGTTCTTGGTAGAACGAAACGCGTCTTGTATAAATGCCGTTTTTCCAAAAGAAAAGGAAATGAAAATAAAATGAAGTAATGTGGCAAATATTTCGGTTTCTGTGTGGCTGTACTTCTTCTCTGTGGGGGAGAGTTGTTGGAATATTTAATCAGCTTGGTTCCGCCGAAAGAGACTGCACAGCCAACGAGAGCGCCATCATCCCCAGCTCGAACCACATCGTTGACTCCGTCCAAACGGTCAAGGTGGATGCGGTGCTCCCGGGTACTGGACCCGGTTATGGTTTCAAGCGGCCATGAAAGGGGGCCGATTTGGAGAAACCTGCTGCCTGAAAATGCCCGGAGAAATGACAATTAATGGCATTTAACAACACCGACCCACTGGAGGGTTAAAAGACTTTCGGAAGAAAATAACAAGAGGGAGCCGTGAGCACTACAGGTACCACCATGCTCAGCAACAGGAAGTGACCTAGCTAAGATCGTGTTATCTAAGGAAACTGAGCCTTTAAAATCAAAGAAACACGTAGTGACAAATCGGCTTCCGAACCAAACGGTGTTTGCAAACTGATGAAGTTCTTGGTAGAACGAAACGCGTCCTGTATAAATGCCGTTTTTCCAAAAGGAAATGAAAATAAAATGAAGTAATGTGGCAAATATTTCGGTTTCTGTGCGGCTCTACTTCTTCTCTGCAGGAGAGAATTGTTAGGAAAAAAATGTATGTATATATGTATGTATATATGTATGTGTGTATATATGTATGTGTGTGTATAAATGTATGTGTGTATAAATGTATGTACGTGTGTATATATATGTGTGTATATGTATGTATGTGCATGTATGTGTGTACATGTATGTATGCATGTGTGTATGCATGTGTGTATATATGTGTGTGCATATATGTAAGTATATTTGTGTGTATATATATGTATGAATGTACATCTATGTATGTATGTGTGTACATGTATGTATGTATATATATGTGTATATATGTATGTGTGTGCATGTATGTATGTGCATGTATGTGTGTGCATGTATGTATGTGTGTGCATGTATGTGTATATGTATGTATGTGTATATATATGTATGTATGTGTCGAAATATGTATGTATGTGTGTATATATATGTATGTGTGTATATGCATGTATGTGTGTATATGCATGCATGTGTGTATACATGCATGTATGTGTGTATATATGTATGTGTGTATATATGTATGTGTGTATATATGAATGTATGTGTATATATGAATGTATATATGACGCGGTGCAGAGTGAGGGCGAGTGAGTGGAAAACGGCAGCTCCCCTTCCTGCTGCAGTGTCGGAGCTATCCACAGATGCGGGGGAGACACCAGTGTGAGAACTGAAGGCATACTGCTTACTCCACTGGAACAGCAACTACCAACAACGGTGAGCATTGTGCACCACAGGTGAAAGAAAACATGTATAGCAGTTAGCGGCAGGGTGCAAGACCATGTTTGTCAGCAACAGCGGCGGCTGGCATGGTGGTCACAAATCGTGTCCCAAAGATGCGAGATCCTGCGCTGAAGCTGCAAGCCAGAAGCGGGTGAGACATATTGCGACCCCCTTAAGATGCATAAGAGGGTAAATAAATTAAACCATGGTTCATAGTCGCGGGCTCCCGACCCACAACAGAAACTGAAACCGAAACCACAAGGTCCCCCAGTTAACGCTACTAGACAATGGCGGACATCACAATGAGACCGCATCGGAACCCAAAGCGTGCAAGCAGAGACTTTGGACACTTATGAGCAGGTATATGGGTCGGGCAGGAGCTATGCATGTAACATGCAACCAGAAGACAAGAGCGGCAACCGGAAGGCAAGCAGAGCTAGTGCTTCCCCTGTATGAAGCTAGCAAGATCAACACTAGCTTAAGCAAACAGAGTAGAGCACCATGAGGAGGGCGAAGTGGGGCACCATAATGGAAGAGCCTCCCGACAAAAACAAAAACAAAACAGCTATAGGGACAGTTATAACGATGGTTAATGTGCCAGTTAATTTGTCAAGATGGCGCCTGAGGAGTTATGAAACCGCACCCGATGGGCAACCGGCCAGAGCCTAGGAATGCAATGATGTTGGGGGATTCGGGGACCCAGAGAACATGAAGCCCATGCCGGCACCTACCCACTCGGTCTTTGGGTTGACTTTCCCTTTATCTCCTTTCCTTTTTCCCCCCTCGTCCTCTCCCTTCTCACTCCACCTCTCCCCTTTCCCTCTCTATTTGTCTTTCTGGACATTGGACACCGTTCTTCCTCGTCTCCCTGCTATGGCTCCTTCCTCCCCTCCTTTCCTACAAATTCTCTCAAACTCGTTTTTGTTTACCATACCTTACTACGCTATTGTAACTGATGTAATTTGTAACGCAATGTTCCTCTGTTATAGCTCTCTGATACCTAAGGGTCTAGCCAGTGCTTTTATAATCATTTTGATGTACCTTCTAATGCAACGTTCCCCTGGTTATGCTCTCTGATACCTCCGGGTCTAGATAGCGCTATATAACCTTCGCAGATAAAATAATCTAAAAACAGTTTTTTCCTGAAAGCTGAGACCTGAGCAACATGGCTGATGACCGGTGGAGCTGCTCGGCAGCTAATGAGGAGATTGACCCTGGTTTTCCCCCCTGACCATCACCTACCCAGCCGGACATTGGGTATTGTTCCTCCTCGTCTACTACTCCTTCCTCCCCTTTCTCCTAAGAATTACTGAAACATTGTTTATGTGTACTGTACCTTACTATGCTCTTGTATCTGATGTAACTTGTAACGCAACAATCCTAAATGTAAAGCGCTCTGATACCCTCTTGGGTCTAGTCCCCGCTATATAAAAAACGTTATAAATAAGTGTATCTATGTGTGTATCTACGTGTGTGTGTAAATATATGTGTGTGTGTGTATGTATGTGTGTTTATATATGTGTGTGTGTATATGTATGTGTATGTGTATGTATTATGTTTATGTATATGTATATATATATGTATATATGTTTATATATATATACACACACACACACACATATATACACACATATATCCATCAGTCACTAGGGGTTATACTTACCTGTTAAACTTGAGCACACAGACTGCAGGACCACTTGCGTGATCTCCGGCGCTTCGGGAGAGATTATAGCATGCCTCTCATGCCATCAACAAGTCAGGGTCATATTACATGCAACCAAAAAATGGAGAACTGTTCACAGTGGAGCTAAGATTCACATCACAAGGGATTTCTTGTATGAGAAGGAGACTAAACGGGAAAAGCTGGGGGCACTACATCACTGCATGCGAGATGCAGGGATCAAATTCAGCTCTTGTACCAAGCCTCTGATGATTATAACTGTACAAAGCCTTACTACGTATTCAATGACCTGGATCAGCTGCTGTCATACCTGGACACTTCGGAGAACACTATGGGACTCGTCTTCAAAAATGAGATGTGAAACTTGTCGAAGGCTGCGGAGAGGTCTAGAAAGATGAGGGCCGCGGTGTGTCCCTGGTCGAATAGCATGCAGATGTCATCAGTGGCGGCGAGGAGGTCGGTCTCAGTGCTGTGGTTGCGGCAGAATCCAGACTGGGAGGTGTCCAGGATGGAGTTCTCTTCTATGAAGGTGGTCAGCTGGTTGTTTACGAGTCTCTCGGTGACTTTGGCTGCGAATGTGAGGAGAGAAATGGACCGGTAGTTTTTCAGGTCCATTGGGTCGGCTGATGGTTTCTTGAGGATGGGTTTTTACTTCTGCCTCTTTCCAGTCTGGGTAGATGCTGGATCTGAGGGAGGCATTGATGGTGCATCCTAGTTTGGGTGTAAGGTGGACGATGTGTGGTGGGCAGAGGTCCATAGGGGCTCCAGAGTGGATTTTCTTCATGGTTGCTGTGATGTGTTCGATGGCCGCGGGATCCCAGGACGTATGGTCGGCTTATCGGTCGCGGTTGGTAGGGGGGAGGTGCTCGTCGTTGGTTTGCTGAAATTGTCGTAGAGGGCCTTGATCTTCAGGTGAAAGTAGGTGCTGAGCTTGTCGCAGAGTGTGAAGGGGTGATGTCCGTGGCTTCGCAGGTGGATTTTGCGAGCAGCTTTATGACGTTTAACAGTTCCTTGGTGTTGGTCGCGTTGGTCTGGACCTTGTTTCTTATGAAGGTCCGTTTGGTGTCTCTTATGAGCTGGTGGTATTCCTTCAGGGCACTCTTGTGGTCGTCACATGCTTCCGTAGTTTTCAGGTTTCACCAGGTTTTCTCTAGGCGTCTGCAGGAGCGTCTGGCTTCTTGAAGTTCTGTGGAGAGCCAGGCGGCTTTCGGCGGGCGTTGTTTGACGGAGAGGTGGAGGGGTGCGAGCTTGTCGGCGGAGCGGGCGATCCAGCGGTGGAATTCCTTGGCTCCGGAGTTGGTGTCGGTTGCGGTGCTGGGGGTCTTGGAGGAGGGTGGTGTTTAGGAGTTCCTCTGTGACCTTGCTCCAGTTCCTTTGTGGCAGGCGTAGGGTGGGTTTGGGTGCAGTGGTGGCACTGAAGGTAAAGTGGACGCAGTGGTGGTCGATCCAGAGGGGCTGGGTGGTATGGCAGAAGCAGATGTTAGTTCCTCCCACGAAGATGGGGTCGAGGGTGTGACCCGCACTGTGGGTGGGCGTGTTGACGATCTGTTTCAACCCCAGGAGGGCGAGGTTGTCGTGGACAGCAGTGGATTTGGGTTGTTGAGGTGGAAGTTCAAGTCACTGAGTAGAATGTAGTCCGTGGAGGTGATGGCGTGGGGTGCGGCGAGCTCGGTGATGGGAGTCACGTGGTGGGTGCTAGGTCCTGGCGGTCTGTAGATGAGGGGGCTGCGTACCGTGGTCCTGGGGCTTCTCTGGATCTGGAAGTGGAGGTGGTCTGTGTTAGAGTGGGGATCACTCGTGCTGGATGTGGAGAGGCGGAGGGGGGTCTTGTGTGCAATGGCGAGCCCTCCTCCTGGGCGGTGTGGACTGTCCTTTCTCTGGATCTTGTAGCTGTCAGGGATGGCAGTGGTGAGGTCAGGACCAGAGGTGGCGTTGGTCCAGGTTTCCATGAAGAGGGCGACGTTGGGCGAGAGGGTGTCAAGCAGGTCCCAGATCTCAATGGTGTGTCAGTGCAGGGACCGCACGTTGAGCAGGATGCAAGTCAGGGTTTTGGTGGTATGTGCATTGGACGTTCCTTCAGTGGTTGCGGGGGCTCTGTCGATGGTGAAGGATTTGCGGCAGGGTCTGCACAAGAACTACCCGTTTGTGTTGGTCGATGAAGATTTAGCGCAGTTGGTGTGTCTTCCAGGTTTGAGTGTGTGGAGTGTGGTTGAGTCGTAGCGGAGAGGCCTCAGAGAACCAGGGGTCCTGGCACTGTTGGCGGTTGGGTCACGGACGAGCATAGACAGGCTTACCTTAGGCACACCAGCGGCGCGACCGCACAGCGGCCACCATTATGTAGGGAAGGGGGAGGGATGAGTAGCTGGGAGGCAGGAGTGGGGTGGTCAGGGGGAGGGGTCACAGGTGGATGCGGCAGCAGGAAACAGCAGACACAGGAGGTGGGAAGAGTAAGGCAGTGAAAAAAGAAATTAAGCTCAATCAGGCAGAGTAAGCAGAGAAAAATTAAACACAGTCAGGCAGAGAAAGCCTAGGGGTATAACAGTGCTAAACAAACACAGTTCGTCAGAGGCAGCAAAGTAAAGTGGAAAAATTAAACACAGTCAGGCAGAGGCAGCGTGGGGGTAAACAGTGAAAAATAAACACAGTTCGTCAGAGGCAGCAAAGTAAAGCAGAGAAATTAAATAGTCAGGCAGAGGCAGCATGGGGGTAAAACTGTGAAAAATACACACAGTTCAGCATAGGCAGAGTAAGGGTAAAATAGTGAAGGTTTAATCGCAATAAGGCATAATGCAGCACAAAACTGAGACCAGTGTCAGGTTGGGATCGAACCCTGTAAAGGGAGGAGTTGGCAGACAACACACAGCACAGCGGAGCTGCCGGGTAGAGTGTGATCCTGGAACCGAAGTCGGCTGCAACCTGCCCTCATGTCGGATTCTGGCCATGGATATTTCCTGCCTCATTTCTTCGACAAGTTCGCCATGGTCCTATTAACCATTATGTCCTTTGCTGAAGTTTTGTATTACATTTGCCCTGCTTGGGGTACTGTTTTCTTTATTGTATAAATATTGCATTGTTTTTAATTGTCATGTATAGTTGCATCTTTTGGGGGAGGGATTCTCAAGGTGTTGGTGGGCTGAGGTGATTGATTCTTTCCAGACTGGGCTCTGTCTACCTCATACCTGTAGATCCAGAGTCAAAGGAGAGGCGCGCTTACTCACTGGTGGCCCCCTCAGACTTCCCGATCTCTACTATATGCGCCCAGGTGACCCTCCACATACCTTCACTCAATGGCATCCGACAGGCTGGTGAGATCTCCTGATGTTTACAGCCAGGGATAGTTCTGTGGATCACAGTTTGAGTTGTTGTTTCCTCCTGTGCAAATTGACAGACAACTTACATTGCTTATTACCTCACCCACTCTCTCCCCTGGCACTGTAATCTTCATACCTGGTTTGCAGTCTTACACTACGCTATCTTGGGGTGACCCTTCCTCTGGATACACGTGCTTGTGCCAAGTCGCCTACCTTCCCCCTATAATATCCATGTGGGCACCCTCCTCTATACATAGTGAAGCCTCATCCCCCAAGGATGGGTGTCCATGAATGTTATTGGCCTGTCCGATTTTGTTAAATATACAAAGATCCTTAATTTCCTCCACCACCGTAATACTGATGTGGCATTCTTACAGGAGTTGCACGGGCCCACAAGTGAAGTGGAAAAGTTACACAGGGACTCAGTGAGCCGGGTGGTGGGGAGTAGCCACACTATAGCCTTGGATCCTGGATCCCCTGCTAATTAGATCTCTTTCTGGAGTCACTTGTTAACAGTGTGTTTTAACTCACTCGCTTATCTCCCTGAGCACCCCCACGCAGCGGACCCTAGCGCTGACGTAGGGAAAATTGCCTAATTGCTGCCACCTGGTCGAGCACTCAGGCCACGCCCACTTCGCTGACCACGCCCCCCGCATCCAGTACAAAAGGCGTGCTGATTAAGAACGCGCCCAGAAGACTGTTTGTTTACTCCTGAGGCGGAAGCCGGGAGATTGCTTTGTTTTTAAAAATTGGAGTCACTTGTTAACTGTGTGTTTTAACTCACTCGCCTATTTCCCTGAGCACCCCCACGCAGCGGACCCTAGCGCTGACGTAGGGAAAATTGCCTAATTGCTGCCACCTGGTTGAGCACTCAGGCCACGCCCACTTCGCTGACCACGCCCCCCGCATCCAGTACAAAAGGCGCGCTGATTAAGAACGCGCCCAGAAGACTATTTGTTTACTCCTGAGGCGGAAGCCGGGAGATTGCTTTGTTTTTAAAAATTGGAGTCACTTGTTAACTGTGTGTTTTAACTCACTCGCCTATCTCCCTGAGCACCCCCACGCAGCGGACCCTAGCGCTGACGTAGGGAAAATTGCCTAATTGCTGCCACCTGGTCGAGCACTCAGGCCACGCCCACTTCGCTGACCACGCCCCCCGCATCCAGTACAAAAGGCGCGCTGATTAAGAACGCGCCCAGAAGACTGTTTGTTTACTCCTGAGGCGGAAGCCGGGAGATTGCTTTGTTTTTAAAAATTGGAGTCACTTGTTAACTGTGTGTTTTAACTCACTCGCCTATCTCCCTGAGCACCCCCACGCAGCGGACCCTAGCGCTGACGTAGGGAAAATTGCCTAATTGCTGCCACCTGGTCGAGCACTCAGGCCACGCCCACTTAGCTGACCACGCCCCCCGCATCCAGTACAAAAGGCGCGCTGATTAAGAACGCGCCCAGAAGACTGTTTGTTTACTCCTGAGGCGGAAGCCGGGAGATTGCTTTGTTTTTAAAAATTGGAGTCACTTGTTAACTGTGTGTTTTAACTCACTCGCCTATCTCCCTGAGCACCCCCACGCAGCGGACCCTAGCGCTGATGTAGGGAAAATTGCCTAATTGCTGCCACCTGGTCGAGCACTCAGGCCACGCCCACTTCGCTGACCACACCCCCCCACTCTACTAAAAATGTGTCTATTCAGGAAGCGCAGCGGACGAGCGCAGCGGGAGCGCCGTTTGCGCGCCGAAGGCGAGCCTAAGGCAAGCCCGTCTGCGCCAGACCGCGCCCAGAGCCGGGACCCCTGGTTCACCCTTCCCAGGCCACCACTTACTCCAGGGACACCTTGCTGGGACTCCGAATCCCCCTACCCCCCCCCCCCCTGCAGCAACTCGATCTCACTCGCTGAAGGGAACTCTCGCTGCCGTTCATGGTCGTACAGTCTCTGCCCAGAGCTAACGCTGAAACCCATCACCCTCAATATGGCCCTGCTAAACTGCAGATCCCTCCCAAAGCACCAAACGGAAATTAATCTGCTCCTGAAAGACTCCGATATTGAAATCTTATTCCTAACGGAAACATGGCTCACAGCAGGATCAGAGCCAGATATCGTTCAGTCACTCCCACCGGAATACCTGATTGAATTCCACAACAGACCCGAAGGCATAGGAATCGCTGTCGTATACAGAGACTACCTCTCATGTCAATTCAGAGATAGTCCTATACCGGACTGCGAAAATATCTTCTTCTCAGTGAGTCGTCCACCATCGCTCACACTTTTGGGACTATTAGTTTATCGTCCCCCTGGACCAATTCGTCACTTTTGCGAGTCACTCATTGACTCTGTCTCTTCCCTAGCCTGTACAACACCGAATTTTACGATATTGGGAGATTTAAATCTCCATCTCGACGACCCCTCCAGCAAACCGGCGATGGATCTCAAAGCCGACCTTGGCTCACTCAGCCTCGAATTACTTAACAACCTTCCCACTCACATCAAAGGGCATCTGTTGGATCCCGTGTTCTCCAACCTCCCGCGTCTCACAGCTAAGCCCCCCATCCCCATTCCATGGTCAGACCATTTCTTGGTCCCCTTCGAGCTACTGCTATCCACCAAGCCTCTGGGTAAACCTCCCCCCCAACCCCCCGATCGCCCGTGGAAAAAACTGGACAACAACGCTTGGGCTCAGGCGCTATCCTCCACCTCCCCCCTCCTGGACGAAGACCCTTCCATAGCAGAAACTCAGCTACAGGATTGGATCCATCAATCCTTAGAAACCGTTTTGCCACTCAAACAACTGCCTAGCAGGAACAAATCGACCAAATCTCCCCGGTACACCCAGGAAACTCTGCACCCTAAAAAAGAGCTGTAAAAAACTAGAACGCGCCTGGAGGAAAACCTGGTCTACAGCTGCCAAAAATGAATACAGAACCGCTATCAAGCTCTACAAAAACGCAATTAAATCTACCCAGGCCACCTTCTTTGAAGGAAAGATTGCTGCAGCGGCTAACTCCGCGAAGGAAACATACCGCATAGTACGGCTCCTCACCAAAATCCAGGACCCCCCCCCCCCCCCCCCAGACCCCGAAGGCCAACTTCTTCTCCGCAAAAATTGATAAAATACTTACCTCACTCCCTGCACCCTCCGCTTCTCTCCATTCCATTTCACCTCCCCTTCATCCGGAGGCTCCACGCCTGCGAGCCTTCGACCAGATCTCCACGGAGACTTTTTTAGACACCCTGCAAGCCGTAAAAAGTGGCTCACCAGCTGATCCTGCTCCCATTAGCAAGCTGAAACTGGTCGCCCCTACTATTGCTCAACCCTTCACCAATCTTATAAACGCCTCCTTTAGGAACGGCGCCGTTCCAGCCAACTGGAAAAAGGCTACCGTCAAAGCCCTCCTGAAGAAACCCCACCTGGACCCATCAGACCCCTCCAACTTCAGGCCGATTTCACTCCTACCAGGGATCAGTAAAGTGGCTGAACGAATAGCTAACCAACAACTATCCTCCTTTTTGGAGTCCAATCACTTATTACGCGACTCCCAGACCGGCTTCAGACCGGGCCAAGGCACTGACACCGCCCTGCTTGCAGTTGTCGAAGAGGCGAGAGCCATCATAGACGCAGGAGGATCAGTGGCAGTGATCCTCCTCGATCTTAGTGCCGCCTTCGACACGGTGGACCACTCCATCTTGGTCCACCGGCTGAGCCAAGTGGGAATCACTGACTCAGCCCTCGCATGGATTAAATCCTTCCTCGAGGGAAGATCATTCCAGGTGTCAGACTGCTTTTCCACGTCAAAACCCCTGACCATGCAGTGTGGGGTTCCCCAGGGCTCCTCCCTCAGCCCCACACTTTTTAATGTTTATATGTCTCCCCTCTAAGACATTATCACTCCCTTTGGTGTCAAGACAGTGATGTACGCTGATGACACCCAGCTGGTGGTGTCCATCAACCACTCAGACTCTAGCTTAGGAAACCTCACCAGTTGTCTAGAAGGGATCTCACAATGGATGTCGGACTCTAGACTTAAGCTCAACGGCGATAAATCTGAGATCCTCCTCCTGGGCAATCAAAACAAATTACCCGCAAACCTTTCTTGGCCACCCTGCATGGGCACCTACCCTACTCCCAAAACAGAAGTTAAAAGTCTAGGTATCTGGCTTGAACAGGACCTAAATTTCAAAACCCAGGCCAGGAAAACATCAGGGACCTGCTTCGGCCTAATCCGTATGGCCCGTAAGATCCTCCACCTGATCCCTTTCCATTCCAGGAAGTTACTGATGCAGGGACTGGTCAACTCAAGACTTGATTACGGTAACATCCTATACCTGGGAGCCCCTTCATCAGTCATTCAAAAACTTCAGGTGGCCCAAAACGCTGCAGCTAGAGTCCTCACAGGAACCAAAGCACGGAACTCGGCGAAACCTGCCCTCAAAAGCCTACACTGGCTCCCAGTGAAAGAGCGCATCACTTTCAAGACTCTCTGCATAGCGCACAAAATCATGCATGATAAGGGCCCCCCAATACTCAGATCCCTGATGAAACCACACAAATCTAACAGACATCTAAGATCTGATTCACTTGTCCTGGCCTCCATCCCTAGAATAAAAAAGGCAAGATCGGGCGGCCGCAGGTTCGCCTATAACGCTCCTAAGCACTGGAACTCCCTCCCACTAGCCATGAGGAGTGATCAGAATCTACTATCCTTCCGAAAATTTTTTTAAACCTGGCTCTTTCCTTAAACATCTTCTTGCACTGACCCCTTTTGGAATAAACTAGGTCCTCTTAGCGCTGGGATGCCCAAGGGTAGCTATGTGCTCTACAAATCCACTTCCAAATTCCAAATTCCAAAAATACAGAAAATGTGGCGGTGCCATCTTGATACATAAATCATTCCCACATACACTGTTGAAAACTTAGATCCTGAGGGCAGGCACATCTTTGCGAAATTGAAACTGAGAACACAACATTGTTGTCTTGAGTTTGGTATGTGCACCCGTGGTCGTTAAGGCTGTCTACTTTAGACGGGGGAGAATGTATGTCTAAAAGTTAAGGCATACACTGTGTATGTTAAAATACCCCTCAGACACCAAAAGGGCCCTTGGTATCATGCTTCATCATCAGGGTCTTCCCACCCGCTGCGGGACGGGGCGTGCTGCGACTGGCGACTACGCTGGAGCACTTAATTAGTGTAGTGCTATGTGAGGTGTATTTGTAGTGAGTGCAATGGGTCAGGGGTGGGTGAAGTAGTGTGATAATAAAAGGTACCTGGCCTTAGTGACTAAAAAAACTTTATTTGGTCATAGGCTGGTACTAATAAAACGGTGGTTCGGAGACCCCAGGCTAGTAATGTGCTGATTCTCCTGGAAAAGTCAACATGTTTCGAAGCTGAAGGCTTCTTCCTCAGGACTGAGTATGATCCCTCTATCACTCACTAAGTTGCTATCAATATGTGAAAGAATGAGTGAATATATACAGAAGTGTTTTTTTTTTAAATACGATACCTAGTTGGTACTGTTTTGATTCTAAAGCTCTGTCAGTATTTCTGGAAATAAGCCTGTAAAGAAGAGAGCACAGTTACTTCACATGCGCTTCCAAATGCGCAAGCACAGATCACATGTGAGAGAGAAAAGGTGATGCATAGTGAACATAGTAAACATAATATACTACTGTTAAATATTGGTGCTGAGACCTGTTCTGGTAAAGGAAGGGGGGAGGGGTGACAATACACAACGAACATACATAGAACGGAAAGCACACACTCTAAAACGTGAGACTCCAAAATGAGTTGTTTGAAGCTGAAAAAGTACATACTCGAAACGTAAAGGAGTCAGTGCTCCATGAAGCATGACACCAAGGGCCCTTTTAGTGTGTGAGGGGTATTTTAACATACACAGTGTATGCCTTAACTTTTCGACATACATTCTCCCCGCCCCAACTAACCTCTTTGAGGTGGATCCCTTTGTTTTCTAAACCTTTGCATGGAGGAGGATGCATCCACCAGAGTACTCTTGTTGAGCACTATCTCTTCACTCCCCAACCATTGTTTTATTTAAATGTCTACTTTAGATATCTGAACAGACTCCTTGTGGAATTTGGCAAGGTGAGGCTGATAGTGAGAGACGACTGGAATGTGACACCTGGTGATATCCTCAAACGGACTGGTCCACCTGAGTGATACAATGCCTCAGACAGAGCTCAGCTCATGGACCTGCTGGCTGACCATGGCCTAGTGGATGCTTGGTGCCTTACCCAGCCCTCTGATACGAACTACACTTACACTTCGATCCATACTACAGCCTCTATCTTCAGTTATTTCCTGCTGAACCACTCACTTCTCTCCCTCCCATTTCACACTGACATCCTATCATGCAGGCTTTCAGATCATTGCCCAGTATTACTGGAGATGAAGCACCAGGTGATTATGGCTTCTCTTGGGAAGTTCATAAGACTGCAACTGGCACAGGTGTTACACCAAGCCTTTCAGGAGGCATCTGCATCTGGTACCCTAGGCCCATTCCAAAAAAGGCAATCATCACAGTACTTCCTAAAGATAGGAAGGACCCTCCCACCTGTGGTTCCTCCCACCCCATCTCCCTGTTGAATATCGACATGAAGATTCTAGACCAGATCATTCCCAACCGGCTTTGAAGGGTTATACCATCCGTAATCCATACATCACAGGTGGGCTTTGTGGATGCTCCTCTCTGAATCATGTGCGCACGTTAGCCCAATTTCTCTGGGACTTGCAAAATGCTGATAAGGAATGGGTGGTGCTGTCGCTGGGCATCCAACCGAGTCTAATGGCCAAACCTGTTCTGGATTATGGACTGCCTTGGCTGAGACTTTGTTTCTACAGTTAAATGACTCTACGACGGGCCAACAATGCAGGTTAACTTTGGAGGCCAAATAATCAAACAAGCATTTGCAATGCAATAGGTCTCGCATTAGGAAAGTTTGAGCTATTGGTATTGTAAATGACACATTTTTTATTTATGTTTTGATTTTTAAAATATCGAAATTTATAGCTTTGTCATTTACAATGCCAATAGTTATAACTTTCGCAAATGGGACACCTATAGCATTTGTAATGCAATGTGTGTTGTATTTACGTGACTTACATGTATTGATATTACAAATAACAATGGCTTTTAATTTTTTTAAATAATTAATGCTTACATAAAAGTTATTGTAATTTATAATGGCAATAGCTTAGACTTTTGTAAATAACTTTTGTGAAGATTATGTTCAGTGTATTTTATTGTGACGAAAATCCAAGAACAGGAGTGAAATATTAACATCTTTTTGTTACATTTGTAATAAAGCTTGAAACATTGAGAGAACATATTTGAACCAGTTGTTGTTGAATGGTTGCAGAGATTGATGCTTTGGTGGCGCTGAGTGATGTTGTGTTGGCGAACGAGTGATGCTGTGGCATTCAGTGATGCTGTGGTAGCGCATAGTGATGTTGGGGGGCCCCTGAGTGATGCTGTGGTGATGCTGAGTGATGCTGTATGCTAAGCTATGTTTTGTTTTGCTATCCTATGTTTTGTTTTGTTATGCTATGTTTTGTTATCCTATGCTTTGATTTGTTATGCTATGCTATGCTGTGTTTTGTTATGCTATGCTATGTTTTGTTATGCTATGCTATGTTTTGTTGTGTTTTATTATGGTAAGCTTTGTTTTGCTATGCTATGTTTTGTTATGCTATGCTATGTTTTGTTGTGTTTGGTATGCTATGCTATGTTTTGCTATACTATTATATGTTTTGCTATGCTATGTTTTGTTGTTTTGTTAAGCTGTGCTATGTTTTGTTGTGTTTTGCTATGTTTTGTTATGCTATGTGTTGTTGTGTTTTGTTATGCTATGTTTTGTTATGTTATGCTATGTTTTGTTTTGCTATCCTATGCTTTGTTTTGTTATGCTATGTTGTGTTGTGTTTTGTTATGCTATGCTATGTTTTGTTTTGCTATCCTTTGCTTTGTTTTGTTATGCTATGCTATGTTTAGTTTTGCTATACTATGCGTTGTTTTGTTATGCTATGTTGTGATGTGTTTTGTTATGCTATGCTATGTATTGTTGTGTTTTGCTATGCTATGCTTTGTTATGCTATGCTATGTTTTGTTATGCTATGCTTTGTTGTGTTTTATTATGCTATGCTTTGTTTTGCTATGCTATGTTTGTTATGCTATGTTTTGTTATGCTACACTATGCTTTGTTATGCTATGTTTCGTTATGCTATGCCAAGCTTTGTTTTGTTATGCTATGCTATGTTGTGATTTGTTATGCTATGTTTTGTTGTGTTTTGTTATGCTATACTATGTTTTGCTGTGTTTTGCTATGTTTTGTTATGCTATGTTTTATTATGCTATGCTTTGTTTTGTTATGTTATGCTATGTTTTGTTATGTTATGCTATGTTTAGTTCTGCCATGTTTTGTTGTGTTTTGTTACGCTATGCTATGTTTTGTTATACTATGCTATGTTTTGTTTTGCTATCCTATGCTTTGTTTTGCTATCCTATGCTTTGTTTTGTTATGCTATGCTATGTTTTGCTATCCTATGCTTTTTTTGTTATGCTATGCTTTGTTTTGTTATGCTACGCTATGTTTTGTTATGCTTTGCTGGTGATGGTGTGTGAGGGGAGGGAGGGTGAGTGAGGGTGTGTGAGGGTGTGGGGGTGTGAGAGTGAGGGGGTGTGAGGGTGAGAGGGTTGTGAGAGTGTGAGGGTGAGGGGGTGTGAGGGTGAGGGTGTGAAGGTGAGGGGGTGATGGTGAGGAGGTGTGAGGGTGAGGGGGTGTGAAGGTTAGGGGGTGTGAGGGTGAGGGGGTGTGAGGGTGTGGGGGTGTGAGGGTGAGGGGGAGCGAGGGTGAGGGTGTGTGAGGGTGAGTGAGGGGGTGTGAGGGTGTGTGAGGGTGAGGGTATGAGAGGGTGTGAGGGGGTATGAAAGTGAGGCTGTGAGGGTGAGTGAGGTGTGTGAGGGTGAGAGGGTGTGAGGGTGTGTGAGGGTGAGGGGGTGTGAGGGTGTGAGGGTGATGGGGTGTGTGAGGGTGAGGGTGGGTGAGGGGGTGTGAGGGGGTGTGTGAGGGTGAGTGCGGGTGAGAAGGTGTGAGGGTGTATGAGGGTGAGGGGGTGTATGAAGGTGAGGTGGTGTGAGGGTGTGGGGGTGTGAGGTTGAGGGGCTGTGAGGGTGAGAGTGAGGGGGTAAGAGGGTGAGGGGGTGTGACGGTAAGGGGGTGTGAGGGTGAGGGTGTGTGTGAGGGTGAGGGGGTGTGAGGGGGAGTGAGGGTGAGGGTGTGTGAGGGTGAGTGAGGGTGTGTGAGGGTGAGGGGGTGTGAGGGTGAGGGTTTGAGAGGGTGTGAGGGGTTGTGAAGGTGAGGCTGTGAGGGTGAGTGAGGGTGTGTGAGGGTGAGGGGGTGTGAGGGGGTGTGAAGGTGAGGCTGTGAGGGTGAGTGAGGGTGTGTGAGGGTGAGATGGTGTGTGAGGGTGAGATGGTTTGTGAGGGTGAGTGAGGATGAGAAGGTGTGAGGGTGAGGGTGTTTGAGGGTGAGGGGTGTATGAGGGTGAGGTGGTGAGGGTGTGGGGGTATGAGGGTGGGGGGTGTGAGGGTGAGGGGTGTGAGGGTGACGGGATGTGAGGGTGTGTGAGTGTGATGGGGTTGAGGGTGAGGGTGTGTGAGGGTGACGGGGTGAGGGTGTGTGAGGGTGAGGGTGTGAGGGTGAGGGGGTGTGAGGGTGAGGGGGTATGAGGGTGTATGAGGGTAAGAGGGTGTGTGAGGGGGTGTGTGAGGGTGAGGTGGTGTGACGGTGAGGGTATGTGAGGGTGAGAGGGTGTGTGAGGGGGTGTGAGGGTGTGTTAGGGTGAGGGGGTGTGAGGGTGAGGGTGAGGGGGGTGTGAGGGTGAGAGGGGTGTGAGGGTGAGGGGGGGTGTGAGGGGGTGAGGATGAGGGGGTGTGAGGGTGAGGGGGTGTGGGGGTGTGAAGGGGTGAGGATGAGGGGGTGTGAGGGTGTGTGAGGGTGTGTGAGGGTGAGGGTGTGTGAGGGTTAGGGTGTGAGGGTGAGTGAGGGTGTAAGGGTGAGGGGTTGTGAGGGTGAGGGGGTGTGAGGGTGAGGCTGTGACGGTGAGTGATGGTGTGTGAGGGTGAGAGGATGTGAGGGGGTGTGAGGGTGAGAGGGTGTGTGAGGGTGAGGGTGAGGGAGTGTGTGAGGGTGAGGGGGTGTGGGGGTGAGAGTGTATGAGGGTGAGGGTGTGTGTTAGGATGAGGTGGTCTGAGGGTGTGGGGGTGTGAGTATGTGAGGGTGAGGGGGTGTGAGAGTGAGGTTGTGTGAGGGTGACGGGGGTGAGGGTGTGTGAGGGTCAGGGTGTGAGGGTGAGGGTGTGTGAGGGTGAGGGGGTGTGAGGGTGAGCGTGATGGGGTGTTAGGGTGTGTGAGAGAGATGGGGGTGAGGGTGAGGGTGGGTGAGGGTGAGGGTGTGTGAGGGTGTGAGGGTGAGGGTGTGAGGGTGTGAGGGTATGTGAGGGTGTGAGGGTATGTGAGGGTGAGAGGGTGTGTGAGGGTGAGAGGGTGTGTGAGGGTGAGAGGGTGTGTGAGGGTGAGGGGTGAGTGGGGGTGAGGGTGTGTGAGGGTGAGGGGGTGTGAGGGTGAGGGGGTGTGAGGGTGAGGGGGTGTGAGGGTGAGGGGGTGTGAGAGTGAGGGGGTGTGAGGGTGAGGGGGTGTGAGGGTGATGGAGTGTGGGGGGGTGAGGGGGTGA
Source organism: Lissotriton vulgaris (assembly GCF_964263255.1). Classification (NCBI taxonomy): domain Eukaryota; kingdom Metazoa; phylum Chordata; class Amphibia; order Caudata; family Salamandridae; genus Lissotriton; species Lissotriton vulgaris. The sequence goes on along the minus strand of NC_141685.1, from coordinate 1,764,828,850 downwards.
GGGTGAGGGGGTGTGAGGGTGAGGGGGTGTATTGGTGAGAGGGTGTGTGAGGGGTGTGTGAGGGTGAGGGTGTGAGGGTGAGGGGGTGTGAGGGTGAGGGTATGTGAGGGTGAGAGGGTGTGTGAGGGTGAGAGGGTCTGTGAGGGTGTGTGAGGTGGAGGGGGTGTAAGGGTGAGGGGTGTGAGGGTGAGGGGGTGTGAGAGTGAGGGGGTGTGAGGGTGAGGGGGTGTGTGAGGGTGAGAGGGTGTGAGGGGGTGTGGGGTTGTGAGGGGGTGAGGGGATTTGAGGGGGTGTGAGGGTGAGGGGATGTGAGGGTGAGGGGGTGTGAGGGTGAGGGTGGGTAAGGGTGGGTGAGAGGGTGAGTGAGGGTGAGGGTGAGATGCTGAGAGGGTGTGTGAGGGTGAGAGGGTGTGAGGGTGTGAGGGTGAGTGAGGGTGTGTGAGGGTGAGGAGGTTTGAGGGTGAGGAGGTGTGAGGGTGAGGGTGTGTGAGGGTCCGAAGTAAATGGTGGCAGGCAGACATTATAAGACAGAGAGAAACACAAATGTTAAGATAACAGTGCTCGAAGGGGTTGTGAGAAGGTGGAAATGGGATTAAAGGAGAAAGGATGAAAAGTTAAGTAGGAAAGAGGCCAGAAAGGAGACACAAAGGAGTGGAATGTGTGGCGGAAACAGGGAAAAGCAGAAAAGAATGAAGATGGATCCGAGAGGGTGCAAGTAGGGTCACATGCGGGAGAAGGAAGACTTGTTAGGAGGGTGTGATGAGGGTGATGCTAGAGAGAACAAACAAGAGGACACGAGTGTGCAGAAAAAAGAGCGTAAATTAAACATGACCACAGGCATGACAGGAGGAGGAACAAGCGGTTTGTATGGGAAAGCTTGCAAGAGAGAACACACAAAAAGATAAGACGTAGAGAGAGAAATGGGATGTTACAGAATAAATAGTAGAAGGGGAGTGCGTGGGGTATGATTCGAATAAAACAAGGACTGGGCGAGAAGGGAGGGGGGAATGCCAGCAGGAAGGGAGGGGGTGACAAATGGTGAGCATTTCGCGGCCGCTTTGATGTTCTCAGTGGCCGCGCGGCTCACTGAGAACATCTTAGCGACCGCAAAATTGCTCCCAAAGCTGCAGGCGGACAAATGGTGCGCGCGCCCGAGCACATGCACTGTGTTCGATCTGCAGACTTTGCGAGCATTAATGAAAGCCCTACTATACTCTCGCAGAACAGCGCATGCACGTTGGTTCTACGAGACCTAAAAAGGGTCTTCTGCTCCTAAAAAGGAGAAAAGAGTGTGACTAAGAGGTGTAACTGGACCTATATCATGAAGACAGCCAACAAGACTGTCTCATGTTGCCCTCACACATTCTAATTCTATAAAGTTCCCATACACGAGTCATCCCAGCAAGCTCTTTAGTCCTTTTATTGGCTCCCGGTGGCCCAAAGGGTCAAATTAAAATCCCTTTGTAAAGACCACAGGGCATTGTTGGACAAAGGCCCTTTGATTTCTCAAATTCTGATTTCTTACGATATTCTACTAGAAATATGTGGTCTACTAACTCCCGACTTACAATAGTCCCCTCCATTTAAAAAAGCCAGAAGTGGAAGTTGGTCATTTTGAAACATTATTGCCAAGCTATGGAATTCTTTACTCTCCAACTTTTGGACAATCAACCTGGAACTCCATTTTCACAAACTCCTGAAAACATAGTTATTTGACTGTTTCTAGAGCTAATGTTTTGGTCAGCCAGATGCGTATTTACTGCTGGGACGCCTACAGGTGGCCATGCGCTCTATGAGTGCCTTTAAGCTAAGATAAGACATTAGGTACAGACAGCAAGGTTTACTTTAAACCACTTTACTTGATGACGTAACTAGTTGCATAGAGTCAGTAGGGAGTGAATGCTCCCCACTTCGGAATTTGATGTCTATATGTTTGAACCTTTGCATATGAGTACACTAATGAGGAGGACCGATGTTGCTCCGAAATGCCCCAAGCAGAATTGGATTTGTTAAATCAATTACGGCAGTGATGGGTTACATTGTGTGTTTTTTTAATACTTCATGTAAAAAATTTATTTACTGCTATTACATACAATGAATAATGTGTTGGCATTAACACCATTTTTTTCTGTAGGACGAGTAAATACACGTAACTTGTCTGGGCCAATATGGCAGACAGCGTTTCTGTTCATGCACATGTGTAAGTCTTGCGTTTATGTTTTCAAACAAATGTTTCTGTATATTTAAATAGGAAGCCAAAATATCGTCTCTTATCGTTAGCAAGGCTCAGACAAGCCAAAATGCGTTAACTGCTGCCTTTGTGGATTAAACCTTCCAAACTACCACCTGAGTGCTGATCTCTTCTTTTGTTATAAGAAAAGGGTATACCCAAAACCACTGAGACCTGGGTGCAAGGCAGTATAGAATGTGGTTGTCCCAGTACTGTTACATCAACATAGTGTAAATAAAAATATGCAGTAGTATACAGACAATTAATTCAAAGGAGAAGTAAACTGATGCTCGAGTGTTATTTAATCACACTGAACACATTTTGCAATTTTTGAAAAGGACGTTTTAAGAAAAACATAAAAAATCATCATTGGTGTGGTGGTATATGACTGAGTAACGGCGAGTAACTGATTCATTAGTTTGCAGTAACCTGTGAACGCTTTCCGAAATTTTCTGATGGTGGTTTGGCCACGGACTTCCCCAGCAGTAATAATCACTAATACTGCTATGGATCAGATGTTTAGGATTCCTCCTCTTTTTTGAGTGTTCCTCACTCTCTCCCCCACGTTCAACCTCCTGGAGCTTCTTAGCCCTATCAGCCTCAGCAAAACTTTGCGCTTGTGAGGCTTCTTCTTTAACAGCTACGGTGCCCCTCCCCTCTCACTTTCACTTCAGTCCTGAGGAAGACCCTGCCAGTAAGGCCTAGAAGGAACCTACACAGTTTCAGGGGTTGAAACATCAACACATTACTGATACCAGTACCGTCAACAGTGCATGCCGCACTGTGATTTTCTGTTTTACATGGCTTTGTAATTTATTGGATTCTATCTGCTATATACTTTGTTAGGAATGTATGGCAGTGAATAGTATGCCCACCAATTTGATTGTGATAACCATTATTACTGTATTTCACTTACCTCACTACCTCACTTGAGTCACCATCCTTCCCTTCCCATTTACCCAGTTGGGCACACCAATGATGATTTTTTATGTTTTTCTTAGAACGTCCTTTTCAAATATTGCAACATGTGTTCAGTGTGATTAAATAACACTTGAGCATCAGTTTAATTCTCCTTTGGATTTATTGTCTGTGTACTACTGCATATTTTTCTTTACACTATGTTGATGTAATAGTACTGGGACCACCACATTCTATACTGATCTCTTATTTTGAGCATTGAAGAGGCAGAAGGTTTTGTTTTGTGCTGGCGAGCGCATCCAGCAGCACCGCTGATGTTCAGGTGTACGCCGACTTCTGCGTTCGTGAAGTATATAAGTGTGTGTGTATATAAAAAAAAAGAGGAACAAAAAATCATGGAACTTAACACCTGGAGAGTATAAAGCCCTTAAAGAACTGAGAGATGACCCCCAGTGTATCATCAAAGCCTCTGACAAAGGTGGAAACATTGTGGTCCAAAACCTCAATGATTATATAAATGAAGCAAACAGACAATTGAGGAGTGAAGATCATTACGAAACACTTGTGGAAAACCCAATCAAAGAGTACCATGTAATGTTACAGGGATGGAATGAAAATGGCCTAATGGACTTTGAGGAATATATGTATCTGAAAACTGATCACCCCATCATTGCAACAATCTACTTTCTGCCAAAAGTTCATAAATCAATCATAAACCCACCAGGAAGACCAATAGTGAATTCTATTGGATCTCTATCGGAATCAACATCTCGATTCATCAACTTTTTTCTAAGGAATTATGTAACATCTCTACCATCATATCTGAGAGATACAATGGACCTTTTCAACAGAATTCAAGACATTTCATGGAAAGATGGCTTCAAAGTGGCAACAGTAGATGTCTCATCCTTATATATATCGATCCACACTGATGGAATAGCTGCTGTCAGACAGTTCTTACAAACAAGATCAATCAGTTACCCGGAACATTCGGAGATGTTAGTAGAAATGCTGATGTATTGCTTACTAATAACCAACAGAAGAGCCAATACTGGAGTTTCAATAATTCTATGAACTGGTGCACTAATAGCAGTGAAGAATGACACTACTATCGTTGTCAAACAGGCCGATAAAGGCGGAGCGGTGGTTATATGGGACATCAACAAATACAAGCTAGAAGTACACCGTCAACTTAACGATCAGAACTGCTATAGACGTATCGGGAAGAATCCTACATCTGAATTACAGAATCAATTATTTGACATCATCCAAAGAGGCTTTGCAGAAGGGATTATAGGACCTAAGGAGCTCGCATTCCTACAAAATAAAAACCCAAGGACTCCTGTATTCTATGTGCTTCCGAAATTACACAAGGATGAGAAAAATCCTCCAGGGCGACCTATCATTTCAGGATGCGAATCTCTGTTTGAACCTGTGGCAAAATATATCGACCATTTTTTGAAACCCTTTATCCAGACTATCCCTGCTCATCTCCAAGACACCACTGCTTTCCTTAATCGCATTTCCACCATCAAATTTGACCAAAGCAGTCAACTCCTAGTGACACTCGATGTGGTGTCCCTATACACCCAGATCCCTCAAGAACAAGCACTGGAAACTTTGACAGTGTTCCTGGACAAAAGGGAAAGACCAGTAAGAGTCCCCACCAAGTTCATCCTTGACCTTGCACGGTTTGCGTTACAGAAGAACTTTTTTTACGTTTGACTCGGAATTTTTTATCAAATCAAAGGGGTGGCTATGGGCTGCCCCTTTGCCCCGGAGCTAGCCATAATGTTTATGGGGTTATTTGAGGAGAAATTCATCTACCAAACTAATCCTTTTGACAAGAGCATTTCGCATTATATGCGATATATTGACGATATATTCATGGTGTGGACTGGCGGACATGAAGACCTTGGTCAATTTGTAAGCTGGCTGAATTCGAGAACAATAGACATCCAGTTCTCTGTCTCAGCATCAAACAAATCCATCAATTATTTGGATGTGAAAGTGGCACCTTCTGATGGAGGCTTAAGCACAACACTTTTCCGGAAACCTTCGGATAGGAACAAAGCGTTGCATTTTAACAGCAACCACCCTCGCAGCTTGAAACAAAATCTGCCTTATGGGCAGTTTTTGAGAATCCATCGAAATTGTTCGAGCAAGGAAGAATACTTTATTCATGCTGAATTCTTAAAAAATCGACTGATTCAGAGAGGATACCCAAAAAAACTACTAAAAAACTCACTCAAACGAGCCTGGTGGACCCCTCGAGAGACATTGTTAGAAAAAAGAATGAGACCTGAAGTCAAAAGGATGGTTTGCGTCACCACTTTCTGTCCGGCAGCTAACTTACACAGAAAGCTCATTTTGTCCAACTGGCATTTACTAAAAAACCTGCATGAGGATTTCTCAGCCCCACCACTTTTTGCGTACAAAAAGGACAAAAGTGTGGCCAATTACGTGGTCAGGGCAGCTTTACCTATGACGAGGGCTCCCACAGTACAGAGCATCTTTGGATTACCCCCACCTAAAGGTCATCACAAGTGCGGGACTTGCACTTGTTGCATTGAGACCATTGAAGACACAGTTTTTACATTCGATAACACTCATTGGAAACATGAGACCTTTACGAATTGTAAATCAAAAAACGTGGTATATGCAATTATTTGCCCATGCCCTTCAGTCTACATTGGCAAAACAACACAAGAAATCAGGACCAGGATTACGCAACACAAATCGCGCATCCGCAGAGGGGTTGAAAATGCCCCATTAGTAAATCATTGGACTAAGTGTAAACATGTCATCACGGATTTGCGTTGGACCGTCTTGTCTAAAATTGAAAATGACCCCAGGGGAGGTGACATTGATGCAAAATTGTCACAACGTGAAGCAATGCTCATTATGAAGTTCAATACCGCCACACGGGGACTTAATGAAATATCTGAAATTTATAAGCCGAATGCTTAAGTCAGTTGACCTTTATGACTCCAATTCGTCATCACATAGTCTTTAAACTACAAGTCCCAGAATTCCCGGGCCCTCCTTTCTTTCTAACACTAACCAGGAAGTATTGAGGCTACACTTCCATTCGAGGACTCCAGCCGGTTGAACTATGCACACCAGCTAAGGAGAAGGACCATCGCCTTGCTCCCGCTTCGGTATGTGAACCCGACCGACACAGAATTGACTTGCACACGGGGAAACCGCCATATAACTAATAAATGCTTTCGCCCCCGTTCTACAGAATAGGAGCGGCCGCCCAAGAAAGTATCTGAGCAGCAAGTCTGAAGCTGCCCGCCTGCGGGTAAGTTTATGCACTCCCCTCCACGCGGTATGAATGATGTTTGTAAGCATTACACTATACTGAAATGTTGTCGCGTGTATTATGTTTCCTTGCACAGCTGCTGTAACTACACCCATTGGGAAATACGTAACTTATTGGAAACGCTCAAGTTATCGGTTTGACTTTTGGATTGAGGTAGGTAGCGTCAGTAGGACTCTGGTAGTTGATCCCTTGTTAAATCCACTTGTTAGTTGCTCCGTTCAACCATGCTCAAGCTAGTTATTTTTATTATTTCAGAACCAAACCCGGTCCTGAGGAGAACCCCACCAATTCCTAGGGGTTTGAAACGCGTCGACCAGCTTTTTAAGTCCCGCATCTGGTTACCATTATCACGTTGGAACAGTTATTTCATTAATTTGGGTTCATGAGTGATCTCATGATAATTACAACGACATTGCAAAAATATGAAAGGAAATATTTTCCACTGATTCATTTGCAGATGCCTGGACACAGTGTTGTTTGTATTATTATTTGCTCTGTACGGTTTGTGTATGAATGTATGGCCAAGTGTGTATGAAATGGTGTATTTACATGTTTGTATATATTGTATATAAAACGTATTTCATTGTTCATTTTGTATTTTCCACGCACAACGAATAATGTGCTGAAAAAAGAAAAAAAGTATGCTTGCAAAAATTAAATAAATTTGCTCGGTTTAATAAGCTAACCGGTTGTTGTTTGCTTCAATCAAAGCAACCTTCATTGAAACCAGTTCATAGAATTATTGAAACTCCAGTATTGGCTCTTCTGTTGGTGATTAGTATTAGTTGGACTCAGCCTTTCTGAGTAATGAGTCAAGGCCCTATTTTGATTCTTTGATGTATTGCTTACATCATAACATCTTCCTCTTTAAAGGCAAACTCTTCTGGCAGAGACAGGGAACTGCAATGAGGACATCTTTTGCACCCACTAATGCCCACCTGCTTATGGCAGTATGGGAAGCTGAAGTCCTGAAGACTCAAAAACTATCAAACATCAAAATCTGGACTAGATTTATTGACGGCCTCTTCGTAATATGTGAGGGGGATCGTGTTGATCTTCAGAACTTCATCAACTCACTCAACGAGAATAAATGCAATTTATCTTTTACATCTCTGATCAGTGAATCAAGCATTATGTTCCTAGATGTGGAAGTTTTCATCAAAGAACAAAGGTTATGCACCAAAATGCAAAGAAAACCCACCTCATGCAACATCAGCCTGCATGCCAACAGTGGGCACCCACAAAATCTAAAATGGGGCATACCTTATGGCGAGATATTACGAGGGAAAAGAAACTGCTCAGAAGTTTCTGACATGAACTCTCAAATAGATTAAATTAGCAGTTGCTTCTTAGAAAGAGATATCCGTTAGGAGTCATTGAAACTGCGAAAGCTAGAGTGAAATTGAAAATAAGAGGAGACCTTTTAAGACCACGTAGAGAGAATCAAGAAGAAAGCAATAAAGAAGATACAACATCTCAACTTATCATAGACTTTAATAACCAGAGTAGAGAGCTAAAACGTATTGTTTGGAAGAATTGGGAAATATTGATATCGGATGAAACCCTAAAAAGAACGTTGTCATCACATCCGAGCATCAGGTACAGGAAAACTGCCTCCTTTAGGGACATTTTAACGCAAAGCCATCTGGAATTGAAAAAAAAACAAAAACATCTTCCTGGATAAATACTCCGGGGGCCTCATTTATGAAAAGTGACGCATCGCTGCGTGAAAACAGCGATGCGTCACTTTTCAGTGCGCACTCCTTGCGACACCAATGATGCGTCATATTTAATGTATGGCGCATCATGTCGCAAGGACTTACAGATACGTCAGTATTTCTGACGCATCTGTAAGCGCAAAAGTGACGCATTGCTGGAGTGTGTCACAAAAGTGACGCATCTCCAGCAATGCGTCCTTTCACATGGGGAGAGCCCCATGTGAAAGGGCTTGCGTCAGTCTTACGCCTGCTGTGAGGCAAGCGCAAGATTTTGACGCAACCGCATCCTAAAAGTGACGCAGTGAAATCTCATAGATTTCACTGCGTCACTATTACGAGGCTTTTTGCGGGGGAACGCCCCCTCTGCATACATTATACCTGACGCAGGTATAATGTGGCGCAGGGGTTTAAAAAGTGACGCATCTACCTAGATGCGTCACTTTTTAAATATGGAGCAACAAGGCGCATGTTTTACGCCGCAGATGCGTCACAAAAAGTGACGCATCCGCAGCGCAAAACTGACGCAAGGCCTCATAAATGAGGCCCCGGGTTTCTGGAAATGCTCTAAATGTAGAGTCTGTGAGCTTGGTCAAAACTCAACAACTTATCGACTCCAGAATGGGAAAATTGAATGCATCCAAGATCACATCACATGTGAATCAAAATATGTGGTGTACATACTAGAATGTCCGTACCGAAAACAATATGTAGGAAGTCAATCAATAAACTAAAACTGAGAATCCTACAACATCCACAAGCCAGCAAGAACAAGGATTTTACTTGTCCTATGGCCAAGCACTTCCATGATTTCCACTCGAGTGATTGTCAACAACTAAAATATTTGGGTATAAAAATCGTGAAATCAAAAGAACGTGGCAGGTACAGAATACTAAACTTATGAAGAATAGAATCACAACTCATTTCAGCAATCTGCACTGAATACCCATATGGGCATAATCTGGATGCAGAACTACATATTGGGCCCGATGTAGGTCGGTCGTTAACGGCCGAAAAACGGTATTTTCGGCCGTTACCGACCGGTATACCTGAAATGGTATTTAGGGGCACAATTTTACAGAATCGGTAAATTTACCGATTCGGTAAATTTACCGATTCTGTAAAATACTGAATCGGTATTTTTACCAATTCGGTAATTCTCCGATGTAGGTGGGAATCTTCAGAGTCCCAGGAGCCTTAACGAATCGGTATTTTACCATCAAATTCAATTTGATGGTAAAATACCGATTCAGGTGTGCATGCACATGTGTGCATGCACACCTATGCCATGTGACAGGCAGACCTGCCCTTAGGGCAGGTATGCCAGCCACATGGCACCCGTGCCTGTTTTGGGGGTGCCAGAGGGTGTCAAAGTGACACCCCCTGCACCCTTGTGTGAATCGGTATTTACCGATTTGGTAAATACCGAATCGGTAATGCCCATTCATTCCTATGGGCTTTGAAGCCCATAGGAATGAATGGGCATTACCGATTCTGTATTTACAGAATCGGTAAATACCGATTGTTAAAGATTTGGTATTTCAACATCTGGATATACCTACATATCCACACTTTAGATTTACCAATTTTTAATTACCGAATCGGTAAAATTCGGTAATTAAAAATCGGTAAAACTAATTTACCTACATCTGGCCCTAGGTTCTGTAAAAAGTGACATTTCAAATAGAGAGAAGAACTATACACGGTGATTGAAAGTTTATCCCTACGGACCTTAGTGATACCGAATAAGAGATGGCAATTAGAACACAAAAGATCTGAGAGTGGATAATACATATACATGGGACAAACCAACAGAGGGAAAATGTTGTGCTGACTTTTTTTTTATGATTCATCAACTTGATAAAAACCTCACTAAGTCCTTATAAATAGGAATTGATTTGAATGTAAGGGATTGGGGCTCGGACTTTATGGACAGAATACAAGTATATAATAGTCCTCCATATATTTATTTTATCCATCTTTTTAATTTAATTGCAACAGGGTATGATTACACCCAAATGAATTACTGTGCTCACATGAAACGTATACATACTGCTCTTTATTGGAAAATTGAGGAAGGGCTAGAAAAACATATTTATTGATTTTTAATTCAATTTGTACTTTACATTGAATAAGTGTTAAAGAACTTTTTAACCAATATCTTAACAGATGCACTAGTCACTTTTCCAATTGATAACCATCTTAGGAACTTTTAGGTGTGGTTCAGCACCTCATTTGCGGTTAGGAAATGTTCAATTTGGTGTATTAGATAGTTGCAATTGATAACAAAATGCAGTATGTCACACATATCATGTAGATACAAATGTAAGCTGAGATGTAGGAAAATATTGGAACTAAACCAAATTGTACTTTACATTGATTAAAATACAAATGTAAATAAGTATTTATGATTTGTATAAAGTGCATCAGTCACCTTATCCGATTACCAGCTCCTACACACTTTATGTATACATGTGGTTTGAATAATAGGACGTTGTGCTATAATCACAGCATAATTATGGGGACTTTAGAAGATACATCATATACAAGAAACTCTAACAAAGAAAGGATTATTCCCTGTAATGCACTTTAATCGATTCCGTTTTTAATCCCTTCCCTGCGGGGGGGTTTTCACCTCCTGTGCGGGGGGGGGGCTGCACGCGGCGCCGCCGTGCTGGTGACGAGCTCACCTCGTCATGAGACACAGAGGAGCTGCACTCATGACGAACTCAGCTAGTCACGGCCACACCCGTCTTTTGAACGTTCAGCACAGTCCCCGCATGAGAACGTTCCAACGGCCGTGACGAGCTCAGCTCGTCATGAGTGCAGCCCAACTGTGCATCATGACGAGCTGAGCTCGTCATTAGCACGCAACGGGTTAAACTTATAAGAAATCTATTTCTTGCACTTGCACTTTTGGCCCTGCAAATGTATATACTTTACAAATGTAATGTCAAAATGACTGATAAAAATGGCCATTGCTCATATGTGAGGATTAACAGTCTAGTCACCTAATGGCAGTAGAAAGTTAAAAGGTATTAAGCACTGAGCACTTTAAGAGACAGTCTAGACACGAGGACTCTATGGTACAGTAGAATGCCGTACGGCGTGGATTGTGTTCATACAGAGGAGGCAACACTGCTTTATTTACTTAAGAGAGAGAGTTGATCATTTGCGAGGACTGGGCGAATTTAATATTGGGGACAATCCACCCATGTGAAGAATGATTACAAGCATCGATTCCACTTCTTTAGGCGGCATTAACATTTGGGATAACTTAGAATACGGAATCCTTATGAATAACGAGGATCATTTTTATCATTCCTTTACAATCAAGAGAGAACAAGATTGATTTGACACCATATTTAGGACCACTACAATGAAATAAACATACCTTGTATACCGTAGTTGCTGTTAAAGTTGGCTTGGCAGCCATACTTGTCATCAACATAAGAAACAGCACTGTGACTAGCCCTGAAGAAGTCCCAAGAGGTATGAAATGCGTTGGCAGCAAAGCAATTGTTTGGTGGTTTTAAAAATAAGAAAAAGGAGGATAACTGCATTTCAATAAAGGATTTGATATAACTGCAATCAAGACATTTGACTGATTAATAATTTTATTTGGGAAGTCTTTTCTGTTTGTGACATTCGCTTCTATTGTCTAATACAATTTGGACTATACCAGTGATATAAATAAGAACACACGTTTCTTGGGTGCAGGGTCAGTTTAGAGTCTGGTAACTCATTGTCAAACCTACAGCCCGAACTGCTGGACGGGATGACACCAAATTTGGCAGAAATTTAGATGTTGTTACGCAGATTGTGCTTTTTGTTATTTGGTGCAAATCCATTCAGTAGCTTTTGTGAAATTAAAGCAGAAAATTAAAGTGATATCTCTGCCAAAGATATTTCATGGCAATTTTGGGATGGTCACAGATATTTCGTGATGACTTCATGGTAAGTCACGAATGCGTGTGCCTACAGCAATGCTGTGATTGGCTGGACGCAACCTGAACAGAAACTCGCTGCCGTCATTTTATCAATCGGGAGCGGTATCCAGGTCTCAAAATTTCAGTGAAAGCTAACATATGGGGGGGGGGGGGGTCAGGGTGGAGGTACTCTGAACCCATGTTTGAGAAATGCAGGAGTACGTGGCACATGTTTGTCCAAAATTGTTTTTTTTAACTGCACGCAATATTCGCAATGACGACGCGATCGCCAGTATGACCCCTCATGTACTGTTGCCGGTATGTCTTGAATATTGCGGCGACACTGAGAAAATTGGTGAAAATATAAAAATATATATATATTTGTACACACTCGTGGGTCTCTGTCACAGACTCCTGTACAAACTCACTCAGACACTTCTACACCCACTCACATACCAATACATCCAGTCACATACCCGCTCAGATAATCACGCACCCACTCACATACCCATTCAGGTAGTCATGCACTCAATCACAGATTCAGTAAGTGATGCACCCATTTTCAGACCCACTTAGACTCACGCACCTACTTAGAGACCCACTTATAGACTTGTGCAGACAGTCTCATACCCACTTAAAGACTCTTACACCCACTCAGAGGCCCACCTGGGCACTCATGCACCCACTCACAGACCCACTCAGATATTCATGCACCCACTTACAGACTCACTAGGAGAGTCACACACACATATACAGACCCACTCAGAGACTCTTATTTATTTTATTTATTTATTTATAAAGTTTTATATAGCGCCAGCTAGACCCGGGCGTATCAGAGCGCTTTACTTAGAAGAAGTTGCACTACATCGTAGAACATGAGGAATCATAAAATATATAAGCAAATACATCACACTTAAACATACATTGAGGGAGTGAAGAACGCAGGTGGTTGAAACATTCAGATGACCCCCATCCTAGAAAAAGTCAGAGTGAGAGGGGAGATCATTACATCATTAATTTGAAAGATCGTGTCACAGCAGCGCTCAAGGGGGTGTTTCATGAGAGCTATAATGTAGGTAAACACAGTTTATGGTTAAAAGGGAGGCTGAGTGTCCCAAGTGTCATGTGCTCTCATGTATTGATGTCTATTGGTATGCTTAAAAATGTTTCATATTGTATTGTAATGTAATTGCATTTATACAACGCTTACTACCCCCTGACGAGGCATCAAAACGCATTTTCGGGAGTACCACGCCACCCAAAAAGGATTAGTGATGAATTAGTAAAGTAAATTATGAAATTAATTTGAGTGGTGGACATGTTAGTCTGTTATTTGGATTGAAGAAGGTAGTGGAGGGATTGAAGAGGGAAGGGTTTGCATTTATATGGCGCTTGCTACCCCTGATGAGTTCTTGTAGCACTTTTCTGTGGGCCACTCTGGAACCCAAAAAATATTAGTGGTGAATTAGTGTAGGTAAATATGTGTTGTGTTTGACCTCTCCAGGAGAATTTACTTTCAGCTGAGAGGTACCCAAGCAGCAGTGTTTATCAGTGTATCATAGGCCCTAGTGCAAGGAAGAACGTCCCTCCCCCGGCTGCTGTTTGAATTATAAAGTGCGGCAATAATCATAGTTCGGTTAGCCCCTCAAGCCTCTGGGTCCAGTGCCACTGCACCCGCTGCACCATTGGAAGTGAGGCCCTTGTGCTCAGTCTGTTAAAGGGGTGCCTAGAGCACGATGGCTTTTATGTGTCGTGCTTTCTAATCAACGTACAACACTCGGTTAAGTGTGATTCTGCTCCTCCAAAGGTAAGGGACAGGGCATGACATGAAAGTAAGTATGGGTCTCCATCTCTGTAGGTGGCAGATATCCTGACTCTATAAGGAAGAAGGAGAAACAGGCAGTATTAATACATTCACGGGTCTTACCTTACTCTTACACCCACTTACAGACCCACTCACACACATGTATGTACACACAAACCCACTGTCTGAGATCCAATGAAACACTCATACACCCACTCACAGATCCACTTAGGCACCCACTCACACACCTAGTCCCTCAAACACTCAGTCACAGATTCCCTCAGAGACTTATGCACTCAACCTTCTGTGATTCAAAACTAATTTCCCCCACCTTTGTCCCAATCGCCCAGACCCACGTTTCACCACCCTCTGCCGATCCACAGACCACTAATTCCACTTTACCACCAACCTGGGATCTTTCAGTCATCTTTTGGAATGTAGCGGGCCTCAGATCCAAGATTCATCTTCAGTCCTGGTTCGACTTGGTTAATAGGCATAAATTAGTCTGCCTCCAGGAAACCTGGGCTATTGACCCTATCCACATTCAGGGCTATAAAACTTTCCATATTCCCGCCAGCCGGTCTACACACGGAAGACCTAAGGGTAGCCTAGCTACCTATATCTCCAATCAAATTTCAATTACGACTATTGAAGTTCCCTCAGTTTCCCCAATTCTCCAAATCCTTACGCTAGTCCCAGACAAAAGCTCCTGTTATTATTTTATCAACATGTACAATAACTCTTCACCTGCTGACTGTGTAAAGTCTCTGATAGAAACTACATCATATTTGCATGATCAGAAAGTTAAGAACTCGCAGTTACAATGTCATGTTGTGTGGGGTGGGGATTTTAATGTTTACCTATGTAACAACTACAAAAAAGGTATCTGCGGGCTCCAAGATGAGCATGATGTCCCCATCGCCCACTTTGCTCACTCCAGTATTGGGACTACTTTAAATAACAGTCTTTTTTCACTAGAACTTGAATTTGCGAATGAATCAGTGTGTCCCGTTGTCGAATTCAAGCCGACCTTTCATGGCAGAGGTCTTTCCACTACCATTGATTATATTCTGTGTTCGCAAACTCTAAATAACCGAGTGAAAAACTTTGTAACCGGCACCGATCCCTCCAGTGATCATTACTCCAACAGTATCACCATAATATTTAACTCAGCTTTCCCAACCCACTCTAAGACTAGTCTTCTAACGCAGCATTCTCTGGAGATGGGCAAAACCAACGGCTATACTGTAAAATGGTCAAAGATCAACCCCACCGAGGTTACCAGTAGGATTATCCAAAAAACCCTTCCCCTAATATACAACTGTTTAGAGGAGACTTCATCTCCTCAGTTGATCCTCTCCAGTTTTGTTAAAATCTTAGAAGCTATTCGGCAGGAGCTTACCCGCCAACATAAGACTCATGATAAGGATTCCCGGGGGTGGTTTGATCCCCATTGCCGCAAAGCCCTTTGCGCGTTAAAACATGCCCTACATAGCCAAGAAAGGGACATGGCCTTAATAGCCCTATTAAGAAGGAATTATAAGTTGGCCCAAAAAAAACGTAAACGGGAAATAAAAAACAACCTCTGGGCCCAACTGCATGAGAGCACATTGAGCAAGGACAGTACTCTGTTTTGGCGAACAGTTAAGGCCCCTTTTTTAGCAGATGCGACAGCTGTTCGCCACCTAGATGTGGCAGTACTCGCTGAAAAATGGGTAGCCCCTACTCACAGATTTTTGGGGACTCCACTTCAACAACTGAGGCCTCCAGAATTGGGGAGGCAGTCCTTACTAGGGTTAACACCTATCCCATCGACCTCCACTTCGATCTCGTGGAGGTGACTGCTGCGTTGACTTCCTCAAAGACCGGGAAAGCTCCCGGCCCTGACGGAGTCCCACTTGACATCTTTGTGAGTAACCTAGACCTATGGTCCCCAATTGTTATGCAAGTTATGTCCGCAGCTTCACAGATTGGCCTAATCGACTCTTGGTCTACCTCTGTGCTTCTACCCATTTTTAAAAAGGGAGAACGCGACAACCCAGCCTGCTACAGACCCATTTCCCTCTTGGATTCGCTGGGCAAGGTCGCTGGGAGACTAATCTTGGAACGTCTCCAGGACTGGGCCACAGAGAATAAGATCATAACCGACCTACAGTTCGGTTTCCAGGAGGGATTGGGCACTGTAGAACAGGCCCCTAATCTGACATTGCTCATGGGTAAATATGCTTGGGCCAAAGGCGGTAACCTTTACCTGGTCTATGTGGACCTAAGCTCCGCATTTGACTGCGTAATCCACTCCAAGCTGTGGGAGATCTTGAGTAACTTGGGCGTAGATCCTCCACTCCTGAAATTTCTCCGAGAGCTATACTCGGATGCTAAAGCATGTGTGAGGTATGGTATCAACGGAGAGCTTTCGGAATCATTCGGCATTGCAAAAGGTGTCAGACAGGGGTGCGTCCTTGCTCCATTTTTATTTAATATCTATACAAACGGATTGGAACAAGCGATGCTGGTAGACAACAAAGATCTCCCCTGCATAAACACCAGGCCAATCCCCGCATTACTATATGCTGACGATTCCGTCATTCTAGCGAGAACACCTAATCAGCTCCAGCTCCAACTGGACAAGTATTGTCAATACATGCTTTCTCTTGGATTAAAAGTAAATAAATCCAAGACTTTTGTTATGCATATTGGCAAGAAAGCCCAGAAATGCAAATCTCTTTATATCGACAACACTAGGCTAGAAAACGCTAGAACATATCCTTACTTAGGGATCCCCATCGACGATCATTTGTCCTGGAAACCTGCCACCTCCAGCAAGAAATTGCAGTTTCAACGCACAACAACGGCGCTGACCTCTTTTTCAAGGAAGTTGGGCAAGCCCGCCCCTGCCGTGATTCTGAAAATCTACCAAGCTAAATGTTTGAGTGTGGCTACTTATGGAGCGGGTGTATGGGGCTACGCCCCTGCTACTGAGCTCCAAGTAATCGAAAACGATTTCTTGAAATATATATTAGCCCTACCCCAAAGTGCTCCTAACTACGGTACCCATATTGAGCTCGGTTGGGAGTATCTATCTGACACCATTAGATACCAACCGATCCTCCTTTGGCATCGTATATGGACCCAAGAGCACTGTCTTCTTACTAGGTCGTTAATAACTGATTGCCTTACATTGACCCACTGGAAAAAGATCCCCTGGCTATTATATGTTTTTAAATTTCTGAATGATCTGAACTGTCCAGCGTTTTTCACCGACCCTGTCTCACTAACGGCCATACCCAGAAAGACCTTGAAGAATGTATGTGTCGCCCATTTAAGAGACCTACGCATGTGTTCTGAAATTGGCAAACATTCAAACACTCACTTAATGACGATACAATCCTCCTATGGCATACAACCTTATTTGTGTTTTTACCTGTCAAATTATGATAGATATGTTTTAACTAGATTTCGGTTTGATTCATTTTATCGTCCTGTTTCATTCCCTGAGCCCTTTGATTGGTCTCGTGAACTAGCTAGTTGTCCTTGTGATGGCTGTTCTTCCCAGTCTACCTTGCACGTAACTTTATTTTGTAGCTTCTATGAGACCCCGCGCAAACGCTGGTTGGTCCCACTTCTCCGACAAACAGGACTGAGAAGATGCAGACCTGCTCTTTTGGCACTTCAGTTCTTAGATACCCCGTTTGTTGCCAAATCTATAGCTTGCTTCCTTAAGGCATGTCTGAAAATTCATTCACAACTAATGGTTACTGCAGTGTAAAATTTTATTCTTGTTATGTGAATAACTTTTTATTTCATTGCCGTACAGGGCGACATTGTATAGACGATCCTTTTAATGATTAATTTAATGTTTTATGTATCTATCAGTCAATATAGCTCAAATGAAAACTTTCTTATAAATTGTTGTAAATATTTTTCTACAATGTACTTTTATGATTGTAAATTCAATCGAAATAAAGTTTCTTTTGACTTTGACTTATGCACTCAGTCACTTGCTCATAGACTTAGAGGCTCACACACCCACGCACAGACTCACTCAGATATACAAGCACCTACCCACCCACTCAAAGACTCATGCATCCACTCACAGATCCACCCAGACACTCGCCCTACCAGTCACTGACCCACTCATGCTTGCATCCAGTCACTCATCCACTCAGACATATGCTCTCACTCGCAGACCCATTGAGACACTCATACACCCACTCACAGATCCACTCAGAGACTTATGCACCCAGTCACTCAGAGACTCATGCACCGACTCGCAAATCCACTCATACACAAACACTCCCACCCAATCATAGACCCACTAAAAGACTCATGCTCTCACAAACAGGCCCACTCAGACACTGATGCACCCACTCACTCACCCACCCACTTAGACACTCACAGATCCAATCAGTTAGAAAGTCATATACTTACTTACAACTGCACAAAGGCACTCATGCACCCACTCACAGATCGACTGAGAGACTCATGCAACAAATCACAGACCCATTTAGACACTGATGAACTCAGACAGTCACACACTTCCTTACAAAACCAGTGATAGACTGATTCACCGTCTCACAGATCTACTCAAACCCGCGGAGATTTGCCTAGTCCGCGTAGTCAATCCGTGGACACTGGAACCCAGCATTAGAACCATAGTAGACAGACCTGAACCAAAAAGGATCGCCTCTAACAGAGCTATGCTACAAGACATAATGGGAGATCATATTTTGCTGGATGTGTGGCGCCTCCCGCATCCCTGAGAGAAAGAGTATATGTTTCTGTCCCAGGTGCATGGGACACAGTCGCACATTGATTATTTTGTCCTCAAGGGTTTATTCGTTGGGCCAGTGGTGAAGACTGGTGGTCCAATGGACCATTCTGCTATATTACTAGACCTCTCGCTAGGGCATACCATAATCCATAAACAAATATGACATATGCTGGCCCAAGATGCAAATTGCTGTAGAATAAACGTACCCTGAGTGAGTGGGACCTGCAATAAGGAGAATAGTGCCTGTCACCTCTACTCAGAACGTATGTCACTCCCACAGTAAGGCAACAGGAGTTAATCATGTATAACTCTGCACTAATGAAGGAACCCCGCAGTCAAAATTCCTAGTGAAATTGAAGCAGCACCATTAAGAAGGAGGCAAAAGGGCAGGGAAGATGTTAGCACTCCAGCTCAACCAAAGGAAAGCACAGCTCGCTATACCGGTAATACAGGATGCACAGGTACCCTGTTCACATACCCGGAATATATTACAGAGGCGTTTCGCTCTTTTTATGAAGCACTGTATGATTCAACACTTGATGATACATCCACACATACAGATTGGTTCCTTTAATACTTTCAAATACCAGCACTGGAGAATAGTAGTAAAATATCCATAGAAGAGATTTCAGGAGTAATTTCACAGTTGGACACCTGCACATCCCTGGGTGAAGAAGGTTCACAGGGGAGTTCTACCAGACTTGCAAACCAACATTGTCGACAGGCTTCACGCTACCTGCAGAGAGGCTGATGAAACAGGAACATTGAGACTTCTATCAAACAAGGCAATGCTCACACTAACCTCAAAAGTAGACCAAGATCCACTAGACTGTTCCAGGTATAGGGCTATATCTTTAATAAATGTGGACATAAACATTCGAGCTAAGATCCTCACAAATGGATTACAGAAAGTCATCCAGTCCCTCATTCACATTCTCAAGTCGAGGTCGCTCTACCAGGAATCCTTTAAGAATCCAGGCCCATCTCTTACTGTATTCCAAACAGCAACCTCATGCCTTGATCACCCTTTCTCACATTGCTGAAAAGGTGTTTGATAGGATTGAATGAAAATATCTACTTAATGTCATGAAAAAGTTTGGTCTGCGACGTGAGTTAATTTCTAAAGTGAAGTTGTTATACATCGCGCCCTCTGCACAGGATAATTGGGCAGAATTCTTGTCATAACCCACACACATCCAGAGGGAAGCTAACTCGGGTTGTTCTCTATCCTCACTTTTGTTTCTGTTCACACTGGATTCTTTAGCACTGACCATTAGACAGACAGTCAGATGCAATAAAAGGCACACCTTCCAGAGTGGGTCCACCCAAGGCTTCCTATAAGCAGATGACACCCTTATGACAATGTCGGATTCAGGCTCTTCTTTTCCAACCTTGGTCAGTGATACAAGAATTCTCGAAATTCTCAGGGTGTCAAATATATCTTAGAGTAAGTGCTTAGCAATGCCATTCCCCTTGAGCACAAGTAGGTTCACAAGACACTTTGTTATTCGGATATTCGCCTTATTAGTGGCCTAGAGAATTTGATTGAACCCAACATTCTTTCACTGCTCCATAAAACACGAAACATTGTCACAACTTCCACTTTAATTAAGGAGCAGGACCCACGCCTTTAAGATGGTGATGGCCCCAAGATTTAATTATGTCCTGGGGATGTTACCCCTATGGTGCAGCGATCACTCCTGAAACAGATCGAGTCAGTCATTAGGGGTTTCTTTTGGGGGAACTTTAGGCTTATGAATGTACTTTATACCCGCACACAGAATTGGGAGGAATATGCCTTCTCCACATTACCTCAAATTATGCAGCCAACCGATTGTGACGACTGATATACTTCCACATGCTAATTGAGTGTAACATACTAGCATTGACGGTCATCTTCATGATCTGTATAAACACTGACCTACTTAGTCCTTGACTGACAACCCCATGGCGCTTTGCCTACTACATATATGGAAAACGACACCCAGGCTGGATAAGGTAGACCTGTAGGTGCACAAATCTGGCACAATAGTGACTACAAGTGGGAGGTGACCCAGTTCATAGGACATCATGAGATAACTCAAGCATTTCACGCGTAGAGCATCTGATCAGAGTTTCAGCTCAATCCGAATCAATATTGGAAGCATATTCAACCAAGACGCTGCCCTCACACTAGACTTGGTAAATCACACAGTATATTTCCACAGTCACTGATCGGGACTTATATTGAAAAATGTGAAGGCTGCAAAGGAGTGATGTTGGGATCATATAACCGGTTAATTGATCTCAATTCTTCAATCCCTGCAATAGTGGCAGCCAAAAATATTTGTCGTCCCTTATTACATACTGAATTTTGTGACAAAAAATGGAAATCGCGAATGGAGTCACACAATAGACTCATTCGATAGTTGAGATTCCAATGTGCATGCTTCAAAATCTTAATAGCGTGCTTAATCTCCACTACGGCCCCCACAGCGCTAAGGATGCCTGGCCTCCACCTTGGGGGTGCCCAGGAGTGGACGCCTCACAGGAAAAGCCAGGATGGGTTCCACAGCGGTATTCGTACAAGCGCCTTGAGACCCTTGCGGGTGAGTAGTGCGCTATACAAGTATCAATTTACATTTTACATTTACAATGTCTGGTACTGGACTTCATTATAACTGCATAGACTTTGAAAACTCTAGCACTCAGAATGCTGGTGCTACTTATAACAAGGGTTTTACTCATATACTGTGGGACTCTGAGACAATCCAGTGATACTGGACTGAAATGTGGTCTACTTCATCAGCCACCCAAGGGTCTAAAATAGTACTGGTGAAACGCCTAGGCCTTCCAAGTGATATATCTGAATGTGTTGTAAATCAGCAGCGATTAGATTAAGCATTAGCAGAAGACATGCTTCGTTTTGACCATTATCGTAATAAATGTGCCAACTCCATCTTGTATTTGTAGCGGCCATTTTGTATGCCATACATTGCCATGTGCTCGTCATGTGCTTAGTCCTACCTTCTTGTTCACCGCGCCTGGAGTCTGCCCGGCAACAGGCTATTTTTAGTAGTCTCAGCTTTCAGAATGCCCAGACATGAGCAGTAGGATCAGCGGCTGTTATTAATTGGTTCCAGATAGGAATGTGCCTACCAGTTATCGGAGACTGTTAACTCCGCCCACTCATCGATTATGCCATCCAAAATGTCCTTGTATGGTCATAAATCTGCTCTTGTCTTTTGTACCGCCTTCTCTTGAGCCCCCTCATTGTGTATAAAAGGGGCCATGTGCTTTAGTTCGGTGTGCTACTCAATACAATACCGAAGGGTGTTGTGTGGACTGTAGTACCACCTTTAAAGGTTTAATAAACTTTGCTTTTGTATTTTCCAGTTTTATTGCCAACTTCTTCCTAAGGTCTGAGGACTCTGTGCAGAGAAGGGCGAACCCTTGCACTAAGTAGGCCTAGCTGAGGTTTGCTTACAACAAATGCGTCCTGCCCACCAATCACTTGCACAGATGGGATTGCATAGGCACTGGAGGGAACCCACTGTGCCAACACATGAGCAATGGCTCAAGGTACTCACAAGAGTAAGTGAGTGATCGATAAGGTAAATGATCAAATGGCCCATTTTGGTTTGACATGGGAATCTTTTGTTAGGCCCTGGGAGGGAAGATAACCTTTAAATAGACTCTTTCCCCGCGGAACATATAATGTCAACAGCCCCAGGCTAACCAAAATAGGTGGAAATTACGTTACTGAGGTACTTGTCCGATTTTCTACCTTTTTCCTCCTTCCCTTCCCCTCCCTCCTCTCGTGAGGCTGTTTTTCTTTGAGCTACTAGTTAGAGTACATAAATATTAAATGCCGGTTTATCATAGTGGTCAACTACAACGCTAGTAACGATTTGTATGACAAGACTCCGACACACATGTTAATTTATAAGTAGAAAGTTATCTTTTTTGTTACAATCTCATTATCTCATCAGTTGTGCAGCTGGAATGCTGGTATAGACGTGTCTAGGGTTGGAATGTTGTACAGCAGTTAAAGAAGGTGGCTAGTGGTATCACCATTTAGTGTACCGTGCAGCTTTTTACTCAAAAAGTTATTAGTACATGCTTACATTATATAGTACTAGTAAAATCCAATAAACATGTGTTGCAAAAAAAATCCCAAGGTCACCCACAACCTTGTCGCTGCAGGAGACATATTGCGCCAAAGGGTGAGGCCTCCATGGTGTCTAAGCACATTAGGAGTCACTGGGCATCACTGGGAATCTGCAGATCGATTCTAGAACTAAATCCATGCCCATCTTTTGTCAAACTTTTTAAAAGGCTACTACATCCATCTTCTGAGCGGTCTGAAAGGGAGGACGACTGCTCATATAGATTCCCCACCAAAAAACGTGGCTACCGTTTGAGTTACACGCCTTACAGTATGCCGTGACAGCACCAAACACCACTGGACCACTGCAAGATGCTGGGGCAATTGGCAGGTTCCGCCAGTTGTAGCAATGGATTATGGGTAAACACCAAAACCCTTGACCTCGCCTCCTTCGCCCATCTTGTATCATGTATCATGTGAAAGGGATGGGTACAGATTATCTATCCTCAGATCCACATTTAACAAGCTAGTCTCCCCCTCACTGGAGCAATGTAAAGTATTTTTGGGCATATTTACAAGCTCCTTGCACTGCCGGTGTGTCCCTTGTTTTGGCACACCGGCGGCGCAGTGTGGTGTTCCATATTTGCAAGGCCACGTAAAGCCACCCTGCGTGGCTTTTCATGGTCACGGTCTTGTAAATACGGCCCCTTTTCAAGCAGCACTTTATATGAAAGTGGCCTGCCATGGGTGTTGCTGTGGGTGTTCCCACGCAACATCCATTAATTCTGCTGTATTCCCAAATTTACAACATTTCGTAAACCTGGGAATGCGTCCGAATCCTATGCATTCCTAGGGGAGGTGAAAGGAAGCGCAACGAGGAGAAATACTTATATTCTCATCGTTCTATGCGTGCTGCATTTTACAGCACACACGTAAGAGGAAAACACCTCACGTGATTTCCTCTTGTGAAGGTGTCCCTTACTGCACAAAAACAATCTACCCTAAAACGCGGACACCCTTGCACCAGGGCACAAGGGTACCTCCATTGGCGCATGGCAGCTAATTATGCGCCAGTGCAAAAGAAGGCATGACGCATCCCTGTGCTTTGTCAAATGGCTTGTGCTGCCGCTCTGCACAGCTTTCCTGTAATGCCAGAAACCGGTCCTCGGAAGCTTGTTTCCGGTCCAGGGAAGGCATGGCTTGGCAGTTCGGGCTGGACTGCTCCCATGAGGCACAGGGTCAGACTGGTTTGCATATAGCCATGTCTGAACTGGGGTGGCAGAGTGGGCTAAAGAAAGGTGATGTATTAAACCCAGATCTGTTGACTGGGTGTGAGTGTTTGATTGGTTCAGATGCTCCGTCCATCACCACCCCCTTTTGTACCGCTTCTTGTAAATAAGGCCCTTTGTTTGCAAGGTACTTGACAGAACACATCCGACAAAACTCGGATATACCTTATAGCTGGAGGTCACAGAGCCCATAACAGTACAAGTTCCATCACTTGACACACAAAACACTACAAACATGTCCAGCATAGCATGGATATCATGTATTTTGGTATCACGATGGTCACAATAGCATGCCCTGCCAGGGCACCCTACATTACAACAAAATTCTAACCGCAGACACAGATCCATTCACTTGCAGGGCAAAAGCACTGCCGTTGACTTGGGAAGTTGAAGCAGTGTGGTATTGTCCTCTGACTCACACTCGCCTTCAGGGCAATAGCATTGAGCTGCTGGTGTGGAGGCGGGGAGTATAAGCAGTGTGGTATGGTCATCATGTCTCACGCTTTAAACATCATGAACATTCACTCAAACATCAGTGAAAGGCATTCACTTAAGAGGCTAACAGACCCAAATGGGCAACGGCCAGTCCACCAGCACAGGCAGACTCCCACTCCCCTCGGTGATGGAACCTCACACCAGAGTTTGAGACGCACATGGATTCCCATTGTCACTGAGAGGCCAGACAAATGGCAGAACTGACAATTCAGAAATGCCTCTGAAAACATCCTAGCATCCCCGAAAGCAGCGGGCCACAAGGATTGCATCGTAACATGTCTGATCATAAAAACTCGTGAGATCCTCTTCTGCTTTCTCAGAACACTCAACCTCAACCCGTTTCACCTCAGCAAAGACTGCCAGCCTGCCCTGCCATAGCAAGGCGCTTAAATGGCCCGGGTGATTACCGAGTTGAAACGCTTGGCCGATCGGTCGATCTGGCTTCACACCGTGCTACACCACTCACCACCATTCAGGTAATTAATGGGTGGTGCCTTTTTTTTTAGCAGCGTCATACAGCGCGAACTCGACCCGAAGGTATTGGATCACTTTACATGAGCACCAGTTTCATTACACAAGGACACATTCATTTTTTGTAGGCTCGGGGAGATTGCGTGCTCGTACTCTATTTCTGAGTTCCCAGGTCGGCAGCTGTGGTTGGATTTCTCTTCTCTTTTTGAAACTCCGGAGCAGCAACATTGTAGTGGTGTCACCACGGCTTTAAGTGGAAGTGTTTTCAATAATATATACAAGCTATAGTTGTTGCTTATTTATCTTATACAGCTAACAACCATTGACAAAGCCAATAGTCCTGACTTGTTGTAGGTTTGATGTTACTTATTTGTATCAAATATCTGGATGCAATGACAGAACCAGCAAAATACAAGTCAACCGGCGCACTATGCCAAGCACAGATTTTTAGCTTACGTGTTTGTAAGCCACGCCTTTAATTACATTAGCCACACCCCTTTGAGAGACCCTCCAGTTTTTTCATCCCACTTAAAGCCCTAAGTATACTCCTTTTCGCTACACTGATCTTAGACACGGGTTACGTCTGTTAGAAGACCCGTGGGTGGCAGTTGTTGCATTTTGTAATGTTCTATGCCCTTTTCTGAGAGTACATTATTGCTCTCTGTATTTATTTATTTATTTGTCTAGAGTAGGGCGCATTGTTCTGCAGGTTTCTGAGGAAAGTAGGCAATTAAACGCACTGGTTAGTATGAAAAGGCGATAAAAACGTTACATATGAACCGTCACTAGATACATAATTTTTTATTGATAGAACTGTAGCAAAGGACCTTTTTAAGGTTCACCTTCCCCTCTCAGAGAAGTTACAGTGATGAGGAGGCCGTTTTTCAATGCAATATTCATATATGTGCCTTGAACATTTGTCCAAGTCAGCGTTCATGAGCCTGCTTGGAGCTAAGTTTAAATCTTATTTAAATCATCAGTGGCAAAATATATCTTACAGCTCCAAAAGCTCTGGTTGCGGTCTCTTTACCATCTTGTTAGGTTGGGCAGAAGTAGTCATGGCTACCACAGGAATCCAGGCTGAGGCGATCTTTAATTCCTTCCTCATAAGATGTTAGATGTATATTGCAATTTAAAATTACCAGTGACATCCCTCAGTGCAGCGTTGCCCAGATAGCATCCCTGTTGGAAGGCGGAGACCCCAGGGGTCAAGAGGACTCTCCTAACCACCTGGAACTTCCTCTCCCACAATTACTGCCGAGTCTTATCGAGGGGGAGTCCCCACCGGGGAGGACTGATCGTACACACTGTCGACACACCACACTTATGAACGGACACTACACCGTGATTCTTTATCAAGACAGACTTTATCAAGATTAAAGTAAGGAGCAATACACAGTGATCGAGGGATCACAAAAGTCTCGTAACGAGGGATCGGGGAAGCGGGACAGTCTTAGGAGGCCAGCTGGCACGCCATGTACCCTGCGCACAGTTCTCAATCCTCGAACTGGGGGGTACGGGGGCTGGCGATGGTACTTGCTGTCTTACTCACTTCTGGGTCAAGATGATCGTGAGGGTAGCGTCGATGGTCCAGCCGGACCAGAGAGTTTGTCAAGCCGCGACAAGGTCAGCAGGGCTTGGGCAGGAGTACTCCGTCGTACTCGTAAGCGGATGGAGCCGCGTCAGCGTCAGCAGGGCTCCGATGTTCAGGTCTTGTGCTTCAAGAGGGAGCCGCGACAGCCTCAGCAGGGCTCCGATGGTTCAGGTCTTGTGCTTCGTGAGGGAGCCGCGACAGCGTCAGCAGGGCTCCGATGGTTCAGGTCTTGTGCTTCGTGAGGGAGCCGCGACAGCGTCAGCAGGGCTCCGATGGATCAGGTCTTGTGCTTCGTGAGGGAGCCGCGACAGCGTCAGCAGGGCTCCGATGGTTCCGTTCCGTAGGTTCTAGGGTGAGCCGCGACGACGTCAGCAGGGCTCGGTGGGTCAGAGTCTGTTCTCCTTAAAGTCAGCCGCGATCAGATCAGCAGGGCTTTCTTGTCCAAGATACAACTGCCGATTAGGTGGAAGGCAGGCTGTCTTATAGTCGACGAGTTCTTTGATGTCCGGACCCTCATAGGCAGGAGGCCGGAGGTCCGAGGGCCAGGCGCCTGATCGTCTGGGCGGTTGGTTCTTTGATGCTTTGGACCATGCGCCCCTGGAATCCCAGACGCCCATCAGGGCCTGGAGCCAGCTCACTAGGAGGCCCAAGGTGCCATCGAAACCAGCCCCCAGGGATAGTTCAGAGGTGTGAGGGAAACCAGTTCCTCGGAAGGGGGCCGGAGGTGTGATGGAAGTCTTGGTTTCGGGTACTTGGTGAGTCGTTCACCGCCCCGGGTGGATCTGGGCGCGCCGGACGCACAGGCTTAGCTGCAGCCAGGAGAGGCCAGGGCTGCCGAAAGGAAAGAAGGTGGCCGGCCGGCCGGGGTGGCCAAACATGGAGTCTGATGGTCACGTGCACGGGTGCAGCCACGCGGTCTGGGGATCGTCTCTGGTCCAGTGTAGCAGTGTCATGTACAGTTCTGGGTGGACGGGAATCAGTTCCACCTGTAGATCTGGGGCTGCGGAGCTCAGCGAGGACCACGCCACGAGGCCGGGTCCAACATGCGTCCCCTCCAGCTGAAAGACGAGGGGAACTACCCATCCTCTTGGGGGTTCTCTTCGCTGAGGCAGAAAAAGCGGGACAGGCCGTCGGCGTTGGCGTGGTCGGCACCAGGCCTGTGTTCCACAGTAAAATCCACCCCTTGGAGGGAGATGGACCAGCATAGCAGTTTAGGGTTCTCTCCTCTCATCTGCATGAGCCACCGAAGAGGACGGTGGTCGGTCTGGACCCGGAAGTGGGTCCCGAACAGGTAGGGCCTCAGTTTCTTCAAGGCCCAGACTACTGCGAAGGCCTCTCGCTCGACGGTGCTCCATCTCTGCTCCCGGGGTAGTAGCCTCCGGCTGATAAAGGCTACCGGATGATCAATCCCCTTGTCGTCCACTTGGGAGAGCACAGCCCGATGCCATGCTCGGAGGCGTCGGTCTGAACCACGAACTCTCGGGAGTAGTCAGGGGCCTGTAGGACTGGAGTAGTGCACATGGCTTGTTTCAATTCTTCGAAGGCCTTCTGACAGGCGGGGGTCCAGATAACCTTCTTGGGGTTGGCCTTGGCTGTCAACTCGGTGAGGGGGCCTACAATACTCCCGTACCCCTTGATTAATCTACGGTAGTACCCTGTGAGCCCTAGGAAAGCCCTCACTTCGGTCTGGGTCGTGGGGGTCTCCCAGGCATTGATTGCGGCTATCTTGGGTTAGAGAGGGGCCAGGAGGCCGCTGCCGACCTGGTGCCCTAGGTATACCACTGAGCTTTGTCCTATTTGGCATTTACTAGCTTTAATGGTGAGCCCGGCTCGACGCAGGGCGTCCAACACCTCCCAGAGGTGGTGCAGGTGCTCGGGCCAGTGAGCACTGAACATCGCAATGTCGTCTAGGTAGGCTGCACTGAAACTTTCCAACCCAGCCAGGACCTGATTGACCAGCCGCTGGAAGGTGGCGGGGGCGTTTTTCATGCCGAAGGGCATGACTCGGAAGTGGAAATGGCCATCCGGAGTGGAGAAAGCAGACCTTTCTTGGGCCCTCTCCGTGAGGCCGATCTGCCAGTAGCCACTGGTGAGATCGAAGGTACTCAGGTACTGAGCCGACCCTAGGCGGTCAATCAGTTCGTCGGCTCGGGATATGGGGTGTGCATCGGTTCGGGTGACTGCATTGAGTCCGCAGTAGTCTACGCAGAACCTCAGCTCGGGAACGGTGCTGGGGGCGGCGGCCTTCGGAACCAGGACCACGGGACTAGCCCATGGGCTGTCGGAGGTTTCCACCACTCCTAGGTCCAACATTTTGTCGACCTCAGCCTTGATGCAGGCTCGGACTCGGTCCGGGATTCGGTAGGCTCTGTGCCGTACTGGAGGACTGTCCCCGGTGTCCACGTCGTGGACGCACCAACTGGTGACGCCGGGGTGAGGGAGAAGAGGTCTGAGAATTGTCCCAGCAAGTGGCGGCATTCCTCACGCTGCAAGGGGGTGAGGGAGGAGGAGAGACTCACTCCCTCTACGGAGCCATCTTGATCCTTTGCACACAGGAGATCGGGTAGAGGGTCCGTTTCTTCTTCCTCTCTGTCGTCGGTGGCAAGGAGTAACCCCAACTCAGACCGCACAAAATGGGGTTTGAGCCGGTTTACGTGTAACACTTTCAGGGCGTTCCTGGCTGATTTCGTATCAACGAGGTAGGTGACCTGGCTCTTGCGCTCTATCACCTTAAAGGGTCCAGTCCACTTGTCCTGCAAGGCACAAGGTTCCACTGGGGACATGACCCAAACCTGTTGGCCTGGTTGAAACTCGACCAGAGTGGCATTCTGGTCGTACCAGCGTTTCATCTCCTCTTGGCTGGCTTCCAGGTTGGTCTCGGCCAACTCGCGAAACTTCCGCGTCTGGTTCCGGAGGGCCAGGACGTAGGAGAATACGTCGGGGGGTGTGCTTGGGGGGGCTGCCTCCCAGCCTTCCTTGACCAGGCTGAGGGGACCCCGGACGGGGTGTCCATAGAGCAGCTCGAAAGGGCTAAACCCCAAGGATTTCTGGGGTACCTCACGGTAGGCGAACAGGAGGCAGGGTAGGAGGACATCCCACTTGCGTCGTAAGGGCTCCTCAAGACCCATGATCATCCCTTTCAGGGTGCGGTTGAACTGCTCAACCAGGCCGTTGCCCTGGGGATGGTAGGGGGTGGTGAACCGGTAGGACACCCCACACTGTTGCCAGAGGGACTTCATGTACCGGGATATGAAGTTCGTCCCTCGATCGCTTACAACTCCTCGGAGGAACCCCACCCGGGAGAAGATCCCCATGAGGGCCCGGCCCACGACTGGGGCCGTCACGGTCCGGAGGGGGATGGCTTCGGGGTATCGGGTGGCGTGATCGACCAGAACTAAAATGAACCGGTGGCCTAAGGAGGTCCGGGGGTCCAGAGGTCCTACGATGTCGATCCCCACCCTCTCAAAGGGCGTACTGACAACTGGAAAGGGCTGGAGGGGAGCCTTGCGCTTGCCTCCGCTTTTGCCGCTAGCCTGACACGTGGGGCAGGACTTGCAGTGGTGTTCCACATCAGCCCGCATGTGGGGCCAGTAGAAATGGGTCACTAGTCGTTGGAAGGTCTTATCTTGGCCCAGATGCCCTGCCAGGGGCACATCGTGGGCCAGGTTGAGGAGTCGTCCGCGGAAACGTAGGGGTACCACCAGCACACGGGCTGACCCTAGTTCCGCTGTCTTCTGTTCACTGTACAGTAGGCCGTTTTCCCAGTAAAGGTAATGGGAGCCGGACTGGTCTCCAGCGGCCTGAGCTGCGGCCTGTCGGCGGAGCCCCTCTAGGGCAGGGCAGGAGGTCTGCTCTTGGCAGAACTCCTCTCGGAACGGTCCTCCCTCTTGGCGCCACTGGGCCAACTCGGGGAGATCTGCTAGGGTCGGGACTGGTTCGACAGCTGGTCCGAGGGGACCTTCGTCAGATGCGTTCTCTTCGAGGGAGGGCTGGTCGAGGACCGTGGGGTGCTCCCCGCCCTCGGGGACATCAGGGGCTGAACTGGGGAACTCAGGCTCTTCGTTCTCGGGGTTGGGCATTCTGGCGGTCATGGCCCGGGTCCTCACACAGGCCCATTGGGGCAGTCCTAACATGGCTAAATGGGTCCTTCTTTCTACCTCTATACACTGGGAACTCTCTAGGTCATTCCCCAGTAGGCAGTCTACAGGCATGTCCGTGCGAACGGCGACCCGCAGATCGCCCGAGACCCCCTCCCACTCAAACGGGACCTGGGCTATCCTGCAGGTGCGGATAGAGTTATCGGCTGCTATCACCCGACAGGAGGTGTGGGGGATGATCATGGACTCAGGAACTAGCGTGTACCTAACAGACGTGATGCTGGCTCCTGTATCCCGAAGGGCTCCTATGCTGCGCCCATTAACATTCACTGTTTGGCGGTACTTTTCGGTGTTGTCGGGCAGATAATCTCCGGGGATCATCTCACTATTCCTCAGGGAGGCTAGGACCATGGCTGCGGGTTCCCACCCCCCCTGTTCTTCTATCTCTTCCTCTTCTAAGGCTACTGAGGATATCCGTCTAGAGGAGGGCCCAGTGGGAGTGGATTTCGGGGTCAGGGGACATCGGGGGTCACCGGCATAGTGCCCGGGTTGCTGACACTTGAAGCACGTGGAGCTGGGGCAGGGCCCTGGGGGTCCTGCACTCGGGCGGCTCTCGTCGCGGGAGGAGAGCGCGGGGTCTGGTTTCTGGGGGGACTACGCTGAGGCCCTGACTGGGAATTTTGCTGCTTGCCCCGACCTCCCCCACCTCGCTGGCGGGAAGATCCTTGGTCGTTCCGTGGGGGGTCTCCCCCGGGCGCCTTCTGGACTCGGGTGGCCACCCATCGATCGGCTTCCACAGCCAGTTTCCGTGGGTTGGCGAGCTTGCTGTCCAGGAGATGCTGTCTTAGTTCCACAAAGCAATTTGCGGACAGGTGTTCGTAAGCCACTAGGTCGACTAGGCCCTCGAAGGTGGTCACATTGCTGCCCTTGATTCACCCATCTAGGGCCCGGGTGTCATAGTTCACATAGTCCACTCATGTGGTGCCAGGAATCTTCTTGCACTCCCTAAACCGCTGGCGATACATTTCTGGCGTTAGGCCGTAGCGGAATAAAAGAGCATCTTTCATGTGTGGGTAGGCGTTCATGTGTGCCGTCGGTAGGTCCAGCAGGGTGTCTCTCCCCTCGCTGAGGAAGCGGCTCCACAGGCCAGCCCCCCAGTCCTTCTCCGGGACCCGGTGAGCGGACAAGGCCACCTCTTATGCTTTGAACCATTGCTGGATGTCGTCTCCTTTGTAGAATTCCTTTACAACGTCCTTGGGGATATGCACCTTCGTTTCTTTGGGGACCACCTGCTCCCCAAGGCTCGGTGATCCGGCTGCTTCTTTTCTGGCTTTCAATTCGATTTCCTTGAGGCTGCGCTCGTGCTCGAGCTGAAGTTTCCGTCCTTCATGCTCCCTCTGGAGCTTCTTCTCCTCTAGCTCTCCCTGGAGCCGCAATTGCTCCACCATCAACTTTTTTTCTGCGAGTTTGAGTTCACCCTCTAATTTGAGGCGTGCTAGTTCGAGCTCATGGCTTCGGTCACGTTCTCCATCGGCCATCTCCTCCGATGACCGCTCTCTCCCGGTTGCTGGGCTCCGGGTCGGTTGCTGGATTCTCTCACCGGTCGGTGTACCGGGTGCGGTCTGTGGCCTCCCTCCCTCGTCTTCGATCGGGGGACGAGATGCTCTGGATTCTACCCAGGCAGTCAGCGCTTTCTGGAAATCTTCCTTAGTACTTAGTCCGGTACTCGGGATACTAAGTTCTTTGCAGAACTGCTTCAGCTCTCTATGTGTGTAATCTTCCAGGAGGTCCTTGTCGAAGGTTGTCTTTACACCAGATTCTGTAGTCGTCATTGTTGCTCTTTTCTTGTGTGTTTGCTGCGTGTAGGTTCAGGTAGTGTGTCAGTGGTACGGTCTTTAGACGTAGGTTCGGATCCCACCGCTGCCACCAATGTTGGAAGGCGGAGACCCCAGGGGTCAAGAGGACTCTCCTAACCACCTGGAACTTCCTCTCCCACAATTACTGCCGAGTCTTATCGAGGGGGAGTCCCCACCGGGGAGGACTGATCGTACACACTGTCGACACACCACACTTATGAACGGACACTACACCGTGATTCTTTATCAAGACAGACTTTATCAAGATTAAAGTAAGGAGCAATACACAGTGATCGAGGGATCACGAAAGTCTCGTAACGAGGGATCGGGGAAGCGGGACAGTCTTAGGAGGCCAGCTGGCACGCCCCGTACCCTGCGCACAGTTCTCAATCCTCGAACTGGGGGGTACGGGGGCTGGCGACGGGACTTGCTGTCTTACTCACTTCTGGGTCAAGATGATCGTGAGGGTAGCGTCGATGGTCCAGCCAGACCAGAGAGTTTGTCAAGCCGCAACGAGGTCAGCAGGGCTTGGGCAGGAGTACTCCATCATACTCGTAAGCGGATGGAGCCGCGACAGCGTCAGCAGGGCTCCGATGTTCAGGTCTTGTGCTTCAAGAGGGAGCCGCGACAGCGTCAGCAGGGCTCCGATGGTTCAGGTCTTGTGCTTCGTGAGGGAGCCGCGACTGCGTCAGCAGGGCTCCGATGGTTCAGGTCTTGTGCTTCGTGAGGGAGCCGCGACAGCGTCAGCAGGGCTCCGATGGTTCAGGTCTTGTGCTTCGTGAGGGAGCCGCGACAGCGTCAGCAGGGCTCCGATGGTTCCATTCCGTAGGTTCTAGGGTGAGCCGCGACGACGTCAGCAGGGCTCGGTGGGTCAGAGTCTTTTCTCCTTAAAGTCAGCCGCGATCTGATCAGCAGGGCTTTCTTGTCCAAGATACAACTGCCGATTAGGTGGAAGGCAGGCTGTCTTATAGTCGACGAGTTCTTTGATGTCCGGACCCTCATAGGCAGGAGGCCGGAGGTCCGAGGGCCAGGCGCCTGATCGTCTGGGCGGTTGGTTCTTTGATGCTTTGGACCATGCGCCCCTGGAATCCCAGATGCCCATCAGGGCCTGGAGCCAGCTCACTAGGAGGCCCAAGGTGCCATCGAAACCAGCCCCCAGGGATAGTTCAGAGGTGTGAGGGAAACCAGTTCCTCGGAAGGGGGCCGGAGGTGTGATGAAAGTCTTGGTTTCGGGTACTTGGTGAGTCGTTCACCCCCCCGGGTGGATCTGGGCGCGGCAGACGCGCAGGCTCAGCTGCAGCCAGGAGAGGCCAGGTCTGCCGAAAGGAAAGAAGGCGGCCGGCCGGCCGGGGTGGCCAAACATGGAGTCCGATGGTCACGTGCACGGGTGCAGGCACGCGGTCTGGGGATCGTCTCAGGTCCAGTGTAGGAGTGTCATGTACAGTTCTGGGTGGATGGGAATCAGTTCCACCCGTAGATCTGGGGCTGCGGAGCTCAGCGAGGACCACGCAACGAGGCCGGGTCCAACAATCCCACAAACCTTCTCCATTTTGAAGAGTAACAGTTTTTAGAGGTAGGTTTCCCTGAGAACTTCCATAGAGTCAATTTAGAGAATAACACTTTCTAGTGGTAAATCTGACAGATAATTTCCATAGATTTGGGGGAAAGATCAGGGTCACCTTAATCTGACCTTTTTAGCTCTGCTGCTAAGTCATTGACTTGGATTGATGCATGTAATTGTTCCCTACTCCCATGGGAGTAGACTAGGATGTACCCTAACTTTTATGTGTGATACTACTAATACCTCCAACAAATGTTCATATCCAGGTTATCTCTATCACTAGCATATACCTAGATGTCTTTTTGGGATACTGAGAGAGACTGATGTGACTGGGTCATAACCCAGCCTGTATCAGAGTATCAAAGTATCACATCACTATTAACCTCAAGTTGAAACTGACAACCACTGGCCTCCCTTAGGGCAGGGAAGATAATCCGCCAAGGCTCATTCCAGGAACCGGAGGGGCATAGAGACTCAAAATGTGCTGTACCACAGTCAATAACTGTTGATAAATTGTTTCTCCAATCAGTACTTGACTTTTTTTTTTTTTTTTTTTTGTATGTTCTTATATAGCGCTTGAATCACCCGGAGGCACCTCGGCGCTTGCCTTGGGAACCCGTCCTGGCTTTTCCATGTGAGATAGCCCCTAACGGGCATCCCCAAGGTGAAAGCCAGGCATCCCGCCGCAGGGGGCCGTTGTGGAGATTAAGCAAGCTTAATGCCCAGAGTTGCAGAGTGTGAACCCATGATTAGGTCAGGCACCGAAGCGAGAATTATCGAGTCCGTGGACATTTGAGCTCAAGACCCTGCCGCGTCGGGAATTGAACCCTGGTCCCGGGTCTGACCTCTGCTTCAGGGTCTGCCTGCTCTAACCAGTGAGCCACACTTCTCCACTTTTGGAAGAAGAAAATAACTTTAACCCCTAAGTTGCTAAAGCCTCCCATTTACTGTGCTATTTTCTTTGTGTTTGGGGCTCTCGGTGCCTAAGCCTTCATAACTATTTTTCACAAAAGGTATCCAGGCCAAATGTGGATCCTTTTTCCTATTTGTTGGATATACTAAAGGTACCCAGGGTTTGTGGCACTTAAATATTGCAAAGGTTTGTTTTAAAAATTTGGAAATTTGGGGAAAAGTGTTGTGCAAGAGAGTGTATACTTTCTTTTTCACAAAAATTTGCACCATCAAAAGTTGTTCAAATATTTTATAGTTTTTGCATTTTTCCAAGTGGCAGTCAATTGTTTCTATTTTTGCATTTTCAACGTAATTGCAGTTTATGGTGAAACCAGGTTTGAAACCCATGGGTGAACACAGATAGCTATACATTTCTGAAAAAAAGCCACAATTCAGAATTTAGTAAGTAGTAATTCATGTAGATTGCTAATGGTTTTCATAAAGCAAGTAGTTTTTGATAAAAAAAACAATAATGAAAATTAGTAGGGAAATATGCCAACTGTTGACTTTTTCATCTGTAATTTTTTGCCCCAATGGCCAAATTACAAAAGTAACAGACTGTGACATATCTCAGCTCTTTTATGTTGCTGGAATATATAATGTTTGTTGGCTGCCCCAAAACGGGCTATAGCTAGAGCCAATAACTGAGTCGGAGCTCATAATGATATTTCATTTGTGTACCGACCATGTAGCAATTCGTTTGGTAAAATCTTATGAATGAAAAAATAGATATGAAGGAAACCAAGGCATTATTGAAATGTGCCTTAGATACTGAGTTTCGGAATAGTGGCTGCTTGTGCAAATCTAAATTTGGGGTTACCTATACTATTGTGAACAAAAGGACATTTTACATCTGTTTCATTGCACACTGCATTATATTTGGAAGCCAACAATGGTAAGACATTTCCCTTTCCTACACTTCTCCTGGTAAAAACGGTATCCTACTTGTGCAGCTTGGCCTAGTGACCATGAAACAAGGGCCCCCAAAACACAATGTGATAACATGTAATTTTTCTTGGTCTAGATGTTCTCAACACCTTGAGAAAATGTTGAGACCAGCTATACCATGATCAGTTGTGTTCCAAGGCAGGGAACACACAGAGACAGCCCGCCCTGAAAGCGTGTACTTTGGAAAAAACATTATTTATTGTGGAGTGCAACCGAACACTTATTCCTGCATTTGACATCTCATTGTTGCCATGAAAGCTCACCCATTTTGCCAATGTGGATATCTGCAGTATTTGGGCCCCGTGTTCGGCCGCCACCCAAGGAAATGTATTAAACCCAGAACATTTCTGAAACCTAGACCCCCAGGAGACTCCAGGGCAGCTCGACTTATGTGGCTCCCACTTCATTTTCTTACCCAGAATGCTCTGCAAATCCACATTTTAGCTAAATTGTTGCATTTTCCTCATATTTCACTTTGAAAAAGTTTTGGAGTCTGAATCTACACAATTCCTACCACCATTCACTCCGAAGCTTCTCCTAATAAAAAATATACCCCACCCGATCAACCACTCGGGAAGGGAAAATATTAAAGATTTATACCGCCATGGGAGATGGTTAGGGTGGGTCGACCCAGCCCCCATTCCACTCACTAACAAGCATTGGCATAGCCAATAGGTCTCGCCTTTGGGGCCTTATAAGTGTTTAGTCAGAGCTATTGACTTTGCATACTGCTGTACAGTGTGTTTGAATATACACGAGTCTGGTCTACTATGTGAGTGCTTTGCAATCACACTTGTGAAGCTGCAGTCGGCATTTAGGATTGCCAGTATGTTTATGGCGCGTATGTGTTTTCAGATCCTTTGAAAGTATCCTTTATCTTCAGGTGGTATTAATGGTACATGCATGATCTGAAGACTGGTAAGCTGGCAACGGCAAAGAAAACTTTCTTATTGTTGACAAGGTCTTAACTTAGCAAATGTGAGGCACTGTGGTGCAATGGACTGGAGTGCATCAAACAAATGCATCAGGGATCTAGGAAGTACATTGTGCGACACCCCAGTTAATTCGGCATTTGTGCTCTGGACAGAGATCAATGCTAGTAGATTCAGTACAGCAAGTGACCTCATAGGAAGCAAACACATCACTTCAGAATACAACCCGTGCACGTGTGTTCCACAAAGAACCCTCTTACCTTCCACATGCATCAGCTGGGCACCATGAACCACTGCTGGGCTGATGAGCAGTTTCTCCTATGCAGCATAATGGAGGCAAACATCGATCTACTGTAATCAGACCCCAGGTGCTCTGCCCTCCTTCTCCACCCCATTCAGCCATGCTCGCTTCCCTTGTTTACTTAGCTTACCCTTCATCCCATCTTTCTTTCATTAGAAAAGCCACACACAAACACGAGCCTCTTCGCTGGACGCCTTTTTTATGTGGTTTCGACCCCTTAGAAAAACTTCCTTTGGTGACGGCATCTGCGGCTCCGGTACATACTTCCCTGCCGTGTGCAAATGCGCTCCAGACTTTCTGGCATGATGTCAGCGCTGTGGTCACGTGACCCGAGCCGTGGCCCTCTCCGGGGAAAGGGGGATTGTGCTAAGTGGAGCCAGAAGGAAGGCCGTGCATGTGCCCAACGCCTCCTGCCCATGCAGCCTCAGATATCAACAGTGGCAGCAGAAGGGGCAGATCAAGTCGGGATGCGGTGGGGAAGCTAGCAAGGGTCTTAATGCATGCAATAACAAACCCGCGAGTGGTGCGCGAGAGCGCACGCATGTGCGCTAAAAGGAATTTTAAAAAAGAGCACGCGTCTCAAGCTGAAACAATAAAGATGCCCACAAGTGGTTGGCGTGCACTTGTGAGAGCGAGCAGCCCATCTGTTTTCAATTATTGCGCACGCGTCTGGGCACGATAACTGAAAACAGATGCCGCTGCTGCGCATAACTGCAAGCAGTAGGCCATGGGCGGTTACATTTGTTTGGAAAGGTCGGACATGCGCCCGCCTTTACCCAATTCTGTGCTGTCTTTCTTAGAAGGACGCACGCAAAGGCCAATAGCCTATGACCAACAAAAAAACCACACACAAGAGCGTGTGGTCAGATTTTGAAGCCCCTTACAAAAAGTCTTGCAGTGCAGCACATGCGCTCTGGCTCAAGCGAGACCTAAAAAGGAAGATCCTGATCAAGGATTGCAGTCCGAGTCCCAATCCCAAGCAGAAATCATTTGAGGAAGGACATCGCTGCAAAGTGGAGACCCTCTTCTTTCCAGTGACGCCTCTCCCATTACTTTAGATCCCCACGGGGTGTGCGATTGTTGAGGGGGACGAATGCCCCAGATGCGCGGATCAGCGCTCCCATGATGCTTGCAGCGCATCGTCTGGATGGTCAATGACGTCGGCATGAACGCCACTAGTTGTGGAGGAAGGGGATGGGAATGACGCTGATTCTGCATCAGTCCCATCATTATATGAATTGGGGGAAGCCTCTGTTGTAAGCACCGGAGGTTTCCATGTGCTGCCTCACCCTCCTGCTTAACGAGCCATTCCCATAAAGTGCACTATAGATAGAGGTAGTGCAGTGCATTTGGTGTGAACTGTTTTCCACTTTCAGTGTAGGGGT
Source organism: Lissotriton vulgaris (assembly GCF_964263255.1). Classification (NCBI taxonomy): domain Eukaryota; kingdom Metazoa; phylum Chordata; class Amphibia; order Caudata; family Salamandridae; genus Lissotriton; species Lissotriton vulgaris. The sequence goes on along the minus strand of NC_141685.1, from coordinate 1,764,790,188 downwards.
TAGTAGAAGGTGATTGAAAGCACACTTAAAACTATGTTCAACCAAGGAAACAAGAAGGTCATTCAGCCAGAGAGTCAATCCCAAACTCTATTGCTTCCTTTTGCAGAACATACTTTAACACTGACCCCTTGGATGTAGGCTTCAGGCTAGTAAAGTTTGGAGCCTTTCCGGACCCCTCCCTGAAAAATAGCAGTTTGTGAGCTACAGAGACACTGGTACGTCTGTCCCGAAAAAATACAATGGCAGGGTTAGCTCAGTTTCACAAAGCCATGCAGAGGACCAATGGCATGGGTGGAAAAGCATAAGCAACATTTTAAAAATCACTTACGTCCGTGTAACAATTGGTTTGCAGCCTTTAGTGCTATAGATCACATGCTTTGCTCACTCCTACCATCTAGTGTTGGGTTTGGAATATTGCAGGTTTTGTTTTTGTTTTTTAATAGGAGGTTTTGGTTTCGACGTGACTCATGATGCCTCCGCCTTACACCTACAATGAGTCAGGACACAGACTCCACCTCAGATTGTACTTTTTCCCTATGCGTCAGTGTGAGAATCAAGATGCAAACTAGAAAGATTTCTGTGTATTGTTACTATATATAAGTAAGGACAATATATTAGCATTCAAACATGTCAGGTGAGCTCACATCTGGGAATGCGGAAACGATGCATGTAAATTTACAGCACTGCAGGCTGCACACTGATTGTAAGTAAGGTTTTCTGTTTGGAGCTGTGGATAAAGATAATCAGTCTAAAAAGAAGTACGAAGTAGTAAGAATAATATTAAGAATGTATCCAAGACTAGGCAGTCCTCCAGATGGAATGAGTCATATAAGCACGTCCAGGATGGATTTAATGTCACATATTTTAATAATGGACTGGAATGGTCTGTTTTGGAGGTAAGCTGCTAATGCGGCTAGATGTATTTTGATTGAGATGTAACCTAGCGCTGTTTTTTTTAAATATCATAGGTAGCAAACAGTATCATTGATTGTTGCCTACAATGGCTGTACACTGATTTCAGAACAACAATGGACAAAAAATTTGGCAGCATAACATGCACGAGAGTTTGGTTGCTCTCTTATTTTAATATTTGCATGCACTCCTCTTGGGGCTGCAAATATCCAATTCTAAGACTTGAGGTCCCAAACCGCTAGATTCAGTATCTTTGTGTAGCACATTCATGTAATTGTAGCATCCTGCTACAAAGAACCACAGACACAGGTTCTTAGATCTCAGAGCTTTATTTACTACAACTTGTCTTGACCCTGTCCCTACTCTAACTGACCCTCATCCTGTCCTGACCCCTCCTCTTCCCCTCAGCCCACCTAGCTCCACCCACCCCAGCTACTAGACTGTCAACTGTGTTACATCTCCCCCTTTCTTAATAAAACAAAATAGACAAACCAAGCTTCAGTCCATCTCTACAATGAGTCTCTTTGGTGGCTGAATGTCGCGACGTGGTCGCAGAGACATGGTCCCAGTAGACGCACTTGGTGAGGGTCCATCCTGTTGACCGTTGTTTTCCATGCGACCATGGTCAGCTTCCGCAGGTGCAGGAGTGCTGGTCGGGCTCGTCACCGGCTCCTTCATGTCTTGAGGACACCTCTTGAAGTGAGAAACATTTCTGGTAATTCGACGGTGTTCAGATTCCGCAGTCAGCATGGTGCCCTTCTGTTGGGTAACCAGCAGTGGCTCATCCCGGAAACGACAATCAGTCTTTTTCTGTTGCTCCTGTTTGACGAGAACATGATCTCCCTCATGCAGGGATAGCGATCTTGCTCTCCTTTTTGCGTCGGCGTATATCTTCATTTTGTCTTTGTTGTGTCTGTCGGTTACGGCCATTTCTTGGTGATGGTGACTTGGTAATACCTCTTGCAGGGCTCCTTCCCATGTCGGGATGCGATTTCTCATTGTCCGCCCTAGCATGAGGGTCGCGGGGCATTGCCCTGTAGTTGAGTGAGGAGTCGTCCTGTAAGCCCTGAGGACTTCATTCAGGGCGGCCTGCAGCTCCTTCTTCTCCGCTGTTGCTTGCTGGAAGGTCCTCTTGATGGTGGCCATGAACCTTTCGACAGTACCATTGGCTTGTGGCCAGAGTGGTGTAACTTTTCGGTGCTTGAAGTCCATGTGCTTTGCAAATGCACTAAATTCGTGTCCATTAAATGGGGGGCCATTGTCTGTTTTAACCTCTCTGGGAACAGGTTGCAAATACTTCGTCAAGCACCTTGAGTGTGCAAGAGGCACTGGTGGATGGTACTATTTGAGCAATAGGAAATCTGGAGTACTCGTCGATTATAGCAACCACATATTTCCCAGATTGAAGCGGTCCATAAAAGTCCATTGCAACTTCTTGCCACACTCCGCTAGGCAAGGTGGTCATTTGCAGGGGTGCAGGAGGGTTGCTTTTGCTGGTCAACTGGCAGAGATGACAGTCTTTCAAAGTATCTTCTACCATTTGGTCAAGAGAAGGAAACCAGACACGTTCTCTTAACGCGCGCTCGGTGGATACTACTCCTCTGTGGCCTTCATGGGCCAGATTGACAACTCCCTGCCTTAATTGACTAGGAATGACGAGTCTATGATCTCTTAGAATGACTCCATCAGTGGTGACTGACAGTTCATCGCAGACGTGCCGGAATGCTTGTATCTCTTTCCGGATTATGGGATCAGTGTCCTCTTCCTGCGGGTTGTATCTCCATCTGTTAGTTTGGATCTGGTGGAGTACCTTTTGCAGGATGGTGTCTTGGGCTGTGACCTCCCGGATGACATCCATGGGAATGGCAGGTGGCAATGCCTGGTCAGCCACAAAGTGGATATACTCCTCAGCGATCGATGGTTTGGATTCTGAAGACGGCTGAGGGTGACTGGACATGTAATCAGCCGGGTTCTCCGCCTTCCCCGGTTTGTGAACAATCGTGAAAGTGTACTCCTGAAGCCTGAGACCCCATCTCTCAATTCTCAGAGGCATCTTGGATTTCGGGTTGCCATAGATGGTGACTAGCGCCTGATGGTCCGTGATCAGGGTAAAATGTTTGCCATAAATGAAAACATGGAAGTGTTTGCATGCCCACACCACGGCAAGACTCTCCTTCTCGGGCTGCGAGTACTTCTTCTCAGGATCAGAGAGGCTGCGGCTGGCATAGGCAACAATCCGCCTTTGGTCAGAGTCGTTATCATATTGAGCCAAGATGGCTCCTAAACCAACGGGGCTGGCGTCAACCGTGATCTCAGTCTTCCGTTGGGGGTTGAAGTACGAGAGGCTGTCAGCTGATTCCACAGCACGCTTGATGTCTTTGAATGCTCGCTCGCACTCAGAGGTCCAGTCGAACGGTTGACCCAGTTTGGTGAGAGCCCGAAGGGGGTGACTGATAGTCGCATAGTCACGGATGTAGCGGGCACAGTAGCTGGCCATCCCCAAGAAAGATCTCAAGTCATTGACATCTTGCGGGCTCTTGGTGTTGTTCAGAGTCGCAATCTTGTCCGGATCCGGCTTCATGCCCTCGTCTGAGAAGATGTGGCCAAAGAATTTCAGGGTGGCTTGGTGAAACTCACATTTCTCCTTATTCAACGTCAGGTTTGCTTCCAACAGGGCATGACAGACACGGTCGAGAGCGATGTCATGCTCGCGAACATCGGACCCATAGACCAGGATGTCATCGCTATAGTTCAAGGTGTTGGGGATATGTTGGATGATTTGCCGAATCGCCTCCTGAAAGATCTCAGCGGCAGAAGAGACACCAAAACTCAGTCGTTTGTACCTATAAAGTCCTAGGTGAGTCGCAAACGTGGTGATATAGCGAGAGTCGGTGTCTAACTCAAGTTGGTGATAGCCCTTGTTCAAATCTAACTTTGAGAAGACTTTAGCGCCATTCAGCGCGGCAATCATGTCGCTCAAATGCGGACCAGGGTGTCGCTCCCTTTCAATCGCAGTGTTCGGTAGGCGCATGTCAACGCATAGTCTCACCTTGTTGGGAGTCCCCTTCTTAGGCACGATAACCACTGGAGACACCCAGAAAGTCGGGCCGTCCGTCCGCTCTATGATGTCCGCGGATAAGAGTTCCTGCAGCTCGTCCTCGACGGCACTTTGCAGATGAAATGGAACACGTCGTGGGTGCTGCGCGACAGGTTTGACCCGTTTGTTGATGTGCAGATGGATTTGACACCCTTTCAGCTTGCCTAGGCCTTGAAAAAGCTTGGGAAACTTACTGATGCAGTCTGGGTTGTCATTGACTTTGAACAGGATTTCCACTAGGCGAAGACGCTCTGCAGTGGGGAGACTGAGTAGGCAGTCGGCTTCAGGGCCCTTGATGACATGTATCACTGCCGGTATGGAGATGTTGTCATGTGTGAGAGTCGTGTGGAATTTGCCCAGACAAGGAAGTGGCTTTTTGGACATCCACGTGAAGACACGGACTGGCGCATAAGTCAATGGAGGCTTCGGAAACATTTTCTCGTGTTCCGTAACTGGAATGTAGTTCAGCGAAGCCCCGCTGTCCATTACAAATTTGGTCTTATGATTCCCCACTTTTATGTCTAGGCGTGGATACCTTTTGAGTTGGTCAGGATCAGCAATCATGTTGACATGTTTCACAGTGTAGGCCGAGTCTCTGGAGGATAATGACCTTGACTCTCGAGATGGAGATCTGCGTTCCCAGTGCGATCTGCGTGACTCTCGGCTGGAATGTGATGAGCTTGGGGACCGCACAGACTCTCCTTGAACAGCTCGGATGTGGTGTTTCCTTGTGTCTGAGCGAGACGATCTCGTTGTTTCACCTCGTCTTTCCTTGTGGTAGTCCCCACACATTGCTTTGAAGTGGTTCGATCGCCCACACTTCCGGCATCGCTGGCCCATAGCTGGACAGGAGTCTACATGAGGATAATCATACCCACACCGGTAGCAGCGTCTGGTTCTTTCTGGTTTCCGATCTCTTCGCTCTGGTTCTTTTCTTCTATATTCCGGGCGCCGTTGATGTGATGATTGTCTTGGTCTCCATTGCTTCTCTTGGGAATATTGTCGTCTGCTACGGTGCTGTTCCTGGACACGGTGTGCTTTCTCATGGCTCACACTGTGTCCCGTTTCAATGGTGGCGGCGTGTTCTTCCGCTTGGTCATATAGGCGAGTCATCTCCTCGATCTCTTCCAACTCATGGGGTTTTCTTAGCAACCGCCTTCTGAGCGTTTCTGAGTGGCATCCGGTTATGATTTGCGACTTGATGGCAGTATCAGGCGAGAAGGTTTCGAACTCGCAGTGTCTCGACAGCCGTCGTAGCCGGGTGATGAATGCACTCATTGCTTCCTCCTTTCCCTGACGTGCCTGATGGAATGTATGGCGTTCATAGTCCACGTTTCTTTTGTGAAGAAACTTTTTGTGTAATGCCTCACGTACTTTGACATAAGTATCAGCATCCACCGGTAGAATGTCTCTAATTATTTTGCTCACTTCTCGACCTGCTAGGTTACGGAGAGCAATTAGTTTTTCCTTATCTGCAGTTACCTTGGACCCCTCAATGTAGTCTTCAAAGTCTTCCAGCCATTCTTGCTACTTGGGGCCCATGCTCCCTCAGGTGGTCACGGTCAGGGGTTCTGGCGCTCGCAGGTGTGTTCCTCCCTTGACTTCATTTCGCGGTGGTGAATGGGTTGGGGTCCCGTGGTTCGACATTGTGTCGCTGTGTCCTTATGTATCTTCACCAATGCTTGTGTGTTTTTCTATTCGCTAATGCTTGTTTATTCGCTCTTTCCAATGCTTGTTTGTTTCTTTTCGCCAATGCTTGCTGATTTGCTTGTGACAGTGCTTGTTTCTTTCTATTATCCAATGCTTGTTTATTTGCTCTTATCAATGTTTGTTTCTTTCTATTAGCCAATGCTTGTTTATTTGTTCTCCTCAATGCTTGTTTCTGCTGGGTGCCTGACTTCAAAATGGCCGCTCCGCAACAACCAAGGGTTCTGTCCTGAAAAACGCCTGACTCAAAGATGGCCGCCGTCACTGCAGGCACACGAGGCTTTCTCTCCCGGCTCACTCGGTCCTCTTTCACTCTGGACTCACCGGCGGGCGGCTCCCGAGGGCAGTACGCGTCAGGACTTGCTTCTCCCCAACTGCGGCTACTATCAGGTGAGGTTGGGGTGGGCTCCCGCCTTGTCCTGCAGGTTCCCGCGCTTCCTCTTGTGACAGCGTGCCAAAGCTCACGCATCCAGCATGAGGTCTTCCGACAGCAACGGGCACTCGAGCCCGGACTTCAAAACGCTCGGTGGCGCTTGTCAGCGGGCCTGTATGAGCGGCGTCCTCTGCACTGGGGCACTTCTCTTTCGCTCTCGGGTGCGAGGCAGGGTCGGGGTGGGCTCCCGACTTCTGCGCTTACCAAGCTCGCCCAGTGCACACGCTTCTGGCGTGAGTCGCGCTTCGGCGCAATCAGCTCGATTCCTTCGGGGCGAGTCAGCGCTCTTTCAGGCGGCCTCTCTCTCTGCCCCCTCACGGTCACTGGGCTCAAGATCCCCTGCTGCTGGCCTCTCCTTCTCAGGCGGCAGCTCACGGTACTTGGCAGCGTTTTTATGGACGTTGCCCGGGACAGGGTGTCTTCTCGGGGTTTTGCACACAGTGGGCTTGCTCATCCCACCCTCGTCGCCAGTTGTAGCATCCTGCTACAAAGAACCACAGACACAGGTTCTTAGATCTCAGAGCTTTATTTACTACAACTTGTCTTGACCCTGTCCCTACTCTAACTGACCCTTATCCTGTCCTGACCCCTCCTCTTCCCCTCAGCCCACCTAGCTCCATCCACCCCAGCTACTAGACTGTCAACTGTGTTACATCAATGTTGCTTGTATGATAGCTTAGTAACTGATATGACACAAGAAGGTTGTATAGCTCTAAGGCTAGCAGTTGCAATCATTTGATATGGATGAGAGTTTGTTGTAAGACCACCAACCCTGGCCAGTGAGGTTTTCCCCTCTGCTAGGGATGCTTTTGTATTGATGGTCACTTGCGCCTAAGTGCTGAGAAGCAACCTGCCCAGTAACAAACGGTTTGAATTTCACTATTGAAGTTTGCGCTGAATATTGGGCTCCCCCAACACTAAATCCAAATCTGAAGTGCCGTGTGACCACTGTCTGCATGTAAACTCTTGGAGTGGGTGCATTTGTAACCTGGCATATGGCACCAAGGCGATACAAGATGCAAACTAGCAGCTTCATGCTCACTCTGACAGGGGATGCGGGCTGTGGGAAGTAGTCTGTTGAAGGCACCGATTCTCTAGACTGGGATAGACTTTTGAAGTCATTGCATTGTGAGTCACTCCTTGGAAGTCATGTGTTTGCTGAGGACACAGGATCGATTTTTTTGCATTTGTTCTAGTCCGTTTTGGGATTCAATTTACAGACTGTTTGTCAGTCCACCTCCAGAAATTTGTGATTACAAGATGGGCAGAATTTAAAGGGTGTGTGTTTTTATGTCCTTGCCCAAACGCAACCGCAGCCCGTGCAGGTAAGAGTGGTGGGACCGGGTTGGGCCGGGTGGGGGAGGATTTCAACGGACGATGAAGAGGGAAAATCAATTGTTTATTTCATTTTCCCTCGCCATCGTCCATCGAATTCCAAGGGCCCCACCACTGTTACCTGCACTGGTCGCAGCTGCCCAAACGAGTAATTTTCATATTACCTTCTACTGATTCGGTGTCAAAGCAGTCAACAGATGTCAAATGTACTCAGATGAAATGTTCTAAGCTGTCAACAGTTTGTCCTGTAATGGCGTGCGGTGCTTTTCAGTTTATTATCCAACTATGCTCTGGTCTTCCGACATAAAATGTTGTGTATTTTGATGTGCAGCTGAATGGAGCTTTCGAGAACACATCTGAACCAGATGGTGAAAAAAACAATCTGAATTGAAGTCTTTGTCCTGGTGCATATTGTGTTTCAGGTGGAGGTATTTTCAGTCCCCTTGAAATGGATACCTCATTTGAAGAAAACAACTTGTAACATTGAGTGCCCGACATTAGCAGGAGTGTGCAAAGTATGTGACCTACAATGCAGCAAACACAAGCATACCTCCAGTGCATTCCCCCTTGTGCTGTCTTCTATAGGAATCTAGATTCATTATCATGCCATTTAATATTTTCTCTTGTTTCAAGTTGTATGTTTGGTTGATTCCATCTTTGGAAACACTGTACATCTTCCTATTCCCATTTGAGAGGGTCGATGTATTGCCAACCTCAAGAGGCTGGTGAATAAGTTATATACCTTTGGTAGTGGCTTTTCTGGTAGAGACTCTATCTCACCTCAGAATCTTCACAATCAGGCACAAGACTGGATCTGGAGACTCTTCATTTCGGATTCCCTCACGTGTCTGTAGGCAGCATCATGCATCTCCCTGTTGGATTCGTCTTGCCCCTTTGTAACATTAAGGCCACTATGTCTGCACCCCATCCGCACGCTGACGTCTGTTCCTTCCTTTTTGCACCTTTCAACGCAGATTCAAAACCTGACAACTTAAAATAATTTCTTCCCTAAAACTTTACAAGAGTGCAAGGGGCATTTCCCCAGCAATATTGTCAGAGTTCAAATTGTGTAGGTCCCAACATCGCCAGATGTCAAACACTCACACAATGCATGTCTTGGATCCAAGCATGATTGGCCATTGGGTGAATACTGCATGGAAATTAACTACAAGGGCATCCCTGGGCACAAAGCAATACTCTCTGTTGCGGAACTCTGAAGGAAGTAAAGAAGACCCAGTCTCGATCAGAGTTGAGGGTGAGGATGTGCTCCCAAGTCGATCTCATGACCATTCATTATCAAAGTCACAAAGCTCAGCTAAGTCAAAAAGTCAAAGAAACATAAAAGGTCCAAGCACGGCTCCCTGTCACTCCCACCATTCGAGATAAGAAATGCCCCATATACCTTCAGGGCATGGAGTCATTCCCCAAATTGGGAACCAATTCCAATGTTGCTTCCAATGCACCCTGATTTCCCTGGGCCATTTGCAAAGCCACAGAAATTCACAGAACTCAAAACAGTCGAGGGCAGAATATTTGGAACTCCATTGAATCTCTCTGGCTTGTCTCTGGGCTCCAAGATCTGAAGTAGTGGGTTTGCTACTAGCGTATTAGTCCCGGATGCCAACTGTGCTGCTGTACTTCGATCCAAGGCCAGCCTTTTCTCTGAGCTCGGCTTCCCCAACTCCAACCCCCGCTGCACTGTCCAATGCCGTCTTCAGCACCATGACCAATGCTGCCAGCCCGAGTCTTGACACCAGCACTAATACTAGAAGATGAGCTGATATTTTTATCAGACATCGAAACTCGTCTACAACCTACCTGGTAACTCACCTATACTCTCATTCAGACCCTGAAATGCAGCTACATGATGATGACACCCCATATAATGATTAAATCCTAGGATGGCAGTGGACTGAATACTCCTCCAGACATTGGAGTATTCTCGCCTAATAGAAGTATCTATCAGAAAAGACTTTTTCTCTTCCTGGAACGTGTAGCGTGCTAAGTGCCATGCCCGTCATCAGTGCCAAATCTCCTCACTTACCCGAACAATTTATTGATTGTAGCACCCCTGCTTTTGTACGTAATGCATACTAGTGGTATCATCTGTATGACTCAACATATTTTTGCTATCAAACTGTATTGAACAATTAGAGATAGGCTTCATGTCCAAAATTCCATTACATTTACATGCAACTCATTTCCTAGAGTGCCAATTTTCCACTTATTAATTTAAGGACACATCTGTAGTAATCGTCTCCTGGGGTCTTGCCATGCAGGAACTGCCTTTGACGCTCCCATTGAGGTGCCCTTTTTCAGAGACCCCACTGAGGTATCATCCAAAAGACGCCCGCCAGACACAAGAAAACTCATAATCTGGCAGGCGGTGCTCATGCGGCTTTGGCAGTGAGGGAGCAGGCGGTGGCATGGCAACCCCCCTCCCACTGCTCAATAGTCGCAGTCGGACCCTAAGTCATCTTCGTTTTGACTGGAGTAACTGCTCCGACAAAATACGTCTACTAAGGAAACTGGCTTTCCCACAGAGGTATCTGTCTGTGTGTCTTCCCTCTACCCACAGGACTGCCGATCACACTTCCAATGTTGTCTTGGCATTCTTGCTATATTTGTAGTTTGGTGCAATGTAACATTTATTTAGCAAAGGATCCTGTTCAGTCAAAAGTTTGTGCACACATATTTACTTACCAAGTAAAGAGGGAACTGTTGCCACCGGATTAGTAGGGGTGTGAGGGTGATTTAACAGTTACAGTTCAGGGTACCCAGTTGTAAATATGGTTTATTTGTGCAACTACGTTTCAGTTCTCTGTCTTTCCCACCACCCACAGACAAGGCATGGGTCTTGTACAATGGGGATAAGGCGTTTACTCTGCATGCTTTAACAAATTACTGCTCAGATAATATTGTTGACGTGGTGCATAGGGTAGGCTAAAATGCACCAGGTTAAGGACAATTCAGGCTGCTCTACTAGCATTTGTGTGTCAAAGAACTGTATGTCAGAGGCTTGGCAAGACGCCAAGACCCCGCTAAGACCAGATATTCGATGAATGCAACTAGCTAGAAAGTATTGTATGATTTTTTCATAATAATGTCTCTCTCTTCTGTCTTTCTTTTATCTTTATCTCTGTACCTTGGTAAGGTCTGGATTATTTATGAGCCTTGGAAGTAATTCCAGAGGCAGTTTTTTCTTTGTTTATACAATGGCGTGATTGTTGTTGCCTGATTTAGACACAAGGGTCAGTTTAGAGCATGTTGAGTACATATGGTCTCTCAAAACAATGTGAGAGCAGACCTGCTCTTCCACCAGGCTCGCACCCACATCAAATGGCCATCAAAGTAGATTTTGGGTCTTCCATCTGGATGCCAAAGTGGCATGCATGCCTTAACATCTAAAAATGAAGAACTTCAGTTCCCTTAAAATGGTACCTTGAATTACCACGGATTTGAAACAAATGCTGCTTCTCAAAGGCAGTGAAATAAAAGATAAAATATAACTCCAGTCTTTAGACATCTGTAACAGAGCTAAAGTAAAGGCCAGTGTTAAAAAATGCAGAAAACAGTGGAGCAAAGAAGTAGCCGCCACCACGGATATGGATCCCGCTCTCCTGGCTCCTAGTGCTCTGGCATTGGGAGGAAGACCACTTAGTGGGTGACATGCTTCTGGGGGCACCTACCAAGACCACCCCCCTGGCACAGACAGATGGGCGGCTACTGCGCCATACTGAGATTAATGCCCACTACGTTTTTGACATTCTGAGTTCCTCCTCATAACTGAGATGCATGCCTTGCATCAAATATCAGATACCGCCACTAGCCAGCTAAGAAGTAACTGTGCCGCCCTTAGGGACACCATTGCACAATGCCAAGATGGAGCGCAGGTCCCCACAAATATAATGGATGCTCTCTTCTGACAACAGAAATACAACGACCAATATTTCCCTACAGATACGTCCAATTCCTCGTATCCTAACCTTATTTCACAACTGGCTGCAATTGCTAGGGGTTGGCAGGATAGTTATTAGCACTAAAGAAATCAGCTATTGACAACAAATACAATGAATGAAATAAGACTGCATCTCATACTGCCCCTAAAATACTACCCCCCGCCCCCAAGGATGGGGATGAATTTAAGGGGCTCCTGGACAAAACAGCACAGCAGGATTGTGATACTTCTACTTCCGACCTACCTAATTCATGAAACCAAAAAAATGTATCCAAAATGCTTGAGCTGGACCACAAATGGGCCTATGGACCCCCCACCCTTTCCGATGGAGACTAGTGGCAAGGTCTCCACACCTCAGGCGTGAGTGAACCTAGGATTGCCTCTTACTGATTAAAATATGCCTGGTAAATACAAATGGCGGTCACAGGTGTTCAAATGTTCTACAGCCATGATACACACTTGAAACAAGCCAAAATGGCTTCTACACCCTGAACAAATAATAGCTTTCATAAGAAATGCCATTAACGCTACACAGTACATTTCACACGCACTCTCTTTCATTTCCTCTGCTTGGTGCCCAGCTTAACCTCATCTCATCTCTCCATGAAATTAAATGAGGCAAATGGTCATGACATGGTTTCCATTCATGGTCCTTGAACGTGGGCTGATTTATTGTCCTTTACTAGGGATTTCCCCAAATTATCGGAGGAACCCCAGCAATGGCTTAATAGACTCATAGCCATGGAGGTTTCTTTGGGAAAACTTGGATATCCTTTTTAGGTTTCGCCTGGCGTTACTGCGCAAGCAGTTCGCGCAGGCGAAATCTAATGATTACAATATGGGATATAGGAACGTCCCCCGGCTCCCATTGGCTAGCTCCATAAATGGAGGCTAGCCATTGGAAGCCGGATCTGTCCGTCAAGGCCGGACCGGATTCGTGGGCGTTCCCGCGATTTCTTCCCTCTCCGATCGTTATCGCGGCGGTGGGCGGAGTTTTTTTTTTTTATGTGTTTGTTTTCGCCATTCTGCGGCCGACCGCCGCCGGAGGAAGTCCAGGGGCAGGTGAGTGCTTTCCGTGTGCCCGTTCGTTCCCACCCCTCCCCTCCCGCTGTCCGTTCCTGCCCCCCCTCCCGCTGTTCGTGTCAACGTTCCCGCCCCCCCTCCCGCTGTCCGTTCCCGCCCCCTCCCGCTGTCCGTGAGCCTGTCCGCCCCCTCCCGCTGTCCGTGAGCCCGCCCCCCTCCCGCTGTCCCAACACTCCCAATCTGAAGCCACGTCGGCATGGCTCCTGAGGGGCAGACTCGGCGAAGTAAGGAAGAGTGTCCTACACAGCCCCACTGAAGACTAAGGCCGGACCAACATGCACATCACTAGGGGAGAAATGCGCCTGGTACTGCGACAGCTCAGCTGGCTAAAGCGCCTGGCACAGAGCCCGGAGCCTCACCTACACATCGCAGGCTCGAATCATGGAGCCATGGTCCCCGTTCCAGCGAGTGCCCCTCGAGTCTGTCATATGCTATAGACATTAAAAGCCTTTATCGGTGCCTGCGCCCAGCCTCACTTTTCTCAGTAGTGCACCTCCCCAACACCGCAACCTATACCCCTTGCACACTCCGTACATGATGTGTCTTGGAACCCGAGGCCACCGGAGCGCTTCGGTCTCATCAGGAGCATGGAGCACTATACTGCACCGTCACGTGGACTGGGGGATGGGCTCCCTCAAACCTGCCCAAGACGTGGAGTTCGTGCTCGGTCTGACCCCAAGGAACGGAGCCCCTCAGAGTCATGGCTGAGGGCCTGGTTCATTAACCCGAGGGAAAACAACATCAGGGATGAGGGAGGGGCGTAGAGGTGAAGGGGCACAAGGATGCGCCCTCTATGCCCGGCAATGCAGCTCAGTACACTTCAAACACCGTTTCGGCATCAGTACCACGACGGGTACCCTCACCAGGCTCAGAGGGCAGGAGGGAGGCACAAGCCTTGGAGGTACCCTCGCCAGGGCAGGAGGGAGTCACAAGCCTTGTAGGTACCCTCACCATGCTCGGGCACAGCCCGTTCCCCTCAGCTGGAAGCACAGGCCTTGGATGTACCCTCACCAGGCTCGTGTAGCTTGTGGAAGAGAGGGCACCTGCCCTGGCATGAGAGAAAACACTACAGAGCCCCCTGGCACAAGGCTAGGGGGAAACAATACACAGTACGGCGCTGAGCTCTGCCTCACCCACAGCCCTGGCCGCGCCCTCCACCCTTTAAGGAGTGAACATCGCACTGTCCATGGTCCCCCTCCCACAGGCCCAGAGCCCGCCCACTTCACACCGGGAGCGGACGGATTCCGGGCGAACAGGCTGCCAAAGAACTAACAACATGTGTTTTCCCAGCCGCCGTCTTTATTGCTTTTGTATTTTACACTTTGTTCCAACACCTGGAAAAATTGTCAGGGCCAGCTCCTGGAAAACCAATGAACCTCGTTCATGGCCACGGTCATAGCCCAAGTCACGGTGCCTTCTGTGTCCTCGTTCACACCCTGGAGGGCGTCCCCATCATGGCCGGCTGTGTGAGCCCCTGCACGCACAGCGCTACGAGGCCCTAGCAGTGGCACTAGCGGCAAACACAGCGTTTCCACAAGAAGGCTCATCAAGAAAATAAAGATCTGCCCTTCCTCCGGCAAAATCAGCGTGACTGACATCTGTAAACCACCCCTACGGGCGCAGGAAGGCAGGGGGACTAAAACACATCAGAAGTGACGGCTCAAATAGGTGGAGGTTCTAATGGAAAATAAACAGACCCGACCTTCTGCGGCCCCAGACCAGTCTGCTTGCACTCATCGGCCGGGGGACTGTACCTTAAGGGGAGGTGGGGGTGTTGCCCTGCTCGAGGTTGCATCCTCGTATTCCAGCACAGTGTCCTACCCCCAGGCAGAGGGAACCAGTGTACAGTGACCCCCGACAACATCCGGAACACAGGGGGCTCCAAAAAGGGTGGTAGCATAACTGTACTGATTTGTGGGAGTTTTTAGAACTTTGGGTAGGGCACACCAAACAGCTGTGGGGCGTTTTATTGCGAACATTTTATAGTACCCAGAGCATTTACACAGGAGGTGTAAAGATCAGACACTACTCTGAGGTCCTTAGGGGAATTGAAAAGTGGCGACAGTCAAAGGGAGGGTACTAGCTAGCGCCTACACGTGTATTTTCTCATTGGCAATTCAAAGCACCTGTCAGTCAAATCATTTGATCAGAATCTCACATCTGGTGAAATGAGAGCGCCATCAGCAGCAGCCAGCTCTCACCTTCTCAAATTATAACTTGAAGAAAAAAAAACACCCACAAGAAAATACACACGGGTGGCATAAAAAAAACAAGAACATACAAGGGTGGCAGAGGGTTACACCAGATGACGCCATGTCCACTCCCAGGCACTGCCTTCACAACCAAAGTAATAGCTCCCCCCCCCACCGATGCGTTTCAAAGGTTGTCAGCTACCACCACAACTCCCAGAACGCAATAGACTAAATTACACCAGATGACGCCATGTCCACTCCCAGGCACTGCCTTCACAACCAAAGTAATAGCGCCCCCCCCCGCCGATGCGTTTGAAAGGTTGTCAGCTACCACTACAACTCCCAGAATGCAATAGACTAAAATACATGGGTGAGCTGATGTGTTAATGGAACCAGGGCGCTAATAGTACTGTGCAGACTAGTGTGTAGTGTGGAAACAGATGTGGAAACTAGTGCTCCGGCTGTGCGCAGCACCTGCTGCCTCGCTTTGCTGTGCAGTGCATGGGTTAGCTTCTGTGCAGGTTGTAGTTGCTGGCTGAAGGGGCCAGTGCTCCAGTGGTGCCCTGCAGACTTATGTGGAAACAGAGGTAGTGAAATCGAATGCTCGGCCTTGTGCTCCTCCTGCTTAGCTCTGCTGTGCAGTGGTCAGGTGCTGTGCTCAGGGGGCCAGGTCGTGCTCCCGCAGACGTGCTTGGAAATACTGGAGGAGGGTTTGTGTGCCGAAGGACTGACGTCCATTACCAGCCACTGACCACTTACCGCCACCCTTGCAGTATTCTAGTGATCTAGTGTTGCACCTACCTGTTGTGCCACTGAAGGGGTTAACTATTATCAAAGAGGAGGGGACTGGGGGAAGGGCGCGAGCTGTTCACTGCAGCACTCAACATAAATAACCCCAGGTGCACCTCAAACGACAGAAGGAGCGAGCTTAGGCAGGGTGACTTATCAGTGTTTGCGACATGAGCCCGGCACACTTCTGGTGTCTGCAGACGGGGCCAGGGTGGAGTTCCTCTAAGGTTTATCCACGCAGCTTTTCCAGCCCTCGTCACCCCAACCGCCCTACCTCCTTATTGAAGCACACCTTACTAGGATAGGGCTTGATTGCAGGAAAGCCCTGCTCCATAACATGACCGCCCATCATCTACCCCGTCACAGTAATTCCGTTTAAGCCAGGGAGTGCATTGGTAGTAGTGTTGTACACACCACTACTGAAGCGTGCATTCCTTCTTAAGGTGCATGCTATATTTCCAGTTAATTGCAGCGCATTTTAAGGTCACATTCCTCAATTTTTTTTGCAGTTGTATATAGCGCGAGCTCCGTCCCAAGGTATGGGAGCGCTATACATGAGCGCCAGTTACGTTACACAAGGATCCAATCATTTTTTGATAGGCACGAGGAGATTAAGTGATTTTCCCAGAATCGCAGGATGTTGAGCCATTTGCCGTCAGTGTAGCCCTTCCCTACATACCGTCCCCCTCAGCAGGTCCAACGCAACTCCGCAAGGGGACTCTGCAGGACCTGTGCTCACTCATCTGAACGTGAGAGGCAGGCAGCACAGACTGTAAAAGTGAAACTCTGTCTCAAGGCATCCATCTGGAAACCCGTCATCCCAGGCCACTCCAACCCTCAGATTCTGCCGTTCCTCCACTCTTGTGCCAGGTCTTCCCAGCTCCTTCGCCCACACCCAGAAGTTCTGTCACAAATACGACTCCTCTCCTCCCTCGTACACACAAACCCAGCAGTTTCACCACAGTTCTGCCTCCTCTCTCAAGGCCACCGAGTACAATCTACTATCGAAAAACAGGCGGTTTTTCGTTTTAATGTATGTCCAGATTTGTGTCGTAATGTATGGTGGTGCAGTGTATGACTGGGCGTTCGAGACCAAGTGAGTTGGGAAGGGAGCAGGTATTGTATTGGACAGTCTTGAATACACTACCTCCTACAGGGACGCCTGCTGACTCTCCTCTTGATACTCTTCTGCAAGAGTAAATGCACAAGCCAGTTTTCATCGTAGTGCAAAATGAAAAACTGAAATAGTTGCAATACAAATCGCATTTGCGAGAGATTAAGCTATTGCCATTGTAAATGACAATGCCATTTATTTATTCTTTTTCAAAACCAACACATAAATAAAAAGTTTGTCATTCACATTGCCAATGGCACACACTTTTCCAAAGGCTAAACCGTTGCATTGTAAATGCTTGTTAACAATATTGTGCCCAAAGAATTGTGGGAGGATTACAAAAATTATGTGAAGTGGTCCACGGAAGAACCATCATCGCGCATCTGACAATGTGCCAGGATCTGAGGTTAATACAAAGCTACAGAGAGGTTCTTACACACATTAGGAAGAAGCTGTCTGAACAACAAGTTGATTGGTCTAAAATAATTTAGACCACTCAAACAAAAGATGACTGTTCGTGCACACTATGAAACGTTGGAAATTTACCAACAGCATAGTGGAATAAAAAGTCCCTGGGTGAAGGATTGCTTTATTTTGTCACCACTTTTGTGCAAGGCTTGCACCCCAATATTAGAACACACTTGCAAACAGTGGCAAAATATTGCACAGATGATCAAGAACAGCTTTCTGAAGATCAGGAAGGGAAGCTGATAAAAGGAAAGGAGAGATTGGTGGTAGCACACACACAGTATTACCAAGGGGGCGGGTAAGGAAATGTTGGCAGGTCTGTGCTTGGAAATGAAGAGGTTGTGACCGAGATAGAGGAAAGGCTCGGTTGGGATGTCTGCTAAGCAGACAAGAAAGTCACTGTTTTAACTGCAATCAGCCTGGCCTCTGGTATTGTCCCTGCCCCAAGCCACAGACAGCCCACAAGAGGGGGACCACCGCTGCCCCCTGCACACCAGTGGGAGCAGTGGGTCCCCAATTTTGATGACAAATGGCTGCCCACAAGCTCCATCAATCCCGATAGATCAGAAGCTCCCCTCCGGTAATCATGGATAAGCCTATACCATCCTTAGTAGATATGGAAGCAACAATCTCCACACTGAAGGCATGCTAAGTATCTCATTAGCCCCTTTCTGGAACAACAGTAAAGGCAACCAGCCTCACAGAAGAGCTGGTCAGAGAGCCCATGACCCACCCCTCCAAATACTCAGAGCCCCCCCCCCTACAGAATGACATCAGCAGCTTCTTTTTAGTCCCACTTGCCCTGTTAACCTGCTGGGTGCAGACTGTAAATTGCAATGTACGATCCACTGTACACCAGATGATATCCGCACTCAGTAGTGGTCGACATGTTTCTGCATTTGGTGAAAAAGATTTTTCATGCATTCCTCAGGACCAGATATTTCAAAACTACTGCTTTTTGTGAAAAATAATTATTAAAAGATATCACCTGCAAAGACCAGGTTGTGTGCTCAACCAAGTACCATAAATGATGGTTGAGGAGCTTCACCCCACCTGGCTGCGGCTCAGGTATGAGGAGCACCGCTCTATCCGTCGGTGTCTCCCGACAGTCATCCGAGCTGTCATGTCGACCACTACTGAGTGCGGATATTATTTCTAAACCCGCATTTGCACTTGTCTTTTAACCTTAGGGACTGGGAGACACTAATAAATCCTTTATTTCTACCCAGTTCACCTAATTTTACAATCACTCACTTTTCACCCTTTCCACTTTCCACTGCTTTTTTTCAGTCGCCACTAAATCATGTGATACTCTCCTCTCACATCTCCATTTCGGTAACGGTAACATCTGACCGGCCGTCTTGTTTTGTCTCCTGGGCAAGGAGATCCCAAATGATGCAAAAGAGGGCAGTACAGTATGGCTTCTGATGGGAATTTTTCCAAACGTCCTTGAGCCCTGACTTGGCCAATTCTATATTTAAAAACGTGCATGGTGTGTTCCCATGGGTGTTATTTGTATTGCACTTACGTTGTGATTCCAGACGATTAACTCACTCTCTTGACTACTAGGTACCACTTGGTGTTTAGACATTGTTATTGGGGCATGTACCTGGGTAGTCGTTAAACTTGCCCTTGGGCCCTCTTCAAAAATCTTGTTGTGTATGTGCTTTTAGCTTGCCCATCAGCGAAGGCTTGCAAACAAGACATTATCGCTCTTTATGTGAACTGGCAAAAACAGTTTACAAGGCATCACCTAAGAAATGGCAGTATTGTACCACTTTTCTAACCTATTTGGGCCATGATGTATCTGAAGGGTCTTGAAATCTGTCACCATATAGGATCTCTACCATTACACAGTTCCCTCGCCCTCTAACGCAAAAAAGTTTTATAGCTTTTCAAGGCACGGCTGGCTACTGCCGCCATTGGAACCCCAGTTTTTCACTTATAGCTTGCCCTATGCTGGAATATCCAGTCCCATCATCTCATCAATGTGCAGATGTGTTTGTTGTATTGAAGAAAGAAGTGTACATGACCCAGCCTTGGGGCTAACTGACTACTCTTTTTGGATGTGCTAACTTAGAAACATGGTGCTATCATCTTCCCAATTGCATATTATTCTGCCACTCTGAACCCGGTCATTGCTGCCTTGCCTTTGCTCTGTGGCACCGGCAGCTGTTGCCATTGAACAGTCTGAAAGTATTGTCCTAGAATGCCACATGGTTCTGCATGTTCCCCATGCAGTAGAAATATTGTTAACATCTCTCTAATGCCAGGTTGACTAGCTGTGGATTGACTTAGTTAATGTCACATATTGCTATAAAAAAATACTTGAATCCTGCCACATTGTTACCAACTGTACAAACTCAATTGTTAAATGATGACGCCTTCCACGATTGGGTATTAGCTATGAAGCATCTCTCTAAGGTGTGACCTGACTTGCAAGATACGCCCCTTTCTGAGCGGAATTTGTTTGTGAATGGTTCATGCTCGAGAAACCAGCAAGGGACAGTGCAACCTTCCTATGCCATTTGCACTGCACATAGGCAATAGAAGGTGCATGATTGACGGGTATTAGAAGTGCATAGTCAGCAGAATTTGATAGCCCTATTCAGAGTTGGTTGCAACGTAAAATATATGAAAGCTAACATCTACACTAATGGTCAATATGTGTTTGGGGTGACCCATGACTTTGACCAGTTATGGGTCATGAGAAGCTATCTCACGTCAGCAGGGCATAAAATACAGCATGAACAACTGATATGTGATCTTTTGCAAGCTCTTTTGTTGCCATCAAAAATTGCTACCATGAAATGTGCGGCTCATACATCGCCAAAAGACTATATTCATTGGGTAATGCCTTTGCAGATTGTAAAATATATAACAATTAATGACTGGAATTCTTGAATAAATCTCAGCCACTGGTAAAATAATTGGGCTGATCCAATGCCATCGTTATTGTCACACCATGCCACCTCAGTTTGGACCCAGCTATATACAAATCAGCCTTGGCCTTGCTCCAATGGGAAAAGTCCAACCTGAACTGCCAAGCTAGGTCCTCCCTGAACCAGAACACAAGCAACCCAAGACTGTTGTCGATGGGTTAGGATGCCGCCCGAGTGAGTGCCAGTAGCTAAGATGATTTCAAGCATTCCATCCATCACCTCGTTGTTGTTGCATTTGCAGACTGGAAAGTAAAAGAAATAGCCATTTCAGGATTTATTTTAAATATTTTGTAAATCTCTTTATTATCAACTGCAAATGCAATCATGACATTAAACAGATATATACAATCACAACAGTCTTTTATGATTTTTTTCCCTTCCTTGCATAAGTTGGATATCTACATATCTACATCCCATATATATTACAAATAATCTTATTACAGGGTAGACTAATCTTCCTAGACATATGTTGGCTTATCATTGATTAGGTGATTTAGCGCAATTCAAATTAAAGAGAACAATTACCGTTGTGAAACTTGATAAATTCCCACCCCAACAATCCCCCCACCCATCCCCACCCATTACTGGTCGATCTGCTGTCAGTGGTTTAGCTGCCCCTGGGTAGGCACTAGAGGCTGTCAGTCTGTAGGGCATGGGAGCAGATATCTCGCACCACTTTGTGCTGGCAGGGGCCCACCTCTAGATAGGACCCTCCAGGTTGTGCATGTTATTGAGAACCCGCCACCTGAGATGGGACCAAGTCGAACCCTTCCAGTTCCAGCAGCATGGCTTCCCACTCTAACGCTAGGGTTGTTTTCGGTGACCTCTCTCCTCCTCCCTCCTGAGGGCTGCTCCCTCCGCTCGTCCCCACTGCACTAGATCTGTCTGCCATGTAGTCACCATAGGAGACTTAGGGGACTTCCACCTCATGGTTATGACCCTAATCGCCAAAATGAGAGCAAGGTCCAGAAATGTTAACTTAACTTTCTGTTTCCCTGACCTTTTACGTAATCCCACCAGGCAAGGTAAGGCTTCGACCGGAACCGGCAGCTGTGTCACAGTATTGAGCACTTGACAAACTTCGGCCCAGTAGCCTCGCAGTCGTGGGCAAGACCACATCATGTGTATAAAATCTGCTTCATCCCTCAGCGAGGGCAGCAATGGGGGGAATCCGGGAACCTACGATGTATCTTCTTGGGAGTGAGATATGATCTATGGAGCACCATTGCCTGGATAAATTTAAACCTGGCATTACGTGAAACTCTTTTAGGATGCTCTAGTATAAGCTGCCATGCCTTATCTGTCAGTTCAGTTTCAGAGTCTTCAGCCCAACCTGTTCTGAGGGTCATGAGTGAGATTGCTGCGTGTTCCCTAATTCGGTATATAGCCAGCACACAAGGTGTCCACCTATTCCCATATAATATAATAAGTGTACAAATTCGTGCTGTGTAGGTTTGAGCCTTTGTGGTGCCCATGTATTCCTAATATAATGTGTTACTGTGGCATGCAATAGGTACAGTCGTGGGGAAGCACCTGTGATCTGCATGAAGGATTCGAGATCGAGCAGGGTCTCATCCCCGAAAAAGGCTCCTACCTCCTCTATCCCGCTATCTATCCAATGGCGAAGTTTATACCACGTGAGTCTACCCTGTGAGGTAGGGAGGCCTAATAAAGGAATATTTTCCGCGTAGGGTGGCACTGCAGATGTATAAAAGAGGGCTTTCCTCCAGCATAACAAGGCAGTACGTAGCAAAGGTGGGCAGTCCGGGGGTATCCTGGCCTTGAATGAATGAATGAATGAATGAATGAATGAATGAATGAATGAATGAATGAAATTATTTGTAAAGCGCGCGATGGCCAAACGGCTTCCTGGCGCTGGGAGCTCTAAAGAACCGGACAGACAAGGCCAGGAGGATTAGCGGGGGTAGGCCTGGGCAAACAGGAAAGTTTTTAGCGCTTTACGAAAGTGAGAAAAGATAGGGATCGAACGCATAGAAAGAGGAAGGGAGTTCCAGAACCGGGGGGCAAGAACAGAAAAACGGGTTCCACCAGTGCGAGATTTGCGAAAGCGGGGAACAGTGAGGAGGGCAGAAGATGATGAACGGAGAGTGCGGGCAGGGGTGTGAAGGGAAATCAGAGAATTGATGAAAGCCGGTCCAGAGTGATCAAGGGCCCGATAAACAAGGCACCCTAATTTGAACAGGGATCTCTGCAAGATGGGCAACCAGTGAAGGAATTTAAGGACGGGAGTGATGTGATGGGTTTTGGGCAAGTGAAAGATGAGACGGGCAGCCTGATTCTGGATAGCTTGTAAGCGGCGGGTTTCATAGGCAGGAATGCCAGCGAACAAGCTATTGCCGTAATCAAGGCGGGAGGTGATAAGGGCAGAAATAATAATTTTAAGGGAGTCAAGAGAAAAGAAACGAGAGATTTTCCGGATCATCCGGAGGGAAAGAAAACAGGAGGACACCACGGCACTGACCTGGCCGTGCATGGACAGGTCCTGTCTGACCTTGATGCCCAAAGTTTTAACGGAGGGAACGGGGGTGGGGGAAGGGCCAAGAATGGGAGGCCAGAAAGCAGAGGACCAAGGGTTGGATGAGCCGCCAATCAGGACAAGCTCAGTCTTATCTGGATTGAGCTTGAGGTGGTTGGCGCTCATCCACCCAGAAATAAAAACCATGGTGGAATGAAAAAAGGATAAAGCGTGAGAAGAAGAGGAAAGGTCAAAGACGAGCTGGAGGTCGTCAGCGTAGTTATACACAGAGACCCCCAGCTCAAGAAGGGAAGAGATAAGAGGGTGAATGTAGAGATTGAAAAGAAGGGGAGAAAGGGAGGAACCTTGGGGGACCCCACAGGGCACCGGGAGGGGGGAAGCAGAAAAGCCGGGAAGGTGAACAGCTTGAGAACGGCCTGTCAGAAAAGAGGTGATCCAGGAGAGGACAGTGCTTCGTATGCCCGCTGCGCTGACACGGTCCAGAAGAATGTTATGGTCGACCGTGTCAAACGCAGCGGACAAGTCGAGGAGGATCAAAGCTTGGGGAGAGTTGACGTCGGCCTTGGCTTTAAGCTCGTCAAGGACGGCTAACACCACGGTTTCGGTCGAATGACCTGAACGGAAACCGGCTTGGTGAGAGGCCAAAAGCTGGTTCCGTTCAACATAAGCAGAAAGACAGGAAGTAACATAAGATTCGAGAATTTTAGCAAGATAGGGAAGAAGAGAGATAGGTCTGAAGTTAGAGGGAAGAGAAGAATCGAGACCAGATTTTTTAAGAATGGGAGAAACAATAGCAGATTTAAATGAAGAAGGGACCAATCCAGTGGAAAGAGAAGCATTAAGAAGAGAGAGGGGGGTATCAGGGCAGGAAGAAAAAAGGGTTTTGAGAATACGGGCAAGGGCACAGTCAGTGGGGGAGCCAGACTTGATTTTAGTGAGCAGAGCTAGAAAAGCGTCCAAGGAGAGGGGAGGGAAAGAAGAGAAAGAAGATTTAGGCGCAGAGGGGACAGAGTGAAGAGGAGTAAAAGGAGTGACCAGGATGTTAGATTTAATATTAACAATCTTCTCAATGAAGAAGTTGTTAAGAGAAGAGCAAAGGGCCTGGGAGGGAGTGAAGTGAGGGCAAGCACGATCAGAAGTGGCCAAGTTCTTAACCAAAGAGAAGATTTCTTTGGATTTATTAGCCGAGAGCGCCACTTGTTCAGAGAAGTATTTGGTCTTAGTGGTCAGGATGGCCTTCTTATACTCCCTAAGAAGTAATTTGTATTTGGCCTTGTGGTCAGGGCAGTAGCCACAGCGCCAGAGGCGCTCTGAGCGTCTAAGCTCCAGTTTGAGAGTCTTGAGCTCCGGGCTAAACCAACGGTGAGCCTCATGAGGGCGAATGGACTTGACTAACTTAAGGGAGGCTACTAAATCGCATGCGGAGGAAAGCCAATTACCAACTGCAACGGCCTGAGAGTCAAGGGAAATGTCAGTGAGGTCTGGGGAAGAGGAAGCAAGGGAGTGAGAAAGGGAGGCCAAATCAACATGATTCCAACTACGGGTGAAGACATTCTTGGGACGAAGGGGCTTGTGAGGGGGGCCAGTAGTGATAGAAAAGGAAATGAGAGAGTGGTCGGACCATGTACATGGGAGGATGCTGGGAGAAGAAACTATGTCCTGAGATGACCACACTTGGTCCAGGATGTGTCCAAGATTGTGGGTAGGGACCAGAACATGGGACTTCAGGTTGAGGCAGAGGAGAGTGGCCGTGAAGTCCTTGGATGCTGAGTCCTCCCTCGGGTCGCCAGGCCAGTAGTTAAAATCCCCAAGCAGGAGAACAGAGGAGTTATTAACCACCAGCGTGGCGAGGAGTTCCTGCAGGGAGGCCACAAACAGGGGCATGTTCAGGGGGGGGCGATAAACAAGGACAACAGTGAGTGGTGCAGGCAGATTGGAGGAGCGAGCGACCAAGAAGTCCACTCCAGCGATGGGTGCTTGGGGGAGTAGCTGGAATTGAATAGAGGATCGGACAATCATGGCAACACCCCCCCCGATCTTGTCCGCGGGGCGATCGGCCCGGAGGACATAATAAGAATGGGGAAGGATGGCAAGGATGTCGGGGAGGGAAGCCTCCGAAAACCATGTTTCCGTAAGAAACAGAAAATCTGGGGAGTCTGTGGTAAGAAGGTTAAACAGGTCAAGTTGGTGTTTGCCTGCCGAGCGAGTATTGAGGAGATAGGCAGAGGCAGTGTGAGGGGGAGATGAAGGACCAATGGGGAGGGAGTCGATGTCCGGCGTAGGCAAGGGAGTAATTGGATGTGGCAGCACAACACGGTCTGAATGGGGGACATAGATATCTAATGCAACAAGATGCTGCATTAGAGTATGGGGAAGAGGCACCTCAGTGGAGCAGGCGAGGAGTTGTGCAGGCGTATATGACAACAGAGGAACAAGGGGTGAGGCCCCTGGTCCCGGCCCGTCGCGGACGGGCGCAGACGGGCTTAACTTAGGCGCAACTTCGGCACGCCTTCGTCGCGCCCGCTGCGCTCGTCCGCTGCGCGGCCGGGATAATAGTGCCATAAGTAAGGGACCGGAAACAATAGGGCGTGGCAGGGGGTGGAGGGACAGAGGAGCTGCCCCGCCAACCAGAGAGCAGCCCAAGATGTGAGACACGCCCGTCCCCGCCCTCGTGACCTGCCCGTCAGAGGGGGAGGGAACGCTGAGCGTGGGGCGCTCTGGTGGCGGCAAACAAGGAAGTCCCAGGAGGACAAGGGGTGCGCGGTGTCCTCAGCGCAGCCCCTGAACGAGGAGCAGGTAAGTAAAAAGTGTCCAATGCACAGATTAAAATGAACGTTGCGCCGCACCTCGGCAGCGTTGTTGCTCCCGGCGAAGCCTCGGGAGGTCTGGCGATTCAAGAGAGCTGGGGCGGGACTCGCCCGGCAGATAGAAATTGCCAGGGGGGGAGGGACAGAGGAGCTGCCCCGCCAACCAGAGAGCAGCCCAAGATGTGAGACACGCCCGTCCCCGCCCTCGTGACCTGCCCGTCAGAGGGGGAGGGAACGCTGAGCGTGGGGCGCTCTGGTGGCGGCAAACAAGGAAGTCCCAGGAGGACAAGGGGTGCGCGGTGTCCTCAGCGCAGCCCCTGAACGAGGAGCAGGTAAGTAAAAAGTGTCCAATGCACAGATAAAAATGAACGTTGCGCCGCACCTCGGCAGCGTTGTTGCTCCCGGCGAAGCCTCTGGAGGTCTGGCGATTCAAGAGAGCTGGGGCGGGACTCGCCCGGCAGATAGAAATTGCCAGGGGGGGAGGGACAGAGGAGCTGCCCCGCCAACCAGAGAGCAGCCCAAGATGTGAGACACGCCCGTCCCCGCCCTCGTGACCTGCCCATCAGAGGGGGAGGGAACGCTGAGCGTGGGGCGCTCTGGTGGCGGCAAACAAGGAAGTCCCAGGAGGACAAGGGGTGCGCGGTGTCCTCAGCGCAGCCCCTGAACGAGGAGCAGGTAAGTAAAAAGTGTCCAATGCACAGATAAAAATGAAC
The DNA here is from genome assembly GCF_964263255.1 of Lissotriton vulgaris. Classification (NCBI taxonomy): domain Eukaryota; kingdom Metazoa; phylum Chordata; class Amphibia; order Caudata; family Salamandridae; genus Lissotriton; species Lissotriton vulgaris. Next base: position 1,764,764,141 of record NC_141685.1, on the reverse strand, counting down.
GTTGCGCCGCACCTCGGCAGCGTTGTTGCTCCCGGCGAAGCCTCGGGAGGTCTGGCGATTCAAGAGAGCTGGGGCGGGACTCGCCCGGCAGATAGAAATTGCCAGGGGGGGAGGGACAGAGGAGCAATAGCAAGGATTGGAGCTCTCCTCGGTCAAGTCGTTCTCTTGTGAAGCCGATCTCGTGAAGGTTCCTGCCCGCGGTCCAGTAAGAGAGCCACTGAAGCTGGCTAGCATAGTAGTAGCCCCGGAAATTAGGGACCCCGAAGCCACCCGATCTAGTCCCCAATTGGAGTTTACGAAGGCTAATCCGTCTCCAACCGGTACCCCAGATAAGGTTGATCAGAATAGTATTCAGTGTATTAAAAATATTTTGAGGCAGAATCAGTGGTAAATTCACAAAATAATATAAAAGGCGAGGAAGCATAATCATTTTGGAGATATCAATTCTGTCCATAATTGACAGGGGCAGGGAGGTCCAGATCCCTACGCTACTGTGGAGACGTGTTATAGCGCTTTGGATATTACCATCTATCTGGTCTTCCGGTGACCGATACACCTATATACCCAGATATTTAAAAGTGGTCTGGGCCACCGGGATCGGATATGTACCAAATCGTATATGGAAAGAATACAGGTCCTCCCGGAAGAAGAACCCAACCGACTTTGCCGGGTTAATTGCTAGGCCAGACAAGAGTTCGAACCTCTCAAAAATGGCGGAAATCGAAGTGTGATCAGCCGTCAAGTCACGCAGGTACAATAAAATATCGTCCGCATAGACAGATATCAAGTGTTGCGTCCCATCTATCGGGATGCCCTTGCGGTCTGCCCTACTTCGGAGGTCCAGGGCCAGGGGTTCCAGGGCAAGGATGAGTAAAATCGGGGACAGGGGGCAGCCCTGTCGCATGCCTCTATGTACTTTGTAACATTTTGAGATGTGTCGCCCGTGCGTGCCCTAGCTGTGGGATTAGTATATAATAAACAAACCCATTTCAAGAAGGTATCTGGGAAGCCGAAGCGTTTCAGGGACTCAAACATAAATGCCCAGGATAAAGATTCAAATACTTGTTTCAGGTCAAGTGCTATGCACCCCGCCCGGGTAAACTCCTGTGGAGTGGCCGTCATTAGAGCATGTAGTCTACGCGTATTCAGCCACGTGTTACGCCCGGGAAGGAAACCACATTGAACTTGGTGTGTGAATGTGGGAAGGTGGGATTGTATACGATTGGCCAGAGCTTTACTAAGGATCTTATATTCGGTAGAGAGCAAGGAGAGAGGTCTATAATTAGCCATGTCTAGCTTGTCACGGCCAGGCTTAGGTATAGATGTAACCAGTGCCTACATAGTGGATTCCGGCAAGTGACCCTCCTCAAATGCTACTCTGTAGACCGTCTCCAGTACTGGCACTAGGATGTCCGAGTAGGTTAGGTAAAACACCATGGGGAGTCCGTCCACGCCAGGTGTTTTATTACGGTTGAGGCTCTTGATCTTTGCACGTATCTCTTGCTGGGTAATAGGGCCATCGATGGCCTTCTGTGTATCAGCCGTCAGAACCGGGAAGGGGAGACCTTGCAATAATTCTGCAATCTGTATATAGTCATATGGTCCGGAGGGCGCATAGAGTGCTCGAAGATGATCGTGGAACGCCACGTTAATCTCCACTTGTGTGTGGACCAGGGTGCCTGTCAGAGTGTAAATCTGAGTTATGGTCGTTGGGTCCGGTTGGTCCCATACTAGTCGAGCAAGTAGTGGTCCTGATTTATCAGCTTCGATGTGTTGTCGGCGTAGGTATTCCCTATAATCTATTGTCCGTACGTTTCTAACAACTCCGCGTGATCATTCTAAGCTATTTGCAGCTCTCCGCTCTTCGCAGGGTCAAGAGCTGCCACCTGTTCAAGTACCATCAATCGGTTCTCTGCCTCACAAAGTTTCCGATGTACCTCTTGTCTGGCCCCCACTAATTGCCCTATCGCTGCCCCTCTGACTACTACCTTCATGGCATCCCATTCAATCAGGTTCGTGGAGGCGGAATTCCAGTTTTCCCTCAAATAGTCAGTGATAGTATTAGACAGTAATGTGCGAAAGGGGGTGTCCTCTAGAAGAAGCAGGTTGAGTCTCCAGGTGGGTACCAGGGCTGGTACTCTGCCCCAGAGGAGCGTGAGCATCAGGGGCCTATGGTCGGAAAAGGTCTTGGCTAAGTATTCCGAACTCCCTACTCTAGTAACTATAGATCTGGAACACAAGAACCGGTCAATCCTAGTGTGAAGGTTGTGCAAGGGGGAATAGAAGGAATATTCCTCATGAGTAGGATATAGACCTCGCCATGTATTCGACAATGTCCAGCCATCCACCCAGGAAACAAAAAGGTCAGTCAACTTGGTCGCCCCGGAGGCCTGAAGAGGAGGGTGTGATCTGTCCAGGCCTAAATCTAAGACTGCATTCCAATCCCCCCCCAGCACCCAGGGGATCCCAACCCACTCCGCCAGTGCCATACCTAATTTGTGTAAAAACCTGTCTTGTTCGTAATATGGAGCGTATATGCTTCCTAGGACTATCAAGGTCCCATCCAGAGTGCCCTTCAGCAAAATGTATCTTCCTTGATCATCCACTCGGCGCTCAAGCTCTACAAATGGTGTCCCGTGACGGACCCAAATAGTCGCTCCTCTGGAAAAGGCTGAATAAGTTGTAGAGTAAATGTGACCTCTCCGTTTCTTCCGCATCTTCTGCGATTCCGAATCTGTGAGGTGGGACTCTCGAAGGAACGCGACGTGTGTGGTGTCTAAGCAGAAACAAATGAATTCGGTGGCATTTTTTAATCGCACCCAGCCCTCTTACGTTCCAAGTAAGATAATTGTAGGATCCTTCAGTCACAGCCGTATTCGCCATCTACCCAGGTAGTATGTGTCGCCTCTCCCCCTGTAAAACACCCTGTTGAAATCGACCAGGAGACCTGGTACCCTAAAACCAAAACTAAACTTGGCACAGCATAAGAACTGTGCTGGGCCCAACAATGGAGTGTCAAACATACAAGACCAAATAGCGATGCGTACGCCAAAAGGGAGTTGGCCAGTCACTAGCGGTGTCATAGTGCTGCTAAATGCCAAATACCGATCGCTCAATGGTACTCCATCCCGGGGAAAAAATATCAGGAGATATTAATGTTAAGGGAGTGATGTGGCAAATTCAGCTCGGTGGGTAGTCCTGGGAGGACCAGGTATCACCGAGGATCTCTGTAGGTGCTGACAACTAAAGGGTATGACCCTAAATTCTAACCCCCAATATTCTACTCAAGAAACCTAACCCCCAACATCTCGGCCGTATAGTCATCAGATCAAATAGTTATAACAAAATTGCGCTATGATCAGAGTCGGAATGTAATGTGCTACCATCTGATTCCGTCGCAATTTTATTTGTGTCTTCGCGGAAGGCACCAGCCGTCGCAATCGCTCATTCCTGGTCTCTTCTCTGTTGCTCCAGCGACAGGCCGGAACGTCCACTGCCCATGCTGGACATCGGCGGTCTTCACGTCCTGAGCCATCTCCTGAGGACCATCCTTGAGTAGAAGCTTGGCTCCCCCCTATGCACATCACCTTCAACCACTCTTCAACATTGGAGGAACTTTCGAAGAAGTGTGTTTTCTTTCTTGTGGATAACCTTCAGTCGGGCGGGAAAGAGGAGCGCGTACTTTAGCTGGGCCTTCTGTAGTTTTTTCTTTACCACTTGATATAAAGAACGCTGCCTCTGGACCATCGTTGTATAATCTGGATATAAGGACACCCGGTGGTTCTCATATTGGATATGGGATTTCTCGCGAGCCTTCTGCAACAGAGTGTCTCTATCCTGATAATTGAGGATCTTTACTATCAACGGATGGGGTGGTAGACCAGGTTCGGGCTAGCCGGTCAGAATCCTGTGTGCCCGTTCCACACAAAAGTACAATGAGAGCCCTTCAGGCACTACATTTTCCCGGAACCATTGTTCCATGAAGTCTGCTGCACGAGGTCCCTCCCAGAGTTCAGGCAGGCCTATGACGCGTATATTATTGTGCAGGTTTATCCCCTCCACGCCCTCCACCCGATCCAGCAATGTGGTGACTTGTTGTTGAAGTTGCTGCAATGAGGAGGAGTGTTCCGCCACCATCGGTGTGAGATCCGCGAGAGTGAGGCTCTGATCTTTCACTTGTCTGCTCTAACTTGCTGTGATCCGCTTTCAGGAGGGTCAGGCTCGTAGTGAGAGCACCCAGTTGTAGCTCCATCACTGATCTAGAGTCCCTTATTTCTTTGAGAATCAGGTCCAGTTTGTCTGGGGGCCGCTCTCCTGTGAGGGCAGTCGCGGCGGTCCCCGGTGTAGTGCGCCCATCCGCAGCATTTGGCGTGGTGCGGGGAGTGTCAGAGCTGCCCTGGATCTCCGGTCCCCTTGCCCCCTTGCGGCCCATAATGCCAACATTCCTCACCGCTCACCAGAGGATATCTGGGGCTGTCCAACACGGGGCCCGGTCCACAATCGACTCAGTGCTGAGGTGTGGGCGGTCGGGCACCCCTGGAAGCGTCCTGTAGGGGGAGAGAGGGGAGATAGGCGGAAGCAGTCCGGGCGGGATGCAGGAATGGAGGGGGGTCGGGGGGAGGGGGAAAGAAAAATCCTCCTTTCAGAGAGCCTCGCCTGACGTCAAGGCCAAACCACAAAGGTGTCCCACACATCTCCAAGCTCCATAGTTGTAGTATCTCCCTAAGTGTCCAGCTTCCAGATTGTGGAGAGCAGGGTGCCGGCAATCGCGGAGAAGGGAGAGATAACTCAGTCCAGCAAATAGCACATGTAATCAGGTCCCATACCATGCGGCTGGCTAATCAAGTGTTGGGGCAATCCGCCTCTCGAGTCTCGGGTCGCTTCTCTCTAGCCTCCCAGTCTGATAATATATTAATCCAGCCCTAGTCTTGCCAGGTTCCGTCCAAGGTCAGAGGCTATGAGGCCCCTGCAGCGCCGCCCCAGGCCCCTCCAGCCTGCATCACAGTCAACTTGTCTCCAATCGGTCTCTCTGACCTTCTAAGGCAATCACCCTCAAGCTCCCGGGTCCAAATAGTAAACAGTTATTCAATGCGGGCGCCAGCCACTCACCAGCACTCGACCCGCTGTGTATCCACGGAGGGGGGCCCAACCCGGCAATACTCCGACGAGTCGCAAGTCCCAAACGCAGGATAGGCGCGGCACTCACAGCGCCGGTGGCAGAGCATTTCGGCCCGTTCCCACGCCGACTCCCAGAAGGATCTCGCAAGGCCTGTCATGCTCAGGCCGACACAGGACGGCAGCCGCCAGCGCAGTCCGGGCCCAGATCTACGCCCGGGTCGGGCGCCGCACGTGTCCTCTCTCCGACCCGCGAATCTCTTTTCCAAGCTCTAATCCAACCAGTGCAGCGGGAAGGCACAGCTCCGCTCGTGTCCGCCTCAGGGCAGGATATGGGGGCAGCTCCGCGTCAGAGGCGCCGCTCATCGTCCTCCGGGGGGCGGTCTTGCGAGTCCCAGCCTACGCACGCAATCTAGTTTCCGGCCTCAGCCTATAGGGCTCCGCAGTAGGCCCCTCACCGCCACAGCTGCACAGGACCCGCCGTGGGTCCAGCAAGGTTACCCCAGGCAGGCACAGGGGCGTCAGCACCACGCCCCACTCTCCCGATCAGGGTCAGGCGCTCGTAGGCTCCCGTCAGCAGGATGACTTCCCCGGGAGGCTCCGGAGCTCTATCGGCAGTCGACCGCCATCACAGCTAGCAAGCCACACCCCCAGAATTTATTTTAAATATGCTAGTGAAAACACCACCACATGATGAATGACCCAACTTCAATAAGTATTTTGAACCACAGCCTGTACAGCAGCAAATTTCAGAATGTCAACTACAGTCTTGGTTCCAATGTGGATGTGTGCAAACAGAGTGGGGGATATAGGTGGGCCCAGATAGAAAAATGTGTTTGCTAATGTCAGACGTGAGTCCCATGCTCTCCACACCAATGGAGTCAAGCTATCCTGGCTGAAGATGGCTGATAGCCAGAAACCGGTCCTAGGATGCTTGATTCCGGTCCAGGAAAGACATGGCTTGGCAATTCGGGCTGGACTGTTCCCATGAGGCACAGGGTCAAGGATGATTTGCATATAGCCATGTCTGAACTGGGGTGGTGTGGAGTGCAAAGAAACGATGGATTTAGGCCCAGATCTCTGTACTGGGGTGAATGTATGACATTGTTCTGCATTCTGTCCATCATCAACTTGTTATTTTTGCATTTGTCACCCCAAGTGGGATGGGTATGCTCAGACGTGAGTCCCATGCTCTCCACACCACTGGAGTCAAGCTATCCTGGCTGAAGACGGTTGATAGCCAGAAACCGGTCCTAGGATGCTTGATTCCGGTCCAGGAAAGACATGGCTTGGCAGTTCGGGCTTGACTGTTCCCATGAGGCACAGGGTCAAGGCTAATTTGCATATGGCCATGTCTGAACTGGGGTGCTGTGGAGTGCAAAAAAACGATGGATTTAGGCCCAGATGTCTGTACTGGGGTGAATGTAGGACATTGTTCTGCATTCTGTCCATCAACTTGTTATTTTTGCATTTGTCACCCCGAGTGGGATGGGTATGCTCAGACGTGAGTCCCATGCTCTCCACACCACTGGAGTCAAGCTATCCTGGTTGAAGACGGCTGATAGCCAGAAACCGGTCCTAGGATGCTTAATTCCGGTCCAGGAAAGACATGGCTTGGCAGTTCGGGCTTGACTGTTCCCATGAGGCACAGGGTCAAGGCTGATTTGCATATGGCCATGTCTGAACTGGGGTGGTGTGGAGTGCAAAAAAACGATGGATTTTGGCCCAGATCTCTGTACTGGGGTGAATGTATGACATTGTTCTGCATTCTGTCCATCAACTTGTTATTTTTGCATTTGTCACCCCGAGTGGGATGGGTATGTTCAGACATGAGTCCCATGCTCTCCACACCACTGGAGTCAAGCTATCCTGGCTGAAGACGGCTGATAGCCAGAAACCGGTCCTAGGACGCTTGATTCCGGTCCAGGGAGACATGGTTTGGCAGTTCGGGCTGGACTGTTCCCATGAGACACAGGGTCAAGGCTGATTTGGCAATGGCCATGTCTGAACTGGGGTGGTGTGGAGTGCAAAAAACGATGGATTTAGGCCCAGATCTCTGTACTGGGGTGAATGTATGACATTGTTCTGCATTCTGTCCATCAACTTGTTATTTTTGCATTTTTCACCCCGAGTGGGATGGGTATGCTCAGACGTGAGTCCCATGCTCCCACACCACTGGAGTCAAGCTATCCTGGCTGAAAATGGCTGATAGCCAGAAACCGGTCCTAGGACGTTTGATTCCGGTCCAGGAAAGACATGGCTTGGCAGTTTAGGCTGGACTGTTCCCATGAGGCACAGGGTCAAGTCTGATTTGCATATGGCCATGTCTGAACTGGGGTGGTGTGGAGTGCAAAAAAACGATGGATTTAGGCCCAGATCTCTGTACTGGGGTGAATGTACGACATTGTTCTCCATTCTGTCCATCAACTTGTTATTTTTGCATTGGTCACCTGGAGTGGGATGGGTATGCTCAGACGTGAGTCCCATGCTCTCCACACCACTGGAGTCAAGCTATCCTGGCTGAAGACGGCTGATAGCCAGAAACCGGTCCTAGGATGCTTAATTCCGGTCCAGGAAAGACATGGCTTGGCAGTTCGGGGTGGACTGTTCCCATGAGGCACAGGGTCAAGGCTGATTTGCATGTGGTCATGTCTCAACTGGGGTGGTGTGGAGTGCATAAAAACGATGGATTTAGGCCCAGATATCTGTACTGGGGTGAATGTATGACATTGTTCTGCATTCTGTCCATCAACTTGTTATTTTTCCTTCCATCCATGGCATGATTATTTTATGGGACTTCTTTATATATTGGCTGTGATGGCATGATTAGAATGTTTTTTCGAAATGCTGGTATCACCTGAAATTCTGTCTAGAAGCTGAAAGACAGTGCAAAAGTTGTACTGTATGTGCACAATACAATTTAGGTGAGAACACTGTCCACTGCACCAGGCCCCTACCCACCTCCACAAAGGCCTTTTGAAAGTTTGCACATGGATTCAGTTGAACTTCCACCCATTCATAAGTTTACAAATGTCTTGGTTATTGTTTGTATGTTCTCTAAGTGACCAGAGGCATACCCATCAATGACCTGTTAGACATTGAATGTGGTCAAATGCCTTTTGAAAGAACTGATACCATACTTTGGGGTCCCAAGCCTCCTCAGAGCAGACAATAGACCAGCATTTAGCTCTCAAGTCATACAGGGGATCTGTAAGGGAGTGAGGGTGATGCAAGAATTTCACTGTCCCTCTCACCTACCCACAGCAGGAGCTGTGGAAAGGAAAAACAGGGTATTAAAACAGAACATTTGGAAAATCTGTGCATCCACTAAGCTGTCTTGGGTTGATTCTCTGCCACTTGCCTTACTGGCAATGAGGAATACTCCTGCTCGCGTGACCAAAGTCCTCATGATATCCTGTTTGAGAAACCAATGTACCTACCAATGCCACATGAATTGTTCTCTGTTACCAATAACAGATGATTTGCTACTACAGTATTTTAAGAAATTAACCGAAACATTACATTGTGTTCATCATCAGGTGCTGTAGATCCTTCCAGACCCATTGACAACACCAGGGTATTCTCTTCATCCAGGCTACTGGATTTTTGTCAAGGTGCACACCAAACATCACTGTCCTATGCTCATGACGAGCCCAGCTCGGCATGAGCCATGGTTTCCGTGTGCTCATGTCGAGCTGAGCTCGGCATGAGCCGTGGAACGCTCCCATGCGGGTCTAATTCCCCTGCTGTGCTGAGCGTTCCATTAAACGGGTGTGGTCGTGACGAGCTCAGCTCGTCATGAGCACACGAGAACCGTGGCTGAGCTCGTCATGAGCACCGGGGCGCTACGCGAGCCCGCCTCCCGCCAGCACAGCAGGGGAATGTGCCCGCAGCCAAGGTGTTAAACCTCGCTGGAACGGATCACATGAGGTCTTTCCAACAACAGACACAGCAGTCAAGTACACAGGTTTGACCTTTGGGGTGCACGTTTCCATGCTAAGAAAGCCGTCCCATCACGGCAGGAACAACAGATCACCAGCTCTAAGGAAGAGCTACCTGTTCCTTTGGCTACAAAGATAGGCTACAAATTAAGGTTGAGAAGGCCTAATCGTTTGCATACAATGTTCAGATAAGGCCACAAACAGAGTGCACATGTAAGCCGAACTTTTCTCCTGGAACACATAAATTGGGGGTCAAAGTTTGTCAGAGGAACGGGAGTGGCGTCACGAGGGGTAGAGCTTGAAAAGCATAGTCTAACAGTCAACTTGTATATATATTTTTTAATGTGCAGCAAATAAATTGGCAACAGCGACATATATGACTGTAAATCTTTTCTAGAGTACTTAATTAGTCACAAAGAGGCTGCATTTATAATGTATTTTACAGGGGTATGACTACTGCTGCAGAGAAAAGTGTGTGCCTAGCAATTTTGAGGAGATTATAATAGCGGTGAGGTAACTCTAGTGGTTAACACAGTTCTACGGTTTCTCCAGAAACAGTCTTAACTCATCGTGTTGCATGCAGATTACAGATTTGTATTGTATTTCGATAGGTAAGTGAGCTACTGCTTTTGACACTGAGATCATTGTGTTGCTTCCAGTTTATAAATTGCAATCCTTCTAATATAGCATAGTGATCTATTTACCAGCATCAAGGAGTTTGTTTCAAATTGTAAGTTAAAGGTTTAAACCTCTATTGGTTTTTTCCTCAATTTGTTATTCGAAAATTGCAAAGAAGGGTTCCTTTTGAAAGCAATAAATTATTGTTAGTACAGATAACCACAATCACTGTATTACATTTAATATCCTGACTTTGTGCTTTATATCCTTCACACTTACAACCCCTAATAGAGACTATCTCAAATATGGCTTTGGTCCTTTCTAATTATTTTACTTTAGGGGATTTCAACATGTGGGCAATAGAGGTATCCCCCGCCCCTCATATAAAGAACTTTGTAACTCCTTTAATATCTTAGGGTTACACTAGATGGCATCTGGCTCAACCCTTTCTAGTGGTCTCTGCCTCTATGTTGGACGGTCCGCGCTTTAATAACTTTCCTTCTTCATGTGAGAGAACTCAATACCGCCATAAAGGTGGTACCCTTTTGAAGAGTAGGACATGACATAAACTTGGAGGGTCCTTCTGCAATATGCAATGTAACCTGCCTATTTCTTTTGATCAAGAAAAGCTAATAGAACAAAACTACAAAATCATGGCGGGAAAAATCCTTGAACTCCTTGACACTAAAATTCTGCTGCAACCTAGGAAAAAGCATGGTCAAGCCCCCACTCCCTGGTATAATCCCTCCCCAAAGAAGCTGAAAGTAGCCTCTAAGCAAGCGTATAGAAAATGGTGTAGGTCTCGAAAGGAGGAGGATAAAATATGGCTAAAATCCTCCCTGTATAAGGCAAAACACAGCAAAAGCTGACCATTATGGCACCGCTATTCTCGCAGTGCCCAACAATGTAAAAAAGGTTTTTGACAGTTTGCGTGAGGTGTCTAATCATGACTGCCTGAAAAGGGATATTATCCTGTCTCAAGGACTATGTGACAACCATGCCTTGTTCTTTGAGGAAAAAATTGACAACAATCTGAATGATATTAACTACTCTTCTCACCTTTTTGGCCCATCCTCAGTTGGGTTACTCTCGGATGACAATTCCATCACCGTGTTACCCTTCCACTCTGCCTGTAGTCTACCCGAATTAGCTAATCTCTTGAATAGCCCCAGGTGTAACCTCGATAATAAGTATGAAACATCTCAGATAATTGTTTCTGCTTCATAGCCAATTCCATATCCCCTGTCTCTCCACTTGATCCTTTTCAATATAGGGTTTGGAAAGATCTGGCATAGGAATTTTTTCCACAGCTAAAGCAGATTTGTAACCAATCTCTGGACTCTGGCAGGTACCACAGACCTGGAAAAAGCCATTGTCTCCCCCATTTTGAAAAAATCCTCCTTGGACTCTGCAGTCCCTAGCAACTACAGGCCAATTTCACTACTGCCTTTCCCGGTAAAATTACTGGAACTTTATGTCAATAAAAATCTATCCCACTACCTGGAACACCACACCTGAGTTGAAATGAGCAGTTTGGCTTCAGACCAGGGCATGGAACTGAGTTGGCCCTACTCACGGCCATGAGACCAATAAGCAGAAAAGGGCCCTTTGAGAACAGGAATATAGGGCAGACAAGAGCTAATTCAAAGAACAAAACAGTCTGCCCCTTATAATATGTATCAAGGCTCTACTTGAGTCCTATAATGGAATTCGCAGTAGTAAGCTCACTGAGACCAGAAACAAAACAAACTTAATCAGATTCAGCTCATTATAGAAAAATGTTAGTTGTTTATTTCATTTCTTTAGTATAAATATATATATTTCCAAAAAAGAAGAGCAAAATCGACAAAACATAACAATGATAGTACAAACAAGATTATTCCAATAACATCCCACACACCCCTACATACATTCACGGCCATGGACGAGCTCCAGATGCTAGTCGATAGTGATCAGTCAGAGATTCTGATTGTATTGGCCTTATCTACTGCTTTCAACACAGTGAATCATGGTATCCTCTTACAGAGACTCGCAGTGGTTAAAATAGGTGGCACAGCACTAAACTGGATGCACTTCTATATGTCGAAGCGCTGTCAGGCCATTGGTCTTCCTCTCTACCGCTCTGCTCTCAAGGACGTTAAATATTGTGTTCCTCAAGGGTCGGCTTTTAGCACAATTCTACTCAATCTATAAATTTTGCCATTGGTGACCCTCATCAAAACACACAATATTAGGTAAGTCAATTATGCTGACGACACCCAACTAATTTTGTCACTGGATAGTGACCATCAGACAGCGCTCAGATCTTTCAGAACTGTATGAAAGACATTGTCACTTGGCTGAACGCCAACTCTCTGAAATTCAATGGAAGCAAAACTGAGCTCCTGTGCTGCTCAGCCAATACAGTTCCCTTAAGTCTCCCGGCCAACCTTTGACCTCTGTCAACAAAGTTGGAGCTGCCTCCGAATTCCAGCCATGTAATAATGTGGGGGTTACCTTTGATGATAAACAGTCCCTTGAAGGTCACATCACCAACGGAGCTGGGACTTAGTTATTGCTCTTGTGGGGTCTGCGAAAGCCTCCCCCATGCTACCGACAACTGCCAGGCCCAAAACCCTGATTGCGCGTATTGTGAGGAGGTTAGATTACTGCAACGCTCTCTCCTAGGAGCTCCAGATTTTCTGATAGACAGATTATATAGAGTTCAAATTGCAGTGCTCAAATTGGCTGCAGTTAGTCCTAGAAGATCTGCATTGGATGCACTGAAGGAGCTTTACTGGCTACCAGTTAAACAAAGAATAGTTTTCAAGGACTTATGCATTGTTTTCAAAGCTCTTCGGGGTCTAGGCCCAATCCCTCTTCAAATTGCTTTCGAAGATATTCTCCGGGGAGACTCCTTTGCTCCTTGTCTGCCAATCTTATCTTTATTGACAAATTCAAGAAGATACGACAGGTCGGGTGGGTGTGCCTTCAAGGTGAGAGCTGCCCATCTCTGGAATATTCTTCCTGCCTTTGTTTCCTTCCATTGCATTGGCATCTAGGTGTTAGGCTACCGATGGCTCCCAACCAGGATGATGCTTGAACAAAAGGAAGGCCGACGGCCTTTGTTTTGGGCCCAGCTGGATTTTGAAATAAGAAAGCCCCCTCACCGCCAGCAGGCTGCTGCTCTCAACAGAATGCAATCAATGTGTGGGCACTGCTGAACTAAGTCCCAGTGTCAGAAAATGAGACCAGGGCAAAATAAAGCACGTTTCCCTGGCCCCACAAAAAGCTTCCAGACCCGGGACATACAGGAGCCCCCTAATTTCCAGCACTTGCTTGTAGGTTCAAGTGATCTTTGGGGGCCTGATGGCTGAGACCTTCACAAGAAGCAAGAGGAAGTGGCCTTTGGCAGTGGCACTTTTGGTACCTTTGTGCCAGAAACAATAATGACTGTATTACTCCTCGTCTTCAAAGAACATATAAAGATAACGGCAGGAGAAGGCCATGTGAACAATTCCGAACTTATGGCAAAGATCCATGCTTCTGTCAGTACGACGAAGAATAGACGAAGAGCAGGGCTAGGTAGGAAATAGGGGGCATATTATCAAGTACGGCGATAAAATTATCGCCGCTTTAGCGACAGAAAAATGCTGCTGAAGCAATCAATCAATCAATCAAGAAATTTGCTTATCGCTTATAGGCTTATCGCCGCTTTAGCGGTCGTTTCCTGCCGCTAAAGCGGCGATAATTTTAACGCCCGTCCTTGATAATATGCCCCTATGTTTGTTATACCGTTGGAAAAGTATGTTTCAACGATGAATGTCTCCTGATTTTATGTTTGCCCACATCTTCCTGTAAGTTCTGAGGATGATATGACTTATGGTGTAGTCCATTAAGACAGGCTATGAGCTGTGGTTTTATACAGGAAGTATTTTTTTAATGCAAAATAGTGTAATATCTCAATGAGAAACCGAAAACCCAGTGTCATGGAAAAGTTTAAATCCCCTGCCTGTAGAAGAAGAGGCATAAAACTACAAGAATTGTCCCTAATAGTGCAGATTGATAGAGCGTCTTGGAGAGGGCGACTCAAGAGATACAATTTGGAGCAGGCAAGGAGTTGACAGGTGCTGCCTAGTTGAGAATAGAACACCACAATTCATACTAGCTGTCCCTGTGGGGTTTCTTCTCCAGACATTTGCAGCTGTGAGGTCTACCTCCATTCCTCTGGTGGTGCAGCTGACAGAAAAGGGACCCCAGGAAATGGGCATATATATGCATGAAACAGCACTTGTAAGGAGTTTATATAGATCAACATTTCAATGTCGAAAGGGAGATGAAACCAGGACTTTCCCCAGAGGTTAAACAATATAGAGGGATGTATTTTTAGTGTGAACAAATGGCTTAGTTTAACTTACTAAAGGGTTGTATGGAAACTGATACATATCTTTTGTCGTGCCAAGATGTTTCATGTCCAAAAAGTGCCAGAGGTAAGGTCTGATGCAAGAACGAAACAAAAGAAGATGATCACTTGGGTTAAGAACATGCTAACAGGCCTCGGAGTAATAATACTCAGAATTGGTTAAATCTATTGGCAAAATTGAATGCAGATCTGTCTGACGAAACAACTACTGCCGTAGGCAATATTAGAGAGGAGATGACAGGCATAAGAACCGTACCTATTTAGAATGGAGTGACAGTGGATATCTTGTTGCCCAAGGAGGTTGAGGTGTGCAAGATAATTGGACAGGCTTGTTGTACATACCCAATAATAGTGCCACCATCAGAAAAACAATAGGTAAGATCCACCATATAGGCAAAGAAGCACAGGACCCCCGGAACAGGACATTATGGGATTCCCTTGTTGAACAATACCTCTGGTAGCAGTTCACAGTTTCTTTATTCAGGACAATGCTTGTTATTTTTAGGTATCAGCTCAGCGCAAGCGCTGTCCCTGTAAGAACTTCTGTTTTTCACCATCCCTCTGACTGTCGGCGTTGCTGTGCACCCTCCCCCCCAGTTTTCATGTTACCTTGCAAATATTTGTGGTGCCTTGCTCCTTAAGTTTTACCTGTGTAGTTCTCCCACCTATTGTCCGTGTTGCCTTGCTAGTTGTCTGTGCTGACTTGCGCCCTCCATTGTCCATGTTACCCTTTCCATCGGCCATAACTAAAACAAGCATTAGAAATGCAATAGGTCTCGCAGCATTAGAGTTAGTGCTTTTAGAATTGTTAATGGTTTTTTTTGTAAATCTTTAGCATGAGGTTGAGGGTGAGTGAGGGTGAGGGGTTGAGGGTGAGTGAGGGTGAGGGTGAGGCTGAGGGGTTGAGGGTGAGTGAGGGTGAGGGGTTGAGGGTGAGTGAGGGTGAGGGGTTGAGGGTGAGTGAGGGTGAGGGGTTGAGGGTGAGTGAGGGGTTGAGGGTGAGTGAGGGTGAGTGAGGGGTTGAGGGTGAGTGAGGGTGAGTGAGGGTGAGTGAGGGTGAGTGAGGGTGAGTGAGGGTGAGTGAGGGTGAGTGAGGGTGAGTGAGGGTGAGTGAGGGTGAGTGAGGGAGGGAGGGTGAGTGAGGGAGGGTGAGTGAGGGAGGGAGGGTGAGTGAGGGTGGGTGAGGGAGGGTGAGTGAGGGTGGGTGAGGGTGAGTGAGGGTGAGTGAGGGTGGGTGAGGGTGAGTGAGGGTGAGTGAGGGTGAGTGAGGGTGAGTGAGGGTGAGTGAGGGTGAGTGAGGGTGAGTGAGGGTGAGTGAGGGTGAGTGAGGGTGAGTGAGGGTGGGTGAGGGTGGGTGAGGGTGGGTGAGGGTGAGGGGTTGAGGGTGAGTGAGGGTGAGTGAGAGTGAGTTAGGGTGAGGGGTTGAGGGTGGGTGAGGGTGGGTGAGGGTGAGGGGTTGAGGGTGAGTGAGGGTGAGGGTGAGGGGTTGAGGGTGAGGGGTTGAGGGTGAGGGGTTGAGGGTGAGGGGTTGAGGGTGAGGGGTTGAGGGTGAGGGGTTGAGGGTGAGGGGTTGAGGGTGAGTGAGGGTGAGTGAGGGTGAGTGAGGGTGAGTGAGGGTGAGTGAGGGTGAGGGTGAGTGAGGGTGAGTGAGGGTGAGTGAGGGTGAGTGAGGGTGAGTGAGGGTGAGTGAGGGTGAGTGAGGGTGAGTGAGGGTGAGTGAGGGGTTGAGGGTGAAGGGTTGAGGGTGAAGGGTTGAGGGTAAGTGAGGGTGAGTGAGTGAGGGTGAGGGGTTGAGGGTGAGTGAGGGTGAGGGGTTGAGGGTGAGGGGTTGAGGGTGAGTGAGGGTGAGGGGTTGAGGGTGAGGGGTTGAGGGTGAGTGAGGGTGAGGGGTTGAGGGTGAGGGGTTGAGGGTGAGTGAGGGTGAGGGGTTGAGGGTGAGAGGGTGAGTGAGGGTGAGGGGTTGAGGGTGAGGGGTTGAGGGTGAGTGAGGGTGAGTGAGGGTGAGGGTGGGGGGTTGAGGGTGAGTGAGGGTGAGTGTGGGTGAGTGAGGGTGAGTGAGGGTGAGTGAGGGTGAGTGAGGGTTCATTCAGCGGTGTAGACAATGTAGTGGCAGCAGGACATGACGTCCCTCTCCAGACTCTCGCATCAAGGCGCTCTATCAGAGTACAGACTTTCCTATCTTGAAGGGAAAAGTAAACTCGCACCAGAGTATTCCAATATAAAAATCCATAGCTTTAAAATCGGAGACCCTTCAAAGTATACGCACCTTATAGCTTGGCGGCGCGACAAATAATTTGTTTGTGCAGAAAGAAAAAGGTGTGTTATTGATAAAGATGTGGTTCCTCATTTAAAACCGCCGGGCTACCTTGGCAAATAATTCACACTCATCCCCCACAGCCCAGGTAAACCGACCCTGCTCATATTGAGCCCGCAATTCCACCCTGTTCATGAATGAGTAAGAATAAGGTGTAAGTAATGAAACGCTTACCCTGCTGCAGCCTGCCAAAGTGTCAACTCCGACAAAAGCCCTAGCATTCCTCCCTGCCCTGTTGCCAGGCCAACTCACAGTGAGGCAGGAAAGCGAGAGACTGGCTCTAATAACCCCCTTTGGAGGAGAGAGAGAGAAGGAGCTGGGAGGCGACAGCAGGGCGGAGCTCCTCTCGGCTTCTGTTAATGAAACTCCAGGAAATGAGTCAGTGCCTACTAACACATCCCTTCTATACAACTGGGCATCAAGTTACCGACCACCCACTCAAAACAGGAGTGCTCTGGGACAACGGCTGCAACTGCCTGGAAGAGTAAAAGGCGGAGAACGTGGTTGCGCCGAGTGCCAGGGCCCAGAGGAAGGGGCAGGTCGGAGCAGACGACTCGAGAGCACCAGAGAAAAGGCATAATGGCAGCCTCCATGGGAGGCGGGCACACTAGATTCAGCATGACCAACTGTCTAGTGGCCCCACGCCATCTGCTGCGCCGTCAGCCTGTCCCGATTCCAAGACGATCGCAAACTGCATTTTGGGGCTTGCAGTTTCGCTTTTACACTTGCAAGCCTGGACTCAACATCCCATCATGCAAAGTGCTGGAGGTTAAAAACGTCAAGCATGCCTTTAGGCGTCTAGGACATGAGAGCAACTACAGAACACAATCAGAGGTCCCGTCCAACGACAGTATTCAAGGCGACCGTTTTTGTTGAGTGTGCTTTGAAACAGACTTTAATCACTTGCGCGTCCTTTCTATAAAAGCTTCATTTCAGAGTATAATGAAAACATGCACTTTGTGCTGCGCAGCGTCCTTAGCACTAGAAACTGCATACAGTACTTGATAGACAACTATTGGCAAACGTATCTACTCAAATATGGCGACTGTCTATGCCTACGTGAAAAGCCTAACCGTTTTAATGGGGCCGATTCAAAACCACCTATAAGTAAAAGAAAGTCTCGGAAGATGTGTAATGCGGTTCTCTATTGTGGCTAGACCGGAATAACATTTTATGATGTAATCCGAGATACATAATCTTGTCAACAAAAAAACGATACTCCCGAAAATAAATAAAAAGTAGCCTATACACACAACACTAATTAAGAAAGGAATTGAATTAGCCAAGCCGTGTTTTGATGTTTTCTCAATCTTTCAATTACGTTTAGAATAGCTTCTCAAGATGGCTGGCCGTCTATGTTCGACATCGGTAATCGTGCCCTTAAAGGTAATCTAACTGCAGCCAATGCGTAGAGTCACTGCATGTTCTGGAGGAAAAGGGATACCAGCTGATCGCAATATGTGGTGCCAGGGAGCGCTTGTTCCCCGTACCTTGGCAGCCCAGCCCGCTTTCAGCTGGAAACACGCCCACGTCCCGCAGAGGAGTGAGCCTGGGACAGGGGAAATATAACGCTGTACAGAACGAAGCTAGACTCCTGCTGTGAAAATATGCACGACACCGTAGAAAGAAGTAGTCGCAAACGTGATTCTGATGATCCATTAGAAAAGGCTTGTAGTAGGAGCAATGAGGGGGAGGAGAAATGCGCTGGGGTCAGGCGGGGGAGGGTGGGTTTGGAATGACGAGCTCGCGAGGCGGTGTTGGCGGGGAGGGGGCGGAGCGGGGGAGAGGGTGTGTGTGAAACGAGACGGAGGGGAGAGAGGGGAGGGGGAGGAGAAATGCGGCAGGCAGGCAGGGGAGGAGAGGAGGGGGGAGGAGAAATGCGACACGGCGGGAAGGGGAGGGGGCGGAACGGGGGCGGAGAGGGGAGAGAGAGAGTAGGCAAGGGTAAACAAACACGGACGTGCACGCGCCCGTGACTTTTAAGGTCAATGCGCATGCGCATAAGCTTAATGCGCATGCGCATTGACCTTAAAAGTCACGGGCACTGCAAGGAATCGCCACGATTCCTTGCAGTGTGGATAAAGTGTGGATAACTCGCTATAGTCTCGCCTTGCTCGATGCGCATGCGCATCGACAGGCGAGACCTAATAAGATGTCACAATAGCTGGCCATGTCAGAGCACACTCTGCAGCACACATAGAAAGAGGAAAATGCCTCAGAGGATTGTTTTTGTGCAGGAAGATATCCCTTCCTGCACAAAAGCAATCCTGCCTACTACGCAGCCACCATGACATAAGGGTGAGTGCATTGACGCTAGGCGCCCAAAAGTGCGCCAGCAGTAGGAAAGGAGATGAATGTGCCGTATATTGGCACATTGCTGCCCTTTCACACAGCACAGTGTATGGCTGCGTGAACAAATGATAAATGTTGGCCGGAGTCTTTAGACCAGGAGAGTTGGTCTTCGAGTAAATGAGGCTGCCTGACACCTACTCTGCTGTGTACAGTAAATAATTGCTGACTCAACAGCTTCAGCACTCACCCGGCTGATTCTCCCTTCAGAAGATACTGTGTGCCAGAACCAACACTGTGCTGCTAGGCCTTAAGTATTCAGGGCCTGAACCTGCACTTTGCACATGCCCGCCTGGTGATTCATTGGTTGCCACTGATTACAAACTTTATGCTCAGCTAGCAATCGGAAAATGTGGTTAATATGGAAAACTTAATTGGAATCTGTTCTATGGCACAGAAATACACTAAACTCAGGAATCCCATAATCAATAAACATTCTATTAACTGTTGCACTCAGAGTGTCTCCTGCCCCCTAAAACATATGTATATTCATCAAGGCAGTTGTCACTACTTTGTGCCTGGAAACACTGTACATTTAGGAGTAGTTCAGCATCTTAAAAACATTTCTGAATTCAAATGCTGTGCCTCATTCTGCCATCTAGTGGCCCGAAATTGTCTCTCATGTAGTCTTTTTTTTTCTTCCCCTTCTGACTTGGGCGGCATTGACCATTTGGTCCTATGTCAACTCCTCTGGTGATGCCAGATGTAGCCCTCAGAAGCTCCTCTGCCTTGTCACCGTCTTTAGATTTGTTTTCTACTTGGAGACTTATACCCTTATTTGAGCTTCCCATTTTACATACTGCCTCAATTTCTCAAATCAAATTTTCCTAATTTCCCAGAGGGTCACATGTGGACCCAGAAGATTCTTCAAGCTGCAAAACTACCCTTACAAGTAACCATTATTTTGCAGCGCAAATCTTTTATGAATTTAAATGCTGTACATACAGTGCTTAATTTGAGCGGATGGTGGCGGTGGAGCCCACCTGCACTCTTTTTTGGGAGCCAGTACTTATTTTTCCTCATCAGACATTTCCTGAGAGGGGGCGTGGCTTGAATGGAGAACATGGCGGATGCGTGAGCAGACACCACTGAGCCCCGGGCAGGAAGGAGAGGAGATGCGCAGCCTGGCGCTTCTTCCTAGCAAACGTCACTGGTGAGACTGCGGCGACACCCCGGAAGGTAGCGGGACAAAGGCCTGACTGGGAATCTGCTTATGATCGGGGCGGCCCCTGAAACAGACATGTTGCACCAGGTGACTGCGAGGTGAAGAGCACTCCCTGAGTCTGCCGGTTCCTACTGGGGAAAGTGCGCAGTGAGGGCCTGTGACACGCGGCACATCGCTGCATCGGACTCTGAACTCTTGGAACCTTGCTGCATCCTCCCTGGCTCCTGGCTCCTGGCTGCAGTGAGAGGCACCTCGGGCGGATCTGAATGCCCAGGACCAGCTGAGTACTGTAAAGTCACGGCGCCCATGCAAGTGGCGAGACCGGCAGGGAAGGGTGTCTGATCCTGGGCCTGGTGCATAGTGGTGGATCTTGCTCGCGATCAGAGCCCAGGTTCCGCTTTTGAAGTGGACCCAAGTCACAAGACTGTCTTGCTGGGGCGAGGTGGGGGAGACTACATAGCACAAATAATTATGCCACCGGGAGATAAAAGATAGAGCCCCTCCCCCATTCTATGCATCTGGATCACTGGTTGGAGGCACTCACTTGTGAATCGGGGTATGGACCCACTGGGAGCAGAAGAACGTGAGCTGAAAGGTACTGATTTTAATCAGTAATGGGGCGCCTGTACGTAGTGAGGTTCCATCCAGTAGAGGCTGAACTACAACCTGAAGTAGGTGCGGAGAGAACAAGACTGCTCTCACCACGACCTGTAGCACCACTATGGGTAAACCTAGGGGTAAACAGACCGGGATTCCTCTGGACTCAGAAGATAGTGCGCATGAGCAGTTGTAGACGACATTGGAAGACACTGTACATCAGCAACTTAAACAAAATACTTATTAAATATAAAAATATTAGCACAGTGGAGGTAGGAATGGGCCTGCTGCGTGAAGAGCACAAGAAACTCTCGGAAAGGTTCAAAAACACAGAAACCAGTGTTGCAGAATTATTTCCAGCGCAAAAGGCCACAGAGAAGCAGATGGGAGCCCTCGCGGACAGAGTGAACTTATTTGAGCGCAGAGCTGAGGATGCAATCGAAGGAACAATGTCAGAGTCGTGGGCCTGCTGGAAGGAACAGAAGGGGGTGACATGGTGTCCTACCTGGAGAATTGGTTCAAGAGTGTGGTGACTCCGGAGGGCCTGTCTACCTTCTATATACTGGAGAGGGCCCATAGGGTTCCTGCGAAACCTTTGGCCCCAGGGAGGCCTTAGAGACATGTGGTGGCCCATTACTACTTCACTTCCGCGATAGGGACTTACTCCTGCATAGAGCAAGGGCCGAGGGCCCCTTTAATGTGGGCAACAGCAGGGTCACCTTTACCGGATTACACACTGGAAGTCTAGAGGAAGCGGGCCTCCCATGTGGAGGCTAGGAAAGCGCTGAGGGATGAGGGTCTTTGAAGTAACTTAGGAAACGAAGCGTGAGATGTAGTCCTTAGTATTTATTCCAGATATAGCAGGAAGACAGCTTACGCAACCATCGAGCAACACTATCTTACAACACTAATCCCCAACCGCCCATCCTTAGAATCCCCAGCAAGAATCAGAACATAGAATGCCAGCCCAAGATAACCAAGTGACAAGGATACAACACACCTCCCCCCAATAAAAACAAAAAAAAACAACAAAAAAAACCATCAATACTTCACATAGTCTTTCATTTTTAACGGAACATTCCTAGTGCGACAACTTCTTCTAGGTTCACATATGCATTGGTAAGCATTTTTAGAGGTACTATCAGCAACTCCCAATTCCCCAGACATACTGTTCCGTACCACAACAGGAGAAGGAGTTTGCTCAAAACCATCCTGAATAAGACCATCTGAACCAGAACCAGAAATCTGACCACCATCTGAAGAAGGTTCAGGAAAACAAAAACTGCCAAAGAAATTTTGAGAATCCTCATGAACTATTTCCTTAGAACGCTCAACAGGCAAATGAGATTTCCCAATAAGAGAATTATTCTTAAACAAAAAAACTCGTCTGAAATTCCAAACTTTGCCATCTTTAACCCTTACTGCTTTAGAGAAAACCTCAATCACTTCAATAGGATCAGACCATTTAGACCCTTTCCTATTGTAAGTCCCTCTAAATTTCACTCTCACCAAATCACCAATTTGAACTCTCCGATCCTCCCCTTGAGACACAAATTTATACTTATTCATTCTCCCTTGATAGTTACGTACACGTTCTCTTACCTGAGCAAAATCCACACCATCGTCTTGAGTATACCTTCCTTTCAACCACCAAGGCAGAAGTTTCACCCCAGGTTTCCGACCTCTCAACATTTCAAAAGGCGAATAACCAGTAACAGCACTTGGGGAAGTGCGATAAGTAAGCAAGGTAGCTCGCAAAGCTTTCCGCCAATCAATATTGCTTTTTACAGTCAGTTGAATAGATTCTTTAATAACCCGGTTGAAGCGCTCAACTTGACCATTCGCTTGTGGGTTATAATTAGAGACCCTTTTGTGCACAATACCATAAGTCTTTAAAAACAGTTCCATCTCCTTACTTGTAAATTGGGTACCATTATCCGAAACCAGCTCTGAAGGTAAACCCTCACGAGAGAAAACATTATCTAGAAATTCAATTACTTGAGAAGAAGTAATTTTCTCTACAACTTTAACCTCCGGCCATTTGGAAAAATAGTCTATTAAAACCAAAGCAAAAACTTCCTTAGAAGAAGGCAAAGACAAAGGGCCAATAATATCAATTCCCAATTTCTTCCAAGGGCCATCAACGAACTCAATAGGAGACGTGGAAGTAGACAAAGGCTTGACAGATTTATCGCTCTTGGAACAAGGAATTCAGTCTCTAACCCATTTGTCAACAATATTGTCAATACTTGGCCACCAGTAGAATTCACGTAAACGCCTCTTTGTACAAGACATACCTAAGTGTCCCTCATGAGCAATGGTCATTAATTTCTCTCTAACACCAAACGGAGGAACAATTTTGTCACCTCTGGTAACAACATCTTGTGAAGACATAAGTTCTTCCTTTACCTTAAAAAACGAACTCAATTCACCATTCAACTTCCTCTCCTCTGGCCAACCAATACGTAGAAATTCAAGCACACTACACAAAAAATTGTCTTCACCCATAGCTTTTCTCCAATCATCCTCAGAAATAACTCCAGAAAATCCAAAACTATTGACATCCTGAAAGGTATAAGCAACATCAACACATTCTTCTCCAGAAACACTGGAACCCACATCAATAGGCAGAGGTAACCGAGACATACAATCAGCATGAACATTCATACGACCAGGGATGTACTCAACGCTACATTGAAATTCTTGTAACTTAGCAGCTAACCTAGCCAAACGTGCAGTCAAAGTTCTTCCACCACCTGCATCTAACATGTTAATCAATAGTTTATGGTCCGTCCTTAAACAGAATTTTGTTCCCCACAAAAATTGTCTGAAATACTGTGCAGCCCAAGTACATGCCAATAGTTCTCGCTCTATAGTGGAATAATTGCATTCAGCACCACGCAATGATCTCGAGGCATATGAAATGATATGTTCAATTCCATTGTTTTTCTGCATCAAAACTGCCCCCAAACCAGTTCCACTCGCATCAACAGCTACTACACATTCCTGTCCAACCACAAATGGTTTCAAAAATGGTGCTGAGCAAATCTCCTTCTTTAGAATCTCAAACTCAATTTGTTGATCTTTGCCCCAGTCAAATTTTGCATTTTTCTTTAACAACAATCTGAGATGAAATACTTTTGAAGCATAGTTCTGAATAAATTTGCTATAGAATTCAGCAAGACCAAAAATGAATATAACTGTTCTTTGTTTGTAGGAGCAGGCGCTTCAGCAATACTTTTAATGTGGTTAAGCTTAGGTTTGATGCCCATGCAAGATATCTCATGTCCCAAGTATTCAACTTTTCCTTGTCCAAGTTTGCATTTAGAATACTTGAGAGTCAACCCTTTATTCTGTATACTCTGCAAAACTTTCATCAAGTTGTTATCATGTTCAACAAAATCTTTGCCATAGATTAATATGTCATCTTGAAAAGCTATTGCACCAGAACAGCCCTCCAAAACTTCCTTCATCAACCTTTGGAATACCGATGCCGCGCTAGCTAAACCAAAAGGCATTCTTAAAAACTGGTACATACCCTCCGGTGTTATGAATGCTGTTAAACATTTTGAATCCTCATGTAGCACAACCTGATGATAGGCACTAGCCAAATCTAATGTTGAAAAAACACAAGCCCCAGATAATGTTGAGATTAACTCGTGTATATTAGGTAAAGGATGTCTATCAGTCCAAATCTCTTAGTTAAGACTGCGGAGATCAACACATAAGCGAAGATCCCCATTAGGTTCAAGAGAAAGAACAATCGGAGAAACCCACGGTGAAGATTCAATAGGTTCAATGATCTTGCCATGCACTAACTCCGCTAGCATATTTTTCAATTTATCACGGTAAGCAAGAGGTACATTGCGTACCCTGTGTCTCACCGGAATAGCATTACTTTTAAGAATGATTTTATGTTTGAAGTCAATGAATTCACCAAGACTCTCCTCAAAAACTTTAGCAAATGTCGTCTTAATACTAGCAACAAATTGTTCATTAGAAATACTAGCAACAAGTTGTTCATTAGAATCAGATACGACATACACAGAAGGTGAGGCATTAGGATCAAGTTTCATCCCCATTTCCTTCTGATGAGGCCAACCTAAAATTGACGCACCTTTAGTAGCTACATATACCTTGCCTCTGGTTCTTCTACCTTGAAAATTTAAATCTGCCCAAAAAAAACCTTCCAAGTCAATTTTTTTCTCAGTATAACCAGCAGGTCTAATATCAGGAGGCAATAATTCTTTGTCCCCCTTTAATTTCATAAAAACTTCTTTCCCAATTATAGTGTACCAAGCACAAGAATCAACCATCACTTGAATATCTTCACCATTAATAGCTATCAAACAAGATGGAAAACTCTTGGTGTCACTACATCCAACACAAGAAATACAGTTAAATTCACTAAATTGTTCACACATACCATCCTCACCTGAAGTTATGCAATTTACTTTTGGATTGGATCTACACATTTTCCCAAAATGGCCTACCCTTTTGCATTTCACACAAATTTTATTTAATGCTGGACAATTTCTAAAGTTTCCAACATGGTCAAAACTACCACATCTATAACATATTATGAAATTACGTTTCCCAACAAATTTGTTTTCAGAAGAGGTAAACTCTTTTTTTCCCCACTTGTTTTCTTTCATTTCCACTTCTTTTTTAAAAGAATACAAAGGTTTCTTAAGATAGGACTGGTTCTTAACAACAGATACTTCAGAAGTGGAATCCTGAATTTTCACCGAAACAGATTGAGATTGACCTCTGATCTGATTAACAAATTTCTCAGATTGTTCAATGCCCTTAGCTATGTTAACTACAGCACTTAAAGAAGATTCAGTACCCAACCATAGTCTCTCTTGTATTTTTTTACTCTTTGTTTTCATCATGATTTGATCTCGTAGAACTTGTTCATAGTTGATAGTGTCAAAAGCACATGAGCCAGCTAAAGCGCGTATTGCTGAGACGTAGTTTTCAATAGACTCATCATCTTTTTGAGCCCGTGAGTAAAATTTGAATCTCTCCATTACCGTATTGATCTTCTTGCCAAAGCGTAAGGACAGTTGTTTAATAGCAATTTCAAAAACATCAGTCTCCTCAGATCCTTCAATTGGAGGCAAATTCGTAAATTCTTTTATTCCCTGTCCACCTAAACAATGCCTCAAAAGATCCAATTTCCTCTTTTGAGAACAACCATCTTCCTCCAATACCTCCACATATGCCAAAAACATGGGGTACCATAACTCCCATTCAATTTTTGGTTCTCCTGCAACCGGTAAAAAATGTGGAGGTGCTAAAATAGAGGACATTATGATAACAGTATAAAGTGGAATAAGAGAAATGAATGTCAAAAAATATATATATATATTTAAAAAAAAATAATATTTGCAAAATGACAATAATGTCTAAAATACAATTAAATATCTCAAATTCAGTTAGTATTAAAGATGAGATAAATATCTTTAAAAAGAAAAGTGTGCGAATCACTGAAGTTCGCAATAAAATACGAATAAACTGTGTAAATTGCTTTGTAATGTTGAAAACGCCGAATAAACCAATCCAAAATGGCCGCTTTGCGTGCGTGATGACATTAATGCCCCAGAAACCTTCGGATGATCCAGAATGCACTGCACGGCAACAATGAGAACTACGTCAGCTTCATGAGAGACAAATCTTGCTCTGAATCCAAGAATCCAAGGCTCGAGCAAAGATGACGGTTAGCTTTAAGTATTTATTTATTCTAAGTGCCAATAGAATAAAAATGTTCCTTAGCGGAAGTCGCAACAATAGAATAAATTGAATCAGGGCACAGTAAATAATAAAAAAAAAATCTCTCTACTCGCATTCAGCCGCTGGTGCAATCACAAGCACAGTATACTAATCAGCCGCGGGTGCAATCACAACACGATAAATAAGCCAGCCGCGGGTGCAATCAGAAGCACAACACATAAAAACTGCCGCTGGTGCTATCCCCGCACAAAATTAAATATATATTTTTTTTTTAAATACCTTGAAGCTAGATGAACGCTGTCTTACTTCTGCCAATCTTAGAAGAATCCCATCCTTGTCGCCAAATATTATGAAGTAACTTAGGAAACTAAGCGTGAGATGTAGTCCTTAGTATTTATTCCAGATATAGCAGGAAGACAGCTTACACAACCATCAAGCAACAGTATCTTACAACACTAATCCCCAACCGCCCATCCATAGAATCCCCAGCAAGAATCAGAACATAGAATGCCAGCCCAAGATAACCAAGTGACAAGGATACAACAGTCTTCAATACTCCCTGATGTTTCCAGACCGATTGCGCATTATTCTGCAAGGAACTACTCACTATTTCGATTCTCCCAGGGAGGCCTGGGACTGGTTAGAGGCTTACAAGGGCAAGACGCCTAGAAGGGGGAACTCTGAGGTAGCAGGGCCGAAGCCCACGGTCTCTGGAACACGCACAAACCGACGGCTCCGCCCACAAATTGGAGGCAGAGTACATGTTTTGATTCAACAGAAGTTGTGTGCTTCCACAAAAAAACATGCTTGCCCTCAAGGTAGCTGTGATTATTTTGTTCATTTATCCAGCTGCCTACGGACTTAATATTTCAGGCACACATACATGACTTTTGATTACTTTTAAAAAGTCTTAGATAATCAGATAATTTATGTTGTTTTTCTCTGGAAGCAGCGCGGATGGGAGGATGGCAGTCCTTAAACTACATGGAGGGCAGTCCTTAATACAAGCTTATTTCCCCATTGTGGGAAAAGCAATTCTATGTTAGGAAGCGGAGGCGAGGATTTTGCTAGTCCTTTCTCCATTTTATTGGACAGCAAGTTAAAAGTAAGAAAAAACATTAGAACCATGGACTACCCAAACCAACATGGCAGCGGTAGCCATGGTAACACATCAACCAATTAGAGTCCATCAAACAGCATATAGGGACTCCCAGCCGTTAGTCCTTCCTCTTTCTCCATTGCTGCCTCGACAAGATAAGTCACGTTTTACTTCAGCTTGATCTTTGTTGTGGCAGTTTTGAAATTGATTGTAGACAGCTTTGTTTTGGTATTTTACGATTAGCCTTTGACTTCGCCTTTGTTGTAGGCTGTTTGATTGTGTATTTAACGCGGTAGGCTATTAGCCCGAGCGTTTCTCCTACGCGCGTGCGCAGTCCTGGTGTCGGCTTCTGACGCCGACCGGCTGTTCTCCTCAGCGCTCTTCGCGCTTTGTGTGGAAACGCGCTGAGGCGTTGCGCTTCGTTTATTTTTGCCTCTTCCCTCACACTGACGCTGTGTTTTGACGGCAAGAATTATATTTCTGACTGGTATTTGAATAAATTGCCATTTATTTTCAGTCAGTATATTTGAGTTTCGGGCTTTGTATAAAGTGTTAGCCTGTGTGGTACCTGTGTGAGGGGCTTCCCCTTGTATATAGTTGGGGTGTTTGTTTTATGGGTACCAGTTTTTCTGCTAAAATGCAGTCCGGTCCTTCTAATGTTGAGGTGGTGAATTCTAATGATCAGCCACAGCTGCCCCTTTCGCGCCCTCCTGCAGAGGTGGACAGGCTTCTCTCTTCTGCGATAGCTCAGGCTCTGGCACCTCTGCAGGACAGTGTCAATAAGCTGTCAGCCCATGTGTTCAAGACTGATTCGGGTGTTTTTGGGGACAGCGGGGCAGGGCCCAGTGGTGTTCCTTGTGTTCCATCACGTATGGCCAGGAAGCGTGACGCGGGGCACCTGGAGGGCTTCAACAAATTATCTGAAGTCTTTCGTAAGAGTGCGCGCACGCTAAGAAGCGCACCCTACTGGGGGGATGACTCACCCGGAGAGACTGGTGGTTTTGCCACCCAGGACCTTGACCGGAGGAAGGGTTTCCCAATGAGGGAGATGATGAAGAGGACGATTATGTAGATGAGGATGAGGACGCTTCCTCAGAGGATTTTTTAGATGTGAGCAGGTCTTGGCGCCCAAAACCTATTGCTCCTAGTTTTTCAGAGGGTGATCTTGTGCCTCCTGATATGTTTGACCCATCTACTATTTTTAGACCCAGGTCATCAGAATGGTTTCCTGAACAGTCTACTGCTGATTATGTCGCTGCTAAGCTTCAGCAACCTTTACCTCAGGATGTACGTTTACGCCTGCGTTCTGAGTGCCCACGCCCTTCTCTTCCCTTTAGGGTGGCATGCACCCCTGAAATTGATCCGAAGTTGTGCACCTTCTTTGCCAAGTATATCAAGGACCCTAAGAAGGGTATAGATAGGTCTTGGAAAGCCTGTCAAGATAAACTTTTGGATTTCGTTGGTCCTCTGACGAAAATAATTGAATTAGCCCAACGTTCTAAAGAGTCAGGCATGCCTCTTTTGGTTGATGACATTGCTGGTTGGTCGCAAAGGGCTATGTGCCTTCTTGGCAATGCCAATTGTGCGCTTTCAGCGGAGCGTCGACGATCCTTGTTACTTAAAATTGACCCAAAACTGGGAGAGTTGTCGTCATCAGAGGCGGGCCCGATTGCGCAGGGTGCTTTGTTTGGGGAACCCTTTGGGAAGGAGTTAGGGAAGTTCGTTGCTACTTTTTCTGCCCTCGACAAAGCACAGGCTTCTATGAAGAAGTTTTTTCCCAAAAAGGTTTTTGGCGGGGCCGGCAGAGGCAGGGGTCGCTCTTCCGGCCGTCAATTCCAGCAAGGCCCCAATAGAGGCCAATCCAGAAGAAACAACGGCTGGAATGATGGGCGTCAGGGTACCTTTTACCCTTCCAGAGAAGGCAGAGGCCAAGGCAGGGGACGTGGTGGCAACCAGTCCAACTCCAGAGGATTTAATGGTAAGATTTTGCATCATTTCTCTGGTTCGAATGGGGGGAAGGCTAGCGTTATTTCCCCAGGCCTGGTCGTCGATAACATCAGATTGTTGGGTTCTGGAGACCGTTCAGGGGTTTCACATCGAGTTTTACGGTTCCCCCGTTCAAATCTCTCGTCCTCGCCCTCTAGTTTTTTCAGTCACAGAACAAGAGCTTATAGACTTGGAGGTTCGGGCTATGTTACAAAAAGGCGCCATCATCCCCTCTGTTCTCCACCCAAACGGTTTCCTCAGCAATACCTTCCTAGTGGAAAAGAAGGGCAAGGGGTTCAGACCGGTAATCAACCTCCGATCCTTCAACGAATGGCTGATTTACAGACATTTCAAGATGGAGGGCATCCATCTTTTGAGAGACCTTCTGTTGCAAAACGATTGGTTGGTTCGCTTGGATCTGAAGGATGCTTATCTTTCGGTTCCAATCTATCCTCCTCATTGTCGGTTCCTCCAGTTTCTTTGGAAGGATCAGATTTATGAATTTCGTTCGCTCCCCTTTGGTCTTTCCTCAGCACCTTGGTGCTTTACCAAGCTCCTGCACCCGGTGGTAGAACATCTCCGTACCCTGGGGATTCGTCTAATAATTTACCTGGATGACATTCTTTTAATGAATCAGTCCAAGGACCTCCTTCTTCACCATCTTCAGGTTACAATTTCCCTTCTTCAGTCACTGGGCTTCATCATCAATGCCCAGAAGTCGGATTTAATTCCTCGTCAGGAAATGACTTTCCTTGGATTTCTGATCATAACTACGGATGCAACGCTTCATCTTCCTTCTCAAAAGATCTCCAAGATCAAGAAGGAGATTCGCAAAGTTCTCCGTCGGGATCGAATTTCCCTCCGTCAATTGGCCAGGATTGTGGGCTTACTGTCTTCATCGATCCAGGCCATTTTTCCAGGCCCTCTTCATTACAGGTCTCTTCAGAGACTAAAAGCGTTTCACCTTCGCAAGGGTCTCACTTACTCGGAACTGATTTCCTTAAATTTGGAAGCCCGGTCAGAACTTCTTTGGTGGTTGGTTCACATGGATGCGTGTACCGGGAAGGCGATTTTCGGTTCCCGTCCGGATCTTGTGATCGAGTCAGATGCCAGTCGCCAGGGTTGGGGTGCCCGGTGCGGCTCCCTCTGGGTGGGCGGCAGGTGGACGGAGGAGGAACTTCACCTCCACATCAATTGCTTGGAGCTCCTCGCGGGTTCCTTCGCAATCCGCTCTTTCACCACGACCAAGGTCTCGTGTTGTGTTCTTCTCCGGATGGACAACACGACTGCGGTCAGATATATCAATCGTTTGGGCGGCACTCATTCCAAGGTCCTAGCGGATCTTGCGAAGGACTTCTGGAATTACTGCCTTCTTCGTCAGATTTCAGTCACGGCGGAGTATCTCCCAGGCGATCTGAATATGGTGGCGGATTGGCAGTCCAGGAATTTTCGGGATGCCAGTGATTGGAGGCTGGATCATTCGGTATTCCAGAGAATTTCGGACCTTTGGGGTCTTCCAGTGATGGACTTATTTGCGTCCAGATGGAACGCCCATCTTCCCCGCTTCTACAGCTGGAAACCGGATCCGGGTGCGGAAGCAGTGGATGCCTTCCTACAGGACTGGTCCCAGTTTCCAGCTTATGCGTTTCCTCCTTTCCTTTTCATTCAGAGGGTGGCAGCTCAGGTCCGCAGACAGAGAGCATCTCTGATTCTGATCACACCAATCTGGAGAGCTCAATGCTGTTTTCCTTCTCTTCTAGAGCTGTCCTGGGACAAAACTCTTCAGTTACCGTCGTTCGATCACATTCTGACGGATCCTTTGGGTCACCCGCATCCTCTGGTTCTCCAGGGCCATCTACATCTCATGGCCTGGAGGATTTCAGGGGACGTTGGTCTTGCGACTCACTTTCGAAAGACGCTGAGCTCCTCATTAGAGGAGCCTGGGCCCCTAACACCACTAAGCGTTATAGATCAGCGTGGAACAGATGGGTTCGTTGGTGTGTGGCAAAACACCTGGATCCCATGGGCTCCTCTGTCACTGACGTGATTAACTTCCTCGCCGATCTTTTAAAAAAGAAATTGGCATACAGCACCATTAACTCTTTCAGGTCGGCAATTTCTGCTGGTCATGCTCTTGTGGATGGCTCTCCGGTTGGTGAGCATCCTTGGGTTTGTAAACTCCTCAAGGGTATTCACCTTTCGCGTCCCCCAGAACCCCGTTATTCTGGGTTATGGGATGTTAATGTGGTTTTGAATTTTCTTAAGTCCTGGCAGGATAATCAGTACCTTTCGCGCAAGGAACTTTCTGCCAAATTGGCGATTCTTCTCTGCCTGATTTCTTGTAAGCGTGCTTCGGATGTTCGTGCTCTGGATATCTCAGCCAGGGTTTTTACCCCGGAAGGGGTTACGTTTACAGTTTCAAGAAGAACTAAATGTAATACCAGGTCAGTAACTTACCCAGCTTTCCCAGATTCACCAAAGCTCTGTGTTGTTCGTTGCCTCAAAACTTATGAGGATGTTACTCTTGAGTTCCGCCCTCCGGGCGAGAGACAATTGCTTATTGCGGTTAAAAAACCTTTTAAAGCAGTTTCCTCTCCCACCATTGCCAGATGGGTCAGGTGGATTATGTCCGAAGCTGGAATTAATATCACTGACTTTGGGGCTCATTCCACTAGAGGTGCAATGGCTTCCAAGGCTGTACAGGTAGGGGGACGCTTGGAAGATATCATGAATGCAGCGGATTGGTCTTCGGATTCAACTTTTAAAAAGTTCTACTTTAAACCAATCCATGAGGCTGCATCGTTGGTGGTGAGTAAGCTTTGAACAAGCAAAATCCTCTCCTCCGCTTCCTGACATAGAATGAGAAATTTCCTAGTTATCACCAAGGAAAGTTTCAATTCTATTAAGGACGCGGAGGCAAGGATTTTCCCACCCAGGCTTTATCGAGCCTTCCCTCCCAAGACTGGATTCTGATGATTTTACTTCGTCTAAGGGAAGTACCTTTTTATCCTATGTCTTAATGTACACATTGGATTACTGTGCAATTATGTTTTCTTCTTTCTGCAAATTGTTTATTTACTCCATTGCAATGTTCTTGACTTCGTTCTACATTGTTCTGGACAAGATATTATTATTGTTTCTCTTCCCTAGGCTCCGATCAGAAAGCGGACTAGTGGATGGATGACTTCTTACCTGCGGCAGCACCCAAGAAAGAGGAAGGACTAACGGCTGGGAGTCCCTATATGCTGTTTGATGGACTCTAATTGGTTGATGTGTTACCATGGCTACCGATGCCATGTTGGTTTGGGTAGTCCATGGTTCTAATGTTTTTTCTTACTTTTAACTTGCTGTCCAATAAAATGGAGAAAGGACTAGCAAAATCCTCGCCTCCGCGTCCTTAATAGAATTGAAACTTTCCTTTGTGATAACTAGGAAATTTCTCATTATTACTTGGTGTGTTTATAAGACCATGTAATAATGCCAAAATCTTTATCAGGTCCAGTTAGGTTTCTTTAATGAAACTTTTAGCTTAGTCGGGGGGCGTGGCCAAGCTGCCGACCAAGATGGCCCTGCAGCTCTGAAGCTCCTCCGCAATACCCGTAACAAACAGCTATCAAATGCCCTAATGACACCCTAACTGCATCGTAGACTGCCTGCATTGAACGCCTGAATGCACAGGGATTGGCCAGGCCAGCAACAAACACTACACGGCCAAGACAAGCGACACGACCGGCTACTGCGCACTTCATTGGGTGGAGACAACGGCAGGGGGCATGGAATATATCGAGACCCCGGCCTGCGGCCTAGTTGAAATCTGCTGCTGAGTTCCAGTGTGGGGCCGTGAGATTGCCACACACAGCCTCGGAGTACTGCTTGAGGTGAGCGGCGCTGTCCTCCTCTGCCCTCTTTCTTCCCCCTCTCCATCAATGCCTGAGACGATCCCAGCAGCGTGCTCTACCACTGGCAAAAATACAAGGCCCGCCCGGTAGTGCGTATCGGAGGCCCTGCAGCGACAGGGGCCGAAGGTGGGCCGAGGTTCCGACAACCCAGCTGACCGGGCGGATGCTGGGAGGGGGGCCCTCATTGCTCTAGTCCCCAGAAGAGAACTCTGCTACAGCCGTGGATCCCAGCATAGGGGCACGACAACGGATACTATTGGCCCTGGCTGAATACATAGTGAACCAGCCCGAGCTGTGCCTGCATTTATCGCTGAGTGGAGATGCGTGCTGCGGTGGGCGCCTAATTAGGGCCCTGACTGATGACCTTGCACATTGTCAAGGTTGAGGCCTTTCCCCGAGTGGCGCCCTTAGCCTTGCACGTTACCGGGGCGGCTTTGGCAGTGTTCTGCAGCATGCGAGTCAGCTAGACAAGATGAGGCCCTTCCCACAGTAATCCCCGGAGGCCCTGCTGCCTGCAGATATGGACTGAGTCAGCATCCCATCTGCCCGGACGACCGGCGTGTATGAGGGATGGTCCAATGCTTCTTACGCCCTCATTGCGAATGGGTTGTGTTTGGCGGTGAGACACTTCGGTACAAGGGGGGCTTCTTGCTGCCTGGATTCACCTTGGGACTTATGTGGACTTCTCACTGCTGATGCTCTGCTTGCTAAGTGCCGCTGCTCCACCCCATCAAATGTGAGAAATGATAGCAAGAGAATACTGGTGAGAATAAAGGGTTGTGGAGCACAATGTCTACAATTAGCAGACGGCGATCTGTCAGAGGTCATTTGCTGATATAGTTGCGACAATCCAGTGACCCTCGTGCTTGCCCTATCGCAGCCCCCCCTGCTGTATAACCCAGGAGGGTACCTGGCATGTAAGATAGAAGACGCACTCCGTCAGATGGGGGCAGAAGGGGGCAGGATGGCATGGGCCATAAAGACCCAAAGCAGTGAACCTTGCAATTTACTAGGGTACCGGAGAAGGGTCTTGACACAGAGTCCGCCATTGCAGCTGGAGGATCGGATACAGGCCCGACTACAGATCAACCAATGAGTTCAGACTGCTGCAGGAGCTACACGCTGGGTTTAAAGCTTTGGACAGGGGCTTTGACATACTAGACAAGTGTTTGGACAATTTAGGTGGTAAAATTGATATACATGAGAAATTTCTGACACAGTAGAGGAGAGGAGGTCCGATTTGGAAGACGGAGCCGCGCAATCGACCCAAAGACTCGAACGAGTTGAAAAGATCCTAAAAGATGTGGCTATCAAGAATGAGGACCTAGAATTGAGCAGCAGGTGAAATAATCTCCGTATCCTAGGTGTGCAGGAATCGTCCAACACCATTCGCATGGATCACTTTGTAGAAAATCTGTTAGCTGACCTATTTGGAAGAGAAGCGTTCACCACAGCCTTCATAGTGGAGCGTGCTCACTGTTAGTTACGTTCTAGGCCTAACCCTGGTTGTCCCCCTAGACAAATAATTTCACACCTCTAAATCGTTCCAGACAGAGATACAGCGTTGTGTCTCGCAGGGGAGAAAGACGCTCTCAACTGGCAGGGTTCTGTGTTGTCCATGTACCCAGATTTCACAATTATGCTCCAAGAGGCTTGGTGCAAATACAATGGGGTAAAGGCCACGCTGCACAAGTTGGGGGCTCCACTATGGGCTGCTATATCCGGCACGCCTTTGAGTTGACATTGATGCTCGGTCCCGAATTTTCGAATCACCTTCAGCTGTACAGGAATTTTGTAAGTTACAAAGATGGTGGTCTCCACAATAGCAAGGAGACATCCACATAGCGGCTCTGTTGCTAGTGTGGAGCTTTTTTCTTATGAATGATGTTGGTGCAGTGATGCGTTCCTTGCTATTTTTTACAAGCGCAGCTATGCTGTGACTTATTCCAGGACTGTCATTGGACGATCTTAGATAAGTATACAGACGGGTACTCGGAGTGGTGTTGCCACCTCCTAAGTGTTTAGCACAGTAGGCTTGCATGATGGTAATGATTTTGTGGATTTTCCACTTTTTTGCAATGTTGAAATGTTTGCTTGGGGAGGATAACTGTTTTCTAAAGGGGGTAAGTGCCTGCACATCGTGGGGCAGGGATGGGTAGGGGAGGTTTACTATTCACGGCTGCATTTCCTGACAGTCCTTTTTCCTAGTTGTATATCAAGCCACACGAATGTCATTATCACTTTGAATTCATTGTCTACTAAAGCACTAGGTCAGCTATAGATAATCTGTCCACCGCCTCCAGCCTTAAGCTTATTACTTGGAACGTTCGGGGTTGCCAAGTAAAGGAGAAACGTACTTCACTATTTATAAAGGCCAAGGGATTGATATTGCATTTCTGCAGGAGACCCATCATCCCAGAACTGATGTCACCTTGTTCGCAACAGCATGGGGCCCACATAGGTATTTTGCGGGATATATCACTTATGCACGCGGCACAGCAATTCTAATACACAAACACCTACCATTCCAATTACACAAAGTACACAATGACACGGAAGGGCGATACACCATGGTGACAGGGCAATTAATGAGTCACCGTATAACTTGTGAATATTTACGCACCAAAAGTAGACTGCCCGGAATATTTCCATGATGTGCATTCTCAAATTCTGCAGATGGAGTCTGAATTTATTTGTATGAGGGGCGATTCAATTTGCTAATGGACCCACAATTAGACAGTTCATCCAACACCTCAGACACCAAATCACAGCAGGCTCTAGTTGATCTATGCGACTCCATCGGGTTGTGTGATGCCTGGCAACTACGTCACCCTTCCACCCCCGCATACAACCACTATGCGGCCCAATATAACACGTGGACTAGATTGAATTATTGGTTAATCACCCCCAATTGTTTACTTGGTACAAGACTATCAACCTGCTTCCTAGAACGTACTCGGACCACGCTCCAGTAGAGTTATTGGTTCCTTGGCCTGAGGGTGTTAAGATGAAGTGGAGATTCCCTGGGGGGGCACTAATGAACTCCCTCTTTCACGCCTAGATTCATGATGCCATTGTGGTCTATTTTGAACTTAATATGGGCTCTGTCACCACTTGGGCGCACTTTGGGAGGCCCTCAAGGCCTATATCCGAGATGTATGCATCTCTAAGCACGCTGGGGTATTAAAAGACCTCACAGCTACTATAGCCGGCATTGAGAGTAAGTTGGAGGCGTTGGATAGGGAACAAATTGCATGACCTGACACAGTAAGATACAGCACCCGACTAACCCTCCTGACTGAATTTCAGGGGGCTGCTGAAAGGGAGTCTCTATTCCTGCCTAAGTATTCCACAGCTCGCCGGTACGGGCAGGGAGGCAGACCTGGACAGACACTAGCTAGACTTCTAAAACCCCAACGGCTTGTGACTATATCACTGAGATCCCCGGACGGCCCGGTTCTTACGAGCACTCCCGCTATTCGAGACAGATTTTTAACATATTACACTGATCTGTACACCTCCTGTAGAGACGATAACTGCTTGGCTCAAGCGGTCTATTTGGCTGAGATTGCGGTGGTCTGGTTGGAAAAATGTATGCAGGAGTACCTGGCGGAGCCTTTCTCTAAAGAAGAGATCTCCAGTGCGATTGACGCCTTCAACTGACTTATTTTATTTATTTATTTTAAAAGTTTTATATGGCGCTGGCTAGACCCGAAGGTATCAGAGCGCTTTACATGAGCTAGGACATTGCATAAGAACATTTTTACATCGTTACGTCTGTTATAGTTACAGTTAACAGTAAATGCTATGGAGAATATGTTCTAGGAATAAGCAATCCAGCATTATTTGTTGGTTAAGGGACACAGTATCGCTGCCCCATATTGAGTGCCATAGGAGAATGGGTGCTACGTTTATCAAATCAGTTATACAGGGGATATTTAGCTCTTGATGTAATTTGAAGTTGGAACAACTAATAGGGAGGCTCATCATTAATTTCCAAAAGCAATCCTCTATTGTTTGTATCGCCTTTACATTAACATAGCCCCACACTCCCGCACTATATGCAGCTACTCCACTAGATTTTGCCCCATAAACCTTTCTTAAAATATATGGGCTCCTTGTTCCCAACTTTTTTGAAAATGAATGAATGGCATTTGTACTCTTTTCAGGCATAGTCCCACGATTCTCTACCATATTCATCTAGGATGCCCTATAATCAAAGATAAGAAAATAACTCTGTCTGTACCACTTTACAATAAGAAATAAATCCATGGCCCCTGGGCTGGATAGATTCACGGTCAATTTTTACAAGGAACTCTTGGTTCTGCACCTGCTGGGAGTGCATAATGAGGCCTTAGAACGTGGCGAGTTGCCTCCCACATTACGTGAAGCAGTGATAATACTACTTCCCAAACCGGGCAAAGACCCGCTATCATGTGGGTCCTACCGACCTTTTTCACTCCTGAACTTAGATTATAAAAGCTTGGCCAAGATGACTGTGTTACGTTTATCTCTCCTGCTAGACCGGGTAATCTCCCCAGCCCAATAGGGATTCATCCCTCACAGATCTACTGCCCTTAACTTGAGGACATTTTTTGCTGTCCTTCATAGAATATTGCCTGATATTCCAGCGGCCGCTGTACTGCTTGACACCGAAAAGGCCTTTGATTGTCTTGAATGGTCACTTTTCGTGGTGGTCATGCGCAAGATGGGTATGCCGAAAGGTTTTATTGCCCTAACTGCACTACTATATAGTAACCCCACTACCAGACTTAGACTAAATGGTACTCTATAGCGTTCCTTTCGTCTCTCGCACGGTACCAAACAGGGATGCCCACTCTCACTGTTGCTTTTCATTATCCCAATGGACTCCCCGGTCAGACATTTTCAAGAACGTCATCTGCACAGAGGATTGCAGTTCAAGACAGGCCCCTTACTCGTTTCCCTCTAAGCGGATGACATTATTTTATATGTACGTAAGCCGGAGGAGAACCTTGAGCCCCTTATTAGGGAGATTATTCGATTTAGGACACATTCTGGTTTGGGAAAAGTCAGTGATTTTTCCGCTCACTTCCAGCACCAAGAGTTGGGATTGAGAATTCCCTTTTACCTGGTGTTCTGACACGACTCGATATCTGGGGATTCACATTCATTTCGATACAGACCTGATTATCAGATTGACTTATGGCCCGCTATGCATTCCCTTGAGGAGCAAGTCAACAGATGGATACGCCTCCCCCTTGATTAAAATGATTGTTCTACTGAGATTTTTGTATTTATTCAATAATATCCCGATCCCGCTACCCAATAGCTTTTTTCTCACCCTTAGGTCACATTTGATTAAATTAATATGGGGGGGTAGGAATCCCAGGGTTAGCTGGGATGCGATGACACTACCTTATGAGAGGGGGATTCGGAGTTCCAAATTTCCAAGTGTATTACCTGGTAGCACAGTGCAGCTTTGCACACTCCTAGTGTCACCCAGACGCCAGACTTCCCTACTCCAAACCCGAGGCGGACTTGGGCCTGCCGCGACACTGCACACACTACTGCCCCGGGGCCACCCAAGAGATCCCAGGAATATCCAAACTGTTTCAACCACAAGTTGGGCGTGGCAGAAATTAGTTCGAGTCACTGCAGTATCTAAACTATATTATCCGGACATTCCAATTTTCAATAATCCTTGGATCCCATCATGACAGAAAAAATAGTACAGCACACGTTAATCAAATTTGCAATTAGTAAGATGGGCGACCTATTTCCTGACGGCCACGTCTTTGACGGCG
Source organism: Lissotriton vulgaris (assembly GCF_964263255.1). Lineage (NCBI taxonomy): Eukaryota > Metazoa > Chordata > Amphibia > Caudata > Salamandridae > Lissotriton > Lissotriton vulgaris. The sequence continues at coordinate 1,764,725,134 of NC_141685.1, read as the reverse complement.
GGGAGGAAGGAAGATTCTGTGAAGCTACATTCATTGATCAATTCATCCTAAAACGGGTACGCAGTGAACTTAGATCAGAAATCGCCAGGTTTCCATTGGCCTCGGCCGAGTTTGTCCCATTATCCACTGTAATTTCGGACCCTGGGAGCCGGCGACTAGTTTCCAAAATGCATCGTGCATGCATGGCACTTGTTCTGGGGAGGGACACCAAGGTCAGAGAGGCATGGGGAAGGATTTGGGTTATCTCATCGCAGATTCGCACTGCACAAATTAAAGAAATTTCCGTAAACAGTAAGCACAGGTTACCACACTTTAAGTTTATATGGAGGATTTACATGCCCCCAGAAAAAAGCCACACCATTGACCCGAACAAACCACATTCTTGTTGTAAGTGCGGTGCACCACATGCAGACTTTGCGCATTTAGGGCCCGATGTAGGTAAAAGTCATTTACCGATTTTATAATACCGATTTTTACCGAATCGGTGTTCTGAAATCGGAAAATGAGATGTCGAGAAAAAAAATCGGTAAAATACAGAATCGGTAAAAATCGGTAGCGTGTTTCGATACTTACTGAATCGGTAATCACCGAATCGGTAGATACCGAATCGGTAATGGCAATACAACCCTATGGGCCAAAAGGCCCATAGGAATGCATTGGAAGAACCGAATCGGTATTTACCGATTCGGCAAATACCGAATCGGTAAATACCGAATCGGTAAATACGGAATCGGCAAGCAAGTAAAAGTGAAACCAATTAAAACAGCCAATGAGGTGGAACCACCCTCCCCCACCCTAGCAGGCAGTGGCTACCCAGGCAGGTGCAACTCATAAGAACTTTCTGGAGAGGCAGCCAGAGCTGAGCAGTGAGAGTGAGCAGCAGAGAGAGTGGTAGCTGAGTTTGGAACACAGTGGAAATGGCAAGCAGCTCAGAGAGCCAGAAGGCTGAGAGAAAGCGCAAGGTGAAGTTCAGCAGCATGGAGCTGCAAGTACTGGTGGAGGAGGTGGTGAGGGTCCACAGGCAGCTCTTTGGGAGGCTGTCCCTCACAGTCCCTGAGTCCACCAAGAGGAAACTGTGGAGTGCCATCAGTGAGAGGGTCAATGCTGTTGGTGTGACCCCCAGGAGCCTGGAGGACCTCAAGAAGAGGTTTTAGGATATCCGGAGCCTCACAAAGAGGAAATTGTCAGAGCTCCATAAGCAGGCAGGTCTGACCGGTGGAGGCAGGAGCCCCGCGCCCCCCCTGACTGACCTGGAGGAACTGGTGGCCACAAATATCGAGACAGAGAGTGTGGTGGGAGTAGGGGTAAGAAGCATGCGCAGCATGACACACCCAACCAGACACCTCCCCTTTAGCCTCAATGTACAGCCAAACCCCAGTCCAGTACTGCTAGCACCATACATGAGCAATGCATTATGGGAAATGTAGTCAGCTAATGTAGGAACAAATGTCAGTGCACATTAATCTGCAATGCACTTTAAAAAATAATCAGAGTAATGAAAGTGACATGTGCAATGCTTTTATTGTAGTGACTGTAAGACATTTGCACTCAGTTCACAAATGCTTCTTTATACCTAGGGGCGCCATCAGGCAGTGGAGCATCAGCTGCACAAGCGACAGCTCCAGCGACAGCGGACAGTGTGGTGGCAGGGCCAAGCACCATGGATGCCTCGCAGGAGGAGGAGGACAGCAGTGCCATGGCCAATGAGGACGACCCAGGACATGCCCTCTTATTTCCCCACTCCCCCCAACTGTCACAATCCCCCCCATTGCAGTTCTCACCAGAGAACTCCCCCACACGGTACCAGACAGCACCTGCCACATCTCCAGCCAGGAGGAGTATTGTGGCCCCAATTACTATCATGGAGGGAGCTGCGGGTCAGGCACCAGCACCAGCACCCACACCAGCGACACCTGTGGCACAGCAGTCCACCCAGCAGGCCAGCACCAATCACCGCCACCCACGCACTCCCAGCAGTGCATGTCCATCACGAGAGGGCACCGTCTTCCAAGGGCTTGAGGGGAGCATGGTACGAATCCAGCGGATGCAGGCCAAATCCATCTTGGCATGCCACCGCCAATTGCGTGCACACAACCTGCAGATGGTGGAAATGGCAAAGGGATTTGGTGAGTTTGTGGCAGGTAACAAGGAGGTGGCACAAAAAAACAGAGAAATTGCCACAGGACTGGGTCGCATGACAACTGCCATCACACAGCTGTGTGCCAAGATGGAACATAATGAGCACACAAGGCGCAGGGATGCCCGTGTACAAAACCGGGCAATTAACCGGCTTGCCGCCGCGACGTCCCTGCTATGCCGCCGAGGGGCAAATATGGAAGAGTGCCTCACTCAAAACACTGCGGAGGTGACCAGGGGCATGGCCCGGATCACCAGTGCCATGGAGGCCCTCATCATTAACCAACACAGTGGTGAATCCTGCCCTGGACGTGGCCGAGGCTGGGGACAGCAGCAGCCGCAGCAGCCCGGCCAGCGCTGTGTCAGAGCCGCACCGGAGCACCAGGCGCTCCGCAGAGGCAGCCGGCCATGCAGAAGGGGGGGAGCAGCATCCCAGTGGTTCTGCAAAGCGCAGCAGGAAATGACTCTGCCAGTGTGGGTGAGGCAACCCGGCCCATTTCCAGTCCCCACCTTTCATTTCATAATTTCATTTGTTGCACATCAGTGCTTTACCGTTGTGCCAACATTATTAAAAAAAAATTCACATCCATAACCTGTCTGTGCATCTGTACTCACTCAGAAATAGTTTTCTGTTATCTCCTCACGTCTGTATCTGCCATCACTTGGTGTAGACACCCCAGCAGGTTGTGTTTTTGGTCCTCGTAGTCTGACAACTCCACCTCAGTGCCCTTCTTCACCGCAAGGTTGTGCAACATTGCACAGACAGCTATTATCTTACAGCAGGTGATGGGGGTATACTGCCTTGCACCTCCACTCTTGTGCAAGCATCTGAACCTGCTTTTCCAGATGCCAAAGGTCCGTTCTGCTACATTCCTTGTGCTTTTGTGGGCCCGGTTATACCTCCTTTGGCTGGGTGTAGAGGGGTTGAGGTAGGGGGTGAGTATAAATGAGCGGAGGGCATATGCGCTGTCGCCTAGAAGGAAAAGGGAATACATCACTCACATGCATACATGTACTTCACAGTGCTATTTTTGTAATGGGGGTCTGATGATGTGTCTCACCTAGGAGGTACCCTTCACCAAATTCCCCTGCCGTCAGCCGTGCATAGATGCAGCTGTTTTGGAAAATGTAGGAGTCGTGGGTACTCCCTGGGAATTTTGCAACCAGGTCTGTGATGGCGCACTTAGCATTGCAAATCACCTGCACATTGATGGTGTGCATAGACTTCCTATTGCGGTATATGTATTCTGTGTCAGCAGGGGGGCAAATCGGAATGTGCGTGCCATCAATGCAGCCAATGATGTGGGGAAATCGTGCCATCTGGTAAAAGTCTGCTTTTGTTTGTACCAGTTCCGCATGGGTTGCAGGGAAAGAAATGTATTGGTCCATCCTCTGTATCATGGCGTCAAGGAATTTGTGGAAAAACCTTGACAGGCTGCTCTGGGTCACCCCTCCTACCGCAGCAACTGCACTTTGATAGCTGCCAGACGCAAGCAGGTGTAGGCAGCATAGCACCTGCACGTGCGGTGGGATGGCGTGTGCCCTTGGGGTGGGGTGGTCCAACAGTGGTTTTAGGTCCCTGATGAGCTCCAGAATGGTGTCTGAGTCCAGCCTGTACCTCTGTAGGATCTCTGCCTCTGTGAGCATGAACAGGGTGATCCTCTGTCTGTAGACCTGCTCCTCTCTTTGCCATTCCCTCTCTCCTTCCTGCTGTAGCCGTAGCCGCCTTGCAATGACATAAAATGCCGCCATCCTGCAAGTTGCATTGCATTTTGGGTCTAATTTTATAGGTTGCAGTTGGTTACCACCTGATTCCAATCCATGGTAAATACCGATTTTGAAATACCAATTTTGAGCCAAAATCGGTATTTCTGTGCTTCCATACATCTCTATCTGAGTTTTAGCCTGTCCGATTCGGTAATTTACCGATTCGGTAACTCTACCGATTCGGTAGATGATCCGAATCGGAATATTTACCGAATCGGTAACTCTACCGAATCGGTAAATGGTCCGATTCGGTATATTTACCGATTCGGTATGTTAGCGATTCGTTAATTTATCGATTCGGTGTATTTCCGATTCGGTTTTTCGAATCGGTAAAAATACTGATTCGGCCGGATTTCTGGCTCCTACATCCCGATGGCTCTATACCGCTCGGTAAGGGCCGAAAATCTGTATTTTCGGCCGTTACCGATCGGTATTGGGCCACCTACATCGGGCCCTTAGTCTGGAACTGTGTAAAGATTGGGGCTTATTGGAGATCAGTTTGCAATGAAATTACTAAAATGGTAGAATTGGAGGTTCCTTCGGCTCCGGAAACCGCCTTACTGGGCTGTGCATTAGATCTCCCCGAACTTGTTCGGAAATTCACAGCAATGGCTTTCAGATTGCCCTCAAATGGGGTTGTAAGGCTTTACCCATGTCGAAGGCCTGGCTTCACAGTCTGGCCTATTGCAACACAGACAGTTACTTAAATGCCGACACTTTACCTTCTGTGTCTCGCCCAAAATGTATGGGGCCCCTTCAAAGTTTACCTAAACGACTCAACCACACCCCCTGCCTCACAGCCTCCAGACGGCCTGGTCCCCACGGGAGTGGGGTGATACACAGCAGATCCTGATGTATTCCTGGTCAAACCCATATTTAACCAACTCTCCGGTGAAATGATATCGCTTGTGACAGGTTGTTGGGAGGGGGGCAGGTTGGAGGATGGCGATAAATTGAAGAAGTGTATTGTGTTGTTCTTTATATGACCTTATTCGGCATTGTATTTGTCGATGTGGCAGTTTATGACAACTGTGACTTTATTATACTTGTACGCTGGAAATGAAAAATAAAGTTACAAAAAAACAAAAACTCTTAGCTTAGTCCTGGGTAGCAATGGCACAGAGCAGACAGCCTTAATCAAGGGAAGAAGTGTAAAGTATTTGGGAGTATAAAATCAACAGGAAAGTGAGAAACACAACACAATAGAAAATTAACACCAACTGATAAAAACGCATTAGCAAAGCCAATAGGTTTCGCCTATGGGACATCTATTGGCTTTGTCATTATTATTTTTTTACACATGTTGCACAGCAGGGCGGGCTACTGTGCAACATGGCTTAAAATGAACAGGAAAAACGACGCAGCCAGGGTTTGAGGCGTACTACCACTTTTTTTTCACTTTAAGCCATGTTGCACAGCAGCCCACACTGCTGTGCCACATATCTAAAAATAAAACATTGCCAAAGTCATTTGATGTTGCATAGGCAAAACCTATTGGTTGTGTTTTCCGGGGATTTTCTGAAGATTGGCACTCTGAATTTAGCTTTCTCTGAGGTGGTTTGATGCCACTCTTGGGGTTGAGTTAAGGGCACCTGCGTTGCAACCTGGTTTTTAACTCCGGATTTTTTTATTGATGGCCATATGTTAGAATGTTATGTAGTGTAGGATTCATGTATGGTATACAATGAGGTCCGATTTCTGTAGGATTCTTATTCCAGAAGACGTCATGCTTTGTAACATGCCACAAGTCACACTGAATGTACTTCTGGGCTCTCTGCCGTACGCATCGAGTAGTTAGTTCATGACTTCAGCGAAAAATCAGTTATTTTTATTTGACACCTTTTACTAGAGTTTGTAAGAGCTGCATCTGTCATATTTACCCAGCTTAAAGAAAAACCATTTACCCAACTAGGTAAGGTAAGGTAATTTTACTATGCATAGTTAATTAAAACCAGTGCAAACATTTTACAAAACAGATTAAAATATCATAGGAAAAATGGATTCATTAAAACGTCATTACAAGAACATGCAGTAAAAGCCCGATCTAATGTCCAGCTACATTACTTTTGAGGCAGAAGAGCAGGTATCATTGAGTTCTGGTTAGCAACTGTATGTTTCCTGCGTAATGTTTTTTGACAGTTTCTGCTCAGTTAGCGCAAGGAACTTTACATACCTGCAGTTCAGTTTCGTGTTTGCAGGGTTTAGGCAAGCCAGCACTGCTTGCCTTCTAGTGCGAGATCCTATCTGTTTAAGCTGGTCTTTTAAGAGCTGTTGGCGTGCTGGCCGAAGCTCTTGGCAGAGGCAAGTCATATGAAGTATATCGCTCTTCTCTGTGTTGCAGAAGGTGCAGGCATCGTGGCCATTGCTCCTGAGCCATGGTGGAAAATGCTCTCTAGTGGCAAAACCCCTAGTCTGTATTTCAAAAACTTCAGTTTTATTATCTTGGAATAACCCTGACTGAAGTATGGTTGTGGTGTCAGGGATTTATATGAGTTTATGATCATCCATGCATGATTTCTTTTAGCACATGACTCTTGTACTCTAGTAGTGAAAGAGTTTTAACAGTTTTCCAAACCAGTTTTTTGAACGCATTGTGGCCGAGTTGCATATCCCAGATCGCTGATAGTTTAGTAGCCCCCAAGGCTGTCTTCAGATAAGATCTTGCCTGAGATACGTCCCTGCTTTGAATGTCTTGCCATAGCATCACATTTAAAGTGTTAGTAGTAGCAGAACGAAGTTTGTGGCAGCAGATAATATAAGTTCCCTGTCTTGTAAGAGCTTGTTTTTGTAATCCAAATTCCAGCCTGAGTTGGGCGGGCGATGTATAGGACGGGAGCGAAAACATTGTTCGGTAAGCTTTTATCTGGATTGAGTCCAGATTCTTGGAGTCTCTCCCACGTAGAGCCTCACTGCCATAGCAGATGGAAGGTAGTAGCTTAGCCTGGATGATTTTCAGATAAGGAGTCAGAATTGGTCCCATTAGTTGGTTAGCTATGCTTTTTAATGTGGCGGCAATACAAGACCCTCTCCTTTTTGCTTCCAGCTTTTGCTGTGAGAATGAACCGTCTTGGTCAAAGATGGCTCCCAAGTATTTGAAGTCCGAAGCTGACTCAATGTTTTGGCCGCCCAGTGTCCAAGTCTTTTGAGGCTTTTTATGTATGTTTATCAACATAGTGCGAGTTTTGCTCAAATTTATTTTTAGTTTGTTTTCCGTGGCATACCTATGCATTTGAATTAATGGTTGCTTGAGGCCAATGTAGGTATGGCTCAGTAGCACAACATCATCTGCGTACAAAAGGTTACTCAGGGATTTCCCTCCCAGCCTCGGGAATGGGAATTGCATGTGTTTATTATGCCTGGTAGATCCGCCATATACAAATTAAACAATATTGGGGCAAGCATGCCCCCTTGCTAGAGGCCTTTGGTGGTGCGGACTTTAGATGACAGATGTGTGCCGCCTCCTAGCTTCACCTGCACCCAGGTATCAGAATGGAGAAGCTTCAGCATACTTAAAGGGGAATGCGGTATTCCCCATTGTGCCAGTTTCCTCCAGAGTCTGTCTCTCTCAATGTTATCAAATGGCGCACTGAAATCAATGTAGCACATGTGCAGCGGCAATTTTCTTGTTTTTGCTGCATCGATCATTAGTGAGATAACCAGAATGTTTGTAGTTGTTCCAGTATTTTTCCGGAAGCCAGTCTGGTTCAATGGTATAATCTCAGTAGAGTCAGCCCATGATACAATCTCCTCTAAGATAGTACCCGCAAAATATTTTGCCTCATTGTCAAGGAGGGCTACTAGACGATAGTTGTTTGGATCCATTTTATCGCCTTTTTTATATATGGGGACAATCGTCGACCCTCTCCAGGATTCTGGGATTTTATTTAGGAGTCTAACTTCCCAGAATAGCGGTTGCATAATAGTAGCCCATTCTATGCGCTTTTCCTTGAAAAGAGCTGGCAGTATGCCATTAGGACCTGGTGCACCTTCTTTCCTGCCCTTGCAAATCTGTTTTGTTATTAGTGTTATTTGCTGAGAGGCTGATGCAACCATGGTGTTTTCGGGTAGGCCTTGCTCCTTCTTAATCAGAGACTCCGACGAGGGCGTTGTGTGGTCGGGCTCTATTTTGTTGGATTCTTGTGCTCCTGCCTGTTCCAGGTGGTTGTTGAAGTGGCTGGAGAGATAGTTAATACATGACTGTTCCATAATGTGCGAGCCTGGTTTTTTGTATTGTGGACGCAGAATCCTGTTCACCGATTGCCAAAAACGTGCGCTATTACTGCTTTTGGTATCATGTAGCAGTTTTGCCCATGTTTCGTTTTCAGCCTCTTGTTTTATGTTCCATTTTGTGCATTTGAGTTCCGCTCTTTGTTTCCTCAGCTCTATCCGAAGGTTTGCATTCTCGGCGGATGATCTTAGCTTCCGTAAGGTCGAGTTAATTCGTTTTTTCTGTAGCCTTAGTTGTGCTCTCTGTCCTCTTTTTAAGTTGGTTTTTATGCCCTCATTATGAAGGTTGCTTTTTTGGGCGGGCTTGGTTGCCAGATCTCGTAGCAGAGACTCAGTGTATAGCTCCCAGTGTTGGATATGCCCGACCGCATTTGATTGCAGAGTGTTATGTAGTTGAAGGGCAGTTTCTGCCAGAGTTGTTAGATTGGTTGGCGTGCATTTAAGTCTTTTTTGATTGATGGTAGCCCCTATCGTTTTGTCTGGCTTAAATGTAGTGGGCGTCTTTGTTGTTAAGTGGCATTCCTGGGGGTGATGATCGCTTTGGCCCTTGTCCCCCATTCTGAATCCCAGGATATGGGGAAGTAGGGCCAGACTGGCAAATGTATAATCCAGGATGGAGCTCGCTATTTGTGAGTAGAATGTTTCTACAGGCGGGGAGTCAGTGGAGAATCTTCCATTTAGTGCCCGAAGGTTATGATGTTCTAGATCTTTGAGTAGAGCATTGTTTGGATACTTTTTCTTGCGTAGCGGGGAGCTTTGTGGAGGTATGGTGTAAATTTTGTTTAAAGCCAGAGCCTCTTCTTCTGCTGAGGAACCAAACATGTTTTTGTTAAGATCCCCAGTCAAGAGGAGGAGTGTTTTTTCCATTTGAGAGACATACTCCGCTAGTTGGTTTGAAATTGAGTTGGAGTCCTTGACTCTATGTTTGGGGTGGACGTATGCGTTAACCAGGCATATCTCTTCTTCTTTGTTGCCGAGCTGTAATTTTATCTTTACTGATAAAGTTGTCGATGTGGAAGATTTCATAAGAGCTGCAGATGAGATTGTTGTGTTAGATATGTATGTACCCAAGCCTCCTGACTGGTGACCAAATCTGTTGACTCTAGTTGCTGCCGATGAAAAGCAAGGGAAGCCTGTGATGTGTTGTGAAGTTGTTAACCACGTTTCTTGCAACATAACTATGTCAAATCGAGAAATGTACTTTTGAAAGTCCGGGTCATCCATTTTTGATGAAAGGCCATTTATATTCCATGAGCAGATGCCTATAAGTGGCACCCTGCCCTTTATATCGTCTATTGTCTGTTGGTGGCATAAGGCCTCCTCGGGGCGTAAGAAGATTGTTCGAGACAATATTTCTCTTGTAAATGCTTGGTTTTGATGAGAGGCCCCCCTCAATGTAGCGTCTGTCCGTCCCTAGGGTCTGCGTGTATTGTTATTTGGCTGGCTTCTTCTCAAAAGCTTAGTCGTGGGAAGGGTGTGGGTCTGAAATACCTTCGGCATTGGCCGTCGCCCTCTTGTTGAATGTGCTTCTGCTGCCCTTGGTCTGTCTTCTGAGCATTGCCAGGATATATTCTCTCTTTTTGTGGGCGAGCTACCCAAGGCACCTCTAAGAACGCTAAGAGTGTTTGCCTGTATTGCCACTGATTCTGGGCTTGTTCTCCTCTGTAGTGGTGCTGGATAAGCTGGTTTTGGTAGAGGAACTAGCTTAATGCCCCAGGACTTAAATTGCTCCACTTCTGTTGCAATTAAGTCTGCAACGATGCTAGAGGACCAAGTGGTTTTGGTTGCCTCCGGGCTATTTGAGTTTATGGCAGGCAGGAATTCGACAGAGATTAAGTTATTTGAACTTATTCCCTCCAGACTGGGAATGTGTTCCATTAGTTTGAAAATATTGCAGCGATTTAGCGTGTCGTGCTGCCCTAGCGACGTACACTCCGGAAGGAAGACAAGCATCTCCGTTGCTTGATTGGTGCTTCTTTCCTCCTGATTTTTTTTGTTGTATAAAGTGCTGACGAGCCCTGAGCTGAGGGAGCTTCGTGGGTTGCCGGGATTGCGTCTTCGCCTTGCCGGTTGGCTATGTGTTGGCTATGTGTGTTGTTGCTTTGAGAGGGAGCATTTGCTTTGGTTTTATGTGTGTTTCAGAAGACCAGTTTGTTTGGGGATGCTCAGATTGACTTGGATCCAGATAGATAGTCTTAGCTAGTGTATCTCTAAGGTGGACTGCATGAATTTGGCTTAACGTTGGGCCAATCTCTCCATTCCTATCCCCAACCTCAGAATTTAGCCTGAGTGGGTAGTTACTTGCTGGTGTTGATGGTATATCTTGATTTATAATTGATTCAAGTGATTCCCTTTCCCATTGAAGCGGAGGATCCATGTTATGCGGTGTTGGAGCTCCCAAGTGGACGTCGAGGTCCCTCATTGTCTTATTCTTATCACAGTTTGGCTGTGTGAGTTGTTTGGTCTTTACTGCCATATCTCTGTATGTGACTGTTTGTTCCGGTTGGTCCTTTGCCGGTAGTCCTTGGGGCCCTTGCCCTGCTTGATTCGGCAGGTTACGAATTGTATTGTGCTGCTGCTGAATTAAACTAGGGGATGAGCGATTTTCGCCCTCTGTGGAATGGGCATTGATGATGTTATTTTTTTTTTAAAACCTTTATTTGGAGATAAGCAAGGAAAAAAGGAAGTGCATACATGATCCATACAGTCATAAATGGCTATTACAGTATAACGAAATACTCAAATGAGTCCTGAGTACAGAGTGGCATATCAATCAGTATATACAGTAATTGTTGAGATCACATAGCATGTAGGAGAGCGATGACCCAGGGCGCACAGGTACACTGATGAGATGGTACAGCATGGGCATATTCTGTGAGCGCAAAATAAAACAAAGGAGAAGCAGAGAAAAGGACAATACATGTAAGAGGAAACAAAAAAAAAAAAAAAAATGCCAGTGTCAAACGACACAAGCATATTACATGCATGATGTACTCCAACAAGCCCCCCCCAGCCGCCAACTGAAACCTGACAGGAGTTCGATCTCTATCCCCCCCATCTGAGTGGCATACAAGGAAATACAGCCCCCTTGATCTTGCAGAAGAAGGAAGCAGTTCAGCCCCCCCCCCCAATACCTGAGGACCAGCAAATGTAGAATGATATCGCGGCCCACCGTGCTGGCGTTAACCAACCCCTACTCGGTCCTCATGTTCAGAATCAGAGTCCTGCACAGCTCTAGTTAGGAGGTACACCTGTAGCGGGCTCCAAAAGTCTTTGGGTCTACACCTCACGGGCATCAGTTCAGAATAGACATTATATTGGTCCTGACAGTATATGAGATCATTCAACCAATCCTGGAAGGGCGGTACCCTGCCACGACCCCAGCAACAAGCCACCCTACGCTTGGCCAGAAGCAAGGCCACGTCAACAAATCTACGATGAGGGGCAGGCACGTCCCTAGAATAACCCAGCAACATAACCAAGGGGTCAAACGCCACCCCATCCTCCGCCATAACCTGCAAGGCCACATGGACCTGAGTCCAGTATTCTAGCACCCCCGCACAACTCCAAGCCAAATGCAGAAAATCAGCACCTTCCGCTCGACACCTAGCGCATCTGTCATCCTCCGCTAAGTGGAACCGAAGTTTCTTCGCCGGGGTGTAATAGTACCTCTGGACAAATTTGTAATGGATGATTTTCAGGCGGCAACTGGAAGAGACATTGGCAGTAAGTCCACAGCAATACTGCCATTGCTCGTCGGTAATAGGGGCTCCCAGTTCAACAACCCACTGCTCACGCACCCGATTGGACGGGACAGAGCGCTGTCGGCGAATAGCACCGTATAATTTCGACACCAGGTGACGCCCATCTGAAACCAACAGCACATGGAGGGGGAGAGTGACCTCCGGCTCCGAAGGAAAATCCGGTAGCAAGGCACGCATGCCCTGCCTCAGACGAACATAGTAAAACAGCTCCAAAGGGGAGCAGGCAGCAGCTCCAAAGAAATGAGCCTGGGTACGGAAGGCGCCTTCATGAAACACGTCACCCCACGTAAGAATACCTAGCCGCCTACACAATCGTTGAAACCCCGTTTCCAGCAACAGAGACAAATCAGGATGATAGGATAGAGGCAGGGCCGGCGAATAAAGAAAGGAGACGCCCAGCAGTCGTGCTACCCGTTTCCAGGCATCCACCGTGCATGTCACCGTCGTTTGAGGCGTATCCACATCTGACACCTTGCCCAATACTAAGCCCTCCAGCGGGAGCGGATGGGCAACCCAATGTTCGGCCGCTATCTGGGGCATAAACGGCGTGGGGCGCATCCAGTGATAAGCGTAATGCGTTTGAACGCTAAGATAGTAAAGCTCAAATTCAGGGACGTCAAATCCTCCATCAGAATAGGGTAGTGTAAGGGTAGCCCAAGCCAACCGCGGCTGTTTGCCCCCCCAAAACAATCGAATAAGCTCAGAGCGAAGTCTACGAAGAAAATAAGCACCAGGGTGATATGGAAGGTTTTGAAATAGGTACAGAAATCGGGGCAAGACTACCATCTTGATGAGGGACGCCCGACCGGCCATGGAGAGAGGCAAGGACATCCATCTAGTGACGTCATCTGCCAGTTTAGTAATAGCCACACCATAATTAAGCCTGATCGTTTCTTCTCTGTCCAATGACACAACAATGCCTAGGTACCGCAGCTACGAATCGCACCACTCCAAAGGGTAATCAAGAGGAAACCCACGCACAGCCGCAGTAAGGGGGAAGAGTTGGGATTTCCGCCAGTTGATATGGACACCGGAGACACCCCCAAAAGCAACCAGCTCTCGCAAGAGCGCATTAAGGTTGTTTTCAGGATCTTTCACATAGAGCGTGACATCATCCGCGTACAAAGAGATCCCGACCTGACGCTGAAGACAATTGAAGGCGCTCTGCTGGTGTAACTGACGAATCCTGCAGGCCAGAGGCTCAATAGCAATGGCAAATAGGAGGGGCGAGAGGGGGCATCCCTGACGAGTCCCCCTTGTAAGAGGGAACGGGGGGATAGCACCCCATTCACCACCACCCTTGCCATCGGATCAGTATACAAGAGCTTAACCCATGAAACGAAGATCCGAGGAAAGCCCATCCGACAAAGTACATCAATAAGATAGCCCCACTCAACGGAGTCGAACGCCTTAGCGGCATCAAGGAAGATGGCGGCGACTGGGATATCAGGAGCAATGGTCGAAATAAGGGAAAACAAGGTACGAAGGTTGTGGGAAGTAGCACGACCAGGCACAAACCCCGACTGATCGGGCAGAACAATAACAGGCATGAGCTCAGCGAGTCTCACCGCCAGGACCTTCGCGAGTATTTTGACATCGCAATTGAGCAACGAGAGGGGCCTATAGGAACCCACATCCAGTGGATCTTTTCCCGGTTTGAGCAGCGACGTAATAGCGACCTCCCGCATGGAACATGGCAGTCGCCCCTCCTCCAGGGATTCCTCAAACACCTCGCGGAGAACGGGGGCCATAATGTCCACATAACACTTATAGAATTCAGCAGGAAGGCCATCCAGACCAGTGGCCTTCCCATTATTCAGAGACATGATTGCATTCCTGACCTCTTCCACCTCTAGGGGCCTACCTAAGAACGCCCGATGATCATCCGACAACCAACAAAGTGCCAACTCATCCAGAAACCCGCCATACCGTGTCTCACCAGACTGCTGCGTCGTGTAAAGGTGTGCGTAGTGATCAATAAAGGTACGCTGAATCTCCGCAGTGTCCCGACAGCGAGTGCCATCCGGCAAAACCAATTCCAGCACGTCCGACCCATGCCGTGGATGCTTAGTAAGTGCAGCAAGGACCTTACCGGGCCTCTCCCCCTCACAGTACCTCCTCGCCGTCCAATACTTCCCCCTATGTTTAGCCTCCCTGGCAGCCTCCTCCTCATACTCGGAGAGCTTGGTGCGGAACTGACTCAAAAGATCGGGATCCGAGCCAGCCTGCATCCTGCGTTCTAAGTCGCGCAAGTCTCCCTCCAAGCCCCCGAGAGTCCGAACAATCAATTTAAGCATTCCACAACTTTTAGAGATAGTGACTCCCCGGATCGTAACCTTGAACGCCTCCCATATAACCTCGACACTGTCGACAGAGCCCTTGTTTCTGGGGAAGAACGCCTCACCTCCTCGCCAAGCTCCGCCCTGAACACAGGGTCAAGCAAGGCAGTTGGAAAAAGGCGCCAAGGCGGGCGCGGCCTGTGCAGCCCGGGAACAGACAGGACAACCTTCACCGGGCAGTGATCAGAATACGTACGAGCAAGATGCACAGCTTCCTGCAGGCCAGCCACCAACCCCCTAGAGAGAAAAACATAGTCCAGCCTCGCCCATGAGCGCGCATGTGCAGTGTAATGAGTGCCCTCCTTAGTGGCAGGGTGAGAATACCTCCAGCTGTCAATCAGCCCAGCCTCCTCCACAACCCCACGCAGAACTTCTCTAGCTTGCACATTATACTGAGGACTCCCGTCCGATCTATCCAACTGAGCATGAAGTGCAAAATTGAAACCCCCCCCCCACACAATGTGAGTGGCATCGACAGCAAGCACATGGCCCCACAACGTAACAAAAAAAGTTGGCGTATCAACATTGGGAGCATAGCAATTAACAAACAGCACAGTAATCTGCCCAAGCCGCCCCCAGAGTAGCACATAGCGTCCCTCCGGGTCTCCCATAGATCCCAGTTCTTGAAATGCGAGCGATCTTTTAACAAGGATAACAACCCCTCGAGCATAAGAGGAGTATGAAGCAAACATCCTGGCCGCTGCCCACCTCCCACCAAAGCTGGGGGAAGGTCCAGGACGCAGATGCGTCTCCTGGAGGAGGGCCACATGAATAGCATGCCTGTCCAAATACTGGACATTTCCTGGCATCATTAAGACCCCGTACATTCCAGGACAAAATTGATATCTTGTCTATAGTGACAGTCGACATTAGCCATATTCAGGGCCCCACAGGACCCAATGAGCAAGGGCGGCGTGTCCGACTCCCAGCAGCAGCCAGCAGCAGGACACCAGCCCAGGACGCTATCGTCCCACCACATACACTCCACACACATCCCAGCCATCTCCAAACCAAGCAACCAGAACCCCAACAACTCCCCCCCAACAGCACCATCCGTGCAACAGGCACCCAGGAAACACATCGCGCAGCACGCAGCAAATACAGCTCATCCAGCCCAGAACTCGCACACGCGTCCCTCGTGTAGCGTGCTCACCACCATGCGGTCGCCGGAAATAGCGGCCGTTTCTCTCAGGCTCACAGCGAACGAAGGCAAGGGCCCCAAGACCAATGCCACACAGAAAAATAAAGGACCAGCCGAAGCAGAGGAAACGGAGCCGCGTCCATACACACAGACAGCAATAGCAATCAACGCAATGACCCATGAGACCTGGGCGAACACGTATCGTCAGCATCACCCCCACCCCAACCACCCACCTGATGACACCCCAACTATCAGGCCATGCATACACCCTCCCCCCTCCATTCCCGAACACACATCCAGTCAACCAACAAAGGACTAGAGTCCAAACCAAAGGTACAAGTGGGGTACACCCTCCGGGGAACCCTCTAGAGGTGCACGGCACCACTCCCACACACCACGCCAGTGTCCGAGCCAACGAGTCCCAAATGGCTCCAGGCGCAGCGCGGTGGGGGTGGGTGCCCAGAGCGCGAAACCAAATAGCACCATCCTGCTGTCCCATACCGACCCCAAGAACCGCCACTCACAAATACACTCGCAAACAGTCAAGGTAAAGCCCCCTCCCTAAAAGCGGATGGCCGCGAGGCCTCCTACGCAGACAAGGAAGCCAATGCAAAAGACATACGTCAATAATGTCACAATACAAAAAATGAACAAGGTCACCCCAATCAGGCGACCTCCTCCTCAGCCGCCGAATGTTCACCCTCAGGGTCTCGATCGCCTCCTCGATCTGCAGCCGCTCGATCGCGCTTGAGGCGCTTTACAAAATCCTCAGCATGCTGTGGGTTAGTGAAAAAGTGTTGCTTAGCCTGGTGCGTCACTCTAAGCTTGGCAGGGTAAAGCAAAGCATAGTCCACCTGCAGTTCCCGAAGTTTCTTTTTCACCCCTAGGAACTTACGACGCTGGTCCTGCACCATCGGCGTGAAATCGGGGTACATGGTGAAAGACACCCCTTCAAAGGAGAGGGCCCGATTGGTGCGGGCAGCTTGGAGGGCAGCGTCCCGATCTCGATAGTTTAAAAGACGCGCAATGATGGGGCGCGGTGCGGCTCCAGAAGCCGGCCGAGGTCCCAGTGACCGGTGCGCTCTCTCGACGATGAACTGGGACGAGAAGGCATCCGCACCAATGGCGCCCACCAGGAGTCTCTCCACATAAGTTTCCATCTTTCCAACATTCGTTGACTCCGGCACACCTACTATACGAACGTTATTGCGCCTACTCCTCGCTTCCAACTCCTCATTCTTAGCGGCAATCACCCGCAATATATTATCCATTCTCGCCAGCTGCGTGGTATGAGTGGCTGCAGTATCGTCGTGGTCCGAGATGCGCTGTTCCGCCGTTGTCAGGCGTTCCTCGTGCACGTCTAGCTTCTGGACCACCGTATCCATGCGCGACGATATTTTGTCCACCTTGTCCACTATCGTGGCAAACCCCTGCCTCATCTCCTGCATCATCTGGTGAAAGTCCGGGGTTTGTGGCTGCGGCACAGTATCAGCAACAGGCGGGGGGGGGAGACCGTGAGGTCCCAGCATCCTGGAGCAGTCGCGTTCCCCTCCTAGCCGCTCCAGAGTCCAGAGTCAAAGGACAACTTAGACTGTTTAGTGTCCGGTTTCCCCATGATAAAGCGCTAGTAGCACAGCGGGGCACCAAAGTCAAGAAGAGCCAGACTGCAGGCCGGCCTAAGCACTCGACCAAATGCCAAAGCACGGGGGCACGAGCAGGCATGGACGCCCCGCCACTCCCAGAGGAAAAGATGGCCATCTCCGCTCCCAGGCCAAAGGGGTTGCTCTCCAGGCGACCAGACGATGAGCCGCTGTGGCTCCGTAATCAACAGTTCCTAGGCAGGCAGAGGTAGAAATCGAAAAACCCAGTTCGAGGACAGGGGAGCATTCAGCAGCATACCCGGTCAGCTAGCAAGCCCGGTGGAGAGAGGTAGAGCAGGGCCTACACCCCACGTGCGGAGCCACGGGCTAGCGTGGGTAGTGACGCCGGGCTACGGAGCACCCGACCTCCAGAGCGCAAGTCGGGGGAACTTAGAGCCCTCGTAACTTCGGCCAGCAGCCTCCGAACGGAACAGGAGTTGGACCGTGGGTGGCCAGTCGGTACCCCAGCAGATCTATAGGGTCAGATCAGGGCGCAGTGATGGTAAGCAGGATCCCTAGTCGGATAATAGCTCCGGGCAGCAGGAGCCTCACGGCAGTGCGGCCATTCTGCAGTGCGCCCTCTAGCGCCCCCGGCATTGATGATGTTAGGAGGAGATTTCTCCTTCAAACCAAAGAAGATTGGGAAGTATTTGGAAGTAGATGTTTCAGTTTACATTTTTTGTTTCCGCCCTTTCCTTTTTTGTTGGCGCCGTTGTTTGGCGTTGAGTTTCTTTGGAAGTTCCTGTCCCGTCTAACTTATTTCTTCGTATGCGGGAATGTGATCCACAATTAGCTCTGCTTTGTTTCCGGGTAACTCCTCCTTCCTTTGCGCTCCATCGTCATGTATAGTGAGGCTCTTTTCTACAGTTGCGTTTCCTCTATGTAGGTTCCTTAGGTCTCCTATTAGGTCAGTTAGCATAGTCGGCAGTGTGGCTACTTTATCCAATGCCTGACTGCAATTGCAAATTGGGTAGATATTTGTTTGTGCTCTCACTATTAAGTTGTTTAAGTTGCCTAACTTGTCGTCAATGCCAGCTGTAAAAACTGCCAGTGTGTTAAGGAGAGTGAGTTGGAGCTCCATTTTTTCAGATTGGTATTGTAATGCATCTACTGCTAGCTGAATGGTATTTAGCAGTGAATTCCACGTTCCGGTATTTTGTTCTTTCCACCGCCCGTTCTCCTTGGAGGTGTTGGCATGCAAATTAATACTTTTGACTGCCAAAGATGGATCGAGGGCGTGGGGATCTTTGTGATCTGGTGTATAGGTTGCTAACATGTCTTCCCATTCTTGTGTGTTGAGATAAGACATTATAGCCCTGCCTTCTGCTTTGCGGCTGAGGTCATGTGGACTAGCTGCCTCGTGGGTTCCCTGGTCTGTGGGTGGTGTTGCACGTCCAGCCGTTAAGTGAGACTTGATAGGGGTACTGTGAGTTTGGCCCATAGATTGTAAAGCCAGCGCCGGGCTAAGTGATGCTTCCTTGGTTAAGATCTGTTCTTGTGTCTGTAGGCCTGTCTGTGGGCCTCTCCCAGAAGCCCTATCAGTTGGGCAGATGTCTGTTCTGTTCGCTGATTTTTGTGCTGAGATGGGTATCTCATTCACGTTGGCGTTGAGATAGTCCAATGGGGTTGGTAGCACAATTTCCCTGTTGTGTGGGGCCATGCTGTCTGAGTAAGCAGGTAAAGAATTCTGATTCCGGTTGAGCTAAACAGCAGAATTAAGTGTCTCTTTGCTTGCGCTTGTGCTTGAAATCTCCAAATGAGTGCTTGCATTCCTGTGCTTTGAGATGCTAGCTTGCGTAGGGTCTAGCGAATGATTTCCCAGGAAAAAAGGGCTTGTAGATTCTGGTGCGGATGATGGCGGGCATGCTGGGCTCACAGCAGCCGGAAGTAATGGTGTTTGCAAGCCCTGCAAGTGGCTGTTGCTCGAAAAGATGACTGAGCCTGCGTCCCTTAGGAATTAAAATTTTGTGTAATTTTGGGCTGGTAGGACTTTTTTGTAGATTGTAGCACCTTTACTGCAGACTCTGATGACAGGACCGCTGTCGAGCCCTGCTCTGTTGAGCTTTGGTTCAGCCCCGATGCTTGCTCTAATGACAAAAAGTTCACCTCTGTACTAATGGCGGGATTTGAATTCATTTTCATTTTCTTATGCCCTTTCCCATTTCCAGTTGTATTATTCATTTTTGCTGTGGGCTTGGTTTTGGCTCCGGGGGCTCCGGGGGGTCCCTGACTTTCCCTGACCTCATGATGATACTTGCGGGCTGTGAACCACTGCCCAGGGGCCGCCAAGGAGAGGTGGAAGATAACTGCCCCCCTCCTTGTTTGCTGCCCCTTGCTAAAGCGTTTGCTCCTCTGCCGGTGGTCGAAAACAGAAGGATGGGAAGGTTTTAAGGTACGATTTTGATGGAGAGGGAAGATTTGTAAGAGTGGTCCCCCAGGACGATGAGGGCGATGGAATGGGCTGTGAGAGGGCTGTGGGGGAACTGAAAAGCAAGGCTGAGAGTAACTTCAGTCGAAACAGCAGGTTTGTCAGCAGGCTGTGAGCGGATCAGGCTGGGAGCGGAGCACTCAGGGGGGACCTGCTGGCAAAGTCGGACCTAGTCGGACCTGCCTAGGTCAGACCCCCCGGGCTCTTACTTGGCGGCCGCCTCTATCGGCAGCCGCGCTCACGTCACGTCTTTACAGTCTCACCTCACCTCTTTGAAGTGGCTGATCCTGACGGTGATGTCAGTGCAGCAAAGAGCGGCAGTGAAAAACAGTTTATCCGCACTGAGATCGAGCCAATGCTGGTACTCGCTCTGAAGATCGCCGCCTGCACGCTCCTCTAACACGGCGTGATCCGTGGACTATGCGGCTGCTGTCAGCGGGGTTGTGGGATCTGTAGTCTATAATCCCCAGTGGTAGCAACAGTGACAGAGCTCGAGGAAGAATAAACCGCAATCCAAGGTAAAAAGTAAAGCAAAAGAACCAAAGTAGAAACCCTAAGGTAAATGCCCAACTCGGAGGATGAAAGGCTGGCTTGCGAACATGTGATGTGCTGATCTCGCCAGATGCCAGCAGCGAGAGAATAACTGGTTGACTCCCCAGCTCTTGCTGTGGTTCGTGGGTGGTGGCATAATTGTTTAGCTGCTGGTCGGGACAGTTGAAAACTTGTATGTTTGGACATGTTTGTGTATTAATTGTAGTCTGACTACCAACCAGTAGTATTTATAAAATGTAAGCTTTTCAATCCTTGGCCTCCCGGGGGTGTACTCATTTTTGCACCTGTGCTTCCATGCGCCCATCAGTGTCTTGCCTTTAAGAGACTGCATTTGTGGTTGCTGGGCATGGTTTTTGCTTTAGAACTCTGTTTTCAAAATGTTAAACCTCGTCATACAATATTAGAAGTAAAAGCATCTCCATCTAACAGAGGATTTAATATTGTTATGGACAAAGAACGCTCGAGTGAGACAAAAACAAGAAACCATGCACCCTGAACCAGATGCACGACCATTTCCTTTTGCGACACAAAACGAAATGAACAAATGTGTCTCAGAGACTTTATTGCATTTCCCAATTCGGTTCCAAATGACCTGCCTCATCAATATTCATAAGGCAGGTCGCAATTCGAGACCCACTGTGTATGGGTAATAACACAGGGATGGGGGCCTGTTGAGGACAGCAGAACCCTCTCCGCCCCCCACCTCAATCATGTCTGTGTTTGCAATTTAAATTAGCAATTAAAAAAAATAAATGCAATTTGTATTACTTAAAGGAAATTCAGATGCATTTACAAAATAACAAGCATTTACAATGCAATGGACTCGCCTTTGCAAAAGTTAGAGCTATTGGCATTGCACGTGCAGCACAAGCTGCAGTGTCCCTCTTGCCGTGTGCTGCACGTGCAACACTAGCTGCATTGTCCCTCTCTACGCCTGCTGCAAGATCAGCACAAGGTGCAGTGTCCCTCTGATGCAGGTGCAGCACAAGCTGCAGTGTCCCTCTGTCTGTCTGCTGCATGTACAGCACAAGCTGCGGTGTCCCTCTATCCCTATACTGCACATGCAGCACAAGCTGCAGTGTCCCTCTGCTGCATGTGCAGCACAAGCTGCAGTGCCTGTCCCTCAGTCCCCCTGCGGCACGTGCAGCACAAGCTGTAGTGTTCCTCTGTTCCTGTGCTGCACATGCAGCACAAGCTGCAGTGTCCCTCTGTCCGTTTGTTGCACGTGCAGCAATAGATGAAGTGTCCCTCTGTCTGTCTGCTGCACTTGCAGCACAAGCTGCAGTGTCCCTCTGTTGCATGTGCAGCACAAGCTGCAGTGTCCCTCTGGCCGTGTGCTGCACGTGCAACACAAGCTGCATTGTCCCTCTCTACGCCTGCTGCAAGATCAGCACAAGCTGCAGTGTCCCTCTGCTGCAGGTGCAGCACAAGCTGCAGTGTCCCACTGTCTGTCTGCTGCACATGCAGCACAAGCTGTGGTGTCCCTCTGTCCCTATACTGCACATG
This sequence comes from Lissotriton vulgaris, assembly GCF_964263255.1. NCBI lineage: Eukaryota > Metazoa > Chordata > Amphibia > Caudata > Salamandridae > Lissotriton > Lissotriton vulgaris. The sequence goes on along the minus strand of NC_141685.1, from coordinate 1,764,703,634 downwards.
CAGCACAAGCTGCAGTGTCCCGGTGTCCCTCTGCTGCATGTGCAGCACAAGCTGCAGTGTCTGTCCCTCAGTCCCTCTGCTGCACGTGCAGCACAAGCTGCAGTGTCCCTCTGTTCCTCTGCTGCACATGAAGCACAAGCTGCAGTGTCCCTCTGTCCATTTGTTGCACATGCAGCACACGCTGAAGTGTCCCTCTGTTGCACATGCAGCACAAGCTGCAGTGTCCCTCTGTCCGTTTGCTGCATGTGCAGCACAAGCTGAAGTGTCCTGCTGTTTGTCTGCTGCACGTGCAGCACAAGCTGCAGTGTCCCTCTATCCGTTTGCTGCACATGCAGCACAAGCTGCAGTGTCCCTCTGCTGTACATGCAGCACAAGCTGCTGTGTCCCTCTGCTGCATGTGCAGCACAAGCTGAGGTGTCCCTCTGTCTGCTGCACGTGCAGCGCAAGCTGCAGTGTCCCTCTGCCCGTCTGATGCATGTGCAGCACAAGCTGTGGTGTCCCTCAGTCTCTTAGCTGTACGTGCCACACAAGCTGCAGTGTCCCTCTGTCCCTCTGTTGCATGTGCAGGACAAACACCACTGGACAAATACCGAATACAATACAAAGGCCAGTGTAAATAGAATGGGAGAATAAAATGGCGACATGTGTTTTTGTTTTGTGAAGAGACATCAGAAGGAGATAGTAAACAAGCACTTGCTATGACACAGACTTTTCTCTAGTAGAGCTGTCCCACTTGGACGGCCTCAGCCTGACTTCCTGCTGGCATAAAAGGTTCCTTAGCTTCTTTATTGGGCATTTGGCCCTTAAAAAAAATAAGAAACCTTTCACGCCAGCAGTAAGTCCAGTAAGCCAGTCTGAAAAGGACGGGGCTTAAAGGGAGAAGAAGAACGTCACTAGGACCTCTTCTCCAATAGCTGGCCTCCGTTTAGCATGAATGGTGACGCCAGCCAATGGAAAAGAGGGGCGGGGCTTAACCTTGCTAGTGAAACTCACTCTACCTCATTAAATCTCGCCAGCTCGACTGCGCATGTGCACAGTCTTTCGCAGGCCGAGACCTAAAAACGAAACGTTTTAGTTCTATTATCCCCCTGCGACACGCTATTAAAAAAGGGACGCCCTTGGTATGCCCCTTCCTAATAGCAACCCACAAAACCTATTTTGTGAGTTGGTAACAGGTTACTGACTCTCAAAATATGTTTGGTACCTGCTACAACCCTTTTTAGCGTTGGCAAAAAGGCTGATTTCCCGTTTACGACAGCAGCAAATGTTCATACATCTAGCCCCCAGTGTATATCAGTCCCCGATCTTAAACATCTATGGTGATCCTCAATGATTTACGTCAACAATGAAACTCCGGTCTTCAATGGGCTCACACTCAACATTCAAGTGCACTAGGTTACAAATTATATATTGTCTTCAACAGTTGTTCTAATATTTAGAAGAGATTTGGCATGTATCGGAAGACCACACTGGCGGTGGAGAGCAGCACCTCCATGTAGCCATGGTCTGGTAGCCACAGCTGCCAATTCACAACCAAATTCAGCAAGGGCTCCTAACACCAAAGCACCCTTACATTGCCACAGACTGAAGCTGTGCGTAGTGGTAACAATACCACATGCCTCTAATAAACAATTTTCATCAGTTGTTGTGAGAAACGCACTAACGTAGCCGTATTTATTAGGGCCAGTACATTTATCGACTAACATGTAAGAATGGAGCTAGGGGGATGCATACAAAACATTTAATTAAATAATATTCATCAAGGAGCAGACACTAGATGGAGAGTGGATGAAGCAATTTCACTCACATTAAGATCAGAGGGGAAAATCACTAAAGAGCAGAGACTGAAACTGGTTGGTATGTATTCTACCTCCATAGGGACTGAGACCATGGATCAATTGAAAATGAAATGGTTACTTACCAGTAGGAGTAGTTTTGAACTTGAATAGTTTTCTGGACTCACATGCTGTGCATTATCCCGTCATCTAGTGGTTGGGTCCGGAATCATTCTGGTTTCTCTTTTTGTGTTGTTAGTGTGAGCATCATCGACCACTATTTGATGACATGTCCAACCCCTGTGTGAAGTCAGGCAGTGTCCCAGAGGTCCCTGTGCATAATCACCATCTTCAGATTGTGTTTCCTGTTTTCTTTTTTGTTTCTTCATCCACTTGTATTATTTCCCACCTGGTTGCTTGAACTCCCATTTCTGGGGAGGCTGGTGGGTCGCATGTAAATCCATAAAACTTTTCAAACTACAAAAGTACTCATACTGGTAAGTTAACTATTTTGTTTTGCAGCAAGAATGCTTTTCTTGAATCAAACGTTGTACATTAGATGATATAGCGGTATTCCTTTCCTTGGGTTGGATGAGTTGAAATCAGGAAGTGTTAGCAAACAGGTGTTGTAGTACATTTTGTCCCACTTGTGCTTCCTCGTTCATTTGAATGTCCACACAATATTATTTTGCAAAGGTGTGTGGTGATGCCCATGTAGCTGCTCCACAAATTTAATTAAGGGTAACCTTCGCTAAGAATGCCAGTTTTCCACCCTAGTTCCTGGTTGAGTGCACTCTTGGGCATACGGGTAGGGTTTCCCCCGCTTTGTACTAGGATGTTGTATTGCGATAGCTCCTTTACTAACTGGTGAACCTTTACCTGCTCTGACAAGAGAGACAAACAATTGGTTTCCTTTACGAAACTCCATTGTTTCCTGCATTAATGCCGTCCTCACATTCAATGTGTGCCGGGTTCTTCAGATCTGTGTCTTTGGTTCCTTGAAGAAAGAAGGTACCTATATGCTTTGATTGACATGAAACTGGGTCACCACTTTGGGTGGAAAATGTGGGTTAGTTCTGAGCACAACTTTGTCCCTGTGGATCTGTAGGTATGGTTCCTGTATGTTAGTACTTGAAGTTCACTGACTAAGCGTAACAATGTGATCGCAATTAGAAAATATATCTTCGGAGTGAGTGATCTTGGAGCTGACTTGTGCATGTGGTCAAAAGGCTGAGTCATTAATTGAGTTAGTACGGCGTTCAAGTACCACAATGGTGCTGGAACTGATCTTGGTGGTGCCATTCTTTTAGAACCTTCCAAGAATCTCTTTACCACTGAGGATGTGAAGAGAGTGTTACCTGAAGTAATCCAGGTGTAGGGTTCTATTGCTGCTAGGTGTACCTTTAGAGATTTGTAGGTTGGTCTGTCTAGCAGGAGCAGCATTATACATGTGACGCACTTTCCTTCATTGCGCCGGGCACACCTTTCAGCTCAATGAAGGAAAATGCTCTGTGTTAGGATGAATGCACTGCCCTCAGGGCAGCAGCAGACTCATGCTGAAAAACGGAGCAGCTGCTTTAAAGCCGCTCTATGTTTTCACAGAGCAGGCGGCAACCCACCTGCACTTTTAAAGGGAATTAGAGATCCCCTTGCAGGCAGGGGCAGTCAGCAAGAGGATGTCTGGGGGTTCCATGGGCCCCCTTCTCCCCTCCTCCAGAGAGCTGCCATCAGGGCGTGTTTCTTGAATCAAACTATTTCTCTGGAACTCTGTAGAAACGAAGCATGCACGATTGACGAGTGAACTAGTTATCTATTGTTTCCACGACTCTGAGAGATATATTCTTGGGAAATAAAGTTGTCATGTTTATGCGGTTGTCAGAAACTAATCCTTTCTTGTGTATTCGAGAAAGTTTCTAGTGACCTCTGAGTTAGCTGGCACACACACAATTAAGTTTAGTATATTCGATAGAGACCTACTGACCTAAGTCGTACGTCAAATCTATAGGATATATTATTCCAATGCGCAGAGCCTATTGGGAATATAGGAACTACACTACACTTGGACAGTTCTAGTAAGTCCAAGTACCAGGTCTGTCTGGCCAATTGTGGGGCTATGAGGACGAGCCAGTACCTTCGGGATCAGGGGAAAATCGGTGGAAAGGTAAATATCCCTGACCAGTTTATTGGCAGGTCATTCTCCTCTGACTGGTAGTGTGGAAACCTGGAGGCAAAGTGTTGGTATTTTGCAAGTGCAAACAAGTTTATTCTTGGTATTCCGAAGACCTTGAAGATTTTCTCCACTGTTTCCGGTTTCAACCCCCAGTTGTGGGGAGTGCTGTCCTCTATGCTCAGTCTGTCCGCCTCAGTGTTTTGTTTTCCAGGTAGGTGGACAGTCTGCAATGTGATCTGTCTTTGGATCGCCAATCTCTATATTTCATCGGCTAATTGGATAGAGTGAATGACTTTGTTCCTCCCGGTTTGTTCCAACAGTCTGTTTCAATCAGTACAGTTTGACTGGTTAGGTACAATTGGAAAGCCCTCGGGGCTAGGAATACTGTTTATCTCTAAGTAAATTATGTGTTTACTGCATCTGTGCTGTTCCATATTCCCCATGCCTTCAGGTTGCCTGTGTGCACTCCCTAATCCTTGTGGGATGCGTCCGTTGTTATGGTCACCATGGAAGCTGGTGTCTTGAATGGTCTCCCTATGTTCACGCTTGTTGATTTCCATCATTGTATCTCCTTTTCTACCCTTGCTGTGACAACCACTAGAATCTCCCAGCGACTTGTGATCATTTGTTACAGATCCATTACGGGATGGGGTGCATGTGTGATGAGTAGGATGCATGATGCCATCATGCCCATAATTTTCATGACAGTCCTCACTGTCAGAGACCTAACCGGCTGATAGAGGCATGTCTGCTCTACAATTGTCTCTTCTCTCTTCCAGACTGGATATGCTTGTGTGGTCTTCAAATTTAATGTTGCTTCCAAGACCTTTACCTGTTCAGTTTTTGGTGAATATGTTTTGTGTTTTATTGTGGACCCAAGGCACTGCAGTGTGGCAATCACTGTTTGTATGATTTTGCTTTTACTAGCCATTTGTCTAAGTATGGGTAGACATGGATTCCTTGTTTCTTAGGTGGGCTACTATCAACACAAAGCATTTTGTGAAGACTCTTGGCGCTAATTTTATGCCAAATTGTGGCACCCTGAATTGATGCACCTTGTCCAGTACACATCGGAAGTGATTTTGTGTTTTGGTTCATAGGTATGTGTAGATAAGCATCCTTTACATCTAGGCTGGACATATAATTCCCCTTCCTTAGGAGCGGTAATACATCTTGAAGTGTTGTCTACGGGTGAGCCTATTTAGGAATCTGAGGTCTAGGGTTGACCTCAAGGTCAGGTCTTGCTTTGGCACCAAAAAATAGGGTGAATAGTTTCCTTTGCTGGACCTTTTTCTATGGCTCTCTTTTGTAAACATTCTTTTACTTCCTGTCGGAGTTGTATGATCTCTTTTCCCTATAATTGCTTTGGTCTTGGGGGGATTTGTGGAGGCTCCATGAGTAGTTCTGTGCTGTATACGTGGCATATTATGTTTTAAATCTAATTGTCTGAGGTAATCTTTCCCCACTCTTGGGGGTAATCCCGTATTCGGTCTCCCACAGTTTATTTGTGGTGGGCTGAGATGCTACATATGTCTGTTGCCTGTTGGTTATCCCGCTCTGGGAGGTTGTGTTCTTCCCCTTTCTCGAAAGGACTGTCTTGCAGACTGTTGCCAATGTTGGTTTGATGTGTGCTGCATGGCATGGTGTGTGCTGCTTGAGGCCACTGTTGCCCAGATGTGAAGTGCACACCTGTGGGTCTCCTGGGTGCAGTTCCTCCTCTCCTGAACAAACCCCTGAAATGTAGTGCCCCCATTGCCATCTTCTTTTCCTTCTTTAGTTGTTAAAGAATATAATCCACAACCTTTTCGAACTGAGCATCAGCTGTGAATGGCATATTGATGATTGAGGCTTGCACCTCAGGTTTGAAACCTGATATTCTGAGCCAGGCGTGCCTTCTTAATTTTGTTCCTGTGCACATCTGCCTGCTGGCAGTATCTGCTGCATCTAGTGCTGACTTGAGGCAGGTATAAGCAATGTTTTTCCCTCATGCATTACTTTCTTGGCTCTTTTTCTGTACTCCTCAGACTCCAGTTCACCCCATTGCTGGTGGCTGTATCAGTTCAAGAGAGCGTTGGAGTTAGCTATCCTCCATTTGGCTACAGCTTCTCTTTCTTTCTTTCTTTCCACCAAGTCAAGTGTCTTACTCTCCTTTTCTGGAGGAGGACCTGTGGATGTGGGGTCGTTGTTCCTCTTCCTGGTGGTCTTCACAAAAACAGAGTCTACAGGAGTATTGCCGTTGATGTATTTATAGTAAGGCTTGTAGTTTTTTCCCCACTCTTGGTGTTACAGTCATTGTAGTGGCCGGTTCACTGAAGTCGTCCTTCCCTTAATCCAGGATGCTGGGGAGCATGGGTAGATAAAGGTTTCCCTTATGTGAGGGCATTCATTCACCACTAATCCTTTATGGGTTCCAGAGTAGCGTGCTACTGACCAAAAAAGCGTTTCAACACCTCATCAGGGGTTGCAAGCACTGTATAAATGCAAACTTTTTTCCTCTTCTATCCCTCCGCTACCCTTCTCTATCCAAATAACTGAATAACATATAAACCACTCAAATTACTTTCATATTTCACCATACTAATTTTCAACACTAATCCTTTATGGGTTCCAGAGTAGCGTGTTACTTGCCAAAAAAGCACTTCAACACCCAATCAGGGATAACAAGCACTATATAAATGCAATTACAATACAATTGATGTTTCAAGGAAGAAACATGAATTTAGTTTTTCCTCCTCTAGTTGTACCCCATATGTGTCTGCACCCTCTTGTTGAGGCTATTGTAGAGGGATAGGCCGTCTGGTGGAGATGGCCTCAAAGAGTAGCTGTCCACCCCCTCCTCTGGGGATTCAACATAAAGATCATGCCATGTTTCCTCAAAACGGTTCTGGTCATCAAACTTGGTTGTCTTCGACCTCGAGTTCATAGAAGTCTTCTTGTTCCTCTTCATGAGACCCGGATGTTGCCGGCGCCTCTATCCCAGACTGGTCCTTTTACTGAGATACTGAGGCGGAAGACTATTTGCGGGAATATGGAATTCCCTCAAGGAGTCATCAAACTCCTCCTTCCTCTGAAGGAGGGTGGCCATTTCGTTATCGAGCCGCCTCTTCTTGCATTAGACCTTGAGCACTGTTCGGGGTCGAGTGTTGTTCTCTATTTTAGCATGAACCGGTCTACAGTCTTAGCAATTTTGCTCTCGACTTTCGCTCGCTCTCGAGCAGATGGTTGCGTCGAGGGTTTCAACATTGTTTTGCCTACATCAGTATCCCTTGTATGATATCAGTGTGTCTCTTTTTGTTTTGGTTGTCTTTCGGTCGGCGAGTGCTTTGAAGCATAGTCTGCCTTTTGTGGCTTACTGTCCAAAGCCTTTCGGTGGTTTAGTTACCTTAAGCTTCTTCTTTTCAGTGTCCTTCACCGCATGCCTCTTTTCGGGTGTCAGACGCGTAGATCTCAGACTTTTCTACACAAGCAGTTTTGGCCTCCTCACATTTTCCTCTTCGTCACTGGCTAAGCCGATGGTCTTTGAGCGATACCTGTGTCTTCTGAGTACTGGCCATGGTTGAGTGCTCTAGCTTCTGTCAATGATGTACCTTGAGAGTCTTGGGTACAAACTCAGCATAGGCCTCACATTCTGCCTCTCCACTCTTCATTCTCCGATGTTATGTTTTGTTAAAAAGCTTATAAAGCGCACTTATACCCAAGGGTGTCCAGGCATTAACTAAAACCTAACTGGGTACAAAAGCTATAAATCAATGGTTATTGAGAAAATAACCAAGTTTTGAGCCCCCTCCTTAAGGCAAGTAGCTCTGTGTTATTCCTGAGAAATGATTGCAGATTTTTCCATGCTTTTGCAGCGCCCACAATAAAACTTCTGCCACCCCAGCTGGCTCTTTTAACTTGAGGGACAACCACATATTTTGCCTACGCTGATCTCAATGGTCTCCCAGGAACATACCAATGAAAATGATTCCTCAGATAATCAGGGCCCCTGCCCGTCAGGGATTTAAACTCCGTACACAGTGCCTTAAATTGGGCATGCTGTATCACTGGTAGCCAATGAAGCTCCTTTATATCCTTCCTAACAGAAACAAATCAAGGCGTGCTGGTAATCAGTCTGGCTGCCGCGTTTTGCACCAGCTGGAGTCTGTAGAGATGCTTCTTCAGAATATTTGCCGATCATATGGTTATTTCCAGAGGGCTCTTCTTAATTTTGTCTGGTTTAAAAAACAAAATGTCAGAGCTCCTCTGTCATACTTTCAGACCCAACGGCAGAAAAAAGAAAAGAATCTGGAGATGGAGACTATGCACAGGAACTTCCACGGCACTATCTGACGTCACACAGGTGTTAGTTATATCACCAAATGGCGGTCAACGACAACCACAACAACAAAAAAGAAACAAACAAGACCGTTTTGAACCCAACCACTAGATGGCAGAATAATGCCAACATGTAAATCCAGAAAAGGATTCATGCTGCAAACCCAGAATTATCAATCAAGAATGTCGAGTGATGGGGGCGTGGTTTGGACACCAGAGAAGATGGCGGCGTAAGCTCTCACCTTCTCTCAGGGCACAGCTTCACGTCGCTTCTTCTGGTGTTGTTCCGAAGTGGTGAAGTATCTTTTCCCCAGAAACCACGGCCGAAATGTGAGGTGCACCTCCGATCATCTTTTGGCAGAGCTCCCTGCATGTTTTAACACAGAGCCGGACGAGGAACAACAACGCGGTCCAGGCATGATCTCCCTCCGTCCCTGTTGGAGCCCGCCCACGGAGCGTCTCATATGAGAGAGCCCGCTGCTACCGCATGCTACGGAGATGAAGTGGACAGGACTGGAGCTGTTAACACAGTAAGTCTGCTGCCACCGCACGTTGTCCCGGTGTAACAGATGAAGCCCCGGGTTTACAGCGCTCAACCGCCCACGGCTACATTAATGTAATAACTGCCACAGATCTATGCGGACGATGTGATCTGGCTTTTTTCACAGTCAGATTTTAAGATTTTTACTGAGCGCGATCGCTTTGCAATGTCCTGATGACCCCTGAGAGGTACTGCTCGAACAGACATAAAATGGCGGGCACCCCCGGTGCAGTATAGAAATCCATGCCGAGCTGTCCCCTTCTATTTTCCTTGTGTGCATGGGTGGTTTTAACAGCTAGGCACTGCGTTCTGGAACCTGAGAGACACTGATGCACTGCAGCAACTCAACTTTCACAGGTCTAACGTGGCTAGCAGCACTTATGATGTCCCGGGTCCACTTAATGGCATCTAAATGGCATCTGCACAGCTAGTTTGATGTCTTACTTCCAATACTGTGGTCATTGGTGGCCATTTGTGTTCAACTGCACCAAGTTCCAAATACCATTGTGGGTAGACATCAATGTTTAGTCAGTGCAGTGTTTTGCCTCCATTCCTTTGCTGCCTGATTTTAGAATGGCTGCCAACTAGGACTGCCCATGTTTGTCCTTGCCTCGCCTGACACTAAAATGGATGCCTAAAAGAAATGGATGCGGGGAGGAGCTTAGTGCGCATCCAAGATGGTCGCATGAGCAAAGGGCTCCCGGGACCCTCACCGCCTCCCGCATATATCCTGTCATGAATCCTGATACAGTCGACGGGTTATTACGGACATGACCCTGCTGACATAAAAACTCTTTTCAGGAATCGATTTGGATGCCGGGAACCGGACTTACTCTACTCCGATAGTTGAAGGCCTACACCGAGGAGCAGCACGGGACTCGAGTCCCCGAGATACCCTGGAGGCAATTGAACAACAACGGCCAGTGGGAGCCGACTGATGCCCTTGACGTACTTTCGGTTTCGTTTTCTGGTTCTTGTTTACTGAAACCAGCTGCCCTCTGACTTTGTTGGCCCATGGTCTAATTGGATTGTACGCTTGCATGCTGTGCCTCGTCTTCTGACTTCTCTCAGCTTGATTCGCGAGGAGCCATTCACACCAGGTCCCAAAGGCCCCTTCGGGGCGCGTCGCTCAACATGGCGAACAAGCCTGAAAGTGAGAAACGGACGACCAAGACTACGCACCGAGGGGGTGCCATCCAATCTAATATCATGGATCGCTACACTCGCCCTAAAGGATCCCCCAGTGGTATTGGTAAAACCTCGGACGAGCTTGGAGGTGGCTCCCCAGCGACGGAGGAGTTGACTTTACGAGACGTCATGGGCGCCATTGCGAGCATGAAAACATCCATGGGCCAGCAATACGAGACATTGGCCTTAAAGCTTGACACCGTGGCTATTGATGTCAACTTGATCAGGACTAATCTGGCGAAGACCAATGAACGAGTCAAGTCTTTGGATATCAAGACCGCCACTCTTACAACCGACATGTCCGATCTCCAAACCAAGGTTCGTAATCTACGAACCTCGAATGATCTATTTGCCCGCTGGCTGGATGACTCCGAAAGTCGAGCAAGGCGCAACAATGTGTGTATCATCGGGGTTCCGGAGAAGTCCACTGAATTGACGACGGATTTCCTTGTGGAGGACCTGATACTGAATCATCTCGCCCCTAAGGGCCTCAGTAACTTTTTTGCGGTGGAGTGTGCCCACAGAGTTCCAGGCGGGAAACACACACCAGGTGCCCCACAATAGCCAGAATTTTCAATTTCAGGGATAGAGACGTCATCCTGCAGGCATTGAGGGCCAATAGCCCCACGAAATTAGAGAATGTGACTATCAGCTTCTACCCCGACTTCACTCAATCTGTACAGAAGCAGAGGATGGGATTTATGGGGGTGAAACGGAGATTGAGAGACATGGGCTTGAAATACGCTATGCTCTTCCCTGCCCGACTACGCATTGAATATAATGAACGAGCGCTCTTTTTTGATCGGCCTGAGGTCGTTAGTGACTGGCTGGATACATTACCGACGCATCGAGACCGCACGGAGCAATCTGGAGGCGTGGATGGTGGCCCATTGGACCAGGAGTGAGTGATGACCGGTGCGTGCAGTACATGGACTATACAGCAGTGGTTTATTGACTTTTTGTGTTTGTAAATATAATGGTATATACCCAGAGGCGGCAGGGAAGACGGCCTCTTCCTCCTCCCGGGGTGTTTTTCTCTCTTTTTGTAGACTAGTTTCAGGTTAGGGCGACAGGCACACTGCAAGTTGGGGTGGTTTTTTTGGACTAACGCAGGCGTGCAGGGTCGGGGGATGTGTTCTGGGGTTTTCTTGGGGGTGGCGGGGGGAACTTTGCTTTATTTTGTATTGTTTCAGAGGCAATGTATCACTGCATATTTTGACTTTTGTGTCCTTTTCGCTGTTGGAGGGGAATCCGCCTTCATTCCTGGGATGGGGGTAGGGGGTTGAGGGTACTAAGTTGGAATGTCAACGGCTTGGGAGACAGGATAAAACGGGGGATAGTACTACAGTTTTTGAAGCGTCTTTCCCCTGATGTAGTGTTGTTACAGGAAACGCATTTGATAGGGAACACATGCCACGCAATGAATAGGCGAGGTTATCGTCTAGTCGCGCACTCGGGATTCACCACTGGGTCGAGGGGGGCTGGTGTCCTTGTTAGGAACTCCCTCCCCTTGGAAATAGATGATACTATCCTGGATGATAGGGGACGATATGCCGCTATTATTGGCAGATGGGAGGGGAAGACGATCTCCATACTCTCCGTGTATGTTCCGCCAGGTTTACAAACTATGACATTTGCTGACTTGGGGAAAGTGGTGTTGGGGTTCCCCGAAGGGATTTTGGTTGTGGGTGGAGACTTCAACTCTGTTGTCTGTGGTGGAGAGGATTGCAGCCCCCCTAGGGATCTTGCGAGATCGCATTCTTGTCTGGGTAACTTCCTGGAGACACTGGGTCTGGTTGATTGTTGGAGGCTGATGCACCCTGGACAGGCACAATACACTTTTCATTCTGGTGCAAACGGGAGCTCGCTAGGCTTGATTATGTCCTTATGCCGGTGGCGCAGACCGTCTTGGTGAGAGAGGTTAGACACCTGGCCAGGGGTATATTGGACCACTCCCCACTGTGGCTTTCCATTGAAATTCAGCTGGGAACCGGGGGTCGAGTGGCCCCGATTAATGAAATCACTGCCTTGGAGGGAGAGTTGGAGTCTGGTGCCACACAGGATAAGCTGCATGCTTTAAACCTTAAACAGTTTGACTATAGAGCCCTGGGGACTGATGCGGCCAAGGCCATGAGTTGTGAGCAACAGGGGGCGACTGTATGATGCGGGAGATAAAGCAGGGAAGTTGATTGCCTGGTTGGATAAAAAGGAAAGACTGAATTGCGTTGTGCCTGTTATTGAGAGAGCGGATGGAGTGCGTATTGTTGATCCTGTGGAGATAGTGGAGGGTTTCGCACACCATTTCCAAACGGTGTATGCGCCAGTCTCAGACAGACCGGAGGAGGACTCGCACTTATTGCTTCAAGATATCGCATTGCCTTGCTTGTCTGATTCTGACAGAGAGTTTATGGAGGCGGAATTTTCCTAAGATGAAATAGCGCTCGCCATTCGCTTCATCCGCTCGGGAAAAGCTACAGGCCCAAACGGTATTCCCATTGAATTGTATAAGCTGTGTCCGGACAAAATGGCGCCGTATCTCCGTGAGATGTTTCTGGAGTCGCGAGATGTCGGGTCCCTTCCCCGAGACCAGAGACTTTCGTCCATTGTTGTAATTCATAAAGAGGGGAAACCCCGGGACCTATGTGCGTATTACAGACCGATATCACTTTTGAATGCCGAACCTAAGGTCTTGGCAAAACTGCTAGCAAACCGGCTAATTAAGGTGATTGGCGACCTGATACACCCGGATCAATCCGAATTCATTCCTCATCGCAATACCGCACTGAACCTGCGTCGTCTTCATGGCGTCCTCGCGAGAGCAGAGTCGTTACGTGAGCCGGCCATCTTGGTCTCCTTGGATGCCACGATGGCCTTCGACACCGTGGAATGGTCATACTTGTGGGCGGCTCTCGCGAAGTTCGGTTTTGGCCGGGGTTTATCGGTTGGGTCAAACTCCTTTGTTCTCGGGAGAGGCACGCAACAGGGATGCCCTTTATCTCCACTGCTCTTCGCGCTTGCCTTAGAACCCCTAGCTGCTTGGCTGCGGTGGGAACCGTCGCTCAAAGGCATTAGATGGGCCCCCGACTTTGAAGATCGCATATCACTATATGCGGACAATATCCTCTTATACCTCACTTCCCCTCGGAAGTCACTAGGGGTACTGTTTGATGTACTTAGCTCATTTGGAAAGAACTCTGGCCTAGTGATTAACTGGGCTAAATCCAGTGTTTACTCGCTCACTGGGGAGGTACCACCCTTGCTGCGTATCTGCCCGATACAGATATGGCAAACCGGCTTTAAATACTTGGGGATTTACATATCGCTGAACCCTGCGGTTCCTCCGCTTCTTCGACTTAAATCCGACGTGGGGTGGCCTGCCGTTGTCCCCGGTTGGGAGGGCAGCTTTATTCAAGATGATGTCCTTGCCCCGATTTTTATATGCTCTCCAAAATACGCTCGATATCGTACCTGCCAGCTATTTTCGCGAGATAGAGAGCCTACAGAGGCGGCTGACATGGGGCGGGCGTCCTCGCATTGCCCTAGCAAAATTGACACTGCCCTGGTACGATGGGGGCATCGCGTTACCGGACATCAAACGTTATTACTGGGCATCCCAGTTGAGTGCAATCAACCATGCCATGTACGGCCGTATGTCAAACCCTGCATTTGAAATGGATAAATGGCTGCTCCCGAGAGGGAACTACAACAGGGCGCTCTACTCTAAATCGACTGGCAGGAAATTAACGGGACCCACCGGGGTTGCGGTGCGGGTGTGGTGTAGCGCGAATGCAGCTATGGGGTGGTCGGACAGATTGACTCGAGCGACCCCGCTCTACGTTGTTGAAAAATTGGGTAGTTTGTGGACAACTAAGGGCTTCGAGAAGTGGGACCTCATTGGCATCAGTAAGGTCGGGGATCTTTGGGTCAAAGATAGGATCAAGACCTTTGAGGAACTGCAAGCAGAATACGCGCTCAGCAATAGGGAATATTTCCGTTATATGCAGATCCGACATGCACTTGGTTCGGTTTTCCCGGCTGGAACCTTGATCCCGGAATCTTCTTCTCTTGAAGATAGGGTGCTTGATGGACACGTCCCGGATAGCACTATTTCCCTAATATATAAAAAACGTATTATTGATCGAACGGATCTACTCCTGCAGCTTCGGGAAGCTTGGACCGGTGATGGACTGGGGCTGGATGATTGAAGATCCTACACCGTATCTATATAACAGGTCCCCGGCTGCTGCGTATGGGTTATTCTGTGGATGGGTTGTGTAAGCGTGGGTGTGGTAGGATGGGTACCTTCCTCCATATCATATGGGAATGCCCTGATGTGGTGTTATTTTGGAATCCTGTGCATGCTGTCATGGAGGAAGTTACGGGAGTCTCGTTGTTGCCTGAAGCCCGACGCTGTTTACTGAATGTGTGGGAACCAAATGATTATACTGTGGCACAGACGCAATGGGCTACCCTTGGGAATATGGTGGCTAAAAGGGACATAGCGCAACTGTGGGGGTCCCAAAGAGCACCTACGGTCTCAGCTTGGAAAGAAAACATGGACTGGTGCATGTTTAGGGAAAAAACTGTGTATGTCGCACGTGGCAGACCCAAGAAGTGGGGGAGAATATGGAATCAGTGGAACCTATATCGTGGGGAGATCTGTACTCCTCCTCTTGTAGATATCCCGGAAATGTCGCAGTCCCCATAGCCCAACATTCCTTGTACTGTGTGGATTCTTACTGATGTTGTGATCGCCTGCTCCCGGCCCCCCTTCCCATGGCTTCATCTACTGACATTTGCATATATTTCTCTTGATACGGCTCTCCCCTCTAGGGAAGGACACTCACCATATAGTCTTTTTTGCTTCGCTGTTTTTTTTTTTTGGTTTGTTTTTATTGTTTATTTATATATGTTTAAAATGTAAAACCTTAATTTCATCCTGTGCAATATCATATGTTTTCAAGAACGATATGGTGAATCGCTGCTGGACCCCTGGGTTGTCAGCTGAAGAGCTGTGTATCAGTGTAATATTATGTAACTGTCTCGTTTTAGCGACGGCCGGCCACTGTGGTTGTAGGCCCGCAACTGTATTACTGCAACTGTAAATAAAGGTTTAAAATAAAAAAAAATGGCTGCTTAAATAGGTACTCTGATCTTTCAGATTAGGCTGCCTGCCAACTCTCTGCCAGCAAGCTCAATAGATATAGCACTGGGTCTGTACTCTCTACTTACCATAGCACTGGGACTGCACTCTCTACTTACCACCATTCTGCCGGTGATTTGGCGACAAAGCCTTACAGCACGCCATTCCACCTGCTCATCTTACCTTCGGATCCTAGCGCAAACAATCTCCTGAGGATACATTGCTCGCGATCACAAAACGTTGCTTACAAATTGTTCAGCATGAGTGAAAAGGACTCTAAAAACCTCAAGAGGCTTAAGGCCGACCCGCCGAACCCAGACTCACCCACCAAAGGTAAAAGGGACTTAAACACCACTATGAACACTATTCTGAAAAAGTTAGCAGAGGTGTATGATCTGGCAAAATCAACAAAAGAAGAAATTTCTGTGATCAGACAAGATATTAGAGACACCAATGCCAGACTGTCCGAAACAGAGAACTGAATAAGCCACTTAGAAGATACAGAAACAAAAGTCTGCAAATCCCTCAAAACGTATCAACCACGACGGATTCCCTGACCAGGAGGTTATCTGAGCTTGAAGACAGAAATCGGAGAGGGAACCTACGCATTTTTGGAATACTGGAGGGTTCGGAGGATGCTTTTGATACTTGCATCTCCTTCCTGGAATCATGGTTCACAAACGCAACTAACCTGACCTTCCACCATCTGCTTGAATTTGACCGAGCCCATAGGGTTCCCTCTAGAATTAACCCAAACCCAAAAGGGTCAAGACCAATCGTATGCAAACCTTTGCGTTACCAACATGTTGAACAGATCTTGGCCTTCATGCGTAAGAACAATAATATTTTATGGAAATCCAGTAAAATCTATATCTCTCTGGACTATAGCAAAGAAACGGTGGACATTAGGAAAAGCTTTCTTGCTCTTCGACCCAGATTGCGCTCCTTAAATTACCAATTTGGTTTTGCAGGCCCAGCAAGGTTCCGTGTGGTCCTCCAAGGGGTTCCCCAAGGTTTTATGGATCCCCAAAGGCTCAAAAGATTCCTTGATGGTCCAGATGAACTTTCTATGGACACAACAACACAGTGGTCCCTCCACTGCAAGCACTTGATTATCCTTCTAAAATACTTCAATACATAGTTGTGATTCACTACTCTGTAATACGTTCATAATTTTGGTTGGTTGTAACAGTATCAAACTACCTGAAATGTCTTAGCAGAGTTTCATCTAGACTCTTTACTTGGAAAGGTCTCGACCAACTTTAATTTTCTTTGCATTCAACGTTTTACTGTGGTCTTACTTGAGTCAGTGTAAGCTCGTTTAATCTGCCGATAGGGCAATACTAGTTACTGGTTCCTACTTATAGATGAATAAGTGGTTTTCCACTTATATCTGATTATCACCCCAGCATTAGCTCGCTGTTAGCTCGTTGTTAGCTCATCTCTGGAGCTCAGTTTTAATCGTAGCCTCAGCATAGCCTCGACAACGTTTACCTGTTTCTAATCCTACAATTGTTACTATTAAACTCACAATTGACAATTTCCGCAGTCAGAGAAATGGCGGTATCACTCTAGGCACCTCCAGCACCCTCTCTAGGCCACGCCAGTGACTGCCTCACATGTAGTTAACGCCAATTATAGATTTAGCGCCCACTGTTCTGAGAATGGGAATTGACTTCAATAGTCCAACATGGTTCTGTTAATTGCCCTGGGAGGGGAGCTATTTTCCCCTTGTCACCATGTATACTAGTTTTCTTCTGGGTGGGGTGGGAGGGTTTGGGAGGAAGGGTCGGAGGGGTGTGGGTTTGACTTCAGTTTGGATATTTGTATGTATTGCTAGTATATTTTGTTTACTTTTTCATGTATGTTATTATTTCCTTTGCTCAAGTGCCAATTTTGAAATTCTAATTGTAACCCCATGTGTCAACTTGATGGGGTACTCCAGCACATATCTGCAAGTCATTGTGACCCAATGTGTAGCATATTTTGTCTATCTGATTCAGATGTGCAGGTCTGCCTCTTATATGCGACCCCCAGGCTATATGTCATACTGCAAGAGCAGTAAGAGGATTTTCTATCCGGTTTCAGTGCCTTACTTAGCTGAACTTTCCCTATTATGGTATGACCTCATTGCCAGCTTGCACCACCTACAACTCATCCACCGTGTTTGGCTCAGAAGCTGCGGGGGATCTCAATTAGTGTTCCCACTAAATATATTGCAGGCACTTCACTGTCATATACCCCCTTCTATCTACACAACCAGTACACTCAGACAAAACACACGGGACGAAGGTTTCGATGCTTTAATAACAGTGGTTTTGGCTTGGATAAATCATACTTTTGAGATATTTATGTTGTCACACACAACGTCCAAAGCCCCTTCGGGGATTCCCACGCTGAATACCCTGAAAATACGTTCGCTTAACGTCAAATGCCTTAACCATCCCGTTAAGCGGAGGAAGATCTTGGAATACCTCCAGAGAAAGAAAGGGGATGTTGTCCTTTTACAAGAAACAAACATTGATGCCAAACTATTTAATACACTTAAAAATAGATTTTACAATGAGGTTGTTGGTTCTGAGGTGGTGGGGAAGAAAAACCGCGTTTTGACACTAATAGCGGGAAAATCAAATATTGACATAGGAGCATACACGGCTGATACTAATGGGAGGTGGGTAACGACTAAATTGATTAAAGACAACACAGAGTTCTTTATTACAAAGGTCTACGCACCTAATGCTATTGAACCAGACTTCTGAAATTACCTATCTAAACAGATCGAAACTATCCCAGATTCGACTATGCATATTCTGGTGGGAGATTTTAACCTACCTTTAGATCCAACTCTAGACAGGGACTCACGGTGTGCTTACCGTAGTAACAAGTCCCATAAAGCCTTTACTAACCTCTGCTCCCTCTTCAATCTTTTGGACTCTTGAAGACTACAAAAACCCACAGGTAGGGAATATTCATTTTACTCACCACCCCACAATTCCTACACACGTATCGACTACCTATTTATCTCCAGTAATGCCGCTGCTAGAATCGTAGTCAATAGAACCCAGGGTAGTATGAGACCACTCCTGTATCTCCCTATTTAATGTAAAACCGACAACTCGTCAGTCCCTTTGGAGATTGAACGATGAAGTATTAGAAAAAGAGCAACATAGGAAAGCCATAGAAAAGGTAATCCAGTACTACATACTGAACAATAAAAAGAATGACAAGTCTGATCTAACTCGCTGGGAGGCTCTAAAAAGCACCATTAGGGATGAAATTATCAAAATCAGATCTGCCTTAAATAAGGAATATAATAAGGCCCTTGGCGAGCTAGAAAAGGAGATCTCAATCCTAGAAAGTAAGCACATAGCATCTAGGGATGTGTCAACAATGAATGAGTGAACAAAAAATATGAATATAATAAAATAATAACAGCCACATGCATCAAAGGAAATTGCATTCGCAAACGGTGCGAATTGCAAAATTTGGCCGTTTGCGAATGCAATTCCCATTTTTGGGATGCATTACCATTTTAGTAATGTTCGCAATTTAAGAAATCGCAAAATTGCGATTTCTTAAATTGCGATTGCATTTAAGGAATCTCAAATTGAGATTCCTTAAATGCAATGCATCAAACTTTAAAAATTTGCGAATTCGCAAATAAGGGGAGCAAATTACCATGAAGTTGACCTTCATGGTAATTTGCGAAAACTTTGAAAAATTCACTAAAGTGCATTTTTCAAAGTTCCATTTTACACACACACATGCCCTTGGGGCATGTGAGTGTGCAAAATGTACTCCTAAGCAGATTTCAGGGGTGCAACAGGGTGTCCTTTGGACACACCTGCACCCTTGAAATTGCATTCTTAATTTGCGAATTTTTAATGGTGAATTGCAAATTAAGAATGTCTTTCCATTCATTCCTATGGGCCTCTAGGCCCATAGGAATGGATGGGTAAGTATTCCTTAATTGCGATTCTCAATTAGAGAATCGCAATTAAGGAATTTTAAGAAATCGCAATTTTTATAGCGATTTCTTGATGCATTGCAGTTTGCAATTCCTTAATTGCGATTCCTTATTTTTCGCAATTAAGGAATCTCAAAATGCAATATTGATGCATGTGCCTGAGAGTAACAGAGCTGGAATATGGATTAATAAACTAAAGAAATTCAGGCTCTGCGAATCAAATAAGGTAGGTAAAAGCTTAGCTGCGTACTTAAAATGTAAAGTAAAAAAGAACCTGATCAATAGCATAAAAGACCACAATGGCTTAGTCCAATCTGACCCAGATAAGATTGCTGAAATTTTCAAAGACTTTTGTAATACCTTATATTCCAAAAACAGAGAAGTTGATGATACTAAAATTCAGGACTATCTCAATGAGTGTGAGCTCGCAACCCTTTCAGATTCCGATAAGTCTGAACTTAACAGACCAATAACTGCCCTGCAAATTGACAAATCAATTAGATCGCTCAAATGTGGGAAGGCCCCTGGACCAGATGGGTTTAGTGCTAAATTTTATAAGTGTTTCCCCTCACTTTTAGATCCTCCTCTTTTACATCTGTTCCATGAATTCGGTGAGGCAGGGAAAATTACAGGAACATTGGCTGAAGCTATCATTGCAGTGTTACCTAAGGACGGGAAAGATCCGACACTTCCCAAAAATGACAGACCGATTTCCCTCATTAACTTAGATTGTAAACTTCATGCAATGATTCTGGCCAACCATCTACAAAAATTTCTACCTAAACTTATTCACCCTTCATAGGTCGGTTTCTTAAAGAATACACTATCCAGCGATAATACCAGAATATTAGCCCATGTATTGCAAAAGGATAAACTCACTAACTCACCTACTGTAGCCATCACACTCGATGCTGAAAAGGCATTCGACAAAGTTGATTGGACGTATCTAGAAGTGGCATTGAATAAATTTGGACTAGGAGACAATTTCACATGGATGGTAATATCTCTATATTTCTGCCCCTCCGCTAGGGTCTGGGCGGGAGGCTCAATCTCGCCCGCCTTCCAGTTACATCAAGGAACCAGACAGGGCTGCCCCCTCTCTCCTTCATTATTTTTACTCGCCATTAAACCCTTCTTATAGCACATTATTAAAAATGATCGCATCGCAGAGGTCCACTTTAATGACTGTATGGTCAAGATTACCGCCTACGCGGATGATGTTTTAGTGGTTTATGAAGAAGCGGATAAGGCTATCCCCGCTCTCATGTCCTCAATAGATAGCTTCTCTAGGGTGTCCAGATATAAGCTAAACAAAGATAAGACTGAAGTAAAATTCTTGAATAACCTCGGCAGCAGAGATTATGGGAGACTCCGGCCTATAATGACAACCTAAATGTTTTAAATATCTAGGCCTTGACTTTGATAAAGACCGGATTTCTACCCTTCATACTAATGAAACTTTAGTCTACAAAAAGATATCTACATTGCTGGAAGGGTGGTCCCCTAAATATCTTTCATGCTGGGGCAGGGCCGAAACTCTGAGAATTAGGGTGACCCCTTTGGTCAATTATCTAGCTAACGTGCTACCAATGACTTTCTCCGATGATTTTCTGAACAAGATCTATAAACTCTTCAACACGTTCCACTGGCAGGGTAAGAAACCCAGAATATCACTGAATAAGCTACAGTTCTCTAAAGAAAAGGGCGGTCTGGGTCTCCCTACCTTTAGGAATTATCAAACGGCATTTCTCTGTAAGCAAGGTGCTAACTGGTTGACCAAGAATCCGGATTATACTATAATAGTACGGCTGGACATAGAAAAATCCCTCATTGATGATATGCCTTTGTCGGCCCTCCTCACTATGGACCTCTCCCACCTTCCTCACTCACAATATGTTCTCCTTAATACCAAGAGAGCCCTCTTACGAATAGACCACCATTATAAGCAAAAAGTAAATAAGTCTAATATAACCTCCTTATGGCGAAATCCCTCTCTAAGGATTGAAGGCAGCATGCTCTACTGGGAACTCTGGTCTCAAAAAGGAATAAACCTAGTAAAAGACCTTTATGCAGGGCCCCACCCGTTACCTTTCTCAACACTTCAGACCAGTCACAATGTAACCCCCATGGATTTCTATGACTTCTTAAAATTGAAAGCTCTCCTCTCAGCACGTTCTATCAAACCCTATGATCCATCATTAGCCTCTCATCTGTCACTAATACTGAAGGCAGATCACACCGTCTCCAGAATATACAAACTCCTATTACCTAATCCAAGGAAGATGCATAAACAAAATGAGACCAATTGAGAATCCGAACCCAACTCTACTACTATCTCATTTGAATGGGATAAAATATATAGCACAGGCTTCTCGAATACAATATCCCCTATTCATTCACAGACTAAGTTCATGCTACTCAATAGGTCATACTGGACTCCGGAAAAACTCTTTAAACTCCGCCTAAACGAAGCCCAACATGCTGTAACTGTAACTCGGCTGATGGTAATCTCGCTCACATGCTCTTCACCTGCCCCACCTTACAGCTATATTGGGATAAAGTCTACGAATGTGTAGGTCACATTTTCAACATCACTCCTCCCAGGGAATTTTCATATATCTTATTAGGCGTCCTGGATCCAGCACTGGTCAACGCTAACGATTGACACTTGATGGACCTCTTGATCACCTTAGCATGTAAAGTTATATTGTGCAAATGGAAAAATGGTAAAGATATGTCCTTTAGAATTTGGGAAGAATGGCTGTCCTTCCTAAGAGGTGCGGACAATCCGGCGCTTCATACCTCTCCATGGCGCAAGTCTCACAGGAAACTCTGGAAATCCCTAGATGCCTCATCATTCTCATTCGATCCTCCGTGAATTTAACATATTGTTCAATATTTGTAACCACTTTGTATTCCTATCAATATGAAGGTGTAGGCTATAACTATTATCTAATCCTCTTGTATGACACCATACTGCTTATTTATATGGTCACTCATGGTATTTATACACTGTACATGCTGTTTTCCCTTTTTGTGGCCATCTTGTGGGCATTGGCAATAATCAATAGGCACTTGAGCATGTTATCATTTATGTAATGATTAAGATGTCTGTATTATTTGATTCAGTTTGATTATTATTGTATTTTATTTCTTTTCTTTCTTATCTTCCTTTATTTTATGTATGTATTCTCCTTTATTTTTGTGTTCTTTCAATAAAAATGACGAATAAAATAAAATAAAAAAAGAATGTCAAGTGATGCAGGAGGGGTGGTTGTATTTAGTGGGACCACAGGCAAAGAATGAGAGGCCCCGACTTTGCAAGGTGAAAGGGAGGGTGCAGGATGAACATGGTCTTGATCCTTGGGTCTAAGAAGCCCGACGGGCTGGCACAAACCCAGATTATACACATTCTTCGACTGAAATACAACACAGCATGCACACTGCAGCACACAATCCTTTTGAAAGGGAAGGAAAACACAAAGACTATGGATAAGCAGAAGTTTACGCCACAAGAAACAGGGTATGGAACATTATCATTTGGCTCCATTGCCTGCAGAGCCTTTCTCCCCTCCATCACGTGTCCTTTTTTCATTAACTGCATTTTTATCTTTGCACCCTTAGATGATGTGTGGTGGGGGAAGGGGAAAAACAGTGCTATGATGCAACCAGTGTTTAGTGCCTTACAGAGCAAGTGCATGCCAAAAGTTTAAATTTAAAAAAGTGCTTGGAACCAATGGAAGGACACAGGAATGAGTACTTAATCCATGCTCCACTGTATTAACGAATACTCAAAAGCCCAGGAGGAGTCTGACCAATAGGAAGACAGGAAAGGAAAGCGACGTGATAGCCAAGCAATGGTAAGTAAAGTTAAGTAGTGGGCGGGTTCTAAGCCCCTTTTAAGATTTTGTTTTTCATTACAAGGGATTTAGCACACATAAAAATAGTACATTTTCAGCTTAGCTTTAAATTAACATCAAAATGATAAAAGGGGAACCGGAGATATGATTTTTCAAAGGTAAGTAAAAATACTTTAATTTAGTCTTTAGGTGCAACAAATCATTGCAAGTGGATTCTAGCAAACGGCTGAAAACACCTTTTAGAACCCTCTTGGAATGCCCACAAGGGGTTCAGATCCAGCCACAGGGACCACTCAGGTCCAGGGGATACAGTTACCTGTCACTTTCAGCAGTCCAAGTGCTCTCAGTGCACTTTTCTTCTTTTAACACAGTCCAGTCAATTGGTTCTAATGTTGGAGATGGTGCAGAGAGGTGAGTGTTCCTAGGGCCACCCTGGTATCCACAAATGTCAGGAGTTGTCTCTGGCCTCAAATATCGATGTATGTCTCCGAAATTGCAGGGGAACAGTGTACAGTGCAGGTCGAGTCACCACTGTCAAATGGTATCCCGGTCCCAGCAGTATTCAGGGGTTCCTTGTGGGCGAGTTTCTCTTTCTTGGTAAGCCACAGGAGTCCACTTCGATGTCTTCTACGGTCCCCACAGACACGTTGGTTAAGTTAGGACTAGGGCTCCTAGAGGCATCTCGGTGTCCTGTGGTGGGCAAGCATTCCTGTAAGCCTAGTTCCCCCGCCTTTCTTCCCATTTTGGCTTCAGCACACAAGGTCATCAAGCTAGTCTTTAACACCTCTTCCCATGGCTGATTTGACCCCAATGTAATTTTTTTTTACCTATTGGCTGCAGACACTAAGATGTTCTAAACTTCCAGCTTTCGAGCTAGCTCGAGCAATTAAAAATGCTCCACCCATCTTAATTGGGCTTTCACACCCTCTATGGTACTGAACGGCGCTGATGAAAGTGTGTAGGAAAATAGGATCTGCTTTCATGATTACGCTCACTTTTGCCTGGTGTCATTCTGTTTTTGGACAAGTCTGACTGGGATTCTGCTCATCAGGACCCGTAACTGCTCTCTCCCTAAATCGGACTATGGTAAGTACTTTGGTACCTTCCTAATTGGCTACTGGTGTACCCTTCCAAGTCCCTAGTCTATTGTACTGAAGTACCCAGGGCAAGAGTACACCAGGGGTCTCCTATGGGCTGCAGCATATATTATGCCACCCATGGGAGGCAACTCAATCCGTGACTACAGGCCTGCCACTGCAGCCTGTGTGAGCTGGTGCTAGCACCACTTACAACAGATATACGTTTCCTTATATATGACGTCACTGCACTTATAACCTATAAGTCATCCCTAAGGTAGGCCTTTCAATCCCGAACACTGGGCGCTTGGTTGTAAGTGTGAGGGTGCCCTGTATGAGCAGGACACCACCTACAGGCCCAGGAGTCAATTCTCCAGGCTTTGTAAGTGCGGTCAGCCATCTTATACATATAGTGGACATCAAGTCAATTAAGCGATGTCTGACTATATATTGGCTGCACTGAAACCGGTCATGTTTGGTATCACACATGTTGGAGCCCTACCCCAAAACAGATTCCAATGTTGGATTTAGGATCCCAAGTACTGGCGGCTCCGCTAGGGACTAACAGCAAGCAAGTGCTGCTGCAGACCACAGACATGATTCTGCCCTCCTACTGAGCCAGGCTCGAGGCGACAGTAGAAAAATAGGTTTCCTGTCACAAGGAGGTGTGACCACCTCCCGGCAGGACTTAGTGTATTGGGCTGGGGGCGCTTGCCGGTGCCACCAGACTGCTTTGAAGGGCTCATTTGATGCCCTCCTTGCATACTCCAGTTGAAACCAGTTCAGGGAGCTGTTGGCTCCAGCTCTGGCACGAAACTGGATAAAGGAGATGGGCGTATCCTCCCTCAGTTCAGCTCTTCCTCTGGGAGGGAACCCTGAATCGTCCCAACCCTTTTCTTTCAGTACATAAGGGCTTACCTGTGGGTAGCTCTTCAGATTAGTCATGGGACAAGATTCAGATCCAAAACCACTTCTACTTCTACCGTCTGGGCACTTCGGATTTCATTGGACTTCGCTTTGGGAACAAAGACTGCATCTGGGAAGACTCCTGTTGCTCCTAGTCTCGTCGTCCTGCCAGCCTTCTGAATCATATCTGTGCTTCATCCAGGTTCTTCTCTAGGCCTGTGGGTATCAAAGACATCGAAGGAATCTCCCTTGGAGTGAAGGAGCCACTCCCCTGCATCTGCAGGCACTGCAACTAAGCTGACTGGTCTGCTGCTCTGGACTTTGAAAGATCCAGCAACACAGGTGGTGGTTCTGCAACTACCTCAAGGCCTGCACTGTCTTCTCACTGAGTTTGAGGCCAGCGTCCCTCGTCAGAACCACTGAAATAGCACCCCTGTGCACCGTGTCGACTGGCCATTGCCAAGGCTTGTTGACTCTCTTCTCCAGAGATCTTCGGGCACCAAGAAGCTCCAGCCGCGAACATATCTTCCTGCCAAGATCTTAGTCTTCACCGAATTCCTTGCACCTTTGGTGAACTGCTGGAGGGGATTGATTAAAAAAATAAAACATCTGTTTTCTGTGTTCAATTTCAAGCAGCTTTCCGTCATCCGGGCTGCGATATTATTCATGCAATGTTTGAAACTGGCAAAGGCAGCCTCAGAGTGCTGAGTATCATCAACATAGGATACCACTTTAACGCCCCATTGCTCGGCAACCAATGCGATGGAGTAAGATAGACATTGAAAAGAAATGGGTTCAACGCCGAGCCCTGGGGAACACCACAGACAAGAGGTTTCTGTGAGAACACATGGGGGTGGAGAAATACCCGCTGAGAGCAGTCCTCCAGAAACGAGTGGAACTAGGCCAGCACGGAAGCACCCCACTCCCAGGTGCCAGAGTCTCTCCAAGAGAATTCGATGAGATACCGCATTGAATGCCACAGAGAGATCCAGTAGCACCAGCATTGCAGTTACCTTGGTCTACCGCTTCACGGATGGTTTCAGACACTTCTAGAAGAGCTGTCTCCGTGCTGTAGCCTGATCTGAATCCAGATTGGGCGACTTCCAATCTGGATTAGCTTGGTTAGATTCAAGGAAATTAGAGTTGTTTCTGGACTTCCTTTTCAAGAATTTATGCAGGCGCTGGTAGGAGGGAGATAGGCCTAAAATTGTTTTTGCTCAGCTGGGTCAGCATCAGGTTTCTTAAGAATAGGCAGCAGATTGGCCAGTTTCCAGGCAGCAGGGTAGATCCCTGTGGTCAGAGATGAATTCCAGATAGGGTTAAATACCGTATTTAGTCAAGGAGCAAGTAGTTTGAAGAACTGGGCTGAGCAGGGATCGCCAGGAGAGCCTGTTTTACCATTATATAATTCTCAGAGAGATTCCTCAGGGAGAAAAGGGCAGAATTCGGACCAGGTGCCATGGGGGTCAGAGGTGGAGTTAAACATCTAGGAGAGGAGGGGGGGCATTGCAGTCATTTTAAAATCCTGCTACTCTTGCCTATTTGTCAAAGAAGCAATGGAGGCCTGTGAATGCACACTCTTTCAGTATTACCGTCAGCGCCCATCTGACTATTTCAGGGTTGTTAGTATATCGCCCTCCGGTGCCTGCTACGAAATTTAAATCTGCCCTGTTGGAGTCCACCTGCATGCTTGCAATGGGTACAGCCAATTTCAGCATCCTGGGTGACCTCAATTAGCACTTCGATCTTGTGCAGGATACTGAAATCTGCAGTCTGCTTGCAGATTTTGCAGCTTGCCAATTAAATCAATTAGTCCCTGGCTCTACCCATTTAGCTGGCCATCTGTTAGACCCCATCCTTTCTAATATCCCTCTTGCTACGGTGGAGGCCCCTAAACCCATAGGTTGGTCTGACCACTCTTTGGCATCTATGTCCTTCCTTGCTCCCGAGCCCCTTGACAAAGTTGTTCAATTTAGACGCCCTTGACAAAAACTGAGGCTGGAGGATTTACACACGGTTCTTGCTGCTAATCCCCTGGAACCACACAACGATGCAGATGTGGGCTATAGATCTTATCGCAATTGGATTGTCCAAGTCTTGGATTCCCTCAGTCCAGCTAAATGGTTTAAAGGCCGCACTTTGGACTCAAGCCCATGGTATAATGACTAACTGCATTGCGGAAAGCGTGTAAGAAAATGGAGCGACGCGGAGGAAGGAATATGACCCTGCGACAAAAAAAATGCTATTTAGCCTCTATTAAAAACTATCATAGAACCATTTGTACTGCCCGAGCGGCCTGTTATGCCAATGAAATAAAGCAAAACCCTAATCCGGCCAAATGTATTTTTAAGATTCGAGGACCTCAGAGTAAGGAAAAACTCCTCTGTTCCGTGATTACATCTGAGCAACAGTGTGAGAACCTGGCAACTTTTTTGTTGACAAAGTGGACACCATCTATCGGTCCTTTCCGCAAGGGTCTCCTCCTCCACTGCATTCTCTGGCAGCTATTCCCAGTATCACGCAGGAAGAGTTTACTCTTCTGAGTAGGAAAGTTAAATCCGGCTCCCCAGCCGATCCGTAAAAACCCGTCCATTTCAGGGACTCACTTTCTCTCTTCCTTGCCCCTCTGTGCCAGGTTAACACTTCTTTTTCTATAGCTGTGGTCCCTGTGCTGTGGAAACAGGCAAGGGAATCTCCTATACTTAAAAAAAACCTTCGCTTGACCCAGCAAAATTGGAAAACTTTAGGCCAATATCCCTCCTTTCATGGGTAGCTAAGATCGCAGAGGCTCATGTTAATAACATATTAATGAGATTCCTGAACACCAATAACATCTTGGATCCCTCTCAGAATGGTTTCCGTTCCGGTCACAGCACAGAGACTGCTCTCCTGGCTGTGACAGAACATCTGCGGACCATCCTCGATTCCGGTCACACGGCGGCACTAATCCTGCTTGATCCGAGTGCCGCATTTAACACGGTTTAGCATGGGATTCTGCTACAGCGTCTGGAGGAAGCCGGTGTTGTGGGCCAGAATGGTTCAGATAGTTTCTGACAAAGATCATTCAGAGTGTCGCCCCCCGTTTCTTTCACAGGCTCATTCCATCAGTCAGGGGGTGCCTCAGGGTTCTGCACTGAGCCCTGTATTGTTTAATCTACATGTTCAGCCTCTTGCAACAGTGGCCAGGAATATGGGCCTCACCATGGTCTCGTATGCAGATGATACGCAGCTGGTGGTGGCCCTCTCTGATGATTCCACACAGGATGCTTCTAGGTTTAGGAGTGGCCTGGCCGCCGTTGCGGAGTGGATGACCAAAAACTGCCTCCAGTTAGTTAAACACGAATAAAACTGAGGTATTGCTGGTGGGGAAAGACAGAAGCTTCTGGAGTGAGAAATGGTGGTCTAACGCTCTTGGTAGTACCCCCACCCTAAGTTGGTGGTCAAGAACCTGGCGGTATGGATGGATTCTACCCTCAGTTTTCGAGATCATACTAAAAAAGTTGCTGGGACTGGTTTTGGCCTCATTCGGGGACTTAGGCCTCTGTTGAAGTTCTTTGACTCGCCTTCATGCCAGCCGATTGTTCAATCAGCCATTCTATCTAGACTAGACCAGGCTAGTTCGCTCCTTCTGGGGGCTAATCAGGCTGAGGAAATGTGACTGCAGCGTGTCCAAAATGTTGCCGCAAGGGCCCTGTTGGGGCTCTCGTTTAATTGTCCCTCTACTGGTGCCATCCAGAAGCTACATTGGCTACCTATGGCCAAGCGGATCCAATTTAAGGTTCTCTACCTTTCTTTCAAGATCTTGAAGTTTGCATCGCCCAGCCTCCTTGTTAACCTGCTAGCCCAGTATGTCCCAACTCGCCAGCTGCACTCCCTGGGGGAGGCAGCATCTGGTTAGAGTCCCCCGTGTGAAGCGCCTTTGGGCCGGAGGCCGTTCCTTTCGTTGCTTGGCAGCCAAGCTATGGAATTTTTTGCCTCCCCAGATCCGTAGCATGAATCGTCTGCTGGACTTTAGGAAAGCAATCAAAACATTTCTTTTTCCCTCTCCCTAATCATTTCTTGTCCTTCTGTATGTTTCTTGCGCCTACCTGCTCGGTTTCTTAGCCCTGATCCTGCTGACACGGGCAGCGCCAGGACACCTCTTTGCTGAGGCAGCTGTGCGCTATATAAACTCAAATAACATAACATAAAAGATAGAGTAGCTGAAGGGAAGGAGGAATAAATCGAGCATATTTTCTCCTGAAAAAAGTCAGAAAAGTCCTCACCAAGGGCGTCGGTAGGGGATACAGTGCTGTCAAGGGCTTTTGGCTTAATAAAGCCTTGAACAATTAAAAAAAACTTCTTTAGCTGCGTTTTCAGATTAATTTGGTTGGCATAGTATTCCCTAATGTTATGTTTCAGCCTATGATTATCTTTTTAAAGCGTCTTTATATGAGCATAACTGCTGTCAAATTATAAGATTTACGCCAGACGCATTCCAATTTCTTGCATAAACTCTTTTCAGGGAGTAGTTCCTGAGAGAACCAAGGAGCAGAAG
Source organism: Lissotriton vulgaris (assembly GCF_964263255.1). Lineage (NCBI taxonomy): Eukaryota > Metazoa > Chordata > Amphibia > Caudata > Salamandridae > Lissotriton > Lissotriton vulgaris. The sequence goes on along the minus strand of NC_141685.1, from coordinate 1,764,674,157 downwards.
GTTTCTTCCTGGCAGATTTAACTGCTTTGAGAGGAGCCACTCTGTCGAGGGCAGAGGAGACCCAGCAGTTGAAACTGGAAACATCGGCGCTCTGGTCTCCCGACAACTGAGAAGGGGCCTCTTGTAACAGGGGTCCTAAACATTATGGGGCTATCCTCCAGTTTCTTTGTACCTAATATATAGGGCTGGCACTACTGCCAGAGGGGCTACCCTTGAAAGCAAAAGGAACAAGCAGATGGTCAGACCAAGATAGAGGTAGCAGAGCCTCAACTAGCAGGTTGTCATCATTAGTAAAAAGAAGATCCATCCAACATATGGCCTGCTATATGGGTGGGGGCACACACCTTCAGTAACAGATTAATACCCTCCAATGTATCTGCCAAAAGGAAGGCCATGGAACAGTTATCTTTGTCCATATGTACATTGAAGTCGCCAAGGACAGTGAGATAGGTGTGCCTCAATGATAGATTTACTATGATGTGGCATAACTCAAGCATATGACAGGACGGGCCTATAAACCAAGACCTCCTCAATAGTTGAGGAGGGGGAGATGTTAATACAGAAGTACAGCGCCTCAAGGATGCTCTCCCAGGCATTCCTCATAATAATGGCAAGCCCGCCACCCAGCCTGTGGCCCGCCCGGTTGGCAACATAGATCTGGAAACCCTTGGGAACGGCCAACAGCAGATTCGGCTTGGAGCTTTATTTTAACCAGGTATCGGTTAAAAACATCAAATCCCAGGAGTTAGACTCCAAAGTGAGCCAGATATCGTCGGAGTGCTTGAGGAGAGAGCGGCAATTAACCAAACAGGCCCAGATGTTGGAACTGGAGGCCCAACAGTGTGAGATTGGGGGCCTTAGAGCGGCTATGCTGACCTTTGCCCTCTCTTCCCAGTGCACCGATAAAAAGGGGCAGAAGTTACAACACAACTCGTGACCAGCCCTCGATGATTCAATACAGGCCAACCCCGGGCAGACTACTTTATTTAAACCAAGCAGCAGATCTCTAGACCAGGAAATAGTTGAAGATGGAACACGGGCAGCATGGCTGGCCCTGGACGTGGTCAGGTCGCGGATGGGCGCAGACGGGCTTGCCTTTGGTGCACCTTTGGCGCGGCCACATCCCGGCTCCCGTTAAGTAGGGATGTAAGAGGCCGGCCGGTCGGTCAATAAAAAATAGACTGCCGACCCAAGATGGCACCCAATAATGCCCCAAGTGAGCAGTGCATACCATGCCAATAATAATCAACAGGAACTTCTTGTGCCCACAGTTCATTAGCATGGAGGAGTCTATTAGGTTTATGTAGGAGGTGAGCTCTGCTTGCAAGATGCTTGCTGGTCCCAACCCTGTGTAGGGTGCGACCTCTCCCTCTGGCTCTTCCTCAAAAGGATGGTGTTGTAGGGTATTGACACTTTGATGGAGCACTCAGGGTGTTGGTCGGTGGCTTGTGGCAGCATGGGGAGAATGACTAGCTGAGACCCTCATCTTGGGGGTACTTTCTTCTTGGTATGGCTTCTCTCAGAAAGGATCCTGAAACTGCAATGTGCCCATCTCCTTTGCCATCTCATCCATTTTCATCTTCTAGTGTGACTCGTCCACTGCAGTCCAAAAGTGGCTTCTGCCCATGAAAGGCATATTTATTACAGTTTCTTGTACTTCCTACTTAAAACCAGACTCCTTCAGCCACACATCTCCTTAGGGCGGTGCCCGAGCACAAATGCCTGTGTCATCTGCATCCAGTACCAATCTAAAATGTGTTAGAAATGGTTTGTCCTTCTTGGATCATTGCCTTCACCCTCCTCTTAGAAATACTGCATCAACTCCTCTATTTTCTCCCATAGCTGGTGTCCGTACCTGTTGAGCAATGTGTTAAGCTGGCTTTGCCCCATTGTGTGGTGGCTGACTTCTCCATCTTATGCCCAACCACCTCCACCCTCTAGGACGCCTTGTCTGTTGGGGGGGCCCCATAGCAACAGATACATTGGTCTCATTCGCACTGTGATGACAGTAATGGAGTCCACTGATTGCTTCTTCTACTCTCCTTTTTTGGCATACTCTTTAGCACTTTCTCCCTTTCTCAACGGCCTTGGCATTGGATCCTTTCTCTTGGCCCACTACAGTTTCCTCAGGGTTTTCTTCGTCTCTGTACAGACCTAAATGTCTCAGCAAGGATTGCTTCTGCTGTGACTGTTATAGCGTAAATGGCCCACCTCTGCTTCTCCCTGGTCTTCAGGGTCTAAATCAGAAACTTGCCACATACATTGATCTCCTCCGAGCTGTGATCTCCCAGAAGACAAATGTTACACACCTTTGTATCTAACCTGGGCAAACTTGTGGTGATGCTTTGGCCAAACCTAAAGGGGGGTATGCTGCATCCTTGGCGTTCATTTGATGACCAACATGGATGATGTCCTCGCATTGAAACCCCCCAAAATACTCAAGTTTTCCTCAGTGCTTTTCTGTTCTTATGACGAGTCTGTGGGTTTTCTTTTTTCCTACCCCATTCTGGGCAGAGAGAAGAAAAAAAGCATTGCAAAGCCAATAGGTCATGCCTATGTGGAATTTATTGGATTTGTCAGTGTCTTTTTTTAGCTGTATTGCACGCAGCATTCTGTAAGTAAAATAAAAAGGCAATACAACACAATCAATGCTGGCTAGGTCATAGCACTTTCCCCGTTCTTTTACATTTTTAACTGTGCTCCTGTAAAACATGGCAAAACAAATTGACAGCCAATAGAGCTCGCAGAGGTGAGACCTATTGGCTTCGCCAACGATTAGGAAAAAAATTGATAAGGCTGCTTCATAGTACTTTTTTTTCTGGCAAGGGAAGGGACAAGTTGACAGGTGTATGGGGCTAGTGGACAGGGGTATAGGGCAAGCAACGTCAGGAGGGGGCAGGCAAGCAACGTCAGGAGGGGGCAGGCAAGCAACAACGAATGGTGGGAAACAACGATGAGGGAGACGGCTCAAGCAACAATGCAGAAGGGGGAGGGGAGGGCAAGCAATGACGTGTGTAGAGGACAAATCAAGCAACGATGACAGAACAACAATGCAGATGGGTGACAGTCAAGCAACAACAAGTATGAAGACGGAGGAGGGGAGACAGCCTGAATATACATGCACTCTTCTGGAGGGCCATCTCTCAAATTCACAATAAGGGATTCCGGAAGCATGCAACCAGTCAAAGGACACTGGCCACCGACAGGAAGCAGTACTTGGTACATGCTTCACGGAATGGTCAAACAGAAAGCGAAATCGGTATGCGCTGACCAATGAGAAGCAAAGAAATGAGTGACAATGAAACCCACGAATGGTAAGCAGAGAGCAGGCTCCAAGACCCTTGTATGTAAACAAAATGTCTTGCAAGTGGCAGCACATACACTGTCTCAGGTGAAACTTAACCCCTTCGATGCTCATAACGGAACGGTTTCGTCATGAGCGTCGGTTGGCCTGTGCTCATGACGGAACCGTTCCGTCATGAGCCCGTTGGCTCATTAGAACCTTCAGCACAGCGTGAGAATTCGCGCCGCGCTGAAGGTGTTAAAAAGGACTGCAAAAGAATATTCTGGATTCACCCACTAGATGGCAGAATGATGCACAGCATGTGAATTCAGAAAAGATTCATGCTGAAAATGGGTCTTTCATCATATTTTCTTTCCCAAACTGGTACTCTTCAACCACTGTGGTGAGGCCTGATGGCAGCACAAATAATCTGAAGATGGGACCAAGCATTAGGCAAGATAGCTCCATCTCAACACTACACAGAAGTCACATTTGAGAGACTTCCCGACAGAAGGTTCGATAACCTTTTTAAAGAAAAACCACTGATAATATCCAGCCTTGCTAGGCAGAGTGAATATTCAAAGCATGTGATGCAGTGCAAGATTATTGATGCAAAATCCAATTTTTATTAACATATGGACAATAAACAGATTTTACCTGAAGGAATTATTAGCCAACAATATGTCCTGTCTGAGGGCTTGCCTTATTCTTATCCATTCACATCAGTTACAAGCCTGAAATGTAAGCAAAGAAAATGGGCTTGTGTCCAAATCCCCTCCCCCAGTGCACAGCCATAGAGCTTGATGGCTTCCTTCCAGTCCTCATCTAGCACACTAAATACTTTTACCTTCTACACCGGGAAGCACCTTTCCATGACTCCTGAAACAATCTTTTCTATCTGCCATAATCCATTACTTTGGAAACTCCTTCCGTATAGTCTCCCTTGCACCAACATGCTTACAATCTTGTAAATCTAACATACTTCATGAAGCAGTTTTTTTATGCATCGAAACAAACACTAAAAGTGTTTGAAATGCAAAATTCCAGCAAAGGAAAATGCAACAGTTATTAGGATGCGATTCATCACAAACCACCTTGCAAAGTGAGCACTGGAATAACAATCTCAGTTTTCTGTAAGACCAGGCACAGCAAGGTTCACTAGAAAAGAGTAACAAGATATGGCAATGAAACTTACTTTACCTCTTAGAAACTTTAAGTGCTGTTTAAACTATAAACTGATGTGCAATATAATATCCCACTAACAAAGGTCACAAATAAAATTCTGAAATGAGCTCTAGTACACTCCAAAAATAAAACACAAATTTTAAAGCTTTTAATATTTTTATGAGTAGAACCCTAACCATTTAAATCAACGCACACAAGGTTTAAATGGTTTATACTTTTAGCTCTGAAAATTAAACTTTATTATTTTACAAAATTAATTTCAGGAAATGTAAAAAGGCAATTCTATTGAGTGCAGGAATGGAGCGGAGTTGTTTCTGAAAAGCACTCCAGTCAGAATAAGGGTTATAAATGTCAAAAAATCTTTGTTTAATTCTGAATGTTGCAAATGAAATGTTGAACTGCAGTCAATCTCAGAATGCAGCGTTTCAGCATGCTTCCCGAGGATAAAACAAAAATTTAACAGTTGAAGACGAGTTATTTTAAAGGCAGACACCTTCCCCCACCCCTCTTATTAAACAAGATTTGCCTTTGAATAAATTCCTTTCTTTGAACGTGGAATACACAGGTCCACGGTTAAGACACACGTTGCAAATTAACTCTGGTGTAATGGTTTTTTTTTGCTTAAAAAAATAGCATAAAATCAAGATGGCCTAATAGTCCTCTCCTCTGCTGACAACTTCTTTGCAGGTTGGGCGCAGTAATATGGTATGCTCAAACTGAGCTGTGTAGGAGCCTTTAATGTCACACAATGGAGGGTATGGATCCACGATACCCAAGTCACACAGGCTTTTGAGAGCAATTAAGTATTTACTCTCTCCAAGACGATCAAGCCATCTGCGACAGAATGCAAGGGTTCCAAAGTTTTCGTTGATTACATTTAGCAAGTGTTTTGCTCTTGGTAGTCTGTAATACATAACAAAAATGCATTATTCGAAGCACAGTAATCAAAAATGACAAGTCAATGTCAAGTTAATCAATGTGAGATTAACACATTCTCCAAACAATTTGTAATGAACATTGTCCACAATCATGAAGTTATATTTACCAAGTATTCTTTATTTACTATTAAGAGGGATAAGGATGAAAAAGGAACACACATTTAGCAAAACAAGTGTACAGATTTTAGAAATAAAACTTACAGGAAGACTTGGTGAGAATTCAGGACATGAGGCAGAGAAAAACGAGTTTATATGGATTTCCTAGGACAAACTTGATTCTGAGTAGGCCTAATTTATTTTCCAACTGTCTTTCTTCCTCATTTCAACAGATAAGTGAAGCATCAAACTTACGCTTAGCATACTTAGATACTATGAAGTGACCAGTACCAATGTGCAAGCTATTTGAAATTTTAGGAGGAAAACGATCTGAAGGGTTACCCCCTGTGGTGGGGTATGTCAGTTTCAAATAAATTGTACGCTGTCAGGAGATACCTTGTTGCGTGGGTTGTGTAAGAGGTCGTTACTGTTGGTACAATCTTAAAAAAGGAAAGGCTTGGTGTCTGTACCATGCACTGGTGGAGACTTTAGTCCTAGGCGCTTGGGCCTCTTAACTCTGCAGGTGAAAGGGAGACATTTTCTTAACTCTGCAGGTGAAAGGGAGACATTTGCTAGGAATAAGTTACACAGAGGCCCTAAGCATGCATGGAATTCAGTTCAAGAAAGTTCAGCTGATGCAATTATAAACAGGTTTACCCAATGTGAAGGATACTTACCTCAGCCCCCCCCCCCCATTCCCGCAAAACCACCTTCACCCAAGACTAGCCCATTCAAATTGCCTTTACGGTCACAGCAAGATCAAAATTCTGCTAATCTAGCACTCAATCAGATTGAGAATGTGCATCATAAACGGTAGAGTAAAAACAACTCTTAAGGAATGGATTCAAAATGCCTGCTCACTTAAACTCTTCTAAAAAGGCATTCAGATCATGGACAACATTTAAAATGTCAAGTTGTCTTTAGCAGGAATCAGTAAGGCGCTTTCAAATAATTGTGCCATTCCCTAGCCAGGCACAGGATTTTCTACACATGCTAGGTTGGTCCTGCATGGATTATTTAGGGGAGTGGCAGACTTTCATGGTTCCACTTTGCTATTCAAGGAGGCTAAGCACTATCAGAATGTTGGTGTTATCATGGATCTTGAAAATGTTGAGCGAGTATTCAGTGTCCTATCCTTTCTACTAATTCCGTGCCCACATCCTATTGTGCAGTTATCTCCAATTCATATGATACCAGGAAGCTCCCACTAATTTGCGTTTGGAGCTCAGCCTTCAATTCAATCCATGAACAATCCACTCTGATACAAAATGTAGTGCCATCAAAAAGCATTTACAGCATCTATCACAGCACAGAACCCTAGAATATAAATATACAAGTGTCTTCCAAGAAACACTGAGAAAATGGGCAAAACAGCAAGATCAGTCATTTCTTTAGATGCTCCACACCCATGCTAAGATTAGATTCCTTTCTTTCACAAAGGTATAATCAAGCACAGAAATACATAATGAATGCAAATAAGAGTGTCCGAGAAGCACTCACTACTCACAGAATAAGTTATTATGCTGTAAGAGACTTTTGAACTCAGCAGTGATAACCACTATCGGTTATAGCGCATGCTTTTCCCTCTAGCCAACAGGGTCTACCAATTGGTTCAATAGCCTACAGAGAGGTGGGCTACATTTAGTTATAGCACCCACTTCTAGAGGAATCAATTCCTTTCTTAATCAATGCTAGCTAAACAATAGTGAACGTGAGAGTATAACCCACAGCTACGGTACATTTTGCAATACTACTAATTAAAGAATGAACTGTGTCAGTCTTTTACGTCAATGCCTTGAAAGGCAAGCTACGGCGGAAGGAGCAACACTAAACTCTTAGTTTGCAATCCCAGCAGCTCCAAGAATCAGTGCCAGGAAAACATCAAACTATACAGAACTTGGATTCAAGCGGTAGAGCAACAGAGTATGGTGAAGTCACATGTAAAGATTAAAGAGGAAACTCTTCATCAGGTGTTTTGTTAGGAAATGTTCAGCTCAGCAGCACTTTTCTCAAGGACCAAGTAGGCAGAACAGAAATGTATTGTGAATGCCCTGCAAAAGAAAAGAATTCCATAATCATTTCACATTTTGTCCAGATCAAAAAGGGTGTTTGGATCCCCACTTACCCCTCATCAGGCTGGTCTTTCTGCGCGTACTTGTGTCTGCAGTTCGGGCAGAACTTGAACGGAGTGTTGTCCATCCTCGTGCGTTCAGGCCTCCCTGACCGCGTGGACGTCGAAGTTCGAGGTTTTCACCTTCTTTTCTCTTCGTCAATGTTCTGTGAAGTCTCCTTTAGTGTTCTTCTTCCAATATCTTCTCCAACTTCCACGCTTTTCAGTACTTTCTCCAAAAATGTCTGGAGCCCAACGGGAACGATCCAGACCCGACCGCGGAAAAAAGAATCTGAAGATGGCGCCCAAGTGTGGGAGCTTCCGCAGGAAGCATGCCGACGTCACCGGAAATGCACCCGAGGAGGTGCGACGCCGACGCCCACAAGGGCTACAAAAAAAAAAAAAAAAAAAAAAAAGAAGACTACGAATCCGGCCCCAACCACAAGTCCGCGGAATATGCACAGCATAGTGAATCCAGAAAGATTCACGCTGCAAAAGTTCTTCTTCTTTCCACTAGGCAAAACACTCATTTGGGGAGGAGCAACGGTTGCAAGTGGATCCACAAAATTCCACAGACTGCAAAACTACTCATATATGTAAGTAACAGGCCTCGAAAAATCCCCAAAATGTTACTAGACCTGCACTTCACCCATAAACTGGTTTCAACTTATGTGATCCTTGGCAAGTATTTTAATTCACGGAGGCGCCATTTTCTTCTTTTCATATATGAGAGCACCTTTAAATACAAGACTTCAGCGCATCTGCTGTACAGGCAACTATTTTGTTTAATTTAATAACTTAGACATTAACTCCATATAGAATACAAATCTAGCCACAAAGGATACACATGACCGCTGACTTGCCTCTTAGTTCATTTACTGTATTGTCATGTCATCCGTGCGGGGGCTGGAATGTTTCTCAAATCATGTTTAAAAACCATCACTTCTAATAAATACATAATTAAAGCATAAAGTAGCAGCACACAGTCATTTGCATTCAGAAGATTTTAGAATGAAATATCCATGATCTCACAGGAAATGGGGAAACACCGGAAGAGAGGTCAAACGCCGGAGAAGCTGCCGCCGGAGAGTTAGGCAAGTAGAGCGAGGGTGACGGGGAGAAAGAGTTTGCACTACCTCCATCAGTGCCCTCTGAGCCCCCTGAGTTGTTCCCGAAGCCCTGCTCTCCCACAATGGGGCGCAAACCGTCTGTATCAGCCGCCTGACGTCTGCATTAACCGCCCCAGCCGCTTCCAGCAGCTTTACAGCTCCGGTGCTGAGTGTGTTAAGCGTACCACAGAGGTGCGTGAAGAGAGCGGAGAGGGAGCAGAGAGGTAACTTGGGATTACGATCACCCCCGGCACCCGTAGCCTCGCCTCACAACTCCCTAAACTTTAGCAGCCGCCACTTAAAGACAGGCTTTTTTTTCCTGCCGCCGCCACTGCACCAGGGGACTCCAGGTCCAAGAAGACACTGCTGCCAGGGGGAGGTGCTGCTCCTCACGCCCCCGCGCTCAAGAGCGCGCAACGCCACCAGCGACGCAGGCTTTGTTTTCCTGCTGCCGCCACTGCACCAGTGGACTCCAGGTCCCAGAAGACACTGCTGCCAGGGGGAGGTGCTGCTACTCACGCCCGCGGACGAGACCAGGCCTGGCCTCCCCCTCTAAATTTGTTAATTCGACAAGGGGGTGCCCTCTTTTCAGAATCTAATGGGTGAGGCGAACGCTCTTTATTGCCTGGATTTGTCTGAGCTGCTAGAGGAACGGCGCTTAGAGGTCGGGGTCTCAGTCCCAGTAGCAGTTGATCCACACAGCTTTGATTCTGAGCAGTGAGAGAAAAGAGAGAACTTGAGCGTTCCTGCTGCCCGCAAGGACTTTTTAGTGCAGGTATTGACTGTCCGGGAATTTATTTGATATTGTCTTTGTATCAATGATAGGCACTAGGTGTGAATGATTATCTGGATATCCTGTGTCCTATTGACCCTAGCGATTATATAAACCTATTAACGCAAGAAAGTATTGTTGGTATAACAAGAACATATCTTCTCCAAGATACGCGCCCTATAGTGTCTGGACGTGTTTGTCTGTTTTTTAATCCTGAGGAACATTTGGATTGTGGCTGTATGGATTCATGTACTTCCTTTTATATGTTTACTATTTTGTAATAGCCACCTTTTCTCCATTAGCGATTCTGCAAAGCAGTACTGTTTAAAGTTTTACTGAAAGTTGGATATTTTGTTAAAAATGAGTAGGCGGAAATTAATTCCAGGGAAAGGCGTGGTAGGAACTTTAGACGCCTTCTTAACGAGGGCTGAATCGGTTCTTAATAATGACATTTCATTAACAGAACATAGGCTATCCTTGGAGCCTCTTACTACACAGGGTAGGCTTTCTCTTACCCCTGCTTTTCCTGAAGCTTTACCAACCAGAAACCAGGTTACACTGCAAGACAGGTTGAGTCAATCCTTAGCAGGAGTTCCTGTAACACCGAGCATCTCAGTTGCCTCCATGTCTACGGAGCAGGATCCCAGCCCAGTTATACCTAAATCAAGAACCGGAGGGCAAAAAACTAAAATGAAAACCAATCGGCCAACTAACTCACCTGCTGCAGTGAGGAAGAACCGGGGTGCTGTGAAGCCAAAAAAAATCAGTGATAAGCACAACTAGGAGAACTAAGGATACTGGCCCCCTTGCAGGGGTTAGTAGTGTGGCCAACTCTTTCACTTTGCATCAGGATAAGGAAGGGTTTTCATCCAGTAGCAGACAAGAGGGAGATTTCTGGGGTAGGCTAGAAACTATGATGACCACACTAATAGATCCTATTATTCAGAAAATAAGTTCTGTTGAAAATAGGCTGCTCAATTTGGAGTAGTTGATGGTACACGCCCACCCAGAGAAATCAACGGCTATTTCTAATGAGCCTAAAATTCCTGTAACCACAGAAGGGGGAAGAGTCAGGCAAGACAGAGAAGATGGAGCCTCCAGTGTTAGGCAATTTTACCACAGTAGGGTGCCTGCGAAGCCTGCTAGTATAGATCCTGTAGCTCCTAGACAGATGTCAGCTACAACAACAGGGCCCCCTACCCTGCAGACAGATAAGGCAAGAAGAACAAACTCCTCAGGTGACAATATTCCCTACTATCGACCTTCCAGTGGAATCTACCCCGTATGTAGTGATCCTGGGGGGTGTTCCTGCTCTCCCATTAGGGAAGAGCGAAGTATATGATCAGCTCCTCAACAAAATAAATCACTGGTTCACACATAATACCACTGTCGGCCTGCGCATACTCAATAATATACTTATGGCACGAAGAGTTAACTGGATTGGGGGCTCACGTAAACAAGGGACTGGGGACTGTATCATCTGAAATTTTGACAATCCCTACACTGTTGGTCAGATACTCTTTAGAGACTACAGTCTTACCCCCTTAGTGGGCTCTGCCATTAAGATATTACCCCTGGGATATTTGTATAGGCCGTTTAAGAGCAGGGGCAGGACAGCAGTGGGCACCGGGGAACCATCAGATGGGGTGGCCAATTAAGGCCATATTCCAGCCACCACTCTAGTCCCCCGGCTCATTCTTGGTCTTCTGTAGATAGGCCTTTTGGCCCTGATCATAGATTGGTGCTAAACAATAGAATTGACACCCTGTCCGGTATGGAAGAATGCGACTGACTGCAGGGTCCTGAATCAGTAGGGATTGAGCAAGCTGCTTTGTCCCAGGATTATGGTGATGCAGTAGCAAGGTCTCCAAAGCGGTCTTCTAACAATATATTATCATGCAACATAGCGGGGTCGGCATCTAAACTACGGGAACCCAGATGGGTAGTTTATGTTAAACAATTCTTGGTAATTAGCCTACAGGAAACATGGTCGATAGACTGCAACCTCTTCCTGGAAGGCTATAAGGCTTTCTTTGTTCCGGCGAGACAATCTCTGAGCGGGAGACCCAAGGGTGGTTTAGTCACGTACATTTCCATGGCCATCAGCTGCAAATCGCAGCTTTTGCCCATTACACACCCAGGTATCCTGGTGATAAAGGCCTGTAAGGGGGGCATGAGTTTGTGTATAGTTAATTTTTATAACTTATTTTTGTCTTCGCAAGAGTCTAGTAACGCAAATGCCCAGGGAGATGCAATAAAACAATCGCTGAGCGGATGCCTACACAGTCTCCTGGTGGCCAGTGACTTTAATATACATCCGTGTGGTGATCCGCGTATGGCTTGTTTGAACTTGGCTGCCCGCGTATGCACGGCTTCCACTTTGAACATTCTGTCCAAGGTGAGCTGCTAAACACTATGATTAACGAATTAGATCTGGTGGCCACTATGTCTTTATCTGACCCGCACACTAATTTTCCCGTGCCCACGTTTAAGGGGCACTGTAAGGGTTCTTTTATTGATTTATTTTGATTTCGTCCTCCTTACAGTCATTTGTTATTAACTTCAAAATCTCAGGGAGTGAATTTAGTGACCATGACCCCCTGACACTATCGGACGGGTCCACAGGCAGAAAAAAGTAGGAAGGCTCCAAATAAAGGTCTACTGCGGCCAACTGATGGCAGGCATAGATTAAAATGGTCACAAGTAACTCCAGAATTATTTTACTATAAGGTTAAAACAGAATGTCCTAATTAATTATCCCTCTGCCTAGAGGAAAAGTCCTCGCCAACAGAGATTTTAGACGCTTATAAGTCCATTTCATATTATCTGCCCCAGAAAGAAGACATGTTAGGTCTGTTCCCAGATAGTTCGATTCACACTGCTCTAGAGCTGCGAAAAGGCAAAGGGAAGCTCTGACAAATAAACCTAGAATTCAATCTAACATTATAAATGGTCGTAGGGGTTACAAAGCGGCCCTCAGTAATCAAAAGGGAACATTAAAAGATGAAGCATGGAGGGAGCGGTTGGATTCCAGCACCCTCATAAATAGTTCGAAAATCTGGAGTATTGTGAATAGACCCCTGCTTACTCAGGAAGGAGGGGGGGGCTTGAATCCCATACAACTGAGGAAGAGTGGGTATCACATTTTGAAACCAAGTTTGATTGTCGGTCTGGGCATAGTGACAGGAAGCCTTCTGACACTCAGGAGGTAGTATTAAAATTTGAGAGAGGTGAAAACCTGGAAGGCATAACAGGTTTAACTGTTGGAAAAGCATCTGGTCCACACGGGATACCTCCAGATCTCTAAGTCTGAGCCCTCCTTTTGGGAGCAGATACTGGAGTCTGTATTTAATGCGGCAGCACAGTATGGTTCTCCCCAGTCGTGGGCAACATCTACTATAGTTCCTGTTTTTAAAAAAGGCGACAGAAATAGTACTTTGTGCTATAGACCCATCTCATTAATAGCCTCAGTGGTAAAGGTGGTAGGCAGGGTCCTTCTGCAGAGTATATCATCCTGAGCAGAGGACAATATGATTCTGTCAGAAGCTCAGTATGGTTTTCGAAGGAGACGGTCTACCGTAGCTTAATGCCTTAATTTATTTTTGATTTTGAGCAAGTACGCTGTTGCACGTTCCGGGATCATTCACCTTGCCTTTATGGATTTGTCATCGGAATTTGATTGCATTAACAGAAGTAAGCTCTGGCAATCCATGAGGGCAATGGGAGTGGAGAACAGTATTGTTAATTTTCTGGATGACATGCATTAGTCCACTAAAGCCAATATTAGGTTTTCACAGGATCTGCGTGTCACACGGGATTTTAGCATTAAAAAAAAGGAGTCCAGCAAGGCTGTATACTGGCCCCTTTCTTACATAATTTTTATATTAATGAATTGGATAACACTTTAAGGGCAACAGGTGTCGATTACCCTAGTGTAGGATGGCGTGGGATCACCGTCCTGCTATATGCGGACGATGCCGTTCTCATATCCAGGACTGAAAAGGGGCTACAAACGCTTTTATCTGCCTTATCGAGCTTTATGTCAGACAGGGATCTGGCAATTAACAACTATAAATCATACGTCATGCAAGTGGGGCACCCGGGTAGGAAAAAGTTCCAATTTAGAGTGAGAGACTCTAAGATTTCCCGTACTAATGTGTTTTCCTACTTGGGGGTTCTTTTTGATGACAAGCTCAATTGGGGACCTTTACTACAAAAACAAAAGGGGACCTGGTTAGGGCGAATTCAGCAATCTTCAACTTCGCATCTAAATTAGGGAAGAAGCCTACAGGAGCCATGATACAAGTGTACCAGGCGAAAAGCCAGGCCATAGCTTCGTATGGAAGCAAAATATGGGGATATAACACAGGACAGACCCTTCAAGTATAGAAAAATGATTTTCTGAAACTTTTATTATTATGTGTTCCACGGGGTACATCTAATTTAGTGGTCCATGAGGAGCTGGGGGTCCCTTACTTAAATGATGTGCTCTCTCTGCAACCCCTGTCCTGTTGGTTGAAAAGTTGGCTGAACATAGACCTCCCTCTTACCCACCTGATTATAAAAGATTGCATGGCCCTTGATAACTTGGCTCGCATCCCGTGGCTGAGCTATGTGAAGAGAAGCTTTGAAAGGCTAGGTTGGGGGGGATGGGGGGGGGGGGAATCCATTTACCAACCCCGAACGCATTGTGAAGAAAGATGTGGAGGCAATTAAGGTAGCCTTCTTGACAGAAAGGAACATGGAAATGGAAACAAAGGAGGTTCAGAAATCTAGTGTGAGGACATATATTATGCTTAAAACATCCCCTAGGGCAGAGCGATACCTCATGGGGTACCTGTCCACACATGAAATTTTTTTATTAACTAGGTTTCGGCTGAACCTTTTTCACCTTTTGCTTGCCAAACCCAAATGTTTCACTAGAAGTAAAGTGGCAGCTCCCTGCGGCTGCGATGAACAGCCTCCGCAGGACATGCTGCATTTTATGTTTCTGTTTCTATGTACATTTTATGATTTTCCTCGTAAACGATACTTGGCCCCAATTTGAAAAAGATTGAATTTTAGACAGGCTCGTCCAGCAGTGGCGTACCTGCAATTACTGAAAGAGGACTGTTTATTTTTTATAGTGGGGTTTTTAAAAGCTTCTGTTAATTCCAGGAACTATATGGATCAATAATGTATGTTTTCCTCAGTTTTTTTTTTTACTTATTTACTAACATATTTTACGTTTTATTGCTGTTTTAACTTAAGCACTGACATTTAAATTGTGTTCGTGTTGTGTAACTTTTATGGTTTGAACAACAAACCGAATAAAGTTTTATTGAACTGAATGAAATACCACAGAATTGGTCACCGACATGTGGTTTAAAACTATTTAAAGTACAATGTTTGGAAATAAAGTGTCTGCAAATATTTGTCATTTGCACATCACCAAGTAAAGTATTCTGATTGACTTTGCTCCAATTTAAATCTTTGTTTGCATCACACTTCTGAATTACCCAAAAATGTTATTTCATAATTCCAGTTATATTTTAAAATAATTGTACTGTTCATTTACAAGCAGTTTAAATGTTGTTGGAGAAAGAAAACTGGCCTTTTACATCCTTTTATTTCACAATCTTTGTCAGATCACTTGACAAAAACCATTAACTGTGATAAATAAGTGAAAGAAAAGTTAAAACAATTTTCCAGGAACACATAGGCAACAACAAGTAAAAAGTCAAACTGACATTTGACCTCAGTCTTTGAGCAGTCAGCAAATGTGTCATGATAAAAACATGATTTAAAGGCTTCTTAATTGCTCATTCACTTACTGAATGAACAGAAAACCTGTTTCTTCAAGATTAAGTTTACTCACCAGCAAGGTCGAGTAAGTGCTAAAAATAGCCCGACGTGATAAAATCTCACTCGGAATTGCGATAGGATTTTTTGAGGCCTGATAACTATTTCATTTTGAACCATGAATCTTTTCTGGATTCATATGCTGTGGTATTCTGTCCTCTTGAGAGGTCTGGTTACAATCAGTTTGGTTACAATCAGTTTGCGTTTAGAACTTTTTTCCAACTGCGCTTCTTTGTTTGCTTGCTTGCATGCACATGCTTGCTTTGATATCCACACAATAGTGTTTGCCGAGGAGTTTCATATGGCCAGCTTGCACTTTTCAGTAATGGAGACACTGGCGATGAAGGAAAGTGTTGCTTCATTCTCCCATGTGGAGTGTGCTTGTGGTTTTTCTTCCATGGAAATTCCTGCTACCGTATGGCATCACTGTATTCTCTGTGTTATCCATCGTGCTATAGTCCCTTTGCTTATAGGTGACCCTTTTTAGGTCGAGGGACCTATAAGCTGCAAAGCAGCTTCCGGTCCGGAGATCTTATGTTGTATAGTAGGGCTATAGAACCGGCCTCCCTGCCCTGTCTCTCCTCCATTGGCTGGCTTCCTAAACGGAGGCCAGCCACTGGAGGAGAGAGCCGTCCCTCCAAAGAAGCTCCGTCTTTTTCAGATTTGGGGGCGTAAGTTTTGCTGTTCTTTAGAAAGTGATGTTGTCCGTCACTCAGGACAGCAAAACACGCCCCCCCCGCCCCCCCGAATCCGAAAATTTCAGAGCTTTGCAGGCAGCCATTTCGGCCTGACCGCGTCGGCCGTTGCATCCATCTGCTTGCTTCCATGAGCCTCCTTCTAATCGTTATTCATCTCTCTTCCAATGATATTTAGTGGTAGCCCTCCGCCTCCGCTCCTATCTGGCAACTAAACTACAGCTAAAGCCCCATTTGTCCGCTCCTGTTAACACACTTCGGGAAAGACAGTAACTGCTTTTGGTCGGGAGGGGGTCTCCATTTTCAACTGCGAGGGAGACAAAGCGCCGACTAGTGAGTGGAGCGGGACCTAGGCGAGCTGGCATCCCCAGGCAGAGCGAGGAGGCAGCGGCTTTCTTGCTGCTCGTGTTGGTGACCCCCTCCTGTCTTCCCCCTCCCCTTGGCGCCGTTTTCTCTACCTCCCCCTTGCTCTCCTCACGCAGTGCCATTTATTTATCTATTTATTTATGCCATGTTATATAGCGCAAACTTTACCCGAAGGTGTCAGAGCGCTTCACAATAGGGACAGGGCTGATACACGAGACCAATCAAGTGAGCAAAGTCCAAAACAAACGTTACATTAAAGAAGCAAAATTACAATCGTGAGCCAACAAACTACAAGAGGCAGCAAAGGTGCATTACAAAATGACAATCGTGAGCCAACAAATACAAGAGGTAGGAAACGGTGCACTACAAAAGTGACAATCGAAAGACCCGACCACCGCATAGTGTGCTGGAGTGCGGCCCACGTCCTGCCTAGCTGCCGCACGCCCCGCGTGGTCCCCGTGCCCACCCCACACGCACGGGCTTCCACTCTGCACCCAGAGCATCCCCACGCCCCTAACCCAGGACTCAGTTGGCACCTCCGTGCCAAGTGGTGCTCTCCCCCGACAGCCTCCAACAGCACCTCACATCCCCTGCCATCTTCCGAGCCTAGCTTTCCCCGCAACAGTTTTTAGGCCGCCAATGATGCCCTGTACCCCCCAAGACCACCACCAGTCCCCATCCACCAGAACGGCAAACTTCCATCAATGCATCGTGTACGTGTGTTTTGTCCTAAGCCAATTTAAACTGCTGGCCCTGCATAACGAAAGTCATTTTGAAATATGGAGCCACAGATAGCGTATTTAGAAAAACCATGGTGTTAACCCCAGTGGAGAGAAAACTTTCATTGGCTCGGCGCACCATATGCGGACTTTCTATTCTATTTGCGATACCAGCCATCCCAAGCCTCGCTTTCCCTGCAGCATTTCTTTTAGGCCGCCAAAGATGCCTCGTGCCCCCCCACGACCACAAACCCATCCCGGCAATCTCCTCCCGCTACCCGCCGTAGCTCCCTGCCTCCCCCACATCCCCCCCCCCCCGCCTCAAATTGGTGCCCGCCTCACTCGGTCACTCTTTAGGAAACATGTGTCACGCTCCCTTTCGAGTCCCCCCTCCCCTCCCTTCCCCCCACCCCGCCTCCGGCCGAAGCCAGCGTTGAAGCATCATTGTGCAGCTCCGCGATGACCCGAGCGCTTAACCCCCTCCCACCGTCCTGGGCAAGCAATCCAAGGATACCAGCGCCCCCTCCCATCTATTAAGCCCCTTTCGGCCGTGCAACGATTGTCCTGATGTAGTCCATGCAGACCTACAAGAGCTGTATAGAGGGACAGTGTTTCCGGATAGGATTCAAGGAGTGCCTGAAAGTTTTAGTGCCGCTTTGTTGAGCTGTCATGTGGAGGCCGGACTTGTATTTATTTTGTGTCTGTAGACATCACGGGGTTGAGCTCTGATCTAATTTGTCTAATTATGAGATTTATACTGTTGTGAGTGCGCCAGACTGAAATGCACTGCTATCGTGAATTATCGACTGCTAAATGGTCGAAAGAAGAATTCGGACAGCAATGGATTTTAACCACTTTTTAAAAGGCACGGCTTTGGTGGAGCTCTAAAAATAGATTTCAGTGAAATAAGAAATAGGATGTTTCTGATTCTTACTGTCTGAGTCTAGTGAGCTGATGGTAATGCAGTGTAGATCAGTTACCTAACACTTTGAGTTTGTGAATATATAAGTGAAGAACTACTGCTTATCTTGTATTTCTTGTTTATCGCAGAAACAACCCAGATGCAGTGCTTCAGACATGTATGAAAGCCTGCTGCTTCCTGCTGCTAGTGCTTTTTAGGCCGAGGGGGTGTTAATGCAAAGGTCAGTCAGTTAATGAACTGGGAATAGTCACCGGCTCCCAAACCTGTTGGGGCTGAGGAAATGGAAAGTTATGGGC
This sequence comes from Lissotriton vulgaris, assembly GCF_964263255.1. Lineage (NCBI taxonomy): Eukaryota > Metazoa > Chordata > Amphibia > Caudata > Salamandridae > Lissotriton > Lissotriton vulgaris. The sequence continues at coordinate 1,764,655,825 of NC_141685.1, read as the reverse complement.
AGGCAGGGCGATTATAAAAGATTAAATGATTAATTAATTAAACTCAACAACTTTCGCAGTAGGTTCTGCAAGCAATAATTGACACGAAGTGTGCGTAATCCGGGATGCTCTATCAGTAACCTACACCAGAAACATCCTAAACGGAAACAATTTGTGAGTTTAGTGTGATATTCAACGTCGACATTTTATAAACACGATGCTGAAAGTTGTTGCCCTGTAGCCCAGTGCTTGCAAAAGTGAACGGGCAAAGCCTGCCTGCAGGAGTACAGATGGATAACAGCCCTTCTGCATACAGGTAAACTTGACATTGTACCAGTAAATCTCCTAAAATTGTGACAGCATGAAGCAGATAGAACAGATTTGCGACAAGAAAGTAAAATAAGCCAATGTGTCTCGCGGCTCACCTCTTTGACTTTGCCAATGGGGATCTCTTTCCTTTGCCAATTTTTTTTGCTGATGCCATCAAGACAGAGCCTCTGTTCTCTGCTTGTCATCCCGATTTTTCTGTGCCTATGTGTGCGTGGCTCTGTCTGTGTGTGCGTGGCTCTGTTCAGATTCAGAGTGTGAGTGCAGAGTGTGAGTGCAGAGTGTGAGTGCAGAGTGCAGATTCAGAGTGCAGATTCAGAGTGCAATGCCATTTATTTAACGATTAAGCTATTGGCAATGTAAATGACCATGCTATTTATTTATGATTTAAAAAAAAAAAAGTCATGAGCAATGCCAATAGCTCTACCTTTAATAATGCCGAGACCATTGCATTGTAAATGCTTGTTTAACTTTTGCGAAGAAAACAAAAAAATGATTATCTTTCCCAATCGCCTTTGTTTCCTGAATTTAGTACATGATGGCTCTTTTGACGTCCAGTGTATGCAGAACCAGCTCAGCTCAAGCTATTGTCTGTTCGAACAAAACTGTTAGCTGTATGGCTTGTTTGACGTGGAATGATGATGCAACCTTTAGAAGGAACTGAGTTTGTTTGCATCACAACTCTGTCCCTCGGACTCAAGCAGCTGGTGACCACCACCACCCACCTCGCCGGACACACACTCGACGCCGTCTTCTCGTCCAGCAAAGACATCGCCTTCAGCCACACCACTGGACTCCACTGGACGGACCACAGCTGCATCCACTTCACCTTCAGAAGGACCACGGTCCACCACCACCAGCAACAGGCTGCACGAAGAAGCTGGAACAAGATCACAGCCGACTATCTCGCTGCATCCCTAAGCCAGCACCCTCCCGCCAGCTCAGCAAACCCCAGCCAAGCCGCCGACAACCTCACGAAATGGATCTGCACCTGCGCGGACGAACTCGCCCCTCTGAGGACCCCGCCCAGCAGACCCGGAAGCAAGAAGGCCCTGTGGTTCACCGACGAACTCAAGAGCTCCAAGAAGAACTGCCGTGCCCTCGAGAAAGCCTGGAGAAAAGACCCTACACCGGACAACATGACTACCCTCAAGCTTGCCACCCGAAAGCACCACCAACTGATCCACGCCACCAAGAAAACAGCATTCAAGGACCGGCTGGACAACAACGCACACAACAGCAAGGAACTCTTCAACATCGTGAGAGCTCTCCAACCCCAACGCTGGAACCAACGACATCACCCCATCGCAAGACCTCTGCAACTCCCTCGCCTCCTAATTCCACAACAAGATCGCTGACATACACAACAGCTTCAGCACACAAACAACGCTCCCCACGACCACACCAACGCCCCCCACCACCACCCTCAACGCCTGGACACCGATCAACCTCGAAGACACCATCAGCACGATGAACTCCATCCACTCCGGATCTCCAACCGACCCCTGCCCTCACCACGTCTTCAACAAGGCCGACGCTGTCATCGCACCCCACCTGCGGGACATCATCAACACCTCCTTCGACACCGCCACCCTCCCTGAGAGCTGGAAGCACGCCGAACTCAGCGCTCTACTAAAGAAACCAACGGCGGACCCCACCGAACTCAAGAACTACCGCCCCATCTCGCTCCTCCCGTTTCCAGCCAAAGTCATCGAGAAGACCGTCAACAAGCAACTGGCAGCCTTCCTCGAGACGACTGGATCCCTCGACCCATCTCAGTCAAGCTTCCGGGCCAACCACAGCACCGAGACCGCCCTCATCGCTGCCACTGACGACATCCGAACCCTGCTGGACAACGGAGAAACAGCGGCCCTCATCCTCCTGGACCTCTCCGCGGCATTCGACACTGTCTGCCACCGCACCCTAGTGCAGCGCCTCAGCAACGTCGGAATCAAGGAGAAGGCACTGGAATGGATCATCTCCTTCCTCGCCGGAAGGACACAGAGAGTCCGCCTCCCCCCGTTCAGATCAGAAGCCACGGAAGTCATCTGCGGTGTCCCTCAGGGCTCCTCGCTCAGCCCCACCCTCTTCAATGTCTACATGAGCCCCCTTGCGGCCATCGCACGCCAACACAACCTGAACATCATCTCCTACGCCGATGACACCCAGCTGATCCTCTCCCTGACCAACGACCCCGCCACCGCCAGAGCCAACCTACACGAAGGGATGAAAGACGTGGCCGAGTGGATGACGACCAGCCGCCTGAAACTGAACACAGACAAGACGGAAGTCCTTATCCTGGGCTCCTCACCCTCTGTCTGGGACGACTCCTGGTGGCCCCCCCGCCCTGGGCAACGCACCCAAACCGACAGACCACGCACGCAACCTGGGCTTCATCCTGGACTCTTCCCTCTCCATGACCAGACAAGTCAACGCCGTCTCCTCGTCCTGTTTCAACATCCTGCGCATGCTCCGTAAGATCTTCCGGTGGATCCCCACCGAGACCAGGAAGACGGTCACCCAGGCCCTCGTCACCAGCCGTCTGGACTACGGCAACGCCCTCTACGCCGGAACCACCGCCAAGCTCCAGAAGAGACTCCAGCGTATCCAGAACGCCTCGGCTAGACTCATCCTCGACGTCCCCAGACGAAGCCACATCTCCAGACACCTGAGAGACCTGCACTGGCTCCCGATCAACAAAAGAATCACCTTCCGGCTCCTCACCCACGCACACAAAGCCCTACACAGCCAAGGCCCGACTTACCTCAACAGCCGCCTCAACTTCTACGCTCCCAAACGCCATCTCCGCTCGACCAGTCACGCCCTCGCCGCCGTCCCCTGCATCCGCAGAGCGACAACAGGAGAAAGATCCTTCTCCCACCTGGCCGCCAAGACTTGGAACTCCCTCCCGACCGACCGACCTACGCCTGACCCAAGACCACCTCTCCTTCAGGAAGAAGCTCAAGACCTGGCTGCTCGAGCAGTGCGGCCCCCCCCCCCCAAGCGCCTTGAGACCCTCCGGGGGAGTAGTGCGCGGTATAAATGCCTATGATTGATTGATTGACTGATTGATTGTCCTTGTGAATTTGAAGGTAAGTTTCTTTCATAGTGAGGGTTTGGCGCACGCTAACTCAACTAAAGTATGTGATTACTGGCATGAGAGTCTTCTTAGGTTAGGAATTGTAGTCCTGTGCATCCGCTCAATGGGCAGTTGTATAAGGTGGGTGATTACTATATTAAGGTTCCACTTTGGTGTGACCCTTGGTGGTGTCAATCTTTTTGCACCTTCAAAAAATATTTAATTTACTAGTGTTTGAAAAACAATTCTGCGAGTAAGCCACGATGGCTGGTAAATGTACTTTAAGGGAGTGCAGGAAATTGGCTCTGTATATGATATTGCCACTATGTGGTAATAATGTGCGTAGAGTCCAGGGGTTTCCCAAAAGTTCATAGGGCACAATCCAAAACTTAAAGTGCTTTATTAGTAGTAGTGTGGGCGAGCAGCCTTAAGCCTAACACAGAGGAGTGTAAGGCATTTATTTCAAAACTGTGATCAATAATGGACACACGACTCAAGGAGATCCAGACCAATTTTATGAAAGTATACTTTGTACTTTATTTTAAGACCCTGGTCTTCGTAATCGGGTAAGTAGTTTTTAATGAAAAATACTTTTCACTTAGAAAAATCGACACTTATAATCTTTTTCACACAGTCCAATGTTATCATATGGGGAAAACAATATTGCGGCTAAACAGGTATTTAACTTACAATCCCAGTCTTCAGAGCCAAAAGTCAGCAAGGGCCAGGGGTCAGGTGAGTACCAAAACTGCACCACCAGCAGCGCAGGGGGCGGTCGGGTGCAGAGGTCAAAATCAAAGTTCGGCCCAATGCTTTCCAGTGGAGCCACACTGCTGGCAGGTAAGTATATCAGTTGCAGGGACCAAGCTTTGGGGGTTAGCACAAGCACAGAAGGGGCCACAAATCAGCACCAAACATACACCACCAGTGGCACAGTGGCAGCCGGGTGCAGGGTGCAAATTCAACATTGGGCGCCCAATGCTTTTCAATAGGGATTCTTCTTTAGGCATGCGTGGAACCGGAGGTTGTAGGAAGAAAACCACCAGCAGCAGAAGTAAGTTGGGATGTAGGAAGTTGTAGGGGCACCGTCGGTTTAGCTCAGCAAGGCTCAGGAGCTTGGGTTGCCTTTCAACTTCACGGTTGGGGGGGGGAGCCTCTGGAATCACACTGCAGGTGCCGTTGTGAAGGGTAGGAGAGGTCAGCCAACGCTGGACAAGAGGTCAGGATCGCCAGGGAGGCTTCACTGCAGAGGTGAGCCACTCAGACTCGGGACGTGGGCATTGGGTGCAGAGTGGGCTGGGGACCCGGATCCAGCGTCTTTCTTCTGGACAGGTCCGCTGTCCACAGGAGATTTGAGTCTTGAGGGAAGGCCACAGTCCTCCCAGGGGTTTCAGAGTTAGGTGTTGTGAGACAGGTCGCAGGGTTGTTGAAACATGAGAAGGGACAGTAGGGCTGGGGCCAACGCAATTGTCTTCTGCTGCAGGGTGTCTTCTTTTTTCTTAGGTCATCGCAGATCTGAGCGCCAGGTCTGAGGGAGCCACCTAAATACTACATTTAGGAGGCGTTTCCAGGAGCAGTAGGTAGGGCCAATAGGCACCTACCTGGGGTGACTACACCATCTATTTAGCCACCTTCCTGTGGGATGCGGCATAGACCTAGACCTGATCGATGGGTTTCCTCCATCTTCAAGATGGCAGGGACTGAACTTTGTGCTTCACCCACCTTAGGTGCCCAAAGTGGGGGTGTGAACCAAGGGCTGCCATCTGCTGCTAGCAGCAGAGGCTGCAGGTCGCATTAAAAAGGTGGCAGGCTTTTGAAGCTTCCCTCTTTGAGCAATGGCACATCCTAGGGGGGAAAAGAGACAAGATACCCCTGACCAGGATGTGCACGATTTCTGGTCTCAGAGAGCAGGGGCTCTCTACCCAGGGGCCCAGAAAAACGTCTGGTGGTGGATAGCTGCCTACAGCCAGTTAGAGACCCCACCAGGGTTGACAGGGAGTCAGGGGGCACCTCTGAGGTGCCCTCTGGGTAAATGTTACAATAAATCCCACACTGGCAACTCTCCTGTATTCAGTGAAGCCATCATGGTGCTGTAAAACTCTAGTTGTCGAGCTCCCAGCTCATGTACTCTGTGGCTTCAATGGCACTAACAATATTAGGAAATGGGGCCCAATATTGTAGGGGCATAGCTGCTCATGCAGATATGCCCTCAACTGTAGTATAGTGGACCCTGTCCTAGGGATGTGAGACCTGCTTGCGGGGGCGTACCTATGCTGTCAGGCAGTGGTAGCTGGCTTGGCAAACAGGTAGGGTGCCATGTCGACTTTGTTTTCCCAGCTGCAAGGGCAGTGGCATGGTCCCAGTGAGGGGGTCCCAGCGGACCACCTTCAGCCCCCAGGCACTAGATACCCAGGGTACCATTCACTAGGACTTAGAGTGGGCAGAAGTTCTAATTGGGGGTTTTAGGAAGGAGCACTGGTACAGGGGACCTGATAGGCAGGGACACTGTGCACTACATTTTAAACCACTTCAAAACCAGGCAAAAAGGGGAGTGTTAACCATTCACAAGAGGCACTTACTCACAGTGAGGCATAAAATAAACCCTCATCTTGAGTAGATAAGTGAGGTACTTTCTATTCTTGGAATTTATATAGCGCATGGCTACCCACCGGGCCTTCCAGGGCTGGTAAACCTCGACTTTTTGCGCTAGCTGCCTGCTTAATGCTAGAATAGATAGGTTTTGAGTTGCTTCCTGAGGGTAACTTCGGAGCTATCTAGCCAGATGTGGACAGGAAGTGTGTGCCATAGTTTGGAGGCTAAAAAAGTGAAGGAACTTCCCCCATCTCTTGCTTTCTTGACCTAAGGTACAAGGGGTAGTTTTTGACTTTCCAATCACAAGTTACGTTTCAGCACATAAGGGGTTACGAGACGTTGGATGAGCTGGGGGATTTTTAATACATGGTACGATGGACCAAACAGATATGAACTGTATCCTCATTTGGATTGGCAGCCAATGAAGCGCTGCAGTAGCAGGGACCACTGATCTTTTGGAAATATCAAAAATTATACGTGCCTTTGTATTCTGTACTACTTGGAGCCGGCTGGTTACATATTTGGGACTGCCTAGGTACAGTGAATTAAGTAGACACTGAACTACCACTCTACGTTTAAGTGCTGGGAGCCAATTTTGTATTTTTCTTAGGAGGCGAAGAAGTCCAATGCAGCAAGCCACTAACTTCTTGGCCTAGACTTCCATGAATAGTCTTATCTATCTAAAACCTTAAGACTATTTACTGCCGGGAGGGAGTTGCCTTAAGTTGGCCTGCCAGGTGAGTTCACTCCGAAAGGAGGGCTTGTTTCCTACAACCGGGATCTAGGTTTTCTCTTGGTTTAATTTGAAACCACTATTCGACATCCTATTGGTGACGTGGTTAAGACAAGCAGATATCTGAGGAGAGGTGTATGTGATGTCGATAGACAATGAGATGGCACGTTGTGTGTCCACTGCATAGGAGACTAGTGTGAACCCATGGCTCAGTGCTATTTCTGCCAGCGGACACTCAAAGGTTAAAAAGAGCCAGACTTTGCGATCCTTCCTTGAGGTACTCCTTACTTTAAAGCATAAGTTGCAAAGCTCGAGGAATTTTCCTGGACTTGAAAACTTCTCTGGTGTAGAAAGTGAGATAGCCATTTAAGGGGGATTTCACCTGTTCCAGCCTCTGTTGATATGGACCGAATGTGATACCATGTCAAAGGCAGCACTTAGGTCAAATAAGATCACTCATGGTGAACTAACCTGATTCAGTAGAGCCCTCAAGTCTTCTGTTGCTGCGAGGAGGTCAGTCTTGGAACTGCTCCCGGCCCTGAACCCTGCTTGAGTTGGATGCAGGATGTCATGCGTGTCCAGGAAAGTGGAGAGATGTATATTTACATGCTTTTCTAGTATCTTGCTTGCCCTGGGGAAAAAATGTAATGGGGGGTTGATTAACCAGTAGTGGGTCAGCAGTGTTTTTGTAAGAAGGGTTTTCACCACTGCATGTTCCCATTGAGGGACCGTGCCGCCGTCTAGTGACAGATTGAGGAGGTCTGTAAGTTCTGGTACGATGATTAGAGTGGCGACCCTGATTTGATATTTTTTAGGGTCTCTTTAGTAGCATCAATACTCAATTGAGGAAAACGTAGTTAATGTGAAGTTTCGTACTGCTATGTCTGTGCTAAAGATATTTTGAGTGGAGTTTGTGGGGAGGGTTAGTAAGTTTTCTGCAGGAAGCTAGTGTGTGAAATTGGTTATCAGAGGGTGCAGGCCCTCTTTGGGTCTGTCGGATTCATAGAAGTATCGACCAACTTGATAGTTCCTTTAAGGATTTTGGAGCATTTTCTATTTTGGTGTTAAAGTACACCACTTTGGCTTCTCTAATGGAATATTGATATTTTTTCATCGATTCTTTGTATGATGCCTTACTTGGCCCAAAATACGACTTTCTCCATTCTCTTTCTGCTCTTTCTGTTTCTTTTTTGAGATCTGCAAGGTTGGCTGAAAACAGAGGCGGGGTGTAGGAAACTGGCTCTATATATACTACACCAAAATGAGGTAAAGTGTGTATAGAGTCCAAGTGAGGGAGGCAGAGGTTAAACTTAGATAGAACCTTACTCTCTATTTGTGGTAGTGGTCGAGCAGTAAGGCAGTATCAGAGGACAGTGTTAAGCATTTGATGTACACACTCAGTCAGCAAATGAATTCACACACTCAAGGACTGAACTCTAGACCAATTGTTTTTGTATAAAAATATACTACTGTTTTATTTTTAGAACCAAGCAAGCCTGGCACAGGTAAGCATTAACTACTTTACACTATTAAATTGCTGTATGTAGAACAGTTTGAAAATGCAATAGGAATTGTACTGTGTTTGATTTACAGGGGATTACAGTAAGTTGCAATACTTCGCAAATACAGTACATTGACATGAATAGGCTTTTTCAGTAAATTACAGGTAAGTTACTTATTACGTTACTTTTCTAACTCAGTGCTGGATACCTAGATTCAGCACTGGGACATTACCTGCAGACAGGTAAGTAAATGCGTTTTGGTTATTCATTCGATTTTTAAAGAATATTTTTAGATTTCCAAACTCCACACTTAAGAAGAAAATTGTCAATGTTATCCTTTTGAGGAAAAACAGGTTATCGGTCCACAGGTAAGTTATCGACTGTGGGAGTTAAATTTCTGGGGTTAGATTCAGGGGTCCCCCAGGGTCAGTGATACACTCTTGTTACACCCTCAGCGGCACTAGGGTGGCCGAGTGCAGAGTGTTGACGCCCAATGTTTTCCAATGGGGATAGGGGGCCTCCAGTTGGTGGCTGCTGGCAAGCAGGCCTATGGGTTGTGGGAGCAAAGCTTCTAGGGTTTAGGTCAGGGCAAAAGGGGAAACAAAGTAGCACAAAAGGTGCACCCTCAGCGGCACTGAGGTAGCCGGGTGCAGAGTGCCGTTTCGACGTTGGGCGCCCTTTTTTCAATAGGGAACCTCCAGTTTGCAAAAGCACTACAGGCAGGGAGACGAAGGACTTCTGGGTGCGACCACCACTTCGAGAGATAAGTTGAGAAGTTAAGGGTTGGTTAGGCACCGCTGGTTTGGGCACACAGGCCGTGGGGCGTGGAGTGCAGGGGTGTCTTTTGGGGTCAGATCTTACCAGCTCCTGGTCGCGGTTAGGGAGGCCTTCTGGATTCAGGCTGCAGGGGTTGGCTTGAGGCAGGTCAGGGGTCACCGGATCGTGCTTCAGGATCGCCGGAGTGACCTCCTCGTGGTGTTTTGCCACTCAAGCTTGGGCCGGGTTCGGCAGGTGCAGAGTGGGCTGGATTTGTGATTTACGGCTGCTGCCAGAGGTTGCAGTTGAACAAATACGGTGTTCACTGGAGAAGCAGTCTTTGGAAGTGAAGGCAGGTAGGTCCATTGGGGTTTTCGAGGTTGCTGGCTGCAGGACATACTGGGATTTTGCAGGAGCAGGTTCGAGGAGAGACAGTCCTCTAGGGCTGGGGCCAAGTGAGTGGGCGCCTTCCTCTTGTTAGCTGGCTGCAAGGCTGTTCGTTCCTTCTATTCTTGTTGTTTCTGGATCTGAGGAAGCAAGGTTCAGGGGGCCCCCAAATACTATATATAGGGATGTTACAGGTAGGTAAAGGGCAGGGACGATTGGGTCCCTTCCGGGGGTTGGGTACACCCACTATCTTGCCACCCCCCAGTTGGAGGGGGGCAGGAGCCTGTCCCTGGTTGGTTGGGTCCCCCCATTCTCAAGATGGCGGGAACTCAGTTGTGCTTCACCTCGCCTCCCCCACCTGAGTGGAGTTAGCAGAGGTGGGCACACCTCTTTCTCTCGCTTGTTTTTCCCGCCGGTTCTCCCGCCCAAAGTGGGGGGTATGGGCACCATATACTCTTAATGGCAGCACTGCACTTACAATGCCTGGGAATGGGCTTGGGCACTGTAGGGGTACAGGGCTCATGCACCTGTACCCTCACCACTGTCATTGGGCACCCAGGTAGAGAGTTGACTGATCTATGCCAGGGCAGTGGTTTGTAGGCATGGCACACAGGGATGTGTCCCATGTCGACTCTTTGTTCTGCACCAAGACACACAGCCTGCAAAGGCTCTGTGTGAGTGTCAGGGTACAGGGCTTCTAAGGGTGTAACAATATGTGTTTCAGCCCGTAGAGGAGGCCTCTGGTCACAGTGCCCTGGGTACCTGTGGTACCATTTACCAGGGGCTGACCTGTGGCTAGAGATGCCATTTGGGTTTGGGCTTCAATGCAATTTTAGGGAAGTAACATAGGCCCTGGGTACCTGATTAGCAGGAGCCCAGGGCACACTCAGTCAAAGAACATCAGCAATTCAGCAAAAAGTGAGGGCATACCATGCAGAAAGAGGGCATTTTCTTAAAGGGGGGGGCACCCTTCCAGGTGTTCTGCCCTATGGGCTTAATAGGGATCAAGGTATCCAGAGAATCAGTGAGCCAGTACTTACATTTTTTTTATTTATCTTTCATCAATCCGTCCTTCCCTTTTTGGAGAAGATTCTACAAGGGAACTCTCCCATGTTGTGGCATCGAATTTCAGTCTGGTGGGTTGGGGATGTTTTTCTAACTGTCCAAAAAAGCTAAGCGTAAAGGGAACTAAGTGTTGGTCTTACCACCACACAGGTATAGGAATATCGGTTGAAAGATCCCGTGTTGGTGAAAATGGGGTCCAATATATGGCCAAGTTTGAGAGTGGAATGCTGAACTATTCAAACCATTAGGATTGCAGCCGTATCTTGCTTGAGATTTAGATTTTAAATGTTTTATTGAAATGTATGCTAAGATCACCTAGCACTGAAAAACAGTTTTTAAGCTGAGTTTTGCAATCAGCTCTGGGAGTGCTGAGCTGAACTTGGATGCAGGGCCTGGGGGAGGGGGCGATATATTAGGATGTCTGAGAGGGCGAATATAGCTGAGAACTCCTATGAAAATTGCATACACTGGAGATTAGGCAAAAGAAAATCAGCTAGAGCACCAACTCAAAATGGCGGCTCTTGTGATTATTGTGGTACTGAACAAGGCCAATGAGGATTGTACATTTTGTGCCCAGTTGCTTTTGGCAACTACTGTGGTGTGCCAGTGTTCCATTGTGCGTGTAGCACCACCTTGTGGATGGTATTTGTTGGACCCGGCCCATTAGGCAGGTTCACCCCTAGACTTTTTGCGTTTTCCTAGCCTATTTATGGAACCTGGTATTGGTGATTTTAGGCCTCTGCGCACTTTTTCACTGTGGTACAGTGTAAAGTGCTTGAGCTCTCTGTGGATGAATGGTGAGTGACCTGCCCTCCCATAGGAATGAATGGGGAATATGTATGCCCATGGTAGTTCCTGATGCGTGGGGAGTGCAGGGGCGAGTTTGGTATGAGAGAACTCATGAGAATGAATGCTGCAAAATGATGTATGCAGCATGGCTGTGTCTAGTCTAGAAGTCCTACTTTTGGAAGTTGGCATATTTGTGCACGTTGGTGCTAGCGTGTGATTGGCTGGTGAGCCTGGCCCAGAGTGCATGGGCCTGCTTGTGGATTGACTGTCTGGTTTGAGGATGACAGGGGCTGGAGAGCCCAGGAGGTTGTCTGAGTCAGCCCATGGATGAAAGGCAGCATCTGCTGCCAGGGAAGTGGGAGGAGATGGCACCTGATAGTGAAGGGCTGTTCCTGTGTAACTACAAAGCTGGCTCCACCTCCCGCTGGGCGACTGACACCTCTGTCCCTGATACTGAAGGGGACTTCCCTCTAAACCAGTCCAGCTGGTTCTCACACTGCCTGCTTCAAAGGACTTCAAAGAACTTCAAAGGTTTTGCACTGTATAAGAAGGGGTTGTATCCCCTTCCAAAATGTTCTTGTTTTCAACTTGAATCTGCCAGGGGCTGCTGCTGCTTGAGCTCAGGGGAATCCCTGGCTCTGCCCAGCCCTGGGCACCTGATGGACTTTCCTGGACTCCTGGGGGACCCCTCTGCCTTGCTGGGCTGATGGGGGGGACTTTGCTTTGCCCCCTGGGACTCTCTGGACCTTTGTGCAGCATGGTGGAGCTGCATTTCTGGAAGGACCCTTTGTACTTTTTGTTCTAGCGCTTTGGGAGCGCTTTATTGCCCATAGCGCTTTCGAGCGCTTTATTTTTGATTCTAGCGCTGAGGAGCGCTTTGCCAGCCTGGCGAGTGCCCACCTCGCTTATTCTTACTTGTTATCTAACTTCGGCTGCCCACGCCGGTATTACCGATATTTTAAAATGCCTCCCCGCCTGCCTGCCTAAAGGAGAAGGGCCGCTGCGCTGCCCGCAGCGACCCGGAAGTGGATGGCCGGCCGGCCAATCCCAGCGCGGCCGGCCGGAAGTCCCGCCCCCGCAGCCCGAGAGGAGAGAAGCTGCCCGGGGGAGAGAAGAAGGACGAGTGATGGCGGCTGGTCGGCAGGGCTCCCGTGAGCGGAGGGAGCCCTGCAGCGAGAGGAGCGGCCTGCAGACACGAGCGGAGGGGGCGCGAGGCACATTGCCGGTGCCTGCCCCCACCGCGAGGCTTCCCGACTGGAGGGAGAGCCAGAGGAGGAGAACCGGCGAGCGCCTGACCGACCGGTGAGTGGGGCCGGAGAAGGGGAGGGGCGCCGGGACACGTTGTCGGTGTCCGCCCCGCCCCCCGGTAGCGCGAGCTCGCGCTTCATGTCAGAGGGAAGCCATGAGGGCTTCATGGGCGGCCCCAGTTGGCAGTGGGTCGCCCCAACGCGAGTCAAGCCATGAGGGCTTCAAGGGCGGCCCCGGTTGGCAGTGGGTCGCCCCAACGTGTATGAGTCCAGAGAGGCTCTAGGGGGCCATTTCTTTTTGATTTACGAGCCCCGCGAGGCTCGAGGGCCCTTTTGTCGAAAAGACACAGAGTCAGGGCGGCCCCAGTTGGCAGCGGGTCGCCCCAAAGTTGTCCAGGGCCAGGAGAAGGCTCGAGGGGGCCTGTGTGGCTCCAGCATGGCGCAGTTTGCGCCCACGGGTCAGTGAGGACCCTGTCGCAGTTTATTTTATTGCGATGCCCAGGTGCCCAGCACTTTGTGGGCACCTGCCACGTTTAGGCTTTTTGTACTTTGGACTGGCGCTGCATGGCAGCGCGCCCTGACTTTGGACCCAGGGCATCCTTGCCCCATCAAGCCCAGTTGGCCTAGGGACTGCCACAGGTAGTGGCTTATGTAGTGTGGGCGCAATGTGATTTCTATGCTTTTTAATAGTAATTACCTACTGTGAGTTTTTGCGCTATTGATTTATTAGGCACCTCTGAATGTTTAGGCATTATGTGTCTTCCTTTCCATGCGCTGCACCTCTGAATGTTTAGTCATCATGTGTCTTCTTGCGCTGCACCCCTGAATGTATTTTATTGCATCATGTGCTCTATTCTTACTCCTCTGAATGTAGGTTATTGCATCATGGGTAATGTGTCCTTTTCCTAGACCCCTAAATGCTGAGTGATACTTAGGTGGTTGTCTTTTCTACTCCTCTGAATGTAGGTTTATTGCATCATGAGTAATGTATTCTTTCTTAGACCCCTAATGCTGTGTGATACTTAGGTGGTTCTTCTTTCTTAGTACAGGTGGTCCTAGTAAGGTCCTGGTTCCTGTTACCAGTGGTTACTGGTTGTTATCTTTGTGATTACCATTTTATGTTTTACTATTTCATTCTAGAAGTGATTTTATATTCTACATTTTATCTAGAAGTGCTATATCTGAATATGACAGTGGCCCTTGTGGCCCTGTCTTGTGTACATAATCCCTGTGAATATTGCCTGTGCCAGTTGGCACAATGTATATGTGTGATTTTATCTGATGTGTTTTTACAATACAAAAGTTATTTTTATAATAACCTTGTGTGGAGTCTCTTCTGTGGTGTGCCTAGTATGTTGTTGCTGTTGTGCGCTGGCGCAAATGCTTTACACATTGCCTCCGAGTTTAGCCTTACTGCTTGAGCCAAGCTACCAAGGGGGTGAGCAGAGGTTATCTTGGCGTGTGACTTCCTTGCCCTGACTAGAATGGTGGTTTCTGCCTGGCTTTGGCGTCAGCCTTAGCCTACCAGAAATAGCCAGTTCTAACAGTATTCTTGCTCCTCTTAACACTTCCATGGTTCTTTCTGATATGAGTATGTGTCTAACCTTTATGTCTTCAAGAGCTATGATGCGAATCAGAGAGTAATTCTGGGTGAAGCACTTGTCCAGCTTGCATCGTTAATAGCTGTTGATGCAGTGCTAGTGATATTCTTCGGTCCTGAAATATTTCCACTAGGTCTGAGAACCTGGTTTGTCTTGCCCACTGTTAACAGATTGAGATTAGTGTCATTGTTATTTGTAGCCATTTCTCCATTACTAACAGTATCAGGGAAATTAAAGAAATCATATTTATACCAGTTTTTCTGACCATTCTATTGAGAGGGCTTTCCACAGTGACCTGTGGTTTGGGCATCTGGCTGCCAAGTTTTGGCTTTTGCTCTGGAAAAAAGCCAGTTGATGCTGTTCCTCAACTTATGAACATAATGTATAACAACTCTTGTTTAGTTCCCATTTGTGTGAAGAGCACGCCTGTCTGCCTCTGGGGTTTGTACTCCTGGTAGATGCATCATCAACTGTGTGATGTTTCTTTGAATGGCAATGTCTCAGGTGCTAGAGTGAACAGTTGGTAAGATCGTGTCCACCTGAATTTGTGGGGGTAAAACATGTTTTCATATTGTCCATCTGCATTTGTACTGTTCGCCATATTATCAGTTTTTGAAAGGCCCGCTAGAAAAACTGCTTTGCGTGCCAACACATTTATGTGCCTTACTCCTGAAGGTTCCATAGGCCTTGGATCTTCAGACTGTTCACATGTGTTCCCTACCCAGTGTATAAGGCGATCACTGATGGTGGCAGAGGGAGTTGTGTGTTGAATGGTCTGCCTCAGGTAATATTTCATATGGAACACTAGTATAACTCTTTGTGGACTCTGTTACAAATACCAGATCATTCCGACTTCCTGTTCCCAGTCATCATGGTCTCTGTAACCACGCTTGTAGTGGTCTCATGTGTAGTCTTGCATGCAGAAAGCCAACATTCCTATCACGTTTCCCACAGTCCTCACTGTCAGAACTTGAACCTTCTGGTAAAGGAGAATTATCTCTTAACACCAGGATTCACTCAAACAAAGAATGATTTTGCTACTGTTGAGTTTAGTCTCACTTCCAAGAATATTTGTTCCTTTTGTGGAGTAGGTGGAGTTTATGGAGAAATCCAGATGGTGTAGTGTTTGTATAGCTATTTTTAAACTCTCCTGACACCTTTTGAACAACCCTGATTTTACCAATCAGTCTTTCCCAGTGCCAGTACACCTGGATCACCCTTCTGCTTAGGTGAGCTGCCGCAGCAGATAGGCACATTGCAAACCCTTGGGGCATATTTTATTTCAAAGGGCAGGACGTTAAAGGGGTAATGTACCTTGCCTACTAAGAAGCCCAGGAATCTTTTGTGTGTTCTGTTCATTGTTACATGCAAGTAAGCATCCTTGAGGTCTGTAATTGCCATATAGTATTTCGTCCGCAGACGAGGGATAACTTTTAGCAGAATCTTGGCGTTTCGGTTTAAGACCCTACGGTCTAACATGGGTCCCGAAGTTTTGGTATAAATTTATTTTATTGGTTTTATCCACAAAGAGAACAAATGAGGCAATATGCTCCACAATCATTGGGTTGCAACCCGGCATGTCACTATTGTGTGCTTCAGGCATGAACAACAACAAAAGAGGGAACAATCCCCCCCCCCCCTTTCCTCCTCAGAAAAGAAATAAAAAGGACGACCTGGTAAAAGGGAAGTGTTGCGTTCCTAAGATCAGATCCCATGCTTGGCTAGGTAGCAGATGTGGCAGTAGTAGGTTTTGGTGGGGGGGTCCGCCAGTCTTAGCAGTCTGAGATATTTGGGACATGTGAGCTCTGTAAATTTGGATGTCAAGAGTGCGAGGCGGGGCGCCCATAGCTCGTGAAATGAAGCCCCGGGGTTAGTTAATGAGAGAGAAATCTTCTCCATCCCTAGAATGGACCAAAGTTTATGCAGCCAGCCTAGTCGTGTAGGGACTGTAGTGGAACCCCAAAGTGTGAGGACGTTCTGTACTGCCGCGCCTAGAGTTAGCGCCATCTGTTTGCCTCTCCTAGAGGTAAGCGGGAAGGTTATGGTATTAGAGAGGCCAAGAAAAATGTACACTGGGAATCTCGGGATCTGTGTGTCAAAGTGAGAGTCGATCTCATCTAGCACAGTGGGCTTTGTGAGGGGTTGCCCATATGGAGTCTTACGGGGGTTAAATACCAGTAGGTGGCCAACTTGGTGGCCGTTTCAATCGATGTGACGTTGCAAGCCGGCCGGCGGGCTCGGTAGTAAATATCCTTCCATTCTTTCGGTGAAAGTTCGCTACCCAGCTCCCCCTCCCAACGCAATTGGCCTGGGGATTTCCCAGTGTCTGAGGTGTTTCGAGTGAATTTATACGGATCTGATGTTAAACGTGTGTCGCTATGTCTTGTAAGTAACCACTTCTCATACAGTGTGAGCAGTCACTCTGCACCCTCCCTCACTCCCCTCTGCAGAACCCAATGGCGTTGGTCACAAAGTTTTATCTGGTTTCTGTACAAGGAAGAAGACTGAGTGCAGGAACTCTTTCTATCATCAGTTTGAACTATAGATATTCTATCTCTTCTTTGAGGTTACTACATATTCAGAAGTTGACCATTTTTGATGTTGGTATTAAGTTTGGAGGTTGTTTTAATAATTTGATCCATGTTCAATAATGTTTAGGATCCATTTGTAAAAGGTGATGGTACTCAGTTTGAGGAATCCTCAGATTGACACACAATGGAAATGCATGGCTGAAAATCAGGGTCTCTAAAACTCATCCAACCAAGCTACCACCAGTCCTCTCACAGAACAAAAGCTGTCACTCTGCATTCAATGCCATAGTTGGTCTATTTGTTAATTTTATAGAACAGAGCAAGCTAACCACACCTCAGTAAATAGGCAAAATTAGTTTGAAAAAGAACACACTTCCATATTAGTGGGGAAAGGACACAAGGGACGTATTACACTCAGTGCACCAAGGGTGCAATGGGCGTTTGCGCCTGTTATGCGCGCCCTCTGGGCACATTGGTATTACAGAAGGGGGCTCAGACGCTTCAGCAATTCCGATAGTGCTGGCGCACTTAAAGCGCCAGCGCTACCTTTAGGGGGCATTCTCTAATTTGCATAGGGGCACGCCCTATGCAAATGAGGGAATTCCTTAACCTCTGTGCTATATTACAAAAGCGAGCACAGAGGCAAAGAAGCTCTCAGGGGGGCAAACTCGCAGTGAGTGTGCCCCCTGAGTGCAGACCTCTGGATGGGGGAAAGGGGGTCCTATGGACCCCTCCAGACATCCCCTTGCAGGTGGATCTTCTGAAGGTGCGCCTGGCGCAAACAATGAAATGCGCCTGGACCATAATACGGCCCATAGACTAAAAAAAAAAAAGTGGTCTAAAACGGCTCAATTTTAATCAGTCCTTTATTGTGAGAATCAAAAATGATGGATGTAGGACGTTACATCGCGCACATTGAGATCGTGCGCTTTTTCCCCGCATCTATTACATCGCACAGACCATGACATTGTCTGTTTTTACCTCGCTATCTGTTGCAACGGGATTCCGTTGCTTTCTATTGGCCCGTACATTACCCCGCAGCACACCAAGTCGCATGGCAAAACAACGCTGTTTGATATCGCCTGCGTGAACCGGCCTGTAAGTCCTGGACCCCACTCCAACCCCCCCCCCGTCCCCCCCAACGCCAATTCTTCACTTTTTATTGCATGTTTGTGTTTTTGGGGGGGGGGGGGGGGGGGGGGTAAATTAATTTTATAAATGTATCCTAACCTTTGTCCTGAATTTTTACACTCACTGTCCTTCATTTGCATCTAAGCCAGTTGGTCCCCCTACCCAGGATCTTTGTATCGCGCACTTGAATTGACTTTTACTATTTACTATTCACGCAATTGCACCAGATATTGTGTGGTTAGACACGAACCTGGGTCCTGGTTTCATTTCGTGTAAGTTATGAAAGACTTCATGAGGGTTTTGTACGATGCACTCAAATGTGTTTTTTATTAATATTCCTCTCACATCAAGTAACTGCAGCAGAGGCCGTATAATCATGCGCTTTCTGCACTTCGCCAGGGCAGAAGGGATGTGTGATTATTTTCGGCATCTCAAATGAGTTCATTAATTCGAAATCTCTCCGATTAATGCATGTTATTCTGACACCAGAGCACAGAATCACAAAGAGGTATTTACTGCATTGTGTTTTTGAGCTTCGCTGTCAGCAAAACATGAGTTAACTCGGTATTAAATTGAGTTAATCTACCCACTCGAGATGACAAAAAGAAGAGCACAGATCCCTTCTACACTGGCACAGCGCAGAAAACGGCATCTTGATACAGTCACTGTTGATTTTGGAGAGATTGCTTAGTATCTCTATAAAGCCTAATGGCAGGGCTTTAAGTGGGTCGGGCCCTGCCAGGTCTGAGCACAGGCAGAATTTTCAGAGGGTGATTAAACGAATCATTTCTGGGCTCTGTAGATATCCCCCTAACTGAGCTCAGAGCAAGAATGGTTTCCTGATCAGCATTGTCAGGTCTGAGAGGGAGACGATTAAAGGAAATATATGTGGGTGTGGTTTCTCCTCCAACTCTCTGTGGCAGGACTGTGGCAGAGCGTTGGATAGCGTAGGGGTAAAAAATTACTATTCCCACTCCAGAGAGTGCAACAGTAGGGAAAGCGCTGGATAGTGTAGGGGTAAAAATTACTACTCCCACTCTAGTGAGTGCAACAGTAGGGAAAGCATTGGATAGCATAGGGGTAAAAATTACTATTCCCACTCCAGAGAGTGCAACAGTAGGGAAAGCGTTGGATAGCGTAGGGGTAAAAATTACTATTCCCACTCCAGTGAGTGCAACAGTAGGGAAAGTAAATACTTCATATATTATTTTAAAAAAAACATTAATATCCATAAAAAAATATTTAAAAGTAATTACCAATTTAATATAATAATTAATCAATTAAAAATACAAATTAAAATTATTACAATTAGTTACCAATTAATTACAAATTAACAATTAATTAGCAATTAAAAAGTAATTAACAATTAAAAATAAATACCAATAAATGTACATATTTATTTAATTACAATTAAATTACTTCCCACCCTATTCCCCTATAAACCCACAACCCGCTACAGAATTAGATTACGCAAAAATTAAACATAAATTTCATTAATTAAAATAAATTATCCACCCACCCACGCCACCACCCACCCATGCATTCACCCACCCGTCCACCCACCCGCCCACGCATCCCTCCACCCACCCACCCCTCCACCCACCCACCCATCCACCCATCCACCCACATACATAGAAAGTAGTAAGTGTTACAAAAACACTTAAAATTTAGTAAGTGTATATTTGGGGTTCTCGCACGCAGTTTAGCTTAATTTATATATTTTATGATCGTTTCCCAACATTAACATTAATATATTAGGTGAGCGTTCGTTTTGGGAGACGTGACAGGAGGCTCGAACCTTAGTTCCCAGCACCAAAGTCGGCAGCACTTGGCCTCAGACCACATAATCTTGTTATGTGGTCGTGAATCTTTTCTAGTATTTGGGGGCCTCGCACGCAGTTTAGAGTTTGTGATAGTTTACCATAACATTAATATATTAGGTTAGCGTAGTGTCAACAAAACACATTAAAATGTGTAAGTGTATATATATATTTGGGGGCCTCGCACGCAGCTCAATTAAGATATTTTGTGAGCGTTTCCCATTACATGGTGAATATTACATTGTTTCTGGTCCTCGCAGGTCATGGTGAATATTATATCGTTTCACACTGTGACTCGCACGTCACAGTTTAGAGCAATTTTTGTTTCATTTTGGTGAATATTATATCGTGCAGTTTAGCATTTGTGCTAACATTCATTAATTTTGGTGAATATTATATTGTGCAGTTTAGCATTTTTCCGTGTGGTGAATATTATTTCGCATTTCTCCAATTACATCAGATTTGCAGTTTAGAGCAATTTTGGTTTCATTTTCAGTTTCTTCATTTCCCATCACGATGCGATGTCATCACTGGCGATGTAATGGCCTATGTCATCGCTGGCGATGTAATGTCTAGCGATGTAGCGACGTCTTAGCATGCGGCGCGCTAGCATGTGGTGTGCAGCCATCCGCGGTGTAATAGTCGCGCTGCGATGCAGTACTTTCGTTGTAACGGGTGTTTCCCAAAATGATGCAGTGGGATTCCATCAAGAGTGCAAAAGAGCTCACATTTGAGCCCTTCTTCCTCAAGTCAAAAGGCTAAAAACCCATGTTTCTTTAGACTACATTTTTACGGTGTGAGCTACCTTTTCAGTTTTTCACAGTGGTACATTAGAACTTAATTTAGAAAGTGGTTTCCATTAAACTGTAGATTTGAGGTAGAACTTTCACCAATATGAACAAAAATCTTAATAATGCACTTATTTTTGACTGAAGAGCTTTTCTTTGTGCTGCATTATCGGATCGTATTTTTTTTTGTCCTCATTTGCCTTACCCTCTTTTCAAGAGACGCCAACCACCCTGCGTGTCCTACTCTGAGAGACACGATTGACATATTGGTGATAGAAGAATCCAGAGGAATAAGAGGGGGGAAGGGGTGTGGGATAGCAATTACTCCATCAAGGTATTTTCCAACTTGTTGGACCGTTACAGTATC
This sequence comes from Lissotriton vulgaris, assembly GCF_964263255.1. Classification (NCBI taxonomy): domain Eukaryota; kingdom Metazoa; phylum Chordata; class Amphibia; order Caudata; family Salamandridae; genus Lissotriton; species Lissotriton vulgaris. The sequence goes on along the minus strand of NC_141685.1, from coordinate 1,764,635,131 downwards.
CGAGGGGACCAACAACCCAAGGTCCATGGAGGGTTGTAGGCATAATTATAGGACCCGGGGGAAAAAAAAAAAAAAAAACTGAACCCTATCTCCACTGAACCAATATATCCCAAAAAGCCAAATTACGTTAGCTACATAGTCTGGCAAAGTCCACCTTAGATGTTTCATATAGGGACGTCAGCCGGCCCAAGTGTGATGGTGCCGTTGTTTCAACCCAAAATTTACAAATTTGCCTTCTGGCCAGAAGAATTGCATAAAATAAGAAAGACTTTGCCTGACCAGTGATGCTAGCATCCAAGCCGAAAATTATTAGTGGCAGAGTGATAGACAATGATGTATTAAGGATAGAGTCCAATGAGGACTTCACTTCTTCCCAGAACCGGCAGATGGAAGGGCAGTCCTTAAACATGTGTACGTCAGATGCTTCTGGGGGATTACATTTGTTACATCTTTTTCCTGGCTAGAATTTTGAAAGCCTTAGAGGGGAGATGTAAGCCAGATGTGCCGTGAACAGATGGTTACGACTCAGCCATGCCGGTTTAACGGTTTTATAGAGGAGAGTAAAAGATTTTACCCAGATCCCCTTGCACTGAAAGCCTAGCTCTTCCCCCCACAGCTCATCAGGTAGGGTAAACTCCCCATCAACCTCTTCCAGTAAACTCCAGTACCACAAAGCTACCTCTTTACCTCCCCCTTGCCTCTCTACCAATTGCTGTTCCAGGTTGCTAACTTTCCCCAGAAGAACACCTTTCCTACACAGGGCCCTAGACCAGCTATCGAGCTGCATATGCTTAAATCTGGATAATCCAGGGCCTACCCTATCCCGTAACTCTGCCCATGCCATCATAGACCCTCCTGCCAACAGGTATCCCCATCTTGCAATCCCAGCATCCTTCACAGGAGTCGACAAACTGTCCTTTAAACATAACGGTAAACCTGGGGAATTCCACACTGGCGCAAAGTTTGAGAAATAGGAAAGCCCTAATCTCTTTATAATCTGTGCCCAGGCTTTAGCCAAGGATTGAAGAATTTTTAACAACTTTTTTAGAAAAATTTCAGGTCCCCGAATTTAAACAGAAATCCGTCAATTGGTAGGTCCGCCCCAACTAGCACGGCTTGAAACATTGTCCCTATTGATAGACTGGATGGTGTTTTCAAAAGCATTCTAGAGTGGGACAACTGAAAAGCCCATGCATAGTACTTTAAGTCAGGTAGTACCAGCCCTCCCTTTTCCCTCCTCAACTTCTTCCATGCCAATCTAGTGGTTTATAGTTCCAAATAAAGGAATTAATCTCTCGCTGACATTTATCCAGCTGTTTAGCATCAAAGGCCAAGGGGATGGTGTTAAAGATAAATGTAAATTTGGGAAGGATAGCCATCTTTACTAAACTTATTCTCCCCAGTATGGTAAGTGGAAGGTAAACCCAAGATATGAATAGCTTCCGACATTCGTTATAAACCCGGTCTAGATTGTTTTGCACAATATTTCCAACTTCTTGGGTAACCAGGATTCCAAGATATCGCATGGAGGAGATCACATCCAGTTATACGTTAGCAATGTTCCATGCCATTATTTCTGTTTTACTGGTGTTAATCTCGTACCCCGAAATCCGCCCAAACTCCTCCGCCCTCTTGATAACAGTGGGAAATGATAGATCCGGGTCAGACGTGAAGATGAGGATATCGTCTGCATAGAGTGCTACCCGCATCTCCCACCCCTCGAAAATTACGAGGGGCACTAGGCAGGGCTACCTGCCTCTCCCACCCCTCGAATTTGAAAGGGGGGATGTTAACCTCTTCTCTCAAAACTTGAGCGAACGGTCCAATGTACAAATTGAAGAGGAGGGGAGAGAGCGGCCAGCCCTGCCTAGAGCCTCTCGTAATGTTAAAGGGTTCTGTCAGGACACCATTAATTAACAACCTGGCCGATGGGGCCCTATACATGAGAGTGATAACTCAACAGAAATCCTCTCCAAATGTAAATTTTTTCAGAACCGCGGCCAGATAGGGCCTATCGAAGGCTTTTGTTGCGTCTAAAGTGAGGGTTGCCAGAGGAAGAGAGAAGGCGGAGGCAATGTCTAAAGCTCCCACCAAATTGTGCGTAAGGTCAGCTAACTGACGCCCTTTAATGAACCCTTTCTGGTCTTGATGTACAATTGAGCCAATTACACTCCCCAATCTAGTTGACATGATAGTTGCGAAGATTTTATAATCGCTGTTCAGGAGCGAAATTGGCCGGTAGGATCCGCACTCAGTCGGGTCTTTCCCTGGCTTATGGATCAAAACGATAGTTGCTTCACTTTAAGACTTTGGGGGAGCCTCCCCCTTCATGAGAATCCCATCAAAAGTGCAGTCAGTGTTGGAACAATGGCTACAACTAACACACAATATAACTCTCCTGGTAGGCCATCAGGGCCAGCCGCCTTCCCTCGCTTAAGTTGTCCAATGGCTTTGCTCACTTCTGCCTCCGATATTTCCATCTCCAAACGGTTGCTTTGCACTATTGAGAGAGTCGGCAGAGAGATTTTATCAAGCCAAGAATCCCTTGCCACATGGTCGTTGGTAATGTCCTCTTTATAAACCCCCTCGAAAAAACCCAGAAAAGCGCTCCCAATATCTGAATTAGAAATCCTGGAAGCAGCCTCCCCTTCCAATTTTATTTCTCTGATGTAATTTTGAGCTTGGTCAGCTTTATCTTTCCAGGCCAAAACCCTACCAGCCGCTTCCCCAAATTCAAAATGGGAGATCTTACTTGCCTCCCATCTCTTAGCCACCCTTTCTTGTAGGATGTTCTCCAGCTGTTTTTTCAGGTCAGCCAGCTTCCTTTGCTAGTCTGTTGAACCCATGGAGGTGCCGAGCTTTTGCTAGATTAAATTCATCTCCAGCTCCAGCTCCAGAGTTTTTATCTTCTCCCTATATGACTTCCCCCTATGGTAGGCTCTGTTGGTTATACACCCTCTCAACAAAGCTTCCAGGGCATCCCACACCGTGGCTATAACAGCAGATTCGAGATTAATCTCCAAAAATAGTTTGCACTCTGCTAAAAGAAAACTGATTTCATCGTCCTCCAATAGAATGGTCCGATCAAAGGACCACGACGCATGTCTAATCTGCTGGTAAGATCTTAAAGTGAACAAAATAAACGAGTGGTCGGAAAGATGGGAGGGGAGATCTACTATCGCCGTTAATGAGTCTTTGAGACAATAGCTAAACCAAGCATAATCGATTCTCGATTTATGCTTATATTTAAGGTTCCGAAAAGAAACCCCCAATTAATTGCCTACCCTTTCCCTCCATAGATCCGCTAGACCCAGCTGTGTCATTATTGCTACAAGGGTTTGCCTTGATTTAGAGAGTGTGCAGGCTCTAGAGTTAGGGGATTTATCTAATTTAGGGTTGAGTACAATAATAAAAACGCCCACCCAAATTACGGGGTCTTGGGAAGTTACCAGATGATTCCTGATAATGTCCAAGTAAGACGGATCATCTTGGTTTGGATCATAATAGCCCACCAATGTACAAATCCAACCATCTACCGAGATTCTTAGGAGGAGCCATCTCCCACTATGATCCTCTTTATAGTCTAGTATCTGGACTTTTGCTGATTTTTTTAAAATAAAGAGGATCCCTCTGATATTTGCATTGTGGTCTGTACATATGAATTTATCAATCCATCTCTTCTAATATTTCGGTGGCTTCTGCGTTGAGGAGGTGTGTCTTTATGACAATGATCTGCGCGGGGGAATCTCTCAAATATTGGAGAATTCGGTCTCTTCTACTCCTCACGCACAGACCATTGACATTCCAGGATAAATATTGAATGGAAGTCATGTAATTGCTTCCCTCTCCCTCACCTTTACACCACCCCTCCCATGATCCCAGAATCCTGGGCCCCTCGACCACACAATCTGGCAACACTGAGTCTGGATAAATACACTACCAGGGCACATAAAGAACTTAAAAAGGGCTGACATATGAGGATTTAAAAAAAAAAATCCCCCCACTCAAAGTGCCCCCACCCGTACCCCCCATCCCGCCTGGAAAACCCTCCCACACTTATTCTGGCCTGATGTGTAGCCAGATTTACGTCCTCCAACATCCCCCCCTCCTACACTGCTTACTAGAGAAGACTACTACTAGAAACATAACTGATATTGAAGGGAAATCATTTTATTTATTTTTTCCTTTTGTAGATACTTTTATTTTTACCCCCACTTTGTGTTATTAATTTTTTTTCTCTATTTCTTTTATTCTTTTTTTCCCACCTTTTTCTCATTATCTCTTTCCCCCTTACCAATAAAATTTGGGAATTATAGCCTTAACCTGAATCTCTTAGGCCTAAAATAGGTTACATAGTGCAGAAGGTGCCAAGAACTTGATTATATTCCCCCCGCGAATGATCCCCAATAGATACCAACAATTCGTCGGCCTCAAGAGGAGATCGAATATTGTGCATTTTATTGTTATACATTACCCGCAGAGACGCGGGGAACCTCATCTGCACCGTTGAACCAAACGATCTAAACTTGTCCATTCTTTGGCCAAGTTCCCACTGTTGATCTAGTGTGGATTTAGAGAGGTCTGACCGTACCTCAAAGGGAAAATCAGGACCCTTTAACGTTTTTGCTTTCAGTGCGAGGTTTAGGATTTTTTCCTTTAGGGTGTATGTAAGGAAGTTAATCAAGATCTTTCTGGGTTTAATTCGGCCAGGGTTTAAACGGACGGGATCCCGATGTATCCGCTGTATATCTTTCTCTAGAACGTCGCCTGCCTCTTCAAGATTTAGGGAGTCTTTCAGTAATGTAACCACATAGGCCTTAATGTCCCCCCCTTCCTTTCCCTCCGGGACCTTCAGGAGCCGAAGATTGTTCCGCCGTGAATAATTTTCCAGGGATTCAACCCTCTCCAGCATGACATCCCCCTCTCCGTAGATTTTGAATTTGGTCTCAGCTATCTCTAGGTTGACCTTCAATGACCCAACAGAGCCCTCAAGAACCTCTGTTCTTGTGCAGAGACCGTCTACTTTCCTCTCGAGGATCTCACACGCGGCCCTCATCTCATTCTGATTTGATTTAGAGACCAAAAAGTCACACCATATCTCCTCCCTCATTGATGTTATGAGGTCCTCGAGCGAATTTCCAACCCCATTTTCTCCTGCTTCATGTGTCACCAATCTCCCCCCAGCACTTCCCCCAGAACTGGTACATGTCCCGGCCCCAGGAGCAACATCAGGTGGCCTCGTATCACCTACTTTAAAATTAATTGCCGCCTCGTCCTGCACAGCTAGTACTTGCTCACTGACAGCAGTGACTACAGCTGTAGCTTCAGGGAGAAGAGAAAGCTCAGCCATACCAGACTCTAAAGTAGAAGTGGGCTCGGTAGGTTTAGTTGGTAAAATATCTAATACCTGGGGTAGTGCTTTAAAGAAGGAACGCAATGAAGGGATAATGCATACTGCGCTACTCTGGACGCTTGTTATTAGCCCCTGTCTGAGAACTACCACTTATTTTAGTGCTTTTGCTCGCCTCCTTAATTCTGGCCCCCTGGTTATCACCAGTACTTTCCCTAGTTCTATTGACCTCAGCCTCCACCACAACCCCCCTATCTACTGCTGAGCCTCTCTTCGTCCCTACCTCCGCCCTAGTCGCACTTTCTGGGTCCTATTTGTTTTTTCCACTTTTGTATTCTTTCCCCTGTTTTTACTTTTTGGAGCCTGCCTCTTCTTTGTGAGCTTTCTGGTGTTAGAACGAGGAGTCCCTGCACCCTTCCCCAGCCCCCCGACCTTACTTCCAGTGTCCACAGCCAAACCTCCAGGGACCTCGGAACTTTCTGAATTCAGCGCCCCAGGCTTTGCATCCTTGCCGGCAATTCTCTCTGCAGGGGTCGCAGGGAAAATGCTGGAAAAAACTGAATGGAATCCGGCAGCAGCGCCTCCTCTATTACTGCTGGATTTCCCTCTGATGAGCCCGCGAGCCGCCGCCGTGCGGCCGCGCCTCAGCTCCGCGTCTGCATGCCTCCACTGCAGCAAGGAGGCGGGGGAGGGGGGGGGGGGGGTCCGCGACCAAACACATCGATTATTTTAACAAAAGCCGGTAAGGGGAGCCGAGCCACAACTTTATCGCCGAGTTTTATTCCTCCCTCATTTCCCTTTTAGATCCGCTTCTCACAACATAACTCGCCGGAAAAACGCCAAAAAATGCCGGCAGTGCAGCAGTGTATTGGAGGACTGTTAGGACGCGCGCACCGCTCTAGCCTGCAGCCGCCATGTTTCCCCCCCGTTCCCTGCCCGCCAATATCAGATCGTATTGAACACTGAATTTCTGGTATGCTATGAAATTCTGTACACATTTAATTACAGGAACAATGCTAATAATCTTAGATTAGGGTCAACTTTTAATGTATACACTATGCTTCAAAACAGTCCATTATTTTCTGGTGTTTTTGAACATTTTCTAAAAACAACCCCATGCAAAATATCACAAAAATACAGGACAGCTTAAGTACAAATTAAATTACAACCAAGTCTAAGCCTAGTTATCGTGACGGTTTTAACATACAAGCTTTACATAAAATAGAGAAAAAAAATATGGAACAAGACACCCATTTATACACTCAGTAAGTAGACATCGATGCAACATACCTTATTGGCACATGTCCAACATCAAAGTTTTTCATATAGTGAGAACATTCCATGTCGTCATGAACCACTCCTTTTCCTGTGCTACCAAATGTTTCTATAGCATATACTTCTCCCTCCTAACAATAAATAAATAAATAAATAATCAGTATAGTAACAAAGATGTGCAAGTAATGTTATGCAATAATTACCACATATTTAGCAGGCCTACTAAGTTCAGATAATAGCCTAACTGAAGACAGCAGAAAAAGCAACAAATGTAATGAATTGAAGTAGTCCTTGAAATAAATCAGGGCACTAACTTGGTAGCCCATGCCATTATCTTTGGTTAATCACATCTTGATAGATACTGCTTGACACCACAATTCAGATGATCAAACAATTGCATGTAATCGCAGAGGAGCTGATGCAATTAAAACCAAAAGGCACTGTGATATCACTGCTACAAAGGGAACCTACGTTAACTGGAGCCTATAAGCTATCATTCAAGTGGACAATGAAGCAACAGTTCTAAGAATTTGAAGAACATTACATATGTTTGACTCCTGTAGGCTGGTGTTATTTAACAAGAGGTATGGTGTCTAGTTTGGATGTAGCAGTAGAGAAGTTCAGAATTTTGGGAGCCAATTCAAAGATTTTTTGTGCTTGTAGTTGTGACTTACTCTAACAATACTTCTGCCTTGATCCTGCATTCAAGGAATACTCCGGACTTACTCTAGGAAAGCAATAAGGCAGGAATATTCCAAGAGAATATCACACCAAAATCTTTGTGAACTGAATGCATTATGGGCAACTGTAGTTTTTAAGGTTTGGATATTAAGTAATCTTTCCACAGCCTTGACACCAAGACGACGGTTCCTGAACACAACCAAATCCATATAAAAATAGACTCCCCTGAGCTAGACAGGATTCTTATTATGATTGTAGGAAGCTGGCTCAGTATATACCATACCAAAAAGAGGTATAGCATGCACAGATTCCATTAAGTCCCCAATGGTATGGCAGAGATTAAAGTAGATAATAGCTTACAATCAAGTTAGAGGTAGCTGGGCTGAGAAGTTAGGCTTATCAGAAGATAGTGTTAAGCGTTTGGTGTACACACACTCAGGCAAGAAATTATGTCACACACTCAAAGACTGAATCCGGGAAGCTAGACTCCAGCTCAAGTGTACCATCAATCCCTCCAGGTGCCACCTGTCTGCTTGATAGTACAACCTGCAGACCGAAACTGTGGCTTTTCCTTCATGTGCTGGTTGTGGCAGCTGCAGCAAGACCAGCAGGAGGAGGTAAGTGGATGTTTGCTAGTCACTTACCCGTTTTGTATCATTTTGAACTTCGTAGTGCCTCATGGTACTGTTTTTTCTAGGTGCTCTACATAGGCATAGTTGTGTGTTTAGCTCTTCTGGTAGATACCTGCTGGGGACTCCCAAGGAGTGTTAGCGGCCAGAGGGGCTGCCAGACTATCAGGAGGAAGACAAGCTGGGGTTCAAACCATCAACAATCAACATTGAACATCATTCAAGGGCATTACGCTTCCGAGGTTTGCAGGTTCGCAGGGTGCACAACTGTGCAAAGACGGGTAAGGCCTTCCCTCTTGTGTTTGAGTTCGGAGCGGCAAGCAGTACTTGGTCTTGTAACCGATAAGGATTGAATCCCTGCCAAAGGCGAGATGGATGAGGATGGGAAAACGCAGAGCAGGTGGGGACACAGTGAAGGTGCGACCTCCTATCACCACCAATGAAAGTATGCTTGAGCTTGCAATCGCCCTTGTGGAGGGTGAAATCGATCTAACTGACCGTAGACTCTCCCTTGACAATGAGGTTGTGCTTTCCCAGCTACTTGGTGCTATTTCTAGTACTATCGATAACCTCCAGGGGAGCGTGACTTTAAACTATGTTTTGCCAACGCCTGGAGAGGGAACTAAGATCCCCAGCCATGCCTTTGTTGTTGCAGTAGTTCTTTCAAGCCAAAGTGAGTCATGCTTGTTTTGATCACCACAGCCAGCCTTAAAACGCATATGACCCCTAGTCAAAGCTAGGTCTCCCAAGAAAAAGTTACCCGTTCAAGGTACCCGGGTTCAAAAGATATACTTTCATGGGTTCAACCGCCTGCACCTTCCTGTCCACCCACTCACATACCACTGCCTTGCTACTCAGGCCCTTGATACCACCTTATCAGACTCCAAGCTACTAGGTATATTTTGTACTAAGGTCGAGTCCATCCTAGAGGCCAAAATAAACCTCTGGTAGACCGACTTGGATGCATAGAGACCCTGAATAACAATCTCTCTAAAGTAAGGGTTTCCGAATTACTGATTAAGGATCCTCCTTTAAAACATGCTCCTAATATATATATATATATATATATACACATCCCCCCCCCCCCCCCCCCCCCCCACGGGTACCAGAGTCAGGAGTCTTCATATACAAAACAGTGTCCACCGTGGGACTCTTTTCAGACAAATATTGGCAACCCTCTTGCATCAGTTCGGGGAAGCCCACAATTCACTGTATTATTTCAAAAAACCAAGTGGTACCTACACACTCTGATGTATTGTACAAACAGGAGTACACAATAAAAAAAAAAAAAAAAAAATTATATATATATATATATATATATATATATATATATATATAAATAAAGGTTTTTGTGGTAATTTTTCTATTATTTAAAAAAAGTTCTATATGGAGATACTGTTCTAACAGATAACTTAAGAGCAGGTGACGCGGTACTCCAGTGTGACAAAATATAAAAATATACACCTAAGAAGCAAGATATAAAAGTTCACTGATTATGTATTTACAAGGCGAATACATGTGTATATATCCCATTACAACATGTGAGGCAATCATTGCTCAAGGCAACCAGGTGAAAACGTTTGTCTAACCATTTTACGGCCTCATCCCATATACTGCAGTAGCCTGCAGTGAGTCGCCAGGGTACTTGTACCTGGCAGTCTTTTAAAACAGCCCGAATACTTGTCCCTGATCTGAAGCACCTCTATCCACTAGTATAAGAAAAAGATGGAAACCCAATATACCCGTAGAGTCTTGAGTAATCAGTATATTAAAGGCTGAGGGTGCCTACAAGTGATTTTCTACAGCATACATAGTTTAAACATTTACTATACAAATAATGACAAGCTTTTTGCAGTCGCTTGCATTAAATTATTTTAGAAATTCAATTTAAATCATTTATACTTGAATTAATCTGTTAGAAAAAGATCTTACATACACGTGTGTAAATGTTTTTAAAGAATTACATTTATAATAAAAAATCTTCGAAGGGTACAAAAAAAAAAAAAAAGATTAGTTAATACAAACCTCTAAGTGAAACTACACATTGCAACTGATGTGTCCAGACCATTTGATGTTGCAAACACCTCTTATTCACTAGTGTGGACACCTCTATATAAAAATATAACCGGAAAATGTGACTGGTTCACCAGACAACAGATCCTTGAAAACAACAGTTCAACGTGAAAGTAGGTGCAATTGTCGAAGTTTCGGTCTATTTTGTAGACATCCGCTAGACCATCTTCAGGACATAAAAGTGCTGGAGGACCCTTAACAGTTTGTGTGGACTGATTCAAGTCGTGGTCAAGTCCATCAAGAATTTGATTAGAAATTGAGAAAAGGGCTATCAAATAGCACCCACAGTTTCAACAATGAAAGCAGGCAACTTCGATTTGATCTAAGGAGATTGCTGGCCCTTACCATCTCTGCTGCCAATTACATTAATCATAAAAAACTCTGGATGCGATACCTGGAAGACTTGATCAGTGTCCAGGCGGCCCTGCTCCGGTTATCAATATGGAAAAACCCTGGATCCACCTTAACAAGAGATCTAATACTGGACTGCCTCTCTCTGGATAAAGTTTTGCAAATCCCCTGTTGGGAGCAATATTTATGGATGCGACAATGCTGCCAAATAAAGTTTTGAATTGTCTGAATCCAGACCAGTTTTTGTAAAAAAAGTTGTTACTTTGTTATTTTTATTACGGGAAACAAGAATTACTTGGTTGCTGTTAAGTGATACTTTCAAAACAATAATACTTTTCAAAATAAGGTGTGTACTGGTTTTATATAGGCTAACAAGGTACTTTGCAGTATAGGAAATATGTTGTAAACTCTTTGGGATACTTGGAATTACTTCAGATTACGTTTTAGTTACTTTTCTAACTTTGTGCAAAACAAACAAATAATACAGTTTAGGTACTGCAGTTCATTAGTAAGCAGGACAACTCACTGGTAGACACTAAGTTACTTTTGAGAGTCAAAATCTTTCAGAAAAAGGCCACACTAGGCACTCCTATGGGAAAAACAAAGTTAATACGTGCAGGTAGGTACAACAACTTTTGGTGTGGTTCTTGGGCGGAGGGGGTGATTTGTGGGGGTAGAACCAATGTTCCCCAAGGTTCAATTCTACACTCAATGTGCACCACCACAGGCACTACGGCAGCTGGGTGCAGAGTGTAGGGGTGCCAATGCTAGTCAATGAAGATTAGGGGCACATCGGTTGGAGACTGCTCACAGGCAGGTAAAATGGACTTGGAGGACAATCTTCAAGAGTTGAGGCAAGTACAACGGGGGCCCAAGGCAGCAGCACAACCACACCAACAGCGGCACAGGGGCGGCTGGGTGCAGGGTGCTCATGCAGCATCGGGAGGCCAATGTTACCATATGGAGTTTGTCTGTACCGGTTTCAGGCTTGGACCAGGAGGTCACTTCGGTGGAACCAGCAGCCAGGGGAGGTAGTTGGGATGCCATGAGACATTGGGACACCGTTGGTTCAGGTCACAAGGATGCAGGGTCGGCGGATGCAGGGGTATCTTTGGACATTGGGTTTCTTCTTGCCGGGCAGCTCGCAGTTGAGGGGGGTCTTGATGCAGAGGCTGCAGGCGTTGTCACCACGGCTGGGTGAAGTCACTCCTCGATGGATTCAGACTTGAGACCACTGGGGAACCTCTTCTGGACCAGTGGGTCTCCTGGATTCGGGCCATGGGCGTCTGGTGCAGAGGACGGGTCTGGAAGGTGAGTCTTGACGGTTCCGCAGGGTCTTGGGAGTTCTTTTTGGAGACAGAGTAGCTGTCTTAGGAGTCTTGGGTCTTTTTCGACGCGAATCAGTCCTCTAAGGGTTTTTGGAGGTCGCTGGTCTTCAGGCTGGAAGTCGTTGTGCTGCATCGGTTGCGTGAAGGTGCAGGCAGGCCGATGGGACTGAGGCTAAAGCAGTGATCACCTGGATCATCTTCTGCTGTGCTGTCTTCTTCGCCAATCGTCTTAGGTCGTAAGGAACTGATGAGCTGGGTTCAGGGGTGCCACTAAATACTGTATCTAGGGGCGTTACTAGGGTAGCCAGGTAGTAGTCAATGGGCTGATGACCTTAGGGTAACCTCACCCTTAGCGTGCTCAGCCCACATTGGGGTGAGGGGGGGAGTGAGCCCAATCCCGGACACTGATTTGGGGGTGCCTTCCATCTGCTAGATGAGAGGCACTGAAGAGTGGGCTTCAGCTCGCCTCCCCGACTGAAGGTCGTGGGGTTGCCAGAGGTGGGCACACCTTCTGGCCTGTCCTAATTTCCCAACTTGTCTTTCAGCCAAAAAGGGGGTGAAGACAGGACGTGGCTTGCTCCTGCTAGCAGGAGAGGCTGGGAGTTGTGTTACAAAGGCAGCAAGTCCTTTGAAGCTCTCTTGCCACAGATGGCTCTTCATGACCTGGGGGAGGTGTGAACACCTCAGTACAGGAAAGGGTTTGTTTCTGGGAACTGGGAGCAAAGCTTCCCACCTCAGGGGTCCAGGTCTCGTGGTGGCAGGCTGTTGTTCAGTCAGGAACCCACCAGTGGTTGGTTTGATTCAGAGGCCTCATCTAGAAGGGCCCCCTGAGTGCATGGAATAATAAATCTGACAATGGAATCAGTACAGATTTAATATTTTGAAAAGTTTGATACCAAACATCTCAGGATTCAGTAAAGCCATTATGGTGCTAGGAAACTCATAATGACAAGTTTCTAGACCATATACTCAGATGTTAGAAGTTCACAGTGAAACTATACTAAGAATGGCCTTAGACATTATAGGGGCCTGTCTGCACCTGCATATAGGAATTCATATGAAGTATAGTGCACCCTGTCTTCAGGGTGACATACTTTGGCCCCAGTGCTGGGCAGGCATGGCACACAGGGATGTGTGCCATGTCATCTCTTCACTTTAAGCAGCACCAAAACACGCAGCATGCAATGACAGTGGTGCATGCTTGTGGTGAGAGGTCTAAGAGGGTGGCATAATACAAGCTGCAGCCCTCAGAGGCCTTTCCCTTGGTAGCATAGGTACCCCTAGCAAGGGACTTACAGGAAGGGGAGAGTTGTGCCAATTGGGGAAAAAAAGGTACAGGTTTGGAAAATAACATAGGCCCTGGGATCCTGACTGGCAAGGATCACCGCCAGAACCCCCTCGTCCAGCCATCAGGCTGTAGCAATTTATCCCTCATATGAAGCTATAACCACCAGGACCATACGCATGGAACTGCCGAATTAACTTTCCCTTTAGTCCCCGCGGAAAGCGTAATCATTTCGTTATCGCTGTGCGGAATTCTTACTATGGACCCAATCTGAGTATTTACGAGAGGCTCTGTGGTTGTAATCTAATCTCCAGACAAACATGACATTATTTCCTTTCCTGATGATGATGCAAGTATTGTGTAATTGCATCGAAACGTCGTCGACCTAAATGCACCATATGTTGATTTGACCTCATAATTTCTGAACAACAATGGGTTGCTATGATTGTAAACTAGTCTGTATTACCAAGGAATGAGTACAGACCGCTTTTGAGCGTTTCTACATAATTGTTTGTGTCACTTGTTTTGTCCTTGTCCCTTGTGGGTCACAGGCTGTGCCCACTTTTGTATAATTGTCATTTATATGGAATAACACTAAAAAATTGCATAATTAAAAAACCTGTCCGGCTGGGCAGAGGTCATATATACTATTAAGTATATGTCTATTATTTATGTGATCCTCAATTACTAGGGTCCCCTGTTCTGTACAATGGCAAGGACCCAGAGCACACTCAGTAAAAGTGAATCAGGTATCTGGCAAAAAGTTAGGGGGTAACTTTGGAAAAAAAACCACTTTCATGCAATGGTGAAATGGTTATACTCCCCAGGATTTGTACTGTACAACCATGCCGAAAACACAGATTGCAGTACTGGTTAAAATTCGAACAAAAAACTTTACCTATTATTTGTTGGTGTTCAATAAATGAATAGGCTATAAATGCCTTGCACTGAATTCCTCTCTGACATCGACGGCACACAATTATAGTTAATTTAATCAAGACTCCTTAGCAAGTGAAAATAGGCCTGTACTCCCAAGCCAACAAAACAGAAGAAGCATTTCAGAGTCTATGTAGACAAAGTAGTTGCCAGCTCAACCTCATGGAACTTCAAGCTAGTGAGGATCACTGTTGGACTTGGCCCTTCTGGCAGATTCACCTATAAAACTTTTTGCTTTGTATGGGGACCCTGTGTTAGTGATTTTTGGCTTCTGCGCACTTTACCACTGTGTCCCAGGGTAAAGTGTGTGCGTGTAGTGAGGTAGGCCTGCCCTCCCAAAGGAATGCATGCGGAATGTATGTGTCCATGTAAGTTCCTGATGCGTGGGGAGTGCAGGGGCCAGTTTGGTATGTGCAGACTCGTGTGATCAAATGCTGCGCGATGATGTGTGTGGCATAACGAATAGTTTCTTACCTGTCGGTGTAGTTTTGCAGCTTGAAGATCTTTCTGGATTCACTATGCTGTGCATTATTCCGCGATCTGGTGGTTGGGTCCGGATTCGTAGTCTTTTTTCTCTTTTTTTTTTGTAGCCCAGGTGGGCGACGACGTCCCACCATTTGGTGCACCTTCGTGACGTCGGCACGCTTCCTGCTGAAGATCCCATCCTTGGGCGCCATCTTCGGATTCTTTTTTCTTTTCTCCTTTGTGGTGAATCCATGGCTATGTGTATTAACTTTCCTTTAGCGTAAACTTCTTCACGTATATATGTCTTTGTTAAACGTTCCTATCTTGCTCCATGTCCTTCCACCTTCTCCAGCCTCATCTTTCTGGCGGAGGTGGGTGGGTTCGCTAGTGAATCCAGAAAGATCTTCAAGCTGCAAAACTACACCGACAGGTAAGAAACTATTCGTTTTGCAGCGTGAATATTCACTATGCTGTGCATAGATTTCGTAGCGGTTTTGTCACTCATGTGGCGGCTGGGTGGAAGATGAGTGTTGGTTGTTAAAGATATGTTGAAGCACTCTTTGGCCCACTTGTGCTTCCTTGTTCATCTGCACATCTACGCAATAGTGTTTAGTGAAAGTGTGCACTGAATCCCATATTGCCGCCAGGCATATGTCTTGGATGGGCGTGTTTGCCAGGAAGGCGATCGTTGCCCCTTTCTTTCTGGTTGAGTGGGCTCGTGGCCCCTCCGTGAGCTCTTCACCAGCTTGCATGTGGCAGAGCTGTATTGTTTTGGCAATCCATCTTGCTATGGTGTTCTTAGTCACTGGTCTACCCAGGAGACTCCTTGCGAAGGACACAAAGAATTGTTTAGTCTTCCTGTGTTCTTTCGTCCTTTCTATATAGTGCATTACTACCCGCCTTGCATCCAGAGTGTGGAGCGCCCTCTCCGCGTTTGACGTGGGCTTCTGGAAGAAGCTAGGTATCTGGATACTTTGGTTCATGTGGAATTTAGATACTACCTTGGGCATGAAATGCGGGTCTGTCCTCATCACGACCCTGTCACTGTGTATTTGTATGTACGGTTCTTGCAGCGTCAAAGCTTGTAGCTCGCTCACTCTGCGTAGCGATGTTATTGCTACTAGAAAGGCTGTCTTCATTGTCAGCATTTGTAGTGACGCTTTATGGATGGGTTCAAACGGTGGCTTCATGAGTTCCGTCAGTACCACGTTCAAGTTCCATGCCGGCGGCGGCATACTCTTGGGTGGCGCTATTCTCTTCGCTCCTTCCAAGAACCTTTTCACTACTCTGGAAGTGAAGAAACTTCTCCCTGTTTCTCCACTTGTGTATGCCACAATCGCTGCCAGGTGAACCCTCAGCGAGGACGAGCTTAGTTTGGCTTTGATCAGGTGCGTGAGGTATCTGAGTACTGTAGACTCTAGTCAGTTTTCTCTCCAGGTTTTTCCTGTGGCACCACTGCGTGAACCTCTTCCATTTCTCCCCATAGCACTTCCGCGTGCTGGGTCTCCTTGCTTCTCTCAGCACCCGAAGTGTGCTCTCTGGTAGTTTTAGATGTGCGAACTCTAAGTCCTCAGGAGCCACGCTGACCGGCAGAGGCTTTCTGGTTCTGGGTGTAGAACTTGTCCCCCTTCCATGGAGAGAAGGTCTCTTCTTTTTGGGAACTTGTGTGCTCTGCCCTGCGACATCTCCATAATCTGAGAGTACCAAGTCTGCCTCGCCCATTGGGGAGCCACCAGGATGAGGGTCATGTTGCTCGACCTGCACTTGTTCAGGACTCTGGGGATCAGTGGCGTTGGTGGAAAAGCGTAGGCAAATTTCTTTGACCAGCTTATCCATAGGGCATTCCCATGGGACATTGGTTCCTGTTCCCTCGATGCAAAGTGTTGGCATTTTGCATTCTGGCATGTTGCAAACAGGTCTATTGTTGGTGTGCCCCACCTCTTGAACAGGTTCTCTGTCTCTTGGTTGTTCAGTTCCCATTCGTGGGACACCAATGCTTGCCTGCTGAGCCAATCCGCTTCCACATTGTCCTTCCCTGGCAGGTGTATGGCAAGCAGGTCTATCCTGAGTGGGATCGCCCATCTCCAGATTTCTTGAGCCAAGCTCGACAGAGGGAATGACTGAGTCCCCCCTTGCTTGTTGATGTAAAACATTGTTGTGGTGTTGTCTGTCTGTATCATCACCCTTTTGTTGTAAAGGTGCTTTTGGAAGGCCTTGAGGGCCAGCAACACTGTTTTCAGTTCCAGGTAGTTGATGTGCTTGACCGCATCTCCTGGGTTCCACAGACCCCTCACTCTGAGCCTGTTCATGTGTGCGCCCCATCCTTTCTGGGATGCGTCTGTGGTGATGGTCACAGTTGGGTCCGGTGGCGTTCGAGGCTTCCCCATCGTTATATTCTCCTTCGTCCACCATTTCATCTCCTCCTGCACATTGTGCGTAACAACCACTAGATCTTCCCAACTTCCTTGTGCTTGTGACCATTGCTGTTGCAGCCACTCCTGTAGTGGTCTCATCTTTAGCCGAACATTGGGGACCAGGTGGATGCATGACGCCATCATCCCCAAGATCTTGCTCACCGTCCTCACTGTCAGAACTTGCCCCTTCTGGTAGTGACGTTTCTCCCTCAGCAGGCTGAGTGTTCTCTTCTCGCTGGGTGTCACTCTGCATTCGACCGTGTTGATCAGGGCTCCCAGGAAGATTTTCACTTGTTCTGGGTCCATGGAGCACTTCCTCCAGTGGATGGAGAAGCCCAGGTTCGTGAGCGTTCTTGTGGCCTCTCCGCATCCCCCTGAATTGTAGGGCTCCCATCGATTTGGCTGTCTCATTGTCCTTCTTCAGCTGAGCCAGTTTGTCATCTACTGATGCCCCGAACAACGTCTCCCCGTTGAAGGGGGTGTTCAGGATGTTATTTTGCACTTCTGCCTTGAAGCCTGATATTCTGAGCCAGGCTTGCCTTCTCTCAGTGATGCCTATGGCCATCAGCCTGCTGGATGTTTCTGCCCCATCTAGGGCTGTCTTCAGGCATGCGTTTGCTATGTCCTTTCCCCCCCTCCACGAGGTGGGCTGCCCTCTGCCTGTACTCCTCAGGCATGTGTTTCAGCAACTGGCTCATCTCATCCCAGTGCTGATATTGGTGTCTATTCAGGAGTGCATTGGAGTTTGCCATCCTCCAATGCATAGCGGCATTTCTTTCAATTTTCCTTCCAGTGAGGTCCATCCTCCTGCTTTCCTTATTAGGTGGTGGCCCAGATATGGTTGGCACTTCTTCTGGCCGTTGCCGCGATTATGGAGTCAGCTGCCATGGTGCCCTGGATATAAGGGGGGTCCTCGGAAGAGAACTTGTATTTCTTCTCCATCCTCGGGGTCACTGACCTGCATGTGGCCGGTTCCTTGAAGGCTTCAGTCCCTTGGGCCGTGACGCTCTTCAGCATGGGCAGGAAGCTGCTTTTCGTCTGTGAGGGGAGCAAAGTCTCTAGCAGGAAGTCAGCTTTTGTCTGTTCCTCCTCCAACTTCACATTGTAGACTGCTGCAGCCTTCTTAACGACCTCATAGTAAGCCCCGATGTCGTCTGGCGGCGAAGGCCTCGAAGGGTATGTCTCCACAGGTTCCTCGGGGTTGTCGGCCTCGAGATCCTGCCATTCTTCCTCTAGCGACGCCGAGGATTCTGAGTAGTAGTTCTCGCGGAGGTAATCTCCTTCCGAGCGGTAGAAATCCTCCTCTTCTCCCTCATCTGCGGGGTTTGGAGTTTTCGGCGGCTCCTCGGCTTCGAAGTCCTCCTGCACCTCTACCTCTTCGGCGGTCGCAGTGGTCTTCGAGGGAGTCGAGTCGGTCTTCGAGGGAATCGTATAGTTCTTCATTGTTTACTCGAAGGCTCTCTTCCTCTGGAGCATACTCTCCATTTCGGCCTCGAGCCTTCTTCTCTTTTTCTCCATCTCTGCCGCTTGCTCGGCGTCGAGCTTTTCGGCAGGTCTCTTCGACGGTACCTTAGACGTCGAGGCCATTCTGAGCGTCTTCTCGCTCGAGGGTCCCTTCTCGAGGGCCTGCTTCGACGACCTTTGCTTTTCGCTGGTCTTTGCCATCTGGGAGTCCTTTTCGAAGGATCCGCTGGGCCTTTCGGAGGATGCGGCTTCGGACGTCGAAACTTTCGTCGCCGGCGCTCCTTTCGAGGAATTAGCCTCTGCTTTTCGGGGTTCTCCCTCAGGCTTTCTCGGCCCTGTCTGGGTTTTCGGGGTCTTAGACTCTCCTACCTTTTTTGAAGGTCTCACATCGGTCTCTACGACCGTGAAGTCATCTGGTCCCTCGGCGATGTTCTCCTCTTCGTCGGAGGAGGCACCCAGCTGGTAGAGCCTCGGCGTGGTCCCTTTCCCTTGCATCGTGTGGTGGGCCACCCTCTGTCTCTCTCGAACTCTCAGAGTCTTCGGCGTGAAGATTGAACAGGCGTTGCAATCCTCGCTGGAGTGGTCGATCGGCAGGCAGAGGTTGCAGACCGGATGCTGGTCCTTCTGCGCGTACTTGTGGTGGCAATTACGGCAGAACTTGAATGGGGTGTTGTCCATGTGCTCGCTCAGGGGGCCCCCTGCGCGCGCTTTCTCCTTGGCCGTCGAGTACCACGAGGTTTTCTCCTCTTCCTTCGTTCTGGCTCTAGGAGGTCTTCTTCTCCGACTTCCCTCTGTCCTTTTTCCTCAAAAACTTGGTGTATTTCCTTCTTTTCTCCTGAAACTTCTCCGGAGCTTCATGCGACGATCCAGACCCAACGGCGGAAAAAAGAATCTGAAGATGGCGCCCAAGGGTGGGAGCTTCCGCAGGAAGCGTGCCGACGTCACGAAGGTGCACCAAATGGTGGGACGTCGTCGCCCACCTGGGCTACAAAAAAAAAAAAAAAAAAAAAAAGAGAAAAAAGACTACGAATCCGAACCCAACCACCAGATCGCGGAATAATGCACAGCATAGTGAATCCAGAAAGATTCACGCTGCAAAATTGTGTCTAGTGTGGAAGTGCCACTTCTAGAAGTTGGCCTGTGTTTAAATTATGTGAATTGGCTGTCTGGCTTGTGATTGGCTGGAGCTGGCTGGTGAGCCTGGCTCCAGGAGTCAGGATGGGTGTCCCAGGGTAAAGTGTGTGCGTGTAGTGAGGTAGGCCTGCCCTCCCATAGGAATGCATGGGGAATGTATGTGTCCATGTAAGTTCCTGATGCGTGGGGAGTGCAGGGGCCAGTTTGGTATGTGCAGACTCGTGTGATCAAATGCTGCGCGATGATGTGTGTGGCATAATTGTGTCTAGTGTGGAGGTGCCACTTCTAGAAGTTGGCCTGTGTGTAAATTATGTGAATTGGCTGTCTGGCTTGTGATTGGCTGGAGCTGGCTGGTGAGCCTGGCTCCAGGAGTCAGGATGGGTCTGCCCCGGTGGTGAGTGGGGAGATCTGCATGACTGATGTGAGGGAGGAGTGCACCTGGGACCTGAATAGGGCTGGGCTTTCCCCACACAATGCTGGCTCCGCCCCCTGTGATGCGTCTAATGTCCCTAGCCAGGCCAGTGAATGGAAAGAGGGGCTGAGCACATAAGAGTGCTCCAAAACCAGCTGCGACTGGTTTTCCCCCACCCTGCAGACACAGACAAAGGGAAAAGGTGTATAAAAGAGGGGCTGTGACCCCTTGAAAATTGTGCTCTTGCTGAAACAAATTTGGAGGGGGCCTGCTGCTGGGCGCCAGGAGGACCGCCACTGGGGACTGCCTCCCTGCCCTAATATTTGGGCCAGAAGAGATGTTCTTTATCAAAAGGAGTATTTAAAACTTTTGTACTTCTGGTTTGAAACCAGAAATCCTCAACCAGGCATGTCGTCTTAATAGCACACTTGTGTTGATCTCCCTAGCTACGGTGTCTGCAGCATCTAAAACACACATCTTATTGAGGAATGGGATAGAAGCGTCCGTTCCTGGACTAAATCTTGGGCTTTTGCTTTGTATTCATCTGGGAGTTGTTGTAGGAACTGCTCCATTTCGTCCCAGTGTGCCCCATCATATCTGGCTCGCAGGGCCTGGGAGTTTGCAATACACCAATGATTTGCTGCTTGGGAGCTACTTGTTCAGCTAAGGCGTCTAATAGTTTTGACTCCATGTCTAGAGGGGGAGAACCACCTGTAGTCTGAATTGTCCCGTTTACAGGCATTAGAGACTACCAAGGAGTCTAGCGGTAGCGGACCTTTAATAAAGACTGGATCTGAAGGAGCAGCCTTATAATTTTTATCATTTCTGAGGGTGAGAATGCAAGCCCGTACTGGATCTTTAAGGATGTCATCAGCATGTCTGAAAACGTATCTTTTCCCAGAATAACTGTAGCTCCTCTGTTTTCTATTAGTAGCCTGCTCTTGGATTCTATAAGCGCTGGGATGCCCCATGGTAACCGTGCGCGGTACAAAATTCAATAATAATAATAATAATAATGTCTCATCATGCCTTTAAGCATAGGTAGTGTGAGACTAGCCCTATGTGTGGTACAGAGTTTTCAAATAGGAAATCTTCCTCAAAAGATTCCTTGTGTTACTGCACCCGGTGATATTCTGCAGCTTTAGTAAGTAACTCTAGATGACCTACATTGTCGTCAGGAGGAGAAGGCTTTGCAGGGTAAAGATCTGGGTCGTTATCGGTGGACGAATCTACGTGATAATCTTTCCAGGGATCTATTCGTAAATTATTGTCGAAACAATACGGATGCGGGTACAGTGGATTCTGCATCAAGGGGAACCCGAAGAAACGGTTTAGAAGTGGAGCGCAGCAATACACATCCAAACCCGATGGCAGAAAAAAACCATTTAACAATGTGGTTGATGCCCATGCGCACTATCACTGAAAGGAGGAGTCACCTACCTTGTGACTGGAAAGACTTTCTCGAAGAAAAACTTGCAAACATCCGGACCCAACACTAGATGGCAGGAGTATGCAAAGCATGTGATCTACACATCACATGCCTCGAACATACGGCTTCTCCTTAGCTCACCTTCTCTCCAAGCACCCTTTCCCTGGGTGCAGTCAGGCTCTTCACGATCCCAGCCCGATTGTGATCTCTACTGTTCTCTGTGTCCATCCCCAGCAGGCTGCAAAGATCTAGCGCCATCACAGCCGTCCAACCCCCAGACACTCACTCCACGGCTTTGAGCAGATACAATTTGATGCCAACAGTGCCATTGTTATTGTTATGGCTGCACACTCGCACAGCCTCTCAGCCCAGCCCAGGGCAGGAGGATAGATGAATACACCTCTTGAGTTCAGATACAAAGCAGGGTGGAAGGCTTCATCACTATGGGCTCTGCCGCTATGTGGCCTCAGTTATTTAAGGCCCACAAACGACTCTATGGAGGACGTTACATGGAGAAAATACAGGAATTCACTCTTGATCTCTAGGAAACATGTGCCATCTTGGCATCTAGCAACTACGTTTCAAGATGGTAGTCAAAATGCTAGTTTATCTCAACGTTCATAAGAGTGATCAATCAACACCATATATTCAATAATGTTTTGATGACTAGCAACTGCCAGCTATAGGGCAAATCAGTTATTGGAAGTAGTCTGATGTTTGAAAGAAGCAATGTTCAATATTCTTAAGAAACAAAAATACAGGAAACAAAAACAAAAAATGCACACCTAGTGAATACACACATCAAAAGATATTATTAAAGGGCCAGAAGCAAAGTAATCAGTTAGATTCCTAAAAGCTCATACCTCCATTCTCGTGGCTTCTCCTCCCTTGACAATCGGAACAGTCTTGCCACCGTGGATCCTATATTGTCCAATTGAATGCCCATTGAGATTGCGTATTGGCTTCACTGTTCAAGAAAACAACACAATATCAGCATGTATGCAGCAGAATTAAAATTCTGATTTGCCAAAAAGCAGGCCCTCAAAATCTCATCAAGGCCAGAAAGTATACATCTTAAACAGTTTTCTTTAACAATCAAACTGTATAGTGCCAACATTCCAGTTGCTAATATGCTGGTGCTGTGCATTCACAGTAGAGGGCTACCCATGCTTTAAAAAACACAATGGCTCCCTTTACCCCTGCAAAAGCATAAATGCTAAGCCATACCATGTCGGCCCTGGAACTGACAAGAAGGGCTGCGATCCCAAGGTAAGAAGCATATTAAAACTAAAGTCAGAAAGTGGGTTGAAAACTAAGCACTACGCAAGAAGTTCATCCAGATTTCCACATGTGGGATAAAGTAGTGCGCACTACAAGCCAAGTTCTACTGACAGAATTCCTGGATGATCCTTTGACTCCTTGTAACCAGGGATTAACCCATTGACCTCAAGTATTAAAATAAAACATGCCCTACTGAAGTAGTAAATCTTGAACACTTAAACTAAGGCAAAGTGTCTATCCAATCACACAAAAATACGTCATTGTACAGAAGGCCCAATTCGAGGGAAGGAAATTTTGGATGAAACTCTTACCAAAAGGATATATACAGAAGCGCTTTCAACATTGCAGATTGCTAGGAAAACTGGGGAAAGAGACCTGGGGTCATCCGTTTAACAGGTCAGCATCATAAGTAGGGGGTTATACAAAAAGGTTCCATCTTCATGATCAACCAATAGAGTTTTTTACTTAGGTTGCTGAGGAGACCCATAATATGAGACCCATGTCAGCTCTACATATTTTATAAACAAAATATTAGGAACGAGGTTGCGCTATATAATTAGAAATGGCACTTCATATGATGTATGTTGAAACGTTGTCAATTCAAACTATATGGTATACCGTTAATGTGGTTTCAATAAAAATAGTTTATATAAAAAGATCTGAAATTGTGGCCTCAATTTCTTCCATGAACCTCCATATTCAAAACAATTAAGGTTCTGCATCCCTCACTACCGACCAGCTTGCTTCTTAATTAAATGGGTTATCCTGAAGTCTCAAACAGCAGCTTGCTGCCTTACAAATGGGGACAAATAACCTCATACGTATACCCAAAATAAATTAAACACAATCAGATATAAAAGGAATGCAGGGCCTTTCCTAATGACATACATTTTGTCAGAATCCCTACCTGGGGATAACTGCAGACTGATGAAACTGCCTCAAGGCAAAATCCCTCCCCTTACCACTATCACCAGAACCTCATGCTACCCAGTGTAGCTGTATTTCACTTGCATATGTTTATGGCGTGAACAGTGTTGCTGCCTGGAAAGCAAATACAGTCATATACTTTAAAAGAATGAATTTGTAGGGAAGCCTGAAAAAGGGTCAATTGTGCAGACGGTGCAAAAATTTACCTCCGTTGTTCTCAATACAGTAATTTCTACTAATTGAAGAGCTCCAAGAAGGGGTTAGAGCTAGTCACGCATCAGGAAAGAGTTGTTCCTTGGCTGCTCTGGCGGCAGCACCTGGCTCACGTAAAGACTTCAACATTGTGGCGGCCTGTGGGTCTGATAATCAGGGGATGAAGCAAAGCTACACTGATCTCTGCAAAGTACAAATTTGCAGAATGTGATCTCCTCTGCACTATCTGTGAAGAATGAAACATAATGGCACGCACTGGGACAGCATAGCTGGGGTCCATTTCCACAGCCTTAGGGCTGTCCTTTAGGACATCCACAGGGAGAGTATAGTGCGTGAGGGGCAGGGCCAGATCATTGCATTGCCACAGTGTGCAGGCACAACCAACACCCCGTGGCACTGCTGGAAGGAGTGGACTTGGCAAGGGTTTACATTCATGCTGGATGGGACTAGGGCAGGGTTTCATTGTATATACTTCTTACATTTTCTGAGGTGTGGAGAAGGAATCGGGTGCAGTGGGTCTCTACATTCGCTAGAGATAAGCAGAAATGTGACCGACTCGGACAAACTCTTGCAACGCTTTGAAGACTGACAATGGGTGAGCAATTCCTTTTGCATAAAGTGCATGCTTTACACTAACCCCTTTTTTTTAGCACAGTAGCAGAATGTTAATGATGGCCTCACCAACAAGCGGAGGCGAGTGAGTCCAAGGGACCCATACTCTTGTTCTAATTGCTACAGGTTATTTTGGTAGAGCTTGCACATTACTGTAGAGATCGGTCTCCAGGAGATTAAAAAAATAAGCATGGCTGAAGGTTCTACTGGGCATACAACAAAGCTTGCTGCTAGTCTATGCGGTTACTCTTTTCGAAAAGAGCACCTGTATGGAGTGGACTGAAGAGCTCCCATAGACTTTAATGTCGCCTTTCTGTCTTGATTTTTTTCAAGCATCTCATAAATGTGAGCCAAAAAGGTGCTCCTGTCAAACGGGAGGATGAGGAGATGCTGCTGAACCTCAGGATTGAACCCGGAGATATGGAGCTAGGCATGGCATAGTTATACGAACAGCCTACAGCACCAAAATTCTGGGAGGGAAGAAATAGATCGTGTGGCACAAGAATCGAGTCCAAATCAAGAAGGGGGTCTAGCTGGTAGGTCTAAATGAAAAGCAGAGTGACACCCACCTTCGATAACTGCAGGTCTAATCGATACCCCACTACCAGCCACGATATAGCTGTGAGGTTCAACAGTGCACCGCGACCAAGGCCACGGCGCAGCTTGCATTAGATAACACACTTGCAGTCACGTATCTCTTGCGTTCTCAGACCTCAAATCACTATGTTATTCAAACACATGTCGCGGAAATTACCCACGGCACGGCTTACCTTTTTTATAAAACATAGAAAGGGGACTGATGTCATGAACATCGAGAGAGGAAAAACCCTACTCTTGCATAAGTCGAATGTAACCTGGACGAAGGACTAATCATAACTATCCCAACTTAGGACGGAAACGGATGAAAGACTACAGCTAACTTCCAAAAGGAGGTGTAACCGAACTAGGATCAAAAGGACTATGATACTACATTAAACTAAGAGAAATTGAAGAGGGGGGACAAAACTACATGCCTAAATTCAAAAAGTGGAAAAATAAAAAAACACCTTATTACCCATAAAACTACATTAAACTAAGCAAAATTAAAGAGGGGGGACAAAACTACATGCCTAAATTCAAAAAGTGACCAAAATAAGATTAATTTCTCACTGGCTAATAAGGTGTATTATTATTTTTTCACTTTTGGAATTTAGGCATGCAGTTATGTCCCGCCTCTTTAAAGTTCGCTTAGTTTAATGTAGTATCATAGTCCTTTTGATCATAGTTCGGTTACACCCCCAATCAGAAGTTAGCCGTAGTCTTTCATCCATTTCCGTCCTAAGTTGGGATAGTTACGATTAGTCCTTTGTCCAGGTTACATTCGACTTACTGCAAGAGTAGGGTTTTCCCTCTCTCGATGTCCATGACATCAGTCCCCTTTCTATGTTTTATAAAAAAGGTAAGCCGTGCCGTGGGTAATTTCCACGACATGTGTTTGAATAACAGTGATTTGAGGTCTGAGAACGCAAGAGATGAACAATTGTTACTTACCTGTAAACAGGTGGTTCTCCAGTATTGGTGTCTTTCATAGATTCACATGCTTGAATATTCCCCGTCGTCGGAGTGGGAGTCCCACTGTAAATAAAATAGCAATAATATACCAATAATATGTAAATGTAAAACATAACAGATGAAATACATATTAGACAAGCATTGGAAATGCAATAGGTCTCGCAGCATTAGAGTTAGTGTGAGTGAGGGTGAGTGAGGGTGAGTGAGGGTGAGTGAGGGTGAGTGAGGGTGAGTGAGGGTGAGTGAGGGTGAGTGAGGGTGAGTGAGGGTGAGTGAGGGGTTGAGGGTGAGTGAGGGTGAGTGAGGGTGAGTGAGGGTGAGTGAGGGTGAGTGAGGGTGAGTGAGGGTGAGTGAGGGTGAGTGAGGGTGAGTGAGGGTGAGTGAGGGTGAGTGAGGGTGAGTGAGGGTGAGTGAGGGTGAGTGAGGGTGAGTGAGGGTGAGTGCGAGTGAGGGTGAGTGAGGCGTTGAGGGTGAGGTGTTGAGGGTGAGTGAGTGAGGGTGAGGTGTAGAGGGTGAGGGATTGAGGGTGAGGGTTTGAGGGTGAGGTGTTGAGGGTGAGGGGTTGAGGGTGAGAAGTTGAGGGTGAGGGGTTGAGGGTGAGGGGTTGAGGGTGAGTGATGTTGAGGGTGGTTGAGTGAGGATGAGTGAGAGTGAGTGTGAGTGAGGGGTTGAGGGTGAGGTGTTGAGGGTGAGTGAGTGAGGGTGAGGAGTTGAGGGTGAGTGAGGGTGAGTGAGTGTGAGGTTTTGAGGGTGAGTGAGGATGAGTGAGAGTGAGGGTGAGTGAGGAGTTGAGGGTGAGGCGTTGAGGGTGGGGTGAGTGAGGGTGAGGGTGAGTGAGGGTGAGTGAGTGTCAGTGAGGGTGAGGTGTTGATGGTGAGTGAGGATGAGTGAGAGTGATGGTGAGTCAGGGGTTGAGGGTGAGTGAGGGGTTGAGGGTGAGTGAGGAGTTGAGGGTGAGTGATGGTCAGGGTGAGTGAGGGTGAGGGTGGGTGAGGTGTTGAGGGTGAGGTGTTGAGGGTGAGTGAGGGGTTGAGGGGTTGAGGGTGAGTGAGGGTGGGTGAGGAGTTGAGGGGGAGGCGTTGAGGGTGAGTGAGGGTGAGTGAGTGAGGGTGAGGGGTTGAGGGTGAGATGTTGATGGTGAGTGAGAGTGAGGTGTTGGGTGAGTGGTTGAGGGTGAGTGAGGGTGAGGGTAGGTGAGGTGTTGAGGGTGAGGGTCATTGAGGGTGAGCATGCTTCCAAAGAGCCTAATTCCACAGCTATATTTGCAGCCTTTAGCTTAAGAAATCCATTATAGTCGCTGCCGATCTGGGTCACAGTGCAGAGCTGAGCCAAGGGCGAATGAGACCGTAGCCTTCAGCCATCTGCTCAGCAATATTTCATCCAGCCACGCCGCGTGCCATATTCACTTGTGGCAGCAAATGCAGCATGAAAACTCGCCAGAGCCAGCCCTCCCGCGGTAGAGGTTTTCTGCGTTTCCAGAGAGTAAGAACAAATACATAGCTCTAGAATCGGACAGGGGAAGGTGGGAACATTTGAAAAATCAACGGAAAAGAACAGATTGGAGTTGATTCATCGGATTATGTAATCACTTGCACATGCCAGATGGTAACATGCTGAGCCTGAAAGCAATATGGCATTTAAACGCAGAAGAAGAGAATGCCTCAGCGCTGACACATGGAAGAGGCATAATGACCAGCTACTGAGCCGTCCGCAAATATACACTGATTTGCATCATGGGACCCGAATACTGCTGCTGAAGCATCCCCTTTAAACACCAATGTTTTCAATGACACTGTTCCTATTTGTAACCACAAAATGACTGTGCAAGCAGCGATCCGTGATTCATAGGCGGGATCGGCCTCGCAATCTTGCTTCAGAGTTCGATCAGCACACATCTCAGACGCTGAGCACTGAAAGAGGTCTGTCTCCTGCTTCCTTATTTAGAGTTTAGCAGTCAGAAACGTGACGGATTTGACACCCAAGGCGGACGGGGTATCGGTCACGTTTGTCCAAACATCTGCCAAACTCTAAAATAAGCTTTTCGGATTGGGCTTTGGGTTGGAGCTCAATCCCCGACCCAGTTTCAACTAAGCACACCCCCGTCAGTGTAGCATGCCACCAGTCCAACTATGTGCTTCGGAGCCCCGCAAAGAGTATGGGGCGCTATACATATACAATCACAATTATAATCACCTAGCAAAACAATTCAAAATCTTTGACAACCTTAGCAGGCCCAGTTAGACAAAGAAGGAAAAAGCTTTCTGGGAGTTTGTTCATTCAGAGATTAACCATATGCAGGTTCAAACAGTTTGAAAAAGACACGAGTCACACGGGTCTAACGCTTTTCAAAACACACAGCTGATGAACGTACATTCGCCTCTGGCAACGGCTTCTTAAATACTTCAAAACTAACAAGCCTTTCACCGTAACACGGCGGGCAGGGGAGGGGGCGGAGAGGGGAGAGGTGCGACACGGCAGGCAGGCAGTCAGGGGAGGAGAGTAGGAGGAGGAGGGGGGAGGAGAGTAGGGGAGGCACGGCCTAGCGGCAGGCAGGCAGGCGAGGAGAGGAGGAGGGGGGAGGAGAGTAGGGGAGGCACGGCCTAGCGGCCGTGCAATCAAGTAGTGAGGGGGCGGAGCTGGGGGAGGCTGTGAGAGAGAGTAGGCAAGGCTAGCGGCAGCCAGGCAGGGGAGGAGAGGAGGAGGGGGGAGGAGAGTAGGGGAGGCACGGCCTAGCGGCCGTGCAATCAAGTAGTGAGGGGGCGGAGCTGGGGGAGGCTGTGAGAGAGAGTAGGCAAGGCTGGGGGCATGTGCACGCGCATTTAAGCTCAATGCGCATGCGCAATGAGCTTAAATTTCTCGTGCACTGCAAGGAATCGCCACGATTCCTTGCAGTGTGGATAAAGAGCGGATAAGTGCCAATACTCTCGCCTTGCTCGATGCGCATGCGCATCGACAGGCGAGACCTAAAAAAACAGGCAGTAAATGCCTAGACATAATTCCTCATAGGAAACCATGATTGGAGAAAAAAAAACCCTTTAGCCTATTTCTGTCATTATGTTGGTCCAAACTGTAGCCAATCAGGCGCCAGCAGCCCTCCAGAACCGTCTCCTCAGAGCTCAATACCTCAAATTTTCGTAGCACAAGAGTGACCGCAGAGTGTATGAGGAGAAGAGAGCTTCTGAGGGGAGGAGGGTGGGTCGCATGAGAATCTATGAAAGACACCAATACTGGAGAACCACCTGTTTAAAGGTAAGTTAACAATTGTTCTTCTCCAGTATTAGGGTGTCTTTCATAGATTCACATGCTTGAATATAGAATAGAAAGCAGTAATATTGGAAGAAAACTTCCCAGTCATGATAAACATGCATAGACTTATAAAACCAATATGCGTATAGTCATGCAAAACATACAATAATAAGGCAAACCATAATGGAGGAGGGAAAACAGAGGCTCACCTTTTTGAAAAAGATTGCGAAGCACAGCCTGTCCCACTGCAGTGTCTGCTTCGTTGATTGCACCCAGGCAGTAATGTTTCGTAAACGTGTGCCTGCTTGACCACGTGGCTGCTCTGCAGATCTGATGCAGTGGCACACCGGCGAACAGGGCAGTTGAAGACGACATCGCTCTGGTCGAATGAGCCCTTACTGAAGAGGCTTGCCTGCCTGTTGATGGCAGAAAGCGATGGCCGAGGAAACCCAACGAGCAATTGTAGGTTTGGTAACTGGACACCCCTTGTGGAATCGTCCATAAGCTATGAACAGTTGATCAGCTTTATGAAAAGGGTTGTTCTGCTGATGTAAAACTTTAAGCACCTTTTAATGTCCAAGGAGTGCAAACGCTGCTCCGCTGGAGACTGTGGATTAGCAAAGAAAGTCTTCAGGCGAACAGGTGTGTTGATGTGGAAATCTGAATGCACCTTAGGCAGGACCGTGGGATTAGTACGAAGCACTACACAATCAGGTTGAAACTGCAGAAATATAGAAATATAGGATTTATAGTGAAGGCATGTATGTCACTTACGCGACGAGAAGATGGAGGTGCAAGGAGAAGAGCAACCTTGCAAGTGAGAAACTTCAAGTCTACCTTGTGTATAGGTTCGAAAGGTGCTTTTTTAAGTTGTGACATCACGATGCTAAGGTGCCAAGTAGGAGGAGGGCGTCGAATCGGTGGGAACTTGCGAAATAATCCTTTGAAAAATTGGCGTATTATTCTGGAAGAACAAAGGTAAGTGACGCCATTCTGACGGAAGCGGGAAATTGCAACCAGAAAAACTCTCAAAGTTGAATGCGAGAGTCCAGACTGAGCAAGTTGTAGAAAGAATGGAAGGAGCTGCGCAGGCGTGGAATGAATGGGATGGATCCCAGCAGCTGCGCATCAATGGCAGAATCATTTCCATTTAAGTTTATAGGTTTTAACCGTTGACGGAGCTCTAGCCTGTGCGAGTAGGTCTCTACAGTCTGGTGGGATGGCTAGGTGTGCAAATTCAAGGTGCTCAGGTTCCAAGCTGACAGGTTCAGAGAGGAGGGGTTTGGATGGCAGATCTGACCCCTGTCCATCGTGAGAAGGTCCACCCGATGATGAAGACGGATGGGCTCGCACTGGGATAGAAGAAGTAGCTCTGAAAACCACGCCTGACGAGGCCATCTGGGGGCAATCAGAAGAATGTGGCAAGGCTGTCTCCGCATTTTCCACAATACCAGAGGCACCAGAGGGATTGGAGGAAAAGCGTAAGCAAAGAGATTGCACCAATTCATCAAAAGGGCATTGCCCTGTAATCCTCGGTGGGGATACCAGCTTGCATAAGAGGAGCATTTCCGGTTCTGTGGTGTAGCAAAGAGATCCAGCGGTGGATGCCCCCAGCTCCGAAATATCAGTTCGAGTGATTGATGGTGCAACTCCCACTAGTGGGTCGATGACGTGGACCTGCTGAGGGAATCCGCTAGGATGTTGGAAACTCCTGGTAGATGGACTGCAGTGAGAGTGACTTGATGACTCAGAGCCCAGTCCCAGATCGACTGCGCCAGATGCGACAAGATTGGTGACTTTGTTCCGCCCTGCTTGTTTATATAATGCATGCTGGTTGTGTTGTCCGTCTGAATAAGGACTGACTCTCCTTGGATCAAGAGATGAAAGGACTTGAGCGCCAGAAAAATGGCCATCAGCTCCAGCCTCTTGATGTGCCAGGCTCTCCGAGGCAAAGTCCACTTGCCCTTTATAGACAGGGCTTGGAGATGAGCACCCCATCCTTCCAACGAGGCGTCCGTCGTCAGAGTCAGTTCCGGAGTGATGGAAAGGAACGACGACCCTGTCGAAAGATTGGATGGCCTCGCCCACCATTTAAGGGCCGCTCTCATGCGGGCGGTGGCGCAGACTAATGTCGCGCAAGGAACCGGTGACCTGGCGCCACTGTCCATCTAGTTCCTCTTGAATGGGACGTGTCAGTAATCTGCAATTTGGGATCAATGCAATGCACGATGACGCCATTCCTAGAAATGATTTTAATAGTCGGCCAGAAACGGACTGTCTTGCGCGCAAGAGAGACACCAACTGAAGAATCTTTTGTTGTCGCTCCCGAGATACAAATGCTTTTGCTAGAGCCGTATTTAACGTGGCCCCTAAAAAGTTCTTGCAGGTTGCTGGATGTAATTGGGACTTGGCCACGTTGATGGATAGACTGAGGGAGCGAAACAACTCCTGGCAAAGGCGAGTGTCCTGAAGCAGCTGTGTACGAGACTGAGATTTTAGGAGACAGTCGTCCAGGTAAGGAAAAATCTGTACACCCTGAAGACGTAGATAAGCTACCACAGGAACCAACACCTTCGTAAAGACGCGAGGGGCTGAACGTAGGCCGAAAGGCAGTACTTTGAACTGGAAATCCCTCCGTCCCACACAGAAACGTAAATACTTCCAATGTCGCGGTAGAATAGGTACATGGAAGTAGGCGTCTTGGAGGTCGATAGTTGCCATGAAATCCCCCACTGAGAGTAGTCGTAAGATCTCCACCAGCGTTAACATGCAGAAGGATTGGCACTTGAGGAATTTGTTGAGTGCTCGTAAATCCAATATCGGCCTCCAATCCAGCGTCTTCTTTATGACAAGGAAAAAACGAGAATAAAATCCCATTCCCCTTTGAGACTTTGGTACCACTTCGACGGCACCCTTCTGTATCATATGACGAACTTGATGTAAAAGTTCCCTGATGTGTGCAGGTGGCGGGCCGGAAGGTGGGGTGGGTGGAGGAAGTTTGACGAACTCCAGAGCATGGCCTTTCTCTACGATGTCCAGAACCCAACGGTCCGAAGTAATGGAGGACCATTGAGAATAAAACAGGGAGATTCGACCTCCAACTTTTTGGGGTAATGGCAGGTCATTGTCACTTGGGAGCAGATCCCCTGTAAGAAGGCCTCCCCCTGTAGGTTTTAGAACACTGTTGTCTTGAAGACGGCTGCTGGTTGTTTGAATAGTGTTGGTTGCCTTGGTTGTAGGAACGGTACTGAGTATTTCCTCCTCGAAAAGTGGACGAGATGCCGCGTCCATGTGCACCCCGAAAGGGCTGGTTCAGAAACTGTAAAGTTCTTAGAGAGCGAGCAGTGTCCGTGTCTTTTTTAATGGACTGTAAAGCTTCATCAAAATGAGCCCCAAACAAAGACTTGCCGTCATACAGGATATCGAGGATCTTTGCCTGTACTTCCTGTCGGAAAGATGTGGAACGCAACCAACCTGGTCTACGAAGAACCGCCGCTCCAGCAAGTTGCCGGAAACCAGTGCAGGCGATGTCAACGGCACAATCAATTATCTCCTCCGATGTTCTCTCCCCTTCTTGGAGATGTTGCAATGCCTCCGCCATTAAAGTATCCGGAATTAAGGCTACATAAGCTGTCATGTCCACCCACATTTGGCGGCCGTAACGCCCCAAAATGGCCAAAGCATTGGCCGCTCTTACTGTGGTGGAAGCCATCGTAGAAAATTTGCGGCCTATAGCATCCATGCAACGACCTTCGCGATCTGGTGGGGCAGTAATAGCCGATGCAGGATTCCGTGAACGGCACCGAGCTGCTTGTGTAACCACTGAATCGGGTTTTGACTGTCCAAGGAGGCACGCTGGACTGCCAACAGGTGCCTTATATTTCTTTTCCAGCCTGGGCATCCGAGCCGGAAGTGTATTAGGGGCCTGCATCAATTTTACTCCTTCGGCCCAAATAAAGTCAATTATGGACACAGTATGGACTTGTTTTAAAGGCTGGTTTTTAAAGTCATAGAGAAAACAATCCTCCTCTCTTTGGACTCTAGGCAATTTAAAGCGTAGGGCTGCCTTGTCCATCAACTGATGGAAACTCGCAATATCTACAGGAGGAGAATCCCCTGGTGTGGCCGGAGATGGGGACGGTGTTTGGACTTGATAATTATCCCACTCTGCCATATTGTCATCCTCATCATCATCACGAACCTCACCATCTGAGAAAGCTCATCCTCATCATCGGCATACACAGTTGTGTGTATCCGAAACAGATGTTTGAACTTGAGGAGCAGAAGCAGGTAGAGGTGCCAAAGGAACCGGAGTTGGCATAGTAACCGGTGGTAGAATAGCAGGGGCTGCAGGCACTTGTGGAGATGACTGAAAAAGTCTGTTGTAGTCGTCCAACATATGTTGGAGATTAGAGATAAGCGACAAGGGTAGCGTCGCCGTAGGAGCTTGAACCGGCGTAGATTCCTGCTGGGAATACTGGTCCTCATCATCGTTACTATAATCTTGGCATTTGATGACCAAATCAGATGGACTACATGCTGCTCTAAATGATTTGTGAACATATTCCTCTGAGTCCTGTTCAGAGTCTGTGCCAAACAAAGGCGAGGGAGGCTGTGGATCACTGGAAATGGAAATCTGGTCCACAGGCACCATGCGGCGTTGGTGAAGAGATTCAACATTGGCAGATCCAGTGGATGACAATGGCAACATTGGCAAAGTGGCAAACGTAGAAGTAGTCGTCGATGGAGCCACACTGGCAGCATCCGTTATAGTCGACGGTACCGTCGTCGACGGTAATGGCGTCGACGGTGCCTTCATCGACGAAGATGACTTCTTTTTCGTCGACGGAGCAGTCGTCGATGGAGCGGTCGTCGACGGTGTGGACGTCGACGGGGATGTCGACGAATGTGATTTCTTCACACCCTTCGTCGACGATGAGTTGGTCGTCGACAGGGAAGGCTTCTTCGTCGACGACAATGCAATCGGAATGACAGACGGCACAGTCTTGAAACTAAGCGTAACTTTCGTCGACGACGTCGACGAGACAGTCGTCAACGATCCAGAAGCAAACGACGTTGTCGTCGATGATCCGGAGACAGCAGATTTCGTCGTCGGAAAAACATTCGACGGTCCCGTCAAGGCAGAAGCATATTTTTTCACAAAAACATGAGCAGAAGATGCAGTAGACGCCTGAGAGCCAGGTCTTGTGGGCGTGGACGTAGTAGGCAAAGGTGAAGACACCGCAGGGGCCAAAGAGAGGGACATTTTCTTTTTCTTGATGAAAGGTGATGGCAACTCCTGCACACTACTACGTTTAGATACTGCTTGGGAACGACCAGAAGTGAAACTTTCGGCATCAGAAAGTACACCATCCTTGTCCTCGAGTCTCTGAAGCCATAACAGAAGGCGGCCTTCCCTGTCCTTTAGAGTCTTTGTGGAGAAAGTTCTACAGAACTTACACTTTCCCACTTCGGGGTCGGGGTAAAGACATTAAATACACTTACTGTGTGGATCCTCTGAATAAAGACGCAGCTTTCCACAAGAAGAGCAAGGTCTGAAGAGAGATTTCTTACTTGTAGACATTCTGAAAAGCACAGGAAAACCTGAAGAAACTGAGAAAACTGAGCAGAGCTCAGGGAGACTCCCTTACACACGACGTGCGGTACAAAATCTGAGGTGTTGAGCTCTGAGGAGAAGGTTCTGGAGGGTTGCTGGCGCCTGATTGGCTACAGTTTGGACCAACATAATGACAGAAATAGGCTACAAGTGTTTTTTCTCTATTCATGGTTTCCTATGAGGAATTATGTCTAGGCATTTACTGCCTGTTTTTTCTAATATGTATTTCATCTGTTATGTTTTACATTTACATATTATAGGTATATTATTGCTATTTTATTTACCGTGGGACTCCCACTCCGACGACGGGGATTATTCAAGAATGTGAATCTATGAAAGACACCCTAATACTGGAGAAACGTGACTGCAAGTGCGTTGTCTAATACAAGCTGCGCCGTGGCCTTGGTCCCGGTGCACTGTTGAACCTCACAGCGACATCGTGGCTGGTAGTGAGGTATCGATTAGACCTGCAGTTATCGAAGGTGGGTGTCACTCTGCTTTTCATATAGACCTACCAGCTAGACCCCCTTCTTGATTTGGACTCTATTCTTATGCCACTCTATCTATCTATTTCTTCCCTCCCAGAATTTTGGTGCTGTAGGCTATTCGTATAACTGAGAAGCCCGTAATTCAATCTGCGGGCGCGTTTGACGTCTCACAGAGGAATATATAATATTAGTTACCCTAGATGTATGCAGGTACTTGTTGTTTGTCTTTCTTTCTCTTTTTTTGTTTAAGGAGCACTCGGGAAGGTATGGTGGCTTTGTCCTATAAATCACTAAGTTCCTTCGATCCTATTGGGCTACGAACGTAGTTTAATTCGGTCTTTTTCCTTGGGTTCTTTTCCGTTTTGTCACCATCAAATCACTTTCATCACGTTTTTTGGTGTTAGTTGGAAGTTATGTGGCCAATGCACCTCTAGGTATTTACACCTATACAGGGTTGTTTTCCATTAAGATTTGGTGTGTATACGGTGAATATAAAGTCTTAAGAATGTACATATGTAAATTTGGTTTATTTAATTGTTTCAGGAGAGTTTTGTTGTTAGCTAAAGTCCTGAAGAGGCCTGAATTTACGATAGACTGAAACGCGGCGACTTTTTTGTTGCACAGGCACCACCATAGAACGTGGAAGATCTAAAAACATTGGAAATGAGCCAAAATCATAAAGGAAGGATATAAGGTTTTTTCTTCAGAAAGCTCTTTCATAGTTGGATGTGGTGACCGGGATAGAAGGAATAAGGTTTTGTAATTAAATGCCATAATTTCCTTTCCTTGAATATTTGGGCAGAAGAACCATTAAAAATAGGTTCATGATATTGTCTCACAGTTATTTGTTAGTGTTTTTATGTATGTAGATATTGTAGATATGTATAAAGATACATGTTAAATGTATATATATGTGCGAAAACAAGATTGAAAAAAAGAAAATTTATTTTCAGAAAAAGATATGGTTTACTAACTGAATTATGCAAACCACTTTGTCTGTTTGTTCTGATTTATTTAATTTTCGGGATGGTATTTAGATGAATGAGTGTAAAATCATAACTCGAGATTGATTGAGTTCTTGGAGTATAGATACTCCGAGGATAGATAATTAATAGCATCTTTCCTACTTAATAATTATTGATAAACATTACCATAGGCATCAATTGTGTATTTAGTGTGATATCTAGGCATTTCACACTGATTAGCAAAAGCAATCTGAACAGTAAACCAATACGTAACGTGTAAAGTAGTTCACAAAGTAACTGACCAGTAATTTCAAAACAGTAACCTACCTGTAATTCATTTAACTACATCTGAACCTGTATTCCATTGTAAAACGGTGCATAAGATTTTGCAAAGCATTTATTTCACTTACTTGCACCAGGCTTGGTTTTAGAAGTAAAATAACTAAATAATATTTTTATACAAATCAAATTGGTCTGAGTTCAGTCTTTGAGTGTGTGACATCATTTGCTGATTGAGTGTGTACAACAAATGCTTAACACTATCCTCTGATAAAGCCTTACTGCTCGCCCACACTACAACTAATCGAGAGTAAGGTGCTATCTACTTTTACCTCTACCTACCTTTGGGGTTTCACTAGACTCTGTGCACACATACCTCATTTTGGTATAGTATATACAGAATATACAGAGCTAGCTTCCTACAATAGTCGGTGGGGCTTTTCCCTGGTGGCTGATCATAAGGGTCGAAGGTGCAATCAAGGTTGCCTGACTGAGTATGAACACGGGCCCTGACTCTTGACGATTCTGTGGAGGACGTGCACATAGGTTTGGTGCTGGTGGAGTTGGAGTTTAGGTGGGTTATGTGGTAGGAGAAGAGTCCCTGTGTTTCCTGGGTGCCTGCTCTAGGGAGGGAGACCTGGGGGAAGGTTTCTCCTCAAAGGCGACAATCATTTTTAGAGGCAGGGGAGGTAACATTCCGAAGTTCTTACTCATGACCTGATGAATGAAGAGGTGCTTTTGTCTAGCATCCAGTTCTTGTTGAAACCTCAATGTTCTCATCTTCAGGTGTCATCAGTGGAATGGAGCTCGACTTTGCCCTTACCTGGGTGCGGAGGATGGCTTTGGTGTCTTGTAGCCGGCACAAATAGAGGTTTCAGTGCCAGCTTTAAATGAGACCACTACTCCCTTGGAGAAGTTGGGGCTCAAAGGTGAATGGGGGTCTGGGGGGTGAAATCGACACTCTTGACTGGAGACTTGCTGGTCTCTGAAGCCTTTCGTCTGTGGTGACAAGAGTCTGAAGGTGGCAGACCTGTGGTTGGCCTTTTCTGGGCACTCTGCCTCAGCATGAGACTTTGTGGG
Organism: Lissotriton vulgaris; assembly: GCF_964263255.1. Lineage (NCBI taxonomy): Eukaryota > Metazoa > Chordata > Amphibia > Caudata > Salamandridae > Lissotriton > Lissotriton vulgaris. The sequence goes on along the minus strand of NC_141685.1, from coordinate 1,764,597,646 downwards.
AACCCAGCCTGGTGATAGGGCCCTCAGGGGCTAAGGCAGAGCTTTCCAAAGTCTGTGTTGCGACACAGTACTGTGTCGCCTCCCATGTGTGGGTGTGTCGCAACGATGACGTGAGGTCGTGGGCATATTAGGGCGAATGCTTGCATTCAGTGAGGCAGTACAGTACAGCAACGTACGCAGAGGAAGGAGAAGTTGAGCGCGCGGCCTTGTTTCCTTTCTGACACAGATACCACAAAGCCGCCTCTGCTCCCCAGGCGCTCTGTAAGCCAAATCTTCGAAATTTTAACACCGTTTAGGCCGCACAGGGATTGCATTTACAAGTGGGTCGGATTTCAACAAAACCTGTAATTACCGGTTGGTTTAAAGACCGAACTACCCCTCCCCTAGCCCCAACCCCCTCCATTGTAGATTTCAGCAGGTCAAAGCTGCTTGGCTCCTGGGTATCAGATTTGAACAGGTGTGATAAACCTAGAGATAACCATCAAAATCAGGTCCCTTGTCTGCCTGAAAAAGTCCGAAAGGGATTAGTAGGCTTCTGGGAAATGGGGCATGCAGTCATGGCAAGTTCGGTGAGTGGAAATAAAAAAACGTGTGATCCTGGGCATATTTTTGACCCTGCTGCGTTTGCCAAAGATGAGCAGAAGCACCGTTTCCTACATCTGTGCCTTGCGAGGGGTGGGAGCAGGGGGACATTTGTCCTTTATCTTATGTGAGCAGATACAATGCAAAGTGCTGCGAGAGGGAAGGTTAGTGTGTGCATTTGGTGTGCTTGAGCGAAAGTGCCTGTGTGCTTTGCGTGTCTAAGAGAGAAAGAGCTGTAAGACATCTCGGAGTGTCTAAACGTGTGTTCTGTGCGAGAATAAAAAAGGATGTACTGTGTTCTTGCACACGCTATGTCTGTGCAGAAGTGGTTTGTTCGGGGTACCTGCTATGCTTTCGTGTGTGTGCGTGGTTCTTTGAGCAGTGTGTTTGTCTGAGTGCAGGGGTACTGGGTTCGGGGTCAGCAGGTCCCTTGTGTGCCTAAAAAACTCAGAAAGGAAGTGGTAGACTGTTTGGAAACGGGGCATGCAATCATGGCATGGTTTGTTAGTGAAAATAAAAACGTTAACACTGCACTGCGCAAACAGCCATATCCACTCTGCATGTTTCTACACAATTTGAGACACAACATATTTTTAACCTGACATTACATTGATTTAAAAATGTTTTTGCAAAATACGAACTGCTTTTTAGTGTGTTTAATTTCACATTGCGGATTCTGCTTTGATTTTAATTGGACCCTCGCTCCCTGAGCCCCGGTGCCCCTGAGGTGGTTCGGGCTCGCTCGCATTACCGTGTCGCAATATGAAGATTGTTGAAAAGGTGTGTCACCAACATGAAAAGTTTGGAAAGCTGTGGGCTAAGGTATACTCATGGCTCCGAGTCTCGTCTTCGTATGAGGTACAGTTTTTGGCACTCATTCAATTTTCTATGTATGCTGGTTTCGCGTGTGGCTAGGTGATGGTTGCATGGTCAGGAGAATGGGGATCTTCCTCGCCAAATGTCCTCGGTGACTAAGACGTTCTGCCACTGCTTCCTTCTGTGTGCCAACGGTGCAGAAGGTAGTTTTTAGAATGAAAGGCGAGGTACGAGAGACAGGAAGAGTGGACATGCTCGGGTGACGGGCAAAGATTGCACCCCTCGTGGTGGTATGTCCAAGGGTATCTAGAGTGACACCAAGCCTAGGTCTTGAAGGATGTCTGTTTCATCCCTCATACAGAATTCTCGGCAACAGAGGACTGGAGGTGGTGCTCGGCCCCCGAGGAGGGCTATGCTCTTGACTCCCCAGGGTGTTCACAATGGACTTTGATGCCGCTGAAGGTAGGGTGATGGGGAGAAGATGGTACCAGAGCTCAGCTGAAACCGACGCAAATTGATGGAAGACTAACCGAATGGTCTGGATATAAAATGTGTTACAGACATGACAATCTTGGGGCCCACTTCTTAATCCAATGGGAAAAAAACTATCTAACATCGATTTGGTGCCCATGCGCGATGTACACTCAGAAGAGAGTGACACCACATCCCTTAACTCGAAAGACATCTTCAAAGAAGAAGAATTTGCAAGCGACGAACAGCAGATCGCAGGAGTAAGTATGTGCATCTACATTCACACAGACTATGAGCATTATGATTTTATATTGTGTTATGCCCTTCTCATTTCCAAATCCACAAATGGCTAGTGAAGCTAAAAATCAAACTGGAACTTGCAGGTACTGGTTTCAAAAGAAGAGTTCTTCCTTTTTCTCATTGGACACCACATTCTACAATGAAATCCCTATAAAATATATATACAAGATATAAAGGAAATCTCTCAGATGGGCTGGTATGTATTTGACCGTAGACATGTAATACAAACATTTCCCACAATTAAAGACAGTGCTCCACTACCAAGAATAAACTTATTTTAGCCTTCATGGAACTGTATACTGACAGTATGGCAGTTAGCTGCTGTAGTCATGAGCATCAATCCGGGATTACTAGAGAACAAGGTTAGCGGCACAAATCTGAACTCGAGCAGCTGCCGATTATATTGTGGGGGGTTGGGGTGAAACAGACTGCAAAGTAAGTAATTCAAGCAAACATGGAGACTTTCATTGTGCCAGGTAGGTCATTCACATTGTTTTGAACTATACACAGTGAGGTAGTGCAGAGCATTATTCAATGATAACGAATAGTTTCTTACCTGTCAGTGTTGTTTTGCAGCTTGAAGATCTTTCTGGATTCACTATGCTGTGCATTATTCCATGGTCTAGTGGTTGGGTCCGGAATCATAGTCTTTTTTCTTTTTTTCGTAGCCCAGGTGGGCGTCGACGTCCCACCTTTTGGTGTCCTTCCTGTGACGTTGGCACGGTTCCTGGGTACGCTCCCACCTTTGGTCGCCATCTTCGGATGTTTTTGTGTCATTGTTATTCATCTTTTTCCAATCATTTCAGGTTCATCCTTCTTTTTCAAGGAACTCCAGGTTTGTCTCTTTTAAAGAGTTTGACTGTATATTGCCTTTGTATTTCCTCCTTCTCCTGTCTAATCTTTCTGGCGGAGGTGGGTGGGTTCGCTAGTGAATCCAGAAAGATCTTCAAGCTGCAAAACAACACCGACAGGTAAGAAACTATTCGTTTTGCAGCGTGAATGTTTCTGGATTCACTATGCTGTGCATAGACTTTGTAGCAGTTTGTTATGTTTGTGGCGGCTGGGTGGAAGATGAGCGCTGGTTGTTGAATATAGGTTGAAGCACTTTCTGTTCTACTTGTTCTTTCTTGTTCACTTATATATCCACGCAGTAGTGCTTAGTGAACGTGTGCACTGAAGCCCATGTTGCCGCCAGGCATATGTCTTGAATGAGTGTGTTAGCCAGGAAGGCTACTGTTGCTCCATTTTTCCTGGTAGAGTGGACTTGTGCCCCTCCTAGTAGTTCCTGCCCTGTCTGCTTGTGGCAGAATTGTATAGTTTGTACGATCCATCATGCGATGGTGCCCTTTGTTACTGGTCTTCCCATGAAAAGGCTTGCGAAGGACACAAAAGAATTGCTTTGTTTTCCTGTGCTCTTTAGTTCTTTCAATGTAATGCATTACTGCCCTTCTAGCGTCCAGAGTGTGCAGTGCCTTCTCTGCGCTTGTGGCTAGTTTCTGAAAGAAGCTTGGTATCTGTATGGTTTGGTTCATGTGAAACCTTGACACCACCTTTGGCATAAAGTGTGGGTCCGTTCTCATTACCACCCTGTCATTGTGTATTTGTATGTAGGGTTCTTGGAGTGTTAGCGCTTGCAGCTTGCTTACCCTGCGTAGCGAGGTGATTGCCACTATAAAGGTGGTCTTAATTGTGAGCATTTGTAGTGAGGCTTCATGGACAGGTTCAAAAGGCGCCTTCATAATCTCCGTTAGGACTAAATTAAGGTTCCATGCCGGTGGCAGCATCCTCTTTGGTGGGGCGATCCTTTTTGCCCATTCCAGGAATCCCTTTACTACTTGGGATGTAAAGAACCTCTTTCCCGTCTCTCCTCTTGTATAGGCTACTATCGCTGCTAAGTGTACTCTCAGCGATGTAGAGCTTAGGTTCGCTTTTAGCAGGTGTGAAATATTTTAGCACAGTTGATTCCTTGGCCATTTTCTTGTGTAGCTTTTTCCTGATGCACCATTGTGTGAATCTCTTCCATTTTGCCACATAGCACCTCCGTGTGGGTAGGTCTCCTTGCCTCCCGTAGCACCCGTAGTGTGCTCTCTAGGAGGTTCAGGTGTGCAAACTCTACGTCTTCAGGAGCCATGCCGCTAGGCAGAGGCTCTCTGGGTGGAGTACCTCCCCGTTTTGCATTGTGAGCAAGTCGCTTCTTTTTTCGAACTTGTGAGGTGGTCCTTGCGCCATCTCCACTATTTGTGAGAACCAGGACTGCCTGGCCCACTGTGGTGCCACCAGAATCAGTGTCATGTTGCTGGTTCTGCTTTTGCTGAGGTCCCTGTGTATCAGTGGTATCGGAGGAAAAGCATAAGCAAACATTTTCAACCAGCTTATCCATAGGGCATTCCGCTGGGATTGTTACCCTGGTTGCCTGGATGCGAAGTATTGGCATTTTGCATTCTGGTGTGTTGCAAATATGTCTATTTCTGGTGTCCCCCACTTCTTGAATAGCTTTTGCGTTTCTTGTGCATTGAGCTCTCACTCGTGGGATGCTGATGTCTGTCTGCTGAGACTGTCGGTCTCCACGTTGTCCTTTACTGGTAGGTGTATAGCCAAGAGGTCTATTTGTAGTGGGATGGCCCATCACCATATCTCCTGCGCTAGGTTGGATAGTGCGACTGATTGTGTTCCTCCCGGTTTGTTGATGTAGAACATTGTGTTGTTACAAACTGACAACACTACAACACTCTGCTTGTACAGTTGTTTCTGGAAGGCTTCTAAGGCAAAGAACACTGTCTTTAGTTCTAGGTAGTTGATGTGCTTGATCGCATCTGTTGGGAGTCCCCAGACCCCGCACCTTGAGCTGGTTCATGTGTGCTCCCCATCCCCTCTGGGATGCGTCTGTGGTGATGGTCACTGTTGGGTTTGGTGGTTTTAAAGGCTTCCCCTTTGTTATGTTATCATTCCACCACGCTATCTCCTCCTGCACTGCGTGCGTTACAACCACTAGATCTTCCTAACTCCATGTAGCTTGTGACCATTGTTGTTGAGCCATTCCTGGAATGGTCTCATGTGTAGTCTTATATTGGTGACTAGGTGTATGCATGACGCCATCATCCCCTGGATCTTGCTCACTGTCAAAGGTCGCCCCTTCTGGTATTGACGTGTCTCCTTCAGCAGGGCAAGTGTTATCTTGTCTCTGGGGAACACCTTGCTCTGTATGGTGTTGATCTGTGCGCCTAGGAAGATCTTCACTTGTTCTGGTTCCATTGAGGATTTCCCCCAATGTATTGAGAATCCTAGTTCTGTCAGCGTCTGTGTGACCCTCTGTGCATGTCTCTGGCATTGTTTGTAGGAACTTGCTTTTATTAGCCAGTCGTCGAGGTAGGGGTATACACTAATCCCTTCCCTTCGTAGGTGTGCTGCCACTGCTGCGAGGCACTTGGTGAAGTCCGTTGGTGCGGATTTTAGTCTGAAGGCAAGGGCTGTGAACTGATAGTGCGCTTTGTCTATCGCAAATCTCAGTAAATGTTTGTGTTGTCTGTTCATGGGAATGTGTAGGTAGGCAACTTTGAGGTCTAAGATGGACATAAAATCTCCGTCCCTTATCCGAGGGATGACTTTTTGTAGGGATGTCATTTTGAATTTGAGTTTTTATGTATTGGTTAAGGAACCGTAGATCCAGGATGGATCTTAATGTTTTGTCCACTTTTGGCACAAGGAAGTAGTTGGAGTACACTTGTTTCTTTCTTTGAATGGTACTGTTTCTATCGCCTCTTTGTGGAGAAGTTGTTGTGCTTCCTCTAGGAGTAGCGCTAGTTCTTTTGCAGAGTGCACCTTTCTTTTTGGTTTCCTGTTTGGAGGCTTCTTTTCCAGTTCTATGCAATATCCGAACTGTATGATGTTCAGTATCCATTTGTCTGTTGTTATTTTCTTCCACTCCTGGAAGAAGTGTTTTAGTCTGCTTCCTACTGGTGTTACACGTTCGTTGATCTCGGACCTTAGTTCGTTTAAAGGTTTTTTGCTTATTTTGTTGTGCCCCCCCCCTCCCCTTCGAGGGGTTCTGTGGGTGGCACGTTTGGTGGGGTGGAGTCATTTTGAGGTGGGTTGCTGGCCTCCTCTTGTTTGCTGGCCCCTGGGTTGTTATTGCCAGGTTTGCTGCTGCTGCGGACCCTGCTTCGCTTGGTTGTTTCCTTGGTAACTCTGCTGGAATGTCTGATGTGACGTTCCCGGCTGGTTTCCACCCCCTTCCGTTTGGCCTCCGTGTCGGGTGCCCCTTCTCATTCCTCTGAATTGCAAGGCCCCCATGGACCTTGCAGTTTCATTTTCTTTTTTGAGTTGCGTCAGTTTCTCGTCCACTGGCGCTCCGAATAGGGTTACTCCTTTGAAGGGGGTGTTCAGGAGGTTTTTCTGTACTTCCGACTTGAAACCGGAGATCCTAAGTCAGGCGTGCATTCTTGCTGTGACCCCGATCATCATGAGCCTGCTGAATGTGTGCCGTATCCAGGGCTGATTTCAGGCATGAGTTTGCTATGTTCTTGCCTTCCTCCACCAGGTGTGTTGCACTCTGTTGGTATTGCTCAGGGAGGTGTTGAAGGAGCTGTCCGACCTCCTCCCAATGCTGGTACGCATGTCTGTTGGGTAGGGCATTAGAGTTGGCAATGCGCCAGTGGACTGCTGCATTCCTCTCTGTTTTCCTTCCAGTGAGGTCTATCCTCTTACTTTCCTTGTCTGGCGGTGGGCCTGAGTTTGTGGGAACATTGGCCCTCTTTCTGGCTGTTGCTGCAATGATTGAGTCAGCCGTGACGGATCCCTGGATGTAGGGAGGCTCCTTGGAGGAGTGTTTGTACTATTTCTCTGTCCTAGGCGTGACAGACCTGCAGCTTGCTGGTACCTTGAATGCCTCTCCCCCCTGGTCCAGGACACTTGGGAGCATGGGGAGGGATTGCCTCCTGGTTTGAGTGGGGAGCAGGGTCTCTAAGAGGAAGTAGGCTTTTGGTTTTTCTTCCTTCAGTTTCACTCCATAAGCGGTTGCCGCATTCCTGATGACCATGTTGTAGATATCAATGTCATCTGGCGGCGAAGGCCTCGAAGGATACGTCTCCATGGCCTCTTCCGGGTTTTCGGCGTCAAGGTCCTGCCAATCCAGGTCCTACACCACCGAGGATGCCGAGCCCAAACTTGTGTGCTGGTCTTCCTCGCCTTCCTCGTCATAGTATAGGCCCTCTTCCTCTTGGTGTTCTTGGGAGGCGGCTCTTCAGCGCGTACTCCTACTTCCTAGACGATCGTCATCAGCTTCGTCGGGATGGTGACCCTTTTCATCCGCTCGTCGAATTCTCTTTTCGCTTTTTCGGCCTCGAGCCTTCTCTTTTTTCTCTCCATCTCGGCGGCCTGTTGGGCGTTGAGTGTTTCGGACGATCTCTTCGATGTAGACGTCGAAGTTGCCTTCGGGTCTTTTTCTTTCGACGTCGAGCGTGCCTTTTTGACGACCTATGCTTTTTTTTGTGTTTTCGCCGCCTGCGAGTCCTTTTCAAAGGATCCGCTCGGCTGTTTGTCCCTGGATGAAGCTGCGGCCGTCGAAATTTTTGGCGCCAGTGCTCCTTTCGTGGACTTAGACTGTTTTTCGAGAGTCTGACTCGGACTTTCGAGGGTCTGTCGGGGTTTTAGGGGTCGATGTCTCTCCCACCCCCTTTGTTGTTTTCTTATCGGTCTCTCCGACCGTGTTGTCATTGGTCCCTTGGTGATGTCCTCTTCCTCACTGGAGGTTGACCTTGGCCTTGCATGCTGTATTTGACTCTCCTCTGCCCCTCTCTCACCGCGAGCGCCTTCGGGGTAAAGACGGAGCAGGTGTTGCAATCCTTGCTCTCGTGGTCGACCGGCAGGCAGAGGTTGCAAACCGGGTGCTGTACTTCTGCGCGTATTTGTGGTGGCAATTGGGGCAGAATTTGAACGGGTTTTCTCCATTCCTGCGCTCAGGGGGCCCCCTGTGTGCGCATTCTCCGTTGGACGTCGAAGTTTCAGATGTTCTCCTCCTCCTTCGTCGTCCCGGTTCAGTGGTCTTGTTTCTCGATTATTGTCCAATCTTTTTTCGGTAGATTTCAGTCTTTTTCCTCTTCTTTTCTCCAAAATCTCTGGAACCTCTTGGTGACGATCCAGACCCAACGGCAGAAAGAATAATCTGAAATCTGCGCCCAAAGGTGGGAGCTTCAGCAGGAAGCATGCCAACGTCACAGGAAGGACACCAAAAGGTGAGACGTCGACACCCACCTGGGCTACGAAAAAATAAAAAAAAGACTGCGATTCTGGACCCAACCACTAGACCGCGGAATAATGCACAGCATACTGAATCCAGAAAGATTCACGCTGCAAAAATATGATCCATGGGTGTGAAGCACAAAAAAAACAAGCATCAATATTGCACTTAAAATTTACTGTGGTAGGATGGCACCAGTGTATGCAGCGCTGACGAAGTATAGATGTGAAAGGATGGCTATACTTTGTTATGAGGTGTGGCGTGAAGTTGCAAAATTACAACTGACATCAACTGTATGTTTCTCATGTTCTTCATGCCACCCTTGAAAGCGTGGGACCCAAGATGTTTTATTTTGTTGACTTAAACAATTCTCCTGCATAAGGAGGTAGACCATGGGAAACAGATCATGGAGCAAAATCTAAATTGCTTACCCATCATCATGACCTCATTTTCAGAGCTCTTAAGCTCAAGCCAGCTCCTATGCATATAGGAATGTTATACACAGTGTCAAACATACACTGACTGACCAGTGAAAGAGGCCTGTATACCTGCTATCTACCCTATATTTTGAAGCTGCCTATATCAGTTATATATCTTGCAGCTATGTCCCTTAAAGATGGTGCCTCAAGAATTTTCTAAAACATCCAACACATCACTGACTTTTTTTGTTACCAAACACTAAATTGACAACGTCCAACAAAAAACGCAAAACAAAGGAATACTAGTGCCACCTTGTTTCAAGCCTGACTATCTACAACCTCTGATAGCTAAACAGATCTTCATTGAACTCAAGCCAATGTAAAATGTAGGCATCTATGTTTCCTCACAAAAAATATCACCAGGACTGCTTCAGCCACCTGCAACAACTATGCCTATGATGCACTCCAACAATTACTGGAGAAAAAATAAATAACTCCACATGAAAGCAGGCACATCTTACACCAGACCAGGTGGTCCCAATTTATCAGTCTTCTGATATAGACAATTAAATGGACTTTCACATCCAATTAGGTCAGATCTATACCTCAATGTGTGGATGTTATTGAAACACTTTTTTTTATTGTGGACGGGGAAGGTCAAGGTCAATGTATGTACAATCCACTCTGTGTCTTCACTATTTTCCCACTGGCCAATTTCGGTCTTCAACTAATTGTGTTGCACACCAAAGTAATGGAAATGAGGTAAAAGAAAATGATCTTCACAGACCCACATAATAGGGTGTCATGGGAAGCTTTGATTACCAACTCAAGGCTCTAGGTTCCACAATCTATAGTTTAGCCACCAAACTACATCCTTGTAAACTATTTCAACAATACACAGTCTCTACTGTACAAGGTGGCAGACTTACCTTGATATGTCTTGCCATCAAGTTCGACCTCATACGACTCCATCACTTCTTGAATGGCTTCGCCAACATCACAAAGACGCACATCTATTCCAGCACACTGGAAGGCACAAATGAATCATGTTCAAACATAGGAAAATAGTACAAATGTTAAAAGACTGGCACTCTGTAACACCCTTCTTCAGACCTGCTGTCTGGCATTTGTTCATTTACACTTTTCCTTATCTCCATTAACATCTATTTCCTTCACTTTCTACTTCTATGTCTGGTTATATGACTGGGGGTCCAAGTGAATGCTATTCAGGTATACAAAGGCCTTGACTCCTAAGCAAAAGGCATACTTGCTCTTTTCATTCTTGTGCTCACTGTAGTGATGATATTTTCAGACATTCAAGAGAACAATTTGTACATATTATAAAGACTTGAATCGGATTTGGCCAGGCTCCTAACCTAAAATGTTATTTTGTTTGTGTAAGGAGCTCAAAAGGTAAAACAAAAAAAAAACTGTGTTGTGCTGGCTTTATTGAGTCACTTGCCTGCCTTTTTAATTCACCTTAATATATTTGAAACCTTAATAAAATTCAATAAATTAAATATAAAGTACATTATGTGCCCCATAACACAGTAGCAGATATAGCTATTAGTCATATGAGTTTACAAATGTCAGTTTACTTTTTAGCAGGCTTGATCTTACCGGATTGTCTCATTAAAAAAAACATAGTTCCCTTGTTAAATTCCCAGAGCAAGTACTGAGGTAAACAATTTCATTGGGGACATAGGTGCCCCAATAATTAAGTCAGACTGGGAACATCAGACGATGGCAAGGATAACTTTGCTGGTGGTGTCTGGTTGGAGATATTACACAGATTAAACAATGAACTAAGAGCCAGATTGGGTAAAATGAAAAAAAAAACCTCATCAGACAACATGCTAGATAATTGTCGATGGGTTTATCTCTGCAACATGGGGCAAACAGTTCTGGTCGCTCTGCTTGAGGACATCTTAATGGCAGCAGAGGAAGTGGCGCTATCCCAGCTCAACTGTCTGCATTTGTCACTTTAATTTTATACAGTAAACTTTAATCGGCTGCTTATTCAATTCATAACAGTGGCTAATCTTCTGATTGAGCAATGAAATGGTGTAGCTCTTTTCTATGGAGCACCAGGTTAAGTTTGGTCCTTTTCAGTCCTCTAAAAACAGAAGTCAGCTGTGGGTCCAACAAATTATTACGGTTCCAATTCAACCTAGATGGCATGCATAGTTATCAAAACGTCCAAAGGGTTCAGCATCATTCTGAAGCCCACGGACAAGGGGTAGAAGGAGAAGTGGCCTGAATTAAGTGAGCTTAAAATAAATAGTCCAAGACAGAGGTTCTGCGGATGTACTCTGTTAAGATATTAGGAATACAGCCCCTCCCAACAGCCAGAACGGTTTTCGTTGCAACCACTTTCTCCAGTAGGCCAAAAAACTCAACTACTTCGGAGTAATCGGATATGCTGAGGTTGGTCTAGAGACACATTAAAGTGAGAAGCGGTCTCAGCGTTATTCAGCTTACTCCTTATATTGATGGGGCCCATCAATAGCTACATGCCGGACCACACGTGCCCATATAAGCAGCCATCTTACAATGATTGGTTATAATTTGACTAAAAATAGTCCAAGTTTGCCACCAGTGCCCTCACAAACATGCATGAGAGGCCATCTTTAATTTTTTGTCAAACTAGGATGGGAGAGACATGATAAAAGATTAAATAAAGTATGCGTTTGGATGCTACAAAAAGTAATCAGCTGGCTTCCAGTCTGTAAATGAACAGAGGCGAGCAGCTCAGAAGCAATTTGCAGTTGTATGCAGTAGCAGTATGTAGTTGCGGGGCGCACTCAAAAATTAGTAATATAATAAGGTTTTTAAAGAGCAGTTATTAAGGGCAGGAGGTGGATTATCAGACCCGGGTGTAGAAAGAACGAGCGAGAGAATGAACGAGAGAGAGAGAACGAGAAAGAGCGAACGAGCAGGCAAGCAAGAGAACGAGCGAGAAAGAATGAGAACATGAACGAGAACAAGAGAACGAACAAGAGAGCGAGAGCGTGTGCGGTTTGGTTGGGGCATGTAGAAAGCAGCCTGAGGAGGAGGGATGATTGCAAGGGAAAACAATGCATTCCCATTGAAAAAGAGAACAAAAAAACCAGGGCTGAAATATGGCTAACAGTACATACATCCTGATCACACAACCCTATCCTAAAAGTAGATAGGAGGTTGCATGGAAATGACTATCAACAGAGAAATTACCAGGGTAGGGCAGGTTGCTTTAGATGCTGAAATTTGTCTAGCGGGTAACCTAGTGAGGCCAATGTGGAGCCTGACGATGTGAGATGAGAAGCAGGGCTTGAGGACTGTAGGAAGCAGTAGCTCCCCAGTGCCCGCTGACCCGAATCTGGCCTGAGGGGAGCTTCAGACTCTGCAGAACTGGATGCCCCCTGCTGTGTTGGCCAATAGGGGGGAAGAAGGGGGTAAGAGAGCGAGAGAGAAGGAAGGGCCACTTGACCTTCAGATGGTGCCAACAGCACCCATACATGATAGAACGTGTATGATAATATAACTGATCCGAGACCTGGTCAGAAGTGAATGTGGGGAAGAGAGATTAGACCTCCATGGTAGAAGTAAATCCCAAGGAGACACTTTTACTTCAATGGTCCACTTCTGGTGGTGCCTAATTGAAAATATCCTGCTTCATGCCTTCCCTGGTATTTGAACGGATGACTTATGTTGGGACTATGCTGGTGAATCCTGCAGGCTGAACTTTATTTGCCATGCCCCTAGATGCAGATGGTAAACCCAGCTACACTTGCAGGTGCCTCTCCATACTGTACACATTGTGGAAAGGTATTGGGGGTGGGGGCGGGGATGAAGGTTGGCGCTTGAATGATCAATGTTTCTCCTTTCTTTGAGTAGTTGTTGGTTGTATCATGTCCATTCATTTAATTTTATTGGCACATTAAAAGGAGGCTGAAGAAAATTTGGTTTGTGGTCTGTGGCAAACTAAAGAACAGTAACTACATAAATTGCATACCCTGATTCCAGTGTTGGTGGCATCTTTGACAGCTTCCAGCAGCTTGTCGTATTTTGGGTTGAAGGTCAGTGTGAAAGCACAATCAATTATACGGCCTGTATAAACAAAATTACCCGTTAGAATTTGCTTTAAAAACAAAACCCCTAATTTACACTATAATTTTAACAAATGTGACTAACCATTAATATGGGTTCCAAAATCTATTTTGCAAACATCGTCATATTGCAAAACTGTTGGATCCATGGCGTTAGGAGTGTAGTGAGCGGCACAGTTATTCAAAGAGCAACCAGTGGGAAAGGCAAGGCCGGCATGTAACCCATTCTCCTTTATCAACTTGCGTGAGCAATCTTCTAGCTTTTCACTGTGGGGTAAACAACATTTTGTGACGCATTAGCCTTAATTAAAAAAACATTGACATTTTTAGAGGGTGCACTAATGATCTACGGCTGTTATCAAATGATGAGTGCATGTATTTCATAGACAACATAAGATTAACATTTGTTTGAAGTGCTTTTAATATTTATAATGCTAAGTGCATGGTTGTTTAGTTCTTCATAACAAAAGTCCCTCAGCACCTCTAACAGTTGCTAATATTATCCAACTCAATGTCTTTATGTTGTCAAAACGGTTATGCAGACCTGATAGGATTTGAATCAGTGACATTCAGGTTACACACAAATCTTGTGTACCTGTTGGTTCACTGAGTAATCATACACAGCTGTGTTCAATAAGTTAATATTAATAACCCATATACGCCGCGGGAGGAAAGGGACGACTAACTTAATCATGTAAAATCAAACTTATCAAGCTTTTGTCATCACATCACATCACTCACATCGACGAAGGAATTTATCAATGAAAAAGGAAATATTACTCCCCTGTAAAACCTTTTCTCCACTGTGAGTACAGTAAACTTGAATGGTTCGACACAGCTAACGGGTGACCCAGATTCCATTAAATCAACTTGTCTTCAAAGTGCATAATTTCTCTCGAATAGCCATTAAGGTTTCCCCTTTCTTCCTCAGAACTAACATACGCCTGCCTATGCACTGAAACGCAATGACTAGGCAGGCTGGAAAGATTCGATGATGGCCTACATTGGCAAACAATGGTAAAAAGTACTTGCTTGCAATTGTAGTTTACAGCAAGATGAATCTAATAATTTTGTATAACTCTGCCTATGCATCGGATCCTGAAACACTATGAAGAATAATCTTTTTCCGGATTATGCCTAAATACTGGTACACACACGGATGGGCCCCAAAGTTTTTCTAATCTCTATTGCCTTATCAAAGTTATATGTCAGAGCCCTCTTCATATCAGGGGTACATGCATTCCCCAGTGACTTTTGGGAGGAAATGATATGGTTCGTAAATGAAAGACACAGGATATCCTTAACCTTGCTTACAGATTTAACTGCCACTAGGATAGCCACTTTCGTATAAAAATGTTGCAGTTGAACTTTGAGGTTTGAAATGCAGGAAACATTAGTTTTGAAAGGACACCTCTGTACTCCCATGAAATAGTGAATTGCCTGATTGGGAGGTGGGATACGTAGTTATTACTATAATGTAACCCTGGGCGAAGACCTACGCTCCGTTCGCGGAGTTTCGGCAACTCCGCGCTCCGCGGAGAACGCAAAGTTGTCGAATACTCCGCAAACTGCTGCGTAGCGTAGTTCTCGCGCGCTCAATAGCATTTTCGCGTGCGCGAGGATGCTTGTCGGTAAGATCGAGTTGCCGAACACGCAGAAACTGCAATCTGGCACGGAATAACTCGCGAACACGTTAGTAGTGACTGGAAATAAGGGGACGCGAGCGGGCGGGACAAACCTCATGGGTAACTTCGCGCGCTACACATCCCGAGCATGCAGGCAATCAATCAATCAGGATATTTGTATAGCGCGCTACTCACCCAGAGTGTCTCAAGGCGCTTGGGGGGGTGGGGCGCTACTGCTCGAACAGCCATGTCTTGAGTTGCTTCCTGAAGCAGAGGTAGTCTTGGGTCAGGCGGAGGTGGATGGGGAGGGAGTTCCAAGTCTTGGCTGCCAGGTAGGAGAAGGATCTTCCTCCCATGGTGGATCTTCGGATGCGTGGCATGGCGGCGAGGGCATGGCTGGTCGATCGTAGCTGGCGGGTGGGAGTGTAGAAGGTCAGGCGGTTGTTGAGGTACCTGGGGCCCAGGTCGTGGAGGGCGTTGTGTGTGTGGTTGAGGAGTTGGAACGTGATTCTCTTGCTGACGGGGAGCCAGTGAAGGTCTCTCAGGTGTCCGGAGATGTGGCTGTGTCGGGGGATGTCCAAGATGAGTCGTGCGGAGGCGTTCTGGATGTGTTAGAGTCTTTTCTGGAGTTTGGCTGTGGTTCCGGTATAGAGGGTGTTTCCGTAGTCCAGTCGGCTGGTGACGAGTGCCTGTGTGACCGTCTTCCTGGTTTCGGTGGCGAGCCATCGGAAGATCTTTCGGAGCATACGTAGGATGTTGAAGCATGATGATGAGACGGCGTTGACTTGTCTGGTCATCGAGAGGGAGGAGTCCAGGATGAAGCCCAGGTTGCGTGCGTGGTCCGTTGGTTTGGGTGCGCTGCCCAGGGCAGGGGGCCACCAGGTGTCGTCCCAGGCGGAGGGTGATGATCCAAGGATGAGGACTTCCGTCTTGTCTGAGTTCAGTTTCAGGCAGCTGTTCCTCATCCACTCGACTACGTCTTTCATCCCTTCGTGTAGGTTGGTTCTGGCGGTTCCTGGGTCGTTGGTGAGGGAGAGGATCAGCTGGGTGTCGTCGGCGTAGGAGATGATGTTGAGGTTGGGTTGGCGTACGATGGCTGCGAGGGGGCTCATGCAGACATTGAAGCTGGTGGGGCTGAGTGATGATCCTTGTGGTACGCCGCATATGACTTTGGTGGCCTTGGATCTGTACGGGGGGAGGCGGACTCTCTGGGTTCTTCCGGTGAGGAACGAGATGATCCACTCCAGTGCCTTCTCTTGGATTCCGATGTTGCTGAGGCGCTGCACTAGGGTGCGGTGGCAGACCGTATCGAATGCTGCGGAGAGGTCCAGGAGGATGAGGGCCGCTGTTTCCCAGTTGTCGAGCAGGGCTCGGATGTCGTCAGTGGCTGCGATGAGGGCGGTCTCGGTGCTGTGGTTGGCGCGGATGCCGGACTGCGAGTGGTCGAGGCTGGTTGGGCGAGCGCAATTGGTGATCCACTGTGTAAGGTTGTTGGCTGCTTGGTTGGGGTCCGTTGAGCTGGCGGGAGGGTTCTGGCTCAGTGAAGTGGTGAGCTGGTCGGTGGTGATCTTGTTCCAGTTCCTGCGGGGAACCTGTTGCGGGTGGTGGTGAGTCGTGGTCTTTCTGAAACTGAAGTGGACGCAGCTGTGGTCTGTCCAGTGGAGTCCGGTGGAGTGGCTGAAGGAGATGTACTTGCTAGTGGAGAAGACTGGGTCAAGCGTGTGTCCGGCGTAGTGGGTGGGGGTGTTCACCAGTTGCATGAGTCCGAGGTTGGCGAGGTTGTCCAGCAGGGTGGTGGTGGTGTTGTCGTTGTTCTCCAGGTGGAAGTTGAGGTCCCCTAGGAGGATGTAGTCAGCGGAGGCGAGGGCGTGCGGGCTGATGAAGTCTGCGATGTCTTAGCTGAATTGTGTGCGAGGTCCTGGGGGTCTGTAGATGAGGGTGCCTCCGAGTGTGGTCTTTTGGTCGGTGTGTATCTGGAAGTGAAGATGTTAAGCGGCTGTGAGGGTGTCGTCTGAGTTGGTCGTGATGCGGATGGTGTTCTTGTGGACGATGGCGATGCCTCCTCCTGTCTCGTTGAAGCGGTCTCTCCGGGTGATCTTGTATCCGTCCGGGATGGCGACGGCGATGTCGGGCGCTGAGGAGGCGTTCATCCATGTTTCCGTGAGGAAGGCGACGTCTGGAGATGTGGTGTCGAGCAGGTTCCAGAGTTCCACGGCGCTCCCAAAGACGAAAAATGGCTCGCGAACGGGTCAAGCAAGCTACTACGCATGCTCGCGGAGCTATGCGTAGTTCGCGGAGTGCAAGTGCATCTTCGCGGAGTGCGGCTACGCGAACTACGCCCAGGCTTACTATAATGTCCTTAGTCTCTAGAATAGTGAAGGAAGACACTTTGTAGTGCTTTTTTCAGGAGGCTTTGAGCACTGCCAGATGCATGTTTGAGAAATTAAATGCATCCTAACAAAGGCAGTACCATGCCTCATGGGGATGAGGAGAGGGGGTGGGGGGGGGCGGAGGGGGCTTAGGCAGGTGGAAGGGGTAATTCATTTTTTCACATAATAGTTGCAGAATCTCTACCAGTGAAGTGTGTAGGAAGATCTGTAAGGCTGCCTTATCGATCCCTTTAGGATATCCGTGCGGACCTGTAGCAGGTTTAACAGTCCCTATTATAAGAATTAAGTAGCCGGGTAGCCTGTTTCAGTAATTGCCTTGTGTCTTGGACAGATGACCCAGTGTGCTGGGCAACCTAATGTGGCTATTCAGATTGGTAGTTATGGTCTATTTCAAGGCAAAAATAACATGCAATGTTGTATTTTTGACTGTTGTGAAGGGGTCTATTTGAGGCATTTGCCAGAAATTATAACACATACAGGATACATATCAACACACTGGTAAACTTTACATCAATATTGCTTTCAGTTCAACTAAACCTTTACTTCAACATGGTTGTAATGTCAAAACTGATCTGTTTTATTTACTATTCTAAACTCAGCGCTAGAAATTTGGCTGTCAAACTAATGGCTTGGTTAATGTTAAGGGAGGTTACTGACGATAGGTTATGTCATGATGTTGTACGTGCAAACACGACCTTGTGTTTTTCTGTGATCATTCTGCTTATTCATTGTGCCTGGTAGATAAACTGTTGTAACAATGAGATTTGTGGCAAGGATTAGGTGTCATATGGCTGGATGATTCTTTCAGCACCCGTGATCATGTTACTTCCTATTTAAATTAAATGAATTTAGATCTGCATTCACAGTCCTTAGGTACATCGTGTTTATGTGATTCAAAGACTCTGTTTGAGAAAAACATTTCTTCAATCTGGGGGAATCTAAATAAGCCTCCGACCCCATAAGAGAGGTATCCGTCAGAGTGTCTTATGAAACAGCCTGCTTTTATTCTATGAATATCCTATGTAATTTCTGTCATGAGTCAGCTTTAGCTTACAAAAGAATATCATCCAACAGAATAAAATAAAAGTGAATCACACACACACACACATTATATAAACACATACATATATACATACATACATAAATACATACATACATACAGGCCCTTTAGACCATTCAACCAAATAAAAGGAATGTTCTGCTTCTAGTGTTGATAACACTGTCACAATATCAAGATAACTGCGGTATACACTTCGAAAGTATTGCAGGATGAATCCAGCCTGATCTGGTAACACTAAAATAATCAATGGAAGTATTTGTACTGGAAGTATTTGTACTGTAATGTTTTAAACAAATCTCATGAATAATGTTTTCTCGATAGAGATATATCATCTGGAGACATTATTTGAATTGTTATACAGCCCCATATGTTTCCCAACACATTTGATTTGCAAAGATGGTTACCAGATCCCTGGTGTGAACAATATCAGTATTTTTACTATGTTCACTACTAGTCAGATGACAGCCCATCACATGACCATCTGGGAGGGTTTTAAATATTTTGTTTGATACCACAATGGCGTTTATGTGAGCAAGGCGACTGGGATCGCTGAAATGAGTCTTTCCACTTAAACTTATTAATTGAAAATAAAAGGATTGGAGGAGGAGCTACGACACAAACCAAGATGGCCGCATAGTCTCCTGGCTCCGCTGACCTCCGTCCGACGCTCTACTATCCTGGCACCTATCCTGATCTCCTGCCCCGGATCAGTGTGTGTGACCCGATTTGCACTCCGATGATGTGATCCTGGAGCTTCTCCGACATCGTGGAGCGGAGTAACGTCGAGGACTGATTTGAGGCCTAACCCAGCCGAGAAGCCGGGGTCTCGAGTGCTGGCCTAGCCGGGTCAGAGTTGAACAACAACGGACTGTTGAATGCGGTTGGGTCCGGTCTCTGGAACATTCGGAATTTTGGGATTGCCCTGCTACCATCTGCTGCCTGGTGTTCTATAGGAGGTGAGGTGACGAGTGCTGTGTTGCGGGGGTCCCGGACCGGGGGTCCGGCATTCATATCGCCAGTGCCCCGTGGGTTGGAATCTCAGTGCGTGCTACTGCACGCTAACAGTCTGTCCCTCATGGCTCATTCCTGCTCCGCCTAACCTTACCCCGGAGAAGGCGCCTCTCCGTGGGGAACACCATGCCTGAGGAAAAATGGAGGCTGACGGAGCAGGCTCAAAGTGGCCCGTCATTGCGGAGGGTGCTGGAGGCCCTTGTGGCACTGCAGGAGACGGTTAAAGCCCAGACCTGCAGCCTGTTGGCGGCGGATGGAATCAAAGGACTGAGACCGGATCCTGACTTGACGCCCGAGACCCGGCGGCCAGCTCGCCCTTCGATTGACGCCCCGGTGGCGTGCTTAGACCCAGCGCTGGAAGCTGTATTTGCCCCTATCGCAGTGGAGCTACCCGAAAGTACTGTGCTTGGTGACTCAATTGATCCGATGGAATCCCCGGTTTTGCAACTGTCGGAACATTTACATGCTCTCCCCACTTCGGATCCTTTTAATTGGTACTGTGAACTGTTTTGGACTGTGTCGACCCCCCTCCCTAGTCGGTCTTTTAAGATGGCGGATGGGATAAAGCCTGGCTTCGGGGACGGGGAGGGGCATCGTTGGTACCAGTCGACTAATTTGGGACCTGCCGTTCTTCTTTCATCTGTGGACCCCTGTTCTGCCAACTTCTGTGTACCTTTTGACATTTTGAGGACGGGGCTTCCTTCCTCTGACGGACTCAGCGAATTTCATCGACGGGGCCAAGGCTGAGATTGTTGTCTGGGTTGTTCATTGTGGTATTATGGTTAACGGGATTGTTTTATTGAATTAACGGAGTCCGGGGCGGGGTTGGTTACGACGGGGGCGAGAGACCGGGAGTGCGTTGAATTAAGCCCTCCTCCATTTCCCCTCTTCGGGTGGGGTTTAATTTCTTTTTTCCCTGTTCCTTCTATATTTCAGGTCTCGGTTCTTGGCAAACAGGCACGCTGCTAGGGGGGTAGGCCGTAGTCATCTGCAGGGGTGCAGGGTGGGGGCTGTGAGTTTTGTTTTTCTTTGTTTCTATGGCCTATTTTTTCTCTTCTTATCTTTCTTTATCCTTTTTTCTCTTTTTCCGGGTCAGTGTAGTGGGTTCATTGTTCAGTCCATCTCTGCTTTCACATCTGTGCCTCAACGCTCGCGATGTTTCGGGGCCAAGGGGCGGGCATGAATGTTGGCGCGAACCGTAATAGTATGCTTGTTTATCCGGGTGTCTTCTGCTTTAACGCCACTGACCTAAATGAAAACGAATTTACTGTGGACACACTGTTATTTCGCTCGCCCCCTCTTCATAACTGGAGATATTGTATGGCACCTGATCCTTCTATTTTATATTATAAAATGAAACCTTTTGTATCCGGTTTCCAATTCGATATGTCTTACAACCAGTACGCATTGTGGATGTAGCGCATATGCTCCCCGGGAGGCTGGGTCTGAAGTCTTGATCGTAGTATTGTGTTGCAATTGCTTAGCAGCCAGCCCTGGGGGTTGTAGGCCCGTGTCTGTATCTGGTTGAAAATGTCAAATAAGGTTTTCAAAAAAAATAAAAGAAAATAAAAGGTTTTCATTTCACCAGCAACAAGCATTTTCAAGAGTCTGTTTTTCTCCTAATGGTGCCTGCATAAAGCATTTGGAGGGCAACTTGAGATTATATATATATACACACATACATATATACAGGCCTTTAGGTCTAGTTCAGGCAAATGGAGACACAAAGGGCATCTATATCTCACCGGTCGACTGAGCATAAAGAATCTTAAGAATAAGGAGTTACTCTGCATCTATACAATGATGTTAGCACAATTTCACCAATGAGAGGAAAGCGGTCCTTCCACAGATTCTCTTTAGCACCTGCTTCAGAAAAGACCATTTAACCAAATAAAATGAATGTTCTGCTTCTAGTGTTGATAACACTGCCACAATATAAAGATAAATGCGGTATAGACTTCGAAAGTATTGCAGGATGAATCCAGCCTGATCTGGTAACACTAATATAATCAATGGAAGAAGCATGTTGGTGATATCCCATCACGGATTTTGGTCGGCATCAGCCAAGTAAATCCAAAGTTTCATCAAGTTTCAGCGTTAACATAACAGCTTTTCTAATAATCCAAGGTAAAGTCCCTCTTTGTAAGGCTTCCCCATCAGTCTCCAATAAATGCAGCACTAACAGTTCAATACATCAATCAACACAGCAGGCAGTGCTCCACTGGTCGGCTCTCAGAGAGCCCTGTTAGTCCAACCGAGAAGACGTTTATGATGCAGCAACAGTGGGTAACGAGTTTTGTTATTAACGGTTATGTCATAGCAGTGCGTTGCCAGATTTAGAATTAGGTGTTAACGATAGAGGCTTCCTATGGAAGCCATGCATAACAATACATTTAACATCTCCTTTAGGCCTTTCCTCTGGTTTTGAAGCAGCATGCTGTGCCTTCATACAATAACGTATATGTCATAGGAAGAGGAGACTAGTGGAGTGTAGTAGTTTGTTCTAGTATACTTAGAACAAACATAAGCACTAAATGTAGGTTACGGAAGCAGTAAGGGGCCACAAGTACATGTTGTGCTAGAGAAGTGTTCACAGAAGTCACACAGTAGAACACCTGCTCCTGTGCTTGAATAATAGAAATTCATTAAAGCAACAGTGGTCCCTTATAAGCGTGGCGATATAGTCAATAAATATAGACGAAATCGTATCTATATTGAAGTGACATGCCCAGCCGGGCAGAGGTCAAATATTTACTTTTCAAACAATGTCAGGCATCTTATACATACAATATACAAGGTGGGGCATCAGCCTGTACCCAGCTTAGCACACAATGAATAGAAAGGGAGAAAAAACAACAACGAAAGAAACAAACAAAGGGCTTTTAGGCAAGGGATTTGCGCTCTGTTATCTTGTTCTTTGCACAATTTTAAGATATAGAGCATAACATTACTTGCACCTTTACAATTATTAGGAGGGCAATAAAGTTTTTCATTTGTATAAGGTGCATACACATGTCGACGGCGTTTCGATCCGTTTAACAAATCATACGGATCATCATCAGGACATTTGATAAATGCCGAACAGGTAGAAGCCTCAGTTGCCTACGGAGAGAGAGGGAGAAGGAAAAAATAGGGAGAGTAATTAAAGCCAAACTTTTAGGACAATAGAACCTATACATCAGGGGCAGTGAGGTGAGGAGCAGCGATACGTGGTGATGAGCCATCGATGTGTCAAGGAATCATAAGAATCATGCGAGTGGTTAAGATCTGGAACAAAAGTTGGTTCTGAGGAAAACATGAGCTATGGTGCAGAGTAGAGTGAAGCCGAAATGATGTACGTGAATATAATAACGGGTGAATAGACAGATCCAGGAGATGCCAGGCACTGTGAAGAAGTGAGCATACACGGTAATGACGTTGGTGAAATAACGTGGTAGGTGGAGTGCGGGCGGGAGCAATATGAGATGCCAACATAGTAAGGTGAATAGTCGTAGTGGACGGATTACGGGCGGCGGAATCAGGAGATGCCAGGTACTGTAAAGCAGTACGCATATACGGTAAAGACACGGGTGACTTAACGTGGTGAGTGAGGCGGGCGGGGGCACTATGAGATGTCAGGCTTACCGTTTGCAAGCCGCTGGGAAACTATGCATCAAGGGTGGCTGCGAATGCAGCAGGAAGTTTCAATTGGAATAATTGAGCCTGAAAAAATAATCACAATTGGGGCGGTGTGCACATGACCGATGAAGCAGGGGCCGTGCAAGTAAACAGATGGGGGGCTTACCGAATCAAAGATCCGGGAGGGAGTGTCAGGATGCCAGTATTAAGGCGCGATCGCTCTGGATACGCGTAGGGTACAATGACCTGGGGAGTAAAAGACAATGCAGGCGGCGGTTAGATCAGTGGAGTGGTCCTCGTAGGAGCTTAAACCATGCATTCGGCGCTGGGGACTTACCAGAAGTTCGGCGTGTGCTCAGCTCAGTCGCAATTAGTGATGGATAATTCGGACGTGTGGATACGAGACTCTTTACGGAGAGAGCTCGTTCATGGTTGGTCTATTTGGGCATGTGACCGATGAGGAAAACAGGAAGTGGTAAGAGATGTCGAAAGTGGCGGCCATCTTTGGGTGTGATGATTAACATGAGCGGTAAAGCATAGCAGAGATCAACGTGGGTGAAATAAAATAATGGAGAAGGTTCAAAAGGACACAAGATGATTTAAAATTACATATTGGTCTTAGGGTTTTACGAAAAGCAATGAGGTCTCTATTCTCAGTAAAGGACTTTCCTTCGTCCCAACCACATATCCAAACGTTTTAGACTTGCAGGGCATGTCACTTCAATATAGATACGATTTAGTCTATATTTATTGGCTATATCCCCACGCTTATAAGGGACCACTGTTGCTTTAATGAATTAATTCCCAAGGTCCCTAGTTGACTTTCTTTGGGTCTAATAGAGTTAGGCATGTATACAGGGCTTTAAATAACCACACTCTATATCTGTGACTTTGCAAGCCAGAACACCTTTCTGCCCTGACTATGGAAGAGAATACTGGATAGAGTCAGTCAGGCTCAATCTAAAATCTATGACAATGCTTTGTTTTGAGTACATGGGGGTTTGGCCAGCAAGGAAAATGCCAAATCTAGTAACACCACAAGAGAACAAGCATTTGCAATGCAATAGGTCTCACATTAGGAAAGTTTGAGCTATTGGTATTGTAAATGACAATTTTTTTATTTATGTGTTGGTTTTGAAAATAGCGAAATTAATAGCTTTGTCATTTACAATGCCACTAGTTCTAACTTTTGCAAATGTCACACCAATAGCATTTGTAATGCAATATGTGTTGTATAACGTGACTTAGAATTATTGATATTACAAATAACAATGGCTTTTAATTTTTGTTTACTAATTATTACTTAAATAAAAGTTATTGTAATTTATAATGGCAATAGCTTAAACTTTTGTAAATACATTTTGTGAAGATTATGTTCAGTGTATTTTATTGTGACGAAATTCCAAGAACAGAAGTGAAATATTAACATCTTTTTGGGACATTTGTAATAAAGCTTGAAACATTGAGAAAACATAATTATGTGGCGTGTAACTATGTGGTACTGAGTGGTATTTGGAGTGTATGTTGCATGGCGTGCAGTGTAATTATGTGGCTTATAATTATGTGGCACGGAGTGGTATTTGGAGTGTATGTTGCATTGAGTGCAGTGTAATTATGTGGTGTGTAATTATATGGCACTGAGTGATATTTGGAGTGTATGTTGTATTGAGTGCAGTGTAATTATGTGGCGTGTAATTATGTGGCACTGAGTGGTATTTTGAGTGTATGTTGCGTTGAGCGCAGTGTAATTTTGTTGCATATAATTATATGGCATTGAGTGGTATGAGGAGTGTATGTTGTATTCGGTAGAGTGTAATTGTGTGGCGTGTAATTATGTGGCACTGAGTGGTATTTGGAGTGTATGTTGCATTGAGTGCAGTGTAATTATGTAGCATGTACTTAGCATGTACTTATGTGGCACTGAGTGGTATTGTGTGGTGTGTGTTGCATTAAGTAGAGTGTAAATATGTGGTGTGTAATTATGTGGCACTGAGTGGTATTTGGAGTGTATGTTGCATTGAGTGCAGTGTAATTATGTGGAGTGTAATTATGTGGCAATGAGTGGTATTTGGAGTGTATGTTGCATTGAGTGGATTGTAATTATGTGGCGTGTAACTTTGTGGCACTGAGTGGTATTTGGAGTGTATGTTGCATTGAGTGCAGTGTAATTATGTGGCGTGTAATTATGTGGCACTGAGTGGTATGTGGGATGTTGGGGAGGGGGCTGGGGGTGAGGGGGGCACCTGGTTCCCTTCCATATTGCTAGAATAATGTAGGGGCAGGGGGCTGCCTCCCTGGCCTGCTCTTCTCACTCTGGGAACTGCTGGCTGTCTTGTGTGCACAGTTACCTACAGCCCACCTTGGGGCGTAACTGGGAATGGGACATTCTCAGAAACTGCCCACAATGTGTAGGCAATACTGAAGGGGGGTGGGGGCTTAGTCTAATGTGGGATAGGATGTGGTGCTACGGCCAGAGCTGTTCACTTTGGAACTGGGAATCGGTTTCCAATCTCGGCGTCAGCTCAACAACCCTGTGATTCTGGGCAAATCACTTTATCTCCCCTTGCCTATAAAAATAATAACATCAAATGAATGTGAATGTAACGGGTGTTCTTCCGGTCCAGCTCGCGCTCCATAACGCTGCCCTGAGTCCAGCTCACTCTGCCTGTGCAGCGTCGGGTGAGATAAGCTAGTGACGTCAACAGAGTGGAACGTGCTAGCTGTAGCGCTCTATGGTCCCGGAGGCGCTGTCTGTGCGGAGACAGTGCCTGTTCCAGGCTGGGGTTTGCAGCGCTAAACTTCAAAGCTTTGGGTCTTTTATGGCCGGAGGTAGCGCCCCAGGGGGGAGCACTGGCCTGTTCAATGGATCAAAGGCTCTTTGGTGAGGTGTGAGATTGGAGAGGGGGCCGATGGTTTTCTGGGGGACGAGGTGTCACTGTAAGGCCTGGTAGCTGCTGGAAAAACAGCAAAGCTGGGGGATGGGGATGGCAAGAAACATCGGCTCTGCCTATGGGGGCCTCGTGACATCGGCTGGGTGACTCACCCACCGCGGTGTTCCTTTCTTGCTTTAAAGCGTTCGATTTTTCTTGTGTGTTTTTTCTGCACTTTTATTTAGCGCGAACTCTATCGGAAGGTATTGCAGCGCTTTAAATGAACACTAGTTACATCACAGAAGGTCACTTTTTTAAACAAGAAAAACAAGCATTTTCGGAAATTATGTAGAATATTCCATTTTGGGAGTGCTACATTCGGGGCCAGAGCTGAATTTTAATCAGGGGGGACTGCAGTGATGGACTGCAGTGTGTCTGCTGTTATACCGACGACATAAATCACGGCGAGCCCGACTGCGCCCGCAGGCACCGGCTCCCGACTGTCAGGGCGGTCGGGAGGCAGCGGGAAAGGTAGGAGGTGCCAGGGAGAGGGGGCTGGACACAGACAGGAACGGAGGAACCACGGAAGCAAGAAAGAGGGGAAAACAAGGGAGGAGAGGAGGAAGAAAATAAGATGAGAAGAAAGTAAGAGGCGACGAGAGAAGAGAGGGATAAAAGGAGGAGGGGGTTATGAGTGAGGAGGACAGAAGTGGATTGACAAAATAAAGACTAAGGAAATAAAGCGCGAAAGCTAGAGAAGAGAAAGGAAGCAGTAGAGGCAGGCATTCAGGGTGGAAGGAATAGAGGGGAAAGGTCGACAGGGTAGAAAGAAGAGAATGGAAGGAATAAAGACAGGAAGCTGCACATGGGGGACACAAGAAATAATGAGCAGAAGGAGAGACTGAGAAAGGCAGAAGCACAGAGAGAAAGAACGACTGAAGAGGATGGAGCAATGTTGAAAAGAGTCACACAAAGCCGAAAGTCCGAAAAAGAGGCGAAAAAGAAAAGGCGGGCGAAACTACACGGAAGGGGAGAGACGCGTGGGCGGAGTGGAGCCTGTAGGAACGCGCGGTGGAGATCAAAGAAAAGGCGAGCGACCATATGGAGAGTGAGGGGGTGTGCAGCCTAGTGAGCTGAATGCGTGTGGCAGCAGAGGAGGAGCACGGGGCTCCCGCAAGAAGTGTCTGGTAGCAAATGGAAACTGTTGAGAATGCGCGTGGTTGTGGCAGCTGTTGACAATGCGTGTGATTGTGCTGACATGAACTGTACGAGATCCGCAGTTGGGTAGACTTTTCGGAAGCCTTGCTATTAATCTTTTTTTTTTTTTTGAACGATCATATAAAAATATCCATTCATATCAATGTAAGAGGGGATATGCAGCGACTGGGGAGGAATAGACCGCAACATTCAATCTGTACTTATTGAAAGGTCTTCCCATACACGGTTACCTATTTAAAGATCCTTAACCCACTCACAAATTGCAATTTCTGGCATTAGCAGGCTTAATAAGGTACGTAGACCCTAAGCGGCAGACACATTGCTCCATGATAGGGTAACTTGCTATGAAGCAGAATTGATAAAATTAAGCCATCAATGTTTTATATGCTAAAACAAATTAGCTACGTTGTCTGCATCAACATTAGTTGGGAGGCCACAGAACAGTTTAAGAACAATAGGCCCCACAGGTTTTTTTGTGTGACCACACTGCATAGTAAGATAAGACCCCTGTTATGACCTATTTTAAGGCACTGTGGGAGGAAGCGGTCCTTATATATCCTCCAATTATACTTCAAAACGCATCCAGATGATGTGAAAAGCATTTTAATGTGAAGAGCTGTGAATAGTAAAAAAAAAGTATAACTATACGAGTTAACGGATGCCCAACGCTTCAGCAATTTAATTAGCAGGCTGTTATCCAAAAATAAATCCACTGGATGCTTCATAGTTCAATAACAGCACAGATACCAATGCTCAGAAAGCCAAATTATATTTACTAATCGGGGCACTTACTACAAGCCAGTTAGGCATTCTTATATGAGAGAGCCAAGATTGAAACTGAGATAATCTATTAAGGGTTCCGACAAACCAAGGTTGGACTGGTAAACCCAGTGTGAAGATTAAGACGAAAATATTGTCTTAGCACTTGAGTTTCAAAATGGTGGCACAGCCTTTTGTTTTGCAGGAGTACAGACATTGGAAGCAAACATGTTGTGCCTTTCCAATTCAAAGTGCGTTCAGTTATTGATTTTTTCCAAGCGGAGGACAATATTTGCAGTGTGGGGTATCTGCCATCAATGTTTGAATATTAGCGGTCGGGGGCTAACCTGACAATGACATGGTCATGTCTATTTCAGACAACAGTATCCATGGCTTGCCTAAAGTATGCTATATTTGGAATTAGAAGGGTTAACCAGATGAAAATACTAGGGAGGGACCCGTGTGGTTATAAAGGCTTGTTACAAAATAGCTGAATGCTTAAAAAAAAGTTTCCTTGCAAACTTGCACGTTGTTTTTTTCCTTTTTATTGGTACTTTAAAATTGTAAACACGTGTTTTCTTTGTAGTCAATTAGAGAGCAGACCCAAGCAGTCAGGGTTTCACTGTTGGGCCAAGCAGGGAGTTTTCTGTGACACACTGACCCTGGGGTTGCTTGCAACCATTTAATCTCCAGTCTGACGCATAGCTCGGAATGTTTCCTCAAACGTCTGCCCTTGGGTAATTGGGATGACGAAAATGGCTACAGTGAATACGTTGGCAGATACCTCGAGTACTGACTCTTTGGAGAAAAAGAAATAGCTAGTTAACAACTTGGATGGCCTCGCTTTGGAATTTGCAACCGGAGACATGACAGACGTTTTTTTAATCTCTTTCGTAAGAATGTTCACTTAAGATCGGAACCTCTTGATATTTGTTTTATGAGTTACTGTTTCCTCCACTGACATTTTTGAACAAGACTTGGCAAAAACTAAGAGGTCTTGCTGAGTGGTAGCTACTGCTTTGCCAATATGTTGTTAGGCAGCATGGCTACTGTGCAGCATAATAAAAAGTTATATAGAAAAACAAATTGCTGTGGTGCGAGAACAAGAAGCTAAAAAAAAAAGTTAAAAGTTGTGCACTGTTGAATAATGGTGCACGGAGAGGCGCACTGTTGTGTGCACAGTGATATCCTGCTATATCCCATATCTGTGCTGAATCTGTCCCTGCTAGTGCTGAGTGTGCCCCGTTGAGAGTTGACTAACCCATGATCAGGGGGTGGGGAGCGCCCCACCGCAAAAAGGAGGCCGTGGGGGCAAAAGCTGGCATCGTTGGGGAAACGAGAGTTGGCTTTGAGGGGGCGGGGGTCGTCAGGGTCCCGGTGAGTGGGGAGAGCCGGGAACAGCTGGGAAGTGCTGCAGCTCTATATAACAAGTTCTATCATCGTGAACAGCAGGAGAAGGTGATTGCTGGATAGGAGAAGAACAAGCTGCTGTGGGGGTTCGGAAAAGAAATAAATTGCTTTGCAAATGTGAAAAATGAAAATAAAAGCGCTTAAAGTGAATGCTAGCCGAGGATGGCTTCTGCTTATTGTAACATTTATTAACAAAACGAAAAAGCACAAAGAGCAGCTAAAGCATAGAGAGCAGCTGCAGGATGGGAGGGGGGGGGGGGGGGGAGACATGGGAAGCTGTGACTGGAGTTAAATGTATATTTTAGTGAGCACATTAATTCAAACAAATGCCCGATTTGTCTGCGAGAGCGGGCTAACGTGGAAGCAGTGACTGGGTCGAATGTCTATTTTAGTGAAGGCGGGCAAAAAGGCACGAATGGGAGGGGTGCGGGTGGGCCGAGAAGTCAGGGACTGCAGGATGGGAGGGGGAGGGGGGGGGGGGGGGAGACACGGGAAGCCGTGGCTGGAGTTAAATGTATATTTTAGTGAGGGCAGGCAAAAAGGCACGAACGGGAGGGGTGCGGGGAGCCGAGAATTCAGGGACTGTAGGATGGGGGGAGGGGGGAGCCATGACTGGAGTTGAATGTATATTTTAGTGAGCACATTAATTTAAACAAAAGCCCGATTTGTCTGTGAGAGCGGGCTAACGTAGAAGCAGTGACTGGGATTGAATGTCTATTTTAGTGAGCTCAATAAACAAGCTCTCGGCATTGCTGTGGCGGTGGCGGGAGCGCATTCCTTTGAAGTCTGATGGTGGGGGGAGCGGCAGTCTTTGAAGTCTGATGCAAGGCACAGACAAATAGTGGTTTGTGACGTGGCTGGTTTGTGCACGCGCATTAATCACATGAACTGTGTCTAATCCGCCGTTTTGGCAGACTTTTCGGACCGCTTACTAGAAATCTCGACAAACAAACTTTGCTAAAGCAATGCTTTAGGTTGAGACCTAAGCAACTATTTATTACATAGTCTCAAAAGTAAATCATTCTTTAAACAATAATAAAAACACTGTTAACCGACACTCAAACAGATTTGCTTATCTGTGACCCTATTACACTCAGTGTCCCAGGGGTGCAAAAGCAATATGTGCACCTGCTTTCAGTGCTCCCGGGGCACTTTGGTTTAACTAAAGGGTCTGTAGACGCCTGTGCATTCCCTTCTGTGATGACCCCATGCAAACTAGGAAAGCTTTTCCTCTGCACTTCTTATGTATTACCAATGCGGGTGCAAAGTAGCTCCTGCACTGATGGCATAAAAAGGGGTTGCACTGAACATGCACCAGAGAGAGGAAGTGCACTTACTGCAGTTCTTTGCCCTTCCCCCTTTGAGCTTCGTTTATCAAGTAGGAAAGAGGGCCCTATGGACACCTTCAGGCAGTCACTCACTGCACAAGCCTGCAGGAGGGATTTTCGTCCCCCTTTGAAAGGTGGGCCCACAATGGCACCTGCAAAGTGAAAGCCCCTTTCACTTATGCGCTGCTCAGAGTGGAGGCTTGAGATTGCAGCGGTCCTGGGAGAGCTCGCTAACTACAATAAGGCACAGCGACCACGTCAGCACTATGTACACCAATTAAAGGGGCAGTGCAGACCGATGCGGTGCATCCAATATATATTACAGGCCCTGCTGCTCATGCAAAACTGCCAGATAAACGAACTACACTTGCTATTTAACCCCTTCCATGCTGGTGACGAACCCCAGCCGTCATGCACTACGGTGCTCGTGTGCTGATGACGGCTGGGGTTCGTCATGGCCCGCCCGTGTTCGTCCGGCGGCCGCACACGGGAAAAATCGCGGCCGCACGGAAGGGGTTAAGGCAAAGCCTATTAGGTTTAGCAGCAAACAATAAACAAACATTAGCAAAATATATAATTTATATTGCTGAAACCGATGTGCCGCAATGAGAAACTCACTTCATACACAATATTGCTAGAAAACAGTACATGATAATATTGATGCATTGTTTGATTTCAGGCTTAAAAGAAATAAAAATGTGCAATGAGCTATTTATAAGCCCCACCTTTCTGTTTAGGATGCTTTGTAGAGGTCAACTAATGACCACCGAGGAGTGTGCCTTTAATCGTTCTATCTTAGGGAACGTGATGAGGCTAGAGAATGGTGGTAAGGTGGGATGGCTAAGTTATGTACTGACGTTTCTTTCAAATATAGGCCACCGGGAATATTATGAGGATCCCGCAAGTATGAGCAATGTTCCTAGAAAAATTCTCAAAGGTATATGCATGAGGTATTTGGGCGACCTCCGAACCAACACAGAAATGTAAAAAAAAAAAATAGTGGCCGCGCATCAATTAATAATGACCTCGGACCATATGCAACCATATATCAGATTAAGAATGAGTGTCTTTGAAAGGTTTTTAGCAACACGTTTTAGGTTAAATTTGTTATTTAGATCCCTTAGTTTCCCCAATATGAATACTTGGTCCAAAGAACTTAAATGCCCGTGTGACGATTTGTCTGAGCAGTCAGGCATCCATATTCTTTTCTTCTGTAGATTTTACACAATCCCTAGGAGAAGATGGATTGTGCCTTTATTGAAGATTATGGAATGTAATCAGTGTCGCCCTGCTTTCTTAGTAATCCAACGATTAGACAATATATTAACCGTTGCATCCCTCTCTGTGTATTTTAAATCTGTTTCTAGATCTCGAAAATCGATCACCTAATGAAATAAGATGAGCATATTTTATTCTTTGTTTTAATTTATTGTGTTTTTATGTATATTTGAAATGTAATGATTTATCTGTACTTTTATGGTTGTTTTTATCTGATAACCGAATAAAGTTTAATGAATGAATGAATGAATGACTGCCTTTGTTTAGGAAGATTCCACATGTCTTCCAAGAGGAAGAAGGAACTTTCCACTGGAAAAACCTGGGAAAACCTCTTGGGCAGCAAAGGAGCTTAAGATGAATAGTGGATAGAATATTGTCTAGATGAGGAGGACCCATGGGGTGGCACATATAACGAAGCCAGTTACAAGCCTTCAAAAAGTAACATATGTTGATCGCCTATTAATGGAATTCAGTTCATGAACACCGTACCATATGTCTATCATGGTCATTCCAGGCTTGATCCAGCTCATGACGTATTTCCGCACTTGTCTGTGTGCCTCAGCAGCTTGTCTGAAGTCCGCCCAGGTCTCTTCACTGGCTTGATCCAATGCTTTCTTTTCGTCATTTGTTGCCCTCCAGGCTGCAGAGCGTCTGATAATCCCCCACCCAAAAAAAACACAGGCACAGTTAAATAAAACAGAATCCTTCCAAAAAACACATTACAATCTTATCTAAGTACTAGAAATAGGGGATGAGTAACTAAACTCACATGACAGAATGACAGTGTACAAAAGAACCAAGTACATCATTACTGTATTCAAGGTAAAATGCAGATGGTAATATTCTTCACACATTAAGCCATTTTCTTGCCTGACATTCCTGCACCCGAAAGTGCTAAATTCACGTCAGGAAGCGAGCATGGATGAACAGCACGTATAACACAAAACTCAAATATACAAAAGGAAATAATAAGCTTTAAGGACTTTGTAGAAATAAAGATCTGCGATATGAATGTGAAGCTTTATGGAACAACAAGAGCAAATGAGGCAGTGGATGTCTAAAGATTAATGCACAGCACTTGGAAGATCGAATTGCCTGTAGATACTGCTGAGAGCCTGGGGCTAACAAGGGGTCAAAATATTAGAAGAAGAGTTCACTAAGTGAGGAAGGACCGTTTCAAAAGTGCACAACCATGAATAGGTATAGGCAGCTGGTTCCATATATTGAGGACCAAACTGGAAAACGCTGTCCTATAAACAAATGTCTAACAAAAACAAAAAATATTTCTCTAGACACCCTGAACTCCTTGATCAATGCTTATGAATTCCTCAAACCTAATGTGAAAAAATTATCTTTCCCAAGAGGAAGGTTTTAACTCCCTATCTCATTTATCTTTGATACTTGCATTTCTAAAACCAGAAAGAGAATCAAAACCAAAAGTGTCCTCACTTTGCCTTCACACAGAAAGGCAAAACTTGCAATCCCTACAATGCTCATAGAAGAAGCCATCTTACATAAGATCTTAAACAAAGCAAAAAGGTCCGAAACTTAAACCTTAAATAAAGAAGATACTTTCCAGAGATGAAAAAGCACCAAAAAGTTGAACTGATATATTATGCAGTGTAGTAAAAGCTTAAAACTATAGAGGCATACACAATAATCACCGAACTCCATGACACTTGCTGTAATGAGCTGGCCAAATTCTTAGACAAGATACACTAAATACGTAGCAATTGCCAATAGCTCAGATACTCCAACAACCCGATATAAACCTAAATATATATATATTCACTTAAAAAAACCATAGGTTTCAGGCCTTATATAGTTAGGAATTAGCATTTAAAATACCATTGAAATTGCTCCTATATAGTTAGTTGTACTAACAATATTTCGCGCACCCGCAATCCACTGCTGATGATGTCACATACATCGTTCATGACATGGTCAGTGACATCACTGATGACATCTCAAATGACACTGATGATTTCCTATGGTAACTAGGTCCTAACTATATATACCTACTGGCGACCGCCAGTAGGTAATATATTGGCAGCTGAACATCATTTACCACTTTCTAAAAAAAAAAAAAAAAAAAACATGGATGAAATCAAGCCTTCTTCAACTGGGCCAGACCGCCACCACTCCCTATTTACCTATAGCTAATCTCCTCCTTATCCATCTATGGAAAACATAAGTACCTGCCTTGAACAAGGCATTGCTCTCATCTTCTCTAGGAAGTGACTAATAATTAGGATGAAAAAAAAAACATATCTGATCCGGACCATGATTGGCCTGCCTTAGGTTGGAAAAATACTGCAAAATTATGTAGAACACCAGCGTAACCAATGCTCTCAGGAGAACAATGTCTTTATACAGGTACTAATCAGGCCCTTGTTTAATGGAAAGTCAAACTGCTGCACTCTGAATCCAAAGTTATTTAACACATACATGACCCCATTGGTGGATCCTGTCAAATGCCCAGGAATTCATCCTCCTCTCATATGCAGACAACTCACAAATTACGATCTTAATTTCCAATAACATCCCAGAGACACAATCCAACGTCCGATTTTGCATGGAGGATATTGCCTCTTGGATGTCGTCTAATTGTTCAAAACTCAAGGTTACAAGATGTGGTGGTCATGGTTGCTAAAACTGGATACAAACTTAGGTTTCAGGTTGAACCAAGACCTGCCCATGACAGAAATAATTAGCCACGTTGCAGCTGTCTGCATAGCCATACTGAAAATGCTGAATACACGTTTTGATTGGCATACACTACATGCTAGCACATCTGTGGTATAAGTCCTGATTACCTCATTGCTAGTCTACAGCAATGACCTCTATTTAGGCATACCCTAATATTTGATACACTGCCTGTAGGCCGTACAAAAAGCTGCAACCCAACGGATTCTTAATCTTCCAGCTCAGACTTTCATTTCTGCTCATCTCACTAATCCTCTCTCGCTACGTATTTAGAAGCACACCTTATTTTAAATTCTTTTGCTTTGACCACAAAGCTTTATTCAAGACTGTCCATTCTTACCTTAGCATTAAGCTGCGCTCTCCGAAACATTACTTACACTCTGCTTATCTTTTCCAAGCAACCATCCCGTATTACCAGTGTCAGGTTAGGGGTCTGCCTTCTTACTTAGCTGCTACTCACTGGAATTAATTTCCTGTCTCTCTTTACCAAGTATTGGAATTCACACTCTTCAAGAAAGCGCTCTAAACCTTTTTTTTGTTTTATCAAATATTAGCCATCTAGTACTTCCATTCAAATATTGCCTTGGCAGCACCCAGGTACACCCAGTGGGTAACAGTTGCACTTTAAAAACTAAGTAATATAACACTCGACATCATAGATGACTCCTGACAAAATACTAGAACAGAATTAAACCTGCCTGATAATCAAACTTGACCTCTCAGCCAGGTTTCCTACAGTTGACTGTGACCTACCAACACCACCTTCTCCTTGCCTTTTGGTATTGGTGGGAAAATACTTTAGTGGATCATACATCTGTTATCGATGCCATCATTCTTGCTTCACTCTGACAACATCGTTTGGGGTCCTCTCAAAGATCATTAGCCCTCCATCCCAATTAACTTATACTATGAACCTCTTGGGGAATTCTTACAAGCTGCTACGCAAATGTATACAGGAATTATTAGCACCTCAACCTAATACATCAAAAAATACCTCTGCAGAATTCAAAGCTGGATGTCCAGACAAAACCTGGAAGTGAATCAAAACCGAAATCCTGATATTCAGCTTGGGCTATAAATGCAATACAGCAAAAAACGTGCTTAAACTCTAAAAAAGAAAGCCTCTCCTTAGAGGTCATATAATATATCAACTCTTTAAGATTCATACCGAGTAACAAATAAGACTAGATGCCCACATAAGCTCTTTGGGGGAAAAGGCCCCATTGAGTCCATGAGGATTCTTATTCCCAAGGAATGAGATTTCAAACAGGTCATCAAAGCACTGGCAATTTCAAGGCTACAATAGGAGATCTCCATTATCACAGACCGTCTTGACATCCGGACAGTCCCCTTGTTGCTCCTGTAAGATCACTGATGCAATGCATTTTGAATGTTCCACACCAAAACACATTAAACTCAAATGGTCTCCATTCCAAGCACACCGCACATTTAAGTACGCCTGCACTTTAAATACGTTAAAAATCAACATCCCCTTACTTGAAAAAAAAATTCGCTCTCTTAGGTTGACAATGCATCTTCCGTGCCACAAGATCTCTATCTTGAAACGATTTAGTTCAACAAAACAGTCACACTAATCTAATCCTTCTCAGGATATGCTCCAAAGAGCAGGAATTTGATCACCTTAAGTATCTGATGACCAATCTTTCGCTGCTCTCAAAAACACTCTAAAATACCACCTTTTTAAACTAGTAACCGCATCTTATTCATGCTATCGCTACATGATTCGGTATAAGCTGTGTAACCAAATTCCACACGTAACATTGATAAACCCATATACTTGGATATCTAACCCCTGCTTTACACTTTACTTTCTTCCAACAGCTGCCAATTTTAACCCACTTATACGACGAAATGTTATATCCATGTTAGATCTAGCCTGCAACTAAAATATTGCCAAAATGTCTAATACCTGCAACTTATTTTTCCTTTTTTCCGTCCCTTGTATAATGTGCACCTCAAAGTATCATGTTCATACACTATTTTGTAAAGTGCTTTACCATTATTCGATTATATCAGCGTTTTGAAAAAATCTAAATAAATAAGAGAAATATATTCGCAGACAACGAATATCCTAAGGACTGCCAGTAGTATATCAGTAATCTTGAAAGCCTGCTTCAAGGTGACAAAAAGTGGAGGCAGACTATGGTTTTCAAACATTTGGTAAACACAAGAGGAGGAACAGATTTTTACGAAATTAATA
Source organism: Lissotriton vulgaris (assembly GCF_964263255.1). Classification (NCBI taxonomy): domain Eukaryota; kingdom Metazoa; phylum Chordata; class Amphibia; order Caudata; family Salamandridae; genus Lissotriton; species Lissotriton vulgaris. The sequence continues at coordinate 1,764,561,241 of NC_141685.1, read as the reverse complement.
GAAATAGGTGCTGGTAGCGAAAGGATGGGATACAAAAAGACATCACATTGTGCTCGCATGCAGAAGGAGTGAATTGGCTAACTATACAAACTCTGTGACCTCGATTATAAAAAGTTATTAAATGTCATTTCCCCAACCTGCCTCATCTGATTTTCCTACCTGCATGAGAGTTATTTACTATATTTTCTGTCACAAAATTAACACTTTACCCGTCTTGTGTTGCTGGATACTCGCATTCCTGTCCTCTTGGAAATATGCCACTGGGATACAGATCGCAAATAGGTACAGATGGGGGATCAGTCTGATTTTTTGCTGTGGAGTAGAAAATAAGGAATTAACCAATTATAGGAATAGTTACTAAAGTATCTAATAAATGTATGAAACCAAACATTTGCCTCGCTGAGCCAAAGACCCAGCTAAAAAAAAATTCTTTCAAGAGCAAAAAAGACAACAAAGCACTTCTAAGCCAAGCTACAACTAAACTGGTTCCAGCTAAATTGAGCTCTTACTACCATTTCCAACTATACTGGCCACACAAGGTAACCAAAAAAATAAGACTTTAATTACATGGACAATTGATCAAATGCAGTATTTTGTTAAAACCAAATATTTTTTAGATTTTCAATTAAAACAAGTAACCTAAATATTCCTCCTGCAATGAGAACTATGCTTCTACAGATCACATCCCTACCCATCCCACCTTCCAAGTTAAATACAGTTGCCACTACAAGTATTTATTGTAAGAAAGTGGCCCTGTATATACTGGACCAAAGTAAGGTACAGTGTGCACAGAGTCCACAGTCCCCAGAGGTATGGCAGAGGCTAAAGTTAGATATAACCTTACTCTCTAAAGTGGTAGCTTTGTTGAGCAGAAACGCAGTATCAGAGGACAGTGTAAAGCATTTGTTGTACACACAGTCAGCAAATGGTCTCAAACACTTAAGAACTGAACTCTAGGCCAATTGTACATACAAATATAGTTACTTTATTTTAGAACCACAGTAGGTATCAAATACTTTCTCAGAATGAGATGTTGCACTTAAATACTTTCAAATAGAAATAGACTTTTAAATGCAAGAGATACAGTTGTTGCAATATGCAACACAAGTTAAACACAATCAATCAATCAATCATTGCATTTATATAGAGCACTACTTACCCAGAGGGTCTCAAGGAGTTGGGGGGGGCGGGGGGGGGGTGGGGGGGGGGGAGGGGGGAAGGGGGGGTAAGCTAATGCTCGTACAACCAGGTCTTGAGTTGCTTCCTGAAGGCGAGGTGGTCCTGGGTCAGGCGGAGGTGGGTGGGGAGGGAGTTCCATGTCTTGGCGGCAAGGTAGGAGAAGGACCGTCCCCCTGTGGTGGCTCTACGGATGCGGGGGGACAGCGGCGAGGGCGTGGCTGGTCGATCGAAGCTGGCGTTTGGGAGCGTAAAAGTTGAGGCGGCTGTTGAGGTATCCTGGGCCTTGGCTGTGTAGGGCTTTGTGTGCGTGGGTGAGGAGACGGAAGGTGATTCTCTTGTTGACCGGGAGCCAATGCAGATCCCTCAGGTGTCCGGAGATGTGGCTGCGACGGGGGATGTCCAGGATGAGTCGTGCTGAGGCGTTCTGGATCCGCTGGAGTCTCTTCTGGAGTTTGGCGGTGGTTCCGGCGTAGAGGGTGTTGCCGTAGTCCAGACGGCTGGTGACGAGGGCCTGGGTGACCGTCTTCCTGGTCTCGGTGGGGATCCACCGAAAGATCTTACGTAGCATGCGCAGGATGTTGAAGCACGACGAGGAGACCGCGTTGACTTGTCTGGTCATGGAGAGGGAGGAGTCCAGGATGAAGCCCAGGTTGCGTGCGTGGTCTGTTGGTTTGGGTGCGCTGCCTAGGGTGGGGGGCCACCAGGAGTCGTCCCAAGCGGCGGGTGAGGATCCCAGGATGAGGACTTCTGTCTTATCTGAGTTCAGTTTCAGGCGGCTGTTCTTCATCCATTCGGCTACCTCTTTCATCCCTTCGTGAAGGTTGGCTCTGGCGGTGGCGGGGTCGTTGGTAAGGGAGAGGATCAGCTGGGTGTCGTCGGCGTAGGAGATGATGTTGAGGTGGTGCTGGCGTGCGATGTCTGCGAGGGGGCTCATGTAGATGTTGAAGAGGGTTGGACTGAGCGAGGAGCCTTGAGGGACGCCGCAGATGACTTCGGTGGCTTCAGATCTGAACGGAGGGAGGCGGACCCTCTGTGTCCTTCCGGCGAGGAAGGAGATGATCCACTCCAGTGCCTTCTCCTGGATTCCGACGTTGCTGAGGCGTTGTACTAGGGTACGATGGCAGACAGTGTCGAAGGCCGCGGAGAGGTCGAGGAGGATGAGGGCCGCTGTTTCTCCATAGAACATTGAGCTCAATGGGAAGTTAAGTAAATGCAATAAAACCCCTTTACGAATGTTTTTCCTGCTCAGGGCTGGAGCCTGGATTCAGCCCTGGAGCATTTCCTGTAAACAGTTGAAAGAAATCGTTTTTGTTACTCAGGCGATTTTTAAGGAATATTTCCAAGTTTGGAAAATCGACACTTAGAAGAAATTCCAAGTGAGACCAGCCAATGTTACCCAATGGAGAAAATCAAGTTATCGGTCTTTGGGTAAGTATTCGGCTGGCAGAGTTAAGGTTCTGGAGGTAGACTCAAGGGTCTCCCAGGGTCAAGTAAGTACAGTTGTCACACCTTTAGTGGCACAGGGGCAGCCGGTGCAGAGTGAGTAGTCCCAATATTATCCTATGGAGGATGGGGGCCTTCGGTTGGTGGCTGCTAGCAGGCAGGCCATGCGGCTGTGGGAGCTGAGCTCCTGGTCACTTACACAGGGCAAGAGGGGAAGTAGAGTAGGATAGATGCTGCACTCCCAGTGGCACTCGGGTGGCTGGGTGCAGCGTGCTTTTGGGCCTTCAGGCGCCTAATGTATTTAAATGGGAAAGCTGGATGTTGAACAAAGGCGGCAGGCTCGGGGACGGAGATTCTTCAGGTGCGACCACCACTTCGAGAGGTAAGTTGGGAAGCTGTAGGTTAGGTAGCCACCCAGGAGTTGGGGACAGGGAGCAGTGGGGCGCCGGGTTCAGGGGTGTCGGGAAATCTTGCCCTCAGCTGCTCGCGGTTGGAGGGGTCCCTTGTTGTGAGGCTGCAGGCGTCGTCAGGAGCGTCGAGAAGGGTCCTTGGGCACTTGATTCGTGGTCACAATCGCCGGGGGACATCCTTGTGGTCTTTGTTCACTCAGACACAGGCCGGCTCGGCGGGTGCAGAGTGTGCTGGATTCGCAGTTCCTGGCTGGCACCAGGGGTTGTTGCTGTTTGAGTAGAACCACTGCTCATGGGTGTCCCAGTCTTTGAATGAGCAAGGCAGTCAGGTCCTCCGGGGGTTTTCGAGGTTTCTTGACCTCTGGAGACACCAGGGTTTCGCAGATTAAAGGATCAACAGGCCTGTAGGGTTGGAGCCAAATCAGTTGGTGTTGTCCTCTTGTTAGCAGCTGCCCGGCAGGTCTTCTTGTTCTTCTTATTTCAAAATGGGAATCTTAGAAAGGAAGGTTCAGGGTGCCCCTAAATACAAAATGTAGGGGTGTTAAAGGTAGGGCAAAGGCAGGGACCAATCGGGTGTCCTGGGGTGAGTACACTCCCTATCCTGCTCCTCTCCTGTGGAAGGGGGGCAGGAGCCTGTCTCTGTTTGGGTAGGGCTCCCCATCCTCAAGATGGCAGGAGCCCGGAGTTATGCTTCACATCGCCACCCCACCTGAGGGGTTGGGTTGGCAGAGGCTGGCACACCCCCTTTCCTCACTTAGGGTTTCCCACCTGTCTTACCGCCAGAGTGGGGGTCAGAACCGGTGGGGGCCCGTTGCCGAGTACAGTAATTGGCCTGGATAAGCTCACAAAAGGCAGCATGCCTTTGAAGCTTCCCCTGACCATCCTGGGGGAGGAGGCTTGGCACCTTGTCCCAGGATGTGCATTGTTTCAGGCCCCAGAGAGCGGCAAGCTCTCGACCCAGGGGTCCAGAAACATGTCTGGTGGTGTCAGCCTCAGTAGCCACGCAGTCAGGACACTGGGAGTTGGTTATGTTTCGGGGTACATCTCCAAGATGCCCCCTGTAGGGCATTTTACATTTAATCCCACACTGGCATCAGTGTGGGTTTAATGTGCGGAGACGTTTGATACCAAACTTCAGTCTTCAGTGTAGCCATTATGGCGCTGTGGAGTTCGTAATGAGAACCTCCCGGCACCATATACTCTTAATGGCATCACTGCACTTACAGTGCCCAAGAATGGCCCTGGGTACTGTAGGGGCTCAAGCACCTGTGCCCACAACACTGGCATAGTGCACCCAGCTAGAGGGGTGACTGAGGTATGCCAGGGCAGTGTGTTTGCGGGCATGTGCCATGTAGATATGTTGAATGTTTTGTTCTGCACCAAGACACTCAGCCACAGTGGGTGTGTGTCAGGGTACAGGGCCTCTAAGGTTGGCACAAAAAGTGCAGCAGCCCTTAGGGGCCTTCTCTGGTCACAGTGCCCTGGGTACCAGGGGCTGACCTGTGGCCAGAGATGCCAATTGGGTTTAGGCTTCACTGCAGTTTTAGGTAAGGAACATAGGCCCTAGGTACCTGATTGGCAGGAACCCAGGGCACACTCTGTCAAAGTACATCAGCAATTCAGCAAAAAGTGGGGGTATACCATGCAAGAAAGATGGCTGCTTTTTACCAAAATTCTTTATAAATGTGAGAAAGTGCTATCATGGATAGATATTTTACATTCTTTACTAATTTTCTCCTGTTTTTTTCTGGCCAGAGAGAAATAAAGGACAAGAAAAGCTACTATATCGCTATTTAAATTGTATTTATCAAATTACCAGTTTACAAAACAAGCTGTGTAATGTGAAACCAGCACTGCTATGGCTTCTCAGCAAGATCAATTATAGAATGTACGCTTAAAAAAATGGTTGACATACTGAAGGATATTTTTGTACAAGTGCCTCAACTGTTAATGAAGAGTATTCAATTAACAAAATTACAAAATGTACAAAAAATGACAGCGCCGCCAGGTGGGGGGATTATCATAAGTACATACCAGTGTCAATTAAGTACCGGTGCAGAGCACTAGAAAACTCCAACACAAATTAGGACCCAATTAGGCACATTTCTGCACAAGCACTGTAAATCCACCTTGCACCACGGTTTACACCTGTAGTCAGACTCCGAACAAATAATTTGAATTTGGGAAGGCTGGAAAAATGGCATAAGACTCTCCAAATCCCAACTTTTGGCCATGACTAAACCGCATTAAAAATTTCAAGGAAAAACACCAGATCGGTGGGACGAGATATTAATGAAATAAAAATACCATGCTCAAAAAGGCTAAGTTCGTCTTTTTGTACAAATTAATTTAGCTGGAAGATTGAATCCATTACACAGTTTTGAGTAATCTGGAAAACGTATGATAAATTTCTGCAGTAAATCTATGCTAGATTTAAAAGAAAAGTGGGGCAGCATATTATGTAGACATTGGTGCCACTTTATTTACTGAACTACCAAAGACAGTCATGCACTCGGGAAGATACTACCAAGAAAACCTTGCATTGGTGTTTAACAGGCTCAATGATGTTTTTCTCCTTGTATACTTTCAAAGAACCCTAGTGCCTATTCAATTATTTTTTTTCTCAACCACTAAGAGCCATGGTTGGGTCCTCAATTTGAGGAGACACAGGAGACTGCAGAAGAAGATCCAAGCATTGAGGAACTCCTAATTGCAATTAACTATTTTCAGTTGACAAAATAGTGTTTTCGTTCTATTTAGCAAGATTAAGTAATCAAAAAATTGCTAATGGAAAACAAAACCATCAATTTAGTTCGAGCAGTGACCCCTGCATCAGACGTGAACCCAGCACAAATCAGCACGATCAAAACTGCTTTCAAATTTAGCAGCCACATCTATCATTTTTTCCGACAATTTTATCAGGTACAGCTCGATGGTACCGTATTGGATGCAAAAAGTACATGGTCTTTTGACTGGTGGGGTTTGAGAAGTTAAAGAATGCTGCATGCTTGAGCCACAGACGACCCACTGTTCCCTGAAGACTATAATAGCACAGAGAGTATACACTTGAACTTCACTTGATTTTAGTAACTTTCTTCTTGTGGCATCAAAACTTAAAACTCAAGTTGTACATTTATAGAGAAGAACAATAGTTACTTACCTGTAATCTGTGGTTCTCCAGTATTGGTGTCTTTCATAGATTCACATGCCTGAATCATTTCCAGTCGTCGGAGTGGAAGTCCCACGGTATATAAAAAAGCAATAATATGCCTGTAATAACTAAAAAACCTTGGTAATAACCAACCAGGAAGTAAAGTAGCCCTCAGCTACAGGAGCAAAAGCTCCCACACTCATGACTATCCTAGTCATTATGTATAGACCAAACTGCAGCCAATCAGACAACAGCACCCATCAGAATGTTCTCCCCAGAGGCTCAGGCTCTCAGATTTTCTTGCACAGGAGTGAAACTAACATAATTGCCTGAGGGAGCCTCTGAGGGGAGGTGGGCGGGTTGCATGTGAATCTATGAAAGACACCAATACTCGAGAACCACAGATTACAGGTAAGTAACTATTGTTCTTCTCCAGTATTTGGGATGTCTTTCTTAGATTCACATGCCTGAATCAGAATAGATAGCAGTACACATAACCTAATGCTCATAGACGCTAATAGTATCATAGTATACATGCATAAATATAAAATGCAAAAGACATGGTAAAGCGTCTAAAAAGAGCATAGAGGAGGCGGGAGAACAGAGGCTCACCTTATTGGAAAAGATTGCGAAGAACTGCTCTTCCCACCGAAGCATCTGCATCACTTGCTGAGTCCAGACAGTACTGCCTCGTAAACGTGTGCCTGCTGGACCACGTTGCAGCTCTGCAGATTTGTAGAAGAGGCACCCCAGCGAACAGAGCAGTGGAAGAGGAAACTGCCCTTGTAGAATGCGCTCTTGGTAAGGCCTGTAAGGGTCTTCCTGCCTGTTGATGACAGAGTCCAATTGTTGACGAGACCCATCTAGCGATAGTCTGTTTGGACACTGCACAGCCTTGGCGCAGTCTGCCATAGGCCACAAACAACTGATCTGTCTTGCGCAAAGCTGATGTTCTTGAAAGATAAAACTAGAGGCATCTCCTGATGTCCAAAGAGTGTAAAGCTCGCTCAGCCGGTGTTTGTGGATTTGGAAAAAATTTCTTGAGGATTACCGGCTCATTTAAATGAAAGTCCGATGGGACTTTGGCCATGTACCTTGGATTGGTACGCAGTACCACCAAATCAGAGGTAAATTGTAAAAAGGGCGGTTTAGATGTGAATGCTTGAATGTCACTGACCCTTCTGGTAGATGTTAAAGCCAATAACAAGGAGACTTTGCAAGTAATAAACTTAAGGTCAACCTTATGTATTGGCTCAAAGGGGTGACGCATGAGCTGGGCTAGCACCACATTCAAATGCCAAGCAGGAGGCGGTCGTCGAATCAGAGGAAACATACGAAATAGACCCTAAAAAAAATGACTGGATTATTCTTGAAGAAAACAGAGTTTGATCCGTCCTGACGGAATCAGGAAATGGCTGCCAGAAATACAGTCAGGGTTGAATGCGCCAAAACCAATCTAGCCAGTTGCAGGAAGAAGGGTAATATTTGCTCTGGTCTAGCATGAATGGGATGCAGATCAACAGTCTAGCACCAGGCACAGAAACGCTTCCACTTGAGTTTGTAGGTCTTAATCGTTGATGGTGATCTGGCGTTAGCTAGCACCTCTTGACAATCGTGAGGAATGTCTAAGTGGGCGAATTCATTGTGTTGAGGAGCAAAGCTGATAATTTCAGAGAAACTGGGTCCGGATGGTACACTTTGCCCCTCTGAACTGTCAGGAGATTCGGTATTCGAGGCAGTTGTATTGGCCTGCACTCCGAGAGGAGGAGAAGCTCGGTAATCCAATATTGCCGGGGCCACCTTGGAGTAATCAGTATTAGACGACATGGTTGACTCCTCATCTTCCTGATGATCTTGGGAATTAAGGGAATTGGCGGAAAAGCGTATGCAAATATTCGACACCAATTCATCGAAAGGGCATCCCCGCACGAGTCTTTGTGGGGATCCAGCTTGCAAAGCGTGGCATTTCCGGTTCTGATCTGTTGCAAACAAATCCAGGTCGGGATGACCCCACTCTCAGAATATCTGATCCAGGGAGGGTTGATGTAGCTCCCATTCGTGATTGCTTCCGGCGGACCTGCTGAGTGAGTCCGCTAGGGCATTGGCAACCCCTGGGACATGGACCGCCGACAGATTGATGTTGTGATCCAGGGCCCAATTCCAAATCTCCTGCGCCTGATGGGACAACCGGGCCGATCTTGTGCCTCCCTGCTTGTTCAGGTAATGCATGCTGGTTGTGTTGTCCGTTCGTATAAACACCGAAGAGCCCTCCAAGATCGCCTGAAAGAATTTCATGGCGAGAAAAATGGCTCTTAATTCCAGCAGATTTATGTGCCATTTTTTCTGTTGCATGTTCCATTTGCCACTGACTGTCATCCCTTGGAGATGGGCGCCCCAGCCTTCCAGAGAAGCATCCGTGGTCACGATGAATCTGGTCCTTCTGTCAGGAATGCCCCCAACACTGGATGGAGTTTCTCATCTGAGGAGTTATGTTGATGACGTCCTCGAATGAGCCTGTTATTTGCACCCACTGACGACTGAGTTCCTCCTGTAAGGGTCTCATTCGCAGGCGACAGTTGGGGGTGAGAGGAATACAGGACAAGATCATCCCGAGGAAAGACTTAAACTTGCGAACAGAAACGCACTTTCTTATAAGTAGTGTTGAGGACATCCTGCAAATCTTCACCTGCCTTTCTTTTCATATGAACACTTGGGCGAGTCTTGTGTCCAGCGTGGCTCCCAAGAAGGACTTCCTCTGTGATGGAGTCAGGTGAGACTTTTTGAAATTCACCGAAAAACCCAGGCTCTGGAATAGTGATAGACATCTCTGAACGTGAGTTTTTGCCAAGTCGATGGAACTGGCCTTGATAAGGCAGTCGTCCAAATATGGATAAATTTGAACTCCCTCTAGTCTCAGGTGTGCGGCCACCGGGGCAAACATTTTTGTGAAAACTCTGGGGGCCGAACGTAGTCCAAAGGGGAGTACTTTGAACTGGAAGTCCCAGCCAGCCACTCTGAACCGTAAGAACTTCTGGTGTCTGGGAAAAATGGGCACATGGAAGTATGCGTCCTGAAGGTCGAGTGTTGCCATGTGATACCCTACTGAGAGAACCTGGAGGATTTATTGAAGCGTCAACATTCTGAAAGATAATTTCTTTACGTACTTGTTGAGGGCACGCAGGTCGAGGATGGGGCGCCATTCCCCCGACTTCTTGCGGATCAGGAAAAATCTTGAATAAAATCCTGTACCCTTCGGATGTTGAGGTACCTTTTCTATTGCTCCTTTCCGAATCATTGAGTGTATTTGGGAAAACAGCTTTTTGAGATGAGCTGGAGGTGGTCCTCTTGGGGGAGAATTTGGAGGGACTTTGACGAATTCGAGAATGTGACCTCTGGAAACCACGTCCAGGACCCATCTGTCCGTGGTAATCTTGGACCAATTTGAGTAATATCGGGATATTCTTCCTCCAATTTGCTTCAGGCTGGGACAAAGTGGTGGCAGGATGCGTCTCTCACTTGCTCTTGTTGCAGTCTCTTCTTCGATAAGAGGTTTTTCCTCTTGATTGAGAGTAATTATTTCTCCATTGGCCATATGTTTGTTGACAGTATGGCTGGTATCTTTGATTTCCCTGGGTGTTATTGTAGGAGCGTTGCTGTGAATAACCTCCTCTGTTTGAGAAATTGCCTCTTCCTCTTGCGCCACGGAAGGAAGACTTTCGAAATTGGAGCGAGCCCAGCGACCGTGTCTTTCTTTATGGCTTGTAATGCCTCGTCAACAGGTTGACCAAAAAGGAACTCTCCATCATAGGCCATGTCCATGATCTTTGTCTGGACCTCTAGAAGAAAAGATGTAGCTTTTAACCAGCCTTGCCTATGGAGAACAGCTGCTCCCGCCAGCTGCCTGAAACCTGTGGCTGCCACGTCCACTGCAGCATCAATTATTTCAGATGAAACGCTCTCTCCCTCTAGTAGGATCTTTTTTGCTTCAGATCTATCCGGTTCTGCAAGCTTCTCGATGAAAGGCGATATGTCAGACCACATCTGCCTGTCATACCTGCCAAGTATTGCAAGTGAATTTGCGGCTCGGACCGTGGTTGCCGCAATAGTTGACACCTTCTTCCCTATTGAGTCAAGACGTCTACCGTCTTTATCAGGGGGAGCAGAGACCTGTGCAGATGGATTCTTGGCCCTTCTTTGAGCTGCTTGCGTAACTACGGAGTCCGTTTTAGCCTGACCAATAAGGCATGCCGGTGACGAACTAGGTGCTCTATATTTCGTATCTACCCGAGGTAGTACTGCGGGTATTCCTTCCTTCCATATAAAGTCAATGATTGGCATAGACCAACTTGGTCTTTGCAGCAAATACTTAAAATCATATAGGAAGCATTCGTCTTGTTTAGCTTCCATTGTGATGAGGAACCTTTTCGTAGCTCTATCCATAATCTTATGAAAGCTGGCAATGTCCACCGGCAGAGAATCTGCCGTATGCGGGGCCGCTGGGGAAGGGGTTTGTGCCTGATAGTCGTCCCACTCCGACGATACTGACTTGCATTGCCGTACAGGTTGACAGTGGAGGCGTCGATGGAGCCACCGATGCTGATGACAAGCCTGATTCCCTCTGCGTTGTCAGAACTGTCGACGGTAGCAGCTTCATCGACGATGAACTCGTCGACTAGGTTGTTTTCTTCTTCGTCGACATCAACGGAATGGTCTGCTTCGTCGACGAGGTCGTCGACGGGTTCATTTTCTTAGTCGACGGTAACTTCGTCGACGAGGGTGTCGTCGACGGTAACTTCGTCGACGAAGATGTCGTCGACGGTAAGGCCCTCTTTGTCGACGGCAAGATATTAGTCGACGCCTGAAATCGACAACAAAGAGCTCGTCAACGGTACCTTCAGGACTCCCGTCGACGGTGGAGCGTCGACGATCGATGGAACTATCTTCGTCGACGGGATGGGTCTAATTTGTACCTGAACCAACGTCGACGGTGAGGAGGCTGAACACATCACCATAGCTGATTTTGGTGAGGAGAAAGTCACTGTAGAAATGGAAGTGGTCACATGAAGAGATGGCGACGATGAGGCTGTTTTTGACTCTGCCATGGCCAGAGGTGTAAACTGAGGTGAAATTTTTTGAGCAGGTGCTTTGGAAACTGTAGATTTTCCAGATTTTCCTGAGGGCGCAGATTTCACAGGTGGGGACACCTTTTTGGAAGTAGTAGGCAAACCAGAATCCTGAGAGGATTGGGCCTTCTTCAACACTTTAGCCCTAGGAGAAGCCACCTCAACCTCAGTCTCTCTCTTCCTTGAGACAGAAGACCCTGAGGCAATGCTCCCTACCTCTGAAACAGGGTTATCCTTGTCCTTTATCCTCTGAAGCCACAGGAGAAGATGACCCTCTCTGTCCCGGAGGGTCTTTTGAGGGAAGGCTCTGCAGATCTTACATTCCTTCGCCTCATGATCCGGATACAGACAGTATATGCATTTTTTGTGAGGATCCTCCTTGAACAGCCTTAGTTTTCCACAGGAATCACAAGCCCTAAAAAGGGATTTAGAAGTAGACATCCTTTGAAGGTTAAAAAACCAACCAAAGTAAGAAGAAACTGAGCAGAGCTCAGGGAGACTCCCTTCACACGACGTGCGGTAGAAAATCTGAGAGCCAGAGCCTCTGGGGAGAACATTCTGGTGGGTGCTGTCGCCTGATTGGCTGCAGTTTTGTCTATACAGAATGACTAGGATAGTCATGAGTGTGGGAGATTTTGATCCTGTAGCTGAGGGCTACTTTACTTCCTGGTTGGTTAGTACCAAGGTTTTTTAGTTATTACAGGCATATTATTGCTTTTTTATATACCGTGGGACTCCCACTCCGACGGCGGGGAATGATTCAGGCATGTGAATCTATGAAAGACACCCCAAATACTGGAGAATACATGTTCCTCCTCCAAGGATGGGGATGAAACCTATTGCTTCAAAGAATAATTACTTGTCAGAATAGACTATGTTAAAGCTCTGTAGTCTTGGCACTTACAGCCTTTTTTCTTCTTTTTCTTTTTCTTCTTTTTCCCAGCTGCTCCATCGCCGTCTACTTCGCCCTCTAGTAAAATAGACATGATGAAGTTAGAAAAAACACATAACTTAAAAAGGTATCTAAATAAGAAATACCTTATTTGATTTATTTACATTTCAAAATACATCTGTAAATCTGCTTTGTTCCAGACTTCACAGGCTCTACACAATGCAGCCTTATACAGTTTAATTTCAGAGTACCAAACAACAAAGAAATATCAACCATTAGACCCACCAACCAAATTCTCACTGGCACCCTGTCCTTGATTATATAACACCACGTCATCTTAACAAGATTGTCACTCTTAAATGGCTATTTTCATAAGGCACTGTAGTACTTTTGGAGCCCTAGTACTTTTCACCAGCTACAATGAAGCATTTATATTAAAGCATAGACAAAGCCAATAGGTCTCGTATTTGAGAGAGAGAGCTACTGGCTTTGCCAATGTCTTTTAACCAAGTTCAACACCAGCCTGACTGCTGATCAGCAGGGCTAAAAGTTAGTGGAATGGCACACAGTGGCGTTAAGTAGTGTCGCCAGGAGGCGCATTGAAGTGTCATCAGAGGGGAACAGAGGTAGAATAGACAAGGTGTACAGAGGCACACAGTACAGTGGGTTACAGTGGCACAGAATAGACTGGGGTACAGTGGCACAGAGTAGAGTGGGGTACAGTGGCAGAGAGAGGAGCAGTGTTGTGAAGTAGTGCTTTGTGAGTAGAGTGGCGCAGAGCAGAGTGGTGCATAGCATAGTAATCGATGCGTAAAGCATGAACATATACCCCCTGAACATATCACCCCTTAAGGCAGAGGTCTTCAAACTTTTGGATGCCGAGACCCCCTGTCAATATTTTGAGGCGTTGGGACCCCCTCCTGACAAAAATTTCTAAACCTGTAGGCAGGGCTACTAGAATTATGAGGCAGGTGAGGACCAAATTACACGACAGGCTTGACTAAATAGTGTGGGAAGAAAATGTAAGTGATGTTATGTGATGCTGTGTATTTTGGGATAGCATTGCTTCTTTATTTTGACATTTTTACACACAGTAACACGGAGGAAAGGTTTCACCCCATCAGTACCCGTTCATAGCCAAAATACAGCAATTAACATCTGAAAGATTTTTAGTAAACCTTTGAGAAGGGCCTTCCACTCCGCAGGAATATGTGCTGCCACATTAGCTCACCTGGCCCTGGCCAGGAGAAGCCGGGGTCCCTTAAAAACCTGGCGGTTTTGTGCAGAGTTGAGCAGTTTACCCATGCAGCTTTACTCTCACCCCCTCCCTTCCATCCCTCTCTCCTCTCCTAACCCCGGATCCCTCTCTCACTTTGCAGGCCATTTTCTTTCACCCCTTTTTACAACTTCTGACTCTCCCCATTCAACCTCTCACTTCACCTTTTGCAATTCTCTCTTTTCACTGCCCTCATTTCTAACAGTCTCTCGCATTTCTCTCATGGCTTCTCTGGTCCAGTCACCTCCCGTGACCCATAGCACTTCATTCACCTCGTCTCTCCATTCAAATTTTTGTCTATTTGTATCTTACACCTCTCCAGTCCCCCCATTCAACTTTCAAACCTCCCCTTTGTTCTAGCAGAAGCCCAGGGCCAGACTGGCCGTAGCGGGCACCGGGCGTTTCCCCGGTGGGCCGCTATGGTGGGGGCCGTTTGTTTCAGGGCCGTTTTAGCAACATAGCTGCAAAATCGGCTCCTGTTGCAAAATCGGCCGAAACCTGCCCTGGTAAACAGCTCGGCCGCTCCCAGGGGGGGCCGGCCGAGCTCTTTGCCAGGGCCAGTTTTGATTCCCAGTCCGGTCCTGCAGAAGCCCTCACCTTTGGCTCATATTCACTTCTTGTGTGTCCACACTTCTCTGCGGCAATTCACCTTTCTCCTCATGCCGGACCTCCTCAATCGAATTCTCTCACTCCCTTGCTGTCCTCTCTCATCCCTCATTTTTCCTCACCAAGCATACGGGCCAAACCCGTATGCTCCTGCCGGCCTGTGCCACTCTGCTTATTGTTCCCTAGTTCAAGAAGGCATGAGTTGTCTGTCTCGCTGTTTTGGTGCAGGCTGCGCAGTTATGGAACTTACACCCTCCTTTGCTTTGCTGCACCAAGAATCTATTATCCTTTAGGAAGATATAAAAACCTTTCTCTATGCTCTGTAGGTTACCCCATTTGTCTGGTTCTCCTGTGCGTTTCTCATTTGCCTACAGGCAGCAGATAGCTATTAGCCCCAGGATATCTTTTGGTAACAGTAGCGCACTACAAATTAATATAGCCAGAAGCAGGGGAGTCACTAGACCAGAAATTCGGAGAGGACTAACACTCCCAGCCAGGGCTGGTCCCAACACTGGTTGCACATGGTGCAACAGTCTTTTTTGGTGCCCCACCCCCGTTTCCTCCTCTCCATGAATTCCTTCACTGCCACTCACCAACAATGCACTTCATCTCTCTATAGCACCTTTCTGACAAACATTTAACTTTGTTATAGCGCTACTCATAGTTTACTCGCACTCAGTTCTGTGATCTGCATAGTACACGTTCTTTGTAGCAGGCAGATTAACTCTCTGCACACTGTGTGGGTGCCAAGAGTGCCCATGTGAGTGCACGGTGAGCGATGCAACAGTGCGAGAGTAGGGTAAGAGGAGTGTGCAGGGTGAGTGAGGTGGCGTATGAATTTGGGTGCGAATGGAAGTTCAGAATGGGACGAATGAATGTATGATTACTGATGGGCTTGTTTGAGTAAGTTGCATATTGAGCAGTGAGGGGGACAGGTGAGTGAAGTGTCACATGAGTGCAGGATGAGTAGTGTACTCGTGTGACTGCAAGGAAAGGTATAGGGTGAACAGATCAAGTGCATTGTGAGTGCAGAGTGATCACTGAGTGCAGGGTGAGTGGATGAATGGTGCGAGTGCATGGTGATCAGTGTGAGTGCAGGGTGAGCATGAAAGTGAAGGGCGAGAATGAGGAGCGAGATGACTGAATTCAGGGCGCATTCCAGACACTTGAAGTAACTCATCATATTATTGACGGCGACTTAGGGTTTAAGATCTAAGTTAAACTATTGCGGCATTAATCGGAGATCGAGGGTGGAGGAAATAAATAATGTGCTTATCCTGCAACAAACTTACAGTCCTATGGTTAGGGTTGCCAGCAGATTTTGATGGCACAGTTGGTACAAAAATAAGCAGTCACCTAAAGCTGTATTTTCAGCATTTATCTGTGCATACTTCGAACAGCTAATATAAATAGAAAGCACTTTTAATTGTGTTCTAGGGCTGCCTCAATGATCCATGACTGATGAAGAGAAAAAAGACAGAAAAGTCACATAAGGAATGCATACATACTTTTGTATTTAAAAGTCTATTTAGTGTCAAGGGGAGGTCTTTCCAGGCTCTTTAAACAAAACAGGCAGGCATTTTTATTTTGGCAATCCTACTTTATATTCCTTTTCATTAAATGCATTCTCACAGTACAACAGTAATTGTAAAATACAAATGTAAGGAACAGGCAGAGTGGGGGCCCAGGGGGTACTGAAACCAGGAAAAAAACTAAGCCTCTGTAACAAGTTTACAAAGACATGTAAATATGCAAATGGTCTTTAAAGACCTGTGAAAAACTCAGCCCGCAGGAGAGGACTCCAGACACTGCCCAGCCGAGCCCCCAGCAGCTCGAGTTTCACTGCCGCAGCAGCCGGGCTGAGAGACACACGAGGGAGGAGGGGGGCTGAAGCCCTTGGGCCTCTTCAAAAGTGTGACTGAAGGCGCGACCCCCTTGGCATCACTCCACGGTCCCCCTGGGGGTCGCGCCCCACAGTTTGAAGACCCGTGATCTAGATATAGGAAACAAGATTAAGTGGATTTGTAATCTAAGAAAGTTGGTAAAAGAAATAGGGTTTGAAGAAGCTTGGGTAACCCAGAACGCGCCGGCAAAGCAAATTGTAAAGAAGGCTTATTGGGAATGGGTGATAGAGATGGAGGCACGAAAACCCAACCGAGGGACTCTTAATGCACAGTTTCCAGAACATAAGCCAGCTGCTAAATTTGAGCATTATCTTGATTTTATACAATCTTCCCGCGATAGATTGTTGTACGTGAAGTTTAGGCTAGGAACGCTCCCACTCAATGATATGTAGCAGGTTGGCGGAAGCATAGCTTATCTGTGAGCTGGCCAGGCTGCTATGCACCATCTGAATCGCTCCCACATTTCCTCTTTGCATGCCCCGCTTATAGGGCTGCAAGGAGGAAACGGTTGAAACTTACATGCAAAAATCTTGGGTTTACTGACTAAAGGGCAGCATGACGCATATTCAAATCTGATACTTCTTCTTTTAGTATGATCTGTGAGGTAGCAAAGTACTTGGGTAATGCCTGGCTGTTACGTTCCAAGATGTTAAAAAAAATAGCAAGAACTAGCATCTATAGGCTCCCTATGCTGTTTATATACCACTTGTAAATGCAATCGTTTTATTGTACATAGTGTAAAAATTCCTTTTAACAGATTTTTAGACGTTTTTACCTTGTAATTGTTGTATGAATTTATCGGGTTAATTATTGTATGAATCGCTGGATTTCTTTTTCCAAAATGTATTTTGTTCATACTTTCATGATATTTTATATCGAATAAAGTAAAACCAGCTTAGATTACCTACCCATAGGTGATAGTCTTTCTTTAAGCTTTTTCGACATCTTTAGTTTGCTTTCTACCTCAACATAAAACAACCTGATTTATTGCTCGGCATTTTTCCTTCTGCCTTTCTGTTAGAATGAGTCTCTGCTTACACTTCATCCTCTGCATGCCTTAGATGCTCCCTGAGTTTACCCTGCCCGTGCACAGGCCTGACTTATTCATGTCTACATATTTCAGTAAAATAAGCACTCCACTAATCCCTATAAAGCATAAACGTACCTTCAGAATGACCATTCCTGCAACTTCAAAACCTATCCAACCTGTCTACTACCCGCTCCCATAAGTCGCAATGGTTCATTCTGTTAAACCTCTTCTTGCTATCTCACAATATTTAATCTCCCTCGCCCTATTCCCACACACCCCTTTTTCACCTTCTTTAACTCACTATAGTTACGACTTCTAACCCCACCACACAACTCCTATTATCTTAATACATCACAACTTGAAAATGGAGCGCAAGACTAACCAAGAAATCTACAACAGTAATTAATAGCCACTGCATTAACCACTGTCTTTGGGCCCCAGTGTAGTGTGCTCCCTACTAAAAGTGCCTCAACACCTTGTTGAGGGGTAGTATGCTCTATGTAAAGGCAATTACAATAGAAGATACACCAAAATAGAGGAGTTCTTTGCACACAGAAAATATGTGCAATGTTTCCTATCTCTGTTCCAGGGCCCACTCTTGCACCATCAATGTAATAATTTTACCGAGCTGGTGTGAAAGCTATACCATAACTAGACGGGAATTGACTTTGTTAACCGCATCGCTGCTGCGGCGATTTTTGCGCTGTGCGGCAATTGTAAAATTACCGCAATACATGACGAGCTCGGCTCGTCATCAGCACACGCCACCCGTGGGTGATGACGAGCTGAGCTCGTCATCAGCATCGAAGGGGTTAATAGGTCTCACTTAAAAGTGAAAGTAGCTCTTTATTAATTTGTCTGCTCTGTATGGCATTCATACACAACATGGCCATCCCCAAACTGTAAGCGAAAAACCATTCATATTAGTAACCTAGTCTGAGAAGTGTCAGTTTTGAATGTGTCCGGGGCATGGTAGTTTTTGTGTGGTATTGAGATCATGATAAACAGCAATCCCAAATGCATGCACTTGTCATCTGTATTTTACTGTTCTACCTTATTTCCACCAGTTTGCATCTGTGTGTCACCAAAATCAGAATCTTTGGTTCGCGATTTCCAAAACTGATATTCCTGTTCTATGGGATATTATTTACAGCAGTAATCTGGGTATTTTGGGACTGACCCTACCACTTAACCAATCCTAAAAGAACATATTTTGGGAGCTTCTGATTCACCACCTGCGAGGTGCAAAGTACACCAGGCTATTGCCAATGTGGGTTTATTTGTATATGTCTGTTTAGTATAATTTAGTTAAAGCCAGGTAGTGCTAGTTGTAGTCCATCCCAATCTTCCACAACTTTGGCCAGACCCAGTGTCCACAAATTGTCTTCAATGGTGTTGTATTGTGAGGAACGTAGGCGGTTTAAGGGCAAAAAGAAGCGCTTAGACCAGAACAGTACCAAGTCAGGTGGCAGTAGTTTGTGTTTGGAAAGACAAAAATGTTAATCAGTTGTCTCCTTTGAAAGCTAGTTAAGGAATCAGTTAACGTGCTGTATTTCTTGAAAGATGTTTCCTACCTCTCTCCTTAAATGATTCTACCTATCTTAGCCACCACTACCCAGTTCATCTGTCTGGCATGCCTTTTGAGCAACAATTTTCTGTCTAGGAGTTTGCTTATTTGTTTAGTGCTCTTTACTAACTGCGTAACTTAAACAATCCTCTTCCTCAATTTCATACCCATGCCACAGGCCCTGGAAGCTGGGGAGTAGGGGTGCTGAAGCACTCCTGAAATATCCATGCTGGAGCTCAGAAGTGAATGAGCAATAAACAGCCATTTAAATATTGTTTTTATCTTGCCACATTTGCTGTGCATTCAAATACAGACACCAAATGTTAGGCTCTATCTTCCGATGGAGGTGGGTGTTTACTTTTCTTTCTCTGACTGTAAAGTGAACAAGCATTTGCAATGCAATAGGTCTCGCATTTGCGGGAGTTTAAGCTATTGCCATTGTAAATGACAAAGCCTTTTATATGCGTTGATAATTAACACATAAAAAAAGTAATTGTCATGTACAATGCCAATAGCTCAAACTCTTGTAAATGCGAGACCTATGCAAAGAAACGCCTGCCATTGTCCAGGGCTGTTTAGAAAGTTAAAGTCTGCATGGTGCCCTGAATGTTGCAGGAAAGCATGTTGTGTCTGCAGTAGGAGAAACTAATTAAAGAAAATGGTGCTTACAGACTAAAAAAGACTCACCATCTAACAACTGAAGTAAAAAGGCCGGTCCTCATGGGATTTTACGAATGAAGACCAGGCAGTACTGAGGAGGGACTAACAAGCCTATTAACGAATCAGAAGCCAGCATTTACGAAGGTCAGGTTCACAAGCCAATGACAAATGTGTGAGAAAGTGCCATCTTTCTCGCATGGTATGCCCCCACTTTTTTGCTGAATTGCTGATGTACTTTGACTGAGTGTGCCCTGGGTACCTACCTTTCAGGTGCACAGGACCTGTGTTCCTTCCCTAAAACTGTTGAAACCAAACCCCAATTGGCATCTCTGGCCACCTGTCAGTCCCTGGTAAATGGTACCCTAGGTACCCAGGGCATTGTGACCAGAGAAGACCCCTAAGGGCTGCAGCACTTATTGTGCCACCCTTAGGGGCCCTGTACCCTGACACACACACTGCCATTGCAGGCTGAGTGTCTTGGTGCAGAACTAAATAAATAGTCGACATTGCACACATCCGTGTGTCAGTGGCGGCTCCTCTATAGGGGGGTTTGGGCGCCGCCCCCCTGCTTTCTCGCCGTGCGAGAAGGCAGAAACAAATGGTAGTTATTACCGTAATAACTACCATTTGTTTCTGCCTTCTCGCACAGCGAGAAAGCAGAAGTTCCTGGTTGGGGGTGGGCTGTCCTGCTTGAGGGCAAGGGGGAGTGGCTTGCCCACTGTTGTTCATACTGACTGTTTGGAAAGCCTGAAGCCGCCCAAACAGTCAGTATGAACAACAGTGGGCAAGCCACTCCCCCTGCCCTCGAGCAGGACCGCCCACTCCCTTTTTCTCCATGTATGCTGCTGCCTGCGGCTGCCTACATAGAGAAAATGACCCAGGTGGGACGCCCCCGATGCGCCTCACTCGTTTTGATTGGCGGAGGGGAGGGAGGG
Organism: Lissotriton vulgaris; assembly: GCF_964263255.1. Classification (NCBI taxonomy): domain Eukaryota; kingdom Metazoa; phylum Chordata; class Amphibia; order Caudata; family Salamandridae; genus Lissotriton; species Lissotriton vulgaris. The sequence goes on along the minus strand of NC_141685.1, from coordinate 1,764,541,065 downwards.
AGGCTCCCTGTCCTGAGGACGAGAGCTAATTCGTAAACGCAGGACGTCAGGAGCTGAGGTGCCGCGGGCCGGTATGTTTTTATTTTTTAAATAAACCCCTCCTGCCTTCCCCCAACCCCCCACCCCGTAGTGACCCCATTTCCACCCACCTCCGCCCCCCACCCGCCCGTCATATGCTGAGCGTTCATGCGTGCTAGGTTTTGAAGTTAATACCAAGTCTTTGTATTAACTTCAAAACCTAACACGCAGTCACAGCAGGCATATGACGGGTCGGGGGGGGGAGGGGGGGGACTGGGTACAGCATACCTATTCGAAGCATGCTGGCAGACAACCAAAAGATATGCTGAAGCCTGGGCTGTAGACTGTAATCCCAGAAATCAAGAATTTTGTTTAGCAATATGAATACGTAGGTCTGCAAATGGCGTGGGCTGTGGCCTGTAAGCTCAGCAATCAAGAATGTTGTTGAAAATAGGAATGTTTTGGTCTGCAAATAGAATGGACTGTGGCCCGTAAGCCCAGCAATCAAAAATGTTGTTTAGCAGCAGGAATATTTAGGTGTGCAGATCGAGAGCCAAAGCTATGATAATGCAAGCATAGATATATTGAGTTGGACAGTTGATTGTTACTGTGTGAGTAGATGCTGCCTTGTTGTGAATATGTTGGGTATGCCTGGGATTTGTGCTAAGCCCTTACAGTGTCTTAGTAAGCACATGTTCCATGGTTTTACTGCAGGATGGCATTTTTTTGTCAAAAGCAGGAGGCCTTTCTTTGTTACATTTTGAAGTCCTTGACAAAGGTAAAAGATCTAATTTCAATATTGTGAAAAACAAAATGTGCATTTGGTATAAAAAGGAATGCTACGGGGCAGATAACAGGCACGGTCTGAGTTTTCAACTTTAGTTGCCCATGTGATATGTCTTTAGTGTAGTGATTTGTACCATGGATACTTTGCCACGCCCCCCTTAGCAGGGATTCCAATTTGTAATATCTCCTGGAATATTTGTAAATGTGTGCCTAGTATTTAGTGGTGTGTGCATTAAAGTATTTTTTTCCTTTTAAAGGAAAGACCATGGCTAGACATTGTTATTGGGTGTGCTGCTGTGTTCTGAGTTTCTAGCTCACAACACCGCCCTGAAACAGCCTTGGACTTCTCAGCCCCACTAGCCAGAGAATCACGTGCTAAAAGGGTGCTAGGTCCCCAGCTTGAGTATCCGAGTTATAGTGGCCCCCAGGGCATCAGTGACAGAAAATCCCCATTGAAACAACTGGGGCTCAGCAACCTCTGAGAGCCCTGGCCTGCCCCTCCCCCCCACTAGGCTTCTCACTGATACGCATTTGTAAAATAGGGTATCAGTGAACATTTATTCATCAGAGACCCCCTCCCTCACACACAGTTGTCAAAGATGAAAGGGAAGCGAATCAAATGATCATAGTTTTTTGTTCAGTAGATGTAGCCACACACTATCTATATCTGCATACTACTTTGTACGCTTTACTCCTTTATTTTCCACAAGAAGAAACACTAAAACCTCAAGGACAAACGTACAGTAAATACAAAGCAGTTACATACTTATTCATGCTTGAAGTGTCTTCTGTCACCAATGGAGTGTGTGTTTGTATATATGTGTATATATATATATATATATATATATATATATATATATATATATATACATATATACATATATACACATATATATATATATATATATATACATATATACACATATATATATATATAATTTCATTTAAAGATTTCCTGGCAGTACAAAACGTTTTATCAGTTCATCAATTTCAATAGGAGTATGTTTCAGATCAGATGACTATGCATGTGTGGAAAATACGGACAAGTTGAATACCGGATGTGTTATTTTATTCCTCAGACGTTCATGATAAAAGCACATATCAGGGTCGTGCCCTCGTCGGGATGCTTGTGTAATTATGCGGCTAAGGTGTTACTGCGTCGAGATGATAAACAAACACACGATTAACGACAGAGCATCCTGTGGCTGGCTGGCAGGTGAGGGCTCGCCTGGGCATGTTCTCTGCCTTTGCAGGATACAAATCTGTGCTCTGCTCCGCTCCCCTGGACGCCGGCCTGGTCCGCTCTGCTCCGCTCCCTTGGACGCCAGCATGATCTGCTCTGCTCCGCTCCCTTGGACGCCGGCCTGCTCTGCTCTGCTCCCCTGGACGCCGGCCTGCTCTGCTCTGCTCCCCTGGACGCCGGCCTGCTCTGCTCTGCTCGCCTGGATGCCGGCCTGGTCCGCTCCGCTCAGCTCTGCTCCCCTGGATGCCGGCCTGGTCCGCTCCGCTCAGCTCCGCTCCCCTGGACGCCGGCCTGGTCCGCTCCGCTCCCCTGGACGCCGGCCTGGTCCGCTCCGCTCCCCTGGACGCCGGCCTGGTCTGCTCCGCTCTGCTCCGCTCCCCGGCCTGGTCCGCTCCGCTCTGCTCCGCTCCCCTGGACGCCGGCCTGGTCCGCTCCGCTCTGCTCTGCTCCCCTGGACGCCGGCCTGGTCCGCTCCGCTCTGCTCTGCTCTGCTCCCCTGGACGCCGGCCTGGTCCGCTCCGCTCTGCTCTGCTCTGCTCCCCTGGACGCCGGCCTGGTCCGCTCCGCTCCCCTGGACGCCGGCCTGGTCCGCTCCGCTCTGCTCCGCTCCCCTGGACGCCGGCCTGGTCCGCTCCGCTCTGCTCCGCTCCCCTGGACGCCGGCCTGCTCTGCTCTGCTCCCCTGGACGCCGGCCTGCTCTGCTCTGCTCGCCTGGATGCCGGCCTGGTCCGCTCCGCTCAGCTCTGCTCCCCTGGATGCCGGCCTGGTCCGCTCCGCTCAGCTCTGCTCCCCTGGATGCCGGCCTGGTCCGCTCCGCTCAGCTCTGCTCCCCTGGACGCCGGCCTGGTCCGCTCCGCTCCCCTGGACGCCGGCCTGGTCCGCTCCGCTCCCCTGGACGCCGGCCTGGTCCGCTCCGCTCCCCTGGACGCCGGCCTGGTCCGCTCCGCTCCCCTGGACGCCGGCCTGGTCTGCTCCGCTCTGCTCCGCTCCCCTGGACGCCGGCCTGGTCCGCTCCGCTCTGCTCTGCTCCCCTGGACGCCGGCCTGGTCCGCTCTGCTCTGCTCTGCTCCCCTGGACGCCGGCCTGGTCCGCTCCGCTCCCCTGGACGCCGGCCTGGTCCGCTCCGCTCCCCTGGACGCCGGCCTGGTCCGCTCCGCTCTGCTCCGCTCCCCTGGACGCCGGCCTGGTCCGCTCCGCTCTGCTCTGCTCCCCTGGACGCCGGCCTGGTCCGCTCCGCTCCCCTGGACGCCGGCCTGGTCCGCTCCGCTCCCCTGGACGCCGGCCTGGTCCGCTCCGCTCCCCTGGACGCCGGCCTGGTCCGCTCCGCTCCCCTGGACGCCGGCCTGGTCCGCTCCGCTCCCCTGGACGCCGGCCTGGTCCACTCCGCTCTGCTCCGCTCCCCTGGACGCCGGCCTGGTCCGCTCCGCTCTGCTCCGCTCCCCTGGACGCCGGCCTGGTCCGCTCCGCTCTGCGCTGCTCCCCTGGACGCCGGCCTGGTCCGCTCCGCTCCCCTGGACGCCGGCCTGGTCCGCTCCGCTCTGCTCCGCTCCCCTGGACGCCGGCCTGGTCCGGTCCGCTCTGCTCTGCTCCCCTGGACGCTGGCCTGGTCCGCTCTGCTCTGCTCCCCTGGACGCCGGCCTGGTCCGCTCCGCTCTGCTTTGCTCCCCTGGACGCCGGCCTGGTCCACTCCGCTCTGCTTTGCTCCCCTGGACGCCGGCCTGGTCCGCTGCGCTCCGCTCTGCTCCCCTGGACGCTGGCCTGGTCCGGTCCGCTCCGCTCTGCTCCCCTGGACGCCGGCCTGGTCCGGTCCGCTCTGCTCTGCTCCCCTGGACGCCGGCCTGGTCCGGTCCGGTCCGCTCTGCTCTGCTCCCCTGGACGCCGGCCTGGTCCGGTCCGCTCTGCTCCCCTGGACGCCGGCCTGGTCCGGTCCGCTCCGCTCTGCTCCGCTCCCCTGGACGCCGGCCTGGTCCGCTCTGCTCTGCTCCCCTGGACGCCGGCCTGGTCCGCTCTGCTCTGCTCCCCTGGACGCCGGCCTGGTCCGCTCTGCTCTGCTCCCCTGGACGCCGGCCTGGTCCGCTTCGCTCTGCTCTGCTCCCCTGGACGCCGGCCTGGTCCGCTTCGCTCTGCTCTGCTCCCCTGGACGCCAACCTGGTCCGCTTCGCTCTGCTCTGCTCTGCTCCCCTGGACGCCGGCCTGGTCCGCTCCGTTCTGCTCTGCTCCCCTGGACGCCGGCCTGGTCCGCTCCATCTGCTCTGCTCTCCTGGACGCCGGCCTGGTCCGCTCTGCTCTGCTCTTCTGGACGCCGACCTGCTCTGGGCCACTCTGCTCTGCTCTTCTGGACTATAACCTGCTCTGGGCCACTCTGCTCTATCTGGGAGGGGTGTGTCAAAGCGGCCAGATCAGCTGACCCCAGAGCACATGGCTCACAGTTAGATTCCTCGGCTGCAGCTCAGCACCAAGTGACTCTGGGCAATAACTGACTTGATCTTCCTGATTGCACCCAGCGCCTTGAAACCCTAAGGGGTGAAATGTTCGCACTTCATACATATTGATTATTACTATGCTTTATGCCATGCTGCCCCACTCTGCTCTACCCCACCCTGCTCTACCCCACCCTGCTCTACCCCACCCTGCTCTACCCCACCCTGCTCTACCCCACCCTGCTCTACCCCACTCTGCTCTACCCCACCCTGCTCTACCCCCTCTACTCTATCGGGGAGAGGTGTGGTGCAGCAGCCAGACCAGCCGACTCTAGAGAGCAGGGCTCATGGTTCGATCCTTGGCAGCTGCTCAGCTACGCACCATGTGACTCTAGGCCAGAGGTCTTCAATCTGTGGGACGCGACCCCCAGGGGGGTCGTGGAGTCCTGGGAAGGGGGTCGCAGATTCTGCCAGAGTGCAATTCCTGGCGTTGGGCTGATTGAGGGTGCGCAAGGCGGAGGCCGCCTAATTCACACCGAGGTGTGAAAAACATCAAAGCCTCGTTAACAAGTAAAGGTCTTTTAAAGACCTGTGATAGTACTCTGGTGTGCCTTTGTGTGTGTCCAAGCTGTTTCAGCCTGGCTGACATACAGGAGCTGGGGGGGGGGCGCGCTGAGGAGGGGGGGGGGGCGGGGGGAGGAGGCTGTAGCCATTTGAGTTTAATGGACTTAGCTGTGGGTTTATTTATACTTTTAACGTTTTATATAGCGCTAGTTTAACACGTGCGCTTTACAAATACACAGTAAACAGCAGAAGGGCATTACAATCATATCATTGGTTCAAGTCCCACGAGCCCTCATACCTTGCGCCTGTGCAGGAGAAATGTGGCTGAGAGTCTGTTCTTCATGGTGCCCCCCCCCCCCCGGGGAGGCACAGAGATGCCCTCCCATGAGAGAGGAAGACGAAGCAGAGAGATACTGACCCCCCATGAGAGAGGCACAGACAAGGTGGGTGAATGAATGATAGGTGGATGGATGGAAGGGTGGACGGATGAAGGATGTATGGATGGATGGATGAAAGGGTGGATGGATGAAGGATGGATGGATGTGTGAAAAGGTGGGTGGATGGAGGATGGATGGATGAAAGGGTGGATGGAAGGATGAAAGGGTAGATGGATGAGGGATGGATGTATGGGTGGATAAAAGGTTGCATGGATGAATGATGGATGGATTTGTGAAAAGGTGGGTGGATGAGTGATGGATGAAAGAATGGATGTAAGGATGGATGGATGAAGGATGGATGGAAGGATGGAAGGATGAAAGTGTGGATGGATGAAGGATGGATGGACGGGTGGATAGGTAAAGGATGGATGGATGTATGGATGGAAGGATGAAAGGGTGAATGGATGATGGATGGATGATGGATGGATGGATGGATAAAAGGTTGCATGGATGAATGATGGATGGATGGATGTGTGAAAAGGTGGGTGTGTGGATGGACGGGTGGATAGGTAAAGGATGGATGTATGGATGGAAGGATGAAAGGGTGGATGGATGAAGGATGGATGGATGTGTGGAAGTGTGGGTGGATGAATGATGGATGGATGGATGTGATGGAGGTCTAACAGGCGCATTTATGGTTGTCGATAGTTGTTTATGATGAGGAGTACCAGTTTCTAGAATCTTTTGTCGGAAGGGGGTCCTTACGCCTAAAAAGGTTTTACAAGGGGGTCTCGGCATCAAAAAGTTTGAAGACCTCTGATCTAGATTGATAATCTCGCTCAGTGCAGCAGCATAATTTGCCAGTTCAGGAGTCCTTCTTAGGCGCACCCAGAACAATAAGGGACGTAGTCTAACGATGCTTGTAAAGGACTGTCTTCCCAGGTCACTACGGAGCGGAGTCAGAGGAGTGGAGAGAGGCAGAGATACCAAGCCCCTGAGGAACTTATTTTGAGATTTCTCGAGCTCACAGACATCTTCGAATCCCCATAGCTCCGACCCATAGAGAGCCGAAGGGAGTGCCTTGCCCTCGTAGACCACGAGGGCCGGGCCTACTGGTCTGCTAACTGAGAGGCGCCGTTCCCTTAATATAACTCCCGCTACCCTTCTATGGCTAAGAAGCATTTTAGCTAAGTGAGTGTTCCATTTCATTTGATTGTTCAACCTAATCCCCCCCAAGTAGTCAAATGACTCAACGGTTTTCAAAGGGGTGCCGTTCAGGTTGATACTAATCTTCAAACGTTTGGAAGGGGAGAGGGTCATCAATTTCGTTTTATCAGTATTGATTGATAGGCCCGTAGGTTACAGAAAAGGCTAAACCTATCTAACAGTTTTTGTAAGCCTACAGGTGTTTTTGAGACCAGAAGCGTATCATCTGCGAATAGGAGGGTGGGGGTTTTCTCTCCGGCCAGGGTTGGGGCATCAGATGGAACCTCTCTCAAATGGTCCACCACCCCATTTACAAAGAGAGAGAACAAGGTTTGAGCCAAAACACACCCTGACGCATCCCCCTATTCACTGCCACCCTTCCTGTTAACTGACCTTGATTACCCCACCTAATTTTGGCGTAATTCCCCTCATGTAGATGTTTGACAAAGTCGAGAATCATGGGGGGGAATCCCTAGGTCATACAGGACTTGCCATAACTTAGCCCGGGGGACCAGATCGAATGCGGTCTTGAGATAGATAAATGCCAGATATAGGCTACCCTTCCCGATAGATACCACTTTCCAGTGTAGAGTGCAGAATCTAAACACTTGGTCAATCGTCCCTACTTTCGTCCTAAATCCTGCCTGAAAATGCGAGAGGACGTTAGCATCATCCATCCATGACCTTACTCTCGTCAGGAGGACCCTGCCAACCACTTTTTGTATTACATCGATCAAACAGGAAGGCCGTTAGGGCCAGCTGCCTTTCCAGCTGCTAGCCCAGCTATGGCAGAAGAAACCTCGCTGAGCTCAAAAGGTTCATGTAGATTAGCCCCCTCTATTCGGTATTCTGGGCTAGGAACCCCGACCGATACTGGGGTAGATCCATTAGACTCTACCATAGCTGTTTCAGCATCGCAGTACAGGGCAAGAAAATGGGCATGCCATTCATGTTCCGCGATGTGGTTAGGAATCAGATCAGTCCCCTTTCGGCTGCCTTTGTTAAGTATTTCCCAGAATACTGCAGGATCTTTTAATAGGGAAGCGGCTTTAAGTTCCTGCCAGTGGTTTTCTTCCCAGTTGCGTTTAGCTAGGTCGACTGCCCTGGCATACTCCCTTCTTGCTAGTCTTATCAGAAGGGGATTGTTCCTTTTTAAGGACAGGGAAAGGCTCCGCCTCTTTTCCCTGCAAACGTCTGAGTACCACAGGTTAGAAGACCTAGGATGCTGTTTCCTGTTGGTACTCTGATTGCTAGGGTCCGGAACGGCGAAGAACTCTCCCAACCCATCGATCGTCCTCTGATAAAATTCGGGAAGGGGAGAGGGCACTATGGTCTCTGTAGCAGCAATAATCGCCCCAAGCTCCAATGATTTCTGCTCGTTGAACTCTTTAATGTTCGCCAGTTTAATCTCTTGACAAGCGACCTTATGCCATTTGAGGCGTCGGTTGCAATGGGAGGGAACTACCTCTTTTGTCAGTGTCCTCACCAAATTTGCAGCCTTCGAGATCATCCAGTTGTTTCTTAGTTGCATGCAGAGTGGATTGTGGTCGCTATCATGGGTTGGTTTCACCTCCAGGTCTATAAGATCTCCCCAAAGTCGGATGTCTAAAAAAATTTAGTCAATCCGTGATGGGCAGCTATGCCTATTATATGTATTAGCCCCTTTAAGATCTGAGCGTGTACGCCCATTAACAGCTCTCAAATTAAACTCCACGGATATGGCGTTCAATTGTATGGCTTGTTGCGGCCACTTTTTAATTGGGGGGAGGTTAAGCAATGGAATGTCAAATTTGCTGTCCTGCTCCCCAGTACCCAGCACATCCTCCTCGCTAAGTGGTTCGAATGTGCAGTTAAAAATTCCGCCACTATAATGACAGAGTTAGGGGGTAATATGGACAATTCAGACTCAAGAGCTGTAACAATGGCCGAATGGGTATTCCCGGTGACCCTCTAGCATACACATTGAATATCTCCAAATTGGGGCTATTTGGGGGACCTTTCATCGTCAGATGTAAGATGTCATTAGATGGGATAGTATGTGTAGTTATAAACCAATTTAAAGAGATGTTAAGCGAAATATGGAGACCCCCGGAGGGTCGACCCCGCCTTGTACCTAGTGCTGGAATAAAGTATGTTGCAAACCCAGATTTGTGTGAAGGGACCAGACTCCAGGTCTCTTGGAACAATAACATATCTTGTTCCTGAATAAAGTTATTCCATTCTGGTAGAAGCATTTGTTTTCTAGCCCTGCAATGTTCCACGAAAGGAGACAAATTGTTCTTATGTTGCTTCCATCCCCACTGTGTGTGTTATTCGTACCCCCCGCAGATCTACCCATCTCTAGAACACTTGGGAAGGCAAGCTAGTCCTCACATGGCCCATCCTCTGCTTCCTGGCTGGGAACCATAATCAGCGGTTCATCTAGTCAATCAACAAAGCCTAGGCCAGACTCCATCCCCTCCTCCCCTGATGACCATTGTGCGGTACAGCGAAACTGAATTGCAGAATGCCCTGCAGGGAGAGTGCGAACTTCAAGTTCCACTAGATTTTTAGCAATGACGGCACTGAATAACTGAATCTCAGTCCGTCTTGGAGCTTCCCAGGCTGACCCTTCTTCCCCCTGCCAAATCCTCTCTAATCACCGACCTGCAGCCCCTAACATGTCTCACCCAATGTATCACTTTGTTTTTGAGGAAATCACTAATCTTGTGGTTGATGTTACTTACTAACCTGGGAACCTTAGTCTCGTATATCTTGGGAAGAGGGTTCTCTAAAGGGGTATTTCCCATGTATAAGTCTTGTCTCAAATTGCTGCCCTGACCTTCCCTTATCGGGGCACTACTATGAACGTTACCTGTAGGGGTCTCTTTTTCTGGTACTGCTCGCCTAATTCCTAGAGATAGGTCCCTGTTGTGCCAAGAAATGGCACTAGATTTACAGTTAGGCCTTTCCCGGTATGTCTGTGCATTAGTCTTATTCCCTGGTGCTGGCCTCTGCCCCACTCCCTCAGTCGCCCCTAACCGCGGTCTGTTGTTAACACTACAGGGCAAGGGGACTGGAGAGGGGACCACAGCAGTACGGGTTTCTTTGGTCACAGCTAGAATCTGTTAATAGAGAGGTGGCAGGAGAGTTAGATCGACTATGTCTTAAAACCTCCACCTCCTTACTCAGTGAAGCTAATTCTTTTTCAGGAAGAGCTACTCTTTGCAATATGCTGCGAATAATGATAGAACAGGCATTACAGGTCTCTCTATTACATAAAGGTAGCATTTCTTTATCTTTAATCAGGGGCTTGGGTAAGTTGTCCTCGCCAAAAAATTCCAAGATGTCATATCTATTGGAGACCGGGATATGGGCCTTAGCCAAGTCCGCATCTGAACTAGCTTTGGGGATATCACCAGCTGCTTCACTAACATTCTGCACTATAGGAAGTGGTACTGGTGTATCCTCCTCTATCCCATGTACCTCTCCAATGGCGCTAGATAAAGGTGTTCTTTTACTAAATATTTCTGGGATTACTTTTCCTCTTTGCCCCGCCTGGGGCCTCATCAGGTGGGACATTAGTTGCGGCTAAGGGGATTAAGTTGTTAACCCCCAGAACTTCCTCGCATTCGCTTACAATTGCCTCAATCCTTGTTAGGACACAATTACTGGCCGCATGTGTAACATTCTTTAGTTTTTCCCTCTTTTTGATGGAGTTGCTTCTCCCCCTCCATAGACTTCCTTTTCCCCCATCTGATTCACTTAATACAGGTTAGGGCGTAATGGGGGATTCGAATCAACAAGAAATCACAAATTAAGCTAGACCCCAAGGATAGATGCCAATATAAGTCAATCCAGTCTGTTGGATCACGTAAATTGTCCCATACACAATACTACTGCAAGTACCTTATGTCAAGCACCCCGCTGTTCGGAGGTAAGAAGGGGGGGGGGGGGGTTTCAGCCCAGCCTCTTCTGGCCACAGACGGCCTGCCCTTTGCCCGGGCTTAGCCCGGTTTGCGCCCGCGCGCATCCGCGGAGCGGAAGTGGAGTTTAACCTTTACGTCGTCCTGGTAGAAAGGGAGGGCTGCTTCAGGTGCTGGTGACGCTCAAGGGATCCTGGGGCAGGTAGTCTCGTAGTACAGCCCCCAGAACACAGCCGCCGCTACACGAAGTCTCTCCCCCAATGCGGGAGGCGCGAGCTGGAATTAAATTGCTCCGGGCGGGGAAGGGAGAGCTACTAAATGTGCTGGTGACGCTAAAGGGATCCTGGGGCAGGTAGTCTCGCAGTGCAGCCCCCAGAACACAGCCGCCGCTCCACGAAGCGTCTCCCGCTTGCAGCCTGAGGTCAAGGACCAGGAGGCTGAGTTTCGATCAAGGCCCTGTTGCAGCAGAGCCACCATGTGTCATTATCTCTCAGTACAGATCTTGAATTTGATTATATAGCGACTAGTCTTAACTCCAATTTTCATGTGCTGAAAATAGAGCGTCTGCTCGCAATTTCTCACGCCTTAGTCACCTCTTTTTCTTTCTCAAGTCTGAAGCAGCCTCTCAGTCAAGTTGTCACTTTAATTAGTCAAAGGAGAATTCTTCCCATGGCATATTTCTAGAATTAATAACAGCCTCTCGTGGTAGCAACTCCACTCGCAGGCTCACATTGAATGTCAGACGGTTAGTGATCTAAATTGTTCTGTGTTACCTTGCTCCACTAGACCCCCCCCAATGGCGTCTACACTGTCATTTCTCTTACATACACAGGGCTAGAAAAATCATAAAAATCTTACTAGACCTGCAGGTCTAATAACCAGAATAATTTACTCGACCTAACTGTAATGCACTTGACCTGTGAACTGGTTTCAAATTGTACAATCCTAGGCAAATATTTAGTCTTATGGAGCCGCCTTTTCTTTATTATCACATAAGAGAGCACCTTCAAATATGCATGTTTTCCATTTCTGCTGTACAAAAACCTATTTTCTACACCAAATGTTTGCTCTTTATATATTAAGAATCGAGCCCACATATAGGGTACACATGATCCCTGGCTTGCCTTAGTCCACTAATAGCATGGTTATCTGGGCAGGCGCAGTAATATTTCCCATTTCATGTTTAAAAACGAACTTTTCATAAATATATTAATAAAGCATGATGTGGCAGTGCACTGTCATTTACAGACAGCACATTCCATTGTAATGGCCAAAAAACGTTCCTACTAACATGTAGTTTTACTGATAAAACTATATAGTGCATAAACCATATTTGGAAGTGGGTTTCAGCAAAAATATTGCACATCACCAAGTAAAGTGTTCTGATTTGATTCCATAAAAATCTTTGTTTTAACCACAGAATTACAAAAATGTGGCTTTATAACTAGTGAAATATATTTCAAATGTTTAACAGTTCACTTATTGGCTATTTTAACCTGAAATCTTACAGCCTTTCATTTCACATGCTTTGCACGGCGCGAGTCTCACAGTTCACTTTACAAAATCCTCTAACTGCAGTCACAGAAAGAAAAATAAATGTAGGATTACAAACTGACTTTTGACCTTTCTCTGAAAGCTGAGCAAATGTGACAAGATAACAATATTTAAAGGCATCTTTATTGCTCATTCATGAACTGGCGAGTGGCCCCCAAAAATAGCCCTGATTAAATCTGGCTCGCCATAGCGGGTGGGCAAGTGGATTTTGCCAGCCCTGACACAGATACTGAATATCACAAAACTATCAGACTTTGTACTTGTTTTTCATGGGGTATTGGGTATGTCTCAATAGTGGGTTCTTGGGTATGTCGGATGAGATTTTGAGGAATGGACAATCAGAAGGTGGACAATCACTGCTCATACTCATATGTGTTTTAGAAAGATGCAAGGGTGTGGAGTTTCTAAAGGGGTGTAGTTCTCCCTGATATCAGTGGTCGTTTGATCAGAGTTTCTGCTGTTTTAGCACTTCCTTGATCTTAAAGGGTCCTGATGGGTATCGGTCTGTGGGCAGGAGGAGACAAATTATGGATTCTTTGTTGGATCACATTATGAATAACCTGGTCTTAAACATCCCCTGAACTCTAAATGATTTTCAGCTACTCTGATCTTTGCAGTACTTTGGAGAGCATCTACTTGTAACTGGCAGCCAGTGTTGAGCTTTCAGAAAAGGAGAAATATTGTTTTGGATACTTACATTTAAAAGTAGTCTGAGTTTTGGAATATTTATAGCCTAATAATGGAGAGAGGAAGGTGTGGTATAGTTTGTTAGCACAGTCAAGTTTTGGGAGGATGAGCAATGTTGTTGCTTGTACCACTCTCCAGCAAAAAATGCAAAAGGGAATGGTCTTAAAGAACAAAGATCCTTATAAGGGTCTGCAATTGTGTTCACTCCACTGAGCAAAATGAGCCCTCAATGCTCAGTGCATTGAGGACTCATTGCCCTCAATGCACTGCATGGAACAGGCCAAGTCCAGAAAGTAGAATGGGAAGAATAGAAACCAGTCCGAGACTGGATGGACAGGTGAGTGCTGTTTCAGGGCACTTCGTGGATATGCTACATAACGAGACCTCTGCCACCCAGATAGGAAGTGCTAAACTTCTGCTTTAAGCAACACTTGTTGCACACTATGGAGACTAGCACTGAGCTCCTGACAAAAACAAATGCCCACTGAAGTTTTTTTTTTCAAATGATGGTTTTATGTAAAAAATTCCTGTATGAATGACAAAGAACTGAATGTGTGATTACAGAGTGTACTTTTTTTGTGTGTGTAAAATAGTTCCTCACGCGTTTATAATGCAAGCCCCCTATGTGATGCAGGATGATGTAGCACACAGCCAATTGCATGTGGTAAGAAATACTCCTCTGGTAGGGCGCCAAAGTTCACTCTATGTATGTCCATTTGTAACACATCAAGCAGACAGGCATGCGAGTCAGATCCAAAACAAATGTTAACAAGCATTTGCAATGCAATAGGTCTCGCATTAGGAAAGTTTGAGCGATTGGTATTGTAAATGACATTTTTTATTTATGTGTTGGTTTTTAAAATAGCAAACTTAATAGCTTTGTCGTTTACAATGCCAATAGTTTTACCTTTCGCAAATGTGACACTTATAGCATTTGTAATGCAATATGTGTTGTATTTACGTGACATTAAAGGTGCTATTTTTGGTTGGCGAGGGAGGGAGATGGTTTTAATTGGTTTAATAATCATGGGCCTCAGGCCCCACTATGCTGCCCTGGGTACCACTTTCATTCGTTTTTGATCCACTGGACTTGGTTACAAACCAGAGAAACTTAAAGAAAAAATACGCCACGTCGTGTGGTCGTCCTTTTGCGCTACAACAGTTCTTGGGGACCCGTTGTGGGTCAGCACTTGATGGGCGATCATTCTGCTGATCGGCTCCTGGGAGGCGCCACTTTGTGTGGTTGTCCGTGATAACTGTTCTGCGCGATGGCGCTGCCTGCGCTCTTCTTTCTCCTTGCGGTGGCTGTGCGTTGCCACGTGGCGCGTTATCTGCGCGCTTACTGTTCAGGGCTCTTGGACTCCTGTTGCGTGTCGTTGGGTACTTGCTGCTTTGGCTGTCATCGGGTACTTGCTGCATTGGACCGCTGGCGGGAGTAGTTGATACTGCGGTGAACACCTGTGGCCACTAGGAGTCGCTGCTCTTTCCGTCTTCTGATCGCGGCAGTCTTTTCCCTGGACGTTCTTCCAGTGCTTGGCAGTCGCTTCCCTCTAGACGTTCTGTCAGTGCTTGAGTTCTCGCTGAGGCGTTCGTGCCTCTTCCCACGTTGCGTTGGAAGTGGCGACTGCCGACTCCTTGCTGGTGCGTGTGGGTGTTTCCTGCGTGGTTGCGCACTTACTTGCTGCTTGGTAGTAGATTCTCCTTGGGGGCGCTACTCAGTCTGTTGCCCCTTGCTGCTGCTGACTTATCTTCTGTTGTGCACTTGTGCAATGCTGGTTTTCTTTCTTTTCTTGCTGGCAGATGCACTTTTCTTTTTTTTTGGCAGCAGCCTGCCTTGCTTAATACTTTCTTCCCTGGTTGAGCACTCTATTGTCTGTCCCTCAGTGCACACAGGGGGCTGGAGCTGCTGCTGTGACCCGGTGAGAGTCTCTCCTTCTGCATATTTTTCTATTGGGGCAGAGAGGCACAGGCACCCGATTGCTCCCAGTGTTGCATAGGCACAGGCTCATTGTTCAGGGCACATTCTGTGTAAGGCACTGTTATGATAGATCACGGGGCAAATGCTCACATACTTGCCGGGTGCACCAGCACTTTCATTTGTTGTTGCTGTGGGGGCACATTCGGACTCGGCGGCGCTGGCAGCATGCAGGCTTCTCCCGCCCCCTCGCAGCAGGCCAAATGTTCACGGGCTGCGGGGGGGGGGGGGGGGGGGGGGGGGTCACTCAGATCGCTGGAGGCAGTCCTGTCGGCTGTTGCTCTCCCCCGGCCGCGGAAGCCCTAGACTTCACTCGTCGGCGCTGCAGCTGAGGCACTGTTCGTCCTCCGTGCATTCTCCCCCCCTCCCTGCAGCAGCTTCTTCGTCCACACGCTGCCAGGGGGGGTGTGTGTGTGTGTGTACACTGGGTCGCTGTGTGTTCCGTGCTGAGCGGGTGGGCTCCGCTTCAGCCGTGTGTTGAAGGGTGTTTAATGCCCGATTCAGGGCACCGCGAGGCGGTGCGAGCGGCAGTTACTTTTCCCTCTGTCCTCCCTGCCCGCGGCGGCGTCTAGCAGTCCTTGCGCAGGGGGGGGGGGGGGGGGGGGGGGGTGTGGCGGGGGATTAATGCTGGGGTCTTCGTGTCTTGTTGCGGGTGGGCTCCGCTTTTACTACGGATTGTCCGGCAGGGGCTCGCTGCACTCGCGGGTGGGCTCCGCTTGCAGTAGACCTTAGACAAACGTTGCGAGGGGGGTCAGGAGGCGGTTAGCTACTCCGCTCCCTCCCCCTCATTATTCTTCTTGATTGCGGGTCTGGTCACCCCTTCCCACGCCGTCTCTAGTCTCTGTGCCCCGCCGCTTCCACTCACACACGTGGCGGGGGCAGGGGACGACTCGGGCAGGCCGCGGGTCGGCTGCTTTTTCGAAAGTAGTAATGGGGCGGGGGGGACGGGTCTCTATGTGTGTGTGTCCGTGTAAGTAAGTGCGTGTGCGCGTGTGTGTGTGTGTGTCTGTGTGCATGCACGTGCGTTAGGCTGACTTGCTGGCAATGTGGACGGAGCCGACGTGCGCGTGCACGCAGTGAAATCCAGCCGGAGAGAAGCGCGTGGCAGTTTCTTGTCCTTCATTCCCCCGAGTCAGCTAGCTATAGTTCTCCACCTGGACCGCATCCTTCGGATGCGTATTCCCAGGCTCGACCTAAAAACGATGAATAATTATTATTGGCTGTTATCAGGTTCAGACGACTGCAATGAAGTAGTAAAGCTAGTGAGTTTATAGAAAAATGTGTGAATGTTTAAAAGGTATAAAGAAGATACGGTGAAGTGAATGGGAAATGGGAGGGTGGACCCGTTGTGGTGGGAAGTGCCTATGTGTGGACCATGAGAGTGAAACTATGGCTCATTCTATACTTTATCCGATGCTGGTGACTATCTGTGTTTTGTTGTTTGGTTGTCAATTGAAACATACTAAAAATATAGTTTAAAACACTGTTTCAGGATTTGCAACAAAGAAATTCGGGACGAAATATGGCTATTATCGCAAATAAACATCCAAACATTGCCATGAAATAAGGAACTTTTGAAAATAGCATGAGATGGTACAATGGCAACTCCCAAATAAATGCAGGTATTGATAGGAGATTTCTCCCAGCATGCTATATTTTTAGAACCAACTATTTTTCAACGAGCTTTTCAAATATTACAAATATGAATTTCGAATAAAGCTATGGAATATTTTCAGCAGGCAATTTCACAGCTAAATATTTAATGTGCACAAAGGACACATTAGTGGTGTGGAACTCTAGTATTAACGGAACATATAATTCAAGTAGAGGGGAGTGTGGTGCAACAGGAGTGTCCTTGGCTATCAGCCATACAAGGAATTCGATCTCTTTGCAAAGAAACATGCTTTTTACCATGGAAAAACGATAATAACAAACATGTGACTTTTGAATATTGACATGCTTAGAAGTCACCAGACATTACATAAATTATGGCCTAATTCCGAAAAAAGAAAGAAAAAAATCTAAATTGGTGCCGTACAAAACTGTTCAAGACAGAATTTGCTTAATTTCTCATGTTGATTGCATTAGACAGCATTGTAAAAATATTCCCAAATTACTTCTTAGCTTTAGGTGGATAGAGTACTTTTGTAGAAATTAATTGCGACTAAGACTCTGTTCCAAATAGTTAAGAATTATTTCACTAAAACAAGCCTATGGTAAAATCCTTTAGTCTCATCATACAGTGACATCACCACTGTTTCTCATCCAGGAAAGTAGCTATGACAAGCTCAAGCAACATGAAGCATAAAACAGCAATAGCCCTCCTTTACAAAGTTAGTTGAAAATATTAAATTCGTAAAGACCTAAAATATCAATATATATGTGTGACCAAGGGCAAGTGGTGTCCGAAACACGTAACTAGGAAGCAAGAATAAAAATTTGAACTTGCCTGCAATTCCAGTGGTCCGTGATTCTTTTTCGTCGCAGAAGCAGTGGGAAACAAGTGCTGCGAGCGTACGAGGGATCGTGTGGAGTGTGTATATATATATATATATATATATATATATATATATATATATATATATATATATACACACACACATCCATACATACACACATAAAAGCATGCATATAAAATATGCAAATGTTGTACAGTGGAGTGAAGAAGTGTGGCTCACTGGTTAGAGGAAGCAGACCTGGAAGCAGAGGTCAGCCCGGGAACAGGGTTCAATTCCCAGCTCGGCGTGTCTTGAGTCCTAAAATGTCCATGGACTCGACAATTCTCGCTCCGGGGCTAGTCGATTCACGGGTTCACACTCTGCGACTCTGGGCAATAGCTTGCTTAATCTCCACAACAGCCCCTCGCGGCGGAATGCCTGGCTTTCACCTTGCGGATACCCTGCCGGGGTTATCTCACAGGGGAATACCAGGACGGGTTCCCTAAGCAAGCGCTTAGAAACCGCTCGGTGATTTGCGCTATATAAATTCCTGTACATTTACATTATGCTTCTCTTGGTTTTCATCAAAACATTTACTCAGCACTTGCCTTCATCATCGTCATCTTTTTCCTTATCCTCCAAGGCCTGCTTCTCCAGCTGTTTAGTCACATCATCAACCGTGGCGGCTCCCCCTTCTTTCTCAGTATCTGGTTAACATAAAACATTTTTAAAAAACGTTGATTTTCTGTTTTAGTCAAAAAACAATTCACATTTTTAAAAAAAGAGTCTCCTAGGTTTGCAATGTGCAATTGTGTCCACAGCAGTATTTGTGTACTTGAACAGATTTCTCAAACATCTGGGCTAACACATATTTCTTTATTACTAGTCGTGTAGGCAAAAGGTCCAGACAGAAATCCACTTGATTAGCTCCCTAATATCAGTATAAACAGTCCCTTACCTGACAGTACTTCTATTTGGTTTCTGTCACCCCTTCACCCTGTATCCCGTAAAGCTTGCTACTTCTAGTGTACTCGCTCAATGTGGTCTGATAACAGAGAATAACTTGTTTCATTGCTGCCAATTCTCCCTGATCCTCCACTCACCTTTCATCAATTCTTGTCAGTTCATTGATTCCCTCCTCAGGTATTGTCCATTCAATATACCACTCGCCGAGGCGCTTGTGGTCCGGGTGACCTTAGTCAAAGCATGGCTTTGCGTGGTTTAACAAGCAATGCCCCAAACACTTCAAATGTATTTACTTTGTTTTGGGACCCCCCACTACCACCTCAGGAGGCACGTTTTAATCATCAAGTGTGGCTATACCACCCATTATCGGGTCCAATCTGTTCATCACTCCTAGCCAAATTCTTTGGAATACTGGATAGGCCCATACAATATGGAAGTTTGCCTCTGCTGCCCTTCACCTCAGGTGTGCAGATCTCTCTCCACGTCCCAGTTTTACTGGGGGTGGGGGAATAACGTTTTATGCATGTAAATAAACTTGACTAATGTGACCCGGGCATTGCTGGAGATTTTCTTAACTTGTGAATATGCTGCCTCCTACTCTTTATCTGTGAATGGATCTGGGCAGTCTGCCTCCCATTGGGTTCTGACTTAGAAGGCCACCACCCTCGTCAGCTCTCAGTACCCTACAAATTAGACACCAACACCCCTCATTGTGCTTAAGTCAACAGGGTTACTAGTGCAAAGTCCAACCTTAGAAGTAAAGGAGCGTATCAAAATCAATCTGTAATTTTTCTTTCCAAGAATAGTAATTTTCACTCCATAACTCATATAAGTCCCCACTCAACTTGGAGTCTTGTGTTTCTTTTTTATATCCACATTTGTATTTAATCAATGCTTTTCATCAGAAGCAGTCAGCGCAGCTCAGCCAACGTGTTTCGTCCATAAGGAAATCATCAGGGCTCAAGATCACAAGTCAGAAGAAGACTAGATGAGCAGTAGTCACGAGGTCTCGACTGACAAGTTGCGTGGATTTACAGCACAAGAACAATGAGAACAGGAGGCCTTGCATTAACTTGAGTTGTGCTGCACACTGACATACATAGCTGAAGAAATAATAGTCTTCTGACTTTATCTTAAGCCCTGATGATGTTCCTATGAACGAAACGGGTTGATTGGAGTTCGCTGACTGCTTCTGATGAAAAGCATTGATTGAACAAAAATTTAGATACAAAAAAAAAAAAAAACAAGACTCCGAAGTGACTATTTTTGAGGGGGGATTTACTTATATGAGTTATGGAATGAAATTACTATTCTTGGAATCTAGGAAAGAAATTACAGATTGATTTTGACACGCTCCTTTTCTTCCAAGGTTGTATTGACGAGGTCCAGGGGCGGTGGGACATCATAAAGTTGAGCGATGACCTGCGATAATAGAACCAACTTGATTATACACCACTGCGCCCTTGTTCTGAGCCCACACTGCCAGTGTGTCTATTTTGGCGTTATTAGTGCGCATGTCACCTGTGAGGCACCCAGCAACTTAGTCCACATCTCCTTCATTGCTTGTGTTCAGTTAACTTATTAAGAATTGTCCAGATCTCACACCAAGGCTTTCCTGCGTTTCAGCAAATGGGAGGAAATTACATCGTGGTAAAAGACCTATTTGGTCCCACCTCCTGCCACTGCCATTTTTTGTAGATCCACTCGAATGGTTGTAACCTCCCTCCATAGGTCAATACCTTACTGTTCTCTCTCATGTTCTTCCACCTGCATAATTATGAAAGGGCATGGTGCTGGTACACTGCATCCCATCATGAGCAGTTCTCCAAGTGTGGCCTGTGTTCTCTACAGTAGCTTGCTCACCAAATTCACCTCAGTATCTAACCGCATGTTAAAGCTGTGCGGCTATTTAATATACTTCCAAGTCTTGAAAACCCAGGCTCTTCCTCCTCCCCAGCTGCAGTGTGTCCAATTTGGCCATGCTGCACTTCCCTGACCGTATGAGAGGGATAAACAATGGGTCTAACTCCCTGAATGTCCTCACCAGCAGTGGCGACATCAAGTTCAGAGTTGCAGGTAAGCATCTAAGCAGAAAGCGATACCTGCCCCGTAAGAGTGTCTCAGAATTGCACTGACCCTTTCGAGCCTGCCAATACTCTGTCAATTTACACATACTGTTTACCCACAGTGTGTGAGAATTGTGTTTCGAGATATCTGAAACACTCTACTTTCCACTGTATCCTCACTTTCGAGTACCAAGACCTTCTTTATCAAGTAATGTTGCATTTATTTTTACAGGAAAGCAAATAGTTCCAATTCATTGCCTCTTTACGCAGCAATGCTTCAATACAGAAGAAAAGGCATATGTTGGATACAGTTATTTGCAATCAGTTTCTGGAGGTCTCCTTCTGGACTTAGGGTTGTAGGAAGCCATTGTTTCAAAGTACCACCACCAGTTACTCATTACCTGCCCTGGGGTGACTGGGTGCAGAGGTGCTGGTCGAGTTAGTAGCGGTGTGTGCTACGCTGCTAGGAAGAAGGGTGTCGCCTAGAAACAGGCTGCAGAGGGGAAATTGGGGGCAAGTTCAGGAGCTCCCAACAGGGGGCTCGATCACAAGGTTTCGGGGGGCAAGGAGGCACATTCAGTTAATTGGTACCCAGACTGGGGTGCTCGGTGCAGAGTGGAAAGGCTGGCTTGGCTCTGTGCATCCTGGAGCTTTGCGGTTGTCGGTCTCACCAGTTGAGAGTACAAAAATCAGGACTGCTGGGCCACTCTGGAAGTGGGTTTCTGTGGTGCCGATGTTCCTTGATGGCTGCTCGGTCTCAGTTCAGTGTGAGTCCAGATTGGACTCTCACTGGCTGTGCTTGCTGCAAGGGGTCCGGTACCCCGGGTATTGGCCCTGTGCAGCTCTGGTCGGTCCTACTGTCCTCATTTGGTGGGTAGGTAGATTTGACCTTCAGGAGCACAGGTTCAGCTTCCTGGACGGCTGCTGCATCAGGCTGGCCGGGGAGCGGCAACTCAGTAGATCAGACTTTGTGTTTCGGTGCCTGCGGACTGCAGGGGAGTAGCTCCTCTACTCCAATAGATTAGCTGGTAATTTGTGAAGGGCTGGCAGTCTACTGGGGTTCTTGGAAGCTGGTTTGCTGAAGGACAAGTCCAGATTGTCGAGACTGGTGCGGAGAGGCAAGGTTTGGGCAAAAAAGCCATAACAAGTCTTCAGTTCTCTTTCCTTGCATCTCTTCTTTGCCCTCTCTTAATGATCCATTGCATCTAAGCTCCTTGTGTCAGAAGTCCCACCTAAACACTCGCTTTAGGTGTGTAACAGGGAGTGGCAGGTAGTAGCTAATAGGCTACTTACCTTTTAGGGTGTCTACATGCTCTATATGACCACTTTGTGTGGGAAGTGGGCAATACCCTGACCTAGCGAGCCTAATTCCGCCAAAACTAAGATAGTGGAATCCTAAAAGTCAAGTTCACAGAAGGTAGCCAACCTTAGGGGTGGTACTAGCCTGACAGGGGAACACGCCTAATGACTAGTTAATTTTCCCAAGCCTGTCAGGGTGCCAATACTGGCCCAGGACAGGGAGCAGCATTTCCACTGTCCTGGAAAGCCTTGTGTTGTGCATCAAAAACGGCAGAGGCTTTTGGAGCCTCCTGACTTGATATACTGATCGCTGATCCATCCTCCTTGAAGTAGGTGACAACACCTCCGACTGGAGAAAGCACTGTTTCTGTCCTCAGGGAGTGTGGGCTCTCACCTGCAGGAGGTCAGAAACAGGTCTGTGGTGGCAGGCTGGTCTACATCAGTCAGCCAGCAGACTAGGTTCAGTGAAGCCATCATGTTGCTGGGGAACTCAAACAACAGTGTCCAGCACATGGTCTCAAAATGGCTTCCCTGTTTACTTGCAATATTTAAGAATCGACTTAGGCATCGCAGGGGCATATCTGCTCATGCAGATATGTCCACACATGTAATATAGCCATGTAATATAGTGCACCTTGCCTTAGGGCTGTAAGGCCTGCAGCAGGGGTGACAACTATATTACATGTGGTATCTACAGGAATGGCACACAGGTGTGCCATTCGTATCTTCACTTTTCTCGGCACCATGGCACTTTCTCTGCACAATGGCACACAACTTGCTATTGCAGTTGGCATGTTGGTGCCAAAGTGTCCCTCAGTGTGGCACAATACATGCTGCAGCCCTTAGGGACCCTTTTTAACCTCTTTTCCCTAGGTATCAGGGGTATTATTTACAAGGGACTTACAAGAGATGCTAAAGGTATTGCCAATTGTGGGAACAATTGTACAGTTTTAGGTAAAGAGATCTAGCACTGCAGACCTGGATAGCAGAAATCCAGTACACTTCTGGCAAAACTGCAGCAGATACAAGTCAAAAAGTGTGGGTGTCCATGTCAAAAAGGGGCACTTTCCGACATAAAATTTTGTAGTATTTTGTGCCTCTAAAGACTTCAAGAAGTCTTAGAGCATACTGTGTAATTTATGGTAAGGTCCACTTCGCAGCACCTGGTCCCTACAAATGCCCTTCATTGTTGCCACCAGGTCCTCCTAGGCTAATGGGCCTCTCAGAAGTTTGGGCAGGTCAGCCCCTTCCACAAAGACATCAAGGAAATGAAAAACGTTATTAACAAGTAAGTGTACAGTGTGAATGGCCCAAAGGAATGCAGTACTTCCCACTTTCGGTGCAAATGATTTTTCCATAAAAGAACCGTCAAAATTAAATTAAATACAGATGTTGGATTTTGGGATGAAGAAATAACACTAAATTGCCCACTATGCATGCTCGGTCTCGACTTGTGTAATACAGATATCGCCTTGCAGACATCCAGAGGCTGCCTTACTGATGTTAACAAAGTCTCTAAAATTTAAAGGAGATAAAACATGAGTTGATTCTTTGTTACTGGGTCTCCGCATGGTCTTCTGGTTCCTGGCCTGATGAGCTAGGATAACCTGCTATTTCTGTTGATTAGGTTAATAGCCTTGGGGTAATTTTCAACAGCAAATTCTATTTTCAGACTCGCAACAAAACAGATTATATTTTCTACACTTACTGTGCAAGATTCTGCTTTTTCTGCTTTTGGAACAACATAGGACTATAGTTCAGGTAGTGATTATGTCCAGAATGGATGAATGCAACTCTCTACATGCAAGTCTTCCCGCAACTCTATGAACAGTCTTTAACTCAGAACAATGATGCTAGACTTTTTTTGGGGAGGAAAATATTCTATTCAATCCCAACACACCATTTGATAATGCTGACCAGAGGAACCCTTTGAAGAATCAATGAGGGAGTATGTTATCTGGCATAGTTTTACAATGCATTTGTTTCTTCATTCTTAACAGAACCAGTAACTACAAATATGAACAGAAGCCTCAGTACAAAGACCGGCATGTGGTATCCCACAGGGCTTCTCATGCGCACCACTACTTTTCAATATTTACTTGCACTTGTTAGCACACATGCTAGCGCATGCATCTGTCTGCCGGGTGGATTGGTGGGATGTTAGTGCAACATGTAAAAGCAGGGGGAGACAGGTTTTTTTTACAGTTTAAAACAGTTCATCATTGTTCAGCAGACCACAGGTGTGCCATTTGAGCAACATGTTATGGAAACAGTCATTAGTGGACAAATATTGGGCCGCCGTGGTTCTCATGTAGCTTCCAGAAAAATCAAGCTGCCTCTTGGCTTCTGCAATATATATCTCAACATCCCACAAAACGACATTACCTCCTTTGTCTGACGGCTTGGTGACAAAGCCGGTTGCTTGCTTAAGGGATTCAAGTACCGCTTTCTGACCTTTTGTTAGGTTACTCATGCCCCCATTCTTATTCTCAATGTTAAGTTTGAAAATGTCCCGTACCACCGAATCATGGAAGGAATCAATGTTATCGTGTGGGGTGTAGGGTATGAACCAAGATTTGGGTTTTAAATTGCTGCTGCTTCTCTTGCCGGTTTCCATGTCCAAAGCGATACCAAAGGGGATGATGGACGGAGTGTTGGAGCACTATTTTAGGGACAGACCAATTGCCACATGGGATCACACAGATGTTACTAGAGATACTCCAATTCTGCCTAGAGAACAACTACTTTTTACATGGCCAGCAGTGGTACAGGAAACTAACCGGTACTGACATGGGAAGTTGCTTCCCACTGAGCTAAGCGTGTATTTCCATGGGGTGGTGGGAGTGTGAATGTGTCTGGGCAAATTACCTTGCTGAATACACCAAGAATCTGGTCCTTTGGACCAGATACATTGATGACATTTTCCTGATCTGGGATGGCCCCCTGGATGCTCTAGACAGATTCCTCCTAGCCATCTCTGATAATGAACTGAAATTGAAATTTACTAGCACCACCAGCAGGGAAAAACTAGACTTCCTTGACGTCAGTGTAGAGGTCCTGGATGACAATACAGACCAGCCGTCACAGGAAAGCTACAGCGGGTAACAGCATCCTCCATGCCACAAGTCATCACCCACCCAATCTGAAGAACAGCATCCCCTATGGAGAATTACTTAGAGCCAGGCGTAATTGCAGCACCACAGAGGCATATACCAAAGAGGAAGGCGTAATGCTAGAAAGATTTCTGCAGAGGGGCTACACACGCAAAGTGGTAGATGAGGCTAGGAGGAAGGTTGAAGGAGTAGGGAGAAAAACGCTGCTTAAACCCAAGCAAAAGAAGAAAACTGAACCAGTTATTAGACTGATCACAACTTTCAACTCTGATTGTGCCAAGGTCCAGGCCATTATCAGGAGGCACTGGCATCTAGTAAAACTGGACCCGGCCATTAACAAACTGGTCACCTCGAGCACCAACATAACATATCGCAGGAGTAACTCTCTGAGGGATATGTTGGTACATAGCTTAATGGAACCCAGTCAGAAACACAACAGCACGTGGTTGAGGGAGCTCCCGTGGTTCCACAAATGTTCAAGTTCAAGAATTTATATAGCGCACTACTCACCCAGAGGGTCTCAAGGCGCTTGGGGAGGGGGTTCATTATTTGTCGAATAGCCAGGTTTTAAGTTCTTTTCTGAAGGAGATGTGGTTCTGTGTAAGGCGGAGGTGAGTGGGGAGTGAGTTCCAGGTCTTGGCCGCCAAGTAGGAGAAGGATCTACCTCCCATGGTGGATCTTTGGATACGTGGAACTGCGGCGAGGCCTTGATTGGAGGATCTCAGTTGGCGGGTGGGTGTGTAGAAGGATAGTCGAGTGTTGAGGCATTCGGGACCTAGTTTGTAGAGGGCCTTGTGTGCGTGGTGAGGAGACGGAATGTTATTCTCTTGTTGACGGGAAGCCAGTGGAGGTCTTTCAGGTGGCCGGTAATGTGATCTTGGCGAGGGATGTCCAAAATGAGTCTCGCAGATGCGTTGGAGTTTTTTCTGTAATTTGGCTGTAATTCCGGCGTAGAGGGTGTTTCCGTAGTCTAGTCGACTCGTAACCAGTGCGTGGGTGACAGTCTTTGTCTCGGCGGGGATCCAGTGGAAGATTTTTTTGAGCATACGAAGTACGTTGAAGCAGGAGGATGAGACGGCGTTGACTTGATTGGTCATCGAGAGTGAAGAGTCTAGGATGAAGCCGAGGTTACGTGCGTGGTCCGTAGGTATGGGTGCTGAGCCCAGATCCGAAGGCCACCATGAGTCGTCCCAGGCAGAGGGGGTTGACCCTAGGATGAGCACTTCCGTTTTGTCTGAGTTGAGTTTAAGGCGGCTGTCTTTCATCCATACGGCTACTTCTTTCATGCCTTCGTGAAGATTGGTTTTGGCGGTGTTTGGGTCTTTGGTGAGGGAGAGGATCAGCTGGGTGTCGTCTGCGTAGGAGATGATGTTAAGGTTATGTTGACGCGCGATAGAAGCGAGTGGACTCATGTAAACGTAGAAGAGGGTGGAACTGAGTGATGATCCTTGTGGTACACTGCAGATGACTTCGGTGGCCTCTGATATGAACGGGGGAAGTCGGACTCTGAGTTCTCCCAGCTAGGAACGAGATGATCCAGTCCAAGGCTTTTCCATTTATGCCGATGTTGCTGAGGCGTTGTATGAGTGTGCTGTGACAAACAGTGTCGAAGGCGGCAGAGAGGTCGAGTAGAATGAGGGCCACTGTTTCTCCGTTGTCCAGTAGTGTTCGGATGTCGTCTGTTGCTGCGATGAGGGCGGTTTCAGTGCTGTGTTTGGCTCGAAAGCCGGACTGTGAGGGGTCGAGGGAGTTGTGGGATTCGAGGAAGGCAGCGAGTTGGCTATTGACGGCTTTCTCAATGACTTTGGCCGGGAATGGGAGGAGGGATATGGGGCGGTAGTTTTTAAGTTCAGAGGGGTCTGCTGTGGGTTTCTTCAGGAGGGCGCTGACTTCGGCATGTTTCCAGCTTTCTGGGAAGGTGGCAGAGATGAAGGAGCAGTTGATGACATCACGGAGATGGGGTGCGATGATGGAGTCTGCTTTGTTGAAGATGTGGTGGGGACAGGGGTCGGTTGGCGAGCCAGAGTGGATGGATTTCATTAGGCGGATGGTGTCTTCGGTGGTGATTGGGTTTCAGGCACTGAGGTTGTTAGAGGGCGGTTTAGGTTCTGAGGGGGGTGGAGAGGATCGTTTGTTGGAACTGTTTTCGAAGCAGTTATGTATGTCGGCAATTTTGTTGTAGAAGAAGGAGGATAACGAGTCGCAGAGGTCTTGGGAGGGAGTGATGTTGTTTGAGGCTGCGGTGGGGTTGGTGAATTCTTTGATGATGTTAAATAGTTCCTTGCTGTTATGGGCGTTGTTGTCGAGTCGATTCTTGAGTGCTGATTTCTTGGTGGCTCGGATCAGCTGGTGGTGTTTGCGGGTGGCTGCCTTGAAGGTGGTCATGTTGTCGGGTTTTTTCTCCATGTTTTTTCGAGAGTGCGGCATAGCTTTTTGGATTTCTTATGGTCATCGTTGAACCAGGGGGCCTTTTTACTGTCTTGTTTGGTGTGATGGTTTTTCAAGGGTGCTAATTCGTCAGCGCTGTGAGTGATCCATTGTTTGAATTTGATGGCAGCTTGGTTTGGGTCCAATGAGAGGGAGGGTGGGTTTTGGTTGAGCGATGTGAGGAGTTGGTCGGTGGTGATTTTGTTCCATTTTCTTCGGGGGATAGGTTGTGGGGGGTTGTGGGTCGAGGTGGTTTTGTAGCTGAAGTGAACACAACTGTGGTCCGTCCAGGGAAGAGCTGTGGTGCGATCGAAGGAGATGTGTTTGCTGGAGGTGAAGATTGGGTCGAGCGTATGTCCGGCTACATGGGTGGGGGTGTCAACAAGTTGTTTGAGGCCGAGATTGGCCAGGTTGTCAAGAAGGGTGGTGGTGTTGCGGTCGTTTTTCTTGTCCAGGTGGAAGTTGAGGTGTCCTAATAGAATGTAGTTCTCAGAGGAGAGGGCATGTGGACTGATGAAGTCGGTGATGTCTTCGCTGAATTGTTTACGGGTTCCTGGAGGCCTGTAGATGAGGGTGCCTCTGAGTGTGGTTCTAGGGTCGTTGTGGACCTGGAAGTGTAGGTGTTCGGCGGTTGTAAGGTTATCGTCGAAGCTGGTCATGATTTTGATGGTGTTCTTATGGACGATGGCGATGCCTCCTCCTGTTTGGTTGGTGCGGTCTTTTTGGATGATCTTGTAAGTGTCCGGGATGGCAATGGCGATGTCGGGTGTTGATGATGCGTTCATCCAGGTTTCTGTAAAGAAGGCGACGTCCGGTGACGCAGTGTCGAGTAGGTCCCAAAGTTCGGTTGCGTGTCTGTGGACCGAGCGGGTGTTCAGCAGGATGCACTTCAGGTGGTTAGATTCGGAGATGTGTTTGGATTCGGTGGATGTGGTATTGTTATTGATGCTGGTACATTTGCAGGAGTGGCAGGCGAAAGGACCGTGGGTACGTCCCAGGGCAGCTTCGAAGCATTGTGGTGTATGTCCGGGGTTAAGGGCAAGGAGAGTAGCGGCGTCATATGTTATGCGGGAGGAGTGGGTATTGCGAGGGCCAGGGGGATTGGCGCTGGGCGCGGTCCAGGCGCGGACGGGCGTAGACGGGCTTACCTTTGGCGCGACCGCTGGGCGCAAATGCATCAGACATAAGAGGATGGTGGAGAGGGGAGGGGCGAGGGAGGGTCAGCTGGGAGGCGGGGCGGATAGCCGGGCTGGGAGGCACTACAAACATCAAACAAAATGTCGGCGAGCCAAAAGGCAATCAGGGCGCTATTGGGGCACAGGCAAAGCAATGCAGCAGACAATGCGAGATAAGTAAATAAATAAAAGTGCACAATTACGCGAGAATCGGCAAACAGGCAAAGTACAGCAGCAATGGACAATAATAAGCACACGAAGCGCAGTCTGGCGGCACAGCACTCCTAACAATCAAATTATTCCTTAGTAGCGCGAGATGCCACAATGCTAGCAGTTCACAGATGTCAGCTTTTGAGCAATTATAGTGCGAGCAGCGCTACGATACCAGCTCAGGTCAGGAGCAGCGTGGGGGAGCGACCGCCTTCGTGAGTGCAAGGCTTGTTCAAACAGTACCAATGTTAAGAATGGGCCTCTTCCAAATGGCAGACAATAAAAAATCCGCCAATTCATGAACTGCACCACAGAATTTGTCGTCTATGTCTTTGTGTGTGTGTGTATGTGGTTTGAGGTATGTGGGGAGCACCATCTTTCCGGTGAAAAAGCGTATTTTGGAGCACTTAAGGGCAATCAGGAATAATAAGGTCACATATCCCATAGCCAGACACTAAAACAGTACACCGCTCCACCAAACCTGAAAACGTAAAGATCTCATCTTTTGAAATTGACAGGACAGGATCATGGTGAAAAGTCGGGGCGGAGACAGGGAACGAGCACTGAGAAGACTAGAATCCAAGTACACAATCAGCCTCAACTCCAAACACCCAGGAGGTTTGAACCAGGACGAAGAGCTACATCTACACCTATGATTGTACTACTTGTCCTGATGTTACTAGTCCTTGTCTGTCATTCCATTTCATCCCATTAGTGCAGACGCTTCTCTCTCTGACAGAATCTCCTATCCTATTTTTCCTACTGACTTATCCCTCTGCTGTTCCCCCCCGCCCCTACCCCCCAGCTCACGCCACTATGCCCAGATGAGCCCTCTTTTCCTTCTCACCCAATGCCACCTATTTTTACAATGGTCACTTGACCTGTGAACCCATTTTTTGACATATTGTGTGTCAAGAATATGGTGGGAAAGTTCTCCCTTTTTAAGCACATTCAGGGATCATGCCTGGTTGGAATTCACTTGCACTAGCAATTCCACACCTGTGACGTTTTTCCCATGTGTTTCACCTAACATACATACATGTATATTTACATACAGTTTTTTCTTTTATTTTGCATTGTGATGCACTTGCTAACCAATTGCATGAGAAAAAACGACATTCTTTTTAATTTTGTTTTCTTAAAAAATGTCTTGACTTACATAGTGTTCTTTCACTGTGACTGATGAGATGGCAAAAATTTCTTTTGTGCCCAAAGTCTTTCTCCTATGTTGTTTTTTCTTTTCCCTCCACTTTGACTCACTGTATGCTATGGATACTGTGCCACAATGTGTAGTTCCCAGCTTTGACAAAGACCTCTTGGTCGAAACGCGTTAGCTATTCAAATAAATTGTTTTGGACCTACCCGTAGTGCGGGCTGTGTTCTTCTGGCGCGGCTGCATCAGCAAGGACTTCTTAAGCTTATATATATATATATATATATATATATATATATATATATATATATATATATATATATATATACATATACACATTACATTACCTACTGGCGATGGCCAGTGGGTAGTTATAGTTAGGATCAAAATTGCAATAGGAAAAGCATTTATTTTGTCAATAACTTTGGTACCGCTTGGCGAATCTTCCCAACATTTTCAATAACATCCCCTTTTTGGTTCAGCTGTGGTGTTGAAAGTTTCAAGGTGATCCATCAAGTGGGGGTCAAGAAAATGGGAAGGGGGGGGGCGTCGAAAATGTCTATGGGGATTTTTCATTTTTGAATAGGACTACAGCCTGAACCGCTGAACGGTATTACACTAAATTTGGCAGAAAGCTAAATGTTCATCCAGAAAGCATGCTTTTTGTGACCATGTCATGAGTTATGTAATATAGGACGTCATAAGCAATGCATTCTGGAGGGGTGCTCGAGTTCTAGTTAGCTGAACTAACTAGAACTGCTGAATTTCACTGGTTTTCTACGAGTGAAACCTGAGCCTAACTATAACATTCCTGCAACCTTTGTTTTTTTCAATTAATTTGTAAGGTGTTTTTATTCCATATCTGAACTAGTACGTCCCTGTGACTCTTGTTTTTTCAGTGAATATATTTATATTTTGTTTTCCAGCACAATCTTTCTTGATTTAGAGCACTAGCCATCTATTTTTAGGTCTCGACTATTATATCCCGCAGGTATAGATAGGCGAGATTATAGTAGGCAGTTCAAAAACTCTACCAAACTTGCGGATCAAGTACAGTTCATGTGATGTATGCCCGTGCACGCCATCGCTAGCCACGTCACACCACCATTTGGCTGTGCCTCACATCAGACTTCAAAGGCTGCCGCTCCCCCATCCACCTCCCCCCCGCCACAGCAATGCCGAGAGCTTGTTACCCCGCGGCCGCGTCAGTTTAATTTTATTCCGTGCCGTCAGTTTCATTTTCTTGCGTGCAGCGCATCTCTGCGATCACTCCCCGCTCACTTTAATTTTTTTCCCGCGGCCGCGTCAGTTTCATTTTCTTGTGTGCCGTCAGTTTCATTTTCTTCTGTGCTATCTCACGAGCGCGGCCGCTCACTTTTATTTTCTTCCCGGGGTTACGATTTGTGCTTTCTCACGAGCGCGGCCGCTCACTTTTATTTTCTTCCCGCGGCCACGATTTGTGCTTTCTCACGAGCGCGGCCGCTCACTTATTTTCTTCCTGCAGGATTGGTCTGTGCATAGAAAAGTAGGGCCGGTGCTGCTTTGAGCCAAGTGGCACAGGTGGAGGGGTGGGCAATCCCAGTTAAAGTCAGAATGCCAACCTAGTACCAGCACAGCTAATGTCAAGGCACTCAAGAAGATAAGGGCCCGCTTCCCAGCGTCATGGGGGCAGCCAGGGGTGTCACGGCATCACAGTCCATGGCCCACTAGATCACCACTCTGCAGTTTGCAGCTGGGAATCGGCTCCACCTCCTCACCTCTCAGCACCGGATGTCAGCAGCTTAGCGCCAGCAGCCTTGCCTCTCGGGCCGTAGCCTAACTCCCAGCCATTGTAGATGGGGCCCCCAGTCCTGCCACAATGCTGTTTGCAGTAGTGCCTTCTAATTCAGGCACAGCAGGGCAGTCAGGAAGCACGGGAAGGGACTCTGCGGGCTCAGAGCAGGGCTCATCGTAGAATAATCACCGTATAAACAGGGCAAAGATAATAGCTCACTTAGAGCACTCCCGCCATGATGGCTGCTCAAGCCACGACCCCCAACCTCCCTCATATTAAATTGTATTCATGTACAGTGTTATTCAACCTACAGGATTTGGGGATTATATACTATGGTTCTCCTTACATGATGTTATTGTATTCATGTGTACTGTTCTTTGATACATAGGATTGGGTTATTATGTACTACTATTTTCCTATGAGATGTTTCTCCTTACAAGGTTTTTCCTCAAATTCTGATTTAATGCCTCACTCTACCACCCTCTCGCTACCTCTCTACCGCCCTCTCTCTACCTCTCTACCGCCCTCTCTCTACCTCTCTACCGCCCTCTCTCTACCGCCCTCTCTCTACCGCCCTCTCTCTACCGCCCTCTCTCTACCGCCCTCACGCCCTCTGCTGCTCTCTTCCACCCTGCCTCCTTCTCTTAGTCCCTGTTCTCTTCTCCTGTGCTGATCTGCTGCTCTCTTCCACCGCCTCTTTCTCTAACTCCCTGTTCTCCTCTCCTGTGATGATCTGCTGCTCTTCTTCCACACGCCTCCTTCTCTAACTCCCTGTTCACTTCCCTTCTCCAGAGCTGATCTGCTGCTCTCTTCAACCCGCCTCCTTCTCTAACTCCCTGTTCTTTTCTCCTGTGCTAATCTGCTGCTCTCTTCCACCCCACCTCCTTCTTTAACTCCGTTCTCTGCTCTTCTCCCGTGCTGATCTGCTGCTCTCTTCCACTCTGCCTCCTTCTCTAACTCGCTGCTCTCTTCTCTCCGGTGCGGTTATGCTGCTCTCTTCCACCCACCTTCGTCTCTAGGTCCCTGTTCTCTACTCTTCTCCTGTGCTGATCTGCTGCTCTCCTCCACCCGCCTCCTTTAACTACCTGTTCTCTTAACTCCTTGTTCTCTTCTCCCATGCTGATCTTCGGTTCTCCTTCTCCCGCCTCATTATCTAACTCCCTGTTCTCTTCTCCTGTGATGATCTTTCTGCTATCTTCTATCCGCCTCCTTCTTTAACTCCCGGTTCTCTTCTCCTCTGCTGATCTGCTACTCTCTTCCACCCGCCTCCTTCTTTAACTCCCTGTTCTCTTCTCCTGTGCTGATCTGCTGCTCTCTTCCACCCCCCCTCTTTAACTCCCTGTTCTCTTCTACTGTGCTAATCTGCTGTTCTCTAATACCCGCCTCTTTCTCTAACTCCCTGTTCTCTTCTCCAGTGCCGATCTGCTGTTCTTCCACCCGCCTCCTTCTTTAACTCCGTTCTTTTCTCCTGTGCTTTTCACACACAACCACACACACACACATCTATCTTTCGCCCTCACTATCTATCTTTCGCCCCCTCTCTAGCCATCTATCACCCTCACTTTATCGCACCACCACAGCATCACTCAGGGGCACCACAGCATCACTCAGGGGCACCACAGCATCACTATGCGCTACCACAGCATCACTCGTCGCCACTACAACATCACTCAGCGCCACCACAGTATCAATCTGTGCAACCATTCATCAACAACTGGTTCAAATATGTTCTCAATGTTTCAAGTTTTATTACAAATGTCACAAAAAGATTAATATTTCACTTCTGTTCTTGGATTTTCGTCACAATAAAATACACTGAACATAATCTTCACAAAAGTTATTTACAAAAGTTTAAGCTATTGCCATTATAAATTACAATAACTTATTTAAGTATTAATTATCTTAAAAAATTAAAAGCTATTGTTATTCGTAATATCAATACATCTAACTCACGTAAATACAAAACATGTTGCATTAGAAATGGTATAGGTGTCACATTTGCAAAAGTAAAAAGTATTGGCATTGTAAATGACAAAGCTATTAATTTCGCAATTTTCAAAACCAACACAAATAAACAATGTGTCATTTGCAAGACCAATAGCTCCAACTTTCCTAATGCGAGACCTATTGCATTGCAAATGCTTGTTGAGATTACCTGCCGGTCTCAGGTGTAATTCTTCTGCAGTCAGAATTCAGGCATATACCAGCAGCAAAGACACATCTTGGCTGAGGGGATTCTCTCCCGTCAGTAGCTCTACTATGCTCTCAGCCTTCTGTGTACCGAAATGAAGAATTCTAAGGTGGCATTCAATAATTAGGATCACTAATTGTCAGCCTTTTTAATGTTGGGGTGCAGTAAGGTCTAAAAGACCAGAGCTTTTAACTGGTTTCTTTAATATATAATAAGGGCTGCTACAATATCACCCAAGGCAATGTCCTCGGTGTGCAAGGGCACTAACAATTTCCTGATATTTGTAAAATTATGAACACAAGTCATGTATCCTCTATTTAAGCCTGCTTGTCTGTACATCTTTAGTCCTCACAACTACTAAAGCACTAAACAAAAACAAAACACTGCAAAGCCACTTCTATAAAAAAACAAGCATTTGCAATGCAATGGTCTCGGCATCATTAAAGGTAGAGCTATTGGCATTGCTCATGACATTTTTTTTCTTTAAATCACAAATAAATGGGCATTGTCATTAACATTGCCAATACACAGC
The DNA here is from genome assembly GCF_964263255.1 of Lissotriton vulgaris. NCBI lineage: Eukaryota > Metazoa > Chordata > Amphibia > Caudata > Salamandridae > Lissotriton > Lissotriton vulgaris. The sequence goes on along the minus strand of NC_141685.1, from coordinate 1,764,506,986 downwards.
ACTCTGCACTCAACAGCACACAATGCTCTGCGCACTCACCACTCTGCGCACGCACCACTCTGCACTCTGCACTCTGCACTCTGCACTCTGCACTCACCACCATTTTGAGGATATACAAATTTCTTGGAAAGCCAACAATAAATAACATTCTTAGGTCGGTCCCCCGGGAATCGGTTAAATGCTGATCTGTACAAATAAGTCTTTACTTTTGTAGCTCATTCTCCTTTGACAAGTGTAGTAAGGATTTGGCTCTTTTCAAAATTACACCGGAGTATCAATCAAAAAGTCCCCATTCTACGTCCGTCTTGTCGGGTCTTAAAGTTAATTCCTCTGTTCGTGGAAGGAGGAGCCACGCGTGTGACCAGGATGGCCGCGTGAGAGCTCGGCTCCGCCGACCTCCGTTACCAGCCTCCACATACTGGCATTAATCCTGTGCTATAAACCCGCTCCCGTAAAGATCTGGCAAAGCGACGACTCCCGCTGTTTACCCGGGCCACCTACGGTACTCGAGACCGAAGTTATACCGGGTTGTGGTCTGCGGCCTACTAGCATCTGAAGCAGGGGGCTTGAGTGGACGAGGAGCCCGTCACTAAGTGTAAAAACATTGGGGCCGCAAACCGAAGTCAGCGGTCCGGCCACGTGAACTACCCCAAATGTGCCTCCAGCGCGATGGCAGACCTAGCGGGAGTGAGGTGGTGGCGATGCGGCCATTGTGAGGCCGTGGCGCCGTGAACTCCTCCTGATTTGCCCTGTGAGGTGCACGGAGGGGGCTACCCGTCGTGGACATGAAGCACCCTGCTCCGGGGCGGCGAGCCAGTGCAGGCGGTGCTTCAGCGCTACTCTAGGGAGAGAGGAATCATGCACAGAGGCTCCGGTGAGCAGTGTGTTGGGGGTGCCCGTGCCGCCCCTCCTTGAGGCATATATAAAGCCCCATGGTGCCTGTGTGTAGCGAGGTGGGCAGGTTGCACAGTTGGTGCGCACTAAATTGGCTGTGTGGCGAGCAGTGGTGGCCAGGTTGGCGCCCTGTTTGGTTGTACAGAACTGTGGGAAAGCGGCTGCCCTGGGGACTTCCTTGTAGGCAATGCCCTACCTTGCTGCGGTGTGTCTACCCTGCTAGTAATGTTGTGGGGTGAGCCGGGCAGCTGATTGGAGACGCGGCGCACATACAACCCCAAGCATTACAGTCCCCGTTCCTTCCGCGCGTGTAGCCGGCGTTGACGGCCTCAGCCCCGGGTCTGCCGCGGCCGGTCCTGCAGTAATGGGCACGGCGCATGCGTAAGCCCGAAACCTTCCATTGGGCACGGCGCATGCGCAAGCAGCGGGAGGTATTGCTAGCGTCTCAGCTTCCGAGGAGGACAGCGCGTTCGCGTGCGCGTGGCCGGCGCAAATCGCCTTGCGCGCGGCCAGTGCTGTCTTCCTGGGAAGCTGAGCCGCTAACAATAAGGTCTCTGGCGAGAGCGAGCTTCGCTCGCTTCTAGCCGAGACCTAAAAAGGCATACACGTACAATGTTTGTTTCTTTTTCATGTCTCCCTTACCAGACAGTGAAAGGTGTCTGGCTGTAAAAGACCTGTTGTGAACTTACAGTGGGGTTACAGCCTTATCGCAGATTTGCTTTATTGACATTCTCATTTGCTTGAGGGCTAGCTTTCCTATGCTTGTGTTTGTTCCTGTTCTGAAGCATACCCTCTTTAACCCTCTGAGTGTGGCTGGAATTCCCCCTGCGGTGCGGGCGAATTCCACGCGTGCCAAAATCGGACGGCCCCCGGCTGTCTGACACATGCCCACCGTGATGTCGGTCGACACCCTGCGAATTCCACGCATGCATAAATTGGACGCCATCCGACGCACACGCCCACCGTGACGTCGGACAGCCGGGGGCCGTCCAACGCATGCAAGGGGTTAAAAACTTTTTGACTGGCTGACTTGTATCCTTCCACTGCTCGAATTTAGTAAACTACTTTTTTCTTTTTCATTCAGCAAACCATGGGATTGCATGTATTTTCAGTATATCGCCCTGGTGTGCTGTTTTCCCTCTTTAAATACCTCTCCTCTCTTCCATGTTTCTCCCCACCACTCATATTCTATGTTTGAGCATTTCCTCTAGAATTTGGATTGTTTTCCCTGTTTACTTTTTGTTAAACAATATTTAACAGGCATATATTGGCAAAGCCAACAGCTCAGCATTGCTATTGGAAAGGCAAGACCTACTATCTTTGTCAATACTTGTTTCTATATATTCTTATTCCTGTTTAAAGCAATTAAATCAATCCTAGTTTATGTGAAGTTTTTCACAATTTCACAACAAGCAACCCACGGATCAATGCTCTAAGCGTTTTAAGAAATATATAAGCCTCATAATCGCAAGCCGAGTTGTAACCTACACTTATATAAACACATTTCTTAACACTTTTCACAAACAAACATGGCATTTTAAGAAATGTTAAGCACCAGCATGAGCTGACAAAACTCTTAAATTGAATAGAAAATACAAATATAATATCAAAGGCAGGGCATCAGTCACCCAGAATAGATCAATGCGCCATTTTTCATAATTGTACGTTCATATCCTTATTTCAGAAGCAGATGGGGTCTCACTTATACTTCATCACGTTTTTCAGTATTATCATTTTACAAAAATGACGACAACCAGCTGTGTTTATGTAAATCCTTTACAGCAGCAATCAGTCCACAACTCTCAGAATCTAAAGGTCAGAAGTAAGATATATAGAAACATCCTTATCAGTCCATTCTCGAACGGTTGCCAACCCATCAAGAGCCTGGTCACTTGCTCAACAAGAGGTGTACTAATCGCTCTTGAAATGAACATGGACTGCAAACACAGAGGCAGGAGGTCATTCCCAGCTTCAAAGATGGGAAAGAGAACTTCTTGGAGGATCTCCTATTAGTGTGTGGAGTAGAAACAACTGCTGAGGTTGTCCAATCAGGTTTTGTCTGACCCCTACCGCATGAGAGACTAGCAGTAACATACCTAGTTGCAGAGCCTACTGCCAATTAGATAGCCAGTCAACACAGCTATTGAGTGTGTCTACCTTGTTACCTGATAAAGGTGGCCGCTCTGGGGCTGTTTGTATAGACATTCACCAAACTGGACCACAGCACAGGTAAGAATGCCTTCAACTCAAGCAACATTTGCTGTCAGAACCAACACGTTTATGTACAAGGGGATATGAATAGTTCTCAACAATGGACCCCACAGCCTGTCCTCTGTAAGTCAGAGGTAACTGTAAACAAAATTAACAAGGAGGGGAGAGAAGGTTCACAGGTGGATTCGTACCCCCTGATCAATAGTTTATAAACAAAAGGAATCCACTGTAGGAAGAGTTTCCCCAACTATGGTTGGGAACACCTATGTTTTAAAATACCCTTCACACACCAAAAGGACCCTTGGTGTCATGCTTCATCATTGGGGTCTTCGCACCCCTCTCCGGGATGCGGCGTGCTACGACCTGCAACTACGCGGGAGCACTTAATCAAGACTATGTGTGGTGTATGTGAAGGTATCTTATGTGAGTGGTGAGGTTACAAACGCGAGTGAAGTTTAAAAAGGGCCTGGCTCGTGGGGTAAAAAGGATTTTAATCAGCCCCCGAGCTGGCACTATTAAAAACGTGCAGTAAATGGAGGTTTGAAGTGCAAGGCTATGTGCACTACCTCCTTTGTGTGTGTGTCGACATGTTTCGGAGACTGGGCTCCTTCTTCAGGAAAGGGTACGCAAATCCCCACCTTACTCCCGTATTTCTACTTAAAACATGAAATATATCTACAAAAGTGAAATATATGTGCAGGACATGTTATGTACCTACAGGTTGATATCGAGTCGCTATGTTCGACCTCAAAAGGAAGGGGACAAATAATTTTTTCTGGTGGTCCACTCCTTTTTAAACAAAAACACTAGCATGACACCAAGGGTCCTTTTGGTGTGTGAGGTGTGTGAGGGGTATTTTAAAACATAGGGGGTTCCCAGCCATAGTTAGGGAAACCCTTCCTACAGTGGATTCCTTTTGTTTATAAAGTAACTGTAAACAAGGCATGCTGATGGGGCATCCCTCCAAGAAGTTGGAAGAAAGTTCAAATGATTCCATTATTTAAACAGTGATAGCTGGACTGAGAGGAGCATCAACTGCTCTTCTCACACCTATTCCCACAGACCAGCTGTTAGAAACTGTTGCATAAACATACCTGTGGCACACTACAAAATGGCACATTTTGCTTTTGTCTCTGATATTCTGCCCCACACAAATGTTAAAAATACAAATAATCCTATGCACAATGAGCAAGCCTTAGTAACAGTTTCCCCGACCTACGTTTTATACAATCTTTGCCACAGAATCCTACTTGCACAGAAAGCTCACAATTGAGGCTTCCTCTGCATTTGTCACTTTGCTTATTACATTTCTAAAGGGCTTGCACCAGCTAATCGTAAGTGGTGGATTAAAGTTTCATCTTGCTTGCAGGTACTTTTTGTGCTGGTTTTGCTCACAGCTGTCTTTTAGAAGATGGCAGCACAACTACTGACATGGTGTGGCTTCATCTGTTCGCCCTACTGTATGTGTTCTGTTATAGCATGTGCTCAACTTGCTACTCTATGGCAGCTCACCCTTCCCGCTTCCGTGCGCCAGTAAAGTCTTTTGAGCCAGGCGATGTTTGGCAGCATCCCATTTCAGTATTTACCACCACGTTCTCTACTGCAACTTCGAATCTATTCCCCGGGGTTTGTTCACAGCTCCTGCAGTAGTCTCCTATCACAACGCCATCAAAAAATGCAACAGTCCCACCTGCAACATGCTTCTTGCAATGGCAAATGTAAGTATAATGGATTGTCGGCAATGTAGTGGAGATATGGCAGAAGAGAAAATAAAGATGACTTTTATGGAGAATCTTAGTAACATCTATTGACAGGCTGCCTCAATTAGCTTAATGCTAGTCTGTGTAACCTGCAATGATCAGTGGGCCATATGCAGTTATCCCAGTAAAGTCCAGTCAGCCGTCCATCCTTCCCAAGATGGTAAATTGAGTGCGGTTACACTGGGCAACAGATAACGGACTACTTACAGTGCTAAGAAACAGCTGAAATGCGGTCTAAAGCAATACATAAGAACCGAGTTTTAGATATTTGGTCGAAATTGACTCGCAAACTTCGGCCCCATTCTACTGGCCACATCCACAAACCAAAGCAGCAAGCTTACACACACACACACACACACACGAGCACTGGCAAAGTCAACAGGACAGGCGTTGATTTAGAGCTCTTTAGCTTTATCAATTACTGTTTTGTCATGATTTTTGCAAACTTTTATTGTTGATAAGGATGCTGGGCCATTGCAATCTGCAAAAACATGTTGAATTGGCAAAAAGAAAAATATTTTTGGGGGTCTCAAAAACCATACACTGCCATAGTGGTCCCTACCACTTTATGGAACTAACTGATTTGTGCGTGGCTGTAAAAGTGAAGTTAGCCAATGGCTGAAGTGGGCTGACGCCGTGACCAAAGTTGTGTTCTGTAGTGGAAGACAAATGTGAATGAAAAACTGACCAAATGATGTAGAGGGCCGGCAGAAACAAGAATATTACATTAACCCTCACCACCTCTTCTATGCCCCCATCTCTAAGCCATTGCTCTTTTCCTATCCCCTTTCCCGGTGCTCTTGTTACTCCTTCCTCTTCCAACTCCCACACCCTTCCTACTCAACAATTGTGAAACACTTACTTTTGTTTGTTTCTCCTCATGCCCCTGCTAGCCCATGTGCCTGACTAGTCGGAACTACACGAGTTACTTTTTAAATGTTTTATTCCTCTTCTTTCCTTCAGCCATGATCTCACTCCTCCTAAAACACCCCGCCTATCCATGCTGCTCTTTTCCACTTATTTTACTTCTCACCCCCAGGAGCCTTGCTCTTCTTCTTCTTCCTCTTCTTCTTCTTGCCAGGCTCTTCTGACGTATCGGCCTCATCCTTGTCCTCTAGTTCCAACTCCCCATTGAGGTGCGGAGGTTCTTCAAGCAGCGATTGCTGCTGTTTCACTGCCGCCATGTTCAAGAGAGAGAGCCTAGGTCTGACCGGAACACTGTGGTTCCTAAAACAACTCTATGATTCAGGGGACCCGGGTTTCCGCTCTAACATCACTCTATGATTCAGCCATCACCAGTCAAAGGGGATGCCGGGACAGCTGCACACAACATTACGGAGCGCTCATCTGTAAACATAGAAAACGGACTTCACCACTTTTTCCCACCGAGGGCTCCGTATAGAAACCCATTAAAAACACCCAATTAAAAACAAATTACATCATATTTTTAACTGCAGCTCGTGAGAACCCACTTCAAAATGAGCTTTAAGTTTTCACGAATTCACGAACGGCTGGGCTATACCATTTTTGATATGACGATCACATTGGAATATAGAGGCAAAGTAGCTCAGATCGTAATAACCATACACGTATTCTGACGCTTTTAGCTAGTTAGGAATATATTTTCACAAACACTTGGAAAGCTCAGAGTATTCGGTTCTCACAAACACATTCGGTTCACATTTTCAAAATGGCCGACAGACTCGAAGACGGTATTTTGTCAAGAAGGCTGGTTCTTACTGTGCCTGGATACTAGATCAAAGATGTAAACAAATTTAACCTCTTGATTTCTAGCGCTTATTTCAACAAAATGTATCCATATCCATGTATGCATTTTTTTTGCAGTGTTATGTAAATACTTTGCTTTTTGTATGTATCTGTAAAAATCAGCAGAAATGGAAAACTGGGAACCTTAAACATAAAGAATGAAAAGTGGGTATGAATAAACCTATGTGTTTCTGAAAGGTACACAAACTACTGAGTTTAGGGACCACGATTATTTGTACACCTCTGAATTTGCGCTTACTTATATTATCTTATGATTCAGAGGGCATTTTGCCACAAATGCAAAGAAATCTAATTGTTAGTGACAAATGTTCTACTATTCTGCCACGTTTCCCAATAAAAATGGTACCCCACTTGTGTGTCCGGACCTAGCGCCTGCAACAAAAACAAGCATTTGCAATGCAATAGGTCTCGCATTAGGAAAGTTTGAGCTATTGGTCTTGTAAATGACAATTTTTAGGTCTCGTAGAGAGACCTAATGCCGTCCATCCACTTTTTACGATCCAGATTTTCAAAAGTTCACGTGAAATCACGTGACCACAAGCTCCTTCGTGCACAAGCTTGCATTTCCCCACAGGCTTCCCCCTGCCAGCAGCATTTGCATCAAAGGGTTCCGCTGCCCCGCCCCCTGCTTCACGGCCAGCTGTTCCCCAGCACCTCCCCTCTCTCTCCCCTAATTATTCACTGCTGGCCGGCCGGCACATCTAGTTTTCCACGGCTTTCGTTTTCCGCTTGTTTAATTTCATTTCGCGGCCGCAAATGCTTGTTATTTCTTTGTTGCCCGGCAAATGCTTGTTTTATATGGCGTGTGATTGTCTCCCAGCCATGTACATACCCGGCGAGCGCTTTTATTCCTCTGCATCAGACAGAATGGCTTTTCCCCGGCATGGGAATACGAGGCTTCAGAAAATCATGCATCTTTCAGCTTTAATTTCATCTCCAAATACTTTGCACTTGAAAACGTTTTAAGTCGCACTGCACAGGAACATGATCATTGTCTGGTTTTATTGTTTATTCAGTAAGCCTGCTCCATATGTGCGTGTCTACAAGCTGATACCTTGTGACTAACAGTGGTAATAATAAATCATTGTTAAACACTGTATAATTGCGAGTGAAATAACAATCTCATATGGCGGGGGATCCGCCGTGAGCAGATTAACTAGTTTGGAGGGTTCCTGGGCTGACTATTTTAAATTATTATTTCTGCCTCTTGCTAGACTTTCTTTCGCGGCGGCGGCTGCACAGCGTCCATAGGGGCGTAGGGGCGTAGCCCCACTAAGCCTGGACGCAACGTGGCAAGCTTACACATACTGTATACATACTATAAAAAAATTCACAATAAAGCGCCACAACGCAGCACTTCAATACCGGGACAGATTGGTATGCGGTGCGGAGTGCGCAGGGGGTGGGGGCGTGGCTGCTGGTCTGCTGCAGCTTGAGTGACAGTCTGCAGCAGGCCAGCAGCAGTGTGCGCATGAGGATTTTAGGGCTGTGACCTGCCCGAGCATGCGCGACAAACACCCCGCAGTGAGAGAGGGTCCGAAGGGGCCGGGGGTGCTGCTTCAACCGAGCCCCGGGGTTTACATAGGCACCAGGGCGAGTACGCAGTGTGCCCCCCTAGCCAATCCCGGCGCTGCATGCAGCGCCAGGATTGGCTGGTCCACTGCGCAAAATCCATTATTGGATGCCGTGCAAGGGTGGGGGCACACTGCTCAGCACTGCATAATCATGGCCAATCACTGTGTGACTTCAGCATGATGCCATGCAGTGATTGGCCATGATTCAGGACGTGCGCACCGTGACGTCTTGACTTAGTACTAGTTTGTTTCTGTAGTGTGACTGTCGTCGTCGCCACGTGCAGAGCCAGCAGCAGCTCAGCCCAACCGACTTCCGACGGTCCACACCACCAACAGAACAGTCACGTCACAAACAGTATCTATAAGGTGCGTGCTGTATAATATATTTTTAATTCGGCTGCGGTCCGGATTTATTTCTGTTGCGTGTCGCTGTCGCAGCCTCTATTGTGATACACTAATGTGTAATGTTTCAGAGATGGTGTGAAGTCTGCTGGCAAAAGGCAATGAGCTCATGGGTCTCTGGTGGCATAGAACACCAATATTAATTTTGATCATATAATTGTCTTCTACTATATCCAGAGCTGAGTGAAACTACATGTTATCCAAGGTCAAGCCCGCCAGTCTTTACCAAGAGCAAAGCACTTCAAATACTCTTGCAGACTTTGCAGAGAGGCTTTCGATCATTTGCTGAAATTGTCCACTTTGCACACAGAGATAAGATTGTTCATCGACCACCCACCCTAGCTAGCTAGTGCCAAGCGGCAATGACCGGGCGGACTGGGCCTTTATCAGTCATCTACTCCGAGCAGCGCTGATGCAGGCGTGTTGACTTTGCAAGATAGTTACTGCAGTAATGACGGATATTTGATGCCTTTCTGCTCTGCTTAGGGACGCTGTCGCAAGCACAACTCACCTCTATTTCGATACATTAGATCTAGACACACATTTAAAACATCTTCCTTTATGAGGCATACATTCATGCTGTCTCGCTGGATGACTGTATTCTGATTTATGTATGTTGATTTTCTTTCTTTCCTTTCCTAATGTCACCCTGGCCTTGAAACCACCCACGTACACGTGTAGTGCATCTGACATAGGGGGGTATTAGGCCAAACCTAAATACTGTGAAAGGTGAATCCTGACCTCACAGATCTGCAGATTGGTTGCTTCCAGCAGCTGGCCGGATTGTGCGCAATCATAGTGTAGTTTGGGATGCCAAAAAGTAGTGTTTGCTTTGTGATTCTTCACGGAGGTTTATCATGACGTTCCCCACACTCGGGCTCTTGCTCTTGCAATGACTGAAGGAATGTGTCCTAAAAACAAATTTTCGGAAGCAGTAGGGGTAGAGATTTCTACACTAAGCACATTTCCCGTTTGAGAAAAAGAGCCAAATAAAACGTCCAAGTGCAAAGTCATTATTTATCACCCTGCAAGTGTGCATTGTCTGATCTGTGAGCAGACTTCATGACAAGTGTAGGGATGGCAGACGTACGTCAGTGGAGTGCACTGCCCACTTTGAGCATTTCAGAAAATTCATAAACTATGTGCATTGCCATCTCTGACACCGTATTTTTTTCAGTTTCCTTTACATTTTTTTGTAACCAGTTTCAGTGGTCTGTTATTTATTTTATTGTGTTTAACTGACCCCCTGCAGATCTTGTGTTAGTTAAAGAAGAGAGCCCACTAATTTATGTTTCACGTTCATATTAAGCCTTATCAACCGCCTAGGTCTGTCATTGTAGGTTTTACATCTCTGTATTTCTAAGTTATCATTTGTGTCATGGATTCATACATTATAATCAACGAATGCCAGTCACTGAAATTCTATTCCTTGTGAGATGTTTAGTGCAGACCAGACATTACATCTTCAGGGTGCTATTACAGGACGTCAGTGTGCATGCAATGAATCAGACGGTACAAATATTCAGTCAGTACAAATAAAAATATTCAGTCAGTACAAATATTAATTTAAAAGGAGTATCGTTCAGCACTTCACACCCAATGTTCATTAGCGCCTTACCTTTCATGGGTGTTTCTCATCACCCTTCTTTTGCTTTAGTGTTGTTCCCAAGCCTCAGTTTCATCTGTGCGCCTCTCACCCTTTTATAACAAACGCTCATTCAGCTCTCCGCTTGCACCTCATCTCTCCATTTTGTTGGGCTTTGGGCACCCTTTGACTTCAAGTTCAAGTTCAAAATTTGTATAGCGCTCTAATCACCCAGAGGGTCTCAAGGCGCTTGGGGGAGGGAGATGTTCTACTTATCGAATATCCAAGTTTTTAGTTGCTTTCTGAAGGAGAGGTGGTTCTGTGTAAGGCGAAGGTGGGTGGAGAGAGAATTCCAGGTTTTGGCCGCTAAGTAGGAGAAGGATCTTCCCCCCATGGTGGATCTGTGGATGCGCGGAATTGCGGCGAGGGCTTGATTGGACGATCGTAGATGTCGGGAGGGGGTGTAGAAGGATAGATGCGTGTTGAGGCATTCGGGTCCTAGGATGTAGAGGGCTTTGTGTGCGTGGGTGAGGAGACGGAACGTTATTCTCTTGTTGACAGGGAGCCAATGGAGGTCTTTCAGGTGGTCAGAAATGTGAGCTTGCCGAGGGATGTCCAATATGAGTCTGGCTGATGCGTTTTGGATGCGTTGGAGTTTTTTCTGTAGTTTGGCTGTGGTTCCGGCGTAAAGGGTGTTTCCGTAATCCAGTCGGCTTGTGACCAGTGCGTGGGTGACTGTCTTTCTTGTTTCGGCCCCACCCACGGAAGATTTTTTTGAGCATTCGTAGGATGTTAAAGCAAGATGATGAGACGGCGTTGACTTGTCTGGTCATCGAGAGTGAGGAGTCCAGGATGAAGCCCAAGTTGCGTGCGCGGTCCTTGGGTATGGGTGCGGTTCCGAGGGCCGGGGGCCACCATGAGTCGTCGCAGGCAGAGGGGGATGGCCCTAGGATGAGGACTTCTGTTTTGTCCGAGTTTAGTTTTAAGCGGCTGTTCTTCATCCACTCAGCTACTTCTTTCATTCCTTTGTGTAAGTTGGTTTTGGCGGTGTTTGGGTCTTTGGTGAGGGAGAGGACCAACTGGGTGTCGTCTGCATAGGAGATGATGTTGAGGTTGTGTTGGCGTGCGATGGAAGCGAGGGGACTCATGTATACGTTGAAGAGGGTGGGACTGAGTGATGATCCTTGTGGTACGCCGCAGATGACTTCGGTGGCCTCTGCTTTGAAAGTGGGGAGGCGGACTCTCTGTGTTCTTCCGGTGAGGAACGAGATGATCCAGTCCAGTGCTTTTCCTTGAATTCCGACATTGCTGAGGCGTTGTATGAGGGTGTTATGACAGACTGTGTCGAAGGCTGCGGAGAGGTCGAGTAAGATGAGAGCGACTGTTTCTCCGTTGTCCAGTAGTGTTCGGATGTCGTCTGTAGCAGCGATGAGGGCGTTTTCGGTGCTGTGTTTGGCTCGGAAGCCAGACTGAGAAGGGTCAAGGGATTTGTTGGATTCGAGGAAGGCAGCGAGCTGACTGTTGACGGCTTTTTCGATGACTTTGGTAGGGAACAGGAGGAGCGAGATGGGGCGGTAGTTCTTAAGTTCGGATGGGTCTGCCGTGGGTTTCTTCAGAAGGGCGCTAAGTTCGGCATGTTTCCAGCTTTACGGGAAGGTAACGGAGTTGAGGGAACAGTTCATGACATCGCGGAGATGGGGTGCGATGATGGAGTCTGCTTTGTTGAAAATGTGGTGGGGACATGGGTCGGTTGGTGATCCTGAGTGGATGGAGTTCATCAAGCGGATGGTGTCTTCGGTGGTGATTGGGTTCCAGGCGCAATGGTTGTTAGAGTGAGGTTTTGGTTCGGAGGTGGGTGGAGTGGACTGGTCTTCGGACTGGTTTTCAAAGCTGTTATGTATTTCGGCGATTTTGTTGTGGAAGAATGAGGCTAGATAGTCGCAGAGGTCTTGGGATGGAGTGATGTCGTTGGTGCCGGCGGAGGGGTTAGTGAATTTTTTGACGATGTTGAATAGTTCCTTGCTGTTTTGGGCATTGTTGACAAGTCGATCCTCGAATGCTGATTTCTTGGTGGATCGGATCAGTTGGTGGTGTTTGCGGGTGTCATTCTTGAAGGTGGCTAGGTTGTCAGTGGTTGGGTTTTTTCTCCAGGTTTTCTCGAGAGTACGAGTCATCGTTGAACCAGGGGGCTATTTTGTTACCTTGCTTGATTAGATGGTTTTTCAAGGGTGCTAGTTCATCGGCGCTGTGGGTGATCCATTGTGTGAGGTTGGTGGCTGCTTGGTTAGGGTCCGATGAATTGGCAGGGGGGTTTTGGTGAAGCGATGTGAGGAGCTGGTCAGTGGTGATTTTGTTCCAGTTTCTTCGGGGAATAGGTTGTGGGGAGTTGTGGGTCGTGGACTTTTTGTAATTGAAGTGAACTCAGCTGTGGTCGGTCCAGTGGAGAGCTGTGGTGTGATCAAAGGAGATGTGCTTGCTGGAGGTGAAAATAGGGTCGAGCGTGTGTCCGGCAGAGTGGGTGGGGGTGTTAACGAGTTGTTTGAGTCCGAGATTGGCCAGGTTGTCCAAGAGGGTGGTGGTGTTGTTGTCGTTTTTCTTTTCCAGGTGAAAGTTGAGGTCTCCCAGTAGAATGTAGTTCTCGGATGGGAGGGCATGTGGGCTGATGAAGTTGGCGATGTCTTCGCTGAATTGTGTGCAGGGTCCTGGGGGTCTGTAGATGAGGGTGCCTCTGAGTGTGGTTTTAGGGTCGGTGTGGATTTGGAAGTGAAGGTGTTCGGCGGTAGCGAGGTTATCGTCGGAACTGGTCGTGATGCGGATAGTGTTCTTATGGACAATGGCGATGCCTCCTCCTGTTTGGTTGGTGCGATCTTTTCGGATGATCTTGTAGGTGTCCGGGATGGCTATGGCGGTGTCGGGGGCTGATGAGGCGTTCATCCATGTTTCTGTAAGGAAGGCGACGTCCGGCGATGTAGTGTCAAGTAAGTTCCAGAGTTCGATGGAGTGTCTGTGGACTGAGCGGGTATTGATCAGGAAGCATTTTAGGTGGTTAGTGTTGGAGCTCTGTTTGGAGTCTGTGGATTTGGTGTGGGTCCTGATGCAGTCGAACTTGCAGGAGTAGCAGGTGAAGGGTCCATGGGTGTGTCCTGGGGCGGCTTGGTAGCAGTGTGGTGGGCGGCCGGGGTTAAGGGCTGCGAGGGTTGCGGCGTCGTATGTTATGCAGGTGGAGTGTATTTTGCGGGGGCCAAGGGGTTTGGCGCGGTCTAGGCGCGGACGGGCGTAGACAGGCTTACCTTTGGCGCACCTTCGGCGTGCATGGGGCGCAACCGCTGCGCGTGGACGCTGCACGCGGAGGCATCTGTCATATGTGGATAGTGGAAGGGGAGGGGCGAGGGAGCAGCAGCTGGGAGGCGGGAGCAGGGTGGAGATCCGGGCAGGGAGGCACAACAACAACAACAAAATGGCAGCAAGCCAAAAGCGAAACAGGATGCAAATGCGATGCAAATGGCAGTGGCACCGGCACAATCAGGCACACATCAAGTCTACAGGCAGCGCAGTACAATTGAAACTATAGTAATAGCGCACTTTGGCTACGATCTAAAAATGAAATCAATGATTAAACAATCAGGCAAACTAGCGCTACTATAAAATTGTGCAAATCAATCAGGCAATATCAGCAGTCTGGCGGTATAGCGCTACGATACCAGGCTGCAGGCAGGGCGGGGAGCAGCGTGGGGAGCGACCGCTTCTGCTGGGAACAGGACAAGCCTACATACGTCTTTGCAAGAATCAGTGCTAGCTCAACGAAACGTCTGCTGAGGAGCAGCGAGTATTGCAAGGGCCTCTCGTCCTTAAACTTGCAGGCTAGCTACTGGTTATGCTATGTTGCTCCATGCTCCACATGGCTTGATTGAAGGCCCTCCTGCAGCTTGTTTAGTATCTGTGCAATGTTTAACCTTACGCGGCTTGCCCGAAGTGGTTGTAGGCGGCTTGCTGTGTATTCATGTGCTGGTTATACTGATGTTCTTGTAAGCCCTTACGCTGCTGGCCCAACCAGATTACGTGGTTTGCCCAGAATCACCGGATGTTGAGTCGAGACCAGGATGAAAACCTGTTTTTACAGGTTCCAAAGTTGGCTGTTCTAGCCAGCCATTAGGCACTTCTCCCCATTATTCCCCCTTGTTCCCAATTTCTGCATTAGGCGTTTTTGACACAACACCCAGCTGGCTGGTAGTATACTTGAAACTTGCAAGAGGGACCCAGTAGTTGCCAGGACAATATTAGTAGTGAGTCTACATCTAAAACCACACTTGATGAATCTGCAACAACAGTCTATTGAGGACATTAGTGATTGAAGAGAGATATGGGCATGCCCAGCCCCCCTCCCAGCGCTGCCTGGCCGGCACATCAAAGGCTGCTGCTCCCCTAATGAAATTTCTGAAAAGCAGTTTGCATTTGATTGTGCTTTTGTTTGTCAATGGCCCGGAACAGAATTGCCACCCAGTGTTTCAGTCGTGGCTATTGGCATCAGGATAGCCATTTTAAACAAAAATCCTACTTGATAAAATTCGATTATCAATATCAAATTGCATAATATCAATGAGAAACATTGTAAGCCCAAAGTAATAGACGTTGTGTAGCAGGAGGGCATTGGCTGTAATGTAAGGACATAGTGATATTGTATGTGCACGTAGGGAAATACGTTCCTTCGTTTTTTTTCTTCTTCAATGTAGACAGTTGTATAAAAATAAATATCTGAAATAATGTTCCAACATGATTGTAGAGTGGATGGAAGCAGCACAAAAGTGGCTGTATTTTGTTTTCCCGTTGATGCTGATGTCACAGTGAATGATGGGCTTTTTGTGGTTCATTTGCCACCAGCCTGGTTATTCCCAACAAGAGACCTCCTATAGCTAAACATTGTTTGAAGAGCGTAAAACCGGAAACACTTCTGAGTTCTAAGTCATTATTTATACACAGGTGCTTTGAGGAACTATCTAGCCCATTATTGAGTAACATCAATTAGACTCGATGTATGCAGCTTCTTTCAATATAATGGTTTTGTAGTGGAGGCTAAGTGCTAATGCAGAGTCAGAGTTCTAACGCACAGTTTGAAAGGCTTTTTCTCTGTCGGTTACAAACTAGTGGATAGGAGGTTCATATGACTGAAGAACGCACATTTTTCTCACGTGGTGCATTGCTTGATTGTTCTACATTGTTGACGAGGACTTGAGCTCCTTTACACAACTGTTACAGAAAGCATTTGTCAGTGAAACATTGAAAACAATAAAAGATGCAAATACACACCCTCACACCCGCACTCACCCTCACTCATCTTCACCCCTCACACACCCTCACCCTCACACAACCTCACTCACTCTCACACCCTCACCTTCAAACACATCACTCACCCTCACCCACCTCACTCACCCTCACACACCCTCTCACCCTCACTCACCCTCACACCCTCACCCACCCTCACTCACCCTCACCCTCACCCACCCTCACCCTCACCCTCACCCACCGTCACATCCTCACACACCCTCACTCACCTTAACACCCTCACACACCCTCACCCTCATACCCAAACACCCTCATCCTCACACACTCTCAAACCCTCTCACCCCCTCACACACCCTAGCACCCTCGCTCACCTTCACCCCTCACACACCCTCACTCCCCTTCACCCCTCAAACACCTTCACCCACCCTCACTCACCCCCTCACCCACCCTCACTCACCCCCTCACCCACCCTCACACATCCTCACACCCTCTCCCCCTCTCACACCCTCTCACCCTCTCACACCCTCACCCACCCTTACACCCACACCCACCCTCACTCACCCTCACCCACCCTCACCATCACACACCCTCACATCTTCACACCCTCACTCACACCCTCACCCTCACCCACCCTCACACCCTCACTCACCTTCACAGCCCCTCACCCACCTTCACACCCCTCACCCTCACACCCTCACACCCTCAACCCCTCATCCCCACACACCCTCACACCCGCACCACCCTCACCCCTCACACCCTCACTAACCATCACACCCCCTCACACACCCTCACTCACCATCACACCCCCTCACACACCCTCTCACCTCACACACCCTTTCACCCTCACTCACCCTCACACCCTCACTCACCTTCACCTCTCACCCTCACTCACCCTCACTCACCCTCACCCATCCTCACTCACCCTCACTCACCCTCACTCACCCTCACTTACCCTCACACCCTCACACACCCTCACACCCTCTCACCCTCACACACCCTCACCCACCCTAACACACCCTCACTCACCCTCACACCTCCTCACCATCACACACCCTCACATCCTCACACCCTCACTCACACCCTCACGCACCCTCACTCAACCTCACATCCTCACCCTCACACCCCCTCTCACACCCTCACACCCTCCCACCCTCACCCCCCTCACCCTCACACCCCCTCACCCGCACACACCCTCACCCTCACACACCCTATCTCACCCTCACCCTCACACCCCCTCACCCGCACACACCCTCACCCTCACACACCCTCACTCACCCTCACACCCTCACCCTCACACCCCCTCACCCTCCCAACCCTCACACACCCTCACACCTTCGCCCTCACCCTCACACCCCCTCACACACCCTCACTCACCCTTACTCACTCATCCTCATACACCCTCATCAGCATAGCATAACAAAACATAGCATGGCATAACAAAAAAGCATAGGATACACAACCTCACAACCCTCTCACCCTCACACCCTTACCCTCACACCCCCTCTCACACCCTCACACACCCTTAGCCTCACACCCTCACCACAAGTTAGAGCTATTGGTATTGTAAATGACATATTCTTTATTTAGGTTTTGTTTTTGAAAATAGCGAAAGTAATAGCTTTGTCATTTACCATGCCAATAGTTTTAACTTTCGCAAATGTGGCACCTATAGCATTTGTAATGCAACATGTTTTGTATTTACGTGACTTAGATGTATTGATATTACAAATAACAATGGTTTTTAATTGTTTTGAATAATTAATACTTAAATAAAAGTGATTGTAATTTATAATTGCAATTGCTTAAACTTTTGTAAATAACTTTTGTGAAGATTATGTTCAGTGTATTTCATTGTGACGAAAATCCAAGAACAGAAGTGAAATATTAACATCTTTTTGTGACATTTGTAATAAAGCTTGAAACAATGAGAGAACATATTTGAACAAGTTGTTGTTGAATGGTTGCTCAGATTGATGCTGTGATGGCACGGAGTGGTGTTGTATTGGCGACGAGTGATGCTGTGGCGTTCAGTGATGCTGTGGTAGTGCATAGTGATGTTGTGGTGTCTCTGAGGGAGGCTGTGGTGGTGCTGAGTGATACTGTGGTGGTACTGTGCTGGTGCTGTGGTGGTGCTGAGTGATAATGTGGTGGTGCTGAGTGGTGCTGTGGTGGTGCTGAGTGGTGCTGTGGTGGTGCTGAGTGGTGCTGTGGTGGTGCTGAGTGATGCTGTGGTGGTGCTGAGTGGTGCTGAGTGGTGCTGTGGTGGTGCTGAGTGGTGCTGCGGTGGTGCTGAGTGGTGCTGTGGTGGTGCTGAGTGATAATGTGGTGGTGCTGAGTGATAATGTGGTGATGCTGAGTGATAATGTGGTGGTGCTGAGTGATAATGTGGTGGTGCTGAGTGATAATGTGGTGGTGCTGAGTGATAATGTGGTGGTGCTGAGTGGTGCGGTGGTGGTGCTGAGTGGTGCTGAGTGATGTTGTGGTGGTGCTGAGTGGTGCTGTGCTGGTGCTGTGCTGGTGCTGAGTGATAATGTGGTGGTGCTGAGTGATGCTTTGGTGGTGCTGAGTGGTGCTGTGGTGGTGCTGAGTGGTGCTGTGGTGGTGCTGAGTGGTGCTGTGGTGGTGCTGTGGTGGTGCTGAGTGATACTGTGGTGGTGCTGAGTGATAATGTGGTGGTGCTGAGTGGTGCTGTGGTGGTGCTGAGTGGTGATGTGCTGGTGCTGTGCTGGTGCTGAGTGATGATGTGGTGGTGCTGAGTGATGCTGTGGTGGTGCTGAGTGGTGTTGTGGTGGTCCTGAGTGGTGCTGTGCTGGTGCTGAGTGATAATGTGGTGGTGCTGAGTGGTGCTGTGGTGGTGCTGAGTGATGCTGTGGTGGTGCTGAGTGATGCTGTGGTGGTGCTGAGTGATGCTGTGGTGGTGCTGAGTGGTGCTGTGGTGGTGCTGAGTGGTGCTGTGGTGGTGCTAAGTGGTGCTGTGTTGGTGCTGAGTGGTGCTGTGGTGGTGCTGAGTGGTGCTGTGGTGGTGCTGAGTGGTAATGTGGTGGTGCTGAGTGATAATGTGGTGGTGCTGAGTAGTGCTGTGGTGGTGCTGAGTGGCGCTGTGGTGGTGCTGAGTGGTGCTGTGTAGGTACTGAGTGGTGCGGTGCTGGTGGTGCTGTGGTGGTGCTGAGTAATGCTGTTGCGTTGAGTGATGCTGTGGCGTTGAGGGATGCTGTGCGATGAGTGGTGTTGTGGCGTTGAGTGGTGTTGTGGCGTTGAGTGGTGTTGTGGGATAGACGAGACCTAAAAAACAAGGAACGTTCATAAATCATGTACCTTTAGCACAGCACTCAATGTTTTAATAGACATTTGCTTGCTGCAGAGGAATACTGCTCCTGGGTACACCATAGTGTTGAGATATTTAAAGAGCTCCTCTTCGGGGCTGTTCGTAATACCCACAGCTTTTAAGCAGGTACATTTTGAGAACCTTGCAGTAAAAAAAAAAATCATGGTCTAGCCAGTTTTGTTAAAAAGAATACTTTGGGACCCCGAACCCCTATGGATAACGTTGGGGCTGCGTTCACTGTGCTCACGCCGTTTGGGGGTGGCATTAACTTAAGCAGTTTCTATGCTCCCGTCGCAGAAAATGGTCAGAGGTTTGGATATCCAGTCAGTATGCAGATGCACGTCTCTTTTAAATTAGAAAAAAAGGAAATATGTTATGTTTTGAGGTAACATGTTTTCGGCAAACAGTTAATATTTTCCAAATGTAACAGGCAAATATTGTTTTGATGCATTTTTTTTAAGCACACATTCCAAGGAGTCCTGCAGCTTGGTACAGAACCAACCTTATTTTGAACGTCTCATTGCTTGTGATTAAAATAGAAATTAGCTACTGGGCTGAATACTCCTGTCCCTCGACAACACCAATGATATAGAGGACAAAAGAAGAAAAACTGCAAATAAGGACATCCTATTACATGAACAACAATTTAGATTGAATTTAAATCATGCTGAGTATCGACACATTCCTCGTCAGACTAAAGTAGGGTTAGAACAACATAACATTACTAAAGCTTCAGCAGCTAATAAAGGTGTACTTAAAACATACGAAGTATGAAGTTAAGTTGAACAAATGCACAATAATCTAGTACAGTTTCACATGTGAAAACAAATGACCAACATCTTCGCAGCAATGAGCACTCCAATTGGTTTTTTTTTAAATGTCAACATACAGACCGATTATAGTTTGGGTAGAATGGCAAGCACGATTGCATTGACATCTTTCCTTGCCTAGAGGTTATGCGCCCAGGTAGATATTTGTTCCGTCGAATGTCACGACCAAATGCTCCCAAGTTGCACTCTTGACAGACCAATATGGGGTCACTATTTGGAAAGGAAACCAATGCAATGCTCCGACCCTTGTATCCTTCTCACTGTTGGCTGCAAATAATCGTAAACTGAATATGCTCCAGGCGGGCAACTAGAGCCAAATTTCGGGGAGGCTGGAAAATACTTCAGGGGGGGGGGGAGGGATAATTCTTCCAACCACGGACAGAGTGGCTGTAAGAAGGGGTGAACACACAACAGGACCCTAATTTGCACGTACATGGTCTTTTAAAGACCTGTTAAGTACTAGGGTGCAGCTGCAATTAGACAGTCGCCAGCCTGTGAAGCTGTCTCCGCCGGGCTGACACACACGACGTGGTGGGGGGGGGCTGAAGCTCTGTAAAGCTATCGCTTTTCACTTGTTACACAGGGGAACCTCAAACAAATGAAAAAATAGCAAAAAAAAACATTGAATCACTTGTTACAGTGCAATAAATATGCAACAAACAGATTCAACGTCTTCAGATACAATTCTGCTACAAACAATGCTGCCTCGCTTACTGATCACAGTGATTGATTTTATTATTTTGATTAAAGGACTAGCACTAAAGTGAATATTAAGAACAGTTAAAACAGCTCCGACTTCTAACACCCCCACTTGGTGCACAAAAACTATCATCTATCCACACACATATACTCTCAAAGTTACCAAAGGATAAATGAACAGAAATTAAAGCGTGTGTTCAGAAAGAAAATTGTGTCTCAATTAGCGCCATTCACAGTAAACAGCAAACAAGCTGCATGCCGCGTGTAAGCAACAAACAATCCCAGGTGCACTTAACCATTAAATCCTCGTGAAAGCGATGCGGCAATACAACACATAATCCCTGGTGCATGTGCCTACAAGCGTGACAAGCTGTATGCTGCGTGTAAACCACACATAATCCCAGGTGCGCTCATTAGTAAATGGCAGTTGCCCGAATCTCCAAAAAGATGAAGAAAAGGAACAAGCAGTGAGTCTGAGGCCGTGGCAGAGTGCCCACGGGGTGATGTGTCCCTCAACATCTCGCTCTGTCTGTCTGTCCAACTAGCTGCCCAGACAGGCTGGCAGGCGGAGAGTGAAGCAGACAGCCAGGACAGAGAGACGCGTGGACAGACAGACATGGATAGAGCGCACAGTCCCGCCTCTGTCACTGTGCTCCCCCTGCCCCTCCCTCTTGCTCCAGACCCTCATTAGCATCAGAAGGCAGGAATGAGGTCCTGGGACCAGACAGAGCCTCTGAGATGCCTCAGAAAACACGTTGCGCTCTGAGAACTTGGGTCCTCACCGGAGGGAGAGTGTTTGTGAGGCCTCTGGGGGGCATTCAGACCCTCAGTCTGGCGTCCCTCGCTCTCTGGGGGTGCGCGGGCGGCCGTGAATGGCAGATTGCCTTCATGTGCAGAGGAGAAGCGGGCTTGCGAGGCCAGCGCCAAGCCCTCTCCGAGGACCCAAGACTTCTAACCAGCAGTATTAGCAGCACAATCTGAGCACGCCTGTCAAAGAAAACAAGCAAGATAGCACGGATGGATAATGCAAGTGCAACAGAGCATGAGGTTCTCAGATTCAGATTCCAGCTGGGCCGCCTCAGCCTTCCATTGTTTCTAGGTAGACCATCAAATAACAAGCAAGATAGCACGAATGGATAATGCACGTGCAACGGAGCATGAGGTTCTCATAGTCAGATTCCAGCAGGGCTGCCTCAGCGTTCAATTTTTTTCTAGGTCGATCCCCACAGAGTTTGGTAGTAAGAAAACAGCCAGGCAGGAGACAATGTTGAGTGCAGGTGGGAAAAGCAGGAGTGTAGGAGAGAGCAACACGTGGGGGAAGCACACAGGGCGAGCTCATCAAGGAGGGGGCCGGGGAAAGCATACGGATGGTTGAGAGCAACCCGGAGTCGAAGGTGGAGGGAGGAGGCACATTAGGGTGATAGCTAGAAGGCACATGCAGTCGTGGATTCTGCACTGGATGTACGAAGAGAGAGGGGCAGAGAGGAGGAAAGGTGGGAGGGAACACGGCCTGGGGGAAGCTGGCTGGGGTGGGGGAGGAGAAATCCGAGTAAGGCTGTGTGCGGGGAGAGAGAGGGGAGGTGCTGGAGCTGGGGAACAGATGGCTGGGCAGAAATGCGAGTCACGCCTGGCGGCCGTGAAGTGTGAAGCAGTGGGCGGGGAGGCAGGAGCAAATGGTAAGGGGAGCCTTTGAAGAGCAAGGCAGGGGGATAGAAGCGCGATCACGAGCACGTGCACTTCTACAAATCCGCATTGTGAAGTCAGCTTTGTGGTTTGACTGCAATAGGTCTCTCTGCGAGACTTAAAAACAAGCATTTGCAATGCTATTGCATTGTAAATGGTAGGCATCATGGACAACTGGAGGGAGGGTGGGAGGGGGGGGGGAGAAGGCACGACAAGTGGAAGGAGGGGAAGAGTTAAGAAGGCATCAAAGCATGTTGTGCCTGCAGTAGGAGAACCTAATTAAAGACAATAGTGCTCACAGTCTAAATAATGCGTACAGTGTAACAACCAAAGTAAAGGGGCCAGTCACTATGGGAGGGGACAAATTAAGAAGAGGCGGTAATAAAGAGGGATTAGGAAGCCAATTGATGAATCAGAAACCACCATTTAGGACTCACAATGCACAAGCCAATGGCAAATATGGGCGGAGAGTGGGCAGGGCTTCTATTCCCTACTACTCTGCAATAAGTCTCACAGAGCAGCGCATGCGCACTGAATCTAGGGGCGACCTAAAAACACCCAGAAACGCAACCTGAAAACATGACATTTCACCCAGCAAAATCATAGCTGGCAAGTTTTGAGATTGCTTATGTGTGACATTTTCAAGAATCATGTGCACTTATGAGTGACATTGTATTGTATTGTATTGTAATTGCATTTATATAATGCTGACTACCTAGGGTGACCAACTGGCATAGGTGCAAATTCAGGACGGTGAGTGTAAAAATTCAGGACAAAGGGGCAAACTTCAAGACAAAACTTCGGGACAAAAGGTAGGTTTTACAGATACATCAGAGGTGGTCGCACAATAGTATATATGTAAGTAAACAGACAACCATCTAAGTACAAGTCAAAATAGGTTTATATTAGGTTGAGACAATCGTGCACTTCACGGTTTTTCAGTATGGCTGCAGCTTGCTGCCTTAGACAATTCCAAATTTGCATCTCACTCCAGCAGGTACATTAATCACCAGACAATGGTGCACCACACCTGAATATAAGTGAAGCCACTTTTATTGTTGATTGAAAACTACTGGATATATAAGGAACTTTGGAGTGCCAGCCACCCAGTAACAAAACCGCACCCCCCCTTTCCAGCCTCCCAGGGAAACACCCGATGCCCGGACAGGCCAGTCCTGCCTTGCTATCACCCTTCAATGGTGCCCCTCATCTTCACTTACACCGTCTCTCATGTGTATTTAATTTCTCTTATAGTGTTACTCATCCCAATTATGTAGGGCAGGGTGTCGGAGTGCGTTACATCACACACATTATATAGAGACAATGACTCATATTAACATGAAAGTCAATGTGTGGGAAATGCTACTTAAGATAATGGGTGCAACAAGGTGTAATCATTCTCTTATCTATTTGTCAGGGGGTCCCCTGCTCGGCCCCGGCTGGGCTAACTGATTGTCCGTCTCCTCAACAGGCGGACTACTACGGGCCCTTTAAGGATAGCCTTTGTGTGCGTGACGAAGGCCTCGCCCCTGGACCACCTGACTTTTTGGACCTATCAGGAGCCACCCCTCGCCATATGGGGGAAGACCCGGAAGACGCCGCGTCTCCGTCGTGGGAGGAGGACGTGAGACGCCAGGAGAACAACGCGACTTGGGAAGCTGAGAACAACGCGGCGACGGAGTCCTTGGAGAGAGCCGACACCGGGAGCAGAGAAGGTGCCTGGACGGCTTGCTTTTCCCTCACACCCTCCCTATTTCCAAGAGTCTCTAGAAAGTGTACAGTACACTAAAAGCCTCGTTCTTTTCTTTTCCTTCCATGCGCTGGAGTATCCCGGACCTCGACCCAAGAAGTGTCCCGAGGACCCTAAGCAGGACCCTGGATTCTTGTTAAAGTGTCTGACCCAAGAATTTCTTTTTGTGTTAATTATTCTGAAGTACGCAATAAAAAGACAAATAGTCGCCCTCTAGTCTTGGCTCCTTCCCTTCTTGTAACCGAAAGGTGACAAGTGGCGAGCCAGATAGGAGACAATCCGTCTGACATTACAAGATGGAGACCTTGATAAATCAAATGAGCGAAGGTCAGTCCAAGCTAGAGTGGGCAATTGAACGGTCTAATGAACAAGCAGACAGTGATAGAGCTACATTCACTGCAGCTATTCAGCAACAGGCTGATCATGTCACTAAACTTGCAGAAGGACAAACGCAGCTGTTGGCTGTTCTGGGACAAAGCCGAGCCGCACACCCACCTGGAGCAGTAGTTCCGCTCCAAAAATATGTTCCCGGAGATGACCCTGTCGCTTTCTTCCTAAATTTTGAAAGGGCAGCCCGAGCTAGCGCCTGGCCGGGGGAGAGATGGCCCTTTTACCTAGCTCCTCTCCTTACAGGAGAAGCCCAGGCAGCATACCAGTTGGCAAATAAGGATGGCACTGCAGCCTATGGACATGTGAAACAAATAATTCTAGATAGACTGGGGGTTGATGATGAGACTCACCGACTACGTTTCCGACAAGAGAGAGGAACCCCAACCGATGCTCCTAAGACTCTTTTCTACAAGCTGAAAGACGCAGCAGACAGGTGGTTGAAACCACAAGAGGGGAATATCGATAACGTGATGAACAAAATCTACCTGGAACAGTTTCTTGAGGCATTGCCCTATGGCACCCAATGGTGGCTTAGACAGCATGCAGGGCTGACCTTAGAGCACGCCATTGAAATGGCTAACTCCTATGCTAGAGCTCAAACAGGCCTGTATTCCGGGAAACCGAGAAACCTGTTGTCAACAAAACCCCCATAAAACCTGACAAAAAGCCATACAAAAATCAAAGCGAACCTCCTCCTATGAAGCCTAGACCTTTGAAGATAGAACCGCCAGTCTTTACGGGTCCACAATGTTATGAATGCGGCGAATGGGGACATATTGCGAGGCACTGCCGCAAAAAGAAAGAAGAAGAACCCATGGAGGTCGGGTATGCTCCTCGTGCCCTCCTGTATGCCCAAGAGACAGGACCAGCATTTTATGTAAGTGTCCTAGTAGACAGTAAGAAAACCCGTGCCCTGTTGGACTCTGGGTGTCGCAATTCTGTGACCCAGAAAAACGCACTGAACAATACTTCTATGCTCTTCGACCGTACTGTCCGGATAAAATGTGTACACGGAGATGTGCGTACTTATCCTCTAGCCCAAGTCACTTTAACAACAGAAAAGGGTACCCAAGTACATTGCGAAGTGGGAGTTCTTCCTAATCTACCCGAGTCCCTTATTATAGGAACAGACAATAAGTGGTTCTCCACACTGATGGCAGAAGTCCTAGAAAAGCAGGGTAGACATGGGGTCAGGGAGGGCCTGTTAGCTGAAGAACCTTGGTCCACTGATACAAACTTCAGGGCTGCCCAATTAAACGATGCTTCCTTGGCAACTGCTTGGCAGAACGCACAGGATAATAAAGTCCAGAACCAACATACTTACCCCTGTTTTATTGAGCAAAACGGCCTCCTATACAGAGTAGGACAGAGTCAGGCCACTCCCCAGCTAATAGTACCCACCATGTTTCGCGAGCAAGTGATGTTTTATGCTCATGCTCACCTTTTAGCAGGTCATTCTGGTGCAGAAAAGACCACTAACTTCTCATTGAGCATTTCTATTGGCCCGGGGTGCATGCGCAAGTTAAGAAATACTGTCAGGAATGCCAGATCTGTCAGAAAAGAAACCCGTACATTCCTCCTAAAGTCCTTCTTGTCCCTCTTCCAATCATAGGGAAACCTTTTGAAAGAATAGGGGTTGACATCATAGGTCCTTTACCAAAGTCACACAGGGGGTACCAATACGTCATGGTAGTAGTCGACTACGCGACGCGTTACCCCGAGGCGTTTCCATTAAGGGCAGCTACTACTAGTGCCATTTCTCAAAAGCTGGTTGAATTGTTTGCCAGAATGGGATTCCCCAAAGATCTTATAACAGACCAGGGGACACCGTTCGTATCTCGTCTCATGAAACAAGTGTGTACTCTCCTAAACGTGAAACATCTACGTACCTCGGTGTATCACCCACAAACAGATGGCCTGGTCGAACGGTATAACGGGTTGATAAAGACCACTTTAAAAAAACTATTGTCCGGAGATGGTAAGCAGTGGGACCAACTGCTTCCGTTGGCTCTTTATGTATTAAGAAACCAGTTCCAAAGCAGTCTAGGAACTTCACCCTTAGAGTTACTGTTTGGAAGGAAACCCCGTACACTGTTAGAAATAACCAGAGATAGCAGGGAAGACAGGGTCAAGAGACGCTGAAGAGTTGTTAGACTACTCCCAGCAGCTGAAGTCCCGGTTACACAAGCTACGGACCTTGTCCTATAAAACCCTAGAGAAAGCACAAGGTAAACAAAAGACCTTTTATGATAAAGGCAAGAAGTGGAGAGAGTTAAACCTAGGTGACTGGGCTCTGGTCCTTCTTCCTACCTCTACTCACAAACTCCGAAAGGAGTGGCAAGGACCATTCCAGGTAGTAAGGAAAATAGGTAGGACTACGTATGCACTGAAATTATCTCCTTCCCGAACCCAGATTTACCACATTAACATATTAAAGAAGTGGTTGGGTTCTCCTCCTAAAACTCATGTCTCAGTGTCCTTAGCTACACCTCCTGCTCATACCATCGAGCACGCTGTTGTGAACCCCGACCTTCCAGAACTCAGGAAGAACGAACTGAAGGATTTGATGTTTAAACATCAGTCCATTTTTTCGGATCAACCAGGTCGAACCACCTTGGCTGAACACCACATCCTGACCATTCCAGGGGTGACTGTAAAACAGAAACCCTATCGGGTCCCAGAAGCCCGACGGACAGTGATAAAAGAGGAGGTACAGAAAATGTTAGAAGCAGGGATCATAGTGCCCTCTAAAAGCAATTGGTCTTCTCCAGTGGTACTAGTGCCAAAACCCGATGGAAGTAAGAGATTTTGCATCGACTTCAGAGCGGTGAACAAGGTGTCAAAACAAGATGGGAATCCCTTACCAAGAGTCGATGAATTGATAGAGCGCCTTGGTGAGGCTCAATACATAACAACCATTGACCTCACCAAAGGATATTGGCAGGTGCCCCTTTCCCTACAAGATCAGGAAAAGACAGCATTCACCACCCCAGACGGTCTATTTCATTTCACAGTTTTACCCTTTGGCCTTCATGGGGCTCCTGCTACGTTCCAACGTCTTATGGATACAGTGTTAGCCCCATACCGACACTTTTCAGCAGCTTACATAGATGATATTGTCATCCATAGTCCAGATTGGCAGACCCATTTACACCATTTGGAACAGATCCTTGGGGCCTTGTAAAAGGCGGGCTTACACATAAATTCAAAAAAATCGCGCTTTGCCTTTTCCCAAGTTAAATACCTCGGGTACTTGTTGGGTAACGGTCAGTTGTATCCTCAACAAGAAAAGGTAAAGGCCATTCAATGTCAAGAGTTCCCCTATAACAGGCGGGATCTCCGAGCCTTTCTTGGCCTGGTTGGTTATTACCGACGGTTCATCCCACACTTTGCCACTCTCTCAGCCCCTTTGACGGATCTGTTGAAGAAAACGGCCACTTCTGTCCAGTTCAAACGACCCTCTCCCCAAGCTCAAACTGCTTTTCAGGCACTAAAAGACATTCTCTCCTCCTCCCCAGTCCTAATAACGCCTGACTTTGACAAGCCTTTCTATCTCCAGACCGATGCTTCAGGGGTTGGACTGGGTGCTGTTTTGTCTCAGTTAGATCAGGAAGGGAGGGAACGGCCTATACTGTACTTAAGCAGGAAACTTTTCCCTAGGGAGACAGCCTATCCCACTATAGAAAAGGAGTGCCTGGCTGTGAAATGGAGCATTGAGAAACTTCATTATTACCTAGATGGTCGACGTTTTACACTGTTCTCGGACCATGCCCCTTTGCAGTGGCTACAACGGAATAAAGGCCGCAATGAACGCATCCTCCGGTGGTTCTTGTCCTTACAACCCTATGATTTCGAGGTGTGTCACCGTCAGGGTTCTGCTCAGACGAATGCTGACTACTTGTCCCGTTATCCACTTTCCCCCGAACGGGAAAAGTCTAGGGGGGGGATTTGTCAGGGGGTCCCCTGCTCGGCCCCAGCTGGGCTAACTGATTGTCCGTCTCCTCAACAGGCGGACTACTACGGGCCTTTTAAGGATAGCCTTTGTGTGCGTGACGAAGGCCTCGCCCCTGGACCACCTGACTTTTTGGACCTATCAGGAGCCACCCCTCGCCATATGGGGGAAGACCCGGAAGACGCCGCGTCTCCGTCGTGGGAGGAGGACGTGAGACGCCAGGAGAACAACGCGACTTGGGAAGCTGAGAACAACGTGGCGACGGAGTCCTTGGAGAGAGCCGACACCGGGAGCAGAGAAGGTGCCAGGACGGAAACGGAGGATAAACGGACGGCGGCAGCTGTAAAGCCAGGAGACCAACGTCACCGCGATTCGCCCAGCCACGCGAAGGAGGACGCCTGGCTTTCCCAGGTGCGTGCTCGTTTAGGTTCAATACTGCGGTTGAAGAAGGGAGGGACCGGGTAGGAGACAGAGCAAGCACCGGGGCACCTCGTTTCTTAGAACGTTATGCAAGTCACTGTATGTGGTGGTGGTTCTTGCTTTTCCCTCACACCCTCCCTATTTCCAAGAGTCTCTAGAAAGTGTACAGTACACTAAAAGCCTCATTCTTTTCTTTTCCTTCCATGCGCTGGAGTATCCCGGACCTCGACCCAAGAAGTGTCCCGAGGACCCTAAGCAGGACCCTGGATTCTTGTTAAAGCGCCTGACCCAAGAATTTCTTTTTGTGTTAATTATTCTGAAGTACGCAATAAAAAGACAAATAGTCGCCCTCTAGTCTTGGCTCCTTCCCTTCTTGTAACCGAAAGGTGACACTATTATTCAGTCTTTCACCATTCATTCTGTCCTTTCATCTATGTGCCCATTTATATCCAAAAATATTCTACAGTTTGGGAACCTATCCACCATATATCCTTCCATCCATCATTACACTCATCCATCCCTCCAACCACCCTTTCAGTCATCCATCCATTATTCATCTCCCCACCCTTTCAACCCATCCATCCGTACAGTCATCAATCCACTCTTTCAGTCATCCATCTATTCCCTCATCCATCCAGCCATTTACCCTTTCACCCATCCAGCCATTCATTCATTCACTTACTCATCCATCCACCCAGTCACTTATCCTTCCACTCATTCACCTTTTTTTTTTTCCAAAACCATTTTATTATGAGTTCAAGCAAGTTTCAGCACAGTCCTCCACAGTCAGGAGGAGACTGTCAACGACAGACAAGAGTAAGCACAGCAGTGACATAGCATTGAACCCAGTGTTATAGAATGAGAACTGTCGAACAACCCCCGCCCACCCAGCCCCAAGAACACCAACCTACCCCGCCTACAACTACCCACCCCTTATCCCACCCTAACCCAGTGCACGTGATCACAGTTCAGCAGCATAAGATGACATACAAGGCGGAGCCGGCCAGCAGCCTAGGGTGCGGGATCCGCATCCGGCGGTAGTGCATCGTCGATGTCCATGGGGGGTTCGAGGGAAAGGCCCCTGTAGTCTGCCCAACGTTTCCATATTTTGTAGTGTTTGCGGGGACACCCGCGAGCTTCGAAAACAGGCTTCTCCAGGCCCATGAGGAAGTCTAGGCCCGCCTTCCAGGCCCCAAGAGGGGGGGCGCGTTCGCTTTTCCAGGCCTGTGCCAGATCTCTTTTCGCCACCACAAGCCCCAACAACAATAAATGGCGCTTGTAAATGTTGCCCCCAATGTTCTCCAAAACATGAAGAAGGCCCAGCCTAGGGGTACGGGGCAGGTCCCACCCCAACACCTCAGACAAGCAGTCCCAAACCCCGGCCCAGAACCGGGACAGTCTCACACAGGTCCACACAGTATGAAAAAGGGTGCCCCTTTCAGAACCACACCTCAGGCACTCCGGAGCGGCAATAAGGCCCGCCCGCCAAAGACGGTCTCTAGTATAATAAGCACGGTGGAGGTATTTGAACTGGATGAAGCGGAGGCGGATGGCTATAGCAGCACCACGGGGAGATTCAAGGGCCTCGCGCCAATCGTCGTCATCCAGTGGACCAACATCACCTTCCCAAGAAGCCTTGAGCGACGAAAGTGAGGGGGAGCAGTGTGTGACCAGGGAGCGATATATCTCAGAGACCTTCTTGTCTCCCAGGTCTCCCATGAAAAGTTTCGCCTCTATGGGGCTAAAGTCTGGGAGCTGCTCCAGGCCCACCAGGCTAGGAGTAAGAGCATGGCGAAATTGGAGGTAACAAAAGAACTGGGACCGAGGCATGTCAAATTCAGAGCTAAGGTCCTGGAAGGACTTAAGGGTAGTACCAGAGAGGACATGGCCGAGGGAAGAGATCCCGATCGCGTCCCAGCCGTCGAACCCAGACAAAGAGGCCAACGCCGGTAGCAGTCCATTACGCCACAACGGAGTTTCGGCCGTCAGCCTACCCCACCAACCCATACGGTGCAGGGCCCGCCGCCAGACCGCGAAAACCACCTGAGTAACCCGAGGAAGCAGCCGCCGCGCCTGGCCGAGTACAGCAACGTGTGAAGGGAGGCTCCCCCCATCAGAGAGTGCTCCAGGGCATAGGCCGGATCGCTACGGTCCCCATACCACCACTCGTTAAGCACAAGGAGATGGGAGGCCTGATAGTAAGACAAGATGTCCGCGGTTGCTAAGCCGCCACAAAATGTAGAGAGGAAGCACGTGCGCAGCGCCACCCTGGAGGCACCCCCAGCCCACAGAAACCGGCCTAGCACAGAATTAACAGTACGGAACCACTGCGGGTCGATCTGGAAGGGATGATTCTGTAGTTGGTAGAGGAGACGAGGCAAGGCCACCATCTTAAAGATGGCTGACCGGCCGTAGATGTTAAGGGGCATACGTGTCCATGTCTTGATGTCCATCTGGACCCGATCCCACACAGGCTGGATATTCCGGTCCCACGCCACAGCAGGCGAAGCAGAGAGGAAAACACCCAGGTACTTCACGCCCTCCACCACCACCTGAAGGGATGCCGCCCAAGGACAGGCCACTGCGCCACCCCCCAGCACCCACAGGGTCGACTTGCGCGGGTTGAGGTAGAGCCCCGACACCCGACCAAACGCCTGCATTAGCTCCAGAACACGGGGGCCCGTTCGCTGTAGGTCGGTCATAAAGAACAGAACATCGTCCGCGTATAGAGCTATGCGGTCCGAATGATCCGTACCCCATACAAAGCCCCGGTAGAGCGCGTCATGGCGTACCCTGGCGGCCAGTGGCTCCATAGCCAGCGCGAAGAGGTAGGGGGAGAGCGGACACCCCTGACGCGTACCCCTAGTCACCGGGAACCGAGCCGACGTCGCCCCGGAAATACGCACCGAGGCAGTAACCCCAGTATAAAGCAACTTGACGTAGGAAAGGAAGACCGGGCCGAGGTTCAGCAGCGGCAGCAGAGCAAAAAGATAGGACCAGCTGACCGAGTCGAAGGCACTATCGATATCGGCCAACAAGAGCACCGCCTGATCCTCCGAAGATCCGATCGCATCAATCGCAGCCTGCGCCCGCCGGATATTGTGCCTCGTCGCCCGCCGCGGCATAAAGCCCGCCTGATCCGGGTGAACAAGGGCCGAGATGTGAGGGAGCAAGCGGTTCGCTAGAGCCTTGGCCAGGAGCTTGGCCTCAAAGTTAATGAGGGAAATGGGGCGGTAAGATTCATGACGATCCGGGGGCCTACCCGGCTTCAAGAACACCACAATTTCGGCATGTCGCCATTCCGGTGGGAGGCGGCCATGGTCCCGCGCCTGTTCCAGGGCCCGCAAATAATGCGGCCCGAGCTGCAGGTGGAACTTCTTAAAGAATTCGCTGGGGGGGGAGGAGCCTAGCCGGCAGCCGAGATGGCCGCCTAGCCCTTCGGCTCCGCCGACCCTTGCGCCCTTCGCTGATATCCTGGCGAGAATCCTGTGCCTCCGAGCCCGACGCTTGCCTGCGCTAGGCTCCTGACCATGTTGCTGCAGCCCCGGTCGCGAACGGAGCCTTCCCGGCGGAGTTGAGCCCCAGTTTCCATTTCGGCCCTTCCAGAGGGAGCAGCCGGGCTACTGCTTGGTGGGGACGGCCGGCGGCGACAACGACAGCAGCGGCCGCTGCGGTGAGGGAGGAGCCGGTGCACCAGACCTGGAGCGCGGAGTTGCAATTCTTACAGCAGCCCTTCCCTTGCTCGGCTGCCCAACGCGACTCGCTCGCAACATAGTATCAGGCTCCTGGTTACTGTATCCCGGCCCAGCTGGAGGGCCGGGATTGCTTCTTTGTTGCAGCCTTCAGCAGCGGCCGCCATCTTCCGCATCAGACGCCCTGATCCTGCCGGTGGGTTTCCCTGCACCACAGTTTCTTCTGTCCTTGGAGCCTCTCCACGGCCGGCTGCCCCCACGTTTCCTGTACCACCAGAGCCCCACAGAGTGACTTCACGCTCCAGATACTGATGGCTGGTGAAGGGGGCTCGCTTCCCGGGGCGCTCAATGGTTGCCTGCCTAAGATGGCGGACGGTACAGCGCCCTCCATCCTTGATCCACCGCTGGGGCTCCGCGATATCCTGGCTGCGCTGGAGGACCTGCGGTTAGCCTTCCGCGACTTTGCCACCGGTCTGGGGGACCGGTTTGATGGGCTTTTTTCAGCTGGCCATGGTGATTCTTCAGTGCGGCATGTTAAGCCACATCTTCAGCCGGCTGTCGGTGGATCACCTGAGTTGAGGTATGTGACAGTGCCGGGGGGACGTGTCCCAATGCCCGCTGTGGTACTCTTGGGTTCTGCTCTGGAGGAGTCTGACAACGCTGCTCCCCTGACGCGGCCGGAGCTCGTGCCTCAGTTGCAGTTTTGCTTCTCTCCTTTGTCCTTTGGAGCCACGTTTCTGGGCGTCCTCCTGGACTTGCTTCCTGTACATCGGCCGGCCGCTACTTTGGAGTTTGTGCATCGTCCTGCTCCCTGTTGCTCTAGCCGTGGCATGGCAGCGGTGCATTCCTCGGTCCCTTATTATCGTGCATCACTCCGGCTTGACTTGTCGCCTGCACCTCGACTTCTGCAACGGACTCCATGGTGGTCCATTCCGTCCGGGCTGGCAGTATTGCACTTGACTTCAGTTGGACTGTGGATTCGAAGGGGTCAAGGCTGAGGAAGGAGATTTTCTTGTGGCACATTGGAACGTATAATGCTGGGACTGGGACTTGTGACTGTCGGAGGTACATGCAGCCTGGGTGTTAGGTTGGGGCCTGGGGTTGGGTGACCGCGGGTAACGATTTTGCTTGCTTTGATTAGATCCTTGGCCCTCCTCCGATCAACCGTGACACTCTCTCTCTTTTTCTTCTCTTTTTCTTCTTCTACATTTCGGGCATTCTTCTGGGGCGACAGACACACTGCTAGGGGGGGGTAGGCCGTAGCCTCTGCATGCGTGTAGGGTGGGGGGTATAATTCCTTGTTGGTTTTTTCATTTCTATGGGCCTCCTTTCTCTTTCTTTCTCATCTCTTTTTCTCTTCTCCCTTTCTACTCTCTATCTTTCTAGCTTGTTCCTCTCTTTCCTATTTCTTGGGTCTATGGGAGGAGTGGGTACTTTTGGGTGGTACTTGGAGATCGTCATGAGATGTGTTTTTTTTATTAATCCTGATTTCATTGAGTGCGATTGATTACCTTATTGATAATGCTTGCTGACCCTTCTTAAGATCGCTGCCCACTATAGTCCTAACTGCATTGCTCTGATTTGGATCCTTCCAGACCCGTTGCTATGGACTTATTTCAAACTTTATAAAATTAAACCTCATCATCCTGGCGCTTGGCGGCGGAATTTCGTATAATGTAACCTGATCTCTTCGTGATTGTCCTGCTATGCTGCCGAGTTGTAGACTTGCTTGCTGATGTGCCCTTTATTGTCGAGGCCGGCCTGAGGGTTGTAGGCCCGTATTTGTCTGCACATACTATTAAATAAAGGTTTTCAAAAAAAAAAAAAAAAAAAGAATTCGCTGGGGAATCCGCTCGGCCCTGGCGCTTTGCCCACATTCAGCTGACCCAACGCGTCACCCAGTTCCTCAGCCGTCAGGGGAAGATCCAATGCATCGCGCACCTCGTCATACACAGCAGAAGGGGGAACCGATACCAGGTAGTCCGCAATGTCGGCAAGGGAGAGAGTGTCCTGGGAGGCATATTGACGCCCATAATAGCGCGCAAAGCTCGCCGCAAGAGTCTTCGGGTCCGTGATCGCCACTCCCGCACCATCAACAAGGCCCGGCAGTGTAAGGGGTTGCAAGGTCTGTTGGCAAAGCCGGTGGAGCATGGTGCAAGACTTGTCGCCCCACTGGTACACCCGGCTACGGGTGTCCAACCATGCCTGGCGAGCCTCATCCATCAGGATCGAGGAGTAAGACTGCTGCGCTTGCAGGAGCAGTCGCAACGCAACATCATCAGGTGCCTCACTGTGGCGAGCCTCAAGCTCTTCCACCCGCGCCGCAGCAGCAGTAATGCTTTCCTGCCGAGTCCGGCGAGCAGATGCACACCAGGCTATATCAATTCCCCGTAAAGTGGGCTTCATGGCCTCCCAGACCGTCACCGCGTCCAGTCCCTCAGTAAGGTTATCCTGCCAATAGTGGGCGATCGCACCACGGAGATGCTGGGAGTAGTCAGGGCGCTGCAGATGCCACGTGGACATCCGCCAACGGAAAGGGTGGCGTGCTTTACACAAGTCGATTTGGACTGCCACAGGGGAATGATCAGAAAGCCCGCGAGGACGAATCGCCGCTCCCTGCACTCTATCAAGGAAAGCCCTCGGAACAAACACACAATCTAGGCGCGATAGGGGGCCATGAACAGCTGAAACATAGGTGTATTCCCGCCGCCCCGCATGCAGGTGTCTCCACACATCCACCCAACCCAGACCATCAATCATAGCCCCTAACCGTGTCGGGGAGGGCACAAGCGCCACACCGGGCCTCCTCTGCCGGTCCAAAGCCACGTCTAAGACATCGTTCCAGTCACCACCAATCACAGCCAAGGAGTGGGGGAGTTCAGTCCACAAGGCAAACAACCGCTCAGCCAAGGCCCATTGCAAGGGGGGGGGCATATACACATCCAAACACCACAGGCTCCGCACCGACCCTCCCCTGAACAAACACAAAGCGACCCTGGGGGTCGAGCCATTGGCGCTCATGGACGTATGCCAGCCGTCTATGAATAAGAATTGCCACCCCCCTGGAGCCCCTAGTAAACCCAGCATGGAACACCTGATGAAAGCCAAAGCGCTGCAGACTCTGGGCCTTCGTACCCAGCATGTGCGTTTCTTGAAGAAGGAGCACATCCGCCAGGTCCCTCTTAGCCCAACGAAGCACCGCCCCCCGTTTATTCTTATCCAACAGTCCCCGTACATTCCAACTAAGAACACGCATGGAAGCGCCCGGAGGCGCCAAAGGAGGGACTTCAGCCATAATCACCCTGCACCCCGCCCCACAGTCCCGGGCTCCCGGCCCAGGCCCCCGACCCCACAGTTGCAAAACCCATGAAGACCACGTGCACCCCAGAAAACAGGACTCCAAAACCCACGACCCCCGAAGAGCAAAAATCTCCCCCTAGCCACCCAACAACCCAAAGCCCCCCTCCCCCACCCCAATACCTCAAGAAACAATGAAGTATCTGTCGCGGCACACGGTACTTCAGGCCCAGAACATAGCGCCAAAAGTCGGACATGCCAATGGATCCCAAACAGTCCCCTTACCACCAAACAAGCACACTCCCAACACAACCCCCCAGACCCAACAGGAGGAGGCAGCCCTCAGAACATGCCCCAACCCCCCCCCCCCTCTAGTAAGAGGTACCGTTAATGACAGTGCATGATAAAGAATGTCAGTACACATGAGTCTCAAATAAAGGCCGAAGAGCCAGGTAATACTGCACCAAGTAATGTTCAAACTGTCGACCGGCAGGCGGTCGCCGCAGGGACGGCCACTGGAGAAGCGTGAGGAGCCAAGAAGTCAGTGAACAGCAGTCAGGGCCCCCGGCCGGAATGATCCGTCTCCGGCTGTGTGTCCCCCAAAAGGGGGTCTCGGGACAGAGACCTCTGCCTCGAGCGAGATTTACGATGCTGCTTCCCTTTGTTCGGTTGGTCGCTCCGGTCCTGGGAAGAACTGCGCGAAGAGCCGGAGTGTAGCCCCGGCTGGATGTGTGGTCGAAGCCTGACTGTCTCGTCGGTCCAGGCGAAGACTGCCTCCGGAGAATCGAAAAAGTGGGTCTTCGAGTTGAAGATCACACGGAGGCTGGCCGGGTAGAGCAATGAGTATTGGATCTTTAGGCCCCGCAGCTTGGCCTTGGCCGCCAGAAAAGAATGTCTCTGCTGCTGGACCATCTTGGTATAATCCGGGAAGATCATAATTTTACAGTTATCAAACAGCAGGGTGTCCTTGAGCCGGGCCTCCCGGAGGATAACATCTCGATCATGATAGTTAAGGACCCGAGCAATGATCGGGCGAGGCCGCTCCCCAGCCGGCGGCTTTTGTGTCAAGGCACGGTGGGCGCGCTCTATCACGAAGCAGCGTGACAGGGTGTCCGAGGGCAGCCAGCTCTCCAGCCACCGGGTTAGGAAAACGTCCGTAGGCCCCTTCTCACAGTCCTCCGGGAAGCCGACAAAGCGCAGGTTGTTCCGCCGTGCCCGGCCTTCAGCATCCTCCACCCGGAGCGCCAAGCCCCGCTGCGTCTGCTCCAGGGTGGCGACTCTCTTCTTTAAGGCGCCGACATCGCCCTCCACCGTCGTGACCCTGGTCTCAGCTTCGGCGATGCGGGCAACCGGGTTGCGTAGGTCCTGGCGCAGCAGCATCACATCCGCGCCCACCGCACCAATTTTGGCATCCAGCATATCACGGGATTGCGTGATGGCCGTCAATAGCGCTGCATTGTCCGGGCCAGCAGCCTGACTCCCACCGGCCGACCCGGCACCATTCCTGGGGCCGGTGAACTTATCGATGGGCCCTGTCGTGGCGGCAGTAAGACCGCCCTTGCCTCTGGTCATGGCCGCCGTCGAGGCCGGTCGGTAGGGACCCGCAACCGGAGCACCCGGGTGAATGATCAGCGAGCAGTTCAGAGGGTCCACAGCCCACCAATCCCTCAGGGCCCGTCCGTCTCCAGCCCGTCGGGCCACCGGCAAGAACCACAGGGTAGGCTCGCCCCCAAGGCGCGGATATCACAAGGCCGAGGGTCCAAGAGGGATCTGCCAAGATGGAACCCTCAGGCCGTCCGCCTCAGTCAGCGCGGCAGATCCCCGAGTCCGCTAGGCCAATCCAGTCCGGACAAACACCCGGTCTGTACCGTTGAAGCATCAGGATATCACTCCGCAGGATACGGCCAGCGGGCCCTCCGTCCCCAGGCTCCGGCAACACCGCTGCAGCACCGCGGGCCAAGATGTAGGATGCCCGGCCGGCGCCCAGGGTCGCCCTGCGGGCGGGACAAAAATCGAGGTCCCGGCTCGCCACGCGGCAGGTAGGCCCAGAGGGCTCGGACCCCAACGGCCGCGCCGGCGGAGGTCCGGGGCTCCAACGACCACACCACTACGCTCCACCGGACTCCAGCAACCTCCTGCACCAGTACAGACGAGGGAAGAGGGTTAGGGCAAGGATAAATTAGGATCGGGCCGGCAGGAGCTCTACAGAGCCGCGTCCGCCATCTTCGCCCTCGAAGCCACGCCCCCCTCGTTCACCTTTTCAGTCATTCATCCTCCCTTTCTCTCTCCATCCCCCTTTCACTTATCCATCCATCCATCCATTCATCATCCACCCATCCATCTACTCATCCGTTCATTTATTCCATCCATTGATCCTATTACTCATCCATCCTTTCACTGATCCATCCATCTGTTCTCTCATCCATCCACCCTTTCACTTCTTCACTCATCTATTCATCCTTTTGTCCATCTACCCCTTTCACTCACTCATCCATCCATACATTCACCCTTTCACTTATCAATTCAATCCATCCATCCTTTCACTCATTTATCCACCCATTCACTCGCCCATCTAAGCTTCCACTCATCCATCCATCCTTTCTTTTATCTATCAATTCACCCTTTCATTCATCCATTCATCCTTTCAGTCATCCATCCAGCCATTCACACATTCATTCACTTATTTACTCACCCACCTTTTCACATTATGAGCTGAGCCTTTGTCTACAGAGTTGCAGACAGAAGAGGCCCATCAAGAACTTCACCTTGCTGTAGTTCCTAAAGCAAGGGGTGGGGTGGGGTGGGGGAAAGTTCACTATGCCCCTGCACATAGGCAGTGTGAAAACGTAGAAGTCATAAGTCATGCATGATGCACAGTGCCAGGATGTGAGGTGACTGTGACATGGTGTTGTTTCCAGGGCTTTACCTGGTGTAAAAAAACTGGGGGGTCTCTTCAAAGGGAGTGTTCGATGTAATTAAGGGCGTAGTTTAAAACACCTAGGCTAAAAATCAGCGCTAGCGTAGTGTTCCTCCCGACTGGTATTATGTTGTTTATGTCTTTGCATCCAGATATATATATATAATACAGCAAGTATCATTACACCAACAAAAACCAGGACTATTGGCTTTGTCAGTGGTTGTTAGTTGCTTAAAATTAAAAAAAAAGCAGCAACCATGGCTTTGTTGGATATAATATTGAAAATGCTTCAGTTAAAAAATGATGAGACAGTGAAAGAACGATAACCTGTTCTTTTTAACTTATTTTACAGGCTTCTTTATATATATTATAGACTGTTTTCTCACGTTGCTTAAGTTGCAGCATTAGCGTTTTGCCTTTTATTTTACAGAATGCCTTGCTGAACCCTGAGGCAGGAGGAGGCCGCCACATGATTTACCAGCCCAGACTGCCCCATTGACATTCTGTATGTGGCGCCAGTCCCAGGAGCATTGCGTCTACAAAATTGTGTGTTTTGTAGGAACTGGATGAGTTCCTCAAGGGGTTGGTTAAACTAACATCTTGAGCTACAGATTAGGGACTTAAAGTCTTTGCTAGGTTGTGCCTCTTACTTTTCCTTCTTCCCAATTGGATAGTTATGCAGCCTGGCATTGGGTTTGCTTTCCAAGTTAATGTTGGAAAAATAAAATATGAATGTGTGCCAGTATAATGTGCGGGGAATGAGATTTTGATATCTTTCCTGATTACCTAGATACCTATCTCATTCTTCTTTTTGGATCGATTATTTTCTGTCATTGAGTAAAAGGCAAACCCACTTAGGTTAAATCAACCCCATAGACTGACGCAACTCTGAAGAACCACTTACAACTGATAAAGTTTAAAAAATTTAATATAAAATCAGAATCAATTGCATATACAATCCTCTCAGGATAAGATTCAACAAGTAATCAGGAACTAAAAGGAACATAAATTCTCTAAAGAATCTAAGTCTACAAAAGAATACAATTAAAATCAATTCCAGAATCAACAGATTAAAAAGCATAGACACAAAGTGGATCCGTTGCGTCATCTACAAAAAGAGAATAACAAGTTAAATCTGTCCCTACTCTATACTAGGTGACATCCCTACTTCGCAAGTTCTTTACCTAAAAAGGTGTCAGCAGTTTGACTTCCAAAGAAGTTCAAACTCTCTTAGCCTCTAATGGTAACCTATATCGAGAAACAGTACCCTCTCTGCCTACCCATCCGCTCTCTAAGGGTCCTC
Organism: Lissotriton vulgaris; assembly: GCF_964263255.1. Lineage (NCBI taxonomy): Eukaryota > Metazoa > Chordata > Amphibia > Caudata > Salamandridae > Lissotriton > Lissotriton vulgaris. The sequence goes on along the minus strand of NC_141685.1, from coordinate 1,764,467,234 downwards.
GGCCTACTGTTCTCTTGCGCTCTGCTCTCTCTCTCTCTGTCTCCTCAGGCCATCTGCGCTAACTTCTCCCCGGGGTGCTGTCCCTAAATACACAATCACAGTATGGGTGGAACGCCCCTTGACGCCCACCACGTATACATTTACACATGCTCTCATTCTTGGGTTTTTCCATAGCTTCATCTCTTCGCGTCGTCCGTTAAGTTGACCTTGCTTCTTAGGCACCATCTTCGTCTTCGTGCTGGTGACTTCATTGACATTCCAGTTGACACTTTCAGAGCAAAGTCTATCACCTCAACAGAACTCCATTCATTACGATTGTGATTATAACCTCGTTTGGTCCTGTGAACGGTCATTTCTAAACAAGACCCCAAATTCCAAGCGTCTCTTATCTCACTTAGGCCATAAACTTCGTCCAGCATTGTCACCTTAAATTTAACAAGACCTTTGACTCTTGTCTCGCACGTACGGATCAAGGCTATCCCCTGTTCCTGTGAGCCCACTAAATTACATACAGCGGACTACACTCTTGCGAACCCTTGGTCAGTTAGGTTAAAATCACACATGACCACACTTTCTAAAACTCCTTCTTCTACACAGTATAACCTTTAACACACATACTTATATATATAATCGAATTAGCGAATCGGTGATTATACTTGAATCCATGTTACATAAAATACAACGTTTACATTCTCGTTTCTACACAGTGCTATATAGTCTACACATTTCTTCGCGTTATATTTCGTCTTCTTTCTCCGTCTAATGATTACATACGTATATTCAGTTTAGCACGTTCTAACGTTCTTAAGCATTTCTATACATTTCTATATTAGACCACTATATATATACGGTCTTTCTAAGGCATATTCTAAAGTGAATACAAATACATTTCCTATTACTTAAGTTACATCGGCTAACTTTACACTACAAGTGCTACTTCATGTTACAACTTCTACGTTTATGCGATATGCTTGTAAATATGGTACAGACATATGTTTCATTCAAATTGCGCTCTCTCAGTTCCCCCCTTTGATGACCTCTGGGGTCATCACTAATTTCAATTTGAATGACATTTTACACAGAACTAGTTACAAGACTCCCTCTTTTTATCGTTTCGAGAGCTCTTAAACTTTTATACTGTTGATCTTGTAAAGAAGCTAATCTCCTTTCCTGCTCTCTCATGGATCTTTGTAACCGGTTCGACCTATACCATTTGTACAGTTTCACTAAACCCAACAATGTAATTATGCAAATCAATATTATTAAAACAGGTTTCAATATGTACCACACAACACTTTTACCAAGATTGGCAAACCAATTTCCTACTTTTCCCACTCCATGACCTACTTTTTCCCAAACATTTACTTTTGTTAAATCTTCGATTTCTTTATGTATCTCTGTAATGTTCCGTATGACTTTCTCAAGTGGTTTTGAATTGTCTGGAATGTAAGTACAACATTCTTGGACCTTCAAAGCCTTGCAGACTCCACCCTCTCTTTTGCTAGCAGAACATCTAAAGCAAGACGGTTCTGAAGAACCATTGCCCTAATCGACTGCATCTCTCCTTCTACTAGCATTAATGACCTTGCAGTACTTGCAGACAATCTATCTACAACCGTAGCTAGTCTCCTGAACTTAACATCGTTAAGTATCAAACCTAAAAGAGGAAACATTGCTCCAAATATGTCTCCAACTACCTCAGCATCTCCTACTTCCCTTTTCGCTCTTCTCGAAGTTTTCCCTTCTATGATCTCTAAATCCCTTGCATGATATATTTTGGGGAAGACAATTGCCAAGTAACACGAACCATACCAATTGTCAGGCAGTTTTACATAGGCATTCCTTCCACATACAAAATATACATTAGGAATCGCTTGCATCCCTTTCATAAAATCTTTCGTATAGTACTCTAATCGAAAAGCATGTTCACAATTAACTTCACCTACAAATACACTCTCATAAAATGTCTTGCTTCGAGTTAAACATAACTTTCCTTTCTGCGTTCTATCCAAAGCTATTGGACCATTGCTACCCTTCTTCTTGTGTGCTTTTTCTTCTTCGGTCCAATCTGTTTTCCACTGTCCTGACATTTTTAGAATCTTCTGCCTTCTGTACCGGTCATCTACTTGTCCTATGAACTTTTTCTCTACCTCTGACACCTTGCAAGTCAGATTATTTCTGCGTGCATATGAAGTATCTAATGTATCCCAAGGAAGAAAGAATTTTGCTAATCGATCTTCCTTTTTGTGATAGTCCCACTTATTCATTTGTTTATAATTCGGGACTTCAGGCAGTACCGAATCATAATTTGAAAAGTAGTACTCGAACCCTTCTCTACCATAAAATATACTGAGCAATAAACTACATGTTATCCCATATGTCAGTGGGAGATGATGATATCTGATGCCTTCATCTACGGAAGCCGGCAATTGCATGCACACATAACAATCCTTGGCCTCCATGGCATCAATATACTCATACAATAGCTTGGCATATGCATTTGATCTAAAATTTCCCTGCGACTCGTCTACGTGTAACCTACGAGCTTCATTTGCCAGTAACGTCTTTTCACGGATAACATTGCTCTCCTCCTTCTTCCCAACAAGAGCAGGTTTCAAAGTCGTTACAGGCTTTACATCTGTTGTCTCCTTTTCACTTGCATGTCCTACCATGTACGATATGGTAACTACTGTATTAATGAGAAAAATTACTACTGCTATTAGTGTACCTACTATGCATTTGGCTTTTCGGTTTGGGTTGCCATTCTCCATGTTATCAAAACAGCGTAGCTCTTTCTTTTTCGAAGAAAAGTTTTCTTTTCAAGTCTTTGTCTTTCTTTATTTGCCTTCCCAGTCTGTGAAGCGCTCTTAATCAACAAAAAGTCTCTTTTCACAACAATGTCTTTTTATCTTCAGCAATGGACAACCCTAACCCTTCTCCGTCCTCTAAATGTAATCCCTAATTTTATTCTTCTTTCCACTCGGCGCTAGGTTATCTTCTTCTTTATAGCTTAAACACAAAAGTCTTTATGCATCTACAATGATTCTCGTACCTGCAGCTCTAATAACGTGTTCCAATAGTTCTAAACGAATGACTTTTTCTTCTTGTGCTGGTATTTGATGACCAAAAGTCGGAAACTCTAATCGATTCAGTACTAGGTCTTTGATCCGACTTAGGTAAAGGGGAATGGGAAGTGTGAAAGTCAGTAACCCCTCAGTCTCGATTCCAGGCGTCAACATCCATATCTCCACTGCCACAAATGGATCGAGATTGATCACCTGCACTTCTCTCACTCTCCCAGATCTCTGTCCCCAAGACATCTGCTAGATAAGTCCACTCTGGGGTGGCGTACCTTCTGCAGGGCACACGTACCCTTCTTGATCTTCTCGGACTCTCAGAGCCTGAATCCGTAGCTTCTTCGTCTGGCTCTGAATCTTCGGAGATCGGGACAAGGGTGCTCTCTGGATTTACTCTCAAGCTTGACCTTCTCCTTCTTTCCGGCCAACTAGCTTCTCCATTCCTTGTCCTCCTGCTCCTTGTTCTTGGACTCGTCTCTTGATCACTTGCAGCTTGTTCGGTATCTGACTCGAACTCCCAGCTACTTTCCTTTTCTGAGGCGACTTCGGTCTCACTGGTGTCCTGACCGTCGTCAGCCTGTTCCGACACAGGCTCAGCCTCTTCAATCACCTCTACAGCTTGGCTTTCCCTCTCTGTGGCTTCTCCGCTTTCCGCTGGATTCTCATCCGAGAGAGGAGCTGTTTCTTCCAGAGGTGCTGGAACTCTTCGGGTGTGTGAGGCGTGTATCCAGTTGGGCAAGCCTCCACACTTTACTGCAGTGTTCGTAACTAGTATGACTTGGAACGGTCCTCGCCAACGTGCGTCTAGACAGTTCTTCCTGACATGCTTCTTCACCAGGACCCAGTCCCCCGGACACAGGTCATGGCACAAGTCTTGTGCTGATGGAACCTCTGCAGCCTGGACCTGGAGGGACACAGAATGAATGGCATCAGATAGTCCCTTGCAGTAGTCCAAGATCAAATCGTCTGTGATGTTCAACAATGCTGCAGTCGGAACCGATGGCAATCTCATAGCTCTCCCCATTAGCACCTCGTGTGGAGAGAGACCTGTTCTTCTATCTGGTGTGCTACGTATGCTCATGAGAACCAATGGAAGTGCATCAGGCCAACTCAGAGATGTCGATGAACAAACTTTGGCAAGTCTGGATTTTATCGTACTGTTGATTTGCTCTACAATCCCCGAAGCTTCTGGTCGATAACTACAGTGGAGCTTCTGGTCAATACTCAAGGCTGAACATAGCACCTTCACTATTTCGCTGTTGAAATGAGTTCCTCTGTCTGATTCCAAAGAGGATGGCACCCCAAACCTCGGTATCAACTCTCTAAGCAACAATTTTGCTACTGTAAGTGTATCGCACCTACGTGTCGGGTAAGCTTCAACCCATCTAGAAAATATACAGACAATCACTAAGACGTATCTGAGTCGATTGCACTTAGGCATTTCAATAAAATCCAGCTGCATTCTATTGAAAGGCCCCCCAGACCTCCCTATGTGACTCAATGTGACTGGTGTTCTCTTTCCTACATTTAGTTGCTGACAGATCGCACAACGCTGACATACTGCTTCTGCCGCTACTCTAAACTTCGGATTATACCACGTTTGTCTGAATACTCTCACCATAGCATCTCTTCCTATGTGTGCTGGTCTATGCAATCTCCTTGCCATTGGACTAACAAGTTCGTTTGGTAAAACTGCTCTCCCATCTGCAGAAATCCAAAAATTCATTTCACTTTTGGTACATCCAGCTGTCTCCCATGCTTTTTTCTCATCATCTGGTGCATTTTCCTGAACACACTTCAATTCGTCCCACGTATCTACAGTGTCTAACAACATAGTCAACTCAGTTCTTTCCTGTATTCCCCCCACTTCTACATTGGTGTGAGAATACCCCTGTTCTGCACAATAACGTGCAACTTCGTCCGCGTATCGGTTACCTTGTGACACAAAGTCTGTATTCTTTGTGTGCGCGGCGCATTTGACAACCGCTATGGCTGTCGGACCTTGTAATGCCTCTAACAATAATCTCACGAATTCTCCATTCCTAATAGGAGAACCCGAGGAGGTCATGTAACCTCTTTGAGACCATAACTGCCCGTAGTCGTGAACTACCCCGAAACCATACTGGCTATCGGTGTATATGGTGACTCGAATTTTGTTACCTGCCAAACAGGCACGGGTCAAAGCAATGATTTCAGCTACCTGAGCGGAATGTACTCCTTCCAGGCAGGCGGCTTCCACAACTCTGGTAATTGTACAAACTGCATATGCTGCTCTCAGCTGACCGATATCGTCTCTTACGCATGAACCATCAACAAAGAATATTTCATCGGGGTCAGTCAATGGTTCATCTACGATATCTGGTCGCGGTTTGGTGCATAGTTCAGTCACATCAAGGCAGTCATGATCTGTACAGATTTCATCATCAATATCATTTGGAAGTGGCATCAAAGTAGCAGGATTCAAGACAGAGCATCTCTTTAGGGTCACATTCTCAGCAGCCAATATGACTTGCTCGTAGCGTGTGAGCCTACTATTCGTCAGATGCTGAGTCTTAGTCCTGGTCATTAACAATTCCACAGAATGCGGTACGTACACCACTAACTGATGTCCCATTACCACATTTTCACATCTTTCAATGCTGACACCCGTTGCAGCAACGGATTTGAGACATCCGGGCAACGCTGCGGCTACTGGATCTAATGTAGCCGAAAAATACGCAACTGGCCTATGCGCATTTCCGTGTATCTGGGCCAAAACTGCTAAAGCACAACCTTCTCTTTCGCAGCAGTAAAGCAAGAATGGTTTTTCGTAATCAGGCATTCCCAAAGCCGGGGCACGACACAAGTCCTCCCTCAGCTGCAAAAATGCCATCAAACAATCTTTGTCCCATGGTACCGGATCACTCACTCCCTTGTGCGTCAGTTTAGTAAAGGTTTTGCCTTCAGTGAAAAGTTGGCTATCCACTGCCGACAATAACCGACCATGCCTAGAAACATCCTGACTTCTCTTTGTGTTTTAGGCGCGTTCATTTTCATGATTGCCTCTATTCTGTCTGGAGACACCTTCCGTTTTCCCTATTCAATCCTGTGGCCCAAGTATTGCACTTCGGTGAGACAATACTGCAATTTACTTGGAGACACCTTGTGTCCGTTCTCGGCCAAGTGATTTAACAAGGTGATGGTGTCTACTTTGCAAGCTTCCTCAGTTTCTGACGCCACTAGGAGGTCGTCTATGTACTGGACTAGAACCGAGTTCTTGGGCAGTACTAGACTTTCAAGATTCTTCTTCAGCAGCTGGTTAAAAATCGATGGGCTTTCTGTTTACCCCTGGGGAATACGACACCATGTTAAAACGCGATTTTCCAGCTTAAAAGCGAACAAATACTGGCTCTCCTCATCTAAAGGAATCGAAAAGAAAGCCTGGCACAAGTCTATCACTGTGAACCATTCAGCTTGGAACGGTATCTGAAACAATATTACTGATGGATTCGGTACCACTGGACAACATGAAACAACGATATTATTAATCTTTCGAAGATCCTGCACTATTCTGTATTTTCCACTAGGCTTCTGCAAACCCATAATCGGGGAGTTACATGGACTTCCCACGATCTCCTTCAGTATTCCCTGTTTAATCATGGATTCGATCACAGGCTTTATTCCTGCAATCGTCTCCGGTGTCAACTTATATTGTGGTGTTCTTGGATACTCAGCATTGGGTTTTACCATGATCTTTACCGGTTCTACCCCTTTAATCAATCCTATTTCCTCTCCAGTAAAATCCCACACCTCAGCTGACACTGTCTCCTTCAAGTCCTGTGGAAGCTCCTCCACCGTTAGGGTAGGATATAGTTCCACGCATCCCTGCGAGTTTACAACCTTAAAATCAGCATCATCATCGTTAGTCTGCACTTCTACTCCTTCAGGTGTGCAATATATTGTGCAATTTAGTTTACACAACAGATTTCTTCCTAGTAGACACACAGGACTAGAATCACAAATCACAAACTGATGTTCATCACTGTAATTTCCTATCTTCACTGACACTGGTTCTGTCAGAGGATTCGTCATTCTCCTGTTTGCGACTCCTACCACCTGAATCGTCTCTCCCGACATTGGCAAACCTGGGACTACCGCCGATCTCAAAGTGGATCGAGTGGCCCCCGTATCTACCAAAAAGGTCGTAGGACATCCAGCCACCTCAGCTTCTACGTATGGTCCTCTCTGGTCTACCTCCAGGGCTGCTCCTAGAGTACAGTCTTCTTCCCTATTCACTCGTTGCCCCGTAAGAGGATCAACGTAGTAGCATTCTTCTCCTCCTACGAACAGTGGCAGTTGTCTATAGGTTTTTCCTCCATTTGCAATGCGAGGCGGTTGAGGGAACGGGGCTCGAGGAGTCTGAGTCCCCCCTTTGATAAACTTTCCTTTCGGGGCTGCTGTTCCCTTTACCATGCTGGTTTGAACCTCATCCTCCTCCAGTTCTAATTCCCCCGTCTCGACATTATAGGGACACTCGCGTCTCCAATGTCCCACCTCGTTACACTGATGGCACCTCGTTGTCTTTTTCAGTGTCGCGATATCTACCCTCGGTCTCGGTCTTTCTTCCTCATCTCTGCTTTGATTATTCTGTTTCTTTCCTAGTGTTCCTGTTCCCTGTTGCCGCTGTCCACTCTTTCCAGCTGATTGCATCTGCACCAACATCAGCTTTTCCTTAAGTTTCTTTGCCTTTGAATCTATTTCATCGCTACAGTACCTCGCATACCTCAGAATCTCATCTAAAGGTTTGTTTTGCCAACAAATCAAATGCTGTTGTATCATTAAGCTTATGTCTGGTCGTAATCCCAGGACAAACTTCGACACAAACTGTCCTATGTCTTTGGGATCCATCACATCCAACCCACTGTACTGTTTGAATGCTTTCAGCAATCTCTCATAGAACTCGTGAACGGTCTCTTTAGGTTCCTGAGTTGTTCGATCTATCTTAACCCAGTCTATGTCCTGCACCGGCACCTTCTCTTTTAACCATGCAATTACCCTCTCGTACTTTTCCATGACTCTCTCTGATGGACCATTCGTCCGGACATCCCTATCGGGTTCACAAATGGGCCATTCGACACTAAGTTTGCATGCCGTCCACAAATCTCCGGGTACTACGATATCAAACAGGGTGTTCAAATCGATCCACAACACCTTAGAGATCTTTACGAACCTCTCTACCTGTTTGTACCACTCGACGGGATTCTCGCTGAGCTTTGGAAAGGAATTGGTAAATGCCGCTAAATCCCCCCTACTCCAGGGCACATGCACGTAGCTTCCGTTCGCGATTTCTCGCAAAGGGAAAGCTTCCATTCGCATTAGCTCTCCATCCGGGGACCTCGTAAGTGTACTCCTTCTGACGGATCCCCTCTTGGACCATCTTTCCTCCCATTTATCCAAATCCCTCCACATTCTGATACTCAGGATCAGTTCCTTTATGTGTACTTTCAGCCCAATCGTCCTACGCTCATCTAGATCCTGATCCGTGCAGTTTAGCCTATGGTTACCCTGTAAAGCTTTAGTTCGTGATAAGTCTATCATATACCTGTCTGCCAACTCAGATAATTTTTCATGAACTGACCTCGCTTTCCGAGTAACATCCTTAGACATAAACAGTATTTCTCCCTGATCGTACAGCTCTATCCTTTCCATTGGCAATGTGCCGTCTATTATTTCATCCAAATCTGATTTTAAACTCATTACGTCGAGCCGTTTTGCTTTTATCTCAGCTCTCAGTACCTCACCCCTAGGTGGTTCGTATACATCCCTCTCACCCCTACTACGAGCCCTACGTCTCGGTACAGGTGAGTTATGAGGCGTCCTTCTTGCTTCTCTTTGTTCCCACCTCTCTAGATCCCAAGCTTTCCCATCCTCCCTTGGGGTATGGTGGAACAATGTTCTATCCCCCATTACTGCGTTCTGTCTTTTCGGCTCGGTCTCTCTAGATGCAAGATAGGATCCTCCGTTCTGCTCTATATCACTGCAACTCCCTTGCTGTCTGGTATCACTCAATAAACGGTAAGGTCCTTCACGGTCCTCCATGTTCCCGCGATCCCGTCCGTGATCACTGGATGTATGGCGAGACCTTTCGCGACTCCCTATATTCTCGTGACTCCAATGTCGCACGTTTTCTCCCGGGGCATGGTGAGTGCACCTGAAGCTATCTCGGTACTCCTGCGTCTTTCGTTCTCCCTCACTAAGAATGAGGCGAGGCACTCCCCCACACCCTGCACTCTTGTCCTCACACATTTGTCTAGTGCCACCGATGGTATGGCAAGTATCTCCCTTGCTTCCTTGACTCCCTCCCTCCCACTCCGGGCTGCTTTCGCCAGCTCCGCAGTGAGAGAGGATCCTGTTATCCTGATCTCTCCATTCTGCTTCTGTTTCTAATCTTTTGTTCTGAGTCTCTTCGGCAGCATCCCATTCTTTCAAATACTCCCTTAATTCCTTAAAGGTTTTCGGTTTCGGTCCCCTCAGATCCATCTGTCCTCTCTGACCCCCTTGTTCTATCCAGGGACCCGTTGCTGAATCCAATGGGGTACTCCGACTCTTTGGTCCTAGCAACTGCCTTTGGGAATTGATCGTATTATTCCTACTTTCCATCTCTGCCCTTTCCCTGTCCCATCGTGCCTGTTCCTCCTGCTGGACTCCCTCCGGGTTGTAGATTGACACTATAGGACCTATGGTAACAGGTACTTGTAGAGCATCCAGCAATTGATACGACCTTGCATGCTGCGTTTCTGGCACCTTCTGGACCACGAATCTTCCTACTACTCTCTGTACGGGACTAGATTGAGGTACTTCCTCACCTTTCTTGGGATCCCACTCTGATGTGGGGAGCGGTTTATATTCCCCCCACCTAGCCCCATCCCCTTGCTGTAGTTCGGGACTTTCGGCTTCTCTGTTGTACGGTGGTGGTCTATCTAATAATAGCCTCTCTATTAAATCCTCATCCGGCTCGCTATCCTCATCTTCTTCTAGAGGTTTCTTTTCTCCCATAGTCTCTAGCATTGTGAACAGTTTGTCTGCTTCTATCTTCTGCACCCTCCACTTTTTAGCTTCATCATCCCATTTAGCATCCTGAACTGCTTTTACCGATCGTCTCACTCTTTCTTGGCGCCTATTCAAGCTCTTTTCGTGTGCCGTTCTAAACCATGCACTAAGGGCTTCGAACTGTGTTGGCCTCGGTAGAGGTCTCGTTGCTAGCATTACCGCTTTTAGTTGGTTCAATACTTCTAACCTAAACGTCCCGTATCTCGGGAACGTCAGTTCCTCATTTCCTTCTGTTAGCTTACTCCACTCGGAGATCCATAGTATTGAGTGTAACCCTACATTCACAGCCATATAATAAGCTGGTGTGCCTTCTGGTGGAGCTTCTTCCCCTGCATACGAGTTTCCTCTATCTCTCTTAAAGATCGCCTTAAACGTTTAAAACACTTCATTTTCAAAATCTACGATTTTCCTTATTCTCTTCCTTATTTACTTCTTGCTGACAACCACCAATCCCTGCGCAGCTCTCGCTGATCAGCCTATCCCAGCGCGACTCTACGCTGACCGGCCAATCTCAGCGCGGCTCTACGCTGACGTCACTCGTCCCCTCTGCAGCAGTTCCCCTCCTTTCTCAGCTCGTCTCACGGTCTTGCATGCGTTTTCATTCATACGCCGAAAAATGACTACTTCCGTCCAAGCGATCACTTTTCTTGACTGTACGTCCACAGTCTAACTGTAATTGTCACCTCAACTGACGAGACGTCTTTCCTCTCACGTTCAGACGCTCGCCTTATCTGATAGGTTACTTACACACAGTAAACGTCCGACCAGCGTCCGTTACTCATACACTCACTCTGTCACTCCCCCTATCATCGGTCCTGCGGGCGATCAATGGTACCTCATGACCCCCTTTACAATGGTAGACAATTACTCTGGGTGTTCGATACACCCGAACCACTTAAGCCCTTCACTGGGTCTTAAGATTTTATCCGGTTGCGCGCGCTCACAACCTTCCCTCAATCACTGCAGGCATTCAACTCCGCTTGACATTACAACACAGGTACAACACAAAACACCGCAATCTGGCAACGCATGACCCTTATACTCACTCTCGACCGACTCTGCTGCTTTTCTCTCGCACCGTCAGCACCTTCTTCTGCAGGGATTCTTCTTCTGGTCGTCGATGACTAGGGACCTTGGGGTAATCTAGACCTGACCTAGGTTGTCTTCCTCAAGAAGAAAACCATCTTTCTCTGCTACCAACTGCGGGGAATGAGATTTTGATATCTTTCCTGATTACCTAGATACCTATCTCATTCTTCTTTTTGGATCGATTATTTTCTGTCATTGAGTAAAAGGCAAACCCACTTAGGTTAAATCAACCCCATAGACTGACGCAACTCTGAAGAACCACTTACAACTGATAAAGTTTAAAAAATTTAATATAAAATCAGAATCAATTGCATATACAATCCTCTCAGGATAAGATTCAACAAGTATACAGGAACTAAAAGGAACATAAATTCTCTAAAGAATCTAAGTCTACAAAAGAATACAATTAAAATCAATTCCAGAATCAACAGATTAAAAAGCATAGACACAAAGTGGATCCGTTGCGTCATCTACAAAAAGAGAATAACAAGTTAAATCTGTCCCTACTCTATACTAGGTGACATCCCTACTTCGCAAGTTCTTTACCTAAAAAGGTGTCAGCAGTTTGACTTCCAAAGAAGTTCAAACTCTCTTAGCCTCTAATGGTAACCTATATCGAGAAACAGTACCCTCTCTGCCTACCCATCCGCTCTCTAAGGGTCCTCGGCCTACTGTTCTCTTGCGCTCTGCTCTCTCTCTCTCTGACTCCTCAGGCCATCTGCGCTAACTTCTCCCCGGGGTGCTGTCCCTAAATACACAATCACAGTATGGGTGGAACGCCCCTTGACGCCCACCACGTATACATTTACACATGCTCTCATTCTTGGGTTTTTCCATAGCTTCATCTCTTCGCGTCGTCCGTTAAGTTGACCTTGCTTCTTAGGCACCATCTTCGTCTTCGTGCTGGTGACTTCATTGACATTCCAGTTGACACTTTCAGAGCAAAGTCTATCACCTCAACAGAACTCCATTCATTACGATTGTGATTATAACCTCGTTTGGTCCTGTGAACGGTCATTTCTAAACAAGACCCCAAATTCCAAGCGTCTCTTATCTCACTTAGGCCATAAACTTCGTCCAGCATTGTCACCTTAAATTTAACAAGACCTTTGACTCTTGTCTCGCACGTACTGATCAAGGCTATCCCCTGTTCCTGTGAGCCCACTAAATTACATACAGCGGACTACACTCTTGCGAACCCTTGGTCAGTTAGGTTAAAATCACACATGACCACACTTTCTAAAACTCCTTCTTCTACACAGTATAACCTTTAACACACATACTTATATATATAATCGAATTAGCGAATCGGTGATTATACTTGAATCCATGTTACATAAAATACAACGTTTACATTCTCGTTTCTACACAGTGCTATATAGTCTACACATTTCTTCGCGTTATATTTCGTCTTCTTTCTCCGTCTAATGATTACATACGTATATTCAGTTTAGCACGTTCTAACGTTCTTAAGCATTTCTATACATTTCTATATTAGACCACTATATATATATGGTCTTTCTAAGGCATATTCTAAAGTGAATACAAATACATTTCCTATTACTTAAGTTACATCGGCTAACTTTACACTACAAGTGCTACTTCATGTTACAACTTCTACGTTTATGCGATATGCTTGTAAATATGGTACAGACATATGTTTCATTCAAATTGCGCTCTCTCAAATGTAATGGTACTCATGCAAAGTGCTCCAATATCTTCAGGGCGAGTTTGCACTACATACAATTGTAAAAAAAGTGTTACTCAGCAAATGTTTTTCCTGATTCCTCCGCACTGGGCTGAGGGCTGCTAAGAGTGAAGGATGGCCGGTGTCTCTAAAATTAAAGAGCCGAGAGGCTGTTACTGTTGATACAATTTAATAACAGTAAAATAGTTTATAAATATTTGCCAACTTGCAAACCAAATTTTTACAACATTTTTATCCACATTTGAGGAATGAAATGCTTTATTTGAGCACTCACCGTGACCTAATACTGTGCCGAAACATAAGTGCTTTTATAATGGGTTCAAGGCACCTGACAACCTGCCTTGAGGCCGTGAGTGTACTCACGGCTCGGCCCACCCACGCCATCCTGCATAGAAGGCAGGAATGGATGGCAAAACTACAATGCTTGGGGGCTGGTGCAGCAGCAGGTGGGCAGTCCACAGTGCACAGCGATGTGATTGGAGGTTGTGGCAGTATTATGGGCAAACAAATACTGCAGTGCTTCGCCCCGTGCACAGAGCTCCATTTTAACCACCATAGGTCCCACACAGTGGCAGGATAAGGGAAAAAAGGTTGAATCCAGGCTTGACCATCCGCCTGAGCCTTTAAGTGTGGTGTGTGCCCCCTACTGCCTGAAAAACAAAAGAAGGCAAGTGTTGGCTGGGCCAAGCCCACGTGGATCCGGCAGCACCTTTCTTTGAGATTAAACATGGGAGATCATATCCACATGACTGTTTTATTTCTCCCATCTCACTGCAGGGGAAACAGTGTATGGTACAACTTGGTCTTCTTACAACAGTGGTGAGTGTTGAGCATGGCTAAGTTAATTTCCCAGGGCCTTGCAGGCAACAGCATGGAAAACACCCAAAGCGTTTTTGTTGTTGATTATTCTGTAGCACCTCCTTGCGCATTCATCGGAGGAGCTGTAAATGCGTTACTAAAGGGCCGGACTTTAAGGCTGCGATGCCAGAAGATTACTGTGTCCATAGGCAGGACCGTATCTCTGCCCATAAAGGCGGGGGGATTGCAATAATATATCGCAACTGCCTCCGCGTTAAAGCTATTGATCTAAAACATAAGAGTTGTGAGGCGCTTGCCTTTACGATTACTCTCACCACTAATCAAACATTCACAGGCACTCTTCTGTATCGACCTCCAGGCTCACGTTCAAACTTTCTCTCACAACTCCATCAGTTGAGCGAGTTATCTGCAGACCATAAATATTTCACTTTCCTGGGAGATTTTAACTTTCATCTTGAATCACTGTTAGATAAAGATACCGATCAGCTTATCAATGATCTTCTCGCTGTTGGTATGGAACAGCTGATTAAAGCCCCTACCCATGAAGCAGGCCACACGCTTGATGGCATATTTTCCAACAACCCCTATATCATCAAGAATAAAATACTTCCTTTAACGTGGTCCGATCACTTTGCTATTTTATTTGATATCCAAATCAAAACCACAGTTCCTAATATTATATCTCCTATCCCTCACCTAACTTCGAGAGATTGGAAAAATCTAGACTATAATCAACTTGCACAGAATCTCACTGATGCTTTTATGAGTATAGACAATGTAATTGACCCCAACAGTGCTGCTACTACATATACCTCTATTCTAGAAGATGCTTTCCTTACCTTAGCTCCACCTAGAACTCTCAAACGTAACAGGAAGACTCCTTCGGCACCATGGTTCACCGAAAATCTTAGACTCCAACGACAACATTGTCGTAATTTGGAACGTCATTGGCGCAAAAACTATAATCCAGCAGACAAGACAACTTACAAAGCTGCACTTCTCAGCTATAAGCACAGCATAGCATCAGAGAAAAACATCTACTACACTACTCAAATAGACCAAGCTCGATGCAGCATGAAGAAACTGTTTGAAGATGTAAACCATCTTGCGGAACCACCCAACCCCCCTGCTGAAACATCTCAAAACCTTTGTAACGCACTGGCAGATTTCTTCTCTGATAAGGTCACATCAATTTTTAAGGATTTTAACCCACAAGTGAAAATCTCCGATTCACCTGATTCCCAGTCACATGATAATCAGACAGCGTTAACTGAATTTACCAGGGTTAACCCACAAGACATCTACAAACTAATTCAGTCAATTAAATCTGGCTCTCCTTTGGATCCTTGCCATCCTTCCATACTTAACAATATCCCTAATATCATTACTATACCTTTGACACACATTTGCAACATTATGTTTTCTACAGGCTCCTACCCTACCATCTGGAAAAATACCATCATCAGGCCACTTCTCAAAAAACCTTCCCTGGACCCCTCACTACCCTCCAGTTATCGTCCCATTGCCTCTCTACCTTTCCCAGCTAAGATCCTGGAATCGGTCATGAATAAACAACTGTCCGAATACATTCAAACTAATGACCTGTTAGACGACACTCAGTTCGGCTTCCGACAAGGTCACGGGACAGAGACTGCGCTAATTAAGGCGGCAGACGAAATAAGGGCCACAATGGACAAAGGCGGACAGGCTGTCCTGATTTTGTTGGACCTGTCGGCGGCTTTCGACACGGTCGATCATGCAACTTTGATCGGCCGTGTCGAGGCCATAGGCATTAAACATAGAGCCAGGGATCTTATCTCATCCTTCCTGGCGGATCGTAGGCAAGCTGTTAAGATGGGTACTTATACTTCATCCACCTTCAGCCTTCCTTGTGGAGTTCCGCAGGGTTCCTCGCTAAGTCCGACCCTTTTTAATATCTATGTTTCGGACTTAGCGAGGGTAATAAAAGAGTACAACATCAATTTGACAACATATGCTGACGACACCCAGTTGGTATTATCCATACACAAAAACGGACCTACTGTTGCAGCAAACTTTAAGAACGGTATGAGGGCTATTAGCAGCTGGATGGCTTCCAACTGCTTAAAACTCAATTCATCTAAGACGGAGGTCATGCTTTTTGGAAACATCCAACCCTTGTGGTCTCCCTTATGGTGGCCTGAGGAACTGGGAACTCCACCTCAACCTGTCAGTAAAGTCAAAAATTTGGGAGTGATATTTGACGACAAGCTCCTTTTCCATCATCACGTGAACGCGGTTGTTTCATCATCCTTTAACATCTTAAGGAAAATAAAGAAACTCTTACCTTATCTCCCCATAGCAACGGGAAAAACACTAATATCCACACTGGTGTTCTCACGTACTGACTATTGTAACGCCCTCTTCCTCAATGCCCAAAAAAAGGTTATTTCCAAACTACAACTTATACAAAATGCCACCGCTAGAGTTTTATTGGGTATTCCCAAACATAGCTCTGTTTCTGCACATCTGGACCAACTGCACTGGCTTCCAGTCAGAAGTCGTACGAAGTTTAAGACCCTCTGTATTGTCTACAAGGCAATAAATAATATGGGACCCAAATTCCTGAAAAGTTCTTTTAAGCCTTTGGCAACCCCCAGAACGCTGCGTTCCAATACGGCTCATATGCTTCAGATTCCTAGAACAAGGAAAGTAAACTGGGGAGACAGATGTTTTGCCATAGCAGCAGCAAAACTATGGAACTCTCTTCCCCTTAAGATAAAAAGTAGCCCATCCTTGATTATCTTCAGAAAACAGATAAAGACGTGGCTGTTTTCCCAACGGCATGACTCATAGACCTCTCATCCATTGCCTTAAAGTTTTATTTACTGGTCTTCTGCTTTTAGCCTCTAGCGCCGAGACACCCATGGGTAATTGTAGCGCTTTAAAAATTGCAAAAATAAATAAATAAATGCCTTTTAGTGTGGTGATGCAGACCACCACACTAAAATGTGTTAGTCTAACCCCTGATGCATGGAACTTCACAGGGTTGCAAAATATTTTTTTTTTTTTAACAATACAGGTACCTGTCAATTTTGGGCCCTAGCCACCACCTAGGGAAACCTACAGTACCCAGATATTTTCCAGAGAGGTGTCATATGTGATTCTAAGGTTGTCTTCCCAAGAAGCCATTGCAAACCTCACAGTTTGGCTAAAAACACACTATTTCCACACATTTCTGTGAAGTAAAGGTCCACAATCTGTGGGGATCCTCAAATTTCCTACCACTCAGCAGTCCCATATGTCTCATGATAAAACGTTTAGCCCTCTTGTGTGGGTGGGCTTAGCACCTGTGACAGGAATATGCCCAAAACACAACGTAGACAGATAAAATATTTCCACTCAAAACTGACCCTTTTTTTTTTACAGTATTGCGGAATTTGGGTGCTAGCTCAGCTGGTACCCTTGGAACGATCAATCCTCATCTCTGGTGAGACTTTGTCTGGATTCCCCAAGTGGGGTTGCACAAAATGGATATTTTCTTAGCTTTAGTGAAAGAAAGTCTTTATTTTATTAAAGACAAGGAGGTGAGTATCATGCTTTTTTTTGTGTTTATTCAAATAGCAGCCAAGATAAACAATGTGTGCCATCATACAAAGCACTACATTATGATGTCATAAAGGCATTAACTAATCATAATCCCAACCAGTCTACAAATCCCTTGACTGGGAGCAACAAGTCCCCTTTACTTGCCAGAGCAGATTAAACACTTCGAAATATGTAAACAATAACTATAACAAAAGCTGGTGCCATTTTTAGATCAAAAAAATCCTTTTTGAAATCCAGCAATGTATATTTACCATTGTTGTGAAAAGCCCAAAAAGCACAAAATGCTTTAGGTATCCATCTACTTTCAGTATTTGTCATCAGTTATTCAGTATGAAACATCGCACCTGTGTAATGCTTCATTGTGAACACTTTCTAGTCTTATTGACACATCTGCCCTGAGACTTCTTGAGATCTTTGGCAGATTCAGAGTGATGGCTCTGCAGCATCTATTATTCCCCCCCCTCGTCCGTGCTCTCTATTATTCTCTAATAGGATTAAATCTGTACGTGATTTATTTCATGTCCTACCTTCTAATCCCCTGATGGAGGCGTTATCTTTTAGAAGGTCTTTGGTACATTGGGTTTGGTTATTTAACAGTAATGGTGGCCCCAGCTTATTTACTCTCAGTTTTTTTATTTTAGAGACTTCTTAGGGTTTTTTTTATAAAAAGATTAATATACAGACAAATTGAAGATGTTTATCAGAGTCTTAAGTTGTAGTCCTTGGTGTATTTGTCTTGTTGGGTTCCGCCTCATGGTACAGTTGAACTTTTCTTCTCTTCTTCCTTGTCTTTCAGGTTTCTACTATTTCTGACTGGAGTTGCCCTAGGGTGGAAAATTATTTGCATAGCTTTTGAGATCTGACCTGATCTGTTGCCTGACCTGATCCCGTCTCAATTGGAGATTAGGGCAAATTTTAGCACAGAGATGGCCCTACTGGAAGTGACTGTGTACATCAGAGAAAAATTGGATCAGGGCGGAAGGGCTGTCCTGATATTACTCGATCAATCAGCAGCATTTGACATTGTCCCGCACGTAAGACTCATTGTCAGATTGAGGAATCTGGGAATTGGTGGGACAGCATTGGCCCGGTTGGATTCTTTTCTGCAGGACAGAGCCAAAGAAATATGGCTTCCCCCCTTCTCTGCCTTCATGCTTGGCACGAAGGTTGGAGTTCCCAGGGCTCTATTCTTAGTCCGACTCTTTTTAACCTCTACTTGTCCCCCTTGGCAGCTGTGGCAGATGCAAATGGTGCAAAGATTATTTCCTACTCGGATGACACACTATTGATTTTCATCTGCGAAAAAGGATCCGATTTCCACTGTGCTAATATCAGAGCATGTCTGACAAAGGTATTTCAGTGTCTCAAGGCGAATCAGCTAAAGTGCAACTCGGATAAATCCGAGATTGTCTTCTTTGGCCAACCTGCAGTCAGTAGTTGGAACGCTTGGTGACCTGAAGAATACTCACCACAGCACATGGAGCTATCCTCTGTGAGAAACCTTGGTGTTTTCATGGATAATGCACTTTCCATGAGGTCCCAGGTCCAAAGACTGTTAGGCTCCTGCTTTGGCATTTGCGTATGCTAAGACATTTCTTCCACTTTTGACAATAGAGGCTAGGAAAACTGTGGTCCAAGCCTTGGTGACCTCAAAACTAGACTACACAAATGTCCTGTATTTGGTTCTTCCCTGCTGCCTTGTACAGCGTCTTCAAGTAGTAGAAAATGCTGCAGCCAGGGTGATTCTCAGACCTAACTCTAGGCCTCATATGTCTCCTATCCTTAAACCCCTCCATTGGCTATGATTGAAAGAAAGGATTAAATTCAAAGCCCTCATTGTCTTTTTAAAATAAAGAAAAAGCATCTAGAAAGGAGACTCAGCACTCATGAAATGAGGCAAATCAAAAGACATTTTCAAAAGAAAGAGTTGGGTTTTATTAATGCAACACTCTCTAACAAAAAGACTTTCCCAGATGTCAAATGAAATAGGTAAAACAACATCTAAACATATATATGTATGTGTACAAGCAAGCAATAATAAAACACTCACAAGTTCAAATGCATGAGATAAAACACAAGCAGATAATAATGGCAAACATATGGAAATAATAATAATGAAACAAGTCAAATAATAATGGAACATTCACAAGTAAAATGCAAGGGAGTAAAACATTAGCAGATAATAATTATGGAACTTTCACAAGTCAAATATAATGGACGTCCAATGCAAGAAACAAGCACAGTCAAATGTCAGGAATATACTCCTTCAAATGAGAGAATCAATTATAAAGAGCACAACATGAAAACATCACAGAGCAGTGAAACTCATACATCACCTTAGAGCTCAGCATAATGGTCAGCTTGAATTGGAAGCCCTTTCAGTAAGTCACCCAGAAGTCTCAATGGGACAGCAACACTTTTTTGTGATGGTGCGTTCACCCCACAAATGAGGTTCAGTGTGAGCACCAACACTTCCCGTCTTTAATACTTTTTACTAACACGGGGAGAGACTTCTAGAAATTCCCCCTCTCTTCATTTATTGCAAAACCAAAGCTGATCATACAGGTCTGTTCAAAAGGTCAAGACGGAAGTGCCCTGGGTCACATGACTGTGAATGGCTCTGCCTTTGGGCTTTGTATATTCCTCCCAGACAATGAGGCAAGATGCGCCATCCTGTCAGGATGGTTGGGGAGGAGCTGCACACAGCACCACTTACATTTCAAAGGGCTTGCCTCCAACAAACACAAAGAAACCTGACACTCCTCTTTTGTTACCCCAGATATCTTGGATCCTTGACAGGGAAAGGGAAGAACTTTCCTGAACCAGAGTATAGGGAATCCCCCACTTCAAAGGCAGGCACAGGTATAAATATTGGACCCTCAAAACACCACTTTAGTTCACTGCTGGACCTTTAGTCACTATAGAAGCCCATCCGTGTTCCCCAGATGTTTGTCCTGATGCTTGAGACTTGCCGTGTTACCCTGAGGACTGTCCTGCTACAACAAAAGTACTGCCCTTCTGCTTTCTGCCTTTTTCACGGGGGACAGCCCTGGCTAACCAGGCAAACCTGAGTTAATCTGAGGGTCAGTTGGCTGACCTCCTGTTCTGAGCTACAGGGTCACAACAAACTCCAGAGGCGTTCCTGCAGCTGGCCTGCTCCAACTGGATTTCTCTGGACCTGTCTGAGCCCTACTGGCCTCTGCTAGAGCACTTGATCCTCAAGAGGTGCCTTTCCAGGTCCTGGAGCCTTGGCTTGCTTCAGAGTTTACTCCTCTTCAGAAAAAGAAAAATTCGTGAAGTTGTGGTTTCTTCGTGAACAGGCCTGTTGATCCTGAGAATATAGCTGTCAACACAAAACTCCGGTGAACCCGACTCTTTGTACTACAGTGACATTCTGCAATGCAAGATCTGCATTTCACACTACAGCAACAAAAACTCACAGTGACTGTCCATGTGAAACTCCAGCAACGACCCTCACCTACACCTGTCTGGATCGATGTGCTACAGTGGTGGTGTTCTGCAATGCCAGGCCTGCTCTTAGTGCTAGAGTGACGACCATCCACAATGTTCTCCACATACCTCGCAGCCTCCTCCAATGCGATTGGAATCTTTTGCACTGGATTTTGAGAATGTAACTTTTTTAGCTGGACTCACCTGGTCCCTGCATCTGGCCTGTGCACCTGGCCCGTGCACCATCATGGTGGGCCTGGACTTATGGCTTTCTCTTGGTCTAGCAAGTGGTGCTTTGTGCTTTTAGGCACCGTATTAACCTAACAATTTAGAATTCCAAATCTACTGTTCTACTGAATAGATTTTTGTCATTCCGGTATCATTTTATTTATTTAAATGCACCCTATTTTTCAAAATTGGTTTTAAATTTTACTTGTGTTGTGTTTTCACTTTATTACTGTTTGTGTGCTGCATACATACTTCACACATTACCTCTAAATTAAGCCTGACTGCTTTGTGCCAAGCTACCAGCGGGTGAAGCACAGGTTAATTTTGTGACTTTTGTGGTTCACTCTGATGAGGATTGTGGTTGCTGCTTGAGTAAGGTTCCCCCATCTCAATCAATAACCAATGTCTTACAACAGGTTTTTGTGACTGTGAATAATTTCTCGTTTAAAAAAAAATGTCTTCATTATAACCTTAATTTTCTCTCTTAAGTAACATAACACTTTCTCCCTTTGTAAGCATCTTCCCACCTTTTGCCCTGATTTCCTCACTCCCTAAGGCTTATCTCTAGTGATACACTGTTTTGGCCAACACAAAAAAAACACCTAATCCTTTTAGCATGATGTTTCTCTTCTCCGTAATTGATCCCATTCATAAAACACTCCTGCGACTCAAAGTTAGTTTTAAGGGCAACAGCTGTAAAAGAAAACCAAGATCCACTCAGGAAAATAAAATAAATATAAACCCTATTTACCCGCGAGACTGTGGTCATCGTTTTATGTGGTCTTATTTGCCTTAATCCCCTCTCCTTATGTTGCAAGCTTTTCATCACCTGCCCCTGTCTATACTGAAGGAGGTGACCACCCACCTGACTGGGCTGCACTCCTCTCCGGTGGCTGAAGCACAGGGAAGGCACTGTGGCTTATGGCGCGGCCTCCATTCTTTGCTCCTCTCATCCTCCTGTCCCAGGCACATCTATTCCTGGTGTCCTCCAGTTGGGAAGAAGTCATGCTGGTCTCTGCCGTTCTCTTACCCCCCAAAGCCGATGGGAAAGCGTTTGTGTTTTCAAAGGTGTAAGGTGTTCCCTATGTAGAATACAGCTTTGTATACATTTAAATCTGGTGTTAAGTGTAATCTGAGAAGGGCATTGCAGCATGGCCAGCCATTTCTTGTCATTGAAGACGGTTCGGAGCTCTATTTCTGAGGCAAGTTTAAGGGGCTGTGCAGATAGTCCAGCATGTCCCCGGGACCCCTAATATACCCAAGTGACCAGTTTCCTACCATCTCCTGTTGCGTAGAATGTTTGCACTACAGCTGGAGTAGGGGCGTTCTGCGTGTGGAGTCAGCCAGATAAGCTGGATCACGTGAAATAATCTCTCATAGGTGAGGAATTCACCTGCAGGGAGTCCAAATGGTCAGACAAGTCCATAAAATCTATGAGGGAACCCTCCTCAAATAGATCCCTACCAATGGTCAATCCAGTGTTGTTCCAGTGGGTCAAAGCCCAGAGAGAAACCGTACCAGGATAGGCTACTAGGCCCATCAGTGGAATCACTAGAGCGTAGGCAGGTGTAGCTTTATTATATCTCAAAGAGTTGGGGGACGCTAGTACCACCACTTCAAGCAATAAGGCACATCGAGCAGGTCCTCTGGCATGAGGGAAAAGAGCGTCCTGTAGCATATCATTTTGACTTTGGTCTGCCTGTCTCAGCCAAGTAGTGTATGGACCAGCCAATAGGTGGGCCATTTTAGTTGGACAGCATAGTATTAGGCATGAAAGTCAGTTGCTCCAAGGCCTCCACAGTCAGTGGGATGTTTGAGCTTAGTTAAAACAGTCCAACTCAGGCCAGTACCCCACATCAATTCAAGCCCTACAGTATCAACTTCTTTAAATATCTTAAGGAACACAACTACTGGGAGATTCACAAAATGGTAAAGCAAACACAGGAGAGACTCCATCTTACAGAGGGCTATTATTCCTATAACCGTTATAGGTAGGGTATTCCAGAGCACAATTGGGCGCAAAGGGTGCGTATGATGCTGCTGAGATTGCCCTCTAACAAATCTTGTGAGGAATTAATATTGTAATTCCACGGTATTTGAAGATTTGAAGGACTTAGGTGGCTAAAGTATGCGATCCATTCCAGTGCCAAGTTCACATGGGAATAGCCCCCTGGCACAAAGGAAAAACGAACATTTTAGTGGGGTAAACTTAAACCTCGAGAGGGCATGAAAATCATTCAGGATAAAAACAATGGGTGTAAGGTTCAGGTTAAAGGAGCAGAGCAACAGCAACATCTCATCAGCAAATAAAGAAATGACATGCAATGTGTATACCAGTGATATGCCCCATGCCCCACCCATTGCCCTTCATTTAATCACCAAGAGCTCTTCTGCCAGTACGAATAAGAGAGAGAGAAGGAGCATCCCTGTCTAGTCCACCAAGCGATAAAATAGCTACTGGAAATCTGGCAGTCTTGATCCTGGCTGTAGGGGAGTTATACAGCAATTTGGCCCAGTGCACAAAGCAGAGTCCATATCCTAATCATTCTAGTACAGCCAGCATATAGCCCAGCTCAACGTATCGAACACCTGTTCGAGGTTGATAGAAATATATGCTACCTCTGGCTAGGTATACAGAAACCCTTCCATCACATGGTACAGGCGACGACGTATGATTAGGAAACAGTTACGTCGAGAGGCAAACCTGTTTTGACCCAAATGAATGAGAGATGCAAAATGGGGAAGGAGGCAGTTTGCCAGGATTTTGCCTAGAATTTTGTAGTTTGTGTTTAGAACAGATAATGGACAGTAGGTGATGTTCGTGGTGTCATGGTGTGTCTAGGCATGGACGGGATGATCGCCTCTCTCAATGAATCAATCAGTAGATTTGTAGAGCGTTCCTGTCAGCCGTGAGTGTATCCAGGCACTGTGGAAGGTGAGAGGCTACCCAGCTGAAGAAGATCAGCGAATGAAGTCGCTAGACGAGGAGCCAGGAGGGATTCATAAGCTGCATAATATTCTACAGGTAGACCATCCAAACCAGACATTTTCGTAGGACCCAAATCATCTGGCGAATTTCCTGTATCAAGATAGGGGGCTCAAGAGCCTCGAAGTCTCCAGGAGGGATTCGAGGAATAGCTAGACCCTCGAGAAAGGGCCACAGGGCCGCAGGCCTCATTGGAGGGCCCGCCACATACAGCCCTCAGTAGGGTTGTGCAAATGGGGACTTTATATATTTTTTGGTGAACACCAATGTCCCAGAAGAGTCCCTAATACAGTGTATTGAAGAGTGCGGCTCATGTGGACACATTAGATGCACCAGCAGCGTATCCAAATTATCAGATGTGGGTTTTAGCGGCATAAGCGGACCATGAAGGCACCTCAGCAGGTCCATGAGGTCGCCATGCTCGCCTTCAACCAGTGTTAAGTGTTCAGACAGTTCAGGGGCAGGGATCACTCTTTTATCAAGGTCTCATTGGGCAGATTTGGTCTGCACCAGGTCCTCTATATAGAGGCATGGCCTCCAATCTTAGTGCACAAATGACTACCCGTATAACAACCTTGTACTCCTCCCATTCAATCGCTCTTGAGGAGGCAGACTCCGCATTATCCTGAAAGTACTGCACAATAGCTTCGCACAGAATTTCTTTGAACGCACTATCCTTCAACCGTAATGGATGTATGCACCAGGTAGGTATTGAGTAGGCACTTTGCCCTAGGCCGCGCTCAAAAGCATGATCAGATAGGGTTTTACCAAGGTATTCAGCATAGAGCACTTGCATTTGTAAAGAAGCAGGGCAAACCATGCAATCAAGGCGAATGTGAAAGACATGAGCAGGGGAATACCCTTTTGCCCACAGATGGTGGGCACACCAGGCATCAATCGCCAAGTGGTGGAGCCAGTCAGCTAATGCCACAGAGTGACACATTGCACATGTACCCAAAAAGGAAGAAAGTGAGCAGTCTAATGTAGTATCTAAAAATGCATTGAAGACTCCACCCTGTAGCAGAGTAGGGTCTGCTTCCTTTGGTCACCCCCATTTTTTGCTGTGATTTTCTGGTTTTTCGACTTTAGTGTGGCTGTGGGCCTGCTAATCAGACCCACAGCCCAGCTGTTCTCTCTCTAAATTGATACCATGTACTTTAGGTACATACCTGATTGGGTATTGGGTCACCTTTGTGAGCCCCTGTATTGTGTACCATAGGTACCCAGGGCATAGGTGCATCCCAGGCCTACCAGGGGCTGCAGCATGTATTATGCCACCCCTGGCTGACCATCCAAACTGACACCACAGGCTGATCACTCAGCTTGGGTACGGTGGTGTAATCACCCCTTACTTAGATATAGTATACCTATATCTACCCATATATATATAAACACATGTGCACCTATAAGTCACTCCTATGGTAGAGGCAGAGTGCTTGGTTTTATGTGAGAGGGTGCCCTAGCATGAGCTGAGCCCCTCTGCAGCTTTCGGAACCATCTCCTTATAGCTGTTCTATGATATAGCCATACCATATACTCTCAAATGCATTCTAATCCTCGCGGTTAATGCCGAATTTGGTTTGGCTTTATCAAAACATGTCGTGTAAGGTGTCAAACATTTTGGAATTCTACCCCTCCGCCAGTTCTGGTGGCGGGGGTAGCATTCCACCCTTCTAGAGGGAAAAGACATGTAGTTATTGCTTTACCCGGTTAAATTTAAACAGAGCCTCAGCATCACAAAATGGATGCTGCTGCCACAGACACGAGTCTGACCTCCTGCTGCTGGGGGAAACTCCAGCAAGGGAGGCTTGGACAATAGGTTTCCTGTCGAGGGAGGTGCCAGCACCTCCCCAGACAGCCTGTAGTGTATTGGGGCAGGGTGCGTTGAATGGAAAGATGCTTTTCCAGACACTGCCTGGGGCACACAAGGTGCTCCATGCATAGCCCGGTTCAAACCAGTTGCTGAAGACATCTCCCTTGTGGTCAAGGAGTGACCTCCCTGTGTAAACAGGCACCACCAGTAACTTGCCGGTCTGCTTTGTCGATGCTCCCACTGGAACCCGAAGACTCAGCGACACAGGAACTGGACTTTCAGACTTCTGTGACTCCGACCCACATCCACAGCAAAGCTGAGACCCGTGGCGAACACGAGAGTCGTGGGACCAGACACCCTGGACATCCTGCATTTTGCTAACTACATCCACTCCTGAGGTGACTCGCAGTTGTGCATTAGAGTACGAGAAGCCCCAGACCCGAGCGCCATTTGCACCGAAGCTCAGCCCTCCACACTCCACGAGTGCCGCGTGGGGCCCGCTCTTGCATTTCAGCTCAACGCATCTTCCTGGTTGCTTGCCCGCTGGCTAGTTAGCCCTCTGAAGTGTTTCCTTTGAAACTTTGCTCCAGGCTTGCTCCAGCTTCCCTGCAAAGGAGAAGTTACCCAGACCTTGCTGGTCTGCACCGAAGCCAATCTCCACTTCATGTGTGGATTGCGTTTGCCAAGGATTGTTGGGTCCAGTCCAGATACCGACACCGCAGTCAACTAGATCCTTTGTGGGACAGTTTGAATCCAGCTCCTGGTCATCATCGACGCCTCCTGGTCCTCGTGGCTGCAGAGACAAGGTTCACCTCTTCACCTGAGATCATCGCGACATCGCCTGGTTCCTTCCTGGTTCCTACCTGGTCACTGGCTAGTGACCAAGACTCTGTCCCCTCTGCTTTCAGGTTCTTCACATCTTCGATCCACCCTTGGATCCACCAGACACTTTTCCTCTGGTCGCCTGCAGCACTTCTTTGCAGATCTCCATAGAAAACATTGACGAAACCCGACACCAAAAGGCACCTATGCACCCGGCTTCCCTGGGTGAGGTAACACGAGTACTCCGGTGCTCCCGTGGGTCTTGACTCTCGAAGTGTCCTACTTTAAAGGGGTTTTGTCGTAGTCCATCCAGAAGTGCCCTTAAACAGTAACTTTGTAACTCTTACGTTCTCCATTATAAGTCAATGGTAACTCGCGACTGTGTTTAGACACTGCACGTGTCTCCCGTGGGCCTCCTACTTCCTAACCGTAGGTTGTTTAGTGTAGCCCCAGCGATTCCCTATGCCCTAGGCCTATTCACTATTCCTGAAGTGGTTCTCATACCACGTACGTAGTATTTGGTTTGTGAGGCCCCTAGGGCATAACTGTATTGTGCAACTTATCGTATGCTAATTGAGTAACTTGTGATGTATTTCGATCTCTGACCTCATAAAGAGTGCAGAGGGGTTGTGTTAGAAATAAATACATATATATTTGATATATACCTTGTGTGGTGTCCTTTCAATTGGTATTCAAGGGATTATAATTGGTAAAACAGCTTGCTTTACATGCTCTCTGAAGTTTTAGCCTAAGACTACTGGTCCATGCTACCACTAGGATAGCTTGTCTATAAGGATGACTTTACAACCACCATCAATAAGGGTTGTTTAGACTGGTGCAAGGTGCCCACTAGAATAGTGGACATCATATGCCAGGCTAACTTCTCACATTAGTGTACAGCGGATGGGATAAGAGCTTGCTGTTGTTTTACCATAACATCTTGAGATATCATTTGTAAGATCACATTAAGGTACCTGGAGGTACATATAAATCAAGTTCTTATAATACTTTATATTCTACTGAACTTAGCAGTTGTAGATGAAAGGGCTTAGCACACCCTGACTACAACTCCTAGAGAGGTTCTAGTTGGTAACATTTAGTGTAGGTAGGTGCACACACCACACCTCACTAGAAAATGTCCTTGGTTGCAGGGTGTAGTGGGCCTCTGCCAGAAACTGACCCTAACAGGGCACCTACTAAATATGACACATTCACTTGTCATGAATTGAGAAGCCTGTGTGCAGCCAGAAGGCCGAGACAAGGACAGAGTCCAACCTTAACCACCTGGTAGATATTTTAGTGGAGTATGATGTAGAAAAGGCGTCCATCCCAGATAAAACAGGTAGTGCAGAGGGGGGCCATACCTCAACAGAAGACCCCACTGATGACAATCAAGGGGGCACTGATGATGAAGTGGATGATAACCAGGTAGAAGTCAGGCAATTGAACCAGGTTAAGCTAGGACTACATAAAACTGGAGAAGGAAGGATCCAATCCAGACCCCCAAGTAGGCCTAACACCGAGCACAGAAGAGGAAGGTCACCATCCAGTGAGTCCAACCACTCTGATGGCTCAGTAGGGTCCTATGCCTCAGCTCTAAGGAGAATGACTTCCATCAGAGGAGAGAGCACAAAGCTAGGATGAAGGAAGTAAATCTTAGTATCAGGAGGCAAGAGATTGCCCTTGCAAAAGAGACCCTGGCTCTTGAAAGAGCGAAAAAGTTAAGTGGGTTAGAACCCACTGGTGACAGCAATATTCCTAGAGATAGGGATAGGTCTCATGACCATAAAAACCTAAATAAGATTGTCCCTCCCTACAAGAGTGGGGATGACATCCACAAGTGGATAATTGCTTTGGAGAGGGCCTGCAAAGTACAGCAGGTACCCCAGAGTCAGTGGGCAGCAATCTTATGGCTCTCCTTTTTAGATAAAGGAAGAGATAAGCTCCTCACAGTTAGTGATGACTACACTGTCCTGAAGAGTGCGCTGATAGATGGGTTTGGCTTAACCACTGAGCAGTATAGATTGCTGTTCAGAGACACCCAGAAGACACAGACTCAGGACTGGACTGACTTTGTAGATTTTGCTACTAAGACTCTGGAAGGCTAGTTACTGGGCAGTAAGGTCAATGACTATACAGGATTGTAGAATTTGGCGCTGATCTGACCTCTCGCCAAGAATTGGGAAAGAAGGCGGACAAACGGGTCAGAACCAGGGTGAAGCAGAAGGTACAGAACCAAGGTCGTGATCAGAAGAAGCAAGACCAAAAGGGTGGGGAGAAAGCAAAAGACCAGAAGTCCTCACCAGGTCCCCAGAAAGCTTCTAATGGTGGGGGTCCCCAAAAATCTAAAAAGAAAGAAGGTCCAAAGAAACCATGGTGCAACTTTTGTAAGGTTAATACTCACTGGACCAGTCATTGCACCAAAAAGGAGGCAGCACCAGCCACCATTGCCCCTAAGGCAACTGTTCCCCCTAGCACAGCTAATAGTGGTGGTTCTCAGCAGAAGGGTGTAGTAGGGTGAACCCTGGGAACTGAGAGGGATCCTCGCCTAGTCAGGATACCAACTCAAGCTGTTCTTGTCTGTTATGTGGACATGGCTATGTCCTCTACTGTGAGCCCCAGTAACTTGGGCAAGTACAGACAGACTCCTTTAATTAATAACAAAGTGGTTAAGGCCTACAGGGACACATGTGCCAGTGTCACATTGGTGATACCCAACGTTGTGGACCCTGGACAGTTCATACCAGGTGAAAATTATCTAGTGACCAATGCAAACAATGTCACTACCACCCATAGTATGGCAATTGTTAATTTCTCCTGAGGAGGGGTAACTGGCCTCAAAAGAGTTGTTGTTAGTTCAGACCTCCCTGTAGAATGCTTGCTTGGAAATGATCTAGAATCTTCAGTCTGGTCTGAAGTGGAGTATAGGACTCATGCAGAGATGTTAGGTATATCAGCACATGTCCTTGCTGTGACCAGGTCGCAGGCAAAAAAGTGAAAAACTGAACGGGCCCTGGATCCTGAAATAATGGACCAGTTGCCTACCAGGAGGAGAAGCAGTAGGGTTAAGGCAGTGCCTTCCCCCTTGCCTCAGAATGAGGATCAGCCTTCCAAGGAAGCTGATTGTGAGACCCAAGAAGAAACTGTTCTGGAAGAGCTTGAGCCTGATCAGGTTGAGTTTCTTGGGACAGGGGGACCTTCAAGGGCAGATCTGAGGCAGGCGCAATTGGACTGCCCTTCTCTTGAATCCCTCAGACAGCAAGCTGCTGCTAAGGCTGCTACGGCTGCTGGGAATGCTAATGGAACCCATAGAGTGTATTGGAATGAAGGGCTCCTGTATTCAGAGGCTATAGACCCCAAGACTGGTGCTTCCAGGAGGTTGGTCATACCTTTGGCATTCAGGGGCTTCCTTCTTACATTAGTCCATGATATTCCCCTTGCAGGACATCTTGGCCAGAACAAGACTTGGGACAGGCGTGTCCCTCACTTTCACTGGCCCCACATCTCAGAAGACACGAAGGAGTTTTGTTGCTTCTGTGTCACCTGCCAAGCCAGTGGCAAATCAGGTGGCACCACAAAGGCACCCCTAATATCACTACCTGTGGTGGGGGTTCCCTTTGAAAGAGTAGGGATTGACATTGTTGGACCAATGGATCCACAAACAGCCTCTGGGCACAGGTTTATTCTGGTGGTAGTGGATCATGCCACCAGATACCCAGAAGCTATTCCCCTAAGGACCACAACATCACCTGTTGTGGCAAGAGCCCTCCTGGGAGTTTTCTCAAGAGTGGATTTCCGAAGGAGGTTGTCTCAGACAGCAGTGCAAACTTTATGTCTGGATATTTGACTGCCATGTGGAAGGAGTGTGGAGTGAACTACAAGTTCACCACACCCTATCATCTACAGTGCAATGGTCTGGTGGAGGGATTCAACAAGACCTTAAAGGGCAGGATCAAGGGTTTACCTGAAAAGCTTAGGCGAAGATGGGACATCCTACTGCCCTGCCTTTTGTTTGCTTACAGAGAGGTCCCACAGAAGGGGTTTGGCTACAGCCCTTTTGAACTTCTGTTTGGGCACCCTGTAAGAGGACCCCTTTGTCTGGTGAAGGAAGGATGGGAGTTACCTCTCAAAGCTCCAAAGCAAGACATTGTGGATTATGTACTTGGTCTCTGCTCCAGGATGGCTGATTATATGACAAAGGCATCCAAAAACCTTGAGGCAGCCACGAACTCCAAAAAGCCTGGCATGACCAAAAGGCTGTGCTGACTGTTTACCAGCCAGGGCAGAACGTGTGGGTGTTGTACCCAGTTGCCCCAGCAGCACTCCAAGACAAATGGTCTGGACCCCACACTATTGTTGAACAGAAGGGACAGATAACCTATCTGGTTGATCTTGGAACTCCCAGGAGCCCCCACAGGGTGCTTCATGTCAACAGATTGAAACCATATGTTGAAAGGGCAGACATGGGCTTGCTCATGGCTACAGATGAGGGACAGGAGGAGGAGAGTGACCCTCTCCCAGACCTGCTTTCTCAGAGCCCTGATGATGGTTCAGTTGATGGTGTAGCCTTGGCAGGCAGCCTCACTGACCAACAGCAACAGGACTGCAGACAAGTTCTACAGTCCTACAGACATATGTTTTCTCTGACTCCAAGTCAGACTACCTGGTGCACTCATGAAGTGGACACTGGGGACAGTCTGCCTGTAAAGAGTAATGTCTACAGGCAACCTGATCATGTCAGGGACTGTAGCAGGACAGAGGTCCAAAAGATACTTTGTTTGATTCTTTGTGGGGGCGCACCAAGAAAAAGTCCAGAAAGATAATCACTTGTGTATATAGAAAAGTTCTTTATTTATTTTTGTCCATTCTTTTAAAAAACAATCACCGTGCACTTTACAAACAAATCAGCCAACGCGTTTCACTCCCTTCCAGGGAGTTTCTTCAGGGCTGAAATCAAAGTAGATAAAAACTTCCATGAGTTTCATATGTCATAAATCCTATTCCTAAGCACATTTTACCATACATATTCCACATTTGCTCTGAATTAAAAAAGACATATGACACATAGAAGCTCACATTACAAGAGAAGGCGCGGTACCTAATATTGGAAAGACCACTAGAGCCAGAGTACAAGGTATCATAATGAAAACAACTAGAGCCACAGTATAAGGTGTCGCAGTCCCAGTGCTATAATTACAACTCTTCTTATGCGATACCCTTTCATGTCCTAATCGTGTGTTTCTGATACGTGTTCGACAATGCCCTTTGTCACACAAGGATTCACAAGTTTTTTGACATATACATACTGTAAAAGCACAACAAGATTCTTGACAATCCCTATTCCTAACTGTGTGGCCATAGAAGGGGGAAGGAGCAAATTATGCGGCAACACACAAAAAGGAAAAGGGGCCGAACAAGATATGGTTCAAATTAGCAGGAAACGTTACTAATAATTCATTATTGTCTATTTTGTCCAGAGACACCTTCACAGTTTCACAAGATTATATCCATGAATTCCATCAATAACATGAATTTCCAAATCATTGTTGTCTCATTGGTTACAAAGTTCACAGTTGTTGCTAACAAGCAAGCGTTGGTGGGGCAAGAGTTGTAATACGTAAATATAGAATGGAAGGGATGATATTGAGAAAAGAGAGAGAGAAAACGAAAAAAGAAGAAAGAAGGGAAAGTTTTGGGAAGATTTTGGGAGGATACCATTACCGACCTAATATTCTGTTACAGAAAAAAGTTCTTGGATCTAGTAACCATTAAGGCCTAGCGTACACTATGACTGAGGGTCGTCTAGCTGAACTAGCCTTAGTAAATATCACTTCTTAGGTCGGTAATGGTATCCTCCCAAAATCTTCCCAAAACTTTCCCTTCTTTCTTTTTTTTTCGTTTTCTCTCTCTCTTTTCTCAATCTCATCCCTTTCATTCTATATTTACTTATTACAACTCTTGCCCTACCAACGCTTGCTTGTTAGCAACAACTGTGAACTTTGTAACCAATGAGACAACAATGATTTGGAAATTCATGTTATTGATGGAATACATGGATATAATCTTGTGAAACTGTAAAAGTGTCTCTGGACAAAATAGACAATAATTAATTATTAGTAAAGTTTCCTGCTAATTTGAACCATATCTTGTTCGGCCCCTTTTCCTTTTTGTGTGTTGCCGCATAATTTGCTCCTTCCCCCTTCTATGGCCACACAGTTAGGAATAGGGATTGTCAAGAATCTTGTTGTGCTTTTACAGTATGTATATGTCAAAAAACTTGCGAATCCTTGTGTGACAAAAGGCATTGTCGAAAATGTATCAGAAACACACGATTAGGACATGAAAGGGTATCGCATAAGAAGAGTTGTAATTATAGCACTGGGACTGCGACACCTTATACTGTGGCTCTAGTTGTTTTCATTATGATACCTTGTACTCTGGCTCTAGTGGTCTTTCCAATATTAGGTACGCGCCTTCTCTTGTAATGTGAGCTTCTATGTGTCATATGTTTTTTTTTAATTCAGAGCAAATGTGGAATATGTATGGTAAAATGTGCTTAGAAATAGGATTTATGACATATGAAACTCATGGAAGTTTTTTATCTACTTTGATTTCAGCCCTGAAGAAACTCCCTGGAAGGGAGTGAAACGCGTTGGCTGATTTGTTTGTAAAGTGCACAGTGATTGTTTTTTAAAAGAATGGACAAAAATAAATAAATAACTTTTCTATATACACAAGTGATTATCTTTCTGGACTTTTTCTTGGTGCGCCCCCACCAAGAATCAAACAAAGTATCTTTTGATCTGGAAAGCACAGCGACGTCAATCAGCAGCTGACGCCGGGGGCAGCACAAAACGTTAAAGACTACTTTTGGAACTGGATTTTAGGTGCGGCACTGTAGGGTTCGCTGCTACAATCTCTGTGATTAGAGGTCCAGAAGATGTTGGGAGTTGGGAGTCATTGAGCCCTCAGAGAGCCCTTGGGCCAGTCCTGTAGTCCTAGTGCCTAAACCTCACACCCAAGATGGTAAGAGAGAGATGAGGTTTGGCGTGGATTACAGAGGCCTCAATACTGTCACTAGGACAGATGCCCACCCAATACCAAGAGCAGATGAGCTCATTGACAGATTGGCTTCTGCCAAGTTTTTGAGTACATTTGACTTGACAGCTGGCTACTGGCAGATCAGACTAGCTGATGATGCAAAAGCCAAAACAGCATTTTCAACCCCTGGAGGTCATTATCAATTTCTGGTAATGCCCTTTGGTCTGAAGAATGCACCTGCCACATTCCAAAGTTTGGTGAACCAAGTCCTCTCAGGTCTGGATGACTACTGTGCAGCTTATCTTGACGATATTGCTGTCTTTAGCTCCACTTGGGAAGATCACCTGATCCACCAAAAGAATGTTTTGGAGGCCCTGCAAAAGGCAGGCCTAACTATCAAGGCTACCAAGTGTCAGATAGGGCAGAGCAAGGTTGTGTACCTGGGCAACCTGGTAGGTGGAGGTCAGGTTCAACCATTGGAGAGCAAGATCCAGACCATGAAGGACTGGACTGCCCCCACCACCCAGACACAGGTCAGAGCTTTCTTGAGCCTGACTGGGTACTACAGGAAGTTTGTTAAGAACTATGGGTCCATTGTGACACCTCTTAACCGCATCGCTGCTGCGGCGATTTTTGCGCTGTGCGGCTTTTTTTTAAAAGCCGCGTTACATGACGAGCTCAGCTCGTCATCAGCACACGCCACCCGTGGGTGATGACGAGCTGAGCTCGTCATCAGCATCGAAAGGGTTAATGACTTAACTTCCAAGAAAATGCCAAGGAAAGTTCAGTGGACAGTAAGCTGTCAAAAGGCATTTGATGACCTGAAGTAGGCCATGTGCACTGCACCTCTTCTGAAAAGTCCAGACTACTCCAAGGAATTCATTGTACAAACAGATCCTTCTGAGTTGGGTGTAAGAGCTGTTCTTTCACAACTGAATAAAGATGGTCAAGACCAGCCAATAGCTTGTATTAGCAGAAGGCTGACACCTAGAGAGAAACGTTGGTCAGCTATTGAGAGGGAGGCCTTTGCTGTGGATTGGGCCCTGAAGAAGCTGAGACCATACTTGTTTGGTACTCACTTCAAGATTCAGACAGACCATAAGCCCCTCGTGTGGCTAAATCAGATGAAGGGTGAAAATCCCAAACTGCTTAGGTGGTCCATTTCCCTACAGGGGATGGACATTACAGTGGAACATAGACCTGGGACTGACCATGGCAATGCAGATGGACTCTCCAGATATTTCCACTTAGAACATGAAGACTCAACTGGTCAAGGTTAGTTTAATGTCCCTACATTTGGTGTGGGAAGGGGGGAGGGGTTGTGTAGGAGAGTAGGGTCTGCTTCCTATGGTCACCCACACTTTTTGCTGTGATTTTCTGGTTTTTCGACTTTAGTGTGGCTGTGGGCCTGCTAATCACACCCACAGCCCAGCTGTTCTCTCTCTAAATTTATACCATGTACTTTAGGTACATACCTGATTGGGTATTGGGTCACCTTTGTGACCCCCTGTATAGTGTACCATAGGTACCCAGGGCATAGGTGCATCCCAGGCCTACCAGGGGCTGCAGCATATATCATGCCACCCCTGGTTGGCCATACAAACTGACACCACAGGTTGATCACTCAGCTTGGGTAAGGAGGTGTAATCACCCCTTACTTAGATATAGTATACCTATATATACCCATATATATAGACACATAAGCACCTATGAGCCACTCCTATGGTAGGCATCGACAATCCTGGAGGCAGAGTGCTTGGTTTTATGTGAGAGGGTGCCCTAGCATGAGCTGAGCCCCTCTGCAGCTTTTGGAACCATCTCCTTATAGCTGTTCTATGATATACCCATACCATATACTATTAAGTGCATTATAATCCTCGCGGTTAATGCTAACTTTGGTTTGGCTTTATCAAAACATGTCGTGTAAGGTGTCAAACACTTTTGAATACTATCCCCCCGCCAGTTCTGACAGCGGGGTTAGCATTCCAACCTTCTAGAGGGAAAAGACATGTAGTTACTGCTTTACCCGGTTAAAGTTGAACAGAGCCTCAGCATCACAAAATGGATGCTGCTGCCACAGACACGAGTCTGAACTCCTGCTGCTGGGGAAAACTCCAGCAAGGGAGGCTTGGACAGTAGGTTTCCTGTCGAGGGAGGTGCCAGCAGTGTAGTAGTGTATTGGGGCAGGGTGGGTTGAATGGAAAGATGCTTTTCCAGACACTGCCTGGGGCACACAAGGTGCTCCATGCATAGCCCGCTTCAAACCAGTTGCTGGGGCACTCCAGCCCCGCTCTGGCGCGAAACTGGACAAAGGGAAAGGGTTGTAACCACCGCCTTCCCAGGTCCACCCATAGGAGGGACCTAGCAGGTAATCCAGCTTATTTTCTTAGTATAAAGATAGTTGCTGTGTCTCCAGGACTTTAGATGATCCTGGAACGAAACTCTGATACGAAACTCTTGGACCTTTGCCATTCTATTCTGACTAGAAGACTGAAGACATCTCCCTTGTGGTCGAGTGACCACCCTGTGCAAACAGGCACCACCAATAACTTGCCGGTCTGCTTTGTCGACGCTCCTGCTGGAAACCGAAGACTCAGCGACACAGGAACTGGACTCTCAGATTTATCTGACTCCGACCCACATCCACAGCAAAGCTGAGACCCGTGGCAAACACGAGAGACGTGGGACCGGACACCCTGGACATCCTGCATTTTGCTAACTGCATTGACTCCTGAGGTAACTCGCAGTTGTGCATTGGAGTACGAGAAGCCCCAGACCCGAGCGCCATTTGCACCGAAGCTCAGCCCTCCACACTCCAGAATGCCGCGTGGGGCCTGCTCTTGCATTTCAGCTCAACACATCTTCCCGGTTACTAGCCCACTGGCTTGTTATCCCTCTGAAGACTTTCCTTTGAAACTAATCAATTTTTCTGGTTGCTCCAGGCTTGCTCCAGCTTCCTTGCAAAGGAGAAGCTACTCAGACCTTGCTGGTTTGCACCGAAGCCAATTTCCACTTCCTGCGTGGATTGTGTTTGCCAAGGCATGTTGGATCCAGTCCGGATACCGACACAGCAGTCAACTAGATCCTTCATGGGACAGCTCCAATCCAGCTCCTGGTCATCATCGACGCCTCCTAGTACTCGTGGCTGCAGAGACAAGCTTCACCTCTTCACCTGAGATCATTGCGACATCGCCTGGTTCCTTCCTGGTTCCTTCCTGGTTCCTTTCTGGTCACTGGCTAGTGACCCAGACTCTGTCCCCTCTGCTTTCAGGTTCTTCACATCTTCGATCCACCCTTGGATCCACCCGGACACTTTTCCTCTGGTCGCCTGTAGCACTTCTTTGCAGATCTCCATTGAAAACATCAATGAAACCCGACACCAAAAGGCACCTATGCACCCGGCTTCCCTGGGTGAGGTAACACGAGTACTCCGGTGCTCCCGTGTGAGGTTCCGTGACAATTGTAAGTGGTGTTTTCGACTCACACGAATATGGTCGAGTCTAGTATCTATGAACCGCAAATGACGAGTTTAGCAAGTGTGCGCAGTTTCGCTGTGCTAACTTAAACCGTTCGTTTGTTATGTGGGTTTGTCATCTGTACCCACGGGTTCCATCTTAGATACGGCATCCATTTTGTCTCTTGCCCTCAAGTAGCCAGCGAACGGACGCTGTCCGCTTCGCGACCCTGGGACTCCCAAGATATTTGCGGAAGACACATGTTCTTTGAAAGTGTCTTTATGACGAGGGGGATGCTATTGTAAGGCAGATGGCGCCGCTCGAGGCTCATCTTGCCGCACGGGCTTATTGTCTCAGTTGTGCATCTCATTAGGCACGTCCCTTTGATGCCTGTATCTCGTGCTTCTCGACACTCCCCTTTTACACCCTTTCCGATCTCCCCACTGTTTCCGTCTTCCTCTGCACCTGTCTTCGTTCCTGTTTCGATCTACTTTATTGCTGATTGGAATTTGCTAATGGTGGGAAGATGGGTTTTTACAGTTGGGAACCGCCAAATGTTTCCGCACTTATGTTCCGGATCTTGTGTGTTTCAAAGTGATCTAAGCGACCCCTCTGAGAGCGACTTGTGGGAACCAGGTTGTAAACTATTGTGTATCATGTTATCCTATGGGTAGAAACTGTATAAAAGGAGCGATCCACAAATACAATTTGAAGCAGTCTCCCCGAACTACACTCGATGTACTTCCTGTGACTTCTGTGTTCCCTGCAGTAAATAAACCTTGACTCTTTGACGCCGAAGGAAGTGTCCCGTGTCTCTGTGACTTGTACGCCGGAGCAGGTTACCCACGAAGGTTTCAGGTGTTGTGCCCTGGCACCGCTGGGTCCAAAGAACCCAGTCCTTCAGTTGGCGCCCAACGTGGGGCTGCATCAGTGGTACCGGTCCAAGCCTGACGATCGTGAGGAACTTCGTGTGAAATCTCCGAGGGAAGGTGCACCCCGCTTCATCGATCCTGTTGTCGAAATAAGTGGCCCGAAGACTTTTCCCGCGAAGATTCCCGCCTCCTAACGGCTGCGACGGACTGCTGCCCTGACTGTAGACCTGTTTTGGCGCCTGGCGTAGACCTTGGTATAGCGAGACGATTAGACGGGCCTTCCTGAGGACGCCATTGATCTTTGAGTTAAGTATTTGTGGGTCGCTCCCAGAGTTCTTTGTTGTAGACACTTTAGCGAGTGTCTTTGTTGTAAACACTTTAGCGAGTGTTTTTGTTGTAGACACTTTAGCGGGTGTCTTTGTTGTACACGCTGTGTGAGTGTTTTTGTCGGTGACACTTTGCTAGCGTACTTTGTTGTTGTTGTATTTGTTTGACGACTGCAGCCGCCAAAGACCGAGGGTTTTGTTCTTGCTGGGACTTGGTAAATCCCGTGACCCTTGAAGTTTGTGAAACTCGGCTAGTGTGCAAGATGCCTGGTCGCAGTACTTTGTTCAGTTGCTTTAGACCTTGTGGTGCGGATTCCCTGCTGGAGGACTCGTGTCCGATACCTCCGGTTGGAACTCCTACATATGACTTATATAGCAAACATGGGCTAGGCCCGATTGCTTTTAACGATTATTGGATCAAATATACAAAGAAAGACGGCGATCTTCGTTGGCCACCTCACGGTAGCTTCGAAGCGTCGATCTTAGATAATTTGGAAATAAAGTTGTTCGAACGTAAATCAAGGCCGGCCATGTTTGATGCCTTTCGGTTCTGGCGCAAAGAAGCCCGACAGAAAGAGATCAGACAAAATAAACGTAGTCAGCGAGATACTGTTGCTACTATAGTGAAGAAAGCTGAGCAGTTTCAGCGTGATAAGGAGGATAAGGATAAGGAAGTGTTTGAGAGATTACAGCGTATGTCCATAGACAAATGCTATCCTGTTTTGTCTACGGAGTCGGATAAGAAGGAAGAGGCAGTTGAGGATTCTTTAATGTCCTATCTTATGAAGTCGCCACCTCCGTACGTACAGGGTACCGCAGTTCCTGTGGTCCCTGCCGTACCTACTCTCCCACTTGTTATTCCTCCGCCTATTCCTCAACCTGCACCCGCTCTTCCGACTGTTCCTGCTCCTGTGCCTGTTTCTATTCCTACTGCTCCTCCGCTTCCACATACTCCTGTTCCCGCTACTGCTCACGCTACTGCTCCTGTGTTGTTAACCCCTGTCGTTGCTAACGTCTCTACTCCTTCTCTTGTTAGTCCTGTGTCTTACTCTTCTCCCTCTACTCGTAATCGTGATTCTCCCCTTGCGACAAACTTCTTTCAGTCGCTCGGACCTGTTTTTGGGTCTGCTGGTTCTGATGGTCCACAGAGACGTAGCCAGCTTCCTGGTAATAGAGAACGTGTTGCGCTATACAATATGGCGATGGGTTGGATGATAAACCCTGTTAGAAATCCACCTCGTGTTGTCCTCGAAACGTTTGATCAATTCAACATACCTACTCAGAGATATGTGTTTGATGAAATGTGCAAGTTCTTACATGATCAGATAGCGGCTGTTGCGCCTGACGAGGTGCTGACCGCCCTGTCTAATCTTCGGCTTCAGTTCGCAACTGGACTGATAGTCGACACTAATGTCCGACGTGCTATTGAACGGTTGCTATCTCTTCGTCCCGCTCCTATTCCTCATGCATTGTTCGTTGAGGACATTGAACAACGAGATGGGTCTGGCCAATATCCTATGCGAGAAGTTCCGCCAGTTTGGGTACCCGCTGATAATACTAATGCTAATGCTCCAATACCAGCACATTTCCAGAGAGTGTGGATACACCTCCCTTGGAAACGATCGGAAGTGCTTCAGGTGAAACAAACTTTGCCTGATCCTCGCAAAAATCCTGCGGGGTATTACAAAGAATTATCGCAGCTCGTAGACGCTACGATAATGAATCTGGCCGATATCGACATGTTGTTTGGCAATGTCGTACCGCAACCGGTATGGGCCAAGATTCGTCACCAAGATCACGCGAATGAATTAGGTGGTGATTGGGCTGCCATTACAGCGGCAGACGCTGGACAAGTGGCTGCTACTAAACCCGATCAGTTGATTGAACTTCTTCCCCAGCGAATCATTACGTTAATGAAAACGCTTATGCCAGCTATGAGGGTAAATTGGGACAAGTTGTCAGCCTGTAAGCAGAAGAAAGATGAGAGTGTTTCAGACTTCTTTACGAGGTTCGAGGAAACATTCGTCGATCATAGTGGGCAGGATATGGGTACTGAGGGTGGACAAAGGTTGTTTGTGGATAAATTTGTATCGAACTTATTGCCCGACTTGTGCAATAAATTGAAAAATTCGGAAAGTTCATGGGCCGTTTCTACCTCAGCTCAGATTCTGGCTACGGCACAATATTACGAAAATAGAGAAAAAGAGGAAAATGACCGTGCCGATAAAAAGACGAAAGAGCTGAAAACTAAAGTTTTGTTACAACAAGCATATCCGCCGCGTTCTAATCAGAATGCGCCTCAGCAGAATAGATCGCAGTCGCAATCGAATCGATCGCAGCCGCGTGATGATTCATCTTTTCAGAGATCTTCGTTGGGGTACAATCAATGTGCTTATTGTAGACAGGAGGGACACATTAAATTCAATTGTCCTGCTTTAAATGACCGTAGTGGTGGTAATTCGTCTAGAGGAGGTCGTGGTGGTTCACAGAACGCATCACGTGGTAGAGGTCGTGGTGCTCAGAACGACTGTTCTGATAACTCGTCAAATTCTAATAATTGTTTCGACCAACGTGGATCATCGCAAGGACGATCTGCGCAGTACAATGTAGACGATTATTACGTCGATCAGGGAACTGACGATAGTAATTACTAGGACAGCCAAAGACAAGGAGAGGGAGTGGTATCAGTTCCGGTTGATCAGAGAGGGCCTTACGTCGCAGTTGCTACATCGGGCGTCGTTGAGCCTTTTCTGTTGGACACTGGTGCAGCGAAAAGTTCTATCATGCATTCGAAACTCCCTGGCGCACCTTTGTCTGGCTTAACAAATGTATCTGTTGGATTCTCTGGCGCCCCCGTTAGCAATCCAGTTTCGCGCCCTTTGCCCCTTAAAATTGGGCCTCGTGAGCTCGAAGCTCCGTTGATTTTAACCACTGGTTGTGGTGAAAATCTTTTGGGTCTGGATTTGCTTAAACGCTTGTATGCGACTTTGTATTGTTCTCCTGCGGGTGTAAAGCTTACGTTCGGAGAGAAAGTAGTCTCTCCCATGTATTTGTCCCGCGATAAGCTTCCACCGGAATTGGATTCTCTTCCTGCATCTTTGTGGGCGACGGGTCCAAATGACGTGGGCCTACTTGATATCTCCCCTTATGTTGTTCAGTTGAAATCGAATGTGCGATTGCCACGTATTCCCCAATATCGTATCTCCCTGGATGGTGAACGAGCTTTGTTAGCGATCATCTATGATTTGATCGAGAAAGATGTCATTGAAGAAACTCGGGGAAACGTGTGCAATAGTCCTGTACTGCCCATTCTTAAACGTACTGATCCTACCAAACCGCCTGTTTATCGTTTTGTTATTGATTTACGGGAGGTGAATAAAATTGTGGTTCCTCAATTCCCTGTTGTGCCTGACATTACGGCGCTACTGACTCTGATTCCAGCTACGGCTTCATGGTTTTCGGTGATTGATTTGAAAAATGCGTTTTTCAGCATCCCGATTGCCGAAGAGAGCAGGGACCTTTTCGGTTTCTCTCTTGGTGGACGTAGCTTCCGGTTCAAACGCGCTCCTCAGGGCTACTGTGAAAGTCCATCGATTTACAGTCAAGCTTTGAAGGGTCAACTAGATGCGTTTAGGTTGCCGGTTGGTGCGGCTTTAATCCAATACGTCGACGACTTATTGGTGGCTGCTGATACTCAGGACATTTGCAAAATTGCTACAGTGTCGTTGCTGCAACATCTCTGTGAGTTAAATCACAAGGTGTCACCTTCTAAACTCCAATATTGTTGTCAAGAAGTAACCTATCTAGGTCACTTATTGTCAAAGGAGGGAAGGAGATTGACCCCAGAGAGAATTGCAGCGATTGCGCGCATGGCTGTGCCACAAACCCAAAGAGATGTGCGTGCCTTTCTAGGTATCACATCGTACTGCAGGCAGTGGATTCCTAATTTTTCATTGCTAGCGAAACCATTGGTGGCTCTTACGTGCAAGGATGTTTCGACTCCTTTACCATGGACGGAAGAATGTCAGAAACGTTTTTCTGAATTACGTGATTCATTGTGTTCGGCCCCTGTGTTAGGTACCCCTGATTACAGCAAGCCGTTCACGTTATATGTTCACGAGAGGGAAGGTTGTGCTTTAAGCGTCTTAACGCAACCTTTTGGTGGTAAGCAACGTCCATGTGCATATTTTTCCTCGACCTTAGACCCAGTAGCTAGAGCATTGCCGAGTTGTTTGAGAGCAACTGCGGCAGCTGCGGTCTCCATCCGACAATCAGCAGGATTGGTCATGGATAATATGCTTACGGTGATGGTTCCGCATGCAGTCGATACTCTTTTGAACCGTACGAAAACTCAGCACTTGACGAGTGCGAGGTTATCTGGGTACGAATTGACGCTCTTGGCAAGCCACATTCAGATAAAACGTTGTAATGTCCTAAATCCGGCAACTTTGTTACCAATTAGTGCAGAGTCAGATGCAGTAACAGAACATGACTGTTACTTGCGGACAGAGGAGGAAACAAAAGGTCGTGTGGACCTTAAAAACACCCCATTGGAAGACCCGGATGGCATCCTGTATGTGGATGGGTCATGTTTTAAATTGCCGAATGGTGATGTGACTACTGCTTATGCTGTGGTGACATTGAATACTGTTGTTGAGACTGCGAGATTGAATCAGAATTCTGCCCAAGCTGCAGAGCTGATCGCTCTTACTAGAGCATGTGTATTAGCAAAAGGTAAACGTGTGAATGTGTACACCGATAGTCAGTATGCTTTCGGTGTAGCGCATAGTTTCGGACGATTGTGGCGAGAACGTGGTTTCTTGACGTCACATGGCACGAAAATACAGCATGGCCAGCTTGTGAACGATCTTTTGGATGCATTGACTTTGCCTGCTCAAGTTGCAATTGTTAAATGTAGTGCGCATCGTAAGGTGACGGATGATGTTGGTCGTGGTAATGCGTTTGCAGATGAGATTGCTAAGGAGACTGCCCGGAACCTTAGCACTCGAATGTATGTGACGAATTCGGTTAGGTGGCCTACAGAATCAAGTATGTGTGAGAATACTATAGAGAGTGTGAAAGCAATTCAGAATGAGGCCACCGACACTGAAAAGATGAAGTGGAAAGAAAGTACGGGAAGGTTGGATGTGAATGGTTGCTGGATTGATTTGTCAGATCAGAAAAGATGGATGTTGCCTGATGCGTATGTACTGGCCGTTGTGCAAATGGCACATGGGTTAGCACATATTAGCGCGAAAGGTATTTGCAAGTTGTTGGCTGATGTGTGGAAGAATGATGGAATTACTAAGTGTGCTGAACGTTTGGTGAAGAATTGTATGGTGTGTATAATGTACAATCCTGGCAAAGGAACCCCAACTCCCCCTGGCAGTTTTGCTCCTCCTTCGTATCCCTTTGAGGTGATCCAATTGGACTTCATCCATATGGAGCGATGCAATAACCTGAAATACGTTTTGGTTGTGGTTTGCGCATTCTCCCGATGGATCGAGGCCTATCCCCTCAAAGATAATACTGCCTTGTCTACTGCGAAAATCCTACTGAAGGAATACTTTCCTCGGTATGGAATGCCTAGAGTCGTGTGGTCAGATAACGGAAGTGAGTTTGTTGGAAGTGTGATGAGGAGTGTGTGTAAGGGCCTTGGAATTAATCAGAAATTCCACAGCGCCAATCATCCCCAGTCAGCTGGATTGGTTGAAGGGTACAATGGCACCCTTAAACTAAAATTAGCGAAGATCCAGGCTACGACTGGACTTTCGTGGCCTGACGCTTTGCCTCTAGCATTA
Source organism: Lissotriton vulgaris (assembly GCF_964263255.1). Taxonomy (NCBI): domain Eukaryota; kingdom Metazoa; phylum Chordata; class Amphibia; order Caudata; family Salamandridae; genus Lissotriton; species Lissotriton vulgaris. Next base: position 1,764,423,070 of record NC_141685.1, on the reverse strand, counting down.
CTGTCAACTAGGGCGACTGTACACTCCCGAATAGGGCTTAGTCCCTATGAAATAGTGTTCGGCCGTCCTGCGAATGTGTGGGGGGTTCCTAGGCCAGGTATATTCGTTGATCTTGAGTACCCGATGTTGATTGACTACTTACATGACTTGACTGCTAAACTGAGGTTAATTCATCAACAGGTTTACGACGCCTTGCCGACGCAGACGGAGGGTCCAGGCCACCAGCTCCAGCCTGGTGATTGGGTTGTCACCCGAAATTTTTCGCGCAAGAAGAATCTGGACCCCCGCTTTGTTGGACCTCACCAGGTGCTTTTGGCCACGAGGACTGCCGTTCGTCTTGAGGGACGGAAGAACTGGGTACATGCTACCCATTGTAAGCGAGTCCCTATTCCTTTGCCGGCAGACCCGTGGGTGAGGAAAGGCATTGCGTCAACAGAAGCAGCGACATTGCCGGCGTTTGTACCTTTCAGTGACGCACAACTTGTTGGTGAACACTCAGCGCAGCAGAAAGCCATTGTAGGAACATTGTCAGCAAGAGACTCAAGACCAGACCAACGAACTGATCAGCAGGACGCTGTCTCTTCGACAGATCCTTTGTTCGACGAGCAGACACGTCCTGGGAAACATCGATATTCTTTGCGTTCTCATACTAAGGACAAATAAATTTTTGCTTGCTTTGCTGAAACTGATAACTGCAATATCTTCGTTTCCCCTGATCAACTGTGAACAATTCGTATCACTGAAAATTGTTTTGTACATATATCAAGATTTTTTTCCTTGTATCTTTTTCCTTCCACAGCTGAATTATTGTGCTAAATAAAATACATATTGTGTATTGAGGGCCGTAGGGCCGCGCGCGTACTTCCTTCTGGACAGTAGGTCTTGACGCTAGGTTAAAGGCCGTCGGTTCCTAGGAACTCCTGGGAATTGACTATTGCTGCACAGAACGAAGTGCGTCAAGAAACGTTGCGGACGGTCATAGGGAAATGGCATTTTTGAAGCTGAATGATTTGGAAGGAGCTCAGGCGTATAGAGTCAAGCTGCAGAAACTTAGTCGTACTAAATGTTTTGTATCCCAATTGTTTGTACTGTTTTTAACTGCTTCTGCATTTCTGGCGGGTGGGGTGTATTACACTATGTCTTACTTCTTACTTCCTACCCCTACTCCTACTCCTTACCCTAACATTACTTCTACTGCTTCTCCTCATTCCTTTCATATGTTACCAGAACACGAACAGGCTAGACGTGTAGAATTCCGCAACAATTCCTTTATCCAGCTCCTCCATCAGCATCAGTTAGTGGTTAACACTACTAATTGTTGGGTGTGTGGGTTGATGCCACATACTACGGGTAAGGGAATTCCATATCTGGTGTTACCGTATAGTTCCCAAGGGTCAGCTCGAGCATACCAAACAATGCTTCGAAGCGCACTAGGTTTCCACCCCTCTCCAGAACGTTCCCCCAAACCGGGTCCTACCTCATGGCAGTGGGTGGTATCGATGATAATACAGGATTTGGAAGATGAGATCTATGATGCTTATCTCATCCCTAAGGCAGAGGTACAAGCCTATAGGGCACCGAATAGAGGGGAATATAGTACGTTCACTAATGAAAAGCAGCTTAAAAGCTCGTCTCCAATATGGGTCGTACCCCACACTGGTAATCTTTGTCTTGTGGGTCGTGGCTCGCAAGCCTCACTTGGAGTAAGTGCTTGCACTGAAAGTTACGTTCTGTCAATGTCCCCGATCCCTGTGTTTCTGGCTGCCAAGGGTACGTACTTCATCTGTCATGATCGTGCATACACATGGTTGCCCGCAGACTTCATGGGCTCATGTTTTGTTGCAAATCTGTTGCCTCCGACGTTCACTGTAGATGCCGATTACCACAAGACTAGAGTTGTACGAGGCGTAATTAGTGAAGAGGATACTGCCGGTCAAGAGGCAGGAGACTTTTTCAAGGGTTTCCTCCCGTTTTGGGGACCTATGGTTAATAGTAGGAACCTGAGACATTTGACTCGAGTGGTAGAATCGACAGCTAACATTACTGCCAGTGCCCTTGGTAATATCACCACAGAACTTCAGGCGGAGAGACTTATGACATTACAAAACCGTATGGTTTTAGATGTTGTCTTAGCAGATCGCGGTGGGGTATGTAAAGTGATCCATTCGAGCTGTTGCATTTTCATTCCAGATAATGCTCCTACTGTCTATCAAGCCATCTCGAAGTTGCACAAGATCTCCGAATCCATACACGTGGATGTAGGGGATTGGACGCTACTTGGTTGGTTTTGGGGCCTGGTGTCGACTTGGGGTTGGAAGATTCTGACGATCATCGGGGTTGTGGTAGTGTTCCTGTTCACGTGTTGCCTTTGTGTGCAGTGTGGTCCTGCCTTATGTGGCCTCTGCGCTACAACGTGTATGAGACAACCATCTGTTACCAAGGGGACTCGGTTGGACAGAGCTATGCTACAACGACATCTTGATGGTCTGATGAATATCGAGTATGATTCTGACTAGTGCTTGCCTACATGAGGGCAAAAGGAGCGTCTGAGGTTCCGTGACAATTGTAAGTGGTGTTTTCGACTCACACGAATATGGTCGAGTCTAGTATCTATGAACCGCAAATGACGAGTTTAGCAAGTGTGCGCAGTTTCGCTGTGCTAACTTAAACCGTTCGTTTGTTATGTGGGTTTGTCATCTGTACCCACGGGTTCCATCTTAGATACGGCATCCATTTTGTCTCTTGCCCTCAAGTAGCCAGCGAACGGACGCTGTCCGCTTCGCGACCCTGGGACTCCCAAGATATTTGCGGAAGACACATGTTCTTTGAAAGTGTCTTTATGACGAGGGGGATGCTATTGTAAGGCAGATGGCGCCGCTCGAGGCTCATCTTGCCGCACGGGCTTATTGTCTCAGTTGTGCATCTCATTAGGCACGTCCCTTTGATGCCTGTATCTCGTGCTTCTCGACACTCCCCTTTTACACCCTTTCCGATCTCCCCACTGTTTCCGTCTTCCTCTGCACCTGTCTTCGTTCCTGTTTCGATCTACTTTATTGCTGATTGGAATTTGCTAATGGTGGGAAGATGGGTTTTTACAGTTGGGAACCGCCAAATGTTTCCGCACTTATGTTCCGGATCTTGTGTGTTTCAAAGTGATCTAAGCGACCCCTCTGAGAGCGACTTGTGGGAACCAGGTTGTAAACTATTGTGTATCATGTTATCCTATGGGTAGAAACTGTATAAAAGGAGCGATCCACAAATACAATTTGAAGCAGTCTCCCCGAACTACACTCGATGTACTTCCTGTGACTTCTGTGTTCCCTGCAGTAAATAAACCTTGACTCTTTGACGCCGAAGGAAGTGTCCCGTGTCTCTGTGACTTGTACGCCGGAGCAGGTTACCCACGAAGGTTTCAGGTGTTGTGCCCTGGCACCGCTGGGTCCAAAGAACCCAGTCCTTCACGTGGGTCTTGACTCTTGAAGTGTCCTAGTTTAAAGGGGTTTTGTCGTAATCCGTCCAGAAGTGCCCTTAAACAGTAACTTTGTAACTTGTACGTTCTCCATTATAAGTCAATGGTAACTCGCGACTGTGTTTAGACACTGCACGTGTCTCCCGTGGGTCTCCTATTTCCTAACCATAGGTTGTTTAGTGTAGCCCCAGCGATTCCCTAGCCCTAGGCCTATTCACTATTCCTGAAGTGGTTCTTATACCACTTACTTAGTATTTGGTTTGTGAGGCCCCTAGGGCATAACTGTATTTGTGCATCTTATCGTATGCTAATTGAGTAACTTGTGATGTATTTCGATCTCTGACCTCATAAAGAGTGCAGAGGGGTTGTGTTAGAAATAAATACATATATATTTGATATATACCTTGTGTGGTGTCCTTTCAATTGGTATTCAAGGGATTATAATTGGTAAAACAGCTTGCTTTACATGCTCTCTGAAGTTTTAGCCTAAGACTGCTGGTCCATGCTACCACTAGGATAGCTTGTCTATAAGGATGACTTTACAACCACCATCAATAAGGGTCGTTTAGACTGGTGCAAGGCGCCCACTAGAATAGTGGAAATCATATGCCAGGCTAACTTCTCACACACCCGATAGCCAACCGCGTAGGTTTCGTGGAGAGAGAAACTAAAAATCACAGCGGATCCATATTGGGGGAAAGAGTGAGTCAAACACTACTGACAGACTACATAGGAGCCCCAACACAAGTATAAATCTGCCTTTAGGATCAATCGGGGTGTTCTTAGCTTGGAAGAGTTTCCTAACCGAATCTATGTGGTTGGGCCCTGAGCTAAAGAGGAATATGTAGTGCTGTAAATCTGCCCTACTATCTCTGCCTCACCATCTATACTGCAGCTTCGGAACCTCCCTATCATTCAAGCAAGTACAATTTGCTTCCCAGTTACTCCTTTCATTCTCGTCAAATATTCTTTCATTTTAGCTTTATAAACTTTCATTTTAGTGCAAGTCTCCTTAAAATCTAGCTCAGCAGCATCACCTTGTGTCCTTTGCTTGTCTTTCAACCACCAGGGCACTAACTTGATACTTGGTTTACAGCCCCTCAGCAATTCAAACGTACGTACAGATGTAACAGCAGGTGGAAAAGCTCTATAAACTAGTAACATGGATTGTAATACGTTCTTCCAACTTAGACCCCCTCTGACAGACAGCTGTATAGCCTCTTTGACTACATGGATGAATCTCTCAATCTGTCCATTGGTATCTGGGTGAAACACTGCAATTCTTTTATGAGAAATGCCACATTTATCCAAATAATTCTCCAATTGTTTGCTGACAAATTGGGGTCTGTTATCTGCAACCAGTTCCTGGGGAATACCCTCTCTACAGAACACTTCATCTAAAAATTGTATAATCACTTCTGATGTAACATCTTTGACCATTTTGATCTCAGGCCATTTGAAAAAGTAATCAATTAAAACAATACCAAAAGACTCCTGCCTTGGCAATTCAGAACACTGACCAATAATGTCAAGACATAATTTGCACCAGGGTGAAGCTGGTAAAGCAACTGATTGAGGATCAGTGGTGAGAGCCTTAGCAGATTTATGACTATTCACACAAAGCTCACATATCCTTACTTGATGTTCCACAAAAGCATCAATGCCAGGTCACCAAAAATTAGCCTTAAGACGTCTTCTGGTAGTTGAAATTCCAAAATGACGTTCATGAGCAATATCAACAAAAGATTTCCTCAAAACCGAAAAGGGGGATACATTTGTCCCCCTTAGAACAATCCCATTTTCTACTGCCAGTTCCTCACACACTTTGAAATAACTCATCAAATCTCCAGAACATTTCCTCTCTTCTGGCCAACCCTTCAAAATAAAATTCTTCACACAAATGAGCTGCTGGTCACCATCCATCTCCTTGTTCAACATCTCCTCTTGAACAATGGGACAATCAGTACCAAGTAAATTGACATCCTGCACAGTATAGGCCACTTCACACTCATCCAAGTCAAACTCATCAGACTCTTGAATAGGCAGGGGTAACCTGGACATTCAATCAGCATGCCCATTGGTCTTATCTGGAACATATTCTAAAGTGCACTGAAAATTCTGCAACCTAGAAGACAACCCGGCCAATTTGGAAGACATAGTGTGTCCACCACCCGGTGCTAACAAGTGAACTAAAGGTTTATGATCAGTTTTAATGCTGAACTTTGTGCGCCAAAAAAAGGATCTGAAATGTTCAGCACCCCGTACACAAGCCAATAATTCTCTCTCAATTACAGAGTACTGTCTCTCTGTTTCCCACAAGTTTCTCGAAGCATAGGCCACAATCCACTCTTTGCCATACTCGTCTGGATCAAAACAGCACCCAAACCACAACTGCTGGCATCCACCATGACCACGCAGTGCTTCCCTACCACAAATGGTTTAAGACACAGAGCATTCACAATTAAATATTTTACAGCTGCAAAAGTAGCAGACATGTCAGTCCACTCAAATGTAGTGGTTTTCTTCAAGAGACACCTAAAAGAATCTATCAAGGCTGTATTATTGGGAATTCATTTTCAATAAAATTCAACCAGACCCAGGAAAGGAACTAACTGCCCCTTACATTTAGGAATAGGTGCTTTACTGATATTCTCAACATGAAACGTCTTGGGCTTAATACCATCACAACTAATGCAATGTCCCTAATATTCCACTTCCTGTTTCCTGAATTTGCACTTATCCAACGTAGAGTCAAACCTTTGGGTACTAATGCACTCAAAACCTTCTCCAGATTGTGATCATGCTCATTCTCATCCTTACCAAAAACCAAATTATCATCTTGAAAAGCCAGAGCACCACTGAGACCACTCAACGTCTCCTTCATTAATCTCTGAAACACAGATGCTGCACTAGCTAGGTCAAAAGGCATCCTGCAAAATCTGAATAATCCCTCTGGGGTAATAAAGGCTGCTAGATTGTTTTATTCTTCATGTAACACCACTTGATGGTATGCACTGCCCACTACGCTACTGTTTGGACCCAGCCATATGCAAATCAGTCTTGATCCTGTGCCCCATGGGAACAGTCCAGACCGGACTGCCAGGCCAGGTCATTCCTGGACCGGAAACAAGCATCCTGGGACCGGTTTCAAGGTATGTCACCCTTCTTCAGCCAGACTAGCTTGAGTCTAGTGACACATCGCGCCAGGATACTCCTGAGTAACAGAGCGCGCAATAAAAGGATTTATAACATAACATAACATAACAGTGAGCAAGGGACTCATGTCTGGGCATACCCATCCCACTTAGGGTGAAAAGTGTTACAGCAAACAAATGATGGATGGAATGCTGACAATGCAAACATTCTCCCGCAGAGGGACAAATAGAAGAAGAAGAAGGAAAGACATTGAGTAAATTGCAAGCAAATGAATTTGACAAGAAAGCTGATCAAAGATAAGCAAAGGACTGACCCAAAGCTCACTGTAAATATTAGTATTGTTCTCAATTGGTTGGTCTTCCATTGCAGACAACTAACAATAGATTAAGGTGACCCTTCTGACATGCCTCTTGCTCTGGTTTAGCAAGGGTATCATGGCCCCAGAGCAAGCAAAGAAAATAAGCTCCGGTATATTCACTTAGGAAGTAAAAGGCAACATAACTGGGTGCAGTGGAACTCTTCGTACCCTGGAATCTGGTGCCGCTGTACCTGATACACTAATTATACTATCACTAGGGACCCTGGCCATGCATACTATATATTGGTCTTGATGTCTAGATGAACATGCATTTTTTCAATACAATCCTGCAATGAAAGATAAAAACCATATCTAATTACTTAAGTTTAAGAAATCTCTGGAAACAAATCAGTGATCAAGGTCTATATACAGACTGTGATCAGTACACTACGACATGGAGGGAGTGCAATCCTTCCTAAACTGAGTTACTTTGTCATGAGTCTGTACCGTTTACTGTTCATGATCCCATAGCAGCCACGTTTCCTGGGTCCATGTGTAACTGGTTAGACCAGTCCTGTTTTTTTTTCCTAATAATTCTGGGACTTGCAGTCTTATTTGACCTAGTATAAAACTGTGAAACGTAGCAGCTATGTGATCCTAGGGGGTCACAAAAACCTAAAACACTGCAGACCAAAGCATAAGCAATGAAAAACAATTGACAGTGTAGCTCATAACCCTCAAATGAAGGGGCAGTATTTCGAAGTGTGAAGAGTGTGTTTCCTGGCTCTGGCATGGCAAGCCCCTGTGCTCAGGGTGGTGCTGGCCAACCGACCTGTTGTTCCACGCGTGGCTTCTTTGTATTATTGGCTACCTGTCAGGAAGGACGCCATATTGTATTGTATTGCAATTGCAATTATATAGCGCTTACTACCCCTGACGAGGGTCAAAGCGCTTTTTTGGCGAGTAGCACAGTTCTCTAGAACCCATAAAGGATTAGTGTTGAATTAGTATAGTGAAATATGAAAGTAATTAGAGCGGTGGATATTAGTCAGTTATTTGGAGTGAAAAGGATAGCGGAGGGATAGAGGAGGAAAAAAGGTTTGCATTTATATAGCACTTGTTACCCCTGATGGGGAGTTGAAGCGCTTTTTTGTCGAGTAGCACGCTACTCCGGAAACCCATAAAGGATTAGTGGTGAATTAGTATAGTGAAACATGAAAGTAATTTGAGGGGTGGATATGTTAGTCAGTTGTTTGGATTGAGAATGGCAGGGTAGGGATGGAAGAGGGAAAGAGTTTTGCATTTATATAGCGCTTTCTACCGCTGATGAGGTGTTCAAGCACTTTTTATATTGTAGTTTACTTCTCTTTCTACGGAGTACAGGCTTTATTTAGTTACCACCGCCATACACCCCCCTACCCTCCCCTCATTCAAATATAGTCCTTCCCTCCACACCCCATCCTCAACACCATGAACCTGAGGGGAAAACACGGATCAGCATCTCAGACCAAGGGACACACGAGTTACAGAGTGGATATTAGTAGACTAGGGTGACGAGGAGTCCCGGATTTGCCGGGACATTCGCTGTTTTCCACCTGCTGTCCCCGCAGATATCTGCAATTTTGGCTCATGTGCCGGTTTCTTGAGGAGTTCGACTGAAAACAGTGAGAGGCACTTTTTTAGCTGGTGTAAAGCTGTGCTAGTAATTAGCTGTCATAAATCATCAATTTAAATAACAGGTATGTTGCTGGCTTTAAAAATGACATTTTACTTATTTTCTTAGTACCTCTTCTGTATTCCTATGTTGATGAGAGCTGTCCGTCTGCGCCTCGCAGTGGATGCAAAATTGCAGTCCTGCTACTTTTGCAAAATGTACCGGTTTTTGGTTCTCAAGATCTGGTCACCCTAGTAGACAACCATCATTTGGAGAGCAAGCGTTTTTAATTAAACGTCTGTGTGCATGTTTCTACATATTCGTAACGTTCACTGTGCCCCTCTGGTGGAGTTGTACTTAAAGCAGAAAAATCATTGAATTATCTGAAAATATGCACGCGCCGACACTCAGAGCTCTTAGGGGTCATCACTAGTGGTTTTACCTGCAAAAATCACCAACAAACGAATAGAAAATAGCCCCGCTTGAACTTCGTGAGTGTCAGACAAAAAAGCAGCATTTCAAAGCCTGGGACGGCCGGGTAACCAGGCAACGAGGCTCGACCTCAAACTCCGAACACAGAAACACTGGCGGCGACCGGCGAGTGAGAGAGGCTCTCTCCTTCCCGGCTGCGAGAGGAGACGTCACTGGGGGTCCAATGTAGCACCCGTTCCCACCACGGGACACAGGACGCGCCTTTCCAGGTATGTACACTTCTGTATTTTCCTGGCGCCCCAAACAGAATCGCTCTACAGACGTTGAATACGGAAACTGCACGGTGCGATTATTACAGAGCTCACAAAATGAGCAGCTTGTTCGGGTGTGAATCATGATTCGTGCATTCTGGGATTTGTGTGGTCCTGCATGGATAACCCACTCGCCTTCCCAGTTTTAGATTTGAGTGGTCTTCCGGTCTGGTTATTCACCTGCATGGGGTTGTAATTGTACAACAGTTTGAGTATGACCGGGCAGTGTTTGTCGTGCGTGGTTGGTAGAGTGTGTGGGGTGCAGCGTGGGTGATGGAAGAATCTGTGTGTCCTGCTTGAGGACAGGCGCGCGCCAGGCACGTCATGACCTTGCACTGCATACCGACACAATTGTAGTTTTGCTTTTCGTATTATGTATATATGTTTACACTGAAGCATAACTCTCCCACTGCCGAACTCCCCCCCTTCAGCCTCTGCCAAAGTTGCAGTAACCTAGGTTTTTACCAATGTAATTATCCTTTTTCTGCGACTTTCTTCTTCTGGTGATGCCCTTCCATTCTGGACCTAATAGTAGTTACAAGGCTCAGTGGATTTATTTATTTGTTTATTTATATATAACTGTGGACATTACCCAAAGGTGTTAGAGCGCTTTATAATAAACAGGTTCCATTACAAGAGATACGAAGTTACAAACCGCTGCTAGTCCTGATCATTACAAGAGGCACAAAGTATCAAGTCGCGACATATGGATATTTGCTCATTTCGATCATTACGAAGGCACACACTTACAGATTGTAAGAGAGGTATGTATTGTAGGCAGTGGTCGAAGTGGGGAATAAAAAGTAGGGGAACTGTGGGTGGAGAATCAGGGGCGGGAATAACCGAAGATTGGATCAGTGGGCGGAGTCAGGGTTGTGGCTAGAAATCGCAAAACATACCAATTTTTAGTACGTTTAGCCTTTTTTACTGACCAGTTACAGTTTATAACGTTATTTAATTCAAACAATGGATAAACATGTTTATTTGAGGTTTAATTCAGGAAAAAGCAAATACTCATAGGGAATACAGGTTTATGTAAAGCGGGCGAAATATAAGCAGGAACAATGGCATTGGCGCAAATTCAGGATAGTGAGTGTAAAAATTCAGGACAAGGGGTCAAAATTCAGCACACAAATTCAGGACAACGGGTATGCTTTGCAGACACATCAGTGAATGTCATGCAATAGTATATAAATAAATAGGCAAGGAACATAAGTACAAGTCACTTCTACCCCGTCACCGCTCCTTCCCTGTCATTTCCCCTGCCCGGTCACCGCTCCTGTCCAGTCAGCACTCCTGCCCCATCACCACTCCTGCCCCATCACTTCTCCTGTCCCATCACTATTCCTGCCCCTATCCGTTCACTGCCCTATCCATTCACTGCCCCTATCCATTCACTGACCCTATCCATTCACTGCCCTATCCATTCACTGTCCCTATCCATTCACTGCCCCTATCCATTCACTGCCCCTATCCATTCACTGCCCTATCCATTCACTGCCCTAACCATTCACTGCCCCTATCCATTCACTGCCCTATCCATTCACTGCCCTATCCATTCACTGCCCCAATCCATTCACTGGCCTATCCATTCACTGCCCCTATCCATTCACTGCCTATCCATTCACTGCCCCTATCCATTCACTGCCCTATCCATTTACTGCCCCTATCCATTCACTGCCCCTATCCATTCACTGCCCTATCCATTTACTGCCCCTATCCATTCACTGCCCCTATCCATTCACCGCTCCTGTTCGTTCACCGCTTCTGCCCCGTCACTCTCCTGCCCCATCACTTTTCCTGCCCCGTCACCTCTCCTGCTCCGTCACCTCTCCTGCTCCGTCACCTCTCCCGCCCCATCACCTCTACTAACGGGACAGCAAGTAAACAACCTTCATGTATGTAAGTAACTTGGTCAGCGCGCAAATGGTTCCCTTAGCACGGGTCTTTACATGCAGGGGTTTCCACGAAAATTCATGCCTTTAGAGCACATTCACTCAAGGGAACATTCACGCAAAATCACAATCGCTTCAAACCACCACAACTGGGAACCTCCGAGATACTCGGTCAAAACGAACTCTTGGTCGCCTTTTCTAGTTCAGAGCAATACATGTCCAGTTCATTACAGACTAGAACATTCCCCAACACCCCAAACAATGTTGTCCTGCAAAATACGGGTATATCCAAAAATGCCGCGTTCAGAGCTGTCTGTTAAAAATGACAGGCCCTGAATAAGCAAAAGTACACAAAGCATACAAGTCGATAAGCAAGTATCACGACAAAACACCAGGAGACTAACATCACATTACAGAACAGGCCTGGAATGTTAAATTAGCCGCTGTGCAGGAAAACTCCGAATTATTGTCCGGAAAAAACTGTAGAGTATGCTGAAGCCACGGTGTGGCTGTGGATCTACAGTTTCTGGCCCTGGTTGCTTCATGACATTCGCAGGAATGGACATCTTCAAGCAGCTGGACAAAGGAGTAACTAGATCAGTTGGCACGGACATTAAGGCCTAAAAACACAAGTCACAATTTTTCATGCTTTTGTTTTCCTCACAAACTTCTTACAAAGACATTTTACCACCTTAACCAAAAAATAATCATGCAGGTTTCGCAGAGTTGGTGGCAAGTTCCCGACAGTCCTCTGTCTGGGGAAAGCTCCTCTGTAATCACCAACTCAGCATGAGATGCTAAAGGCAGAGGGCGGCGCATTGTCATTCGAAAGGATTAATCAGCCTCAATCGGAATGACAATGGGCCGCCCTCCGTCTGTGTGAGCTCAGGGAGGGGCTGCTGCAGCCTCGGGAGTTTAACAGAGAAGTGCGAGCAGCCCCTGGAAGCTGAATGAAAAAAGTTATCGTTTTTAAGTTGGACTATTTTTGCCGTCCCGGGACGATTTTTTGAATGAAAGAAGTAGGGGAACGGACTGAAAGAAATTTTAAAAGTAGGGGCACGCCGTGCCCTTCCGTCCCCGCCCACTTCTACCACTGATTGTAGGTAAGAGCAGCAATGTTAGATTAGGTGAGACAGGAGTAGCGCAGTTCGTCTCAGTCTAGGGGAGAGTAAATTATCTTCAGGGAGGTTGGCTGACATCGGGACAACAGGGCAAAATGTCTTGAAGGGCTTTCAGCTCCGTTTTGAAGATCCACATTGAGGTGGTGGTGCATAGTTTTGGGGACAAGGAGTTCAACCATAGGCGCAAATAGAGCCAAATTTCATGGGAGAGGCCACTAAAATTTTCAGGGGGGGGGGGCTGATTCTTCCAGCAATATGCAGAGTGGAGATGCAGGGGCTCTAAGAAGGGATGAAAACATAACAAAGCCTATTTAACAAGTAAATGGTCTTTTCAAGACCTGTGAAGTACTCAAGTGCAGCTGTGTGTGTGCCTGGGAAGTTGTCTCAGCCGGGCTGCCACACACCACGGCGGTGGGGGGGCTGAAGCCCTTGGAGCCCAATGGGCGTTGCACGCCTGAGTTCAACTTTCTAGTCGCACTATCCGAGAAAGATTGTGACATGAGTTGTTGCTGTGTAAAGGTCGGAGGTTCTTACAACATTGCTTGAGCATTTCACAACAGTCTTGAGCCTCCTAAAAGCTTTGGTTTGTTCGCTAGGTAGCGAGGAGTGATTGTATGCAAGGCCTTGTGGGTGATACAAGCAGTCTTATGCATTGCCCAGGCTTCTATCGGGAGCCAGTGAAGAGTGACAAGCATTGGTGATATAGGGTTGTTTCTTTTCACCCCATGGACGAAGCATGCTGCTGAAAGTAGACCGGATTTTAGAGGGTGAGCTGAGTCTTGGGAGACCTGTCACAAGAAAATTGCAATAGTCAATTCTGGAATGAACCAGTGGTTGAGCAAAATATTTCAGATCTTGTTCGGGAACGAGCGGCAGATTCCTAGTTGATATCAGGCATTCCTGGCCATGGTGCTGATTTGGGTTTGAAGGTTAAATCTTTTATCCAGATTAACTCCCAGAGTTTTTGCACTGTCAACTATGATGGGTTTGCAGTTGAGTGAATCCATCCAGGATTGTACAGATGGTAGTGAATTTGAAGGCAAAATCAGGAGGAATTCAGTTTTGGTAGTTTTCTGTTTTAGGTTGCGAGAAATCATCTGTTATTGAATGGAGTTGAAGGTGTTGGCAAGAGGAGAGCTTTCATTTGTGGAAGAGACCTTTAAGTAGATCTGAGTGTCATCAGTATCATGGTAGAGGATCCAGGCCTTTCATAATAGAACTTCCGGAAGTTCGATAAAGAAGCTGAACAGGGTAGGAGCAAGGATATAACCTTGTGGTACTCCTTAATCAGCGGCCTTTGGTAAAGAGAGACAGTCGTAAATTTTGATTTGCTGTGGTCTGTCCATAAGGAAGGATTCATATCATTTTAGGACCCCACTGTCAATGCTTATATCATTTTTTTAGTGTACCTAGACACCTGCAGTGATTTAATGTATCAAAGGCTGCCAACAAATTGAGAAGCATAAGAGGCTGTAGATCCCCAAGTCTAGGACTCAAATAGAATGATTGACAACCTGAAGTAGCGCTGTTTCGGCACTCCATCCTTGATTGAGGCTGGATTGGAATTTGTCTAGAAGGTTATTGTCTTTGATATATAGATTGAGCTGTTCCTCTACACATCTTTTGATGATTTTTGCAAAAAAAACGTGGAGCTTCTAAAGTGCTTTCCTGTCGTTTACCAAGTTTGTGATTGGCCATAATTCAAGCAAAGAAAACGAGCTCCAGTGTTCCAGTTTGGAAAGTTAAAGACACCATACCTGGTGTGCAGTGGACCACCTTTACCATGGGCTCTGGCGTCACTGCTCCAGATGCAACAATGATAACATCGAGGTGGTGCTTTGGCATAGCCTTACCCGACCTGAGAATCTCACTCGGAATCACAGGAAGTGCAAGCCACTGTCAAATCAGAAGCTTGGATGACAGACAGGTGTGCAGGGTTACTCTTTAGATTGAATCCTACTAGACAGCGCAGCTGTCTGTTTGATAGGGACTTCTTGGGGCATCCTGAGAGCTGACCTAAAAATCTATTCAGACCATTACTTACCATTGAATTCGTAAATCATGTTTGCTTGCTTTTTTTTTCTGTCTTTATATCTTTTAGGTCGTCTAGCATGTCTTTGTCCCTCCAGTGGAGCACAGTCTTTTTACTGTATTTATCCATGAGTGCTTGCTTTCTGTGAACATTTTGTTCTTATCTTGTCACATTTTCTGTGTATTCAAAGACTACAGTAAATGTCAGATTCTGTCTTCCGAGGGAGCATGGTGTTGACTTTTCTTTATCTGACTTCAAAGTGAGAGGATTTATCTGACAATCTGGGCATGTGAAAGGAAAGGCTTTTTTCTAGCACACAACAAAATGTAAATGTCTGTAAATGAACTGCCCAAATATTTCAGAATATATAAGAATTAGGAAAGCACAAATTAAGCAATGTTTTTTGTAATTCTAGAGTTTTCTAAAACAAAGATTTTGATATGAACAAAAGAAACCAGTACGCTAGCGGATTCCATTTACACACATTATCTATTGTGCATTTGTAGTTCTATCAGTAAAACTGTATGTCTAGGTAAGTGTAATGGCAATTTCAGTTGAAAATGTGTTGTCTGTAATGGCAGTGCACTTCCACACCATGCCTACTCCACTGTCCGCCACTCCACTGTATGACACAATAAAATGCTCCATTCTGTGCAACTCTACTCTACTCTATTCTATGCCACTCTACTCCACTCTACGCCACTCCACTCCACTCTCTATGACACTCTAGGTCCCTCCACTCTAGGTCCTCCCACTCTAGTCTCTCCGCTCTACACCACTCTACGCCACTATACTCCACTTCACTCTGTGCCACTCCACTCTACGCCACCCTTCTCCACTCCACCCTACTCTACACCACCCTGCTCTACTCTACCCTACTCTGCCCCACTCTATGCCACTTTTAATCTCACTACTCCACAGCATTACACACTACTCCACTCCATGACACTCTACGTCCCTCCACTCTGACCCCCTACTCGATGACCCTTCACTCTACAACACTCTACTCTGACAGTCTACAACCCTCTACTGCACACCACTCTACTCCATTTTATACCACTCCACTGTACGAAACTCTACTTTCATCCAATCTGTGACACTCTACTCCACTCTATGCCACTCCATTGTGCTCCATGACACTCCTCTCTACTCCTTGACACTCCATGACACTCCACACTATGACCCTACACTCAATGACTATCCACTCTCCAACACCCCTCTCTATCTAAGCCACTCCACAACCCTCTACTCTATGCCACTCTTCAACATTTTAAACCACTCCACAACACTTTATGCCACTCCACTATTCAACACTCTCCTCTACACCTCTAACTTTTAGCCATGCTGAACAGCACCACACTGGTGTACAACATGGCTAAACACATTGGCAAAACCAATAGCTCTTGCAAAAGTGAGACCTATAGGCTTTGCCAATGCTTGTTTTGTCAGGCAGCGCCACTGTGCCATATGGCACCGACCTTTAAGAAACACCTCTCCATTGGCACATCGCTTCCCCCTGCAGCCAACACTCTACTTCATCTTTATGAAAAACCTTCCAGGTTTCCCTGCCGTGTGACTATCACAGCACCACTGACATGTTTCATTTTACAGAACCACACCTTTCGGGAAGTAGCCCAGGATCAGCCTGAGAAGTGAATAAACCCGTCACAACCCCATTGACCATTCAGAGTGGCCTCATACCTGTGGGGAAATAGCCCATACTCCCCTTAACTTATCGGCTTTTGCAGCCCGTGGGATACTCTGCTTGATTTGTTCATCTGCTGGCCTGTTACTGGCTGTGCTTCATCCACCCAGAGGTGCGAACCCACATAGGGACCTACTGAGTGACAGGTGTCCACTCTGCCCCAGTCCTGGGCTTTTTAAAGGAATTGCTTCTATCACTTTGGCCAGTTCGCTACTCTATGATAGAATCTGTATCTTTTTTATTATAATTTTGTTCTTTGTGTTTTGGAAAACCTGTAAAACACAGCCCAGAATTCTGCAGAATTTAGAAAGCAGGGCTTCTTTCTTCTGGGTTAACGCGCTTCAGTGGTTCCTTTCTGGGCTGACTTTAGCGCTGTTGGCGCCCAGTGTGACAATCTTTGTTGGCTCCACCACTCCTAAAAATCTCCTTCACAAATTCCCTCACTACCACACTCCACCAGTGCACCTCATCTCTTCATAGCCCCCCTCTCACATGCATTTCATTTGTTTTATAGCACTTCTAATACCATTGTAGGGAGCACTTTAGATCACACATATATAATACAGAGCCAATGAATCATACATGTGTAAATCAGTGTGTAGGAAATGTTACATAAAACAATAAGGATCACATGGCATAGGAGTCACATGTCACTGATACTAGTTGGCAGTTTTTGTTAAGGGTTTAAAATGTACCACAATAAGAATGTATTTCCACTCAAATGACCCCTTTTTTTTAATCAACATTAGGATAATGAAAGACTGGGGAAAAATATAACGTTCTAACCTATATGAGGCAGTTTGCATACAGACGTTTGATGATGGATCATATCTCACTGTGCTATACTATGGTTGTAACTAATGAACTGCAAGTAACAAAAGGATCTCTGCAGTGATCTACTGAGCAATCCACATAAAATAGATTTCTGTGAGCTACATGGTGCTCATTCTTGGCAGCAAGCATATTAACCCCACACGCTAATTTATCATGAGTGGAAACTGCCACTAGACAAAACTTTGATGTCTCTCCAGCAGGAACATTAATCACCAGAGTTATTTTGAAAATGTTATTGTTGCCTGAAAACTGCTGGACACACAAGGAATCTTGCAGCAGATACTTACTAAACCCATGTTGTTTTAATGGTGCCCCCTGAGGTCAGCTCCTGGTGCGACTGCACTGGTTGCACCGCCCGAGACCCCTAACAATCCATTGATTCCACTGAATGTCAGAGATAAAAAAGTGTTTTCGTAGGTTGCACGCCTGAGAAATTCACCCTTTTTTCCCTGCACACCTTTGCTGCCACATACACATAGAAAGTGGGATTGTGGGGAATTAGGCACAATGTTAGTGTTAAAAGCTACATGTACAGATTCTTTTGTGCCAATTCCTGACCCCCCACCACCCTCAATCAGAGACATTTTAAATCATGGGCAAAGTGGGCTCTGGCCCAGGGCCCCAGCCATTCAGGGGGCCCCCTGATAGAGCAAGCTCTGTTCTGCAGAGAGTCCTGCCCTGATGACCTTGACCTAATTCTTAAACAGATTGTTTTAAGTACTGTTTTCCTTTCATTTACTTTTTTAACAGCTGTTTTTATTAAGTTTTTTCTTCATAATAACACATACCAGGCACACATTGGTTTGGTAAGTTGCGACATTCAACAATGACCGACAAAAAAAGGAAGAATATTTCTGATATTCCTGTCATTTACATCTTTCTGTGTCCAATGAATCCTTTAGAGTTTCACAGCAAATTATACCACTTATACGACATCTTTTATATCTTGCCTGGCATCAGGCAGGTATATGTCTGTGGTGCCAGTGATGATGTTCCAAATACGTCTTACTCTGTGCAACAGCACTGTGCCTGCATTTGTCACAATGTGCTCCGTAACTGTGGAGGAGGGGTGTTAACCAAACTGTGGCAAAACAATACTTAATGTGTTAGGGATCTCAACTGTGAGGCTGGCGCTTAGGTACTCTGGGAGCGACTATCTTGGCGTTAATGTCTGTCATTTGTGGTCTGGCGCTGGCTGCTAGCTTGGCATAGAGCATTTTCATGGTTGCACTTATTCAGTGGGTCGGAATTCTTTACCTTACTCCTTTCCGCTTCTCCTCCCTGTGTGCTCTCCTCTATGGTATGCACTCTTGAGGTGTATCATCTACAGGAGTGTGAGAGGGCGTGGCATTCCCTTGTGTGTGGGTCAGTGAGGTTAGGATTACATCCCAATTTGCAATGGGGGGGATCTTGCGGATCCCAAGCATGTCCTTGCATCTGAGTGCAGTGCTTTCTGCTTTGGCCCAGTTTAGCATGGAGTGTCTCCACTTTATTATGAGCGGCGGCTCAGGGTCCTTCCGTCTTTTGTGATTAGCCTTTTTGCTACTGCCAACCCCAGATTTAAAAATGTAGACGTATTTTTATTGTTGCAGATTCTATGATATAAATGCAGAAGATGTACATGCCATTCAAACTGGAGTGTGCAACCTGTGCAGTGCACCAGCGCGTTGACTACTGCCAACCAAATTCTGTTAATGTGAGGCACTCCCATAGCATGTGTAGCAAGTCCGCATCTAAATGCATACATCTGGGACATTTGGTGTCTTGGCTTCTAAAGTATTGATTGATCTTTGCTGGCATGAGGTACCCTCTATGGGTGATATAGAATTGTATTTGTTGCAGGCGCCCATTCCTTGGAACCTGAGTTGAGCTCGACAATACTGAGGCCCATTCTGTGTCTGTTAGCAGATGTCCTATGTCTGCCTCCCAGTGCTGGCAGAGGGCCAATCGGTTTGCCGCCTTGTGATGCCTGAGGGATGCTGCAAACCATTTGACAAGGTGCCCACCTTGACCCATAACGTGTAGGTATTGGATGGTGAGGTGTGCCTCTGGTTCAGTAGTCACGTCTCCCCATTTAGCTGTTATCGACGCTAGTAGGGAGTAATGCAGTAGAATTGGCCGGGAGGTAATTTGTCTCCCTCCATTAGCATTGTATATATGACTAGTGTGCCCTCTCCATATAGATTCCCCATGTCCTGAATTCCGGCAGTGTGCCAACTTTTGAGTTTGGCTGCTGTGGTTACTGTGGGACCTCTGGGTGTTCCCTCCAGAGGTAGGGCTGGAGCATATGGTGTGGTTTTGGGGGTGATATACAATGCTGTACAGAAGCTCTTGTAGGCCACATTCAGCAGTAGTGAGTCAGGCGGATTGGCTTTTGAAGATGGGTTGAATATTACAGCTAGCTTTGCAATCTGTAGGGAGGGGTTGTGTGGTTGCTGTGTCTCCACTGTGGCGGTCAGCAAATCATCTGACAACCCATTGTATTTGGGCTGCTAAGTAATACTGTTCCAAGTGTGGAACTGCCAGGCACCCTGGTCCACCGGTAAGTGGAGTTTTCCCTAGATTTTCCCCATATGAATTCTTTTACTAATCTTTCAAGAGGCCAGAAGAAGGATGATGGGATGTAGTGTGGGAGATTTGTGAAATAATATAAAAACCTGGGCAGTATTACCATCTCTACTATGGCCACTTTTCCTGTAACTGATAGTGGGAACATTTCCCAAAACACCATCTGGGAGCAGAGTGCAATCAGCGCTCTGCCCAGGTTGCCATCTTCCAAGTCTTTTGGGCTCATACTCTGGGTCACCGCATTGTTCGCTGAAGGGATATAGACAGGATTTAGTGACGTTTACTTGTAATCCTGATATAGAATAAAGTTTTCCAATATGGTTGCTATTCTCTGTGGGATGCAGTGGATGTCTCTTATGTACAGCAGAAGATCATCTGTGCACAAAGATATTGCGTGTGCTGTCTCCTAGCGCGATGCCGTCTGCTATCTCCCTGTGTATTCCTTCCGCTAGTGACTCAATCGCTAGTGTGAAGAGCAATGGAGACAGAGGGCAGCCCTGCCTAGTCCCTCTGTGCACTTCCACAAGGCCGGATATGTAGGGGCCTCTTTTAACCCTCGCAGTAGGGGAACTTTACAGTAGCTTCACCATGTTGATATATAGGTCTAATATGAGATAGCCTGCTCTCTGCCATTGGGTTTGCGAATACGTGGCAATCCTAAAGAAGAGCCAAATGTTTAAGATGGTGCTTCTCAAGGGTACAAACCCGTTTTGGTCACGGTGACCCAGGGAGGGGACCACCTGCGCCAGTCTATCTGCCAAAAGCTTTGCTAGTACTTTGAATCTACGTTAAGTAGGGCAAGCAGCCTTTCCTATCATTACTTTTAATGTGGGTGATGTGTGAGTCTATTACAGATATTTTGCAGAGAAATTATGTGTTGAGAATATTTTACTGCTCAATGACAGGATGTTGTCAATGTTCATGATTGGGTGGCCAACGTACCATTCTCCTTTCACAGGAGAGTTTGAAGTGTGGGTCTGTCAGTAGACGTTGAGAATATTTTACTGCTCAATGACAGGATGTTGTCAATGTTCATCATTGGGTGACCAACTTACCATTCTCCTTTCACAAGAGAGTTTGAAGTGTGGGTCTGTCAGCAGACGTTTACTTGGGTAGGGGTAATCTATGAGACCTGGAAATATTTTTGAGTTTTCATTCCATGCACGCCCTTCTACATCAGGCCCCTGGTTTCTTTGAAAGATAAACAACAGTATTCACCACGTTTCTACCTAGTAACCACCTACTGCCACAGGACCCAGAGATAAGACCTCACAATCTCATCTTGCGCTTATCCCCTTTTAATTGGGAGTATGTGGGTGCTATAAAACAACTTGACGGGACACTCAACAGGGTGGCCAATTAACTCTAGTGGCAAATAGTACTAACTCTATTACCGTAAGGTGTGGAGAGAGGGTACACTTTAGCTCTTTATTAATTATTTTATTTATGCGATTTTATATAGCGCAGACTTTACCCGAAGGTGTAAGAGCGCTTCACAATAGGAACAGTAATCATACATGAGGAGAAAATTACAAGTGAACAAATTACAAAAGCAAACGTTAAGTTACATGAGGCAAAAGTGACAATAGTGAGCAACCAAAATACAAGAGGTAGCAAACGGTATATTACAGGAGGAAAAAGTGATATGTGTGCAGGTTACAAAAGCGTACAAAGTACAAGTAGAGGTATGATACTGCAATAAATGGCAGACACTCCAGCACAAGAACAAACGTTACGTAGGCAATGGTGGCACTTGTGCAAGTATCTAAAGCAAACAAAATTTGAGAGGTAGCAAACAGTGTGTTACAAGAGAAAAGTGACGTGTGCATGTTACAAACGAGTACCAAACACAGGTAGAAGGATAATACTGCAATAAATGGCAGAACACACTGGGAAGGCACTTCCATAGTCATGGAGAATAGAATTTTCAATAATGGGAGGTCTTCCTTCAGATAATAGAGAGGGCGTGAATTAAATTTGGAGATGTCTTTGGAGGAGGAGAACTTTGAGGTCAGTTTCGAAGGCCTGGGAGGAGGTAGTAGTCCGGAGCTGAGACGGAAGTGAGTTCCAGATTCTCACTGCGTTGCCTGAAAAGGTTTGGGCCATCAATCTTTCCTTCTTGAAAGTGGGAGGTTCAAGCAGTACATTTTCCGCATTACGAAATGGTCTAGAGCCTCCAGAGAGTTTCAGTTTATTCGCCAGGTAGCGAGGAGAGGAGGAGTGCAAGGCTTTGTGGGTAATATAGGCAGTCTTGTAGATCGCTCTAGCCTCGATGGGAAGCCAGCGGAGGGTGGATAACATCGGTGTGATGTGGTCGCTTCTTTTGGCCCCATAAATTAAACAAGCTGCTGAATGGAGAACAGATTTAAGGAGGGGCAGGTAGGATTTGGGGAGGCCAATAAGAAGAGAATTACAGTAGTCCAGTCTGGAGAGGACCAGCGATTGCACCAGGGTTTTAAGGTCTTCCTCCGGGAAAAAGTGAGGAATTCCCCAAAGAAGGCGCAGTTGGTATTGAGCAGACTTTGCAATGGAATTGATGTGGGAGATTAGATTGAGTTTTTTGTCGAGTATGACACCAAGGGATTTTGCAACAATGATGGGTTTATTGTTAAGTAGATTCATCTGATCCATCAATGATTGAACCGGGGAGGAGAAAGTGAGGAGGAGAGGAGGAGGAATTCAGTTTTGGAGAGATTCAGAATCAGTTGATGAGTTGACATCCAGTTTTGAATGGAGTCGAGAGTTGATTTTAGGATGACGAGATTGTGGGTGGAGGCAACCTTGAGGTAGATTTGAGTGTCATCTGCATAGGGATAATAGTGGATCCCGGATTTACTTAGGAGATTTCCCAGTGGTTCTAAGTAGAGATTGAACAAAGTGGGTGCAAGTATAGAACCTTGAGGAACACCTTGACCTACCGCCAAAGGAGATGATAGACTGTTCGCTATTTTGATCATTTGGGATCTATCAGAGAGGAAGGAAGCAACCCATTTAAGCACAGTGCCCTCCATGCCCATTTTCTGTTGCAGAGTGTTGAGGAGTGTGTTGTGATTGACAGTGTCAAAGGCTGCAGAAAGGTCAAGGAGAATTCGAAGACAGGACCCCCCCTGAATCGAGTGTCCTCAGTCCATCATCAACCACTTGCAGTGGGGCTGTTTCAGTGCTGCAGTTTTGGATGATGTTGGACTGACAATTGTCAAGAAGATCATTGTCCTTGATAGGACGAGAGAGTTGTTTCTCTACACATCTTTCTGTGATCTTCGCAAGAAAGGGTAGGTTAGTGATGGGGCGGAAGTTGTTGAGGTCATTCGCATCAGCAGTGGGTTTTTTAAGCAGAGGGGTGACCTGCCCAGTTTTGAAGGAGACAGGAAGGGAGCCTTGACAGAGGGAGAGGTTGACCAGAGTGGTCCAATAGGAAAGAGAATGGGAATAGAAGTCAATGGCAATGGCGCTGGGGATGGAGTCAAGAGAATGGTTGGAGGGCTTTGTTTCGAGGATGCAATTGAGGAGGGCATCTTCAGAGATGGGGTCAAAGTTCTGCCAAATGGCTAAGGATTTGCACTTCTCTGGAGGGGTAGGATGAGCGACCTGATCCACAAGGGATTTCACTTTTTCGTCAAAGAATATAGCAAAATCTGCAGCTTTCTTTATAGAATCCTCCAACTTGGAGGTTGGGGGAGAGCAGTTAGGAATCTTGTTAAGATCGAATAGTTTTTTGGGTCTATTTTTGGCTGAGTCAAGGAGGGTTCTGAAGTGCAACGCTTTCCCAAGGAAGATGTGCTTGTGGTACTTGGATCTTGCTGAATGAAGCGTGGCAAAATTATCGGTGGAGGGCGCTTGCCTCCATTGTTTCTCCAGGAATCTTAGCTGATTCCTTTCTTCATAGAGATTGATTTGTTGAACCAAGGTGCTGAGGGAGTGGGCCTTATCTTTTTGCTTTGGAGAGGAGCAACGTTATTGATTTCGACTGCAAGGCCTGTGAGGCATTGGGAGGTGAGTTCGTCAACATTTAGGTTCGGGTCTAGCCTTGGAAGTGATAACAAAGCTGATTCACAGAGGGAACCAGCTTAAATATTTTTAGCATCACGGAACCAGGAGGTAGCCCTCTTAGGTTGGCCAAGAGTTCTAGAGTGTGATAGGTGAAAAGAGAATGGGATGAGGAGGTGGTCAGACCAGTCCACATGAATAGGGGTAGTGATAGAAAGCATGTCTGCTTTAGAAACAACAAGGTCCAGGATTGAGCCCTTAGAGTGTGTTGATTCTGTGCAGTGTTGGATAAGATCGTTAGCAGAGAGGAAGGTGGCCAGCGAGTTCTCAGAGGAGTCTTGCGGTAAGCCCCAGTGGAGATTGAAGTCACCCACAAAGGTCTGATTGTCACTTTGTGAACAGTGGGGGTGTTTACTCCGACGACAGCCAAGAGCGTAGTGAATATTACACAAACCCAGTGACAGGAACTGCAATAAATCACAATGCCTTTAGGCTCAATGCCAAAGCTCAGGCCATGACTAAGAGCACTGAAGTTGAAGGCTGAAAGCAATGCAAGTTTACCATATTACCTGTCAGTGGGCCAAAAAGGAAACAAAAAAACAAAAAATTAACTTACCAGAGTTTCCTCATCTTCAGTGTTGTCGTTATTGTCTGGAATGCAGTCTGTGTGAGTCCTCCTGGAGCCTCAGCCAACTTCCCTTAACTAATCTGGACGCTGCTCTCATGCTGATGAAAATGATAGCAGCATGAAAGAAGCACCTGGATTGGTTGACGCGGGCTGCCTTGGTGCTCCTCAGTTCTTGGGGCCCTGTGCCTGCTCTCTAAGACGTCTAGGTGTAGAGGTTTAAAGTGCACATCTCAGGCTGGCCGTGGCAAGACAGACGGCCAAAGGGACATGTGCACTTGAAACCCTAGTGAGCACCCATTCTTCTTCTGCTGCCAGTCAGCAGCAATGGCCCTGCCCTCAAACACCACTCAAGCTGGAAGCAGTGAAATATAAAATGGTAATTCATTTTATTTCCATTTTATTTTTCACTTTGCTGCAGCACTGGCAGCAGGGGGAGACGCTCCTCTGCCGTAATGGGGAGATGGGAGGCTGCTTGTAACGTACCTGGCAAGCTGGAAACTGTAGAGCCAGGAGGCAATGTTTTAATACTAATCTCCCCATGTGAGTAAGTGCGTGCTCTAACATATTTTTTCTAATTTCATTTTGCGCAAAGGTTGGAAGTTCTAAAACCAGGTTAAGGGCTATTAGCGAGTGTGTGGAAAAAAAATGCATGTCTGGAATCCAACACACATTCGATAATACATCGTGGGTGTAGCACCCTGGTATACTGACTAAAATGTGGCACAGCGGGAAAGGTATAGGTCTTGAAACCGGTAGCCATAGAGTGCAGCCTTCATTGACTTACTTTACCAAATTCGTTGATCTTTGGCAAATCATGACTCCTCTGTGCCTTTGCCACATTATATGATATTTTGTGAGCATTTCGAGATGGGCTCAAAAGCAAAAAAAAGTATTGGCCCGAGCACATCTTTTCCATTCTTTCATGATTGTTCTTAATATTATATTTTCATAACTAAATGGGAATCGTTGACAAATAGTGACCATCTGTCTGTCTGTGTATATTATTAATGAAATACCTTAACCCAGCTATTTAGTACTGAGTTCTGTCAGTTTATGATTGCCGTGAAGATGTGTAGAAAAGGTAACTTACAGCACATCCCAAGGTGGTGGCAAAATGATTCCACAGATTACCAAAGTCTCAAAGCTGTGTTTCCCTTGATGATAGGCAATAGAACTGGCCAAAAATCCTTCCTCTGCTTAACAATGGCCTTCACGCTGAACGGTGGACTAGCCTTTAAACCAACCTGGGTGCGGTAAAAGATCTTGGATGGTCCCCTGTCGATTCATGGCCGCTTCACTGCAGCAGGTGTGCACAGTCTGTATTTACTAGCATCTTTATAATTAAAGTTAAAGCTGCCTGCCTTGAACCGACCCCCTTCAGTGCTGTACGCTCCATTTACCATGTAATCAATGGCTGGCCCATCAAAGGCTCCTGGAAAGAGCTAGTGTTCGTCTCTGTGTTGACGACAGATACTCCCACAACTATCTTTTGTACAACTGTCAGGAACTCATAAAGGGATTTTCTGGTATGCTTAAGCCCATTTACAGGTGTGGAGAGCTCCGCCCTGAGTGCAGAATTCTTCGACTTTTCTTGCAAATCATTTGTCTGCCTTCTAGATGGCTTTTAAAGGATTAAAATTGTATAGGGTTTACCTCTTAGCTAACTTTGTTTTAGGTCGAATGTCTTTTTGTTTCCTTTTATGGTTTGTTAAGTCTGGAGATACACTGCGGTGGTTTCCAGTTATGTGGGCTGCTCTAGAACACAACACTGGCAAAAGACATTCTTAATTGAAGTTAAAGTACTCAGTTTAAAATTGAATATATTTGGAAGTAAAATGGCCTGAGGATAAAAAAGGGTGCTTTATTCTGTAAAGGTCAACAACATGAATTCAAGCATCTCTTAGCACAAGGGCCAGATCAATACAGTGGGTTTGCAGATCTAGTGGTCCTACAGCTAGATCATCAACGGGTTAAGAGAAGAGGTGAGAAGATACAGCCAGACTCCCTAACATTTCATTGTGCTATGACTAAGAAAAGAAGGTTTTTGAAAAACGGATTTACCAGTAACTCGTGCAGATAGGAGAAGTTAGACCCCCTCTGTGGGAGGCTGACCTGGTATATGCTGTCCACTAATGTAAGTGGGCACCTTGCACCAGTCCATTCAACCCTTATGGTGATTTAAGAGGTTTCAGACAACCTTAGAAAGCTATCTAAGTGGTATCCGTGGAGAGCAGCCTTCAGGTTTAGTCTTGTAGAAGTGTAAATGAGCTTGTTTTAACAGAATGCAATCTTATAGTATAGATTAAATGAAAAGAGAACCACACAAGGTATTTATAAAAATATGTATTTATTATAGAATACTCTCTAGTACGTTCCAGTATCTCCCACACTGAGATAGACACAAAGCACACAATAGTATAGCAAATAAATCACAGTAAATAGCACTAATACACAGTGGGCCCCAGGGGGGTACCAAACCATATACTAAAAAAGTGGAATAAGAACCACGACTCGAGTCAGGACAATGGTGAGTAGAGAGGGACCCCACGGAGTGCGTGTGCCGTGTGAGAACATGACCGTTTGCTCCGTACAAGTCTATGGGTAAGTCGCGGTTGGATTTTTAAAGATTAGTGACCCTTCCCAGTGGACTACGAAGGAACCCAGTGGAAGACAGAAGGTTGGCAAGCCACCCCACCCGTGGATATTGAAGCCCCCAAGTTACCTATCCCAGGGAAGCCGGGTGCATAGATGTGAAGTGGCATCGGAAACTGCCATCAAACCCAATAGAGGACTTCGAAGAGGAGCCACTGCTGGAAGGGAGAAGAATGTCAGTTGGAATCCAAAAGTGGATTCTTGTTGAAGCGTACCTGAAAGCAGAGGGGACAGTGTCAGGGTCACTTGAGAGTGACCAGAGGCTCGGTAGACGAATGCCCACCGATGTCAGGTGCTTCAGGATAATTTACGGTAACCTTGACTCCGCAGCTGTGGAAGATCAGGCGACTTTGAGGAGGACAAGGAGCTGGATGCAAGCTGTCCCATGAAGGATATCAAGTACTGAGGGGTCGGTGTCCGGCGGGAGCACCAACAAGCCTTGACAACAGTAACCCACGCAGAAGGTCAAGGAAGTGTACGGTTCGGACCAGCAAGGTCCAGGAGACTCACCCCACACAGGGGAGTCAGGGCAGGCCTGGAGCAACCAAGGGAGCCCAGGAAAAGCAAAGTTGACCCTCAATTGGCCCCACAGGCCGGAGGTACAGGAGTCGCGAGACAACCTCGAGCAGCTTCACAAAAAGACAGGCCACGAAGCACACAGTGCGAGGTGACTAAAGTTCTTTGTAGGAAGTAGTGCCAGAGGTTGGGGCTCCTTGGAGCCCAATGCACTTGTTGCAGGATTGCCAACAAGCACAGGCACTTGCAAAAGTACGCGGTGCACAGGGGTTCGGGCATTGCAGCCCCCATGAGTGATGCTGACCTCAAACTTGGTGCGAGGGCAGCTCTGACCTTGAGGGACATAAGAACCCACCTCCAGTGTTGCTGAGCCTTTCAAAGTCCGTAGGAGCTTGGGATCAGCAGACTGGTCAGCAGTGTTGGGATGCCTGTGAATGCAGGGAAGTGACTCCTTCACTCCAAGGGAGATTATCTTCAGATGTCTTGGATGCTCCACAGGTCCTACACAGCTCCTGTATGGTGCATAGGCACAGACAATGCAGTAGGCTGAGAGGGAGATGAAGTCAGGCCCAAACGAAGTCCAGCAAAGTCAAGAGAGCCTAGACAGTCAAAGTGCAGTGGTTTCTTGTTCAGAATCTTGTCCACGATGAATCTAAGGTCCTACAGCCAGGTAAGCCCTTAAGTACCCATGGGAGAGGGTTGGAAAGATTCAGGGGACCCTCACAGTGGAGATTCTGGACTTCTGGACAGGGGGGAGGGTACTCCCATGTCTTTTGTCCAGTTTCACGCCAGAGCGGGAGCCAATGGCCGCCAGGACTGGTTTGAACTGGACTATGCACAGGGACACCAATTGTGCTCCTCATGCAGACTTTCAGTCGCTTGCAAGCCCACCCCACCCAGCCCTAATGAACTAAATCCTGTCTGGGAGTTGGTCACACCTCCCTGTAACAGGATGCCTATTGTTCTGCCTTCCCCTGCTCGAGCTTGGCTCAGCATCAGGAGGGCATAAATGTGTCTCTGGTCGGCAGCAACCATTTTGTGCTGTCTGGAACTAGAAGGCTGGTACTGGGAACACCAGGGACCCCACAAAGCTGGCTTCTGAGGGGTGGAATCATATCTCCACACCAGTTACCGGCGTGGGGGTATGATTCCAACATGTTTGACACCAAACACAATAGGGTTTGTTTCAGCTGTTTTAGAGTTGGTCATCACACGGTCGCATAATGCCCCTCTATATTTATGGTATATGGCTCCTTCACCGACAAACCGGGAGAATGGACTCCATAGGCTGCAGGGGTGTCCTGATCATGGAAGGGGCACCCTCTCACTTAAACCAAGCACCCTGCCCTCAGGATTGTAAAGGCCTGCTATAGGGGTGACTTGTGGGTTTTAAGTGCAGTGACCCTTAGATATAGTAAACCTCTATCTTAAAAAAGTGGTGCCCGCACCAACTTACACAGGCTGCAATGGCAGGCCTGTAGTTCCATTCTGCATGACCTCTCATGGGTGACATAATACATGCGTCAGCCCATGGGAGGCCACTGGTGTACCTATGCCCTGGCTACATGTGTATCATTAACAAAGGAAAGGCTGCACACCTTTTTTAAACGTGAATCATCGTATTTTATGTTTTTGTTCCATTCAACAAAGCGTGCTCGATGGTTCCGTGCCCTGCCCCTGTGGCACGTGAATCAAGTCCATCCCAACACAGAGGCGCATGTAGTGCCCCTAACCATGGCACTGTAAGTGCTGCTGTTGCAGAAGTCGTTTTTCTTTTTAAATCTCTTTAACCCTTTGGTAGCCTTATTTTCATCATCTTCTTCCATGTTTCATTTTTTCATAATCTTTCTTGTTATATCCACCAGCAAGGAAAAGCTAATTTTCTGGTTTTCTCATACTCTTAATGGGCCATCCGTGCCTCTTCACTCAAGAATACGTAATGATGCAATTTTCATAAAAAGCCGTTTAGTAAAAACCCAATGCATTTCGGGCCTCCATGGGCCCTTCGTCAGGGGTAACTGAAAAAAATCAATTTAAACAACAATCAATTTGAGTAAAATGCTGGATTTACTCTATACTTTAGACATATGCTTTCACATATATCTCTCATTTAAGGCAGTAATGCAGCAATACTTCACCTCTATATCCGTTCACTGTAGGCAAAATGGTGTTCACATCATGTTTCAAAGTCTAATATAGATCTCTGTTCCTTCCTATCACTTGTCCGCTGTCCCCATGTACTTCTCTCTGTTAACGTGCCCCTCCATTGTCCTTCCACATCCTCCCCATCATGTTTGCCCTGCTTCCTTCTATTACAAACATCAGCCTTAAACACCTTTCTAACAGTACCCACTCTAGAAGTATGTGCTTCGTCTCTCTTTAAACTCCACACTCGCCTTTCCTAAGCTTACTCTTCCCCGCTGCATTTGACAAATTTGATCAAAGCCTCCAGAAACTTGTAACCACTTAACACCCTCTATTACTTAACTTCTACATGTGTACCATATCTTAGGGACTGATAAGGGTACCCCAGTATCAAATCTGGAGTGTACTTAAGTACATAACATAACAGTTTAGGGAGAAAGCAGATATACTGGGGTCCTGATTAGCAGAATCCCAGTGAGACTAGTCAAAAAGATCTAGCAAAAAGTGGGGGTAACAATTAGAAGCAGATCCTACTTTCCTCCACCCTCTCAGTAAAGAAGAGAGAAAAACGAAAAAGGAATAATCTCCACCTGTTTTATGGTTCTCCAAGACAATTTCTGAGAGATTGTCCCAAAAGGTCTAATAAGAAGATTCAGTGAAACTTCTCAGCTCAATGTTGAAAGGAATCCCTGCATTATGTAATGAAACTGCGATTCCTACCATTTGTGAATCTCATACAAGGTCACCACGTCTAGTGATGTCTGGATCCTTATGAAGTTTGAGACCAAAACTGTTTATACTCGAAGCTTTAATAGATGCAGGAGCTAATGGTTTGTTGATTGGCGAACAGTAAAGAAATTGAAATGGCCTATCGTACAAGAGACTTTACCTTACCAAGAACAACCAGTTGATGAAACACACCTTACTTCAGAGCCAGTTACACACCACACAAAGTTTACAATATATCTATGGGGGGGAAATCATCAGGAGGCTATTAGTTGTAACATTGTAGATTCTCCCCGGTATGGACTCATTTTTAGGTATCTCCTGGTTTGGGCAACATAAATCCATTAATGATTGGACTTACAGAAAATCGCATTTGCCTCACATTGCAACATATCAGTTCGTAATACCACTGGGGTCACTAAACATTTTTATGGAATAAGAAAGAATACACATTGGAATCAATGATGCCTTCATGTTATCATTATCTTTTAGATGTTCTTGGTAAGAAGATAGCTATGGCACTCCCATCTCAATACCCATATGATTGCTGCATTTACTTAATATCAGGGGCTAATCTTACATGTAGATGATTTTATGCTATACTGAGATAAGAGACTCAGTATTTGTGTGACTGTTTGGATGAGTTTTCAGAAAATGTATTTATTGGTCCATCGAGTTCACCAGTGGTATTATCTCTTTTTCATTCCTGAGAATAAGCGGGAGATGCACATCTGTATTGACACCTTTGAATTAGATAACACTTAAGAATTTATATCCCTTTCCTCTTATCCCTTTATTATTCGTCCATCAAGTTCACCAGTGGCATCATCTCTTTTTCGTTCTTGAAAATAAGAGAGAGATGCGGTGCTGTATTGACTATAGAGCTCAATGAATTAGATAACAGTTAAGAATTGATATTCCTTGCTTCTTATTCCTCTATTGTTAATTCAACTTAGGCAGGCTAAAATATTCACTAAATTGGTTTTGAGGGCCTATCTTTTGCTTACAATTTACTCACGGGACGAGTGCAAGTCTGCCTTCAAAACTAAGTTTGGCTTATTTGAGTATGTTATGCAATGTAATTTCTTACCCAGGAGGGTATCTGGCCACCTAAAAAAGGATGGTGCATCTTGTTTGTGATGTATTGGAAAAGCCAGGTTTTCCATTGGGAGCCAGGTAAGAGAAAACATGCCCGCTGGCTCTGGTTCTTTGGATGCAGGGGATGTAGGCAAGTATGAAGCCAGCTCAGTGGATGTTTCTGGTCGTTGTATGCACTTTGATGCAGCTGTTTAGGTTAGAGGGGCTTAGATTGTGTACTGTTTTGCATGTATGCATGAGGAACTAAAAGATAATGAAATTGTGAATTTTAAGCCAACGTAGATCTTATAGGTGTGTGGAGAAGTGAGTGCAGGGTGGGTGTTTGAGCTTGAGTTTCGCTGTAGTGCTTTGAAAAACCTAGAGTCTCTTTGTGAGATGTATGGTCCTACCAACATAGACTGTGTTCTCATAGTTGAGCTTGCTGGAGACCAGGTCTGGTGTGACGGTTCTATGGGTATTGAGCTTGGAGCCATCTGAAGATTTTTCTGAGGAGGTTGAGGATGAGGAAGCAGGAAGAGGCAACCGTGTTGATCTGCCTGATCATTGAGACTTGGTTGTCTACTGTTACCTGAAGATTCCTGGTTTGGTTAGACCAGCTGCGTGTTGGTCTTAGTTCGTTTGACCACCAAGTGTGGGTCCACAGTTAGGTGACCTTTCCCGAAGAGTATCACGTCTATCTTGTCGGAATTCAGATTTAGACAGTTGGTCTTCATTTAATTGGTGACTTCAGATATGCAGGAGGTGAACTTCATTTGTGTGTTTGGTTGTTGTTGTCGGAGGGGGAGAGGATGGTTTTGAGTATCAACTGATGCTGATTCCGTGTGCTCGGAAGATGCTGGCAAGTGGTGACATGTAGACATTGAACAGCGTAGGTCTGAGTGACAATTTTGGGGTACTCCGTAAATCAGGTTGTGGGTAGTGGAGGTGTATGGCACCAGCTGACAGACTAGGTGCATCCAGTGAGGAAGGTGCTGATCCATCAGAGGGTGGGTCCTCATATGTCGGTTTTAATGAGGCGCAGGAGGAGGATGGGATGGAACACAGTGTCAAATATGGCTGCAAAGTTGAGCAGGATGAGTTATGCTGTATCTCCTCCAGATCACTGACAGAATATCGGAAACACAAGTATCATGTGGACAAAATATTGTTTTAAAATATAGAGGACAAGAATATCGAGTATGTAAGTGCAAATTGGTAAGTATAAATTAAGTATTCTTAACTTCACATCTATGTACCTTGAAGATATATATATTGTTAAGGTGCATATATGTGGTGCTATATATAGTAAAACTTTACTTACCCATAGAATATGACATAGACAATATTCTTGTCTTCAATATTTTTGACACGATATTCTGTCCCACGATATATATATGTTTCTGATATTTTGTCCAAATATCATCTTCTCTGTCCATGACAGGCAGATGTTGTTAGAGGCTATGATGAGGGCAGTCTCAGTGCTGTGGTTGGGCCCCAAACCGGATTGAGAGGGGTCCAGGGGGTGGTGGTTGTTGAGGTTGTCGACCAGCCATTTGTTGAAAAGGTTTTGCAGTACTTTGGCTGGGCTGAGTAGGGAAGCAAGGAATTAGTCTGTACTTTGCCAGCATCTTTGGGTCTGCTGAGGGTTTTTCAGAAAGGTTTATGATAGCATGTTACCAGGTTTCTGGGGAAATTGGCTGTGGTGAGAGAGTTGTTGAGTATCAACGTGAGTGCAGCGCAGATTAGGTGAAGTCCTTTGGTGAAGATGAAGTTTGGGCAAGGAGCCGATGCAGATCCCGAGTGGATGGAGTGCATGATGGTGATGGTCTCTGTCGATGGTGGCATCAACAATTTAGAGAGTAACCCCTTTTACAAAGACACAGGGGATTGGGTTCAGCCAAGCCTATAAAAAGGTTTCCTCTGGACTTGTTGTTAAAACACAATCTTTTGCTATGTGAATGCTTAATCATCAACCCAAGAACAGCAAATATAACTTCCATATCAAAAAATAACAAACAATTAGGCTTTCACCTCAATATTAAGACTCTCATAGATATTTAATAAAAATACACATAAAATCCTATTAACATTTGTTGATATAATATATCATCTATTAGACCAGATACATCATCAAAAACATTTGGTCCCCTATAACATAAAAAACAACTGTATACAAAGTACAAAAAAAATGTATTGTGTCGATGCAGCATTTCAATGGCTTCTTGACTGTTAACCCACCTTTTTCAGGACCAATAACTGAATTAAAACTAGGAGAAAACATAAAATGTATATCTCCATAAAAATAAACAGTTGTTAAACAGATATCAAAGCAGATACAGTTGGGTATACAATGTTGTTCTCACTCTAATTCTGTTATATATGCCACATATTGAGACAAAATAAGCAAAATTATCAACCTGATGTATAATTATATTATGCATCTCAAGCATCAGTAGACATGATTTTGTATATATCATTCTTTGCCATTTCTAATTTCATACACATTTAATTAATATGGTCAGCGTATATCATCACCATGAGTATCAAAATAAAATAAAAACCCAAGGGACATTCTTAATATCCTTCCTTTATATTTTATCTTGTTTAAACTGTGTTCTTACCCATTGATACTCTTCAGAGTTTTATATCATGTATATTGAAGATGCTGTCCTTTTAGAGTCCTTGACCCATAATAGCATGAACAGTCTGTTTCTTTCCCAATGAGATAAGAAACTGTAGGAATTCAAAGGCTTTTTCTATTATTTTACAATGGCAATAAGTTATTATTCATCCATTTATATTAGTCAACGTCTTACCTAGTATTTAAAACTTTGATACATTAAAGCACGCTGCCTAAATTTTGCGTGGGCTAACAAACTTTAACAAGTCTATTGTTCCTTCTCTGCCCTGGGCAAGACTGCAGCTGTGATAATGCAGATCTCAGCAGTTAATAAAATGCTCCTTAATAAAGTCAATAAAGTGACATTTTCACTTACCTGCACAGCGTAAAAATCCAGTTTGTAACTCAACATATTGCATGCCGTCAGTTTTGTATATGCTCTTCACCATAAAAGCACCATAAATCTTCTTCTTTCTAGTTTATCACTAAAACTCTCACCTGTCTGTTCGACGCAATTCACATAGCATATTGTGCCGGCTAAGTTATGAACAAAGAAAGGTCTTGCAGGCTGCCAATACGGAGCCATGTGTTTCTAAAAACACATATAAACATATTAATTGATTGATTGATGCTGAGTTAGGAGCCACTTATTTAAATATCGTTTTTGCCTAATTAGAACTCACCTCGTGAAGATCAAGGTCCAATAGGAACACAAACCATTGTTCCTTTTTTTAAAAAAAGAACAGGAACCTATTTCTATCATTGACTTATACAGGAAGATAGTTTCCCATTGGTCCCTTATCTAACTAATCTGAATGTACCCATACCTATTTGGACTTCCTGTTCTCATATCTGTGGATTTCCATTGGTCCATTACCTGATAAATTCGTACCATTGAATTGTAAGCCTGCCGGTTCTTGTAAATGTGGTTACTCATTGGTCCCTCATTTATCCAATCTGTACCCTTATCTGTTTTACCTTCCTGTTTTTGTTCTAATTCGTCCATGTTAAAAACAGGTACTTTCTTAAAGTGGATTCTATCTCGTTGCGGGAGCAGTGGATTAATCTCCTTATGGCAATTAAATATCAAATTCTAAGGCATGATGTTATATACTCCACCCCATGAGATTTACCATTACACAATGTCATTATTTTTATTCAAATGAGACATAAATCTTATTATTGTGTATAATATCCCCGAAGGAAGACTTTATTATTATTCTGTTCTACTCTTCACAATTATTTAAGCCTTTCTAGTGGTAGTACATTTAGATATTTTCACTTTAGGGTAAGATTCCCTCCTCTTCGTGACAGCTCCACCATTTCCAAAATGCATCATTCACGTAACTTCATTATGTTTCATTTCTTTAAAATGCTCCATGAGTGGTGCATTTTTTTTACTTGTCTTAATGGCAGATCTATGTTCATTAAGTCTTATTCGGATTTCCCTCCCTGTTTCTCCAAAATAACCTTTACCACAGCAACATATTATCAGGTATATCACACTGCTGATTTTACAGTTCACCATCTGATTAACACAATGTACAACAGCATCAAATGTGATGTTCTTACCTTTTATTATGCTATTACATTCACCACACTGCCCACATGGGAAAATCCCCTGGAGCACACAATTATCCTGTATACACTTCTTTCTGTTCCGTATCTGTTCTTTATACTTGTTGACAAGACAGTTACGTACAGTTTTATTTCACCTATACGCCATAATGGGTCTCTCTACCTGGGCAATCCAAAATGGGCCAGCTCCTTGTAATTACATTTTTTATTTTTTTTTCGTTTAAGAAATTTTTATTAAATATTTTAAATAAAGTAACAATACATATGTTATAAAGTTTTAGAAAACAGGCAAAATACATATATGTATAAGGAATACATAACATATGCAATAAGTACTAATCAGAATGATAAGAAGGATATAAAGAAAGGAGGGAGGAAGAAATAGGTAAAATAGCAGAAAGAAAACAAGAAAAGAAAGAAGAAAGAGAAGGAAAGGAAAAGGGAAGGGAGAAAGGAGGAGGGGAAAAAGGGTAAGAGCATGTGGGAATAAATAGAAAGCACTCAAGAAGGAGAGTTAGAAGAAAGATAGGAGGTGAAGGGAAGTCAAAAAAGATCAGATTTAATTTTTAGTGGAATAGAAGAAGAGGCAGCAATAGAGATCCTATGTTCATCGCAGACAAAATTCCACCAAGTATGAACAGAAATCTTAGAATTATCTTTCCAACACAATAAAATGACTTTGAATGCAAGAGAAATCAACAGGTCCAACAATCTTGCAGAAGAAGATATACTATCAACATCAGTGGATAAAGATCCTAGAAAAACATTCTGTAAAGATAACGGAGCGGAACAAGAAAATTTGCGCATACATGTCTTCCAAACTGCCTTCCAAAATGAAAGGACAAGGACATATAGTAGGTGTTTAAGTGTCCCAGTATCTTTATAACATGACCAACATAGTGCAGATGAAGTTTGGGAAAACTTATGAACATTAACAGGTGTAATAATCACTCTTTGATAAATAAAAAACAAAGATTGAGTAATGCGAGCAGCAATAGATGTCTTAAACAGTTTGGACCATATACGATCCCACAACAAAACAGAGAAGTTAGTATCCAGGTCACTTTCCCATGCAGTCTCAACAGAGGATTTGGGACGATCTTTAGTATTTGAAGTCAAAATTGTATAAACAAGGGCAGCCTTTGGTTGATGGCTGGAGAATAAAGGATATAGAGGAGTAGTAGGAACAAAAGAAGGAAAAGCAGCAGGAATTGAGAAAGAGGCTAAGTGAGATAGAATGGCAGATGTAATAATGGTGTATTCATTTATAGAAGAAGAAGACAAGTTAAATAACTTTTTCAATTCCAAAAATGGAAGGACAGAGCCATCAACAAAAAACTGATGTACAAATACAATATTCTTTTCTTTCCAGTGTTTGAAATAAAATGTTTTACCTTTATAACGAAGGAATTTGTTATACAACACAACTGATGCTAAAAAACATTGCAAAGGGGATAGGTTAGAGGAAAATACATTAGATAGCACAGTTTGGGAGTATTTTAAAATAGGGAATGTAGTCAAAAAAGAACAATTTGACATTAAAACAGTATGTTGAAAGGAAAAATCCTTCAGTAGAGAGCGCTCAAGGAGAACCCAGGTAGGAACGGGGGTATCATTAAAGTCATAGGCCAAAGAAAAAGCTTGTCTAATCAGGAAGGCTAAGTGATATGTCTTAAAATTGGGGAAATGAATGCCACCTTCAGATTTAGGGCGCATCAGCTTATGCAGAGCTATACGAGGGTGTTTATTATTCCATAGGAATTTGGAGCAAAGAGCATTTATGTGGGAGAAATATGAAAGGGGAATTTTAAAAGGAAGCATAGAGACAGTATATAAAACATGTGGAGCAATCATCATTTTAATTGTGTCCAATCGACCCCACCATGAGAGAAATAAGGGAGACCAACTTTGAAGAAGGGAGTGGATTTTCTTTATGAGAGAATCAAAAGTAAGCTTGAGGGTTTCTTTCAAGGAAGGTGCAAACCAAATACCAAGGTATTTAATTTTGGTGGGACACCATGCAAAGTCAGTATTATTAAACATGTATTGATAACATAACGTGTTGAGTGGAAGGACTTCCGTTTTGGAGAGGTTCAGTTAATAACCCGATATAGAGGAATACAATCGGACCTCCTCCAAAAAATGAGGAAGGGAGGATTCAGGGTCAGACATATAAACCAGCACATCATCTGCATAAGCCGACAATTTAATTTCAGTAGAGGATAATTTAAACCCAGAAATCTTGGGATTAGAGCAAATTCTTTCTAAGAAAGGTTCAAGACACAAAATAAATAATAGGAGGACAGGGGGCATCCTTGTCTAGTACCTCTAGATAAGGAAAAAAAATTGAAAATTGATTGTTAACAAAAATACTAGAACGAGGTGAGGAATAAAGAAGTTTGACCATTGAGATAAAAGAGGGACCAAAGCCAAACCATTGTAAGGTATGGAACAGGAATTGCCAATTGATACGGTCAAACGCTTTTTCCGCGTCTAAGGAAAAAGCTGCCAGAGGGATTTTAAGTTTTTTAATGTGAGAAATGACATTGGAAAACATACGAGCATTATCAGCAGCAAGTCTACCTTTTACAAAGCCTACCCGATCAGTTTTGATTGGACAAGGGATAAGGGAATCAAGGCGTAAAGCCAAAATTTTAGCAAATATTTTGCAATCATAATTAAATAAAGATATAGGGCGATCATTTTTACACTGGGAATGATCCTTGTCTGGTTTGGGAATGATAATGATTAACGCATCCAAAAAGGTTCCAGAAGCCTTCGCATCCAAAATAAATGAATTAAAGAGTTGTAAGAGTTTTGGAGCAAAAAAGGCATGGAAAGAGGAATAAAATTCCACGGGAAGGCCATCTGGACCAGGTGCCTTTGATTTTTTAAGCGAGTTAATGGCCTGAGTTAGTTCTTGGAGAGTAATTTCCTTTTCCAAGAGAGCAAATTCATCCGGAATGGATGGGGGAGAGGGAAGACCTTAAAAAAAGGACGTTAAATTAACATTAGAGGGATGCGTGTCATCAGTATATAAGGATTGGTAATAATTATGAAATACTTCAGCAATATCTTCATCCGCTGAAACTAATTTGTTTAGAGAATCGTTAAAAATTGGACCCACATTTTTACGTTCTGACTTTACTTTCAAATAGTTTGCTAGTATTTTCCCCGCTTTATTTTGGCCACCATGAAATTTGGACTTAATTTTAAGAAGAGTGTTACATGCTTCATTAGTAATAATCTTATTAAGCTCCGTTTTGGCAGAAATCTTGAAGGGAGGAGGAGGAGGATTTAGAAGAAAAATACATATGTTCTAGGGTCTTGATTTTCTGAAGTTGCTCCTCATATTTTTTCCTATTGAGTTTTTTTTTGTTAGCAACATAGGAAATAGTAAACACCCTGAAAGCAGCCTTAAAGGCATCCCAGTTGTTAGGAATGGAAGTGTCAGAGGGATTATTAAAGGAGAAAAATTCTTTAAAAAACTCCACACTTTTCTTCATAAAAACCGAGTCAGATAAAAGAAAGGAGTTAAATTTCCGACGACTAAATTTGGAAGAAATAAGGGAGAGGTCAAGCGTAGTAAAAACAGGGGCATGGTCGGAAATAAATATGGAGCCAATTACAGAATTTTGAATGGAAGGGATTAACGATTTACTAACCATAATGTAGTCAATCCTAAAGCGGGTGTGATGAACATTAGAAAAAAAGGTATATTCCAACACATCAGGGTTACACAACTTCCATGAATCAAATAAAGGACGCAAGGCAATGGCAGATTGAAAACTCTTATGGGACTTATTGAGTTGAAATTTACTGGAGGATAGTCTATCTGAGAAAGGGTCTAACCATTGGTTAAAATCACCGGCAATAATAAAATCAGGGCAGTCAATGGAGGAAATCAAAGTTTTAATATCATTCCAAAATTTAGGGTCAGGACGTGCTGGACCATAAATATTTAGCAACACCAGTGTCTTATTATGGATAATCACCTTAGCCATTGCCCAACGTCCTTCATCGTCATTTTGAGTAGAAGTAATCTGTACATTTAAAGCTTTATGAAATAAAATAGCGACCCCCCCTTTTTTAAGGACAGCAGGAGAAAATACAACTTGACCCACCCACTGCCTTTTCAACTTTAGAGATTCAACATCAGAACAATGCGTTTCTTGAAGAAAAACAACCTGTGAATTAAGTTTAGATAAATGAGACAATACCTTTTGACCCTTGACAGGATGACCAAGACCTCGGACGTTCCAGGAAACAAATTTACACACCATGTAGGGAAGAGGAGATGGGCGACACGTGAATTAAACACATGGTAAGGGAACAACTACGGAAAGGGGAACAACAAAGACAAAAAGCACATGAGGTGGGAACTCCCAGAATACTCTCGGCACATAAACACAATTGACTTTGAGTCAAAAAGCACATCATGAAAAAGAACAATCGAGGAAAAGACTGCTTAGGAAAAGAGAAACATAGAACATATGAGAGGAAGAGAAAGCAACCCGGAAAAGGATATAAAGGAAGAGAAATAGAAAAAAGGGGAGAGGAAAGAAGCAGAGCAAATAGAAGAGAAAGAAGAGTAAGCAGATCAAGGCACTGGAGCCTGATCGGAGAAAGATAGAACAACCGAAACATATGAGGCATGGATACACCAGATAGGGGACACGTCCCCACGAGCAACCAATAAAGGACATGAATAGAGAAAGAGAACAGAATGTAAGAGCGAAACCTCAAAAATGAGAACAAAGACTAGAAGGAAGAGTCAAAAGAGGATAAAATGAAGGTGAGAAGAGCTGCAGTATAGAAGAAAAGAGCAACAATAGAAAATTCAGCAAAGAGGAACGTTAGATGGCACTGTCCATATTCGAAGGCGAGACACTCTGAAGGTATGAGTGGAGCTTTTGAGGATCATCAAATGAGGAGGTGCGACCATTATGAGTGATCTTGCAGAAACATTGATGTAGGATGCCATATTGAATGTTGAGCTGTCTCATGAGGGGACGGAGATTCAGAAATTCCTTGCGTCGGGCATTCGTCGCTGATGAAAGATCTTGTGAGATAAAGATGTTATGACCAGACCATTGAAGACGTCTTTTAAGTCTGGCGGCTTTCAGGACAGACATTAACTCAGTGAATTCTAGGAAAAGCATAATAATACCACGAGGTTTAGTAGAGTTAGAGTTTATGCAGCCCAGGCGGTGAGCCCTCTGGATGTTAAGAGGGTGTGACGCAGGTTGGAGATTCAAAAGTTCCTGTAAAAATTTTTGTAAGAAAGACACCATGTCAGGGCCTTCCAAATTTTCTGGAACACCATAAACGCGTAGATTGTTCCTGCGATTGCGATTTTCCAAATCCTTCGTGTGTAACTTAAGTTTATGGATTTCTTGCTCTAATAATGGAATTTTGACTGAGGCATCTTGAATATCGCTAACTCTAGGCTCCAAGTTTAAGACCTTGCTCTCCATAAGAACCCAACGATCCTCAATTTGTTTAAGGCGTTCATTAGTAGCAGTCATAAACAGTTGGAGACCTCGAACCTCCTCAAGGATGGAGTCCAGCACCGAGTTTGGTGAAGATTTTATGGGAGAAGGCGGGTCATTTTTAGGTCTTTTAGGCTTGGTACCTGTTTGAGACAATTTCGGAGTATGAGAGTCATTAGCCATGTTTGCAATGAGAAATAAAACAAAGAGTACCAGACAGGCTGGACAAGCAAGGTGGACACGGCCCAGGTTAGCACGTTCCAAGACTGATAACAGAACGCCACTTGAAAGCGATCAAAGATGGCAACTAAAACAACGGAGGTTAAAGACAAAAATCGCAAATCATATACCCAACTGAAAAAGGACCTTGAGGAGATATCTCAATGAAAAGTCATAATACGGCATTAATAGAAATTATCCGCCTCCATAGGATGTATCATAGGTGTTAGCTCATGTAAGTAATAACCCAATAGGTAGAACAACATTAGCAAAGATACTGTTGTGTGAAGGGACACTCAAGAGAATACTTCAAAACCAGTAGTTCAAGCGTTTCCAAAATGGCGGCAAACATTCCTGTGAGGCATACACCATTTGAGGAGAAAAACGGAGTAATACATTCAGCGCCGTTCAAACAAGAAAGTTATAGCATAGCATCAATGTAGGGCAGCGCGGTGGTGCAATGTCAAATTCAGGAACCCCTCATAACAGCAGCAGAGTCAAAAGCTGAAGGAAACCCATATGCGAGCTCAGCAGCCAAAATGGCGGCCGCCCGCGTCTCGGGGAAGAGAGAAGTTACCGTCGGTAATTAGATACACCACCGCTGCAGAAAAACGTCCGGAAACAACATTCTCATGATCACTGGGTGTTCCGCCGTAACTGCAGCCGTCTCAGTTCGTACGAAGACGGGGAAAACAGCTCTCACGGCATCCGCAAAAGAATTCCGTAGCGGAGCTCACGGAGAAGCCGTCCTCACCAGCCGGCGCACAAGCCACGCCCCCCCTGGTAATTATGTTTTTAATCCTATTACTCTGCATTTTTTCTCATCCCAACCCACAATCGCCCTCCTCCCCCTGTGGCTGCTTGCCCTGTGCTTCTCCGCCCGTCATGGAACAGGCCTGTAATTCATGTTCTTATCTTGTTTCTTCCCCTATCCCCCAACCACTCTCCACACACTGTTCCTTTCTCCCTCCTGTTCCCCAGTGGCTGCTTGTTTTATCGAAAGCTGTTTTATTTCCATGCCACAGAGGACAGATACTGTACTTTTGCTACTGCCGGGGCAGTTTTCTTGAGACTCCCGGACTTGGGCAGTCATGCTGGTGCTGCAGTCAGCAGGCATGAAGGCAGACACAAAGTGCCTCGCAGTCTGCCATCACAGTATGGCACTGAGTCATGAGAGCGCGTGAACATTTAGTAAGAAAGTGGAGCTTTAGAGGAGACGTGTTTCAGGAACTAGATTGTGGACATACATCGAAACTATTCCTGGCATCAGTGCCACACATAACGCGTGCCCCTGGGGAAATTACTTCTTCTCCATATGAACCAGTACCCCTATTTGTCCAGGTCCACAAATAGGTTGCCCTAGAATTAGGCTTTATGTAAAAAACACAATAGTGATATTGGCTATAACTCCTATTTTAAAAGCATGTGTATTTAATCTATAATTGGCTTTTGGTCAAGGCAATGAAAAATCACTGGTTTGCTCCAGCACTCCCGTTAATGCGTGGTTTCAGGAACAGACTCGCCACTAAAACAAAACAAGCACTGGCGTTGCCAATAGGTCTCGCAGTAGGAAAGTTGGAGCTATTACAATTGCAAATAACAATGCCTTTTATTTTTATTTTGCATGTTAAAAACATAAAGAGCTTTGTCATTTACAAAACCAATATCTCCAACTTTCCTACTGCGAGACCTATTGTGCACTGCACAGTGTGTGTGAAAGTGGCACTGCGTGAGTGTGAGTGGCTTTGAGTGAGCGTTGTTGCGTGGGTGAGTGGCGTTGCATGTGTGAGTGTTGTTGCATGGGTGAGTGGCGTTGCGTGTGTGAGTGGCGTTGCGTGTGTGATTTGCGTTGCGTGTGTGATTGGCATTGCATGGGTGAGTGTGGCGTTGCGTGTGTGAGAGTGGGCTTGCGTGGGTGTGAGTGGCGTTGTGTGTCTGAAAGTGGTGCTGTGTGGGTAAAAGTGGCACTGCGTGGGTGTGAGTGGCGTTGCATGTGTGAGTGGTGTTGCATGTGTGAGTGGTGTTGCGTGTGTGAGTGGCGTTGCGTGCGTGATTGGCGTTGCGTGTGTGAGTGGCGTTGCGTGTGTGAGTGGTGTTGCGTGTGTGAGTGGTGTTGCGTGTGTGAGTGGCATTGCATGCGTGATTGGCGTTGCATGTGTGAGTGGCGTTGCGTGTGTGAGTGGCGTTGCATGTGTGAGTGGCGTTGCATGTGTGATTGGCGTTGCATGTGTGAGAGGTGTTGCGTGTGTGAGTGGCGTTGCGTGCGTGATTGGCGTTGCGTGTGTGAGTGGCGTTGCGTGGTTGAGTGGCGTCTCGTGGTTGAGTGGCGTTGCGTGGTTGAGTGGCGTTGTGTGGTTGAGTGGCGTTGCATGTGTGAGTGGCGTTGCATGTGTGAGTGGCGTTGCGTGGTTGAGTGGCGTTGCATGTGTGAGTGGCGTTGCATGTGTGATTGGCGTTGCATGTGTGAGTGGTGTTGCGTGGTTGAGTGGCGTTGCGTTGTTGAGTGGCGTTGCGTGTTAGAGTGGCATTGCGTGTGTGAGTGGCGTTGCGTGTGTGAGTGGCATTGCGTGTGTGATTTGCGTTGCATGTGTGAGTGGCGTTGCATGTGTGAGTGGCGTTGCGTGGTTGAGTGGAGTTGCATATGTGAGTTGCGTTGCGTGGTTGAGTGGCGTTGCGTGGTTGAGTGGTGTTGGGTTGTTGAGTGGCGTTGCATGTGTGAGTGGCGTTGCATGTGTGAGTAGCGTTGCATGTGTGAGTGGCATTGCATGTGTGAGTGGCGTTGCGTGGTTGAGTGGCGTTGCATGTGTGAGTGGCGTTGCGTAGTTGAGTGGCGTTGCATGTGTGAGTGGCGTTGCATGTGTGAGTAGCGTTGCATGTGTGAGTGGCATTGCGTGGTTGAGTGGCGTTGCATGTGTGAGTGGCGTTGCATGTGTGAGTGGCGTTGCATGTGTGACTGGCGTTGCATGTGTGAGTGGTGTTGCGTGGTTGAGTGGCGTTGCGTTGTTGAGTGGCGTTGTGTGAGTGGCATTGCGTGTGTGATTTGCGTTGCATGTGTGAGTGGCGTTGCATGTGTGAGTGGCGTTGCATGTGTGAGTGGCGTTGCATGTGTGAGTGGAGTTGCATGTGTGAGTTACGTTGCGTGGTTGAGTGGCGTTGCGTGGTTGAGTGGCGTTGCATTGTTGAGTGGCGTTGCATGGTTGAGTGGCGTTGCATGTG
The DNA here is from genome assembly GCF_964263255.1 of Lissotriton vulgaris. Lineage (NCBI taxonomy): Eukaryota > Metazoa > Chordata > Amphibia > Caudata > Salamandridae > Lissotriton > Lissotriton vulgaris. Next base: position 1,764,378,739 of record NC_141685.1, on the reverse strand, counting down.
TGATTGGCGTTGCATGTGTGAGTGGCATTGCATGTGTGAGTGGCGTTGCGTAGTTGAGTGGCGTTGCATTTGTGAGTGGCGTTGCATGTGTGAGTGGCGTTGCATGTGTGAGTGGCGTTGCGTGGTTGAGTGGCGTTGCATGTGTGAGTTGCGTTGCATGTGTGAGTGGTGTTGCATGTGTGAGTGGCGTTGCATGTGTGAGTGGCGTTGCATGTGTGAGTGGCGTTGCATGGTTGAGTGGCGTTGCGTTGTTGCATGGCGTTGCGTGGTTGAGTGGCGTTGCAAGCGTCAGAGGCTAAATGTAGCACAGGGAGACCTCCAGCTGTAAGACAATCAAAAACAACTTAGAAAACATTTCACAGTATGAAAAGATCAAACTCATGAACGAGCGTGATACACCTCAGCTAAAAATCATGATAAATAACAACACACATTAGAAGTGAAACTGCAAGTACAGAAGGACCAGCTTTGCTTGTTTAAAACTCAGAGGCAAAAAAAGAAGACATATGTACTTATGACATATGCTCTCCCACTTCAGGTAGATGAGTGTAATGTGTAAAGCGTCTTGTGGAGCAACCATGTCACATGAGCAGATCGTGGAGTCTGAGGACTTATGCCATCCGGCTAAGAGTTGTGGCAACAAATGAAATAAATAAATAAAACGCATACACCATGAAGAAGACACAGGGACGTGGACACCGCGCTAAGCCAAGAAGATAAAGAATGGCAGCCGAAGCAAATACAAACAAGCAGCAAATGGCCACGGCCTGCCTGCGAGGCTCAAAGTGTTAGAAGGCAGGTCTTGGGCAGAGGCAGAGTACTGACTTAGGAATGACTGTGAGGCGCATTGGTGTGAAGCACATCAAAGGGCTTCTCCTCCCCTAATTAGGTGAGGAGAAGCCGTTTCGGGAAACTGAAAGTACGGCCGGCCTGCGGCCGGCCATGAATAATTAGGGGAGGAGAAGCCCTTTGATGTGCTGGGCTGGCCCTGAATGCGAGTGCATGTTTAATCATGTGGTTCACGTGAACTGCATGAAAACCGCGGGGCTGAAAGCCCTTTGGTTTGACGATGTTTTCGCCACTTGAATTCTCGCTCCGCTCGATGCGCTTGCGCACATCGATAGGTCACGAGACCTAAACATGTGTTACCACGCGTTGTAAATTAGCTTGATCAGCCGTTTCGGGTGCAGACACAGGAGTGTATATCAAGGGGCAGTGCTCGCAGTGTCTTTCATGCATCCAATACTACATTTATCTTTTGTTATAGACGTAGACAGAGGGTACTCTGGCTATCCTAAACAATGAAAGGGATAGTAATTACTGGGTTGTACATTATCTCCCTCATGAGTGACAGCTGTACTACACTACACAGACATACGGCTCTTGATAATAAGCATCTATATATTTTGTTTCTGCCAGCGCTGTATACCGCACACTCGGCTAAGGGCATTGGAGCGCTGTACATGAGCACCAGGTACATTACACAAGCTCAGATTTATTTTTTGATACGCTTGGGGAGATTAATTGATTTGCCCAAATTCACAGGATTTTGAGCTTACATCGTGATTCGAACCTGTTTTTTACAGTTCAAACTCAGCAGCTCAGGGTTAAAGGTACATACTCAGAATTAACATACTTGTGATTAAGATGGCTCACAAAGGTTAGCTGTGAAATCTGCTTCCCGGAAACAAGTGCTGCCTGCGAACTGACTTTCTGGTGTTTTTGCAATACTGATTTTAAGATCTAGGAGGGGATCCATAGTCTCAGATCTAGGGCAACTGCTGCACTAACACATTCCCTCATGAATTGCAACCTACAGCAATAGTGGCCAGTGAGAGGAACTGACCAAAAAGCATTTGTTAGGTATTTTCTTTAAAAAATGAACGTTTTTTGCCTCTCTAGAAGTTTGAATTGCAACATGTTCGCAGCTTTTGTCTTTTGCTAACAAAAGCAATTTACACTAGGAAAACAACTTCTCCCTTTTCCCTTATCTTGTCTATTGTATCGCTTTGTGAACTCTAGATCCATATCAAACTGTTTATAGCTACAGTAAAATACTACAGTAAGAGAACTCTTATCTGTTTTTCCCACAGACATTCAAATGCAGTAAACTGTATTACAATAGCATATTGTACCATATAATCAATGCAAGACCTCTTGCCAATGCGTGTTATGCTGGTAACACCGCATGGGCAAAGATTTCACCTCATTCGTCCTACCAGTTTAACAACCGAAAAGTAACAATAAGCAACTGAAAAATGACCAGTCAATCTTTGCAATGGGCCTTCCACTGCTTGGGAACACATCACCAGATTTTTAATAACTTTTGATCTGTATGAGGCAGAAACAAAAACAATTTTTGTTTAAATCGGAAGATTATGCAGCAGATGATTGTTTATGCGGCAAATCCATAGTTATGCGAAAAACACTGCACCCGCAGAATTGCATAATTCCACTGTCTCTTATTATGGACGAGATGCCAATATGAAGATCACAGCTATTGTGAAAACCCGTATTACAAGAGAAAGTTAATGTCACGCTTTGACCCTGCATATGCACCTTGTGTTTTAACACGTGAAATTGAGATATCTGTTCTTCCCGTTGCCAAATAAGGCACATAATATGCTTAACAAGCGATTCTAATATTGGTTGTTTTCAATTTCAGATGATCTGGTTGTTTTTTGGGACTTTACAAAATGCATTCTGTTCTCATCAGCACGGGGCCCGTCTTTTTCTACGACCAGGTATTTATTTCACATCAAAACAAATATTGAAATGTATTTTCCGAAGGCACAATGATTCCTAATTAGAAATGTCTCTTTTATAATTCAGCCGAAAACGAAAGCAAGTAAACGAGCAAAGAAAATGCCGGAGGAGCTTCCTGCTGACGTGAAGTTCCTGAGCGCGAACCCACGGATTGCCGGGTTTTTAAACAGGTGAGGAGAAGGGTGGAAGTATGGGCGGGTCGGGTCGTCTGCTGTGGGCATGGAGTAGCCTGTGTACATTCAATCATCTACCTAGGCCCGAAAATCTCAGATTGTCTTTCAATGGGTCTGTCCTCTTTTCTTATTAAACCCAAACTTAAGGCCTTATGCATGCTTATACGTCAGTGTGTCTCGTGCAGTTGTCGGCAGGTAGGTGCACCCAACAATGTGTTTTTGCTCGGGGGTTTGATTTGTGCACTGCTTCATTTCTACTGGAAATGTACATCTGCAAACACCAGACTACAAATTAAAACCAGGATTAGGTGTGCTACTCACATATGAAAGGGGAATCAAGGGGATCTCAGCTATAAGCAGCCACGGCATTCTTTGTTTGCTGACTCTTAAAGTGGGGTTAGTACATGCCAAATAACTTTTTAACGCTTGCCCACCATTTTATTTTGGGACTCCTGAGGGTTTGCGACCGTTAAAAGGTTCATCACATATGGCCCTGCACGCCATCTTCATTTTGCTGTTGAGTAAGCGCCTTGGCCTCACGGTGTGGCCCAGCGTCCTGCTGGATGAAAGGAACAACACTTATGTGGCTATCTGAGTAATTGTGGTACCGTGAGAGCTGAGTGCATCTGGAACACTGCGCCCAACTAAAAACAATAACGCCTGGGAAATACAACCATCGCTCACCATCATATGGTAGAGTCACAGTGTATAGGTTGAATAGGTATTTTATTCATTTATTTATAGAGTTTTATAAAGCACGAGCATGACCTCCATGGTGTCAGAGCACTATACAAAGAGAGAGCTGAAGAGGGTGAGAGTGCAGTGAAGCACATATCTCTGATGAAACGCTGTACATGGAAGTCAAGGAGCAAGGTACAAGAACAATAGGAAACAATATAAAATAGGGTGAATTACAGTATCAAAGAGTTCTTTTATGATACGTTTTTCTAGTGGTAAGGCTTTTAACTTCCTTTTTGAAAAGCCTGAATGAGGTAATAATTCTCTGTGAGGGTGGTAAGGAGTTCCATATTTTTGCAAAAGATCCGGCAGACGTGTGCCCATGTGTTTTCCATTTTTGAATCTGGCTGGTTCTAGTGTGAGGGATTTTGCAGTTCTATAAACCCTTCCACCCCCTGATAGCTTGATCCTATTCGCCATGTGTTTAGGACCAGAATTGTATAGCGCTTTGTGTGTTATGCACGCAACCTTCAGTTGAATCATAGCTTCAACTCGGAGCCAGTTGAGGGCTCTGGGTGATGGGGAAATGCGATCATAACGACACGTGCTGGTTAAAAGTCTTGCTGCTGCATTTATTGTTGCTTTCATTTGGGCTCAGCTCGCTTTAGGTAGACCTATGAGTGTGGCATGCCATAGTCCAGTGATGAGAGCACTAGAGATTGAACTGCAGATTTGAGGTCTCCTAGCGGTAAAAAGGGCTTGAGATTTCTTAGAAGGTTCAGATGTAGGTTAGTGCTTCTGGTTGCAGCAGCTTGCATGTGAGCTTGCATGTTTAGATTTAAGTCTAGTGTGATGCCTAGGGATTTTACTGAGTCGCAGATGGTTGACGTGCAGTTTAGAGGTTTGAGGTTATGGGTTCATAGTTGAGGTTGTTGGGATCTAAGGAGTGTGGAGAAAAGAATGTATTTGTTTTTCAGCGAATTTAGTTTTAGAGGGTTGTGTGCAAGCCAGTTCTGTGTTTTCCTCAGGGTGTCTTCCAGTCTCCGGATATTCTCTTGAGATGTGAGTTAGATGTAGAGTTGAGTATCATCAGCATACATGTGATACAAGATTTTTGATTGTTAAAGGATTTCTGTGAGTGAATCCATGTATTATTAAAGAGTGTTGGTGAAATTGTAGATCCTTGTGGGACGTCCCTGTCACTGTCCGCTACCTCATGCTAGGGTGTTACCGATTTTGACTCTTTGTTGTTGGTTCTGCAATAATGAGGTGAACCAGTTAAGGATGGCTCCCATTCAGAATTCAAGAGCTTCTCTAAGGTATTTGTGACTGACAGTGTCAAACACCGCTGATACCTTTAAATGATTTAGGAGACAGGATTCATGTTAGTCTAGTGATGTTTGTATATCATCTAGGGTGTTTAGAATGGCGACTTCAGTATTCTGTCCAGGCCTGAAACTTGTTTGGTGTCTGTCTAATAGGTAAACATTCTTTATGTGTTTACGTAGCTGATTATGTGTGCATTTTTCTACCAATTTATCTACAAAAGGCAGATTAGAAATAGGTCGGAAGTTGTTAAAGTCTTTCTGGTCAGCGCTCATGTGTTTTGTAGTAGGGCAGATACTTGCCCCATCTTCAAGCATTCTGGGAGGGATCCTTGTTGGAAAGATGCGTCCATAATTTTCGTGCATAGGTGAGTGACAGATTGGTTGCTCTCTTTCAGTAGGTGGGAGATAATGGAATCGTTCCAGTGTGTGGTAAGTTTAATTGACTGAATGGTTTTCTGGATTTCTCCCTCAGACAGAGATCTGAAACTGTTCCAGAAGGCTCCATTTTTCTTTGGGACAGTTGTGGTGTGTTGATCAGTATTCTTGCTATGTGCTGTGAGAGTGGCATTGATGGAGTCACTAGGTTGGGCACTATCTTGGCTTGGAACAGAGTTGTGTAGTATATAGCATTTGCATTGAATTTATCTTACAATAGCATCTTGAAGATGTGCCTGGTACTCTGAGGCTTTGTAAAATGTCTGAGGGATCACCATCACACTGTCTAAAGTTGGAAAGATATTTAATGGGGAATGAAAAAGTGTTTATTCATGAACAGTCCAGTCTCATGGTTCAATCTCCAGAGTCCGATTCTTAAATTCATCATAAAGATTGTCTTTCAGTGAAGACAATAGCACAAACAAAATAAACAAAAGGTTGTAGTTACAATCATATCAAAGGAATGGACTTTTATCTTCACTGTCTTTTCCTAAAGTTAAATGGTTCCTCCTGAATCCCAACGGATGGATGCATTAAGGACAAGTGGTTATTATCCCTCTTTCCATTCAGGAATGGCACACACACTTAGAACGGTGCAGGGTCCTTAAGCCTGTAATGGAGATGAGGCGCACTCGGTGATGACTCCAGTTCTCCAACGGCTGTGAACTAGAGATAGCAAGATGCTATCACATACGGGTATGGGGTATGAAGGGCCCGCCTCCCAATACTCTCCTGTTCTGGCACTTTGTCGGTCGACAGCATGGTTGGCCTTATCCTTGTTTTTTGGCTCTATAAGGATTGGTGAGTGGGAGGTCCACCCCTCTTTAAATAAAAAAGTGACTTTGCCATCTTCTTTACTTTGTGTTTGGGCATGGTGTTTGGTGTCCTGATGCAGCCCCAAACATTATGTTCTTTTCCTTTCAACTACCTTGTCTGACTCAAAAGCTAGGATATACGGAAAGCAAGGATTTCCTTGCGTGCTGCACACAGGTAATGGAATGTGGATATTTGAGGAAGTTAGCCAGACGACTCTCATTTTTAAAAAAAATCTTTTTATTACATTTTTTGTATACATATAATACATATTACAGTCAGGTAGCAAACATGTGATGTGAATGTTATACAATAGTAGCAATGAGTAGCAATAATGCAACACCCAGAAGATTCAATGAATATCATATATAATAAATACAATGTAAAGAAAAATAAATAAAACAAAAGTGGGGGAGGGCATCAACAGAGGGGTCCATGCCATAATTTGACAGGAGGGAAGGACCAATGTGCATCAATACAGAGGAACAGCTTACATGAGTAGTGACAACAGGTACTATAATAGGGGGAACGCATTCAGGCGGGATGTCGGTCAGTCTAGTCTTTCCTGCACAGGGCAACCCTTAGGCGGGCAAAGCTCATATGTCAGCAAAGCTTTGCAAGGCTAAGTTGGCCGGGATAAATAAGCATTTATCATACATGTGCATGATACATTTAAAAAACTGTAAGAATAAAATTGTCTACTTAAAATCTTAGATCATGTACAAGCGCTCTGAAAAGTGAAATGTTCATGTTCTGTTTTATCAGCCTAGGCAAAAGAAGAAAGTCTATCAGCGTAGGCGCTACCGCGGAAAAAGGCGAGGTGTCGCAAGTGAAAGAGGATGGAGTGCGGAGGGAGAAGTACTCAGTTCTTCCTGAGATAGTTCACTCTACCACCTTAAGGCATGCCACAGAGGACTGTCACCCCAGGCCTGTCCCGACGGCCCCACTCATCCCAGGGGACGAGGATCTGCAGATGAACCCCTTCGATGAGTATAAATACGCTGCACCCTCCATCCTCTACGAGCTGAGCAAGATGCTGCTGCTCTTCGCCCGCTACGAGCTGGTGTTCCCCCAGGGGCTGGTGAACGTGCTGAGCTACAGCTGGAAGGAGCTCACCGAAGGCGCGGTTTACACCAAGCGGCACTGGCAGTCCTTGGCCTATCAAGGAGTCAAGCCAGGCATGGCCCAGCTCTCAGAGGATGTGGAGGCCAAGCAGGCGGAGGTGGAGGCTCCTGAAAACACTGAGCAAAGTAGAAATAAGAACAGGAAGAGTCTGATGCCAGGAGAGACTTCAAAGGATCGAGGGAACCAGGATGCTGCTCAGAGCAAGCCCACTGGAAACAAAAGTAAGTACCTAAGAAGATGTAAAGAATATGGAGGACCAGAACCTCTTTTGCATAGTTGGTTATTTGGATTTTTGCACCCCCTGAAAACTAGAGTAATGCAGGCGGCATTAATGCTACTACCGAATGTTAATGGTACAATCGAACCATGTCAGTTTTTGATAAAAAAAAGCTGATTTTTCTAACCTTTATTGCTTTACATATCCATTTTCTCCATTTTGTTTCTGTTTCTTGCATGTATTTGAGGGCTGATTTGATTTGTTCGAAGTATTTACATGGGTCAAAATGGTAGTACAGTCAGTCTCTAAAGACACAAGCCTTAACTGACTCTTTGGTTTCTTAAAATGCAAATAATTCTTGTCATTTCATGCTTTTCATAGCATAGGTCTTAGGTGGAAATACCATTATCCGATAAGTGGCATCACAGCACAGTCTTCCCCTTCTAATATATGTCCACCCATGTTGATTCCCCCCTCCTTCTGTCCACTCCACTTCTAGTGGAAGTCTTGCCTTCCTGAATGCTATTATGGAGAACTCACTCCCCACCCCAAGGCTGTCATTTTGAGGGAATCTGCACCCTATCCTCAGGCTGCCGTTTTGGGAGTCCACACCTTGCCCCAACTATGCAGTTTTGGGCGACCCCCTCTGAATGTTTATTGACTAGGGAAGTATCTATCAAGCTATGACTTTCTCAAACCATCAGTGAACTTGCTAAATCCCATTGTGTGTTTCCTCACAATCTAGTACCATCAGATTATAAGAACCAACTTGCTTCATTCATGAATCCACTCATCTGTTTATTTTTGTGTGCTTGTAAACGCAGCAAATACAGTCTAAATGGCATAGAGTGTAGACTCCCCTAAACCTCCCCCTCAAGCCCTCAATGGCAGCTCTGGGGCTCATGCCCACTTCCCAAAATGGTGCCATAGGATATTCATGGCAAGGGTTGTGAACAGAAGCAGTGAAGACATCTACTGAAAGAGGTGGGATATGGCATGGCCTCTTGTCACTTTTGTTGTGACATTATTTGATTGACAATAACAATTCCCTAGCATTTTTCTGATTTTACTACTTGTCAACATGAATATTCCATGATTGGTTCTTAAATTTATTTATTGACCATAGTATTTCCATTTCTTTTGGTGTGCTACTCAAATGTGTTAGGGCCAGGCTAGAAACGATCTTGCCACTTTTTCACTGGCTTCAGTGAATGAACGCAGAAATGCCTCATCCATGCTGGCTTCTATTGCTTTTACATCAGTATGGCGTGAGTCTGGCTAATACACCCTTCTGGTCTGCCTGCGCAGGTTTCTGTACGTTCTTGATTAGGGGCCTTTCCGAGTACTGAGACACCTACTGTACAACCATTGCCTTTAGCAATTTGGTGACCCAGCGTTAAATGTACTTGTATAACCCAAGCAAGAGGCGTAAATAGCCTTTTCTTACTCAGATCTGCAGGATGGCCTCTACCCGAACAGGTGGACAACCGCGGCCCAAGGCCTTTATGTATATGACAGGCAGACGGACTGAATGAAATTATAAAATGGACTTCACCTGCCTTTGCAAGGGAACGTCGCCATTTTGTGCTATGCCTCTGGATATACCAGATCAAAGTCTATACTTGTTCCAACATGTTTATTTACTTATTCTTTTTGTTTTGCATTAAAAGGACCAGGTCATGGGCTGGAGCCTGTATATGTTAAGGCATAACAGTATACATTGTCAGAGATTCTTAGGAAAATAGAATAACCTTTTGTGAGTCTACACGGGGACCAGATCAAATGCTTCAGTGGAGTTTCATTGTTAACGTTCGGCATTTATGCACGGTCACAGACAGAGACAAAGTGAACAAAATACACAAGCAGCCTTGAATTATGTTCGGCTCATGCACAAAATAAAACATTTCCTGCCGGAAGGGCTGACTCTGGAGCGCGGGGCTCACGGTTCGATCCCCGGCGCAGGCGGTGGCTCAGCTCAGCAACACGTGACTCTGGGCAATAGCTCACTTAATCTCCCCAACGAGCCCTCAGCGCCTGGATACCCCTTGGGGTGCTAAGTTTGCACTCTACAAATGTGGAATTATTTTTCTAGGCAGTTGCCAGTGCTACTCCATTGCCAAAGCTGTTGTTCTTTCACGCACATGAACTGGGTAGGAAGCAGCTAATCAGCCTTCCAGAGTTCCCTCTGGCTTCACTGAATGCTTTGTTCCTTGCACCTGTCCGACTATCCACAGACCATGGAAATGCCAGTCACGTCACCACCACTCTTATAGAACAGCTCTGCTCCACTTTATGCCTTCCTAAAGATAGGGAATTAGTGCAACATTACAGGGCACATGATTCCCAGCTTTCAGACTATCCCATCAATAAGCCACCTCATTCTGGTTACCAAAGGTCAACCCAGAGCTGCACCACTGTCCGACTCGAGATCCAGAAATTGAAGAAGGACAACAACTTGCAACAAGCTTTGTCCTGCTACACTCACAGGCTCTAGAATGACCTTCCCATTACCAAAACTCTACCCCTCCTATATTTTAGGAAAGAACTTAAGAGCCACGTCTTTCTGCAGTATCTTACTCCCCCTTTGCCTTTTTTTTTTTGCAACCTTGTGATCTGACTGGGCAGCCCCGGCTGCCATCTCACCAGTGTTTGTATTGTTTGCTCACCACGCTTGACATAACACCTCCTGATCTAGTCGAGCAAAGATCATCCTTAAGCCACTGCCTCAATTAGTACATTTGAATCAACTGGGAGTTTCCTCTCCCTGCATGTTGATGCATGTTAGCTTAGTTTTGCTCCATAATCAGTCCGAACATAGATTATATTTTTCTTGCAGTCCTTCTCCCTCTACCTTCGTTGTAGAGCACTTTCTTGGCTCCTCCATGGCCAGGTCCGTACTTAAAAAATATTCTAAAAAAAAATGTAAATAAGACCACTAGTGAAAAGTGTGCCTGGTGAGCACACCCTTCCTCCGGGTGTTACTTGGGTGCAGACATGCCCTTTCTAAAATTATATATGGTCAACTTTTTGGGGGAGCTTTGCAGTAAACCTTTTAACAGCCACCAAATGAAATCATCAAAGCAATTTCACAACCCCCCCCCCCCCCCCCCCCTCACACACTCCCTTGGTCTCCCTCCCTGTATTCCCTGCTGGCACCTTAATTTCAAGCTAATTTTGGTGCTGGAAACTCTCTCCCCGTGAGCTGGAGCAGGGTGACAAAGAATGTGTTTCATATCTTGACTTCTTTTTTGTTTTTTAAGTTCAAAAATAAGTTTATTGAAATAAAGATTTACGGTTGATAACTTTATTTCGGTCACAGCGGACCATAAAAGTGCATCGTAAAATACATACATTCAATAGCAATAAAATTAATAAATAACATAGAACAATACAAAGACAGTCATATATTTACATTATTGACAAGGTTAAGACTATACATTTAACCATCCCATCATAAAACCATATTCAGAATTCAATATAGTTATCGACAATGATTGTTAATTTTATACAAGTATTCCAGCCGTCCAGTTATATCAGTAACTGGATACTTTCCTTTTGGCCGGAGGAAAAAAAGAAGAAAAAATTCTTTCAGCACAAGAGATGATTATTTTAAAAAGCTTCTGCGTTCATGCCACATCCCATGTAAAAAACGGGAGACGGCAAAGACAATTGGAAGTTGGGTATCATACTTTAGGACTCTAAAAGCTTGAAAGCAGTGTCTAAAACCTAGATTTCTACAAATCGGTATCACCCAACGTTTGCGTGCCGCACAATATGCAGGGCAGCTAAAAAAAACATGAATTTCATTTTCTAGGTTGTATTTACATGCTGGACACTCAGTGTTGTTTTGACTGTCCCATTTGGAGGTAAATGACATAAGAGGAAGACTGCCCATCCTAAATTGCATGTATAATCTCCTCGTCAATGATGGATAGATCAAATCTAAAAACTCTTCTTTATTGTAATCCTTTTTTACTCTGAGGAACTCAAGTGTCATTCTTCCGAGTGATGAGCTCCCATCAAGGGATAAAAGATTATAGTGCCTATAATGTCGAACCAGTTCTCCCCTAGTAATTGCTGGGCATGCTACATCCGGAGTTTCCCAAAGCTCGGGCCGTCCTAGCCTACTGCTGATTGCCTTAATATGTGTGAGCCACAGTGTTTTCTTGCTACTCATGGTTGCCCAAACTTCACAAAATTCATTTCTATAGGAAGCTAGTTCAGGGACTGTCCATAATCTTCTCCAATACATAAGTGGCCTTAGTGCTCCTTCCTCCTCAATGGGAAGTAGCCCTAGGTCCATGCGGAGAGGGACTAGTGGAGTGCTAGATGGAAGTCCCACCAAATTCCTCATGAATGTATGCTCTACCTTCATGAGGTTGGTAGGTCTATGGTGCCCCCAAAGTTCAGCCCCAAACAGGGTAGCCGCCCTGGCCTATACTTTTATAGATTTCAATAACAGGGGCTGCTGGCTTGAACTCAGAGACTTCTGTGCATTTTCAATATCCCCCGCCACTTGGGTTAACTTTAGAGCTGCCTTTGATATTTGAGTGTCCCATTCCAGATGTTCTGATAGGGTAATGCCCAAGTACTCAAAAGTCTTCACTCTCTCAAGGGGAGTGCCATCCAAAAGTGGATTCGGGCGGGTCAACCTAGGAGGGTTGAAGATCATAAATTTAGTTAGATTGATCTCCAAACCTCTCTTTGCACAAAAATCGGCAAAGCCGTAAGCATGGGCGAATTTTGCGAATTCGCAATCTGCGGATTTGCGAATTTGTGATCCGCAAAATTCGCAAATTTCCGATTTTTTTATTTTTGCGTGTTTGCGGGGCGCTTGGCGTGTTCACGGGGCGCTTTGCGTGTTTGCGGGGGGGGGGGTGGGGGTTTGTGCGAGACCGCGATGCGCCCTCTGGTTCATCACTGCCACCCTCTCGTTTTTTGTGCCCTTCTGCCCTCTGCCCAACTCGTTTTTGTGCCCTTCTGCCCTCTGCCCCACTCGTTGTTGTGCCCTTCTGTGCTCTGCCCCACTCGTTGTTGTGTCCTTCTGCCCTCTGCCCCACTCGTTGTTGTGCCCTTCTGCCCTCTGCCCCACACTGTGACCTTCTGGCCTCTGCCCCACTCCTGTTTTATTTTAGAATGGCGCCAGCAAGCTGCCAGCGCCATTTTAAAATAGTTACTAAGTTAGCTTCATCAGGAAGCACTAATAGATAAAATAAAGCAGGTGCTCGAGCACCTGCATTTTATCTATTAGTGCTTTCTGTTGAAGCTAACTTAGTAATTATTTTAGAATGGTGCTGGCAGCTTGCCGGCGCCGTTCTAAAATAGTTACAAGCTTGAAGCTTGAACTTTTGCCCCCCGGATTCGTTCAGCTTGCGGATTCGCAGATTTTTGGAAAATTCGCGGGAATTCGCGGATCGCGATTTTGCTGAAAATCCGCAAAATCCGCGAGCGGAACAGATTTTGCGCCCATGCTTACAAAGCCGTCCAGAGTGCGTTGGATACCCGTTGATGTCTTGGACAACAACAAAGTGTCGTCCGCGAACATCAACGTGGGCCTCCTTCCTGTTACTAGCCTAGGGGCATCACTATCCTTGACTCCAAGTAGATGGTCGATAAGCCTGTTGATATATAGACTGAATAAAGTGGGAGCCAGGATGCACCCTTGGCGCACCCCCTGTTTCACCGGGAAGCGTGCTGACAATTCTCCATGCTTCCCGCACCTAACTTGTGCATAGGTCTCCTTATGCAGCCTCATCAGCATATCCAAAAGATATGGGGGAATGCCAACATCAAATAATACACTCCACAATTTTTCCCTAGGGACCAGATCAAAGGCAGACCTCAGGTCAACGAAGATGAGGTAGAGGCTGCCACCCTCCACACTCACTGTTTTCCAATATAAGACCTGAAGTCTGAATATCTGGTCAATAGTAGATGTGCTCATCCTGAAGCCAGCCTGGAAGGGACTCAAGATCTCCTTATCCTTAATCCAACCCTGGACTCTGTCTAGAATAACCTGTCCCGTCAATTTTTGGGTAGTATCAGGCTGATAGGCCAGTAATTGGACGGTAAAAGAGGGCAGCGTTTTTTATGGATCAGGATTATCTTGGCGCCACGCCAGGTATCCGGCGGATCCATACCCTTTAAAATAGCATTGAACAAGACACACAAATATGGTGCCCACATTTTTGGTTCTGACCGGAATAAATCCCCAGGGATCTTATCTAGGCCGCGCACCCTATTTGGTAGTAATTTGTCGATGGCGGATTCTACTTCACAGGGTGTAATCTCCCAAACCCCCTCCAGCCGATACTCATGGAGGAGGCTTGTTAGGTATGTAGAGATACTGTAATCGCCAGAGTTTGCATATAAGGCTCCAAAATGAGCTTCTCAGACTACTGGGGCTATATTGGGTTCTGCCGCTAGTCTGCCCTTCCTCCCCCCAGAGCTAACTATTGCCCAGAATGTTTTCGAATCCTTACCCTTGAGGGCGTTCCTAAGGTCATCCCATTTATCGGCTTCTCAATTTTTCTTTTCTGCTTGGATAACCCGCTTGTACTTAATCCTACATAGATTGATCCTTGGCCTATCCTTAGCCTTTACAGCGCTTAACAGTTCTGTTTTAGCTTTACAGCAGTTGGCATTGTGCCAGGGGTGGACTGGGGCAGGTTTCGCCCTTTGACTTCCTACCGGGTAAAATACATCAAACAATTTGGAAGTCAGGTGTTTATGTATTTTAAGAGGCCTATCACCCATCCCTGTTTGCAGGTCCAATACCCCGGCCTCTCCCATTTCTTTTAGGTATGGCACAGCCTGCTGGTAAATTTTTGCTAGTTTATTTGGCGAATCCTGAATATAGGACCACTTTACTCTCCGCCTGTTGTTGGATAGAGACAGTAGATGTTGTGTTGGATTGGGCACTGGTGCGGGATTTGATAGACCCAAACTTCCCGGTTTGAGTGTCATAACTAAAGCGTTACAAATAAAGAATTACAGAAAGGTACAAAATATAACAATGGTGAAAGTAAAAGGGTTACATACAGTATAACAGTTGGAAGGAATAGGCATATAAGGCATAAAATACATTAATCAAACATATCATATGCATGTAAAGTAACAAGAATAAATGATACATCGGTATGAAGAAAAAAGAATTGTCACGTTCCACAAAAATGTATATTACATAGTAGAGTATAAATAAAACTATAGATTAACAGCATTAAGGAAGTCATGGAGGTTTAGTAACTTCTTGTTGTAGAGGAGTGAAGAGCATAGAATTTCTAGCACTTGCATCAATGAACAACGTAACCGGTGCCCATAAGTCTAAACGCTTGGATGCCATATGAAACGGATATACAAATGTTGTATGCAACCTATGATTGTAACAGACAGCATACCACCATGCTTGATATGATAATTTAGTGAAGTCTTTCCAGTTCTTGGTTATTTGCTGGAAGGCCACTGCTAATAACAGGTCTATTATCTTTACATTAGAGTCACAATCTTCCCATATAGGAGATAGGCTACCTAAAAAGATATGTATAATGGAGAAAAGGGGATTGAAGTGAAAAATTGAGTTAAGTTGTGACCATACCTTTTCCCTAAATTTCAGACAAGCCTGCATGCGAAGAGCAAGTGAAATAAGTCAGCATGTGGTGATGAGCAAGACCAACAAGTCTTGCCCGAATGTCTTGCATTAAGGATAAGTGGGGATAACAGGAGCCTATTATATATGAAAAAAAGTGTCTGTGTGGTGTTTGCCGCTCTAGAAGATTTCCTAAATTTAAGCCAGATTCTATCCTAAAAATCCACAGACCAAGAGGTTTCAAAATCCTTCTCCCATAGTAATTCTACCTTAGTTTTGCCTCTCGGAGTGGATGAGCTATGTAGGAGTTTATATATTGTGGAAACCCTAGATTCGTGAAGTAGAAGAGTCCGCAGATTATCTGCATGATCAAGTTGAGATGGGATATCCTGATGGGATGTTGTGTACTGTAGGCGAGCAGTTTGGATAGCTTGTATTAATAGAGAATATTAGGAACGAAAAGTCGAAGGGAAGCCAAAAACAATGCTAGCTTGCGCGAATGGCATAATCTCATCTTGATTATATAATTGATTCAACCAAATCAGGCCCCGTTGTCCCCAAGATTTCCAAAAGAAAGGTCTATTATTTAATAAAATGTGGATGTTATGCTATATAGGAAAATTGAGAAATTAATTCATTGGGGACGATGGAAGAATCTTCGAAGTATATAAACAGACTACGGTTTGCGTGTGAAAGATAAGTATTCTTGGAAGGAGAAAGGGGAACTAAAAGATTGCTCAAGCGTAGCCCAGAGACGATAATTTATGGAAGAATCAGAAAGCCATCTTGATGCCTGATTTAATATGAAGGACTTATGGTAAATAGGAAAGTCAGGAAAGTTTGTCCCACCCTCCGATTTTGGACGAATCAGTTTTTGGATGGACAAACGTGATTTCTTGTTTGCCCACAAAATTGAAGATAAAGTGGAGTTACGTTTTTTAAAATATTTAAAGGGAATCGATAATGGAATATTAGAAATTGTATCTAAAACTATGGGGGAAAGCATCATTGTTATGGTGTCTAAACGACCCCACCAGGTCAGGCATAGGGGATGCCATTTTGTTGTTATAGAGGACAATTTTTGTATGCAATTTTCCATGCAGCATGAAATTGTTCCCTATATGGATGGAGTAAAGTGTAATCCTAAGTATTTGATGTATTGGGGGCTCCATGCAAAACCTGAAGTAACAAAGTCAGCTCTAAAGGTGTATTTTGTTAAGGGTAGTATCTCACACTTGTCTTTATTCAATTTATATCCAGAAACATATGCAAAAGAGTCAACCTCTTCTAGAAAAGCGGGAAGAGAGACTTGAGGTTGCGAAAGAAATAAGAGCACATCATCAGCATAAGCTGCCATTTTAATATTAGTCTCCTTAAAAGTAAAGCCATGAATGTCATTGTTTTGACGAATCCTTAACAAAAAAGGTTCTAAGGCAAGATTAAAAAGAAAAGGAGAGAGTGGACAACCCTGTCTAACTCCTCTGCCAAGGTTAAAGTAGGAAGAGATGCTACCATTCACTGTTACAGCTGCTCTTGAATTAGAATACAAAATGGAGATTAAAGCAATCATTTTTGGGCCAAAGCCAAACCATTGAAGAGTGGAAAAGAGATAGGGTCATTCGACTCTATCGAATACCTTCTCTGCATCCAAAGCTATGGCTGCTAAGGGATGAGGGATGTGGAGGGCTTTGGAGAGGATGTCAAAAAATAAGCGAATGTTGGCTGTAAAGAGCCGGCCCCTTAACAAAGCCGGATTGCTCCATACCCAGCAAACCAGGCAATTGAGATTCTCAACGGGATGCTAGAGATTTTGAAAACATTTTGTAATCTATGTTGACCAGAGAGATAGGTCAATAGTTTTTACAATAGTGTGGGTCTTTACCATCTCTAGGTATACAACAGATAAGGGCATTGGAGAAAGCACCAGTATACTACCCAGATTGCAAAATGGCATGTATGAGGGTAAGCAACTTGGAAATAAGTGAGTGCGCAAAATGAGTAAAGAATTCCACAGTAAAACCATCTGGGCCCCTATCTTTTTTGAGTATTTTTAAAGCAGCATGAAGTTCTTTCTGTGTGAGGTCGGATTCTAAAAGTGAAAGATCTGGACGCCCATCAGGGGAGCAATGAATTTTGGAAAGAAATTGAGAAATAGAGTGATCAGAAGAAAGGGTTTCAGACGCATATAATGATTTATAAAAGAGAAGAAATTTGTTTAGGATCTCCTCATCTTTAAATCTCAGAGAGTTATCTTGACCGAAAATAAATTCTATATTGAGTTTGTTTTGTTTAACTTTTAAATAGTTAGCCAATAATTTCCCAGCTATATTTTGACCACCATAGAATTTTGCGCTGGATTTCAATAAATAGTTTGAAGCATTGTTAGTAGTATCCTGAATAAATTAGAATTTGGCTTTTTCTGAGTTCAGATAAATAAGCTTTTGATTTAGAGGAGTAATAAGAATATTCCAAGTCTATTATTTTGGCTACAGGGCACTGGTGATTTGTTGGGACTTTTTACGTTTTTTAGAAACAAAGCTAATAATAAAATCTCTAGCTGATGCCTTGAAGGCATCCCAAGCTACATGAAAAGGTATGGTATCTGACTGATTAAAAAGGAAATATTAGTTGAAAAAAGAAGTAAAGGACGACGTGAAAACCGGGTCCATGAGTAGGGCATTATTAAAACGCCATTTCCGGGACAATTTAGGATTGTGCAAAACATCAAGGTGAATAGTGACGGGAGCATGATCAGATATTAAAATCAATCAATCAATCAATGACATTTATAGAGCGCGCTACATACCCGTAGGGTCTCAAGGCGCTGGGGGTGGGGGGGTGCCGCTACTGCTCGAACAGCCAGGTCTTCAGCTTCTTCCTGACGGAGAGGTGGTCTTGGGTCAGGCGCAGGTCGGTCGGGAGGGAGTTCCAGGTCTTGGCGGCCAGGTAGGAGAAGGACCTTCCTCCTGTAGTCGCTCTTCGGATGCGGGGGACGGCGGCGAGGGCGTGGTTGGCTGATCGGAGGTGGCGCTTGGGAGCGTAGAAGTTGACTCGGCTGTTGAGGTAGCTCGGGCCTTGGTCGTGTAGGGCTTTGTGTGCGTGGGTGAGGAGGCGGAAGGTGATTCTTTTGTTGACGGGGAGCCAGTGAAGGTCTCTCAGATGTCCGGAGATGTGGCTGGTTCGTGGGATGTCGAGGATGAGTCTGGCTGAGGCGTTCTAGATCCGCTGGAGTCTCTTCTGGAGCTTGGCGGTGGTACCGGCGTAGAGGGCGTTGCAGTAGTCCAGTCGGCTGGTGACGAGGGCCTGGGTGACGGTCTTCCTGGTCTCGGTGGGGATCCACCAGAAGATCTTCCGTAGCATGCGTAGGATGTTGAAGCATGCCGAGGAGACGTTGTTGACTTGCCTGGTCATGGAGAGGGAGGAGTCCAGGATGAAGCCCAGGTTGCGTGCATGGTCTGTCGGTTTGGGTGCGGTGCCCAGGGCGGGGGGCCACCAGGAGTCGTCCCAGGCGGAGGGTGAGGAGCCCAGGATGAGGACCTCCGTCTTGTCCGAGTTCAGTTTCAGGCGGCTGGTCGTCATCCACTCGGCTACCTCTTTCATCCCTTCGTGCAGGTTGGCTCTGGCGGCGGCGGGGTCGTTGGTCAGGGAGAGGATCAGCTGGGTGTCGTCGGCGTAGGAGATTATGTTGAGGTTGTGCTGGCGTGCGATGGCCGCGAGGGGGCTCATGTAGACGTTGAAGAGGGTGGGGCTCAGAGAGGATCCTTGAGGGACGCCGCAGATGACTTCGGTGGCCTCTGACTTGTACGGTGGTAGGCGGACTCTCTGTGTTCTTCCGTCGAGGAAGGAGATGATCCATTCCAGCGCCTTGTCCTGGATTCCGACGTTGCTGAGGCGCTGTACTAGGGTGCGGTGGCAGACAGTGTCGAATGCCGCGGAGAGGTCGAGGAGGATGAGGGCCGCTGTTTCTCCGTTGTCCATCAGGGCTCGGATGTCATCGGTGGCGGCGATGAGGGCGGTCTCGGTGCTGTGATTGGCTCGGAAGCCGGACTGTGAGGGGTCGAGGGATCCATTCATCTCGAGGAAGGCGGCCATCTGCTTGTTGACGGTCTTCTCGATGACTTTGGCTGGAAACGGGAGGAGCGAGATGGGGCGGTAATTCTTGAGTTCGGTGGGGTCCGCTGTGGGTTTCTTGAGAAGAGCGCTGAGTTCGGCGTGCTTCCAGCTCTCAGGGAAGGTGTCGGTGTCCAAGGATGTGTTGATGATGTCTCGCAGGTGGGGTGCGATGACAGCGTCAGCCTTGTTGAAGACGTGGTGAGGGCAGGGGTCAGTCGGTGATCCGGAGTGGATGGAGTTCATCGTGCGGATGGTGTCTTCGGTGCTGATCGGGGTCCAGGCGTGGAGG
The DNA here is from genome assembly GCF_964263255.1 of Lissotriton vulgaris. Classification (NCBI taxonomy): domain Eukaryota; kingdom Metazoa; phylum Chordata; class Amphibia; order Caudata; family Salamandridae; genus Lissotriton; species Lissotriton vulgaris. The sequence goes on along the minus strand of NC_141685.1, from coordinate 1,764,359,217 downwards.
GTGGTGGTGGGGGGTGGTTGTTCGGTCTTGGTGTGCGTTGGTTGGTTGTTGAAGCTGTTGTGTATGTCCGTGATCTTGTTGTGGAAGTATGAAGCGAGGGAGTTGCAAAGGTCTTGCGATGGGGTGATGTCGTTGTTTCCTGCGCTGGGGTTGGATAGCTCTTTCACGATGTTGAAGAGTTCCTTGCAGTTGTGTGCGTTGTTGTCCAGCCGGTCCTTGAAAGCAGTTTTCTTGGCGGCGCGGATCAGCTGGTGGTGCTTCCGGGTGGCCAGCTTGAAGGTGGTCCTGTTGTCCGGTGTAGGTTCCCTTCTCCAGACTTTCTCAAGGGCTCGGCAGTTCTTCTTGGAGCTCTTGAGTTCGTCGGTGAACCACGGGGCTTTCTTGCTGCCGGATCTGCTGGGCGGGGTCCTCAGCGGGGCGAGTTCGTCCGCGCAGTTGCTGATCCACTTCGTGAGGTTGTCGGCGGCCTGGCTGGGGTTCGCTGAGCTGGCGGGAGGGTGCTGGCTCAGGGAAGCGGCGAGTTGGTCTGCTGTGATCTTGTTCCAGCTTCTGCGGGTGGCCTGATGCTGGTGGTGGTGGGTCGTCGTCCTCTTGAAGGTGAAGTGGACGCAGCTGTGGTCCGTCCATTGAAGCTCTGTGGCGTGGCTGAAGTCGATGTCTGTGCTGGAAGAGAAGACTGCGTCGAGTGTGTGTCCGGCGAGGTGGGTGGGGGTGGACACCAGCTGCTTGAGTCCAAGATTGGCGAGGTTGTCGAGCAGGGTGCTGGTGTTGCGGTCGTTGTTGTTCTCCAGGTGGAAGTTGAGGTCCCCCAGGAGGATGTAGTCGGCGGAGGGGAGGGCATGCGGGCTGACGAAGTCGGCGATGTCCTCGCTGAATTGGGTGCGTGGTCCCGGAGGTCGGTAGATCAGGGTGCCTCTGAGGGTGGTGTTCGGGTCGGTGTGAATCTGGAAATGCAGGTGTTCGGCGGTGGTCAGGGTGTTGTCGGTGCTGGTCGTGAGACGGATGGTGTTCCTGTGGAGGATGGCGATGCCTCCTCCCATCTGGTTGGCGTTGCGGTCCCTCCGGACGATCTTGTAGCCCTCTGGGATAGCGATGGCGATGTCGGGAGCTGAAGAGGCGTTCATCCAGGTCTCCGTGAGGAAGGCAACGTCAGGGGCAGTGGTCTCTAGGAGGTTCCAGAGTTCGATGGCGTGTCTGTGGACGGAGCGGGTGTTGAGTAGGATGCACTTGAGGTGGGTGCTGCTGGTGTTCGACTTGGCGGGTGCTGGTGCGAGGCAGGTCCGGATGCAGGTGAATTTGCAGGCGTGGCAGCTGAAGGGTCCGTGGGTGCGTCGTGGTGTGGCTTGGTGGCACTCTGGGCGTCGGCCGGTGTTGAGTGTGCTGAGGGTGGCGGCTGAGTACGTCAGGCGGGTCGGTCGGGGTCTTCGTGGGCCAGGGGTCCTGGCGCTGGTCGCGATCCGGTCGCGGACGGGCGCAGACGGGCTTACCTTTGGCGCGCCTTCGGCGCACAATCGGCGCGCCCGCTGCGCGTGACCGCTGCGCGTTCGCACGGTCGCCATATAAGGCGAAGTGCGCGGGTGGGCGGGGCAGCTGGGAGGTGGGAGCGGGGAGGGAACAGAAGGGAAAAAGGGGCGTGGTCAGCGGTGGTGGCGGGAAGCGGGGAGCGGGGAGGGAAGGCGGAGGGCGGCGAGGTAGGCGGGCAGACAGGAAGGATCACGCAAATACGGGCAGAAACGGACTAAAAAAACAGGCACAAATGGATAACAAAGATGCTAACACGGGAACAAAATATTGGTTAAGCAAGCACAAATGATTGACGCAGCGAGGCAGGCAGCGAGGCAGAGGGCAAGGCGAAGGGGCACACGCAGCAGCTGGTGGCCGTGCGGCGCGGGGGTGTCCCACAAGTGGAGCCAATATCCGCCGCCACTAGTGATTGAGAAATGTTATGAGATACAAAAAAATAATCTAGGCGTGAGTGAGTGTGATGTGCCGGTGAGTAAAAGGAGTATTCTCTCAAAGTGGAATTGCAAACCCTCCATGCATCAATGAGTTTATGTTGTTTAATCGTTTGTGTAAATAATTTGTGAGATTTATGAGGGATGAAGGGAGTCGAAGAGTTTCGATCTAAAAAGGGGTCAAAAATTTCATTACAGTTCACTGCAAGAAGGAAGCTTTTATCATAACATTGTGTGATTTGCTGGGCCAGGGAAATCCAGAAAGCGGGGTCACCGATTGTGGGTGCATAAACATTCAATAAAGAGATTGGAACATTATCCACCGTAAATTTAACAAATATCCATCTACCCGCCTGATCTGTACAATGTGATAACATCTTAATGAGAAGGGATTTATGAAAAAGAATAAGGACTCCATTACGTTTGCCATCAACCGGGGAGAAAAGAACATCACCCACCCATCCTCTTTTTAATTTTGCAGATTCTTCAGCTGTCAAATGAGATTCTTGTATACATGCAATGTCTGTTCCCAATTTAGCCAAATGAGTCCAAACTCTCTGTCGTTTGATAGGTGAATGCAAACCTCTGACATTCCACGATATAATTTTGAAAGGCATAAATTAAAACTAAAAATGTATGAGAAATACTGATTAAAACAAAATCTTGAACTATTTAAGCAATGTTCAACAGCAAACCAACTGTTTGTAAAATGAAGCTTAAAACAAAATCTTGTACTATTCAAGCAATGTTTAACAACAAACCAACTATATGTAGAATGAAGCAATTGAAATAGAAAAGATGTATAAGAAGAAAAGGACAAAGGAATACAGTAAGTAAAGAACTTCTGAATAGGAAGGGAGTGTTGTGGAGTAGAGATAAGTGATAAGGTAGGTATAATGTGGTAAAACTCATTTAAAGGAAAAAAGAAAGAAAAAGACAGAAAAGTAGTACGAAAAGGGCAAAGAGCAATTAGGAAAAAGGACTTACATATAATCCAGAACATATGAGGGGTGGAGGGATGGAACGCCACACGGAACAATGACGTGTCCAAGACCCATGCAGGAAGGCGGGAGAGAGGACAGGACCAACAAAGTCCACAGCATAGGGAAGAGAACAACACGCGGGAGTGGCCTGTGTGGAAAGAAAAGAGGGTAATTCTATAGCTAAAGCAGTAGCAGTGTAAATTAAAGTTCGCTTACATATTAACAGGTAACAAATGAGTTAAACATAGAGTCAAAATTCATGAAAAAATTGTAAACATAACTGGATCCAAACATGTCTATTTGGAACTGACTGAAGAAGTAGTATCCATTGTATCAGCATGGTAAGAGTATAGGAAGCTCTTCAGTTTTATTGGGTCTGCATAGGTGTCAGTTTTGTTATTAATAGTCACTTTAAATATGCTGGGGCGAAAAAGACCATATCGGGCACCTATCGAGTGTAGCTGTGGCCTTAGTGCTGGGAATTCTTTGCGTCAATCAGCAGTCGGCTTAGCATTGTCTTGAGAGAAAAATAAGGAGTTTCCTGACCAAGATATGCGATTCATTGCTCTAGCCGTTGATAGAAGTCAGTGTATTCAAGAAAATACAAGATCACGCCTCTTGGTTTCCTTGCTGTAGAAAAAGACTTCAAATGTAATGGTGGACCCAATCGATGAGCTCTCTGGATGTTCAGAATAGTACTCTCTGGCAACTTAAAGAGCTTTGGAAGAAAGGATTTGAAAAAAGAGATTGGATCCGAACCGTCTGTTCCTTCAGGAAGACCATAAATACGAAGATTATTTCTCCTATTCCTGTTTTCCAAACTTTCAACTTGCTTATTTAACATGGTTACCTGGGAACATAAAGAGTCCACTCTGGAAGTAGAAGAGGATAAGGAGCCAATATTCTGCTCCAATGTAGTAACACGTTCCTCCACGTTTGACCATTTATCAGAGAGCAACTGAAGCTTAGTGTTGGTTTCCTCAACAAATGGGCGTAAGGCCCTAATTTATTCCAGCAAAAAGTCCATTATGACAAAAGTAGGTTGTTTAGGAAGAGAAGGAGGATCTTTCTTTAACCTTTTTTCTGATTCTTTAGTGACACTAGAAGTTAGAGTGGTATTAGATGACGATGCACCCTTAGGTGAGGTATTGGCTGAGTCATCCATGGATAAGTAATTATAGTGTGTACTAGTATGGATCAGAAATCTACGAGAAACTGGTTCAGGTAAAGAAAAACTTTTAGGTAACCTTCCCATAGATAGGGAAAATGAACTTTGACAATAAATATCAGTAATGACCAAAAGACAATTTACAAGACCTCAAGATAATTAATTCTGTGACATAAACATGCAAAAAGGTACTTAAGGCCCTGTGCAATGAAACAATTTGCTATAGCAATGAAATTACATCTCTAGTAATGGTTTAAGAATGGAGAGAAGAAAGAAAGAGAGGTCATAAGGTACAGACATCAAGAGAGGTATCAGAAGAGGGCTAATGAAGCGTTGTATAAAGTTAACTCCATACCGTGAGTAAGCACCCTCAAAAGCATATCATGATCAGCCATTTATTTGTGTAAGAAGGACATAGATAAAAAGTGAGATATGCAATACTTAAATAAAGAGCAAGTCACATTTGAGAAAGCATAGAAAGGTAATTCATGAAGCGGTGTCGTCCTTACATTGTAAATAAAGCAAGTTAAAGTAAAAGTTCAGTCAGTGAACTGAGGGAGGCACATTTCCAATGGCTAATCTTGAAATTGCAGACTCCAGGAGTATGTAAAGAGCAGTGAGAGGTATTGGTTAAAATTTCAGATGAAGAAATATATATTATTGAAGTCCAATTATCCAGCATTCAGTGCTCACAAAATATGCAAATGAGCATCACATTGAAGAGGAGCTTCACCGGTTCAACGGAGCTGCACTGGACGTTATCGGTGAATTAATAATGTCTGCTAGCTGTAAAGCACCATAAAAGTACCTGCAGTGTTTCAGGGTATCTCAGAAGACATCCTCCAGTGTGGAGTGAGGTTTGCCGTTGAAAAGCCGCATTGGAGAAAAACTCTGTAAGCGGCAGGAAGAAAGCAAGCAAAATGGCGGCTTAGAGCTTGTCAGAGCCTCGCCGCGATACACGTACAGCACAACGTCTTCCGCAGTCATGAGAAAAGCCTCCAGAACAGTTTCTTTCCATTCCTCAGGCCTTCGAACAGCATATCTTCAATTTTGATGCTGGTGCGTGTGGAAATTACAGCGGTTGTTATGTCGCTGATCCCACCGTCCTGGGAGAGTCACGAAACTGCCACCATCTCCGTCAGAGTTAGCCACCCAAATCTTGAATCCTAATTAAGGAGTTGTACTACTCTCATCCTAGACAGTGTAAAGCAAGGATTTTCCAGTCGGGATATATGTGCAAGCAAAGGTTTCCAGGTCTTGTACAGTGACATTTCATAGTGAACAAGATCATGATTTAGCTTTTTGTTCATCAGCAGTTTCCAGTTTTTAAATCCATTGTGTTGGCGTTACCTCTTTTTAATGTGTGATTTTAGGTAACAAATAATTTGTACTAATTAATTAATGATTTTAATGATGAATACAGTTGTAATCGAATAATTACCGTTATTACACTTGAAATGATTTAAATATAAGATTTAGAAGTGTGTTTATTAATATAGTTTAGTTATGCCACATTTTCATAGACACACCATTTTTTTAAGATGATTGGAATTTTCCTGTGTTTTATTCAAGTAGGCCCTACTCTTACTCCCCTTCCAATCAATGAAGCCCCTGTGTGTCTTCTCGCCCCACAGTTTTCACAAGCACAGTACACTGTGACGTAATTGGTTATTTTCCTTAGAGAGCATGTATTGTGAATGACATTTTTATTGTGTTCCTGATGTATCTTTCTGAAGGACACTTTAGCTGGAAGTTTTGATGCAGGCTTACTAGCACACTAGTGTATAGGTCTTTGCTTGAGAATCTTTCATATTGAATTTTACAATACATTATAATCCAGACTGCTGTTGCTGTGGAAGCTAATGGAAGATTCCTGACTACAATGGAAATGGGTTAGAGTTATAATACTTTTAATGACAATCTCAATTCTGATTTTCCGACTCTGTAGTTTTGCTCGTTGCTTATGTGTAAAATGCGTTAAAAAAATCATGTGTTTGGTGTGAGTGTGGATACTTTCCCTTTCCTAGCTGATATGCTGTCAGTATCACTTGTGAATATGACAGAACTTAATAAGACTTTTGTTTTCCTCACAGGCTTCTGTCTGATTATTGGGAGACTTCCTATTTCCAATAGGGATCCTGTTTTTATGAAGTTTTGATGCTTATTAGACTTGATTTAAATTTATGATTTATGACTATAGACTCTGTAAATGAGAGTTCATGACATTTACTGTATTTCCCTGCAATGCTTATATTTATATTTTTTCAATAAAGCTCTTTAACTTTTTAATGATCAAGAACTCAGTTATTGAGAAGTCCCATTCACTATTTGATTTACTCTGCTAATTTTGTTGGACCTGATGTAGTGGAGGGTGGTGACTCTTATCACAAGATCAAGGGTGATGGAGACAAGCTGCCAGAGGTTAATATTGAGGTTACTGAAATATTGGGGTTCAGTAAATATTGGGGTTCAGGCACCCACAATTTGGATAGCAGAGGATCGCTGCATAAGAGCACCTCCTTTTTGAAAGGTTTCCCCAAAATGTTTTCCCATGATTTCTGATTTTTTAATGTCCAGTCTGAGGAAGAAAGGAATTTTTGGAACTCTGCCAAAATTCTCAGTATTGGCATTCCCGAGAAGTGATTGGTTGAATGTTCCTGAACAATTTGGAGTGTGAGTATTATTAGGGAGCATTGATTTTGTGAGTGTGCATTCAAGTATGAGAACATGAGACGTATTTCTGTTTCTGTTGTGAGTTGTTCGGTTATGCAACGAAGATTGTGGGTTCGATTAGTGGAGTGATCACTGTTGTGCTGATGTATTCACATTTGTAAATGCATTTCAGGTTCTATTGGTTCATTGGTTGGTTTGGTTATCAAATTATATTGACTATACATGTTTGTAAATGTGGTGTGTAGAGCGAGGCACATTGATAGGGATTCTGAACTAGCAAATTTATTTTTCTATGTTGCATGTTTAATTTGAGTTGATGTACTTTTCTCTCTAGCACAGAGCCAGCGCACTGACTAGGGTAGACTACCACAGGATGGGAGTCTGCTTAGTGTGCAATAAAGTACTTTGTGGATCGTTTCCGAACCCAATTTGGTTTTCCATATTCGATTTAGAATTTTTGTTCTTGTTTCATGGTTTGCGATTTAATTATTTAATTGATTTACTCACTTTTCTTTCCTTTCTAGGGTAAAAAGACAAGGGTTTATTCAGCTATTTGATTAAAAAAAGGTTTTGTAATTGTTTTCCTGTTCACAGATAACCCAAGCTATGATTGGTTGCTCAACCAGGGAGCCACGCTGGGATTGGTGATATGTGATCACAAAGCAGTGCTCTAATTGTTTGGTTGCTGACAAAGTTGCACTTTGATAAGTTGACCTCTAACAGAGCCGCACTATAAGTGGTTGTTGTTTGCTAATTCATTTGTTGTAATTTTTAGTTCATATTTAGTTAGTTTTGAGCAGAAATAATGGGAAATTTGTTAGTGGAGCCTATGGTTACACTGGTGACTAGGGAGGGTCAGAAAGTGCCAACAGAAGGAATACCAGCCTACGAGGCGATGAAGGAGATTGGGTACTATACCAGTACCTTGATTTCAGAATGGAATAAATATACTGCACATAATGAAGTTTTACAGTTTCCATTAGAGTGTACTTTTAATACCAGACAACTAGATTTCTTGAGGCAAAGTGTGTATGCCATTAGGCCTATGCCCAGACCTACTCGGTCTGAGGCACTTAATACATGGGATTATATGGTCAGAGAGAAAGAAAGCAGCAAAGCAGGTGAGGAGTTAATTTAGACATTGGTATAAGAATAAAATGGATCATTATTAGAAACGTTGGAGAGAGGAAATGATTGAATGTGTAAACACATTCTCTGCTATAGTTACTGAGAAAGGGCAACAGGATAAAGACAAAACAAAAGTGAAAGGCAAACCAGCAGATAGGTATGATGATGATGATACATTTATAAGTGAGCTTTGGAGTTCTAGACCTCCTCCATATACAGACAGAGCTGCAGATGCAACTCATAATACAGTGGGAGTGGACACAGATGCTGGGGGAGATTGTGTGGTGGAGCAAACTCCTACTTGGGTGGCACCCAGTGCACCAACAGAGTGGGCAATGACAGTATGAGTAGAGATGACCCATCTGAAATCCAGACTCAGAATGTTGCTCCTGTAAGGACAGTGGTGGTTGAAGAGCCTCCTTTGTGAAATGCTTTAGGCAATATGGATTTGAATAGACTATTGACTTATAATGCTGATGAAATGAGATATTTGATTATGGAATCAGCCAGATAAGCAAATAAGGCACATGACAAATTAGAGAAATTAGCTGATGAATTAGAGGTTGATATCCCCAGGATGAAAAATTAGAAACAACATTGTAAATTGGATTTAACACATGATAAAATTAAGGAAATTAGCTTAATTACCCTAAGAGTTTATATTAAAGATTTAATTGAAAAGTCCCAAGATTGGAGTGATTTGAAGAAATCCAGAGAAAGGTGGAAGAAAAGGGCAGCAAGTAAAAAAGAGAATGAAATGAGATGTTTTACAAGTGAGTCGGAGGTAGGAGCAGGAACGTTTTTGGAATTTGAGGGACGTTCATGGAAGGAATCTTGTACACGTACCATGAACTCAAGCTGATTGATATGCATTTACACATCAGTTTCCAAAGTTGCAAGAAGATCCAGCAAAGTGGTAAGATGAAGTTCACAAGTTTACACATATTTCTCAAATGCTGTGGACGGATTTGAATTCTTTGTTCGAGATTATGGTTCCTGGAGATTGTGGCTTGAATTCAAGTTTGTGGTTGGATTGCCAAAACAAGAAATATCTAGAACTGGTTCTAATAATGCTCCAGCTACAGAAATAGCAGACAAATATAAGGCTGTAATTGACTATTCAAAGAAACAAGTTCCTGAAAAGGATATAAATTGTCTTAAGATTTTGAGAACCTCAGAGGAGCCAAAGGAGTCAGTGTATTCTTTTTACAAGAGGTAATGCATATTTATAAGAAATATAGCGGAGTCACAAATCCAAAGAAAGATTAGTGGGGTTAACGGTTTCATATCTGCTTTTGCAAATGGATTAAGGCCAGAAGTTAGTAATCACATTCAACAGAGTGAGTTGTGCTGGTAGACTAGGCTAGTACACTAAGGATGAGGTCTTGATATTAGTAAAAAAGAGTAGTGATTAATTTAGGACCTAGCAGAAAAAGCTTAAAGAAAAGTTGATGATTGCTCAGGCAAAGCAATTTGAGAAAGGGTCACAAAATCAAATGGGTTCAAATATGAGTTTTATGCAAGCTGGCATGACTGGAATGAAGGAAATATATCAGGTGCAGGTGCTAAGTGGTGGCAGAGGTGATGGAATGGACATGAGTCTTGAAATGATGAAGAAGAATACAGCTTGTCACTTCTGCGGAAGGGTCAGCCATTGGAAGAGGGAGTGTCATCTGGATCCCAACAGGATTCAGGGGGATGCAGAACAAAATCCTCAGACACAGAGAGATAATATGATGGTTCCAACTATGAAGGATTTGGGGCTGATTGTGCAGAGTCAGAAGTCATTTCAAATGCGGATGCCAACAGCTCCAGTGAGTCAGAAAAACATGAGAAACAAGATGCCCCAAAATGCAGGGTACCACCAGAATCTATTGATTTTCAGTGATTAGTTGGCAGGGAGTAGTTCACAATGACGGTGCCTTAGGGGAGAAGAGCATTGCATGGGTGAAGCAGTCCCAGAGGCAGACCAGAGTGGCCCATATGTTGACAGAAAAGTCAATAGCCATCCCGTCTCATTTGAAATTGATATAGGGTCTACCCTTTCTACAGTTTATTCTGTAGAAGTTCCAAACCTACCCGCCTCAGGAAGAGAAGTCTAAGTACTACAACTTCAGTAATAAACAAATTGTCAATCAGGTTACGTTACAGCAGATGTTCCAGTTAGAATTGGTCAGATGGAAAATAAACACCAATTTCTTTTTTATGACTCAAGTTCTGTGAACTCATTAAGAAGGGACATGCTTTACAAAATGAATTGAGTGAATTATTGTGCACCAAATGGTGTAGCAATTTAGACCCAAGATGAGGATTTGATGTTTAAAATAAATTCACCAGACTCAAGCGTTGAGTTCTTTTTGGTTTTTACCAAGGAAGACCTACCTCTAGATTTAGGACATACTGTCAAAGATGAGGTATTGGATTATTCTGGTAAAGAGATTGGATTGATTGAACAAATTAATGAAACTAGTAAAAATAGAGATTAAACCTGATGCAGTATTTTCCAGAACAAGACAATACCGACTTACAAAAAAGGCACAGGAAGGAATGAAGCCAATGATTTAAAAAAATGATTGAGCAGAGAATTCTCCTAGAGGTACATGGGGGTCCTTGTAACTCTCCAGTGCCTAACGGCTAGGTTGCTCGACCTCGGACCTGGGGATCTGGGTTCGAGTCTGGGTAACAACGCCAAACATCCTATGATTCTGGGCAAAATCACTTAATCTCCCCGTGCCTAACAAAGGAAAAAAAAATGAATGTGTGTCCTCATGTAACGTAACTGGTGCTATGTAAAGCGCTCTGATACCCGATTCGGTTCGGGTCAAGTTCACGCTATATAAAACTCTGAAAAAAAAATAAGCTGATTGGCAAGTGGATAATCATGCAAGATTTCCATAAGATTACTAAAATTGTTGTTCCATGTTGTCCAGCGGTACTGAATCCAGCAGGGATTTTGTTTCAAATTCAATCAGAAGCAGAATGGTATACAGTCATAGGCTTATGTCAAGCGTTGCTCTCGATACCTTTTCATGAGTCGCAATTCTTTTTTGCGTCCAATTTACTTATGTGGTGTAGTATTCCACAAGGCTATACTGAAAGCTCTTCAATTTTCTCTCAGATACTGAAGAAAGATGGAGAGAATTTGAAGTTGCCATGCAATGCAGTCTTAGATGCGACCAATAGGTCATCAAAATATTGCACTAAAACAAAATATGACTGTAACCTTTACATAATTGCTTTCTTAAATCACCTAGCTGACATCATATTGTAAATGGCGTGAAAAAAGACTTAAAATAATGAATTTCTGCAATTCAGAAATTAAGCCAGCCAACCTCCCAGGAAAGTTTTGGATGTTTATTAGAACTTTTGGAAACTATCGTCAGTGAATTTAGTAATGTTGACATGCAGTGATCCAGTGCCATTTGATGATGAATGCATTAATGCTTTTAAAAAACAGAAAGGGGGGGCGTGGCCAAGATGGCGGGCTGAGAGGTCGCACTTGCCGAGAGCTCCCGGACCCCTGAATCCCTGCACTGCTTGTAACCGCTGATTCCCCCCCGGATCACGCGGCGACTGAGCCTGGTGCCCACGGTGGAGGTGTGGAGCGACTACTGAGCCCGGTTTGCGCCGTCGGGGGTGAGATCCTGACCGGTGAAGCCCGGGTCGGGGCCCGCTGCATGGCCCGTGTGCGAGCCGGAAGCCGCGAGTCTCCCGACCCTCGGAGCGTGACGGAGCGCCCAGCCGCCTGTGTGTGAAGCCCGCAGCGGCGCATGAACTGTCGGAGTGGGAGTCAGCAGCGGCTTCGCGAACGGCTCGGAGTTGTCCGACGGCGGTTGTACGGAGCGGAGCAGAGCGGAGGTGAAGAGCGGAGGCGGAGTCGACATCGCCTCACTACGCCAGCCCGTGGATTGAAGAGGCCCGCTGGGAGAGGCCGCTCCGGCCGGTTGTCTGAGCGGAGCAGAGGAACGGGGCTCCCGGGGCAGATCTCCCCCTGAGGCTACGGGCCCCGGCGACCATCGCACCGTGACTTTGCCCACTGGCCGGATTTTTGGGTCCCGGATCAGAGACGGAGAGGGGTTCTCCATCTTGGGCGTTGGCCCCTCGACATCACAGAGCGGCCATTTTGTGGTCTCCGGCCGGGCAGCTCGGCCTTCCTGGTGCTCTTTGTGTGGCGCTGCCCCCGGCTGGCATATAGCTGCTTTCTTTGCCCTCAACGTCCTCTACTCAGCTGCGATGTCGAACGCTAGAGGACAGCGACGGGGCGACCGAACCTTGCCGGACATGCTGGGTCGCGGCGCCCTACGCAGCGGTGGAACCCAACCCGCTACGACCTCCCCGGCCCCGACCAGGGGAGCAGATGGCGGAGAACCCCCGGTGACGAGATCATTTCTCGAATCGCTCTTTAGCTCCCTTCGGGAGGACTTTCAAACGCTCAAGCGTGAGGTGGCCGGGGAGGTCCGCGAAGTAAGGAGAGAGATGGACTCCCTGGGGGAACGTGTGAACACAGTGGAGGAAGCGGGTCACTCCAGGGATGAAGAGATCACCAATCTGCAGCAGGAGGTCCTGCGACTGCAGGAGCAGCAGATTGAGCTACAGGCCCACGCCGAGGACCTTGAAAATCGGTCCAGGCGGAACAACATACGGGTCCGCGGTGTGCCGTCCGGTGAGGAGGGTGAAGACGTGACTGCATATCTGGTGGCCCTCTTTCGTGCGATCCTGGGAGAGTCGGAGGACTTTCGGATCCGCATAGACCGAGCACATCGGGTGGGCCGCCCCCGCAAAGCTACGGCGCCCGCCCCGGACATTCTGGCCTTCCTCCCGAACTTTCCCTTGAAGGAGCGGATCCTCCGAGAAGCACGAGGGCAGCAATCTTTCCGATTCCGGGACCACCCTGTGACCCTGTTTCAGGACTTATCTACAGTCACGCTGCAGAAGAGGAAATCATTCAAGATCGCCACTGACTTCCTCCGGGAGCAAGGGACACAGTACTCTTGGGGGCACCCCTTCCGTCTGATATTTCGATGGAACGGTGTTTTGCATCAGCTTCGGTCCCTCCAGGATGTCTGCGCGGTGTTGGGCCTCACAGCATCGGATACAGATACCCCGGCTCCGCGGCGGAGGCGAAGCACTCGTGACGGATGGCAGCAAGCTGGAGGGGGGACCTCTCCTCCGTCGGAGCGTCCGGGCTCGCCCATGATCAGGGCGGACATGGCGGCCGCCATCCAGGAGGCCTCCAGAGTGGCGGCGAACGGCGAAGTGGCCCTGACGGCCTGAACTCACTCCGGGGGGAGTCTACTCTAGCTTATTCCTCTTGCAGGTGCGGGGATCCGGGGGGTGGACTGGGAGGAATGGCGAGTGCTGGAGGAGGTGGCTGGACGTCCACTAGACTGATTTATCACGGCCCTGCCCGTTACGGGCCGGACTGGGACAATGTCTTTTTTGAAAAGTTTGAGTAGCAGGGAATGGGGTTGGGACAGGCGGGCAGATGTTTTGATTTTGGGGCCTAGAGGGGGGGCCAGTTGCGGGGGATGGTGTAGATTTGGTTGTGTGGGGACAAGGGGGGTTTTTCTAGTTGTGGGGTGTTGGGGTTCGGGGACTGTACTGTGCCAGTGGACGGTTCAAAGTTGCTCTGTTTTGAGGCCTCGAGTGGTGCCTTCTGTGTTTGCCTGCGGGGCTTTGCCTCTTGACATGTGCTCCATTGATCCCCCTCCTTGATGGCTCTTAAGGTGCTTACTCTCAATGTGAAAGGGCTGAATAATCCGGTTAAGAGGCGGGCAGTGTTATCCTTGTTAGAAAACTCACAAGCGGATATCTGTCTGTTGCAGGAGACCCATTTGCTGGCTAAGGACTGCTCGGGGATGCGTACCCCTAAGTTCCCCACGCAGCTGTTCTCCTCTAGCGCCTCCAAGACGGCAGGGGTGGCGATCTTGTTTTCTGGGGGGTCCAGGGGAGAGGTCGTGTGCAAGGTAGCAGAACAGAAAGGGAGACTTCTAGTGTACAGGATCAAGATGGGGGGTTTAGCACTGACTGTTGGCACCATCTACTGCCCCAATGATCACCAGGACCAATTCTTACACAGGGCTTTGGAGGACGTAGCATCCACCTCTGATAGGCACATAGTGTTGGGGGGTGATTTGAACCTGGTTTTCGACGCGGCGATGGACAGGTCTGTGCAGCGGCGCCACCAGTTGGGTGAGCTTTCGGGCTCGATTCGAACTCGACTTGAGGAGCTGGATCTGCATGACATGTGGCGCCACCTCCACCCCACCACCCGCGCATACTCTTACTTCTCACATGCCCATAGATCTTATGCGCGATTAGATCATCTCCTTGTGTCGGGCCCAATGCTCCCTTTGGCTTTGAGTGTGGACATGGGGGTCCTCTCTCTTTCTGACCACGCCCCGGTGGAGGGCGCTTTCACTCTGCCCCCGGTGGTTCGGCCGAGAGGGGTCTGGCGGCTCCGGGACACTCTTTTGCACAGGCGGTCGGTGGTGGATCAGATCCGGGCGGCCATTTTGGATTTTCAGACCATAAATGATACTGGGGATACTTCTCGTGCGACACAGTGGGCAGCCCTGAAGGCGGTGCTCCGAGGCGAATTTATAGCGATTTCCTCGGCCGAGAATAGGGACCGACAGCTCAAGAGAGATGAGCTCACCCAGCAGGTGAGGGAGCTGGAGCAGGTTCATCACAGGACAGGGGCCCCCAGGGTGTGGAGGCAGCTGAAGGCGGCACGGAAACTCCTGGCGGCCCTTGACACGGACCGGGCGGAGTATGCGATGCTTCGCCTGAAACACAAATATTATACAGGGGGCGATCGGTGTGGGCGGCTCCTGGCTAATAAACTTAGGGTGCAACACCAGCAGCACCGAGTGAAGGAACTGGTGGACCCGACCAGTGGTAGGGTCACGGCTGATGAGCAAATAGCAGACGTCTTTCGCAGCTTTTATGCTGACCTCTACACCGGGGAGGCCCCTTCGGCCCCGGGCTGAGATGGCCTATCTGGACTCGGTCCCGCTCCCGTCGTTGTCTCAGGAGCAGGCTCAGTATCTGGAGTGTGACATCCGTATCGAGGAAGTGATCACGGCGATATCCCGGCTTAAATTGGGCAAGGCCCCGGGTCCGGATGGCTTTATCCCGCTGTTCTATAAAACCTTCTGTCAGGAACTGGCGCCTCTACTGACCCGCCTTTTTAACTGCTTCGCAGAGCCGGGAGCCATCCCCTCCGAATTTCTCCAGGCCACGGTTTCCGTGATTCCGAAGCCGGGTAAGGACAGGACCGCCTGTGGGTCCTACCATCCCATTTCGCTACTGAACACAGATTTGAAAGTGTTCACCAGTATATTAGCTGCACGCCTGGCGTTGCACCTCCCGGGCATGGTTGACTCGGACCAAGCGGGCTTCGTGCCCGGTAGGCAAACAGTAGATAACACAAAGAGGGTGACGCACATCCTCGAGAAGGCTTCCAGGATCCCTGGGGAGAGGATGCTCCTGTCCATAGACGCGGAGAAGGCTTTCGACAGGGTGCACTGGCCCTACCTAGAGAAGGTCCTGAGCAAATTCGGGATTGGGGAGAAGTTCCGTCATCTGATCTTCAATTGTTACCGGTTCCCCTCTGCGGTAGTCCGGGTGAACGGCGGCAGCTCTCGACCCTTCCCCATTGAGCGGGGTACGAGACAGGGGTGCCCTCTCTCCCCTCTGCTCTTTGCCCTGTACATGGAGCCTTTTGCTCAGAGGGTTAGGCAGAACCCCGACATTGTCGGTGTCAAGATGGGTGAATTCCATCATGCGATCAGCCTGTACGCGGATGATGTCATTCTGACGCTGGATGATCCGCGGAGATCGCTGCCGGCCTGTGTAGAGGAACTGAACTTATTCGCCGACGTGGCGGGCTTCAAGGTGAACCTGGGGAAGTCGGCCGCCCTTGACATTTCGCTTACTAACGCCACTAGAGCGGAACTACAGATGCTTTACCCTCTGAGCTGGTCCAGGGACCGGATCCCGTACTTGGGGATCCTATTGGCGCCCTCCCTCCCGGAGATGGTCACGGCCAACTACGCGGCTCTGGGCGCGAAAATCAGGGAGGAATTGGGCCGGTGGAATAAGGGCACGCTGTCGTTACTGGGTAGGGTGGCCGCGGTGAAGATGACCCTCCTGCCTCAGGTGCTTTACCTCTTCAGAGCGTTGCCGCTCCAGCCCCCCGCGGGGTGGCTTGCGGAGACACAGACTGCCATTGCGCGGTTCGTGTGGCAGGGTCGCAGGTCGAGGATCAAGAGAAGCATCGCTATGCTGTCACCGGAATCCGGGGGGCTGGGGATACCGGACTTGCGGAAATATTTCCAGGCCGCTCAGCTCCGCTATCTAGTGGAATGGAGCCGGTGGGAGTCTGATAAGCACTGGCTGTTCCAGGACCAGGCGGTGGCGGGTAGGACGCTGCAGGAAGTACCATTCTTGAAGCGGGCCCATCGACCCCCCAATCTCTATGCGTCTCTGGTAACCCGGGTCCCGCTCCGGACGTGTGACTCGGTGGCTGCCAGGTGCGAGCTTACCACCTTCCCCTCTCCCTTTACGCCGCTCATTGGCAACCCGGACTTCGGCCCCGGGATGGAGCAGGGCGCTTATGAGCGCTGGCGGGTGGCCCGCTGCTGCACTCTGTATCACTTGTACTGCCCTGAGGGAGTTGTCCCCTTCCCGGACCTGAGGAGGGATTATGGCCTCCCGGAAACGGAGCGCATGCGATACATGCAGGCGCGCCACTGGGCATTACAACCCCAAGTGCGCGACGCGGCACACCGGGAAATCACGGCGTATGAGCGTTGGTTAATTACTCGCACGTCGGACGCTAAACTGATCTCAGACCTGTATAAAATGCTGCAGCCCCCCTCCTTTCATATTCACAACCCCGGTCGGGAATGTTGGGAGCGTGAGCTCGGGCGCGTGTTGAGCCATAAAGAATGGGAACACATCTCCTTCCGCGCACGTCACTCGGCCTACCACACGGGTCTTATGGAGACCTTCACTAAAATCTCGACCTACTGGTACCGTACTCCGGAGAAACTGCACGAGATGGACAGGGCAATACCAGGGACGTGCTGGCGCAACTGTGGCAATACTGGTACCCTAACACACATACTATGGGAATGTCCCCTGCTGGCTCCTTACTGGGAAGAGGTTTTGGGCGAGGTAGACAAATGCTTTGGGATAGAACTGCCTAGATTCCCGGCCTATGTTCTGCTAGGGTTGCCGAATGGGCTGATGTATCCCCTTAGATCTAAGAGAGGTAGACAGATCGCAATTGCGCTGGGGTCAGCGGTGCAGAATATTCTCATACACTGGCGCACTACCACACTTCCCTCTGTAGTTGGTTGGCTGCACAGATTATGGCATGTCCTTGGAATGGAGAAGATGTCCTTAGTAGCCTTGGGGGATACTGATACCTTTGAGGAACTGTGGGAGCCCTTTCACAGCCTGTTATGTTCCGAGTTTCGGGAGATCACCTGCCCTAGATACCTTAGGTTGTTAAGGCTGACACCGCCACCGGACCCGCCTGCTTGATTGGGTGGGGTCGGTACTGTATAGCGGGGATTTTCGGAGAGTTGCATGTAGCGGAGACTGTAGATATTGGCACAGTACAGGGGGTGGGTTAGGGTTAGGTAGTTGGGGGTTCTGTTTGGTTAGGTAGGTTCTTGGAGCGGGGTTGCTTCTCCTCCCTTCACCCCTCCCTTTTTTCCCTTCCCCTCTTCCCCTCCCCCCCCCCCTTTTTTCTTTTCTTTTTTTCTTCCGTTCTCTCTTGGTCCCCCCCCCCTGATTTTCTTTCCTCCCCCCCATCCCGTCCCTCCCTCCCTTTCTCCCCCCCCTCGTTGTTTGTATGTGACCACAGGTGCGAAAGCTATGCTCCCGAGTCGGATGGGGCCTCTTGCAAACTTGTAACTGCATTACTGTACTTGCTGTACAATGCGCATTGCTGTGCGGTTCCTGTGGTTTACTTGTTCCTTGCCCCCTTGTGTCCTACCCCACCCTGCTTCAATAAAATACTTTAAACCTAAAAAACAGAAAGAAAATTTGTGTCATGTACTCGCACTCGGAATGCCTAATTACAATTTAATGTTTTTCTGGTTTTGTCATGAGAGAAATGGGAGGTGCACTTTTGGTTCTTACACAAAAACATGGAGGGTTGATGAGCTTGGTGGAATATCTTTTTGCTGTATTGGATACTATAGCTGTATGTTTTGCAAGTTGTTTGAAATTGCGATTCTCCTATTAACATGCCTAGAGAATCTAGATTTCATTAAAGACACGGAGGCTCACATTATGCAATGACTTTTAATTGCAGATCCAAGCCAGTCGCATCACAATACAAAGGTTCCAATAAGAACACTGAGATAAAGTAATACACAAAACATAGCAACCATCAGCCTCTTTTAAATCAGGCGAAAAAATATGCAGTAGATTCCAGAAGATTCTAAGTAAAAGACAAACGAGAATGAAGAAGACAACCAGTCGGCTTCTCGGTGATGAAACATCCAAAGTAGCTTAAGTAGAAGGATTATCTGAAAGAAAGGAGACAATGAAAATTGTATCCAAAATAAAAAGGTAATCATAAACAAAAAAATCCTGAAAAATGAATTGAACAACCATAAATAACATTTCAATATAAATATAAAATACATTATATTCAAGTGACACTCAGAATATAAATATTACATCCAGAACCAAACAGGGAACGGGATGGGCGGGATAATGTGAGCTTCCGTGTCTTTAATGAAATCTAGATTCTCTAGGCATGTTAATAGGAGAATCGCAATTTCATTACAAGAATGGAGGCTACATTATGCATGTTGGAAGCCCTGTAAAACTACATTAGACATGTGTTCAATAGGTTTACAATAATGTCTTGCAAAGGTATTAGCGTTAGACCAGTCAGCAGCTTTAAGGATATCATCCAACTTACCTCCGGACCAAAGAGACTTACTTGCCATGGCACCTCTAAATTTGGATATATCAATACCAGCTAGAGACATAGCAGATTTAACCCATCTGGCAATCGAGGTGGAGGAAATAGCCTTATGAGGTTTAACAAAGGAAATGAGAAGCTGATTCTCATTAAGCGGTCGAAGGTTAGACACTGTCACATAATAAGCTTTCATACATTCAACTACACAAAGTTTCGGACAAGGGTCGAAACGAGGCTAGAAGATTGAGTCAGACATGGTTTTGGTTCTTCTATAGACCTCAAATTTAACTCCAAACAAATTATAGGACCTATTAGAGATCTTCAGAGCTTTAACATCACAAACTCTACGACAGGAGATAAGGCAAAGAAGAGTTGCGAGTTTAATAGATAGAAACTTTCTGTTCAAAAACAAATTATCGGGCCAGGAAGTGAAGAGATCTAGAAACAAATTCACATCCCAGAGTGTATCATATTTCGGTTTCGGGGGTATTTATTTTATTTTTTTTGTATTAAATCTTTTATTGAGCATAGGCAAACAACATGCACCTCCGAGATGTCTCTAGGAGCCGTCACCCCTCCGGGGAGGCCTAAGTCAGCGACCCCACTGACACCCATCACAAGGCCAGCGGGCACATGGTCTGTTAACACAGCAAGCCGCCTACAACCCAACTGGGCCGGCCGCGTCATAAGAGGTGCTACAGCGGTGCAAGCTATGCAGTACTAGTGCAAGCTGAGAGAAACAAAGAACTGTAAACAACCCCCCTACCCTTCCCACCCCTACCCTCCCCTCTCCTTGTCCAATACCGGGGATAATCAGTCGGTTGTTGTCTTCCATTAACGGTCAAGTGGTGCTGCACGCGCTGGGCCTGTGCGCTTATGGGCGCGTGTCTTGGGTTCTGCAAGAGGTGTTTCCGCCAGGCGTAGCAGACGCAGGTAGCGTGGGCAGCTCACCTCACGAAATTCCCCGGTAAGTAGGGCGAGGAACGGTCGCCAGAGCTCCGCAAAGTCCGCTCCCCTCCCTGCCGCTGCCAGTGACAGTTTCTCCATTCCCAGGATCGCCCAGAGCCGGTGGAGCCACCCCAATTGCTGCGGAGCCTGAACTGCTCTCCAGTGGGCCACAATGTTTTGGACCGCTGCCCCTAGCGCAAGTGCTATCAGTCGACCCCTCCAGGACTTCAGAGGATACATGAGGGCGTTCGGGAGGCCTAGAATAATGTATGCTGGGAAGCGCGGCAGTTGTGTATCTAGATGTGCGTCTATGAGGTCCAGGATAGGGTCCCAATAGGGGCGAAGCGCCTCACAGCTCCATAGCAAGTGTTCCAGCGTCCCTAGTTCCCCGCACCCCCACCAGCATCTGTCGCTCACTCGGGCATCCCAGTGGTGCAATCTCTCAGGGGTGTGGTACCAGTATGTGGCTACTTTAGTTAGTGTCTCGGTGAGCCCGGTGTGGTGCGCCGAGTGTCTGGCCCTGTGGTACACCCCCTCCCATTCTTTCCTAGTAAGCTGCCGCCCTAGATCCCTTTCCCATCTGGCTTGACCCGCGTTGTACGTGTGTGCCTGAGTGAGAAGTAGCTGTTGATAAAGGTCCGAAATCAATTTCTTGTCCGAGGTGCGCGTCAGCAGCCACCGTTCGTAGGGGGTGAGGTGCCGTTGGGCCCCGGGCCGGATCGAGGGGTGGAGCACCCAATGCCGCACCTGCAGGTACTGTAGGCGTTCTGATTCAGCCACACCGTAGTCCGCCTTGACCTGCTGGAACGGGAGGACCCCCATGAGGTCGAACATGTGTCCCGCCGCTCTACAGGGCGTCGTCCGCCACGTCGTAAACGCTCCGACGTCTAAGCCCGGCGTGAAGTCCGGATTCTCAAAAATGGGGGTCATAGGCGAGGGAAAGGTGGTCAGTCCCCTGGCCACGGCCACTCTGTCCCACACTCTCAGGGCGGTGCTTGTGATTGCAGAGGCGTACAGGTTAGGGGGCCGGTGTTGGCGTGGCAGGAAAGGCACGCCTTGAAGGGTACGGCCGGCCACCGCCTGGTCCTGGAAGAGCCAGTGCTTGCCGGATTCCAGTTGAAACCATTCCACGAAGGTGCGCAGCTGCGCCGCCTGGAAGTACAGGGTGAGGTCGGGGACACCGACCCCCCCCGTTCGCTGGGGGCAGAGTGGCGAGAGTGTGCTTAAACCTTGGTCGCCGGCCGTTCCAAATGAATCGCGACAACTCCGATTGGGTTTGCTGAAGCCAACCCGTCGGGGGATTTAAGGGGAGCGTCTGGAACAGATACAAGATCTGCGGTAGCAGTGTCATTTTGACTGCGGCAATTCTGCCTAGCCACGACAATGTAAGCGGCTTCCAACGCCGGAGCTGCTCCCGGAGTTTGATTGTGAGTGCCTCATAATTGACTCGCGACAGTAGGAGCCAGGCGAACGCCCAGGTACGGGATGGCTGCATCTGACCATTGTATTTTGAATTCGGACTTAATCTCGGCCACCACGTCCGGGCTTAGGGAGATGTTCAGGGCTTCGGATTTCGCTTCATTGATTTTAAAACCCGAGGCCAGGGCAAAGGTGTGAAGCTCCACAAAGAGGGCACGCAGGGATTGCATCGGGTCAGTGAGGGACAGCAAAACGTCGTCAGCGTACAGGCTGATCTTGTGCGTGTCGGCACCAAATTTGATACCAGATATGAGGGCATGCTGCCGCACCCTCTGAGCCATCGGTTCCATATACAGTGCGAATAGGAGCGGCGACAGAGGGCAGCCCTGGCGCGTGCCTCTGCCAATGTCGAATCTCGGGGAGGTATGACCGTTCACCCTTACCGCGGCGTTGGGCCGGCGGTAGCAGTTGAAGATGCGATGGCGGAGTTTCTCCCCAAATCCGAAGCGGTGGAGAACCTGGTCGAGGTAGGGCCAATGCACTCTGTCGAATGCTTTCTCCGCATCGATGGTGAGGAGCATGCAGCCCGGCTTAGTGCGCGACCCGGCCTCAATGAGGTGCAGCACCCGCCTGGTGTTGTCGCTGGTCTGCCGTTGGGGGATAAAGCCCGCCTGGTCAGGGTCTATCAGCTGCTGCATGTATGGTGCGATGCGGCCCGCTAGTATGCCAGTGTAGAGCTTCAAGTCTACATTCAGCAGCGAGATGGGCCTGTATGAGCCGCATGCCGCCGGGTCACGGCCCGGTTTGGGAATTACAGAGATAGACGCCTCTAGCAGGTCCGGGTGGATGGCACCAGGCGTGTCAAAGGTGTTAAACAGGTCGCGCAAGAGGGGGGCAAGCTGCTGGCAAAAGGTCTTGTAGAATGCCGCAGTATAGCCGTCGGGTCCCGGGGATTTCCCCACTTTGAGGCGGGCAATAGCAGAGATGACTTCCTCCAGGCCTATGGGCCGCTCCAGAAAGTCCGCTTGGGCTTGGGTGAGGGTGGGGAGCTCCGCACCCTGCAAGTAGGCCGGGCCGGCAGTTGGGTCCAGGTGGTCCGCGTCGTATAGCGCCGCATAAAAGTTGCCGAAGGCTGCCGCAATCGCCGCGTCCTCCGTAATCTGGCCGCCATTAGCCGACAGGAGAGAGCGCACCTGTTGCCGTTGGGTTTGCGCCCGTAGTCTGCTCGCCAGAAGCTTCCCGCAGCGGTCGCCTCCGGTGTAATAGACGTGCTTGAGGCGCATAGCGGCGTATTCCGCCACGTCTTGATCTAAAGCTGCCAACATTTTCCGCTCGGCGCATAATTGGCGCCATGCCCTTGCCGCCCCTGTGCGTTGGTGCATCTGCTCCAGTTCCGCCACCCGTTAGGTAAGCTCCGCACGCTTTAGCGCCCTTTCTCTGTTGTTGGCGGTGGCTATGGAGATAAGTTCCCCGCGTAGGACCGCTTTGAGGGCCGCCCACTGAGTGGCCTTTGTAGTATCATCATTGGCGTTGTGTTCCAAAAAGTGGTCAATCGCGGCTGTGAGTCGGGTTTGGGTGTCAGGCAACTGCAAGAGGCCATCTCGCAGCCTCCAGTGTCGTTGTGGAGCCGGCATGGCTCCCACACGAAGCGTCGCTACCACTGGGGAGTGATCCGATAGCGCGGCTGGCAGTATCTCCACCTCTTCGACCTGCAGCGCTAGTTGAGAGGAGCCTAGAAAATAATCCAGCCTCGCATACGTCTTGTGCGCCGCCGAGTAATACGTGTAGGCTGTCGTCTGGGGGTGTGTGTGTCGCCATAAATCTATGAGGCCCAAGTCTGCTATGTGTGCGTGACCTGCCGCCGTGAGCGCCCCCACCTGCCCGGATCTCTGGCCTGAGCGGTCTGCCGTGTTATGAAATACAATGTTGAGGTCTTCACCCAGTAGTAAGTGAGTGTGTGTAGTGGACGTAGCGGTCTCTAGCGCCGTATGTAAGAATCTTTCCTGTCCCTCATTCGGGCCATAGACTGAACCCACCAGCAAGGTATGGCCTGCAATCTGGAAGCTATAAAGTAGAAGCCGCCCTTTAATTTCGGCTTCTTTCTGGAGGACCCTCCCCTCAAATGATTTAGCCACTAGGATCGCCACCCCGGCTGCTTTCTTCAGGGATGAGGAGAAGAACTGCCATGGAAAGGCGCGCGATTTGAGTCTGTGCTGGTCGCTGCGAACAAGGTGTGTTTCTTGGAGTAGGCAGATATCCGCCTTGGAACGCTCAAGACAGGATAGTATCGCCTTGCGCTTGTTCGGACTGTTGAGACCCCGCACATTAAGCGTGAGCACTGTTAGGTGTCGTGTCATGTCTGGGGTAATAATAAAGATGCCAATCCCCACCCGGAGGCTGTGGCTGCGGGCCAACGGACCGTGGAAGACACTGCGCTGGGAGTCCTACCGGCTCCATCCGTGGTATCAGAACCCCCTGGACAAGGAGAGCCCCCCCGCCCCTCCCCCTCATCCCCCAACTCCCCCCCATCCCCAACTGCCCCCCCCATCCCCAGCTCAACTGGAGCAACCCCCTCCTCCTGGATCCCCCTCTCCCTTGGTGCAACCCCTTCCCGCCCAATACCCCTTTCCTGCATCACCCCCCAACCCTCCTCCCCAACTGGTAAAGAAATTTGGTCCAACATTGTCCCAGGTCCAGCCACGAGGCCACTGGACCCGTGGTAAAGTAAGTCTGTAGAATGGGAGCAGTGGCGACATTGCGAGCAGGTCGGCCCACCCTTAACACTCCGCCGCAGGCGAAGAGCCAGAGTCTCCATCAGGGAAGGCCAAAAAGCACTCTGCTCTCGCCCCCGCCGCCGGACTAGATTAGCCCGACCCAACCATGTCCTGTGGAACTAGTGCGTCGCTCTCCCAGCGGTCAGCCATTGTTCGCCTGCGCCAGACCCTGCGCCACGGTCTCCACCGCAGCCCTCTGTCCCTCCTCTATCTCAGTAGCTGCGGGGCGTCTCGGCTTGCGTCTGCGCCGTTGCTGTTGCCAGCTTCATTGGAGGCCCTTTCTCCCGGTGATCCGTCGTCGACCACCGGCTCGTCGAGGCCCAGTACGCGGCAGGCGTCCCTGAGGGAACGCGGCTGATGAAGTATATTGCCAAGCCGGAACACCAGACGGAAGGGGTGCCCCCAGCTGTAGGAGATGTTGCGTTTTCTCAGTTCCGCTGTCACTGGTCGAAAGGTGCACCGCTTCTCCAGGGTAAGCGCGGCTAGGTCCTGGTACAACGTCGGGGAGTGGTCGCCAAAGGTGATCCTCTCCAGTTGGCGCACCTTGCTCAGGATCTCCTCTTTTGTCCTGAAGTCCTGCACACACACCAGGATGTCCGGTGGGTGAGCTGCGTCGGCCCTCGGCGGACCCGTCCGGTGGGCCCTGTCCAGTCGCAGTGGGGCGTCCGCCTGTCAGCCCAGAATGTGGTTGAAGAGACCCTGCGTAAACTGAAAGAGGTCTTCCGTGTCCGGGGACAGTTTCACTCCTCTGACCCTGATGTTATGCCGCCGGGAGCGGTTCTCCAGGTCCTCGGCGTGCGTCTGGAGATCCACCTGTTGGTCATGTATGCGGGCCAGCTCCTGCCGTAGGGCCTCTATTTCGGTGTCTCGTGCGTCGCTCTTCGTTTCCAGGTCTGCCACTCTCTCCCCTATGGCATCGGTGTCGCGGCGGACCTCCTTGATCTCGTCCTGGAGCTCCTTCTTTAGTGCGTGGATGTCTTCCCTCAGACCGGTGAACAGGGACTCCAGAAAGGACCGTGTGACCGGGCCCTCGGGGTCCGATCCCTCGGGGGGCGACGTGGCCACCGTTTTCTTTTCTGTGTCTCCCCGGGGGCTGGACACCGCGCGGCCATTCCGCTTCCCCATGGCGGTGGGGGTGAAAAGATCCTTTATGGTGCGGTCTTTCTTGGGTCTCCCGCCAGACATGCCCCCCCAGGGCCCCTAGCCGCGTCCGCCGACCTCCTCCTCTGCCAGCCGCGGGTTGGCCCCTAGGCCTCGTGGACGCCTCTCCGGGCCCGGGACGACCAGTGCTTCCTGAGTGACGCGTGGGCTTTCTGGCGGGTGCCAGGCCCAGCGCGGGGGATCGCCCCTAGGGGGCCCAGGCGACCACCGGCGAGGCCATCGGGGCGAGAGGACCCACAGGGCCCGGACCACGGGGCTGCGCTTCTTTATTTCTCCAAGCCTGCGGCCTCCCCGTTGAATGATGCGTAGTCACTGCCCCCCGAAGCCGCAGCAGCGCTCGGCGGGGGCCGCGTGATGGGAGCAGGGTCGCCGGGTCCAGCGGTGAGGGAGGGAGCGAGGACCAGGCAGGGAGGGCAGCCGCCCAAGATGGCGCCCGCGGCTCTCAGTGTTGCACTGCCCAGGGGGTGAGAGAGCGTGGCAGGTCCGCAGAGGCCACGTCCCGACAAGGGGCCTCGCTCACCTCTGTGCGGGCCGAGGTTGCCGGGTGTGTGGCTGTCGGTGTTGGTGGCCCCGGAGGCAGCGCTGCCGATTCGGACAGAGCAGAAGTCCCTTTAGGCTCACACCACGTGCGGGGGTCCCCGCGGATCTCCTTGTTGCCCCTCAGGCCGATAGGCCGCTACCTCCCTCGCCGGGCGTTCTAGCTCGCAGTCCCAGCAGCGGATGGGGGCAGTGCTGCCAGCGGGGACCGGCGGCAGCGGGGGGCCACGCGGCCAGGCCCAGCGCAGGCGAGTAGCGGTCTCGGCCGCCTCTGTCGACTGCCTCGCCGCGCTGCCCGTGGTCCCGCTCGCGGGGGTTCCGGCTGGATTCCTCTGCCCCCCGACGCTCCCACGTCAATGGGTAGGTCCGCCGGGCGGGGGGGTAGGGGGGGCGCCCGTCTGCCTCCGCTCCTCACCTCCTTCCCTCGGGCTCATTCGCTCGTCCGCCAGGTCGGCTCCGCCGTCGTCTTCAGCCATTAGGGCGCTCCGTCGGGCAGCAGGGTGGTGCAGCGAGCCCGCAGAAGCCCCCGACAAGGGACCACGGGGGCCTCGCGCTCCGCAGTGCGGGCCGGGCTCGCTGTCGCTACAGCCGCCGAGCACAGGAGCACTCGAGTCGGCGTTCAGGCTCCGCCTCCTGCGGCCTCGATTCCCTGCACCGCTCCTCTCAGGCCGTCGGAGCCACCAAGTCTCCGGGCCGGGTCAGCCGGGGCTCCACGCCGGGAACCGGCAGCGCTAGCGTCCTGCACACCCCCGCTGCTACGCCAGCCTCAGGCCCACCAGGGAAGTGCTCGGGTCGGGGCAATCGCTGTGAAAATGCTGAAAATAGCGGCCGGCGGCGGGAGCTTCGACAGAGCACGTCTGCTCACTCCGCCATCTTGGCCACGCCCCCTTCGGGGGTATTTTAATAGGAATACTCTTCATAACGCTACAAACAATTACGTTTTTCCCGACCGTTTTGCCGTTAACGAGAATATGACCCGCAGAGATTCTGCCTGTTTTATGTTTTAAAAAATTACTGCTGTACTTTTAACTTTGGTTTTGTATTTCGGCGGACCTACCCGCATTTTACCGCTCTGACTGTGTTATTGCACATTAGCTGCACAGCGCTTCTATTTCTTTGAATCTGCCCGCCTTCCCCGACTTTTCCTCTCTCTTACTGTCTCTCCCTCGCTGCAGCCGATTGAACGCTGTGACAGGGATAGGGACTGGGAGGGCAGCAGCCATCTTGGGAGTAGCCCAGGGTCGGCGCTGTAGTTCTTTTTTAACTCGCTCGCCTGACTGTATATAAACCTCACTTACACTCAGCGCGAGGCACAAGTAGGCTACTTTCTTCACTCCTGAGGCGGAAAGCCGGGAGCATTTGTGTGTCTCTGCCTGTTTTATGTTTTAAAAAATTACTGCTGTACTTTTAACTTTGGTTTTGTATTTCGGCGGACCTACCCGCATTTTACCGCTCTGACTGTGTTATTGCACATTAGCTGCACAGCGCTTCTATTTCTTTGAATCTGCCCGCCTTCCCCGACTTTTCCTCTCTCTTACTGTCTCTCCCTCGCTGCAGCCGATTGAACGCTGTGACAGGGATAGGGACTGGGAGGGCAGCAGCCATCTTGGGAGTAGCCCAGGGTCGGCGCTGTAGTTCTTTTTTAACTCGCTCGCCTGACTGTATATAAACCTCACTTACACTCAGCGCGAGGCACTAGTAGGCTACTTTCTTCACTCCTGAGGCGGAAAGCCGGGAGCATTTGTGTGTCTCTGCCTGTTTTATGTTTTAAAAAATTACTGCTGTACTTTTAACTTTGGTTTTGTATTTCGGCGGACCTACCCGCATTTTACCGCTCTGACTGTGTTATTGCACATTAGCTGCACAGCGCTTCTATTTCTTTGAATCTGCCCGCCTTCCCCGACTTTTCCTCTCTCTTACTGTCTCTCCCTCGCTGCAGCCGATTGAACGCTGTGACAGGGATAGGGACTGGGAGGGCAGCAGCCATCTTGGGAGTAGCCCAGGGTCGGCGCTGTAGTTCTTTTTTAACTCGCTCGCCTGATTGTATATAATGTGCCCCCCCCCCCCGGCCGCGCAGCGGACGCGCGCAGCGGGCGCGCCGCTGGCGCGCCGAAGGCGCGCCTAAGGCAAGCCCGTCTGCGCCCGTCCGCGCCGGGACGGGCCCAGGGCCCAGGCCTTCCGCTGTCCGTATCGCCTACTCTTCTGAAAACTTGCTGAGTCTTCGCGGCTCTGCCTGCTGTCTGCCCCTGGCAACCCAAGGGACGCTGAACTCATTAGGTATTTCTCTCTCCTCAACCAGCACTCATCCATCTTCGCCCCCCCAGTGTCACCAAACCTTATCTCTGAAGCCTATCTCCACCACTACTCGACACCTCAACATCGCCTATCTGAACACGAGGTCACTCCCCAAACATCACCTGGACATTTTCCTTTTTCTTACTGATCATAAACCAGACATCTTTTTCCTAACGGAAACGTGGCTCAACACCGGCTCCTCCCCTGATGTTCTAGCTGCCTTACCCGACAATTATTACATCCTCCAGGCAGACCGTGCAACAGGGAAAGCAGGTGGGGGAGTCGCTGCGATTATTAATAAGGATCTTACCTTTTTTAAGATGGCACCGCTTGATTTTACCGAAGTTGAAAACCTGGTCATTAAGCTAGAATCCAGCTCGGGACCTCTTGTATGCATATTGCTATACAGACCCCCCCAAAACATGCCGTCTTTTCCTTTTTCCCTATGTGATCAATTGTCCTCCTTGGTCACTGACTACTCCAATATACTGCTCATTGGCGACTTTAATTACTGGCTCAACTGTACGAAGGGAGGCCCTGCAGCCACGGAGCTCACGGAGCTTCTTGCTGGACTCAACTTTCTGCCTCATATCAATGCCGCGACCCATGTTGGAGGGCACACTTTGGACCAAGTCTGGAGCACCCACGTTGACATCTCTCCCCCCACTGTCTCGCCGTGCATCTGGTCAGATCACTTTCTGATTCAGTTTAACATTTCCATCTCTGATTCCTCAACTAAGGCAGTCACTGAACAGGGACTCATCAGGAAATGGGGCACTTTAGACACCCCTGCTTTCCTGGAAAGTTTAATTGACTCGCAACCAGCCCGAAACTCGAACCTCAATTCCGCCGAGTCAGATGTCTTTAACTGGCTCAAGGCTGCTAGCGACACCCACGCCCCTCTCATTAAATGCAACACCATTCGGCACTCCAAAGCCCATAAATGGTTCTCATCGGATCTGAGGGAAAAAAAGCTCTTTGTTCGGCAAAAAGAGCGTGCATGGAGGAGAACCTATAATTCCCCTGATAGGGCCAGCTACCTGATTGCCCGCGCAGACTATATGAAAGCTATCCTGTCTGCCAAATCTAAGTTCTTCTGCAATTTAATTGAGCAATCAAACAATAGTCCTAAGGAGATCTTTTCCATTGTTAAAAAACTCTCGAACCCCGCCAGAACTGAGTGTAAACCCGCTGCCAGTCAAGAATTCTGCAACACCTTGAATCAATATTTCTTGGATAAAATTGCCTTAATCAAATCTAGCATTCCTGCCATTGTCCCGGATCTGCCTGTCCTGGCCTATCCACCTAACCACCCAGTTTTGGACTGCTTTCCTCTTCTGGACACTACTACCCTCGCATCCCTTTTAAACAGGGTAAAATCAGGCTCCCCACATGACTGCTGCCCCCCTCACATACTAAAGACGGTTTTTACCGCTGCCCCCACTCCGGCTTTGAGTCTTCTTAACACCTCTCTGCTCCAAGGGACTGTACCGGCATCGTTTAAGGATGCAGTCCTATTGCCTCTCCTGAAAAAGCCAGGAGCGGATCCCAATACCCTTTCGAATTACAGACCTATTTCCCTGCTTCCGTATTTGGCCAAGATACTGGAAGCGCACGTCACCTCCCACCTCTCACTATTCATTGAACAGTCAGGTGTGTTACATCCGTCACAGGCCGGTTTTCGACCAGCCCATTCAACCGAGTCAGTTATCGTAGCGGTCTTGGACTCCCTACGCCTCAGTGCTGACTTGGGAATACCTCAAGCGCTGGTCTTATTGGATTTGTCGGCCGCGTTTGACACGGTCGACCATAACATCCTCCTCGACCGTGTCAGATCGGTGGGCATCTGCGGCCGTGCCCTAGACTGGCTCAGATCATTTCTTTGCGATCGCACCCAAGCGGTCGGACTCCCCCCTTTCTCCTCCCACAAACTCCACACTACCTGTGGAGTTCCCCAGGGCTCTTCCCTCTCACCGTTATTGTTTAACATTTACATGCTCCCTCTGCTTCAGTCCCTTCATTCATTTAAAGTCACTACCTTTAACTACGCAGATGATCTGCAGCTCACTTTCACAATTGACAACTCCCCTGATTCAATCCACCAATTCCAAAACACCATGCTCCACATCTGCCGGTGGATGGATGTGAATCAACTCAAGCTGAATCCGGGAAAAACGGAACTGGTCCTGTTCGGCGATAGTCACCGTTTCTGGGGCCCCCAATACTGGCCATCTAAGCTGGGGTCCCCACCTGCGCCGTCTAGATCAGTCAAAAGCCTGGGGGTAGTTATCGATGATGAGCTTTCCTTAAAACCTCAGGTCAATTCCGTTGTGTCCACCTGCTTCTTTCAATTACGGAAAATAAAGAAGATCAGTCGGCTGCTCACTCGACCTGCTCTGACGCAGGTTGTAAGAGCATTGGTGTTGTCTCACTTAGACTACGCCAATGCCATCTATCTTGGTCTACCTGTCACCCTTAGCAAACGTCTACAGCTGGCACAAAACCAGGCAGCGAGACTGATTTATCACCACCCCTGATGGCAGTCCGCCAGACCGCTTCTGAGGCAGCTCCATTGGCTTCCGATTCAACACCGCGTTAGTTTCAAATCGGCCTGCATGATTTTCAAATCCCTTCACAACTCTGGCCCACAGTTCATCCAAAAACTTCTTCTTAGGTACACTCCCTCCCGCAACCTTCGCTCTGCCTCTCAGATCTTCCTGACTGTCCCTCGCTACAAGCTGGTGCGTAAAGGAGGCCGTAGGTTTGCCACCCTCGCTCCCAAGCTATGGAACTCTCTCCCCCAGGAGCTTCGCTCATGCACTGCCCTTCTTCCATTTAGGAAGCTCTTAAAAACATGGCTGTTCACCCAGGTTGCGGCCTAGTGCTTACGGCCTCTTGTAAGTTAGTTCCCCTGCTGGTCAGCGCCATGAAACCTCTGGGTGTGCGAGCGCTTTATTAGACTTTGATAAGATAAGAGATTGAGGATCTATAACAATTGATTGATCTATAACTCAATCCCCTGTCAAAGAGTTCAGCTAAAAAATTTACTACGTCAACGATAGGTGCCTATATGGGATCCAAATCCCTCTCCATGCACCAACGAAACCAAGATTTCCAGATATTGTTGTATCTGTAATGGGTTCCTGGAGCCCAAAAAACGTCCAGAATGGAGTTATGAGGACCAGAGAGCATCGCTCTTGCCTCACTTACTGCAAGCCTCTCTGGATCATCGCAAATGGGGGGAAGGCATATGCACTGATCCCTGACCAAGATTGGAGAAAAGCGTTCACTGCTAGAGCAACGGGATCGGGCATACAGCTGAAGTAAAGCTCTAGTTGAGAAGTGAGACGGCTCGCAAAGAGGTCTATTTCAAATGCACCCCAGCAAGAATTTAGTGAGTCGAAGACAGCGACGTTGAGTTTCCAATGCTGAAGTCCGCAAGGAATCTGAAATTCCAATCTGCAGATACATTCGATTTGCCTGGGTAGTATTCTGCTTGGAGGGAAATCTTGTGTTCTAAACAGAACATCCAGAATCTCCTTTCTAGGTTGGAAAGGTCGGCAGATTTCGTAGCTCCCAACCGATTGATGTAGGCCACTGCCGAAACATTGTCCATTTTCAGAATAACCGATCTCCCTTGAATTGAGTGCTTGAAACTCATAAGGGCATATAGACCAGCAGTAAGTTCTAAGAAATCGATGTGGTGAGATGACTCCTCCTGAGACCAAACACCACCCGTATTCTGGTCTAGGAAACAAGCACCCCAACCATGAAGGGAAGCGTCTGATTCCAGCACAAAATCCGGTTCTGACCTGAAAATTGCTTTGCCATTCCAAGCCTCCAGGTTTTCCAACCACCAGTTCAGTTCTGCTTTGGCCTCCAAATCTAGGGTGATTCGGTCTTCGTACCAAAGTCCGGACCTCAGCGCCCTTCCTTTTATCCTTTGCAAAGCCCGATAATTCAGAGGGCCTGGGAAGATCACTTGAATGGAGGAAGATAAGAGACCTAGAAGTCTTGCCAGTTCCCTCAGGGGAAAGTCTTCTTGTCTTAAAACGTGATGGATCTCTTTCTTGATCTTCGAAGGAGGTAAAAGGAGAAGACACTTGGAAGTATCCAGAGTGAAACCCAGAAACTCCAGTGATTTTGAGGGGGATAGAATAGAGCTCTCTTTGTTGACAATGAAACCTAGATTTTCCAACAGATTCAAAACTGAATTCAGGTCGAGGCGAATCTGATGCAGATCTTGGGACATTATCAGGATGTCGTCGAGGTAAATAATAAGTCGGACGCCTCGTTCTCTTAGGAAGGAGGCTACTGCTCTCATTACCTTGGTAAAACACCAAGGCGCGGACGAAAGCCCGAAGGGGAGCGCTCTGAACTGATAAAGATGTTTTTTCCATAGGAATTGTAGGTAAGGTTGATGTATTTCCGCCATCGGGATCGTGAAGTAGGCGTCCTTTAAATCCAGTTTGACTAACCAGTCTTCTTTTTGACGAAGGTCTCTCAGGAAATGTATATCTTCCATTTTGAAGTGCCTGTAAACAAGAAATGTGTTGAGGCCCTTCAAATTTATAACCTGTCTCCAACCTTTTCCTTTTTTCTCCACAAGGAATAACGAGCTTACAAAGGTTAGAGAGTCCAAGGGAACTTCTATTATCGCTCCTTTCTGGAGCATAGGGGAGATTTCTTCCTCTACTATTTTCTCTTTCTCTAATGAGATAGGAAAATCCCTTGGTAGGGAAGTTTGAAACGGAGTTTGAACGAAATCTATCATAAAGCCTGTCACTGTGGATAGAACCCAAGGGTCTTGAGTTATTTCCTCCCATTTTTTCGAAAAAAGTCTCAGCCTGCCTCCCACCTTTGGAGGGATAGAAAGAGAAAGTAAATGAGGGGGACTTACTTGGAGGGTTTGACGAGAATGAAGCTCGTGATCTTGCTCCTCTTGCTCGATTTCCTCTTCCACGGTTGGAGGTGTAGTAATTATTTTGATATGCGCCTCTTCCGAAGGGGCGTGATCTCTGGTAGGGCCTCTGGTTAAAGCGGCCGGAAGAAAGGCCCCTTCTCGCGGCCCTTCCAAAAACATTATTGTTGAATACTCTCTTTATATTCTTCTGGGCGTTATCAAGCACTGTAAAGGTTAAAACATACTTTCCCAATGATTTTAAAAGCTCTTCACCAAAAAGCAGTCCTTTCGGATTTGAAGAAGGCTCCTTCTCAGCCATATCTGAGAGTTTAGGGTCAAGTTTATGAAGGATGAGCCTACGCCTTTCTGCGTTAAT
This sequence comes from Lissotriton vulgaris, assembly GCF_964263255.1. Classification (NCBI taxonomy): domain Eukaryota; kingdom Metazoa; phylum Chordata; class Amphibia; order Caudata; family Salamandridae; genus Lissotriton; species Lissotriton vulgaris. The sequence continues at coordinate 1,764,325,943 of NC_141685.1, read as the reverse complement.
GCTTGTATTAGCATTACCTAGCAAAATGAGGGCTCTTTGACTCCATTCCCTTATTAAAACTATATTAAGGGGTGTACCTTTAAGGTAACATTCTTCTGCGGGGTCAAGAATTCTGCTAAGTGATCCAAGCACATCCAGTAGGCCATCTTGGCACCCTTTAAAAGCTTTTTCTAGGCTTTTTCTAGGATTGCGTCCAAGTCTAAACAGATACTTAATCAATTCAGGATCAATATTAGGGGCATAACATGCTTTTTCATCTATTAAGGGTCTTGAACACTCTGCCCTTAAAATATTCCTTGTCTCTTTTTCAAGGGGGAAGGGGGAAATCAGTTGCAGCGCTTTGCTTAGCCATTAAACAAAATGGAGGTATTGTGATGGGCTATACTTTAAATGTCTATGTCCCTCATTCGGTTGAGTTTCTTTTGGCAAAAATTAGAATCCAGCACCTGAAACACAGTAGACTGACTCATTGTGAGCAAATCATACTCACAGCAGAGAACATCTCTATTAGGAGATGCAATGCCTTGAACCCAGAAACACTACTTCCTATTTCAGACAAGAATTGTGAAGACGGGGAGAAAGATTATGAAATTAATGACCAATTGGACTATGATCCCTTAGGTGAGTGAGGTACGCACAAAACCAAGACCAGATAACAAAGAAATACCTTTGGAAATGGCTGATCAGAATTGTTCAATCAATCAAGCAGCATTTCTAGAGCACAACACTGTCACTCATAGGGGTATCTGAGTGCTGTGTCTCTATTGAAGAGGCAGGCTTGAGTCTCTTTCTGAAGTCTGCCAACGAGGAGGCTGTACAGAGCTGGAGGGGAAGGCCATTTCATGTTTTGGCAGCGATGTAGGAGCAGGAGCAGACACTGCTGTGGCGGTGACGAATGTGGAGGTGTGTGCGAGGGTGTGTGCAAGTGTGAGTGAAGAGGAGCTCTGGTGTTTAGAGGGCTTGTTTGTTTGTTTGTTGATAGGTCTAGTCTGAGAGACTAACATTCCTGAGACATTGGAAGTATCACCTTTGTCAAATGAAATAACAGTGCAGCTGGCAGAACTGGTTGCCCTAATGAGAGCTTGCAGCCTATCAGAGAATTTGAAAGTAACAATTTACACAGACAGCCAGTAAGGTTATGGTTTTGTTCCTGATTATGGACAGCTATGGTCACAAAGAGGATTGATGACATCTTCAGGAGCTCCCATTGTACATATTGAATTTGTGAAAAGCTATGTAAAAGCCAACAGATATTGCTGTTGTAAAGTGCACAACCCATAATCATGGCAAATATATGATTGCTCTTGGAAATAGATATGAGAATCAAGTGGCACTATATTGTACACCACAAGAAGAGTTATTTATACAAGAAAATGAAAACAGAGAATTGGGGACTAATTCAGTACAAAGCATGGACAATGTGAATTGTTGATGCTCTAAACAAGAAAATGGGAGAAACAAGACTACAAAATGATTTATAAAGATTTTTATGTCAATGTAGAAAACAAGTGTGTGCTTACTGACTTATGCTACATCCTGTGTACGAGTACCTGCATAAACAAATGCATACAGGTAGAGATAGTTACGTAGGATTTTCAAAAAGTGTTGGGAGAAATCAGGATTTCAATATGTTGCTGAGCATGTTTGCAGCTGATGTTTGATGTCATTTAAATAATCGAAACCTAAACTGAGGTGGCATGGTGAGCAAAATAATGATGGATTTAACCCAGATCTCTTGACTGGGGGGGGAATGTTTTGATATGCTCTGCATTCCGTCCATCAATTGTGTCCCTTTTGATGTAAATAATCAAGGCAAAAGAACAGTTAGTGTCATGAATCATATCGACCAATCGAAAGTCACATTTACAAGACCCCAAGCAGATTTTTTTGAGCTCACAAACTGTAATGGTCTGAAGCATGTCTTAGTAATTCTTTGCTTGTTTTCTGAATGATGGTTTTGGTGGCTTAGTAGACTAATGCAGCCACTATAGTGGCCTGTGTTCGAACAGGTTCAAACCCCGGTGGGTCCACCCAGCCTTTTATCCTTCTGAGGTTGATAACATGAGTACCATTGAGTTGGGTAACAATAAACATCTCTTATTCAGCGCCAAGATACCCTTCGTGCGCTTTACACATTTATGTAAATGGGTGGAAGCTTTTCCCACAAGGAGAGCAGATAGCCTTTACAGTTGTCAAATTGTTTTTGAGGGAGTTAGTTCCATGATTTGGCCTTACAACGTCTGTTGAGACTTGATCGTGGTGCACATTTCAAAAATGAAGATTTGTATATAATATGTACAGCATTCAATACCAACCAGAGAGTCCATTGCAGTTATCGACTACAATCCTCTGGTCCTTTGTAAAGGGCAAATGGCACTATTAACAATAAGCTAGCAAAGGTGTTTGGCTCGACTGATTTTAAATGGCTTGATGCTCTTCCTCTTGTTTTGGTGAGCATGAGAAGAACTCATGACAGAAAAAATGATTTATCACCCCACAACGTTATCCTGGGTTGAGCAATGAGGCTTGCATTTGTACCTTCAGTTGCACTAGTTTCAATAACTGATTATATCCTGCTAGATTATTGCCTAGCCGATATGGTGCAATCTGTCTCTCATCAGGTGACTGTGGCAACAGAAGAATACAAGGATATTCCATGTCATGGATTAAGTCCTGGCGAGTGGATTGTAATCCGAAAGTGTGTCCAGAAGGGATGCATGAATGAGTGCTGGAAAAGGCCATATCAGGTGATCGTAACAACAAATACTGTGTCAAAATATGCAGGTGTTCTGCAGTAGATCCACATTATCATACAAAGAGATTCAGAGTAGCAGTAGCAGTGGATGAGTCAGTCAAGAGATCCAATAAAGAGCACACAGATTGACACAGACTCCTGAAGTCCAGTTTCAAAACAATGAAGAGAATGCAGAGCTTAGCAGTGCAAAAGACAAAAGCAGCAGCAAGACGTAGTAGTCTTTGATCTGAGCAGTGAAAAGTTGCACTTGAAAATCAAGGTTACAAACACCCTTAAATGAAAGAAGACCTTTAGTGTTAATAGTGCAGACAGATATTAAAGTTGATCAAAGTGAAAATCTAACTTTAATTTCAAGCCCACGCTCAAGTTAAATTTTCTTGGATAACAGACGAAACAAAGACTGTTGCAGAGAGGAAAAGGGCTGAAGATTTTCCAAGAAAGAGAACTTGTAAAAGAAAGCATTGTGAGCCAGAAAGAAAATAAGCGGAGACACAATTAGATTGAGAAACTAGCGGGACTGAGTCAACAGTTGCTAAAAGGTCGACAAGGAAGAGAGTTCTGAATCAAAAAGTTGCCTCACTTGAATGAGTGTATTTAGCCACAGTTTTTGAAGAACAAAAAGGTGAAATCCTCAGTGACTATTCATTGGTCAATCTGTGCTAGTGCAAGTTTAAAAGTGATTCCGTGATGGAGTTGAAAACAGAAGAACTACCTTGAATGTGAAAAGGAGACATTTGAATAAAAGTGAAATCCAAAAATGATGACTAAGAGACTTTAAAAAGGCCTTGACATACTTAAAGACATTTACTGAATAGCGACTATGAACTTATGGGATTTACCATATTTTTGATCAAGTTGGAAAATCATAGAGTAGAGACTGAATTTGATGAACTTTGAAAGAGTTTTTTTTTAAAAAACTAACACCTGAACTGAAAAAAAAGATGTTGATTTTGTTTTGGGTTTTCTTTTTGTTTTAATAAACTAATAAGAAAAAGATGAAAATATTATTTTGAAGAAACTGTTTGTTTATTGTTCATAGAGAACACATAGTTAGTAGTTTTAAGGAGGATGTGTTTACTAAAATGATAAAAGAATATCTAGAGATAATGAAGGTAAGTGGGTGCTGTGTTTGCACCCATCTTCATATGCCTGCTGGAGAGTGATCTACTTATTTGCAGTTACCGATTGCATATTCTTTATTGTGTAGTGTTTATGTAGCAATTTCTAACCAAAGTGAATTTCTTTCTCCTTATTTGACTGATTTTAATTTGTCTTTGGAGAATGTATATATTAGGTAAGATGATAGAGAACGTATGGTAAGGTTCTTTGAGTGATTGTACAAAAACAGATATGATACTAACCCAGATGAAAGTTGCGTGTTTTATGAGTAGAGAGGAACCTGATTTTTTTTACAGAATATAATGAAAGAGGAGTAAAGGTGGTGAGAAACGTGGAAGAACAGAAAATTGCATTAGGAAGAAATAAGGGAAGAGGAGGAATTTAGATTGTCAGGTTTGCATCCTAGATTGAGAATGGAGCAGGAGAGCAGAGGTGAGTTGTGTATGGTAAGGCGTAGCTCCTCGAAGGGAAGTGAGGTACAATTTGCCACTGAGTGTGTATATGATAGAACTTATTAAGTTAATGGAAATTATTTGCTTGGTGAGGAACCCATTGCGAGGGGAATTTGTATATTTGTGTGAAGATTGCAGATTTTAATCTGCCAAGAAATTGGATTAACTCAGTGTTCCATAGAGTCTATCATATGAATGAATTAAATGATGAATATAGTTTGAAAAGAGTGAGTTGTAGTTTTGGACAAGTAGTAGAGATACACTTTCTTTAGATACGGCTAGGTCTTTTAAACTAGTGAATGTAGAAATAGTGGCAATTAGGGATATGGTAATGCAAAATCGTCTTTCTTAGATATTCTTTTGGCAAGAGAGGGTGGAGTCTGTAAAGTAATCAAGGCTAAAAGGTGTTGTACATGTATTCCAGCTTATAGTGAAGCTTTTGATTTCATTATGACTAATATGACTAACAACAAAGAGATTAGGTCTTTGGAGGACCTTGGTTTATGTGAAGCTGTAAGCTCATGAATTAGAGAATTAGGGAAAAGTTTTGGTAAGATTAATAAGTGGTTATAAAGTATAGATGGTGCTGATCTTCAGTCGATTCTAACCCCTACAATAATCATAATGATTTGTGCAATTGTTCTTTTCATTTTGTTAAAATTACACAAATGCATAGCTACTAGATATAAAGGTAATTGTGAAAATATGTTGAGAAAAAGAAAAAAGGTCAATGGAAATGGAGGATTTAAAAGAAGATCACGTTTACAACCTGTTAAAGATGGAGGAAAATGGTTCATAAATGTAGAAAATGAGGCTGTGTACTAATTGATGGCTGATTAATAAAGTTTATTAGTGGGTTTTAAGTGATCTTTTAAAAGTAATCAGAGGGGTGAGGTTGTTAAAGGTTTTTGTAATGTGCTATTTAAGTTAACAAATAATTGGAAATTAATAATGATTTTCATGATGAATATAGTCATAATCGCTGAATTAATAAAGTTGCACTTTAAATGATTTAGAAATTAGTTTATTAATATAGTTAAGTTATGCCACATTTTCATAGAGACTGACTCAATATGAACAGATCTTACTCACAGCACAGTACATCTAAATTAGGAGATGCACTGTCTTGAAACCAACAACACTGCTTCCTATTTCAGACAAGAATTGTGTAGAAAGGGAGAAAGATGATGAACATGATGATTAATTGGACCATGATTGCATTGAAGTGACAGAGTTATGCACCAAACCAAGATGGATGGCTGCAGTTTCTTGTGTTTTGTTCAACTTTCTCCTGCTCTACCCTTACCTCTTTATTGCACAACAAAAGACTCAAATTTGAAAGTAAAAATATTTTATACTAAACTTTAGACAGAAAAAAGAATAGTACTCTGTAGGGCTCTCGGTCCAACATCCCATCTCCTCTCGTTCTCCACTGTTAAAAAGAAATTCAAAGTCTATAATTCAACTTTTACAAATTTCTAAAAATAACCATTCTATTCAAACACAAACATCCACACAAACTGGACCCACCCCAGTTACCCTAACTAACCTAACTAAGGAAGGACAAGCCACATCCAAAATATACTCCTTACTCTCACCTAATAATCAAGACTTACTGAACCCTTACAAGGAAAATAGGCACATATACTAAGGTACAGTCTCAACTCCTCCCCCAAGTAATAGACAGGAACAATATGTGGTCAAATTTGGTGAAGAACATAATTTCCCACCTTTAGCCCAATGCACACGACTGACAGCACACAAGGCACAGGGGACACCCAACAAACTATTTAACTCAGGCTTATACTATTCTCACCTATATAGGAGTTGTAGGGAGGACAGAAGTGACCTTAAATATACCCTGTTATATTGTAGCCAATCCAAAAAGTTCTGGGAGGAAGAAAGCTCACTCATTTTCCAAATACTAAATATAAATTGGATCCCAGACCTCACTGCTATTGCTCTAGGTAAATACCCTACCCAAATCACCCTCTCTCTCCAAATTGATTAAATACTTCTGATAGACATTCATATAACAATTGGCCTCAAACCTCTTTTATATGAACTGAAAGATCTCAGACAACTTTTGGTGGGCAGGGGTACAATTTACTAGAGGAGCCGATAATTCTGTAAACAGAAACCTTCAATGAAATGCTATAAAGAATAGCAACATGTGGAAGAAGCTTGAAAAATATATTTCTTCCCAGAAACCCTCTTAAGATTCCTGGAGGATACAACAACCCTTTACTTTTTATTCATAAAGTCTTTATTAATCATACTATTACAATACATATACATTTTAACACATTTACAATATCCATCTGATAGCGATAATCACAAGTTGTCCTGTTCTTTCTCAAATGCAAATATCCTCAAATCAGTCAGTCAAAATAGCTTTATTTCGATAATACATATCATAAAAGCTGCAAATTTCCCATAAAATTATATAAATAAGATAAAATGCAATTTGTCATAAAACGGAATGCCATAATCAATGATCTTGAAAATTGATTTAAAAAATAGATAAAAGTCGCTATTTCAGTATAAGAACCATACAAACTTTAAAATCAGCAGACAAGTAACGACAGTGCAGATTAAGGGGGTCATTAGGATCGCGGACGGACTTGAGTCCGCCCCCCACCCCCCACTACACCTAGGGGGCCCGCAATGGGCCCCTGCAGTGCAGTTACACATGCTTTTCCACGGCGGAAAAGCCGCCGCGGAAAAGCATGTTTCCATGCACATCCTAATCTGGCTGAAGGTGTCTAAGAGACACCTTCACCATTTTAGTGCTTTTCCGCCGCGGTTGTAAGCCAGCCGCGGCGGAAAAGCTGCGGACCTAAACCATGACCCACCAGCCATCCTAATGTGGCGGTGGGTCCTGGTGGGTCCGCAGAGGATTTTCCGCATCCTCCGGGCCGGCGGTGGCCAGAGCATGAGGGAACGTCCGCATGGGCTGCGGCGTTCCCTCTGTGCAGATTAGGATGTGACCGCCAGGGTGGCGGTCACATCCTCTATTTTTAACATTGCTGCGGGTGGAGCTTCAAGCTGCACCCGCAGCAATGTTAAAAATGCATGCACAGCATTTGCGTGCACAAAGCGGCAGGCACCGCGCGGTGCCTGCTGCATTGTGCATGCAAATGCAGGGGGGTACCATAGGTACCCCCCATGTGCACCCCCCACCCCCCACTACACCTAGGGGGCCCGCAATGGGCCCCTGCAGTGCAGTTACACATGCTTTTCCACGGCGGAAAAGCCGCCGCGGAAAAGCATGTTTCCATGCACATCCTAATCTGGCTGAAGGTGTCTAAGAGACACCTTCACCATTTTAGTGCTTTTCCGCCGCGGTTGTAAGCCAGCCGCGGCGGAAAAGCTGCGGACCTAAACCATGACCCACCAGCCATCCTAATGTGGCGGTGGGTCCTGGTGGGTCCGCAGAGGATTTTCCGCATCCTCCGGGCCGGCGGTGGCTTCCGCCGGCCCGGAGGATGCGGAAAATCCTCCATCCTAATGACCCCCTAAGAGTTAACATTCAGGTTTCTTAGTCTAATACTCCACGCCCATCTAAAGAATGTAGCCAGTCCACAAACATAAAGTTCCTGTGCATCAGTTCTCAAGATACGCAAAGCAACATGATAGCTACGAGTGCCCAGTTGGTTATAAATTGGTTTTAACTATCGTTCTCTCTGTACTTTGTAAGCTGGGCATACAAACATGATATGTGGAATTGACTCAAGAATAGCCTCACAGCTTGGACAGGAAGCAGGTGTCTGAAAAGGAGGCCTCCATTTCGCAGTTATCCTCAAATCTCTTTTATTTCCTCTTATCTGTGATCACCTTCCTCTGCTCTCTTTTTTTGACTTTTTATATTACACTATCAACATTAGGTATGGGTATTATATTATCACCAAAGTACAATTAAGAACTATTTTTTCTTAAATAACATATACCAAATTTCTGTAACCATAACCTGCTCACTTTGTAAAAATTACCTTCTGGATATGTAATACCGCATACCGTTTTTCAAGCCTTCTATTTTGAAAACCTAAGAGAACTGTTTAAAGTGAAAAAAGGAAGTCCTCATCCCTTTGATTTTAAAGACAGTATTCTGTTTCTCCAACTTACTACATAGGCAATTGCTTACCTCAAAACAAACCAAAGTCCACCATCAAATAAATATTCCTATGTCATACAGATGTTATCCAGTAACTTAGATCTATTTTAAAATATATTTTGTATGCATGTACCTTATGATTATGATTAAAATACAGAAGAATACAATTCCAGAATTGACTTTCAGTATTTTCATTGCCATTAGCATTTGTATAATGAATAGCATCCACTTGTGTGGCCTCAAAGTGCTCTTTGTTAAGAGTTTTGCTTTTATTGAAACAGTGGTTGTTTTTGCACTGCTGCAGACGTGGTCACTGCAGCTTGGTGTACTAGTGTCACAGGATGGTGTATTAGACAGTGGAAATGTTCCAGCCAGACAAGCCATTGTGGGATATTCTAGTTTCATTTAGAGATTTGGCATAGGTGATCTGGCAGGCGATATAGCAGCTTAATATTATTTCAGGAGTTGGAAACATTTGCAACATTTTAATAGCTATCTGAAATGAGGGGGGTTCCTACATTTTCAACTACATTCTGGAAATGTGTTCAACAGTTTTTACTGAAAAATAGAAATATTTGAGGTGATCTCTGGTAAAGTGGCGAAACTCAACCTTACTTGGATCACGGAAAGCAGGTTTTATCTGGACTGTTAAAAAAAGTTAGACAACGTTTTAAAAATCTTGCCTCTAATTTGTGGAGAACAAGATGTGCAATGCAGAGTCCATGAGTGAATTTCAGCGGGACACTTGCAGCCAGTGAAGTTCTTGTAAGTTCAGTGTTATGTTCTCTTAAGCATGTAGATGCAATAACTGAGTTCTAAATCACCGTCATCGACATAGAGTCCATTTGCATGAGCGACACAATGGTGGCTTGATCCAGTTGTACAAATCCTAGGAAGTGAAATAGTAATCTGAGAAGTCTGAGGATATGGAATGAGTGTTTTCCACCTAAACTTCGCTGTGGTGCCAAGGCTTTGTGTGGATGTTGTAGGTACAGGCAGGATGTGTCCTCCTGGATGAGGCATCCTGGAGCAAGGAATGCAAAGATGAAGGCTGCAGTGTTCCACCCCCACCACGATCACTGGTATGTTCAGAGAAGGACAACCATAGCAGTGATGGGTAGTGGGTGAACGCAGGCAGAGGCGCAACTAGAGCCACATCCCGGGGAGCTAAGAAAAAATTTCGGGGGGGGGGGCTGAAACTTTAGGCAATAGGAAGATTGGAGCGGCAGGGGCTCTTAGAAGGGGTGAAACAACAACAAAGCCTCATTAACATGCAAATTGTCTTTTAAAGACCTCTGAAGTGCTCGGGTGCGGCTGTGCGTGTGCCCGGGAAGCTGTCTCATTCCGGGCTGCCCCACACGACGGGGGGGCTGAAGCCCTTTGAGTCCAATGGGTGTGGCACGCCTGAACGCCGGTGTCTGAACCATGGAGCCATTGATGGTGGGCAGGCAGGGTGCAGCACAGCAGCAAAAACAGTGTGAGGGTTTTGGGCAAGCGTTCTTAATGGCCACTGATTCTGTCTGGCACTCCTGGTACTTTCATCAGGGGTTTGGTGGACAACTGCCAAGCGATGCAGGTCTCTTTCCTGCCCTCCTTCCCCTGTTGCCCTTACCAATCCCTAAGTATTGTTTTATTTTAAATATGAATAGTTATGTATTCGTTTTTTTTTTTAGTTAAATCATTTTTTATTGAGGTTAAATAACACAAGAATACAAATAAAATCATTCGGTTCCTACAAAAAGGAAAAAGAATATATATATAGATAAACATACAAAACATCAGAAAAAATAAGTGATACAAACCAGATTATAACATTTTTATACTCCTAGTTTTGAACATAAGACTATGAAGCAAAATACATAAGGAGAATAGAACTAGGACATAAAACATATGTAATAGTGAATTTAGAACCTGCGTGAAAATAACAGAAGGTAAACAGTATTCAAGAAAAAGAATTAATATTCTTTTTTTTATATATATATATAAAAATTAAATAAATAAAATGTTAAAAAAAGGATAGAGGGGAAGGGAAAAGAGAGAGAGGGGAGATAGAAAGGAAAGAAGATAGAAAGAGAAAGAAACAGAAGTCAAAAAATAGTATAAAAGAGAAAACTATAAAGAAGGTGAATCCGATGATAGAAAAGAAGTGAAAGGTAACCACAGTAAATCAGATTTAATTTGTAAATGAAGTGAAGCATGGGGCACCAAGGCAATTCTATTTTCATCACATATTAGATTCCACCATAGTAAAAGTGATAGTTTAGAGTTGTCTTTCCAGCATGTTAATATAACCTTAAAAGCTATAGCAATAAATAAATCAAATAAAATTGATTTGGGATTAATATGATCAAAATCAGGGGACAAAGTGCCTAAAAATACATTATGAATATTAAATTGAATTTTATAGGAAAACATCGAAATACATTTTGACCAAACAGCTTTCCACAAGTTGTATACCTTAGGACAATAGAACAATAAATGCATTAGAGAACCTTCAGCACTAAGACATGACCAACAGGATGGAGAGACTGATTGGTCAAACTTATGTAAAAGAAGGGGAGTAATAACAACTCTATTATAAATAAAATATAAGGATTGTGTAATATTTGCAGCTTTGGAAGTTTTGAAGAGTTTTTGCCCAAATTTGTCCCACTGAGATACAGAGAGTGTTTGAGAAAGATCCTGTTCCCATTCTAGTTCAATCTTCGATTTAACCCTTGCACAGGTAGTAGATAAAGTTTTATAAACAAAGGAGGCACTGGTAATAATATCAGACGGAAGTTGGTATAAGGGGGTGTCAGGAGTGAGGGAAGTAGGAATTGGATGAGAATTGAAACTCTGTAAACAATCCAGGAAAATTGGTGCTAAAACGTTATACTGGTGAATGAAAGAATCAGGAAGGTTAAAGGTTACTTGCAGTTGATGAAAAGGTAAAGCACATTATTAACAATCATTTGATTAACATAACAAATACCCTTTTCTTTCCAATGTTTGTAATAAAAGGATTTGTGACGGAATTTTATGTGTTTGTTAAACCATATTGAGGATGCAAGGAAAAGACAATACTTATCAAAATTCCTAAAGAAAAGTGTGTGAAGCAGATACTGAGAATATTTCAAAATTGGATATTTGGAGATAAAGGTACAATTAGTCAAATAAACAATATCCTTAACTGAGAAATCATTTAATAATGAACATTCTACATTGACCCAGGCAGGTTTAGACACTTCTTGATAATCTTTAGACAAAGCATAAAATTGACGGATCAGGAAAGCATCGTGGTACAATTTAAAATCAGGAAAACGCACACCTCCTTCAATCTTGGGACGAAGTAATTTGGACAAGGCAATACGTGCATGCTTATTATTCCCAAAAAACTTAATACATAAAGAATTAATCTGTGTAAAATAATATTTGGGGATTTTGAATGGTAACATTGACAATGTGAACAATACTTGGGGAACAATCATAATTTTAATTTTATCTAGTCTACCCCACCATGATAAAAAATAAATGAGACCAGGAATTCAACAAGTTGGTAATTTTATGTTTAAAGGCAGTAAAGTTATGGGATAATGTATCACGTATGTTAGATGAGAACCATGTGCCTAAATATTGAATTTTTTGAGGACACCATGTAAAATTGGTAGAGTCAAACATATGTCTATAACATGAAGGGTTTAAAGGCAAAATCTCAGTTTTGGAGAAATTTAATTTATAACCTGAAACAGTAGAAAATAATGAAATTTCATGTAAAAAAGGGGGTAAAGAGGAGGTAGGATTGGATTTATAAATAAGAACATCATCTGCGTCTGCCGAAAGTTTAATTTGGTGTGACTTTAGGTTAAAACCAATAATAAGGGGGTTGCTTTTAATGCGTTCAAGAAAGGGTTCCATACATAATAAAAAAAGAAGTGGGGAAAGGGTCAACCCTGGCGAGTACCTCTTTGGAGTGAGAAATAAGGGGAGAAAAGACCATTGACAAAAACACATGCTTTTGGATTTGTATATAATAATTTAACATAAGAAATGAACTTTGGACCAAAACAAAACCATTGCAAAGTAAAAAATGTAAATTGATACTTGTATAGCGCACTACTCACCCGCAAGGGTCACAAGGCGCTTGTACGAATACCGCTGTGGAACCCATCCTGGCTTTCCCTGTGAGGCGTCCACTCCTGGGCACCCCCAAGGTGGAGGCCAGGCATCCTTAGCATTGTGGGGGCCGTTGTGGAGATTAAGCAAGCTATTGCCAGAGTTGCAGAGTGGGACTCCATGATTGGAATAGGCACCGAGGCGAGAATTATCAGGTCCGTGGAATTTTGAGCCCAAGACCCGCCGAGGCGGGAATTGATTCCTGGTCCCGGGCTAAACCTCTGCATCAGGGTCTGCCGCTCTAGCCATTGAGCCACACTTCTCCAAAGTGCGTATCATGAAATCCCAATTAATTCTGTTGAAAGCTTTTTCAGCATCCAAAGATAATGCAGCTAAGGGAGAAGGGCATTTTTTGCTCAAGGAAATAAGATTGGAAAACATTCTGGCATTGTCAGAAGCTAAATGTCCTTTGACGAAGCCAGCTTGATCTGGGTTAATAAGAGAAGGAATAACTTTCTCTAGACGAGAAGCTAAGATCTTTGCACAACTTTTACAATCATAATTGATTAGTGATATAGGACGAACATTTTTGCATTAGATGGGGTCTTTGTCTGGCTTAGGGATGACAATAATAAGGGCTTCTAAAAAGAGCCACAGGCCTTAGAGTTATATAAAGGAATTTAAAAGTTCCAATAATTTAGGAGCAAAAATTGATGAGAAGGCTACAAATAACTCAGCTGAAAGCCATCAGGGCCATGAGCCTTCAATTTTTTCAAGGATTTTAAAGCATCAGATAATTCTTGAAGAGAAATAGCCACTTCAAGAGGTGTGAAAATATCCGGGAGAGTGGTAGGTTTAGGGATGTGTTGAAAAAAGGAGGTAAAGTCTTCTTCAGAAGGCTTAGTAGTTTCTGTGTATAAAAGATTATAATATGATTGAAATGTACTAACAATATCAGAATGAGATGAGATGAGTTTATTATTTGTTTCTGCATGGATAGGACCAATTACCTTACTTTCTGATTTGATTTTTAAAAGGTTTGCTAGCATCTTCCCTGCTTTGTTTTGGCCTCCGTGATATTTCGTTTTAACCTTAAGCAGGATGTTACAAGCATCAACAGTAGCAATTTTATTGAGGGTGGATTTAACTTTAATTAACTGTTGTAGTGATGATGAGGATTTGGAAGTGTAATAAGTATGTTCTAATGTTTTGAGTTGTGATAAAGTTTCCTCTATATTTAGCATGCATTAGTTTCTTTTTCTTTGAAGAGTATGCAATAGCGAAGGCCCTAAAGGATGCTTTAAAAGCATCCCAATTATTGTGTAGGTAGGTGTCTAGAGAGTCATTAAGAACAAGAAATTCATTAATAAAGGAGGTCGCTTCTGAAATAAAGGTACGATCTGATAAAAGGTGGTTGTTAAAACGCCAACGGCCTTGTTTACATGTAGTGATAGATAAATCAATAGAAATAAAAACTGGAGCATGGTCAGAAATAAAAATAGAGCCAATTTCCGATGAGTGGAGGTAAGGTAATAATGCTTTGGAGATTAGAATATAATCAATACGAGATCTGGTATGGTGTACAGAAGAGAAAAAAGTAAATTCAAAAACATCAGGATTACACATTTTCCAAGTATCAAATAGGGGACGAGATGACAAAGCAGATTGAAAAGATTTGTGGGTCTTATCTGGTTTAAATTTGCATTTGGATTGTCAGTCTAAAAAAGGATCTAGCCAATTATTAAAATCACTACCAACCACTATGTTAGAATTAGATACAGATAATAGCTTCAATTTTATAGATTGCCAGAATTCTGGATCAGTTTTAACAGGACCATAAATATTGAAAAAAGTAATTTGTATTTTGTTAATTATAGCATCAACCATCACCCACCGACCAGAAAGATCACATTCAGTTGATACAATTTGGGCATTAGTAGATTTATGAAACAATATAGCAACACCACCATGACGATCAATAGCAGGAGAAAAAACAATTTGACTGACCCATTGGCGTTTGAGTTTAAGAGATTCAACATCATTACAGTGGGTTTCCTGTGAAAAAGCAACTTGGGGTTAAGTTTAGCTAAATGAGACAATACCTTTTGACGTTTGACAGGATGCCCAAGACCACGAACATTCCACGAGACCACATTAACCATGAGGAAGGATTAGGGAATACATGAGGAAACAGGAGCACAAAACTGCATAAACAACAAAGAGAAAAAACAAGAAAAATGGAAAAACAATGTTGGATATGTGATGAAATATACCAATTATTAAAGACAACACTAGTGCCACGAAACAAGACGAAAGGTGAGATCGAGAAAGAAGAGGAAGACAGAACAAGAAAAAGGTAAACAGATCAAGGAGTAGAATCAAGATCTGTAAAGCAAGGAATGACCGACGTTGGAGGAGCATAGTGACGTCGAAGGACATGGGCAGCAATAATAATAAAATATCTGAAATGAGAGCCTCGTATATAAGAAAGCAACAGGAACAATTCAAACGGTTTTAACCAAGTATAACTTGAATAATCATAATAACAAATATTGTACTACAAGAACAGTCAGATGTTGGTATCCATTCCACGAGATGAGACATCATGTAGATAAAGTTTATGTGTGTTAGGTTCATCAAATGAACGTGAACGCCCTTCATGAGTGATCTTGCAAAGGCATGGATGAAGAATTCCATATTGAATATTTAGCTGTCGCATCTGAGGACGTAGGGCAAGGAATTCTTTACGTCGAGCATTTGTTGCATTGGAAACATTCTGGGATATGAAGATATTATGTCCTGACCAGATGAGCCGACGTTTAAGTCTTACTGCCTTTAGGACATGCATAAGCTCGGTAAATTCCAAGAACAGCATTATAATTCCAGGTGGTTTATTTGAAGAGGGATGTAGACGACCAAGACGATGCGCTCTCTGAATGTTGAGGGGAGATGCAGATGGCTGCAGATCCAATAGTTCTGGTAGGAGCTTCTGTAGGAAAGAAACCATATCAGCGCCTTCAATATTTTCCGGAAGACCGTAAAGGCGTAGGTTATTCCTTCGATTACAATTTTCAAGATCCTCTGTGTGTAATTTTAACTTGTGAATTTCTTGTTCTAATATGGGAATCTTTGAAGAAACATCTTGTAAGTCGCTCACTCGTTGTTCAAGTTCCAAAACCTTTCCCTCCATAACAATCCATCTCTCCTCAATTTGTTTTAGCTTTTCATTGGTAGTAGACATAAAAGGTTAAAGACTACGTACTTCATCCAATATAGAGTCCAGGACTGGATTTTGTGAGGAGAGAATTGGAGAAGGTGGATCATTTTTATGCCTTTTTGGTTTAGTACCAGAGGAAGAAGACCTGACAGAATGAGAATCAGTAGCCATTGTGAAAACACTGAAAAGAGCAATTACTTAAATGCCGCACTTGGTGAATACGTCTCAAAAAGATAGGAGAATGGACTGAGATCTTATAAAGAGAAGGATGGTAAGGTGATAAAGACAGAACCTGCGTCACACATTATAATAATATCATTGAGCAGTAGTAGCAAAAGAGCTTGAGGGATAGTATGAAATATCATAATAAGACCCAATTTAAAGATGTAAACTTTCTCCTTGCCACAGAAGATATTGAAACATTGATAAATGGATCACTTTCATAACATAAACATTGTTCAACCATGCCCTAAGATGAGAGAAGGCTGGCAAAAGGAGAAAAATATGGGTGGCTCAGAACATAATGATGGGAGCACTGGGCGACGCTGCACTCTCTAAGGTATTGGTGCTCCTTCAGTAAAGATCCAGGTAGTAGTTGGTTAAATTAGTGCCAATGTCAGAATCACAATTGCATTAGTTGGAAAGTTTTCAAAAATCTTCAGAAAGTATGAAAGTATGGCAAATCCTGCCTATAAAATAAAAGATGACTGCTAATAAGAGTGGAACAGTAAGGAGAGGGCAGTTAGTTATGCTGGGCACTGGGAAGCGAATTTCATTTGTCTCCTTTATTTTCAAGTAAGAAAGGCCCAGAAGAATGCTTATTGAGGCGCTTTCATTTGGAAAAACAGGCCGCTGAGAGGTTAAACGCCAGCGCCGAAAGCAAAATGTCAGGCACTCGCGATTCTGCACACTAAAAACTCACCACCGTGGCAAAGGGGACCAAAACCAGGTTTGGGAGCACAAAATCCACTGAAGGGCTCACCGCATCTTCATGCAGACATTCCCGCAGTCCGCTGTTGTGAGAGCCGGCAGACGAGGCTCGAAAGCCGCAAGAAAGTCCCGCTTCAGAGCGGAGCTCAGTAAGGCTACGTAATGACACTTTGTCGCGTGGCCACGCCCCCTCACTATGTATTAGGTTTAGCTAAAAAATAAATGACATGTAGTTTCAAGCAGAGAGGCTATTCAATTCTGAACACCCCCAGTCACAACACTGGTTTTCCTTATGTTTAGCTTCAGATAATAAGGAAAATCTTATAGGGATCGAGATGGCTGATGTTATCAGCCAGGTATGAAATAAAGAGGTTGTTAAAATCAATTAATTCATGCTAATTGTTGAGCGATCGGCTGCTCTTTGTTAGAAGCTGGACAATGGCAGGTAGTTGGTCTTTTTCCCGCAGCTTGTCCTTTGGCAGTGGGTGAATAATCTGAACTCGCTAGGAGAAGTTCTTCATGGCCACAGCAGGAAGGATACAGATTATGGGACCTGCTAGACCTGACCTTGTGTCTCCACCAAGGTGAACATTGAAAGAGGGTCAGAAGAAGATCGACGTGCCATCCCCTGTCTGAATTTGGTTGCATGCTTCCGAGCCCCCCTCGTGCACTTGGCCTCTCCTGCCCTTCCAGAGCTGCATGTAACGTCAGCAATGAGACTCTGGTCCACAGAGGAAAATGACGGCCCATAGAAGAGCTTCTTCTAATTAATAAAAAAACTCTTATGGGCACTTGGGCTAATTTGTGCCAAAAATGGGGCCATCCGTGGTTTTACCACTTGATCGCTTCCTCTCCTGCCTTCGAGTTACATCAGCGTGTTTCGATCTCACAAAAGCACAAAGGGTGATGGGAGGCTGCTTGCAAGAAATCTAAAAACTGGAAAATTCTCTGGCTTGCATTCTTACTAGAGATCTATTACTCATGTGCCACAAATATTTTCCGTATATTCTTGTGTTTTTAACTGTATTTTTTTTAGATTTGTCTTTGTTTATTTACTTATTGCCTTTTGAATTATTTTTTTTAATATTGCTGTCTTATTGAAATCTTTGTTGCCTCTATTATGAATTTTTGACGTATTTACAAATAAATTTTGTATTTTAACCTCAGTTTAATATGGTTCTTTGCACTTGTGATACTTTTGTATAAGCATTTTTGTCTGCCTAGGTTGTTGTTTCCCAATAAAATTGCATTCTTCCCCATCCTTCTTTTGCCCACCACGTCACCTGAGTACTTTTTGCTGTGTTTTGATCTCACTCCATACGCAGGTATATTCTTTGTGAACTTTTTGTAGAGTTTCTGTGTCTTTGTTCAGGTGTATTCATGCGTACATCAAACAACATTAATAATTGTCTTGCTTGATTCTAGGTGAGAAAAAGTCAAAGAAGATTGATAATACCGGATCTGACGACATCCATCCAGAGACAGGTACCCGCCATGGACCTACTGCTTCCCTGTATTTCGTTTAGTTGATCTAAAGAGGAAATCATAATACATGTTTTATTCAAATTTATTGGGGAAGATTTTGAAATTAGACAGTCACCTGGTATGTAAATTGTGGTTATCATGTAACAAAACATAAGTAAAACAGAATAAATAAAACCTCCTGGCGCTGTTTCCGGTTGGGAATTTCATTTTTCGCTCCATTAATAGCTTAGAAAAGCAAAGTTCTTAATTTGACACATGCCATATTCTCGACACCACAATTCTACTGTTAAATGATTTGTAATATGAACCCTTGCGGTAGTTATGCACTAAGATTCTATCAAATGATATTTTTATTTTTAGGTGTGGTGAGATTAATACAGTGAGTATTGGCTAGTCCTTGTGTTTGACAAAGGCAAGCACCATGTGTTTTTAAAATACCCCTCACACACTATGATTCCCATAGTGTCATGCTTCATCATCGGGGTCTTCCCGTCCCTCTATGGGGCGGGGCGTGCTACGACCTACGTACTACGCGGGAGCACTTTTTTTATGGAAATAGGCTATGTGTGGTGTAAGGATAGTGTGAGTGGTAGGGGTTGGATGAAATATGGGAAGTAAAATGAAATGTTTAAAAATTTCCTGGCTAGTAGAAAAATTAGTTTATTCAATTCTCTAGCTGGAAATAATAAAAAGGGGTTGTGATTGGGTTATTTATTAAACTCTACTTGGTCGACATGTTTCGTAAGCAGTCCCCCACTGCTTTACTCATCAGGACCTATGTTGATCCCTACTGCACTCAAGTAAATAATCTTGGTAAAGTATGCCTACTTTCCTAAAATAGACTAGCAAAAATAGGCTAGTCCATTAGATCCAGGGCCTGAGTAGGCCCTTTTATTGCAAAAAATGTGACCCAGTCTGGTCTATTTTTCAAATTTTCTCGTGCCTCATGAGCGTTGCATCAGAGGAGTATTCACATGATCAGTTTCCGCTGGCGATACTTCTCTTGTCTGCCTCAGTGCCGCTCCGTGGGTACCCCCTGATGCTTTTTTTTTTTTACTGCTCTGAAACCGATGCGGCAAACCACACGATACCGTGAGGTAATCGGTAAGAGGGATAATTGAACAAACTCCAATACTGAAAAGAAGGAGTAACTAAGAAGAAAGAATAAAAGCCGCAAAGGTGGAACCTATATGGAAAAGGAAGGGGCTAGATAGACCAGAATGAGGAGCTGATAAGAATCGGATGCCCCCCTTTTTTAACCAGATTCTGCAAATCAAAAGAAAGCAAAGAAGGAGAGCGTACATCTCTCATTGAGTAAACTTTTAAACAAGAGCTGCAGCAAACAACCCAAGTGATTACCCCGAACAGTGAGAAGGGGAGCAGCCAAAAACGAAAAATAACACTGTTTTTAATTGTCCTGAAGAAGGTGGTGCGCACAGCAAGATCCACCGAAACGCGTTGACCTTTTTATGTATTTTCATTGATTGTTATGAATATTGCTTGATTTTAAATTGTTTGCTTTTCCTATATATGGCGAAATAGAATATGCAGTTGAGTCCAGCATTATTTGCATAGTGGTCATATTGTTTTTAATTTGTTTGATATCTGCATAATAAGGTGATGTACTGACCAAGGATGAATTATATGCGGTTCTATGTTTTTATGAAAATAAAAGTTTGAGATTTTATCTCGGTTACACAATGACCCCCAGTAGTTTGTAAGTGCCTTTTGTGGTGCCACCTTTAAAACAACTCTCACACTTGTGTTTGAAAGATTTGAATGCTTGATGAGTCCCACAGGCTCGAGATGAATAGACCCGAGTAAGAAAGAAATTAGTGTATGATATTGTGTTACACGACCAAGGGAACCCCTTGTTTTTTACTTGCTGACTGACCCTGTTCCCTTGTGGTCAAGTAAGGGTGACTCTCTTCCTGTTTTTATAGTTATGTGTTATTTTGCCATGCTGATAAATCTATAGTGACAATCAAATGGGTCATGATCTGATCAAGCAGAGACCCCAGAGCGAGTGATCTGTCAACCATCTGGGGGTCCACTGCAAGTGATCAATTCTGGTGTTAAGTGTGATCGGAGGCATAACAGTATGTGTAGTACTTTGTGTTTGGATGATGGGATTGCCATATATCTCTTAGGCACAGCTCCTTTAACCACCTCTTTCCTTCAACGGGCATTGCCTCAGCTTGTCCCACTCTCTGCCCAAGATTTGATAACCATGCTATTGAAGTTTTCACCCACCAGCATGACTCTATATTCTGATAATAATATTTTAGTTGTATTGCCATTTATGGATCTACCCTGGCCATTGTTAGGCTACTGTAAATGACTGTCCCCCTCCACCCCATGGCCAGTCTCAGAGCCAGAAGTCTTTCCACTTCCTGCACCATTGTCCTCAATATCTAACTTGTGAAGGTGCTGGACAGTGGAATTGCAACTACTCCTTTCTTGACCGGGCCTGAGGACAGAAATTGTATTGGGAACCATCTAGATCGCAGTCTTCGGCAATCCCTTTTAAACAGGTGTGTTTCCTGTAGGAGACCAACCTCGCATGACGTGTCATTTGTTTAGCTGGCACGTTCCAGCCTCAGCGTTTAAACTCAATATTTAAGCATTCCCATTAGTGAGGTGTGGAAGTGCTACTGGTGTGAGGCGTGTTGCAAGAACAAATCCGTTAATGGTCAAGTAAAGCGGACTCTAGTGTTGTTTGTCTGCCTGACATGCCTCCGTTTGCAATATGGAATTACCTTCGATCAGAATATACCTGTTCCTAACAACATGGATTAAAACAGTCTATTCTTTTCTTCCACCTTCCTGAGAAGTTGCAGGTGCTGGGGTACTGTACACTTTTGCTTAAACCTTCTCCTTCAGACTAATTGTCTCACTCTTATTTCTGCCGTCACCCTTTTTCATTAAATCAAAAATGGCTCTATGACTTACTTGGCAGTTTGAACAGGAGTCCCTTTTGGTTTGTTCATAAATCTTTTTATTAGCATTTTAAACGTACAACAAGCCCCCCCTCCTGCCCAATCCAAATTTGGTCAGACAGGCAGCCACGCAATACGGATAATGGGTTATTTAAGGTTAGCAATTCCCCATTAACTAAATGTCTCTTCGTTCTTCCAGCGATTCAAGATCCTCTCAAATTTATGAGGGCAGCCATGGGCTTTATATACTGCCTCCTCAGCCCTCATGCACCAGTCAAGGTTCATTGCCCATTCCTGCACTTTGGGCGTAGTAGGGCTGCCCCATTGTTTGAGTATGTTCCGCTGGGCAACGGAAAAGGCAATGTTGCAGAAGAGCAATGTGTAT
The DNA here is from genome assembly GCF_964263255.1 of Lissotriton vulgaris. Taxonomy (NCBI): domain Eukaryota; kingdom Metazoa; phylum Chordata; class Amphibia; order Caudata; family Salamandridae; genus Lissotriton; species Lissotriton vulgaris. The sequence continues at coordinate 1,764,304,452 of NC_141685.1, read as the reverse complement.
CGCTCCAGTGTTTTCTCTCCCCATATACTCAATGTGCCCAACTGGGGAGTGAGGCGTAACTGCACCCCCAGCACTCCTGATATCCTCTGCCCTACTCTTTTCCAGCACCCCCTCACTTGTGGGCACTCCCATATGGAATGGAGCAGGGTGCCACTCCGTCACCAACCCCTCAAACACAGATCAGTCTTGCAGCTCCTCATTTTGTGTACGGTTATCCTCGTAGCAATTTTAACTGTACCAGGCAGAAACCTGCTCTTATTGAAACCTTCAGATGGTAATGACAGGCCTCCCCTAGGTATCATCCTACAATATACCTAGTCTCGTTCCCACCTGAATCTGAGTGAGTCTAGTGGGTGGAGACTATGAGCTAGAAGTGTCATGTAGGTCAGTGAGATGGCGTGACTGTGCAGGGGAGATACCAGGGGGCATTCTTCCGGCGGGTCCTCTAGTTAATGGGTATGCTTCTTAAGGATGTGTTGCATCTGTAGGTATCTCAGGGACTAACTGCTCAACATATCATACTCCGCCCATGTGTCTGTAAAGGGGATCAGCTGACCTTCCTTCCAGACATCCCACAACACCAATATATCCAGTGTGTCTCATTTTCTGTGGCCCCCAATCCCCAGAAGATCCCTCAGTGCCTCTGACTCCCATAGAATTATTATCAATGTTATTTTCCCTTGCCAGCCCATTGCTCTCACTACCCTCCTCCAGGTGTCCACCACAACCGCCGTCTATGGCGGGAGCCCCCTCGACCTTCCTTCCCGATACAGGTGACAGGAGTCTAAAGCCCTTCTATCTGCCAGGAGGGATGACTCGCACAAGTCAGAAAAACCCAGTCATTTACCATCAACAGTTTTGCTGCTCAGTAGTACAGCCTCAGGTTGGCAATGCTATTCCCCCTCCCAAGTTTTCCTTGTAAACATTGCTAGGGCAATGTGTCAGGCTCACCATCCCAGAGCAGTGCCTGTGTGGCCTCATCCATCTGTCGGAAGAACCTGTCTGAAATGGCATAGGGCACATTTTGGGAAAAAAAAGGAACTTGGGCAAATATATACCTTTTTGCAGTGCTGCCTTACCCATCCGCAATATTTGAAAGCTCCTCCAGTGGTCTATGTCTGTCCATATGCCTCCAGAACTCTATTCAAGTTCTCCTAGAAGAAATGATCTCAGTTGGCAGTGATGTAAACATCTAGATACTTGAAGCCTGCTGACTCCCAGCAGACTGTGAGGTGGCTGCAATGTGGAAGGCATTCATCTGTCAGGGGATAGGCTACAGATTTGATCCAGTTGATCTGGAGTCCCCTGTGTGTCCCCAAGACCAGCAATATCTCACGTATCTGCAGAAGGGATTGGCTGGGTCTGCCAGATAGAGAAGGAGTCACATCTCAGGCCATAAAGTTGAGCATCACTACGGACCCAGATAACAAGTGAATCGAAGGCCACCGCAAACAGTAAGGGGGATAGTGGACATCCTTACCACATGCCCCTTTCTATCTACATTACCTCCCTCAGCAGGCCATTAAAAGACACCCTGGCCATGGGGTCCTGGTAAAGTAGTTTTAGCAATAGTAGAAAATTCCACCCAAATCCCATTTTCTCTAGTACAACCATTAGGTAAGGCCATTCTATGGAATCAAATGCTTTTTCTGCGACCAATGATAAAATACCAGTTGGCTCCCCAATTCTCTCTCTGCGGGCCAAGCAGTGAAAAAGGCACCTAAAATTGGTTTGCGTCGCCCTACAGGGCATGAGGCATGATCGACCACCAACAGGAATTCCATTACTTGCAACATGCGACCCGCAAGGAACCACGCTAGTACCTTCACCTCCATGTTGATCAGTGAGATAGGTCAATAGGACATGCAATCCTCCCATGACTGGCTTCCCTGCTTTATTTGTAGGCACAATCCAGGCTCGGGGCAGGTCGTCCGGAAGTTTTACCATTTGTTTGACACTACTGAACAATTTCCCCAAGTTGGGGTCCTGTCTGAGCATGGAGGCATTAAAAAAATTCCAGCGGGAAGCCATTAGGACCCTATGCCTTCCCTCTCTTAAAGTGGGACAGGTCCTCTGCTTTCTCTGAATCTGATATCTCGGCTTCCAGTGTTTCCCAAGCCCCTTCTCCCAGGTTGGGGGTAGGGAGTTCTCGGATGAAGTCCAGCAACTCCTTCTCATTGCACGATGTGTGCGACTTGTATACCTCGTACAGATGCGTCACCATCTCCTACGCTATGCTTGCTGGCGTCTCCACCATCACTTCGCGCCTCCGTCTCAGTCTACGCATCGGTTTCTGTCACTCCTTGCCAGCCAACCCAGGAGTTTCTCTACCTTGGTACCATGCTCGTAGACCCCACTTGTTTCATCTGATGACCTTAGTTCCCTGCTGAAAAACAGTTTGATAGTTCTCTCTAGCCTTATCGATCTTAATCGCCAATTCAGGCATTGGCGATATGATGTATTCTGCCTCCCCTTGCACCAGTTTTATCCCCAAGTCCTGACACTCCTGTTCCCTCCTCCTTTTTCTTTCTCACTGTATGGGTATCAATTGCTCATGGACCACCGTCTTGTATGCCTCCCTTGAGACCTCCCCGAGTACATTGACCCCTTGCCGTCTTTGAAATAGCTTTTAGATGCTTGTCAGGTATTTCTGGGTGTCCCAGTCAACAAGTTCTCACAGCAGGTTTAGTCTCTGTCCCATACTCTAACTCCCCGGTTGCGTTTGGGAATGCTGTGATCATGGGAGAAGGATCTAAGATGCCTCTGGGCAGGTACTGAGTGTCGTCGTACGTGTTTGTTTGTTGGTGGGGTACTAAGAGATAGCCCAGCCTTGTGTATCAGTTTAGGAAACGGATTGGGTCCAAGATGCTCTGTCCCTGTCTCTCTGTGCGGTGTGCCCCTATTATTGTAAAAGTGCCTGCCTGGCCAACAGCCAGTTACCCATTTTACTCAGTCCAGTCTTTTGCAACCCAGGAGGGAGGTAGCAGGATGCCAGGTTCAGGGTGAGCCCATTCCAGATGCCCACTACTGCGGCTCCACAGCTGACTGGTGTCAGCCATGTCTGTGTAAGCTGGAAGGGAACATTTCTACGCACCAAGATACCAACCTCCCTTGAGCTCAATGTGTATCCTGAGTGTGCCACCATTATGTATCTTCCCGTGTTGAGGAATCAGCATTTGTTGCCCACTAAATGTGTTTCTTGAAGCGCAACCCCATTCGGGTCATGTCGGGATAGGCTTTTTGTCACGATTCCCAATTTAATAGTATTGCCTAGGCCAGTGACATTTCATGAGAGAATCTAGAGGTTCACACTTCCATGCTTGGGTGCCCGTTCTATCCTGGGATTCATACCTTTAAATGGTCGGGTTTAGTCCGCCTGTGTTCGTCGTGTATGCTGTCATCTGGTGATTAAATTAATCCCTTTGCCTGCGATAAAACAACAGCCCTCCCAACTATCTCATGCGATGAGCTTGGAACTATCTACCTTCCAATGCTGGAGACGTCTGTCGCCCCCCTCGGTAACTGGTGTCCCTGCCTGCCCATGTTGTTCAGTGCTAGGTTGTGGTGGGAGTCCCGCAGGAAGTCATGAGTTCTCTCAGCTGAGGAGATTGGCTGTCATTGGGGTCAGCACTGGTGGCATGTCCTCCTCATCGTGATCATCTCCCGCTACTGAAGTCTCTCCATCCGTTGTTTCCTTGTCCAAATCCAGTATGTCCCATCTGGTGCCCCTGGGCCAAGCCCTACTATTCTGGATCTCAGCCACCAACCGGACTTGTACGCTTTCAGCCTGCGTTTTCTTGGGGATTACACCTCTTCTGTTTCTGGACGCTCGCTTTGGTCTCTGCCTTCTCCATTCAGTATCTCCATTGGCATCAGGGGGTCCGGGTATCTGGTGGCCTTTGACCTCAAGTCATTTCTGTGCCTCAGCCTTGATTTCAAAGAAGTGGGATCCCTGGTCATTCAGTATGCGTGGCTTGGCAGGAAATAGCAGCGCATATTTAAGGTTCAGGCTTCTCAAGAGTCACTTGACTTCAATATATGTCTCTCTCTGTTTCAAGACCTTTGCGGTGTAGTCAGGATAAATGTTTAGGGTCCAGCCCTCCAGCTGCCAAAGCCTGTGAGTCCAGGCCACCAGTAAGATGTGATCCCTGTCACAGAAGTTGAGGAGCTGCATCGCCATTGCTCTTTTGGAGTGCCACCAGAGGGGGAGGCCCATCTGGAACCTGATATGCCTGCTCTACGGTGAATAATTTGGAGTACTTTCCCTCCAGCACCATAACACCCAGCCAGTCCTCTATATATACTTCAGGTGATGGACCCTTCTCCTGCTCATGAATTCCCACTATCTGGACATTGTTACTGCTTGAGTGGCCCAATTTCACAGCCAGTGCTGCCAAGTCTGCTTTCAATTTCTCTACGCAGCTCTGGACACCCATCTGCATAGATTTTAGTTGCGTGATGGGCCACTCCGTGGCTCCAACTTTCTTAACCAGTTTTTTATGGTCGACCCGAAGCAGACCCACCTCTTAGGTCAATGTCTCTATCTTATGCTTTGGAGAGGTGTTGGTATCCTGAATGGCAGCTAGTATTGCCCTGGTATGGGCCTTGAGGATATGTTCCTCAGTACATAAGTACCACGCAGGCTAGTCCTCCCACTCCTGTGGGGATTCATCTCAATGGGCCTGCTGAGCACCTTATGCACAATCCATCATTATTGTGCAGCTTGCTGTACTTTTCTTACTTGCAAGGGTCTCGGGCTGCACCCCATCACTGGACACCTCTCCTCTCCCTCATGCTGCACTCATGCCTCGTCATCTTCTGTGGAATGGGGGATGGGGCCACCTCGCAGCAGACACCCCCCGCCCCTCCAGGGAAGCACACTCTGCCCCTCAACCCCCTGGCCACCACCAGAACCCCAGCTGCGGTCTGGAAGGCAAACATGCATGAGACAGGGCACAAGTACCTTGCCATCCGTCCTGTGGCATTCATGAGGAGGATGTATTGGGGATCTTGACTGCCCCATCTTGCACTTTTCTCCCCTGGGTGGCTCCTCTGTTATGGCAAAGGAGCCTCACCCCCCACTGATAGCCAGCAGAGGCAAAGGACAAAAATTAAATGATAATAAAACATTTTTATTATCATTTTCCTTTGAGTCCTGCAGGCTGCGAGCTGAGGGAGGAGCGTGGCCTCCCATCCTAATGCTGCAGCTGCAGCACCATGGAGGAGGGGGAGTGGTGGGCACTGAGGGTTAGGCCTGCCTTGTGGGGCCAGCCAAACCGTCATGTGCACTTAGCTTTTATCCACCTAGCTGCATTGTTCAGCTGGGTGGAGAAACCAACACAGGCTCCCAATATATGTCTGAGCGGCGAAACAAGGCACTCAGGCCAGTACCAGCACTGCTCATTTGCTGGAAAGAACATTCCCAGCATGTGAACAGCATTGGAATTGGGAGCTGGAAGCCTACGCAGTGTGCAACAGGCTCCTGACAAGAACACGAGAATCGGGAGCAAGGTGGCGGTCATCGGAGCAGGTAAGCTTTATTTTGTTATTTATACTTGTTTTGTTCTTGTTTTTTGTGTTCCCCGTCCCCGCCTCACCACTTCGTAGTATGAGTGGCTGCTACTGCTGTTGCTCTCCTCCCTGCTCTCCGCAGGGTCCCGGGCAATCGCTTTCTCAGGTCTCATGCACTCCAGATACCCCACTCTTGTCTGGAGACATCTCCCCGAGGGCTGCCTAAGCCCATCCGTCATCCGTGAGGCTCCGGAGCTGGGTACCCCAACTAGACCACCTCTCTCTACGGTCATCACCAGGCTAGTTTGAAAGGCCTGGTCAGGCCGCTACCATTTTGGTGTGACGCCGTTCTGCTCGCACCACTGCGCCCAGTCTGTGGCGTCCCCTCCCGGCGTCTGGTTGGGCGCCCTTGTTGATCTGGTCTGGGTGTTGTTGCCTCTGCTGCTTTGGAGGGGGCCCGAGGAGCCCCCCTGTTGTCAGGATAGTTGCTGCTGCAGCTGGTGGCGCCGGAGCTCTCGCTCACTGAGTCCCTTTTTGTTAGTCACATTACCAGTCCTTAGCTTGGGCTGTAGATTCTAGAACTACTTCTTCTAATCCACTTCCCCAGCATTCTTTAGTGAGTGTATCAGTGCTTGTTCCACTTGTGCAATTGTGTCGGCTGAGGGTTTGGCTCCTCTTTTGTTGCTTGTCACCTTTTCCCAACTGATATCGTTGAGGTTTGCTGCTCACCCGCGGGAGGGCTGGTCTACATCTTTTAGACCATCTTGGGGATCACCAAGGCCCAGTCGCTGAGGAGCTTCAGGGAGAGATCTTGTTTGGTGTAGGGGCAGGCTGCCCCTATTGGAAAACCAAGTGGAAGGTGTGTCCTCATCTCTATTTATTGTTCTTTAGGAATCCCATTAGTGGGCAGAATGACCAGCATTTCTTAAATGTGATGGGTGACAGATCCTGCTAAATCCCCTCTTTGGCACCCTGAAATGAGATTGTAACTTGTTGTCTTGCTGCAGACATTATTGCTCTTTTTGTTTAAAGTAATGAATAAAGGCCAGTGTGTGGCGATAATCGGTGGAGCACCCTCATCCAGAGTCCACTCGGTGTGTTCTATACAGAGTGGTATCTCCCTCTCTCTGGTTCGGGCCAGTTTGACTGAATAGGTTATGGAAGAGTCCCTCAATTTATTTGCCATCTATCTTTCTAATCAAAGGTAAATGGTGCCAACAAGGGATTTCGTTTATGAAGAATTTGGATTTGTTAAGACTTGTTTGAGGGGTAAGTCATATATGAACAAACTCCAAGGTGTCTTTAGACAACAACACCAAATGAAAATTGAGAGCATAGAACACACGGGAAATCCTATTTTTATAGAAATATATGTATTTTTGTATAGCAGAAATTTAAAAGGAGTACACACATATGAAATGAATCAGCAATATGTCATGAAAAGATGTAAAATCAAATTAATCAAACAATTCATGACAGACATCAACTCCAAACACAATCAAATTGTGACAGATCTCCTAAAAAGAATACACATCACTAAAGAACAATACATTTCTCTGGCGGGCTTGGTTAACAGTGTTTTTGCTCAGCTAAAAGTAGAGCCGAAGAAGGTTTGAGGGCCTTTGTCACTCCTGATGTGCTACCAGTGTGGACACTTAACCGTCCCTGTACTGTCAACAGTCTTGGAATTATTCTGGGTGTTGTACCCATTGGATTCCTCCAGTTGGTGGCTTGTGGTGTTTTACATTCTGAACTATTTATACAGTGGTTTTATTGCTGTTTTGTGGGCCAGGGCACCCACTTGTTCCTGTGGGGCCTAAACGATGCGGCGCTTTCATCAAATGGCAGTGTAGGAATGGGGGCACCAATCTGTCAGTCTCCTATCTCTGCTTCTCCCTTACACTCATTTCAGCAGGGGGGCTAGTCACCAGGCAATCAACTTGAATAATGTGGTTAGAGTACCCTCTCTCAAACTAAGGTCTTCAAGTGGAGCTTCCTTCCTTTAGCGCCCCAGGAGCCCTATTATGTAAAGGGTGCACTTTCCCTGTTTGCGCCCGGCACACCTTAAAATAGGTGCACCGGGAGCAGACAGGGAAAGTGTCCCATATTACATAGAATGCTCTGCCCACAGGACAGCCACGCACATGCAAGTGAAATATGGAGCGGCTTTAAAGCAGCCGCTCCGTATTTTCACAGTGCAGGCGGCAACCCGCCTGCACTTTTAAAGGGGAGTAGAGATCCCATTACAGTGAGTGACTGCACCTGCCAGCAAAGCTATGTCTGTGGGGTCCATGGGACCCCCTTCCCCCTGCCAGAGGGCTAATAAGGGGGCGCACTGTCAGTGCGCCTCCTCAGAGCTCCTTTGCCTCTGTGCCTACGTCTGTAATACGGTGCGAGTGTGGAGGCAAAGGTATTCCCTCATATCTATATGGCCATGCACCCATGCAAATGAGGGTACATCCTCTTGAGAAGTCGCTGACGCTGTATGTACGCCAGCGCTTTCAGTATTACAGAAGGGGCCTCGGAAGTGTCTGCAGCCTTTTCTGTAATACCAAAGTTCTATGGGGGCACGCAGAGCAGGCGCCAACGCATGTTGAGCCCCCGGGTAACTTGTGTAATATGGACCCAGAGGGAGGGCCAACCTGCTGAGCCCAATTAACTTGAGGGTAGGATCCGAGCCCTTTGTGGCAGCCACACAATGTCCTCCATGACGGGTGTTGGCGCCCTGGGGTAGAAACCAGTTGTCTCTGATAATCAAGCTACTTTTGGCACGCACAAGGACCTTGGGTGTTCTGCAGAGGTTCCTGCGTTATCCCAGTTGTCACCGGCTGTGGCAGGATGGCTGGTATATCTCTTGGAACTGAGTTCGGGCGGAGGCAGGCAGGGGATATTTTACACCACCGCAATGTTCGCTCCTCCCCGTCTTATCATTTTAATATAAAGATGTAACTCTAACCGTGGAAATATTTAGAGTAGAGATCCCAAGCAATATTGAGCTTAGCCTATAAAGTGAGACAAGACAACATTCTCAAGAAAAGTCTAGATCTAGAGAATTGATGCTCCGTGATGATTCTCGAGTACCAAACCCATTCTGCAATCAAGATGTCAGGATTCATAAGATACATTGATGTTCAGTGGACGTGGAATGGGGTCTTTTGCATATTATTTGAGTTAGACTGAAAACCTAATTTGTTGTGGCCATTGAGGATTGTTGCCGAGTAAACATGAGCTAGGGAATATGGTAGTAGCCTGTGAATATGATTTGTAGATGCCCATGGGAACGTTTCTCCTCCTATACTGTTTTACTCGCTTTTTTATATGGACCATAGGGTGCACATCTAAAACATACTCAGAGATCTATGTGCCAGGTGCCTCTTAACCTGCTGAAATATAAAGAAATAGTCTTAAAGCAGCAATAGTTCCAAATACTTTTTAAAAAACGTATATGGTAGTAAAAGCAATCAAATGCTATAAAGTGTTCCTTTTTTTAGAATTATATTTTTCACAATTCTAAGCTATGAACACTCCTCCTAGCCTTTGGCTTTTTGTTTCTTATTAGAATGGAGTGATTGTCCCTGAATGATCATCAAATGACAGTAACAATTAATAGTGAATTAGGGGTAATAAAAGGTACATGCATGTTATTCCTGAAAATGTATCCATTTATTAAGAAGAAAATAATTTAGGCGAATGAAAATTATCCTGCAGCAAAATGAATCTGGGAACTACATAATCATGACATGCTATAAGAATGGAGATGCGCAGATATTATTTTCATTTTTTAATGTTGTTAATAGTAGATAACATGTTTTTCTTTTGCCCTTCTTAGGCCCAGCCACTCAAGCAAATGTGCCCTATTCTTCAGTCACCATCAGTTTCTCAATGGCATCAAGAGCATCTGAACAGAGAGGTGAGATGCTTGTCTTCAAGGATTTTAATGTTGAGGATTTTTGCTTGGATGGGGAAGAGTAGACTGTGAGGTTAGAGTTTTTTTTCCTGCGACTAAAATAAAAATGCATAGATCTTTGAAAGTAAAGCATTGCTTTCACGAACATTTCCTGGTGTTACTTTACTACTGAGTTCTCAGTAGCAGCAGCAGGCAGAGGAAATAGGTTGGGCAGTGCGGAGGAAAAAAATAAAAAAATAAAAACAAACAAGCCTTATCTGCAGCCTGACGTCCGCCGCCTCACCATTTCTTCAGCTCGGATGCTCACACGGCAGGGCCGGACTGGCCTTTCGGGCACCGGGCAATCCCCCGGTGCACCGCAAGGGAGGGGCTGGTTTTGGGCCCCTGGGGCTGGGGGCCGTTTTTGTTACAGGGCCGTTTATGCAGCATAGCTGCAAAATCGGCCCTGTAATAAAATCGGACGAAAACCGGCCCCAGGAAAGAGCTTGTCGCACCCCCAGCTTTCCCGCAGGGGGGACGGCAGAGCACTTTGCCGGGCCGGATTGGGTTCCCAGTCCGGCCCTATCACACGGGCTCCCAGATTGCCCTGAGCCAATCCAGACGCTACTCTCAGCTGACTCATGGAAACACGCTGGATTTGTCTTGGCGTAATTATCCGACACCAGTAAACATTTGAGCAGTGCATGCACGGCTGCATTCTGTTTGAAGCAGCAACATGCAGGCGACGAGGGGGCTTTCTTATTTACACTTCTAGCTGCTCCCAACACAAAGTCCAGAGGTCCAGCCTTTCTTTTCAGACATCAGGGCGGCCCTCAGGCAGAAGGACAGTCCTCTGGCAGCAGGGCATGGGTCCATGAGTGGACAGAAGATTTGGTCTGATGGTCAAATATTTATACTTTGTTCTAGCTTTGGAGTTGGAGAAATCTAAACCATCGACCTCCCCCCCACACACACATCTGGATTGGGGGTTTCCTTCCTCCCTGCCCTGATTCCAAAATGTCTGGAGTCAAAAAAAGCCACTATTGTGAAGTTATTTGTGTGTATTTGTGTGAAATGCAAGTGTGGTAAGTGACAGCTCCGCCCTCCCATCAGGTCAAGATGGCCCATACTGCCAACACCTACTCCCCCTTGTGTAATGGGAGGAATACTTAACGGCTACCTGCCAATTACATTTAGTCATGTGACCGAGGATACAGGCTGCAGGATCCAAATGGTTAGGACAAGAAAATACCAACTTTCTGTAAGTGGCAGTTTCAGAATTCTGATTTAAATTCCGACTTTACCCTTAAAGAGTGTTTTAAATTACAATTGATTAGAGACCAAATTTGACTTTCCTACCTGTTCCCAATCTAAGGTTAGCACTGTAAAGCCCAATCCAATGTTATCCTGTGGGAGAGGTGGGCCTTGTAGTACTGAGAATCGAATGTAAGATTTTTTTTCTGCCAGGACATAAAAAACTTAAAAGTACATGTTCCACATATTAAATATACTCCAACCTGCCTCATAGGCTGTTTAGGGCCTACCCTAGACATGACTTACATATATTAAAAAGGAATGTTTAGAACTCGCAACGGATTATGTTGCCAGGTCGAAATGGCAGTTTAAAACCGCATACAGACTACTATGGCAGACCTGAGACATGTTTAAAAAGGCTACTTAAGTGGATGGCATAATAAGTGCTGCATGCCTGCTAGCAGCATTACATTTACAGGCCCTTGGCATATGTACTATCACTTTACTAAGGACCTATAAATATATTAAGGGTGCCAATTGGGTGTAAGCCAATGTTACCATATTTAGAGGAAAGAGCCTTGGCCCAAGACAGAATAGAACAGCTGCTAGTCACCCACAGTGGGGACTGGACATTGTCCCTGACCTATTAAAAGCTACTGTTTTACCTCACAAAACTTGGGTGGACCTTTTATTGATTTGGGCAGGGTCTGCAGGTTCATTTTTTGTCTAAATATACTAATAGCAGGTGCATAGAAACCTATTACCATAAAGCATCAGCACCTAAAACCTAAAAAGGCAATACTTCAATAGTCCAGTGGTTAAAGTTGCTGAAGGTTGTACAGCATCTAGCTCCTTGAATACCAAGCAGTGGTTAAAAAGTTGAATATAACTTAGGAGGCCGCACTCTAAAGATTCTATTTAGTCACTCAAAGCCCTAGAGATGGAAATAGCTGGCAAAGGAAGTGTGACGCTGGTGACCATGTTGTAAAAAAGCGCCCCGTTTCTGAAAATTGTAGTGAAACATCACAGAGTCAACCAATAACCCAGAAGACAGAAATCAGAGGAAAAACCATTCAATTGAATATGGAGATACCTGCCTTAACGAGAAGACCATGTGTCAATTTGTGTTCCCAGATTAGATTGATGGTAAAAGGAGAAGCAAATTTGAATCTAACCACATAATACAGATATTAAGATCAAAGTCTTTGGCAAAAACCAGCGTCTAAAATTCCTCAAAAAGTATTTTGTTTTTAAAATGCAACATCAAACGCTGGTTGCCTAGAAAGATCTCAAGTTATGTCATAGCCTGGGATGTTAAAAGCAACCCTAAAATGACAACCGTACCTATTGACTCTGAAAAGGGTGGGTAAAAGCAGTTCAAGGAAACCTGCCTCAGTGCCCCAATGTACGCACATGACAACGCACCCACATGACGAATAGCCCTGAACTGACAGAATATATTGTTTTTCTACTCATAGACAGCTGGCTGCCTGGATGATCAAATAAGGAGTCAGTTCTTGTATTAGTGGGTATCAGATGAGGCCACAATCTCTACAGCCATATTGCTCAGATCAGGCCTCCAAAGAGCCTGGAATCAGTGTCTGACCCGCCTGCCACAAACCTAAAACCATGACAGTTCCCATCAATAAAAAAACACTCTTAGGCCAAAAAAGACAAAAGAGAAATTCTCAGAATTTACATTTTGATTTTCTACAGATTGAAACATGATGCAAACAGCAGGTTCTTTTAACTTGATGGATGAGACCCTCAACCTTGATTGTATAAAAATAACCTTCTGTACAAGATGCAGAGGATATTTATCATCATTCATTATTTGGTACATATTGATGTAGTCATTTGTGCGTGAATGAGTTGGTTCGTTGAGCAATGGGTGCTTTCTTTTAGTGGCACTGCTTAGTTTATTGCTACATAAGAGCATTGGGCCCTGCTTTTTCGGGTGTGTGCTACCACTTCCACGTATAGTCCATTCATCATATATACTGCTTGAGAACATATGTGATGGTCAAGCAATATTGAGTAAGTCCATGAGGTGCGCAAGTTAACATTACGTTACATTACACGGTAGCATGCTTCTTAAATGCTGCACCAAAGGAGCACCAGGGTGGTTACAAAGGCCGAGAGTTGTAAATCTTTAATTTGTTGTCATCATCTAATGTTGGGTCTAGCAGAAGAATTCCTGTTGAAAACCATTCACTGCTAATGTATGTTTGTTTCTGAGGTGCAGTTGATTTGTTTTGAGAGAAAAGTACAGACACTATTTTTTTTTATAATTGTTAAGTTGTACAAACTCAAAATGTTCACAATTTTCATAACTTAACATACAGTTGTTTGTAATCCATTCGGAAAAAAAGAGCCCAGTAAAGTACATGAGAATGGGATTGATAAAAACGCGTTTATTAAAATTACCTAAAATGATTTGATATTGTTTTGCTGTTTCCTACTCTGTGAAGGGAACTGATTTTTCAAATGTAGCCGTCATAACAATAAACTGCATAAAAGTAGAAAATGCAATAATTTAAAAAAGCTTGCAAAAATGTGTTGAATTTACCAGGTGCCAAATGTAACTACTTCTCTCTTTGTACCGCGTTTGTGCTCTTGAAAGGTTGCTGCATCACTGGACGATCTTGCTGGGCTGCCCGCTGTATTTCCAAGCCAACTGCTCGCGGAACCCGCTTCGCGAGTCCCGCTTCGTGGAGGAGGTCTGCTGCAGGAATCCGCTGCTGTCACTGGGGAGCCTAGGGGCAGGGCAGGGCTGCGAGCGTGACTGCGGGGACTCCATCTCCCAGGAGTCCCTGCTCGGCCAACTTGAAACACCTGGCTCGCTCTCCCTGCTAGCCCTGCCCCTGTGCACTGGTCATAAAAAAACTCTCCCTAGCTGCTGACCGGCGGGACTCTTTGTACCGCGTTTGTGCTCTTGAAAGGTTGCTGAATCACTGGACGATCCTGCTGGGCTGCCCGCTGTGTTTCCAAGCCAACTGCTCAGGGAACCCGCTTCGCTGGTCCCGCTTCGTGGAGGAGGTCTGCTGCAGGAATCAGCTGCTGTCACTGGGGAGCCTAGGGGCAGGGCAGGGCTGCGAGCGTGACTGCGGGGACTCCATCTCCCAGGAGTCCCTGCTCGGCCAACTTGAAACACCTGGCCCGCTCTCCCTGCTAGCCCCGCCCCCTGTGCACTGGTCATAAAAAACTCTCCCTAGCTGCTGACCTGTGGGACTCTTTGTACCGCGTTTGTGCTCTTGAAAGGTTGCTGCATCACTGGACGATCCTGCTGGGCTGTCCGCTGTGTTTCCAAGCCAACTGTTCGCGGAACCCGCTTCGCGGGTCCCGCTTCGTGGAGGAGGTCTGCTGCAGGAATCAGCTGCTGTCACTGGGGAGCCTAGGGGCAGGGCAGGGCTGCGAGCGTGACTGCGGGGCTCCATCTCCCAGGAGTCCATGCTCGGCCAACTTGAAACACCTGGCCCGCTCTCCCTGCTAAGCCCGGCCCCTGTGCGGTCCACACCCAATAAGAACTGGACCTACCCCCCGCTGCGCGTGAGTGCGCCGGGAGAAGCCCGGGACAAGGGCAGGCCGTCTGTGGCTGTCAGGGGCTGCAGGAGGCTGGGCTGGGCCCACTCTCTGACATCCAGCGTCATTTATCGGACTCGACAGCGTAAGGTGAAGCGAACTGTTATATTGTGTAGCTTTGTTGACGGACCGTAGTTTAAGTTTCCTTCTGTATTTCGAGTGGTCCAGTTGCGGTTTACAGCGTTCTTGCTTATCCCTCGTGCTGTAAAGACCGCTAAGCATGTCTTCACCTCCAACTACTCCCCCATTGAACCCCCTCCCGCCCACGGTAGGGGTTGCAATCTTGGGTCCCTTAGACAAGTATTTCTCTAGGGCCACTCGTGATATTGATAGAGAGATTGCCCTAGCTGAGAGACGCGCTGAGCGCAGGCAGTCTATCGAACTCCTTAAACTCCCCCTAGAGAAGCGGGCACCCCTGGGTTCTCTGGCAGCGGTCCCTTCATCTCCACCCTTAACCGTGCCAGACTCAGTGGAAAAGCCCCAGGATTCATCATTGTCGCCCAGTCTGGTCAGGGTGGAAGGTATGTTAGGGTTGGACTCCCAGACCAGAAATGAGCCATCGGTCGCAGTCTCTACCAACTTACCTCCCCCCATGCCTACTACTTTAAATATTACATCCACTGACGAGGAAATTCCTGCCATACATGGCATGTTAACCCATGCAGCACCCAAAAACCCTCACATTAAAAGAAAAAGAAATACTAGTCCCCGAAAAGGTTGTCACCCTACACACCCCAAGAAAATTAGGAAACTTGGTTTAGCAACGGGAGCTTCCTATAAGTCTAAAGGGGCTGGTTCAGGTGGGGCTCAAGCTGTCAAGGGTGGGGTGTTCTCTGGTGATTCACCATGTAACACAAGCGAGACTCTGGCAATGGCTCCTGCCGAGACTATATCCCCAGATTCACCCTTACTCACGCAGATAGAGAAACTGATGATCTCTACTGACCCCTATTGCAGAACGAGTCAAAAGGTTAGCGGACCGTTTGGACAGTTTTCAACAAGCTACCTTAGACAACTTTTTCTCAACTAAATCCTTAATTAAAACACACCTTAGGACCGAGGTCAGTAATAAAGGGGGGGTCAAAGCGGCTACGACGACCTCTATCACTCCACAAGATTCTCCTAACATAAGTGGGTTGGCTAGTGGGGTACCTGCTCCAGAGTCCCTTCCTCCTGCTGTTGTTTCTGCCAAAGGGGGGCCTCGTTCTTCAGGTCAAATCCATAAGACCAATCCCCACCCTTCAGACCATTCACGGGCAAACACATCCCAGCCCAAGAAGCGCTTAGCTATCGAGGCCACGGGCACTATTGATAGATCCAAACCTAGGAACCCTGGATCCAATAATTGCAACGCCTTCACCCAAACTACACTGACTTGCCCCGTCCCTTTCCCCTCTAGCCAACCCGACACAGTTCCTCCCAAAGTGCCCCGTAGAATACCTCCTATGGATCTACCCCCAGACTGCCATCCCTTTGTGGCCATCCTTACCAACGTACCACCATTGTTGGTTGGGCAGCAAGAATCCTTCCAGATGCTAAAAAATAAAACCATGCACTGGTTAAGGATTAATAGACCACTGCCCAGGGAAGTTGATGGGCTGATTCTTGGTGTCAGAAGGGTAGGTTGGGTAGGTAGTAGTCATAAGCGCTATGAGGGGGACTGTGTGGTTGTCAACTTCAAGGATCCCAGGGTAGCTCAGCTAATTTCTAGCCAGAATTTAGGCACTAGCAGTGCTGGTATTGGAGTAGTCGATTTGACCTTTTTCTACCCGAGATCAGTTGCCATTCATTTTGGTATCTTCCCAGAAGTAAGTTGTTATCACAATCTTGCAATTCCCGGATTTGACCCCTTCTCTGTGCCTTATCAGCAAACCCCATGGCCAGGGACCTATGGAAGAACCGCAGGCTATTGAAACAACATTCTCCCTGGGACAGTTCTCTTACCCCTGGGTATGAGCCCACGGTTGGATCCCTGCTCCTTGGAGACTATCATCAACAGCTGGATATCCATCTCCACTGAGAGTGGTCCCCAGCCTCAGGGTGACAGTCCTGGTAGTGGGTCTTAAGGTGGAAGCAGAGCCTTTTGCTCATTCCCTGAGGGAGGGCAGGATACTAATCTTGTCCCCTACGCTGAACCAATTATGGCCGATCCTGTCATAAAGATTCTTAGCTGGAATGTTGCTGGGATTGCGAGGAAGTTGGCTGTTCCGGAATGGAACATCTTAGTAGAGGGTTTCTCCATCTGTATCTTCCAAGAAACTTGGAGTACAGGACCATGGCACAAGGTAGGATACTCATCCTTCTTCCTGCCAGCAGTCCCTTCCCCTTCTGGGAAAGGCCGCCCCTCTGGAGGTCTACTTATATGGGTCGCTATTTCGCTTGGTTGTCAGGTCACCCAGCGCGTGACTGACTCACTTGACCTTTTGAGTATATCGCTCACAGGCCCCAAGAGAGGGCCAGCCCTAGACATTTTCAACATCTATGTTAGGGGATCAAAGGGAGGTCTACTGTCACCCATTGTTTCTGAGTTAGAATCCCGGTTAAGAGGGGGCCCGATAGTTCCCATGTTCTAGTTGCAGGTGACTTCAACTGTACGTTTGAGCCTCTTGGGCTGGAGGATTCCCTAGGGACTGTTGAGGATGATAACAGGAGAGGTATAACAGCCCTGACCATACCTCCTATCAGAAGGTGGTCCCAAGTGGCAGTCCAAATCTATTCCCTAACCTTGGAATTCGATCTTAGGGCAGTGAATGGTAGGACGTCTCTGGATCCTTCTGGAGCGCATACCTACAATAGGGTGGATCATACGTCTGGAATAGACTATATCCTTCTTGATGTTAACTCCTGGGACCACTTGCTAGACATGGAGATACTCCCTTCAGTAGAGAGCGACCATAATCTGCTCTCCCTTGCTCTTCGCCCCTTCTGGACGGAGTATTCGGGAGTAGATGCATCCTCCTTAGCGCTAGCGCACCAGGAGCTTTACCCTTCTAATTGTGGTAGGCGTTTAAAATGGGGTAAAATTGTCATGGACAAAGAGAAAGTCCTATCCATTTCAACACTTTTGACCTCTGCCCAGTGCAGGTTAGCTGAATACTCGCTACATCCAGAGGAAGTAATATCACTCTTTTGTGCTACCACTAAGGCTTTGAGTGAACTCTTTTATCTTCCTAACATGGCTTCTCGTGCTGGAAAGCCCAAACCTAGGCAGAATCCCTATGCCTGGTATACAAAAAAATGCAGGGAGATGAAAAGTTCCTTGATTTGCGCAGTGAAGAGCAAGTCCTTGGCCGACATACGTCTGGCAAGGAAAAACTACTCACTGACCGTGATCGCAGCAAAGAGGGAATGGGAGGACTGCTTCTGGGAGGATCTGAGGAAAGCAAGTCTGGACAGTGATGCTGGAGGTTTCTGGACCCTTATAAGATCTAGGGACAGGCCATACAGCACATTAATGATGTGCAATATCCCCCCCCAGAGCTGGTTCAACCACTTCTCATCCCTCTATGTTGTAAGCGAACCACCTACCAATAACGCACCCCCCACAGGAATACCCATAATGGGATTAGAGATTGTTCTTTTTACCGCTAGAGAGGTGATGGACGTTATTAAAACCCTGGTTCCGCTGAAAGCAGCAGGGCCCGATGGGTTACCTGGTGATATAATACGGGCAAGCCCCAAGGAGTGGGGGTCTCTCGTATCCTCACTGTTAAATGCCATTAATGAGGGCGCGCCCATTCCTGAATCCTGGAAGGGGGCAGAGGTTGTCCCGATATTCAAGAAGGGGTGTCGAGACAACCCTGCCAACTACAGGCCAATAGGTCTAATTGACTCTACCCAAAAACTGGCGGGGAAGGTGATATTGCGAAGGATGCTCGAATGGATGGACGACAATAACATTCTGTTGGACCTCCAAGCTGGGTTTCGTTCTGGTACCGGGACCATCGAGCAGGCCTTCATATTAACTCTTCTCCACTGGAAGGTGGTGGTGTTGGGAGGGGGCAGTCTATACCTGGCCTTTATAGACTTAAAAACCGCCTTCGACCTGGTTCCCAGGGAGAAACTATGGATGGTCCTGCTAGACTTAGGGATGCCCTTTTACATTCTCTCCCTACTGTTAAAACTTCACAATGGCAACTTTGCACAGGTGCGTTGGGGCACGAAGGGCGAAAAAACAGAAAGAATTCCTGTAGGAAGGGGAGTCCGACAAGGATGTGTCCTAGCGCCCACTCTGTTTTCGCTTTATGTAAACGGAGTGGTTGAACATCTGCTTGGCACTCCCTCGGATGCTCCCTCCTTGGCGGGCAAAGGGATCCCTACACTGCTTTTTGCGGATGACACTCTCCTCATTTCAAAGTCCCCTATGGGTTTGCAGAGCCTTTTACATAGCTTCCAGGAGTTTTGTCTATCGAGAGGCCTAGTAATCAACACAGACAAAACCAAATTTCTGGTCATGAACCCCCCAGGAAACTCGGCAGACTTCCGACCTTGAACTCAGAGCAATTAGAGAGAGTTTCCGAATTTGACTATTTGGGTATCTGCCTTAACGGCTCCCTTTCCTGGAATCCTCATATCTATAAAATGCTACTGGGCCACAAAAGGGTAGGAGGAGCACTACTCAAGAAACAACGCTCCTCATCTTGCAAACCCATTGCCCCAGAAGTGGATATATACAAAGCGAGAGGGGTCAGTGCCGCTTTATATGGGGCAGAGTTGTGGGGTACCTGCAACCTGGATCCAATAGTCAAATCAGAAAACAAGTTCCTGAAAGACCTGATGGCCTTGCCACGAAGCACTCCAACTGTGCCAGTGCTATTGGACTTAGGCTGCAGACCTATTGGGGATCAAGCGCAACTTCGCCCACTGCTTCTTTGGGCAAGGTTGTGGCGGGTGCCCGAATTGGTCTCCTACGCGGAGGCTCTGTCTGAGGTTATGGATATGGCAGGGTGGTCTAGGATCAAATGGCTGAGGGACGTCAAAAGACTACTAATGGAGATAGGGTTACCTGATGCTTGGTCCACAAAATCTGCCCCACCTAAGGCTACCATTAAAAAGTTGTATTGGAACTGGGTCTCTGCGAAATTACATCTAGACTAACACCATTGCAACACAACAGTAGCTTTTGTGAGAATCAAGGATGTGGTGGCATACGAACCCTATCTAGACATTATCACCATCCTGTTTGACCGCACTCTGTATTTCAAGTTTCGTGTGGGGACCTTACCAGTAGGGGAGGTAGTCGCCCGCTGGAAGGGGCCTCACCAACTTTCACCTTTATGTGCATCCTGTCCCACTCCTGCAGAATCAGTTGTCCACATCTTGTTTGAATGTCCGGACTATCGCGTCCCGCGAATCCGTTGGCTTAAACCACTCTGTAGACTGCTGGGCATTCGTCAGTGTATAGTGGCAATGCGCATTTTAATGAATGACACATCCCCTGTGATTGTATGTGCTGTGTCAAAATTCTTGAAATGGGCTTGTTTGATTCGCAATAGAAGGCTTTCTGTGTCAATTTAATCTTTGTTTTAATTCATCTAATCAATAATTGTACCTGCTTTTATCAACTGTGTATAATTAGATTGTATATGACATTTTTTATAAATTGTATTATTGTACTGCTTTTATGGTATTTGTATACCGAAATAAAGCCTATCAAACAATCAATCACTACTTCTCTCTCTGATCACCTCGGTAAGGAATATCAATTTTGTGACGTTAAAATGTGTATACCCTCACGGGTGCTCAAGTAAAATTACAAGGAGATCCTTTACTGTGCACAGGTGAGAGCCTCACTCTCCTCTCTTTCTTCCTTTGCAGGTTGGATAGCTCAGGAATTTGCACCGCCGTCTGAAGACCTTGAATGGAATGCACTGTACAGATGGGCTGTGGAGCGACTGCAGCTGGCTCAGATACAAATGTAATTTACACTTTACCAACTCCTATTCGATGTGGGCATCTTTTAAATGGCACCGAACCAAAGCAGTCCTACGGCATTAATTACAAAAGGTTTGCTATTCCTAGTCTCAGTTTCCAGACAGGAGTCACCATGCAGTGAGTTCCATCGGTGTAGCCTGTGTCACTGCACTGCCTCACGCATTATTAATCCGAGTTTCAAGCCTGCATGGCTGGTGCCATCTCGTTACATCAATACAGTCTGTCCATGGAGGCCCATTCTGATAACATCGCAGGCAGGACCGAAAGGGAATACTGGTAATAAAAGAGAATTTCCAAACTGCTCCAATGTTTAGCATAAAAACACAAAATAAGGCTGAAATTAATCTCAGCCTCTGGTATTTACTTTGGATCACATTACTAATATTCTCTTGTTCACTGTACCACTAGACACAGAGAACAACCATATCCAAGTGAGTCTTGGTCCCACCACCCAAAAGGGACAGGCCAGTGTGAACTAGTGGGCCACGCCCCTCGTCACTGGAATACTAGAAATCACATACATGTTTTGACCTTTTAGTGACTCATCGATTAGGTGCCGTTAATGTCTATGATCAAGGATCAAAAAAGGGCCTTGACTCTACTCAGTAAGGCTGAGTCAATATCAAATAAAACACAACAGATGCCAGTGCTGAAACTCACTTAAGAGTTCTTCCAACAACGCTACCAAAGCCGATTGGTCAAAGGTGACAAGAAACATATATTTCTCAAGAATTTTTATTATTCAAGTTTTTTGGCTTATTTTTCAAAAGATATGAAAGTACAAACAGATAATACATGACATAAATATCACACAAGCAAAATTGGATTACATTCTTCCTCCCTAGCATAACTTCTCATAAAAGACACAACAAACATCCCAGCTTTTCTTTCATCCAATCATTAATTGCTGACACATACCCATCTTAACACACTCAGAAGATTCATAAGTGGGCCACTATTCACCAATTGTTCGATCCACCCAAGAGCAGTACGCGTGTAGCCTGTTACACAAAGTGATCTATCAACAGTTAAATGGAAAACAATCTCCAGAAAAAAATCAATATAATTATATCAGTGCATGAAACATTTTGGAGAACAACTTAATTGTACAGAAGTCCAACTGGCTACACATAGCGTAAGGTCGATGCGTTTCGCACCCTATTGGTTAGCAGGGTTCTCCTCAGGACCAACACAATCTAAAAAAGAAAGAGAAAGAAAAAGACATACTCTTACTATTTTGATTTTTACACCACCAAATACAACGCTATATGTCAACACCTCACCGGTGCAGCAGCTTCCTACCTTGCTCCAAAGCGAGATAGACTGTTCTAATCCTTGCCTATCTTAAGTGTCTCTAAAAAAGCAAATACAAAAAAAAAAAGAGAAAACCATAAGCCACTTGTACCCCGTCAGAGCTAAGTCACTTCATGCATTCCCTGCAAAGATAGATATATGGGCTTACTTTATGGGCTCCTCAATCCTTATGGAGACTCTCCAAATCTTCATGTCCATGTATCCAAGGGGAATATGCAAGGTGACTCTGTTATCATGATCGGCCTTAAACTCCTTCTCCTCCACACAATGCTTTATTTATATTCAGCGGTACAAAAGGGGGTGGTGATGGACGGAGCATCTGAATCAATCAAACAGTCACACCCAGTCAAAAGATCTGGATTTAATCCATCACCGTTCTTTAGCCCACTCTGCCACCCCAGTTCAGACATGGCTATGTGCAAATAAGTCTGACCCTGTGCCTCATGGGAACAGTCCAGCCCGAACTGTCAAGCCATGTCTTCCCTGCACCGGACACAAGCTTCCGAGGACCGGTTTCTGGCATTCCAGCCGTCTTCAGCCCGGCTTGCTTGAATCCAGTGGTCCAGGGAAGACATGGCTATATGCAAATCAGTCTGACCCTGTGCCTCATGGGAACAGTCCAGCCCGAATGAATGGCTGCTGCCTTCGTGGCCGTTCTCCACAGTGGTGAGACCCTGCAAACAGAGAGCTTCGACGTCAATCATTGACGCTCCTTTAGAAGCCTGATTTCAGTTGTTTACTATCACCTTTGTGTTACTAAAAGTTCGTATGGCTTGCAGCCCCATTAGCGTGCATTATGTTGAGTGGCAAGAACATAAATAAATCATTGATGCTGCTTTGGAAGCCCTACTTTGGTTTTTCGCCATCACGTATGTATTACACGAAGCTCGTTTCACTTGCTGCCCCATTAGTGGGCATTACGTTATGTGGCACGTTGAGTCATAGTGTGCATTACGTTGTGTGGCAATAACATAATTAATTGACGCTCCTTTGGATGCCCAACATAAGTTTTTTACCATCACGTTTGTATTACAAGGAGCGCGTATCGCTAGCTGGCCCATTAGTGTGTATTGCGTTATGTGGCAAGAACATAGACACGTCCTGTCCTATGGCAGAAGTTTAAAAAATGATAAGAGACTCATGGCAGTAGTCACCAAAACTTTTCCGAGACTCGAATGTCATTACTCAAATCCCATGTAGCCTCTCACTCGAATGTCATTTACTCAAATCCCATGTATCCGCTCATATCACCCGATTCTCCAAGCCTCACAATTCCCCACAGAGGTATCAATCAAACTAACCTTATCCACCGTAAAGATTCGGTTCGTTCAAGTCCTGAATCGACGTATTTTGTTTCTCTGCCCTACGTCGCTCAGCGCGATATTCCCGCAAAGGCTTGTGGGTAATGGAAAGCCGCTTTGTAAAAATGAAGAAGGGCATCACACCACCAGAACATCGCTAAATGTGACAATCTGGTGGCGCTATCCCATTTTAAATACACCCTTAGCGTCTAAAAGTACAAAGCACCAACTGTGCTTATCTGGTCACGTCAGACAGGGACAAAGTCACAAGTTCAGGCCAACTGCGAGGGAGCATGGGCTGGATAAAGGGACGAAATTAGACCTCCTGAACAAAGTACCTTCAATCAATCAATCAAGACACTTGTATAGCACGCTACTCACCCGGAAGAGTCTCAAGGTGCTTTGGAAGGGGGTCCGCTACTGCTCGAACAGCCAGGTCTTCAGTTGCTTCCTGAAGGAGAGGTGGTCCTGGGTTCGCCGGAGGTGGATGGGGAGGGAGTTCCATGTTTTGGCTGCCAGGTAGGAGAAGGATCTTCCACCCGAGGTGGCCTTGCAGATGCGTGGGACGGCGGCGAGGGCGAGGCTGGTCGACCGTAGCTGGCGGGTGGGCGTGTAGAAGGTCAGGCGGTTGTTGAGGTACCTGGGGCCCCGGTCGTGGAGCGCCTTGTGTGCGTGGGTGAGGAGTCTGAACCTTAAACCCGGGGTGCGGAGGGTTGAGAGCGCCAGCATCAAGGATGTGTCACGCAGCAGTGGCTGCCAGGAATTGCATTGAGGATGCGTTGTGCAGAGGAGCTGCTGGGTCCTACGTTGGGGATGCGTCTCACTGTGGCGGAAACAATGTGAGGCGTCGATTCTGCCCAAAGACCACATTTGGGCTGGCACCTTCAGGCCCACTTCCAAGGGTCCAGGACTGGGGTGGAACCACTTGGGGAGCAAGACTCAGAGCAGGCAGAGCTCAGGTGCTGTGTTCAAGGTTTTCGGATCCTTTTCATTCCCCCAGGCTCTGATCAGGAGGCCATCCAACTAGTCCATGGAGTCCTTCTGGTGGTCCTGATTTCAAGATGCAGGTCCAGTCCATCTCACTTAGGCAGCACGGTAGCAGGACACCAGGGCAGCAGAGTAGCAGTCCTACTTGCAGGGCAGGAGTCCTTTTTAATCTTCCACAGGTCCAGAGGTGTACTGAATAATTGGGTCTGAGGATTCACTATTTAAACTTGGTGCTAGTTTTGAAATAGGAGGAGGTTCTGGAGATTTTCCCAATCAGAGCTGTATGGAATTTCCTGACTCATTTCCCTGGCCCCAGCTTGTCTGGGAGCACGCACAAAAGACTAGTGTCAAACCCTTTGTAAGTGTGCTCAGTCACAGTCTTTGTGATGTGCAAGTGCGGTAGGTGACAGCTCCTCCCCCTCATCAAGTCAGAGATAGCCCATCCTGCCAACACATATCCCCCCTTTGTCTCACTGTCTTGTAGCAATACACATAGGCCAACTGCCAGCTACACACAGTCATGTGACCCAGGATCCATGCTGCAGCCACCAAATGGTTAGAACAAGAAAATTCCAACTTTCTAAAGTGTCATTTTTTAGAATTGTGATTTAAAATCCAACATTACCATTAAATAGAGTTGTAAACAAAAATGTTGGGGGTTTATGAATCTACCCATATGAGCAGCACATATGTGCAATAACAGCAGTATAACCATAAACCATGCTCTGTTTCCATCCACCCACCCACTCTCCGCTGCAGTCATCATTATAAAGAGTGTTTTACATTACAATTCTTTATACACCAAACTCAACATTCCTACATTCTCCCAAGGGGAGGTAGGTCTTACAGTTATTCATTTATCTCTATTTGAGCGGAGGCAAAAGTTGATTGTATTTTGATTGTTTTGTAGGGTGGGCTTTAGGGGAGTTGGTAATGATTGGGGAGGACAGTGTTGATTTTCTGTGCTTACCTGGTGGTTGGAGGGGGTTTGTTTACGGTTCCTTGAGCTATTTGGCAGCGGCACCAGCGGGGTTCTTGGGTGGGTGATCCAGCTTGAGAAGGGAGGAGTAGTGAAATGGAATGATGGCACACTATAAATGTATAACATGGAATGTTCGTGGGATCAACTCGTATGTGAAATGCTATAGGATGCAGGCTTGCCTTCTTAGGCATGGTGTGCACATTGCAATGTTGCAGGAGACACATTTATTGTCGAATGAGGTCCATAAAGTTCATCAGAAGTGGAGGGGTCAGATGTTTTCTGCCACGTACTCTACCCATGCCCTTGGGGTGAATATTTGGGCGGCTCCGCAGGTTCCCTTCCAGGTTAGCGGTTTCAAAGCAGATATAGAGGGACGTCATATCCTAGTGCATAGCCTGCTGGACGACATATGCCTGCTGAATGTCTATGCCCCAGATGTGGAGGATGGTGGTTTTCACCTGGAGTTGGGGAGGGAATTAATCCTGTATGTGGGTGTGCCTCTGTTATTGGCTGGAGACTTTAATTGTGTGCATGATGGCAATTTAGATAGACGCCCTCTCAAGCCACACATGATGGATGCCTTATGCGCAGTCTTATAGCCAGCTCAACACGTTCCTGGTCTATGGCGAGGGGGCGGCTGACCGTACCCGAATCCTGGGTCGCTTCCTTTCAGACCATGCTCCAGTGCTGCTGTAATGTGGGTGGAGTCCAACCGAGGCTTCCCCTGTGGTGTATTGGGCCAGAGATGCTGGGAGACTCTTTGTTCCGGAAGAACTCTGTACGGTGACTGCCCGGTACTTCGATACCAACTGTTTGTCCACTGCTAAAAGAGGGCTGGAATGGGACACTTTGAAATTGTTGACATGTGTAGAGTGCCTGTCCACGGTTTGCAGTATGAGGCAGCAAAGAGAGAGGGAGCTGATGGAGGCATAAGAGGTCCTGGCCGACCTTCAGTGCACTAGTCCCAGGATCGATGCGCGTTCTGGACCCTTGTTGCACGTGCAGTGTAGAGTTGGGTCATTTGCTACAGGCTGGATTGCCTGACCAGATGCGAGTATTGGCAGCTGTTCACTGGTAGAGGGATGAATCTGGGAGACTGTTGGGATGGCTCTTGAAGCGGAAGCGACGATGTATGGTGCGGGCCCACTGGTCACCCCAGCTGAACCTGGAAGATTCTTGGATGATTTGGAACTCTCACGCCTCACTGAGGCACAGGATAGGGGTCTTGAGGAGGCCCTCCTCATTGAGAAATTGCAGGAAGCTGTTGAGGACATGGCACGCTGCTGAGTCCTGGGCCTGGACAAGCTTCCAGTGGAATATTAACAGGTGTTTGCTGGGCTATTATTGCTGCGTTTACTGGAGACCCTTCAAGTACCCAGGTGTACTAGTTCTCTACCACCATCCATGTGGGAGGACCAAATTGTCATGAATCCAACCCGGGTAATGATCAATTAGACCCCAGCTCCTTCTGTCCCCTGTACATGCTGGGATTTGACACTAACATATTGACAAAGACCTTGGTGATGCTCTTGTAACGTGTGTTGACCCATCTTGTTCATGAGGCCCAATGGGGCATTATACCAGGTAGAGGTAGGCAAATGGATTTACGGAGGCTTTCTCATGTGCTTTATTCCGTGGCAGGCACCGACGTCGGCCGCTGTGGTCATGCTAGATATCAAAAAGGCTTTTGATACCCTTGGTTGGGACTACCTCTGGGAAACACTAGGGATGGAGGGGACTGTACCCAGGATGCATCTTGTGGGTCCACCTTCTTTACAACTGACCGAGGGTGCATGTCCGTAATGGGGCTGTGGTCTCCGAAGGTACACCTACAAAGTGAGGTACTAGGCAGGTATGTTCTTTGTCCCCACTCCTTCTATTGCCCTGGCAATTGGTCCCCCTGGCAATACGGCTGTGATGTAATATGGTCTTGTGGGGCATCCTAGTCAGGGGTCGCACTCATATCGTCTACATTTATGTGGACGACATGTTAATCTACTTCAGCCATCTGGAAAGATCGGTGTCCGTCCTTTTGTAAAGAATGGCCTCCTTCGGGAAGGTCTCTGGGTTACTCACCAACCACCAGAAGTTGGTTGTCTTCCCGTTGGTGGGACTGATCGGGTTCAATGCTGCTGCCCTCCCTGGGACGGAGCTCCATTGGAAGTGTGACCACTTCTGCCTCCTGGGCATACAGGTGGACACAGCTGAACCCAACTATGCCCTAATCATGGGGACAGTCTTCACTAGACATTACGTTTCCATCCACTTCAGGAATCTCCTTCCCTTTCCATTATTGGGAGAGTGGCATAGAGAAAGATATTTCTGTTCCCACGCGGGCTCTGTCTTGCAGAACTCCCTCTGCTGTATACCACAGGCTACTTTTGATAGACTGACCAGCTTTCTGATAACCCTGGTGTGGGCCTACAGTCAAAGCAGGCTGAAGTTGGAGGCGCTAAAGCTAGATGTGGAGCTTGGGGTCCTAAGACTTCTGGACCTACGATTGTATTATTTTGCAGGATTATGCAGTGGTGCACAGAGAGCCCGAATGGGGAGAAGGCTTTGCTAGCTAAATGGGGCGAGGTAGCAGATCTACTGGGGTGTCTGATTAGGGATTTGGGAGTCCCATCCAAGTGTCCATTTATAGTCTGTCAGGTTGCAGAGGTGTGGGAGCAGGTGGTCACTCTGGTGCTTCGCAGGGCCCCATACGCTAGACTGTTGCCCCTTTTGTGGGTACCTTGCTTTTGATGGCTAAAAGAGGTGATGGATCTTACGCAATGGTATGCTGAGGGGTGCTCCACAACTAGAGACCTATATATCAGTGGCACTGTCCTCATGATAGAAGAAGCGCGGGACTGCTATCAGCCACAACCTGGTCGGTTTCTACAGTCTGCTAAGATTTCACACACGGACAGTATAATATATGGTTACTTTCCCTGGCGGAACAAGAAGAGCCGCAGACACTACAGATTCTGGTAGACCTAGGCGCCATCAGGGGGATGATCTCACGCACATACAAGGAGCTGAAAGCTGGCCGTAGGGTGGATGTGATGAGGATTTGTGACAGGTGGCCGGCAGACCGCCAATACCCCTCAGGGTCGGTGAGTGGCGACAGGTGTTAGCACAGGTCCACAAGGTTGCTCGCAATGAATGCTACAAACTCCTGCAGTTTCACAACTTGCACCGTACGATATCTAGTTCAAGTTCAAGTTCAGGTATTTGTATAGCGCACTGCTCACCCAGAGGGTCTCAAGGCGCTTGGGTAGGGGGTTCATTATTTGTCGAATAGCCAGGTTTAAGTTCTTTTCTGAAGGAGATGTGGTTTTGAGTAAGGCGGAGGTGGGTGGGGAGTGAGTTCCAGGTCTTGGCAGCAAGGAAGGAGAAGGATCTGCCACCCAAGGTGGATTTACGGATGCGCGGGACTGCGGCGAGGGCTTGATTGGACGATCGTAGTTGGCGGGTGGGTTTGTAGAAGGACAATCGAGTGTTGAGGCATTCGGGTCCTAGATTGTAGAGGGCTTTGTGTGCGTGGGTGAGAAGGCGGAATGTAATTCTTTTGCTGACGGGAAGCCAGTGGAGGTCTTTTAGGTGT
This sequence comes from Lissotriton vulgaris, assembly GCF_964263255.1. Classification (NCBI taxonomy): domain Eukaryota; kingdom Metazoa; phylum Chordata; class Amphibia; order Caudata; family Salamandridae; genus Lissotriton; species Lissotriton vulgaris. The sequence goes on along the minus strand of NC_141685.1, from coordinate 1,764,276,112 downwards.
CCGGTGATGGGATCTTGGCGAGGGATGTCTAATATGAGTCTCGCTGAAGCGTTTTGGATGCGTTGGAGTTTTTTCTGTAATTTTGCTGTGATTCCGGCGTATAGTGTGTTGCCATAGTCTAGTCGACTCGTGACCAGTTTGTGGGTGACAGTCTTTCTTGTCTCGAGGGGGATCCAACGGAAGATCTTTTTGAGAATGCGAAGTACGTTGAAGCAGGATGATGAGACTGTGTTGACTTGTCTGGACATCGAGAGAGAGGAGTCTAGGATGAAGCCAAGGTTACGTGCATGGTCTGTGGGTGTGGGTGCTGTGCCCAGAGCGGAGGGCCACCAAGAGTCGTCCCAGGCAGAGGAGGAAGATCCTAGGATGAGCACCTCCGTTTTGTCTGAGTTGAGTTTTAGGCGGCTATGTTTCATCCATTCGGCTACTTCTTTCATGCCTTCATGAAGATTGGTTTTGGCGGTGTTAGGGTCTTTGGTTAGGGAGAGGATCAGCTGGGTGTCGTCAGCGTAGGAGATGATGTTGAGGTTGTGTTGACGCGCGATAGATGCGAGTGGGCTCATGTAGACGTTGAAGAGGGTGGGACTGAGTGAAGATCCTTGTGGTACTCCGCAGATGACTTCGGTGGCCTCTGAGGTGAATGGGGGAAGTCGGACTCTCTGAGTTCTCCCAGCGAGGAATGAGGTGATCCAGTCCAAGGCTTTTCCTTTTATGCCGATGCTGCTGAGGCGTTGTATAAGGGTGCTGTGGCAGACTGTGTCGAACGCGGCGGAGAGGTCGAGTAGAATGAGGGCCACAGTTTCACCGTTGTCCAGTAGTGTTCGGATGTCGTCTGTTGCTGCAATGAGGGCGGTTTCGGTGCTGTGTTTGGCTCGGAATCCGGATTGAGATGGGTCGAGGGAGTTGTTGGATTCAAGGAAGGCGGCGAGCTGGTTGTTGACGGCTTTCTCGGCTTTCTGATGCCTCAGCAATTGCATAGATTTAATGTGGCGCACTCCCCAGCATATTCTCGTTGCAGGTGAGTCCAGATTGAGTCCTCAGTCAAGCACTGGCTGCTGGGTGTACTACCGACCCCAACAACTGTGACACAAGTGAAACATAAGTATGTCTTGCTTGGACTGGTGCTGGCCATGCATTGCACTGCAATACATTGAACGCGTCCCTGCCCCCACCCCCCCAAAAAAATAAATGGTCAGATGGAGATCAGACTTGCGTGAGTGGAGTATGTCGAAGGAGCGACAGATAAAAGTGGTCCACACTGATAAGAGCGTGTAGAAGGACCTGGAGATATGGGTGATATGCTGGAAGAACTGGTACCCGAGGAGACGCAGCAAGCTACACCCGTTGAGCATTCACAGGTAACAGAGTAGGCTGTGCACCCAGGGACCTCAAGGGCGGATTCCCCAGATTGTTGAACTTTGTGTAGCTGAGTCTGAGTGTTTGGGGTTGTGTGGATGTGTGAATGGACAGATGAGGGGGGGAGTGTGTGAGTGTCTATAATTGTATATCCATAGGCATAGTCTGTTTGGGAATAGGCCTATCTCTGTAGTTGCTGCTGCGGCTGTGTGTCAGTGATAGTCAGATAGTTTTCGGTGGGTGTGTTCTGAATCTCCTTGGCCATCCGGAGAGCCTCCCCCGCCCCCTTAGTGGAGGATGACTTAGCCCGCAGCGAGACCCCCTGTGTCCCTGATTCTGCCCTCCACCCTTATGCACGACTGCCCTGGGAGGAAAAACACTTGTTGGTGTGCTACTACCACTGCTGTTAGTTTTTGCATTATTGTTTAGAGGGGTTAATTCTTTGAATTTGTGTATTGCTTGCTTCCTATCCTGCTACAGCACCATATTCTCACACTACTATGCACCTGCGCTGCGCTAGCTGTAATTTTATTGCATATGGTTGGGGTTCCCCAAGACTGCCTGATGAAGAGAGTCATGGCTTACAACATTGGATCACCAGAATGTGTGCTTCTTGCATAATGCTGGCTGTATCAGGATATAATGTTCTGCCTTTTGTGCTACTACTCACTGTATGTGCCATTGTGTGGTATTTTACACTGTGCGATTACTGAATAAATACAAGTTAAAAAGAAAATGTACTCTTAAGCCTAGGGCTATTGTTACCAGATTGTCAGTGATCCCGATTTGAGCAGAAATGCACATTTCCACCCAATCTGTCTTATGAGAAATGTCGCAAGACTGTACCCTCACAGACGCATATTGGCCAATGAAAACCTAATGGAATATGTCCGCTTAAAAGTGCCTAGAATATGGTCAAAGATCCAGTAAGCGATGCAGTTTCAGCACTAGTTTGTCATGGTAAAACCATCTGTAATGGTAATTCAGGGTGCAGTTCTACTGTTTCAGTATTACAGCGGATCTCGTAATGCTGGCCTTAATGCAGTACTGGAGGACTGAACTCTCCATTGAAATGCCCCCAAAAAGTGCCTGGTGTCATATTGCAAACACTTAGCACTGCTGCAATAAAAAGTTACTTTTGTCAGTTGGAGCTGACAGCTAAAAACATGTAAAATACACCTGATATATTTACTCAGTTTCTCTCAATACAAGTCAATCTAACATGACCATGTGAGAGAAACGTACTATTCTCAGCGAATATTTATTCAATGTGCAAAAGTTGGGGTCTTCCCCTCAAGGATACGCAGGACGGCCTTAGAATGGAGATCTCATTCAGGTTCTCTTTAAGAAACCCTGCTACAGCTGACTAGGGCTCTAGAGAGAACCCATAAAAAAGGACAGAAATGGCAGTGGAACAGGTAAAATCCGTTTCTTGGGGGTCAATGGTGCTGCATCTCAAAATAGAATGTGACTATTCTGAACAGCTTTTATTACTTAACCCCAATTAAATGAATGCATTTGATCTCATAATTTACTTATGTAATGCCATTTTTATCCAGTCTTGGACATCTTTTGATGACGTTTTTACAAATCGTGTAAACCTATAATACGTTGCAATATGTGCTCAGGTCTTCATTTTGTTGACTCGTGTTTACAGAAACAAGCAGTTGTCCAAGCTGAAGGAGGAAGGCTTCGATAAACCAGTTGTTCTTCATCACTACGGGGAAACCAGGAAAGATGCCTTCTCCAAATTCAAGAAGACCATGAAAAGCTCCCACTCTCCTGTGCTCGTGGATGGGAAACCCCAGATCCCGCAGATCAAACAAAGCAACCCAGCCTTGAAAAAGCTGCACTACTCGCTGATTGACGGCTCCTCTTTGACATAGTATCCTTTGCCTGGAACAACCACTTCCTTTGTCGGTGCATTCTAATGGCCGTCTTTAGTTGGACATGCGCATATCATAAGCACATTGCCATCTCACACTGTGTATAGTGAAAGTTGAGGGGCGTGCCTCTGGCGAAATACACGAAAATGTGAGGTGTATGTCGTGAGAGGTGGGAGAGCTGAGGTCGGGTTAGAGGAGTCAATGGCTTTGAAAAGCTGTTAGGCCGGAGGGGGCGGGGCAAGCGATGCTGTAGGCCCAGGTCTACGTCAGTCAGCTGGAAGGAAGCGTGAGTCAGGGCTGATGCAACAGGGAGAAGGCAGATGCTCCCAGGGCAGCTTCTGCTCTGCTTGCATTAGTCGGTGAGATGGTTGTGGAAAGTTTTCTGAGTTACTGAAATGGAAGGAGGCAGAGTTGAGCGGATCCACAGCAAGTCCCGCAGGACTTGGAGGTAGAACTGGTGGGTTGCTGTTTTGGTTCTCAGGCATGCACCTCAGATAATATAGCTGATAAAGCTCTTTTAGTAACGTATCAAAACATGCGACTTTTGTAAGGTCACAATTATTCCGATGAGTCTCTTGGTGCTGTGTAGCAGAAGGTTATTGTTAACCACCTTAGTGGCACCACTTTATGGCAGGGTCGGACTGGGACAGAAAATATGCCCGGGCACCAAACTAGAAATGTCCCCCATTAGTAAATTACATAGCTAGGAACTGGCCATTGGTTGCACATTGTGGCAATTTCGAACTTTGTTAAGACATTTGTATAAAGGTTTGCAAGGTATGGAAGACTGCATGGATTTGCGCTTGCCGCAGGTTATGTTTGTTTTAATATCAGGTAAATTAACTGTAAAAATTGGCCCAGCAGGCCACAAAACAGTCCCATTAGCAGCCAAAGAAACCCATTCACACAATCACCTGTCATCTCATTGGGCATTGCCTATTTGACCCACAGGCCAGTCCGACCCTGCTTTATGGACATGAGGTGGGTAAAAGAGTGAGTGGACCTTTTGGGAATCGAATGTGACCTTTGGGTCAAACAGAGATCCTTGCAGAAGATGCATTAGTCTGCTGAGTCATCCGAGCTGGCTTAACGAGCTGTTATTTCCCCGAGTCATTGGCCTATAACTGCTTCCCTCCACCTGCTTGGGGGCTGTTATGCTGTCAGTTACATATAGATACCAACCTGCTATTCCCTGCTACTTACCTCTGCTGCATGCTTTCACTTCACTTAGAAAGGCTTAGATTGCGGGCAGATCACATACATTAATGCCTTTGCACACAGCTTGCCACAGGGAATTCTCTTTGGGTGTTTTCGTTGTCCTTCAATCGAAGCACAGATTATTATTATTATTATTATTATTATTATTATTATTATTATTTATTTTTATAAAGCGCGATAGTCACCCGGGGGTATCCCAGCGCTAAAAGAACCATGAATTCACCAGGTCGAAGGGGGAAACAGAAGCAGAAAGGAGGGGAGAGGGGGGTACAGATTTAGGGAAAAAGATGGGTTTTTAACAGTTTCCTGAAGCGCAGGTATTGAGGTTCAAGACGTAGATTACGGGGGAGTGAGTTCCAAAGTCGGGAGGCTTGTACTGAAAAGCGTCTACCTCCTGCTCGGGTTTTCCTGAATCTCGGGATTTTGGAAAAGTTTTCTGTATTGGAGCGGAGGGACCTAGAGTTCCTGTAGGGAGTGATAATGTTACTGAGAACAGGAGGGCCTTGATTCTGCAACGTTTTATGAACAAGACATAGGGCTTTGAATTTGACTCTCTCCCTTATGGGGAGCCAATGGAGAAGTTTAAGAGCGGGCTTGGCAGATGATCTGGCCGGGGTGTTGGTGATGATCCGAGCGGCCGAGTTCTGAATTATCTGTAGTTTGGTGAGGGTCGCTTCGGGGGCACCCAGGTAAATTACATTGCTATAGTCCAGTCGCGATATAATGAGACCTTGGACTAAAAGTTTTTGGGATTTAGGGGGGAGAAGGGGCAGAACTTTCCTCAGCGATTTTAAGAGGCCGAAGCAGGTCCCTGCCACCTTCTTCGCTTGTGAGGTGAAGGAGAGATCGGAATCGATCCACACACCCAAACTTTTCACCTCTTTTTTAGGATCAGGGGGTGGACCCAAACAGGCTGGCCAGCTGTCCAGGGGAAGTGAGGCTCCTTCCGTGCCTAGTATAAGGACCTCGGTTTTTGTCCCGTTGAGCTTTAAGGCTGATCTGTTCATCCAATGATGGACCTGCGTAAGGCAGTTGAACAGATCAGCTTTCTGTTGCTTGGGATGGGACAGGGACACCACTAGTTGAGTGTCGTCGGCGTAGCTGACGACGCTCACTCCGAAAGGGGTGATCACCTCCTCCAATGTGGACATATAGATATTAAATAAGGTGGGACTCAGGGAGGAGCCCTGAGGCACACCACATTGGAGGGGCATTTCGGAGGAGCGGGCGTTCTTTTCCCAAATCTGGTAGGACCGTTGGGCCAGGAAGGATGAGAGCCAGGATAGGGCTGTACCTTTCACTCCCGCCATAGCCAGTCTTTCGGTAAGAAGTTGGTGGTCAACTGTATCGAACGCTGCACTAAGGTCGAGGAGGATCACTGCCACTGATCCTCCCCCATCCAATAGTGCTCTTGCCTCCTCTACAGCTGCCAGGAGGGCGATATCCGTGCCCTGTCCGGGCCGGAAACCTGTCTGGGAGCTTTTTAATTTATTGTTGGTCTCTAGGAACTGAGAAAGTCTCCTATTGACCAGTTTTTCTGCGACCTTGCTCACTCCCGGCAATAGGGAGATAGGTCGATAATTAGTCAGATTCTCGGGGTCCAGAGTAGGCTTCTTCAGCAGGGCTTTTACCACCGCCTTCTTCCAGCTTGAGGGTACGGTTCCTTGTTGGAGTGAGGTGTTAATCAAGTGGGTAAGGGAAGGGATGATAGTAGGGGCTACCTCTTTAAGGAAACGAAGGGGAGCAGGGTCGCTAGGGGAGCCGCTCTTCATAGAGTTGAACACATTACTCACCTCGTCTGCCGTGACCTGGCCCCACGTGGACAGGCAGGTGGTGGTGTGTGGACAAGTGATATTTTCTTTAGGGCTGGAGGGGGGGATAGATTCCAGAATTAGTCTAATTTTGTCGTGGAAAAAATTGGCTAGTTTCTGGCATTTCTCCAGAACGGCTTTAGGATCGGCCGTGGGTCCCGTTCCTTGTCCTTGGGGTTTAGACAGCTCTTTAAGGATAGAGTATGCTTCCTTACTGGAGCAGCCTGCTTTCTCTATTCTCTCCTGAAAAAACATGCTTTTGGTTTTCTGAATAGTAGTTTTATAGTTCAGGAGAGAAATAGAGTAGAGGTTCTTGTTGGTTGTTGTTTTGTCGCGCCTCCAGGAGCGTTCGGTTTTTTTACACTCTTGACGTAGAGTTTTAAGCTCGGGAGTGTACCATAGAGCTGGTGGTATCCTTTTAGGTTGTTTCCGAGTGGTAGTTATCGGAAGCAATGTATCCAGAGAGGAAGTGATCCAGTCGCTGAATTGGCTGTCAGCTATATTGGGATCAGATGAGAGCGCAGGGGTGGACTCTGCAAGAGAGGTGGCCCAAGTTTCCGGGGATAGTTTGCGCCATTGTCGGTCGGTGACTTGGATTTTTGGGATCGAATGAGTGGAAGTAGGAAATTCCCAAGAAAAGGGTACCAAAAAGTGGTCAGTCCAGGGTAAGGTCACCGGTGGATCAGAGTCACTGGGAGATTCTCTTTGCTTTTGCCTGAAAAATGAACTTTATAAAAGAAAGTATCCCAAACTGCATGCCTGTTCTATAATGTGGCTATCTCGATGAATTACTACAAAATACGGAGATTGTATTCCCACAAACTATATTGGGAAGTGTGAGAATAAACTTGGAATTGTGTGAAAATACAAGAGAGATTACAATCCAAAAATGAAGTCGCTTAAGCAGTGAAGACGTGACTTTAGTTATAATGCACCCTCCGCTCTTCATCTTTACGTAAAAAAAGATTGAAAGTGCAAATTACCGGTTTGCTTTCCCACTTTCAGCCTTTGCTGAGTGCTACATATCTGAGCATTGATTTGGTAATACAGTAGGTTCAAAGTGGCGGGTCTGCTGGTAAATTCCTTGACTTTCACCCTAGCTATCCATCGGGACGCCTTGCCATATGCCAGAGCTATTCTGGGCTCGCGTGTGGGGGTCTGTACACCAACATATATGGCAATTCTACAGAACACCCAATGCTTGGCACCTTCACACCCTTTGGACTGGGCAGTGTTTGTCTTCCCAACAGGTAAATATAACACCCAGGGGCCTCTGCCTCTAACAACAGTCCTTCTTTTCTACAGGTCAAAGAATCAAATGAGAACTGTCCACTCCACCAAAAACTGACCGTAAGAACTGAAGTGGGGGTAGTTAGTTTGCCAACAGAGGAGGAAGAGGAGCCAGGATTGTCGGTTTGGGGTTCACTGATGACAAGCACTTCTTGAGATGTTCGGGATCCTCTGCAGTTGGTTGATGATACGCCTCTTCTCTTATTTTCACCTCATATTTTCTTGCATCGGTGGCTTCTCATGCCTAGTGTGTAATATTTATTTAATTATTTATTTATTTATTTATTTATTTATTTATGACATTTATAGAGCACGCTGTTACTCATGGGTGTCCTGGCGCTATGTGAAATCTCTCCAGAGGGACCGAGCCAAGCAAGATACTTAGTTAGCTATTCTGAAAACAACCAGGTTTTTAAGTTCTTTCGAAAGATGAAAAGTTTTGAAATAGCTCTGAGCCGATGGGGAAGCTTGTTCCATGCTTTGGCTGCATTTGCCACAAAGCTTTTACCACCCCAGGTGGCCTTTCTGACAAATGGGACATGAACCAATTTGGCATCTGATGAGCGTAATAATCTGCTTGGCGTATACCAATAAAGGCGTTCTTTTAGATAAGCCGAGCCTGCTCCGTAAAGGGCCTTGTGCACTAAACACATCGCCTTGAACATGGTACGCTTCCTGAGTGGAAGCCAGTGTCATTTTCGAATCTCATCCGCTATTGGAGCATATTTAGGAATGCCCAACAGCAGTCTGGCAGCTGCATTCTGTAAGAGTTGTAACTTCTGCAATGAACCTTCCTGAATGGTAAAGTACAGACTGTTACAGTATTCTAGCCTCGACATGGTGAGAGCTGTAATCTTTTACGACATTCGGACAGGAGCAGAGGCAGAATTTTCTTACAGGACCTCAGGGCATAGGATTAACCTGGTCTTTAAAACTGAGCTTCTGATCTATCCAAACCCCAAGATTCTTTACCATCTTGATAGGTACGGGAAGAGGACCCGGAGTATCAGGCCACCAGTCTGGCGTCCAGAAGTTGGCATCATTCCCAAAACATACCACCTCCGTCTTGCTAGAATTTAACTTGAGGCAGTTCTGGGTCATCCAAGTCCCTACTGCATTCATGCAGTCGTTAAAGCGTATTGCTGTGCTTTTAGACTCCGCCGGAAGGAGAGACACCACTATTTGGGTATCGTCAGCATAGCTAGTAAGGCTAAACCCAAAGGTCTGAATTAGGGGAGCGAGGGAGGACGCATAAATATTGAAAAGTGTCGGACTCAGTGAGGACCCTTGAGGGACCCCACATGGTAATGAAAAAGGTTTAGATACAAATTCTCCCATCGCCACCTGCTGGGTCCGGTTAGACAGAAATGATTAAAAGTCTCCAGGCTGTGCCCTGAACCCCGATCTCCTGCAGCCGATCCATCAACAATACGTGATGGACCGTGTCAAATGCTGCAGAAATATCTAGCAGGATCAGGGCCGCATTCTCTCCTAGGTCAAGAATAGTCCTTATTGCTTCTGTTGATTTCAAGAGTGCAACTTCCGTGCTATGGCCCCCTCGAAAGCCGTATTGTGTGTGGTCCAGTGCTTGAGAGGACTTGAGAAATTGGCTCAACTGCGTGTTTAAGTTTTTTTCAATCATTTTAGCAGGGACCGAGAGTCTACATATAGGTCTGTAATTGTTAGGGTCTTTAGAGTCCAGATTTGGTTTCTTCAGGAGGGGCAGATTGGAAGCTTTTTTCCAATCTAACGGGAAATGTCCCTCTGAATACATTGAATTGAAAATAGGTGTAAGAACTTGAGCTACTGGCTCAGCCGTTAACTTTAATAAAGCAATCGGGCAAGGATCCGAGGGGGAACCGGATTTCACCAGACTAAGAAGGTTGCGAGTTTCTATGGCCGTTGGAGGAACAAACTTGTGTAGTATCGCCTTCAACTCTGTTCGTCGATCAACAGTTTGATTTGCAATGTTCTTAAGCGTAGCGTTAAAAAAAGTGGAAAAAATAGCATTCACTTTATCAAAAAAGAATGTAGCCAGTTTATCACATAGCTCCTGACTAGGCATAACTGTGATCGTCCCTGGATTAGCCAGGCTGGTAACAGTGTTAAACAGTTCCCTCGCTGAGTTTTTTGCTTTATTAATCTTCATAGCAAAGAATTGAATTTTGGCCTGGTTAATTTGCTGTTTATATGTAAACAGAGCGCTTTTATACTTCTTGTCGGAATCCTTGTATTCTGTTCTCCATTTTTTTCCAGGTGTTTACATATCAATTTTTGTTCCCTGAGTGCTTGTGAGTACCAAGGTGCGGATGGCCGCGGTCTGGTGGGATAAATCATTTTTATTGGGGCCAATACATTCCCTGCTGTTTCCAACCAACTGGAGAAGCGGCGAGTGGCATCTTCTAAATTATGGGGAGGCAACCCCATGGTCTTATTTAAGGTTTCGCATGGATCCTTGGCCTCCACTTTGTTCCACGCTCTTTTCGCCAGCTTCTTTTTTACAGCTGGTTTCTGCAAAAGATTCTCTTGAACGGAGAGATTAAATAAGACCGCTTTGTGGTCCGACCACGGAAGTGCCGCAATCTTGGTGACTAGTAGGTGCGAGTTATTGGAAAAGATGCCATCAAGCGTATGTCCTGCTTGATGAGTCGCCTCCATTACCAGCCGCTCAAGGTTGCTTCATTTCATTACATCTAGGAGTTTAACTGAGTCAGGATCTAGGAAGGCTTCCAAATGGAAGTTAAAATCTCCTAGAATGGTATAGGAACTAAACAGAAAACCGATTCGATGAGTTTGCCCACCTGCTCAATAAACCGGCCTCTAGGGCCCGGTGGTCTGTAAATGAGTGACCCTTGAAAGGTATAGTGGGGAGATAGATGGAAGGAGAAGTCCAAAGCCTCGTTGCCATCCACCTCTCCAGGGCTAAAAGACGCACAAAGAGAAGAATGGTAGATAACCGCTAAGCCACCTCCTCTTCCCTTGGGCCTATTCAGGGTATGGCACACAAAATTCGGTGGTATCGCCTTGACAAGGTCAGGTCCGGAAGCATTATCCATCCAGGATTCAGTAATGAAGGCTATTTTAATGTTTTCGGCTTCCAAAAATAAAGCACATTCTAGGCTGTGTTTGACCAATGATCTAACATTCATCAGGACCATATTCCAAACCGTGTCTCTTCCTGTTTTTGCTACCTGAGGTCTGGACCTCTCAATGGTATCGAAAATTAACTTTGGGATTGTAACCCCACATTATACGCAGAGCTCCGGCGATCCCGGCGAGTGCTTCATAGGATTAATGCCAAAGCAAACATGATTATTGGTTTTAGGGTTAAGCTTCTTTGAAAATGGACCATCATAATATAGTTTTTGCCGGTTACCTGGGCCTCCACGAGCATAATGGCTGGCGCTGAGCACGGTATGATCGCGGACGGGCGCAGACGGGCTTGCCTTTGGCGCGCCTGCTGCGCACGTCCTCTGCGCGCTCGCAGCATCCTGTGTTTAAATAACGTCAGGGACGAGAAAGCATAGCCTGCTAACCTCCCGACCTACCCAAAATGGCGGTCCCGCGATCCCAATGCCCGGCTAACCAGTGCTGGAGATCGAGGATGCAGGTGGCAAGGTAAGATGTGTTCCTAAAAAATTAGAAGCACTATTTAAAAAAGATTTGGCAGCGTGCAATTATTAAAATAATTAAGTGTGCAAATAAGCAAATTCGAGCAGCAAATTGACAGCGATTCAGAAAGTTGTTAAGCAAGCATCTACTCCCGGCTGAGCCTCAGGAGAAATTAATACTGAGGGATTAGCAGGTGGATAGATTTTGAGATGAGCTGCCCCACATTTAGAATCTGGGTTGAAGGCTCATTTTTGAAGTTTGATGGGCTTTAGAAGATCCTGTTGGTGGTCCCTGTCTAAGGTCCTACAGCAGGTGGACGAGCCACACGTCTTGCATTTAGTTTAGCTGGTGCAGCCAGAGTGGTCGCCTGACCTTGCATTCAGCGTCCAACATCCGAGGGAGTGGGTATCATAAAGCTGCCAGCTTGGGCTATGTTACATGCACATATATAGGGCTGTGTGGCCTACTGTTGATGTGCAGTTTCCATCTAGTGATGAATGCTGATTATGACTAATTCAGAGACTGTTAGCACCGTCTGTATTACAATAGAGTTGTTGGGGAGGAGCTGAAACTTTCAAGATAGCAAAACAACAGCAAATCAAGAAAATGATTTTCCACAATAGATTAAATAGCTCATGCTATATGTTTCAACGTATGATGATAACTCTAGCACCACTACTAGTGTTAATAGCACTACTAAGTATAATAATATCATTCATACCTCCATACCAATACTTCATACCATATAAACGGCAGCACAAAAGTATGTAAATGCCTGTATCCTAGTTGAATTTCTCTTCACGTGCGACTGATATTGTGATGCATTTGTTGGCCATGAAGTGTAAGGAACTGATATCTGCTTGTGAGTGTCCATATATCCACTGTGGAAAACTTGGCCCTATAAACCGGCATCCGAGACTGCATTAATCACTAGCAAGATAACTCAGTGGGTTAATGTACCACATGCAGAGCATTGTGTACAAACTGTGGGTCTTATTTTTTATAAATCTTAGTCGGACCTCAGCCTTTCATCCACCTGAGATGGATGTGATGAGTACCTTTCAATTAATTAGTAGCAACATCTCCTGTTAACTCATTATGGGTTGCCTTTTCTTATCTATTTGCGCCTCTTGTTTCTGCCATTATCTTTGTGTGTGGAAATTGCAGGGTTTAAATACAATGTGAAGGAAAATAAGCATTAAGACTTTGATCAGTTTCAATAATGACGACCACTTTTAAAAGTTATGTTACAGATTCTTATAAAGCGCAACAAAACTAGCTCCCAAAGGAGTATCCTGCAGCTAGTGCTACATTCCAATGCACAATGTAGAGATTGCTGCCAGGCTTGCGGCTTTAGAGCGCTATGGGTTACATGTGCTACCATGCAATGTCACCTGTTTTATACCCTCATGGGTGTTTTTCATACTGCTGGGTGCATTTCATATTGGCTGGCCCTTGCTTGCACCCACTCGTGTATGATGAGATGGAACTGCCTTGCACAGATTTCAACCTTTGAGGAGTTTTGCTAGCTTGTGACTACCCAGCTGTCCCATGTAGGATGGAGGCGTGCAGTCGTGGCCATTCCTCTATTGATGAGATCATTTCTTCAATAAGGTCCTAAGGAGAGCAGTGTCTGTGTGAGTAGGCTTGATAGTAGCACTAGGTTGCTCCACCTTCAGCACTGGGCAGAAGGCACGAGCCTGGGTGTCATCTAGAAACTTTCCGAACAGATACAGTGGGCGGTGGTTTGTTACTATAGCAACGACACGGAAGCGGAGCTCGAACACATGGCTTCCGTGGGATCACCTCACCGTTCCTTATGTATGGCCCACAAACGGTTGCATGGTTGTGTAGTGTATTGAGTGACCCCATAGTGGGAACCCTTTGTCGCTAGAAGTCACACAGTCTTGACTTTTCACACTATTCGTGGAGTGCGTCGTTAAGTAAAGTAATCTACCGCACGGAAGTGCAGCTCCTAACTTTCAACACGCGTCACACTTTTAGGCAGTCAGCGGGAGTCAGGCACATGATGTCACGTGGAGACAGAGGGCCCAGCGAGTGTTCATGTTGCGTCCTCTTTATTGCTCTCATAGAGCGCGGCGTCATTCTTGGCTCATCGTTTCACAGGCCTATAAATAGCGCTTTACTATGCGTCTCCCATTTGTAAAATCCAGAGACGTTCCAGGGCGGACCCATGGCGGCCGCTCTGCAGCACGACTCTTGAACACGTGATGTACAAGCAAGCCGGCGTAGGCGCTGTCTGCTGTCATTGACCAGTGACAGAAGCATCGACACGAGGGCACGGGCCCAGGGACAGCTTGAAGACTTCGGGGGCCTAGGGTCAAACGTATTTTGGGGGCCCAGTTAGGAACAGCTCAGAATTAATGACTCAGTTCCAGCTCGTTCATGTTCTCTATGCACAGGCGCACTGCTACAATTCTAAATGTATTTACATCTGATATTCAGGGACAGTGACTTGTGTTCTCCATATGGTAAAACAGTAGCAACCACTAACATTTATACAAATTTTCTCTGTGATACCCTCCATTTCTCTAATGTCGGGTTCTGTTGTGATCTAAAATAAACTATTTTATGGATGTTGCATGGAACACAAACACAACCTTTTTCTGCAAAATGTCTGCAACTCTCACACATCACCTATGATAAAATTAAATTAAAGGAAAACTGTATGTTAAAAAATCTGTTTAAGAATTATTCATGGTAATCATGGCAAGACTCTGCAGAGCAGAGCTGGCTCTACCAGGGGCCCCCTGGAAGGGGCCCATGCATTAAAACGTCAGGGGCAGCCTTAGGCAGGTGCAAGCTGTGCACTTGCACAGGGCCACCAAAACCCAAGGGCCACCACGCCAATATATAGCCTTAATATAATAATCCTCTGAGGATGGATACATATTTACGTGGTGGCCCCTGGCAGGGATTTGGCGGCCTCCGGCTCTGTTCCACTTCCAAACACCCTGACCCCCTCCCCCCCTCTTCACTGGCATCCGTGCTCCGCCCCGCCCGGAGCCCCTCTTCCGGGGCCTCCTACCTACGCTCCCTGCCCAGGGCCGCCATGAGCCTAGAGCCGCCCCTGAAAACGTCTCTGCCCAGGCCGCGATTACTAGCTCGTTAGTCACTGAGAAAGCCGCTATCTGGGTCACTGTGTGTCTGCCAGGAGAGCCCCGCCCGCTGACTCTGAGTAGCCCTTTTCTACCTCCCAGCCAGGTAGTTTCCTGCTTGTCGTAAATGCACAGTTCATGCCTGGTCCTGCACTGAAGGCATGGCCATTGCAATAGCTCTGCTGCCTTTACACCCTACCTGCATGACCTGTGTGACCTAAGCGATTGCATTGCTGCCTTTACACTTTACTTGCAAGACCTGACCGACAGCTCTGTTGTCTTACACCCTACTCATGATTACAACAAATGCATTATTACACTGTCAACCAGGCACTCCCGTGGTGTAGTGTGTCCCCATTCGATAATGCGCTTTGGCGCTCGTGATGTGTTATGAAGCACTATATAAAATCTACAATGCAGTACAGGAGTGAGACAAAAGCTCCTCTCCCCAAGGTCAGGCTTAAGCCTCTGTGTTCAGCAGACTCAATCTTCTGCGCACAGAATTCAGAGAGGCTGAATTAGGAGTTATCTAAAACAGGAAATTACACCTGCTTGGCTAATGTTGTTTTTGGATCAAAGGTCTCTTGCTGGAGGAGAGAACTGGCTTATTAGATGGATAGAGGGGTAGTGGACAGAGTGTGAAAGGATGAGGCAGAGCATATCAAAATGATAGTTATCTTTTGGAGATATACCTAACAGATGAGTTTTGCAAGGCTCACAGATCAAGGAGGACCTGGGCTATGATTGAACAAAACTACAACCCCCAAATCCATGCCATGCTTCTGCTCTAGCAAAAATAGTGCAAACCGTTTACTTTTTCTTTCACCACAGTGTCTCATTTTGTTTTTCCTTAAATGTACTTCTCTGTAAATGCTGAAAATGGAAATTGTCTGGGAAGAAATTCTAAAAGGGCAGGAAGATGACCCCTCCTGTAATTTAGAAAGAGCAAGGGTCTCTTGGATATAAGAAAAAGTAGTGTGCTTTCATGGGGGGTGAGGACAGAAGTTAACATGGGTGGGGTTATTCATTCCTGTGCTGACAGGGCAGCAACCTACCAAGTGCTTTGCCCTTCACTTACGCGTGTGCCGGATGTCTGGCGAGATTTTGAGCCATTGCCTAAGACTTGTCTGACTTCTGTTCATCCGCCTTCAGGAACCCATGAAGAGCATGAGAGAGGCGAGGGGCATGAATCCCTGCTCAAAATCTTGGCATCCCTTTGCCTAGCAGGCCTAGGAGCAGTAGCGGCCACTCGTAATGCGAAGTGGTGAGGCAGGGGGAGGGGGTAATAAAAAAAAAGCATAAATAAAGAATATAAAACTTACCTGCTCCGATGGCTGCCGCCTTGCTGCCGATCCTCGCGTCCTTGTCAGGAGCCTGCTGCACACTGTGCAGGGTTCCGGCTCCCAATCCCAGCGCTGCTCACATGCTGGGAATGCTATTCCCAGCATGTGAGAGGCTGGCCTGGCATATGATGTATACTGATGTGTGTGGACACCCTGTACCAGTCCAGACAACCCTTATCCTGATGTAAGAGGTCTTAGACAACCTTAGAAAGCTCTCTAAGTGGTAGCTGTGGGGAGCAGCCTTCAGGCTTAGTCCAGAAGGAGTGTAAAGCAGCTTGTTTTACCAGAATGCAATCGTATAGGTATAGATGGAATTAAAAAGAACCACTCCATGTATTTATGAAAATATGTATTTATTATATAACACACTTTAACACATACAGATATCTCCTACTCGGAGATATGCACAATGCACACAATGCTTTGCATAGAAATCACATGAATAGTAAAGAATACACAGTGGACCCCAGGGGGGGACCAAATCATATACTAAGAAAGTGGTATAAGAACCACGACTCGTGCCAAGACAATGTCCAGAGGACTTAGAAGTGCTGGGGACCCAAGGAACCACCCAAGGTGAGTGACTAGGAACCCCATGGAGATCGTGTGCAGTGTGGGAACACAACCTCGTCCTCCGTACAAATCAACGTGTAAGTCAAGGTTTCAATTTTAAAGATTAAGGACCCTTCCCAATGGATCCTGAAGGAACCCCGTGGAAGACAGAAGGTTGGAGAGCCACCCCCCCAGTGGATAGCCTAATACCCACGTTACCTACACCAAGGAAGCCGGGTGCATATGTGTGAAGTGGTGTCGGGAGCCGCAGCCGAACCTAATGGAGGACTTCAGAAAAATGCCACTGCTGGAGAAGGAGAAAGTGTCTGGTGGAATCCAAAGGTGGAATCAAGTTGAAGAGTACCTGCAAGCAGAGGGGACAGAGTCTATGTCACTCAGGAGTGACCTGGAGACCTCGAAGATGAATGCCCACTGATGTCGGGAGTTGCAGGAGAGTTGACGGTGACCTTGACTCTGCAGCTGCGAGTACCAGGCGATGCGGAAGAAGACCAGGAGCCGTGCACAAGCTGTCCCATGTCGGATGCCGAGAGCTGAGGGGTTGGTGTCTGTCAGTTGCACCAACAAGCCTTGGCAACTGCAAACAACGTAGAAGTCAAAGAAGGTGCAATGTCAGGACCAGCAAGGTCCAGGGGACTCACCATAAGCAGGGGAGTCAGGCAGGCCCTGAGCAATCAGGGGAGCCCAAAAGAAACAAAGGTGACCCTCAACAGAACCCAAAGGCCGGAGGCACTGGAGTCACAAGAGGACCTCAAGCAGCTCACCAAAAGATGCAGGCCACAATGCGGTGTCGAGAAAGATTCTGGTCACTGGAGATGCTTGAGGTTGGGGCTACTTGGAGCCAAAGAACTTAGTGTAAGGAAGCCAACAAGCCTGTGCAACAGCAAGTTGACGCAGTGCACAGGGGTTCGGTTTCTGCGGCTCCTACGAGGGATACTGGCCTCAAACTTGGTGAGAGGGCAGTGCGGAATTGAGAGCTGTGGAGAGCTACTACCTGTGTTGCTGAGCCTTTTGGAGTCTGTGGGAGCTCAGGATCAGCACACCGGCCAGCTTAGTAGTGGTGTCTGCAGATGCAGGGAAGTGACTTCTTCACTCCAAGGGAGATTCCTTCAGGTGTTTTGGATGCCCACAGGCCTTGGAAGGTTCCCGTATGGTGCACAGACACAGACGATGCAGCAGACTGGAAGGGACACGAAGTCGAGCCCAAACAAAGTGCCCAGATGGTAGAAGTTGAAGTGGTGTCTGAATTTAATCATGTCCACGACAAATCTAGGGACCTACACCCAGGTAAGTCCTTAAGTACCACAAGGAAAGGGTTGGGACGATTCAGGGGACTCTCCCAGGGAAGGGTTTGGACAGGGGGTAGGTCACTCCCATGTCCTTTGTCCAGTTTCACGCCAGAGCAGGAGCCAATGGCTCCCAGAGCTGGTTTGAACTGGACTATGCATGGAGGTACCAAATGTGCCCTTCAAGCAGATTGAGTGGTGCTGGCAAACGCACCCACCCGACCCCAATACACTAAATCCCGTCTGGGAGGTGGTCACACCTCCCTGTGACAGGATACTTATTGTTCTGCCTTCCCCTGCTCGAGCTTGGCTCCACAGCAGGAGGGCAGCAGCCATGTTTTGCTGTCCGGGTCTAGAGGACTGGTACCGGGAACACTGAGAGCCTAACAGAGGACTCTTCCAACGCTTGGAATCATACTCCCACACCATTTACGGTGTGGGGGTATGATTCCAACATGTTTGATAATAAACATGATAGGATTTGTTTCAGCCAATTTTGAGATGGTCATCGCGTAACTATGCGGTGCCCCTCTATATGGTATATGGCTGCTTCACTTACAACCTGGGAGAATGGACTCCGTTGGCTGTAGGGGTGTCCTGCTTATGCAGGGGCACCCTCACATTTAGAACCAAGCACCCTGCCTTCAGGATTGATAAAAGTGATATACACAAGCGGGTTCACCCAATATCAGTCGCTGAGACCTGGGTAATTATAGTACTGAGAGAGGGGGTCCCAGCAAGGGGAAAACATAAATTGTAACACCAATATTGAAGAACTGAATATGCACTTAATTTACATACATTGTTGTTTAATCACAATGTAGATGCGTAAAAAATAGCAGCAATTAGCATTTATACAGAAAATGTAATCAGTGCCCCAGGGAAGGGAAGGAAGTGATAAAGTGGTGGGAAGTGTGGGTAAGAATTAGTGACATAAAACAGGGCTAAACAGCCTTACTATATTATATCAATTGAAGTCAAAATACAAACAAAACAGAAAAAGATCAATCAAATACATCCAGTTATCACAGGAATCATGCTCCACTTGGTACATTAAATGTTAAATATTTGGGAAGGTGGACCTGATAACAAGAACAAAAGCTGTCAACGTTTCGACCCCTTTAAGAAATTGCAGGTATTATTAAATTCCTTGCGGCGGGGTCTTCATCAGGACGGTGAATTGGGGCGGGCACCTAATCAATAGACAACGTGTACACGTTTTAATATATTATAACAAACCAATTGTACTAAATGTATTGAAAATACACAGAAAAGGACCACGACATACCCAGTCAGTCGTGATTCCAAGGTAGAGGTAGGTGGATAGTACTCTCGCAGTGAGGAAACACAGAGTCCTATAACCAAAAGAGCACTATTGACGATTCTGACTACAGGAGACAGTAATGGAATACATTGGCCATAGTGGTAAGAGCGGGACCACTTACTCTCGTTATAATTCCCAAGTTGGTGTGAATATGGTGTTAATCGTCCACCTGGGGGACGGACATCTCAAGAGTAAGATCACCGTAGGAGCTAGCGTTCGTGTGTGCTAGGCCACGTCTGTAAAAGACGGATAAGGATGATCACTTACTCAAAATCAGATGAGTCGGTATAGAAGCAAAGTGAAATGGAGTAAGCGCTTACCGGAGGTAAAGATAATCCTTCTCGGTAGAGAGCGCGGTCGAATTCAATCATTATTGTGCTGGGCCATGTCTGCAAAGTGACGAATAAGAGTAATCACTTACTCATAGTCAAATCGATCGATAAACATTTGACAAAGTATAATGGGATTGGCGCTTACCGGAGGGAATCCTTCCCGGTATAAAGCGCAGTCAGAATCAATTGTTGTTGTTTGTCGCAACGTCTACAAAAATGATGGGAGAGGGCGATTAGTCATTGAAAATCAAACGGATCGGTAAGGTATCAAGTCGCCGAGAGGCTGTCGCTTACCAAAGGAGAGTTAATCCTTCCCGGACAGCCGCTTGGTCAGCAATGGAGACCGGCTTCTTCCTGGTTTCACTATAACCATGGAAACCCAACCACGTGACAGGTGTCTTCGTAGGGCGTGGAGATACAAAGATAGGACTAAAGATTCAGTGGATTGTGCTGGTGTTCGGAGTGTACTCCGTTACTATAGTAACCAGTCTATGTCTCATCAAAGGATCGGGATAAGGACACACTCTTGGCTGTGATAATAAAGACAAATGGGTAATAATCGGATATTAAAATGTTACCTGTGGAGACAAAGTTATAGGATGGGTACAACCAGACAAATTCAAAACGGATGTCACAAAAGCATTATAAATCATAACATAAATATGTAAAGAAATGTATAATCCGGCAGTAACAGCTACATCTCAATATAATCCGAAAATCATCTAATTAACAAAACACCAAATGGTTGCATCAGAATACATTTCTATGTGTCTTGCTTATTAGAGAAAAGGAATGGGCATTATCATACCGGGACATTCCCTATTGTCTCTGAGGAAGTTAGATAACACATGATTCTCAGTTTAGCATAGCCAATTGTGAGAATGAACTATCCAGTTCATTTAGACCATTTTGAATGGAGTCAAAATAAAACATCCATTTGAGTTCTCGAACATTCAGGATGTTAGCAATATTATCAACCCGGGGCCCCAGGATGGCTTTTTCTAAGATGACCCACTTAAAGCTGTCAGGCAGGTGTTGGGCAGATACAAAATGCTCAACCAGTGGTGCACCTTGTACTTCACAGCGTATGCGGCTGGAGTGTTGTAAGATCCTCGCTTTTGCTTTTTTCTGGGTTTGCCAATATATATCTGGTTGCATGGGCACACTATAGCATAAATGATATTCATTGTGTTGCAATTGGTGTGTGATTTTAACGACACTCTGTATTGTTTATACCCGAACTCATTTGTTTGTAGGGTTGTGTCACATGCCTTGCATTGTCCACATCTATAGTGGCCAGTGACTGGTGGAAGGTTCCATATAGTTAGCAAAGTTCGTTCTTCCCTTGGTTGCAGAAATGACTTCACCACATGGTCTCTGACGCTCTTAGCTCTTCTGAAAGCATGCAGAGGTGCACTGTCGTGCCCGATCTCATCCGCAATCAATTTCCAATGGTGGTTAATAGCACGTTTTATTTTGTTACTCTTGGTTAAACCATGCGCGCTTTCTTGCTCGTTTGATGATGCGTCTTTCTACAAACAAAGGGTGTAGCAATGGGGGCTACATTTACTCCAGATGTAGCAATTATATATATGTCCACTTTTGAGGAAAATGTGATTCTGAACAGCTATAACCCATTCAGAGACTGTCTGAGTCTCTGGATGAGGTATATTAATGATATACTGCTGATATGGAATTATTATTATTATTATTATTATTAATCGGGTTTTGTAAAGCGCAAACAACCCGGAGGCCTCGTAGCGCTAAGTACAGTCATACTGAAAGGAAAGAGATTAAATGAACAGATGCGTTTTCAGAGCCTTCCGGAATTTTAGAAGGCTTGGTTCACTGCGAAGGGAGGTGGGCAGGGAATTCCATTCTTTCGCGGCATTCCAAGAGAAGGAGCGTCCGCCCCATCTAGTCCGTCTGACTTTACTGACCGTAGCCAGAAAAGCAGAGCTTGATCTTAGGGATCTGTGAGGAAGATAGGGTTTCGCCAAGGAACAGATCATAGTAGGGGCGTTCTTCCACATAGCTTTGTGCATAAAGCAGAGAGATTTAAATAGTACTCTAGCCTTGACAGGGAGCCAGTGCAGTTTCCTCCGGGCAATGGTGGCTGACTCTCGTTTGTTGAGGCCCAGCAGGAGGCGAACTGCAGCATTCTGGATCACCTGTAACTTTTTGATTGTAAATGCGGGGGCACCTAAATATAGCGAGTTCCCGTAATCCAGACGGGACAGGATAATGGCTTGGACCATTATTCTGCGGGCTTCAAAGGGAAGAAGAGGCAGCACTTTCCTCAGCATACGCATTAGCCCAAAGCATGTGGCAGAAAGAATGGTAGCCTGCTGCATAAAGCTGAGGTTAGAGTCTAGCCAAATGCCTAAGCTCTTTATGTGGCATTTCGGTTGGGGTGTGGGCCCCATGCAAGGTGGCCAATCTGTCAGAGGGCTGGGAATGGTTGGGTTACCCAGCACCATGAGCTCAGTTTTCTCGCCATTTAATTTCAAATGCGAGGTGGCCATCCATTGAGCTACCGCTACCAAACAGTTACTTAGGTTGGACGGGGAGGGATTTGCTTGATTCATGGATACAATTAATTGTGTATCATCGGCGTACGTTATTATATCTATGCCGAAAGAAAGTACTATGTCGGCTAGTGGCTGCATATAAATATTAAAAAGGGTAGGGCTCAGTGAGGAGCCCTGAGGTACGCCTTGATCCAGGGGCCAAACTTTGGAGTGAGTAGTACCCTCAACTACCCTGAAAGATCGATTCTCCAGGAATGACTGGAGCCACTGCATGGCCTTCCCAGAAATTCCGATCTGACTGAGGCGGTAAAGAAGAATATTGGTGTTAACAGTGTCGAAGGCGGCACTGAGGTCAAGCAACATAATTGCTGCAGTGCCGCCTTGATCCATTTGCTTCCTGGCCAGCTCAGTTACCGCCAGGAGGGCCGCCTCAGTTCCCAATTTTGGGCGAAAGCCCGCTTGAGAGTCGTGGAGGAGATGATGGTTCTCTAAAAATTGAGTAATGGATGAATTGACATGTTTTTCTAGGAGTTTGCTGATCCACGGAAGGAGGGAAATAGGCCGATAGTTGGCCATATTCCCTGGATCTAAAGTGGGTTTCTTCAGCAAAGCCCTGACCTGAGCACATTTCCATGCAGTAGGTACTGAACCTGTGGAGATGGATGAATTTAATATACTGAGAATGACAGGTTTGATAATGTTCTCAATTTTTATTAACTGATAGGGAGGGGCAGGGTCTGTGGGAGATCCGGATTTTATTTTCATCATAATGGTTGCAAGTGAGTTCTCGTCCAGCAGTGGAAACTCATCTAATTTTGGAGTCGTGACGTTAGGTAAGCTGGTTCCAGTATCTTGGGATAGATTAGGTGAGCTAAATGCAGAGGCAATTTTTTGTATTTTGCTGTGGAAGTATTCGGCTTGACTTTCACAGCGGGCCTGAGCAGTGCTCGGGTCAGCAAGGACCAAGGGGATATCAACCAGGAATTTTGCTATTTGGAAGATTTCTCTAGAAGAGTTGGAGGCAGTTAGAATTTTTTCCTCGAAGTATAAGGTTTTGGTTCGTCTGATTTCTAATTTATATTTTTTAATGGCTTCGAGGTGTGTGGTTTTGTCTTCCTTACTACGGGAAATCCTCCAATTTCTTTCGAATCTTCTGCATACCCTTTTTAGTTCCTTAAGTTCAGGAGTGTACCAAGGTGAGTCCTTGGACTTAGTTTTTTCTTTGAGAACTTTGATAGGTGCGATGGAGTCCAAGGCTGTACACAGCCATTTGATGTAGTTCTCGTACTGTACTGCAGGGTCTGTTGCCCTTTGGAGGGGGGCGGCCGAGAGTAAATTGGCCCAATGAACTGGGGAGACTTTGGACCAGTCTCTTCCGAGAAGAGTTGAACGGGGAGAGGACTGAGTTGGGGTGGCTGTAGTCCACTGAATAGGTATTAGACAGTGGTCTGTCCAAGTAAGAGGTAATGGGGTCCCTACTTCTAGTCTGTTATCATTGCTAAAAACACCGTCAAGAAGGTGGCCCTTTTCATGCGTAGGCACAAAGCCTTTCTGAGTGATCTGGAGGGCTGCCATACTGTCCAGAAATGCTTTAGCCATGGGGTTGCTAGGATCATCTAAATGAATATTTATATCTCCTAGTACCGAGAAATTAGATCTACTAACCACAGAGTTAGCTATTTTTAACTGGAGTGATTCAATGAAGTCCCCTATTTGATTGGGGGGGCGATAAATAAGTACACCAGAGAATGAATCTGTGGGTGAAAGTTCAAGGGTGAATAGCATGCTCTCGCAGTTGGAGATGTCAGCCGATGAGGTTCTACAGAGGTATTGATCTTTGTGAAGGATGCCTAGGCCTCCTCCTCTACCTTCTGATCTATCCAATCTCTGCAAGGTATATCCCATTGAGAGAATAGAGGTGATATCCATATCAGTAGCGTCTCTTAACCAGGTCTCCGTCAGAAATATTGCATCTGGTTCATTTTCCTCCAGCAGGAGAGACATTTGTGTGGCATGTTTAGTCAGTGACCGGCAATTTAAAAGAAACATTTTATAGATTTTGCTAGAGTGGGACTTGTCTAAGTAACTGGTCAGTGTAAATTTACAGTGTGGACATATCCCGGGTGAAGAGTCCGGGAGAATGGAGTGCTGACAGATGTGATTGGTCGGAGGCATTAGGTTTTTTAACGTGATAGCGTCGTACCTCATCGATCTTCCCCGCTCTGTATCACCTTGCACAGGGGGTATGGCCCCTGGTCCCGTCCGGTCGCGGACGGGCGCAGACGGGCTTGCCTTTGGCGCGCCTTCGGCGCGCCGCCGGCGCGCCCGCTGCGCCCGCCCGCTGCGCGGACGGGGGACTTTGACGTTTAAATCCAGTGTGAGGGGCGTGAGGAGGGCGGGATCGCCGATCAACTAGACCGCGATCCTACCCCTACCCAAGATGGCGCCCAAAATGCTTTCAGCGCCGAGCGCCCAACTAGCGAGGCTTCCCAGCTGAGGAGGGGGTGTGAGGCCGCCCTGGGCAAAATAATGCTTGCACCCAGGTAAGGCCACCAGTACCTCTAAAATCGGCCTGTTTAAAATATTTACAGTTTTTTAAAAAGTAAGGCTTAGGTCAATCAGTCCTGTTCGATTTACAATTTTAAAGGAGCAAGAGTGCTCAAGGGCCCCCGGCTTCCGCCTCAGGGGAGAAAAGGAGTACAACAATACCCCGAGTAAAAGAAGAGGGACTCCTTTTATATCCTGGGAGGGCGGGATCGCCGATCAACTAGACCGCGATCCTACCCCTACCCAAGATGGCGCCCAAAATGCTTTCAGCGCCGAGCGCCCAACTAGCGAGGCTTCCCAGCTGAGGAGGGGGTGTGAGGCCGCCCTGGGCAAAATAATGCTTGCACCCAGGTAAGGCCACCAGTACCTCTAAAATCGGCCTGTTTAAAATATTTACAGTTTTTTAAAAAGTAAGGCTTAGGTCAATCAGTCCTGTTCGATTTACAATTTTAAAGGAGCAAGAGTGCTCAAGGGCCCCCGGCTTCCGCCTCAGGGGAGAAAAGGAGTACAACAATACCCCGAGTAAAAGAAGAGGGACTCCTTTTATATCCTGGGAGGGCGGGATCGCCGATCAACTAGACCGCGAATGGCACACAGAAAGACCTGGAGGTTTTCCACTCTTGGCTCAATCTACAATCACCTCATCTACAGTTTACCATGCACTCAGACAGCAGAAAGGTGGATTTCCTAGATGTCACCATCTTTGAGGAATCGGGACATATCAAAACTACTTTGTATCGTAAACCAGCGGAGCGGAATTCACTCCTGCAGTATACAAGCCATCATCCTAGAGCCCTCCGGGATAATGTACCATTTGGGCAGTTTCTGCGTATCCGAAGGAACTGCTCCAAGAAAGAAGATTTCATGAATGAATCTCTGGATCTGTGTAACCGCCTTGTAGAGCGGGGCTATCCAAGACGCATCATCAAACGAGCAAGAAAGCGCGCCTGGTTTAATCCACGAGAATACCTACTGAGTCCCCGTGAAAAGACAGATCAAAAGGATAAAAGAATCGTATGCTTCACCACGTTCTCCACCAAGAGTAACAAAATAAAACGTGCTATTAACCACCATTGGAAATTGATTGCGGATGAGATTGGGCACGACAGCGCACCTCTGCATGCTTTCAGAAGAGCTAAGAGCGTCAGAGACCATGTGGTGAAGTCATTTCTGCAACCAAGGGAAGAACGAACTTTGCTAACTATATGGAACCTTCCACCAGTCACTCGCCACTATAGATGTGGACAATGCAAGGCATGTGACACAATCCTACAAACAAATGAGTTTGTGTATAAACAATACAGAGTGTCGTTAAAATCACACACCTCAAAATGGTCTAAATGAACTGGATAGTTCATTCTCACAATTGGCTATGCTAAACTGAGAATCATGTGTTATCTAACTTCCTCAGAGACAATAGGGAATGTCCCGGTATGATAATGACCATTCCTTTTCTCTAATAAGCAAGACACATAGAAATTTATTCTGATGCAACCATTTGGTGTTTTGTTAATGAGATGATTTTCGGATTATATTGAGATGTAGCTGTTACTGCCGGATTATAAATGTCTTTACATATTTATGTTATTATTTATAATGCTTTTGTGACATCCGTTTTGAATTTGTCTGGTTGTACCCATACTATGACTTTGTCTCCACAGGTAACATTTTAATATTGGATTATTACCCATTTGTCTTTATTATCACAGCCAAGAGTGTGTCCTTATCCCGATCCTTTGATGAGACGTAGACTGGTTACTATAGTAACGGAGTACACTCCGAACACCAGTCCAATCCACTGAATCTTTAGTCCTATCTTTGTATCTCCATGCCCTAAGTAAACACCTGTCACGTGGTTGGGTTTCCATGGTTATAGTGAAACCAGGAAGAAGCCGGTCTCCATTGCTGACCGCGCGGCTGTCCGGGAAGGATTAACTCTCCTTTGGTAAGCGACAGCCTCTCGGCGACTTGATACCTTACCGATCCGTTTGATTTTTAATGACTAATCGCCCTCTCCCATCATTTTTGTAGACGTTGCGACAAACAACAACAATTGATTCTGACTGCGCTTTATACCGGGAAGGATTCCCTCCGGTAAGCGCCAATCCCATTATACTTTGTCAAATGTTTATCGATCGATTTGACTATGAGTAAGTGATGACTCTTATTCGTCACTTTGCAGACATGGCCCAGCACAATAATGATAGAATTCGACCGCGCTCTCTACCGAGAAGGATTATCTTTACCTCCGGTAAGCGCTCACTCCATTTCACTTTGTTTCTATACCGACTCATCTGATTTTGAGTAAGTGATCACCCTTATCCGTCTTTTACAGACGTGGCCTAGCACACACGAACGCTAGCTCTTACGGTGATCTTACTCTTGAGATGTCCGTCCCCCATGTGAACGATTAACACCATATTCACACCAACTTGGGAATTATAACGAGAGTAAGTGGTCCCGCTCTTACCACTATGGCCAATGTATTGCATTACTGTCTCCTGTAGACAGAATCGTCAATAGTGCTCTTTTGGTTATAGGACACTGTGTTTCCTCACTGTGAGAGTACTATCCACCTACCTCTACCTTGGAATCACGACTGACTGGGTATGTCGTGGTCCTTTTGTGTGTATTTTCACTACATTTAGTACAATTGGTTTGTTATAATATATTAAAACGTGTACACGTTGTCTATTGATTAGGTGCCCGCCCCAATTCCCCTTCCTGATGAAGACCCCGCCGCAAGGAATTTAATAATACCTGCCATTTCTTAAAGGGGTCGAAACATCGACAGCTTTTGTTCTTGTTATCAGCTCCACCTTCCCAAATATTTAACATTTAATGTACCAAGTGGAGCATGATTCCTGTGATAACTGGATGTATTTGATTGATCTTTTTCTGTTTTGTTTGTATTTTGACTTCAATTTATATAATATAGTAAGGCTGTTTAGCCCTGTTTTATGTCACTAATTCTTACCCACACTTCCCACCACTTTATCACTTCCTTCCCTTCCCTGGGGCTCTGATTACATTTTCTGTATAAATGCTAATTGCTGCTATTTTTTACGCATCTACATTGTGATTAAACAACAATGTATGTAAATTAAGTGCATATTCACTTCTTCAATATTGGTGTTACAATTTATGTTTTCCTCTTGCTGGGACCCCCTCTCTCAGTACTATTTCAGGATTGATAAGGCCTGCTATAGGGGTGACATAGGTTTTAAGTGCATTGACCCTAGATATAGGAAATATATCTTTTGTCAGAGGTGCTAGCACCAGCTTACACCGGCTGCAATGGCAAGCCTGTAGTTCCATTTTGAATGGTCTTCCATGGGTGGCATAATACATGCTGCAGCCCGTAGGGGACCTCTTGAGTACCTATGCCCTGGGTACCTTAGTACCATATACCCAATCTGGGATGTACCTCAGTAGTGAACATAATAATTTAGGGGAGAAAGCACAGAGACTGGGGTCCTGGTTAGCAGGATCCCAGTCAGCCCGCTCTATCCACAGGCACGCCATTGACCTTTGGAACCTACTAGACACCATCTCTCCTGACGTCGCCTTCCTTACGGAAACATGGATGAACGCTTCCTCCGCCCCTGACATCGCCATCGCTATCCCTGACGACTATAAGATCACACGCAAGGACCGCACCGACCATACAGGAGGAGGAATCGCTATCGTCCATAAGAAATCCATCCGCATCTCAACCAGCTCTGACGCCAACCTCGCTAACTCCGAACACCTTCACTTCCAGATCCACATCGACCCCAAGACCACACTCAGAGGCACCCTCCTCTACAGACCACCAGGACCCCGCGCAAAATTCAGTGAAGACATCACAGACTTCATCACCCCACACGCGCTCCCCTCCAAAGACTACATCCTTCTGGGAGACCTCAACTTCCACCTTGAAAAGACCAACGACCACAACACCGCCACTCTCTTGGACAACCTCGCCAACCTCGGACTTAAACAACTGGTCACTTCCCCCACCCACATCGCAGGTCACACACTCGACCCCATCTTCACCTCCAGCAACCATGTCTCCTTCAGCCACACTACGGATCTCCTCTGGACTGACCACAGCTGCGTTCACTTCACCTACAACAAGCCGAAACCCATCATCCACCTCCAACCAACTTTACAAAGAAACTGGAACAAAATCACCACGGAGCAGATCTCCACATCGCTCCTTCAAACCTCCCCAGCCCTCTCTTCTAACGCCAACGAAGCCGCCTCCAACCTCACCCTTTGGTTATCCAACACCGCCGACACCTTAGCACCACTGAAAAAACGTCAACACAAACTTGGCATCAAGAAGGCATCATGGTTCAACGATGACCTCAAGAAGTCCAAGAAACTGTGCCGCTCCCTTGAAAAGGCCTGGAAAAAAGACCCATCCACCAGCAACAAGGACGCCTTCAAAAGCGCCATCCGTACTCACCACCAACTGATCCGAAAAGCCAAGAAAACAGCATTCAAGGATCGACTTGACAACAACACCCACAACAGCAAGGAACTTTTCAACATCGTCAAGGAATTTTCCAACCCCTCGGCCAACTCCAACGACATCACCCCCTCTCAAACCCTCTGCGATTCCCTAGCCTCTTTTTTCCACAACAAGATTGCTGACATCCACAACAGCTTTGACAACCAACCCGGAAGCCAACCCACCCTACCATCAGCTGACCATCTTCCCCCCGTTAACACCCTTAACGCCTGGAATCCAATCTCCACTGAGGACACCATCCGCCTGATGAATTCCATGCACTCTGGATCACCCACAGACCCATGCCCTCACCACATCTTCAACAAAGCAGACTCCGTCATAGCTCCGCACCTCCGAGACGTCATCAACCACTCCTTCAACTCCGCTACCTTCCCAGAAGACTGGAAACACGCTGAACTCACCGCCCTTCTGAAAAAACCAACAGCAGACCCCACCGAACTCAAAAACTACCGCCCCATCTCGCTTCTTCCATTCCCGGCCAAAGTCATCGAGAAAGCTGTCAACAACCAGCTCGCCGCCTTCCTCGAAGCCAACAAATCACTCGACCCCTCACAATCTGGCTTCCGAGCCAAACACAGCACTGAGACCGCCCTCATCGCAGCAACAGACGACATTCGAGCTCTACTAGACAATGGAGACACAGTCGCCCTCATCCTCCTCGACCTCTCTGCAGCCTTCGACACAGTCTGCCACAGCACCCTTTTACAACGCCTCAGAAACATCGGAATCCAAGGAAAGGCACTCGAATGGATCACCTCGTTCCTCACCGGTAGAACCCAGAAAGTCCGCCTCCCACCATTCAAGTCCGAGGCCTCTGAAATCATCTGCGGCGTACCGCAAGGATCCTCACTCAGTCCCACCCTCTTCAACGTATACATGAGCCCCCTCGCGGCCATCGCCCGCCAACACAACCTCAACATCATCTCTTACGCGGATGACACTCAACTGATCCTATCTCTCACCAAGGACCCCAGCACCGCCAAGACTAACCTGCACGAAGGAATGAAAGAAGTCGCCGAATGGATGAAACAAAGCCGTCTGAAACTGAACTCAGACAAAACAGAAGTCCTCATCTTAGGTAAATCCCCCTCTGCATGGGACGACTCCTGGTGGCCGGAAGCCCTCGGAAATGCACCCAACCCGACAGACCACGCACGGAACCTTGGCGTCATCCTGGATTCTTCACTCTCAATGAACAGACAAGTCAGCGCCGTATCATCTTCCTGCTTTAACATTCTTCGCATGCTCAGAAAAACTTTTCGCTGGATCCCCACCGAAACAAGGAAAACAGTCACCCACGCTCTAGTCACAAGCCGACTGGACTACGGAAACACCCTCTACGCAGGTACCACCGCTAAACTCCAGAAGAAACTACAACGAATCCAAAACGCCTCAGCCAGGCTCATATTAGACATCCCACGCAACGAACACATCTCTGGTCACCTTAAAGACCTCCACTGGCTACCCGTCAATAAGAGGATTACTTTCCGACTGCTTACCCACGCACACAAATCACTCTACGACATCGGACCAGATTGCCTCAACTCTCGACTGTCCTTCTACACCCCCTCCCGCCAACTTCGCTCTTCCAGCCAAGCCTTCGCCACTGTACCTCGCATCAACAAGACCACCATGGGAGGCAGATCCTTCTCATACCTGGCTGCCAAAACATGGAACTCACTCCCCGCTTACCTTCGCCTCACCCAGAATCACCTAGCGTTCAGAAAGCAGCTTAAAACGTGGATATTTGACAAATAATCCTCCCCCCTTCCTAAGCGCCTTGAAACCCTCTGGGTATGTAGTGCGCTATATAAGTTCTATGACTTGACTTGACTTGACAGCTTGCAGGGCTAAAAATAAAATGATAATAAAAATGTTTTATTATCATTTTATTTTTGTCCTTTGCCTCTGCTGGCTTTTTACAGGTGTATTTATATAGCAGTTGGCAGCAACTGAGTACTATAGCCAGTGTTTTGTAACTCTGTAGTTTACTCTTGAAACCACGAATAGGGTTTTGAGATTACCGCGTTCCGATTCTGTTTTGGAACATACACTCGCACAGTATGGAATACAGGGGACTACACGTTCCATCACACTTGGGGGTAGAGTGACACAGTTAGTACGCAACCCTGGAAGTAGGTGGATTCAATCCAGCCGCTCCTGCGCGATCCTTTTTAACCTGCTCACTACGATCTCTATTTGCGTAGAGCCGGTGGGACCCACACCAAATAGGATATACTGCGGGGCAGGACCCTTGGAGGCGTGAGTAACTATGGGCATTATTGCAGAATGCAGGTAAGAGTGGAATTCTCTCCTATACGGAGGACTTATCCCATCAATTTTAACCTGATGCTTTGTTTTGTTTTACGCCTTTTTTCTCGTTTCATGCACAAATATGACTATATTATTATTATTATTATTATTAATTAATTTTATAGAGCGCGTAGTCACCCGTGAGTATCCCAGCGCTAAGATCAGTACAACTGCGGGTCAGCGGGGGCAGGGAGGGGGACAGGTTTAAGGAAAGAGGTGGGTTTTCAATCGCTTTCTGAACCGTAGATAGTTGGGTTCAGTTCTCAGGTCGCGAGGTAGGGCGTTCCAAAGGCGTGCAGTGTGGACCGAGAAGCGCCTTCCACCTGTTCGGGCCTTCTTGACTCTGGGAATTACGATGAGATGTTCCTGATCGGATCGGAGGGATCTTGGGGCTTTATATGGTTTGATAAATTTTCTTAAGCTTGGGGGGCCTTTGTTTTGAAGCAGTCTGTGTGCCAGGCAAAGGGCCTTGAACTTCACACGTTCTCTTACCGGGAGCCAATGGAGACGCTTCAAAGCTGGTTTGGCCGAGGCTCTGGCAGGGGTGTTGGTGAGGATCCGGGCAGCTGCATTTTGGACCCTTTGTAATTTGTTCAAGGTTGCCTCCGGAGCGCCTAAGTAGATGGAATTACTGAAATCGAGCCTAGAGAGTATCAGGTCTTGGATCAACAGTTTTTGAGAGTTGGGGGGGAGTAGGGGCAGGATCTTTCGAATCGACCTGAGGAGCCCAAAGCATGTCCCGGCTACCTTTTTTGCTTGTGTTGCAAATGATAGATCCTTTTCGAGCCATACACCCAGGCTTTTTACCTCTGGTTTCGGGTCTGGGAGCGGGCCCAGACAAGGTGGCCAGATGTTCTGTGAGAGAGAGGGCCCCTTCTGACCAAGGAGGAGAATGTCAGTCTTTGAACCGTTGAGTTTCAAAGATGAGCTGTTCATCCATCCTTGTATCTGCGTCAGACAGTTGTAAAGGTCCGCAGGTTGTTGGCTGGGGTGAGAAAGGGACACCACTAATTGTGTATCGTCAGCATAGCTGACGATACTCACTCCGAACGGAATAACAACCTCCTCCAATGGGGACATGTAGATATTAAATAATGTGGGGCTCAGGGAGGAGCCCTGAGGCATGCCACATTGGAGGGGAGTGTCGGAGGAGCGGGTGTTATTCTCCCAGATTTGAAAGGAGCGTTGACTCAGAAAGGACGATAGCCAGGACAGAGCGGTCCCTTCAACACCGACACTCCTGAGTCGATGGATAAGGAGCTGGTGGTTGACGGTGTCGAAGGCCGCACTGAGGTCGAGGAGGATCACTGCC
This sequence comes from Lissotriton vulgaris, assembly GCF_964263255.1. Lineage (NCBI taxonomy): Eukaryota > Metazoa > Chordata > Amphibia > Caudata > Salamandridae > Lissotriton > Lissotriton vulgaris. Next base: position 1,764,243,743 of record NC_141685.1, on the reverse strand, counting down.
ACTGATCCTCCTTCGTCTAAGAGTGCTCTGGCCTCCTCCACCGCCATAAGGAGGGCGATGTCGGTGCCCTGCCCGGGGCGGAATCCCGTCTGCGAGATTTTAAGCCGATTGTTGCTCTCCAGAAATTGTGAAAGTTTTCTATTCACAAGTTTTTCGGAGATCTTGCTAGTTCCCGGGAGAAGGGAAATTGGTCTGTAGTTTGCCAGGTCGGCAGGGTCAAGGGAGGGTTTTTTTAGTTAGTAGTGCCTTGACGACTGCCGCCTTCCAGCTGGAAGGGACGACTCCCTGTTGAAAAGAGGCGTTGATAAGGTGGGTGAGGGGGGGAACGATCGTGGATGCTACTCTTTTGAGAATACGTAACGGGGCAGGGCCCCGGGGAGATCCACTTTTAATGATATGCAGCGTATTTTCGACCTGTTCTGCAGTCACTTGTCCCCAAGAGGTGAGACATGGGGGGGGTGGGAAAGTTGTTGGTTTCTTTTTCCTCGCTCGGATTTATGGATGGAATGGAGTCGAGGATTTTCTGGATTTTCTCCTTGAAGAAATTAGATAACTTGTAGCATTTTTCCTCATCTGCCTTGGGGTCTGGTGGGTCTCTAGGTCCGGGGTCTGGGACTTTGAGGAGTTCTTTTAAAATAGTGAAAGATTCCTTACTGGAGCAAGCGGAATGTTCTATTCTTTCTTGGAAGAATAAACTTTTGGTGTTGCGAAGGGCGGTTTTATAGTTTTGTAATGCGGTATGGTAGGCGTCCTTCTTTTCATTAGATTAGACCAATGGTGGCCGCCAGAGTTGGGACCAACTCCGACTCCGGTGTCGGAGCTGAAATACCTGGGAGTCTGGCTGGATGGTGGTCTTACCTTTGTAGGTCACACCAAAAAAACAGCTGCCTGTTGTTTTGGCCTGCTGAGAGGCTTACGACCTGTTCTCAAATACTTTGACGCCCCAACCAGGCAGCTGGTAATCCAGGCCACTGTCATCTCTCGCCTGAATTACGCTAGCTCTCTCCTGGTCGGGGCCAATCAGGCTGAGCTTACCCGCTTGCAACGGGTACAAAATGCTGCGGCCAGGGCGATTGTCGGCCTGCCCAGATTTTGCCCGGTGTCAAGTGTCCTTCGCTCCTTGCACTGGCTTCCAGTGAGGAAGCGTATCCTCTTCAAGGTCCTTTGTTTGACCTTTAAGATTTTGAGAGGTATAGGCCCTGAGATCATGTCCAGCTTTCTTTCTTTCTATGTCCCTATGCGCACCCTCCGTTCCCAAGGCCAGGCCTTTGCTGTGGTTCCTAGATACAGGCTTTGCCGTGTGGGGGGACGTTCCTTCAGCGTCAAAGCTGCAACAACGTGGAACTCTCTTCCGGTTGAAATTCGCCTGCTGGAGGACCTCATGGCTTTCCGGAAAGCCATAAAAACCTTTCTGTTTTAGTTAGCCCCTCATGTTTTTTGTTTAGTTCCTGTTATGTTATGTTCTACCTTGTCAATGCGCCAGGACGCTCCGTAGCTGGAGTAGCTGTGCGCACAACAAATAACAATAACATAACATAACATAACATTATCCTTCCTCCAGGAGCGTTCTGTTCTCTTGCATTCCTGTCGCAGAGATTTGAGTGCCGGAGTGTACCAGGGAGCGGGATTCACTCTTTTCGTTTGTTTGAGAGTGGTGGTATTGGGGAGGAGTTTATCCAATGAGGATGTGAGCCAGGAATTGAACTGTTCGTCGGCCGTAACTGGGTCAGTGGAGAGGACAGGTATAGAATCTGAGAGCATACTGGCCCATTCAGCCGGTACAAGCTTGTGCCAACGTCGGTCTGTCACTCGGATTTTAGAGGGTTGGGGGGGGTGCTATGGCTAGGTGCCAGGAGAAGGGGTTTAGGAAGTGATCTGTCCAGGGGAGAGGGACGGGGGGGCCCGAGGTGATATCCATGATGTTGGTCAGGACGGGATCCAGAAGGTGACCCTTGTCGTGGGTGGGTTCGTTATTGACCAGCCGGATGTTGAATGACCTAAGGTCCTGAAGGAGATCCGAAGCTGAGGAATCTGTGGGGTCAGTAAGGTGAAGGTTGAGGTCGCCCACGAGGAGAAAGTTCGGGGCGGAGGAAGCTAATTGTGAAACCGTATCAGTGAGGGCGTTGAGGAAATTCCCTGGTGTCCCCGGAGGGCGGTAAATCAGCAGTCCTGAGAGGGAGTGTGCCGGAGAAATTTGGAGGGCGAAGTGGCAGCTTTCGCAATCTTCAGCGTTGGCATTGCTGGTCCTACAGGCAAGGTGTTCTCTATGGATAATTGCCAGCCCCCCTCCTTTCCCTTTAGGTCTATGTAAGGTTTGAATAAGATAGCCTGGGGGTAGGGCATTGACAATATCAGAGTCCGGGCTGGCAGAGAGCCAGGTTTCTGTGAGGAACAGAGCGTCCAGATATGATGGCCCTTTTTACAACTATTATACAATAGTGTGTGACTGCAGGGCTACCATCATAACGTGAGGTCCCACGTGGAGTACAACATCTCCCACAATGGGGTACGGTTTGAAAGTTGATTGTTCTGGGTGTATGTGTTTCACGGCGAATGGTAACAGCGGTTTCCACTTTGAGTGAATGACACGGATGTCTCACAATGATTTACACGCACTAGTATGCAGTTACTGACAGGGTGCAACAAAATGTCGCCACTACACGATCTTTAACCACATAGTGAAGTGTGGTAAAGGTAAACATATTGGTTTTACACACACCGAATAGGTATGTTGGATGTTGTGTGTGTCAATTTCTGGCCATTGTGACACTGGGGGCAGCAGCACAACTCACAGTGTGAATTAACAATTGTTAAAAGAATAATACACTATGTTTGGATTTGGTGTTTTTTCCACAGATGGAGTGATCAGAAATAAAAGCCTTCGCTATTAGGTAAAGGAGCAGCTATCTGCCCTTATTATAAATAGTATAGTGAAATTCCCTCACTCTTATTTATTCCAAGGGGTACTACGTCATCGCCCCGAAGAAAGTCCAGCACCCTCCTGGAGCTCAAGTGGACAAACATGTTGGCACTAGGGTCCCAAGATCATAATATCCCAAACTACCCTATTTTCTCTATTTTTAATAAGCCTGGCAGATCCAACACTAAAGGGAAACCGGGATCTGCCTGTGGATTTTTAATCTTTATTCCCCCTGGCCAAATACTTCTCTAAGAGCTCCCTGAAATATGGACGAGCCCACCCGGACTTTTAGGCGTCACGGTGACCCGATGATGAAGCATGACACCAATAGGTTGTGTGAGGGTATATAAAACAAAAGGACTCGCCTCCTTTCCCACTTCCTAGTGGCATACCAATAATAGCTTCACATAGGGATTTCCCCTCACTGGTTAATCAGGATCCATCCTAAACATTAATCGTGTAATACGATTAAGATATCAGGGGAGTACTTCTTGTGATAAATTGATCAAAATATGCCCATAACAATAAATGTTCAGCTCCGTTAGACTAAGAACATGTATATGGGCAGTATCGACAAAGGGTTCCTGAGTTTCCACATCTGTGTCTTAGTAAGATGTGGTGGTGTGTGTGTGTCAGCAGATATCCTGTGTTGTACCCACATAACAATCAAGGTGCTATGTGGACAAGGGACTTTCTGGTGTTGGGTGGTTTGAAGGCTGGGGGTGTTAGCAGATGTGCCATTGTGAAGTATTGAGATGTTAGCAGGCCGGGTGTTAATATGATTGTGTGGTTAGCAATGGGAAGAATTACGATAGGCTAAAAAATAATCATTATGGATATCTGTCATAAACCAGTGGTCACACACTTTGAAGTAAGTAGGTATTCAGCGCTGACTTCCTTTGGTAGAATGATTGATAGATTATACTGTGGAAGTGTGAAAAGGAGAAGCACGCTCTTCAAACAGGTGAGGTTTTTGTTTATTCGTGCTGTCTCGTCAGATGCCCAGCAACAACTGCCACCCAGAATACTCCACCCACAGCGCTCCATGCAGGGATCTACCAGTGTTCACAACAAAGAACCCTCATATCCCCTACATACCATCCCAACACAGCGGAACCCTTCCTCACATTTGCATTATTCCTTCATAGTCCCAAGTCTCATTCCCAAAATCATAACAGTGTATTTTAGAGGTCTCTGTTGTTCCGTAGATGTGTATGTATTTCTTTTGTACAGTTATTTAAGGAATAATGTGAATATGTGAAGAGAAACATATGGGGGCAGGTTCCAACCTCCCCTTGCTGTGACAAGTTCTTCCTCCGCCCTTTTAGTCTCCTTCACCTTTCCTGGACTTAAACCCCACTTGTCTGAGAAGAGACAACTCTGTGGCAGGTCAACCATCTGCCCTTGCTGTGGTTCCTCACTCTCTCAGGCCTTTTCTGACACTTGAAGAAGGAGGCCTGTGGTTCTGCCCCGACCCCTTCCCCTCATAGGCTGATGTCAATGGTATTCACTTTAATTGGCCCAATTCTTCTGCTGGGGCTGAAGGTTCATCATCCCAGATTAAGTTTTCGCCACTCCCTCCCTAAAACGAGCCCTTCCTGTTCCTGGTCTGGTGAGAGACCGTGCTGACTGAATACTTAGGCTTCAGGCATGAGGATTTTCGTTTGAGGTTTAAGTTTCTTGCAGGAATTTTTAGGTATAATAGTTTGAGTTGGCTCCAGACGCCATCCATTACGTACCCACAGGCACCAACGCTTTTGGGAGTAAACGTGCACCACAACCAGGACCCCCAGCAGGGGCAGCTCTAGGTTCATGGCGGCCCTGGCAGGAAGTGTAGGTAGGGGGCCCCGGGCGGGGTGGAGCGTGGTGGCCAGTGAAGAGGGCAGGGTGTTTAGAGGTGGAACAAAGCCGGAGGCCGCAAAATCTCTGTCAGGGGCCGTCATGCAAATATGTATCCATCCTCAGAGGATTATTATATTAAGGATATATAGTGGCGTGGTGGACCCTGGGGTTTGGTGGCCATGTGCAGGTGCACAGCTTGCACATGCCTAAGGCCGCCCCTTCCCCCAGCGGCGGTCTTTTCAAAACTGCACTCTATGTTCAGTCAAGGACTGGAAAGCTGCTCCCTGCGATGAGCTGCAAACACAACCGGAGCCCTCCTTTCCCGTGAGATAAATGCGCACAGGTGTGAGGTCTGTTACAGTATCATATTGTTTAGAGCCATAAATCACAACATAGCATTACTGATAGCCGAGCCGGTCAATACCGCTAATTAATGGCCCTCACTCAGTCTATGAGCTCAAGCCACAGGTACGTAATAGTTAGAATAGTGGATAATATATAACTCTGTGCCTGGCTGCAAAGTCAGTAGTGTCATTAGCACATACACATGCCTTTCAACATTCAGCAGAGAGATTTTAATTAAGAAAGAGCATATGAAAAGCAGGTTTTCTCAACTCTGCCAGTGAAGGAAAGTACTGATTATATTACGCAGCATTGTGCTTTAAATCTTGGTTGTCTGTAATTGCTGCCACAGGGGAACATATTCATTCTTCCCAGAAAAGGAAATCGAATCAGTCAGAACCAGTCCCAGCTCGTATAAGATTTCACATTATAGTCACTCCCTCTTTTGTAGATCATCGCAGCAGGTTAGAGGCTTTTGAGAGAGCATAGGGAAAATATCAGAAGAAATAAACAGAACAAACTGCACAACAGCATCCTTGTTATCCAGTTACAAATCTTTCTTGAGGACTTGGAGCTCAGATGGCTATACTGTAGCTGCAAAAGAAACGTATCACATAGCTTGTTGTCACGGGGAGGGAAACCGATCTATTTCCTATTGCAAAGAGAGTTGATGGGTATTACTACTAGTGTACATTTTAAAAAACAGGACTTTTTGTTACTATTCCAGTTAGGAAACATCAGAATTTTATGGCAAGATTGTACTATAAAATGCGTGTTTAAAGCACAGTGATAACTCTCAAAGGTATGTGACCTTCTAGTTTAAAATGCATTGTTAAATGTAACAATCTAGAGCAATTAGCCGATCTAACAATTTCTTTCAGCCTCGCACCAGCCCAAATTCTTTTAAAGCCAAACCCTCACTATATCAGTGCAACCCAAAAGGACCCCACCAGTGCTGTCATCCACTTCACCCAGCGGGCAAAAGTCTGGAAAGAGACAGATTCCTTTTTAGGTGGCAGTCTAGCAGACAGCGCAACTGTCTGGTTTGCTAAAGGCATCTTGGGGACATTCAGAAAGTTGACCTGGGAATGCATTCTGCCCGTTGCTTGCCATTGGCTTTGTGTTTTGAAACTCAAGTTTTCTTGCTTTACGTTTGCTAGCTTTATTTGTTTTAGGCTTTTCTGCGTGAGTTCGTACCTTCCCTTGCCCAAACCTTATTTATTGTAGTCTTCCGAGTGCTCCCTTTCTGTAAACATTCCTGTAAATCTTGTTCTAATATTGTCAAGTTTGCAGTGCATTCAAAGATCGAGGTCAAATGTCAGACGCTGGCATATGATGGTGCCTATTTACTTTTCTTTCTTTGACTTCAAAGTGAGAGGATTTATGTGACAATCTTGCTGGATGCTGGGGGTAGGAAACAATGTTTTTCTAGCACACAACAACATTTAAATGAACTGTAAGTATTTCAGAATATATCAGAATTAGGAACACAAATGAAGGAGATTTTTTGTTATTTCTGAAGTGTGTTGGAAACAAATACTTTAATATGATCAAATCAAATCATTACACTTGGTGATGCATTTTCGTCTGTGCACTATATAGTTTTATAAGTAAAACTTTGTCTGTGCAAATGTAATTGTCATTTAACTTGAAAATGTGTTGTCTGTAATGACAGTGTGCTACCACACTATGATCACTCCACTCTACTCTGCACCACTCCACCTTACACCACTCAAATCCACACAACTAATCATTGCACCACTACACTCTACGCCACAGCACTCTACATTATACCTACATGCCAATGCACTCTTGACCACAGTACACCACTTTACTCTTCGCCACACTAGTCTAGGCCAAATCAATCTACTCTGCACGGTTCCACTCAACGCCACTGTACTCTACACCACTCTGCAACACTGCACTCTACGCCATTGCACTCTATGCCGATATACTCTATGCCAGTGCACTATACTCTGTAAGACTCATCTCTATGCCCTTGCACTCTATGGAAGTCCACTGTACGCCACTCTAATCTACCCTGCACCTCTACACTCTATACCTCTTCACTCTACTCTAAAACAATCTACTCTGCGCCAATGCACTCTACGCCACTGTACCCTATTCTGCGCCACTACACTTCATGACACTGCACTCTACGACACTCAACTATTAATCACTGCACTGTACACCTCTCTACTCTGTAGTACTCCACTCTACACTATTCCACTCTACACCATTGCGCTCTATGGCACTGTACTCTACTCTACTCCAGTGATGAAAGTGTTAACTGTTTGCCCATTTCGACCCAAAGCTTATTACGTGAGGAAGGAATTAATCCATTAGCTTCCATTAAGAACCTTTTTAAACCATCCTCTACATTCATGCCCATGATGCCACGAGATGCGGTGGACATCTTTCACAATCAGGTAGTGGATTAAATTAAAAAACGTAATCATCAAAAGTGGTCAATAACCAAAAAGCACACATTTTGTGAGCGAGAGCATTTCAAATTAATGACAGAACTACAGAAAAATGCAATAGTGGTTATCAATAAATCTAATAAAGTCAGAAATATAGTGCTCTGGTGTAACACTGAGTATAAACAAGAACCCTATAGGCAATGATCCTGTTTGCTATAAAAAATCGAGCATGCAACAAGTCACGGCAATGACCAAACCGCTCAAAGATGAACTGGCTGGTGGGAAACGTGAAGGCCTCATATCCAAAGAAGAATTCCTCTTTTTGTATAACGAATTTCCTGTTCTGCCTTTGATGTATTTCATCCCTAAAATTCATGAGTACGTCTCCAGTTCCGGGCAGACCGATCATATCGGTGAGGTATGGTCTATTTGAGAATATCTCATGATATGTGGACTTTTTCCTTCAAGAGTTTGCGGTTGGAATATCATCTTACATCAGAGACACCAGTGTTTTTTTCAGAAAGCTTCTAGATTTACCCTGGTCCAATGATGTTATTCTCATGACTTTGGACATCACCTCCCTGTACACATGTATTGATCATAGGCATGGTTAAGGGTGGTGGAGTATTATTTAAAGAACAGATCCATTGAAATATTCAATCACAATAGAATGTTTTTAAGTATGATCAATTGGTGCCTTAATAATAACTTCTTTGTATTTGGAAATTAGATATTCCAACAGCTTTGTGGTGTTGCCATGGGGGCCTGCTTCTACCCCAGCTATGTGTGTTTACATGTAGGTTGGTGGGAGGAGCGGGTTCTCAAGGTGGTACACCGTTCTGACTGGGATACGCATGTCATCAGTTGGTGGTGTTATATAGACGATGTGTTTGTTATTTGGAAGGGAACACATGATGATGCAGTAGCTTTTGTTGAACATATCAATGACAATGCTCTGAACCTGGAATTTTCAGCTAATGTTGATAAACAAGCCATAGACTTTTTAGATAAGCATGTGTATATTGAGAAAGGCAAATTATAAACTTGTTTATTTAGGAAAGATACAGCAGAGAACTTGACATTGCATGCTTCGAGCTTCCACCCCAAACATTTGATCAACAGTCTCTCCTATGGGACATTTTAAAGAATTCATAGGGTGCATAACTCAGCAAAGGAGCTTGCACATTATCAACAAGAAGCTAAAATCCGATTCCTGCGGTGATGTTATGATGCAAGAGTGATAGATCAAGCTATTATAAAAGCTAACATGAGATCAAGGGAAGAAATGGTCCTTCCTATTGATAATGTAGATTCCCCACAGCAGATTGTTAACTCTAAGGATCAAAACACAGAGTCTAGAGCTTGGCTTATTACCACTTACAGCAGACAGGAGAAGAATATCAGAGCCATCATTAACTAACAATGGCCCATTGTGCTTACTGATACTATTTTGGCTCAAATGTTACCCAAGAAACCCATTTTTACTTATTGGAGAGCACCTTCAATGAGAAAAGTGTTGGTTAGGAGTAGCCCTGAGCTGGATATGAAGACCAGTTGGCTTTCTCCCAAAAACGTTTTTTATATATGCAGTTTATGTCAGTGCTGTAAATTTGGGGTCAATATGTCCACGTATTTAACAGCTTTTAGTTCCAAACCTATTAGGTTAAAAGGATTTTATTATTGTAGAACTGAATTTGTAGTGTATTCCTGGAATGCACCTGCTGACTGTATTATGTGGGCAGTACGAAACTGCAGGTGCACATGAGGATTTTACAACATTTGAGAGCTATTGTTAATTCAGATCTATCTTACCCAGTAGCACACCACTTCAAAGATACACATGACAACAATCTTAATTGTATCAAGTATTTTGTTGTTTGAGCAGTTCAGGCTCCAAGGAGAGGTGGCAATAGAGAGAAATTATTATATCATCTGGAGTCTAAATTCATTTTGGAATTCGACACTAAGACACCCAATGGCCTTAATACTAGCGACGATTTACATAATTGTTAATTAATTTTTAATGAATTCTTTATGTATTTTTTATGATTATGACTCTGTTCCTGACATGACCCACTAACTGCCTGAGAATCTGGAATTATGCTTTAGATCTGCTTTTCCAAGCTACAGGCTATGCATCAAGTTATGCGAGGCACTCCCATAAAAAATGATTCATGTGAGGTAGTGGGTATGCAGGCATATATTTATTGTCAAACTATCAGGTAACTCTTTCTACCGTTGTACTTCTCTCTAGTAAAGCACCTTGCACTTTTTGTTTACTATGGCACTTTACTATTTAGGCACTTAAGATAATTTTGAGGTACAAAAAGACAACTGACCACAATTATTCAGAGTGGAATTAGTTGTACCTTAGTAAGCATTTAGGCTGCTATATTTTAAACAAGATTATGAATGACCGACACACTGTGCACTTTAATTATTGCTATGTTCATTGCTATATTTGTACTAAACTATAATATTTATATTTATGAACAACACAGTACTGTAAAGTAGACGAATTTGCACAGATGTGTTACAATATATTTCCGTATGGATTGTATTAGATTTGTACTGGTATTAGAAAATAAGAAATTCGAGGATATATATTGTTGGGGTTTCCATACAATTGGGCATGGGGTGGTGCATTTGCCTCCTGGTGTATCGAGAGGTCTAAATTTATTTTTACCAGTACAAATTGTTACAGTACTTTGATTCAGTTCTTATAATGTATTGTTTATAATGTGGTAGTGTTTGCACTATGTACATTAGTGCACTTGTGGCGCAGGTCTGAAGGTACGTTTCACAGATAGTCGGTCATCAGTTGCTATGTTGTTGTATGTAGGAGTGAATCACGTGATATTTCCGTTTAAATTCAGGAAATGTCAAGCGCGATTGTGATCAAGGCCATTAACTTTTAAATAAACTCACAGTTTGGCACCGCAATATCTGGAGTCCGTGCCCGCTTCTTTTTAGAAGTTATCGCAAGCAGGATTTTTGGTTGGATATATATATTTTTTTATGGAATTTTATATAGCGCAAACTTGACCCGAAGGTATCGGGGATCAGAGCGCTTTACATGAGCACCAGTTGCATTACATGAGGACACATACATTTTTGTTAGGCACGGGGAGATTACGTGATTTTCCCAGAATCACAGGAGTTTGCGTGTCCTTGCTGAGACTCGAACCTGTTTCCCCAGATTTGAGGTTGACCTCCCTAGCCGTTTGGCCAACACCTCGCCGGTGGTGCTGTGTGTGACAGCGCTTCGCTGTGCACTGTTAAAGTGCAGAATACGGTTCCAAACAGCGATAAATGAACCCCACAGCAATCCGGTGCAGTTGTAACAATATTTTTATTCCACGCTACGACAAAGGCACCAATGGGTTTCAGTGCAAGACAAGCACCTTGTTCATGATGCTGACCATGTTCCCACAATGTTTTTTTAATACATTTTGTTTGTCAGTGCATTCAGTAAAAATAATAAACATAAACAAAGGACTCATGCCTTTACAACATAGGTGCCCATTTTGTAGTGGATATTTAACATTTCATTCACAGTTAAACAATGCAATAAATCGCTTCAATTTGTATAATTGATGTGCATTTATGTACGCCAATTATAAGAGTGATCAGGGGCTAGGATCGGGCCCTTGCGTTGTTTAATGGTGTTTGGCAGTTTGAGCACATAACGAGATGAGAAGGAAAACCCTCTGGAGGCACTCCTGACGTCACACTTCCAAACCGTGAGTCAGTTGCGATTGCGTGCATTTCCTTCTACATGCACGATCTCTACATCATTAATACGGCAGTCTAATCAACTTCTGCCACAAACGAGGGAAAAAGAGATGAGATGCCACAAATGAGGACAAAAGAAATGAGAAACCTGGAAACAAGAGGAAACTAGAAAAACCTGACGAAGAATACAAAGGAAGAAATCAGTCGCAAATATACCTTACGTCACTCGCCTGAACCTTGAGTCAGTGGCTGGGCTATGTGTATCCTTCTCCCCATGAGCCATTTCTGCACACACGCTGTACATTGCTAGGAAGCACCTTTATGACAGAGACTGATGCAGTCTCCTCACGGCACGTCACGACGCAACGTGGAACATGACGATGCAGCGTAAGGCTGCCATCTTGAGTGTCATTTTATTTCACAGCAGTTTCACTGTTAGAAGGCATGACCATGCACCATAATGTTGTGTAATGGAGATAGACGCCAACTGTTCAAGAAGGTAAGAATGTGCATGCACTGTTAGTCTCGTGGCAACGATTAAAACGATTAGAAATAGCAGTTGAACTGCTGTGTGTCCAAGCGAAGCCAGGTAGAAAGTTTTGACAAACATAGGTTTGCATCCAAAAGTCCGTAGATGTACACTGGTATGACTGGGAGGTGACTGTTAACCAAGTGGCATTCTCTAGTCCCGCTTTATGTGAAGCCACATTTGATCCAGCGCTCTTATAGATAAATTGTCTCACAAACGCTACCTACACCTCAATACTCACCATTATTTATAAAACACTCAAACAGGCCCATAACACCAACGAGACAACTTTTGAGCAACTGAATCATGTGATTTGATTTTTATTCTATACACATTATATTTACACTATTATATATAACTGCAGTTTATTTTTCATTATCATGATAGACAACGATTTTTCATTTAAATCAAACCACTAAGGTTGATGGATCAACTAATTGAAACTAGACCATGAATAAACAAGACCAGTTTGTCTTTCCGAATCTAATTTTTATTAACTTTATATTTTTCATAAAGAAAGAACATTTATGTTTAGAAAATCTTTATTTTAGGCAAATAAGAAAGCAGCATTTTTTAAAGCAAATGGATTATAGAACTGACATTTATTAAAGCAAGTTAAGAAACATGAAGAATTAGAAAATAACAGTTTCCATACCCTAAATCTATTTCCCTGCCTATTTCTCACTTCACCTGAAAGGAAAATAATTAATCATTATCAGCTGTCCTAACGTGCGCCAAAAGTCCATCAGCACGTCATCCAGGAATCGGGAAGCAAGAGTTTTTGCCCTGCTCATGATGTCAGGTTTTATACCTTTTCCCTATCTAAAACTCTCTACATTTTACAAAATTCAGGTTTTCTATTGGCTGAGCCATGTCAGTCGACCATTAGGTCATCTTTGAAAATTACCAAGTTCAGGCTTCACGTAAGCCCATTGTCTTTTCTTCCATGACATTTGGCTTCCTCTAATATGATACTTTTTCGTTCGAGTACTGTTCTTTTCGCTTCCTAACCTTGGCTGACATACACAGATCCTGTCCTTGGGCCTTGTTTCCGTAAGCACATTTTATTCAAGCAAAGTCTTTTTATGCAGCAAATATTTCCATTACACAACGCAAGGCTCCACTCTGGACAAGATTTCTTTCACGTCTGCATCTTTGTCAGCCATATTTTTCCGAGCCACTTTTCAGGCCTCACTTTGGAAACTATTATTTAAACACACACAAGACAATAATTAATTAAAGAATTGAGACCCATTCTGTTACCCTCCCCTTTGCTAATTAACAGGTTAATTATGTTACCTTGCTTAGCACTCAAAGCAGTATCATATTTACGTATCCTTTTCGAATCAGGAACTCTTAGAGCTTTTATCACAAAAGACACAACAAAAGCACATAAAATAAGCACATGCCATTATTTAAAACTGCCGCATTTAATATTGACAAGGACAATAGACAAGGTTAGTTCATTAATTTTCTTTGCAAATGCAACACAAAGCTTGTTAGTCCCGCGTGTAAACCCATGATGAATGTATCTTTAAACTAAGTTGATTAGTGATTTCACCACAAACTTATTAATATTATTAATCTTATTAGGAGAGGTTAACTTCGCAAGTTTGAACAAAATTTTGTTCTTCATCTTGCTCCATCAACTCCCTCATCCGGTGATTTCAAAATCACCAAACAATACCCAACATTTATAAATTTTCAACCCTGAAACATGTTTTGAACTTTCTTAATATTAGTACTTCTAAACTTTAGATTCATCTTCTGATCTCCTACAAGACTCATAATGAGCTTTTCGAAACTCTTCTAATTCTATTTCCTTTTCCTTTTCATCTCTCAGTTTATAAATTCTCTTTCTTTCTGGCACATATTTTCTTCTCTTGTGTAACATGCAACACATTTTTAATAAAAGTATCATTAAAACTATTATTACTAAAGGGAAAACTATTTTGCCTATAATTGATGTACCAATCTCTTGAAACCAGTGTTTGATTGCCGCAAATCATTTGCTTAAACGTTCTGAAAAACTCGCATCTTCTAAGGGTTCTATTTCTGAATGTAGTTCTGTAATATTTCTATATATGTCTCTATATTCTGGCTCTTATCAGGTATGCACGTACAACAGTGTTGAACATGTAGGATCCCACAAACACCTCCCTCCTTAGCCAGCAGGATGTCTAGCGCAAGACGGTCCTGCAATACCATGGTTCTCATGGCAACAAGTTCAGTATTCACTAATTGGAAACCACTTGCAGTGTCTGTTGACAATCTATCAACAATTGTGGACAATTTTCTGATTTTACCTGCATTTAGGGTAATTCCCACCATTGGTATTAACGCACCAAATATGTCTCCCAAAATTTCTGAAAAACTTTCTCTTTTAAATCTGTTCACATGGCTGCTAATTTAAAATGAACCATCTGCATTTCTATCTACATGAAAACATTTTGGAAAAACTAAACCTAAGTAACATGTCCCGTACCAGTGGTCGGGAAGGCTGTAATAGGCTTTATTCCCACTAACAAAATAAGTATCTTCACATTGACTTGCTCAGACAAAATAATTGTCATAAAGAGTGTTATCTCTTCTTATACAAAATTTTCCACTAACAGGTTTATCTATATGAATCGCAACATTTACATTTCTACCATTGGGTTTTTCATCCTCAAACTGCCAAAACTTTGATTTAGTCTGTTTCGTCATCTCATTACGCTTATAAGTTGCCCTTATCTCTTCCACCATATTTAAGAATGTTTTTTCCTCTGTTCTCATTTTACATGTTAAATTATTTCTGTAGGCATACTCATATGTGAGTTCAATAGTCGTCAGGAAAAATTCCCTCATCTGTTTAGCAGGTCTCACTTTATTCAGGTTATCTACAACTTTTAGATTAGCAAAAATTATATCAAGGTCTGAATAATAATATTCCAGACGACCAGTTTTATAAAATAAACTTGTTATTACACTACAGGTTATTCCATAAGTAAGAGGAAGCATATTATATTTGACTCCTTCAGACACAGAAGTAGGTAATTTTACGCAGACATAACAATCTTTTGCATTCATCACTTTAACATGCTCAGATAAGTCTTGAGAAAGTATTACTAGAAAAATCTCCAATAGATCTATCTTGGTGAATTTCTGGTTTATGAACAATAATTCTATTAGTATCAGTTTTCTCAGATTTAACAACTTTACTTGTCATGTTAGCTTTATACGTTTCTTTATCTACACCAAAAGGAAAGATAACAGCTAGAATTAACCAGACTAAAATAATCAATATTACACATATTGAAGACAATTTGCAACATCTTTTTGAGAATTGAGCATCTCGAATTTTCATTAGTATAAGAATAAGGCATCTTTTACTTGTTAGAATAACAGCTAAATAAAAAATAAAAATTAAAAATTGAAAAATTACTAAATATACACCCCTCACTTTTTTTTTATAACCTAACAACTTTTCTTCGACCTTATGTCATACATCAGATGTGTTTTTCAGCTAACACAATTTCTTCGACCTTGTGTCTCCTAACACATTTTCTTCAACCTTGTGTCAATTAATCAATGAGTTCAATCATTGTCACTTGCATCATCAAAATCTTCCTGACTACTATTAACCTCAACTACTGGTGGGATAATTATATAAGCCCACTCTGGCGACTTATATTTCTGGTTTGGTTTTAATGTTCTCTTTGCTCTACTGGTTATCACTTCTATATTCTTTCCTTCTTCTTTTTTCTTGTTCAAGTCTTCTTCTTTTTGACTTGAAATCACATTAACCTGCTCTTTTGCTCTATTCACTAATTTAAATTTTATATTTCCAATTTCCTTTGGCCAATTATCTCCTTTTCTTGTTAGCTTCTTTTTTGGTTCTTTCAAATTCTATTCGGCTCTCCAAGCTCTTTTTCTTGTTTTCTTCAATTTGGATTCATCTTCACTGTCATCTGTTTCACTTTCAGTGTTTTCAGCTGATTCAATAATGATCAATTTTTCTGAGTCAGATTCTTCATAAGATTCAGGTACTTCTTTACTCGGCAGTTTCACTTTGTTAGGAAAATCATTCTTACAGCTGGTACTTGGAATTTCTTCTTCTTCTTCAATTATTTCCAATCCACCAGTTTCAGAAATACTGTTCCTTCTTCCAAAGTTTCTTCTCTGCTTTTCAATACTCTTCTGATGTTGACTTTGACTCACTTCTTGATCAATTTCTTTTTCTGCTTCTTGTTCTAGCAGATTTTCATTTTCTTCTTCAGAATCTTGTATTACAACTTCATCATTCTCCTCATTCAATGCTTCATTCGCATTTGAATCTTCCAGATGTCGACTATCTTGTCGATCTTCAGAATCTGGATTTTCATCAGGCTCTTCTTCTGAATCTGAATCAGCTGTTGTGTCACAGTCTTCGTCAGGATTCTCAGGTTCTGGGACTCGAATGGTATGACTCGCATGAATCCCCCTTTTTAATCCCCTACACTTTACTGCATTTGTTGTGACCAAAATCACCTGTCTTGCCTTTTGCCACCTTGGTACTAGGCAATTTCGTCTTCGATGAACTTTTGTCCTCACCCAGTCTCCTGGTAACAGATCATGAGCTTGTTCTTTCTCTTTTGCGAGCACTTCAGTTCCTACATGATGTAACACAGAAGTCACCACGTCAGATAGATTTTTACAATAATCTAAAATGACGCTATCATTTATGGTTAGTAGCTTGTCAACAGGAACAAATGCTTGCCTCATGACCCTGCCCATTATTATTTCATGAGGGCTTAAACCTGTTTTCTTATCTGGAATGCTTCTCAAGCTCATCAATACAAGTGCTAGTGCATCTGTCCATTTCATTCCTGTTGCTAAACACATTTTTCCAATTCTATTCTTTATTGTACCATTCACTTGTTCAACAACACCTGAGGCCTCTGGCCTGTAAGCACAATGTAGTTTCTGCTTAATGCCCAATGCTTCACAAATCAGTTTCAACAATCTGTTTTCAAAATGTGTACCGCGATCTGTCTCGCCCGTCCCTAGGAAACCATACCTAGGTATGAATTATCTCAGCAACAGTTTTGCAACAGTGATTGAATCATTATGACGAGTAGGAAAAGCTTCCACCCATCTTGAAAACAAACAAACAATCACAAAGACATATCTCAGTTTGTTGTGAGGTGGCATGTCAATGAAGTCAAGCTGTATTCTGGTAAAAGGACCTCCCTCCCGTCCTATGGTTCCCATGCTTACAAATGTTTTTCTGTTGGGATTGATCTGCTGGCAAATCAGACATCTCTGGCAAAATGATTCTGCAATTATTCTGAATTTTGGATTGTACCATGTTTGTCTAAATAGCCTAATCATGGAATCTCTGCCAATATGTCCTGGACCATGGTACATGCGTGCCATGTCTGAAATCATGCTGTCTGGCATCACTGGTCTGTCATCTTTGTAAACCCAAATCTCATCCTCTTCTCTCTGCCTACATCCTGCTTTCAGCCATGTGTCTTTTTCCTCATCATTTGCCTCATTTTGCAACTGTTTTACTCCCTGCCAAGTATCAACTACAGATATTAGCATAAGCGAGTTCAAAACATGTTCATTTTCTTTTTCCCGATTAACTGCTGCATCATTTTTTGCACAGAATTTTGCAATTTCATCAGTATATGAATTTCCTTTTGTTATGTAGTCCATTCCTCTTTGATGCGCTGTACATTTAACTACTGCAATTTCTTCTGGTAATTGAATCCCGTCGATCAGTCTTTTAATCAATTTAGCATTCCTTATTGGTGATCCCGCAGAAGTTAAATAACCTCCTTGAGACCAGAGCTGGCCATAGTCATGAACTACGCCATACCCATACTGACTATCAGTCACTATGGTAACCTTTTGTCCTTTTCCCAATTCACATGCTCGAATCAAAGCAATTAATTCTGCTACTTGAGCTGAACGAATTCCTTTGAGATTTGAAGCTTCAATCACATCTGCAACAGTGCATACTGAATATGCTGAGTGCAACACACCTTCGTCTGATCTCAGGCATGAACCATCAACAAACAAAACCAAATCTGACTCAGGTAATGGAACATCCTTGATATCCTGCCTTGGTTTTGTGCAATATTCCAGTACATCCAAGCATTCATGATCAACATTTTCACCTCTGATTTCTGTTTCAGAAGCATCAGGTAACAAAGTGGAAGGATTCAGATTTACACATCTTGCAATCGAAACATTGTCTGATCCAAGAATTACTTTTTCATATTTTGTCAATCTATTGCATGTCAAATGTTGAGTTTTGCTTCTGGTAAGAAGAATTTCAACAGAGTGAGGGACATATAGCTTCACTGGAAATCCCATAATTATTCCTTCACTTTGTTCCAAACTTACACTGGTTGCAGCTACTGCTTTTAAGCAACCTGGTAATGCTTTTGCAACAGGATCAAGGACCGCTGAGAAATATGCTATTGGTTTTCTCAGTCTTCCATGTCTTTGAATTAGAACTGATAATGCACAACCTTCTCTTTTACTGCAATACAGCTCAAACTCTTTTTCGTAATCTGGCATACCCAATGCTGGTGCTTCACACAAACTTCTTTTTAACTGTTCAAAAGCTTCCAATTCAGTTTTTGTTAAACTAATCGGGTCTTTTATGTCTGCTTTTGTCAATCTCTGCAAAGGCTTTGCAATTAGAGAAAACCCACTAATCCATTGGCGACAATAACCTACCATGCCTAGAAACATTCTAACCTGTCTCTGTGTTTTTGGAGGTTGCATTGCTTGAATCATTTTTATTCTTTCTGTTGTTACCTGTCTGGTACCTTTTGCAATTCTGTGACCAAGATATTTTACTTCTTGTTTACAAAACTGTAATTTCGCAGGAGAAACTTTGTGTCCTTCATCTGCCAAATGATTTAAGAGAGTAATGGTATCTGTTATACAATTATCTCTTGTCTTTGCAGCAACAAGAAGATCATCAATATACTGCTCTAATGTAGATCTTCCAGGTAAATCTAGATTTTCCAAGGATTTCTTTAGCAACTGATTAAAAATAGATGGACTCTCAGTGTACCCTTGAGGGATTCTACACCATGCTAGAATACCATCCTGGAATCTGAACGCAAACATTTGTTGGCTTTCTGGATGCAATGGAACAGTAAAGAATGCATTGCATAGGTCTATAACTGTATACCATTCTGCATCATGCGGAATCTGATATAAAATTACCACTGGGTTTGGTACAACTGGACAACAAGGAACAACAATTTTGTTTACCTTTCACAGGTCCTGAACAATTCTGAAAGTTCCGTTTGGCTTTTTAATTCCCATAATCGGTGAATTACATGGACTGCTTTCTATTTCTTTTAGAACACCTTGTTTAATGAATTTATCAATCACAGGAATCACTCCTTGAATCACTTCTGCTTTCATTTTATACTGTGGTATATTTGGATAATCTACTCCTTGTTTTACTGTAATTTGCACTGGGTCTACATTTTTCATTAAACTCATTTCATCTCCTGTGAAATCCCAAATTTTAACATTCACTGTCTCTTTTAATTCTTCAGGCAAATTATTTTTATCAAAGACAAGAAATAATCTGCTTTCTTCTGCCTCAACCATTGACATTGTTAATTTGTAAATACCATCTTCTTCTGGAGTTTGCAGCTCAATACCATCCGGTGAGCAATATATTGCGCAATTCATCTTGCACAGTATATCCCTACCTAACACATTTACAGGACTGCTGTCACAAACTATAAATTTATGCATGTCTTTAAATTTACCTATATCAACTTCGACTGGTTTAGTTACATCTGTTTTAATCTGTTGATTAGCTACACCAACTACTTGGACTTTCTCCCCAGAGTGAGGTAGGTGTTCTATTTCCACTGATCTAACAGTAGAACGGGTAGCACCTGTATCCACTAGAAAAGTAATTTCCACATCATTCACTTTACCATTCACAAATGGACCAGATTGATCTACCTCAAGAGTGGCTCCAAGTACACACTCTTCCTCCTCTCTCAGGCACCGTCAGAAGTAATCATCAAAGTCACACCTTCCATCTTCTTTCAACAAGAATTGTTGTGATAGATTTGACACAATCACTCTCGGTGATCTGTTTACCTGTTCACCTCCGCTGAATCCTGATTCTGTACTGTATCTCTGCAAATTTACACAGTTTGGAAGTGGCGGTTGTGGTAACTGTTGTGGCAACTGACTTTGCTGAATCACTACCTGTCGCTGTAGCTGTTGCTGCTGATTTATCTCATTCTGCATCTGTGGATTTAATAATTGAGTTTAAACAAAATTTCTGGGCGGATTCTTACATTCACGCTTCCAGTGTCCAATTTTGCCGCAATTAAAACATGGCAGTTTCTGTTTTAACTCCTCTATATTTCCCACTAATTTTGGCTTAATATAATTACCTTTAAATTTACCTTGACTCTGATCGACATTTTTACTTCCCAAAGTTGCTATCTGTTGCTCAGCCACTTTCACTTGTGCCCACATTGCTTTTTCTTTTAGTTTCTTTTGTTTAACATCTATCTCATCACTACAGTATTTTGCTTTTCTCAAAATATTATCAACTGTTTGTGATTGCCACCCAACTATTCCAGATCTGATCATTTCAGGTCTCAAGCCATATACAAATCTGTATATAAAATGGCTCATATCTTTCTCACTCAGATGCTCATAACCACTGTATTGTTTAAATACCAGCAGTAATCTTTCATAGAATGAATGCACCGATTCTTTCGGTTCTTGGGTTGTTCTGTCTATTTTAACCCAATCTATTTCTTTAGGGGGGATCTTGTTTTTCAAAAATACAATTATTTTGTCATACATTTTCATTACATCTGGTGAAGGAGCAACTGTTACTTTGTCTCGAATAGGTTCTTCTCCAGGCCAATCTATAGAAATTTTACATTCTGTCCAAATATCTGATGGGACAATTATGTCAAATAATCCATCAAGATCAACCCACAAAACCTTTGAAACCTTCACAAACCTTACTACCTGTCGGTACCATTCTACAGGTTTCTCTCTCAAGCGAGGAAAATCATTTGTGAACAGTAAAATGTCCTGTCTTGTCCATGGGACATGCACAAAACCACCACCTGCTATTTCTCTCATTGGGAATTCATTTACTACTTTATCTTTTTCCTTTACGAGAAAATTTAAACTTGTTCTATCTTCAGCTCTTTTCTTTGTACATTTTGCTCTCCATTTACTTAATTCACCCCATTTTCTCAAAATTGTAATTAAATCTTTTATATGTGTAATCCTTCCTGAATTATTCATGTTTTCAATATCTTTATCAGAAAAATCCACCCCGTAACATTTCTGTAAATTTTTCTGTTTATTCAAATCAACTTCAAACTCAGCAGCTATTTCTTCCAAATGATCGTATCTGTTTTTTGTTTTCCATGTGATGCTTTTGCAAATAAATAATAATTCATCATCCTGATATGCCTTTAAAGTGTCAGTTCCAATCGTTCCAATGATTAATTCTTCCAAATCTGCTTTCAATTTTCCGACATCAAGTAATTTACCATCGGGAGTTAAAATCATCTTATTAATACTTTTCTCTGGCGATCTGAATCAGAGTCTGCACCAACTGGGGTTTTACATGTTAAGCTTTGATTAAGTGTTAAGTCAGGCATCCTCATGCTTTCTCGATGTAATTCAGTTAAATCTGAATAACATTTTTCAGTAACTTTGTATTTCCGTATTTCAGGGAACAGATAAAGCTGAATGTTTAATTTCTTTTTGATCAAATACTGGAAGAACAGGTCCAATCGTTACAGGCACTGTTACTGCTTCCATGCTTTTAGTTAACTGCTGTATTAATTCATTTGCTGAACGAATATATTCTGAAGTATCTGGTATTGGTAATTCTTTACTCCTATCTGCTCTAAATCCGTTATTTGGGGTTTCACTTCTAGGGGTTTCATTTCTTGGGGTTACATTTCTTTGATCTGGAGTTACAGTAAAATTACTATTTACTGGTGATATATTTGAATTATGTCCTGTTTCTGCTCTTTCTGGAGTTTTATTATTATTAATCAAAATCGTTTCAGGGGAAGTTTCATCAATAATTTCTTTAGGTGGGGCACTTGGAGGAGTAGTCCATGAACAGACTGGTTGGAAAGGTGACGTTTTTTTTAGTATACAGGTCTTCTAAAACCGCATCTTCTGAATCACTCTCTTCTCTATTATTATTTTTCTTTTGGGAACGCTTTTTTCCAGATGTCTCATTAATT
Organism: Lissotriton vulgaris; assembly: GCF_964263255.1. Lineage (NCBI taxonomy): Eukaryota > Metazoa > Chordata > Amphibia > Caudata > Salamandridae > Lissotriton > Lissotriton vulgaris. The sequence goes on along the minus strand of NC_141685.1, from coordinate 1,764,221,696 downwards.
AGTCTCACTGGGTACAAGCCATCACACATATCTGCACTTCTCCATCGACGCATTCTATCATGATGTGTTTCTCTGGCTATTCTTTTTGGAATGCCTCTACTTTCTCGATCTAATTCACGCATCTCATCTTCCCATTCAACTAAAGCTTCAAATTGTGTAGGTCTGGGCTTTGGTACAAGTGCCAACATTCTTTCTCTTAAGTTTCTCAAAACCGCTATGTTAAATGATCCGTCTTCTGGCCATGCCAAAACACCATCATTCTCAGTATATTTCATCCAATTCTCAATCCAGAGACAAGTATGGTAACCATATTCTCCTAACATATAAGCTGCAGGCGTTTTATACTTATGAATTAATTTTCCGCCTCGCGTTGCATTTTTCTTGTTAGTTTTAAATTTATTTTTTAACTTTTGAAACCATGTAAGTTTCTTTTTCTCTCTCTGGAAATAATAATCCATGTTTTTAAACAATTTCCTCAACTTTGAAAAAGATCGTAACAAGGAAGTTGTATTTCCGCAACACCAACCAATCCGTGCGCGAAACGTACCAATAAGCCAATCAGGTTAAGCTATGTCACTATTCTGCTCAACCAATAGAATAACTGCTTTTCGGAATGAGCCAATCAGCTGAAAGCTTGTCTTCTCACGTGAACCAATCTGTGCGCGAATACTGTGACGTATGTTAGCCAATCACAGCGCGGCAATAGTGACGTATGCTACCGCTGCAGCTTCTGTCTCTCCCTTCGCTCCTTATGACACCTCCTTTACAAAAAAAATTTCACAGTGCCATATTTACAAAACTTTCGAATGAATTCAGTTAGAAACACCACAAATAACAAACCATTTGTCTGTTTCGCTAAAATAAAGTAATAGTTTTCTCATACATTCAAGTATTCTTTTTGCGTGAAATAGATGACGCTATTTTCACAGAATATTCAGATTCGCTGATAAAGTAAGTAAGTAGCCTTACCCTACCCTTCTAACAAGTAATAACAAATTTGTTTCTCTCCGAATGCACATACAGAGATTTTTACACCTCCTTAGAGACAATTCAGAGTTTCACTCGGTCGAGTATTACAAACTCATTTATACATTTTTTTTTTTTTTTTTTTTTTTGGTGTAAGATTTTATTGAAGTTTGCCATCATTACAATGTCAGTACATCGTATCACAGGAAATCGTTTCACATTCAATCACATTTCTGTACTGCTACACAGCTATTCAGCCGACAACCTTCCGGTCCGGCAGCAAACGTTTGGTATAGTGCAAAATGTAATAAGGATATAGTGATAGAATACATGTCATCTTACTTTTATGGTATTTTTTGTTTTAACTTTAACAAGAACAAAAATAATAGACTCCTGCATGATGTATAGTCACGGTGAATCATCACAGTTGAGTTCAGTGTTGTTTGCCGGTTCCAGGTTCCCAGGCTACTACCTCTCCCTCTCTGAGCACCAAACTAAGTGAAGCCCCCATCAGTCGATCCCCATCCTACTACACTCATCTACACATTTCTCCCTGTCTCATTCATCCAGTTCATCATCATCTTCTGAGCTGTCGTCCTCTTCTTCCGGCAGTGGCTCACATAAATCCCCCCTATATCTGTTCCATGCTTCCCAAACCTTGTTCCACTTGTGGGGGTTGGCTCTCATTTTATACACTGTGCATTCGGTTAGCATAAGTCTATCCATCGTCCTGCACCACAGTGCTAGAGTAGGGGTTTCTGCCACTCCCCATCTCTGTGCAGTGTCGCGTTTGGCCACCATAGTCCCAGTAGTGACCCATTGTTGTTGCCGGAGTGTCAGGTCAGTCCCCTCCCACACATTCAGTAAGCACATACGTGGTTCCGGTGTCAAGGAAGTGTCAAGAGTCTGGGAAATGGTGCGCATGACCTGCTGCCAGTAACTCGAGATGGCCGGACATTCCCAAAGTGTGTGCAGTAGTGTCCCTTCCTCCCCACACCCCTTGAGACAATACGGGGTTTCCGCCCTGTGCATTTTGTGCAGAGAGGTCCTGGTGTAATATACTCTATGCAGTATTTTAGGTTGTATGAGCCTAAACCGGGCTGAAATCCCCGCCTCCCTTGGTGATGCTAGTGTGGCATTCCAATCTGTCTCGTCCATGGCACCTAGCTCAGCCTCCCACTTCTCTTTCAACCGTTGTAAGGGATCCGGGAGATTGTTCAGTAACTTGCGGTATGTAAGCGAGGTAGCGCATGTTTGCATAAAGTCTGTGAGAAGTCGGTCTTCCAAAGGTGAGGACTCTGGAACAGTGGACCCTGGCTCAATTACTGCCATTAGTGCGTGTCTAATCTGTATGTATCTATAAGTTTCAGTGGGGCCTAATGCGTATTGTTGCTGTAGGTGTGGGAAAGGGATCATCCCAGTAGTGGTCCATAGGTCCCCCACCGTCGAGATTCCAATAGTATCCCATTGGGTAAAACCTTTACTGGATCTAAGACAGCCTAGCTGTTTAGTGTCCCATAGTGGAGTAAGCTTGGTTATGACTCCCCTCCATTTAAGCCGTGTCAGCACCGCCCCCGGTATCTGGAATAAAATGCCCCTCCCCCTAAAACAAAGCACTGACCTAATGACATTTAGGAAGAACATTAAAACATGGCTTTTCAATCTATAGGGACTAACATCGCATGGAGAAAGCACATCATTTCAGCGCCAGGACACCTGCCCGGTAACAGTGCGCTTAATAAATGGTAAAAATAAATAAATAAATATACCATAATGTTACTGTGTGTTTGGTTGGACCGAGCAATCGCTTCAGTAGGCTTGAATTATACAGTGGGGCCAGTAAACTATGTGTTCCCAATTGCGCTCTATCTGCTAGATATGCCGGGTCATCATGTGGGGCGTGGATCCATTGATTAATGACTTTGAGCTGTGACGCCCAATAGTAAAGCTGCATGTCCGGCAAAGCTATCCCTCCATCATACCACCCACGATTGAGTTTAATATGCGCTATTCTGGGCGGACGTTCTCCCCATAATAGGTCGGTCATTACTGCTGTCACCTCTCGGAAATAGGAAGGCGAGATCAGATCCGGGGTGTTCTCCAGCACATATAAGAGGCGCGGGAGTGCCATCATCTTAAACAATGCCGCGCGCCCCAGCAGTGTGAGGGGCAGGGCTTTCCAGTGACGTACATCCGCCTTCAGGCGAGTGAGCGGGGGTGCCAAGTTCTGATCGTAAAACACACCCGCGTCGCCAGTTACGTGTATGCCCAGATATTTAAATGAAGTATCGGCTATCACCAATGGGCAATTGTCGGGGAGGAGCGGCGCAGGACCTTTGAGCACGTAGAGGACTGACTTTGTCCAGTTGATAGTGTATCCGGAGGTCAGACCGTGCCTATCACAGATTGCCAACAGTATCGGGATGCCTACCTCTGGGTTAGATAAATAAATTAGCATGTCATCAGCATATAAGGATATTCTATCTTCCCAGGTGTCACCCCACGTTAGTCCTTTCAACAGTGGTGTAGTCCTAATAACAGTAGCGAGCGGTTCTAACACCAGTGCAAACAGTAGAGGGGATAATGGACAACCCTGACACGTCCCTCTGGCCAGAGGGATCGCTCGGGAGATGTGGCCATTGGCTGCTATATGTGCAACCGGGTTCGCGTATAAGAGTTTAATCCAGGAGAGAAATTTGGGGCCAAAACCCATATGGGCCAGGACTGCGAATAAATATTGCCACTCCACCATATCAAAAGCCATTCTGGCATCTAGTGACAGAATGGCTGCCGGCTCCCGTAGCAAATGGGCTCGCGCCAGCGCCCCGTGCACACGCCGGAGGTTTAATGCCGTGCTTCTATGTGGCATGAAGCCTGACTGGTCCGGGTGGATCAGGTGTTGTAAGTGCGGGGTCAGTCTATTCGCAATCAGTTTTGCCAGAATGTTTGCTTCTGCGTTGAGCAGCGAGATTGGGCGATACGACGCACAGTCCGTGGGCGATTTACCTGGTTTTGGGATGGCCACTATAGTCGCTATTCGTTGATCCAAGGGCAGAATCCCCGTTTCTCGACACTCTGTGAACATGGCTAACAGTGGTGAGCTCAGGGTGTCCGATGCTGCTTGGAACCACTCAATCGGAATCCCGTTAGGGCCCAGCGCCTTACCCGTGTGCAGCGCAACAATTGCCGTTCGGAGCTCCTCCTCCGTTAGGTCCGCCTCCAGTTTGGACACTGCCTCCGGTGATAGAGTTTCGATCTGCATATCTTGAAGCGCCAATTCTGCGCCGCCTCAGCCGTGACCACCTCTCCTGGAGTATAGACTGCTTGGAAGTGGTCAGCTAAAATGTCTATGATCTCAGAGGGGCGTGTATGATACGTCCCCTTTGGATCCTGCAGTTGTAAAATGTGTCTGCTGCCTTCACTTTTTTTATCTAGCCAGGCCAATAGCTTGTTGGCTTTGTCGCCTATATCATAAACCCTATGCGCAGTCGTCTCAATATTTTCTATTGTCCGTCGTCTGAGAAGATTGTCATGTTGCTGTTGACAGAGGTGGAGTGAGTGGCGTGTGTCCTCCAATGGGAGTGCCATATGGGCTGCATTAGCTTGTTCCAGTTTTAGTTCTAGTGTCAGCAGGTCTTGTTTCTGTGTACGTTTATGTCTCGCGATCGTCGCAATCGCCTGCCCTCTCAGCACTGTCTTATATGCTTCCCACAGGGTCGTTGGGGAGGACACTGAGCCCGCATTTTCATTAAAGTAGTGTTTAGTCGCTTTTTTTTAAGTCTTTACGGACGTGAGGAATTTTGAGATATCCAGGGTAGATTGGGTAGATTCTCCTACGTGCTATCGCTGTACAGGACATGGTCATGGTCAAGGGGGAATGATCTGAGATACCCCGGGGTCTTATCTGTACATCATTGATCGTGAGTCGGCCACCCCCCAGTGTAAGAAAATAATCAATACGGGATAGGCAATCGTGTGTGGCCGAATAATAAGAGTATTGCCGATCCTCGGGGTGTAAGTGCCGCCATATGTCAACCAATCCCTGTGCTTCCATGAACTCACTGAATCTGGTCGGGCCTGGTGAATTCGCCCGGGTTGGGAACCTATCTTGTGTGACATGAGCCATTGCGTTGAAGTCTCCTCCCACCACTAGGTCTCCGTCCGGGAGCTCCAGGAGGAACTTTCCCAGGTCCGGAAGTGCCGATGTGTGTAGTGCTGGTGGGATGTATACAGACACCACATTAATGGATATCCCCTCCCACTGCCCACAGACTGCAGCAAAGCGGCCATGACCATCAATTTTAGTAGTCTGTTGAATGAATCGTGATGCCTTCTTCACTAGGATGCCTGTCCCCCAGGACCCCGAAGTGAAGTCTGAATGTATTACCATGCGGTATCCTCGCCTATCTAAAGCCTTGCTAGCTGCACCCACTAAATGTGTCTCTTGAAGAAGGACCAGGTCGCAATTTAATCTTTTAATACACTGGAGAACCAACCCTCTATTTACCTTGTCTCCCAGGCCCCTGACATTCCACGACATTATTTATAACAGCGGCACAGGCCCCACATCGGGACCAGCCATCACGTTACTGGGCTGTGGCGATCCTGCCATCGTGAAATTGTAAACATAAATACAGACCCCATAGGAGGAGGCAGCAATATGTCCGGTAGAAACCCATCCCCATGGGCGCCCACATTCGTATGCTGTAACGGGTCTAGTGTCCTCAGATCAGTATCGGTCCGCCCGGTGTGTGAAATCCGGCATAACGTGACTATAGTGATTGTCAGTGTGAACAGTAGAGTCAAACAATGCAAACCATCAAACCTTAATAACCCCCCCATGCCCCGAACTCCCGCCCTCCCTGCTTCCCTGCCACACAGACTCAAAACTGCCCGCCACCCCAAATTAGCAGAGTGCTTGAACCCACCCAGAAAGAAACACAAGGTTACTTGCTCGTTGGGAGTGAGGAATACTCCGAAAACAGCGGCCTCTCACACCCTCTGCAGAGGCCTTCAGCCCAGTGTCCATGGCAGTCCCGGCGGCAGTCCCATATCCAGAATGTCTCGTATCTGCCGGGCCGTTAAATATCCACCTCCTGGTCTGCATCAGCATTGTCTCTCATCGGCGAGCTCCTGTCGTTGTCTAGGTCCTCCTCTCAGACATTGTCACAATCCTTCAGTTGTTGGCCATTTTTAGTTCGTCCCGGGCGGCGGGATTGAGAGGCAGGGCGCCAGCCATCCAGCCAGTCCCGGGCAGTCTCTGGATTATCAAAAAACCATGTCCTGTTTTCCGCTACCACCCGTAGTTTAGCCGGGAATATCATGGAGTATTGGATCTCTCTCCTTCTGAGTTCCTTCTTTATTTCCAGAAACGTTTTTCGCTTCCTGGCCACCTCCGCTGTATAGTCCGGGAAGAATGCCAATGTGGAGTTCTGAATCTTTACTGGTGGGGAAACCCGCGATGCTTAGAGGATGGCATCCCTATCACGGAAGTTGAACAGTCTCGCCAGGATCGGTCTAAGGGATGCCCCCGGTTTAGGCTGTCCTCCCGGGACTCTGTGCGCCCTTTCGACTGAGAAGAACGCCGATAGTCCTTTGGGTTGGAGGTGCGATTTGATGAGGTCCTCCACATAGAGATCAGTTGCTCTAGTGCCTTCTGACTCCGGAACTCCAAGAATTCGTATATTATTTCTCCTGGAGCGCCCTTCCTGGTCATCCAGCTTGTCCTTTAGTAGTCTATTCTCTGCGACGACTGCCTCCATTGCCGTCTGGAGTTCCGACACGTCCTCTACCAGCGATTTTGTGACCAGCTCCAGTGATCCCACTTTTTCGGCCATTTTGTGGAGATCTGCCCGAATGAGAGTTATTTCGGTCGAGATGGAGCCCACCGTCGTCTGGACCTGCGTGAGTGCTCTCATCACATCATCTAGGGTCGCCTTTTTATGTCCCCACGTTGTCCACCGTTTTTGTGGAGGTGTGCCGTCCGTCTGCTGGAGGGGACGCCGTTTTATCATTAGTGTATCGTTCGATACGTGTTTGGGTCGTGCCGCCTTTAGAGCCCTTTCCCGCCATGATGGAGCTCAGGCCTTCGGGAAGAGGGAATCGGGGGGAAAGGGAGCGGCCACGGATACGATGCGGCCTGTAGTCCGATCAAGGAAAGCAATCTACTGTAGATGGGGGTCGCATCCAGCGCACCCCCGATGGTAACAGAGTTGCAGCCACCGTATTCTTGCCTTGTCGGGCGATCTGTCCTTTCTGGTCGCCCAATATCGTCCCGGTGTCTCAGGGTCACTGCTGCGACATCAGTTTCGGATAGTCCCTCCGCCTCTCCAGCAGCGTACAGCCTTCTGTTCGAGCCAATGCCGCTTTCAAGGATGAGAGTTCCAGTTCGTTGTTTGCTTCGCGGGCTTCCTCTCTAGTCCCGACCACTTCCGGTCCATCGTCGCCGGTCAGGTCGCACTTCTGGTCGGCTTCACTCGCCACTGGTTTCCCCGGATTTAGGCCTGTGTTTCGGTCACATCGACACTCGACGGTAACTCCGCTGTCCGGCCTCCGATTTTCGTCCGGGTACTTGCCACCAGCCCCGCCCGGTCCCGGGCGTTCGGTGCCTCCGTCTGAGGTTTGATTCAGCCACGGATTATGGTACTGATAGTCTGAGAGGCCGCTTCTCTGTCGGAGCTAGTCCTCTATGCTGCCGCCATGTTCGGCCGCTAGCCACGCCCCCTCATTTACACATTTTCAAACGGAATCCCTAACTATGCATACATGAATCTTTAGTAGGACTTTAACCCACCAATAGAAATCCTCACTCGCCAGTAAGGGAGACAACGCTTTTCTTACCCTTCACTCAAGCTTGGATAAATTCTACTACTCTTTTCACAGTGAGTTTTAAAGCAGGACAGAAGTAGTCCCTATACTCGAAAGCTACGATTTCATAGACAATCCTCACTATTGCATTCTACCTTTCGCACCTAAAATTTCCCTAAACTTGTGCTGTACGTCCACAACACTAGTGATATACGACGATACCACTATTTTGAAACAGAACAAATGCACTGTGTAACCTCACTTGTCACACTACTCAGGCCGGCACAACTAGGAGTTTTCACACTGCTGGAAAAAACCTTTCGACTACATATAACAACTGAACAAACGTAACAAGTTTTAGACATGTATCCTATGTAATTACCATGTAACATGTCAGTTACCATAGTAACCGTAACTCTGCTACCAAGGAATTGTTCCAGCGCTCTTATAGAAAAATTGTCTCACAAACGTTACCTACACTTCAATACGCACCATTATTTATAAAACACTCAAACAGGCCCATAACACCAACGAGACAACTTTTGAGCAACTGAATCATGTGATTTGATTTTTACTCTATACACATTATACATATTTACACTATTATATATAATTGCAGTTTATTTTTCATTATCATGATATAAAACGATTTTTCATTTAAATCAAACCACTAAGGTTGATGGATCAACTAATGGAAACTAGACCATGAATAAACAAGACCAGCTTGTCTTTCCGAATCTAATTTTTATTAACTTTCTTCTTTATAAAGAAAGAACATTTATGTTTAGAAAATCTTTATTTTAAGGCAAATAAGAAAGCAGCATTTTTTAAATCAAATGGATTATAGAACTGACATTTATTAAAGCAAGTTCAGAAACATGAAGTATTAGCAAATAACAGTTTCCATACCCTAAATCTGTTTCCCTGTCTATTTCTCACTTCACCTGAAAGGAAAATAATTCTTTATTATCAGCTGTCCTTACGTGCGCCAAAAGTCCATCAGCACGTCATCCAGGAATCGGGAAGCAAGAGTTGTTGCCCTGCTCATGATGTCAGGTTTTATACATTTTCCCTATCTAAAACTCTCTACATTTTACAAAATTCAGGTTTTCTATTGGCGGAGCCATGTCAGTCGACCATTAGGTCATCTTTGAAAATTACCAAGTTCAGGCTTTACATAAGCCCATTGTCTTTTCTTCCGTGACATTTGGCTTCCTCTAATATGATACTTTTTCGTGCGAGTACTGTTCTTTTCGCTTCCTAACCTTAGCAGATATATTCACAGATCCTGTTCTTGGGCCTTGTTTCCGTGAGCACATTTTTTTCAAGCAAAGTCTTTTTATTCAGCAAATATTTCCATTACAACGCAAGGCTCCACTCTGGACAAGATTTCTTTCACGTCTTCATCTTTGTCAGACATATTTTTCCGAGCCACTTTTCAGGCCTCACTTTGGAAACTATTATTTAAACAAACACAAGACAATAATTAATTAAAGAATTGAGTCCCATTCTGTTACCCTCCCCTTTGCTAATGAACAGGTTAATTATGTTACCTAGCTTAGCACACAAAGCAGCATCATATTTACGTATCCTTTTCGAATCAGGAACTCTTAGAGCTTTTATCACAAAAGACACAACAAAAGCACATAAAATAAGCACATGCCATCATTTAAAACTGCCGCATTTAATATTGACAAGGACAATAGACAAGGTTAGTTCATTAATTTTCTTTGCAAATGCAACACAAAGCATGTTAGTCCCGCGTGTAAACCCATGATGAATGCATCATTAAACTAAGTTGATTAGTGATTTCACCACAAACTTATTACTATTATTAATCTTATTAGGAGAGGTTAACTTCGCAAGTTTGAACACAATTTTGTTCTTCATCTTGCTCCATCACATTGAAATTACCAATTAATAGTCCGTTTTGTGAAGGCCCTGGTATGTAGGGATTACACCTCCAGTGAAGAGTTGAGGGTCGGTGTCCGTCAGTAGCACCAAGAAGCCCTGGCAACTGCAAACAATGTGGAAAGCAAAGAAGGTGCAGGGTCGGGACCAGCAAAGTCCAGGTGACTCACCACAAACAGGGGAGTCAGGGCAAGCCCCGAGCAATCAGGGGAGTCCAAAGATATTAGGGGACCCTCAGGAGGACCCACAGGCCGGAGGCACTGGAGTCGCAAGTGGACCTCGAGCAGCTCGCAGCAGATGCAAGCCCATAATGCAAGTGGTGTGGTGAGGATAAAGATCTTGGTCACAAGAGATGCTTGAGGGTGGGACTACTTTGAGCCCAAAAATCTTGGAGGAAGGAAGCCAACACCCCTGTGCAACAGTAAGTCGACACTGTGCACAGGGGTTTGGTTCCTGCATCTCCGACGAGGGATACTGGTGTCAAACTTGGAGAGAGTACATGGCGGGCCTTGAGGGATGTGAAGAACCACCATCTGTGTTGCTGAGCCTTTTGCAGTCTGAGGGAGCTCAGGATCAGCAGACCAGTCAGCTTAGTTGCTGTGCCTGCAGATGAAGGGAAGTGGCTCTTTCACTTCAAGTGAGATTCCTTCATGTGTCTTGGATGCCCACAGGCCATGGAGGGTTCCTGTATGGTGCACAGGCACAGATGTTGCATCAGACGAGCAGGACGACAAGATCAGGAGCAGCAGAAATCTTCCCAATTGCAGCCTTGATGCTCAGAGCAAAGTCCAGAGAAGTCCAGAGTGCCCAGACAGTTGAAGAAGAAGTGGTGTCTTGAAATAAATCTTGTCCCAGGATGAATCTAGGGACCCACGATCTGGTAAGCCCTTAAGTACCCTAATAAAAGGGTTGGGACAATTCAGGGTTCCCTCCCAGGAGAGGGGTCGGACATTGGGGAGGATCTCCCATGTGCTTTGTTCAGTTTTGCACCAGAGTGGGAGCCAACGGCTCCCTGAGCTGGTTTGAAATGGACTATGCAAAGAGGGTTTCTGGTAAAGAGCATATGACATTCGCTTCTAGGTCACTGAAACAATATGAAAACCAATACAGTACCATTAAACGTGAGGCATTAGCTTGTGTTTGGGCGGTTCATAAACTCAAGATGTATGTGTGGGGTCGCAAGTTTAAATTACATAGTGATCATAAACCTTTAGTACACATTTCTTTTACAGGTTCTAACAGCAATTTATCAGCGAGAGTCACTAGACATGTATCAAACTTCAGTAGTTTGTCTTTGAAATTAAACATGTGCCAGGCTGTATAAATTTTCGGGCAGACTGCTTGTCCCATATGCCAATTGGTGATTCATACGATGAAGATGCTTTGATTGATGATGATGTGTGTGTAGCCTCAATAGATGAGATCAGTATTGAATGTTACCTGCTGCACTCGCTCGCCAGCATTTCTAGTTATAGATTCCTGAGGCAGAAGCCGGGAATCAGGGAACGCGCATTTTATTGTGAGAACGATTGTACTCGGAGTGCGTATATTTTTAAAAAAGTGACAAAAACTATTTGATCCTTACCTGCTGCACTCGCTCCCCCCGGGAGTCTCGTATTGCAGGCGGCAGATTAGGGCTGACTTTGACGCGGGACTCGGGCGCATTATCACGGGTGCCATCTTTGGGGAAATAGAGGTCGGCGGGCTAGTCTTGCGAGCTGCACGGGCCTGTAGACTACAAAATGAATCTCAAAACGCGTACGCGCAGCGAACGCGTGCAGCGGGCGCGCCAATGGTGCGCTGGCCCGCCTGCGCCGGTCCGCGGCCGGATGGGGCCGGGGGCCACAATCCCTGCTCAAAACTATGATGGTCCTCTTAAATACTGCCGCGAAGCCCTCCTATCCCTCCGCTATAGTGACTGCGCTCTTATCACCCCATTAAATTGTGATCTTAGCCCATTACACTGCCATATCCGCGGTTTCCCCTCTCTACCCTCCACATCTAATACAAATAAATGTTCTGCTGACTTTGTACAGATCTCCCATATGAGCACTAACAATATAAAACTTTCAGAATTCACCTTTTTCAGCCTTAATTGTCATTCACTACCTAGACATAAGAGAGATATTTATGATTTACTCTCGGGCTCTCAACCTGAGGCCGTCTTTCTTACAGAGACATGGCTAAATGACGGCTCTGGTCCAGATATCGCTAGTGCTCTCCCCCCAAATTACACCTTTTTGGGGAGAAACCGGGTTAGCAACGAAGGAGGTAGTATTGCAATTATTTATAAGAACAAGTATAAATGCAAATGGAGCTTGTTTAAACTACTACTTTCACCTAATTTTACTCTTTCTGGTGTCTTGATATATAGCCCTCCAGGACCAATCAGTTCCTGGGCAGCCTCTCTTCCTGACCAAATTGCCCCACTTCTGCTTCAAGCTACTAACTTTCTGTTGGTGGGTGACTTAAACCTACATCCTAATGATATTTCTCTACCAACTAGCGCCAATTTTATTGCGGATTTAGCTGCTCTGAACATCATCCTCCATAATTCTGGTCCCACGCATAAAGCAGGTAATCTGCTTGACCCAATTTTTTCTAACATTGACACAGTCCTATGTAAACCGGCTACCCCTGTTCTTTGGTCCGACCATTATTTGATCGAACTTCAAATTAAATGTGAGCAGCCCCCGAAAAATTTGTTATCTGGGTTCACAAAAGGCAGAAATTGGAAAAACCTGGATGCTAACAAACTCAATCTTCTTCTTGAGAACACCAGACCGGTAGCCTCAATCACCACCTTTCAAAAAAGAAATACAATAACCACTACCCTCCCGCCCCATGGTACTCTTGAGGCCCTAAAACAGGAAAAAACGAAATGTAACAATTTGGAGAGACAGTGGCATAAATACTATGATCCTAAAATCAAACTATTGTATAAGTCAGCTCTCAGTAACTATCATCTATTATGTCACAACGCGCGGGCAGAGCACGCTAATCATACGATTCTAGAAGCACAAAATAGTTCCAAAACACTCTTCAAAGTTGTTAAAGAGCTCTCAGGGGCTTCCTGTCAGCCTAAGCCCCCCTGCCTTGATTCCAAACAATGTGATGATTTAGCTGATTTCTTTGTCACAAAAATCACTACCATCTATGCTGACTTCGAGAAACAGCCATCTGCAGTCCCCTTTCTCTCGAATCAATCCTCCCTCAAGGAAACTATTTTTCCGAACAATGGTATTGCTCTAGATAAATGGTCTCAATTGGATATTACCTCTTTCCGTAATATCCTGAGTAGTATCAAATCTGGTTCCCCCAATGATCCGTTTACTCCCTCAGTCCTCCAAACCTTGAATTTTTCCACACTCAATTTAATCATGGAATTATTAAATACCTCCCTAGTGGAAGCTAAAGTTCCTGTAGCTTGGAAACATGCCATGATTGTGCCCCTCTTGAAGAAAGCAAATTCGGACCCGGAAATACCATCTAATTTCCGTCCCATCTCCCTTCTTCCAATTTCGAAAATCTTGGAGAAGCATATAAATGTCCAGCTTGCTAACTTCATTGAGACACATATTCTTCTTCACACTTCCCAGTCTGGCTTTCGAGCAGGCTTCTCTACGGAGTCCGCATTACTGGGCGTCATTGATAATATCCGCCTTCAAGTGGATAAAGGTGAAACCGTGGCACTTATTCTACTTGATTTAAGTGCCGTGTTTGATACTGTCTCTCACTCTATTCTCTTGAACACCCTTCAATCATGTGGTATCACGGGTTCGGCACTTGAATGGCTATCCAGCTTTCTGACGAATAGGACCTTTCAGGTCTTCTCTTCCACTTCCAAATCTAAAGTTCATCTGTCTCAATATGGAGTTCCTCAGGGTTCCATATCGAGCCCTCTGCTCTTTAATATTTATGTTAGCCCTTTAGCTGCTATTGCCGAACAAGCCGGGCTCACGTATACGCTTATGCCGATGATACACAGCTTATCTTTTCACTTTCCACTAAATCCAATAATAACACTTCTTTGCTCAGATCCGGGTTGACAAACATCACAGATTGGATGCACACCAACAAAGTAAAACTCAACGGTGGAAAAACCGAGCTTCTTCTCTTCGGTAACAACAAAGCCCTCTGGGGCCCTCAACATTGGCCTACACAGATGGGACCTCCTCCGTCTCCTGTGCAATCCGCCCGGAATCTTGGCTTCATGGTCGATGACCAACTAACCATGAGGCAACAAGCTGGTAAGGTAGCTTCTACCTGTTTTGTCATCTTGAAGTGGCTGAAATAAATCCTGTGGATGCTTCCGCCACCTACCCAAAGAACTGTAATCCAAGCTCTCGTAACATCTAGACTGGATTATGGAAATGTACTGTACTTGGGAGTAGGTAAGGAAGTGTTGCACAGGTTACAAGTGGTTCAAATTCTGCCGCAAGACTGCTCTGCAATCTTCCAAATAGAACATCCATCTCAGCCTCATTACGTGATCTTCACTGGCTCAGGATTGAGAACCGTGTCAAATTTAAAGCTCTGTGTTACATGCATAGGATCAATTCTGGAGTAGCACCCCATTATCTGAAGGCCTTAGTACATCAATACTGCCCTTCCCGCCTTCTCCGATCTTCTAATCAGCGTAAATTCCAAATTCCAAGGATTAAAAGAGTCAGAATGGATGGACGTTCCTTTTCCCACTTGGCTCAAGCACTCTGGAACTCTCTGCCTTTTCATCTGCGCATGGAACCACATTATCACAAATTCCGCAAAAATTTAAAAACTTGGCTTTTTAATCAGTAGACTCATCTTCCAGACTAATCCATCTGTCCTCATTTTTTTGCGTTCTTAGCGCTTAGGAAACCTTCAATTAGTTGTTGCGCTGTATACATTTAATTATAAATAAAAATGTTGTGCTAATATTAAAGAATCAGCCTGGCTGTCTGCTTCTATGAATTATCCAGTTTTGAACAAAAACATTTTATTCACGGGTGGCCTAAAAAAATAATTCTGAATGGTGAATAAAATGATTTGAACGGGTAGCCAGTGATCTTTCAGTGGTTAATTGTTTACTTTTGAGAGGTGACTTATATGTGCCTCTGTCTGAATTGTGTAAATACATCATAAAGTGTGCGCATCAAGGCCATCTTAGCACAATTTCAACTTTTATGTGCCTCAAACAATATTATTGGTGGTCACGTATTGAGGCACAAGTCTAGTTACTAATAGATAAATGCCCAGAATGTTTGGTTTCTGACAAACATTGAAGCATACACAAGAGTCCTTTACATCCATTTCCCTATTCACAGGCTGCTTGGGAAAAGATTGGACTACACTTTTCTGGACCTTTTGTAATACTGCCATATAGTCTGAGATATATTTTTTAATGGTAGACCACTACTCCAAATGGATGAATTATTCTTTTACCAGTTCACCAGACACTGATTCAGTGATAGGTTTTGTAGAATAAGTGTTTAATTTAGAAGGTGCCCCCAGGGCAGTAGTCACTGACATTGGCCCCTATTTCACTTCAGCAAATATACCATATTGACCATCTCTGGGTAGCCTTGTATTCTCCTTGTTCGAATGGACTTGTAGAACGAAGTAACAAAATCATCAGAGAAGGCGTTCAAACGGCTATAACTGCTAATGTAGACGTGAAGTTGTTTATTCAACAAAAAGAAAAGTATGGTGTTGTAATAATGCCCCTCATTGCAGCACCGGGGTTACACCATTTTTATTACTCAGAGGCAGTAGGGCTCACACTAAGTTATGTCCCAAATGGCTGCAGAAACAAGTGAGACAACAAGGGTTCCCTGCAGTTGTAGATGTAGTTTAATTTCAGCAATAAAAGCCAAACAGAAATAAATGAAGAAAAATGTTGATGACAAATGCCAGGGTCCGTGCTCTGAGATTACTGAAGATGCATGGGTTCCAATCAAGAGTCCAATTATAGTAAAAAAAGGAGAGTGAATGTATTATATCTCTGTTAAAGTAGTTACGGTTGGTAAAGCTGCCACGTTATTGGAAAAGAAAGGGTGGTGGAACAAGCGTCAATTGGTGAAGATGCCAGATCAACAAACTAACATCATTTTGAAGAAACGCAAACCAGTTTCACAATCTGATTGGGCGTCATGGTTGCAACCTAGTTCTACGGATTCTCAGTTTTCTAGCAGCTCTCCTAGGCATGTTGCAGAGCCCAGATGTATGTGGGGTTCATCTATAGTACAAAATAACACGAGAAGCAGGCCTGTACAGGATTTTAAGATACCTTTCAGGTTCAAAGATTTTGTCATGTTAATTGCATTTTTTGTTCACATTTCAGATGGTCCTTCGTTGTTTTGATTTAGGGAGGTGATGAAGTGTATTACTTGTATTGTTGTTATGTATAATTTGTGCAACATGTAATGTTCAATAGGCATAACATTTAATGTGCCTGTTGCGCGTTGTACTATTAAGTTAGCGACAGGCAAGTGTTATATTAGAGCAGGTTGCACGTTCTGTTATCTTTTGATTTGTGTTCTCACCACACGCTTTGTGGTTGACAGGTGTGGATATTCAAATGGTATTCACTTGCTGGCTGATGTCCATACTGGTCGGTTGTGTCGCGCTGTGGCCTTTCTGGATTCTACGATAAATCTTACCTTCAAACCTTCACGTTCTTTGGAGGCATCACTACAGTGATGTAATATAGGAGGCAATTATCAATGCATGGCAAGGGCAGGAGTTATAGTTACTTAAGCACTTGAATTATAATTATTTCCAATAACTATAACAGGTGAATTTCAGTTGTTTTAATTAAAACTGGCATGTTTAAACTGTCATTGTCACCTAAATATAATGTCAATTTAACCTTTGGTTTCTTTCAGGACATTTCTAAGTTGAAAAATATATATATGTAAATAACATATAATTACAATTCCTGACTGTAACATCACTTTACCCTTTGGTTTGTTAAGTGAATTTGCCTGTTTTTTTTAAGTGATGTGTGAGCTAGAAAGAAACTGATATTCGAGGTCGGCAGATTGAGAGTGTGGCTGGTGTTGTAGGGTGCTCTATACAGGAGCTGCTTTCCACCTAAACTTGGGAACTACCTAGTGTCCCTTGCTTCCTTTTGTAACATAATCTATGCGCCACTCTAAGCCTGAAAGAGTATTGCTTTGATATATAAATCTATATTCTTTCTTTTTATGTGCATATGTAGTGTTAATATACAGAGAGAATATGTACATACATAAATAAATGCATAAATATAGGTTGTGGTTTGATGCAAGCAGCTTTCACACCAATTGTACCCTTGTCTTTTTTCTGTTTCCAGTAGCATAATAGCACTCATGTTCAATCAAGATGGTGGCATGATGACCGATAAAGAAGGTGAAATAGTGAGAGAATGGACCTGGCCTCGGATAGGAAAGATGAGTGAGCCAGTGGTAATGCAGGTAATTCCTATTGCGTTTATATTATTAGCAGTTCTGAATAATTAAAATGTGTTGGAATGTGCTTTGAATCGTGTTGTATTTTGGAGGACATTTCAAAGCAAATTCTCTATAAAGAAACAGAACTGCATGAGCTAAATAAACTACAAGCCGTTTGCGAATGGCAATGACTTTTGGAACACTGCATCAAATACCTATATATTACTAATTACTCTTTGCAGGCAACATTTAGGAGTGAAAGGGAAAACGATATTAGTTGCTAATCTCTCACCCCAATTTCACACAAAAGCCTCTCATTCTGAGGTGGCTGGTAAACGTCGAACTGGGCGCCCGCGACTAGGTTACAAATTCAGCGTACCCTCAATTTTCCTCACACACATATGTAACCTTATAAACTGGAATTTGCATGGATCAAGCCTGTTGAAAAGAGGGAAAAACTATTAAACAATATATTTTTTTTAAGGACACTCAAGTTTATTAAGGAGGTTGCAGATGGAAATTTTGGTAGCAAAAGAGGGCGAGGCTGGGCTACTTCATATAACTACTCCTCCCCCGCGTCCTCACCGTCCATGCTGTAAGCACCCACCTCTTCGTAATCCTTCTCCAAGGTGGCCATGTCTTCACGGGCCTCAGAGAACTCTCCTTCCTCCATACCCTCTCCTACGTACCAATGGACAAAGGCACGCTTGGCATACATCAAGTCAAACTTGTGGTCCAAGCCTCAGCAACGGATGTGGGGTTGTTCCGCATACACACTGCACGCTGCACCTTGGCAAGGTCACCACCAGGAACCACTGTGGGAGGCTGGTAGTTAATACCAACCTTGAAACCAGTTCAGCACCAGTCCACAAACTGGATGCTACGCTCGGTCTTAATGGTGGCAATGGCAGCATTTACATCTTTGGGCACAACATCGCCACGGTACAACAGGCAGCAAGCCATGTACTTACCGTGACGTGGGTCACATTTTACCATTTGGTTGGCCGGCTCAAAGCAAGCATTAGCGATCTCTGCCACAGTGAGCTGCTCATTGTAAGCTTTCTCTGCAGAGATTACTGGGGCATAGGTGGCGAGAGGGAAGTGGATATGAGGGTAGGGCACCAAGTTGGTCTGGAACTCTGTGAGATCGACATTCAGAGCACCTTCAAACCGCAGCGAGGCATTGATAGAAGATACAATCTGGCTAATAAGGCGGTTCAAGTTGTGTGCAAGTTGGGCGCTCAATGTCCAGGTTCCAGCGGCAGATGTGGTAGATCGCCTCATTGTACACCATGAAAGCGCAGTCGGAGTGCACCAGAGTGGTGTGAGTGGTGAGGATAGAGTTGTAAGGCATTTAATAAAAAAGATAAAGCCAGAAGGCTAAAATGAAACAAGAATGATGACAGCATGGCAATTAAAACATGGTCCTTTCAGCTGACTCTAGCCCTGACCTCAGCACCTCATGCATGTCTACATGACAGCATTAAAGATTAGAAAAGTACAGCATGACAGAGCCCACATATTGCACTTTAGAAGAGGCCTGTACGTACAGCACTAAAGATCACTAAGCACCGTCCAATCCATGTCCCCCCAAAACCCTGGGTGACTACTGCAATGGGCATCCGCTGCTATCACTGTCTGTGATGCTAACTCAGGGTCGAAAGCAAAGGACCTGGTCAGGAAAGACGGGCCCAATCGTAGCGGTGGCGAATTTACTGTGAAAATATACTTTGGATGTCATTGTCCGCTGGATCCATACTCCAAAATATGCCACCTTCAGGATGACTGCTGCAAAGGGGTAAGCTACTTAGTGGGTTACTACATGCCATCTACTTTATGACTACTGCAAAAAGACAAGATGCTGACTGGATTGTCATGTCACCTGCAGCATGGCTACAGAAAAGCTTGCCATCCACTGGATGTCTCTATATATATCCCCGAGCACAATCCCACAATAAACAGTATATTGTAAAGAAAAAGAAGAAAGTCAAATCCAAGTATTCGTTTTTCAAGATATTCAACAGTCTTTTTTATTTTATTTTTCTTGTTTTGTCTTCTTCTTCAAAATTTCATCATTCCATAGTTCATAGACAATATATTGTCTATGAACTATGGAATGATGAAATTTTGAAGAAGAAGACAAAAAAAATAAAAAGAAAATAAAAAAGAATGTTGAATATCTTGAAAAACGAATACTTGGGTTTGACTTTCTTCTTTTTCTTTACAATATACTGTGCATTGTGGGATTGTGCTCGGGGACAGTACCAATTTTCTTGTATTCTCTGTTTACAGAGAAACCGTGGGGACGCTAGTGGCCGTTTTTCCCTTGTTCCCTAGAGCCATTGACTTGAGGTAAAAAAGATAAAAGTAAGCAGTGTTGCGCAATATCAACCCAGCCACCAACCTATAATTAATTTTCTATATATATCCCATTGGATTACATGTACAAAAAGACAGATCTTCCTCTATCCCTTCTATCCGAATCCAATCGCCCTGCCTGCATACATCTGCCAGGCCACGACTGCTAAAAACAGCAAGACAAAATAGCACCACCAGCACAATTTACAATCACAGACCAGCCTTACGCCAATTATCCATTCATTATTAGGTAAAAAAAACATACAACGTGACTAAAGGGTGGGAATGTTGAATGGGCGCAACACCAGAGCCGATAAAATAAGTAAAAGCTCCTGTTAAATTGCCCCCTGTAAATCATAGGTCATTAATTACTACTATAGGCTTGTATCGTATTTCTTATATTTCATCCTCGGGGCATGAACTTTATTTTTGGTTCAGTCAATCTCTACCCTGCCTCATTTCAGATTCCCACTAATACCACATTAATCATTCATTTTAGCAGTTCATGATATTTCTTAGTTCTTCCTATACCGGTGTACAAAAAGTAATTCCTCAATTGGCCAGTTACTCACTTTAAAAACGCTCATGTAGTGGTGGTATTCTCACCCTGATGCACGTGGCCTAGACTGATGTGACATGGGACCTTGCATAAGACTCTGTAATAGCCAGGCTGCAGACTACTGAACTTCATTGAGTTGATCCAGTAGAAGACGCGTATTGACTGAGAATGGAGATTATTACTAATTTATACTGACTGGCTCTTCAGGAGGGCGCTCGCCAGACATTGAGCTGCAACCCCCCAACCCCATGCCTTTGTTTAGAAAGTGTATCATAACAAACTACAGATATTTAGAACGTATGTGTGCTAGATGCCCGGTGGTGCCCAAGTGGCTGCTCACCTGAAATGAGCATTGCCACATACTCTGTCAGCATTGATTCCTCCCTGAAGAGACTTTATATGGCCATCACTTGGCACTTGGCAAATAGAAAACGTTCGCCCTAATCACAGATGACGGATCTTGCTTCAGGGTTCAGACCATCTGAGTTTGTGGAAGGTGGTAGGTGAGAGCATGGAATGCTCCTCTGCTGGCACGTGCCACTAGATTATGATGTACATACCCACACATGAGGTGAACTAAGACTTGACTGAGAGTGGTGTATTAGTCCATATTGTACTGAGTGAAAGCGCATAGCAAGAGATTTCGGGCTTCTCAAGAAGGGTCTGTCGCGGTTCAGTAGCAAAGCTTTTTTTTTTTAATCGCCCCCTACAGTTCCAAAAACGGGCTAGTTATGCTTTCCACTGGCTGAAATGCAGACACTAGATATTTTGTGGTATAACATGGCCAGATATGGTGCTGCACAGGAGAGTGTAGTATGATGTTGTAAGGTTCTGGATGGTGTAATGTGCATGGAATCGCCCATTGTTGAATTATCTTTAGAGTGAGATCTGCTATATTGTGAGGTGGAATTGGATGATGTAATGTGATATGAATTGGAGGTATAGCAGTGGTATGCCTTGGTGTGGTTCAATATGGGGCCTTTGTGGTGTGGTATGATGGGTCGTGAAGGGCTCGCGTGTGGACTCATATGGTGTGGTTTAGCGTGATATTTCGTGGTATGGTGTAATGTGGTTTACTATATTCTAACATGCAAGGGTATATGTCTGGGCAGATTAATGTGGTATTACGCCAATAGAGTGCTTCCATGGTGGTGCCTTTAGGAAGGCGTGAAAAGAAGCATCCTTTCCCTAAATAAGGGCCAGAGGGAACCAAAGGCACCCCTAGACAGCAGAAAGCTTCATTAGCAGTGAGGTCGACTATAAGTATAACCCTCTTCTTACATGTTAAGTGCAGAAAGAAAACATCCACAGTGCACGCTTGGCTGATTGCTGTTGCAAGCAAAAGATCCTGGTGATGGGACAGTTGTAGAAGTGTTAATCTGTTGCAGTCTGTCTGGGGTTCTGCAGAAACGTGAGCCTCTTGGGAGCTTGCCCACATGTCACAGACATGGCATACGGCATGGGCAAAGTAGGCTTTTACCCAGGGACATACCTTACAAGGGCACCCCTGGGAAATTTAATTTTCTTTCTATGTGACCTCTGTAGGAAGGTGGATACCTGACTATGGTTACCCCAGATATTTTACCTTGTGTTTAGCTGGTTTTCGACTTAGTTGGCCTGGTTCCCTGCTAATCAGGGCCCCGGGCTCTCTGCTCACTCCTTAAATTGGACTCCATGCACCCTAGGTGCATAACCTGATTGGTACTGGACACCTTGTCAGCACCTATATAGTGCACTATAGGTGCCAAGGGCATAGGTGCATCCAAGGCCTACCAGGGGCTGCAGCATAGCTTTTGCCAACCCTGGCTGGTTCTTAAATTGACACAACTGGCTGATCACTCAGCTGGGGCAAGTTGGTGTAATCACCTCTTGCTTAGATATAGTATGACTATATCTAAACCTATATCTGGACACATATAAACATATAAGTCACTCCTATGGCAGGCCTTATCAATCCTGGAGGCAGAGTGCGTGGTTTAACGTGAGATGGTGCTATAGCACGAACTGAGCCTGTCTGCAGCTGTAGGGAACAACTCCCTAAACTGTTCCGGGATATTGCCATACCATATACTATTAAGTGCATTATAATCCATCGCGGTTATATGTTAACTTTGGTTTGGCTTTATCAAAACATGTTGTGTAAGGTGTCATACGATTTGGAATACTATCCCCTCGACGGTCCTGTCGACGGGGATAGCATTCCACCCCTCTAGAGGGAGAAGGCATGTTACTTTGCTAAAACGCGGTTGATTTTAAAAGAGCCTCAGCATCACAAAATGGACGCTTCTGCCACAGACACAAGTCTGACCTCCTGCTGCCGACCGAAACTCAGCAGAGGAGGCCTGGACAAAGGGTTTCCTGTCACAGGGAGGTGTCACACCACCCCAGACAGGAGATAGTGGATTGTAGCAGGGAGGTTTGAAAGAAACCAGACAGTGCCTGGGGAGCACAAGGCTTCCCCTTGCATAATCCGGTCAAACCGGTTCTGGGGCACGCCAGCCCCAGTCCCAGCGCGACCCTGGACAAAGGGAAAGGGGTGTAACCACCCCCTTCCTGGGTCCCACCCATAGGAGGGACCTAGCAGGTAATCCAGCCCCCAAGATTGGTTTAAGAATGGGAGCTGAAGGACCGGGTTTTAGAACCCAGCGGCGTCAGGGAGAACGCCTGATACCTTCGAGTTCCCCTGTCTTGGTAAACAGAGACACGGGATACTTCTTGATGACGTCAAATACCAAAGTTTATTGGCTGCAACCAGGAACAGAGATCTACGAAGCACACACGGGTGGTTCGCCGGAGACTGCACACATTCAATAAGCGGAGCATGGTCTTTTATGCCAAAAATCAAGCCTCAGGCAACATTTCAAATTAGCATTAGGTGCATACAAACTGACCAATGACAGTGTAACATTTTGAAAGTAGCGTATGACGACAATCTCAGACAATCCCATCTTCCGTTGTCCAGCCCACCAGAAATGACTAAGCAAATTCCAAGTTTCCTGTTCGATCAGGCCCGACAAACCCATCATAAAACCTTCAACCCAAATCAATGATTATGTCGTAAAGGAAAGGCAGAAACAGAATGGAAGTGAGATAGAAAGGTGGGAGCAGTGTACCATAAACTCAGGCACGTCCTGCTCTTTGATCTTTATCAGACCAGCTGCTGAAAAAGGAACTGGCTCAGCGAGGTCGGCCTCGGGCAAGGAGTCAGTTCGGCCAGGTCACTCAAAAGTCAGCTAAGGCATACGTGTCTCAAGGACTCGTTCGGCCACAGTCATCGGGCCTATGTGAGGGCAACCATACAAAATGACTGCCGTACACAAAATGGAACCCGGAGGTTCGAACTAAATCCTCGAATACGGAGTGTTCTCCTATATCGATTCATACGAAAACACTCAGACACGCTACACTCGCCATTTGCGGTCTGCTGACACCAAAGTCGTCTGTTTCCGACGACCTTTATTGAACGGGTTCAGAACCGTCGAACCCCACTCGCAAACCACGGAACTTCAGAGCAGTGCACGAGTGACCCTCGAAGCTGTGCATTGGGGTTTGAGAAGCCCCAGCCCTGAGCCTCTCTTGCACCAAAGCTCACCCCTCTACACTCACTGAGTGCTGCGTGGGTCCCTTCTGCATCTTTTGGCTCAACGCATTGGCCCGGTCACTTGCCCGTTGGCTTGTGGCCCCTGTGCCAACAAACCTTGAAATCTGAATTGTGAGTCTCTTTGCTCAAGACTTGCACTCGCTCCCCTGAAAAGGAGCACTCGCTATGACCCTCCTGGTCCGAGTGTAACGCCATCTTCGAATCCTGCGTGGGTTGCCCTTGCCAAGGGTTGTTTGCTCCAATCTGGAAGCCAAGACCGCCGACAGCGAGAGCCTGCGTGGGACAGCTTGTGATCCACTCCTGGACATCCTCGGTGCCCCAGAGTCCATGTGGCAGCGGAGAGAAGTGATTCGTCAACGACCCGAAAGCGCCCGACATTGCCTGGTTCCGTCCTGGTGCCACCCTGGTCACTGCTGAGTGACCCAGACTCTGTCCCCTCTGCTTTCAGATCATCTTTAACTTCGATCCACCCTTGGATCACACCGGACACTTCTCGTCTCGACGCCTGCAGCATCTTCAGCTCCAAGCACCATCAACCAGCGTGACAAAACCCGACACTACTTCGCACCTGTGCACCCGCTTCCTGTGGGTGGGGTAACTCGGCAACACCGGTGTTCCTACACTGGTACACACCTCTAGTGTATGTGTCTAAAGTTTCATCCTGCTAGGTTAAGCGGAAGTCTCCTTTAACTATAACTTTATAACTTTTACGCACCATTGACATTGCATTGGTGCATATGTGTGCTTTAAGCGCTGCACCCGAATCCCGCAGGCTTTTCCCGACTTCAGCATTGCTAGTCCCGACTGCTCCCAGCGATTCCCTAGGCCCTAGGCCTAACTACTGTTCGATTGGTATGTCTTATACCACTTTCTTAATATATGGTTTGCGTGGCCCCTGGGCCTCATCCATAATTGTGCAACTTTCATATGTTTTACTGTGCTTTTGTTTAAACGCTTGTGCCTCTGCACTCATAAAGAGTACAGAGGATTATTCTAGTAATAAATACATATATTTTTATAATATATAACTTGTGTGGTGTCCTTTCATTTGATATTACAGGATTGTGATTGGTAAAACAGCTTGCTTAACACGACCTCTTGAATTAAGCCTTTAACCCCTTCGATGCGCGTGACAAGGTCAGCTCGTCATGGGCCTTACCTGCGCTGCGCGTGTGACGAGCTGACCTTGTCACGTAACGCGGGATTTTCAAAATCGCAGCACACAGCGGGAAAACCGCTAGCGCGCATGCGGTTAAGGCTGCTTAGTCCATGCTACCCTTAGGATAGCTTGTCTATAAGGTTGACTTACAACCATCACCATAAGGGATTGTTTGGACTGATACAAGGCGCCCCCAGAATTGGAGACATCATATATCAGGCCAACTTCTCACAACCTCTGTCTATCCTATTTCTTTACCTAAACCTCCATCACTCTCAGTCTACTGCTACCACTTTCTCTGTTTCTCTACTCTGTAATTTTATAGATTTTTGAGGTCTTGAGGAAAACATATTTCAAGTGTTTTTGTGTAACCTTCCTAAAGTTGAACATATAATTTAGGGGCTGATTTAGAGTTTCGCAGACCCGGTTACTCCGTCACAAACATGACAGATATACTGTATGCTGCATTACTAGTCCATTGTATCCTATGGCACTTGTAATATGGCGGATGGGATATCCGTCCCATGTGTGACAGAGTAACCCATCCGCTAAACTCTAAATCAGGGCCTAAGTATTGTTTGGCATCATGCAGGCTTCAGTTAGCAGAAAATGGGTACAACAATTCTTATTTGTTCCATGCAGGAGCTTCCATAATATGTCTTGCCTCAGGCCCCCAAAACCCTTAAGATGACACTGCCAACAGCATGAGACTGGGTTTGGTGCAGAGAGCAGATAGATCTAGAATTAACCCAGGGGGAATTTCAGAGTCAAGAAGGCAAGGAAGAAAGAAAAGAGAGTACACGTCATACACACACATCAATACAATTCCAGGCATCAGGCATTTGATACATGGAGGAATCCAACCACAGCATTCACAACAGAAAATCACTGTCAGTGACCTGACTGAAGAGTAGATATAGATACTTAACTGTGGTGTGGTGTAGTGTTGTGGAGGTAGTAGAGTGTCATAGAGTGGAAGGGTGTAAAGTAGAGTGGAGTGTCATAGAGTGGAGTTGCATAGAGAGTTGTAGAGTGGAGTGGCATAGAGGGTTTGCATGGAGTTGAGTGTTGTGCAGTAGAGTGGCGTAGAGTGGAAGAGATTGGAGTTTCATAGAGTGGAAAAGTATAGTAGAGTGGAATGGAATAGAGTGGAGTACAGTGTTGTGGAGTTGCATAGAGTGGGATATAATGTAATAGAGTAGACTGGAGTATTATGTCAAAGAATAGAGTGGATTAAAGTAAAATGGAGTGGCCTGGAGGGAGTTGCGTAGAGCGTCAGAGTGGAGTTGTGTCATAGACTGGCCTAGAATGGAGTAGAGTGTTGTGGAGTGGCATAGAATGGGGTAGAGTTTAATGGAAAAGAGCATAATAGAATGTACTGGAGTGTCATAGAATGGAGTGTTATAAAGTGGAGTAGAATGGCCATTACATTGGCACATACAGTTTTACTGATAGAACTATACCGCGCATAAATGATAATGTGTGGAAATGTCATCACATGTTGTATTGATGTGTTTTGATCGTATTCAAAAATTTGTTTCCACTACACTTCAGAATTACAAAGAAATCTGCCTCGTTTGTGCGTCCATGATTTTGATGCATTCTGAAAGATCTGCACACTTCATTTGCAGACATTCAAATTTTGTTGTGTGCTATACAAAAATAACATCATTCAGACTTGCGTCCAGCACACACCCCTAATAACCAGCATGTTTGTCACATAAATTCTCTGACTTTGAAGTCAGACAAAGAAGGAAGGAAGAAACCGAGCTCCCTTGGAAGACAGAGCCAAGCAAATAAAGCCAGAAAGTAGAAAGCAAGCAAAGGTGAGTTATAAAACACAAAGTCAATGGTAAGCAACGGGCGAAATGCATTGTCATGGAAGCTTTTCCAAATGTCCCCAAGTCGTTCTTAGCAAACCAGACAGCTGGTGGTATGCTTCGAAAATGCGGAGAATCAAATACTCCCTTGAGGTGATTGACAATGTCTCAAGCCAACGAGAGAAGGTTCTAACGCTATAGGCATGTGGAGCCTGACCCCAAAGTCCCTAAAAGTATTATATAATATAATATTGACACCCCGAATGGTCCAAGCACCATACACGTCAAATCTACCATGAATGGTGCAAGTGCACGTCCACTCTAAAAACAGGAGACTGGCAGAATCGATGGCGGGAGTTTGGCTTTCTTACAGCTAATCCTTTTACAACCCGCAGGTACCATAAATATGTCTTTTGTGGAAAGGCGACGCTTCTGTGTCGCTTGGACGCAGTGAGGGGGCTTTGTCTGTTCAGATATCAGCTGGTTCCAGACGGCAGGGCGCGGGCGCGTGCTTGTTATCTCTGTTCTATTCTATAAATAGCGCTCTCTCACTGTGCAAGTGTCGACAGACTGACAGCTGTGAGAGGGTCGGGTCCTCTCGCTGTGGGTCACATTACAGTAGCTAGAGCTGGCCTTTTAGTGCTGTGCCTGTCTGGGGTTGAGGATGGTTTCGGGAGAGGGAAGACAGCGGTTCCAGGTGTTAGAAACATATTGTATATCTGAATGGATACTACTTGTTACCGACGCTTTCCCTGTGACTTCATAATAGCAGTGACTGTATTCAGTAATTTTACAATGTACAAATGTTATATTATCCTATGTTATGCTTTTCTATCCTATGCTATGTTATGCTATGCTACCCTGTATCATGGTATGCTATGGCATGTTATAATTGATAATGCTTTTTCATGTCATAATATTGCTGTAAGTGTAACCTGAGAGGTGCACCGTCCCAGTGCACTCTTGCAGTTACAGCAACGGCCCTTTAGAGATGCGTCGCGGCTTCTACAAGGCAAGCAGTTGCTTGGGCTAAAGGGGAGTTGTCAGTCACATGTGTACATGGAGGGGGGGGGGGGGGGAGGGGGGTCCATCATGAGGGCTCCAGATTCAAACAGGATCAGCCCCTTCACACGGGTTTTCTGTGCGCGGGTGATAAAGGGGAGATAGAGGTGCCGCGGGCAGTGTTGCTATTACCCAGTTCAAAGGAAAACAGTTATCAACATAAGAAAGATGAAAGATTGCTTTGGCTCCTCTATGATTGGAACCAGGTCCTCGGTGTGCAGTTTTCTGTGTAGGTGCTCAACGCACTGACCCGTCTTACCCTGAGTTATCTTATTTTACTCTTTAAAAATAAATCGAGTGTGGGGGAGTAGTATTCCTGCGTCTGGCATAGACACTGAGCATGTCATCCACCGCGATGCCCTGGTTTGTGGTGGGCGTGTTAACCGGGGGCGGGAAAGACCTTCATTGGCTGAGTGGCCTGCTGCTTCCTTCCGACGTGGATTGCTCTTCCAATAGCGGGTCAGCGCTCACCACACGGAAGTGGGGCCAGCGGCCCTCACCAGCGGTGGATCACCAGGGCTTGACCCTCTCTGCCTCTTCTTTGGAGAGAAGATCCTAGGTCAACTGAGCTCCACTTGAAAAGGAGCCCAGGGGAGTGCGGGAAGCAGGGGAGTGGTGGAAGCAGGGGACTGTGGGAGGCAGGGGAGTGTGGGAAGCAGGGGAGTGTAGGAAGCAGGGGACTGTGGGAAGCAGGGAACTGTGGGAAGGAGGGGAGTGTGGGAAGGAGGGGACTGTGGTAAGGAGGGGACCGTGGGAATCAGGGGACTGTGGGAATGAGGGGACTGTGGGAAGGAGGGGAGTGTGGGAAGGGGGGGGGGTCTGGGAAGCAGGGGACTGTGGGAAGCAGCCTAAATGCACTGTGATGCTGGGCTCAGCTCAGCGATGCCCTTGAATCTGCAAGGCGTGGGGCTGGACTAGGTATCCTAATGTTCTCATAAATAGAGTCCCCTTTTCTTAAAAGACGACGCTGTAGCCCCCATCATGAATGTGCAGAAACATATTTGAGACCCCCAACCCTGATTCTGCACAAACAATTACACTTCCCCAACGCTTGAAACGGAAATATACAAGTGCAGGCGCTCTCTGTCCCAGACTACTCCTCTGTACTCAGAAGTGCTGGCCCTGTCCCATTAAAAGTATCACACAACTGATGATGAGGCGTATACTCTCCTGTTCAAAGTAAAGAAGTGCAGGTACTCAGTACTTGGCAGTACCTTCCCCTCTATAGCACTGCATGTGGCTGCATCAAGGCCACTCAACGAGTGTGCGCAAACACAACTGACGATTCAAAGAACTCCCCAAGGCGAATTGACATAAACTCCACAGGCCACTGTTGACAGAAGCGCAAACTGTGCAGACATACACAGAATAACCTCCTACCCCACCACGAGTGTGCAAAAAAAACACCCTATTGACAGAACCCTGCAAGATGGGTGTACATAATCAGAAATCCATCTTTATATTTCAGAACCTAACCATAAATACATTTCATTAAAACATCATAGCAATCAAGTGGTGGGCTCCTGCTTCCATATCATCGGGATGCTACGAAAGGTTTTCCCTTTACTACCTGACTCTACTAGGAGAACCTTGGTGCAGGCCCTAGTATTGAGTCGCTTGGACTACTGCAATGGGCTGTTGTTGTCAACAAATGAAGCGGTAATCTCTAGACTCCAGGTAGTCCAGAATACTGCTGCCCGTCTGGTCCTGAACAAGCCCTCTCGCACCCCTTCTAAACCCCTTTTGGAGAAGTTGCATTGGTTACCCATCAAACAGAGGGTGAAGTTTAAGATCTGCTGTACAATGCATAAGTGTCTACAGGGAAATGGTCCAGCATATCTGATTAATAAATTCTCCTGGTATACACCGACACGCTCTTTGAGATCCAGTGAGCAGGCATTGTTACAGATTCCAAAATTTAGCAAAGTGAGACAAGGGGGAAGATCTCTTACGGTTGCTGGTCCAACTTTGTGGAACAGCCTCCCACTGTATTTGAGACAGTGCAAGGACCACCTTCCTTTTAGGAAGCAATTAAAGACATTCCTTTTTCAAAATTGACTTATGTTTATGGTTAGGGTCCGCTAGTTGCTTTTTTGGCTGCCAAAGGCGCGGAGATACTCCTTCGGGAAGTGATCCTAGCGCGGTACAAACACGCAAATAAATAAAATAAATAAATATCTACAGGAACAGCAATGTGACAGTGTGTGCTTAACCCCCGTTTTCTCCTCTCTTAACAAACACTTCTCATAAGCGTGCACAAATAGACATCTAGAGTTTCTTCTGCTTCCTCCAGGTGCGTGCTCCATGACTGCCAACAAGCACAAGTTCCTAGTAAAAGATATCGCCTATATGAGTGTGAATATAAACAAGTCTCTAATATGAGTGTGTGCATAGATATGCAAGCAAAACGCCCAAAGAATTAGTTGCACTTGTATTTATTTTTCAGTTAAGTGTGTGCATTATTTTATATGTAGTTACCTGATTATAAAAGACCAACAAAATAGTTATGAAAATATTTTGTTATTGTCAGCCACGTCTTTTGACCACACCACACGCTTACTAACCCCGCCCCATTCAATTCAGGATCCCATACCTTTTTATCCTCTTCAGCCCCTACTTAACATAAGGGCTATTTTTGACGAGTTACGCTCCTGCAAGTAAGTGCCCTTAAAATGGGTTTTCAAGTTCATGAGAAACTCCTTGTGGGCTGCTGAAAAACACATTGTCATATTTACAGCTTTAAACTGCAGCTTTAAACAAGCGCTTGTATAACTGGGGGTCATTACCTTCATATGAGACTCCCCACAAGAGAGAAGGGATGTCAAATGAAACGGATTTCTTTTCATGAGACTTTCAAAACATACCTGTTCAAAAATTGGAACACAAAACATTTTCACAAGTGAGCAACATCAAGCAGGTAGGTGCGTGCATTGATATTTCTGTTTACGGGGAAGCCCAGAGCAAAAGAGAGCATTTTGAAAGGCTCCTACCACCAGAGAAGCTTATAACACGAGAATTACGGCGATCACCTGTCCAGTATTTTTACAGACCGTCCGTGAATTAACCCTGTGTCTGAAACTGCTCCCCTGACTTGGGTGGGGCTTGCTGCTCCCCTGACTTGGGTGGGGCTTGCTAGCCTGCCTGGCCAGCGAAACCTCTGGCTATAATTAGACAACGCCGCCTGCCTGGCAGGGACCTCTATGACCTCAGTGCAACAGCTGGTGCGTCGGATGCACGCGAGCAAAGGGCCGAGCAGGTGCCATGTTTGGTTGGCCCTGCTCGGAAAACTAGAAATCATTGGCCGTGATGTGCATGGAGTTTTTTCTTTGTTTCAGGGCCATTGTATGTTTTTTTTCCTTCCTTAGTCCACCTTGCATGATGGTTTTGTGCAGGTAATTATGTGACGTAATTCTACTTTAATTAGGGAAGAGAAACGGTCACTGACTTTCTGGCCCATTGTCAGACGGCCGACAGATCAAGGGTTCCGACTGTCGGACACAATGGAGTGGATGGTGGGTAACTATCAACTTCTAAGTGAGACGCCTCCCCAAAAATCTAAGATTTCCTTTTAGTTTGACTCATTGAAAACGCTGATAAAAATGAATTCACATACAATGACAAGTTCTTCCCCAAAGATTTTGCTAACCTTAGACAATCCTTTTGGATTGAAATCTAGAGTTCACATGGTGGGCATTGCCTTCAGAAGACTTTCAGCATGAGTTGCTTATGAAAGCAAGTTTTCCAACCTCTCTGAGATACTGCCTAAACTTCAGGGCCTAGACCAGAGACATCTACTTCACAGTACTTGTTAAACACAACCACAATTTTATTCCTAAAAAACAAGGACAGCAGTTTCAAAGATTTAGAACTTGTCTCTGTTCCGTACAGCACTAAAGTCATTCTGAATGCTGTTCCATAATACTCCATGCACATACCATATCCAGTCATTACTCTAAATCATGGTTCTTAACCTTTTGACTTCTGCGAACCCCCATTTAATCATATCTGGATCATTATTGGAATCCGGGAGCTCTACTGCATTATTCATGGAAGCCAGGACCGCGGCCTAAGCATTTTCGATGATTTGAACCGCAATAAAATACACAAAATTCATAAGCATTCGTCAAACAAGTACACAACTGATGAAATCTTTTATTTAATGTACTAACAAATATAAAAAAATCTAAATTTTAATTTTGAAATGAATAGAGCTTTTTTGAATTCTATTCAAACTACCCTTCGTCCATTCTGTATTTTGTTTGGTACGCTTTCATTGCTCCCAAAAATCTATCAGAGGCTATTAACTTTTTTTTAGCCTCCGATTTCAAATTCCTTCATGTTTACAGAACGTTTGAAAGTTTTTAATTGCACATTTTGCTTCTTTATTTGTAAACATGCTTTTAATATGTTAACCCTTTCGATGCTCATGACGGAACTGTTCCGTCATGAGCGTCGGTTGGCCTGTGCTCATGACGGAACCGTTCCGTCATGAGCCCGTTGGCTCATTAGAACGTTCAGCACAGCGCAGGAATCTGCACCGCGCTGATGTGGTTAATATCATTGAATTTGCTACATAGCTAGTTGCGGACCCCCTGAGTAGGCTTTGCTGAGCCCCAGGTGGCCCTGACCACAGGTTAAGAACCGCTGCTCTAAGTAATTATCCGTATCTATTGCCAGTCAGTAAGCACTAGATATTTCTTAAAAAATATAAAGCTGCAATCTTAACACTAGCAGGCATCACCTCCTGCAGATTATTCCATTGTCTCACCCATATTCAACCTACCTTCTTTCAGCAAAACAATAACATCGATTCTAACCTCATCCTGAGTTACATAGCCTCCTAAATGACAATTAATCCAGCTTCTGCTTGGGTCATGGGATTTTCAGTCACTCCCTTTTGGAAGCCCTTCTAGAAGGCCTCCCGACTGACTTTGGCCTCCAGTACCTCCAATCTCCCGCAGCACTTGAGAGTCGTTAGGGAAACCACTGGAGAAAGCCTTGAACAGCCATTCTAAAAAAGTAAATACTCAGTCTAATTATCCATGCTTACGTTGATCATCTAGGAATTTCACCTTCATTTCAGATATGCAGCAACAACACCGCGATGGCTATGAAGCAGAAAAGAGATTCCAGCAATCCAGTCCATCGCTATCACCAGACGTCTATTCTGTTCCTGGATGAAGCACAATTGGCTCGTCGTAAATAGTGACAGTAACAGAATCCAAGTTATTACATCCCATTTGTCATCATAAATGCCTTTTTACTATTGTCCCACTTTTGGGGGAACACCCATGTTGTGCTGCCATAATTTTGGTCTCATTTTCCACCAAATTGTCTATTTCAGTGACCAAATTAATCACATCTTCAAAACCTGCACATTTCTCCTCTGTTCTGTGCAAAGTCTCACCCCCTTTCTCCCAAAGATACACAGTGCTACATAACTAACTAACATGATCATCAAGTCTCAACTGGACTACTGCAGCGATCTTTACGACTGAGTGCTAGAGGATCCATAAAAAGTAGGTGGTTCAAAATTGAACTCCCTTTTACATTCTGAACACTCAATCTTAAGAACACATTCAGCTTGCACTGAAATACCCAGAATGGCTTCCATTGTCTACAAAATTCATTTCTACATGGTCTGGTTAATTCACAAAACAATCTTCTCATATGCTCTCTTTCACTGGAGCCATGCTGGACACTGTGCCATTCTATGCTTCTCTGTCAAAAGGGAGAGCCCAGGACATTCGGGCTATGGCCCGATTTTGTAGTCTCAGTCCTGGATCTCAGTGATACTGGCTCTGAGGCTGCTGGATCTGATGGCCTCCTGCATCCTGCTAGTGAATCATACCAGGTGGCACATATGGGCTGTCTAGTGGGATCTGAAGTCCCAGCGGGCACAGCACAAAGGAAATCTGACAGATCAGATCTGGAGGTTGGAAGAGACTGCACAAGATCTGCAGTGGTGGCTGCTGAACCGAGATTGGGATAGTGGCCAACATTTATACCAATGTCAGCACCACTGTGTTTTGGAGTTTCCAAAGCATCTCTCACTCAAACTCACATCAAATAGCCTGCTATATGGGACTCCTACATGCCTTTCTGTCAATAACTCTCCTCCCTCGAGTTCTGAAAAAGATCTGAACCAACCAGGAACAAGTCATTTTGATGGCTCAGGACTGGGCAACAAGAGTCCAGAATGCCTAAACATGAGCAGCTGTCCTCCGATCAGGCTGCCTCTTTGGGAGGATCTCCTGACACTTGAAAAGAGCAGGGTTCTGAACTTAAACCTGCCTCCCTCTGAAGTATGTGATGTCATTCTGGCTGCCAGGCGTGCATTGACAAAGACTGTTTACATCTGTCATTGAGACCAGTTTGTGGCTTGGTGCACTGAAAAACATATTGACCCAATATCCACATCCTTTTCTGAAGTGTTGTGTGTTGTTTGTTATATCATTATCCTGGCAAGGCCCTGCTCTAGGCACGTCATGTCGATTTTCTTGCAGCTGCTGGATCAACCCTCCCTGTTCACGTCACTGGTTGTTACACGTTTCCTTAAAGGTCTTCAACATATGTTCCCGCCCAAACCATTTGTTATGTCCCAATTCGACCTATATTTCGTTTTGATCTACCTGATGTGTTCTCCCTTCAAACTAACGCACAGTTGTTACTCCCACTCCTGACATTCAAGATGGTTTTCTTGGTGGCCATAACATCGGTCAGGAAGGTCCTCAAATTACACGCTCTATTTGCCCAACCTCCGTATATGAGCTTCTTTCCAGACACATTGGTATTCCGCACCATGCGTCTTTATTACCAAAGGTGGTGGCACCCTTCCATGTCAGGCAGGCAAAGTATCACACTGTTGACTTTCTTTCCTGTGCCACATCCCACCAAGGAGGAAGAGAGACGTCATGGGCTTGACCCAAAAAGTGCTCTCTCATTCTCAACTACACCAAAGAAAATCAGTTAGATGATCAGCTTTTTGTGGGTTTCACAGGCACCAAAAAGGGAAAACCAGTGCAGCAACAGACCATCTCCCCATGGATTGTACTTCGTATTAAGATCTGCTATGCACTGACCAAGAAACATCCCTCTGAGAGTTTGCAGGTTCATTCTACCAGAGCCAAAGCTGCAACCACTTCATTGGCTCGCGGAGTCCCAGTCCTGAATATCTGTCTAGCTTCAACTTTGGCATCTCTGAACACATTTACTAAACCCTACTACATTTACAGTCTGGTTCTTACTGATGGGCACTTGGCCTTTTTAAGTCTGAAACAGTTTGCAGACCCATCTCCAGGGAGAGATTGCTTCAGTATCTATTCTAAGGTAAAGAATCTTTGGCTAGAAGTCTCTATCAGATAAATACGTTACTTACCTTCAGTAACATCTTTTCTGGCACAGACTCTACCTAGCCGCAGATTCCTTACCGATCCTCCCCGTTTGGTGTTATGGAATTCTCTTCCTACAAAGATCCTGGCTGGCCTGTTTCGCACATTGGTCGCAACACCTTGGCGTGGCTACGTGCTTCTTGCGTGGAAACAGTCGGATAGAAACTGAGGTCAGCAAGTGGGATGGCACCTATATAGGCACTGTGCACTTCACATCCAGCGCGGAAGACGCAGACACGGAACCGTTTAGTGCCACCTACAAGCATGCCGAGGTACTGCTCAAGATTTTCTGGATCCATTCCGAGGCCTGGGTAATATTCTAAGGTAAGAAATCTGTGGCTAGATAGAGTCTCTACCAGGTAAGGCATTACCACAGGTAAGTAACTTGTTCATTAATGAATGACAAAGTTGGACAATGTCATAAAAGAATTATGGGCCCTACTTACTTAGATAAATTCAAATGTACCTTACATACATCTGTAAAGAATTCACAAGAGCCTTCCTGGCCGACGTAAACCCAGTTATATGTCTCTATGAGTGCCGAGTTCTCTGTATCCATGAATCTCACTCAAGGGGTGGGAAAGTTGGTATTCCAATATGTGGTTAGCCTTGGAAGTTTGTGAACGCTCACACACATGACAGTGTTGGCATTCATAAACTTCTGCCCTTCCCCTTTCCCCAATGAAAGGGTTGATGTTTTACTCCAGCTAAGGGCTTGCACAAATCCCTTTCTAGAGCCTGAAGGGCAATGGATAAACCAATATTTGCGGGATGTAGAGGAAGGGCTTTTCTTCCTGGAAAATAATATTATCTGCAGAGAGAACAAAAAGTGCACACAAAAAGTGCGCCCACTGGGACTAGCATCCTGCTGGGAATGTCACAGGATCTTTGCAGAATTATGTCTGGAAACCTGTGCCTGGGACAGATTTCCCGGCGTACTCCTGACAATGTTTGTGAATTCAGAAACGAGGAAAATACATGCAGACAAATTCCCGCCTGTACTTTTCCTTCTTTCTTGTGAATCAGGTCCAATTAGTGCAGGTAAAATCAATTGATCAAGCACAGCCAAAGATACCTGCCACTGCCATTCCATCCTAATTGTATCTCAGCAACCAAAATAACGGGTTTAGGAAGACAGCATGCAGATCTGCGGGCTTCAGATCGCACTACATTCTCTCTCATTCTCGCTTTGCCCAGATCATTTTCTTCATCTTCACTGACTTCTGCTTATTCATTTTAATAGGCAGATATAAAGTCATACAGTCTCTCTGGACAGCAATGGTGACCAAGTCCTTTGTATCGGTCATCTGCCCAGAAAAGATTTAATCAGGAGAAACCCAGCATACAATGCTGCTTCCAGTTAGACTGCTTCAACTTGCTGAGGCACTGTTTCCCACTGGCAGGTTTAGAATTAGTTTTCGCCTGTATTACTGGGAGGTCACATCAAGCATATCTGAGGTCACTCACCCGGCTTCAGGCATTGCCCGACACCTGCACCCAAGGAAGTGAACTGAGTGCTCACAACAAATACTCTCTTCGTTGCACTGTTCAACCTTGTTGCACACAAAACAAGCTCTAGCAACTCCCTAAATCTGGCCCAAGTTGATCCCCAAAGAATTTTCTGTATGGAGAGAGGTTGAAAGGTTGAATCAATCGTTCCCTCCTCCACCTACACTGGTGCAGTGCCCTGTTTCTCCAAGCTGCATCAGTGCTTTGGAAATACCAATTCATACCTACACAGATTGAGGGCAAAACGCAGAGAAGTTCTGCTGCTTGAGATGCTACATTCAGTAGATTTACCTATTATTTAATAAGATACTTTTTTGTAATGCTTTATGTACGAATGACAATCCTGTCCTTTATAAATCCTTCTTAAGCCTTATGTCTTATTATGGATTGAATTTGGAGCCCAATAAAGGAAGATGGTGTATTTATGTTTCTTTCCTTTATTTCAGGTAAATGAATACATCACTATAAGGATTACTGGCCAGTTTTCCCTCTGCCTGTTCTTCAAATGGCAGCAGGACAGTGTGCGGTTGTCCATCTCACCACTTTCGGGTGTTACTCCACCAAAGATAGAGGAACTGGTAGGTGAATTATGCCATCCGTAAGAACAACTAATAACGAAATACGGTTAAAGTTTAAAGACGGGTTGACCAGTGTGCTGTTATCTGAACACAGTCACAGCTCAAACATGAAATCTGCATATGGATATACATTAGCAGCAGTGAAGGTGACTGCTGTACTTATTTATATCAATATAAGTGGTACTTTCTTTGTAGTGTATATTCAAGTGTTGAACATGTTGGAAAGGATGCTCATACCTTGTCTCGTGGCTTTCTCTTCGGGTGCCTTTGTAACAATGATTGGGCCAAATGCCTGCTCTTTAATGCCTCCATACACCCAGCCTTCTCCACCAGATCTTCCACTGCAACAATAACTATGTGAATTCTAATCTACAGTTTTTGTCTCGTATCAAATATGTCAATATTGGAGTTACGTAGCAGGACGAGGAAAAATTGGCAACCATTTTCACCTCAAGCTTTAAGAAAAGAGTCCCTTCATCAGGGTCATTCGTTTTATTTATTTAATTGAATGCTAGACA
Source organism: Lissotriton vulgaris (assembly GCF_964263255.1). NCBI lineage: Eukaryota > Metazoa > Chordata > Amphibia > Caudata > Salamandridae > Lissotriton > Lissotriton vulgaris. The sequence goes on along the minus strand of NC_141685.1, from coordinate 1,764,184,045 downwards.
CCATTCTTCCGGTGTCCTGCAGATTTACATAGGTGTGTCTTATGAAACCTTTATAGGAAAGCTTTGGATACCTTCTAATGTGACAGCAATGATATCTTCTTTTTATTCACTTGGTTTTCTCACGTGCCTTCTTTTGGTTTTCTGGTATTAAGTTTCATCACTTTTATTTCACTTTAGGAAAAAAGCATCTGTGACATTTATTGTTAAAAGCATATGTTATTCTGTGCTGCAATATAAATGGCCAGGTTTGTTGAAAACCATACGCATATACCACATTGCCTCTATAAGTTTAACAAGCATTTGCAATGCAATAGGTCTCGCATTAGGAACGTTTGAGCTATTGGTATTGTAAATGACACATTTTTTATTTATGTGTTGGTTTTGAAAATAGCGAAATTAAACGTTTTGTCATTTACAATGCCAATAGTTTTAACTTTCGCAAATGTGACACCTATAGCATTTGTAATGCAATATGTGTTGTATTTACGTGACTTAGATGTATTGATATTACATATAACAATGGCTTTTATTTTTTTAAAATATTTAATACTTAAATGTTATTATAATTTATAATAGCAATAGCTTAAACATTTGTAAATAACTTTTGTGAAGATTATGTTCAGTGTATTTTATTGTGATGAAAATACAAGAACAGAAGTGAAATATTAACATCTTTTTGTGACATTTGTAATAAAGCTTGAAACATTGAGAGAACATATTTGAACCAGTTGTTATTGTTGAATGGTTGTACAGATTCATGGTGTGGTGGCGCTGAGTGATGTTGTGGTGGCGACAAGTGATGCTGTGGCGTTCAGTGATGCTGTGGTAGAGCATAGTGATGTTGTGGTGCACCTGAGTGATGCTGTGGTGGTGCTGAGTGATGCTGTGGTGATGCGATATAGGGAGGGCGATAGATAGAGGGAGGGCGATAGATAGATAGATAGAGTTAGGGTGATAGATAGAGTGAGGGCGATAGTTAGAGGTGTGCACTGACGTCTGGTGGTGTGTGTGTGAATGGTGAAATTGTGCAGTGACGGCTGGTGGTGCGTGTATGCCTGGTGAAAGCGTGCAGTCACTGTTGGTGGTCTGTGCATGCCTGGTGAAAGTGTGCACTGATGGCTGATGGTGTGTGTGTGTGCCTGGTGAAAGTGTGCACTGATGTTGTGTGTGTGCCTGGTGAAAGTGTGTACTATGTCTGTTGGTGTGTGCCTGGTGGAAGCGTGCACTGACGGCTGGTGGTGTCTGTGTCTGGTGAAAGCGTGCACTGACATCTGGTGGTGTGTGCCTAGTGGAAGCCTCCACTGACAGCTGGTGGTGTCTGTGTCCGGTGAAAGCGTGCACTGATGGCTGCTGCTGTTTGTGTGTGGTGAAAGAGTGTATTGATGAGTGATGGTGTCTGTACGTGGTGAAAGTGTGCACTGACGGTTTGGTTTTCCCAAATAACTCCTCCTAACCATAAAGAATATACATCTTTGAGTTTCAATTGCATGACCACAAATTATTTATCAGCCCACTCCTAAAAAAGGTGATGCAAATGATGATGGTTTGGATAGTTGGGAGGGGCGATGTGGTTTTCAGAACGAAGTTTCCACTATCTATAATTTGAGTTGTTGACACCAACACTGGGTTGTTTGTGCAGAGCCCAGGCTGACATCCCTGCAGTTGAATTTCACCATCTACCTGCCATAGGTCCTAGCAAAGTTGCTGTAATCTTTAGCTGGTAAATGAGAGCAGAGCGAGATGGCAGCCCTGCCTGTTCGAAACTTCAAACTCCGAAATAACTTACTGTGCAAGGGGAGGTCTTTGAATTGTGTGTGCTTGCAAAGGGTGTGTTATCTAGGACAAATGCTGAGGGTTTCATTTAGAGGTAATGCAACAATTCAGGGATTAATTCTAGGCCTGAAAACCATATAGGCGATACCAGAGGACGAAGAAAATATCTACAGAGCTCTAGACAACAACAGCTAAGAAAATGGAAGCACAAGTATGCAGTGCAGACACATTGACCAGAATGTCTACAAAGAGATTTGTGATTTCTATGCAAGCTTGTACATTATGGCTTTGGGTAGATGAGAGGATGACTTTAGCTTAGCCTGGGCAGAATGGAGAAACCATGTATTTAAGAAGTAAAGGCATGAGTGAAAATTATGTTGCCCTCTTATTGGTGGAAAATGAAGGTTATAAGAACTACAGTCAGTAAAGCTTTGGCTTGGCTAATAGCTGCACCCAAAACACTCCTGTATTTTAAATTTTTGATGAAATTTATGGACAACAGTGCTGTCATATTAACTCACACTGTTGCTGTAAAATTAACCATGTGTCAATAACTAATTTACTTAATTGGATATTGGGGCTATGAAAGAAGAGTGGAATGTGAGACATGTTTGAGGCAGCTGCAGGAAGACAGAAGGGTGGGGGAGGTAGGACGCAGGCCTCCTTTCCGAGGGACTTGTCGTCCCACGGCTTTGTGCACATCCTGTGAGCACCGTAGAACCTTTTGTGTCAACCTCGCCAACCTCGGACTTAAACAACTGGTCACTTCCCCCACCCACATCGAAGGTCATACACTCGACCCTATCTTCACCTCCAGCAATCATGTCTCCTTCAGCCACACTACGGATCTCCTCTGGACTGACCACAGCTGCGTTCACTTCACCTACAACAAGCCGAAACCCATCAACCACCCCCAACCAACTCTGCAAAGAAACTGGAACAAAATCACCATCGACCAGATCTCCTCATCGCTCCTTCTAAACACCCCAGCCCACTCTTCTAACTCAGACCAAGCCGCCACCAACTTCACCCTATGGTTATCCAACGCCGCCGACATCCTAGCACCACTGAAAAAACGTCAACGCAAACCTGACAGCAAGAAGGCCTCCTGGTTCAACGATGACCTTAAGAAGTCCAAGAAAATCTGCCGCTCCCTTGAAAAGGCCTGGAAAAAAGACCCAACCACTTGCACCAAGGACGCCTTAAAAAACGCCACCCGCACACACCACCAACTAATCCGAAAAGCCAAGAAAACAGCATTCAAGGATCGACTAGACAACAACGCTCACAACAGCAAGGAACTCTTCAACATCGTCAAGGAATTCACCAATCCCTCGGACAACTCCAATGACATCACCCCCTCTCAAGCCCTCTGCGACTCCCTGGCTTTATTCTTCCACAACAAAATTGCAGACATCCACAACAGCTTCGACAACCAACCCGGAGACCAACCCACCCAACCATATGCTGAACATTCTCCCCCCTTGAACACCCTTAACGACTGGAACCCAATCTCCACTGAGGACACCATCCGCCTGATGAACTCCATCCACTCAGGATCCCCCACAGACCCATGTCCTCACCACATCTTCAACAAAGCAGACTCCGCCATAGCACCGCACCTCCGAGACGTCATCAACTGCTCCTTCAACTCCGCCACCTTCCCGGAAAGCTGGAAACACGCTGAACTCACCGCCCTTCTGAAAAAACCCACAGCGGACCCCACCGAACTCAAAAATTACCGCCCCATCTCGCTCCTTCCTTTCCCGGCCAAAGTCATCGAGAAAGCTGTCAACAACCAGCTCGCCGCCTTCCTCGAAGCCAACAAATCCCTCGACTCCTCACAGTCTGGCTTCCTAACAAAACACAGCACTGAGACCGCCCTCATCGCAGCAACAGACGACATTCGAACTCTACTGGACAATGGAGACACAGTCGCACTCATCCTCCTCGACCTCTCTGCAGCCTTCGACACAGTCTGCCACAGCACCCTTTTACAACGCCTCAGAAACATCGGAATACAAGGAAAAGCACTTGAATGGATCACCTCGTTCCTCACCGGAAGAACCCAGAGAGTCCGCCTTCCACCATTCAAGTCCGAGGCCACTGAAGTCATCTGTGGCGTTCCACAAGGATCCTCACTCAGTCCCACCCTCTTCAACGTATACATGAGCCCCCTCGCGGCCATCGCCCGCCAACACAACCTCAACATCATCTCTTACGCGGATGACACTCAACTGATCCTTTCTCTCACCAATGACCCCAGCACCGCCAAAACTAACCTACACGAAGGAATGAAAGAAGTTGCCGAATGGATGAAACACAGCCGTCTGAAACTGAACTCAGATAAAACAGAAGTCCTCATCTTAGGTACTTCCCCCTCTGCATGGGACGACTCTTGGTGGCCGGAAGCCCTTGGAAAAGCACCCATCCCGACAGACCACGCACGGAACCTAGGCGTTATCCTGGATTCTTCACTTTCAATGAACAGACAAGTCAGCGCCGTATCCTCATCCTGCTTCAACATTCTCCGCATGCTCAAAAAAACATTTCGCTGGATCCCCACCGAAACCAGAAAAACAGTCACCCATGCTCTGGTCACGAGCCGACTGGACTACGGAAACACCCTCTACGCAGGTACTACCGCTAAACTCCAGAAGAAACTCCAACGAATCCAAAACGCCTCAGCCAGGATCATATTAGACATCCCGCGTAACGAACACATCTCTGGTCACCTGAAAGACCTCCACTGGCTACCCGTCAATAAGAGGATCACTTTCCGACTGCTAACCCATGCACACAAATCACTCTACGACATCGGACCAGAATGCCTCAACTCACGACTGTCCTTCTACACCCCCTCCCGCCAACTACGTTCTTCCAGCCAAGCCCTCGCCACTGTACCTCGGATCAACAAGACCACCATGGGAGGCAGATCCTTCTCATACCTGGCAGCTAAAACATGGAACTCACTCCCCACTTGCCTTCGCCTTACCCAGAATCACCTAGCATTCAGAAAGCAACTTAAAACGTGGATATTTGACAAGTAATCCTCCTCCCCTCCCTAAGCGCCTTGAGACCCTCTGGGTATGTAGTGCGCTATATAAATTCTTTGACTTGACTTGACTTGACTTGACGTGTTGCCCGTGTGAGTTGGTTTAAAATCAAATATTCATTTTACACCTGCGGAAATTGCAGGTATTTGAAGGGTCCTGATGGGGGCAGCGGGCGGGCGATAGCTGGCTGGATGTGGGAGTGGTGTGTGAGGTGGGTGCAACAAGGACAGCAGAGGAGGGGCGACGGCCTGCCAGAACATGCACTCTCATGGAGTGCAACAACAGTGTCAGTACATGGGAATGCATTTTTACAAAGCTTTTTCATTTATACTAAAAAAGCAAATAGCAATCCTTCCTGTTAGTTTATTTTAAAAATGCTCCAGTCTGGTGAACGCTTTGTGTTTTGATAGAGCGTTGAATGATGCTTTAACTAGATTATATGTAAAGTGTGCGTTTTGGACACAAATTGTCTTTAATGCATTGTTAAGCTGTCTCTGCAGATATAGGAGGAGGACGGGTACTTTATAAATAACCTTATTAAAGCTAAATTCAATGTGCGTTCCAGACACAACACGTTCACCTATGGAATTGGATTTTTAACATAAACTAACAGGAACAATTGCTGTTTTGCTTTTTTTAAATTTTTTTTATGGTTTTATTGAGCATTTGCAAATCATGAATACTTACAATCACATCACGAAGTTTGGTGAGATTAGATATAAGCACAGAAAATTTCAGCAATGCTTTCTGATGTGTAACAACAAAGGATAAGAGTCTTTTTTCCTTTTGTGGTATACATAACAATGCAAACAACAACACGAGTGTATGTCAATATAGTCAATAATAAAAACAGTTCTTATAGTGGTCAAATAGAGAAACTTATATACATCAATGCGCTAATAAGGTTATTTATAAAGTACCCGTCCTCCTCCTATGTCTGCAGAGACAGCTTAACAAGCTGTTTTGCTTTTTAAGTACAAATGAAAATGCTTTGTAAGAACGCATTTCATGATGGTACATGGAATGCATTTTTAGGAAGCTTTTTCATTGGTAATTAAAAAGCAAAATAGCAATTCATTGTTGTTACAACATAAATGCAGAATGCCTGCAAACAAACTTCTGAGCTGAGGTAGGCAACAAACAAAAAGCGAAAGGTCACTCGCGGGTGAGTGGGGCAAATAAGCATGATACGGAGAGGTCCTGAAAGCACTCTAGCATGAAGGTGGCTGCAGGACAGGACTGCAGGCCGCATGGCATCGTTCTGGGAAAGTCGCAGGACACATGTGAGCGATTACCGTCTTTAGCTACCGAGTCAGCTGTGGGAGACACAGCTTCCTAGAGGAAGCGCCCAGGAAAGTCGAGGCAGGGAAAGCGGAATGTGTGGCCATACATTAGATCTATTTGTAAAGGTTTGAGTAGTGCAGAAGACGCCACTGTTGACGTCAGAGCTCTTTAATACCCTGTGTAAACAGTGCTGGTTACAGGCTGCAGAAAGAGAGTAAAGAAGTGTGCGAGGCTGTATTCTCAATGCGCCCATATTTGCACAGCAGGTGACGGTCATTCCCCACTCTCGGCTGCTCAATGGGCAAAGCTGTGACAAGAATCTCTTTCCAAATGGCGATGCTGAGCTAGATGAATGACGAGAACAAGCAAAGCAGTAAGGGGCTTCGGATGGCAAATTGGGAGCATTTGGCGGCCGCTATGATGGTCTGAGTGGCCCCGACATCAAAGCGGCCGCCAATGCTCCAGCGCACATGAAACCTAACAAGCTCTTGGCATTGCTGTGGCTGGGGCGGTGGAGGCATTCCTTTCAAGTCGGATGGGGGGGGCGGGGGAGCAAATGGCAAGCGTGCGCACGAGCACATGCACTGTCGATAATCCGCATTGAAAAGCCCCTTGGTAAGCTTTCCTGGAGCAGCTCTCTATATCTCTCGCATAGCGATTGCTTACGCAATACGCTAGGCGAGACCTAAAAACTAGGGTCTTAGCAGGATGCACTAACCTTTGTACTATGAATCCCAGTTGCGTAGCTATGGAGGTTGGGGGGGGTCCCCTGCCATCTCCGGGCAGCAACAGCCCTCCCCCTCCACCACTCCTCAATGTGTTTGCCGCGAGGGGGCGGTAAACTGAGAAAATACTCGCCAGCACCACCACCTCCCCACTCTTCACTGCTGCCGCCGCGGGGCGGCAAACGCAGAAACCAAGACAGGTGCCCATAGGGCTAGCTACGCCACTGTTGAATCTATTTGGAGTAACACACTTTTCATCCTTTCACCACCTCCACTTGTGACCACTTATACAGGGATGTGAGGGGCAGGAATAAAGAACGGAGTGGAATATCGGCTATCGCAGAAAACTAAGATACAGGACTCCACAGCTTTGACCTTTAACTTCTATTGATGAGGGATGCTGTAGAATGTAGTAAATCTCTACAAGACAGAGATACCTTACGTAGCTTGAAATAGAAGGCTTTATGCTTAACGGTAATAGTGAGTACACATATCTTAGAAATATCGTTGTGTTACCAACTCTCTTCTCTATGATGTGGAACATTTCGTACTCAAAACCACTGAAATTACCCTGTTATGGTTCGCAACGTTCATAATACACACAATAAGACGCGCCACCTGCCATAGTTTCATGTTGTTCTCTTGATCCTTTTTGTTTGTTAGTTTCTGTACGTTTGCCATATCGGTGTTTTGAGCATGGTGGGTGATGTTATGTGCATTGCTAAACATAAGGTGAATTTCAGTGGACTGACAAGTTTACTTCACATCCAGGGGAGGCTCCTCCGCTAAGGCAGAGGAGCTCCGCCCCACTGCTCTTTTCAGCAGTGCAAAAAGAAAAAAGAAAATGATATTAACAAAATGTTATTATCACTTTTATTTTTCCGTTTTGAGACAGTTTTAAGTGGAAGGACAGGGCTGGGCGAGGCTGGGTGGGGCTGGGCTATCATCACAGCCAGCAGGGAAGGAGTGGTTGTCCCACTTAAGTGTGCATGACGGTTTGGCTGGCAGTCTTGGGCCAGCCAAACAGTCATGTGCACTTAGCATGTTCTCCACCCGGCTGTATTGCACAACCTGGGTGGAGGACATGTACAGGCCCCCCACTCCCTGTCTGAGTGCTGAACCAGGGCTCTCAGACCAATCCCGGCGCTGCTGTCATGCTGGTGACAGCAGCGTCGTGATTGGCTTAGGGGAGGTTTGGAGCTTGCGTGCGTCAACAGAAGAACAGTAGAGGACGTTTGAGAGGCGGCAGCCAGGTAAGTAAAATTTTCTTTTTTTTCTACCCCTGCCCATGCCCCACCTGTACAATTCCGTGGCAGCTGCCACTAACCACAACCAAAACTCACTGTGATTTTAATCATTCTTTTTAATTGACTTGATTTTTCAAACCTCGATTTGCATAGCCTTTGCCCATGTGGAACCGGGCCTGTGGCCCAACCCTGTTCCCAGGCCATCTTTTCCGCCAAACCTTCACTCCACACAGCTTTTGGTTGTGTTTTGTGGGGCTTGGCTGCAGGTCCAGGCCCAATACCCAAACAACTATGGTCGGCAACCTGCAATGCGCATGCCAGACGTACTCATTTTGCGCTGTATACAGCTTTTGACGAGGCCCTTTGCCCAACCATCTTTCACTGTGTGCTGCGAGGGTTGGCTGCAGGACCTACCTGGCCTTGCACAAAGCTTACTGGGCTTGATTTTCTCACTGCCAAATTTCATACAGATTTCTTTTGCAGTACCAAAGTTATTAGTGAATGAAACTGTAATTGCCATCCCAATTCCTTTGCCCCAATGGATCTGTTCAAAACGTGACAGAATAGTAAATTAAACCTACTAAATATCTGCAAAAGTTTGTGTGGATTCATCAAAAAGTGCTAAACATTTTAGCAGATGAACACTACTTCCACCCTCCCCCCTCAAGGCCTCCCCCCCCATTGATGAGCCTGCATGAAATTGAGAAAGCCAAGGGTAAGCGCACAATGCCCACGCTGCCCTATTTTGCACAGATCCATCAGCGCGTGCCAAAGTTATTTGTAAATAAAAATGTTTTGACCTCCTTTAATTCCTTCCCTCCAATGGATCTGCACATAACCTAAAATAACTACACTGGGTGTAACTTGGGTGTAACCTGATAACTGCCTGCACATTTGATGTAGATTCATCAAACAGTTCTAAGGTTATAAGCAACTGAAAATATTCTTGCCTCCCATTTAACTTTGCCCCCCCTCCATTGGATCTTCATTAAACCTATGAAACCTGTACTGGGCATCACTTGCTAACTACTTACCACACTTGAAACCTTAGTTAGTGGCTGGATGGGAACTTAGATAGTGGCCGGAGGATAGACCATGAAATGGCAAGAAACACAGATCTGAACGACAGAGAGCTGAAACTTATTGTGTTGAAATGTTACAGGAATGAGAATCAAATTATCGAACATCATCCATTGTTAGTACCACGTGTTTGCAGGAAACCTGGATGGCGATTCCCTTTCATTTGGAGTGCTATAGTACCATTTGTACTCCTTCTGTTGCATCCAATAAAGGGAGGGCGAAGAGCAGCTTAGCGATTCTCATCTCGAAAAGAATGTTGGGCAGACTGAGCCACAAATGTCTCAAGTCCTCACATTTTCAACTTGTGTGTTATGGCTGGAAAGGAGGGAGACAGATCACGTTAATTAATTTTTATAACTTTTTTTAACAGTTCTCGTATTGATTTAGTTTTTAAGCTGTTTCACTTTTAAATGCCAGGGGAATCTGCAGTATGTTTGGCAACGAAAATGAGGAGAGATCGCACTTTTCAAGGTACGAGGAGGTTTTAAACAATCTTTTAATTAGGTATATTTTTCTTTTTGCTTCTGATTTTGCCAGCACCATCAAAATGATGTGTCCTTCATTTGTAGCGAATGGTAAATAGGCAGGAGATCTTCGATCTCATAACAGATTTTAAACTAGAAGTGCTGTTTGTCACTGAGACTTGGACCGATGATTCATCTCAGCCAGACCTAGCCATCGCAGTACCGGATGGATATAAAGCACACTGCCAGGACAGGCCTAGACAAAGAGGGGGTGGGCTGGCCATAATAGCTAGAGATTCATATCCTGTCAGAACGACCCCCATTCCATCAACTTCCTGTGAAGCCATGCAATTTGCTATTAACCCTTCACCTTTGTTTAACTTCAAGGGAATACTGATATACCGCCCTCCGGGATCCAAAACGGCATTTTTAACCAGCATTAATACCATGATGGAATCAGTAGCCACGGAAAGTGCCTTTACGGTTCTAGGCAACCTAAATTTTCATTTGGATCAAAGTCACCTAACTGATTCAGTCACCCTCATTTCCGATCTAGAAACTCTAGGGCTAAAACAACGGGTCACGTCTCCTACCCACCAAGCTGGCCACATTCTAGACCCCATATTTTCCAACTTAGAAGGCTTACAAATAACCAACATCTTACCCATGCCTTGGACTGACCATCATGCAATTTTTGCAACTATAACCACCAATATTCGTTGTAACAATAAACCCCTTCCCATTCCCAAACAACCCTTTAAAGATTGGAAAAATATCAATCAGGACGACTTGAAACTAATACTGGATCACACCCGTCCAACGCTGTCCACAGAGCCTAACTTAGCTCTTCAGCAATTCTACACCTGGTTGGGCCAGGCCACAAATCAGTCAGCCCCTACCAAAGAACTATCCAGAAATAGATCTAAACCTACTGCCTCGTGGTATAATGAAAAACTAAGGGCACAAAAGCAAATCAATCGTAATAAGGAAAGACTATGGAGAAAAGATTATGACACAGCTAGCAAAGCAGCTTACAAGGAAGCCCTGGCACTCTACAAAGCCATGATTGCTAAAACCAAAAAAGACTATTACACTGACCAAATCCAGAAAGCCAAAAATTCTAGTAGATTATTGTTTCAAATCACCAAAGCACTGTCAGGCAACTCCCCCGACCTCACTCCTCCCCCATCGCAACTTTTATGTGATTCTCTAGCTTCCTTTTTCTTTACCAAAGTGGATGATATTTACCAGGCTTTTTCCGCTAACTCACTTTTGAGGACAGTCAATTCCCCCATTCTATCTCCAGTTAACATGTTCCCCAGCTTCCAACCAGTCACCCCCGACCAAATAAAAATTACACTGTCCACCATCAAATCAGGATCACCCCTGGACCCCTGCCCACTCTCAGTACTCCTGCCGGTAATGGACTCTATCATACCACTACTCACTCAGGTCTTTAATTCAATTCTCCTTTCAGGTAACTACCCAGACCCCCTTAAAAACACTCTACTAAAACCCCTGTTAAAAAAACCATCCCTGGATAAAAGCGAGCTAAAAAACTACCGTCCCATCGCGAGCCTCCCTTTCATGGCGAAGGTGATTGAAAAAACCATGAATATTCAGATTTCCGAATTCATTGAAAAACACCATCTCCTGGACAACACGCAATTTGGATTCAGGAAATACCATGGGACAGAGACAGCCTTGATTAAGGCTGCTGATGTCATCAGGGTAATCAGGGATCAAGGGAGCACAGCCATTCTTGTAATGCTGGATTTATCAGCAGCTTTCGACACGGTCGACCATACCATCTTGGTCGACCGTGTCGAGGGATTTGGCATCTGCCACACTGCCAAAGACTTAATTGCGTCCTTCCTTGCCAAAAGAACGCAGGCTGTCATCTTAGGACCCTTCCAATCGGCCCAACTCTCCTCTCCATGTGGAGTACCTCAAGGCTCATCCCTAAGTCCGACACTTTTTAATATCTACGTGTCGGACCTTGCTAAAACCATCAAAGCACACGGGATGAGCCTAACCTCCTACGCCGATGATACCCAACTAGTGTTGGCGATCAAGGGGGACGGAGATCTAGTGGCTGAAAAATTCAAGAAGGGGCTGTTAGACATAGGAGAATGGATGGCTACCAACTGCCTCAAATTAAACTCAGAAAAAAACGAGGTTCTCATTTTCGGACCCCTTTCGCCAGCCTGGCCATCAAGCTGGTGGCCAGAGGCCTTCGGTACCCCCCCCCCACCCCAACTGCTAAAGTCAGGAACCTTGGTATCATCTTCAACGAGGGTCTAAATTTCATGGATCATGCCAACAAAACAGTGTCCATAGCACACCTGAAACTGAAGATGATCAGGAAAATACGTCCTTTTCTTACTGACTCAGCCATCAAAACACTGGTCACCTCTCTTGTCCTTTCTTCTTTGGACTATTGTAATGGTCTCTTCCTTAATGCTCAATCCAGAGTAATTACTAAACTGCAGACTATTCAAAATGCAGCAGCACGTCTGCTCTCTGGCAAACCAAAATATGAATCAATATCCAACAATATAAAGGACTTCCACTGGCTCACCGTGCGAAACAGAATCCATTTCAAGTCCCTCTGTATTGTGTTTAAAGCACTCAACAATCAAGGACCCCACTTTTTGAAACAACAGCTACAACAACACAAACCTAACAGAGTTTTACGATCAGCCACTCTCAATCAACTGGTCATCCCTCGCACTAAAACTGTCACCTGGGGCGACCAGCGCTTTTTGGTGGCCGCCCCAAAGCTTTGGAACATGCTACCCCTAAACATCAGGCAAAGTTCCTCTCTCTTCCAATTCCGTAAACTTTTAAAAACTTGGCTGTTCACTCAATGATTATCCCCTTCTCATGTAGACTGTCACAAATAATTGGTTTTACTAGCGCCAAGACGCCCAAGGATAAATGATGCGCTTTACAAATATTAAAAATAAATAAATAAAATAAATGTAGTACCTTTGATGTTGTAATGGTGTTAGATAACTTAAGTTATCATGTTAGGAATTTTCAGGTTCGTCCATCATGTCAGAGTGATCATAAACCCCCCGTATCGTGGACTTTGACATTCCAGTGGGGATCGAGGGCCGTCATTATTGAGGGACTATTTAGGAGTTAGCAGAAGGAATGGGGTTTCTGTAAAATGGAAAAAGATTGACACAGGGAAATTCTTATCTGATTTGGTGAGCTCGCATAGGGGCCTGGTAGAGATGGGTCTGGATAGTGATGCCTCAGGGTGTATTACATTACAGTCTTTTACCTCCTTGCCCTGAAGCATAAAGGCAGGACTACTGAGAAGCCCACGGACAGACAGTAATTGGGGCTGGTGTCGAATTTCGAAAGCAGTACAGCACCTAGGACTCTCAGGCAAATACTCAATATCGTTCGTTGGGATAACAGGGCCATTAAAGAGTGCAGATCCCATTGTATGAAAATGCTTGCGTTGAGGAAACAACAGATTAGGGATGAGACCTTGGATTCTCTATTAGTAGTGAGTAGGCAGTCTAATAATGTCCCATTCTGGAAAATTATTAATAATCCTTTTTTTCGTACAGCGTCAAGTCCTGCATTAGAATTGATTATTCCGGCCAAGGGTGGGTGACTCATTTTTCTGATATTTTCTCTTCAGAGAAGGAGAGTTTGGCTTGTAGGCCAGTAAGGGAAGCTGAAGATTGTGGGGGTGATGGGGAAGGCCATATGCAAATCAGTCTGACCCCGTGCCTCCATGGGAACAGTTCAGCCATGTGTGAACTGGGGTGGTGGAATGAGCTAAAGAATGATGATGGATTAAACCCAGATCAGTTGACTGGGGCTGAGTGTTTGATTTGCTCAAGCGATCCGTCCATCATCCTCTTTGGTATCGCTTTGTTCGCCCTAAGTTAGCACTGTATGCCCAGACGTGGGTCCCTTGCTCATTTTGACACTGGATTCAAGATAGCCTGGCTGATGAGGGTTATGAACCCGAAACCGGTCCTAGGATGCTTGTTTCTGGTCCAGGGAAGACATGGCTTGGCAGTTCTGGCTGGACTGTTCCCATGAGGCACAGGGTCAGACTGATTTGCATATGGCCATGTCTGAGCTGGGGTGGTGGAGTGAGCTAAAGAATGATGATGGATAAAACCCAGATCAGTTGACTGGGATGAGTGCTTGCAATGTTCAACATTCCATCCATCATCCCCTTTGGTTTTGCTTTGTTCACCCTGAGTTGGCAGGGTATGCCCAGACGTGGGTCCCTTGCTCACTTTGCCACTGGATTCAAGCTAGCCTGGCTGATGACGGCTGATTAGCCAGAAACCAGTCCCAAGATGCTTGTTTCCGGTCCAGGGAAGACATGGCTGGGCAGTTCGGGCTGGACTGTTCCCATGAGGCACAGGGTCAGACTGATTTGCATATGGCCATGTCTAAACTGGGGTGGTGGAGTGATCTAAAGAATGATGATGGATTAAACCCAGATCAGTTGACTGGAGGTGAGTGCTTGCAATGTTCAACAATCTGTCCATCTTCCCCTTTGGTTTTGCTTTGTTCGCCCTAAGTTGGCAGGTTATGCCCAGACGTGGGTCCCTTGCTCACTTTGCAGCTAGATTCAACCTAGCCTGGGTGATGACGGTTGATTAGCAAGAAACCGGTCCCAGGATGCATGTTTCTGGTCCAGGGAAGACATAACTTGGCAGTTCGGGCTGGACTGTTCCCATGAGGCACAGGGTCAGACTGATTTGCATATGGCCATGTCTGAACTGGCGTGGCGGAGTGAGCTAAAGAATGATGATGGATTAAACCCAGATCAGTTGACTGGGATGAGTGCTTGCAATGTTCAACACTCCGTCCATCATCCCCTTTGGTTTTGCTTTGTTCATTCTAAGTTGGTACGGTATGCCCAGACGTGGTTCCTTGCTCACTTTGCCACTGGATTCAAGCTAGACTGGCTGATGATGGCTGATTAGCCAGAAACCGGTCCCAGGATGCTTGTTTCCGGTGCAGGGAAGACATGGCTTGGCAGTTCGGGCAGGACTGTTCCCATGAGGCACAGGGTCAGACTGATTTGCATATGGCCATGTCTGAACTGGGGTGGCGGAGTGAGCTAAAGAATAATGATGGATTAAACCCAGATCAGTTGACTGGGGGTGAGGGCTTGCTATTTTCAACACTCCGTCCATCATAGCCAGAAACCGGTCCCAGGATGTTTGTTTCCAGTCCAGGGAAAACATGGCTTGGCAGTTAGGGCTGGACTGTTCCCATGATGCACAGGGTCTTACTGATTTGCATATGGCCAGGTCTGAACTGGGGGGGCGGAGTGAGCTGGAGAATGATGATGGATTAAACCCAGATCAGTTGACTCGGGGTGAGTGCTTGCAATGTTCAACACTCCGTCCATCATCCCCTTTGGTTTTGCTTTGTTCGCCCTAAGTTGGCAGGGTATGCCCAGACGTGGGTCCCTTGCTCACTTTGCCACTGGATTGAAGCTAGCCTGGCTGATGATGGCTGATTAGCCAGAAACCGGTCCCAGGATGTTTGTTTCCAGTCCGGGAAAACATGGCTTGGCAGTTAGGGCTATACTGTTCCCATGATGCACAGGGTCAGACTGATTTGCATATGGCCAGGTCTGAACTGGGGTGGGGAGTGAGCTAAAGAATGATGATGGATTAAACCCAGATCAGTTGACTCAGGGTGAGTGCTTGCAATGTTCAACACTTCGTCCATCATGCCCTTTGGCTTTGCTTTGTTTGCCCTAAGTTGGCAGGGTATGCCCAGACGTGGGTCCCTTGCTCACTTTGCCACTGGATTCAAGCTAGCCTTGCTGATGACAGCTGACTAGGCCCTACCCGTTTTAGTATATACATGGCCCCGTTAGCCCTGATAGTGGAACAGCTGGGCTTTGAAATCATCTCCTATGCAGATGACATGCAGCTCATGTTCACTATCGGGAAATGTCCAGAACTAGAAAAAACACGCTTTGCTAATGGTATGAAGCTGATCTCAGACTGGATGACGATGAACTATCTTCAGCTAAATCCAGGTAAGACCGAGATCATGCTCATGGGAAAAGCACCAGCTATCTGGTCAGAAGACTGGTGGCCTGAACAACTAGGTGCCGCCCCTATCTCCAAATTATCTGTGAAGAACTTGGGAATAAAAATGTACCGCTCCTTGTCCATGAAAGATCACATCACCACAACCACTGGCACTTGCTTTTATAGTCTTCAGCTTCTTCGAAAAATATTCCCTTTTATTCCCACAGCTCACCGCAGAACCTTGGTTCATGCGATGGTGACAAGCCGTTTAGATTATGACAACGCCTTGCTGGCTGAGGTGGGATCAACTCTTTTGTCTAAATTACAAATTGTTCAGAATACGGCCATGCGAATGATTCTGAATCGTCCGCCGGGCTCTTCTTCTGCTCCACTACTCAGAGAATTGCACTGGCTCACTGTAAAAAAGAGATCTTTTTTAAAATCTGTTATCTCACTTACAACGCCCTTAGCATAAAAGACCGTGTTTCCTGCAAAATAAAGTAATTAAATACTGCCCCAGTAGGAGGCTGAGATCCACCACTCATGGATTATTACGAGTCCCTAGAATTTGTCTGACTCGGAAGGGTGGTTGAGCATTCTCTTATCTAGCTCCCAGATACTGGAACCAACACCCACAGGCATTACAGCAGAGGTCTTCAAACTTTTGTAGGTTGAGCCCCCCAGCAAATTATTTTTAGATGTCGGGCCCCCCACCACTGACAGAAATTTCTGGACTCTGGTACACTACATATTCGACCGCCACCCGCATATCCTGGGCCATATACGGCAAATAATGTTTAACACAATAAGAGCTTGTGTCTCATTGCAGGTTACTATGCAAAGGCAATATACCAGAATGTATATTAGCAGTCCTGCCAAGTATCACGCATCCGGCATGACGCTAACACATTTCAGTGTGGTGTTTCCACATCACCGCACTGAAATGGATTGTCACGTATTTTTGCCACTTACTGGCACTCTGCTGACAGCGCTGAAACAACGCCTCTGACACATGTGTACCGTGCGGTTGCCCGGGTAACAGCAGACTTCACTTGCCAGGCTAAGTAGCACTAAACAGGTAAAGATCATGTGCTCACTAGTGCGTGCTACAATGTTACAATCTGCCCAGGTGCTTCCTAGGGAACCGGGTGGGGCCTGCTCACAGCAGTTACGTTACAGGTGGCTCTGTAGTGCCGTGGGGGGGGGTCGGATGTGGTCCTGTAACAGGAAGTGAGGTGGGAGAAGCGCCAGGGCCTGGGTCGGACTCGACTGGAGTTGTGTTGTGTGTCGGTCCGACCGCAATGCATCTGAGTCTGAGTGGCATGCGCTGCTGCCGGCTGCCTGCGCAGGGGGGCGAAGCAATAATTTATTATAATTAACCCGGCGGCGTTGGACCGGCGGGACGGGCAGAGCATCGACCTGAGTGACTCTGGTAGGCCCTTCGAGGCCTCAGAGGGAGCACCATGACCCCTGACTGCAGCAGAGCCAGCCCGAGCAAGCATGATGTGGGCGGCCGGCACAGAGAGAACAAACCAGGCATCTGGCCGGCGCGTATGAGGAACTGCAGCTGCTGTTGCCCGCCTCAGGCGGGCCATCACCAAGTAAATTCAAGCAAGTACGTTTGTGCCTAGTCCTGAAGTCATGGGCATAAATTAAAATGATCGGACATAAAGTTCAAAATGTGCTATGGCTCGCCTTGCCTGGCTTCCTTCAAATTCAATGCACACATCACAACCTCCGATACCCGTACTCCCTCGCAGCCACACAGACTTCACTTCAGACTGTAGACAACACACACCAGCATATTGCACGAAAAGTCAGAGGTCATTCAAATAATTATTCAACTTGGGCGAAAGATAAGGTCTACAGCTAAATTCAGAAAAATATGCACACCAGATAGTGTTTGCGCCGAGAAAGGCGTATTTCAATATCTTTAAAATAGTTACACAGATTTTGGAGTTATGTATTGCCTGCATAAGTAGAACACACTGTACACGCCCTTAAAAAGTCCTGGTAATCCAGAGCACTTGATGCGCATATATCCTGTGTATCTGAAAGCCTCCAGTTTTACGCTCTTTGTTGTTGCGCCTTGACGTGGTATGCGTCGCTGAACACTGGACAAATGAGAAGGAAATGTGTTGTGTGAACACTACACTAAACGGTGTCCTGCATGCCGAGCGTGTAGTGAGCACATGAGTGAGAGCTCAAGTCGAAGCCGTTACTGAAATGCCGTAGGTCTTTGAAGGTAAACACTGCCTTTAATTATAGCAGTGCATTTGCATTGAGACTTTGTGCATGTGACATAAACACAAGTTACATTACACAAGGTCAAATTCATTTTTTAAGCATTTCACCCCGTTTTTGGTCTCTCTGAGTTCCAGTTTCTATCTTTCTGCCCTGTGTTTATAATTGTCAGTGGCAATTCATCCATACCTTTATGCCCCATGTATGTGTCCCTACGCTTTGGTGTGGGTTCCCTGTTCCTTTCTACCCTGTCTGCATTAAGTTGTAGTAGAGATTCGTGTTGGGCAAATAGTTGTAATTTCTGATATTTGTGTTTCCCTCGTCTTCATTGCCTCATTTTGCTCGCTAGAAAGTGTCACTCTCACTCATTGAAATGTCACTCATAATAACACTGAAATTATTCAAATGTCACACATGGCAATCTGAAACCTTGGCAGCTGTGTATCAGTTACACATATATGATTTTTATTTATACTAATTAAATATATATATGTATACAGTTTATTTTTTGTCATTTCTTCACACTACTGATTTTGGTATAATTGGTCATTTATTCGGTTGACGTCCTAGGTCTGTCTTCCCACATAGGTGTTTACCCTGCCCTAGGAGTCTGCATTGATACCAAGGGGGTCCTTGTTTTTCCCATACTGATGACGGCTGATTAGCCAGAAATCGGTCCCAGGATGATTGTTTCCAGTCCAGGGAAAACATGGCTTGGCAGTACGGGCTGGACTGTTCCCATGAGGCTCAGGGTCAGACTGATTTGCATATGGCCATGTCTGAACTGGGGTGGCGGAGTGAGCCAAAGAATGATGATGGATTAAACCCAGATCAGTTGACTGGGGGTGAGTGTTTGATTTGCTCAAACACTCCGTCCATCATCCCCTTTGGTATTGCTTTGTTCGCCTTAAGTTGGCAGGGTATACCCAGACGTGGGTCCCTTGCTCACTTTGCCACTGGATTCAAGATAGCCTGGCTGAAGATGGCTGATTAGCCAGAAACTTGTCCCAGGAGGCTTGTTTCTGGTCCAGGGAAGACATGGCTTTGCAGTTCGAGCTGGACTGTTCCCAGGAGTCACAGGGTCAGACTGATTTGCATATGGCCATGTCTGAACTGGGGTGGCGGAGTGAGCTAAAGAATGATGATGGATTAAATCTAGATCAGTTGACTGGGGGTGAGTGCTTGCAATGTTCAACACTCCGTCCATCATCCCCTTTGGGTTTGCTTTGTTCGCCCTTAGTTGGCAGGGTATGCCCAGACATGGGTCCCTTGCTCACTTTGCCACTGGATTCAAGCTAGCCTGGCTGATGACGGCCGACTAGCCAGAAACCGGTCCCAGGATGCTTTTTTCCTCGCCAAGGAAGACATGGCTTGGCAGTTCGGGCTGGACTATTACCATGAGGCCCAGGGTCAGACTGGCTTGCATATGGCCATGTCTGAACTGGGGTGGCGGAGTGAACTAAAGAATGATGATGGATTAAACCCAGATCAGTAGACTGGGGGTGAGTGCTTGCAATATACAACACTCCGTCCGTCATCCCCTTTGGTTTAACACCTATTTGGTCACATCAAAAAAGGTCTATGTGTTTCAAACCCAGTTTTAGTTTGCGGGATATCCTCAGGACCTGGAAAATTCGCTTGCTAGTTCTCTCTGAGTGCACCCATGGTGCTCCACAGCTGGCATCTACTCCATCAACGTTAATATTACTTAAAGATGTCACTAGTTGGCCCGGCTTGGAAAATTCTAAAAGGACAGTCGAGGGCGTTGCAAGCCTTAGCACACCACTAAATGGTTGCCGTGTTTCCGCTTTCTTGTACACAATCCTTAACAACTTCTTTCGGTCAGATACTATCTTATATGCCTTTGTGGTTCACCGCCGTCAGACACACTTCAATCTCGGCTGTGGGCCTTTATAATTATGGCATGCGATTTGGTCTAAAATCCGCCTCAAAGTTGCATCGCAAAATAATCAGTGATTGTTTGATTTTGGATGGCATTAACAGCATTCCCTGGCTAAGTTATATCAGATGTTTATGGTTAAACATCAACTTATTTTACTGACTCTCAAGTACTGCAGAACATTGATGGAAAATATTTTGAGCTGTTGTTAGAGTTCAGTGAGATGAGGGTGTTGATGTAGAATTCAAAACAGACTGTGATTGCACAGCTAACGACTGGGATTCAGTCCTATTCAGGTCTGGTTTAGATCCTACATTGTTTTTTGTTGACTACATTTTTCATGTTGCTTTTAGGTATCAGACCAACGAACGACCTGTTACATTTACCTTTATGTCCATGTGACTATTTTTCTGAACAATCTACTTTACTTTTGGTAATTTTTTGTGGTAGTTTTTGTTCAACCCCTAGAAGGATATTTATTTCACCCTTTCTCAAGGGTTTATCTTCAGTACAATGTAGACCCCCTTCTTTATTGGGATGCACTTACACTTTGCAGTAAACTTTTAAAATCATGTTTGAAAGATAAGTAATTGTCTCATTTCGACCTCCCTGTATTAATGTGAATTGTAACGTGCTCGTCTTTTTAGCTTCATGGGTTTATTGAGGCTTTATACATACTACATCGAAATCCATATCACGTCCCCGTTTTATGCAGTTCAATTCATGTTACTGTAAACTGTTTGCACAAGATCACCGGGATTTTACTGCGGGATCGTTTTTAAATGCTCATTTATTTATCTTTTATGGAGTGATTTCGGCGGCAAAAAAATTGACTTATTTGCCACATTCGACATAGATTGATCAAAAAGGGCAAACCTTTAAAAGCAAGTGAAAATGTTATTGCCCCCGCACCCCCTTAACGGTGCCCTCTTTCTGGATTGGCACAATACTTGACAGAAGCATGCTAAAAGGCAGTGATATGGTTGGTGGCATTAGTGTGTGTTGTGTGCTTTGTTAGCCATACCAGGAGAATTTCATTCGTTTTAGGAGCTAGAACTTTAACTCCCTTTTTAATGTTTTTTGTTTTCACTGAAATTGTTGATTTTTTTATGATTGATTTTCCAACCCCTTTGGCCAGACTTGCAACCAACCTGCTGGGCAGCCAACGCTTTCTTTGCACGGCCCCCCTCAGTGCACAGCAGTGTTGGATGCAAGGCCTGGCCATCAGCCAAGCCCTGCACGCTACCTGCCATATTTGGCCAACCGGCCGCCGGTTGTGCACAGCGGGTGATGATCACATACATGACCTGTGGGTAGGACACATGGTCAACACCTGCGGCACATTCCCTTGCACAGTGACGGTTGGTCTCGGCAGCCAGGCTCTGCACTCAAACAGCTGCAGCCACCCTGACCCTGAAACATATACATGCTGATACATGTATACATACATATATTGAATATATGTAGACGTGCAGAGTGTAATATGATATTTATTGCCATTGTTGAGTGTGAGGAGGGGCTATGGCTCATAATAAGCAACGCCTCAAGTGAGAACGGAAGCCCCTCTCATTGTAATATCCAACCTGTGAGGCAGCAAACAGTTTTTTGTAAGTCAAGTTTGCTATAATGTAGTAATAAACTACAATTTGACCTTTGCACGAGTAGTAAATAAATCCATAATAAGCAATAGATCTTGGCAAGGAAATCCAAGACTTGGCTGCAGCAACTTTGTAACATGATTGCCTAGCAAAGATGCCATGGCCATGAAGGAAGCTACACCTTGCAATCCAAGATAGGCACCATTGCTCCAGAATACGCAAGAGTTCATGTCCTGCTGGGAATTATAGTTCATTGTCAGAACACTGCTGCAATGAACACTCTTTGTGTAAGCGCAGCCGCAGTCGAAACAGCACCAACAGCACATGATGACTGCCAAGGTTTGCTTCCATGAAAGAAATTGAGCATGAGCAGGTTTGAAATATCACTCCTGCATGATCAAACCATGCTAAGTACTAAGCAAAGTCTCCAACTCCACTTCCTGACAGGTCTCAGAATTGTGTTTCATCATGATTTGTTTAGTTTTGGGTTTGCAAGTCTAAATGACTGTTCATTTTAATGATTTAAATTGAGTTACTAACTAAGATTCCTCAGGGGACGTATTTGTTCATCATGTTCGTAAAGAATATACAGCAAATTATGGAAGGAGATGGACATTTTTGTCATGATGAAATGCAGCACAATTACTAAAATTCATGCACCAACAGCAATAAACCATTTAAATGTTGATTTTATAGGACCCTTAGAAATCTTTCTGCCCATTAATTTCAATGGAAGTTATTGTTGTTACAGGAGAAATAAGCATGGTATCTAAAACCTAAAAATAATTCAGTACAGTTAATGTAAGCTTCACTCAACCAATCAATCAATCAGCATTTGTATAGCACAGCGCTGTCACCCCTAGGGGTATCTGGGTACTGAGGGTGCCATGTCTCCTTCAAAAAGCCAGGTCTTGATATTCTTTCTAAAGCCCACCAGGGAGGTTGCTGTTAGGAGGTGGAGGGGCAGGGCGTTCCATGTCTTGGAGGCGATGTAGGAGAAGGATCAGCCCCCGCACCGGCTGCAACAGATGCAGGAGATGTGTGCGAGGGCGAGAGAGGGGAGCACAGGTGTCTTGCAGGCAGATCAAAGTTGAATCGGTGGTTGATATAGGATGGTCCTTGATTGTGTTGACCTTTTGTAGGTGTGTTTGAGGATCTTTAACTTCTCTTCTGGATGGGGAGCCAGTTGAGGCTTCTGAGGTGGGGGGTAATGTTAGTCTGTTTGGGGAAGTCGAGGATGTGTCTGGCAGCAGTGTTCTGTATGGTCTGTAGACTTCTGAGGTGTTAAAAGGAAATTCCAGCATAGAGAGCAATGCCATAATTGAGGTGGCTTATGATGAGATCCTGCGGGATGGTCTTTCTGGTGCTGTTTAGGATTATCTGATGATTCTGCGGAGCAAATGGAAGCAGGAGGCGGTGACTGCGTTGACTTGCTGTTTCATGATGAGTTGGCTGTTGAGGATGATGCCAAGGTTGCATGCTTGGTCTGTTGGTGTGGGTGTTGGTCCGAGTTCTGCTGGCCACCAGCTGTGGTTCCATACAGAAGTGTTCTTCCAGAAGAGCAGTATGTCTGTTTTGTTGGAGTTGAGTATGAGGCAGTTGTCTCTCCTCCATTTGGCTACATTGGTCATGGTGTTGCAGAAGTTGGTTTTGGCGTTGGAGTTTTCCTTGGTGAGTGAAAGGATTAGTCGAGTGTCGTCTGCATAGGAGATTATTGAGTGCATGGGATCTGACAATGTCAGCGAGGGGGTTATGTAGACATTGAACAGGGTGGGGTTGAGTACTTGTCCTTGGGTTACACTGCATATGATATCCTTGGGTGTTGAGGTGAAGGGAGGCAGTCAGGTTCTCTGTAAGAAAAGAGGGGATCCTTTAGAGGGTATTTATTCTGTTTGCCGATGTTGTGGAGCCTGTCGATGAGGGTGTGGTGGGACACAGTGTTGGATGCAGCAGAGGTCGAGGAGCATCAAGGCCACAGTTTCTCTGCAGTCAAGGAGAGTTTTGTTATTGTCTGTGGCAGCAATCAGCTCAGTCTCAGTGCTGTGGTTGGCATGGAATCCTGATTGTGAGATGTCAAGTAGGTGGTTTTGTTCCAGATGTTGCGTGAGTTGATGGCTTTCTCAAGTACTTTGGCTGGGTAGGGGAGCAGGGAGATTGGTTGATAATTCTTTAGATTCCAGGGGTCAGCTGAGTTTTTTTAGGAGAGGTCTGATCTCTGTGAGTTTCTATCTGTCCGGGAAGGTTTCTGTGGAGCTGGAGGTGTCGAGGATGCCGGTGAGTTGCGAGCTGATAGGGTTGGCTCTGATGTTGAAGAGATGGTGGGGGCAGAGGTCAGTGAGCACACCGAAGTAGATGGACGACAAGATGCCAGTAGCGGACTGAGTGGTGAGTAGAGACCATGTCGCGATCGTTTGGCTGGTGTTCATTGGTTGTTTGAGGTTGTTGAGGCTGAGAATGGTGAGTCGGGGGTCAAATTTGTCATAGATGGAGACAATCTTGCTGTGAAAGTAGACCAAGAGGGTGTCGCAGAGTGCTTGGGAGGGGTTGAAGGTGTTCTATGTGGCTGTCAGGTTGGAGAATTCCTTGACCATTTTGAAGAGTGCCTTCGTGTGGTTGTCCACAGTATCAATGCCGGCAGTGATGGCTGCTATCTTGGTGTCCTTGATTCGCAGGTGATAGTTGCTGAAGGCTGCTTTGTGAGCGGCTCTGTTGGAGGGGTTCTTAGTGTTGCACCATTGCTTTTCGAGTCGGTAGCAGTTGTGATTGGTGGGTCTGAACTCTATGGTATACCAGCTGGCTTGTTTTGGGATTATGTTGGCTTTTGCTGGTCTCATCTGGGTTACTCTGTCTGTACATTTGGTGACCCAGGCGGTGAAATTGTGGGCAGCCTTCCATCTAAATATTACCTGAAAAATCAAATTTTACAAAAATATTGCAAATTATACCCAAAGCGGTGAAGAGTTTTTTTCTAATTATATTGTTTCTATTCATTGCATTAACATATAAGCATGTAAATGTATTATTCTCGTTTAGACCTGTGTTTAAAATGACTAACATTGGTTGCCATCTTTTTTAGGACAAGTGAACTTTTATTTCTAGTCTAGAAGAATTTCAATGCTGTCGAACATGGTGTGTTCTGTTTCTTACTTTCTCATGTTATTAAATGTTTTCATTTTGTCATATTCATTGTGGGATGTGATAATTGGTATAGAATCTGAGAAAGCACCTGCAGAGTACCGGCTGGTCCAATGTATCTCGTTTGTTGCAGGTAAATGTAAGTTTAAAGGACCCTTAGACAGGCTATATTGTGGAGTGTCTTGAGAAACTAATGAGCTCAAGACTGTATCTTTTCACTGTCACCTGATTGGATCGTTTTATGAGAACTATGTGTAGGTGTAGCTAATGTTAGAATTGTGTGATTTAAGCTAGAGTAACATAGATTTAGCAGCAGAACCTTTCCAGATTTTGAATAGAACAAAGCAGAGTAGGAGATTTAGGGCACTCTTTCAATGGGAGGACTGAATTTAATTAGCCTTTCCTTTGAAGAAACTCCATGCTAGTTCACCCTTTTGCTTAAGACTTGGATTGATTCGAGCTTCATATCAACTAATGCATTCATATATTGATTAATGGTTGAAACAAATTTGATGATTTTGCCTTCTGTATAGTTTTACGTTTTGAGAAACATTTATGGTTCGAAAATGTAATCACTCTCGGTTTTCCTTATTGAGCCAATTGTGCTTCACCTTATTTAAATGTGTTGATTGATTGCCAGCCTCAAATGCAAACTTCCATTAATCAGATAGTGGTTTATGGGCCCCACATTTGCACAAAGAAGAGCACTAAGAATGGGAAGGGCCTGATTTTGAATTGCAACATTATCCAGGGGTGGCAGCACCCTTGATATGTATTGATTGAAGATGGAATAGGATCCCATGCTTTGCCTGAGGCCCTCTGACTCTACCCTTAGTCAGTAATGTATTTAAGTGCCACCCTCTTGAGTTGGGTTTGTTTTTATCTCATTAAGTGAATGCAGATGCAGACTTATCTATTGGCAAATATTGAATGTGACATCTATGTTTTTGCTATAATGTCTAATGCAATACTTATACATTTTTTGATTGTTTCCCATGCCTACGAAGCTTTACTATGTTGTGTTAAAAGTATTCAAAGTGTTGAGTGAATGCTATCATATGTATGTCACCAGCAGAATAAGGTGCAAGTCCTGTAATTATATGCAGTAGGAGGGATTAAGTATATAGTATCCCAAGTCATGCAGTTTATGCAGAAGAGGGGGTGTTGTTGTCTCCCAAGTCCTGCAAGTGTGTACACGCAAGTGTATACAGTGCTGTTTTGTAGTGCAAGTGTGTGCAGTAGGGGGGTTATGTAGTGTTCCTAGTCCTGCAGCTGTGTTGTATTTTCCCTAAGTCCTGCAAGCGTGTGTAGTAGAGGGTTTGTTCCCTAGTCCTGCCGCTGTCCTTGGTTGTGGGTTGACATAGGTTTTTCAACCTGTAAGCAATTTGTCCTGCAAGTATATGCAGTGTAGTTGTGTGTGTGTGCAAGTGTGTGCAGTAGGGGGAGTTCTGTAGTTTCCCTAGTCCTGCAAGCGTATGCAGTAGAGGGTTTGTTCCTAGTCCTGCCGCTGTTTTGGAATAAGGAGGGGTTTGGAATTTGAGGAAATAGCGGGTGAAGCTGAGACAGGCCAGACACTGAGCAATTTTACCATCCCTTCTCCGGACATGCTCAGTAAAATCTGTCTCAGCATTAAGTCTGGCTCTCCGAGAGATCCGGCCTCACCTAAATTGCTGGGCGAGAGTATGGAGATACTTGAACCTTACATTAGGCATGTTTTGGAGATCTCGCTTAAATCGCACACGGTGCCAGGGAGTTGGAAAAGAGCTATTGTTCTACAACTCCAGAAGAAGCCTAACATCAGCCAGGACATACTGGAAAATCTTAGACCTATCTCGCTTTTGCCATATCTAGCCAAGGTAGCTGAGAAGGTGGTAAACCAACAGCTCATGACTTATATTGAAGACTCTAGTCTCCTACATCCATCTCAATCGGGCTTTTGTGCGGGTTACTCCACGGAGACCGCATTACTGCTTGCCACGGAGTCCATCAGGAAGGGGGCCGAAGCAGGACATACTATGGCCGTGATTATGCTAGACCTGAGTGCCGCCTTCGACACTGTAGCCCACTACACCTTGCTACAGTGCCTGAACAAGGGTGGTGTCTCGGGCCCGGCCCTGAAATGACTGAAGTCCTTCCTGACTGAACGCAGCTTTCAGGTTGGACAGGGAGCACTCTACTCCAAGGATTTTAAACTAGAGAAGGGCGTGCCTCATGGCTCTGCACTGAGCCCTACCCTGTTTAACCTGTACATAACTCCGCTGGCGGAAATAGAGCAGGGCTTTGGTGTGGGGGTCGTCTCTTACGCTGACGACACCTAGCTGGTGATTTCCCTGTCTCAGGCACCCGACGTGGCAGCCTCTAATTTCAGGGCATGCATGCAGGAGCTTGCCTCCTGGATGGCTGAGAACTGCCTGAAACTTAATGGCAATAAGACTGAGGTGCTTGTGGTAGGGGGTGATCCGGCGGGTTGGACGTCGGTGTGGTGGCCTTTAAGTTTGGGCCAGACACCTATACCATTTACCCAGGCAAAAAACCTTGGGGTATGGCTGGACCCCACTCTTTTCTATGAAGTGCACACCAGGCGCGTAGTGGGGAAATGTTTTGGAGTCCTAAAAAGTCTACGCAAAACGATGGATCTCCTGCCGATAGAGGCAAGAAAGAAGCTGGTACATGCCCTTTAACATCCCGCCTGGATTATGGCAAGATACTCTATCTGGGTGCCACTGCTAAATGTCTTAGTAGACTGCAGGTTATGCATAATGCTGCTGCACGACTGGTTCTCATGCAGGCAAGGAGGGCTGCCTCTAAAAGAGCCCTCGATACCTTGCACTGGCTCCCAGTAAGGGAAAGAGTAATGTTTAAAGCACTTTGCACTTGCCATCGCATCACCAAGGGATCTGGTCCCGCCTATCTGAGGGATCTTGTTACCAGCTATGTGCCAGGGAGGTCCCTGAGATCAAGTGGGACCGGTTTGTTAAAAGTACCGAGAGTGAAGAAAGCCAGAATGGGAGGCAGATCATTCTGGGTACTGGCAGCTCAGAACTGGAATATACTCCCGTTAAAACTCCGGATGGAGACCTCTTAAGTTAAGTTCTGAAAGATGGTTAAAACCTACCTATTCTCTGGTTAATCCCGCAGATGCCGTGTGACGCAGGCTGGGCTGTCTCCTCCTCTCTCACTGCAGCGCGGGGACACGCCGAGATGGCGTAACCATGCGCTTTATAAAATCCATTATTATTATTTATTATTATTTAGTGCAAATGTGTGCAGTGGGGGGGGGGGTTATGTACGTTCCCTAGTCCTGCAAGCATGTACAGTAGAGGGTTTGTCCCTAGTCCTGCTGCTGTTTTGTATTGCAAATGTGTGCAATAGGGGGAGTTCTGTAGTTTCCCTAGTCCTGCAATCGTGTACAGTAGAGGGTTTATCCCTAGTCCTGTCATTGTTTTGTAGTTTCCCTTGTTTTGGAAGCGTAAGCAGTTGAGGGAGTGTGATGTGTCCCTAGTCCAGCCTCTGTTTTATAATATCCCTATTCCTGCAAGCGTGTGCAGTAGAGGGTTTGTCCCTAGTCCCGCCGCTGTCCTTGGAAGTGAGTAGACATAGGTTTGTCATCCTGTAGGCAATATGTGTCTTTATCCCTTGTGGTTTGTTATGAGAGTATATGTTCTCTCACTGTTTGGGAATTTAAGAAGACATCGAAGCTTCTCTGGATTTACCATTGTTTTTGTTTGGGGTATATGTAGTACTGTGTGTTTAGGAATTGCAAAATTACCCTGAGAGTGTTACGCCTTGAAGCTTTATGTTATTCTTGAAGCTCGTTGACTTTTTGTATGTGTGTATGTCCACCTCTGCACATTTATTTATAGCCAGTCATATTACATGTCTGTACTATGATCTTGCTTGCTTGTATTTTTAAAATTTTGATGAGGGGGATGTGTTATAATCTAGCAAGTAATTAATGCCTCCTCTCTATTGTTGCCCTTTGCCTTGTTGCTCAGTCTATGTGTTGTCATCAGAATGTTGAGCGGGTTTGAATGGAAGAAGGAATCAGTTGGTGTGGAAGGGCTGAGCGACAAGGAGGCTGCTCCTGGTGGTGCATAGTTTGAGGCATAACATGAGAATTGGATCCTATCTGAAAAATAAAGCTGTGATCCTATATCCATCACTGGACTACGTATCTTTCTTTAATTCATCTGTAACACAATACTTCTAATTAATTGCCATTCACAGGTCAGTGTTTGTCATCAGCCTTTCAGTGCCTAGGAGGATTGCAAAATCTTTAAATAGAGAAAATATAACTGTTATATCATCTAAAATCATGCTGTGTGATATTTGTTTATGGTATAGTACCCTCATGCCACCAATATGGCTTCAATGTACTGTTGGCTGTCTTGAATGTGTGATGTAGTGCAGTCTTGGGGTGGTGTTGCAGACAGGATTGTGGTTATGTGCTTTATAAATGTATTCAGTCAATGAATACGTTGTGTTTTGGCCCCTAGTATTTACGTGTGTACGCTAAGAGAAGGGTCCAGAGAGGGACAGGGTGGAAGTGTGTACAATAGTGAAACATTCAGATGGTATGCTGAATGCTATGTAGGTCAATTGGTTGTTGGCATGCACGTTAAGTGATTGCAATATCACTGCACTGACCCTTGTGAAGCGAGTTCCTGGACAACACAGTTTGACCACTACCTTATCCCCCCTGTTTATTATGTAAATTGAGCTTTGCGAGGTCTGCCACCATATGTCTTTATACCTGTGCTGGCTTTAGATTAAAATAATATGGAGTAGATGTACTTGATGTGTTCCGTCTAGGTTAATGAATTGTGATAAAGTCACGAGATGTCTGCCTTGTGTGTGATCATTGTAATATTCCTTGTAGAATGAGTAAGTTCTGTCACAACAAATCGCTACTTGCATAGTGAGCTTGTCTATGTAACAAAAAGTAGCCTTAACAATGGGTAGAAAGTACTGAAGATATTGCTGTGACTTTCTCATAAAACCACTATCATCCTTAAAATGTAAAATGTCTCTAGATTAACAAGACATATACTCCTGATCCTTCTGTACTACACACACACATACACACTTGGAAAATACTTTTATCTGTAAATAACTATTTTATACAGTCATAATCTACAAGAACACAAAATACATTTTTGTGTTCAATACACAACTGGTTTTCATATACAGACGCATCAGTTTATGCTTGTGCTTCCTCTATGTACAGGGCTTGCTCCTCACCAGTGAAAACTTCACATCGAAAACAGCCAAAGAACTATCAAAAACAAACCGGAAAAAAGGGAAAGAAAAAGACCCGAAGAGAGTTTCCAAGAAAACAGTAAGCAAAACAAATGCCTTTTTATTTGATTAAAGGAGGACTTCTAGTCATTAAGTGGGGACGACTGCTTAATTATTGGGAAGGTTTACATAATTTCAGGTACTGGCGGTGGATACCTTGTCAATTAGTGTAAAGATAGGGGTGTCTATATAACTTCTTTCCTGAAGAAGCACATTAGGACCATGGACACAGGGCGGGCAAGCAAAGAATTGGTCAGAAAAGATGAAATCTATGTCTTCCAAAAAGATGACTTTTATTTTTTCGTATAGCATATGAGAAGCCCAGACAGAATAAGTGAGCAGACATTACAAAAGATTTTTAGGGAATGATTCTAGAGGACTTGTTCGATCTGGCATCCTTGGAGTGGTTTTCCCCTGTATTTTTGCCTCTACCTCCTGTGTTTTTGCTGTGTGCTGGACTTCGTTTTTGCTGGTCTGGATGCTTTAGGCCCTTTGCCATTGCTGATCAGTGCCAAAGTTTAAGTGCTCCCTCTGTAAATTGTGAACATGGAATGGTGTTTCCATGATTGGCTTGTTTGACTTACTGCAAAGTCCCTAGTCCAGTGCACTGTGTGCCCAGGGTCAAATGCTGCTAGTGGGCCTGCAGCACTGGTTGTGCCACCCACACAAGCAGTCTTGCAAAAGGTTCTCAGACCCGCCACTGCAGTATCTGTGTGCGGTCTGGTACTGCCATGTCGACGTAAATGTAAATGTAAATGTATAGGCATTTATATAGCGCACTACTTACCCGGAGGGTCCCAAGGCGCTTCGACCGCTGCGAAACCCTTCCTGGCTTCCCTGAGAGATGGTCCCTTAATGGGTATCTCCAGGGTGAGACCAGGCATCCCCGGCGGTCTGGTGGGGCCGTTAGTGAAGATGAGGCAAGCTAATGCCCAGAGTTGCAGAGTGTGATCGCTGATCAGAGTGGGCACCGAGGCGAGAGAATTATGTAGTCCGCTGACCCTGGTCCAGAAACCTGGCGCGCCGGGAATCGAACCCTGGTCCCGGGCCGTCCTCTGCTCTCGGGTCTGCCGCCTCTAACCAGTGAGTGGCAAGTGCACACACTTGCCAGGCCCTAACCTTTCCTTTTCTTACATGTGAGTTACCCCTAAGGTAGGCCCAGGGCACCCTCGTGGGCAGGGTGCAGTGTATGTGAAAGTTAGGACATGTCCTGATGTGTGTAACATGTCCTGATAGTGAACTAGAGTAAATTTTGTTTTACACTAGGCTATCTGTCCAATAGGATAGAATGGGAGTTTATTTATAACACCTTATAAGTATATCTTCCCATTGGGATAATATAGGAATATGAAGTTTAGTATGCCTGAACTCAGAATATAAAGATGCAATTTTTGGTGAGGACGATTTTTACATCCTGTGTTTGAAAATACCCCTTTTAGAAAGTGGGTATTTTCTTGCTTAGCCATCCTGTGGGCCTCTACTGGTTTGTGGATTGACCATCTGGCCGTTCAGTGTCAGGGGCTGGGGATGTGAATTCACTGTAGACAGCCACTGGGGATGTTGAGGTGTGTACTGCCTTTCCTGGATGAGTCAGGGCTGGGCTGCATAGACCTGGGCTGCATTTAGAGTAGGGGGAGAAGATTTCCTTTCACCTGACTGGGCCTGGGCTGCCTTACACAATGCTGTCTCCACCTTCTGCCGGGAAGTTGGACTAGAGAGGCCCGACTGGTTTTGACTGAGCACAGAGCCTCTCTCCCACAAGAGAACAAAGAGAAATGGAATATAAATATCGGAGCCCAGACCCCAGAACTTTAGAATACTTCTGGACCAAGAGGAACCTCTGACAAGGATAAGAGCTGGGAAAGCTTAAGGAGAAGTACTGCACCTTTGCTTTGTGCTGTCTGGGGTTGGCCTGCAGTGGCTGTTTCTGCCAATGAGAGGATAAAGACTTTGCTGTGTATCCTGCTTGAAGAAGAGCTCCAAGAGCTTGAAGTAGAGCTTTCCTCCTGTTCTGAAGCCTCAGGGATACAAAGATTTCACCACCAGCTCCCCTGAACTTCCTTGCTGGGAACATGACCTTCCAAGAGGTGGCTTTTGCAGTGTTGATCCTCTGGAGGTTGTTCCTGCTGTTGGGAGCTGGAAAAGAGATGCAACAAAGAGAAGCGCGACGCATCCGCACCCGTTTCTGATGCATCGCCGCTTAGCCGCTGAAGAAACCAATGGATTTAGGCCCAGATCTCTGTACTGGGGTGAATGTCTGGCATTGTTCTGCATTCTGTCCATCAATTGTTCTTTTTGCATTACTCACCCCGAGTGGGACAGGTATGCCCAGATGTGCATCCTGTGCTCTCCATGCCACTGGAGTCAAGCTATCCTGGCTGATGAGGGGTGAAACCCATAAACCGGTCCTGGGATGCTTGCTTTCAGTCCAGAGCGGACCTGGCCTGGCAGTTCGGGCTCGACTGTTCCCATGAGGCACAGGGTCAAGACTGATTTGCATATGGGTGGGTTCAAAGTGGAATGGCATGGTGAGCAATAAAACAATGGAGTTAGGCCCAGATATCTATACTGGGGTGAATGTATGACATTGTTCTGCATTCTGTCCATCAATTGTTCTTTTGCATTTGTCACCATGAGTGGGACGGGTATGCCCAGACGTGGGTCCTGTGCTCTCCATGCCACTGGAGTCAAGCCATCCTAGCTGATGAGGCGTGAAACCCCAGATTCGGTCCTAGGTTGCTTGTTTTCAGTCCACGGAGGACCTGGCCTGGCAGTTCCGGCTGGACTTTTCCATGGGGCACAGGGTCAAGACTGATTTGCACATGGCTGTGTTCAAACTGGAATAGAATGGGGAGCAAGCAAAAAAACAATGGATTTAGGCCCAGATCTCTGTACTGTGGTGAATGTATGACATTGTTCTGCATTCTGTCCATCAATTGTTCTTTTTGAAGAAATTGATGCAGCGCCTGCCCGCGGCTGTAGAACTCGCCACATGCTGCCTTCGTGCACCGATCTCCGAAGTGCGAGATCCCCGCACTGATTCTGACACAGGCCCTTCTGTGCGGCTGCAAGAACCAACGCTTCGTGGGACCGCAGCTGGAGAGACCAACGCATCGCTATTGCCGCCTCTGCCACATCATGAGTCGACGCATCTGCGATCCCCACGCATCGCACCAGGTCACCAAGTCTACAAGAACGCTGGGGCTGCTGTAAGAAACTGACGCATCACCTCCCCGCACAGTAAGAAACCAATGCATCACCTCCCCTGCCTGGCAGTAAGAAACAAATGCAATACTCCCCTAGAGTAAAGATCCAACGCATCACCTTCCCTGGGCGTAAGGAACTAATGCATCACTTTCCCTGCAGCTGTTTTTGTTTATGATTGTTACGCATTAAAGGTACTTTGTGTTGAAAGTGTTGCATCCATAGTTTGCTATGAACAGAACAGTTTTTGCCTTCTAAGGATTACATTTTAATTACTGTATTGTGGATTTTTGTCATTGTGGTCTTATTTGGTTTAGATAAAGATTACTTATTTTTCTAAACTTGTGTGGTGTCCATTTGTAGTGTTTTCACTGTATTACTGTAAGTGTGCACAAATGCTTTTCACACTGCCTCTGAGATAAGCCTGCCCGCTCGTGCCAAGCTACCAAGGGGGTGAGCAGGGGTTATTTTAGAAGTGTATCCTCCTAACCCTGATTAGGAAGAAGGGTTCCTACTTGGACAAATGTGCAAACCATTGCCAACTAGAGACCACTATTTCTAACAGGTCTCACTGAAAAAAGAGCCCAAAACTGAAACTGATGAGGACATAAATATAGCCAATGGGCAGATTGAGACATGGATAACGGTTGCACTGGATGAGGTAGCACCATGGACTACAACTAATACTAAGAGGTCGAAAGCATTGGCACCATAGTTTAATGAACCATTAATAAATGCCCCAAAAAATGTAAACAGTTGGAGCGCAGATGGTGCAAGAATTACTGTATTAAAATACAGCAGGAGTATAAAAGAGAACAACAAAAATGCTATACACTTATTAGAAAATTCAGTGTGATTTCTACACAGAGAAAATTGAAATGGCTAAAAACTCTTCGAAAGAAATGTTCTCCATACTGAAATCACTACAGTTAACCGATGAAGTAACAGAGCCAACTGCCGCATTGGCAGAGTCCTGCAATAGAATTGCTGATTTCTTTGCAGGGAAAGTGGCAAAAATATACGACTCCTTCCCAATGGAAGCACGCCTAGGCAGAAACACTGAATGCAGGCCAAATAAAGTATTTAAGGGAGAAACCCTGTCTGAATTCAAGGTGCCAGAACTAGAAGAGATGAAGAGCCTAGCTAGCAGAATTAAATATGGATCTCCACTGGATCCAGCAACCCCAGAGATCCTAATGCAGGGAGGCAACCTTAATAAGCCTTTCATCTCGGAGTTAATTGCTTGCTCCTTTCAACTGGGAGAAGTCCCTCATAAATGGAAACAAGCAATAGTACGCCCACTAAAAAAAAGCCATCAATAGATAATTCGGTATTAGAGAATCTACGTCCCATCTCATTACTTCCCTCCTTTGCAAAAATGTTGGAGAAAATTACGAAAAACAGCTAATTACCCATATCGATAGGGATATCTTATTTCACCCCTCGCAATTAGGCTTCAAAGCTGCGCACTCTACTGAATCGGCTATACTCCTGGCCCTTGAAACCCTAAGGCATGGGTACTCACAAACTTTCTCTCGGGGGCCAAATTTACAGTAGGGTTTGTGGCCGAGGGCCGCACTGGTGGGGGCGGAGTCAGTGGGGGAGTGGGGCGGGTCTATGGCAAAATAAAAACTGTGACCATGAGGTTGAACACAGGTCTCTGCAGCGGACGCCTTCGTCCACTGAGCCACCTGACCCGGCGCGCACACACATACACACACACACACATACACCTCTCTCTCACCCGCTGTCACTCTCACTCTGACTGCTCTCTCTCCCTGTCTCACTCCCACTCTCTTTCTCTCCCTTACACCCTCTGTCACCCTCACTCTGACTTTCTCCCTCCCTCTCTCTGTCTCCCTCACTCTCTCTATCTCCCTCTGTCTGTCACCCTCTTTCAACCTCCTTCTGTCTCCCTCCCTGTCTCCCTCTCCCTGTCTCCCTCTCTCTTTCCCATTCCCTCTCTCTGTCTCCTTCCCTCTCTGTCTTCTTACCTCTCTGTCTCCCTTCCTCTGTCTCCCTTCCTCTGTCTCCCTTCCTCTGTCTCCCTTCCCCTGTCTCCCTTCCCTTCCTCTGTCTCCCCTTCCTCTGTCTCCCCTTCCTCTGTCTCCCCTTCCTCTGTCTCCCCTTCCTCTGTCTCCCTCTCCTCTGTCTCCCTCTCCTCTGTCTCCCTCTCCTCTGTCTCCCTCTCCTCTGTCTCCCTCTCCTCTGTCTCCCTTCCTCTGTCTCCCTCTCCTCTGTCTCCCTTCCTCTGTCTCCCTTCCTCTGTCTCCCCTCCCTCCCTCTGTCTTCCTCTCTGTCTCCCTCTCTCTGTCTCCCTCTCCCTGTCTCCCTCTCCCTGTCTCCCTCTCCCTGTCTCCCCCCCTCTGTCTCCCTCTCTGTCTCCCTCCCTCTATCTCCCTCTCCCTGTCTCCCTCTCCCTGTCTCCCTCTCCCTGTCTCCCTCTCACTGTCTCCCTCTCCCTGTTTCCCTCCCTCTGTCTCCCTCCCTCTGTCTCCCTCCCTCTGTCTCCCTCCCTCCCTCTGTCTCCCCTCCCTCCCTCTTTCTCCCCCTCCCTCCGTCTGTCTCCCTCCGTCTCCCTCCTGCTCTGTCTCCCTCCCTCTCTGTCTCCATTTATCGACTTCTGACTAGTAAACCTTTATGTAAAGACTGTACACTTCTAAATGATAGCCCTTCAGGAAGTGATCCTGTATTGAAGAAGATAGGAGAGGGACTTCACGACCACTACTGATTTAAATGATGCATATTTTCACATTGCAGTGCATTAATTTCTCAGTTTTATCTTCTTTTGTGGCAAGCGAACACATTCCCAATTTAGTCTTTCGTTGCAGAAAAATTTAAACTACATGGATGTTTAGAAATTGCTTGGCAGTGGTTGCGGCACATTTACTCACGTATATCATAAGTCCATAATTAGATGGCTGGTGTAGGAGAGCACAGCTCAAAAATGCCATTTACTGGCTCAAAAACTTTGCTACTCAATCTTCATTTTAATACCACGGTCAAAAAGTCAAATCTGAATTCCTAGCAAATACAGAATTTTCTGGATGCAACTCTCAATTTAATTATGGAAAAGGTTTACTCTTAAACCGAGCGACTGCAGGTGACGCTTTTCAGACTTCTGGGCGCTGAGCTCTGTGAGATCTGCTTAAAGTTCTCCAGGCTCTGGAAGATTTGGGGTATCACCTTACTTTCTCTCTGATAGTGTTGAGGTTTGAGGGCCTCCCCTTATTGTGACTTGCCTCCTTCAGTGTTTATCGTCTGCCCGGTCCAGCCTGTCCGCTTTGAATATACGTGTGATGGGAATGCCCAGTGGGCAGGGCGGGTAAGACTGAGCCCCTGGGGCTGCGTCCTTTCCATGTGCATCTTGGGTACAATTAAGAAGAAATCCTTGTATGAACCAGCTGAGCTCCGCCCGGTTCCTCTACCCGTGCTCTTCCTTTGGAATTCAGCAGAACAGCTATTTCTAATATCAATTTGCAGTGTTTTGAGGTGACTTTTCAATAAAGGGGCTTTACAAAAATACATATTTTTTCCAAGGTGTGCGTCTTTCTCAAACAAGGAATTGGATATTTTAGTAAGAAAACCGGGTTGTTTCTGCTTCACTACATGTCACAGCCTCTAACAGTGAGAAAAGTAAGACACTTAATAGTAATGCTGATGGCATGCATCACATTGGCTCTCAATGCTCATTTTCAAATGAATTCCTTGCTGGAATCATTGGCACAGCAGAGGTTAGAAGCAACTGGAATCTAGAAAGGCCTAGTGTTCTTTCATTCATTCAGCACGCCTGGTCACCTGTCAGGCATTTAACACATGCACCAAGAGTATTTCCTCACTCAGTGCCAGACAGGGCTGCTCCTCAGCAGTCATATGGCAGAGAATAAAAGAAATCTCTTAAGCACTGACACATTAAACTACTTTTTGACCCCTAATCACATTGAGCAATAATGTGCTTTAAATAAACTTCGCACAAACACGGCCAGCGCTGCTGGGCAGTTTTGCAGACCCACATTCACTAGTAACTGTCTCTCCCCCCTCCCTCTGACTCTCTCTCCCATTCTCCCCCCCCTCCCATTCACTTTGTCTCCCTCCCTCTGTCACCTCACCTGGCGTGTGTGTGTCAGCCGGGGCTGAGGCAGCTTGCCGGCCGGCCGCACCGAGTACTTCACAGGTCTTTAAAAGACTGTTTACTTGCAAATGAGGCTTTGTCGTATTTCGCTTCTTCTTAGCGCCCCTGCATCACTCTGGCCTTTGCTGGAATCGCCCGGCACCCATAGAGCGCTGCTGCAACCTCACTGTTTGCGGACACTCTTTAATTATTATTTTTTTTAAACACAGGTAGTAAGTCGGAAAGGTCCGCGGGCCGCCAAGGAAGGCTTGCCGGGCCGCTGCTGGCCCGCGGGCCGTACTATGAGTACCCCTGCCCTAAGGCAACAGGCAGACGAAGGACAGACAGCTACACTGATCCTGTTGGATCTGAGTGCAGCTTTTGACACCATCTCCCATTGCCTCCTTCTCCAAAGATTAGAGACGTGCGGCGTGAAGGGTTTGGTGTGCGCTGGATGACATCTTTCCTGTCTTCACAGTGTTTCCAGGTTACTCAATACTCGTATGCATCCTTTTACAGGGAGTCCCACAGGGCTCAGTTCTGAGCCCCACACTGTTCAATTTATACATGGGGCCGCTTGCAGATATAGTGGAAGGTCATAACGTGACCATTGTATCATAATCAGACAAGACTCAGCTAATTGTCACACGGTCTCAAAATCCCGAATGGACAGCCCACCAATTCTCCCAACGTTTGGAGGGGGTAGCAGCATGGATGTCTAACCATTGCCTGAAGCTCAATGGTAACACAATAGAGGTGCTGATTGTGGGAAAGGTTCCATCTGTTTGGACATCGTCTTGGTGCCCTGAGATGTTGGGTCAACTACCAACCCCTAAGGAAGAAGTTAAAAACCTTGGAGTGTGGTTTGACTCCAAACTGACATTTGATAGTCAAATCCGGAAAGTGACAGGTAAATGCTGCAGGACCCTGAGAGTACTGAGGAAGATCCTCGATCTATTATCTGTCAATGCAAGGAAAACAATAGTGCATGCAGTGGTCACCTCCCAGATTGGCTACGGTAATGTCCTCTATTTAGGTTCATCCAAAAAAGGGCTAAAGAGGCTGCAACTGATACAAAATGCTGCAGCCCGCCTAGTGATGAATCTCTCTAGAAGAACATCTTTAACAAAAGCCCTGGCACACCTGCATTGGCTACCTGTGGAGTAAAAAATATCGTGCTACTGCCACTGAATCCTGGCAAAAAAGGTCCAAAGTATCTCCAAGCAATGATAACAGCCTACACACCCAGCCGGAACCTTAGATCCAAAGGAAGGGCTCTGGTAAATGTACCAAGAATACCGAAGGCAAGGAGTTTCAAAGTTTATTATGTTTTGGCTCTCTGCGAGGGCCACATAAAAGTACATACAACAAATTCAAAAACAAATACAAATAGAATCATAATGTTCCATATAATATGTTATTCAAATCCATGAATCGTCCATTAACGGAGCTACAACAAAAGCTGGCACAAATCAATCCAGTGACGTATTAATAAATAGCTAAAAATCCTTTAAAAAAATTAAAAATGTAGAAGCAGAACATTTCATTTGGAGGCCAATATAAGGATTGTACAAAGATATTTACATTAGATATACCTAAACAGAGGCAAATTGGTTTTAGCCATTTAAGGCGCAAAGTGCGGAGTGCAGGGCAAATCAGCAGAACATGCATGCGATCCTGTGTACTCAAATTCCAAAAATTACACATTTTAGATGATCCATACCATTTGGATAGGAGTACATTTAAAGGTAATAGATCATAGCGAAGAAGGAACCATAGTCTTCTAATGCCATGGGGTATATTCCATAGAACATAGGGTTGGGCTTTCTTGGCAACATATGAGTTAAGGAGAAGATCACAACCCCCTTTTCCTTGTATTACATTTTTATCTGTTAGAAAGCATAGTTCCCACGATGCCTGTTTTAACAGGATTTTTAGGATTGAGAATGCAG
The DNA here is from genome assembly GCF_964263255.1 of Lissotriton vulgaris. Taxonomy (NCBI): domain Eukaryota; kingdom Metazoa; phylum Chordata; class Amphibia; order Caudata; family Salamandridae; genus Lissotriton; species Lissotriton vulgaris. The sequence continues at coordinate 1,764,144,933 of NC_141685.1, read as the reverse complement.
GAACAAGACACTTTCATCTAACTTCAGAAGAGTCACAGCTCTTCTAAAATTCTTTATAAGTTGTGAAAACTCTTTAAAGTTGCCCAATAATTCACTTTTGAGTAGGGCTCTCATCGTCCCCGGTTCTGCTCTGGCTAGAGAGACCACCCATCGTACCAAGGCACATAATCCCTGCACCCAACTGCTCCTTAGCCCAAACTCGAGTCTGCAAGCAGCCAAAGAGCAATTAGTATTTAGGGAGGACAAAGATCTTAAAAGTTTCCCTTCAATTTTATGGCAGAAATCCCAGAGTTTTAGCTCTACAAGTTCGATACCATAGAGAAGGGTAGCGGGGATCTTAGCCCTATATACCTCAAGCATACAGGCAAAATGTCTTTTACCGGTCGCTGAGTATAGTGAATTTAAGCCTTTACCATGAGCGAGGGCTTTTCGAGAGCAATGTTCAATATGGGGCCTCTCACTCAAATTAGCCGCGATGATTTTTCCCAAAAAGGTATAAGATTTGACTACCTCCAGCTTTTGGCCGCCAATATTCCACCCAAAATTTTCCGAGCGGCACTTCTTTTTCCCCCCTATGCACATGATTTTACTTTTAGATATGTTAATCTTCATAGAGTGGGAAACAGCAAAAGCATGGAGTGCTTGCAACCTATTTGCCAGACCTTTAGGTGTTAAATCTAAAATAAGAATATCGTCGGCGTACATCAGACAGGAGATAGAGGCCCCCCCTATCACTGGAGCGATACCCTCGCAGACAGACACAGCTGCAGGTAAATCCTGCGTATATAGGGAGAACAAGAGAGGCGCCAAAAGACAGCCCTGTTTTAGGCCGTTAAGAGAGGGAATGCGATCGGAGAGGCCCCTTTCACCCCCCTGCAGCACCCTACACCAGGTTTCCGTATGTAATGTGCGAAAAAGATCTAATAAGTACGGGGGTACTCCAAGGGATGTTAATTTTCTCCACAGCGTTCTACGATCCACTTTATCGAACGCTGTGGAGAAATCAATGAAGGCTGCATAGACAAACCCCCCTCTTACTTGCGTATACTTGTCCGATATCACGTGAAGGGTGGTTAAATTATCTAGGGTGCCATGCTCCCTACAAAATCCCGTTTGTTCGAGTGGCAAAATATTGTTCTCATCACCCAGTCGGAAAGTAAATTTAAAGACATTTCGCAAAAACCTTACCGACTGAGTCGAGGAGAGCAATCAGACGATAGTTACTAGGGATATCCCTTGCTCCCTTCTTGAAGATGGGGACCAAGATACTACCCCTCCAAGATGCTGGTACCTTTTTCGAATCAAAACAGTATTTAAACAGTGGATAAAGAATTTTACTCCAAAGGAGGGGCTCCTGCTTCAGGACCGTCATGGGGAGTTCGTCAGGGCCCATTGCGCCAGACGAGCGCATATTCTTTATGGCCGCTACTATTGTTTCCTCCGATGGATACTTAATTTCTCCTTCAGATGTTAAATCAGGGGGACTAATATCCACTATAGTACCGTTCCCTCCATAAAGCTCCCAAATGTAGGCAGACCAAACGTCTTCGGCAATAGGAATTGGACAAGGGGTTAATCTATTGCCACATCCCTTCCCGATTATGGACCAAAATTCACGGATCTTACCATGCGCTACTGCTTCCCTTAGGTTAATCCAAACTAAGTCTTCCTTCTCCTTTTTTAGTTTCGCTTTTAGTCTAACTCTCTTTCTTTTTAACCTCGATATTTCTTTTTCCCGTTCCCCAGATCTACTTAAAAATTGGGCTCGGACTAGTTTATTTATTTCTTTGTTCAGCGTGCACAAGGCACTGGGCATGAATACCCGCTTCGGGGGACAGCTAGCCTTTTTTACATCCAGGATAATGTTCCGCATAAAGTTTTCAAAACTAACAATTTCCGAACCATACCAAGCATTCAGATCTAATATAGTTTTACATAGGATAATATGCACCCCAGAAATTGCAGATGGGTTCCAAAAACATCTACCAGAGGATGCGTGGAAAGTTGTATCTTTACTATTAATAGACCATGATGCCGTACTAGGAGGTTTTAAAGAAATAGTCAGGAGGATTATATTATGGTCACTCAATGTCGTGGGAACTATCATAAGGTCCAGGATGCGCGGGAACATGTCATAGTCCGAGATCGCATAATCAATAATAGAGGGCCTACAATGGGATTTATGAGTGAATTTCGCAGGTACGTCGGAGGGGAATCTCCCATTTAAGATAAGCCCCTCAACTGCAGATAATTCTTCTAGAAGAATCTTCCCTCTTTTACTAGTTACTATTTTATCGGGAAAGAGGGGTTGTGGTATAAAATGCGCCTCTTCTTTGGCTTTATTTCTAAAAAGGTTCATACTGGAGTTAGATATTTTGCAGTTTAAATCACCCACTAGTATGACTTCTGGAGAAGGTGATGTATTTTTAATCTGGCCAATATATTGGAAAACCTGCTTCAATACACCATTAAAACACTCTTCTGGAGGAATATAAACATTGATAATTACAACCAACGACTTCTTTGGGAGTGTGGGAAGATTTGCTATGGTTATGGCTTGGAAAAGGTTACTTGGGTCAGTATAATGAGAGAATTTCCAGTGCAATTTATTCGATAACAGGCACGCGATTCCCCCTTTAGCATGCCCTTTCTTGGATGAGACAGCCGGGACTTCCAGCACAAAGTAGTCGTTTCTAACATCAATATTGTTGATACACCAAGTTTCTTGAATACAAATCACGTTTGCTCCCAACGTGAATAGGAACTCGAATTTCTCTGGACTACTGTGTATCCCGGCTGCATTCCAAGAGATAATTTTCAGTTGGTTGTTAAAGGTGCTGAAACAATTTGGGATTATCTGTGGATTTAGATGATAGGGCATTATGCAGCCAATTCCACGGATTAGAATCCTCTATTTGAGAGGAATTCTGAATCAGTGGAGGAGGTTTTACCTGGGAAACCAGACGTTTCCCTTTTGCAACCCAAATCTTTAGATCTTTAAGTGGTGAAACAACCCCAGTTTGTCTATCATCCTTTTGGGACATCCTATGAGAAACATCTTTATACCCAAAATTCAGTATAGGTAAGACATCGATACCTGTACATTGGAAAATCTCTGCCTGTTGCAGAATCAAATTTGCAATTATTTTAGAATAAAATGTGACCCTTATACGCGAAACACTATTTTCCCCTAACAGAGAGACTAGCTCAATATCACTTGATTGGATAAGATGGAGACTATCCATCTCACTAAAGCGTTTGAGTAACCATGCTCTATTTAATGGTAAGTCAACATCAAATAGCGGAAGAAAATCCAACACACAAGTGTCCACATAAGATGTAACCTCTTTTCGCTCTGAAATTGGGAATGGCGGCTCCCCTGCCCCAGCTGTGAAAGTAAAAGAAGAGGCCAGTGGGTTGAGTAACTCAAGTTTAACTGGGTTAGCACTCCTTGTGTCCAATCCTGGGGAAGATTTTAAGCCCAAACCGTCCTTTTGTGTTAGATCTTCCCTAATCGTGGGTAGAGAATTTCCAGGAGTCTCTGGGGCACGATAGGGAAGACTGGATTCCAAAACCACCATTGCGGTCATTGGGATTGGTTCAGTGGCTTTGTCTTCCTTATCACTTAGGAGTAAAGAGTTTTGGAAAATTATCCGCCTCTGTCTTTTCTTCTTATGTTTGCGCACCGGTTTCCTTTTATTTCCTTTATACTTTTTGTGTTTTCCATTTTTTTCCTTTACTTCTAGGTTGTCCTCAGAATGTGCTTTTTTATTTTACGAGCAGAAAATAGGAAATAGTTCTTGTGGTACTTGGCCGTCAGGGCTAGGCATAATTTCTTCCACTACCTCCAGATCCACATTCATGATACAATTGGGTGCAGCTGTTACAGACAAACCCTTGACGATGTTATTGTGTACTAGTACTGGTACTGGTACTGGTTCAGGGACCTTTATCTTGGAGTTTTCTGTGCACACCTCAGTTTCCCCCTTGTTCAGATTAGTAGCATGCGTGAAGAGGGGAGCATTCCTCATTTCAGGTGCTTTTTGTACTAGGGTTTCCAAGATTTGTGTAACAGAGTCCAAGATACAGTCCGAGCTGCCTACAAATTTCCCCAGTAGAAATAGTATAGAGGCTAACAGATGTTCCAATGCAATCAGGGATTCCGATAGAGGTTTATCTCCTGCCCCGACTGTAGGACAACTGCCGGAGAGATTGAGAATCGGACTGGAAGTACTTAATAAGTCAGACATATCTTGCCTATTCATTGAGGGGGTACTGCTATATAGTAGAAGCCCGGATGGAGTCGCCCCCCCAAAAGGTTTATTAGTTTCAGGAGCAACCGGGCTAACAGCCTTCACATAACGGCCACAGAGTTCGAGGTCAATGGAAAGCGGTGGTGAGGCTTGACCATCCATGCTGTTCAAGGGTGACTCTAAAAGGGGACCAGGATTATTTGCTTGAATGTCATTGATAGAAAGTGCAAGAGAATTAATAACCCCACCCTCCTCAGAATGCACAAGGCAGGGAGTGTCAATGATTTTCACTTGAGATGGCTCAGAAATCACAGGAAGAGTGTTGGTATCTACAACTTGGGTATAGTTCTCCTGGATGTCAGGGGCTATAATATCCTTTCCAGCAGTCATTAGGGGTTTATCCACCGGTTTTTCCCATAATTCAAAGAGCTGACATTGACCCTTTAACAGCTGGTTATTCACGGATTTATTTCGCAAGGGATTTGATTTTGTTTTGGCACAAGTTCTTCCTCCCACCATTCTCCCAGAGCGAAGTTTTTTAGTCATCTTCTACAACAAGCTTCCCACACTGCGTCGTTTGTGAAGTAGTAATATTCCAGTATAGGGACAGATAAAAGTTATATAAACACCATAAAAAAGTTATAGGATTGAATGATAGAGGCCAGCTTTCAGGTACTGTAAAAATGGGAAGGCTCAATCCCTCTCAGCTCGAGTGTTGACTTCGTCTGGACCAAGTAGAATAACACATAAAATAAAATGTAAATAGCAGGGCCCAGCCCAGTCTACCTCGGCCACTGAGGGCCACAGAGGGCCCGCCCTTTGCCCGGGCTTCGCCCCCGGCGTCCCGCTCGCGTCCCGCGTTGCGGGCTCAGCCCCGCTTTGTAGCGCCGCCTGGCGCTGGTTGTTGACGCGCTCCGATGCGCGGTCGCAAAGCCCCCTGGGAATTGGAGTTCCTTCAACCTGCCTTGCCGTTCGTCTTGGCGTCCTTGCAGGGAGGAACCGGCGGTGAAAAGTGGCCAGACACGGGGGTCGCCGCTGGCTTCAGGCGAGTCTCTAATCACTCACTAGCGACCTTGCACCCGTCTTACAATGCAGCGTTTACACACTCTTGGATGGGCGCAGCCCAGCTTTGTAGCGCCGCCTGGCGCTGGTTGTTGACGCGCTCCGATGCGCGGTCGCAAAGCCCCCTGGGAATTGGAGTTCCTTCAACCTGCCTCGCCGTTCGTCTTGGCATCCTTGCAGAGAGGAACCGGCGGTGAAAAGTGGCCAGACACGGGGGTCGCCGCTGGCTTCAGTCGAGTCTCTAATCACTCACTAGCGTCCTTGCACCCGTCTTACAATGCAGCATTTACACACTCTTGGATGGGCGCAGCCCCGCTTTGTAGCACCGCCTGGCGCTGGTTGTTGACGCGCTCCGATGCGCGGTCGCAAAGCCCCCTGGGAATTGGAGTTCCTTCAACCTGCCTCGCCGTTCGTCTTGGCGTCCTTGCAGGGAGGAACCGGCGGTGAAAAGTGGCCAGACACGGGGGTCGCCGCTGGCTTCAGGCGAGTCTCTAATCACTCACTAGCGTCCTTGCACCCGTCTTACAATGCAGCGTTTACACACTCTTGGATGGGCGCAGCCCCACTTTGTAGCGCCGCCTGGCGCTGGTTGTTGACGCGCTCCGATGCGCGGTCGCAAAGCCCCCTGGGAATTGGAGTTCCTTCAACCTGCCTCGCCGTTCGTCTTGGCGTCCTTGCAGGGAGGAACCGGCGGTGAAAAGTGGCCAGACATGGGGGTCGCCGCTGGCTTCAGGTGAGTCTCTAATCACTCACTAGCGTCCTTGCACCCGTCTTACAATGCAGCGTTTACACACTCTTGGATGGGCGCAGCCCCGCTTTGTAGCGCCGCCTGGCGCTGGTTGTTGACGCGCTCCGATGCACGGTCGCAAAGCCCCCTGGGAATTGGAGTTCCTTCAACCTGCCTCACCGTTCGTCTTGGCGTCCTTGCAGGGAGGAACCGGCGGTGAAAAGTGGCCAGACACGGGGGTCGCCGCTGGCTTCAGGCGAGTCTCTAATCACTCACTAGCGTCCTTGCACCCGTCTTACAATGCAGCGTTTACACACTCTAGGATGGGCGCAGCACCCTGCTTTGTAGCGCCGCCTGGCTCTGGTTGCTGACGCGCTCCGATGCGCGGTCGCAAAGCCCCCTGGGAATTGGAGTTCCTTCAACCTGTCTCGCCGTTCGTCTTGGCGTCCTTGCAGGGAGGAACCGGCGGTGAAAAGTGGCCAGACACGGGGGTCGCCGCTGGCTTCAGGCGAGTCTCTAATCACTCACTAGCGTCCTTGCACCCGTCTTACAATGCAGCGTTTACACACTCTTGGATGGGCGCAGCCCCGCTTTGTAGCGCCGCCTGGCGCTGGTTGGTGACGCGCTCCGATGCGCGGTCGCAAAGCCCCCTGGGAATTGGAGTTCCTTCAACCTGCCTCGCCATTCGTCTTGGCGTCCTTGCAGGGAGGAACCGGCGGTGAAAAGTGGCCAGACACGGGGGTCGCCGCTGGCTTCAGGCGAGTCTCTAATCACTCACTAGCGTCCTTGCACCCGTCTTACAATGCAGCGTTTACACCGAAGGCAAGGATGGGTGGACCCTCCTTTAGATTCCTGGCAGCCAAACACTGGAACTCACTGCCAGCAGACATTAGAACGGATCCCTGGGAAGCCACCTTCCCCAAAAACCTAAAGACATGGCTTTTCCCCACATCAAACCAGAATAGACTGTTGAAACCTCCAATCATTTGCCCGAGAGCTGGGTGGTCGCTCTAGACTTTTCTTTTCTGATTTATGATAGTCTACTTCCAGCACGGGAACACATCGGTGGTGTAATCAAGCGCTTTATAAATGGATAAATAAATAATAGCAGAGATTGATGTAGCCTGTGAGATGTATGTCAGTATAGCATTCCAAATCCTAGGACCCTTTTCAGAGTATGATTGTCTCAGGGTGGAAGACGTTAGATTCTGAGGCTGTAAAGCTTATCTAGAGCATGGTTTCTTTAAGTTCTGTTTTTATCAGAAAGTTGAAGGTTTGAAATAAGTATTCAGGATTATTCAAATTAATCCACTTGTATGTGATGAATGGAGTCTTAAAGGCAGAGCAATAGGCCGTGGGAAGCCACTCCATTTAGCCATGGAGTAGGAGATTTAAATCTGACATATGACCATTTTTTTTGGGCTATGTCATGCCTAGGAGACTTTAAAACAGTGGTCTCCTCTTCCCGTGACCTTTGCAGTCTTTGGATGAATAGTCATGAACACTGTGTAAAACACCTGGCCTCAAGAAGTTACTATTTCAATTCAACAGCCACTCCCAAAATATGTTGGAAGTGAAGAACATCCTGGGCAAGGGGGCATACTGTGAAAGGTTCATCAGTCCTCCTGACCTACTCAGAAACTCTGCAAGATCACCAAAAGAGAAAACACTAGGACACAAAGGGAGGCATTCAATGTCATCATGCCTCGTTATCAACGTAAATCTACAAAGAATGTCGGAGTGTGTCAACAATACCAGATGATCGACTAGGGTAGCAAGTGTTAGTGGCATTGCCTCTAAAGCACTTGCCACCAGCGAATAAAGGTACTCTGAGATAGTAAAACAGGCCATCACATTTCTCAGGTGTGCCACTTTCAAATCTATTTGCACAGTCACACTTTTGAACAGATAACTGATCACAAACCCCTGTTCTTTCAAAGATCGAGAATTGAATCATCAAGCTCCATGAGCAGATAACGCAGAGGACATTTTCCCAGCATCCCTGGCTCACCAAGTCAGCTGAACAGGAGAATGCTAAAAAAGGGCAGAGGAACATGTGTGTCTTCTGACCAAAAAGATCTTGCCTAAGCCATTTAAACCTAAGTGTTGATTCACACCACAACTGAAATGACTATGTAGTGAACCATGTAATTTGGAGATATTGGACCTGGCATCTTTGGTGTGGTTTTCCCCAACTTTTCTCCTTCAATCCCCTTGTTTCTACTGGCGTTAGGACTGTGCGCACTTTACCACTGTTAACCAGTACTAAAGTGCTTGTGCTCTCTCCGTAAAACATTATAACATTGACTTCCACCAAATTGGCACATTAAATTTACTTGTAAGTCCCTAGTAAAGTGTTGCTACACGTGGCCTAACGCAGTTGACCTCAAATCTGGGGAACCGGGTTCAAGTCTCTGCAAAGACACTCATCATAATACACTAGTAAGAGAACGAGGAATACCTAATACACTTTTTTTGACGCACACACAAATCCTGCGATTTATACGTAAGGCATGGGCGCTGGACGGACAAGAAACCCCAAAGCACGAATTAGTGAATATGCTGTACATAATGAGAAACAGCAGTCATCTAACAAAGTGGTTGGCACATGGGATCAAATTACATACAGCAACATCACTACGGCCTCTCAGAGAAAGGTGGAATGCAGAAATAGGGAGGGATCTTAAAGATAAGGAATGGAAGGGCGCTATCGAATGCCCTAGGAAGGTGGCACGTAATCCCAAATTCAAATTTATACAACTGATGGTATTACATTGGGCATATTTATCTTCCCATAGATTAAGTGTGATGTTTGCGGATGTAGCCGATGAGTGCCCCCGATGTCGAGAGCCGAATGCTGACCTACTACACATGTTATGGTCCTGCCCAAGACTTTTAAGTTACTGGTCCATAATACACAACATATTAACAACCATAGTGCCTGGGAGAATAATTAACACTTTAGAATCCTGTTTGCTGGGACTACGTTTTACTAGCAAAACAGGGCACCCTACAACTCGCTTCCTTAACCTAATGCTATTAATAGCAAAGGGAACGATAACAATAAGCTGGAAGGCGAGAAATGCACCAGTGGTCCAGGATTGATATAATGATGCAATCCGTTGTGGTACTGTAGAGGGTATAGAAATCCAGAGGGAAGAAAGGCAAGGATTGAGGAAAAACCCTATTTCATTGGACTGGAATGTGTTAATGGAAGAACTTAAAGTGACTGATATACATGCAATTTGACAAGTATAATGTTGAACTGTAAATATGATTATGATAATAGTACAGCTGCCAGTATATTCAGGACGCAATGTTCTTATTGTTAATTGGTGGAGAAGTGTGGCTCACTGGTTAGAGGAGGCAGACCTGGAAGCAGAGGTCAGCCCGGGACCAGGGTTCAATTCCCGGCTCGGCGGGGTCTTGAGTCCTAAAAATGTCCATGGACTCGACAATTCTCGCTCCGGTGCCTACTCGACTCACGGGTTCACACTCTGCGACTCTGGGCAATAGCGTGCTTAATCTCCACAACGGCCCCTCGCGGCGGGATGCCTGGCTTTCACCTTGCGGATATCCTGGTAGGGTTATCTCACAGGGGAATACCAGGACGGGTTCCCTAAGCAAGCGCTTAGAAACCGGTTGGTGATTTGCGCTATATAAATTCCTATACATTTACCTTTACATTTAATGTACAGTATATAGCTTGAGTTGAGAACTCACAAAGCAGTGTATAGAAAGTGGTGTCAGCTGCAAATGAGTGAATTAAAAGTCTGACCGAAAGGGTGGGAGGGGGGATGAGTTACTTTAGCTGTTCACGTTTTTATTTTGTTTTGTTAGGTAGGAAAACATAAGGGAAAGTTCCCATGGCATGATATAGAGAATATAAGATATACCTCCAGATTCATCAAAGTCCTGTTTTGCGAGTCCATAATAGCGATTTTTAAGGAATCGCTATTAAAGACTCGCAAAACGGGATGCATGTAGGAATCGCAATATTTATTGCGATTTCTACAGCTTCCTTATTTGCGATTCGCTAATTGCTATTTGCAAATAAGGAATGGCTGTCCGATTCATTCCTATGGGCCTATAGGCCCATAGGAATGAATGGGGAGTCATTCCTTATTTGCGATTAGCAAATAGCGTTTCGCAAATAAGGAAGCGATTTCAAGGGTGCCAGGGTGTCCAAAGAACACCCTGTCGCACCCCTGAAATGCAAATGTACAATGGTGTTGCGCACACACATGTCCAAAGGACATGTGTGTGTGTAATATACAGCTTAGAAAAATGCACTAAAGTGCATTTTTCTAAGTTTCGCTATTTCCCACGAAGTTACACTTCGCGGTAAATAGCGGCCCCATATTGCAAATTCGCAATTTTAAAAAGGTTCATGAATAGCATTTAAGGAATCTCTAATTGAGATTCCTTACATGCGATTTTTCGCAATTTAGTGATTTCTATAATTGCGATTTTTGCATTTGGGATGATGAATCCCAAATGCAAAAATAGCGCTCGCAAAGGGCCAGATTCTCAGAATCTGGCCCTTTGCGAGCCAATTTCAGCTTGATGAATATGGCTGATAGTTAGGATGAATAACGAGGCAAACTATGCAAGCAGTTTTTTCTTTGTTGCACATGTGTAAATGTAAATAAATCCATGTAAATTATTATGATACTGGGCTATAATAAATTCAGTGCTGCTGCACTAATTATTATTATTATTAGGGAAATTTGTAAAGCGCCTGGTTTACGCCTACAGGCGTGTCCCCGCGCTAATTGCTCCATTGAAAAATAATTGCAACATGTATAACGAAACACCAACACAGATTGTTATGGAGACAGGTCATACATTGTAATGGATGTGTACCAACCCTAATAAAATATATATTTTTTAAAATGTGAGCACATGCAATATTGTGAATGTCGGGAGCCTAGGGAGGAAAGAACCCTAACACGTCATGTTTAAAAAAATGCATACATGAGAGAACCTACAAGCCAGGTTGTGTATATTAGCTACCTAACTTTTTGTTTTTGTTTGCAAAAACGTTGTGATCATTGGGGTGCATGAATATTTTGTGTGAGTGAGTTTGCCTGTATGAGAGTCCATATCAGTATGCTTGAGCGTGACTGCTTGTGTGTATAAGTGTATATGCGCGCATGTCTGCGTGTGAGTGCACATATTTATGTTTGAGCGTGTGCCCGAGGTGAGTGCGTGTATGAGTTAAGAGTGTTTTTGTAACAGTACTTGTGTGTGTAGATCGTGTGTCTGCTCCCTTTCCCTGGCCTGCATTCCCCTTCCTGAGCAAGATTATGGTAACACGAAACGGCTGACGGGGGGATTTTGCATATGATGCGTCCAGGAGTGACTGGCACCCTCTGTGCAGTCAACTATCTGCTACCCAGGCTCAATAATCAGTATTTCACCCTCACGAAAACATCTTTTCTCTGTGCAATCTAGAATTAACATATTTATAGGATGTTCTCTCACGAGGTGGAAGTGGTTACATTTAGTAGCTCCGTTTTCGACTGCACTGTTTGCCTTTTATTGCACCTGCAGGACAGCAGTTCAAATCCTGAGAAAAGCATGTAATGTAAAGACAATTTGGAAGGGTCCTTATGCCGTTTCACTCCTTGCTAGTGCCATGTGGGCCCTTGCTCTGCGCAAGCCCTCAAAATGGATGTGGAGGCATGCATGGAGGATGGAAGGTGCCCATGCAGGAGTCGGCACATGCCTCCCTACAGGGGCCTGCATTGCGTGATGAGTGGAAATAATTTCCCATGCAAGGGAAAACAAGTACAATTGATATACGAAATTGGTGGCAGTCTGTAATTTTAGAATGGAAATCTTTCCAATGTATAGATGGATAATGTTAATGTAGCCTCTCGTGTTAATATGTTATTTTTAAGTGACACCAAATGGTGTTAAATTACACCTTGGAGATGAGGCAACTTGAAAACCTACGCTTTTTGTTGTTGTGTTTTAAAAAAAACCTTTTTATTGTGATTATAAGCAAGGCACATGTTGGTCAAATAGTGCACACAAACACTCGATTCTGACAACATCAGCATTTTGGCAGTGTTCGTAGCATTGGTAACCACAGTATAGGAGAGTACAGTATTCCCTCCAAGAACTTCCCGTACCCCCATCATTGTCATCTTCAGACTCCCCTTCCTCCTGTGTCCTAGGTGGCTCACAAATGTACCCCCTGAATTTGTTCCAGGCCCCCCATACCCTGCTCCACTTCTGAGGGCAGCCTCGATTAATAAATGCTGCTTTCTCGGCCACCATGGCTGTATCTAGATCCCCACACCATGCATTGAGTGTTGGCGACTCTTCCCCACACGACTTTTGTGCTATATTGAGCTTCGCTACCATTATTCCTAGTGTGGCCCACGTCTGCGCCGGTCATGTAAGATAATTCGGTTCCCACACATTTAGTAAGCATCTTCTGGGCTCCAGCGTTAACGATACCTCCACCGTCCGCTGGCACTGGGCTGGGGACGGGGTATTTTCTAACACATAGAGGAAACGAGGCAGCGCCATCATTTTAAAAAGCGCCGCCTTTCCCAACAATGTCAGCGGAAGAGTCCCCCAATGAGCTGCATCCCTTTTTAAACGCTCCAGGGGGGGCGTTAGATTCCTTTTTATAAACTCGCCCGGGTCCGCTGTGATATAGATACCTAGATATTTAAAGGCCTCTCCAGAGACCTGCAGCGGGCAGTTCTTTGGGAGCTGTGGCAGTGGACCATGGAGCACAAAAAGTATCAATTTTAACCAGTTTATTGTGTACCCTGAAGCTCACCCAAAAAGTTAACATATATTCAGGAGGAACAAAATGAACCGCTTAGGGGAGGCCAGATAGAGTAAAACGTCATCCGCATATAGCGAGATGCGGTCTTCCCATTGTTCCGTCCACTTAATACCTCGGATCATTGGCTCCCATCTGATCCATGACGCCAGCGGTTCCAACACTAGAGCGAAAAGCAGCGGTGACAACGGGCAGCCTGACGCCTTCCCCGGGTCAATGGAAAGTCGTGGGATATATGACCATTAGCCGTCACGTGCACCAGTGGTTTTGTGTACAGGAGACGCACCCAAGTGCAGAACTTTGGGCCGAAGCCCAAGTGTTGTAGCACAGCGAACAAGAAGGGCCATTCCACCATATCGAATGCCATGCGAGCATCCAACAACAGGAGAACAGCCGGCTCCTGGAGATAGGGCTTGCGGACCATCACTCCATGTAAACGTCTCAAGTTTAATACTGTATTTCTATTGGGCATGAACCCGGACTGGTCCGGGTGAATCAGGGTTGAGAGGTGTGGGGGTCAGTCTGATTGCAAGGAGTATCGCTAGAATTTTGGCCTCAGCGTTTATTAAGGATAAGGGGCGATACGAGGTACAGTCCTCCGGCGGCTTCGGAATCGCCACCACTGTGGCCATGCGCTGATCCAATGGGAGCTCACCTGCCTGTAGACTGTTGCGGTACATATTTAGCATATGCAGGACCACTTACCCGCCGTCTTTTTATACAGTTCTATGGGAATGCCGTTAGGCCCTACCGCCTTCCCAGATTGTAATGAGCCAATCGCCACCTGCAGCTCGTTGGTTGTGAGGTCTGCCTCCAGTTCAAGGACCACCTCTGGTGTAAGTTTAGGCATTGCAATATCTTTTATATAGGTCAGCGCTTCTTCTACAGCCATCTCTGTCAGAGATGTCTAGACTTGTTGGAAGTGTTGCGATAACATATGTACTATGGCGCGCGGGTCAGTTGCTACTGAAACCTCACCCGTCCGTAGCTGCGCTATCCACTTTTTGTCTTGTTCCTTTTTATCTAGCCACGCCAGTAGCTTCCTGGCTTAATCGCCGGTCTCATATATCTTATGTCGCGTAGCTGATAGTTTGTGTTTGGTCCTTTGTCTATGGTAGTCCCTATGCAATTGTTGTTTAAGGCCAAAACACTGAGCCGTGGCCCGCGTTGGATTGCGAGAGTGTTGGGCGTCGGCCACCTGTAACTCCGTCTCTATGGAAGTGATTTCCTGCTGCTGGTCCCGCCTATGTAATAGATGCGATGACCTGTCCCCTTAGAACAGTCTTATAGGCCTCCCATAAGATGGTTGGAGAGTGGACCGACAAAACATTTCCTTGGAAGTAGTGTTCTGTTGTGGAGACTATAGCTTTCTTAATCCTGGGAACCTTTAGGTATCCAGGGAATATGGGAAATATATGCTGCCTCCCCCTCTGGTAATATGTGTATGTTAATAGTATCGGAGAGTGGTCGGATATGCCTCTAGGTCTGATCTCAATCTTGTTCACGTGCTTCAAACTATCCGGAGATGCAATAAAGTAGTCTGTTCTGGATAAACTGTTATTTACCCCCGAATGAAAAGTGAATTGGTGCGCCGTGGGGAGGCCATGCCTCCACATGTCTGTATGCCCTAGCGCACCCAGAAAGCTCCCCAGAAGTGATGCCCCCAATGCCCGCTCCCTCGAGGGGTGCCTATCCAAGGTCCCATCCATCATCGCATTAAAGTCCCCTCCAATCAGCAATTCCCCTTCATGGAGATCAAGGGGAAAGTCGGTGAGGGTTGGGAGGGTGATCGCATGTAATGCTGGAGGAATATAAACTGTCACTATATTGATAGGGTGTCCTTCCCTCTGCCCAATAAGTGCAGCAAAGCGGCCACCTGTGTACGTCTTTGTGTTATGTATAATGAGTGGTGTTTGTTTCGGAACTAGGATACCCACCCCTCTAGAACCTGAGGAGAACTCTGAGTGGGCTACCATTTTAAACCCCCATCTGTCCAATGCCTTACAGGAGGTACCAGTGAGGTGCGTCTCTTGCAGCAGGACCACTGCTGGGGAACTTCTTTTAAGGCAGTGTAGGACCAGACTTCTTTTAATTTTGTTCCCGAGACCACATACATTCCATGTAACCAATGTTAGGGAAGCCATCCGTGTATTTGGGGACTGCCCGCGCTCAGATGACTATGAGTTTGGCTTTGTCATCATTGTGAGTGTACGTAACTGGTTTGGCGGATTCGGATGAGCATTGCCTTCGCTGATTCATATCTAGAAAGGTGTCATATACGTGTGCCTGTGTGGTGCATATTAACCGGAAAAAAACATAACCAAAACAATATACCCCTATCCTCCACCCCCTCCCTGCCTCCCTGCTAGATGGATTCAGAAGTCCCCTCCACCCCAACAGTGCAGAGTGCTAAATATCCCCTACCATAACAGTACTTGCGTTTCGGGGGTGAGAAGTCCGGGGAATGTTGTAGTCCACCCCCTTCTTGAAGATGAATGTACAATTGAGTCTCGCCGCAGCAGTAGGGCCAGCCGTATTATCCGCGTACCTGGGCCTGCCCCCCATCCACGGAAGGCTGTCACATTACTCAGTCACCCACTGGCGGCGTGGCCCTTATTCTGTTGCTGGCAGATCCTGCACTGTCTCTGTAAGGAGAGCGAGGTCCGTTTGTGCCACGTCCCCATCGTCATTCTTCAGCTTCTGACCTTTGTGTGCTGTCATCTTCCTGCTCCTGTCTATGTTCCTTGGGGTCCTCGTCCATCTTCCACTGTTGCTGGTGTCTCTCCAATCGTCTAGACCCCTCCACTTGACGCCACCCCTCAAGCCAGTCGTGGGCCTCCTCAGGCGTGTCGAAGAACCAGGTTTTCCGTCCGCCACTACTCGTAACTTTGCAGGAAACAGCATGGAGTAAGCAAGTTCTCTGCGACGCTGTTCTTTCTTAACCTCAAAGAAGCTCCTGTGGCGCTTTGAAACCACCGCTGTGTAGTCCAGTAAGAAGGATACCATTGAGTTGTGAATGCGAATAGGTGGGGCCACTCTTGCAGTTTGAAGTATCGCATCTCTGTCGTGGAAATAAATAATTCGGGCCAGGACAGGTCTGGGAGGCGCCCCGGGCTTGCGCTTACCCCCCGGCACTCTCTGTGCTCTTTCCACTGAGAAAAAGGTGGAGAGCCTCCTTGGTTAGAGTTTGGTCTTTATGAGTTCTTTGACGTAGAGATCCTTGGTCGGGCCCATTTCACTTTCCGGAATGCCCGTGAGTAGCACATTATTGCGGCATGAGCGCCCCTCCTGGTCATCCAGCTTCGCCGCCAGTATTTGTTTTCCGCCTCCAGGTGCCCAACTTTTTTTAATCAATGTGGCCGTGTCCCTGGACAGGCTTTTTGTCACTTGTCCACCTCTGTGACCCTCGCTGTCATTTTCTGGAAGTCTGCCCGTAGGAAAAACACATCTGTAGAAATGGTGCCCACCGTCGACTGTACATTCGTGAGGGCAGCCATAATGTCATCAAGTGCCACTTTACTCGCCCTCTCTCCTTCCGGGGCCTTATCCAGCGTTTCTCTAGCATATGCATACTTGTCCAGTTTGCCCTGGGTGGTCGTGCGTGGTCCCCTGCCCCCCATTTTTATCCGGGGAACGTTGTGCCGGTCGGTAATGGCTGCCGCCAGCCACAAGATTTACCTTCACGCGCGGCCTGTCGGTTTATCCGCCACTCAGGTAGCTGGTTGGTACTGGGACCAAGGGCCGATGGTCGCACGTCTAAAAGACACACTAGCACCGGAGGGGCACCCTGCAGGGCCAAATTTCCGCCGTCTGCGACTTCGTGGCTACGAAGAGATAATACCCGTGCCCAGAAGAAGTCTGTATAGGGGGTTAAATTGGTCACAGGCTCTGAGTGTGGATTCAGGTGGTATCCTCCAGGGTCGCTGCTTCCCTGCGCCGGATAGTGTATGAATGGCGCTGTTCTAGCATGTGCACTACTGTAAGTCTCTGAGGCCTTCTCCAGGATTAGTGCACTCAACAATGGCCCAAAAGGGTGGCAATTGCGCATGGGGCTTATGATTAATGGAGGGCTGAGTCTCTGTTGGGCTACCCAGGCCCTAGTTCGTGTCAGGCGGGTGTTTTTAACTCCTTTCCGCTCTTCACTCCCCCTGATGGCAGTCCGCACCTGGAGTCGGGCCCCACTCACCTCCCGATGGACACCGACTCCTCACAGGTCCCAGCAGCAGCCGGCAGTTCGGCCGCTCCATACGCCAGACACCTCGGGGCAGTAGAGCCGAAGATCGTGTGCTGGCCCGCGTCGCGGGTGTCCCTCCGCTACCCGGCGTCCGCTGCTATTTCCCGGGGGGGAAGCCTCCACTCTCTTCAGTCGGCGTCCGACAGCCCAGCACAGCCCTAACTTCACTCCGCCTGCTCCGAACAGTGCGGCAATCGGCCCAGCCGCCGATCGTTCCCCGCTGGGGCCCGACTTCTGGACAGTCCCCGGCTTCAATCTCAGGAATAGGCCGTGCCGCCCTTCTCGATCTCTCCGGCATTCTGGTAGTCGCACACGCTCAGGGAGGAGATCGCTGGATTCACCGCAGGTTCCGCGTACAATTGATTTTCCTCAAGGTATGATTCGTGATCGGATTAATGGTCGGATTGATTGGGGAATC
The DNA here is from genome assembly GCF_964263255.1 of Lissotriton vulgaris. NCBI lineage: Eukaryota > Metazoa > Chordata > Amphibia > Caudata > Salamandridae > Lissotriton > Lissotriton vulgaris. The sequence goes on along the minus strand of NC_141685.1, from coordinate 1,764,127,431 downwards.
TACTCTTCCCACGGAGCTCCTTTAGGCTGCGGCCTTTTTAGTCTGGAGCAAGCCATGCCCCTTATGTTGTGTTTAAAATAGCTTAATACTTTTTAAGCAAACACTCTGGTTAATATTTTAAACTGGCAGGTGACTAATTCTAATATCTGTGATGTACTGCAATGTCTGCATGGCCTTGGATGTAGTAACGGTAGTTGTAGCTGCAATAGTATCATATTTATTTTGATATTAAAAATGCTTGTATCCATGTTCTGCAATCTTATTCTAATTTCCTGTTTGCACAGTCAGCCTTTAACATGTTATTTTTGCCCCTTTGTAAAGTTCCCTTTGCTTTTCGCACAGTGCATATCTTCACATAAAAATACAATTAGCAACAAATTAAAAACACATAGGAACAATTTTTGGAATTATTCCAAGCTTGATAGGGCTGAAAGCCTTCAAGCTCCCCAAATCAGTGCAATGCATCAGGGCATCACTGCCACTGGGTAATTAAATGGATGGTCTGAGGGGGGCCCGTCAGGGGTTACAACTTTGATGTTAAATATGCGCCTCACCACTTTTCAAATCTACCAGACGCCACTTCTTTTGACCATTTGTTTGTGAAGGCACGAAGCAGCAATGTCCCCATTCTAAACTGGAAATAAAGTTTCCTTGCCAAAAAAGGTTGGATGGTATCCAAAAAGTGCTTGAAGTGATACTCAGCTTTAATGTTTAAAAAGTCAGCTGTTAGACGACAAAGTTGGGCTTTCCCCAGAATATCAGCTAGTTTGTGCGCTCTATATGCTCTGACTAATGCAAAATGCGAGATGGCCTGAAACGCTACTTCAAGATTGCTCCATAGGTTTGGAAGGCCTAGCTTGTAGTATGTGTCCCAAATGTGGGAAAACCCTGGCAAGTTGCCCACACCCGGAAGACCCAGAATGTCCTTAAGTTCTAACTGATAACCTGCGAGTTCTGGGGTAGCCCACAGTCTGCACTAGAATTTTAGTGGTCGGAGACCAATCTCATCTGCTATGAGTCCAATACCAAGATCCATGCGTAAAGGAATAAGAGGGGTACTGGGTGGAAGACCCAGCAACTGCCTCAGAGGCTATTCTCAGTTTTAGACAGACCACTGGGGGGTGCAATGCACCCAAAGCTCAGCCCCATGTATTACAGCGCTCCTAATTTGCTCTTAATAAATCTCTTCCACCGGGGCAGCCGGTTTGCAGGAGGAGCTCCTATAAGTTTTAATACTCCTCCTACCGTCTGGGCAAGTTTGAGGCTTGCTTTAGCTAGTTGTGGGCCCCCAGTCAAACTTTTCAGACAGTGTGACACCAAGATAGTCAAAAATAGTCACCCGCTCTAGACTGGTACCATTTAAAGAAGGGTTAGGGCGGGAGGTTTAAGCTGGATTAAAAACCATGAATTTGTTTATTGATTGAAATCACAGTAGTACATTACATGACTGAACAACATATTGCATGCTTTCACTAAAATATTCCAACAAAACATCAATCAAGATTACTCAATACATATCTCCTACCAGTCTCTCTTGCCTTCGCATTTCCATTTCGATCGTGGGTGACACACATAGATCTCCCCTGTGTTTGTTCCACTGTGACCACTTCTTGTCCCATTTCTTGGGGCATCCCCTAGCCTTATAGACATCAGTCTCTGCCAGCATACATCTGTCCATTTCTTTGACCCATAGGGTGACACGAGGTGGGTTTATGTCCCCCTCAGCCCGTAGCCACTTCTCTCTTTAATAGCGTGTAACACAGTGTTGTGAATTGTTGTTCAATTTCCGTTAGGTCATTGGCCTCCCAGATGTTCAATAATCCGAGTTGTGGGGTTAGTGCTACAGCTTTTCCTAGGGCAGTGAACATGTGATTCGTGGCTCCCTCCCAGAGCTACCTTGGGGCAGGACCAAAGAGTATGGCAAAATGTGGCCCGCTGGCCACACCCCTACACATCTGTCATCAGGTTTGGACCCTATTTTGGCCAAGATTTTGGCCTATTAAAGGGCCTATTTTGGCCCTTTAATATACAATCGTTGGAGTATTCTAAATTGGATCAGGCGAAATCTCTGAGTGATAGCTGCCTCACGTGGGGACATCCATATCGACTGCCAATCTTCGTCCTCTATAGGGCCTATGTCGTCTTGCCAGCGCTCCCTGAGCTTTAGGAAGGTATCCGGAAGGTTGTTACTCAGTTTCTTATAGGTTAAAGATATTGCCTTCGACTTGAGAGGCCCATCAAGCAGGCGGTCTTCCAGAGGTGAGACTCCGGTATGTTTGCAAGAGACGGAAAAGATGCCTGCAGCGCGTGTCTGATTTGTAGGTATCTGTACATTTCTCCCTGTGCCAACTGATATCGTTTCTGGAGCTCACTAAAGGTCAGTATTGCCCTCTTTTCGACCAGATCCCCCACTGTGGATAACCCAATGAGGTCCCATTTGTCAAATCCGGGCTGATATCCTAGCCTTCCCAGTTTTTGAGCAAAGCACAATAGCGTGGCTAGCGAGGGAGTGCCTGTCCAACCCAGCAGAGAGGTGACTATACGCCATATTTCCAGTGTATGTTTGGCCAGTCCGAAGAACGTCCCCATATTTTTCCTATCAATGGTGTACAGAGCCCCCAGATATCCAGAGTGGTCCGTTTGGTATCTGTCGAGGGCGTACGCTGGGTCGTCTGGGGGGTAATATATCCAGTGGTTAACAGTCACCAGTTGGCCCGCGCAGTAGTATCGTTGCATGAATGGGAGGGCAATGCCCCATCGTACCAACTTTTTGTCAGTTTCTGCCTTGCAATTCTAGGGGCATTACCGTCTCATAGCAGCGTATTAATCTCACCCTCAACAGCTCTAAAGTACGAATCTGGGACTTTGTGGGGACAGTTATGCAGAACATAGAGAAAGCGAGGAAGGGCCAGCATCTTGAAAAGTGCCGCCCTCCCCACCAGTGTTAAGGGCAGGGTCCTCCAATGCTTCACATCTGCACGCAGTCTGGCCAGAGGCGGGGCCAAATTCCAGCCATAAAAACAGGCTGGGTCCGAGGTAACAAAAATCCTCAAGTAGCGAAATCCGTCAGTTGCAACCGTTATCGCACACTGTGGCAAGAGACGTGGCACATCTCCTTTCAGCATGAACAAGACTGATTTCGCCAATTAATTGCATATCCCGAATATTTACCAAAATTTGTGAATATGTCCAAAACAACACTAATCGATTTATATGGGGATGCCAAGTAAAGTATGATATCGTCTGCATAGAGCGATATGCAAACTTTTACATCAATTGCCCAGTGCATGCCACGTACCATCACGTCCCACGTATCCAGGCCGCGAGCGGCTCCAGTACGAGAGCAAAGATCAGCTGGGACAGCGGGCACCCCTGCCTCGTACCCCTACGGAGTTCAAACGTTCAGGATGTAAAACCGTTAACCCTCACCTGTCCCAATACGCCAGTATAGAGGAGTCTCACCCAGGTCACATATATGGGGCCAAGCCCCGTCCTTTGCAGCACCTTGAATAGGTATGGCCATTCTATGGAGTTGAAACGCCATTGAGCCGTCGAGAGACAGTATTGTCGTGTCTTCTTCAATGTATTGTCTACGAGCCATTACACTGTGTACACGACGTAAGTTGAGGGCCGTGTTTCGCCCTGGCATAAAGCCAGATTGGTCCGAGTGGACCAATGAGGTAATAACTGTCGCCAACCTATTTGCCAGGACTTTTGCTAATATTTTCGTCTCCACATTTATCAGTGAGATTGGCCTATAGTAGCTGCAGTTGTCATTTGGCTTACCTTGTTTATAGATAGCTACAATAGTGGCTAGACGCTGATCTAGGGGTAGCTGACCCTCTTCCAATCTCTTCTCATACATGGCTTTCAGATGTGGTACAGTCAGAGAGGCTGTAACCTTCAGAAACTCCACCTGGACTCCGTTAGGCCCCATCGCCTTTTCCGATTTAAGTTGTCCCAGGGCCTTGCTTAGTTTTTCCATTGATAGGTCTGCCTCCATAATTCCCCTATCTGTCTCTGAGTGGTTCGGAACATTGCTGTCTTTGAGGAGCTGGCGGGAGTCTTCCGCTGTATAGCATGTAGAGGGGGAATATACCCTCTCAAAGTAGTCTGCAAATTGTTCCGCTATTTCCTTTGGATGTACTTCTGATGTCTCCACCCAGCGTCGTCAGTTTATGGACCAATCTGGAGCCTTGCTCCCGCCTCTCCAGCCACGCCAGTGTCCTTCCTGCCCTCTCCCCAAGCTCGTAGAGTCTGTGTTGGGTCGCACGTTGCTTGGCTACCATCTGCTCCCTAGTTTTAATCCGAAGTTCGTCCTGTTTCAGGCAGAGCCTACGACGGGTGTTGGGTCAGGATCTTGCGAGTGCTCACGCTCCAGCTCAAGGAGGTCAGATTCCACTTTAGGTAGGAGTTCTTGTTTTTTGGCGATGTAGCCTGCCTTTAACGACCAGGCTAGGCTCTTGATTACCAAATTAAAGGCCTCCCAGACTGTTCGCGTGGTGTCAACAGAACCCACTTTTTCTGTAAAATAGCTCTCCGTTTGTGTACGGAGTTCGTCTCTAACGTCTGGTATGTGTAGGAGCCACGGGTTATTCACTATCGTGGCAGGTGGTTGGCGTTCCCACTGCGTATATTCCGTCCAGACCAGGGAGCGATCCGAGATCCCTCTAGGCAGAACTCCATATTGGGCGAAGTTACCCACTGAGGACAGATGTGTAAGGAAGTTGTCAATACGTGACAGACTACGGTGGGCATTGGAGAAAAAAGTAAACAGTTTGTCGGTGGGATCAAGTACTTCACCTATGTCTGCCAGACCCAGTGCCTGCACAAAGCCGGGCAATAGGTCATTAGACTTTTCTTGTGGCTTTGGTAGGTGGCGGTAAACAGTGTCATCTAAAGCCATATTATAGTCTCCTCTCATAATCAGTACGCCCTCCCGGAGTCCCGTCAATTTGTTACCTAGGTCTTCCAGCGCTGTCTTGCCAAGAGCGGGCAGCAGATAGACAGAGAGTATATTGATATCCTTCCCATCCCACTGGGCCTCCACCCCCGCAAAGCGGTCTGCCGTGTTTGCCCATATCTTGTGTACAATAAGGGGTGTGGTCTTTTTTACTAATACAGCTGTACCCCTTGAGCCCGTAGTGTAGTCTGCATGTGCCAAAAGTTTGTACCCCCACCTAGTGAGGACCTTGGATTTCTAACCCACCAGATGGGTTTCTTGCAGCAAGACAACATCCGGCGAGTGCCTCTTCAGGTATTGTTGCACTATGCGCTCTTCATCTTGTCTCCCATCCCATTTACGTTCCAGGACATTACCGCCAGAGATCGTTTACTATTGTGCCCCATAGCTGCGTATCACCCCTCTTTCCTGCCTTCGGATCATGTCTTTGTAGGAAAATACATAAACCTGTACATTTAGCAATTGTCGTCCAACAATCAATGCAACCACTTTACATTTTGGATGCGTGAAGTATCGTAGCATAAAAATAAGTTCCTCTTCATCGAATTCACTCGACAGTACCAGTAAGTCAATCAACTCATCAACAAACCTAGCAACCTTAAAACAGCCCCCCTCTCCCCCTCCACAATCTCCTCCCCCCTGCCCGTGGATTCAAAATTACCCGACCCCAAACTTGGCAGAGTGCTTCTCTCCCTCGCTAGAATGCTGAAAATACACGGGGTAGAGTAGCCCCCTTCCCGCTGATTCAAATCATAAGAACTGGGAGTATAGTCATCCACTTTTAACCAATTGAGTCCCTCCCAAAGCACATCTGGACGATCTATCAGTACGTGTCATATCTTTAGGAACCCCTCCTTAGCAAATTACACAATAATGAGCATTACCACCACCCCCATTCCCCCGGCCCCACTACTTGCTCTTTCTTTTGTGTCCCAGCGTGGGCATTCCGTTTCATATCGCCCATGTCCATCAGTCCTGTTCCTCAAGTTGGCTAGGGATCTCAGCTGAGCCTCTCCGGACTGCCTCTACTTGGATTCTCTGCGTTGGCCTGGTGTGCCCTGCCGATCCCTCCTCTGGTTCCCCACCGTGGTCCAGCCGTCCATCCATTCCCAGACTGCCTCCGGGGAGTCAAAAAAACAGCACTTGCCATCAGATTTGACTCAGACACGCAGTAAATAGCATTGCGTATTTGATCTCCCTGTCTCTCAGTTCCTTCTTCACCGCCTGATAGCTGCGCCTTTGAGCTTGAACCTTGGCCGTGAAATCGGGTAAAAGGGCTACCTCATAGTTATCTTAACACACCAGAGAACCAGGGGTCTAGAAAGAGATGGATCTATTCATCCACTCCACAGGCGCTACTGTAATTGCATCAGTAGAGGATACAAAGATTCCTATGCAGCCTAAATACAAAGCAGACGCTAAAAGGTCAATGATCGTGAGCTCAAGTGATTGTAAACGAGACTCATCTCAGAAAAGGAGGATTCCCATCAAATGTCTCTCCCTGATTCAGCGTCTGCATTGAGGCAACGACGGACAGAGCGGGCCTCAATCTTCCTGAGCAGGGTCCAGGAGAGGTGAGGTCTATTCCCCGGCTAATCTGGATGTGAGACACACCATTTTTGGCAACGGAGGAAAATGACTATGGATAACGTGATCCATTTATATCCTTTATAAGAATAATATTTCACTCCTTACTTTCACATAAAATACTAGCAGTAGCAAATAGTACGAACAGAGGCCCTGAAGAAAGCCTAGGGATATTTATTTCCCCCAGAGGCTGAAACATGTTGGCCCCCTCATGGTAGTCATATTTGTTTGCAATTACCGTTTTTTGCACTGTTCTTGGTTTTAACTAGAGGGCAAAAACAATTCACAGAATAAAATGTTTCTTCTTTCTGTTTTTGCCACCCTATTTTAACTCATCACATATTTATAATTTCTTTTTGCACTGCACATATTCCCATAGTTATTCTATCTATCTCTTGGTCAGCAGATTGATTGGCAATAAGAGTCATTCCTATAATACACACTACATAGAAGGGGGTCCAAGGGCTGGTTTAAAGACTCACAACTAGATACAAGCCCCTACTTATAACACCTATACAAACAGAGTATCTAGGAGTCAAAACAAATGAAAGAAGAAAGAAGAAGGGAAAGCTCTATTCTTCAAAGACCATGACAAAACTGAAAAGGTTTCTTATATTTTAAATTATTAAATAACACCACGTGAGATATTATATGCGATGTAATTGAAATGCACATGATCAAACCAACTGGGAAAACAAACCCAAGGGTAGGTGAAAATATTCCCATCAGTTGTCGAACTGTACTGCCACTTTTTACATCATGTGGGTTCTCCTTACCCAGGAGTCAATGCAATCACAGTCTAGAAGATGTAGAAAAGACTGCGAGAGCCAAAAGACCCTTGTATCTACAGGTTTGGTGGTGCAGATTCGAGAATCAATGTAATAGGACAACTGAAATAAAGCAGTGCAGAAGTGTGAGTAGTGATAAGATAAAATTGGATAAGGCTGTCAATACGTCACCAGCAATTTCACCCGAGGGGGGCACGTAGGGCAGTCAAGGTTGAATGTAGTTGTCTCGGAGTTATCTCCTCAGTGCCTCTCAGGCTTTAGGATGGGCGCAATTCTGTTCGCCCGACACAGTCATCAGGAATATGGTCAGTGCATCTGGCCACGCCAAACAACCCCAGCTCTGGGACCTCTTCTCACACGTAACCGCAGACGCATACAAGAGTTCTGCGTTCAGTGTCAACCCCAGCCAACACCTAGGGGATCACATAGGTTTTTCCTCTGTCTTCCAATCCTCCCCTGTCACTTGCAGGCCCCACTAATCACCTTAATTGTCAGCAAGAGGGTTCTCCATTCGCACACGTAGCCAACGCACCGCGGGTCTGATAGTGTCCCTCGCCACTTGTCTCCGTAGCCGGACTGGGGATATCGATGTTTCCAAGGACCCAGGGGGGCTGTCACCTTTATTCAGGGCTGTGGAACGGCCACTGATCAGTACTTCCACTTCACCCCTCTGATTCTAGGAGAGAGGACGAGGGGGGGCAGTCACTTCACTGCAACCTGTAGTCCTCGCCCTTCTTATGGACAGTGCTCACCAAAGCAAGGGCAGTACAGCTGCCGATCGCACCCCGGTGCAAACCTCTAACCAGGGTCTTTCCAGCCACCAGGCCCCCAGCTGTGGTCTCTATTTCTGAGTCGCCGTCTGGGCTTCTTCAATTAAGCGGCTCTATCAGGTATATATATATATTAGTTTGTATTTTTGAGTGTGTGTATCAAAGGTTATATTAGGGTGAAAAGAGATCTGCCACTCTTTCACAAGGATGATATCAGTGATGTCATCAGTGATGTCATTTGAGATGTCATCAGTGATGTCACTGACCATGTCAGGAGTGATGTAATTTGTGACTTCCATCAGCAGTGCATTGCGGGCGCGTGAGTTATAGTTGGCTGAACTAACTATAACCGGGGAATTTCTATGGTTTTGTACGAGTGAAATGTACAACTAACTATAACGCCCATGAAACCTATGATTTTTTCAGTGAATTTCTAAGGTTTTTTAAATGCTAATTTCTAACTATAACGTGCCTAAAACCTATGTTTTTTTCAGGGAATTTCTAAGGTTTTTTAAATGCTAATTTCTAACAATAATGTGCCTGAAACCTATGTTTTTTTCAGTGAATATATATATATTTATTATACTATGTATACATGTGGAAATGTCTCGGTCCGCCTGTTTGCCTCGGTGGCACGGAAAAAATGGGTGGAACTGACGTCAGCACCCGACGAGGTCCTCTTATGGCTCCGATGATGTCATGCGCTGTTGCGAGCGGAGCCGTGCTATTATGGCGTCCTCATCGAAGTGGGAGAGCTAGGAAAGAATTTCCATGGAATGCTGGTGCACGGGATTTTCACCTAAGTGTTCAGGCTAGTCCATTGGGCCACTCCAGAAACCGAAACCAGTGATCCGAGGGTAGAGGCCCTGCAGATGGCACACGAGGTGGGGTGCCCAGTCGTGTGCACCAGTGGGGCAGCGAAGTGACAAGCACCACTACCCACAAATAAGGTAACAAGGGCACTGAATAACACAGGATCTTCTTTGTATCTGGCAGGAACAACAAAGTTAAAAAGCCCTAGTAACAAAATGTAGAATTAGTGCTACAACAGTCTTCAAGAGGACCTGCAAAGCCACTTCTTCCTCCTGTACCCTGGAGTCGGCACATGGGTCACGCGGTACGGTCATACTGCTGTGGGACGCACACTCGTTGACCTCTCATGGCACTGCTCCACACTTCAGGGAGGGCGCTTCAATTAGCTATGTTTTCTGACGATGTGTCGCGCTAGCCTCGTCCAACAACAGAACTCCTTTAGATCTAAACAGACTCTTCCACTCTCTCACCGGAAGTGAAACCAGGCCACGCCGACACTTTCTTAATACAACATCCGGGAATGCACTTTTCGGTTAAAAAAACACATTCCCTTCTCCTAATTAATCAAATAAACATCTCACTGAAGAACAGGGGCCAGCTTCGATCGGTAAACAGCCGCTGCAACTACTTTTTTACATTGCGATACCATTACAACGCATGCATTACCACGCATGCGTGGAACATTGCGAAGTCATTACTACGCATTTTTTTAGAACGCATGGTCATTTACCATGCATAAGAAGATAAGAGAGCAACTAATAAAATAATCCTCCAGAAGGCATGATGTGATCAATATATGATGAGATGTGTTTCGGGCTTCGATTTTCAAGATTACCAACTTATATCATTCTGTGTATTACCCATGATCAATGTTTTTGGAATGCCCAGAAATATGTAAAGAAAATATATGCCGTATACAAAGTCTTATTTTCATGTAATACAGATTTATTGTTCTACAGAATGATCAGACATACATTAACATACATGAGTATAATGTATTAATGTATATATGTTGCATAAAAGTTCTATGAATATAAATTAAACAATAGAATGAGAAACTAGACATTGTCTATTGAGTTTAAATAATTTGAACAGGAGTTTTTTTCATATTGTTGGAAAAAGGTGTTTTCCAGTAGGAACAGTGCGCACTACAAGTAGGTTTCCCCTACTTAGTTGCTCTCTTATCTTCTTGTGCTAGCCAACACATTTCAGTAGTGCCGCACCCTTGGGTTAGAATTAGTGCATAGGTATTATACTGATTATACCTCGAGTGCTCCTCTTACATCTACATTCTTACACATTTACCATGCATGACTTTACAACGTATTTTGTTGTAAAGGTATGTATGGTAAATGACCATGCGTTATTGTATGGAAACAGAGGCTGTTCCGTTTCCTCACAACGACGTGCACCGCCCCTCAGAGACGATGTGAATCAGGAACCACGAGGAGGGAGAAAGCATGAGGAGTGAGAGGTAAGGGGGATTGGGCATGGGGTGGGGGTGTCTTTTCTAGGGTTTAGGGTAGTGCAGTGGTGTTTGGGTAGTGTAGGGGGTTGTGCTGGGGGTAGTGTTTTAGGGTTTATGGTAGTGCAGTGGTGTTTGGGTAGTGTAGGGGTAGTGCTGGGGTAGTGTTTTAGGGTTTAGGGTAGTGCAGTGGTGTTTGGGTAGTGTAGGGGGTAGTGCTGTGGGTAGTGTTTTAGAGGTTAGTGTAGTGCAGTGGTGTTTAGGTTTTGTAGAGGATCATACTGGGTGTAGTGTTTTAGGGTTTAGGGTATGTCAGTGGTGTTTGGGTAGTGTAGGGGGTCATGCTGGGGGTAGATTTAGGGTTTAGGGTAGTGCAGTGGTGTTTGTGTTGTGAGGGGGTAGTGCTGGGGGTTGTGTTTTAAGGTTTAGAGTAGTGCAGTGGTGTTTGGGTAGTTTAGGGATTCATGCTGGGCGTAGTGTTTTAGGGTTTAGGGTAGTGCAGTGATGTTTGGGTAGTGAAGGGGGTCGTGCTGGGGGTCTTGTTTTAGGGTTTAGGGTAGTGCAGTAGTGTAGGGGGTTGTGCTAGTGGTAGTGTTTTAGGGTTTAGGATAGTGCAGTGGTGTATGGGTAGTGTAGGGGTCGTGCTGGGGTAGTGTTTTAGGGTTTAGGGTAGGGTAGTGGTGTTTGAGTAGTATAGGGGGTCATGCTGGGAGTAGATTTAGGGTTTAGGGTAGTGCAGTGGTGTTTGGATAGTGTAGGGAGTTGTGCTGGGGGTAGTGTTTTAGGGTTTATGGTAGTGTAGTGGTGTTTGTGTAGTGTAGGGGGTTGTGCTGGGGGTAGTGTTTTAGGGTTTATGGTAGTGCAGTGGTGTTTGGGTAGTGTAGGGGGTAGTGCTGGGGTAGTGTTTTAGGGTTTAGGGTAGTGTAGTGGTGTTTGTGTAGTGTAGGGGGTTGTGCTGGGGGTTGTGTTTTAGGGTTTATGGTAGTGCAGTGGTGTTTGGGTAGTGTAGGGGGTAGTGTTTTAGGGTTTAGGGTAGTGCAGTGGTGTTTGTGTAGTGGAGTGGGTAGTGTTTTAGGGTTTAGGGTAGTGCGCCCAACTAGCCACAATATCCGTGACTCTTTTGAACTCTCCGCCAATTGAATAATTTGGGTCAAGGGCCCCACCACGTCCAAGACCTATCAATTCCTTTCTTGGGATCCCTCATATACTTGGAGAAAAAGGTACATAGTTTCTCATCAATTTCAGGCATGTGTGCCACCTTCCCCTTCAGTGAGGGCCTGTGGCATTCTCTCCTCATCCTATTCCTGACCTCCCTTTCAAGGGGTTGATGGATTTTCCCCACCACATACTCTGCCCCTCTGGCGTCAGGGGTCCACTCCGCCGACCTAGGACGGTAAATTTGGATAGGCTCGAACATGTCCGAGTGGACCCCGTCTCCAACTGGGGACTGAGAGGAGTGGGACTCAGGACGCCAGGGATGCCCTGAGTCCTTTTCCTCATCGGAGGAGAAATCGTCCTCCGATACATCCTCTTCTTCTAAGGGAAACCCACCGTCAGGGTCTACAATAGTGGTGACAGCGTCGCAAATTTCTACGGGCTCCTCCTCCTCCCAGCAGGGTGCATGTTTTAGCGTTCGGGCACTCTTGAGGAAGGTCTCCGTAAATGTATCAAATCCTTCAAAGTGCCCCGTGTTATGCTTAACGGCCCTTTTATTCCCCATCTGGGAGCTACTGGAACCCGCCACCACCAGATCTGGGTCACTGAACACCCCTGGGATGCTTTTCGCCAGCTTATCGACCTGATCGCAAAGAGGAGCCAGCGCCCTAGAAATAGCCAGAGAGAGGGCTTGGTCCACTGCTGGTGGGAGAAGTTGGGGGGCCATTCCTCCTCCACTTCCTGGTACAAGGAGTAAAAATGGTCTTCTGGAGAAGACATGATAGCAGAGGGTGTGAGCACAGAACAAATGCCCTTAAAATCCTTAATTTGTAAACAAAACGGAGTTTGGTCCTGGGACAGAGGGGCAGCTGGACCTAATACAACTGGAAAAGAGAATATGCTAGCCCTCAAACTACTTTTTCTCACAATTTTTGTGAAAACAAACAGACAAAATTATTTTGTTTGTATGGGTGAAATTTATTTTACCCTTTTCATAAGTTTTTAGTCTTTTTATAAGAACATTTTTTCATGGGTGAGAAAAGGCACAAAAATACTAACATTTACAATATTTACAGCTCACATGCATACAACTTTCATACCACTATAACAACTGACATATATACAAGTAATCCACAAATCTATACATACTATGTACACAAGCTTCTTTTGAGAAAGAAAATCAGTTAAACAACCACAAATAATGATTCTTTGTGGAGAATCAAAATATTATGACGCCCAAACAGGGTCAAACAACAAAAAAGGCAACAAGAAAATAGATTTCAGATTCAACAGTTAGTTCAGATTAGTGAATCAATAACATCAGAATGTTAAACCAGGGATGCCTATTTTGCTTGGTAGTTTAGTCTGCCCTGTTCCCATGATGCACTGGGCCAGGGACAGACTGATTTGCATATAGCCAGGTTCTGAGCTGGGATGGGGCAGTGAGATAAATAACGGTGATGGATCAAGCCCTGATCTTTGGACTGGGTAAGAGTGGTCTGCTCAATTCAGACACTCTGTTCATCACCACCCCCTTTTGTAAATCGATTTTGGCCACTATAGGTGTGGCAGGGTATACTCAGACATGAGTCCCTTTCTCACTGCTCCATCAGGATTCAAGCAAGCCGGGCCGAAGAGGCTGAAATGCCAGAAACCGGTCCCCGGTAGCTTGTCTCCTTTCTGGTAAAGAATTGGCTTGGTAGTTTAGTCTGCCCTGTTCCCATGATGCACTGGGCCAGGGACAGACTGATTTGCATATAGCCAGGTTCTGAGCTGGGATGGGGCAGTGAGATAAATAACGGTGATGGATCAAGCCCTGATCTTTGGACTGGGTAAGAGTGGTCTGCTCAATTCAGACACTCTGTTCATCACCACCCCCTTTTGTAAATCGATTTTTCAGATGAGGGCTTTAGTTTAGGCAGAGGTTCTGTTCAAAAAAATTATGATGGTTAACAACCATCCAGAGACACGCAGTAAATGTGGCTCCAACCCTTCAAAGCATAAAAGTCATACCTTTCAATGTGACAAGCAGTGAAGCTACTGTATCCTTGAACGCTGTGCTTATTTCCGCTGTTCAGGCAGAGCTGCTGCAGCCTGGAACGTATAAACACGAGCGGCACTAAGTACATGTGAATTAGTAGTTTTACAATGACGAGTTAGACGGTGGGTGGAAGTGAAACCATACCTGGCAATTATGTATTCTAGCACAAGAGTTGCTGCTCCACCAGCCTGTAGCTCCTTAGTTAGCGTGCGGGCGGCGGGCAGGGACCTCAGAACGATATTCCCAAAAGTCGGTGTTAATCACGCTGGTTTCTGGGGAAAGTTAAAGTAAAATATTTAGCGCTAAGCGCACAGACTAACCCCTCTAGGTAACAGGTTGTGGCGCACAGGTACTAACCTTCCTCTCCAACTAGTGCATCAGGAAATGCGAACCCATTGGTGGACCACCACCATGTGAGCTTCCTACTTGATGACTACCTACCGCTAAGCATTATGGTCATTGTAGTGACTCAGAAATTATTTTACAAACGCGAAACTTCCGATAAAGAATTAAGCCCCGTTTGTGTGCTATTGAACTTTAGTATCAGATATGCTTCTTTTTTTAGAAGCATTTGTTCACTGTTAGTGCCAGAACTCGATTGGTTCAGGTTGAACAGCACAGTCCATTTGAACTCATATTCCCCATGGCTGTTGTCAATGAAATGTTGGACAAGTACTTTGTTCTTAATGCGTGACCTATGTTGCGTCATGCGTGTGTTTACTTGCTGATTGGTCTTTCCAATGTAAATTTTCGGGCAAGAACAAACAATGGCATAAACCACATTTTTGGTTCTACAATTAGTGAAATTAGAGTGGGTCCACGTGGTAGTCATGTGTTGAAAGATTTTCCCTTCTATAGTTGTGTCACATGCGACACAATTCCCGCATCTATGGTGTCCCTCAACCGGTTTCAGGCCCCATTTCGACAATAAGTCGTTCTTTGGTTTTGTTATTCTGATATCTGCCCTAACTAGTTGCTGGCCAATATTTTGGTTTTTTCTAAAAGCAAATATTGGACGGGGGAAGGGTATTTCTAATTCTTCTAACAAATGCCAGTGTTTCAGGACCATTTGTCTGATTTTGTGAGTTTCAGCACAAAATGTTGTGACGCAGACCAGACTCTCTAATTCACGCTTGATTTTAGTTTCGAAGAGGCATTCTCTGGGTGTGTATCGTACCCTCTTGTAGGAGTGTTTTAATAGCTTTTTGGGGTATCCCCTCTGCTGTAACTCATCACAAAAATGTTGGCCATGTTGTTCAAATTGTTCAACCTCTGAGCAATTTCTCCGAATACGGAGTAGTTGCCCATAGGGCAAATTAGCCCTTAAATTTCGAGGGTGCGAGCTGCCATAATGAAGTATGGTGTTTTTGTCCGTTGCCTTCTTATACAATGAAGATTTCAAGCTTCCTCCCTCATTTTTTATTTCCACGTCCAAAAACGTCATTTTGACGTTGCTTGAGTCAAGTGAAAAATGAATATCCGGGTGTCGTGAATTAAGCCAGTGGTGAAAGTCAATCAAGTCTGTGTGGCTCCCCTGCCACAGGAGCCACACGTCGTCGATGTAACGATACCACTGCTTTATGTGTTGCATGTAAGGGTTATTTGTATCAACAAATTTTCTCTCGTATTCGGCCATGTACAGAACCGCCATTTCCGGAGCATAAGGGCACCCCATCGCGGTGCCCTTAATCTGCATGAAGAAGTCATTATCAAAACGGAAATAATTCTTTTTCAGGGTTATTTCTGCCAGTCTAAGTATGAAAGACGTTGGGACTCTGTGGGGTCTCTCTCTGGAGTCTAGATAGAATTCAATCACCTCTAACGCTTCCTCTAGCGGAATTTGTGTGTAGAGGGACGTCACGTCCATGGTGACCATTAGTTGTGATGTGTCATCGAAAACAGTGTCCTCGACTTTTGTCAAAAAGTCAGTGGTGTCACGGAGGTAAGCTTTGACTTTAACTACAAAAGGCTTAAGGAAAAAATCCACAAATTTGGACAATGGTTCTAAACATGAATCACACCCCGAGACAATTGGACGTCCCGGGGGATCAGACAGATTTTTATGGATCTTGGGCAAGAAGTATGCCACCGGGGTCCTTGGAAATTTTTTAATCAGAAACTCACTTTCTTTAGAACCCAAGAAACCACTTTCTTTGCCAGTTTGTACCACCTCTAGGATTAAGGACTGTATTTGTAAATATTGTAAATGTTAGTATTTTTGTGCCTTTTCTCACCCATGAAAAAATGTTCTTATAAAAAGACTAAAAACTTATGAAAAGGGTAAAATAAATTTCACCCATACAAACAAAATAATTTTGTCTGTTTGTATTCACAAAAATTGTGAGAAAAAGTGGTTTGAGGGCTAGCATATTCTCTTTTCCAGTTGTATTAGGTCCAGCTGCCCCTCTGTCCCAGGACCAAACTCCGTTTTGTTAACAAATTCTAGAGCGAGTGCGTACTCGCGAGAGTTGTAAGGGCATTTGAATCTTTCCATGTGGTAAGTCATTTTGGCTTGCAGCTAGGAGAGACTCTCTTGTCTCTCCCAAGTAATGGGTGAGAAGGACACTCTTTCTTTTTCTGAAGGCCACATAAAAAATCTATTAGCCACATCCCCCTTTGCTGAAGTGACGCTGAGCTCTTCGGCTCAGCAGCAAAACGAAACTGATAAATTAACCAGACTCCGTAAAAAACAGATACGCACAGAACTTCACGGTCATTTTCTTCTGAGGCACCTAAGGGGTGGGACCATCCCTTGGGGACTTCAGGTGAAAAATGTCCCAGTCATTTTTACTGATGATGCAGATTATAAAAAGGGCTTTAGCTGCATAAATACCAAGTGCAGTAGGGACCTGATGGTCCATACCATAGAGACTGCCCAGAGATTATGTGCAAAGGAACTCCAAGAAATTGAGGAATTAACCACGGCCATCAGAGACAACCAGGTGGTTTCCGACTCCAAAGCTCTTTTAGAAAAAATTGACAAAGAGATACAGTCTTTTAAAGACATCACCATAAACAACAAGACAGCTCAGTTCGAAAGAGACTCTAAGGCCTTCACTTTAGAAAGGGCTTACCCCTTCTTGAAGGACGATTATTACTCCCAATCAGAATCCCGAGGAGCACTTAACAATTTCCAAGGAAGATCTAGGAATAGATTTAAAACTTTCTCAGAAACTTCGTCCTCAGAATCATCTGGTTCGGACTCAAGAGGTGGAAATAAAAAACAAAATCCTTTTTTAGAGAAAGGACAGCAGTCAAAGGTAAGGTTCAAACCGCAATGGGAAATGCGAACCCGGAGGAACTACTACAAGTCATAGAAAATCCATCTACTATAGTGAACTTATCAGCTAGGACATTATCAAAAGACGAAGAGTCAGTCTTGAATCTGGGGCTTAAATTTGCCCCCACAAGACGGACAGATTTCACCAAAATAAAGTTGGAAGCGATAGAATTCTGTCGGAAAATTCGACTCAAAGCATTTTTTGCTAACCAACCCTCCAGCAGTAACATGGAAACTACGGGCCTGAGGAATAAATCCACTTTCGTACCCACCCAGAACATTCCGAAACAAGTTCAGGCATTTGAACAAATCCTCCTGTCATCTATTAACAAATTGGAAAATCAACAGAAATTTGTTAAACCAAATATTACCAAGGGGCAAAGAACCGCCATACAAAATCTTAAGGCAGATTCTTCTGTGGTTATAAAGCAAGCCGACAAGGGACATACTTAGACTGGCAGAAATAACCCTGAAAAAGAATTATTTCCGTTTTGATAACGACTTCTTCATGCAGATTAAGGGCACCGCGATGGGGTGCCCTTATGCTCCGGAAATGGCGGTTCTGTACATGGCCGAAAACGAGAGAAAATTTGTTGATACAAATAACCCTTACATGCAACACATAAAGCAGTGGTATCGTTACATCGACGACGTGTGGCTCCTGTGGCTGGGGAGCCACACAGACTTGATTGACTTTCACCACTGGCTTAATTCACGACACCCGGATATTCATTTTTCACTTGACTCAAGCAACGTCAAAATGACGTTTTTGGACGTGGAAATAAAAAATGTGGGAGGAAGCTTGAAATCTTCATTGTATAAGAAGGCAACGGACAAAAACACCATACTTCATTATGGCAGCTCGCACCCTCGAAATTTAAGGGCTAATTTGCCCTATGGGCAACTACTCCGTATTCGGAGAAATTGCTCAGAGGTTGAACAATTTGAACAACATGGCCAACATTTTTGTGATGAGTTACAGCAGAGGGGATACCCCAAAAAGCTATTAAAACACTCCTACAAGAGGGTACGATACACACCCAGAGAATGCCTCTTCGAAACTAAAATCAAGCGTGAATTAGAGAGTCTGGTCTGCGTCACGACATTTTGTGCTGAAACTCACAAAATCAGACAAATGGTCCTGAAACACTGGCATTTGTCAGAAGAATTAGAAATACCCTTCCCCCGTCCAATATTTGCTTTTAGAAAAAACCAAAATATTGGCCAGCAACTAGTTAGGGCAGATATCAGAATAACAAAACCAAAGAACGACTTATTGTCGAAATGGGGCCTGAAACCGGTTGAGGGACACCATAGATGCGGGAATTGTGTCGCATGTGACACAACTATAGAAGGGAAAATCTTTCAACACATGACTACCACGTGGACCCACTCTAATTTCACTAATTGTAGAACCAAAAATGTGGTTTATGCCATTGTTTGTTCTTGCCCGAAAATTTACATTGGAAAGACCAATCAGCAAGTAAACACACGCATGACGCAACATAGGTCACGCATTAAGAACAAAGTACTCACAGCGCCACTTGTCCAACATTTCATTGACAACAGCCATGGGGAATATGAGTTCAAATGGACTGTGCTGTTCAACCTGAACCAATTGAGTTCTGGCACTAACAGTGAACAAATGCTTCTAAAAAAAGAAGCATATCTGATACTAAAGTTCAATAGCATACAAACGGGGCTTAATTCTTTATCAGAAGTTTCGCGTTTGTAAAATAATTTCTGAGTCACTACAATGACCATAATGCTTAGCGGTAGGTAGTCATCAAGTAGGAAGCTCACATGGTGGTGGTCCACCAATGGGTTCGCATTTCCTGATGCACTAGTTGGAGAGGAAGGTTAGTACCTGTGCGCCACAACCTGTTACCTAGAGGGGTTAGTCTGTGCGCTTAGCGCTAAATATTTTACTTTAACTTTCCCCAGAAACCAGCGTGATTAACACCGACTTTTGGGAATATCGTTCTGAGGTCCCTGCCCGCCGCCCGCACGCTAACTAAGGAGCTACAGGCTGGTGGAGCAGCAACTCTTGTGCTAGAATACATAATTGCCAGGTATGGTTTCACTTCCACCCACCGTCTAACTCGTCATTGTAAAACTACTAATTCACATGTACTTAGTGCCGCTCGTGTTTATACGTTCCAGGCTGCAGCAGCTCTGCCTGAACAGCGGAAATAAGCACAGCGTTCAAGGATACAGTAGCTTCACTGCTTGTCACATTGAAAGGTATGACTTTTATGCTTTGAAGGGTTGGAGCCACATTTACTGCGTGTCTCTGGATGGTTGTTAACCATCATAATTTTTTGGAACAGAACCTCTGCCTAAACTAAAGCCCTCATCTGAAAAATGGCACCGCGGGACCGCGTCTTCCATTACTAAGGTAAAAGCTATAATAATCTCATCAGCTAGGGGACGAAAATGGTTTGACGAATAGTGGCTAAAGCAAGCTTCATCTCTCTTTTCCAGAATCTACATTTAAAGAGCCCTGAGGAGAATCTGAGCTTCGACTCAGATTCGAAACGCTTTGGCAAATAACAGCAAAATAGGCATCCCTGGTTTAACATTCTGATGTTATTGATTCACTAATCTGAACTAACTGTTGAATCTGAAATCTATTTTCTTGTTGCCTTTTTTGTTGTTTGACCCTGTTTGGGCGTCATAATATTTTGATTCTCCACAAAGAATCATTATTTGTGGTTGTTTAACTGATTATCTTTCTCAAAAGAAGCTTGTGTACATAGTATGTATAGATTTGTGGATTACTTGTATATATGTCAGTTGTTATAGTGGTATGAAAGTTGTATGCATGTGAGCTGTAAATATTGTAAATGTTAGTATTTTTGTGCCTTTTCTCACCCATGAAAAAATGTTCTTATAAAAAGACTAAAAACGTATGAAAAGGGTAAAATAAATTTCACCCATACAAACAAAATAATTTTGTCTGTTTGTATTCACAAAAATTGTGAGAAAAAGTGGTTTGAGGGCTAGCATATTCTCTTTTCCACTTAAAATCCTTAAGGCAGCCCCCTCGCCAGTGCTCCAACAGCTGGGCTTTCCCCGAAGCTGTTATAAGAATAGACTGAGGCGCAATACCAATTACCACCACCAGGTGTTGCTGGTCACTAACATAGCCGTGTGGGTAAATCACCGCGTAGCGGCGTTAAAATTGGGCGAGGGTTGGTCGGGAATCAAGCGGATACTAAAGAAGTGAACGGATTCCCAAATGCTCGTAAAAACCAGCAGGAGCTCTCGACGGAGCAGCCTCGCGCGAACCACATTCGCCTGACAGGAACTCACCGCGCGCAGAGTGCACAGCGAGAGCAACTGCGAGGGGGAGAACGTGCTCGGGCAAGAGCCTGCTGCGCAAGGAATATGAAACAATACCAAGGCAATAATGCTAATAACGTGCACAAGAAACCGCTATACAAACAACAACGTCAGATTATGCCAAGAATGTAAGGAATGCACTTAACTGAAGAGTAGTGAAGAAAGAGGAAACAGAAGGGACGTCATGATATTATATACAATGGACTGTGATATGATTGTACCATAGTTGCCTTGGGGACTACCCCCCTAATGGTTCATGGATTGTGTAGTCTTTGTTTAATGATTGTTGTGGTACGTTTTCTTTGAACTGCTATGCAAATAAAGTGAGGAAAGATATGCATAATCCTCACCTCCGTCCTGCCATAGAATTCATTAAACTTTATTCGATCTGATTTAGAAACATAGATCATAAAAGTGTACATAAAAACAGTAAATCCTCTTTCCTAATACAATACGGTGAGAATGAATTAAAACCAGTAGGTAAAAACGGGTGTCACAAAGCCCGGTTCAGAGCAACTTCAAGTTAACAGGATCGTAAAGTTCAATGTTTTGCAAGATCAATCTCATTTACTTTGTGAAAAATACGAAATAAGGGGTCCAAGTAAGATGTAACGCTCCAATACCTGACCAGTCTGCAGAAAAATAAAAAGTGCTTTGCACACTTCTGTCATTGGGCTATATGTGGGCTGCATCTGGGTGATATTTGTGCTACATTTGGGCTCTTTTTTCTCTGGTGGCCATCTTGGGATTGTTATGAAGTTTCCTAATCTCCTAATTTACTGCAGTCTCCTCAGTAGGAAATGCTTTCAGTTTTTTACTTTGGTTCCATCAAGAAGCCATTCAGATGTGTCACACATTTGCCATAAATTCAGAATGTTAGCACTCTAGTTGTTCATTAGATCACTGTAGTAAGGCTACTGCCCACCAGAGAGTTAACTGGAAGTCTACTGCTGTTATTAAAAGTGATTGTTTCAGTCTGCATGTCAAAATTTTCTAATGAAATAGAAGAGAATTTGAGATCTCACTTAAAACATGCCCTAAATGTTCTTTCTGCAGCACTAACCATAATTTCTATGGCAAATGACCCCCCCTCATTTTGTTCCTTTTTAAATTAAATGTTTTAAGTGTTACCAGTTTATTCCAATCAAGATGGCTTCAGGTGTGCCATAATTTTGTCATAAGTAAGACTTTTAGCTCTCTAGATGTTCTTTAGAACACTCTGAGAAGCTGCGGTTGAACACAAAGGCATCAACTGACAGGCTGCTCCTGTTGAAATATAACAGAAAGATATTTGAGATCTCACTTAAAACATGTCCTAATTTTTCTTTCTACAGCACTAACTATAAATTCTATGACAAAATGTACCCCCCTCATTGGGTTCTTTTTTAAATTAAATGTTTTAAGAGTTACCAGTTTATTACAATCAAGATGGCTTCAGGTGTGCCATACTTGTGTCATAAGTAAGACTGTTAGCGGTGTAGTTGTTCTTTAGAACACGAACACAAAGGCATCAACCGACAGGCTGCTCCTGTTGAAATATACCAGAAAGATATTTGAGATCACACTTGAAACGTGTCCTAATTTTTCTTTCTACAGCACTAACCATAATTTCTATGACAAAATGAACCCCATCATATTGTTCCTTTTAAAATTAAATGGTTTAAGTGTTACCAGTTTATTCCAAAGAAGATGGCTTCAGGTGTGCCATAATTTTGTCATACGTAAGGCTGTTAGCGCTCTAGTTGTTCTTTAGAACACTCTGGGAAGCTGCAGTAGAATACAAAAGAATCAACTGACAGTCTCTGCCCTTGTTGGATATACATGTTTTACGGAGAATGTCAGACTTCATTCTCACATGACTGAGAAAGATAATGTTAATTTACAGAATATGCTCTCATTTTAGCTTCTGGAGCACCTTGCAAAACTCTATGGGACAATCATGTGAAAATAGTTTTCTCTCAAACATGATTGATGATATCCCAGCAGAAGATTTTTCACAGGGTAAAATCACCTTCCAACACACCACAATTCCTGAAATTAGTATGGTACCATCAACAAATGAATTCTAATGTAACTAAAGTCTGTTATCATCCTCTATAGTTCTCCTTTTGGTAACCCTCAAAATCTTCGATTCACTACAATGCATTTCAATGGGGTACTATCATGTATATTGGTCCCAAGATGGCTGCCAGCAATTCCAGGATGAAGTGCTGACAGACAATCAGATCTCACGATGACATTTGTGGTTAGGCCGTGCCCAGATATCCATATTTTTTCTTTATAACATTTCTCAGGCACTACTGAACAGATTTACACCATTTAACAAAAAGAGTTCTTTCTGAACCAATCGCTACCTTTTTGCCAAATATGGTGTAATTCCGGTCAGCAGTTCGGGCAGTAGCCGTGTCTAAAGTTTCCTATGGGAAATAACATGAAGTAAACACGTTTAGGGACCCCCCCTTTTTCTCGGCCCCCTCTTGCCGAATCACCCCGAAACTTTGAAGATAGGAGCGGACCAGCGCCCCACGAAAATTTCACGAAGATTCGTCAACCAACGCCAAAGTTATTGGGAATAGAACGTTGTGATTTTCCTATGGTAACTAGGTCCTAACTATAACTACCTACTGGCAACCGCCAGTAGGTAATATATATAAATATATATTCCTTAGACTCTTCTTAGTTCGCTCCTTGCCATAGAAGTCACGGCACAGCAACAGGTAGATTTTAACAAGAATTATTTATTTACACACCATGTGCAAAATAACGTGCATCGATTAGGACGGCCTACGCGTTTCGGCTACTACAAGCCTTCCACTGGACCATATATATATATATATATATATTACCTACTGCCTGTTGTCAGTAGGTATATATAGTTACGACCTAGTTTCCAGAGGAACTCCGCAACATTCTATTGGGAATAACTTTGGCGCCGGTTGTTAAATCTTCGGGAATTTCTCAAAGAAGATGGCCCGTTCCGCACCACTTCTTCCCTGAAAGTCTCGAGTAGATTCGTCAAGCGGGGGCCGAGAAAAAAGGGGGGTCCCAAAACGTGTTTTCCCCATGTTAATTTCCGTAGGACCTTTAGACACGGCTACAGCCCGAACCGCTGAACGGAATTACACCAAATTTGGCAAAGATGATCAAGATTCAAGACCTAATATGGAATCCACAATATCTGCTGATGGTGCTAGATATCACCAGCTTGTACACTTGTATAGAGCACAGACACGGCCTGGAAGCAGTCCGATATTTTCTAGACCAGCACCAGATGAGATTTGCTAAGCATAATGAAATGATTCTTGAATTTGCTGAATTTTGTCTAACCCACAATATTTTCCTATTTGAAGACCAGCTGTATATACAAAGGTCAGATACAGCGATGGGCACCTGCTTTGCTCCCAGCTTCGCGAACTTGTTTGCGGGCTGGTGGGAGGAGCAGGTGCCCAGGAGCTGTGTGGTTGGACAAGATAGGGGGGAGACAGTGTGTTGGCACCGTTAAATTGACGATTTATTTATCGTCTGGCACGGTGGGACAAACACAGTAAAGGAATACATCAGGTTACTTAACAACAATGACCTAAACCTGCATTTCTTGGGTTCAATTAGTCCGGTGGCAGCGAATACTTGGACCTGACGGTGCTTGCCGAAGGAGACCATCTTCACACTGCACTCTATAGAAAGGAGACTGCTGGCAATTCAACACTCTTTGCCAGCAGCAGCCACCCTCCCCAACTTGTGAGGAGCATTCCTTACGGGGAACTCTTGAGGCTCTGAAGGAATTGCTCGAGAGACTCAGATTTCGAGGCGGCTGCCTCGGAATGCTTAGCGCACTTTGCAATTAGGGGTTATGGTGAGGAACTGTTACAAAACACACTGAGGAAGGTGAGAAAGTCTCCGAGGGGGACTCTACTCACCGCCAAAACCCAAGGAGGTTGCCATGAGAAGAATGCAGCTACCAACAAGGGGAAATTTAGGTTGATCACTCCCTACTCATCAGGTGCTAACGATCTCAGAGCCATGCTAAAAAAGAACTGGCATATTTTGCACAAACAGATAGCGTACTGAAGGAAGATCTACCGGCATATCCTCTGTTGACATTCAGTAAAGCGAGGTCTATAGGAGACATGCTAGTTTCCAGTCATTTGGAGAAACCCACATCCAAAGCGAAGACTCTTAAAGAGATGAAAGGGTTCTTTCCCTGTGGGCGCTGCAAGGCTGGTGCCGGCAGCAAAAGAGTACTGTCCTACACGATACCAGATACAGGGAGAACAATGGCCATCAAAAAGTTCATAACCTGTAGTTCCCAATTTGCGGTGTATTGCTTGCTCTGCCCGTGTGGCCTCCGCTACATCGGCAGTACAATCAAGAAACTGAAATTGAGGATACTAGAGCATTTGCGGGCAATCGAAAAGGCGGATCCTGGCTACCCGGTGGCCCGGCACTTTGCCGAAGTACACGGTAGGGATCGAGACAGACTTAAATTTTTTGGTTTGGATATCGTCCCACCCAATGTCAGGGGAGGTGATCGCCTGAGAACACGCCGCAGGCTGGAGTCGAGGTACATCCTAGATCTCTCCACCAAACATCCCAGAGGGCTCAATAGTGGAGAAGAGATGGCTTTTCCTTTAGGAAAGTGATGTTACATCTCTCACACATATACACCATCTCTGAAGGGACCACCCAAACATATAGTGATGACCCACTACCAATCTGCTAACCCTGGGACCAATGAATCTCATAGCTTCGCCTGAGAATAATAATAATATATGGAATGATGTGTTTTTATATACCTTCACATATATACAGAATAATAATTCTTTGTATTTTTTTTGGGTTTCTGGTTTTTTCTTTGGTCTGATTTGCACTCATTTATTTATTTATCCAGTTGTTATTAGGCTGGTGAAAACATCACATAAGCCACGTGGTTACTGTTATCCGAATTGGATCTCATGAATTAAATCTTTTAAATGAGTAAATTGTATTCACTGATTGAACTAATTTATTACATGTATCATCAATGTATTTTGCAATTGCCCGTGCAATTTGATCAGCTTATATGTTGAATCCGATGAACTAGTGCATCATTCTTGGTATGTTTTAAATGTATTATATTCATGATGGGACAATCTTAACATAGGACATTAGCCGATCCACGGCTTTATTCTCTGTCGATATCTTTAGACATATGCAATGAATAGACCCTCCAACCATGAACACGTAGTCCATCAGTGGACGTTATGAGCCTTGTATACATGTAATATGGCTTTGGAAACACATTCCAATATGGCGTTATAGATGGTGTTTGAGGGGTTAGTCCTATGTTTGTGTCCATGATTGAGTTGAACTTTATTAACATGCTGATTGTTTGGTGCAATCGACACACTGACGAAGGCAGCACGCCGAAACGCGTCTGTGCAGTTTCCCTGAATAAACCTTTCTGTGGTTTCTACAGTCCTCCTTGAGTGCTGTCTTTTCTGTAAAGATAAGAAAAGTTTGAGCGTAATATATATATATATATATATGTATATATATATATATATATATATATATATATATATATATATATATAACCTACTGCCTATTGTCTGTAGGTATATATAGTTAGGACCTAGTTTCCATAGGAAATCCGCAACATTCTATTGGGAATAACTTTGGCGCCGGTTGTTGAATCTTCGCGAATTTCTCAAAGAAGATGGCCCATTCCGCTCTGCTTCTTCCCTGAAAGTCTCGGGCAGATTCGTCAAGCGAGGGCCAAGAAAAAAGGGGGGTCCCAAAACGTGTTTTCCCTATGTTAATTTCCATAGGACCTTTAGACACGGCTACAGCCCGAACCGCTGAACGGAATTACACCAAATTTGGCAAAATGGTAGAGTCTGATTCGCAGTTCACCCTTTTGCTTAAATTGTGTAAATCCCTCCAGTAGTTCCTGAGAAAATCAAAAGAGAAAAAAATATATATCTATAAGCGCGCACTGTACGCGCACTGTGCGCGCACCGTAGTTGTACCTTCCGGTGCACGAGCTGCATAGTGATTGGCTGCCACTGTCTGTCAACACTCCAAAACAGAAATTGATGGCAGCCATCTTGTGCCTCGGTAGACGAAGGCACAAGAAAGCAGAAAAACAAACGTGTAGAACTCAAAAAGGGGGCAGGGTAGAAGCACCCTGACCCCCTAGGCTTGCTCAGGGGGTCCCACAGGGACCCCCAAGGCAAAAATAAATATTTTTTTTGCAAAAATCGCGGGGTACGCGCACTGTACGCGCACCCGCTATTTTACAAAAAAATAAATAATTTTTTTGGGGGTCCTTGTGGGACCCCCTGAGCAGGTTTAAGGGGTCAGGGTGCTCCTACCCTGTCCCCTTTTTGAGTTTTAAAACTTTCCGAGCCGGAGGTGCATGCTCATTGGCTTTCAACACTTCAAACCAGGAAGTGTTGGCAGCCATCTTGTGCTTGGTAGACCGAGGCACAAGAAAGCAGAAAAACAAACATGTAGAACACAAAAAGGGGGCAGGGTAGAAATACCCTGACCCCATAGGCCTGCCCAGGTGGTCCCACAAGGACCCCCAAAACCCAACTTTTTTTTAAAAACTTTTTTTTTTTAAATCACCCCCCGGGGGGACAGAATCGCGGGGGCATAGTGATAAAGAAGTGTGGGGGGCCCCAATACCCCCTACACTGCCCCGAGGACCACCACCCCCGGGGAAAAGCAATGCAGCCCCCTGGCGCATAATGGAGGCTCATGGTGGGCTAGTTGGCCCCCAGGGACCCCCAGTATGCAAGGGAACTGAAACCCCCAATTTAGAACACTCTACAGGGCGCGTTTGCACAGTTTAAGTTGGGGAATTAATTCCTGTTCAATGCAGAGGTCCCCTAGAGGGAGCTAGTCCAACAGGTATCTCCAGTAAGCGCCATGGAGCTGCGCTGCAGAGTGTTGTAAAAAGTGGGCGTGCCCTCTGAACACCTGCCTGCAAAAATGTAGTAAATCAGTATAAAAAAATAACAATTAATACATTTAAAAATTGTCATTAAAAAAACCTTCGAAATTCAATGAAAAAACCATGGGGCGATGTATTAAGATTCCATTTTGCGATTTCCTTATTTGGGAATTTGCATTTTGCGAATTCGCAATTAAGGAATAATTTCCCATGCATTCCTATGGGCCAGGAGGCCCATAGGAATGATTGTGAAAATATTCTCAATTTGCGATTTGCAATTTGCTAATCTCAAATTGAGAATAATGTCAAGGGTGCAGGGGTGTCTCAAAGACACCCTGCTGCACCCCTGAAATCTACATGTGTGTGCATATGGCGCACATACATGTCCTATGGGCATGTATGTGCGTCAAATGCCACCTTCATAAATGCCAAATAGGGAATTTTTGAAAGAATTCGCAAATTACCACCAACTACAAGTTGGTGGTAATTTGCAATTGCTTAACCCACATTCGCAATTTCGAAAACCTACATACAGTGCATTTAAGGAATCGCTAAATTTGCGATTCCTTAAATGCTTAAGCAAAATAAGGAATCGCAAATTTTTGCGATTTCTTACTTTGCGATTTTTTGATACATGTCAAAAAATGCTAATAAGCCTTTTGCGATTCGCAAAGCCCTGAATTCGCAAAAGGCTTGATACATCTGCCCCCATAGGTTTCAGGCCTGATATAGTTAGGAATTAGCATTTAAAAAACCATTGAAATTCACTGAAAAAAAACATAGGTTTCAGGCCTTATATAGTTAGGAATTCGCATTTAAAAAACCATTGAAATTCACTGAAAAAACCATAGGTTTTTTCAGTGAATTTAAATCCTCCATCCAAATATTTATTTTTATATATCCACTAATTTTTCAATGCAAATTGCTATATATATATATATAATGCATATTTAAATAACAAAGCAAACCACATTCACTGGATGATGTCATCAGTGATGTCATTTGAGATGTCATCAGTGATGTCACTGACCATGTCATGAATGATGTAATATGTGACATCATCAGCAGTGGATTGCGGGTGCGCGAAATATAGTTCGTACAACTAACTATATAGGAGCAATTTCAATGGTTTTGTATGAGTGAAATGTCCAGCTAACTATAACACCTCTAAAACTTATAGTTTTTTGAGTGAATTTGCAAGGTTTTTTAAATGCTAATTCCTAACTATATAAGGCCTGAAACCTATGGTTTTTTCAGTGAAAATTAATATATATATATATATATATATATATATATATATATATATATATATATATATATATATATATATATATATATATATATATATATATATATATATATATATATATATATATATATATATATATATATATATATATATATATATATATATATATATATATATATACACAACATTGCAGACCCCACTTCAGAAAGAGCCACACGGAAATAAATTGCTTGAATTTCTTTAATGGCAGCCTGCCAGCAGAGAATCCTTCAGGAAAGCAGTTAATTAACCATGCCATCGTTCATGCCAGACGCGTTTCAGGAGATTAATCCTTTCCTCAGTGGCTTTTGGAAAGGCAAGGGGAGGCGTTTTCGGCACATCCTGTTCTTAAAAGCACTCCCGCCCGATGGGCGTGACCTCACAGCATTCTGGGAGATGAAGTACGCACCTTTTATGACCTCAGTGGGTGCATTTCCTCAAGTCAAAATGTCCTTCAATATTAAGGCAGCCATTCTTAAAAGACTCTGCCCCGCTTTAATGCTGCCATTAATGCTGTGAACAGACGCCATTCTGAGGAGGTGATTCCTTTGTCAGGGAGACAAACCTATATATATATATATATATATATATATATATATATATATATTCACTGAAAAAACCATAGGTTTGAGACCATATATAGTTAGAAATTAGCATTTACAAAACCTTGAAAATTCACTGAAAAAACCATAGGTTTGAGACCATATATAGTTAAGAATTAGCATTTACAAAACCTTATTTTACTCATACAAAACCATTGAAATTCGCATATATAGTTAGTTGGACTAATTATATTTCGCGCACCCGCAATCCACTGCTGATGATGTCACATATTACATCATTCATGACATGGTCAGTGACATCACTGATGGCATCACTGATGACATGTCAACATCGTGACGTGGCGCGTAAGCGCGACATATCGCGTTGCCACGCGATGTGTCTTATGACACGCTGCGTAAACGCACCCGGAAGGGCTGCGCGGCGCGGTGCGCATAACGTGAGCGCGCCGGAGCACGTAACGTAAGCGCATCGGGTCATGTGACCTGAAAATAACACTTTTCATTGGTTCTCATCATTTTTTTTCTCCAAATGATGAAAGCCCCCTCCTTTTTTCCTCATTCTAACTTTCTTCATTGAGAGAGCAAGAGCTATTTTTGATCAGTGCAATGGCATCACTTGTAGCTGCAGCTGGTGCACCCCCACCACCACCACCACCAAGAAAAGAAGGTCCACCACCACAGTTCCTTGGAGGAGAAGAAGAAGAGGAGGAAGAAGAGGAGGAGGAGGAACAACCAAGGCGCTTCCTGCCTGAAGAACCAAGTGAAAGGCACGTTAAAGTGCACTTTATTTGGCAATTCTTTTCATTCCCTGAAAACCAGAAAAAGGTGAACGCCCCCAAAGTCACCTGTCTAATTTGTGGCAGAGTCCTCTCCAGGGGCAATCCCAAAATAAAATATTCATTTGGTAATTTTACCATGATCCGCCCCATGGAGAGGTGGCATCCCAATAACTTAGCCCAGGCTGAAGTACAGGAACTTCAGAACAACCCACCCCCTGTGGCCAGCACCTCCTCTACTGAAATCTCACTTTCTGGTCCTGAAGGATGCCAAATGGTGCCAAATATACAAAAAAAATTTGGCACCATAAAAATAGTTTACATTTTCTGTGGCAAAACGTTATGTTATGGTGAACTTAGTGTCACCTTAATAAATAATGCTGTGGACAACCACCAATGCAACAAGAAAAGGAAGCAGTAATTCTTTTCTTTTTTTTTTGCTCCTGTTGAGCCATTTCCAATTTCCTGTTTTTTGTTTGTTCCCTTAAAAAACACAAAAATATATAAAATTGTTCAAAAATACAAAAAAAAGTTCAGAAAAATAATAAAAAAATATAAAACAACAAAAAGAATAAAAAAAAAGTTATTTTCAGAACTACCTCCCATTTATAAAATATTGCTAAAAATGTTAAACTCTGGCATTCTTTTTCCTCTTTTGTGCGCTTTCCGGTGCGCTCCCCGGTGCGCGTACCGGGCGCTCCCTCCGCGAAAATCGTAGCACGTTCGTATGCGCGTGGGTGCGTCCGGGTACGCTTACGCCGTGCGTATCATGCGGACCCGGCTACGCGATACGTCATGATGTTTTCGTTCGCGGCAATAGCGCTAACGGGATGCTCACCGGTACGCGCCCTGGGGCGTGCCGCAAGACTTCGCTTACCGGTGCGCTCACCGGGACGCACACCGGGAGCGCTCCAGGGCAAAACAATAAAAAAATGAAGAATATACATTTAAAAAATAGTATTACATAAATATACAATATAGGATTCATTATAAAAAATATTATATTTCATAGCTATAGAAATTTGCAATTAAAAAACCTATGAAATTCACTGAAAAAAACATAGGTTTCACACCAGTTATAGTTAGGAATTAGCATTTAAAAAACCTATTAAATTCACTGAAAAAACCACAGGTTTCACACCAGTTATAGTTAGCTGGAAATTTTACTGACATAAAACCATTGAAATTCACACTTTATAGTTAGTTGGACTCACTATAACTTGCGCGGCTGCAATGCACTGCTGATGACGTCACATATTACATCACTCATGACATGGTCAGTGACATCACTCATGACATCACTGATGACACCATCCTTGTGACAGACTGACAGACCTCCTTTCAGTGTAATATAACCCTTGAAACCCATATTCAAAAATAGAAACTAACATTTTCAAAAAAATGGAGATACCCATACCAGTTACAACAACCAATTCAGTAATTCCACCATCTATATACACATCCACTCATTCACCAACAGTTCTATATAGTCACTCATACATATACTCACTCATCATATGTAGTCATACACCCATACATCCTGTTATACACCAACAGTCATCCAAAAGTTACTCACACACATACTCACACATGCAAATAAACTATTGAACATCGATTTATTTGCATATACAGCTATACACACACTACCACCTTACTTCTAAGGAAACTTACACATACTTACTCTCTTAAACAATCACTTATAAAAACACATGCTTATTTAAACAGGAACTCCTACAATCTCTTACTCTCACATATTCTCACTTATATACATCAATATTCACATATACTAGATTAAAACATATGTAGTTACTGATAAAGACACTAGTGAGACAGTCACTCACTTAATAACAGACACATATACACACTCATCCACCCATACAGTCCTGCACATATGTTGTGTTCAAAACACATACAAACAGAGAGTCAGTCATTGATGCATCTATGTGCTAAGTCATACCCCCACCAAACCATACAGACCCTGATACTGATACTAAAAACAACATCTAATAACCCATATACACACACATGTAGCTACTCACAAACCCATGCAGCCACTTACACACAAAGTGAAACACTAATACATATATTTAAATATTTAAACATTTCTCACTAATATATGTATTCACTAAGATACACTTAATAAGCCAGTTAACCAATCAATTTTCTTTTAAAAAAACATCCATTTAGACACTTATTTAAACATTTATTCTTACATTGACTTTTACATATACATATATAAAACATATGTATTTTTCAGAAAGACACACATTCACTGGATGGTGTCATCAGTGATGTCATGAGTGATGTCACTGACCATGTAATGAGTGATGTAATATGTGGCGTCATCAGCAGTGCATTGCAGGCGCGCAAGTTATAGTGAGTCCAACTAACTATAACGTGTGAATTTCAATGGTTTTAACTATAACTGGTGTGAAATCTATGGTTTTTTCAGTGAATTTAATAGGTTTTTTAAATGATAATTCCTAACTATAACTGGTGTGAAACCTATGGTTTTTTCAGTGAATATATATATATATATATATATATATATATATATATATATATATATATATATATATATATATATATATTGTGTCACTAATGTATTTTACAAGTATAACTCTTTTTACCCTGATTTTACTAAAATGGGATTTTATCACCTTTTATAAAATTGGTATTTTACAATTATGACAATCAAAGTCAATGATGATGTACATTGAAAAACAAGAAAGACTACGTAAATGTAAATATGTCTTTTATGTCTATTGTAGCACTAATGTAGCACTTGCACTTTAAATAGAGGTGTGCTTCACGATGATGCTGTCATGTGATCAAGGCAGGGATCTGCCGAAACGCTTCGTGAGGGCTTTGGTGGTGTCTGAAAAATAAAATCAAAGCACCAAATTGGGTCTGCCTTGTCCTCTTTGTGAATCCGGCAGGAAGTTGCAGTGGGAGCAAGCGCTGTTAATATATATATATGTGAGGAGCTTGAGTACATCAGTAAGACAAGAAGGGACACCTTACGCTCAGCAGGTAAACCACAACCGGCAAAAAACGGACAAGGAGCAGGCGGGAGCGGAGGGCCGCCCAGAGGAAACGCAACAAAGCGAGGGGGGCGGGGCAGAGGTGCTTGGAACAACAAACGGGGGACCAAAACGTAGAAGCACAAGAAATGAACACGGATTCGAACACGATAATAAACCTAGCAAACATTGATTTGACAATGGCTGAGAAACAACTGCTGTCACTGGGTTTATCGTATTGCCCTGAGAGTAATTTTCACTATACAAAAACCAGGGCGGATGTGTTCAAATTTATACGTAAATTAAAATTACGAAAATTTCACAAGACGCAGCCTACCAATAAATCAAAAAACAAGGGTACACAGGAAGATCCATTGGCAGACAATGTAAATTTGGCAGCAGGAGATTACGAGCTGTTAACATCTGTCCAAGGAATAATAAATACCCGAATTGTTTTCCCAAACAACATGGAGTCACAGAATGTAGAAAGTTCCCAAGATTTTCCAGTTCTCAATTCACAACAAACAAGGAGTCTGGTAAATAAGAAACCGGACACACCGTTTAAAAGAAAATCCAAGTTTGTTCCAATTACAACTAAAGACACAATTGATGTTTTCAATGATACTGTAGTTGCGCAAATCAAGAAACTACACACTACACACTAAGATTCAAATGACCAAGAAAAGAAGGACAAAGGAACAGATTCAATATGACAATCTAATGGATAAATTAAAAAATGAAAATCAGGTGGTAATAAGAAATTCGGACAAGGGAGGTAATATTGTGCTGTGGCCTTTAGCACAACACCTCTCTGAAGCAAACAAACAGCTCAGCGACGTCCAGTGTTACCACCTCAGGCTCACCGCTCAAACATGAAACACCAAGTTTGCCTGCAAAGGAAGGAGCCCACAAGTAAGGCTACGAAACGCGTCAGGCTGGACTTTGATGCTTGTTGCTGGAAATTTGCATCCATTTCACTGCTGCTCCCAACAGGAATAAAAATGCTGTAATTTCACCTTGCTTGTGGGCTCCTTCCTTTGCAGGCAAACTTGTTGTTTCATGTTTGAGCGGTGAGCCTGAGCCGCGGAAGGAGGTCCTGGGGCTTGCTGGCCCCCCATGGAGACGCCTAAAAACGCCACCGGTATGGAAGCAATGGGGCACTTGTTGGCAGACTATGGACAGGTTTGCATTGAGAAGCATAACAGCACACCCCACTCTGGGTTTTATTGTGACATTATCGAGGTGCTTGGGGGCAGGCTACTCACTGGAGTAAGACAGGCGACTACCAAGACCACAAGGCCATCTGATTGGCAACGCCCACTGAGGCGGGAAGTATGTTGCTGCCTGATAAAAAATGCTTGCCTCCGAGTACAAGCCCAAGCCTCTGATGAAGTAAGGCTACGAAACGCGTCAGGCTGGACTTTGATGCTTGTTGCTGGAAATTTGCATCCATTTCACTGCTGCTCCCAACAGGAATAAAAATTCCGTAATTTCACCTTGCTTGTGGGCTCCTTCCTTTGCAGGCAAACTTGGTGTTTCATATAGATATATATATATATATATATATATTTTCCAACAACGTTTTCTTCCGAAAAAGAAAATACGGAGCCGCAAACACCAACCAAGTTCCTCAATCAGGTTTCAATTAATTTATTCTTAAATCCATTTCAATTTTGGCACAGACATAACCAACACATTTCGATAGCCTCCGCTATCTTGATCACGGTTAATTTGTTACTGTGTTCTCGTGTGTTTTAAAATAATTTGTTTTGAAAAAATCAGGTGACAATGGGAAAACCCTCCCCAAACAGGAAACATGTGACATGGCAGTTTCCTAAGCCCAAGTTAAGTGACCTAGGAATTCTGGGCAATTTAGTTTGTGACCAGTTTGTGAGTTACATTCATTTCTTGTTGTTGATACCTCTCAACATATATTCATAGTTTTTACCATGTACTCATTTAACATTGCTCACATATATTATTTAACACAATTCTCCAGTGGGCCAATATTTTTAATGCCATAACTTGTTCAAAGATAGTCGCTTTTAATAATTTTTGAATTTATTGCACCTCCTTCTGGTTCGTAAGGGGTCGCTGTTGACATATCACGTTGTATGTAATTTTTTAGAGAGTTACTCATACCCTCCAGTGGCTTGACTAGGAATTTCTGACATTTCATTCGTGATAGTTCTGTTCTTTCATAGTTATGTGTTTTGTGGGTATCAATTTTGGAGAGGGTTAGTGAAGGGTGTTGTTATTTCAGTGAAGTTAAAACCCAAACTTAGTTCTGTTGGGGAGGGAAACAATGGTGAGGACCAGGGAACTCTAGTTTTTGATTTAAGGTTTTACTATAGATGTATGTACAGTTCCTCTGATTGATTCAAACCGAAAGGAATCCTGGTTCTAAAGTTCAGGATGTGTCTTGATTCTTTCTGACGTAGGAGTTTTTCCCGGTGACCTCGTCTGTCAGATAGGCTCATTGTCTCAATTCCGCAATATTTCAGAAGTTTCCAATCTCCGCCATGGTGGCTTTCCATGTGTTTTGATACCGCGTTACTTATTTCTTTATGTACAGTTGCTCGAATATGTTCTAATATTCGCTTTTTCAATTCACATATAGTGCTCCCTATATATTTGAGTTTACAGGGGCATTCTATCATGTAAATTGTGTACTGACTAGTGCATGTTATTAGTTCTCGTATTTTCCAAATCTTATTATTTGCCATTGGTATTTCCTTGGTGGGTTTGGCAATTTCACATGCCTTGCAGTTATAACAATTGACAAATCCACATGTGTTTAACCACATCACTGCGGCGGCTATTCCGCCGCAGCGCTAAGTGGGCGCATGCTGATGCCGGAACCGCTCCGTCATCAGCCGCGGTTGGGCTGTGCTCATGACGGAGCGGTTCCGTCATGGCCCCGCCCGCTCAATAGAACGCGCCGCGCAGGCGCGAAATCAGCACCGCGCAGGCGCGGCGGCAGGGCCATGACAGAACCGCTCCGTCATCAGCACAGCGCCACCGCAGCTGATGACGGAGCGGTTCCGTCATCAGCATAGAAAGGGTTAACCATGATTTCTTTTTGTTTATGTTCTTGAAGTGACTGTGAATTAATTGGTCTTGAAGATTTTTCGCTCTCCTATAGGTCACAATTGGGTGATTGCCCATTCTTTTTTCAATGGTTGGGTCCAACTGTAGGATTTTCCAATTTTTCTTTAATATATGGTTTATTTTTTTTGATTCCTGGCTGTAATCCAGAATCAATCTTATTGGTTCTTCCTCTGTTGTTAATTGTTTGTCGTTTGGTTTCAAACATTCGGACCTTTGTTTTTGGTTTGCTCATTCCCAACAGTTATTGACCATTGTTTTACAATATTTCCTTTTCTAGAAGCGCTTGATGGTTTTTGCACTTTGTTTCTTCCATTCCTCCTCCTCGCTACAAATCCGTCTCAGGCGGAGGAATTCCCCGTAGGGAATGCTGGAGATTAATGATGGTTGGTGAAAGCTTGTTGCCTCTAGAGTTGCATTTGTGGCCGTGGCTTTCCGGTGCAGTGTTGTTTCCACATGATTATCCTTGATGTACACTTCCGTGTCCAAAAAAGTTACGCGATTTTTACTGGATCCATATGTGAATTTCAGGCACGGTGTACTGTTGTTCAAAATATTAAAGTACTGTTGGAAATCACTTATGGTCCCATCCCACACAATGAATAGATCGTCAATAAACCTTTTCCAGGTTACTATGTGTTGGGTGAATTGTTGATTTTGGACATTCCATGCCACTTCCTCCTCCCACCAGCCCATAGTTACACACGCGTAGCTTGGACTGAAGGAGAAGCCCATTGCGGCTCCATTTTTTTGACAGTATATTTGGTCTCCAAACAGGAAGATGTTATTGGTCAATACTGTTGAAATCATTTCTGTTAACATCTCATTGTGAATTTTGTAATGGATGTTGCGTTCCCTTAGGAAATATTCACAGGCTTTTAGACCCAATTGGTTGTCAATATTAGTGTAGAGCGCTGTGACGTCCATTGTGATCATTAGATAGTTGGGTTGCCATGTAAGTCTGTTGTGTCTTTGATATAAGATCTTAATTTTTCCACATGGGGTGTTAGGAAGTGATTGATGAAATTTGACATTGGTTCAAAGAGTGAACCCTTAGATGACACTATAGGTCTCCCTGGTGGTTTAGTGAGGTTCTTGTGTATTTTCGGCAGGAAATACATTGTCGCAGTCCTTGGAAAATCCACCATCAGATATTTTTTCTCCTCGAAATCAATTAGGCCTTTAGCTTCCCATACATTTAATTTTAGCTCCATTTCTCTTTTGATTTTGTCAGTTGGGTTTGTTTTTAAGTTGTTCATAAAAGAGGGAATTGTTCAGTTGATCCATAGCTTCCGTGGTGTATGATTTTCTGTCCCTTAACACCACATTTCCCCCTTTGTCTGCCATTTTGATTTCGAAACTCTGATCATTGCTCAATGATATCAGAGCATTTCTTTCCTCCGTTGTCAGATTATCTTCATATTTCATTTTCGTTATTTTATATAGATCATGTGTCACAGCTTCTTGGAACATGTCTATTTTGTTGCCCGGGGTTAGTTGTGGGTAAAACTTTGATTTTGCTTTCTTTTTGCTGGTTCCCGCCCCCATTTGGGGGATCAATGATTCCAAGTTAACTTCTTGTCCCTCTTCGCTGTTGATATTCATCAATATCAGAAACGTTTCAGCTTCTTCTGCACATAATGAGGTGGTGGGTTCCGGTGTTGTTTTTATGATTTTAGGTTTGTTTTTTCTTTCCATAAAATATTTGGCCAGTTTTATTTTCCGTATATAAAGGTAGATGTCTATTCTGGTTTGGGCCATATCCATTCTCTGTGTTGGGCAATAATTAATCCCTCTTTTTAACAAGGAAATTTCTGACGATGATAATTCCCTTTGTGAAAGGTTTACTACTTGGAGCTCTTCACTCATTTGCCCCTCCTCTGTTTCATACCGCGTGTCTCTGTACCAATCTTTTCGTTTGTACTGCTTCCTCCTCCATCCTCGTCTTGTTGTGGAGTTTTTTGGTATTGTTGTTTGGATTGCCAGGGTTTTCCTCTTCCCCTTCCTCGTTGGTGTCTTTGCGACCCCTGGTTTTCTTCCCACTGGCGTTGCTGGAGAACGAGGCACATGTCCCCTAAAAAAATCTTTTGGGCTTTATCCATGGTAGAATCATCTTCACTTAATTCATTGGATGTTATGGGTGACTTGCTTGAGGATGAGGTAGTTGTTATTCCACCTTGTTGTTTGAAGGGCTCGAATTTACGGGCAAAGGTTAAGATCCGCCCCTCTGCGTAATCCTTGGCATCTCTTATGAATTTGTTGTGTTTCCTTTGTCTCACCACTCTCACCACTTCCTCATGTTTTTCAATTTGTTTACTGAGGTCTTCTTTGAATTTTGCCATTTCAGGGTTGAGTTTTAATGTATCAATTTCCTTTTCCATTTGTATTAATTCATCTTTGATTTTTTCCAATGCAATTTCGATGTGTTTGACCAATATTTTTATTAGTCCTAGGGAGGAGTTTAAAATGTATTCGCCCCATTCCTGCAGTAAATCAGTTGTGACATCTTGTTGGCTTGGCATCAACATTATACATAGTCCCCTCGGGACCCTTTGCGCCTCCAGATATTTTTCCAATGTAATCAATTCCCATGATTTATTTATTTCTTTCTTATTTAGTTTTTCCCTTGATCTTAATTTGTTTTTTGTGTCATTTGTTCCGGGTTAGTTTGTTTTCTCCCAAACTGTGTCCTTGTTCCCTTTGTCAAACATAGTAGACACTTGTTCCTTCCTTTTGGCCTCACGTTTATCCATAACGAACTCTGTGCTTAGGTTGTTTTGGATTTTTTCTTATATTTGCAAGTTTAGTGATTTCAAATGGTTGTTAGATATTACTCGGGTCACAATGTCGTTTCCTCGGTGTCCGTTACTTTTGCTCCATCCACGTTTGGATATTTCAATAGCACAGTAATTCATACACACTGCGGCATTGGCTTCCGAAATATCTACTGCGTAACCGGATGGCTTTACTTTCGCCGCTAAGTTGTTCTGTTTTTTTGCAAGGGTGATAACGATCTACAGCAACGTGAGAGGCCACATGCTCTTACTTAGGGCTTGATCTCCGGGGCAGGCGTGGGACTGCTTCTCCGCCGCTCAGTATCGTCACCGCTTCCACTCTTTTATTTCCCTTTTCTGTCCAGTGAGCACCGATGGGGATATTGCAAACCAACGTTATGGCTCACTCTTCTCCTCAAACCGGCGCTGCTTCGTAGGTGTGTCGCTCCTGCGGTTGAGCCCAGCCGCTTTGTATTCCAACAACGTTTTCTTCCGTAAAATAAAACACGGAGCCACAAACACCAACCAAGTTCCTCGATCAGGTTTCAATAAATTTATTCTTAAATCCATTTCAATTTTGGCACAGACATAACCAACACATTTCGATAGCCTCCGCTATCTTGATCACGGTTAATTTGTTACTGTGTTCTCGGTCGCCAGTAGGTATATATAGTTAGGACCTAGTTACCATAGAAAAGCCTCAACATTCTATTGGGAATAACTTTGGCGCCGATTGAGGAATCTGCGTGTAATTTTCCTTAAATTTGCTCATCTACGCTCCGCTCCTTCCCTGAAAGTTTCGGGGGGATTCGTCAAGCGGGGGGCGAGAAAAAAGGGGGGTCCCAGAACGTGTTTTCCCTATGTTAATTTCCATAGGGACCTTTAGACACGGCTGAATGGAATTACGCCAAACTTGGCAAAATGGTAGGGCCTGGTATGCGTATGTGCCTTTGCTATGTTTGGTGAAAATCCCTCCAGTAGTTCTTGAGAAAATTGAATTTGAATTTTTTTAAATGGCATTTTCTATGGGACCTTTAGACACGGCTACAGCCCGAACGGCTGAACGGAATTACACCAAACTTGGCAAAATGGTAGGGACAGGTATGCAGTAGTGCCTTTTCTTTATTTGGTGAAAATCCCTCCAGTAGTTGTTGAGAAAATTGAATTTGAGCAAATTATATATCTATATGTGCTCAACATTCTATTGGGAATAACTTTGGCGCCGATTGAGGAATCTGCGTGTAATTTTCCAGAATTTTGGTCAGCTCCGCTCCGCTCCTTCCCTGAAAGTTTCGGGGGGATTCGTCAAGCGGGGGCCGAAAGGGGAATCCCAAAACGTGTTTTCCCCAATGTTAATTTCCATAGGGACCTTTAGACACGGCTACAGCCCGAACGGCTGAATGGAATTACACCAAACTTGGCAAAATGGTAGGGCCTGGTATGCACATGTGCCTGTGCTATGTTTGGTGAAAATCCCTCCAGTAGTTCTTGAGAAAATGGAATTTGAAATATTTCAAATGGCATTTTCTATGGGACCTTTAGACACGGCTACAGCCCGAACGGCTGAACGGAATTACACCAAACTTGGCAATATGGTAGGGACAGGTATGCAGTAGTGCCTTTTCTATATTTGGTGAAAATCCCTCCAGTAGTTGTTGAGAAAATTGAATTTGAGCAAATTATATATCTACTAGCAGCCCGTCCCGGCGTTGCCCGGGGCAGAAGGGGGCTGGGAGCAGCATCGCAGCAGGAGAGGCGCAGCAGAGCGGCCGGGAGCAGCAGAGCGTACTTACAGTGTTTCCTTGCTCCCGTTTTATTGATCCTGGCCGCTTCTGCTCACGCTCGTGTCCGCTGGTTCTCCGCGCTCGTTTTCTTGGTCCTGGCCGCTTCTGCCGACTCTCCTGTCCGCTCTTACTCTGAGCTCCCCTGGGCATGTCGACGCTCTTCTACTCGCTCCGGACCTTGGAGGATGTTGCTTCGGCTGTTTCTCTGCGCTCGTTTTCTTGGTCCTGGCCGACTCTCCTGTCCGCTCTTACTCTGCGCTCCCCTGGGCATGTCGACCCTCCTATACGCGCTCCGGACCTTGGAGGGTGTCGCTTCCTTTCTCCTGTCCACTCCTCGCAGGGTGTTGCTTCCGGCTTCCGCGCTCCCCCGTGATGTTAGCACGCATCAGCACGCACGTCGTTAGCTGGCGCTACTTCTAAGGGACTACTTTCCCTTAAAAATTACGTTTCCTTTCTAACATATATATTTTGTTTTTATATAGCCTATGTCCTTCTGCTTGCCCTGACGTTTTGAAAGATGTATTGGGTGTTTGGATTGGTGGGGTACTTTTCGAGTTTACCTGGCTCAAAGGACACAGTTCTCTCTTTATAATAGTAGTATAGATATGCGCTCAGCGTATGCGCACCGTACGCTTACGGTACGCGTATGGTACGTGTACGTGCGTGTACCCTTACGTGCGCGAGCGAGTTTCTGATTGGCTGGCACTCGACTGTCAACATTCCAAACTGTCCAAACAAGGAAGTGTTGGCCACCATCTTGTTTTTTAGGAGAACTGAGGCACAAGAGAGCCCAAAACAAGAGTGGAAAACACGAAAAGGGGGCAGGATAGAGACCGGCCAACCCTCTAGCCCTTCTCAGGGGGTTCCAGAAGGACCCCCAAGGGCAAAAAAAAAAGAAAAATGCGAAAAAATCGAGGGGTACGCACACGGTACGCGTACGGTACGCGTACCGTGCGCGTACCCCGCGATTTAAAAAATATATCTTTTTTTGCACTTGGTGGTCCTTCTGAAATTTATTGAAAAATAATATAGGTTTCACGCCTGATATAGTTAGGAATTAGCATTTAAAAAACCTTTCAAATTCACTGAAAAAACCATAGGTTTCAGGCCTTATATAGTTAGGAATTAGCATTTAAAAAACCTTGCAAATTCCCTTAAAAAAACCATAGGTTTCAGGCCTTATATAGTTAGGAATTAGCATTTTAAAAACCTTGCAAATTCACTTAAAAAACCATAGGTTTCGGGCCTTATATAGTTCGGAATTAGCATTTAAAAAACGATTGAAATTGCTCCTATATAGTTAGTTGTACTAACTATATTTCGCGCACCCGCAATCCACTGCTGATGATGTCACATATTACATCATTCATGACATGGTCAGTGACATCACTGAAGACATCACTGATGACATCTCAAATGACATCACTGATGACATCTCATTTGACATATCAGATACAACGTTTCCCAGCCAGGAAGGACGACGCCATGTGGGGTGTATTCAAAGTCTTTTATTCAGGCTTCTGTCAAACGCGTTTCGGAGCTTTTGGCTCCTTGCTCACCAACAAGTGAGAGACACAAAGAACGCCATTTATAAACCATTCCAGTTCCATGTCACATGATCACCACCCCAGTGTAGATAGTGAAAAAAGACTATGTTACAGTTTAGAATACCAAACAATTCTCACATAACAATCAAACATTTGAACTGCAGCAACACAGTAATTGCAATATATCGGGAGTCATCTATGCCATCATTTGCCCTTGTGGGTTCATGTATATAGGCCAAACCATACAGAAGGTTAAATGCCGTATTCTACAGCATTGAAGTCGCATCAGGTGCAAGACTCAGGGGGCACCCCTTGTAGAACATTTTTCACCCTTCGGACACAAACCTGAAAACCTAGAATGGTGGGTCATTGAGAAAGTGAAACCTAATCCCAGGGGTGGTGATTTCAACAACATCCTCAGTACCTGTGAATGCAGATTCATACATATGTTTGACACTATCAAGCATGGGCTGAAGGAATATAAGGAGATTAGCAAACAAGTTGCTTTATTGTCCAACGATTAGTGAACTCTCAGACTTGGAATCCTTGCTAGTACTCTGCAGGGCCAACACCTGTCATTAGCAGTTGATTCACCTTCTATACCAATCATATTAACTCAGGAACTTGTATATATTGCAAATATCATTGTAATTGGATTATTGTAATTAATGTATACATTAGTTGTTCACTTGAACATATTGTATACATCCTTCTCATTGGATTGTTGTAATTCACGTATATATTTGTTTTCATGTCATTGGGTTAAGTGAACTACCGGATACATTATTCCAAAATTGTCCACTGTAATGCATACAGTCCTCCCGCCGCACTCTCATGTCTAAATACATTGAGACACCACGTCCCGGGCTGACACTAAGCACAATTTCACTTGGTCCGTCTCTCGATTCTCACTTTTGGGGATCCTAGCTACACACGCTCAACGAGCGGTGTATGTTTTCAGAGTCTTTCTTCCTCCCCGTGGCATATGCATACCGCGTCATGCCTACGTCCGGGGTACGTTATTTAACGTCCTCGCGACTCAGCGGCTGTTCTGCCATTCCCCGTGCAGATCACGAGACGCCGGTTGTGATTGCATCACTACTTCGAATGAGGTAAGATGTGTGCCTTGCGCCCCCCCTCTAACTCATTCGGTCAATATAGCGGACTGTACCAGGCTCTAACCACGCCTTTTTATCATTCTGTAGCAGCGGCCCCATGAATAATTTTCCC
Organism: Lissotriton vulgaris; assembly: GCF_964263255.1. Classification (NCBI taxonomy): domain Eukaryota; kingdom Metazoa; phylum Chordata; class Amphibia; order Caudata; family Salamandridae; genus Lissotriton; species Lissotriton vulgaris. Next base: position 1,764,084,194 of record NC_141685.1, on the reverse strand, counting down.
GAAGAGGACACACCTTACCCGCCAACCTTGGGTAAGTGATCCGCAGTCCAATTTCTCCTTAGAGGCCTGTACATTGTTAATAATGCTTGTATCCACTCATGATTAGCAAGGAGAGGCAGGCCAACTGGAATTTCATACACCATACTCTCTCATTTCAGATGAGGACGCAATTCTGCTCCCCACGCTCTGAAGGAGCCCCTAGATTTGCTACTCAACGAAGAAACACCAGGAACACCTTGAATATTCCATTTTACCCTGACTAACACACGGGTAAGCTTTCAATCCAAGCAAGGACTCACACGCCTTGGCTTACTGCTTTAGTGCACAACCATGGCCCAACTCTTTTATCCTTAGGTGGGACTCTGATACCACCTTGGTACGCAGGTTACTCCCCCCGACCAGTCCTGAAGAAGACCCGCGGGCTGAGGCCCCCACCTACCCACTAGCCCCTTAAGTCGGGTTGAAACGTCGACGTCCATCTACACTCAACCTGGACCACGCTCCTTTCAACCACTCACCTGCTACACAAGAATTGAATTGTGTGATGTAAATTTATGTAAATTGTAATTACTAATTGTATACTGATGTGGCCAGAGTTGCGAAGGACTGAAAGTGTATGACCAGTCCGCCCCTGAATTATTTATCTTCTCCCCCACAACTATCTCTTAAATTCCTTTCACTTCCCTACACCAGAGCACTCAATCCTCTTCCTGCACGTTTCCAGGAGTAACTATCTCCTTGTACCTTTAAAATGTATAAATTGATGCCTTTCGTTTGAACTTGAATATATTGGGAATTAAAAAACCCTTAGTTAAATAATCATCTTGGTTTGTGCGCTTAAAGAAGAATTAATGGATTAAGACTTTTGAGGCTCAAAATTTAAAAAATAGCGCTTGAAAGTGTGCGCTTAGATCGCTTTTGAATGAGGTCCACGACCATTGTCTTCCATACCACATTGTATCCAGGTCTAGGACCGTAGTTGGGTTATCCCATTTTTATAATGGCCAGGTTATTTTATTCAGCACATCTTCCACCAAAAAGGTTTGTTGGCGCTGAATGGTTTACCAGAATTTTACCATGGTGTACCTGTAGCATCTACATTTTGTTAGGGTTTACCCACTACTGTCCCTACAGCATAACAGGAATCCTAGAGCATGTGAAACCCCTTCTGACTGCTACAGATCAGCGTGACCCATTGGCAGAGGTACATATCCGGGATGCCTCACTCTGAACAGGAGTCTGGGTTGCCCATCTACTGCAGAAAAAGCTATTTCCGTTAACACTAGTAACAAGATTTTCATACAGAGCCTAAGGGCTCCAATCCATAATGGCACAGTATGAGCTGCCCTTTCAATGTCGTCATGTGGTCTGACGCTTATAAACAGATAACCCTTATGGTGCCTAAGTTGCCCCTATCCTTGCGAAGAACAGCCCTCTGTTATATGATATCACCACATAGCCACCCTGAAATAAATGGGGTGTTTTTCCTATTTTGCATTTTTTCTTTTAACAATCTGCCCTTTGCCACTTTAAATAGGAACAGCGGTGCAATAGGTCACCCGAGATTATAGATGCATTTTTTTATGAGTAGAGCCCGCGTCTGAAGAATTGTCAGTAGAACAGATAAACAAAAGGTTCTAAGAGAGAGAGGAGAAATGCTGCCACTGAACCTCTTAGTTACATGCAATATTAATTCCTCAAATGGTTTTGAAGAATGGGCTTGTGCCTGTGTCAGTCAGGTAATATTACAGCGCTCCAGCGCGCGGCTCATACATGTTTCATGAAGGTCCTTTGCAGTAATGGCGGGCGGGTCAGATGTCGAACCAGAATATTTCCTGTTAACAAGGAGAGCGATTAAGCTCATTAAAGATCAACTGACGTAGGATGAGTAACGAGGAAGACCAAAGATTTACTGAGCTGAAGCACAGAGTGCTTTAAAGTGCTTTAAGGCTGTTATACTTAGCCATGAAGTCCTCTCTTTCAACTATTTGATTCTGATGCTGCCCAGTGCACCTCTAGGTTTTTCCAATATATTTCTACTCCGACTTTATGTCCACAAATCTAAAAAAGCAAGTATGTAAAAATACGCAGATATGCATTGAGGATTATATACAACACCTGACTTTACAGAGACATATCTGAAAAAACGCATTTTTTTGTGAATACTCGTGTGCTGAGTATCCACTTCTGTCAGACTCTTCTTGTCACAAGGATATAAAATGTTAGTTAGTAGTCCAAAAACCCGCCATTCCTACAGCCATTATTTAAGCTGCTGGTGTTAACGATGTGTCATTGTGTGTTAACAATGTATCAATTTATAAGGTAAAATAGAATTAATGAAAAAAGGTCACGCAGGTAAACTATGCATTTTTAAAATGTGCCCAAGAATCTAACTTGAGGAGTAGTGTTTATTCGTATGACTCTGGTTTGAGGTTACCCATAATAACATGTTTTGCAAAATGCGTTCTTTCTTTAATACTGGTTACCTATGGAAGCAAAACATGGATTGGAATTCAATAGATAATAAGAAACGTTCTACTACTCTGTGTTTCCACGCTTCTCTTAATTATTATCGTAGATAAGATATGTTCCAAGACTTTTCCCACTTCACACGATGCTGCACTTGTGAGAATGGGCCTATCACCCACGACAAGAAAGCCCCCACTTCACATGCATTGTGGAGACATCAAGATTTTCCTTGGCATTTCACTATTTCTGTGGATGTGGGTAACTGCAGTCTTTGTGCCCAGGGTCAGCCAGCACCCAGTGCAACCTACCAACCCCATACAGTTCTGAAAAAAGCGAGATATAAGGGAGAGTCTAGGTTGGTGCAACGTATGTGGATTTCACCTGTTTTTCTTACCCAGAATGGTCTGCAAACATTGGCAATAAATAACAGGTTTAACACCTTTCTGTGAGGGAAAATTCTGGAATCTGTGAGCATCAACAAAAGTCATACATCACAGCATTCTCACACTTCTCCTGATGAAAATGTACCCCACTTGTGTGGCTGACCCTATTGTGCAAGACAGGAAAATATAAGACCCGTGACCACATAAACCCAATGTACTAAAAATGTGGTCTTTGCATGGGGACTGATATGGTCTTTTCTTGTCTCTGGAAATAGCCCCACTCATCAGGTGTGGCCGGCACAGGTAAGAGCGGTGGGGTGGTGGGGCTAGGGTGGAGCGGGTGGGGGTAAGTCGACAGATGACATGATAGGCAAAATTAAATAAACAAATACATAAAACCACTTACTTTGCGCTCATCGCATCGAAGAGTCAACAATGTGGCGAGCGCAAAGTAAGTGGTTTTATTTATTTTTTAATTTAATTTTGCCTATCCCATCTTCTTTTGACTTTCCCTCCAACCCCCTTGCCCCCACCACCCCACCACTGTTACCTGTTCTGACCACTCCTGCCACGCATACATGTTTTTACCTGGAGAAGAATGGAATTTCAGATTGGTAAGACTTTTGCCATTCCCTGCATTTTCATGTGTTATCTGTCACTTAGTCACATAAATGTGTTGAATTTCAATTTTTACTTTCATGCTTTGACATTTGCAGTAGTGGAGGTGCGCAAATGTAAATATATCTATGCAAAGCACACTATCCTGGACCCACCAAAGTGCATACTTTTGAGAAGTGTCTGGGAATGGTAGGTTTCCCAAGGTGAGGGCTGGCAAATTCTCCAGCCACACCCTACTTGAAGTCAACATTGACAGCTCATAGGTGCACTGTCAGACCTTTCTTCACTCGTACAAAAACACATTCATTGATGCCAGATATAATTTTAGTCAGGATAAGAAAGATGAATGGTGTAACAGTCCTCATTGACAGTAATACAAAACTTTGAGTACAGATAATGATGGCATTTCCCCACTTCATTGTTGTTTATTGTTTTATTCCATTGACTATTTAATACAAGTTATGTAGGTGTGTAAACACTGACCTACATAGTGTGGCATGATTTATCATCAGATCCCCTCCCATCTAGCAGTGCAGAACTTCCTTTTATTGTGTTGTCTGGCATTTGTATAGCAAACAAGTGCCATGACTGTGGGTTGCTTACCAATGGACCTGTATGTGGTTGGATAATTTGTTTTTGTAGTAGGACCTTGGAGCGTTATGGTGGATGAAGTGATCTGTCTGTCACTCCTACCGTGGCTATCTGCAGTCCACTTACACAATATTTCGATGAAAAATATGTCTTGGCTATCCTTAGACCCAGATGAAGACACAAAGAGATAGTCAATGACCTGACTAATATTGTGCAGGTGGCCCTTTTGTTAAAACCTCCCCATGGCAGCCTAGTTTGTCTCAAGAGGACTCGTCTTACTTGTCTTAATCTTCTTACTTATGCCTTTAGTATGCTAAGTGTGTTTTCAGGTGCCCTCCTCAGGGTGGAGTTTGGGTCCTGATTGGCTATGCGACAAATGCGAGGGCCCCTGCCGACCAAAACGAGATGGATGCGAGACCTACAGTATTGCTGCACCCAGACAGAACTATACAGCGACCTGTTACCGCCCAGGAGTAGGCCCAAGAATTTCTGGGATCTTTATAAAGAGCATCTACAGAAGGGGGAGGGAGACGACTCTGACACATCCGAGGCGGCTGAACTCCAGGACAGGGTGGGGGAGTGAGGTTCTGACCACGTTCATTGCTATATGGAAGGGAGGAGAGTTGGGAGTGCACCGAGCTGGGTAGGGGCTGCTGTGAGGATTCTGCGCTGTGATGAGACTGGGGGCTGCCGGGGAAGGACCATTCCTTGCGGGAGGATAGACATGGGACATAGAGTAGGTACACATCGGGACATGATCAATAGGGCTGGGTTTGCAGACACATAGACACACTCTAGAGGGTGGGGTGGGAGTTTGGTTGGGGATGTTCTCTTGACCTTATCTCGGTACTAGGCCTGTTGACCGCGATTGCAGTAGTGGATTGCCAGTTGACACACCGCACCAACACGCAGCTTGCGAAATAACACTTCCCTTGGCACTGTTATGCAACCGACACATTACCACGCCGCCGGGCCCCCGGGATGCCGGCAACAAGGCTATGTACGGACTAATACTTTGCTGCCCATGTGATTATCATAATGTATGAAGAGGTGCACTGTGATTATGTGTTACACTTGGTGATGTCAATGGCTTTGCTATCAATAAAGGTCTTTTAATAAAAAATAAAAAAAAGGCTATGCGACAAAATCCATCTCCTTCTGCCTTTCTGAAAAAAAAACATGGCGTAGACTCTCCTAAATACCCTGAAAAGCATTTTTGAAAATGTGTAGGCTGTTATTTAGAGTTGGGTGAGCAGGTTAAGCCTTCAAAAGATGTCAGATGCCCTGTCTGCCAAGTGCCTGTGTCACTGACTATAATGCCCTTGCAATTCATCGGACTGAACATCCGCCACGCTTTGCCTGAGTAACCAGTCTGCTACTCAACAAATAAGGCCCACAGCCAAAAAAGGCATGATGGTAGCAAGCAGGCCTCAAACAAGACCACTATGTACCCATTTACATGATTCAGTGAAGATACAGTGGTTCAAATCTCATTCAGTAAGAAAAGTAGGTAAGAATTCTGATACTTCTTGGCTAACAACTATTTGAAAAAAAATCGAACTCGGATGGAACAGTTTGACAGACTACATTGGCCACTTAGGTATGCGTTTTTGAAAGTATGTATCAATGCAAGGCCTTTTAAAGTTGCATACTAACTTTTGAACTGACTGTTCCATTTCCCTCTCTTTCCCAGAGCTTCTCTCTTATGTGGTATAAAGTGAAACAAGTAGGAAGGCACAGGCCTGGCTTAGGTGGACACTGGAGATAGCCGTAACAGGACTCCCTCCTCGTTCCTTGCGGAGTACAAACTCTGCATCTTTGATATGGTAAACTCTGCTTCCCTGCAACAAAAATGTGATCTGCAAAGTGTCAGTCCTGCCACCTTGCAACGTCCTCCACAATAGATGAGTTAGAGGTGTGAGTTTTACGAGTCGCACCTGCCCAGTTTTATCCTTAACTCCACTCATATCCTTGTTATAATCACATATACAGTTAGCTCATGCACTTCAGTCACCTGATTCCAAACTATGACTGGAGAAGTGCTCTCATAATGAAATGTAGTGAGCACGTACTTTCCAGCTGCCTATAAATTTCACAATAAGAAATTTGTTGCTAGGCACTGCACTGACTTTTATGTAAATTTTACACACAAGCTTCTGAGGGAATCCTTTGCAGTAAGTTTGATATGTCCCACATGCCATAGTGCCAGCGTGGTAAAAATTTCAGAATTATTGTACTATTTCACTGACATTGCAACATAAAGTTTATAACCCTTATGAAAGAATGATTGAACAAAATCCTTTACAGTCTTTTCACTGCTTCCTAATGTGGAAGGGCAACCTAAAGGATTTATACTGGATACCTCTCCAGCATACACTCTCGAATTGCACAAATAACCGGTGCAACTCTAAAACAACAATTACATCTTGATGCTGTACTGTGTTTTCTTAATTTTTATTTAATGCCTCAACAGTAGCCACTTTGTAAAGAATCAACAACTCATTCATTTGCTGTATTCTGCTCTAGAATATAAATTGCAGGAAACCTGGAAGAGAAATCTTCCACTAAAGGCCAAATTTGTAATAATCTGTCATGGTCTGTATGCTTCTCTTGCAATGCTGCAGTTACCATTGTAATGCAGAAAAATGATCTCTGCTCTTGAGAGAAGGGAATCTGGGTGTTGCCCAAACTATGATAGAAGACCAGTCAGAAAGAACTGATGGTTTGTGTAATATTCCCATGGGGAATGTTTGGTCCTGAAGTTTTTTTATCTCCCCAGGTAAAGTGGGAATCCATTTGTGTGCCTTAAAATGAGCCACCAGATTGACAGGATGGCCATGCGTGGCTTGATGAATCTCATGTATCTGCTTGTGTGGTACAAGGGCGATGCAAAACCTTGATAAATATGGGCCTGGGCCTATAGATACTACTACTGCTGCCACTACTATTACTAATGGTATCAACAATTAAGGGCCTTCTATACCTACCTGACGCACCTAGTTCTTTTGCTATTACTAGAACTATAACTTCTTCAACTGTTATTTACTAATAGCAGCAGCATTGTTACTATTTTAAATGCTGCTAGCAGTAGTATTATTGCCAAAGGTACTTCTGCAGCTACAAGTAATGCTTTGTCTCTTGCTGGCACTGCTGCATGCACTTATGCTATTTTTAGAGCTTCAAAAACTTCTAATGCTACTAATTCTGCTTGCTAGTACTAATACAAGTAGGACTGTGCCACATGCTATTTTTAACAATACTAACAGCAAGAGACAATTGTCTTTCAAGCGAGGCACCCCTGTTAACTCCATTCATACTTTCTGCTTATATTTTGCACAATATTGTATCGTGCTGTCTAAAGGGGAAGTTAAGAGAGCCTTTTGGGCATGGATCGATAGCGAGGAGCATAGAAACCCAAACCTAGGTAGACTGACCGACGCGTTTCGACAACACAAGTTGGTCCCTCGCCTTGAGCTCTATCTGGATTTTATTCAGAAACCAAGAGATAGGGCCCTTTTCATTCGATTCAGATTGGGTACTCTACCTGTTCGTGAAATTACGAGCAAATGGAGCCCCCCACATAAAACATCTGTTGAATGCCCACACTGTGTAGGTCTAGTCGAAGATATTTCACACCTCTTTTTTGTATGCACGGCTTATATTAAACCCAGAATGAAATGGTGTGCAGACAGCTCAAGATTAGGGATCATTCTAACGCTCTCAGAATCCTCTGAGCAGATGCTAATACAACCATAGCCTGCGGGGTGGCAACATTTTTGAGTTGGGCTTGGTGTATAAGATTGAAAGCTCTATGATGAGTATGTATGATCATCAATTTTTAATTTTCTATCAAAGCTGTCAAAGTTTAATACGTTTTTACTCTTTTTATTGCAATAATGATTCTTAATGTAATTCTCTTTTTAACCATATTTATTATAAACTGTGTTTTCATTTTGCATGTATGCTTTTGAGATATTTCATGTCGAAATAAAGCTTTGTTGATTGATTGATTGACAATATTTTACAAACTCATTGAGGAGGATTCATTCGATACTGGTAAGAAGACGTGATAGGCCAATTTATGAGTGAAGTGCACATTAAAACACTAACCTTTATGACAGATTGAGTGAAACAGGATGATGAGCAATTCAATAAAAAATTGTAATGCATTTTTAAGACATTGATTTTGGGCGCTAACTGGTTTGATTGGTAACAGTGCCCTTCAGCAACAAATGATAATTTGTTCAGAAATTCCCCTTTGTTCTCAAATATATATGTATTTAGCAGCAGCATAACTTGTCAAACAGATGCATGTCTCATTTTCATGTGTTATTTGATAGTTTTATAGCCATTGACACAGGGATTTGAGCAGTGATACTTATTCTCTTATCAGCCCTCTTGAGGAAGAAATATTGTTGATTTTATCAAGAAATGCTATAAATAACTAATAACAATATGCAATCTTTTCTTTTGTAAATGAATAAGCTATTTTTAGCAGAGTTGGTGAAGACCCTAGACATCCCAGAGGTGGATATAAGTCACGTGAGTGATTTTAATGCTGTTAAAGAATTAAGGAAGCTGCAGAGAAAGATCCGGAACATTCTGGATGACTGGATGGAACACTATCGCATAGCCACAGGTCAGTTGCAGCCTCAAAGCCAACTGTGACCTTTGAGATGTTCTAGGGGGTAAACCTTTGAACAGAAATCTAATACACTCTATATATTATAGTGTGTGCACATTAGAGCACTTCAAAGGATATGGAAGGATTGTGTAGACTGTGGGTGAACATGGACTTAAAAAAGATCGTTAATATTGTAACTTTTGAATTGTTCAGTTTAGTTCACACAAACTTTACTCGGCAGATTGTCATCGAAGTGCATAAAAACATCAGTGCCAACTGTTAAAATCAGAATATAAATGGCAACAAATATGATATACATAGAAAATGTAAAACCATAGACATATACTAAGCGAGTAGCTAGATGTTACTTTAAAGATAGAGGTGCATAAAAGGAAAAAAAGCTAGACATGAGCAAAAGTAGATATATGCTTAACAGGTCATTATTATCTGACTGCACGTGTTGGAGTACTTTTTTGGGCCTGAATCTCCACATGGCAAGGAAGAACTGAGGGACCACAAAGACTACACATAGGCTAGTGTCAGTTTATGAAATTTGCAGAGCCTCTCTAAAATCCCTGACTCCTATATTATGGCAGAGTGGTAAGATCCATTTTTTTCCTAACACCCTGGTATGTAGGGCAGAAAAAAAACATGCTTATCTGGTTCTTTTGGGTCAGTACAGGATGGGCACTGCCTGCCTCTTGGCCATGCTTCACGCCCCCAGCTTGCTGTAATGGAAGAGAGCAGCAGGGTCCTATACCAAATTGTAGGTAGAGCTTCCGGGCAGTTTTAGGTTCTGTGTCATCCAGGAACCTCTCTTCCTCATAACAGTCCTTAAACTTTAGGAAGGTCGACATCAGAGGACCCAAGCTAGGCTGGCCTTGCATTATGCCCAGTGTGTTTTGCCAGTAGGCTCTTTTTATTGATTCTTTAGTGATCGCACAGGCCTCCCAAGGAGCATCCCACATTTCTCTCCAGTCCAATTTTAGTGAGAATTGATTTTACATGCCTGAGTCAAGGTATGTTGCCTGAGCCTGGGATGCGTAGCACCTCAACTAAGCCTGACTGGTAAGCACAGAGCTCTGGTGTGGCCCAAAGCCTTCCCCAATACAACTGGGGCCTTGCACTAGCTCGGGATGCAATGCTTCATAGCTCCAAATCAAACCTTAGTGGGAGCAGCTTTTGACTCCAACCAAGGTGGGAACCTCCCTGTGTCCTCATAGCTCTACGCAGTACAGGGTTGTTCCTAGGGCCTGGCTGTTATAAATCTGGAGTACTGGTGACATTGGGCGATATTGAGAGCCCTTATGCATCTTTACTATTGTGATTTTGTTTTTGATGGGACAAAACCCTTTGGCGCTGCCTGTTGAGACAATGTTCCAAAACGAACGGTGGTCGCCTCCTTTTACCGCGGCCATCAAGCCCTCCCATTTCCTGTACTCCCACTCACTCTTTGCTTCCCGGAGGGCATTTTTCTATGCCCTCCTGGTTGCTTGGATCAACAACCTATCTTGCTGTTTGATGGCTCCAGTGAGCACTGCTCTTGCTCCGCTACACTGACTGTTATACCAGGTGGGGGGAACATGTCTCCTGACTGACAGGTGGATTTCCACATAAAAGAGCTGTCTTAGTTTTCAAAACAGCTGATTATGGAGAGTGCTAATGTTGGTCAAACCTCCCCCTTCTCCAATGGCAGTTCTAGTAATGGCATCAAACCCATATACCATCAGCAACTTATTTGTATAATTCTTCAACTGATTCATTGGATTGAGACAATGCACTCAATTTAAGCCTGCATCTATTAGTGGTCATGGTTAGCATTCTATCGAAAGGCTCATCATGATTTATCGGGGCAGTGGGGACCAATATCCTCAGATCAAGGGCTAGCACATTATGATTGCTATCATAGCGGGGTATTGCAGCCATGTCAAATAATTTGATCTAAAGCCGGACATCAAGCAAGATGTAGTCTATGAGACTTGTGATCTGCGGTTTTTAGTGTGGGTGCCCTCTCTATCCGAGTTTGACCTCATTGGAGGCTCCTAAGCCCTGATTCAACATGAGTGCATTAAGTTATATGACCAGTAGAGACCATTATTTTACAGGGGGGATCACTAGCTCCAGAATGGACCAGAGGAGATCTTCATCAGTTAAATAAGGCTCAATGCTATCGTTAAGTGGTTCAAATAGGCAATTCAAATCACCACCCACAATTTTTACAACCTCATTTGGGAGTGCTGCTAAGTGCGAGGACAGCAGCTCAAACTCATTTATTACCCACAGGTCTGCAATATACATTATAGATGTTACAGATTACATTATGAGAAAGAACTTAGTTAACACCCAGCAAGTCAGGCGTACATACCTTAATTTCCTTGATCTTACATGATAGGTTGGGTTTAACCCAAATTGTGACACTCCCCGATGGTCTACCCTCTAAGATGTAACTGCTACCTGGCAGTATGTGGGGAATCCTACACAGTGCCACTGTCTAAACGACCAAGTTTCTTGAAATAGACACATTTCATAATTATCAATAAATGGGCACCACTTGGACCTGGACAAAAGCCCTGCTACAGTCCAAGAAATCAATTTGAAGGTGTGGCATAAGGATATTTATCTGGGCACCCACCCACACCTGCAATATCACAGTGAGAATCTGTCCCAAAAGCCTTATCAAGTCAACCTATATCTGCCAGTACTTGAAGCGGTTAAAGGTCTAAATCCCCGGTGAATCAACAGTGCTTGTATCAATGATGTATGTATGTTTGATGCTGTTAACATGGTGGCTTGCTGCCCCCAGTTACTGGCTTGCGAGGCACAGAAACCGGGTTTATCAGAATTACCTGGTTTTGTAAAGCGGGGGCTTCCTGGCTTGAGAATGCAGAAAATACAAAAAGCTGGTCACTGGAAAAGGACCAGGTCTTCATCTGTTTCTTAAATGCCACATGGTTGGCTGATGCTTGTCGAAAGAGGGTTCGAAGCTTGAGCTTTCACGTATGAAAAAGAATGACCACCCAGATGTGCTCTCCTGATTTTGAAAATATTGAGAAAACAAAGAAGACTGAAAATGAAGCATATGATAGCAAAAGGAAAATGGCGCCCAAATTAACCCTCGGTCTTGATTATGCACTACTTGGTGACAGATACATAAGCTTTTAAACATAGCTAATTTCCAAATAGGAAGTAAATGCAGTTTCTTCAAAAAATTGGAAATAGGGGCCAGGGCAGAAGACCAAGCAGCAGCCATGCCCCAAGTAAAGTGAATTACAATAGGATACAGTGGCTAGGATCACAAGGAAATGAGCATGCTTTGTAACACAGGGAAGACTCTTCGTAATCATGCTCAGACTAAGAAAGGAGGTAGAAGAACCTTGAGAAGTTTGAGGAATCAGCGTTGGTCCTCATAAAAAAGGAGGCCTGGATTCTGGACCAGCGATATTGGCTGTAGAGTCATAAGCAGAAAGGCCATTATCACATTAGCAGCTATGGAACGTCCAGCTCCAGTGCTGAACGTTCCATTGCGCAGGTGAGGTTCGAACGTCCAACGGCCGACGGCAGCACTCCCGAGGTAGTGGTGCCGTCGGCCGTTGGACTAGGCGCAGCACATATGAGGTTATACAATATGGAAGAATCCCCTCCGACACAAGTACCTCTGTGTTATCCGAATTGAAGTTCACAGTAGTTTTTTACTCGCCAAGTTACAGAAGAAGGGCAGTCCTTAAAGTGTTACTGAGCTATTGCAAGCTTCTGTTCAGCTGTAGTTGCAAAACACATACATTGAACAATCCGGTACAAATTAAGAATTGTTTGTGTGCTTGTGTATGGGGTGAGTTTTAGGACCTTTCTGGCAATTGCATATGTCCACCTCAGAGAGGCGTGCAGGATTAGGGTATACCTGGATATTTATGTCCATGCAGGGGAGCACCACAGCAAAGACAAGGTTAGTCCACTGGTGCGTCAACAATAAAATGAAGATTTCGTGATGAAGATGGTAGAGCATGTTCATAATGACATCTTCTGCCTGTTGGCCATCTAGTTATGATGTAGTAATGTGGAGTTAGTACGAACATTATAATAATGTAATGCATAGGAATTAAACCCATCCCTACATGAGGTGACCTAGACAAGAATGACCCTAGGTTATTGGGAAACTGAAAGAACAGAAGGAAACATCACTGCGAGTGGAGTATAGTAAAGTAGGAATGTAGAATTCGGGATATCATTGAGTAGTCAAGGTGCAGAGCCGAGCACCCCTTCTCGAGTAAGAGAGGGTGGCTCAGAAACCAGGTTATATAAAGCCCACTAACCATCTGGTGTGTACATACATTAGAAAAGAGTATTAACCCATATCATACTGACTCCTGTCCTCTTGAGCCTATACATGGAGCTGCTGAGTGGCATGAACCTTGACAGGTTTGAACTCCAACTTTCATCGAATGCCATGTCACTTAAATCCACCCTGGACACCAACCTCACTCTTAAGAAACAAATTGCTAAAAAAAAGTCTGGTACCATTTCTCTTTTCTAATGAAAGTCAAATGTTTTCTTCAAGAAAGCGACTTCAGAACTGATGTTCAAGTCCTCGTCTTGCATCTGTATGGTGGGAATTTCCTGCCATGTGGCCTCCCCGACACCACACTGGCGCTCTTTAGGGCCATCCAACATGCTACAGCACGTCTCATATAGGGCCTGTGGAAATTTGATTACATCACCCCCATCCTGATCAAGCTCCATCGCCTCTACTTGCCAACCTGCACCATTTTCAAAGCCAGCTGCATAATTTACAGAGCTATTGGAACCAGCTCCCGCTCACCATCTATGGTGGATCTCGGCACACCCACAACTAGGGTACCATCAGAATGCAGACTAAGCATTGTAAAACAGAAAAATAACGAGGCATAAGGTCATATCCATCTATGCACCCAGGATCTGGGACAACACCCATATATCCATAAGGGCTTCCCCAATGCTGTTTGAATTTAGGGACGAGTTGAAGACTCACCTCTATATAGAGCACTATATCACAGTGCATTAACCATCCACAAGCCAGCTTCCTCACCTTTTGCTTGTTAATGTTATGATTGTTTTTGACAAGGTACCACACTTTGCTGCCTTTTGGCTAGGTTGGCGCTAGAGAAATACTATATACATGCATACATACATATATTCATGTCACACTGGTCACACATTCACTCAATCTTGCTATTCTTAAAACTCACCTGCCATATTTAATAAACAATAATTGCACAAATTCTTACTACAATCAGCACTTTTGATCTGCGCTTGTTTCATTTAAGTACATGTTCTAATGGATACTACTGGTTCCTCACCTTAGAATATCCCCCAGATGCCATACTGGATCTGGAGATTTGTTTCATAACCGGGATCTCGTGCTCAGATAGATGACGTTGTGTGGCTTTATGTTCACTCCACAGTACCCTGGAAGTACGGAACCTAGCCGCTTATAAGCGCTACCACTGCACACTGCTGTTAATTACTTTCTTACCACGCCTCTCGACTCAGATGCAGATCTCGGCTTCCAATTTTGGAAGCCCAGCAACATCTGAGCCCCTACATCATTTAATGAAGCCCTCATTGATCCTCTGATGATTACTTGGTCAAAACCATGTTCTTACCTACCAATGAAAAAGCAGGTTGCCAGCTATCATAGACAGGGGATCACTGACAGAATATCGACAGTCAGAATATTGAAGTACAATTCCGAAGTCCTATCTACATTATGGTAAGTACAAAAATATTGAATTAAAAATATCGATGTCAAAAATATTATTGTTAAAAATATCGTTTTTTTAGTTAAAAAAATAATGTAAAATAAAGTAAATAACACATATAATTAAAATAAACATAGTTACAAATATTTTACAAAGTTTAGAAATTATAACTAATACATATAATGTAAAAATAAATTAAACATATACATATATAATATATATATATATATATATACTTAATAATATTCATAAATAATTATTTTAATAACTGTTAAAAACATGTTATTAATTATAAATACATATATACACATACAACAATAATGTAAATAAAAATATAAAAATTATATATAACAAATTAAAAAATTACAATATTTTTTATCTTTTTAAAAAAAATATAGACTACATTAACAAAAACGGTAAAGAAACTATTGGATAGCAGAGGGCATAACATTACTATTCCCACTCCAGAGAGTGTAACAGTAGGGAAAGTGTTGGATAGCGTTGGGGTAAAAATTACTATTCCCACTCCAGTGAGTGCAACAGTAGAGAAAGTGTTGGATAGCGTAGGGGTAAAAATTACTATTCCCACTCCAGAGAATGCAACAGTAGGTAAAGTGTTGGATAGTGTATGGGTATAAATTACTATTCCCACTCCAGAGAGTGCAACAGTAAGGAAAATGTTGGATAGAGAAGGGGTAAAAATTACTATTCCCACTCCAGTGAGGGTAACAGTGGGGAAGTGTTGGATTGCGTAGGGGTTAAAATTACTATTCCCACTCCAGAGAGTGTAACAGTAGGGAAAGTGTTGGATAGCGTCGGGGTAAAAATGACTATTCCCACTCCAGTGAGTGCAACAGTAGGTAAAGTGTTGGATAGCAAAGGGGTAAAAATTCCTATTCCCACTCCAGAAAATGCAACAGTAGGGAAAGTGTTGGATAGCGAAAGGGTTAAAATTACTATTCCCACTCCAGAGAGTGCAACAGTAAGAAAAGTGTTGGATAGCGTAGGGGTTAAAATTACTATTCCTACTCCAGAGAGTGCAAAAGTAGGGAAAGTGTTGGATAGCCTAGGGGTAAAAATTACTATTCCCACTCCAAAGAGTGCAACAGTAAGGAAAGTGTTGGATAGCGAAAGGTTAAAATTACTATTCTCACTCCAGAGAGTGCAACTGAAGGGAACTTGTTGAATAGCAATTTTTTCATGAAATAACCAAATAATTATCTAACAATAAATTAATTATGAATACCAATAAATTAAAATTAATATTTTTTTACTTTAATAAAATTAAATTACTTCCCACCCTATTTCCTTGTAAACCCACTACCCGCTCCACTTTTTTTTAACACAATTAATATAATGATCAATTAATCAATTATTAAAAATAAATTACCAATTAAACATTAATCAACACTAAATTAATTATGAATACCAATAAATAAAAATTACTAATTACTTTATTATAATTAATTTACTTCCTACCCTATTCCCCTATAAACCCAGAACCCGCTCCCCCCAAAAATTAACACAATTAATGTAATTATCACATAATCAAATAATAAAAATGTATTACCAATTAATAATTAATTAACAATAAATTAATTACCAATACTAAAAAATTTTTAATAATTACTTTATTATAATTAAATTACTTCCCACCCTATTCCCCTACAAACCCACAACCCGCTACAATACTTAAACGCTAAATTTACTTTCTAAAAAATGTCTAACTTCTAAAAATGTAACACATATACATAACACTAACATAAACATCGATATTATTAATAAGGATATTTTTCCAAACGATATTACTGACTTCGATATTAACAATAACAATATTTCTTACCTTCAGGTCGATATTCTGGTCACTGATATTCTTGATGTCGATTTTCTGTCCCTTCGATATTCACAACTCAATATTTTCTGTACTTCGATATTAAAAAGTCGATATTATGTCTGTACACCCATTGACTGGTGCCTGGTGACCTTCATTTTTCTAGCCATGAACCCCAATCCAGAGAGTCGTATTGTGAAGTCTTTTACAAGTTAAAGGGAATCCAAATGAATTTTCAATGACTCCTCAGGATTGATGCTTTGGCAAACACATGCTTTCTGCCTACAGTTTGGCACTGTGATCCGTGAACGGTGTGTTCCTGCTGGTCCACTATACGCATGCCCTTTGGAACATGGCCAGCATGGTTTTGCCAGAGGTACAGGAAAATCATAGAGCCTCTTTGTCCCAGATGATACAGCATGGGCCGGATGCAAAAAAGTATGTTACCCTCTCGGTCTGGATACCACGGGCTGCCTGGCCTGAGCAGTCAAACTAGTGTTGGCCTTCGTAGATACCTCTGGATGAGGTTCTTTGGATTCTCTGGTGATGTACAGGCCTCTCTATTGGACATACCCTCAGAGAGAAGGCGGATTCCACTTTGGAACTTTTTAAAGTCAGCAGAACTACATCGCATTGCATCGCAGCCACACAGTTTCTGCATCTCTTACTGAAATTTAGAGGTTTTTACAGAGGCCTGGTTTATAGACAAAGACAGCCTTCCCAGCCAGTGATGCAGCAGAAAACCTAGTTTAATTGAGGTTGTGAACACTGATCTGGCAGAAAACATGTGATCCAGCTATGCCATCAGTCGTCCAACTCCTCCTACCCTGCCTCAACTGCCAACAAACCTCTGGGGAGCAGGATTCATCATTCCTCCTGAGTTGGCAATCAATCAAGTCTGACAGATGAGCCTTATACATTTTTCAAAACAGCTGTGCATTGCCTTTTCTCTTCTTGCACACCACCCATTCCCTCCCATTTCAGAATTCCTTTCAGAGGAGCATATGTCCACCCTGCTAAAGGATATATGCCTGTAGCTCTCTACAGATACTGTTGAGAGGGTACCGGACTTGGAAAAAGGCAAGGCATGTTACTCTTGCTATTTCCTCATCTTGAAAAAGGAGCGGTCTCAGGCCTATCCTGGACCTTCGACCCTTGAATGCCTTCTTGCAGAAGGACACATTCAAAATACTCACGTTGACTTCAATCCTATTTACTCTGATCCCATGCGTTATCTGTGGTTCCATGTAGGCCAGGAGCATTTTCAGATTGCTGTGTGCCTATTCAGCCCCACCAGTGCTCCTCGGGTGTTAACGAAAGTGATGGTGGTGGTTGCTGCCTAACTTTAGAGGTCAGGAGTACTTGTATTGCCTGGCTGCTGGAGGCAGACACACTGCAGTCAGTTGTGGGCATCAATCAATCGGGGAAGTTTAAAGCATGCTACTCACCTGTGAGGATCTCAATACCCTGGGGTGGGGTAACAGCTCCAGTCAGTCAAAGAGCTAGGTCCTGAGGGTCTTCCTGAAGATGTGCTGGGTTGGGGCGCATCTGATGTTGATCGGAAGTCTTGGGCGCGATGTAGGAGAAGGTTCTTCCCCCTGTTCTTGCTCTGCGGATGCGTGGGGATTCGGCGAGGTCGGCGGATCAGAGGTTCCTATTGAGTACGTGGATGGAGATTCTGTCGTTGAGATGTTGAGGTCCGGTGTGGAGGCATTTGTAGGCGTGGGTGAGTATCTTGAAAGTTACTCTTTTCTCAATGAGGAGCCAGTGGAGGTTACGCCAGTGCTGGGTGTTGTGTTCATGATTAGGGATGCTGAGGAAGAGTCTGGCTGCGGTGTTCTGTATGGTCTGAAGTTTGTGGAGCAGAGACTTGTTGATGCCGACGTAGAAGGCGTTTCCATAGTCCAGTCTGGCTGAACTCCGGAAACAATGGCATCACTCCCTCGCAAGACCTCTGCGACTCACTCGCCTCGTTCTTTCACAGCAAGATCGCCGACATACACAACAGCTTCGGTGCACAGACATGCACCCCACCACCGAACCAACGCCCCCCACCACCACCCTCCGCGCCTGGACCCCGGTCAGCATCGAAGACACCATCCGCACGATGAACACCATCCACTCCGGTTCACCAACCGACCCATGCCCCCACCACATCTTCAACAAGGCCGACACCGTCATCGCACCCCAACTCCGGGACATCATCAACTGCTCCTTCAGCACCGCCACCTTCCCGGAGAGATGGAAGCATGCCGAACTCAGCGCCCTCCTGAAGAAACCATCAGCGGACCCCACCGACCTCAAGAACTACCGCCCCATCTCGCTCCTCCCTTTTCCTGCCAAAGTCATCGAGAAGACCGTCAACAGACAGCTTGCCGCCTTCCTCGAGACGAACGGATCTCTCGACCACTCGCAGTCCGGTTTCCGAGCCAACCACAGCACCAAGACCGCCCTCATCGCAGCCACTGATGACATCCGAGCCCTGCTCGACAAAGGGGAAACAGCTGCCCTCATCCTCCTGGACCTCTCCGCAGCATTCAACACTGTCTGCCACCGCACCCTAGTGCAGCACCTCAGCGACATCGGAATCCAAGAGAAGGAACTGGAGTGGATCACCTCGGTCCTCGCCGGAAGAACCCAGAGAGTCCGCCTCCCCCCATTCAGATCCGAGGCCACCGAAGTCATCTGCGGAGTACCACAAGGATCATCTCTCAGCCCCACCCTCTTCAACATCTACATGAGCCCCCTCGCGGCCATCGCACGCCAACACAACCTCAACATCATCTCTTACGCCGACGACACCCAGCTGATCCTCTCTCTCACCAACGACCCCACCACCGCCAGAACCAACCTGAAGGGATGAAAGACGTAGCCAAGTGGATGATGAACAGCTGCCTGAAACTGAATTCAGACAAGACGGAAGTCCTCATCCTTGGATCATCACCCTCTGCCTGGGATGACGCCTGGTGGCCCCCTGCCTTGGGCAGCGCACCCGAACCAACGGACCACACACGCAACCTGGGCTTCATCCTGGACTCCTCCCTCTCAATGACCAGACAAGTCAACGCCGTCTCATCGTCATGTTTCAACATCCTACGCATGCTCCGAAAGATCTTCCGATGGATCCCCACCAACACCAGGAAGACGGTCACCCAGGCACTCGTCACCAGCCGACTGGACTACGGAAACACCCTCTACACTGGAACCACAGCCAAACTACAGAAAAGACTCCAACGCATCCAGAACGCCTCCGCACGACTCGTCCTGGACATCCCCCGACACAGCCACATCTCCGGACACCTGAGAGACCTGCACTGGCTCCCCGTCAACAAGAGGATCACCGTCAGACTCCTCACCCATGCACACAAGGCTCTCCACGACCAAGGCCCCAGATACCTCAACAACCGCCTGACCTTCTACACTCCCACCCGCCAGTACGATCGACCAGCCACGCCCTCGCCACCATTCCACGCATCCAAAGAGTCACCACGGGAGGAAGATCCTTCTCCTATGTGGCAGCCAAGACTTGGAACTCCCTCCCCATCCACCTCCGTCTGACCCAAGACCACCTCTCCTTCAGGAAGCAACTCAAGATCTGGCTGTTCGAGCAGTAGCGGACCCTCCTCCTCCTAGCGCCTTGAGACCCTCCTGGTGAGTAGCGCGCTATACAAATATCATGATTGATTGACAGTGTTAGGGTTCAGTATAAACAATCCTAAGTCTCCCCTCATTCTTTCACAGAGGCTTCCATTCATAGGGGCAGTCCTTGATAAGATGGAGTTCAGGGTGTTTCATCCACAGAAGCATTCAGGCTATGATCTTGATGTTTCAGGCTTAGTCCTGGAGAACAGTGAGAGGGATTTTGAGGCATCTTGGCCTCATCTATCCTCTTCATTATCTATCCTAGGTTGTACATACATGCTCTGCAATGGAACTTGAAGTTCCAATGGGCTCAACATCAAGGCAGCCTTTCTGATGCCAACAAGAACTCAGAGCGGACAGCTCAAGATCTGCAGTGGCGACGATTGAGCGCAAGCCTCCTTTCTTTCCCATTCAGAGCTGATGGTGGTGATGAACATTTCACTGCTGCGCTGGGAAGGTCATCTAGGAGAGGTAGAAATAACAGGACTCTTGTGTCCAGCAGAGAACCTGATCCACGTCAATGTGCTGTAGCTGCAGGCCATTCATCTAGCACTGATGGCCTTCCTACCATCCATCAAGGGGGGGGCTGGTGAAGGTTCTCATAGACAACACTAACGCCATGTGGTACTGCAACAAGCAGGGGTTGAGTGTGGTCCTAGGTCTTATGCCACGGGGATTTGCATCTCTGGAGGTGGTTAAAAGTGCCAGGGCACGTTCTTGATCGCAAATCATCTGTCCGGGATCCTGAATGCCATAGCTGGCAAACTGAGCAGACATTATCTGGCAGATCACAAGTTATTCTGGTTCACTGTTGAGAACGCACAATATGAACAATTCTACCCTTTGTAGTTTCCGCAAGACAACTTCTTAGATGTTGAATTGCAGTTGGAATGGACCAAGGCTCTCCTTTACACCTTCCCACCTCTACCTCGCTTGCCCAGAGTGCTAAAGAACGTCAACCATGTTATGTTATGTTTAAAAACTTTATAGAGCGCCCATACACCGATTGGTTTCTTGGCACTGTTCCTAGGAGTAGCCTGAGCCCTAGTACTTATTCATAAGCCTGAGTAAAGAGCCACGTCTTGAGAAGTCTCCTAAATTTTGCGAGATCGGTGCAGGAACTGATGTCAAGTGGAAGGGTATTCCAAAATCTAGGCGCCAGCAATGCGAAACTGCATCCACCTAGTCGTTTCAATCCGTAGGGGGGTGTGACCAAAAGGTGCAAATGGGCTGACCGCAGATTGCGGGTGGGTGTATGTCTTTGAGTAAGACTAGAAATACATTTTGGACTAATGCCATGCAAGGATTTGAAGATGAGGCAGCCGATCTTAATGGCACAGCGTTGTTGTATAGGAAGCCAGTGCATCTCCCTCATAAGAGGAGAGACATGTTGCCATCTTGGCTGCTGGAAAATCAGCCTAACAGCCTGATTCTGCACAAGTTGCAACCTTTTGGCTAGAAATAATGGAAGGCCAAAGTACAGAGAGTTGGCATAGTCAATGTGTGATATCACCATTGCTAGAACAACCTGCACCAATGCTTCTCTAGTGAGGAGTCTACTGATTTTCCTTATCTTTCTTAGCTGGAAAAAATAAGTAAAGATTACCGACCCGATCTGAGTTTTCATAGTGAGGTCACCATTAGTTGTGGACCCCGAGACTCTTAGCAGAGGGGGATGGGTCATCCTAGTGGCCTTGTATTGGGTCAGGAGTGTGTGGTACCTGGAATTCCTGGGAATGAGCATCTGTTCTTCAATCAGGCTGCCACTATGTGAAGACCTCCTGTCTCAGCAACAGAGCTGGGTCCTCCAGCCAAATCTACACCTGAAACTGAGCATTGGCAATTGACTGCTTTTGATTTGTTGCTTGAAGTGGTGAACGTCTTCTAACCCCTTTCGGCCGATGTCTCCCCAAAAACCATTGGTGTCGGCCACTGGAACACATACGTCACATGGTGTATTGCTCGCAACACTGACCCCTTACAGGCAAAGCTTTCATATGTCCTTTTGTTTGTTTTGTCTTTATCCCAGATAAGAAACTGACCTCATCGCAAAGGGGTGGAGCTCATATGTGGCTCGTCTCCATCTTCTTGGCCACTGTGAAGCCAACACAGAGAGGTACGGCACCACCTGCTGGTGCGCAAGAGAACTGATATGAAAAATGCTCCTGATGCAGTCTGGAGACTGGGGATTATTATGAAGTGAGGAATCTGCAGTTAGGTGGAGTAGGCACTTGACCGCCCTTGGAGGTCCCTACCCCTGCCACGCTGAAGAGCAGGGGGGCTGGCGAGATTTCCTGTGTTTGGTGGCAAACTCATGTAGGAGCGGGGGGATAGCCGCCGCCCCAAAACTTGTGCTGCCCAGAGCGGACCACATTCCCCTTGCTACGCCATCTGTATACATCAGTATACATCTGAGAGAGTATCAACAAAGGTAAGTAACGTATTCGTTTTGCATATTCTACTGAATCAAGAGTATTCCAGCACACTAAAATTGCAGGAAAAACAGTATCAGAGACTCTATAGGAAACAATGCTGGGGTCAGAATAAATTTAGGTAGCTGGGGTTTCATGAATGGGCAGGGATTGTGCCCTAATGGGAAACCACTCCAATGGCATCCATTTGCATTCCAACTTCCATTGCTTTTCCTTATTGAAAATGGCAAACAGCAGCTGCAACACAATGTAATGGGAGGAAATATAAAAGGCAAGTAATTTATGTTTGCTCTTTCATGAAGCATTGGTAAAAGAACCTTCCTACTGGTAAAAGCCTGTTAATGTATTAATCAGATAGCTAAAGATTTTCCACACAGGCACTTCATCCTTTCTGTCTGGTTTCATCACCGTTCCCACAAAACACTTGACAATATTTGTTTTGGTAATGCTGGCTTTTGAATTTCAGGAATCGATTCACCACACCTTCATGGGATGTCCAGCGGGCCACTCAAAACTCAAGGAAGCCGCAAAGTTCAGTCCGCAGCACCTCCCGCTGCCAGCACGACCCCTAAAGAATCGCAGAAGGTGAAGGAGAAAGTGGAGGGCGTGGATCAATGGATTGAAGCGTATACTCTGCATGGTCGCTTCCCATCGGCTCCTGCTCGCAATTTTCAGTGGGATATGCTGAAGAGCTCATCGCCAAGGTAAATGATCCCAAGTGCTTCATTTGAGCTCCGGTGCTCAAAGCTTGGCTCTGGAGGTGCTAGTAAAAATCGTCCGCCAAATACCAATACTGCATAGTGTTGAATTCAGCTCCGGTCTCCTTAATCCACTTCCAAGAGCTTCTGACCCATTACTGCACGTGTGCAGGTTGCTCCCATCTCCCTTTATGCCAGACTTGCCGTCTTTCTTTTCCTCCTTTTTTCCGTTTGTGTGTTTTCTCTCTCTTACTCGTGGTCAATATCTGATGAGGAAAAATAAATGCCGGGCCCCAAAAATGAGTGCCGGTGGACACCACTGGCAACCACCGGCTCAAATTGAGTACTGCAGTCAACCCTCATATTAACACATGATGAGTGCAGTGGTGTCACAAGGATGCCAAGGTGCCCAGTGCAAGCAAAGGAAATGGCCCGACTGTTGTTTAGGTAATAAAATACAGCATTAATCAGGGGTCAGTGGGCCCCTCAGTCCTCCAGGCAGTAGGGCCAGAGCACCTGCTGCACCACTGGTTGAGGGATGGTCCATCCTAGCAGAGTAAAGGGAACAACTGAGGGGAAACACAGTGTGTGTGTGCCACATATGAGAAAGAAACACTTTTGGAAAAGCTGGCAGAAAGTATACCACTGCTGCTGCTAATATCATTTCTAACTAATATTCCATGTATATATTAAATGTCTCACAGATGGAACAGTGTGTTTTTTACTCGAGGCAACACCATGCATCGTTAATGATTAAGTGATTAAAGAAGCGGGTGAAGTGGGCGGGACCTGAGGGGTATGACGTGCCCATACTTTTTTAATTTAAGAAAAACAGTGCCCCCTACCTTTTGTGAATGACCGCGAGCTAAATGCTAAAGCTGAAGCTGAAGTGTAAAGCAGAGATTCTCCTGCGCTGTGAACCCGAGGGAGGTGCAAACAGCGAATCAAGCTGTCTTGCCCGAGTGCCTGCTTCACTGTAAGAAATGTAAATGTGCGCAACTGGTCAATCTGCAAATGTAAAGGCTGCTTGGAAGCCGGTATTGACTTTAATTGATGGATTCCATTCAAGTTTTCTGATGACACACATTTATTCTTTTTGAGAGGGATTATAGCATAGAACTACCAGCAAAGCTGTGAAGTGTGTGCTTTTAACAGACAGTTATACAAAAAAGCAATTACACTAATTACATTCTGCAAAATAATTTATATTTTGAAATGCTTTTTTTATCTTAAACCTTTTTGTGTATTTTGTAATGGCCTACCCTATTCTGTGTGTAATGCTTTCTTAAAATAATGACTTAAATGTTCATAGTGCTTTCTGGTACAGACTGGGACCTCATAGTACTGACCATCCGCAAGTCATTATTGCCCACTGCATCAACCTGGATTCAGTTCTTGGGCTTTCTGGTTGCAGACACAGATCTCTGTAGTGCATTAACTAATAGAGGTCTCATAATGCGCAATAGTACATTTACCACTGATAAACGTAACTTGCACGTAATCTTCATTTAAGCTGTGTGTTATTTTATATGTAGTTACCTGAAGGTGAAAGACCGAAAAAAGTTACAGAATATTTTTTTTGCCATGCCTTTAACCCAGCCCCCATGCTCACTCACCCGCCCCTACTGTGCGCAGCGTCACAGTTCCCATTATTTTTTAATGCATTTTGACCGCTGTGCAGCACTAAACATTCACATGTCACTATACTCCACTGCTCCAACCAGAAAATAATTCTGTGGAACTCTGGTGCAGTGCATTAACTGATAGAGGCTTCATAATGCACACTAGTGTGCATTTCCCACTGATTACGTAACTTGCATGTAATTTTCATCTAAGCTGTGTGTTAATTTCTATGTAGTTACCCGAAGGTGAAAGATGGAAAAAAGGTACAAATGTATATATTTTTTTTTTACAATGCGACCACGCTCACTCATCCCGCCATCCTTACATTCTCATACTTTTTTTAATGCACTTGGACTGCTGGATTTAACATGCTGGAAACACATTCACTTTAATGCACAGTAAAGCAATAGGACGCACAAATTCCCTATGGCAAATCTGCACGCTAAACATCCTCATTAGAGGAATCACACCATAGAAATAATGGGCAGGTAACCAGGCACTTTTCAGTTTCTGAGAAACCAAGCTAGGATTTATACATTGACCAGAAAAATTGTAACTTTAAGCATCAGCGAACATGGGCGGCCGGCACGGATTGGAGGTAGGGAGGGCGGTTGAGGACACGGGGGAAACGAGTATAAAAAATAAAATACAAAATAAAAACATACCTTCTCGCCACTTCTCTCCTCTGTAGCCCTCCCTTGCTCGGCCTCAATAGGAAGCACAGCCAGGCTCCCTGTCAGCCAATCAGAATGCTGCTTTATCATTGCGCATTTGGGAGTGTACTACCATTCCTTCCCTGCCCCACCCCCTCACACAAAGCTGCGGAAGAAGGAGAAAATAAAATGATAATAACAGGAGTTATTATAATTTTATTTTCCCTTTGTTTCACTTCAAAAAAGCAGTGAGGCGACGCTCCTCCGCCTCAGCTGAGGAGCCACCACTATACATCGAAGCTTGAATATCCTGCGGTGCCTGCTACAGTTTCCAGTACTTTCACACTAACTGGTTTTCGATTTCTTGAATTTGCATGTTGTAGAGTGCCAGGCGGCCTCCACGATGATGCTGTGAGAACGGAACAGGAGAGTGTTCTGCATTGTGTAGCAGAATATCAGAGCCCATGCGATAATGTACAAACTGCCCAGTTCCCCTGCAGCCTCTTTTAGAAGTATTTCCCAAATATGTCACTGATCCATATGCCAACAATCGTTGACCTTTTTCCAGAAAAGCTGCAACATTTTAACTTACCCAATAGAACTCTTTATCTGCTGTAAATCTTTGCAGATACTTTCAATATTATGCAGCACTGTTAAAAAAATGTGCACGAACTTTGAAACAAATGCACACACATGTTTAAAATAAGTGCACAAATTTTCCCATGGGACGACTACCTTCTCAAACAATACGTGATGACGTAAACCTTCTCTGCTGTCTTAGGTGAAGTTTTCTCTTAGTTTTTAATAAATACAGCAATTTTGTAAAATAATAAATATGGAAAGTTTGTAAACTAGTGATTTTATAAGCTAGTTTTAGGGTTAGCTAAACATTAATACTTTTTTAATCAGTGACTGCTAAGTGGCCTACAGAATGTAAAACTGAATATTTTGTGTGTGGTGTAATCACTTATGCAAATTATGTGGCATGTGCACATTTTACGCTGTGCACAAGCATTAGATAATGAACTTCATGCACAAATTTTGTGTGAGAAACTTGGATCTGTTGTAGTTGGGTTTGAAGTACGTGGATTCATTGTTCACTACGGCAGATTCCTGTTTCTGCACCAACCCTGCCCTCCCTTCTCTGGTGTAGGCTCAGACCTGTCACAGACGAAGGCACTGTGATACCAATGTAAATCAGGGGTGGCTGGTGACATTTGAAAGTGGTGGGTCGTAAAATGATTGGCATACTGCACAGTAGCGAGCAAGCGTAGCGAACGAGCCCAAACAGCCTAAGGGAGGTTCAGGGGAGTTCTTCCCCCTGAGAAAATTTTGAAAAAAGAGAGCAAAAATTGTGCATTTTCAAACAAATTTGAGAAAGCAGGAAGGTTAATAAAGCAATTGTGAATGTGAAGCTATTACATTAATAAAGAGATGTCATTTAGCATAGGTAGCTGCTTATTCAGTATCACCACAGAGCTTCATAACAGACTTCGAGATACAATGCATTTCTGAGTACCACACTCACAGATGTTTTTTATTTAACAAACAACTGCAAACAGGAAAGAGTCCGGGGACCCTTAATAGCCCCTGGGCGGTTTGTGTATTGGGATCAGCACGGGCCTTTTAGCCTTGGCCCGTGCATGAGACACGCGCTGAAAATAATTTGGCTCTACAAAACCATCATATGACAATGTTATACTCTCTTTAAAATCAATAAATAGTATTTCTTTAACATGCAGAAGAGTTCACCCCAATACATCAGACTGTTTTTGTACAGAGCATTCCATGAACTTGCGTATTGGAAGCCATTCTCATATGTGATGGCATAGGAAAAGGACCTGTAGAGCCACACCCTTTGTCATGCAGATAATACTGATTGCGTTAATTCCCACCCGACCCACACATATTCATTGCCATCCTTTTTCAGCATGCACAGCGAGGCCAACAGCCACAATGAAGAACAATTCTTCGCTTAAACAGCTTTTATTTATGCGTCTTTGTAAATATGACCTAATGGGGTAGGTGGGGAGGTTCTCGATTTATAAGAATGCCAAAGGGCGCTTTTGGTTAAAGGGGGAGCGCTCTCTATGGTGCGCGCCCTCTGCTCTCCACATTTTGTAACACGTAAAGTTGAGAAAATTGTAATGGCACTTCCAGGCGTCTCTGGCTTATTGAGACGCTCTGGGGGGCATTGTGCATGCAAGGTTACCAGCCACCTCGAACTGTCAAGACGTTTCACCTAAGCAAGCAGCACCTTGCTTTTCTGCCGCCCTAACTTGTTACCAATGTGTTCGCTGTGAGGCGCTTTGTTTTTACTATTCCCTCCTCCTCTTCCTCTCACACGCTCCCCATTCACCATAGAAAAAAATATATGGAAGAAAAAATGGACACTCGCCTTTCATCTATTCTGCAAATTGATTGTTCCAAAGCGTCTGTGGTGAGGTCACAGGTCTTAGCCATGAACAGCAGGCCTCCACTTTCATGGCGAACTGTACGACAGCACATTTAATTTATGGTGGTGTCTTGGGTGGTCTGTCTGCTTCACAAACTTTAACATTAAATGGTAATTACAACAACTGGTACACCTGTTACCTTAACTTTGCAGTAGACTACTGTAGAGAGACACGACACCGGCACGAGGTCCATCCGTGTGGTTCGAGTGAGTGCGACTCGTGACTCTGTGGCGCGGTGACGTGCCGGAGCCGGACGCTGTGACGTCAGTGTAGGAAATGGCCAATCACTACTGCATGGCTTCACATAAGCCACAGTGATTGGCCAAAGTGCGGCAGTGCCACCACCCACACGCGGCAAGCATATACCATTGCTTGCTTAGCCTCAGGCTGCGCGGTCTCTCAACCAATCCCGGCGTTTTTATTGCAGCACCACTGTGCCAGGTTTGGCTAAGGGGCATGGTTACTCCCCAGCCCATTAGGCCTCTGGTCCCTCGCCAGTCGCTACGGGAAGGTATTACTGTGCGGCTTGTGTGCATGTTCGGGCTGGTCATAAAAATGACCAGCCCAAAAACGGGCATGCGCACTGCTGCTGCACTGTCTGCTACACTGCCGCGCTCACTCAAGCTGCCGCAGCCCCGCCCCCCACCCCTTCAGCCAGCGCCGTCCGAATGAGCCAGGCTTGTCCCGGGTGGTAGCAGCTGCGGCAAGATTACTTTGTTAATGTGTATGTTTGTTAATTTAATACAGAATTACATTTTAGTGTGACGTCCATGTATCCAGTCTTAGTGGGGCAACGCCCCAATGGACGCACTGCCACTGATGTAAATACCAGGTATAGTACTTCATCTGAAAAGCGTGAACCTAGTGTGTATGATATCGGTTCTAACCTTCCCTTAGGATGTGATGGGCCCTAACAGAACCAACAAAAGTGGGCTCCAATCCAAGATGGGTACTGGGCAGTAAAATACAGAATTAGTTGGATTGTAGAGAATCCCTCATATGCTTGAACCTAAGTGCCACAGCACCTTATGCACAATTGAAAGCTACACCCCTAGCTTGAGGGTATATCTAAATGATTTCCACGTCCTAAATCATTTCCATGAAATGCTTCCCAGCCCATGTGGAGATGCAATTCATAACACTCTTTCAGGCATGCTTAAAGCACTGTGTTATCCAGGTAGGGTCTTACTGTGCAGCATGTCTGTTACCAGAGTGGCCATGCTGCAACATGAAGTTAGTGTTGGAGAATATGGGAATCTGGTGTGTGTGGGCCAGCCACTCTTCTGTGATGCACGTGCCGCACATTGTATGTATTCGCCCAACCCGTGGTGAACTGGTCCTTAAGTAGGCAGCTTGAGACACTGGTGCGCTAACACCAGGTTTTGGACTATTTCCATTTTTCGATTTCAAAATAAATGATTACCCAGTCCTGAGGTCACAACAGGCATTGTTATTAAATGTGTTTTTAGGAGAAGGTTGCGCTATGACCTAGTGAATTTATTTGAAGCTTCAACCTGAACAGAGGAGGCATCTGCAAACAAGAATGTGTAATGTAAGTTTATCGCTTTTCAGTCTTCTGAATTGCACACATGTAGAATAAAAATTCTTATTTATAAAATAAATAAATAAAAGGCTGATTGAGAGGATTGAAGGAACATTTGATTTTATCTTTTACAATCTTTAACAAGATGTTGCTTTGATATTTGTTTTTCTTCGTTTATTTGCTGTATGTATACTTTTCATCATCCAGATTTACACAAAGTTGTTATCAAGGCACGGCACGAGTCTAAACTAAGGGGTAGATGGTCCTCCGTGGCTGTCCCATTCCCCGAGGCCTCTGTGCAGCCACCAACGTCTGATCTTTCAGAATACACATTTCACTGCCCCCTATTGCATGACACTAACACTTCACAACCTGCAGAGGAAGAGCATGGGAAAGAGGGGCAGTGCCCTTGGCAAGCCATATAGGCTTAAAGCTGTTTAGAAGGCAGCAACATAGTAGCTATTTATATGGATACTAGCATTGTTCATGGAGCATTTTCAGACTTGCTATACCTTGACACTGCTCCAATCCCTCTTTCCTGGACTCGCACCTTGTTGAATTTACCAGTACTCATTAGCTATCTTGCCTGGATTACCAGAGTTATATTTTCTTGGGGACTTCTAAAGCCCAGCTACTGCTCATACGGGTGCTACAAGTCTTCTGCTTGCGGGGTACTATTGACCCAAATACAATATCAAACTAAGGAAATCAATCTCAACTGAGCCA
The DNA here is from genome assembly GCF_964263255.1 of Lissotriton vulgaris. Lineage (NCBI taxonomy): Eukaryota > Metazoa > Chordata > Amphibia > Caudata > Salamandridae > Lissotriton > Lissotriton vulgaris. The sequence continues at coordinate 1,764,054,170 of NC_141685.1, read as the reverse complement.
CTCTGAAAATGATGATACAATATGTGACAATGAACTCGTAGCTGGTAATAACCCTTTTGGTGCTTGTAGAAACACTGTATGGAAAGTAATCACTGATCACACGGATTTAGGGTTTCTCAAGGCAGCACACAACATAAATCAAAGAAAACCCAGGTGTAGGAAGCTGGCTCTGTATATACTATACTAAAGTGAGGTATTGTGTGCACAGAGTTCAATGGAACCCAAAAGGTAGGCAGAGATAAACTAGATAGCACCTCACTCTCTATTTGTGGTAGAGTGGTTGAGCAGTAAGGCTTTATCAGAGGACAGTGTTAAGCATTTGTTGTACACACTCAGTCAGCAAATGAATTCACACAGTCAAAGACTGAACTTCAGAACAATTGTTTTTGTACAAAAATATTCTTTTAGTTATTTTATTTTCTAGAACCAAGCAAGCCTGGCACAGGTAAGCAATAAATACTTTACAGTAGTAATGCAATTTGTAAACAGTTTGACATGCAATTGTAAATGTACTTTGATTTGATTACAGTATTGTTACTGAAAATGCAATGCTTTGGAAATACAGTACATATACTTTGTATAGGCTTTTTTGTAAAATGACCAGCAGATTACTTTGCAGGTTACTTTTCTTACACAGTACAGTTTACCTGGATACTGTGCAGGGACATTTCCTTTAAACAGGTGAGTAAAGGCGTTTTTGTTATTTAGTACAATTTTAAAAGGATTTCTTAGGTTTTCCAACTCCACACTTAGAAACTTTGCATAGAAAAACAGTCAATGTTATCCTATGGAGTTGGAGTTGGTATTGGGGCCCAATGTTATCCAATGGAGGATAAGGGGCATCCGGTTGGGTGCTGCGGACGAGCAGGCCACTGGGTTGTGGGAGCAAAGCTCTTGGACTTAAGCTCATGGCAAATGGGGGTTCAAGCCAGCACAAAAGGTGCACCTTCAGTGGCACTGGGGCTGCCAGGTGCAGAGTGCTGTTTTGGTATCAGGCGCCCTGTAGCTTTCAATGGGGAGTCTCCGGTTTGCAAACACACTGCAGGCTCGGGGATAAAGATTTTCTGGGTGCCACCACCACTTGGAGAGGTAAGTTGGGATGCGGGGGGTTGGTTAGGCACCCTCGGTTGGGCCACCCAAGGCTGTGGGACATCGGCTGCAGGTGTGCCCTTTAGGGTTGGATTTGTTTACCAGCTCCTGGTTGCGGTTGGGGGACCTTCTGGTTTGAGGCTGCAGGCATCGGCTGGAGGCTTGATGCAGGTCAGAGATTGCTGGATCTTGGGTCAGGATTGCTGTGGAGACCTCCTCTTGGTGTTGACCCACTCGAACTCGGGCCATGGGTGTCGGTTGCAGAGTGGTGCAGACCTGCGAATCCTTGCGGAGCTGGATACTGTTGATGAACAAATCCGATGTTCACGGGAGACAGAGTCTTTGGAATGGAAGGAAGGCAGGTCCTCCAGGTTTCTCGAGGTCGCTGGAGGCAGGACACACCATTTTTCTTCCTGCAGTAGGTTCGAGGTGGGGACAAGCCGGTAGGGCTGGGGCCAAGTCAGTGGGCGTCCTCCTCTTGTTAGCTTCGCCATGGCTGATCAGTCCATCTTCTTCTTTTCTTTGTCTGGTTTTTTCTCTGACTTCTTGTTTCAATACTGCCCCCCTAAATACTGTATTTAGGGGGCGTTTTAGGGGCCTGGAGATCAGTAGCCAATGGGCTACTGACCTTAGGGTGACTACACCCTTGGTGTGCTCACCCCACGTTGGGGAGTGAGCACAATCCCTAATCCTGATTGGGAAGTGCCTGCCATCTGCAATATGGACGGCACTGAAGAGTAGACTTCACCTCGCCTCCCCCACCTGCGGGGTGAGGTTGGCAGAGCTGGGCACACTGTCTGTGCTGGCTAATTTTTCCCACCTGTCTTCCTGCTGAAAAGGAGAGGAGACAGGAAGGGGGCCTGCTTCTGACAGCAGGAGAGGCTGGGGGTCACATTACAAAGGCTGCCAGGTCTTTGAAGATCCCCTGCACCAGATGGCTCTTCCTGGCCTGGGAGCGGTGTGAACAACCCCTTCCAGGAAAGGCTTTGTTTCTGGGCTCAGGGAGCAAAGGCTCCCACCCTTGGGGTTACAGAAACATGTCTCGTGGTGGCAGGACGGTGTGTACCAGTCAGGAAACACACCAGAGGCTGGTCATTTTTCAAGGGCATCTCTAAGATGCCCTCTGAGTGCATCTTTCATTAGGTTTAATGTGCTGAGAAGTTTGATACCAAACTTCCCAGTTTTCAATAAAGCCATTATGGTGCTGTGGAGTTCGTAATGACTCCTAGCAACCTATACTCTTAATGGCATTACTGCACTTACAGTGTCTAAGAATTGGCTCAGACACTGTAGGGGTACAGAGCTCATGCACCTGTACCCTCATCACTGATAATGTGCACCCAGCTAGAGGGGTGGCTGACCTATGCTAGGGCAGTGGGTTGTAGGCTTGGCACACCGGAATGTGTGCCAGGTCGACTCTTCACTTTATCCTGACCCAAAACACGCAGCCCGCAATGACAGTGTGTGTTTGTAAAGGGACAGGTCCTCTAAGGGTGGCACAATAGGTGCTGCAGCCATTTGGGGCCTTCCCTGGCCACATTGCCCTTGGAACCCATGGTACCTTTTACAAAGGAGTGACATGTGGCCAGAGAGGTCCCAATTGGGGGTACAAGGTACAGTCCCTGAGTAGCAGCTGTACCTTGGCACAAATCCTGCTTCCCACATTCCTAAAATTGATCAATTTCCATGGCAAAAATGTTATGCTTCCACATTGCGTTTTGGGTCTTTCCTGTTGTGGGTAATAGGCACATCTATAGAAGTGGGGTACTGTTTTTATCAGCAGAAGTGTATGAACATAGAATAGTATAATATGTGTTATTCTTAAATGATTTTTTTCTCACTTTTAGGATTCCAAATATAAACCAGAATGCAAGAAAGAATACATTTGGTAAAATGCCGTCTGAATCACATAATAGTAACCTCAACTTCAAGGTTATATATCAACCACTATTCTTAAACTTGTGTTTCTTAGACATTTTTCAGAAATGCATAGACTTTCTTCCTAGCATGTTCATTCATTAGACTTTACCATATGAACTGAAGCGTGGTCGGTGCACAATGAAAAATCATTATAACTTGCAGCTCAATTGTTGTTTCTGGGTATCGCATGTTTTTCGACAAACAACATATATCCCTGCAACCTTAGGGGACATAACTGTATATTACATTTGTAAAGCAACAATCGGTGCAAATTATTGGAGATAAAAATCCAGTTATTCGTTTCTTTGGGAAAACCATGAGTAATTTACACAACAGACAACTTGCTGAATTCAGAATTGTATCTAGTTTTGCGAAATGCACAGCTTTCTGGGTTTACCCATGGGTTTTCACATCTGTTTCCACCACAAACTGCAAGTACATAGAAACTTCAAAAACAGTAAAAATAGACTACCACTTAGAAATGAGCAAAACTGTAAAAAAAACAGTTGATTTTTGTACAACTCCGGCAAGATAGGACGATGGTGATCTGAGCACACACTGCAAATCTGTTGTTGATGCATTTTTTTAAAACATGCATTCCTGCTCAGCACTTACTTCTTTATTTTTTTAAACATCTGCGTTTTGCTATATTTTGGTTAGAGAGCCATGCAGCTGGTGACAGACTTTTTCCCTTCCCATTGCTATCCCATTCTGGATGTGTGTTTGCACAGTAAACAATCAGCACGTTCCAACTCATCTTGCCCGATGCTCTAGATACCAAAGGGCTGTCCTGTGGCGATCCAAAATCCGACTGTCACTTCTAACACAGCAATGGCTGAAGGGACAGGTGCATTGTTCCAATACGTATATGGTGTCCGTGGGCTAAACCAACAAAACAGTGGCCGATTTGAGGAGGCTGACCCAAAACCCCAGTATGTATGTATGTATGTATGTATGTATGTATGTATGTATGTATGTATGTATGTATGTATGTATGTATGTATGTATGCCTGTATGTAAGCCTGTATGATTTACTATGTATTATCTTTATTACAAGAAGCCATTAGGCAGCTAAAAAGAAGACAGCACATTTATCTAAATACAATTGAGAACACCAGCAAACAGTGTCACATTAAACCACTTTAGACTGTAATTACTGTAGTGTTCTCTAGTATCTTGTATTGTACATCCCGCTACCTTTCTCTTCCAGTCACTGGCTTGTGTTACAGCTATCTCTAACATACCAATCTCTCATTGTCCCCTCAGTACTAGCCTCTCATTATACCCCTAGTGCAGTGTTTCTGAGTGAAACACCCCCCAAAAATAGGCTGTTACACACAGATTCTCCAGAATGCGGTGTCTGCAATATTTAGTGTACATTGCTGTCATATTAACAGTTCTTAATTTGTAAAATAAATAAGTGCCAGGACTCTTGTCGGGAGGTCATTGCAGCTTGCACCACATATTGCCCCTGCCATGCTGCCAATGATAGTAACAACACAACTCCTAACCCTCACACTCCTTTAAGTGTGACAATTCGGACTGTTACAGGCCCCTAAAGCTATAAGAATGGCTTGGATGGCAGATGATAGTCATTTTTAATGTATAATGAATTAATATTTAACTGTGTTGTGGTTTTCTCTAAATTAGCCAGACAGCACTAACTGTGGCAGACTGTCACAAGTGCCAGTTTTGACAATTAGGTGTCAGTGCCGAGCACTGAAAGCCACCAGTTCAAACTAGGAACTGGAAGTACACAAGTGCTTTTTGAGCTCCATCAAAGATCATGATGTGTTTGAAAGGATGTGTTAAATACTGTAGTGTTGGTCTGCTTTGCGGTGGAGCATGATCTCACCACTGTCCTTTTTCTTTCCCAGGCCCTCGTCTGTACAGAACAGCATTCGCAAACCGTACCATCTGAATACTGAGTCCGGGATCAACAAAAGTGACCCCAACAGATCAGGGTAAGCAAAGTATCTAACACTAGGTGGCGCAGTGCGGTGAAGCGCTAAGAAAGGTATTCTGGAGAAGTTTACTAAAATATTGTAGAGAAGCTTTATTTATTTATTTACTTTGTGTAACCAAAGAAGTCTGTGGAGGCGAGTAACTGGGATAATTTCTACGGAGTAGAGCGTATAAAACTCTCCACTTAGATCCATGAAACTCAAAGCACGGCCTAGGAGCCGCATGCGGCCCTCTTGACCTTTACATGCTGCCCCTTGAGCAGCAGCAGCACTGGTGTTTACTCGACTCAGAACTAACATTAAAATAATGCTAAATATACAGCAAGTGCCTAATTCAGGGTTCATTGCAGTTAAACAAAAGGAAGTAACTAAGCCCTTAACTTTAGGAACACGTCATTCTTAAAGAAAGCCAATATGTAAAAATACGATAGTCTTTTCAAAATTCGCAAAGTGTATTTCATTGACTTGTAGAACAATTTCACCTTAATAAATCAAATTATAGCAGTGCATTCAGAAGTAATTTTTTTAAGTGGTTTACGTCCATGAGTTTAGAAACGTTCATGCTTCCCCCCACGGCCCCTGTACCCTGACAACTATGCCATTCAAGTACAGGAGATGGTTTTGTACAGCACGCATCCTGAAGTCATGTATTTCGAGTTCCTCATATATGTGATAATAAAGAAAAAGGAGGGAAATTGAAATAAAATTATTACCCAGGGTCACACAGTACAGTTTAGTCAAGTAGAGAAGCCAGGATTCATCCCAGGTTTTATGGTTTCATATTGCGCAATTGAGTTCAGCCACTAGATATATATGCTTCCCTTCCAATACCACTCCACCCAATTTACAACCCCACCCCTCCCCCCTGGCATTAGTGCATCCCTCGGTCACACCAGAGGCCAGACTTTGCGGCTCCCGGAAAAATGTTTGTGAGTACCCATCACTAAGATGTTGAAAACTGACCGTTTTTAAATGGCAGCTTTCAAAGAGATGTTCAAACATCTGGGGGGAGAAGATTAGGCAGTCACCGCTGCCTCTGCGAAACTATGCTCTAATGCTTTTCATAGCTTGAGGCCTCCCAGACAGTCTTCTGCACATATTACTTTCTCTTAGTTGATAGGTCATCTGTTATATAAACTACACTGGCCTCAATCTAGGCTTAGCAAACAAGTATTCGCAATGCAATCAGTCTCGCCTTTGGAACCTTATATGTATTTAGCTATGCAGCACATTAGCCTGGGTGCTGAAACATCTACTGTTCTTGAACATGGAGGGAAAGTAAGCACCAGACTGTGTGACACACCAGGTATCGGACCACATGGATAGAAATATTGCCTTTCTGCTGGAAATGGTATAGTCCACAGCTCTGTTTTATATTGGTGGTCATATAACTGAAAATACAAGATTTGAAAAAATATTATTGTTTGCGGGTGCTTGTGGAAGACAATTTCTATTGACTGGAATCTAGGGAATGCTAAAGTGATTCTGGTATTTTACTGACCTCTGCTGGTCGTTTTCTATCACAAAAGTTAAGTAGAGGCAGTTGACAGAAAAATTAAAAAAGGAAAGTCCCGCAGCAGAAGGCAATTCTGGTATTTTACTGACCTCTGCTGGTCGTTTTCTATCAAGACAGTTAAATAGAGACAGTTAAACAAGCAGAAAGCAATTGTGGTAGTTTACTGGCCTCTACTGGTCGTTTTCTATCAAGACAGTTAAATGGAGGCAGTTGAAATGAAAAAAAAGTCCCTAAGCGGAAGAAGACAAGTCTTAGGGCTGATCGCCAGAGCCACAAAGTACACACACATATAAATATATACTAAAGTTTATACAAGTGGTCTTGAATGCTCAACCTAAACAGCACAGTGGTTTTTAAAGGCATCCACTGAAACTGTTCATGCACCTTGCCCTGATTATGGCTACAGCTATCTATAGTCAACATCAGTTTCAATGAAAACCAACATGTAAATGAATTATAGCCACTTTTCTTAAAGAATATTTAACATTTATTATGTTTTAAATGGTTTAACATGATTTGACAGCACTTGCTTACTCGATTTTTAGCATTTCATTTGTAAAGCCTTGCTACTTCAATGAATAGGTCTTATTCTCAAAGTGAGGCGCTCCCGCTGCTCTCCTCACAATCAATGCAAGCAACTATTGTATTTCTGGTCACTTTACCAATATCATAACCCTAAAGCAAATAGGCAGGAGAAAGTATATTTATTTTATTGAATTCTAGCTCCAAATTATATTGAGCACAGATCGAACCAGAATAGATGAAAGTGCTTCATAAGGAGGAAAGAGGAGTGATGAGGTCGAACTGCACCTTCGTCAGAATTTAATTTGAAGTTAAACTGTGAAAATAGGTGTTTGTCCAAAGATGGGTGCTGAAAATATTATGATTCAAGTTGCATTAGTGAACGCCCGCTGCAACGTCCCTTCGCCAGCCTGCCCAGGGCATCCTCTGAAATTCCCTTTACTTACCCCTGTATTAACTCCCTCATCTCCCCACCTTCACCTTTATGGTTGCAGCACCAAACTATGGAAGAATTTCCTCGGACTTACTCCTTCTACCCACCTCCTTGACAGGCCATGCCTCTCAGACCCAGCTGTCAGCACACATTGCCTCTCCATGACAGACCACCTGCACCAGGTCTACTCCTGCCCATATGTGACACCTCCTCCGTAGGGCTTGTTGTTCGTCCTAGTCTCAAGGCTTAACCATGTTTAACCACATGCGCGCTAGTGGTATTCTGGAGCTATGCTGAGATTTTAAAAAACCCATGTTACATCACGAGCTGGGCTTGTCATCAGCGTGCGAGGAGGATACACCATGACGAGCCCAGCTCGTCATGAGCCTGGAAGGGGTTAACCCCTTAAGTGCTGCTGACGGCCAATGGTCGTCAGCAGCGCTACCTCCCCAGTGCTGCGCACGACCATTGAACGTCCATTCAGCACTAGTTCTAATGGACAGCGCAGCACTGGGGAGGAATGTGTAATAGCAGCTATGAGGTTAAAGATAAAATGTTCTATCATTCTGTTAGGTTATATTTAAAATGCACAAGAATACCCAATGTTTATGTTTCCTACAGGAACAATTTCAATTCATGGAATATAAGAATAATTGAGAAAGGACCAAGGGTCTTTTAGGCTACCAAGTGAACAGCATAAGTAGTATTACAATGCGCTACGTATTGATAGGACTCCTCCACTCATTGCTTGGGTGCAGAAGTAAAGGCTTCGTTAAAGAATGATTAAATATAACATACTGGGAAAATGCAGGGGATCCATTCTGTGAGGCAACCATGATTTTAATTGTGGGTTTCTCAGTAGTCAAGATGCTGCTCTGGCGCCTGGGCTGTCTCTTCTCCACAGCCAGCACCACCCTTGGTCTGCATCCCATAACACCTGTCCCGCTGTCCTTCGGAGAGCTGCGATGGGTGAAGAAGGCAGGACATGCAGGTGCAGCAATCACCAGATCCCGTACGTGACCGACCTGGAGTATGATCAGTTGATCACCAGCCACTTGTCTGCCATGGAGCAAATCATCGTTGTGTGCATTGTGTCCTCGAATGACCCGGAAGATCAATGGGAGGACGTGTTGTTGGAACAGCTGTATGAAAAGAAGAACCAGTACAGGTGCATGCCGTGCATGCAGGTGAGTCATTTGACTGCCATTTGATAATATTCATGTTTCTATTTTTTTAAACATTTCTTTATTGTCTCGTCTGAAATACATAATGAGCGGACAGCGCTCGCACAGGCAATACAGACTAATCAGGGGTCATCCTAGTTAACCTCATTCATCTCACCATTCCATGGCCATGCACACAGAAAATAGTATAACACTGTTTCCTTTTGCAAGAAGAGACACAGACCAAGAAACTCCATCCATCCCATTTCCGTATCTGTCCAGTTCAGTTCTGCACAGTTTAAAGCAGGCTGGAGTAGTTCAGTTAAGTGAATCACAGCCCCCCACCACTGTAAGAATCTACCCTCCTTGCATCGTCCGGGGCCACTAATAATAATAATAATAATAATAATAATAATAATAATAATAATAATTCTGTATTTGTAAAGAGCACAGCTACCCGTAGGTTTCCCGGTGCTGGGGGCCGTCGGGAAGATTAAGCAAGCTATTGCCCAGAGTCGCATGGTGCTGGGCAGAGACCCCTGCCGCCTGTGCCGGGGATCGAACCATGATCCCCAGCATCCGGAATTAGTCACCCTGGCTGTTGCGCCACACCTCTTTCACACATGGAGTATTGTTCGCCATTCCCTGTCCCCCATTGTCACCCCTCATGATCCTCTTCAGCCATCGGCAGGAGATACAAAGGGACAGAATCCCTATTCCACCACAGCCTGTGTTCCATGAAGTCAGGATCAGGATAATCAGCCCTCATGTGGGCCATCATTGTGTCGGCTGGTTGTGAAGCGAAACTCGGATATAACATGATAGCCTTTCCACCAGAGAGAAGGCACTGGAGCTGTCCACTCCCTGTAGGGTGTAATGTCATCATCATGATCATGGACTACGCATTCTCCAGTCCAAACCTCCCCCTGGATCTAACGGAAGGTATAGACATCTAACCACTGTGGTTAGGTAAAAATAGGAGGGGAGTGACGGGGGAAGGGAAAATCACAGTTTTGGCGTAATTTATTTATTTATTTATTTTTGACATTTTTACCCGTAGGTGTCCTGGCACTGACTGATCGCTAAGGGGCATGGGCACGGGAGTTAGCGTGTAAAGAGCCACGTTTTAAGGGCCTTCCTAAATTTGAGCAGATCTGGGATCTGTCTGAGGCTCGAAGGCAGCGCGTTCCATGCCTTGGCGGCACCCAGGGATAGACTTCTGCCTCCCCAGCGGACTTTCCTTACTCTGGGGACTACTGCCAACCCCTACTCAGCTGATCTTAGAGCTCGCACTGGCTTGTACCACTGGAAGAGAGGGGTCATGCATTGGGGGCCCAGGCCATGCAGCGCCTTAAAAATCACGCAAAGTGACTTAAACATAATTCTTTTGTGAACTGGCAGCCAATGCAGCTTTACAAGGTCCTGAGAAACTGAGGCGAACTTGGGGGTGCCCGTAATCAAACGTGCTGCTGCATTCTGCAAGATTTGAAGTTTATCTAAAAGTCCCTGCTGGGCATTCAGTAGCAGAGTGTTACAGTAATCCAACCGGGATATCACCAATCCGGTCACTACTGTCTTCTTATGTTCCACCGGTAGAAATGGCAGGACTTTCCGGATAGTTTTAAGTACGTAATGGGTAGCCGAGGACAATGCATTGATTTGTGGTCTGAAGGACAGGGAGTCGTCCATCAAAACACCCAGGTTTTTTACCTTTGCCACCGGAGAGGGGGGAGACCCCATTTCTTCTGGCCACCAACGAGGGGACCAAAAATTGTCTCTTGACCCAAACAGCAGCACTTCTGTTTTTGCAGAATTGAGCTTAAGGCAGTTTCCTGCCATCCAGTTGCTCACCTCCCGCATGCAGCCCCTGAACCGATCTGCTGTGCTGTCCAATTCTCCTGGACGCAGCAACACAACAATATGCGTGTCGTCGGCGTAGGATGTAAGATTGAATACGAAGGATCTAATCACTGGCACCAGGGTGGAGACATAAACATTAAAAAGAGTCGGACTCGGGGATGAGCCCTGCGGGACTCCGCAGGGGAGCACAAATGGCTCCGATTCGAAGTCCCTGAAGGCCACCGACTGAGTCCTGCCGGATAGGAAGGCTTTCAGGATGTCGAGTGCCTTTCCCTGAAACCCGCTGGCCCTCAATCGGTCCACCAGTAATTTATGGTGGACCATATCGAAGGCCGCTGATAGGTCCAGCAGGATCAGGGCGGCTCTGCCTCCCGCATCCAGCACCCTTCGAATGTCTTCGGCTGATTTAATCAGCGCCGATTCTGTGCTGTGACCCGCCCTGAATCCGTGTTGAGAAGAGTCCAGCATCTCTCCCGATCCCAGGAAGGTGCTAAGCTGTTTGTTTAGTATGCCCTCCATGATTTTAGCTGGGAGGGGTAGTCTGGCGATGGGACGAAAGTTGTTCAAGTAGGTTACATCTAGGTTGGTTTTTTTGGAAGGGGCAAGATGGAGGATTGCTTCCAGCGCAGGGGAAATTCCCCCATGTCCAGCATGACATTAAACAGGGGGGTGAGTCCTGAAGCAATGGTGGCGGGGGCTAGTTTACCAATCGTGGCAGGGCAGGGGTCATGAGGGGAGCCTGATTTTATCCTCGTTAGCTGACTTGATACCTCCTCCTCACTGATGGGGGAGAAGTTCTCTAGTGTATCAAGTTTCCTGTTGGTCTCAGGATGCGTTTCTGGGGTAAGATCTGAGGCGTTAATCAAGATTTGGCTGTCCAGGGGATGAAAGATCTTTTCTACCTTACTCAAAAAGAAGTTGGCTAGGTCTTCACATAGTTGGCGACTAGGTGGTATATCTATTGGTTTGGGGGCTGCCAGGGAGGAAATTGTGTTGAATAATTCCTTAGGAGAGTTATTTGCTTCTTTGATACGTTTCGAGAAGAACTCACATCTATGAGTCAATGAGGTGTACGAATGGTCCCAGACTTCCTCCAATTTCTTGAGTCAGTCTTGTAGTTTGTAAATGATTCTCCCATAAGTGGCTAATCGTAACATTTCTTTTATTCATTCAATCCGTGTTGACACTGTAGGGGTGCATCACTATCAGGGGATGCATATTTTTGCTACCATCAAGGTCATCAGCATCCCCCTCTTCCAATGGGATGTGGTGTTGTCAATGTCCAGCAAATCCTGAAAAAGAACTAGCTTTGTTGTTTCAGCAAGGTGGAACCGGTTTGCATTGTGCAGTATGGGCCACACATCCAGCGACTCACCTGTAACGACCATGAAAAGACTACAACGGATTCAGAACTCGGCTGCCAGACTACTCTTGCATATCAAACCGCGAGACCACATCTCCCCTGCCTTGAAAGCCCAGCATTGGTTACCGGTTGCCAGAAGATCCACGTTCAAGCTGCCTTGTAGTACCCACAAATCAATACATGGAATAGGACCACTCTTCAACAGGAATAAAATCACCAAACACATTCAACAAAGGAACCTCCGCTCTAAAGGAGCATCTCGCCTCAAAACCCCACCATACAAGAAAAAAACCATGGTTGTCACATCCTTCTCTGTTCAAGCAGCCAAACTATGGAACTCTTTACCTCCCAACATAAGATCCACCAACAACCACCTTATCTACAGAAACTCAAGATTTGGCTCCTCCCCACATAAGCACATATGGAAACAGAAATTTACAGAATATCCGTCTGTATATAAGCATTTGTTTTCACTATAGATATGTACCTATCTTGTGTATTACTTTATAAAACATGTAAAATAATGATGTGGCTAAGAGAAAAGAAAAACATTATAATATTAATCAATAAATAAATAAAAATAATCTTTGGTCTACATGTACATACTTCCATTGTGCATCTATGTACCTTCCATGTACTTGGATCTGGGTGTCTGTTACTTTTCTCCTGAAAAAGCATATCCAATGTACTACCCTATATCTCATCTTGTGCCTCTATCAATATATTTAATCTGAACATACTTCCTTTCTTTATGTATCTATATACTTTCAATGTACTTATGGATCTATATATTTATCACTTTCTTCTAATTTAGCATTTCCAATGCACTAGCCTATTTCTCAGCCTATACTTCTCTCAATATATCTTCTAGCCCAACTTTCTGAATCACCTCAAACTTCTTTCTACTACTCCTTCCAATGCACTACCCTATCTCTTATCCTATACATCTATCAATATATCCTCTACATCCACTCTCTCATTTATCCCAAACCCCATGCCACTACTATGATCGCCAAAATAACCCTTTCTAGACTCTCTCCTGCTCTATTCCCCTTGCATCATCTGACACCTCTTTTTACTACACCGATCCCCTAAAACAAACCTTTCTAAACTCTCCCCTATGACGCCTCCCCTCCAAAACTCCTTTTTACTCATCCAAAAGCCTCTTCCTACTACTAAGACCTAAAAATAAAAAAAAATCCTTCACGCTTTTATCCCTCCACTATCCTTTTCATTCAAAATTAACAGACTAGATTGTTCCCTTCTCAAATTCCATATTCAACTATACTAATATACTGCCCAAATAACTGAATAACATATCTACTACTCAAATGACTTCATATTTATATTATACTAATTTTCAACACTAATTCTTTATGGGTTCCAGATTGACGTGCTACTCGCCAGAAAAGCGCTTCAACACCCATCAGGGGTAACAAGTGCTATATGAATGCTAATCTTTCTTCCCCTTTTATCCCGCCGCTATCCTTCTCACTCCAAGTAACTGACTAATATCCACCACTGAAATGACCTCTTATTTCACCATATTAATTCACCACTAATCCTTTCTAGGATTCCTGAATAGCGTGCGTCAACAAGCATTAAATAAATACAAACCTTTGTCCTCCTCTATCCTTCTGCTATCATTCCATATCCAAATAACTGACTAACCTATCCACCACTTAAAATGCACTTGCATGTTCCACTATACCAATTCAACACTAATCCTCTATGGGTCCCGGAGTAGCGTGCAACCCGCCGAAAAAGTGATTGAACGCCTCGTCAGGGGTAGTAAGCGCTATATAAATGCAATTACAATACAATACAATACATAAGTCATCACAAACAACGTGTAAGGCTATATTTCCAAAGTTAAACATAGTAAAGTTGCACCACATATAATAACAGTATAAACAAATTTCAGGGTAGGAATCCAAAATGTATACATTTCCCCTTATTTAATTTTTTTATTTTTCTCAAAACTGTTGCCAAGTTTACAGTAGAAACAGCCAGTTTACAGCAGAAACAGCCAACGTGTTTCATCCATAACAATGTCTATACAGGAAGTACTAGACAACGACTGTCTGTTTGTAGTCGATGGTACTGATTCGAGTGCCACAACAAGGTAAGATGGGCCCCTTGTAGTGATACTCTACTATAGAACTAATGTTCGCTGCCCAGGGATCTGAGTAACTTCATATGAGTATTTGTGGATGATAATATATCTTGCATCATCTGTTCTTCCAGAGGTCAATGATTTGCTGACTCGTATTTACATAACCAAGGCTATTACTTTGAGGACATTGTGCCCTGGAGAAGTCCATTGTTATGGACAAAATGTGTGTCAGGCTCTGACTCCTGATGATCCTAAGTCCAAGGAGGAAGAAGAGACTCTGCCTCGCTGGCCTGCACCTCTGTTTTCCTTCCAGCCCCCCAGAGGTTCCCAGTGACGTATGGTATGCCCTGGACGATACCGACCATTTCTGTTATGGGGCCTTTAAAACCCTACTGTCTGACGCCAATGTGCCTCTGAGCCACGCCCCCTGGAGGTGTGACCTGTCAACGCCGGAAGAGAAAGAGCGCCTTGGACAGGAGAGCAAGGGCTCTCTCACGTAGGAGCGAAGAGGAGGATGCCCTGCTACGGAAACTGAAGACGCTGTGCAGCAGCCACTAGGGGAGACAACGACCGAAGACGACCGCCGGAGAACAGATACCTGACGCAAGCCACAGGAACCAATGCCAGGAGGCCAATGACCCCACAAGTCGTCCAGTAGCGTTCCATGAGAAGCGTGGATCGTACAGGTGGAGAACGTTTGAATCAGAAGGCGAGTACCATTACCCAAGAAGAGGAGGAACCAATGGTTATGTTGGACTGTCTTACCTGGCAATAAACACAACTAAAAACCATAGATAGACTTGTGATCCCTATAACCAGCGACAACATGTTGGCTGTTTCTGCTGTAAACTTGGCAACAGTTTTTAGAAGAATAAGAAAAGAGCGGAATTGTATAAATTTTGGAATCCTATCCGGAAATTTGTTTATACTGATATTATCTGTGGTGCACTTTTACTTTGTTTAAATTTGTAATGTCCTATGGTGTGCATACATAGGTTTTAAAAAAAAATCCTTTGGGAAATTGTTTAGGGACACAGGATAGATGAAGTAACTTGGGGTCTGCTGCCATTATTTGGATTTTACTATATTTCCAAAGTGCCTGCTGGTCAAGTGCGAGAAGCAAGGCTGCCACTAGCCACGTCTCTTTTACTTCCAGCCTTGCGTCTCAGAAGCAACAGCTATAAGTACAAAGTGCATGTTTGTACACCGCTTGCAGGTTTTCAAAACACATAATTAAAAGGCATTTTCATTTACGATGTCAATAGCTCAAACCCTCGCAAATGAAAGACCAATTGCATTGCATATGCTTGTTAACTTCTACTGTGGCTCAGGATGATCCCCCCTTCTCCATTGTTATCTTTAGGCGCTGTGGGCAGCTGATATAAAGTTTAGGGTTAGGGAGGGGGGTAGTTCTAAGCTTTGCTTCCTTTTGTCTTCGTCTTCATTATGTTTCTTTTGATTGCCTACTGTAGCTCCTATAGTTACAATGTTATATTTTGCATGAACTGTTCCTGTTAGATGTATTTTATATATGATCGCGTAGTCCTGGAACGTACTGTATGGCCAGGTATCCACAGTATATGTTCACTTTTTGTATAAAAACTTCAATAAAATGTGTTTGGAATAAAAAACAGACTTGCCCGAGGATAAAGGTTAGGATGACAGTATCAATCCTTCTAAAGTCTACTCCCCTTCTCTTGTGAAAGCTAAATTGTGCACAATCTTTCAAATATAACCCACCAAAAAAATAGAAAATCGTAATGAGGGTATATGTACTCTTTTCGGCTGCAAGCTCACCATCTATGAAGTTCTCTGCATGCTCCCAACTAGGGCATCATCAGACTTGATACAAAGTAGTATGAAAAGAAAGCAAGGCAGCAAGGCGTGTCCAGCTTAAATCTCATGATCGGTAACAAAGTCCCTGTATCCACCAGGACGGTTCCCATTTATGAAAGAGTTGAAGGGCACCTCTTTAAGGAATTCTACATCACACTGCAGTAACATTACATTCCTGCTCCCAAACACCAGCTACATTTTCAGTGGCTCGGTGACTGGATCCTTGCCATTGACCCAGGATAGGCTTCCTCTGTCTTTCCTTTCCAAGCCCCTAGGTCAAAAGGCCTCTGAGTCCACTCAAGCAGAGCTGTGGCTGTGCATTGTGAGTGGAGCCCCAGTATAGCTGCAGTAACAGATTGTGAGCAGACATCAACACTTGTGACCTCATTCATATAACCTCTCCTCACGTAAGAGGGCAGGTAATGGATTATCTTGTTTCTTCAGCTATTGTTATAACTAAATAGTAAGCTATCTCATTTAAGCAACATAAATGTGGCATTGTTCGTATTGCTCTCTAAAAGGGAACATTTAACAACAGTCCTCACATACATCCAATAAAACATATGTATCCCGCTATGTTGTTGGCTACACACACCTAAAACCACTGAGATATGCCAAGTAGTTGGGCACCCGTCTGTTCACAACAGCTCATCTCTAAAATCACATGCAATGCACAAAACCGCAATATTGCATGTTAGACAGAACATTGATTGAACACACATTCAAAACAGCACAGAAATGCTCTGGACTTGCAACATACATGAGCTATATAGCGTGGATATGCTCATGACACCCTCAATCCATCAATCAGGGGTTTATAAAGCGCGCTACTCAGCCGTGGGGGTCTCAACGTGCTATAGGACCAACAGGACTCCCCTCACACTACCCTGTAACAGAACACATTAAGAGAGAACTTACCTATATTCAGCACAACTAAACTATGCAGTTCACTGGCTTATAAGGCACCCAATAACACTTCCTACCATCAGCTGCCTTTCACACTCATATATCAGTAGGCACACACACACATGCACAATAGCGGCTGCTGCCATAGTAAAGTGGTAGGGCGGGGGCTTGGCGTTGGGTTTTAAAAATAAAATAAAAAGACATTCCTGCTGCTCCCCTTCCATTGCCAGCCGCCTCATTGCTCCTGTCGTCCCAGAAGTAGCATGAGCGCAGCACCTGGATTAGCCTGAGTGGGCTGGTTTAACGCTCGCTCAGGCACAGGGAGCCTGCAGCTTTTCTCCAACCCGGCTGTACAACACAGCTGGGTTGGAGAAACATAAGTGTGCATGTCTGTTTTACCGGCCTAAGACGGCCGGCCAAACTGACATGTGCACTCGTAAAAGTGCCTACCACTCCTTCCTACTGCTGACGTGACTCACGTCATCATGCCCCCCCCCCCCCCCGCCCCAACCTTGTCTGGCAATAAGGTAAGTAAAATAAAACTATAATAAAATGGTTTTATCATTTTATTTTTCAGTGGGGCAATGGTCCTCCGCCAAAGCAGGGAACCGCCCCTGCACACACAGACCATGCTGATGCATAAGTGATTTGATACAGTCCTCCGGTCTCCCTTACCAAGCCCAAAAACGTTCATGCACAATTTATTAAAGCTGACACATTTATATATTGGAGGTAAATTCCAACTCACACTTCCAACAATTTATCCCTAGAAGTCGAATCAGACGACTCCAATCCGCCATAGAAACCTCAGTGATTTTCAAAGTGAGCCATGAACTACTGAACTCACTACAGTGTCATCCCAAAACCAAAAGTAGACGGTTCACTATGTAAATGTCAAAGAAAATAAAGAAGTTTACCTTCAAATCTGCGGTGTCCCCATCTCTGCACTCTGTGTGTATGGCTGAAACTTGTTTGTTTTGCTGATCACCCTACTCTGTTGGTATTTGTATCATGCATGCTTGTTAAAGGCTGATGGCCTACTCCCTCATACTTACAAACCATTAACTGAGAAGGAGCAATGACAAAATGTCCTGACACCGCAGGGGAGGAACATCTGCAGGAAGGGACATGTGGTCCTTTGTGGGTATGGCCTTGGTCCTGAGCAAAGTACAGTCATGTAGGATGAGAGCGATAGGGATGTTGTCTTTCTTACTAAGTGTGTGCAGGATAATTTCTTTCTTCTTGCCAAATATTCTAGTTGGGTTCAGAAGTAATCAGAGAAAATCTAATTTGCACAAAATTAAAAATATCAATAGAGACCATTACAAATAATTTATGATATTGGAGCATAGTTTCGAAAAACAGATGGAATCATCCAGAATCCATTAGGTGGAGATGGCCTCTGAAGTCTTAAGACATGACAAACATGGCTGGCACGGTGAGGACACCTGGTGTTTGTGGTGTCACTCCTTGATAAGAATGTTAGGGAAATGGTAATCAGCTTCAGGACTGGTCTGATTACTCTTTTCAGGCCCCTCAACTAATGCAGCTTTTAACCTGTGAAATGTCGAAGGTACAACTACCAAAGTACAGAGATCCATTCTGCCCCATACCTCTGTAAAAGTGTGCAGACTGTGCACCGTTTTACCAACTGTGTACAGAGGGCTTCACCCTCCTGTCTCTTCCCAAACCACCTACACCCGGTCAAGTCTACGTCCTTCAAACGTCTTGGATCCCTGCACTGGAATAACTATCCAACAAACTATCAGCAAATCCTGCGCTACCTGTATTTGCCTCTGCCATTGAAGGCAGGGGAGAGGATGTGGTGCAACGGTCAAGCGCTGCCGACTTTGGATCTGGGGAACCACGAACCAGGTTCGACTTTCAGCATTGACTCAACATCCTGTGATTCTGAGCAAATCACCACATGCCTAAAAAATGAATCTCTGGTAATGCAACTGGTGCTCATAGAAAACGTTCCAATGCCATTAGGCCAAGTGCACACTATATAAAAAGAAAAAAGAATATCACCCTCTTCGGCTTAAAGACCAACCCAGTGTACACTCCACTGCCCACTCATTCCAGAAATCTGTCCCTACATCGGATTCTCATGTACATATGTAATATGTGTATTATAATATAATCATTAATTTATGCTGATGTATTTCTGACATTCTTCAGAAAATACGTTTTAACACCACATCTGTATGAAACCTCTCTTCCATCAATGGTATTATGCACATATATATTCTTTTAGAAATGATTTTACTTCTTACATACATACAAATTGTTACACCGGACACCCTTGGGTGGTAGTACTCCAAACGTTTTCCTTCACCCCTCTGTTTTGCTTCATTTTTTTGTGCACTTTACCACTTGATAGCAGTGGTGCATGTGTGCGTTACCTAAAACATGGTACAATAGACCTACACCTACTTGGCACATTTAATTTATGTGTAAGAACGTGTTACATGTATCCAGGGCTTGTAAGTTAAATGCTACTAGTGGGCTTGCAGCATTCATTGGGTCACCTACTGATGTAGTCTTTTAGATCATGTCTCAGGCCTACCTTCAGCCTGTAGTGCAGGTTTATACTGTCATTTCTAACTGGTAAAGTAAACCTTTTGCCAGTTCTAAACCTCCATTTATAATACTTGTAATTCACCCCTATGTTAGGCCCTAAAGGATTATACGGCAGGGTGCATTGTATTTATAAAGCAGTACATGTGGATTTAAGTTTTACATGTCCTGGTAGTGAAAAATTCCTAAAGTTGTTTTTCACTATTGCAAGACCAACTGTCCAATAGAATAACATTGGGTTACCTTATTCCTCTTAATAAATGATAACTTACATTTTGGAGCAGATAGGACATTTATGTTTACGCTTAAATGAAGTGTAATTTAAACACCTATTTAATGTAAAATTGGATTTAAAGTCATATGGCTCAATTAGCTTAGCTGTTGGAATTTGTGTATTCCACTCAGAGAGTGATACAAAGGGGGCTCTGTGTTGGCAGGATGGCTGGAATGGAACTGTTCCCTGCCTCACTTAAATTTCAAAGGGCTGTCTCCAGCATTCATCAATGAACTTGACACCAGTCTTTTGCCACCCTAGACTACTTGTACCCTTATCAGGGGAAGAAAATAACTTTCCAGGCTCAGAGGTGGGGTTTGTAGAAGGTGTCCCCCCACTTCAAAGGCTGGCACGAGGTATAAATATTGGACCTCTTGAACCACTTATCAGATCATTTCTGGACCTGTAGAAGACTCATGAGAAGGACTGCCATGCTGCCCGAATAACTGCCCTGCTGCCATATTTCAGGAAGGACTGACCAAATGACTACCCTTCTGCCATCTTTCTGGAAGGACTGACTGCCCTGCTGCCATTCCGCCTGGGGAAGGAAGCCTGGACCTGCTCCTTGAACCCAGACCACCAGAGTGACTCCAAGGGTTAGATGCCTGGCATCCAGTGTGAGCTAAAGGGACATAACAAGCTCCCGAGACCGGTCCTGCATCTGCCAAGCTGACCAGACCTAACTGGACCTTCCTGTGCCTGGGAGCTGGCCTTTACTGGAGTAATTCCTTTTATGCCTTCCCCAGGTTCTGAACTCTTGGCTGGCATCAGAGTGTACTCAGTTGTGGCCCAACTGAGAGTTCTCTCACAACTGCAGCAGCATGGCGCAACTTAATGTAGGACATCACACTGCAACACCTTGCCGCTCCTCATTAGCGGCATCATCGGAACCTACGCAGTGTAATGCTACTAGATTCAGAACCTTGCATTAAAGCACCTCACACCTCCTGATCGTGGCCTCAATGGAACTGATGCAGCACAATGCAACTCGATGCAGCACCTCGCAGGTCCCAATCGGCGGACTCATCGGAATGGATGCAGCGTGACACAGGACCTCCCATCTCTGCCCAATTACAACCAGGTACTCTGTCCTGAACCAGCTCAGCACTCCATTGTGGTCAGCAGTGGCGGCTGGTGATGACAAAAAAGTGGTGCGGCGGGAAGTTAAAAACAGATATTCATTTTTACGCAACTTAATAGTCATCTTTTTATTGACCTTAAAAGATGAAAGGCTAAGTGGGAAGCTGAAGTTCAAACCATGGGGTTAAATACAGATAATCATCCTTGTCAGACGGCTTAGTAGATGCCAGACCCAGCTAAGAAGAAATACGGCTCATTCCCCATTGAACCATAAACTCCCATCCACACACTCCCCCTTTCTGCCATTCACCCTCTCACTCATTCACACACTCAGTCATGCATTCTCATGTACCCTTCCACTCATTCACCAAATTAACACTACCTCACACACTCACTCTTGTACTTTCATTTATTAAAAATATATGATTGTAGGCAGCAGGTTATATTTCAGTCAATTCATGGTGATTTAATGAGCTTTTATGTACCCACGGTATTATGCCTAGTCATCCACTCAGTTACATATTCAACTACTCAAGGTCACTCACTAACCTACACAATATACACACTAACCTATACACATTCAACCATTCACCTTCACCCGCCTTACATTAATAACCTGCCCACTCATATCCACCCATGCTCATCAAGCTTCCCACTATCATTCACCCAATTTATATAACCAGTCTACGCATTTACCTACACACCCTCCACATTCAATACCTTTGCTAGCACTGGAGAAAGAGCAACAGTTAGAAAGTGAAAGAAAAAGATGAGAGGGAACAGCTTTTAACTCTCTTCTCCCAGCTTACTTGTCTTTGTTTTTGAGGCAGCTGCTTATCTGGTCATGTTTCCGGAAAAGACCGCATTGACAGGAAGGACCCGAGTTAAAGCGCATTTCCAAAAACTGAAGCCAGAAGTAACCAAAAATTAAGAACACGAACCGGCATTTAATGCAAGTAACATATGGGGAGATAATTTCCACCAGACAAGGAATATCAGGGAGCATTATCGCAAACACAGAATTACTATTTGGTAAACATCTCAAAAAAGAAGCACCTTTAACATAATTGGACTTGAACTATAACGGCATATACAGTCACCAATTCTACCAACAGTCAGGAAATAAACCGGCCTAATACTACGTGCAAGACCAAGCTACAGGTCCAGTTTAAACGTCCTCCAACCAATACAGCTCAGCACCATTGATTTATATAAAGAAAAAATGCAGAATTCCTGAAGAAGGCGAAGCGCCGAAACGCGTTGAAGGGAATAATTTCTGCGTATTGTTGAAAGTTTAAAAAAAAAAATTCTATTGTATAGTAACTATAATGTATTAGATGTAAAAATATGTGTACAGAAAAAATAACAAAAAAAGTGTCTACATAAGTATAAACAATAGAAAAGATATGGAAAAAAGGTAAATAAAACAATAAGATAAGATATAAATAAATATTTTTGAACAAATGATGATTTAATAGAATTTTTCGATCCAAATCAGCATCTAGATAACTCATGAAATATAAAAGCTAATAACCTGAATGCCTTTTTCCCAAAAAAAAAAAAACATGTTTCCGGAAAAGGCCACATCACCACAGCAAGATCTAATCTAGGATTCTTGTGTGTGCTCTTACCGATCATAAATGGGCTCCTTCTCTGATTTGAAATACACAAAATAAAAGGTGACCTGGCACCACAGACTGACGAAATGTTTGTCTGTGGCATCTTTCACATGCTTCCTAAGTCCTCTGTTTTGCATCACAGGGGGGGTGTGGTCAGTGAAGCTTGCAGGCCACTCCTCGCCCCCCCTGTGGGAAGATGGTAAAGGGTGGAGTAACTACTGCTGATCGGCATGCAGACTTGAACAGCCCAGGCTTGGAAAGAAAACGTCCGAGGTTGTTTTTAAACTGCGCTCTAGAGGAACGTGGAGAAATGAGACTGACGTCACAGCGCGTTGAGATATGACAAGTGCTGTGCACAAATAAACCCTAGCAGGGCTCAGTCAGGTACAAGCTCACGCAGGCGCAGAAGGCCTTCTAAAAATATGAACCATATAATACTTTTCGGAAGTTCATTTTACTGTCATTTATTTTAAAAAGCTTATATTAAGATGCATAAAAGGAGTGGGGGCGCAGCCCCTGCGCCCATATTGAGGAGCTCCTTAACTTGGGACTTTGTTCTGGTCTGCCGCGGCCAGATAACTACAGTTGCCGCTTTGCGATTTGTTTGCGCTACTTTTACTTAAGACTTTGAAACTCCATTTCTCCAGTTCTACTAATCGGATTTTTGTCTTTCTGATAACATTTGTTTGATTAAAGTTTACTCTATTGTTCTAGATTGGTGTGGGATTTTTCTTGTTTTTTCCACTCTATTACAGTTGTGTGTTACATAAATACTTTACACATTGCCTCTAAGTTAAGCCCGATTTCTTTTGTGCCAAGCTACCAGAGGGGTAAGCACTGGTTAATTTAGTGACTTTTCAAGTTTCACCCTGACAAGGATTGTGGTTGTTCCTTGAAAAAGGTTTCACTCCTCTCAACCAATAACCCAATTTCTCACACAAATATAAACATATGACTACAATTTCATCATGCTCTTCGAACACTCTTATCTGATTGCATTACTGCATAGTGCCAGCATACTGAATACCTCCCTTGTATGATAGTTTCCCTCCTATCTGAATGGCAGAGTATTAGCCACTGAATAGAAATAACTCAATATTGTTGGGTCCTCATTTTATTTTCATTGTAGATGTCATGTCTTGCTTTCTTTTTCTATCTGTTTTTACATTTCTTTGATTAAAGGTCATTGCTCAGTTTCTCTGTGGGTTGAGAGATCCCTAGATGAGTTTATAAATAAATAAATATTAACCACGAGGATGAGCCTCAGAATATGGTTCATGCCATGAGCTGTTGTCTCAACGGCTTGTAATGTTAAGTGTGATCAGTGTATTTAAAAGAATCACAGCCTTGTGCACAGTAGTGAAATGCAGAACATTCACATTCACATTAGTAACCATCACTCATTGTTGATGAATGAGTCTAACATTGCAACCCTTTGGATTGTGTGCACTGGTTTTATAGTGTATTGATTCAGATATTCGATGTTTACTGCCTGGGCCAGCTTTAGCGCTGGTGGAACCCAGAGCAGCAATCTTTATTGGCACCCCTCCCCAGGACCCCTTACTCCACATATTCCCTCTCTATTACCCTTCAACAGTGCTCCTTTCTCTCCATAACTCCCCTATCTCACATGCATTTAATTTGTTATATAGCACTGCTCATACCAGTGGAGAAGTGTGGCTCAATGGTTAGAGCGGCAGACCCTGATGCAGAGGTCTGGCCCGGGACCAGGGTTCAATTCCCACCTTGGCGGGTCTTGGGCTCAAAGTTCTCGGACCCGATAATTATCGCCTCGGTACCTATTCTAATCATGGGCCCCACTCTGCAAAATAGCTTGGTTAATCTCCACAACGGCCCCAACAGCGCTGGGATGCCTGGCTTCACCTTGGGGGTGTCCAGGAGTGGACATTTCACAGGGAAAAGCCAGGAAGGGTTCCACAGCGGTAAGCGTTATAGCGCCACAACACCCCAGTTGGGGTATTAGTGCGCTTTACAAGTACAAATTACATTTACATTATAGTGTAGGCTGTCAGTGCACTTTCCAGCACACACACAGTATACAGAGACCATGCATATGCCTATCAGTCTATAGGAAATGTTAGAGAAATGAGGATTACAAGGTGTTTGGTTTGAAGAAGAACAAATTTGGGATTTCAAAAAGTGCCACAGTGGTTGCCATTGGCTTATCGAATAAGAAATTTTTTCAACGCATACCAACCCCTTTAAGCAACATTAGGTTAATGAAAGACTTGGAAAAAAACATAACATTCTAACCTGTACCATAAAGTTTGCATGCAACTGTTTGATGACAGTTCACATAGCATTCTGTGCTATACTATGATTGTAACTTATGAACTGCAAGTAACAAAATCATTTATGTGACAAAAGCAGTAACCCACCGACCTATCCACATAAAATACAGTTCTGTGATCTGCATGGTACATATTCTTTGCAGCAGGCACATTAACATGCGCTTCTTTATTATGAGCCTAAACTGCGATAAACCTTTAGCAAAGCAGGACAGAGCATGGGAGTAGAAGGCTACGACTCTCCCGGCCTTGGCTGTGTGAAGAAAGGTAGGGACCATTGTATGGGTTTATAAATGGCAGTGTATAAGGCAAGAGGTTGCATCCAGAAGCACCCCAAGATATAACAGGTGTGGGCGGAGAACCAGGGCATACAATTGGAACCTGTTCGCCCAGTGTGTCAGTTGATTGATGATAAAATCCGGGCATTTGTGGGTTGAGGATGGACAGAGTGGAAGTGAGACACTGACTGCTGCATGTGGATTTTCATTATGTTCCATTGACGGATGTCAGGTTGGGGGAGAGGAGGTATACATGTGTGCAGCCATTTGAGTTCTTCTTTGCCATTTTCTATGTCTTTGTTTTTTTTATAAATGTTGGCCTCATAGGCCTTATTTTTTTTTACTTGACTTGCAAAATCAATAAATATGTTTGAACGTAAAAGAACTGCCACTAGGTAAAATGCCATCTCTCTTCAAGCAAGTACATTAATAACCAGTTATATTGACATTTTTATTGTTGCCTGAAAACTGCTGGACACACAAGAAACTCTTCAGAAGGTGCTTTTATATACATAAGTTACATAAGTTATTTCTACACACAGCGCACCTTGAGGTCAGCGCCAAATGTGGCTGTATCTGTCACACTTCCCTAAAGCCGGCCCTAGCCCTGTAACACCATAAAAATCTCAAAAATCATTCAAAAGCGAGCATTCATTATTCCATGTTTGTAAAGTAGCCTAGCTGTTTCAACTTAACTCTTTTAAAGCTATAATGAAAAATGACATAACTATGTTATTCATTTTTCGGTCTGCTCTAGCGAGAGTTTTAGTAGTCGCATCTATTTCAAGTAATCAGGAATAGTAATCTATAAAAAAAAAAGATATATACTTACATAGTAGGACTTTGGGGGAGCTCTCTTCATCCTTTGATCTGCTTAACTGTCATTCACATTTTTCATCCACCACAGGAGACAGCATGAGGAACTGAGTCAACACACGTCAGACGTTGGCTCTCTTGCGTTGTAGAGCCACCTAAAAAAATTACATTTCAGTGCCAGGGTTAGTGGGCCAATACTTTACTTTGATAACACTTTGCTTTTGCACTCTTAATATTTTTTATGTTTTTTTACTTAGCCAAATCTTGTGTCTGTAAGCTATGCCTTTAGGTCACAGTAATCCAATGCAAATAGTGCATTTTAGGAGCATATTTTCTGTTGAGGTACAATAAAACAAAAAAATGGGTTTTGCAATTATTCTAACTGCAGCTCCCTGCTATGAAGCATTTGTACTGTTTTTAAATTAAAACTTCTCATGCAAGCATACGCCTGCTACGGTTAGTCGGCAGAATTCTATTTTTTTCTTCTTTTTATTATTGTGAAATATACTTGCAATGAAAGAAATTGCACGTATTTACTATAACTTGACATGTTGGCTTTGCCATTGCTTGTTTAAAATAGCATCGTCAATGCAAACATAAAAAAAAAAAATCCTTTTGTTTCTGCAGAGTCGTCTGGATTCATTCCGCCTACTGAAGTATAACATTGACAGCGCGGATGAGTTCACAGGCCGGGGAGGGTGCCTGCTGGTGGAAAGGCACATTGTTGCTCCTGGCATGTTTCTGGTGAGTTTTGTATCAAACGTGTCTGTGTGTCAAAATTGTATTTGCCTGGGGGGTTTCCAGAACTATCCAAAAGGGAGCAAGCTGAAGGAGACACTATTGCATCCCCTGTATGATATATTAACCTTAAGGAGAAGGTGTCTCCCAACTGTCCCCTCAGGTCCACAATGAGGTGAAAGGGCAGGGCAAGCGATGGATGAGGGAAAAGCAAAGGGACCAGTGACCCTGCCTGACATGAGTCCTCCCTTCCTCTCTCAATATCCCTCAAGCAGCCCACCTCGAAGAAGGCAATCGTGCCTAGGTATGCAATCTAACGAAGTCCGAAAATTCAATATAAGACCACTTTTTATTTAAGCTCAAACCTTTATCCTAGTGCTTTTGTTTATTTTTATTAAAGTATAAACTACACATTTCTTCAATTTCTAATTAGGCTTGGATCATGTACTAACCATATAGAAAGAACAGCCACTTCTAAATAGTTGCAAAGAATATGTAGAGAGAGTCGAATTTCCACACAATTGATCTCAGTGGAGATTATTTGCATAGTTTAGTCATACTGTAGAACTGATCGGGTCTTTTTTTAACAGATAGTTATTCAATCTCATTAACTCATTAGCACAGTTAATCCCCCTGCAATTGAACTGGTTAGACAGTCATGTGTGCCGAATGCAGTTTGTGCATATCACAATATACAATTGATTCACTGTTGAGTTGCAAAAAAAACAAAACACTTTAAATACAGAAACATTTGAAAGTCTGAGTTTATTAAATACAACTTAAATCTACATAGATTACCTTCCTTATACATATATACCTTCCATGGATTTATGTACCTTTATATTTATTACTTTGCGTCTAATTCAGCATCTTCAATGCACTACCATATTTCTCACCCAATACCGCAGAGTGTGACAATCCGGGACTGGGTACAGTGATAGAACAAAAAGTGCAGTCAGAATAGGAGATTAAAACTGGCTCCTGGATACCTGATTAAGCTTTATTGGTAGGTTCCAAGGTCAGGATTAAAAGTAAATTGCGGATGGTGGTGTTAAAGTAGGAAATTAGGACCCCCTAACACTCCTCCTCTACTGTTAAAGTCAACATGTTTCGACCTAAGCGTGCCCTCAAATAGTCGGTCACATCGGTCTTCTTCAGGACGTCTGGCTGTCCCAGTCTCATACAGTAACCCCCCTTACCTTAGTCTGGTGCTACAGAGGTACTAGTTAATTTACCAATCATTTAGGTCCATGTGGAGTGAATTCCGCCAGCACGGATGACATATACGAGCTTATTAAGTGATTAAACTCGAACTGACGTCTGGTGGGGGGGGAGTTCCAAGGAACACAACTGTTCCGGCGGATATCTCCGTCACCACTTGTGCCCCTCTCAACGACGCCGCGAAGGTCACTGTACCCAGTCCTGGATTGTCACACTCTGTTGTGAACACTGTTGTCACTTCCATCTTGGTGTTGTATTCTGTCTCTGTGTTTTATGTTCCCCCCCACTATGCTCCGCCCTGCGCGTGGCTACGCCTGGGCGTCTCAGCAGACCCGATGATGAAGCTTGTCACACACATTGTGTGTGAGTGAGGGCAGTTTTTTATAATACACAAGTGTGTCACTGCTTGTACGCTTCGTTATATGTATTTCTTTCCTCTCCACCCCTCTGCGTGTATATTACATTTACTGTAGGGGGTTCGGGATGGCAGAGTTCTGTGTAGACCCTCTCCCATCCGATGTGTGAGAAAAAAAAAATGCCTTGCCACCTTACTTGAGGGCAGGACGGGCATGGCCATTCCTGCCAATTGGCAGGAGGGATGTGCAATGTCCTAAAGCTTGTAGAGTGCATGTCAGATTGGTCAGCTGGCTTGCGATGCGCAGCCTGACATGCGCACTTGTAGCCTCTTCAATCTGTGCTGTGTTGAGTAATCAAGGGAAATGCAACCACAGCTCCTCAGTATCCTTATGAGCGCTGGGTTTGGCTGCTCCAACCAACCCAGGCGCTGCTCTCATGCTGTTTACTATTACAAAAGGCAAGAGAACAGGGACTAGATTGGTTAGATTAGTTGGGTGCAGCCTGTCTAAGGCCCACGCACATGAAACAGTACTTGGGAAGCATGAATAGAACACAACCAATCACTGTGTGGCTTTACGTTACAGCCACACAGTGATTGGTCATGTTTCCGTGACATTCTGCCAGTGAATACCTTCCCACAATACAACATACAACATGGTTTAAGAATGTTTAAGTGTGAGCAAAGTGCCTTGCTCGAGTTTTTGCCTCCACTCACACTCAGCTATATTTCATGGCCTCACTAATTCCTCACAGAACAGAGCACGTGTATGCACTCTTCTGGCACATGCAAATTATTGGAAGTAGGTAACGTGTCCGTAAGCGTGTCATTTACCCTATGAGTCTTCCTTCAAGAAAATCGATGGAATGGATCACACGTTATAGGCAGCGCTGATTTGAGCTTGTCCATTCTGACAGTGTGACTGGTGGTGGCTGTGAACACCATGTCAGCTGTGTGACGTCATTATGTTAGTTCACTGGAGCCGTGCTGTGCATTTAAAAGGACTCTATTTAAGGCCATACGCTGATCTCAGCGCATTCTCTGCGCTTGCTTGTTATGATGTGTCAGGAGCAATGTACTGCATTCTGAGATATGGTGTGTGCACTTATAACATTGAGCGGGCACCCTGCACTTTTATCTGCTGTCCTGGTTTGCTTTGGAATTATGACACTTTTGTGAAACACTCATGCCTTCAATAATAACGCAGCACGAGAGTATCAGTGTAAAATCTAATTGTATAACACCTGTTGCTGCTGCTTTGAACCGAAGAGTAGATAGAACCCGGCCTTGCATGAGCCGATCCAAAATCACCGTCCCTGGAGCTGCCTTGGCGCCTTGCTACTGCAGTACTTCAAACAACCGCAAAACACTGATGATTTACGAACAGTGAATATTAAAAATCTTTAGGTAATTCATGTTAACGATTTTGTTCCTGTTTACAATTCACATGTATACTTAATTTTGCGACTGCTTTAGAACTTTCCCTATTTTCAGGATGTTGTGTTTGCGGTTTTTGTGTGTAGCATATTAATCTTATTTAATGCATAGTTTGAACTGAGTCGCCGCCAAGCCTTTATAAAGGCTATTATCGAGAGCTGTAGAGTTGAGGCTGAAGACAGTTCGAGTTTCTCACTGTGCCTGTCCAGTGGATCAAAAAGG
Source organism: Lissotriton vulgaris (assembly GCF_964263255.1). Classification (NCBI taxonomy): domain Eukaryota; kingdom Metazoa; phylum Chordata; class Amphibia; order Caudata; family Salamandridae; genus Lissotriton; species Lissotriton vulgaris. Next base: position 1,764,024,553 of record NC_141685.1, on the reverse strand, counting down.
TGTTCAGAATACACGATCATCCAATCTTGGGCCTCTCGGCAGAGGGCACAGAGCAATGGACACATATTCCAGTTGAAATTGCGATTCTGTGTAAATATGAGTGAACGCGGAGCACAGTTGTCAAAATTTTGATGCGATGAAAGTAAAATAATATGCAGTGCTTGGAGGAGAGCAGGTGTGTTGTGTGTTCGCGGGGCTGATGAAGTGAGTGACCAGAATGCAAGGAAGTGCTTTAATGAAGAGAGCGAAAAGACAGTTCTTAGGTGTAAAGTGGTGAGGTGTGAGATATGCAGATGGATGAGGTGTGGAGAGAAATAGGGCATACATGTCTAACATGCAGTGCACACTACGGGTGTGACTAAGACATCCTGAAGATCAATACTCCTTCCACAGACTACAGTATTACTTAATTCACAGTCTCACAATTCCAGAATTGAAACATTTTCCATATTAATTATTTACATAAAAATCATTGTTGTTACTCATTTATCTTAAACAGATAACACTCATTGACGAAGCCAAAGGTCCTGTGGCTGGTTTTAAGTGTATATCCGTTGTTTTATATATCTGGATGCAATAACAGAAAGCTCAGAGAGGAACCAAAATACTGGTATGGTGGCACACTATGGTAATCTCAGAAAGTTAATTTAGATGTTAAGGCCGCACTAATTTTCCAGACTCACACTGTTTTCATCCCACTTAAATCCCTATGTGTACATATTTATATATGACTGCTTGCAGCCACCAGCACTAGATGCTTTCAAAGCCTGGTTAGAGCATTTTATTCCAAAGTTAATGATGCACACAGTGGTAGACATCACAAGCACACACTTTAAAGGGCCTAAAGATCTCTCAGTGTACAATTTGCAAGCTACTGTGAATGATGAACATACTTATTGCAGTAGGATATGGGATCGTTTTTAATGTGTTTACATATTTCAAGATTACATGTTCATAACTGTTTTATAAACATTCTTGATTTCTCACTAAATTATTCATTAAAATTTGCTGTAAAATGCACTATTTGTCATTTTTTTTTCGCTCCCTATGTAAAATTTGGCCCCAACTTCTATGCCTTACCACTTTTATATTTCAACAGCCGCCACTGCTGTTGACATATGCAATTTGTAGCTGCCTTCTTTCTTCCTCTTATAAAATCCTAATGCTTCCTAATGCACATTTCCGTCCTATTCGCTCCACTCCACTGTTGGCAGGCAATAACTTGTGTCCTATAGAAGAGTAGATGATTACAGGGCTCAGGAGACTGTAGGTAAAAATAGACCGCCTAGACATGTCTGTCCACAGGGTGGCAGTATAGACTGTCTAACATAAGTCAAATTTTAACGCAGAACTATAATGGCTCGGACTATAGGATTTCTGATATGCACCAGCACCAACAAACTGTGTTATGTATGGTTTTCGGAAGTGTAAGTATAGTGGCATAAGGTCTTAACCCACACTGTAAGGATGTGTGAACCAAAACTGTGACGCACTATATATTTGTAAAACGGTGTAATACACACATCCTCAACAATCATAACTATAAATCAGTGTGACGGGGGGGATAGCTGAGATGTGAACAGTGCATAATTTGTAAAAGAGTAATTGCTGGAGCCCAAGTTTTGCTCAAACGGCCATGACCGGCACTATCGAAGGTGGGGTGCTGAATACCCAGGGCTGTGTAGTCTTGATTTCACATGCCCCTCTTTAATCGACCAAAAGACACTCCCCAGCCCTTTATATCACTCTTGCAGGTTATTTTTCATCTCTTCTTTCCCCATTTGTTTCCTTTTCTCCACACTCCTCTTACTCCTTTCCCCATTTTGTGTTTTTTCTCTCTGGATCAATAAGTACCAGTGCCCAAAAATAAGTGCTGGTGAGCTCTGCCTGCAACCAACAGCTGAATTAAGCACTGTATCTGAGATGCCGAAGGCCCTGGTGGCACCGAAGTAACAATCTGCATTACCAAATCCTGGCTACTTCATGCCTTCAAGCAAAAGAAGACAGCGCTAACTGGAATGCATGGGAAACTGGGTGCCTGTTGTAATGGATCATGGCGCCTTTAAGCAAGGAGATCTGATGCATGTGGTCAAGCAATGGAGCAGCAGCAGTGCCTTCCTAGGCCAGGCCGCCCCCACGCTCCTCCTGCTGCTCATACCTGCCTCCTGTGACCTTCCGCCGCTGCCTCCTGCATTTCTACCGCTGCAGGCGTCCCAGCCGCCGCTGAGCCTCCCGCACTCGCGTCCCCGCTTTTCCCGCCGCTGCCTTCCCTGCGGCCCCGCCACCCGCCAGCCGATTGGGCACCCCGCTCCCGCCACACAGCGGACCCTCCCTACCGGCTCCCTTCTTAAGGGGACTCTGCTGTGCGTTCGGGAGCGACCATTGTGCCTTCCTAGGCCAGGCCACCCCCACCCTCCTCCTGCTGCTCATACCTGCCTCCTGTGCCTCCTGTTCCCTTCCGCCGCTGCCTCCTGCATTTCTACCGCTGCAGGCGACCCAGCCGCCGCTGAGCCGCCCGCACTCGCGTCCCCACTTTTCCCGCCGCTGCCTTCCCTGCGGCCCGACCCCCGCCAGCCGATTGGGCACCCCGATCCCGCCACCCAGCGGACCCTCCCTACCGGCTCCCTTCTTAAGGGGACTCTGCTCTGCGTTCGGGAGCGACCATTGTGCCTTCCTAGGCCAGGCCACCCCCACGCTCCTCCTGCTGCTCATACCTGCCTCCTGTGCCTCCTGTGACCTTCCGCCGCTACCTCCTGCATTTCTACCGCTGCAGGCGACCCAGCCGCCACTGAGCCGCCCGCACTCGCGTCCCCGCTTTTCCCGACGCTGCCTTCCATGCGGCCCCGGCCCCGCCCCCGCCAGCCGATTGGGCACCCCGCTCCCGCCACCCAGCGGACCCTCCCTACCGGCTCCCTTCTTATGATGCCTCCCCACACGCGCAGCGGTCACGCGCAGCGGTCACGCGCAGCGGGCACGCCGATTGTGCGCCGAAGGCGCGCCAAAGGCAAGCCCGTCTGCGCCTGGACCGCGCCCAGCGCCAGGACCCCTGGTACCCACCGCCGAGGCAAGACTACACGACAGACCTACGACGCTGCAACCCTCCACACATTCAACGCCGGCCGGAACCCTGCCTGCTACCGCGCCACCCCGAGGCGACCCACGGACCCTTCGTCTGCTGATTCACCTGCTACCAGACCTGTACCACCCCCACCGAGTCCAACACCAACAGCAACCACCTGAAATGCATCCTGCTCAACATCCGCTCCGTCCACAGGCACGCCGTGGAACTCTGGGACCTGCTCGACGCGACAGCACCTGACGTCGCCTTCCTCACCGAAACCTGGATGAACGCCTCCTCAGCGCCCAACATCGCCATAGCCATCCCGGACGGCTACAAGATCACCCGGAGGGACCGCGTCAACCAGATGGGAGGAGGCGTCGCCATCGTGCACAAGAAGACCATCCGCATCTCGACTAACTCCAACAAAACCTTCACCGCCGCCGAACACCTGCACTTCCAGATACACACTGACCCCAAGACCACCCTCCAAGGCACCCTCATCTACAGACCACCGGGACCACGCACACAATTCAGCGAAGACATCGCAGACTTCATCAGCCCACACGCCCTTCCCTCCGCCGACTACATCCTCCTAGGGGACCTCAACTTTCACTTGGAGAACAACAACGACAGAAACACCACCGCCCTGCTGGACAACCTCGCCAACCTTGGACTCAAGCAACTGGTGAACACCCCCACCCACTACGCCGGCCACACGCTTGACCCTGTCTTCTCATCCAGCAAGCATATCTCCTTCAGCCACGCCACCGGACTCCACTGGACCGACCACAGCTGCGTCCACTTCAGCTTCAGAAGAACTACGACTCACCACCACCCGCAACAGGTCCCCCGCCGAAGCTGGAGCAAGATCACCTCCGAGCAGCTCACCGCCTCTCTCAGCCAGAACACTCCGACCAGCACAACGGACCTCAACGAAGCAGCCAGCAACCTCACCAAGTGGCTGACCGCCTGCGCCGATGACCTCGCACCACTAAAGAACCCTCCCAGCAGACCCGGCAGCAAGAAAACCCCCTGGTTCACCGAAGAACTCAAGGAATCCAAGAAGTACTGCCGCACCCTCGAGAAAGCCTGGCGGCTCGACCACACCACAGACAACAGGACCGCCCTCAAGCACGCCATCCGCAAACACCATCAGCTGATCCGCACCACCAAGAAGAAGGCACTCAAAGAACGACTGGACAACAACACTCACGGCAGCAAGGAACTCTTCAGCATCATCAAAGAGTTCTCCAACCCCAGCGCCGGAAACAACAACATCACTCCCTCGCAAGACCTCTGCAACTCACTCGCCTCATTCTTCCACCGCAAGATCACCGACATACACAACAGCTTCGACGCACGGACGACGCACCCTACCACCGAACCAGAGCCCGCCACCACCACCCTCTGCAACTGGACCCCAATCAGCACCGAAGACAACACCCGCACGATGAACACCATCCACTCCGGATCACCAACCGACCCGTGCCCACACCACGTCTTCAACAAAGCCGACGCCACCATCGCACCCCATCTCAGAGACACCATCAACTCCTCCTTCCACACCGCCACCTTCCCAGAGAGCTGGAAGCACGCCGAGCTGACCGCCCTCCTGAAGAAACCAACGGCGGACCCCACCGACCTCAAGAACTACCGTCCCATCTCACTCCTCCCTTTTCCGGCCAAAGTCATCGAGAAGACCGTCAACAAACAGCTTGCCGCCTTCCTCGAGACAAACGGATCCCTCGACCCCTGGCAATCCGGGTTTCGGGCCAACTACAGCACCAAGACGGCCCTCATCGCTGCCACCGACGACATCAGAACCCTGATCGACAACGGGGAAACAGCGGGCCTCATCCTCCTGGACCTCTCTGCAGCATTCGACACCGTCTGCCACCGCACCCTAGTGAAGCGCCTCAGCAACGTCGGAATCCGAGAGAAAGCGCTGGAGTGGATCATCTCGTTCCTCACGGGAAGAACCCAGAGAGTCCGCCTCCCTCCATTCAGATCCGAGGCCACCGAAGTCATCTGCGGCGTACCACAAGGATCTTCACTCAGCCCAACCCTCTTCAACGTCTACATGAGCCTCCTCGCTGCCATCGCGCGCCAGCACAACCTCAACATTGTTGCGTGCTTATCTAGGTTCCTGATCGATACTGTGACCTTATGCCCCTATTCGGCTATACATCCATTTATTCCCTATATTGGCATAACCGTTCAAGTGCGATTTTATGGAAAGTCATCTCTGGCCTCACACGAACAGAGCCACATTCCAGCATGACTCTCTGCTACTTCCTTTGCGACCAATTAGTGCAATGACAGAGCAGCAGTCACTATCTGATATTCCTAGATAACACTCCGAGTTCTTCAACAAGATAAAAACTTAGCAAACCTGGAAATCCCCGCTTGCTATGTTTTGATTAGTAATGGAACTCTAATGAGCAACTGATAACTGTCACTTCCTAGTGACATCTTTAATTGACGTCTTATGTCCAGCAAACTTGCGTCAAACCCGGCACCTGTCAGGTATAAATATTACCAACGTTGCCTTAAGCAATGAGAGAGATACGAGCTGCGAGTTCGTTGCCTGTTGCTGATGCCAGCTGCCTGCATGACCCTGTGTTGGTAAAAACTAGCACTCTGTCGCTGCAGCCTGCTATCCTGTGGTGGTGAAGCTGCTGATTACCATTATCGCCGCTACAGCGCGAACTATGGTGCAGTACGCTTGAGGAGCCGAGCAGCCGTCCTCTGCGAAGACATCCAGCCGATTCCAGCTGCCCGCGGACGCTGTCACCCCTCCTTCCTCGACGCGCTGAGAGAAGCCGCTGCCTTTCTCGTGCAGAGAAATCCAGTCCCGGCGCTTCCGGTTTACCCTCGCGGGTGACTGGGATATCGAGAGAGACCCCTGAAGGAGATACCAATCCTCCATCATTCTATTCAGAGGTATGGTGTTGACTAAACCCTTAGACGAGAATTCTTGAAACAAACCTTGGCAAAACCAACTTAACTTAAGCTACTTACTTACTCCCCCTTTCACGTGTTAGGCTTAGGTCAGGCACACTGGGGTAGGCTTAGTTAGAAGCACCAGTTGAGTATGTTAGCCTAATGTATATATGACTGTATATATGTTTTATTACTTTTAAACCATTGTATGGCTAAGAAACCATATCAATGCTTTTACAGTTCTATTTCGCAATACTTATCTTACTGTACGTACTTTTTATAATTACAGTTATTGCAATTGTGGCAATACATTTCTCTTGTCCGAGAAGAAAGACTGTTCAATAAATATTAACCCTTTATTGATACACGCCCGTCTCTCTATTCTCTACATCTCGTGAAAGTAAACTGCACTAGACTGACTGAGTGAAATCTATGTCTATTGTTTCACACGACCCTAGAGATCGACTCTTGATCTGAGGAGCAAAGTTGTCATGTTGCACGGTTGTTGGAAAACTGAATCCCTTCTTGTCTGTGCCAAGGAAGCTGATCACTTCCTATGCAGAGAAGAAAGTTTCCAGTGACCTCTGAGCTAGTTGGTAACACAACCCAATTAAGTTTAGCATAGTCAGTGGAGGCCTGGAATATCCGCAGTTCCACGTCGATACTACTGTTTATGTTATTCCAATGCGCAGGGCCTAGTGGGAAACTAGGAACTACACTACATGGCGCCCAACGGTTTGGTAAGGCGATAAACTAACGCAAGACTTGTAGAGTAACTCAGTCGTGCATATTTCACACCCCTTTCTCCCGTAAAATACTCCAATAGACGTCTGGAGTGGGTGAAAGGTTAAAATCCACCCGACCTTAGTAGGAAGAGATTCCTATGTAAAGCTCTGGTTTATTCAACGTTGAAGGATACAGTGTTCCAAAATATTGTGCATCTAATCTTTGTCTCCTTGGAGACCTACTCTGCAAAACCTGCATTTTTTAAATGTCAGACAATGAAGAAGAAAGGGAAGCAGCTAGGCTGGCTTCCATACTAATAGAGGAGGACTCGAGTCTCCTACAGGCAGACCCGGATGCTATTATCATCCCGGTCCAGTTAAGAAGATCTATAACTTTAAAACTTATAGAACACGGACTGACACCTCAAGGTGGTACAGTAATTTTCGTGATAGAGGCTCACGAATATCGGCAGACAGAGGTATTCTATTCATGGATAAACTTTCCAGCGGTAAACGCTATAACACAGGAGTTTCACTATTACAAAATAGAGGAACCTCCGGGAGAGTACGCTCCTTTCGAGGAGATTGAAATCCCACTTAAATTTCAAGAGCACCTGCTCTGGTTTAATGGCGCCCTAAAACACAATGATCACATAACTAGGCTCGGTCCACTAGGTAGACCAGGAGCCACGTGGCCGGTTCTAGCCAGCTACACACCACATCCTGACATTGCAAGAATGTCTAGAGAAGAGCTGTTAGCACAGCTAAACACATTAATAAAAATACATAGGCAATTAGTCCAATATGTAATACGGACTGCAACAGTCCAGCCAGCTGTTAATACACCACAGCTGACCCCTCATCAGGGGAACACAAATAAAATTACACCACAGAACATACAGTCATGTCTTGGTAAAACACCCGTAAAACGGGAACAAATTCCTTTCTGGTTAGCCCAGAAAATCACTCAAATAGAGGCAGTATTTCCTGATACTACCCCTATTGAGAAACACAGAATCTTGACCATCTGCCTTCCTATGGGAATCGCACCACACGTGGAGGACTGTGACACTTGGGGTACAGTCTTTGCTTCCATTTACACAAAAACACACGGTGTTCCGTCTATGGCGGTAATACCAGAGGTGCTAAAACAGATTAAAAATGAATTCGGTCCAGAGCCCGCTTTAAATCTAGGTATGAAATTACTGAAAGACTTCAAGCAGGTCACGGCTATATTATTAGCCAACATAAAGGGAGAAGCAGCATCTGTGGCGATTCGCCAGAAGTTGAGGGAAACAGATATAAAAGATCCTGTTGAACTTGCAAAAATCATAGAAAAATGCTATGAAGAATTAGGTAGAGACAGCTTGGGTGGAAAACCAGTAAAGCCCCAACTGCTCGAAAATCCTGAAAAATTATTTATTAAAAATAATTCAAACACTCCTAAAAAGAGCTGGGATGGAAATAAACAATCCACTCCCAAGGAAAAAAAATTCCAGTCCAGAGGAAGGTCTCCTCGACGGAGGGAAAGAACTCCGACTCGAGAACGCCAGTCTCCCCAGAGGGAGCCCTCTGAGAAAAGATATAACCTTAGAAATAGGGATAATATAAAAAAACCTGATAGATATCAAAGTATTGATACACGTCACTCTCGATCTTCTCCACAGAATTCGGAAAGAAGAGGACGGTCAGACCCAGGAGAGCACACCAAGTCCAAAGACAAGGAACCTGCTCAAAATAAGAAATCTCAATTTCAGAAAAAGAAGGTAGCCAGTATTAGAGTAATCAACCATGCCGAGAATACTGAGGACACAGTTGAAAAACGGGGAGTGGGCATTGACAATGTTGGACAGTGCAGCAGAGATCAGTATAGCGCGCAAGATCTTGATGAGTCATCTGGAGACAGTGGACACGAATGAATACATTCAGGTTGAAACTGCCGACGCCAGACTAAGCGAGCCCCATAAAATATACGAAATAACATTGCGTATGGAGGGTGATAAGACTAGGAAAATTAAGGGTCTGTTTTGGGATAAGCTCTCAAAAGGCTATGATATTCTGTTAGCTGAAAAAGATTGGCCCCCGGAGTTTGTCAGGGAGTGCCCTCGTGGCGAAGAAGTGATTATGCCTGCCTTCTCGAATCACATACCGATTCACAAAAAATACACATATGCAAGGAAATGGGCAGTGGCCCAGGCACCTGCATTGTATAAAAATCATGTAGGATGGGATGAGGATTCACCGCCTCACAAAATCCAACTAAAAAGTGAACCAACTGCCCAACGGCAGTATCCCATAAAGCAAGAAGCTAAAAAACAAGTCAGGGAGATCTTAGATCAACTTGAGTACCAGGGGGTGATTGAAACATGCACCTCTCAAATGAACAATCCTTTGTTTCCTGTCTCCAAGCCAGACAATTCATATCGTCTAGTTTTGGACTACAGACATCTTAATACATGTTGCAAAACTTTTGCAGTACAAAACTCGCATAGTGCAGCCCTAACGAATAATATAGTTAGGAAAAAATATAAAACGACATTAGACATTTCTAATGGTTTCTTTTGTCAAAACATTGCACCAGAAAGCAGATATTTGACCGCTTTCTCAGCATTTGGGTCACAGAAAAATTCTGTCGACTCCCACAGGGTTTCAAGAACAGCCCAGGACTATTCTCAGCTAGGGTAACAGAGTTACTACAAATCTATGATGATGAAGCATTGTCTTACGTAGATGATATTTATCTCACAGACGACGACTTGGATACTCACTTGAAAAGAGTGAACACCATTATACTTGGGTTCGCAGCAGAGGGTTACAAATTCAACTTTAAAAAGTCCCGAATTGCCCATCTGACAGTACTATTCTTAGGGTACGAATTATCAAGTGAAGGGAAAAGCCTAGCGGACAACTTCTTAGAGAAGTGCGCTGTACTCCAAGCTCCAAAAACGCTGAAGAATTTACAATCAATACTAGGTTTTCTGAATTTCGGAAGAACTTACATCCTAAATTACGCAGAAAGGGTTAAACCTCTCTACGAACTAATAAAACCTGATTTAAAACAAATCAATTGGACTCAAAAACACACAGAAATTTTGAGATCACTGCAAACAGACATGTTAGCAAAAACAAAATTAGATACGCGTGACAACACGATCGATCTTGTAATCCGAGTCATCCCAGGAAGATGCGGATTCACGTACCTAACCTCTAATGAGGGAGAAAAGGTACCAATTTCAATTAAATCTCACTTGTACACACAAGCAGAAAAAGCATTCAGTCACACAGAAAGAACTGTGAACGCAGTGCAAATCGCATTAGCAAATGAACGAGAACTAGCACACGGCAAACGGATTAATATCCTTACAGCAGAATCCGCCTTCGAGGCGCTATTCAGCCCAGTAAACCTGCCTACAGTGTCACTGGATCCGAAATGGATACAGTGTATAGATTCTCTAGGAGCGGAAGACGTGAAATACTATTTCGCCCCGCAATTTGAAGAACTGAATGATTTAGAATATGAAGAAGAATATCCTCTGCCAATCGAAATCCTGCCTATCCCACAATACGCCTGTATAATCTATACAGATAGCTTTGTACAGCATTTCAACGTAGAGAGCAAATCCTACAATGCAGCGTGTGCGATCATTAAAGGTTGTTGGCTGTGCGGTAAATTCAGACCGAAAGTAACAAAAACTGAATCTGTAAGAAACTGTTCGGTTCAGAGAACTGAAATCAGATCTTTAAAGATGGCGCTCGAAAATGCAGAACGCGAATTCCCCACACTTATAGTGTGCGATTCTCATTTTTGCGTCAACTCTTACAACAATAAACTGCAGAGTTGGATCGAAAACGACTACAAAGATGACACAGGTGCCACAATAAAGCATAAATTGCTCTGGAACGAGGTAGCTCTTTTACACAAAGAACTACAAAAGACTCACGTGATTCACGCACAGAGTCTTCAACGTGATGGCGTTCACGTTGCAGGGAATTCATTGGCTAATACAGCCAAAGCGGAAGCAACTAACCCGGCTTCCGTAGCCACAAAAAAGCGTACAGATAAGTACATAGACGGGGAAACCATGCTAGCAGTAAAAACGACCGTAAAAGGTGACTGTGCAGCACTACCCGTAAACTATCCACCCAATTATGCATACATAGTCGATGCAAACTCCGTTCCTTTTGCTCGAATCCCTGGAGTGGGGGACAGAGTAATTCCAAACATGAACAGGAGAATATTTTTAATAGCAGACGCACACATGGGTTTGGGTCCTAGGCATAGAAAGATCAAGGAATCACTGACTAAATTACAATCAGTATTCTGGTGGCCGGGAATGAGTGTAGAACACCAAATATATGCAAACAACTGTGAAAACTGTAATAGGGATCGCAGTAGCGAACCTTGCTACCGGCTACCAGTCAGAAAGAGCGTAACGCTGCCTACACCCCATCCTGCGTCCTATTAATAGTTAAGACGAAAAGCACTTAAAAAATGTGGCCCCAGCGCTCGGCTGACGCTAGAACGGTTATAAAAGATTTGCGAGTCTTTATCGGCACATACGCAATTACCACGTTCCAATCTGACCAGGGTCCTGCTTTCAGCTCTCGAGCCTATAAGGAGGCCATGGCCAGCATGGGAATTGGGTTGCGGTATTCTTGTCCGTCGCACCCCGAAGGGAATAGTGTGGTAGAAAGAAAAAACCGGGACATAAAGCAATCTATAACAGCGAAGGTATTAGGTTCAGGCGCTGGGTGGGTCAAACATTTAATAAGTGTCCAGACTAGTCTTAACAACATGCCAAGAAATTCTCTAAAAGGTTTCAGCCCATACGAACTATTGTTCGAAATTAGAATGAACGTTCAGGACCTCGATAGTCAGATGTCAGTGGTACAAGAAGAAAAAACGCAGTTTGATGTAAAAGACCGTTTGGCTGTTTTACAGGAACTGAGTGAAACAAGAAAATCATTAAGCAACATAAAGTTAAAGCAACAGCCAAGTACCACTGACGAGGCACCACCCGCAACAGCCCCAGCAAGGCCTGTCTGGATTCCAAAGATTGGGGATCTAGTCAGAGAAAAGATCGCGGTTAAGAAGGAATTTGGGCCTTCTTACAGAAAAGCAGTACCTGTCTTAGCAGTCACCGGAACAAGATCAGTTGTGCTACCGCCCCTTGCTGGTAAAAAGGAGAACAGAATCGTGTCTATCGATCTGGTAAAACCACAAGCATGTGGCCTATAATCAACAGTAGGCCCAGTGGACTCCCAAGAAACAACAGAATACCCAAACTTGCAACAATCCAAGAGGTTCAAACTGAAAGACTAATCACATTCGATCAGCCTGCAGTGCACAATGAAGGACTATGCAATAATGCCATGGAACTCATGCCTCTTGAAACACAGATTGAAACAGTTCATCAAGAAACAACACCAGTCTACAATGATGTGGCATCAGAAAGTGCTACCGAGAGACAGATTGAAAGAACAATCCCATCAATTGACAGAACTGCCTCTGGTTATTTCATCAACTTCGACAACTTCTCTGAAGATTTAAATGACCCCGAAGTGATGCCAGAAACAAAAAAGTCTTTTAAAGAAAAAGCAACGAAACTCTTTCATCAACTGAAGGAAATCTACCTCATTTCCCCTTGGCTAGAGTTCTGGTTCGGTCTAGGTGTATTTTTCCTCCTGCTTTGGCTCATCATGGTACTATGTTTGGGAAAATTCATTGAAGGAAAATATATTACAATGGACACAGCAAGTCAGAACATCAACCTAGTCCTGAAACCACACAGATCATCCCACGTGAAGAAAAGAGAACTGTCAACAGTAAATGTCACAGCAATTCCAATACCTGGTGGGGTAGTATGGGAGAAAACAGACTATGAGATCTATGGTCCGGTCGAAATCCTGAAGTATCCTCATCAACTAAAGGTTTCCTTAACCTCATAGCTGCTATTACACATTCCTCCCCAGTGCTGCGCTGTCCATTAGAACTAGTGCTGAATGGACGTTCAATGGTCGTGCGCAGCACTGGGGAGGTAGCGCTGCTGACGACCATTGGCCGTCAGCAGCACTTAAGGGGTTAAGTGACTTTGTGACACCTAGTACATTCTCTGATGATTGGGACTTTAACAGTATTAATGACATGATGTCTGATTTAGTAATGTCAGCTAGATTCACAGATCATGATTATTTACAAGGTTCATCTAGTTATGAGCAGTTATTCTGTTATACCCACTATGGGGATCATTACTTGCATAAATCTGCACAGCCTAGAAATGTTTTTATGTATAATCAATGGGACCATTGTTCTACACCACCTAAAAGCAGTTCTAAAGCATTTTTTGAGAAATTCAAATACTTCTCAGGGTTTAACACCAGTGATGCAGAAACGTTTTATTACAAACTGTTAGATAAAACAGGAATGAAAACGATGCTGACAAATTCTAAATTGATATATTCAGAAGCATTTTATGACAAAATGATGACATTTGGTTTTGATTATTGGAAAAATAATATTGAAACGAAAACAATTTGGGGTACAAAAGATTGGCAGGTGCAAGGCATAGAAGCACTATTTAGAACCTGCATGATACCAGAACAAATGTTATTTTTAAATGACACAATACACCAAACATCTTGTCTTGGCCTAGCTAAGATCAAAGACCTTAAAACACCGTCTATACCGAAGCCAATACCTGAGAATACAACCACAGATATTGAGTTAGACGTGTCACAAATTTTACATTTCAACAGAACACATCCTGATTGGAAAAAGTGGTTAATCTGGCCTACAGACACAAATAGCTGTCAAGATAGATTCCTGAACAAAACACAGGGGTTAAAAATGACCAGATTAGACCCTAGATACTCCCAGAGACAACATCCAGGGATTATAACAACATACAGTGTAGGGAAACTCTGCCTAGAATGGCTAACTACATCCACACTGGCTGAAATTAAGCAACACTTGTCTTTATTAAAAGATGGTGCTGATTTGCGCGATTTCATTCTTGGACCACGCAAACGGCGTCAAAAGCGTTTCATAGCGACCAGTATCTATGCTGCTTACAACGAGGCTTGGAAAGTAAAGCAAATTGAAACTGCTGAAAAAATACGAGAAATTGATCGTATTCATTTGGAGAAATCACTTTCTGTGGTAGACAATGGGTTAATGACTCTGTCTTCCAGAATATATTCTTTGGACAATATTGTATCCTCTGCCTTTGATGTGATAGACAGAGATTTGCTTATGTTACAACATGGCCAGTCTCAATTACGCTCTATTATAGAACTAGGCTGGACGCTGCAAAATCTTCGTTCAGGCTATGTGCCTTGGCGTTTAATCAACACGACGTCATTATTTTCCAGTTTTAACCTTACTGATAAACAGATCAGTTTGGCACAGAAAGGTGCAGACTATACAATCCTGAGCATCGAAAAACTCGAGAGATTACCATTGACAATGTCAGAGAGTCCTGTCATTGAATGGATAATACACGGAATTATCACAATTCCGATAACAACTTTCCGATTTCATAAATGCCTTGAGTACATACCTGCTGGCCAATATGAACAATTGGGTAAAGGATATGTTAAATCCGAATGGAAATTAACATACACTCATTCTTGCTATAGTGACAGCGACAAAAATGTATTTCTTAGTGGTGAGAACTGTAAACACTCACTAAGCGGTATACTTTTGTGTCAGGGTATTAATTTACACGGAGCATGTGATGGAAATTCAAACAACCTTTCATGCCACCAGCTAGTCACACCTGCAACTCAGATCGAGCCCTTCTTTATGCAACTCGCAAACGGGAGTTACATTCTTAGAACGGATCACAGGTGCTGTGGCCTCGCGCCCGGGAAAAGTTATCTAGTACAAGTCACGTCCACGGTCAAATGTTGTATGCAAGCATTGTTCCCGAGCGGGCCTCCAGACATAGTGACTCCCCTCTGGCCTCGCCTGAATCTCTATTCTATACGAATTGATACATTAAGCAAAATGAAATCTGTGCTTTTACAGACAACAGTGCCTATAACGTCATCAAAAGAGACGTATGATCTTCTAGTCGCAAGGACGGCTACTGAAGTTCATGACCTTTTATCAACAAATTGCCCCGTGCATTTCGTAGAAATGTTCAGCCAACTCCTTAACATGTCTAGTGCTACAAGCATCCCAGGCATATTTAAGACAGTCTTTACGGGACTGCTAACACCCTTCCAGGCAATTTTGGGAATCTTTCCTAATTTTGTGCACTCCATTTTTGGCGGCATACCACTTTTTTTGGGACTCGTTGCAGGGATTCTATTTTTGACCATCCTGCTACGTTATGGCAAGCCTCGGCTCAGACATAGCTCCCATGGGAATGGAAGAGACAATCCTAGCAATGCGCTACAGGGACAGGATAACTAACGTCCTCGGATTGGCCAGGCTGAGAGATCTAAACATGACCTGGTTCCTTTTATTCAGACCGATATGGCAAAATTGCATTTTACCTGTGCTACGGTGTATGCTTTGCGGCGATGAATGCGTGTTGGACATCTGTCTTTCACTTCCATCAGCAGTACCAATGGACGTCGATACTTTGCTCAGTCCAATAACGGCTCACGCATTGTGTTGTCCCCAGCGGCTACCAATCCTGATGACGGCATTTGTGGAGACTCCTGTACTACAGCCAAGTGGTAACAGTGGAGCGAGTGACAAAAGCAACATCATCCAGGTACAACGTTCTGTGAGCATTGCTGGTCCTGCCTTCGATGACAGCAATCATTCTCACACCTGCCAAGTTACAGCGCTATCTAATTTGGTTGAACTATCACCTGATTTTGTAGACCAATTCTTTGCGAGCCTGTCTGATACGATGTTCTCACCCATAGAGAAACAATAACTTTTGAAAAACTTTCCGACACACAGCGTTCCCATGAACTCTGAATTCGGCCTTCAGTTTTGATCAACAAAAACTGCCAGGAGCTCTGGAAAATCTATTTTCTTTGAATTAGACAATTTTTTTTAAAAATATTGACCCTCTCTTTTTGGCACGAACAATTCTTTGCTTAACGTAAAAACTATTCTTAGAGAACAGAAGCTTCGCACTTCTATTTCTAAACACATCTAGAGACATAACAACATAACACCAGCCTCTAGCACACATGTTATTACAATGCATTTTTTTGTGATGATTTATCTCGCATTTCTTCTGTCAGAGATACTTCATGTGTAATTCTTTTTGCATAATCGTTCATTGATTTCATATGCAATACCTTTTGAATGATTACTATGCTTTAAAAAACGTACAGTACCTAAATTCCATGTATTACAAGTACGCCTATTTCGAATGCATTTATGTATTTTGGGGTGGGCAATGTTACACATGCATCTAATTGCTTTAGTTTTAGTAATTTTGATGGACATGAAAACGTGGAGTGGGTGTTGCGTGCTTATCTAGGTTCCTGATCGATACTGTGACCTTATGCCCCTATTCGGCTATAAATCCATTTATTCCCTATATTGGCATAACCGTTCAAGTGCGATTTTCTGGAAAGTCACCTCTGGCCTCACACGAACAGAGCCACATTCCAGCATGACTCTCTGCTACTTCCTTTGCGACCAATTAGTGCAATGACAGAGCAGCAGTCACTATCTGATATTCCTAGATAACACTCCGAGTTCTTCAACAAGATAAAAACTTAGCAAACCTGGAAATCCCCGCTTGCTATGTTTTGATTAGTAATGGAACTCTAATGAGCAACTGATAACTGTCACTTCCTAGTGACATCTTTAATTGACGTCTTATGTCCAGCAAACTTGCGTCAAACCCGGCACCTGTCAGGTATAAATATTACCAACGTTGCCTTAAGCAATGAGAGAGATACGAGCTGCGAGTTCGTTGCCTGTTGCTGATGCCAGCTGCCTGCATGACCCTGTGTTGGTAAAAACTAGCACTCTGTCGCTGCAGCCTGCTATCCTGTGGTGGTGAAGCTGCTGATTACCATTATCGCCGCTACAGCGCGAACTATGGTGCAGTACGCTTGAGGAGCCGAGCAGCCGTCCTCTGCGAAGACATCCAGCCGATTCCAGCTGCCCGCGGACGCTGTCACCCCTCCTTCCTCGACGCGCTGAGAGAAGCCGCTGCCTTTCTCGTGCAGAGAAATCCAGTCCCGGCGCTTCCGGTTTACCCTCGCGGGTGACTGGGATATCGAGAGAGACCCCTGAAGGAGATACCAATCCTCCATCATTCTATTCAGAGGTATGGTGTTGACTAAACCCTTAGACGAGAATTCTTGAAACAAACCTTGGCAAAACCAACTTAACTTAAGCTACTTACTTACTCCCCCTTTCACGTGTTAGGCTTAGGTCAGGCACACTGGGGTAGGCTTAGTTAGAAGCACCAGTTGAGTATGTTAGCCTAATGTATATATGACTGTATATATGTTTTATTACTTTTAAACCATTGTATGGCTAAGAAACCATATCAATGCTTTTACAGTTCTATTTCGCAATACTTATCTTACTGTACGTACTTTTTATAATAACAGTTATTGCAATTGTGGCAATACATTTCTCTTGTACGAGAAGAAAGACTGTTCAATAAATATTAACCCTTTATTGATACACGCCCGTCTCTCTATTCTCTACATCTCGTGAAAGTAAACTGCACTAGACTGACTGAGTGAAATCTATGTCTATTGTTTCACACGACCCTAGAGATCGACTCTTGATCTGAGGAGCAAAGTTGTCATGTTGCACGGTTGTTGGAAAACTGAATCCCTTCTTGTCTGTGCCAAGGAAGCTGATCACTTCCTATGCAGAGAAGAAAGTTTCCAGTGACCTCTGAGCTAGTTGGTAACACAACCCAATTAAGTTTAGCATAGTCAGTGGAGGCCTGGAATATCCGCAGTTCCACGTCGATACTACTGTTTATGTTATTCCAATGCGCAGGGCCTAGTGGGAAACTAGGAACTACACTACAACATCATCTCCTACGCTGACGACACCCAGCTCATCCTCTCCCTCACCAACGACCCCACCACCGCCAGAGCCAACCTACACGAAGGGATGAAAGACGTCGCCGACTGTATGAGAAAGAGCCGCCTTAAACTGAACTCAGACAAGACGGAAGTCCTCATCCTGGGATCATCACCCTCCGCCTGGGATGACTCCTGGTGGCCCCTGGCCCTGGGCACCGCTCCCAAACCAACAGACCACGCACGAAACCTGGGCTTCATCCTGGACTCCTCCCTGTCAATGACCAGACAAGTCAACGCCGTCTCATCCTCGTGCTTCAACACCCTGCGCATGCTCCGCAAGATCTTCAGATGGATCCCCACGGAAACCAGGAAGACCGTCACCTAAGCACTCGTCGCCAGCCGACTAGACTATGGGAACACCCTCTACGGCGGAACCACCGCTAAACTCCGAAAAAGACTCCAACGCATCCAGAACGCCTCCGCACGACTCATCCTCGACATCCCCCGACACAGCCACATCACCGGACACCTGAGAGACCTGCACGGTCTCCCCGTCAGCAAGAGAATCACGTTCAGACTCCTCACCCACGCACACAAGGCTCTCCACAACCTGGGCCCCAAGTACCTCAACGACCGCATGTACTTCTACACGCCCACCCGCCAGCTACGATCGACCAGCCACGCACTCGCCACCGTACCACGCAGCCGCAAAACCACCGCCGGAGGAAGATCCTTCTCCTACCTGGCAGCCAAGACTTGGAACTCCCTCCCCACCCACCTTTGGCGAACCCAAGACCATCTCTCCTTCAGGAAGCAGCTCAAGACCTGGCTGTTCGAGCAGTGACCTACCCCTCCCACAGCGCCTTGAGACCCTCCCGGGTGAGTAGCGCACTATACAAATGCCTTGATTGATTGATTGATTGATTGATTGATTGCCTTGGGCTTCCCTGCCTCTGCCTTCAGAAGAGATGATGTGTTCTGGTAGGAGCTCACCTATGTTGCAGGAGGGCTATCTTATGTAGTGATAGAGTGGTACAAAGCCTTCTCAGGGAGAAAGGAGTTCTGGAAATGCAGTGGGGTCAGGAACCTGGGTGGATGAGTGCAGCCTCGACGAGTTTGTGTATTGGGAAAGGTGTGCGACCACAAAGTGACAGAAGTGTAGGAAGGGTTGTGCATTGCCCTCTTCAAGCACCCGCCTCCCTCTTCTGCCCTAGTGGTGAAAGACCTCCACAGTGGGAGGCCTGTTCTAGGAGTTTCTCCTTTCTCTTTTCTGTGGCTGTGCTATGAGTTGATGGCTCTCGCTTGAACGCTGTATGGAGAAAGTCCCTTCCCTCCTCCAGACAGGTACCTAGGGCCATATGTATCATCATGACCATTTACGATTTCTAAATAGCGATTTTTAAGGAATGGCTATTTAGAAATCGCAAAATGGTATGTATGTAGGAAATCGCTTCTTTTTAGCGATTCCTTAACATTCCTAAATTGCGATTAGCAAATTGCTAATCGCAAATTTCCCATTCATTTCTATGGGCCAGGTGGCCCATAGGAATGAAGGGGAAGTTTGCGATTAGCAATTTGCTAATCGCAATTTAGGAATATTTTCAAGGGTGCAGGGGTGTCACAAGAACACCCTGCTGCACCCCTGAAAATGACATGTGTGGGCATATGGCGCACATACATGCCCTAAGGGCATGTGTGAGCGTCATATGGCACCTTTGGATTTTAAATAAATTGCTTTTTTAAAAGAATTCGCAACTTACCACCAACTAGAAGTTGGTGGTAATTTGCGAATCCTTATGGGAATTTTTGAATTAATTTTCCTTTGATACATTGCATTTAAGGAATCGCACAATTTGCGATTCCTTAAGTGCAGTCGCTAAATAAGGAAAGGCAAATTTTGCGATTCCTTATTTTGCTGCCAAAATGTTTCATACATACCATTTAGCAAATTAGCATTCGCAAAGGCCGAATTTCGAATGCTAATTTGCTTGATACATACGGCCCCTAGTCTTTTTTGTAGTCATGTCAGCTTGCATCCTGCTTGAACTGGAGTGTGGGTCTTCTCCTAGCCATATGCGGCCAATCTCCTCCTCCTACACTTGGGTCGGTTCTTTTTTTTTCGGAACAGTCGTTGCTGTTTGCGTTTGATGCCCCATCCAAAACTCATATTGTTCTGTTCTTCTTTCATCACCTTCCAGCCATTCACGTTCATCTTATCCTCCTAACCATTCATTGCACCTCATTCTGGGCTTTCTCTCTGCAGTCTCCGAGTTTGCTGTTGCGGTGCTCCGACTCACAGACTCACCATCATGCACACACACACATACACACAACCATCTCACCAACAAACATAAATCACACTAAGACCATCATAGTACTCACATTCTCTCACACACACACTAATACCGCTCACTTTCTCACTCACCCCAATACACCACGTCCACACCACTCGCTCATCACACAAATATCACCACACATATCACGTGTTCTATATACCTCACATATCACCACAGCAGGCCCTACACCACATCACCCATACATTCTCTCACACACCTACTCCCACTTATGCTGTGAGGAAATCTTTCACTGCTGCTGCACATGGGGAACCTGTTTTGTGCCGGTGGAAGTGTGCATAGATGTTGCATTGATTGGAGAAGTGTGGCTCACTGGTTAGAGCGGCAGACTCTGATGCAGAGATCTGACCCGGGACCAGGGTTCAATTCCCGTCGCTGCAGGGTCTTGGGCTCAATGCCCGCGGACCCGATAATTCTCGCCACGGTGCCTACTCTAATCATGGGTCCCACTCTGCAGCCCTGGGCAATAGCTTGGTTAATCTCTACACCAGCCCTAATCGCTAAGGATGTCTGGCTTCACCCTGGGGTGCCCAGGAGTGGGCGCCTCACAGAACAGGCCAGGATGGGTTCCTCAGCGGTACAGCGCGGGGACACACTGCTAAGTGTAACCAGGCGCTTTATAAGCTCAGTTACGTTACTTTACTACTACTAATATTGTGTTTACTTCAGGGACTTGTATTGCCCGCGCATGCAGTGCGGCTATTGCCTGTAACAATGCTATTCTATGTAGGGGAGGCATTAAGGGAATCTTACCCTATTGCTTGACGTACTGTGACTGTTCAATAAATGTGTATGTATGTAAAGAAATCTTTGCCGCTGCTACATGTACGATCATTGTTGGGGACACGGTTAGGGAATCTTGCACTTCTGCTGTTCATCATGTTATTGACTTGCTGACTGTTATTGTAGCTTTATGGATTTCATTTCAATATGCACAAGCTGCAGCAAATTGCTTTGCCAATGCTTGTGTTGATATATTGCATGTCGTTCCCCTGTATTTTGAATCTAAAAGTATGTTGCTGTTTTGCTTGTTACTTTTCTGGTGCTCCTGTCTGACAGTATTAAGGTGTCTTACTTATTGCAGTGCTGGGTCTCACTCCACTTGTGCATCAAATGTATCATTTTACCTCTGCTAGTCCAGTAAATACAACTTTGGTCATTTAAAAATGTAACTCTTCTAACTACTGGACAGAGGGTAAACCAGGCCCGGCGTGTTCACCGCAAGACGTCTACTATCTCAGTAGTGGCTTGGAATTAAACCATAATTACTGCCATTCCTTGATGACTGGTGTCCCAGGGTCACGAGGGCGCCTGGGTCTGGCTACAGCGTTTACTGCAACGCGACATACTTACAGCAAGTAATAACGTGGCAAAGAAGATTTCTCTGAGGTGGTATATTAAGCCATAGGCGTCATTACTTCTAAGATTTTCTCTAATCAGTGAGCTGGAAAATAAAGTAGCAGCGTGCAAATTGGTCCCTTCACATCCCAGGCAATCCCTTTTCGCTGTAGTGTGACCTAAAACCCTCATTTGTTCGTCACCTCTCCAAATAATTTACACATTGGCTGCACTTCACCTCAAGCACAGGAGTCACAGATGTACTTGTGCATGTCAATGAACTGGTATTTAACAAGGTGAAAGTACAGCATCTTGTATCCTCCTCAGAAGGCCCGTGGCACAAGTGAGTTGCTTTTAGCGTGGGAGAAGATTATAGCGCACACAAATAGGCAGTGAGGAGCTTTGAAGACACGTGGGCAGACAGTGGGTGGAACTTTGAGGGCACATGCCCAGTGAGGGAAACTTGGACTGCTCAGATAAATGCATCGCAACTAGTGTGGAGGGTACATGGACAAGCAGTGTCCGAAGAATGGAGAGCAGGCAGAACAAGTGATACGCTGAGCGATCAATGACTGTCAACATTTTATGCGCTGTCTTTGCGCTCTTGTTTAACTTTGAAACTGAGCTTGGCGCCGCTTCACGGACACTGTGCTCGGATTATTTATATATTTCTTAACTTTAACACTGAGCTCGGTGTCCTTGAAGCGGGCGCCACGCTCAGTGTTAAAGTTAAGAAATATATAACCAATCCGAGGGCGGTGTCCGTGAAGCGACGCACGCTCAGTTTCAAAGTTAAACAAAAAAATCAAACAGAGCGCGGTGCACTGTCATTAGCGAGTAGCACCCGCCATTGTCCAGTGAGTGCTGTGTGGGCAAGCACTGCCATTCTCCCACATTGTTTGGTAAAGAAAATAGTGTCCACAAACTAATTAAAGCATCCCATATAACGCCGCCAGTAAATGATCCAATCCTGGTGGGCGGGGCCAAAAGGAGACAAGGAGGCAACAAGGAGGGACTAAGAAGCCTCCTTTACAATCCAAACCCAGCGTTTTGAATGGAAGATGACGCTACCCAATTAAAAAGATGGGCGGGGTTTCAACTCCGCCTCCGAGAGCTTCGAAATCTGTATTGTTTCCAAGAAGCTCTCGAATGCAGAGAGCAGCGCATACGCGCTGCTTTCACCAGCCGAGACCTAAAAAGGGTCTTTCTTTCATGTCCATCAATGACTGAGTGGAGACGTCACTGCCATACTGATTTGCCTGCCTTTCGGACCAATTCTAAGTAATGTTTGATTGGGGTGGAACCCAATGGTGCTCATACATATGTACCCGGTGACATCTTAAGGATATTTTGGGCCCCGGGCAACACCTATCTTAGGGACCCCAATAAGGAACAGCGTTGACATTTTTTTTACCCATTTTCTGCTAGTTCAAGGTAGCAGATTAAATCTGTCTTTCGAGTGGCTCTAAACATCCTTAACATGCCACTGGACAAGGAGAGGGTAGGTTAGAGATATCAAGAGGTGAGATAGAGAGACATTTTACTTTCTCATGGGACCACTAAAAACGTGGGGGCCCTGGGCAACTGCCCACTTTGCTTATGCCTTAAAACGCCTCTGTATGTACCTACACGATCTCTGAAAATCCAGCTGTGCAAAGAAAATGCTCCAAAGCAATATTTTGCATTAAACATCTCTTTTCATATTTTTGAAAATTATAGAACAGCCATTGCGTCCTAATAGCTCTGCAAGGCAGAAGTATCAAATTGTGTTTTACAATCATCCCACATTTTTGCCAACCAGATTTTACCCACCAGTAAAATGGTGCTCTGGCTATTGTGAAACACGAGGGGTTGCCTACCAGCAACAAGGATCACTTTGCACGTAAGTACCAGTATTTTGGAAGTGGCAACACTGGCCTAAAACGTGAAAAGTTAAATTGAAGCATTCTTGCACAACATGTGACCCGAAGTAATCCATTTAAAATGTGTTCAAAGTGTGTCTGTAACCAAATTGGTGCTGACAACATGAGAAATTAAACTCCTAAAACAAAAACGTATGAAAGTAGGGCAAAGCGCGACGCTTTCAAAACATTTCTTCGGGTTTTGGCGCAGGCAGGGGACACTTGGCAGAAGAATGTGTGCATGTTTAGCTTGTGGTTTTCCTGCATCAGTCCTCTCGAGCTTGTGAAAAGCTTGGAGGACAATGCGGCCTTGTTTCAGCCTGTGGTGCACATGACATACAGTAGCTCGGCAGGACCGGGCCGAGATGCTGGCCGGCCCCAGTGAAAGGATGGCCTTGTGCCCTGCTGCGGATCTCCACGTGGAAGTGCTCAGAATTAATGCGGAAGAATCTGGAACACGAAAAGTAGTTCATGGCGGCTGGCGCAAACCCGAAATATTCGAAGAAGTGCCTGGGCCGTCTGCAAAACAAGTCCACAAAATTCCAGTAGCTATGTTATAGAAATAAAACTTCAATTGGTGTAAGAATGAGAGTCACGTTCGTTGAGGTGTTTCCTGCCAATTCAAAAGGCGTGCAGTGTGGGGGAATTCTCCGACTTCCAGTTACAATGACTTTATCGGGTAGTTTCCATGGAGGGCTGCATTCCTCACCGCAGAGCCGTCCTGGGCGAAAAGAGACAGAACCAGCCCCCCAGAGCTTAAGTAGGCCATGTTCAATTCTCCCCTAATGCAACTCATGCTTAGAATCTAAAAACTCATTTCTGCGCGGAAGGCAGCAAAAGCATGGGAAAGGGGAACTGATGGGGATGAAACCCGTAGGGACAGTGGCCCAACTAAAATGTGTCTGCATTCCTTCTGGTGTGGGCTCATTGAGCAGGTCTTCTGCATGCAATAGCCACGTGCTCTGCTGCATCGCTTTTTGACACAAGTGTGCATTTGTGCACGTGCATCTCTGGGGAAGAGTCTTCAATGCCTTTAGGTGCGGTTAGTATCTTATTAGCCTGTTACTGTGATGCTGCGAATTTACCAGCTTGGGTTATTCATAGTACATCAACAAAACTAGTGGACGATGTAGGGTGTACTTAGGTGCACTCTGAGAGTTTTTATCAATTGGTATTTTTTAGGTTGCACTTCTACCAGCTACTAGGGCACCGTCCAACCCCAAATTATCCTAATAAGTACTCAAAAAATGAGCTGGGAGTGCTAAGTTTTCTCAAGAAAGTACAATTATTTAATCACAATTGACACAACAAAATCAATGTTATAGCAACACTTCCTCAAGAAAACAATATAATTCTTGTATTCCAAATGAATTTCTTTGTATTGCCAGCAGCCGACGCTTTTCGTCCTAAAGGTAGGACGTCATCAGGGCTTGAAAATTACTATTTCGAAGCTTCCAAATCTGCAATATTTCTATGCCTTGCGTCTAGGAGGCTCCCAACATAAGTCACGCACCTTCGTCAATCTTTAAGCCACTCAGCTAATATGAGGCTCCCAGTGCGTCGATTGTGCTTTGTGCATTGAAGAAATGAGGTCTGAAATGAGAATTGTCAAAATATTCACTTTCTAGAAACCTTACTTTGGGTGGGATAATTGGAGAAGTTTACTTGAAGAATTGAAACGTTGAAAGAAGGGGCAGATCCGGTGTGGATTCTATTAGCTGAGTGGCTTAAAGATTGACGAAGGTGCATGACTTATGTTGGGAGCCTCCTAGACGCAAGGCATAGAAATATTGCAGATTTGGAAGCTTCGAAATAGTAATTTTCAAGCCCTGATGACGTCCTACCTTTAGGACGAAACGCGTCGGCTGCTGGCAATACAAAGAAATTCACTTGGAATACAAGAATTATATTGTTTTCTTGATGAAGTGTTACTCAATCATTGATTTTGTTGTGTAAATTGTGATTAAATAATTGTACTTTCTTGAGAAAACTTAGCACTCCCAGCTCATTTTTTGAGTACTTATTCATAATACACCATACTCACCTGGGTCCATAAACATTCATACAATAAGCTGGCAATCCTCACTACGCTGAAAAACCGGACTTGGTCTACCTAGAATTATAATTTACCTGTACACCTTACTTACCAAAACTTTAATACCTCAGTGCTTAATTTCCTCTAAAAAATGGATCAAGTACTTAGAATAATAGGCACAAAATTACATTTATCTCTTTCTTTGAATGACCAGACTCAGGAGAGTTTTCAAAACTTTATCTATGCAATATTTTGTGAGTCAAAAACTAAAACATGTCTATCACCAACTTCTCAAAGAGTAAAATAATGATCAAAACGAAAATCTTTAGAGACTTAGTAAAATTTCTAGACATTGGTACCTGAGAAAGGTGGGAAAGGGAAATGGTACAAAGACATACCACACAGAATTATATTTACCTAGAATGGTGCGATGACCAACCCCTGGCCAAGAGCTGGAAAAAAAGGGCTCCTGACTAGACATGAGCCAACAGGTCAGGATAGGTGCAGGACAGGTAACCTCTTCTAAGTGCAACGCCAGCATTGCACCCCTCTCTGGTGCTACTCTTGTTCCCCTTCTAGATGGGCAGAGTTTTCTCCTTCAGTAATCTCCCTAATCTTCTTTCAGAGTGCTCAACCAGCCCTCTGAGCTCCGTGACATCCATGATCTCCTTCAGCATACGTTGGGTCAGTGACAGGTCTGTGACAAGTTGGACAATCTAACTGACTAAACCTACCTTAGTTATACCGTTTTCCAGGGTATGTACCACCCCAATGTTTCAATATTCGTGTATCCTTTTCATTTGAGTGGTCAGTGGGATGGGGCGAGGTCATCACACCATACTAATATCAAGTCATCTTCTTTGGTTTAATTGTTTCAAGTTCCCACCCTTAATTTTATTTTCCCATGCTTTTATTCCACCCAGCAACATTCACATTACTTTAATACAATGTATTTTATTTATACACATCTAATTCCCCTCTTCGGTTCAAGAGGTAAAGTTCTCAGGTGCATCACTGGTAAAATGGGACTTGGCACTCTTTCAATGTCACCGCTCAAGGTCTTGCAGTGTTCCCAGCACATGCGCATACGGATTTCAAGATGGCGATGCAAGTCACCCTTCAGGCCAAATGCAAGCAAATAGCAAAATGAAAGAAGGACATATTTGAATATGAAAATAAATGAATGCACTCATTTCTACTCTATTCCCATTACTTTTTTAAACTATTGCATTAGCAGATTAGCAAAACACTCAAGGTTTAATTCAAGCAGGGGCATTTGCATTAGCATGTGAGATTTAAAGCGGCCATTTTAGGCACAACTGCACAGCTGCAAAGAATTCCCACCAAAAGCAAAAGACGTCATACTACGTAGATACCGTTGACGCATGCGCAGAAGAGTTCTGTGTTTTCAGCAGCCATTTTAATACACACAGATTATTCGTTAGTAAAGCGCATTTAAAAGCTTCCCCTAGATACAGAAATGTTGTGTGGTGCACTTATTAGTAATCACAAAACATATTGGATAACTTATTACATTTTAATTCGAGAGGATTGAGTCCAAGCAAGTCTCGTTACGTATGAAACCTTGATTCATCAACTGCTTCCCAAAAGGTAGACTTTGAATTCCCTCATTCAATCCCAGTTTTGCAGAAATTACGCTCAGTCCTGGGCGGTTTGCACTCGCAATTTCCTCCAGACTCCGGTATAATGAAGTACTAGTCAGTGCAATGACACAGAATGCTATGGATCAAAAATGGTCACAAAGACCCTTTTACACGTTATCACCTATTTTGAAACATAATTGTTAGAATCGGATGCACAATCCTAAACGGTGCAGTGGAAACAGTTTTCCTTGTGAACCTGGTTCTAGCACCCCACTTGCAATGAGCCTGTAAGTCTTTTCTCACCTCAGGTGACCTTGTTACCAGACAACCAATGTTAAATCGAGTGATGTCATGGTTGGAAAAACTTAAGATGACAGAGTCTCCCAGCCAAGCATGGTACAAAAATCCACGCCAATCCCACTTGTAGAACAAAGAGTATATCGAGAAAACAGGAATCATATTCCAGATTACACTGTGTTCGTCAGCCCAAATGGAAGGCTAATTCTGTGAAGAAAAACACATTTGCCTGACCATGCCCACCAAGAAAAGGAAAGACTGCTGAAATGGCCTCCATCCAGTGTTAATTTGATGCATAACATCTTGCTCACTCACACCTTCAGCCAATGCCATCCCAACTCTATTCGGTTTGCCACTTGTACCCAACGACTTGTTGCTGATGGACAACATGGAAACTGATGCACGTCCAGGTCAATCATGCAACATCAGAATAGCTCAGGATGGGGTTGTGACGTGTTTCCCTACTACACCAGAGGCTTCCATGGCATGCTGTGAGGGCAATATAGCTGGTGGCAAGTTACAATAGGTACAGTAGTGGTAGCTAGAGTAAAACGTCCACTATACTAGAGGAAGTGTCTGCAGGTAGAGGAGAGTGACTGTCATGGATACCCGGAGTACCAACACTCCACGACAGAGGCCCTCATATTGATCAATCTTAACATCACGATGTGTGCAAAGTACAGGTATGAACACCGGATGGAGCCCTGTGTGAGCTACAATTTAAAACTGCTGTGTAACGCAGATTGGGCAAGGCTTGTGGATCAGAGACAATGTAATACATAAGCACAGTTTAGTGTTAGGGTTGGGCTCAGAGACAACTAGTCTACAAGCTCTCACAGTAAACGTGTGAACTCTTCCAATACTCTTGCTATTCCCATGAGCAGAAATTTAGTGGATTTTTTGGGGCAGATGATGTTAAAGGCATGCCGCCAGAATGCTGCAGACCTGCTTATGCCTGCTATGCAGGCTGATTCAGCAGCGTTGAAAAATATCAGTTTAATACCCGAGGATAAACTTCATTTTCTGCCCAGAAATCAACTGGGCCCTGATGTACAAAGTGCCGCTCCTGAAGAGTGGGTGGTATCTCCTCTACAAGGATGGAGACATCCAGTGCTTGGATGTTGTCACCTTGCCGCTTGTAGTTGCTGCCTTCCCTAGTCGCAGCACTTCATCTTCGCAATGGTGTTGGGGCCTGCATTGTTAAAGACATACAGTGAGAGTCTTTATCTAAGGCACCACTTTCCATTCTAAGTAAGTGCACTTCCAGACCACAGAATCTTCTCCCCAACAATCCTGTATCCTGAACACGTCCCAGAGTCTGAGACACAGCAGGCATGGTGGGGAAATCAGTGTAACTTCCCTGAAAAATTAGCGTACTGAACAGTGCAACACGGCAAAACATAGGGAGGAGTATATAAAATCTTAACCCGCCAGTGTCCTGCCTTCTGATTCCGTGTGAATCCTTCCTTTAGCCAGGAGGCGGGTTCTTGAAATGTTTGTCATCTTCCTCTGTGAAGTCTGCCTCCACTGAGTAGTCACTGGTAAGTGGCGCTGGTTACAGAAACTGTTGCAAGCCAGAGACACATACTGGCTGCGTCGCAACAGGAAAGAAGCCACTTTCCACTGATCGAAGGCATATATTGGTCTCAATCGCTGCTGATTTGATTGATGAATGATCCCTGGAGCGGCTCGCTATATCACTGCTCCAGTCAATCTGCAGTGCTTTACGCCATTCAACAGGCCCAACCCTGCTTCAGGTCAGGTGGTAACAGGCGGCGGGGACAGCAGTAGAACCATAGAACCTGGCAGGAAGTGTAAAAAAAAGTGATAGTAGAGAACCTACAGGGTGTTGGTCTGCTCTGCTACATGTCATCATCCGCCTGAAAACTAAGCCGTCAGTAGTATCTTGGGTCAGGCCAGACTGCATTGACTCTCTGCTTCTCTGGGGTCTCTCTCTCCTCTGGAGTATGTTGTTCTACTGTATGAGGAAGAAAGCAAACATCGCATTTTGGAGAGACTGACCAATCTTGCCCGCTTTGGAATATGGCTTTCTATGTTTGACACAGTATCATGAATCTCCTCCTTGAGGTCCCATTAAGTAAGATAAGGAAACTAAGGTGCAAAGAGTCAGTGATTTTTCCCTGTACTGCACAATGCTCTTCAGTAGAGAAGCTGGGATTCAAAGCAGGTTTCCTCAAGGTGAGTCTGTGACGTGGACTCCAGGATGAATTACATTCTCCTTCCCAACATCACTATGGGCCTGATTACGATCTTGGCCGACATGGTTACTCTGTCAAAAAACGTGACCGATATCGTGTCCACCCGTATTACAATTCCATTATATCCGATGGAACTTGTAATAAGGTGGACAGTATATCCATTGCGTTTGTGACGGAGTATACCATCCGTCAAAATCGTAATCAAGCCCTATGTTCCTCGACTTGGTCACATTAATGCCCTTCTTCAGCACGCAAAGTCATTGCTGATGCACGCAAATGGGGATATTTTGTTTGCTGTTAGATATGTTTAAAGGCAGAATCTGATGCGCATCTAGAACTCTATAATATGTATCTTTTAATCACCAATGTAGTTCAGAAATATGTTTTTAAACTCAAGTGATTTTGTAATCTGGCTCAAGACTCTAAACTGGATTCCAAATTCAGGATCCAGCAATAGAGTTACCAAACGTCATTTTCCCGTGTAAGAAATGGTCATGGCCACAGTTTTTAGGTCTCGACCTGCCAATGCGCTTGCGCATTGCAGCTCGAGACATATAAAGGTGCATCAGGAAAGCTTACCAAGAGGGCTTTGGCAGGCGGATTATGCACAGTGCATGTGCTCCATGCACGCGCTTGCCATTTGCTCCCTGAGCCTCTGCAGACCCGCCACAGCAATGCAGAGAGCTTCAGATTTCAAAGGAATGCTCTCCCCCGCCCCCCTCTGCGCAATGCCAGAGCTTGCCACTTCACGCGCTCCACAGAATCAGCCCTCCTCCGAAGACTTGTTTACAGTGCTGCCAGCCTATCACGTGCCCGCCGCATCAGACTTCAAAGAAAGGCTGCCTCTCCTCCGCCCGCCGCACTCGGACCGAACATATTTCAGCACGGCGACCTATTTGCTCTTATTAAATACTTGTTTTTTGTGTGCGCTTGCATCATTAAATTAACCCGACTCCTTCACTCGGACCAAACATATTTCAGCACAGCGACCTATTTGCTCTTATTAAATACTTGTTTTTTCTGTGCGCTTGCATCTTTAAATTAACCAGACTCCTTCACTCAGACCAAACATATTTCAGCACGGCGACCTATTTGCTCCTATTAAATACTTGTTTTTTCTGTGCGCTTGCATCTTTAAATTAACCAGACTCCTTTACTCAGACCAAACATATTTCAGCACGGCGACCTATTTGCTCCTATTAAATACTTGTTTTTTCTGTGCGCTTGCATCGTTGAATTAACCAGACTCCTTTACTCGGACCAAAACAGAGGAAAGTGAACTACCACTAAGCAGCCTCCCACCCTACCTTACCCCGACAGCCCTCATTCAGTCTCACATTCATTCATAAACATCAAAGCCATTTGCCAGCATCCACTTCACGCGCTCCGCAGGTCATAAACAGGACCATCTGCTCGTGCCCAGCCCCATCCCAGCGCTGCCTTTCCTCTGCTCAGGCTTCAACTGGTGCCCGACATCACACCCCTGCTGCCCTGCAAGGCTTGTTCTCTTTCCCTTTCACTCTGTGTCCTCCTGTTTGTTCATCATTTTCCTTTCACACTTTCCATTCTTTGTCTGCGCCCACACCCCTTTGTCATGGTATTTCGTATTTATTTATGATGTAAAGGGCATAGGTAAGTATAGGGGTTCTACTGCACAAAAAAATGCAAAACCAGCTCGAACAGACGAACCTCGCCCCTGGGGGATGTCGTCGCTGTTGACAAGTGCATTTGAAGAGTTGTGGTTTGTGTCTCGGCTGTTCCTCAACCGCAGGTGATTTTCCGCAGGTCTCTCTTGATTGAAGGGCACATTTAAAATAAAACTGGTGTTCTGGATTAATTTGACGCATAGCTTCGTCATTTAACATGTTATGTTTTGATGCACTATGAATGCTACGCTTTCGTTTCTGTATTGTGTGGTGCATGCTTATCCTTCAGCAAAGCTCGCCTCCATACAATAAGGATATTTATACCCTATATTACACCGAAAATGTAATCGTTACTTCTCACCACAACAGTCTCTTTTCAATACTTGTGTCTGTAGAACATACTGCTCCCCTCAATAACATAGACCATCATCCTTTTACTTCTGGGGAAATAATCCCTTGGCATCATGAGTGAACACAATACAATGAGCAGCTCCAAACGTCAAAGAGCGCCAGTAATGGAACACACCCATGATTTGCACACAATCACAGGATGCTTGAGCCAACGGCAGATTCGAACCTGGTTCCCCAGCTTCAAGGTCGGACGCTTTGGCTGTTACGCCACATCTGGTCGCTGCTCCCTCCTCTCCTGTTCCTCCCCCTTTCCTCCTCCTTATGTAGTCACTCAATCTAGGCACACCTCCCTCATCATTTGCCAATGCTTGTTATGTATGCTTTTTATTTGCATATTTGCGTGCTCATTTAAATAGTAAGCATAGTTTGTTGCGTACTTTTCAATAGTATTATATTGCTTTACAGGAAAACACATATATTATGTCTGTGCACTTAACTTTTCAACTGCTTCTGTCAAAATGCAACACGTGCTTTTTTGCTAAACTTCTGTTAATTCTGTCATCAAAATACAGTACTCCAGCGTATTATATGCGTATTTGCTGTATGTGTTTACCTATTACATTCAGTTCGCAGTGGTTTGTTTTTTAGGCGCAAAATCTGTGCCCCTGTAGTCTACATCTGCCATGCCTTCCATTAAACAACAATTACATGCGTCCCCTCTGCGCTCATGCAACCTCTCATAAACCTTTTCATCAATTTAAAAGTTAGTACCTCCAACTCCACACTCCACACTCCACCCTCCAACCCCAACTCCACCCTCCAACTCCACCCTCCAACTCCAACTCCACCCTCCAACTCCAACTCCACCCTCCAACTCCAACTCCACCCTCCAACTCCAACTCCACCCTCCAACTCCAACTCCACTCTCCACCTCCAAATCCACCTTCCAACTCCACACTCCACACTCCCACTCCAACTCCACCCTCCAACTCCAACTCCACCCTCCAACTCCAACTCCACCCTCCAACTAAACCCTCCCACTCCACCCTCCAACCCCAACTCCACCCTCCAACTCCACCCTCTAACTCCAAATCCACCTTGCATCTCCACACTCCACCCTCCAACTCCACCCTCCAACTCAACCCTCCCACTCCACCTTTCAACCCCAACTCCACCCTCCAACTCCACCCTCCACCTCCACCCTCCAACTCCACCCTCCAACTCCAACTCCACCCTCCAAATCCACCCTCCAACTCCACTCTCCAACCTCCAACCTCCAACTCCACCTTCACACTCAACCCTCCAACTCCACCCTCCAACCCCAACTCCACCTTCCAACTCCACCCTCCAACTCCACCCTCCAACTCCACCCTCCAACTCCACCCTTCGTATTGATTATTTAAAAAAATTAATAGCCATTGTTCTGTGTAATATCAATACATCTAAGTCACGTAAATACAAAACATGGTGCATTACAAATGCTATAGGTGTTACATTTGCAAAAGTTAAAAGTATTGTAAATGACAAAGCTATTAATTTTGCTTTTTTCAAAACCAACACATTAATAAAAAATGTGTCATTTACAAGACCAATTGCTCAAACTTTCCTAATGCGAGACCTATTGCAAATGCTTGTTTTACTTGCTCACTCCAGTGCCAGATACAGTATTACATTTAGCCTTTACTTTGTAGCAAAATGTAATGAATATGTCATTTGGTAATTATTTCCTGCTGAAGAAATTTACAGTGGCATGCAATGGCAATTGTTACATGTGCAAAAGTGGGTCAACAGCCAAGAGTTGATGCAAACGTGCCACCGGCTTTCGCATTATACAATATAGGTTCCACCTAAAAACCTCCCAACGAAAATATAATGAACAGTGTAAAAACAAAGGTGAGGTGCCAACACCCAGTTTTCACCATAATGCACCAAACACACCTAGCTCATGGGGTGAAATCTCTGAACATCAACCAAAGAACAAAAAGCAACAATTGTATAGATTCAAGAGATCCTGCAGCAGAGGGGGTTCTTTCAGGGGTACCGCCCCTCTTTTGTTAAACTCACCCCTACCTCTCTCCCGCGCAAAACCTACTAGCATTCCAAAAAATGTTATGCAAATGCTAAATTGTGTCTGCCAGTCTTCCAGGCCTTCCTATACTCTCCTGCCACCTCCACTCCATAAAGATTGGAACATGCTTACCCAGGGCAAATAAAGAGCTTGACGACAATTTCTTTACATTTTCTGTGCACATTCTTTACAGGTGTTTGGAGGACTTCTAAAGAACTTGTAAAGTTAATTTGCTGCCTCAGGGAACTGTTGCAAATTAAGTGGTGGTGAACTAACCAAGCAAGGACTTGGGAGAAGTCCAATTGGCAGCGCTGCAACAGCCGCCTACGCAAGCTGGGTATTTTTGCAAGGAGGCAGCTTTTCAAACTGTGTTTACGTTTTAGATTGCAGGTTGAGGCACATTTTCTCCACTTAATGCTGAAATTCAACCATGTCAAACCTCTAGCTTGGGTCGATCTGTTCTTTCACCAGTGTAGCTCCTAATTTGTGTTTTTAATGTATTTTTTATTTCGGGGATTTATGAGCTGCAAAACATCGCTGGAGCCTTGGAAAAGAGGCAACAAAGCTCCATTTGCTTCACATTTGCCCTTTTGCTTTTTAACCTCCACCAATTGCCAATGAGGTTCATTATTTAACGTATTTAACATCATTTGAGCACAGCTGCAAATGATATGTCCTGGCTGGCAAAGGCTCCTCTTCCCCATCACACACTTGCGAAAAATGTGCAGTTTCCCCTGGCCCTGCCCTGTGCAGGGGTATATGCTTACAGCCATGAAGCCTAGTTGTATGCCTTTCCAACACACTGTTACAATTGTGTTTACCCCTGCTTTCTGGTAAGGCGCTTCAGGCAGAGGACCCCTTAAGGGCTGTGCCAAGGGGCCAAAGAAAAGAGATCACCGATGGTGTGCAAAAAACAGAAATAGGTTTGGAGTTGCTTGCTGCAGTGTCTCTATTTTACTATTTTAAGTTGATTTCACACTGTTGCAATCTAATGGGAGTGTTTAAACAGAGCAAGGAGCTCAGTAAGATCCCATTGCAGCTCTGTAAGCAAACCTTATGTGGGTATGCCGTGCTTGGCCAAACACATCTTCTACAAACATACAATAAAAAGGAATCTATAGCATTTCGTCTGCGATTCTATACGAGGAGTGGTAGGTGAGATTTAGTGTTTTTGGTAACCGAGAGAAACGCAGGAAGAAAAATAATTTACTGTATGTAATTATCTTTTTTTTTCTCCCCTGTTCAATGCCAGATGTACATCAAAGGAAAACTCATGTTTGCCAACTACATTTTCAACGGCTACAGCAAGTCAATTAAAGATCTCCACAAACAAATTGTGAAAACCAGGAACGACTACCACATGGGCTTCTGCTTGCCCAGTGATTTTAAGTTCAGGTATTGTTTTTCTGGTTTTAGATTGGTGATATTTGCTTCTGCTACTGAGATGAATTTGTTTTCGTCTGTAAAATGTTTTGAGAATTTTTGAAGCTGCCCTCTATCCATTGGATGATTTTAATACATCAAACTGTCCATGTCGATGTTTTTTCCTGGTCTGCCAGGCATCACATAATGCCTACAGTGCCCTAAATCTGGAAAGTATAAACAAACATTGGCAAAGCCAATAGGTCTCACCTATGCAAGAACCATTGGCTTTGTACAGCAGTTGGGCTTGTAGTGTAGTTTGTGTGGAGTGTGAACCCCACCAAAAAGACGCTTCGCGTCTCAAATAGACATACTAATTGAGACACATCAGTGAATTGAAAAGACTACATGTTTCATGCTGCTTGACGGACACTGTCAAACAGGTCTCTGAGCACCAAGGAGGCAGGGTATGCATCATGAAAACGAGCAAGGTGGACAGTCAGCTATGCAGTGGTGTGTTCGGTATGATCCAGATGGTATTGGGCATTGGGGCTTGCAACATTGTTCAACAGCATAACGTTATTAGAAATCTCAGCTGTTGTGCGGCTATGGCCTGCCCAATCCTCAGTCTGTCCTTATCCTAAAGCAACATGCAGGTCAGGCAACTGGGCAGCCCAAAGTCTGTGCACATGCAAGGTCACCACGATGTGCCACCATCTTGGGTGGCACACCAGGAAATGATAAGTAGCTGCTTCATCAAAGGAGCAAAGAAAAAAGAATAATATAAAACAAGGACGTAAATTAAAAATTGTACTCCACAACTAAATCCGCATAACGGCTTAAGCTGCACATGACAGATGAAGATATGTGACAAGTGGAAACAAACATTGTTAAACTGGCTACACGTCTTGGTTGGGTCACTTGTCTTATTTAGAGGTAATCACATAGGTAGCAGCACCATTGAAACCATGGAGGTTGTAAGACCTCCACCATTTTTGGCAATGCCCAACCATCCCTCATTGAATTGGATGCAGTGCGAGGAAGGTTTGGGGGGGTGGGGAGGTTAGAAGTAATTAATAGTGGTGCATTTACTGCAATAAAGAAGTTCATTTTACTCAAACATTGTTTAGGTCCTGAAGGATGCAGTAGTTTAAACCCACTTCATAGGGAATGCGGTAGTTTTGGACAAATATGTCACTGTGATAAAACCAGTAGTTAAGAGATGTTGTCTGAAGAAGAACAAAGTACTAGATGAGCACAACTTTTTCAAAGGCATGCAAGTGCTAGGTGGTCAATTACGTGGCTGCACTAGTAGCTATCTGTCGGTATGGATTTCTTACATAAGTGATCATACGAGACCACTTGGTTGTAAAAACTAACAGTAGGAAAATCCATTATTGTCCACAGAAGAATAAATGTTAGATAAAACAGTAGTTATAGCAAGGATCTTGAAAAATACTGATGACTATATAAAGGATTCACACAATCTTAGATCCAAATTATCCTGACTATGTACTTCTAAAGAGCGAGATTAGGTATATGTTTGTAGAGAAGTGGGATTATCTTTATACCAAGATGTTTTCTGACAGATAAGGAAAATTCAAGGGCATTATTAATCAAATACGACTCTAGCATAATCTATCTCCCTGTGTGCACAAAGTAAGGAGAAACTCAGTTGGGTTGCAAGAGAGTTTGAGGAAACAGCTGGATCAGTTGATGCAGTTGGATATCGCAGAGGAAATTAAAAGCAGTGAGTGGTTAGTCCCTAGTGTCCTGGTGCGCACGTTCAGAGGAGAGTTGTTATGTGTGGAGTTTTGCGAGCTCAAAAAAAATATTTGGGTAAATTGCAATTCCTTTGCGAATTTAAGTGAAATTATTGAAGCAAGCTACAGTGTTTTCAACATTGGATATGTCATCAACATACCAATAAGTGGAATTATATCAGACTAATGTCCTTCTCGCCTCCAGAGGAAGCCTTTATTTTCAAGAGGATGCCATGCAGACTTGCATGAGTTTCCATTGTATTTTAAGAGTGATGCATTTACCATTGAAAGGAATGGTTTGGGTGTGTCGCATATTTTCAGCATGACATATTATGACAGGAATATGATGAGAAATTGAAAAGGGGAGTTTGAGAGACAAGGAATGACCCGAGGAGGGAAAATATTGAGAGTGGAGAGAGTAGACTCTTTGGTTTACCAGGTGTCTGGAGCTGGGACAGAGCCAAAAAAATGTTTGGGAAAAAGTGTGGGTATGCCTTCCAGAAAATAGAAAAAGCACACCATATGTGCCAAACCGTTACAGCCCATTATTATGATGGATGCAGTGGATACAATTTGGGTGTGAATAGGTGATTGCCTTTACCTATAGGGGTTTGAGAGGTGCCAAGAATACATATTCCACCATTGAAAGCTTGGCTTTGGCATGTTGTGGGGAGTGCACCATTTTAGGATGAAACTCAGGAAACAGAGTTTGTGCTTAGAACAGATCACAAACCACTGGTATTTTTCAGTATGAAAGGTGGTACTCTAACTACTTATGTAGCCAAAAGGAGTACTATTTCCAGGAGTACATGTTTATGTAGAATATGTTTCTCAATGTAAGACCATGACAGATGACTTTTTTGACTTTTTGTCCCAATTCCCATTACTAGCGGTGGAAGACAGTGAAGTGAGAAGGAATGGGTGCCAAGCAACGTCGCAAGTTTATCATAAGGACCTTTGACAGAAGAGTGGTTGGAATAAATTGATAATTATTTTGATTTGTGTACATTAGAAAGGTACATGGCTTACTCATGTGGAGCTTAATATGGAAGTGGGTGCGTACAAGCATGTGGCTGATGAACGGTATTGAGAGGTCTGAGTTTACTGGTTGTACTTTGGGTATGAGGAAGAAAGTGTTGGAACTGACTTCATGAGTGCTGCAGATCATGAAAAGAATTTGTGAGGTTTTTAGGTGGCCATCTTTGCACAAGTCTGTGGAACATCATGTTTGAGATTTTATTGAGTGGATTGTATTTAAGAAATCTTAACATTGCCTCTGCTGGTGAAGCCAATTGAGGCGTTGGACTCAAGTGTAATATATCCAAGTTACACTTGGATATATCAGCCCTTATGGGTTTAACAGGTCTTGGTTTTGTAATAGACAATTTTGATACGAAGTGGCCTGAAATAAGGTTTATAAATTATGTCACAGCTGAAGTTGTGATAGATTTCATGTCAGATGATTTTAATAGGAATGCTTACCCAGAAAAGCTAGTTACTACCAATGGGCCTCATTTGGTGATACCCACATGGGGTAGTAAGCCCTGTATAACTGCTGCAATGAGATGGCAACGTATATTTAGCCACGTTGGCCACCAAGCATGTTAGGAATTCATTATACCATTGTCAGTCCAAAGTCCTGTGGCTTTGTAGAGTACTTTAAAAAAGTGATAACAACATTTCCCGTTATCAATTGTGAATAATTTGTGTTAGAAGGAGTGTCTTAGGAAGATGTTGTGAATGATGTGCACCAACCTTTATTCCAGCACAGATGACTGCTCGGAGCTGGTTCCATCATGGCTGCTCGGAGCCGAAGCTCCGTGGGAGCCCCTTGCACAGCAACCAAGTGCGGTGCTTCATCACACCAAAATCAGCAGGAAAAACTCTCTCCAGACATCGGAACTTTGGGAGCGCCTGCCGCTGTGGGCGCCGTTCCCCCAAATTCTTTGTTACCATGTAATCGGCTAAAATTCACCTGGCGATTACGCCTCAAAATGGTGCATGGGGCGGAGCGGACTTTCTTTATTGTGTAACAGAGTAGGGGCCGCGAAATCAGGAGTGGGCCCCCGGGAGACTGCATCGGAGGAGCAGCAAGACCCGGTGCTGCCCCCTCTGCATTCCCGGTGTGCGCCTGCAGCAGAAGTGGAGCAGCTGTTACCGATGGTGAAGCCCTGAACACACGGAGCGACGCAGACGCTCAGCCCACAAGGCAGCAACCACTAAGCAAGAGAACCATCCAACGATCCACTAGTACCTGGGAAACTCCAAGACATCGCAAGACACAGCACCATCCGGTGAACACACCGGGAGCACGCGGGAGTCGGCTCCAGTTTTGCAAGAGTCCCGCATGCCTTAGTCAAGTCAAGTCAAGTCAAATGATTTATATAGCGCGCTACATACCCAGAGGGTCTCAAGGCGCTTGAAGAAGGGTGGGGGAATTACTTGTCGAATATCCAAGTTTTAAGTTGCTTTCTGAATGCTAGGGGGTTCTGAGTGAGGCGAAGGTGAGTGGGAAGTGAGATCCAGGTTTTAGCTGCCAGGTAGGAGAAGGATCTACCTCCCATGGTGGTTTTGTTGATGCGAGGTACAGTAGCAAGGGCTTGGTTGGAGGATCGTAGCTGGCGGGAGGGGGTGTAGAAGGAGAGTCGTGTGTTAAGGCATTCGGGTCCAAGTTCGTAGAGTGCTTTGTGTGCGTGGGTTAGGAGGCGGAAAGTAATCCTTTTATTGACGGGGAGCCAGTGGAGGTTTTTCAGGTGACCAGAGATGTGGTCTTTACGCGGGATGTCTAGTATGAGTCTGGCTGAAGCGTTCTGGATGCGTTGGAGTTTTTTCTGGAGTTTTGCAGTGGTACCGGCGTATAGGGTGTTTCCGTAGTCCAGGCGGCTCGTGACCAGTGCGTGGGTGACAGTTTTTCTAGGTTCGGTGGGGATCCAGCGAAATGTTTTTTTGAGCATGCGAAGAATATTGAAGCAGGATGATGAAACGGCGTTGACTTGTCTGACCCGCCAGGGAAATACCAACGGTGAGAGAGGATCCCAATTGTATAAACTGGGTCAAAGGCATTACTGAGTAAAAGAATCACAGACCAGAGGCCAGACAAATTGTAGAGTCAAAGGGTTAAACAGATCCCCATAATCATCGCTCCTTACCTGGGGCATAGCAAGACCTGCTAATGCAAGGAAAGGTAAGGCCCAGGCTTGCCTGACTCTAAAATGGCACCCAGAATCAATATCTGCAATGTCTCTATGGGGGCCTATTGAGGACTGATTTCTGATGAAGATCAGGTTTCTATTCACAACCCCTCTTCAGTTTCACTCCTGCCAACAGGACTATAGACAGGAACGATGGTTTGTCTCTCAATTCTAGACTTTGAAACTGTCCCTTGCATCTCTGCTCTCCCCCACTCTTGACCTGGGGGTGAGTTGGAGCATGAGGCGGTCTGCGCTTCCCTGTAACAACGGGAACGTTGCATTGATG
The DNA here is from genome assembly GCF_964263255.1 of Lissotriton vulgaris. Taxonomy (NCBI): domain Eukaryota; kingdom Metazoa; phylum Chordata; class Amphibia; order Caudata; family Salamandridae; genus Lissotriton; species Lissotriton vulgaris. The sequence continues at coordinate 1,763,984,435 of NC_141685.1, read as the reverse complement.
AATCTATGAAGATGTCCCCTGGGTGGATACCTTAACTGTTCATACTTACAGAGGTACCTGAGCAGCCTTGGCCGATGCCCTGTTGCGCTGTCCTATGCAGCTATTGAGGGGTTTGGCTTGGGTTCACCCCCTCGGCCGGCACCTACCAAGCCGGACATCTGACATGGTTTTCCTCGTCTGCCCTCTTTATTTTCCTCCCCTCCCCCGGGTCTTGCCTATACTATGCGTTAATTACTCATATTATTTTGTAATCTCATGTTTTTTTCCTATGTCTATACTTGGCTCCTGTAACTGATATAATTATGTAACTTGTAAACCGCTGATCCTCATGTAAATCGCTCTGATACCTCCGGGTCTAGCCAGCATTATATAAAACTTTGCATATAAATAAATAAATGTCTTTTCATGTTGCTGAGAGGTAGAGTTGCTATAAGTCTGCCCAACAAGGAGTGTATGAAAAGGAAACCATTGACTGAATAGAAGTTGAGGTAATGAGTGTTATCAGGATGAAAGCGCAAGATAAGTAAAGGTGAGATGAGAAGAGTGTCTGTTGTGTAAAAGTTTGGTGATTGGGTGAGAATTAAATGCAGTGTTTGCTGTAGTAAGAAGGCTATCAAGTTTTCCAAGCTGGTTTGGTTGAAGGACATCTGTGATTGTGTGGTTCTGTTGGATAATGGTGAAGTGTGGAATAAAGGTAAAGTAGCTGTAGTGCCAGAAGTTGTGAGAAGGGAATTGTGTGAGGTAAATGAGAAGGGAGTGGTTGATATTAAGAGAGTAGAAGGTGGTGAAGGGACCATCTTATTTAACTATGGGTAGTCACCTCTCCTCATGGTGCATTTTGGCAAGAAGAACCGTTTTTTATACGTTTATATGGATATTTTTTAGTTGAGTTTGTTCTCTTGTAAATAGTTTGGTTTCATTGTTGGAGATGAGGGAAAGGGAGAAATGTTGGATTGTGGTATTTTATAGAATATAGAATGTGTGAATATCATGAAATCTTTAGGTTCCAACCTTGACAATTGAAAAATGCTGCTAGATAGGAAGCTGCAGACCCACATTTGTCTGTATTTCAATAAATAATATAATCCCCTCCTTACTTTGCGGGATTCTTTAGAGTATTGATTTAGCAGTTATTGCTTTTTATAGGTGACCTCTGGTTCCCATGTTGCAGGAACCTGTCACAATCGAAAACTTCTCGAACCACAGAACATATTCCTATGATGAGTTAGCTGGCTATACCAAGCAATGCAAAATAGCTCAAAATACTCTATATACACTCCATAGATTCAAACTGTGTTTCATCAGATCATTTAGAGCCAGAATTACAGAGATTGTTAAATGGTACATCATAGGCAATATTAAAGATCTAGGTTATCCAGAAAGACTTCCTCTTGTCTTTAGATAGCAACACTCCTGTAGCGTAGAATACTCTGAGACCAGTCAAAAGGAGGATGTAGTGTCTCCATCTCTCTTATACAATTCCCCTTCTCCTGGGTCTATTCTTAACAAGCATATTGTCCGTGGGTTCAAATAAAGGTTGAAGCAAATATTGATCTAGTTGGATATGGATTGCAAGTTTGGTGACAGACAGCACAGGCGTAACGAAACTTGAGGTGGGCCCCCCTGCAAAGTAAACCCCTCCTCTACCTCCACCCCCGCCCTCCATAGTGTTATTCATTTATCAGTTGCCTGTGGTGCCTAATGTCAGCTCCTTTCAAGTGAAAACCTCCAGTCCCAATATTAGGTCAAACGGAGAGATAAACTGGAACTCCCTTTTAAAATATGCTGAGCAGAAGACACCGGTAATAAGTGGAAAGAAAGATGCAGGAAACGAGAATGAGCTGTCCCTCCAAGAGTAGGGCCGTTAGAAGGTGTGCACCATGTCTCATGTAGTGGAAAGATTATTTCACAAGCCATATACTCTCAAAAATGTATCTTTTCACACATCGGCTATGAAGTGTGCAGCGCATATTATGTAATGGTGATTATGCTTGTTTACGTATTTCCCATAAATCCCTGGACTTCTACACTATCCCTCTTGAGACCTTGAATTGTTAAGTTCTGTATTTTTTTTTTAGCACAAACACCATTGTGCCTCAGGGCGTAGGTAAAGCACTCTGTCCACAGACCTAACTTGTGGGATCTCGAGGAACACAGTTGCAGCCCCTCTGGATTTATGCCAAAAAAGCCCTGTGAATAGTTTGTGATGCCAAAGATCCCCCCTTTAAACCTTTTAATGACGGGAGATAATTTTGAGTAGAGGAGGCTACTTTGGTTTTTGTTGTGCTCTAAGCAGGTCTCTGCTAAATGTTGTTTTGAATGATGGCTAATTAGGAGACTTTAATTGGGTTACATTTATGTTGCCTTACGCCAAAACCACAATTCAAAGTTTTGTCAGCTATATTTTGTAAACATTGAAAATGTTGAACAAAGCCTGCAGATAACACAAGCATTGGCAAAGCCAATAGGTCTCGGCAAAGCCCGAGCTAGTGGCCATGTCAATGTGAATGTCTTTTAGCCGTGTTGTCTAACAGCACATCTGCTATGATATGGCCTGCATCATAGCATTTTTGTCAGGGACTTTCAGCCATGCTGAACAGTTGGTGAGCCGCTAGACAACATGGCTAAAATGCACAATTCACATTGACAAGGCCAAGAGCTCAGGCATTGCCGAGATCTCTTCGCTTTTCCAGTGCTTATTCGGTGTTGACCGGGTCTTACTGAATAAATGTGGAAGTGATGGTGAGAAACAGTTCAGAAGCTTTGAAGTGAAATGAGGATGTGACTTAACGACCAGAGTTGCTGATAGGGAAACTGGAGATCCAAGTTTAAATCTCGGGGTTGGCTGAACAATATGTGATTCTGGGAAAATCACTGACGCTTCCCCCTGACTATGACAGTAAATGTGTCATTGTGTAATGTAACTGGTGAGCACTCAGTGCTCCAAACCATGGGCTGGTGTTAGCACTATGGCAAGATGGAGGATGGAACAAGCAGGAGGGGATGGGGACAGGGGCAAGCAACAACGAGGGGGAGTGGGACAAAAACCTTAATTGAAGCAGGATCAGCAACAAAAATGAATGTGTCATTGTGTAATGTAACTGGTGAGCACTTAAAGGGCTCCAATACCATCAGCTTGTATTTGTGCTATAGCAAGGCGGATGATGGAGCGACGCCCCAATACCATCGAATTATGCAACAACAAAAAATAGGGCTGTTTGTGTGTTAATAACTTAAAGAAATACATCCGCTTATGTACACATGCATGCATTTTAGTAGTATGTGTTTATGTGTACAAGGGAGACTAAAAAATAGCACCGCAAACAAGGAGCAGTGTAAGGAGACACGTACTTGGTCCATGCACTACGGGAGGGTCAAACACATGAATAGGGCATGCCATGATGAAGATCATCAAAGAAAATGAGTGAGGCTGAAGTTTACCAATGGTAGTAGATGGGCGGCCTGTAAGCCCTCAAAGAGACGTGTTATGTTTTATCTAAGACAGCTCATGCTTTGACTAGCCATGTCCTGAAAACTGAACACGCAGTGACATAGCCAATACTTTTGGCTTTTCTATACATAACAGAACATAAGAAAAAACTGCAAGTTAATGCTGAATTATTTGATACACATTGTGTTATTGGTGCACATCACAAAAACTCTTAGGAACATTACTTAGCCCATGATACAGAGCACAGTAGTGAATGAAGTTACAGAATTTGGCTTTAACGAAGATTAGATCTGTTTCATCGTGCAAATACACCAAGCATTATATCATGAGTGCATGCCAACATTGCCGAAAATCATAATGTATTGTGGAGAGCTCTGATATTACAACACTAGTCTGCGCTATATCTAGAATTGAACCAAATGAAATGCAACACAAACCTGTGGCATTTTAATAATTTAAGTTATAAAATTTTGCCATTTGAATTTATCACCCTTTGATCTTCGACAGACCTTCTACCCCCAATTCAAGCTAATATTGTTTTCTGCACAGAAACAAGGTGTTTGCATGTCACGGTTGACATCATAGGAAAAAAGGTGCCTGTTGTCTGCTGCTATCTGGAGATAGCACATAAGCGCGAAGTCAGCCAAACATCCAAAGAGGAGCGATTGCTATGGTGCAAATGTCCAGGTTTTCAACATTTGCTCGGAGATCAATGAGTGTGTTGAGTGACATGCCAAAGCATTCTAGGTCCTTGTGATGAGGAAACACATTGGCAGGACAGGAGAGGACCTTCTGTAAGGTATGGTAATGATATCACTCAACACATTTTCCTAACAAGGATGAAGATATTTTGTAGAGATCCGGATGACTTTTCCTGCCAGGTTAGCTGGAGGTCAATTACTAATACTAATGCACTCTAAACAAGATCATTAAGGAGGCAGGGAATAGCAGGGTTAGACGATGGTGGGACGTAATACTGACAGGGATGAAGGTGGAAAGTGCGCAAGCGCTATGAGATGGATGAGGGACAGGATACTGACCGGGATGGGGCTGGGAGATGAAGGACCTAAGCACCATTATGGATCAGAGGATGTGGGCCCAAGATACATAAGCCAAAGTGGATGAGGATTTGCTGTCAGTGTTATAACAGGAGGTGGGCCGCTGGCCATGATTGGGTTAGGGCAGGCGAGTGATGACTGAGCGCCATGATGGAATGGGATTCAGACAGGGACCGGGCATGTGACCCACACAACAGAATGATGAGACTGAGTGAGTGAGAAATGAAGGGAAGCAGTAAGGATAAATGGGTTTGTGGTGAGTATCTGGACAAATGCAATGAGCTACTGGAGCAATCGGCTGAAGTGATGCTTAAACTTCGGCTGGAGATCAAGTGACTGCTGTGCAGCATGTCTGAAGGATTGATTCGCGAAAATGGACGCAATGAGTACACAATGTGCACTGCTGCATGATGCACAGCAACGGATGGAGGAACTAAATGCAAAGTTTTGTGTTATTTCCTGATCAGCCGCCTCCCCATTCTTATAATACTAATTTAATATTTTGTCCAAAGAACACTAAAATGCCTCTATATAGCATAACCACATCTATGCTGGATGCCTCTGCCACCCGCTCTATCCTCAAATAGTCCATATTTGGATCTCGTTGAAAACGTTCTTTCTTTTTAGTAGGTATTCCTGGTAAAAGTACTTCCGGAATAAATTATTTGAGCCATACATTGGTTTCAAATTGGTGACAGTGGATTGCGCAAATAGTAACTTTGACTCACTGACTTAACTTTGGACACCTGGAGTTCTTAGTGGTAATTCATGGAAATAGATGAAAACCGATCTGCTAGTGTCATCTTGGGGACAGAACATGGATTTAGCAAAACACAGGGAGGAAAGAGATGGACCGAGGCTGGGAGAGATGATTCTTAGGTCAGTGAGGACACTGTTATTTTTCACCTAGAGCTCTGTCGGGGCAAGGGCTACCTCTCCCCCTATTATTTGTTATGCAACAAAATTGATGAGTGGATTGAGTGTCTCCTGGAGAAATCCATACGTGTAACGTGTAGCTATCTGGCTTGAAGTGTACCTAACCAACAGGGAGCTGCAGAGTGACAAGAGGGCGCTGTGAAAGGGTTCGACAAGTGCGCATTAGCAGAACAAGAGCAAGTCTCTTGAATTGTGTTAAACGTTGTTCCTTTTTGTGGTAACCTATCTAAGTTTAGATGCCTACTATAAGTGAACTAATTAGCCGCAAAGAAGGTACTAAAGATAATTGTAAAAGAAGGATAAGTATTCTGCAAGTGCAATAGGAAAAATGTCAGAACTATGAAAATGTCAGCAAAGAGTAATGGAACTATTTAACAGGAAACTCAGAACAGTGTAATTCAGATCCTGTCAGTCACCACTCCTTTAACCCCCTAATCGGAGCACAGTGTTTCATCTCTGTGCTTGAAGACCACTTAGCTTCACTTTAACCCCTGCTCAGATGTCTTCATATAGCCAGAAGGGAGGGGGAAGAGTCAGCAGCCTCTCCATTGCACATATTTGAGACAACACACAGCTCTAGGCCTGTTCCCAAGACAGTGAAAACGCGCACTTGAGATCATGGCAAATGCAGCACCCACAGTGTAGTATTTTTATTACATTTCTTTAGGCACCTCACCGAGGCTCAATAAAATTAAATAAATAGCGCAGTCATGCAGGCCACTGCGAAAGGAACTTTCTGAATTAAAAACAATGCCTGAATTTGTTCGTTAATTACACTGTTTTAGTCTTTAATTTGCTTTTGTTCTTCGGGTTTGGAGAGATTTAGGCCTTATTTAGAGTTTGGCAGAGGGGATGCGCCATCACAAAATGTACTACAAGGTTAATATAGCCTGTGGCACTTATAATACAGTGGCCATGATACCGGTCACATTATCCCGAACACATTATCCCATCCTCCCAACTTTAATTATGGCCCATGGTGTCTAAGAAGCAGTCTGTGTTTTCACCTCTGGTCTAAAATTTCTCATTTGTGTTTCAGTCCTGGGAACAATCTTCCATCTTCACTGGCCACAAATACCAAGATAACTCTTCTGGAAGAGTCGGCACCAGACGGCGAGCTTACTGCAATGACTACTGACAGGTAGCAAAGGATCTTTCTTAAAAGTGATCTGGGTCAAGTCCAGCACGGTGTAGAAGTCCTTCCAGGATAAAGGATTCTGGCAGGGCTTCAAAAAATGCAACATTTTCTATTACAGACTGAAACATTTTTTAAGCAACTTGTGCCCGAGACCTAAATGACGATTTGATATGATGTGTGACCTTTAACTCTACAGAATATACATTTAACTATGTTTTGAGTAGGGAGATGCCACCACATATAATCCCAGTGAGAGGGATGTCAGCAAACCATGAGGAAAATACCATATCTATATAGAACATATGTCACCAGATTGGATAAAATGTTATGTAGTTATCCTATTTGTATTAATCTATTCTTAAAACACAGAGTAAATCTTGTAGTGAGTAAATTCTGGATAGGTGTTATTGATACTATTTGATTAACGTGAGGAAATGATAATTGAGTAGCTCTTATTATACATTAAAAAATGGGCGGCTAGTTCCGAATTAGACATGCAATATTTGACCCAAAGTGCGTGGGCACTGCTTTAACACACTCCAAAAACTTTTTAAAAAACAGACCGATCGAGATCCTTTGATTCAGTGATTTAGAACTTCACTTTAAGACACATAAAAACATCAGACGTGCAATAATTTATTAGGAGTGGTTTTATTGGTCACAATCTCATGGTTAGTTTCCAATCAAAACTTCAATTCAAAGGTTTGCTCAGTGAGTCGGAGGAAAGGTGCAATTTAGGCCACCCGATAAAATGCAACATCCGACTCATGGGGTGTGAAATGTATCAGATGCAATAAATTGCCCCTATTCTGCATTTGGGAGGGGGGTGGGAATAATAGGATTTTGGTGTTTAGTACACCAAACTCCACTCGCAGAGAATACAGTACACTTTCCTCCTTTGTTATGTTATGTTAAAGGAATTTGTTAAGCGCACGTTCACCAAGAGGTTTCATGGCGCTGAGGAACAGTGAAGGCAGCGTCAACAGATCAAAGCATTGGCTTATGCGTATGCCAGAAAAAACAGCAAGTTTTGCAGTCCCAGCAGTTCCGACTTGCTGAAAATAAACATTTGAGGACTTTAGTGCATCTAGTAATTACAGGGTCCACATAACTGTGAATTCAAACCCCTGCAGAACAAGTATTGGCATAGCCAATAGGTCTCGCTTTTGGGACCTTGTAAGTATTTAGTTATGCAGCACAATATCCTTGGTGCAACAACATCAACTGTTTCATGGCTAAACACTTAGACGGTCCCAAAGGCGACACCTATTGGCTATGCCAATGCTTGTTGCACTTGGGTTTAGTGTAAAGGCACGGGGCGGGGCTCGGGGTCGCTTTACAAGCGTCTCGTCGAAGCTCGGATTCCCAAACTGAGCAGCAAACAAACGGCAATCAGGAAGCATTTGAGGGCAGCCCCTTTTTAGGTTTTGCCTCGCCGAAGATGCGCTCTGCGCATCTTTTCGGCGCAGGCGAAATCCTGTTGAGTTGCATAGTGTGGCTTGGTTCGGCCCTCGTCCTTGATTGGCTGGCTCCGTAAACGGAGCCTTGCCATTGGACGAGGGGCCTGTCCGTCAATGCCGGACCAGACACGGGGGCGTTCCCGACATTCTTTGGCTTTTGCCGACGTCACGGGACGCCGGGAACGCCCCCGTGTCTGGTCCGGCATTGCCGGCACCCGCCTTCCGTCGTCAGCGTCTTCCTTCGTGCTCCGTCTCTCCTCCCCCTTTCCCGCCCCCTCCCGCTTGTTTCCTCATGGCCGCCTTCCTGCTCCAAGGCCGTCGTCGGCGTCTCTCCGCCCCCTCCCGCTTTTCTTGTTATTGCCTTATGTCTTCCCGCCCCCCTCCGCGCCTGTCCGTGTGTGTCTGTTCCTGCTCCCCCCCCCCACCCGATTGCTCGTTGACTCTTGGGACAGTCCGTTTCAGATCTCCCGGCAGCATGGGCCTACTGGAACGTGTCCGCAAGGAATGGTTCATCCTCGGCATCGTTTTGGTGATTGGAGCCGCCAAGCTGCAGCCCGCTATCGGCGAGAAAGGGGGTGAGTGCTGCCTTCGTCCGGGCATATGGTGAGGGCTGAGGGGACCCCTGAACTCCCGCCAAGACCGTCACTAACATGCCTGTGCTACGTGCCCCCAAAGTAGGCAGGGGAGAGGCTGCAAGAAGGAAGCGATTCAGCTCTGACACTGCGAGCTTTTCATCCCTTCTGTGCCGGCGCTGATCCCTTGCCCCACTGCCCGGTGTGTCCAGCTGTCCGTCCACCCACACCACAAGCGCCCGCGCTCTCACCTCTGCGCCCCGATGGTGTCCCTCCTGTGCTGCGGGCCGAAGATGGCGGCCTGCGGGATCGTGCTCAGTATTTGGGGGGTCATCATGCTGGTGAGTGGGGGAGGATGGGGGTACGAGCTGGGGGGGGGGGGGGTGGCGTTGGAATGACCTTTCCTCCGTGTCTCTGGAAGGGGGCGTGTGGAGGCTGTTGGATGTGTTGTTTCGGGGATGGTTTGGGTTAGGGGCCACAGGGGTAGACCAGCGACAGAGCTGTTGAATTGCATCATTGGGGAGCACTGCAGAGGGAGCTGTACCTTGTCAACCCTGAAAAGAAGGCTTCTTGAAGCTGAGGGATGTGCTGTACAGGAGCTTGGGGTGAAAGGCATATGAGGTGAGGTCAGCGCGCAGATGCAGGGTGAAAGGCATATGAGGTGAGGTCAGCGCGCAGATGCAGGGTGAAAGGCATATGAGGTGAGGTCAGCGCGCAGAAGCCGCCAAGCTGCAGCCCGCTATCGGCGAGAAAGGGGGTGAGTGCTGCCTTCGTCCGGGCATATGGTGAGGGCTGAGGGGACCCCTGAACTCCCGCCAAGACCGTCACTAACATGCCTGTGCTACGTGCCCCCAAAGTAGGCAGGGGAGAGGCTGCAAGAAGGAAGCGATTCAGCTCTGACACTGCGAGCTTTTCATCCCTTCTGTGCCGGCGCTGATCCCTTGCCCCACTGCCCGGTGTGTCCAGCTGTCCGTCCACCCACACCACAAGCGCCCGCGCTCTCACCTCTGCGCCCCGATGGTGTCCCTCCTGTGCTGCGGGCCGAAGATGGCGGCCTGCGGGATCGTGCTCAGTATTTGGGGGGTCATCATGCTGGTGAGTGGGGGAGGATGGGGGTACGAGCTGGGGGGGGGGGGTGGCGTTGGAATGACCTTTCCTCCGTGTCTCTGGAAGGGGGCGTGTGGAGGCTGTTGGATGTGTTGTTTCGGGGATGGTTTGGGTTAGGGGCCACAGGGGTAGACCAGCGACAGAGCTGTTGAATTGCATCATTGGGGAGCACTGCAGAGGGAGCTGTACCTTGTCAACCCTGAAAAGAAGGCTTCTTGAAGCTGAGGGATGTGCTGTACAGGAGCTTGGGGTGAAAGGCATATGAGGTGAGGTCAGCGCGCAGATGCAGGGTGAAAGGCATATGAGGTGAGGTCAGCGCGCAGATGCAGGGTTCTGCGGTTTCCACCTAAGTGGCACAGCAAGACCTTAATATGCTGGCTGGGCAGGGCACTAGTCTGTCATTTTCAGTCCGGTGTAGCCCATGACGAATTTAGGGCTGTAAGCCATTGAAAGCAAAGCAACAACTCCAGTAGAAGAGACAATCTGGCATGGAACTGGAAAACTTGAGAGCCCTGGTGATAACGCCCTTTAAGTCCTGAGGAATGAGAGCCCTGAAGTAAGTGCTTCAAATAAGTCTGGAATTAGAAGTAAGGAAACGCGAGGGAGTGGACTGTTTCCTGTTGTATGGATGGAGCTGTGACATGACCTCCGTGGGGCGACCTGTGGGTGAGTGGAAGGCCAGTGGTGAGTTGTGGAGGAGGGGAAGACGTGTGAGAGGTCCGTGGAATCGACGGGAGGGGAGTTGTGGATTAGATACAGTGGATAGTGGAACAGCGACGAAGTTGTGGACCGCTGTATATAGAGGGACCTTTGAATGACCTCTGTGGACTGAAGACCTAACTTGGGGCAGGGTTAGAAACCTGGGTCTCGGGTGATGGCATGTGGGTGAGCATTAACAGTTGGCTCCTTCTTGTGGCTTTAATATGAGCTAGACATCTGATGTCCCTACTTCTGATAGTACGTCGGGTTCCCTCATACGAATGAATGGAGTTGGTGTCCTATGATTGTCTGTAAGGTCTGATTAGTATTGGGCATGTGATCACAGGAGGGTGTGGCTTCCAGTTACTGTTTCTGCCAAACTGCATGTGTTTACCAAGGAATGGGGGCCTCTAGGTGCTGCTCATCTAAATGCTCTTCAGTGTGGGTTCATGCCTGGTGTCCTGTGATTTTAACTTCAAATAATAGACTAAAGTTTCTTATGTAAACTTCGATTCCAAGTATTTTTTTTCGTAATCCAGACGGTAGCCTTTTAAATAACTTACAGGCAAGCAATGAAACATCGAGCCCCTCCAGTTTTAAATGTATGATGTGGGAGGAGCTGGATGTCTGCATGCATTACTTTTGTACACGCTGAACGCCGTGGATGTGGCCAATAGTTTGGATGTCTGGTCCTGGCTGGAACTTCTGCTCTTGTACAACTTTTTCAGTTCCTCTTTGACTAGTGCCTGATCTCGGATTCCTCCTCTGCACTTCCCTTCTGAGTTCTGGAAATTATGACTGCTACTGTAACAAGGTGGCGTTCTGGTGTACTTCATTCTTAGTTTTCTGTGATCTCTAGAGGTGACCCCAAGGGTAACTTCTTTATGTGCTGGGCATGTATAGATGGGATCCCAAGCAGCTTGCAGCAATTGGTACCTCTTCCTCAGATAGCCTTTGAAGCTAATATTCTGAGCTGTAGGCGAGTTCTGCCCCTTTTCTGCTAGCAGTCTTTTGAGGTAGCTTTCTAGCCTCTGGAAGTTAGTTTTCTCCCTGAGGTTGATTCATTGTCACTATGTGGGTTTCAGCGCCTTCATTGCAGGCCATCTTTAGAGATGACCTCCAGCTGTATGGGTGGAATATCCTCCTCCTACTCTGGCTGCAGTCTCTGGAGGTGAACTAAGCTACGGGTACCACGGCACCACCTTCTTCTAACAGTCTCTAATCATGACTCCTGCGGGCTAGGTGGTTGTGATTCTTCTGCAGCTGGTCTCGAGATTACCTTCTGATTTGTTTGTTTCAATTCCTATGCTGCACGCAGAGTCTGTAGGTGACCTCTAAGCTCTCTGTAGTTCATCTCTATATGCCATCTCCCTGGGTGGCCTGCTAAGCTCGTAGTTCATGTTGTCATTTACCCGCACTTTCTGAAGATGCCCCTTTGCAGTCAGTGTGTTCAGGCTTTCCTGTATCTGCAGCTCAAAGTTTTAAGTGGCATGAAAAAAAAGTTGGAGGTTGGGGGGCGGGGGGTTGTATCACCCAACCAGTATTTTGGTTTTTGCTGTGCTTTCTGTTCTTGCATCCAGCTATATAAACCAACAGCTGACATGTGGGCCCCTGTTGCCTGCTTGTGCCTCTGTGTGCCCCTGTTGCCTGCTTGTGCCTCCGTCTGCCCCTGTTGCCTGCTTGTGCCTCCGTCTGCCCCTGTTGCCTGCTTGTGCTGTGTTGGTGTATGTGGAGGGCTCTGTGTGGCTGTGTGTGTAGGAAGCTTTGTGTGGCTGTGTGTGTGGAGGGCTCTGTGTGGCTGTGTGTGTGGGGGGCTCTGTGTGGCTGTGTGTGTGGGGGCTGTGTGTGCGGGGCTCTGTGTGGGGGTGTGTGTGGGGCGGCTCTGTGTGTGTTTGTGTGTGTCATTTGCGATAGATGAAGCTAGTGGCATTGTAAATGACAATGCCATTTATTTATGTTAAAAAAACATAAATAAAAATAATGTCAAGAGCAATGCCAATAGCTCTAACTTTAACAAAGGCAAAACCATTGCATTGTAAATGCTTGTTTGGCTTTGTAGTCAATCAGGTGGAACTTCTCGGCAAATCATGGGCGCACTTCCGGAGCACAAGTGCACTTTTGGCAGGGGCAGAGGTCACCAGGCACCTCTCTCAGACGCAGCCAGAACCCCCGCCAGGGAAGGGGCGCCGGTAAGGCTGGGGTAGACAGTCACTCACTAGGAGGGAGGAGGTTTTTGGGGGAAATAACTAAGGAGATGCATAAAGTGTGTCCGAGGCGGGCTGCTACGCTCAGATTTAAGAGGTGGGCTAGAGAGCTTAAACTGGCTCACACAGATTTTCCAATGCTACATAGAAGTTAGGACCAAAAACGGCTGGGCTTCTAAGCGGATACAACACGAACAGGATGCCATTCTGCAGAAGTAACTGCTCGTTATACGGTCTCACACATGGCATAAAGTATGGCTAACAACTGTGCCACTAAATTATATGAGAGATTGTACAGTATGTTTTTGATTAAATGCAGTTTGATATTTACTGAAAAAGTCGGCATGAGTAAATGACTCGTGGTCGGAATCGGTGGAATGCGGGGCACAATAATGTGTACATTGTTTCAAATTATCATTGGAAAGAGCTTTGGGCCGGGTTCGAGCAGCGCCAGGGTTCATGCCGAGATGATATAGAGAGCGATGTGCCCAGCTGAGAGCGGGACACAGTCCAAGCAACCCTTATCGATGGTAGGTTTAGGACAACCTTTATAGAAAGCTTTCCTAGTGGTAGCTGTGGAGAGCAGCCTTCAGGCTAAGTCTTGAAGGAATGTAAAGCAGCTTGTTTTACCAGTCTATAATCTCTTGAATGATCAAATGAAAGAGCACCACACCAGGTATATATATATATATAAAATATATGTATTTATTCTAAAACACACCCCTCTAGTCTCTTTATGAGGCTAGAGGCAAAAGCATAATACAAGAACGTAAATAACACACAGTAAATTAGCACAGTATATGTTTTGCCCTAGAGGCCTCACAAATCATATACTAAGTAAGTAGTACAAGAACCACGTGAGGGATAGAAGTTAGCCGCTGGGGCAACCAGGAACCACCCAAGGTAGAGACGCAGGAGACCCACGGGGAACGCGTGCAGTGTCTAAACACAGCCGCGAATCACCATTGACTTCGAAAGCAAAAGTTAAAGTTACAAAGTTAAAGATTGGGGACACATAGGAGTGGACTATGGTGAAACCCTTTCAGTACTGGACACTTCGAGAGTCAAGACCCACGGGAGCACTGAAGTACTCGTGTTACCTCACCCAGGGAAGCCGGGTGCATAGGGGTCTTTTCGTGTTCGGTTTCGTCGTCGTTTTCAATGGAGAGCTTCAAAGAAGTGCTGCAGGCGACCAGAGGAACAGTGTCCGGATGGATCCAAGGGTGGATCGGAGATCTGAAGAACCTGAAAGCAGAGGGGACAGAGTCTGGGCCACTAGCCAGTGACCAGGAAGGCGACAAGAAGATGCCAGCCGATGTCGGGTGCTTTACGGTGATGTCGGTGAAGCTTGACTCGTCAGCCACGAGGACAAGGAGGCGTCGACAACAACCAGGAGCTGGATTCGAGCTGTCTCATGTCGGATGTCGAGTGCTGCAGCGTCGGTATCCGGATTGTACCCAACAAGGCTTGGCAACAGCAACCCACCCAAGATGACAAGATTGGCTTCGGTGCAGACCAGCAAGGTCTGAGGGACTCACCCTTTGAAGGGGAGTCAGGGCACGTCTGGAGCAACCAGGAAAGTCCAAGACACAAAGAATATACCTTTGTGGGGACCCACCAGTCAACGGACTAGGGATCGCGAAGGAGCCTCGAGCAGAAATGCCAAAAGCAGGCCCACAGAACACTCTTGGAGTGTAGGCCCACAGTCTTCGATGCAAAAGATGCTCAGGGCTTGGACTATAAGTAGCTCAATGCGCAACTTCGGGAAACCTTGGGAAGTCAATGCACTAGCAAATGTGCAGGATGTCCAGGAGTTCTGGTCCCATGTCTCTCGTGATAGCTACAGGTCTTAGCTTTGCTGGGGACTCGTGTCAGCCTCAGAGATGTCTGGAAGTCTGTGTCCTGTGTCGGAGATTCTTCGGGATCCAGCGGGAGCCTCGAAAATGCAGACCGGCAAGACGCTTCTTTGGTGCCTGTTTGAACATGGGATTTATAACAAAAGTTTTACCTCTGACACCATAGATCTTACACTCTTATTTTGAAAACAGAAGCCCTTTTTATTGACTCTGTAATTCTTATTGCTTTTTTGATCTCTTTATATACAATTTCTCCTGTGGGTTAGGTATGCTTACAATCTATACATAATAACTCACTGGAATTTCATGTCTCAATTTTTGCACAAAATATATACACAGCATAATATTTACAAACAACAAATAAGTACAAATTTATACATTGGAATCACAAACAATGAAACGTGCTCTTACAAACGTAACCCTATATCGATTCCTTGGTTTCGTGTCCTACTACTTTGCCAGAGTAACACTGTTTGTTTCTTGGCAATTCCTAATGCTTGGTCCTATTAGAGTTAAGAGTCTCTTCCTTAACAGTATCTTAGTGTGCTCAGAAAATCTGGCTTCACTTGTTATATTTAAACCTTTTCTTCCATGTGTGTTATACTCCAATCCTCTTTTAGTAATGCCTTGTTTGAACAGCAGAGTCACTCCTTGACCCCAAGGGAGATTTCGTCCGTCTTCCAGTCGATATGGAATGTCGAAGGTCCAAGATTTATGTTTCAGAATTTCCTCCAGGGTAATCTAAAGTCCTAGGGACTGGGTTCCTATACTTTACTAAGTTTAGGGGTTGAACTAACTCTAGGGTCCCACCTATGGGAGGACCTGGGGAGGGGGTGGTTACACCTCTTCCCCTTTGTCCAGTTTCACGCCAGAGCTTGGGCTGAGTGCCCCAGCAACCGGTTTGAACTGGGAAATGCACCGGGACACCTTGTGTGCCCCAGGCACTGTCAGAAAAGCATTCACTGAATGCAACCCACCCTGCCCCAATACACTACAGCCTGTCTGGGGAGGTGCTGGAACCTCCCTGGACAAGAAACCTATTGTCCAAGCCTCCCCTGCCAGAGTTTCACCCAGCAGCAGGAGGTCAGACTTGTGTCTGTGGCAGCAGCATCCATTTTGTGCTGCTGAGGCTCTTTTAAACTATTACCGGGAAAGTACGTGTGTGTATTTTTTCTCCCTCTAGAAGGGTGGACTTCTACCCTCGCCACCAGAATTGGCAAGTCCAAAGTGTTTGACACCAAACACAACATGTTTTTATAAAGCCAAACCAAAGTTAGCATTAACCGTGAGGATTATAATGCACTTAAGAGCATATGGTATGGCCATATCACAGAACAGCTATAAGGAAGGGATTCTGAAAGCTGCAGAGGGGCTCAGCTCATGCAAGGGCACCCTCTCACACAAAACCACACACTGTGACTTCAGGATTGTCAAGGCCTGCCATAGGAGTGACTTATAAGTTAATATGTGTCTGTTTTAAATGGAGATATAGGTATACTACATCCTAGTAAGGGGTGCTTACACCACCTTACCCAGGCTGCAAGTGCAGACCTGTGGTGCCATTTTGGAAGGCTTCCCAGGGGCGGCATAATACATGCTTCAGCCCCTGGTAGGCCTCTTGGGTACCTATGCCCTTGGTACCTAAGGTACCATATACTAGAGACACACAAGGGTAACCCAGTAACCAATCTGGAGTGTACCTAATGTACATGCAATCAATTTAGGGAGAGAACAGCTAGGCCGGGGTCCTGATTAGCAGGGCCACAGCCAAAATAAAGTTGATAAACCAATGAAACACAGCAAAAAGTTGGGGGGTAACCAAAGGAAGCCGATCCTACTCTCCTACAATCCACACATCGATATTTAAACATTTTAGGTTTCATGAAACATTCAGGTGTATAATATTGTTTTGTGCATGGCAGTGTAGCAAGGGAAGTTGTTGCACTGAGTAAAAGGGAGAGTGCAGAACTGTGACATATTTACACAGATATGATGCAGTTCTGCTCTCTCTTAGTGCTGGTGCACTTTCGGCTGCCTAGAGCCAACACAGGCACCCTCATGTTACATGGGTACCTGCATAAGGTGAGATGGTTTGTGCAGAATACAGCACACATGCAAAGAGGAATAAATGAGGAGAAATTAAGATATTTCTCCTTGTTACACCAACTTCGGGTAGTCGCACCATTTTGCAGCAAACCTGCAATGACAAGTTTTTGTAAATATGAGTTTGCGGCAAAATGGGTGAATGGCCATCCATGCTCAATCCATGTAACACAAGTAAATATATATCTTTTTATAAATCCACTTTGTAAATCCCTGCACCAATTTTGTGTCCCCTTTCCTTTCCCTCCACTACATTACACTACAAAGTACTCATGGTGACATGTTGGCTCTTTATAAATCATCTCAATGAAATAATAGTAATTGAGTTGTACTAATCACCTGAAAGTAATATTATTTTAAATACTTCTATAAAGGGAGCGCACCTGCATTATTATTGAATGCAGTTGATCCAATTGTATGAGAAAAGCACAATATACTAAGAAATGAATATGTTGACTTTTGGAGTATTCTCCTCCCTAATTTATTATGGACAGTTAATGGGGCAGTCACATCCTTCACCTATTTTATTGTATTCTATAAAGCCTCTCCCTGGTATTTAATCTTAAAAAAATTCACACTTGCCGTGGCAGGACCTTAAGAAAGAATGCAATACTCGGTAACTCCCAGGATTCCCCATCAGACAGGGCTGCAGCAGGCTCGCTGCATGATGTTTCCCCAGTTTGTAACACTCACAAAGTGCATAACTTGCCAGCGGGTGCAAAAATTTGTATATGTCAAATTGTCCCCTTTAAGAAGCACACTTCTCCACTGTTGGAAAGTGGGTTACTGGTAGGGGCAAATGTAGGTCTGCCAATGGCAATAAGGCGACTAACATATGGTAGGACTCAGCATAGGTCTTAGAAAATTATTTCTAGGCTCCACCCTTGGTAGCTTAGCTGCGAGCAGACAGGCTTAACTTCAAAGACCGGTATGTAAAGCATTTAAAAACACAATTTCAGTAAATAATCAAGACACAACACAACATAAAAATCCAACACCAATTTATAAAAATAGGTAATATTTTAATCTTTTAAATGACACCAAAACAAAAACCATTCACTGTAGGGAACCAGAGATATGAATGTTTAAATATTAGTCACTTTCTAGTGCTTAGAAACCAACGGTGCCCTTTTTAGTCATTTCGTTTTCTCTGACAGGGACACACCTTTAAAAATTGTTCTGGCAAATTTTTTCACCACTGTGGTGGGCCGCCTTCTCCAGCAAGCGGGATTCAGTTAGAACTCCTTCCTGAAGTTCTGCTTGCGGTCCCAAAGTATCAAACACACAATCCAAGGTTCTGGATTCTCTAAGAGGGTTCTTGAAAGTGTGAAACTTCAATTCTGCAATCCACTTGAACAAAACCCTTACAAATCCACTGGTATTCCAGGCTGGGAATTCTTTGGGGGAATGTCCAGGTGAGCTCTGTTAACCTGTAGCTTGCAGGGACTCCACTCTTTAGTCCTTTTGAAGCAGGTTTGATCCACAGGGCTGTAGTTTCCAATGGTGCAAAAAAGGCGCAAACTCAGAGTCTTGGCCTTTGGAAATGCACTTCAAAATCTTCAGCACAGACAGACCCCTCTGTTTCTCTTCAGTTTCAAGCAGCAGATCTGGAGGGATCTGCCCCTCTCCGATACTTATTCCAAGTTCTCTGGGTCATGCAGGAGGTCACGTCTGACCAATGGAAGCTGGGTAACTTCTCAAAGTTATGACCACATCCTGTCGAGTGTGGCAATATTTTGTTCCAGAGCGCATTCAATCTTCCAAATCCATAATTGATGATATTCCAGCAAGTAGGTATGAGCTGGCGAAACACACCCCCTAGGATGGCTTATTTCCATAAACTCTCCCCCTACCATCTGCACATACCTTCCCTAATCCTAGGTCTGGTGGGGGTCAAAAGTATAGAGTGGAAACTGACACTGTGGCCATCCCTCTGCCTTTGAAGACCATGGTTTACGACTCCTCCCCCTGGCCTGGCATTCCTATGGAATAGCACACTGACCTCCCAGCAGAGCTGGTTAACCCCACAGGCTCTATATCACCTCTTCAAGGCAGGCTGGCTAATCCACTTAACTCTGACCAAACAGGGCAGACCACTGGAAGGCTGAATTTGGACTTACAATCAAGAAAGTCTTATAACTTCTTGTAGGTACACTTTAGGAGAAATTCAACAATATGATATTGATGGATTTATTACTACCATTCTGGGATGTCTTTGAATGGCCGTTCTAGTCCTCTCCTATCAATAGTTATTAATCAATAACTTCCTATCATGTTAACCTATGTAACAAGGGATTTGCAATGGGAAAATGACTTGGGCCATTTGTCCAGCACCGGGACTTACAAAAACATATTTTATAAGTACTTGCCTTATATCTACAGGAACCCCACCCCATGTGCAACTAGGGGAGACTTTAGGGGTTCTGAATCTGTAGAAATATTGCAGATTCTCCCTTTACTGTGCTCCTAGCATCAAAGTGGAATTTGAGCAGCACTTTACCACAATGTGGGGAGTGAAATGTGAAATTTCACTTCACCCTAGCATATAAAAACTCATTTTATAAGAGTGTACCTTATAGATAACTGACCCCCACCCCTGGGATACTTAGGGAGACCCTGGGGGTCCATAATATGCCAAAACATTGCAATTTATCCATTCTTAAGTGCTCCTACCACCAAACTCGAGTTTGGGCACAAGTTACTTTTTAAAAGCAGTCCTGGCACCCAGGGCTGTTTTTAAACTGACCTCAGGCTTCAGCAGTGCACACATGCAAGTGCAGAAAACTCTGCTGCCCTCTAAACTGCCATGCCCTGCCCTATTAGATACTAGGGGCTTATGGGCTAGGTCATGGCAATTACAGGGGTACCCCACCATACCATAGTGTACCCTAGTATAGGTTAGGTGGTTTAACTGTAATCTAATGTATCTCTTTCAGCATTGCACTGGCCCTGGGCCTGGTTAGGCAGATCCCAGAGTCAGTCAAAATTAGTTACCACCAGTATCAGTCAACAAAATGTTGGGGGGTGCCCAGGGCACATGATGACTTTGCAACATCCACCTTTCTGCTTCCCTTAGCTATTTCAAGGACCAGTAGAGAGCCCACTCTCCATCTGCATTTCACATCAACAATGTCTGTGGTTAATCAATATA
Organism: Lissotriton vulgaris; assembly: GCF_964263255.1. Lineage (NCBI taxonomy): Eukaryota > Metazoa > Chordata > Amphibia > Caudata > Salamandridae > Lissotriton > Lissotriton vulgaris. The sequence continues at coordinate 1,763,964,700 of NC_141685.1, read as the reverse complement.
TGGTCAGTGGTACCAACCGTGCATATGTTTAGCCTTTCTATCTACCTAGCTCTACAGTGAATGAAGAGTTAAGGGCCCAGCAGAGAAATCAAAATTCAAGTGAAGTGCTTGGGTTCACGCATCTCAATAATTAGGCTCTAGTAACATTTGTATTTAGAGGCTACTCGTAAACAAGTTTGTATTTTTGCCTGAGACATGCAAGTGAGTCTCCCTTCAGAATAATAAACAAAACTAGGATAGCATTTTAATCAATAGCGATATCCATGAATGAACACGAACTCCTGCTCACCCAGTGGGTCCCTCTCACAAATCAAGAGACAATCTCCACCATGAACTCCATGCACTTGGGAGCACCCACTAACCCCTGTCCCCACCACATCTTCAGCCTCGGGAGCAAGACGATTGGTGACAAGCTCAAGAAAGTCCTAAACACCTCCGTAACCTCTGCCTCCTTCCCGGAGGACTGGAAACATGCAGAAAGGAGGCTCCTCCTAAAGAAACAATCTGCAGATACAGCAGAACCGAGAAACTACCAGCCCCACCTCCCTGCTTCCCTTTCCGTTGAAGGTTCTCAAGAAGGAAATCAACTAGCAACTCACTGAACGCCTGGAACACAACAACCTCCTGCACACCTCTCAATCTGAGCCAAAGACATCACCGAGACAGCTCTTATCACAGGCAACGATGATGTCAGGGTCCTCCTGATCTGGGGTGAAACAGCAGCACTTGTCCTCCTGGAACGGTCAGCTGCCTTCGACACAGTCTTCCATCACATCCTGATCAACAGATTTCGCCACATCAGAATCTAGGGAAATGCCCTCCAATGGATCACCTATTACCATGCCAGAAGAAACCAGAGAGTCTGTCTCCCACCGTTCACCTGCGGCGTTCCACAAGGATTGTCACCTAACCCCACCCTCTTCCAAAGGTACATGATTCCCCCCCCGCTTGGCCAACGCAGTCAGATTGCAGACAGAACATAATCTCCTATGCCAATGACATCCAGCTCATCCTCTTGCGTCCAGAAGACCCCTTTACCACCATAGTCAACTTCTACAGATGCATGATGAACATCGCCGACTGGATGAAGGATAACTGTGTTAAGCTCAAGACGGAAGATCTCCTCTTTGGGAACAACACCTCGCCATGGAACGACACATGGTGGCCTGCTGAATTTAAACCCTTCCTCACCCTGACAGAGCACGCCCGCAACTCGGCATACACCTGGACAGCAAGCTATCCATGAAGAAACAGGTAAACTTAGTCTCATCCGCCTGCTTTCACATCCTGGCTTAAGTGGCTACCAGTCAACACCAGAAGCACCTTCTCGCAGGCCCTTGTCACCAGCAGACTGGACTACGAGAACACACTCTACGTAGGAATCAACACACGCCACCTGAAGAGACTGGAAACAATGCAAAAATCAGCTGCAAGACTTATCCTCGGCCTCCCCAAATAGACCCATGCCACACTGCACTTCAATAAGCTACACTGGCTTTGGATCCATAAGAGATACCAGTTCAAGATGTTGACCCATGCATATAAAGCTCTGCACAACGAAGGACCAGCATACATCAACAAATGCATGACCTTCCATCAACCAACCAGACACCAACGAGGCACCTCCCTCTTCCTCGCAGACACCCCCCGGATCCACTGAAACAGCAGAGAATGCTTCTTCTCACACCTGGCAGCCAAGGCTTGGAACAACCTTCCCCTGCACCTCAGGACCGCCCCATCGCTTCAGGAGTTATGGGAAAGACCCAAGACCTGGCTGCTCGAATGACCATATAACCAGGAAGCAGTTAGCTATTCCAGCGCCTAGAAACCCTAATGAGTGATTTGCCGCACTTTATAAATCCCTGATTGATATGATATTCTGTATACCGTCCAGAATCTTAACAGTACAGCGCTCCATCAAAAATACACATCTCTTCCACGTCATTTGACAACATAGATTGCAATACTTGACATCTGAGGAGCATTCAGGTGTTCCTAAAAGCAGAAGGAATGATTCTCACAGTAAGCTAATGTTACCATACAAAAGGTTTCACCAATAAATAGTCCCTAATGTTGACAGTAACAGCCAGTGTGCCACGGAGCATGTATTGCTGCATGGGACCCCTTTCCAAAGAAATGTTTTGAATGGCCTTAAACCAGCACAACTTGGTGCACATGTTGACACACTGGAGTAATCAAGACAAATGCTTTGATAATTGTGTTTTCACTCAATGTAAGTGATCATATAACCATTCAGTTTAAAAAAAAAAAAAAAAAAAGAGTTTTTGCATTCTGGTTCTATGTGCAAAGCAATCCTTGACAAAATAAGCTAGAGAACTTCAGAGTCTAGAGATCTAATAAACTCGGAGGGCTTCACTGTTGATAGTAGCTTTTTGGTTTTAAACTTTATGCCATCATCAATTTCCATTAAAAATGTTATCTTTTCGAATTAAATTCATGTTGTGCATACTCTTCTACCAAGAATGTCCAATACCTGTATAACATAACGTTTTTTTTTTATATTGCAGCTCTGCAAATGCTCAAGTATTTGAGACATACACTGCAACGATGAGAAGTCCCTGAAAATTGAATCCAAACAAGTCTATGGATTTGGAAATTGGTTTTAAGAATCTACTCCAATAGAAAACAGTGCAAGTATAGTCATTCACTCTGGATTATCTACTCCAAGCGACTGTTACATCATCACCCTAGGACCAAAAGGCATTCTGCTTTGAAGAGATTACAAACAAACCATGGTCGAAGGAGTATCAGTGCAACATGCATTGCAAATCAGAAATTGAAATGGGACACGAGGTACCAATTATAAGAGGACTATAGGTTCTACGGCCTTCCACTTTTACTATCTGTCACCACGTCACCAATAGAACATTCCAGAACTGGTTTCACACAACAGGTACACAAGGATGTTGTCATCTACTTTCAACTAAGGATGGTCAATCACAGATGCACTGAAAGCAATCTGCTATCCTTCAAGCAAATATCATGGAAACTATTGTGAAAGGCCATATCATGACTATGTACATTAGTGACAGAAACTGCAGATCGCTTCACCAAGAGCATCAATATACCCAAGAAAAACTATACCCGGTTATCATGTCAAAATACTCCCCCTACCCTCTTTGCCCAAGTCAAATGATTAGCCACAGTGCAATTCAGCATGCCTGTACATGCTTCCATGGAAATAAATAAGTAACTCAACTATAAGCCACACAGTCCCCTTCATTAGTCCTTTGCTGGAGGCATATAATAAGGGAGGTACATGTCCTTCTCTGGAGACTATAAACTGAAGTGAAATACAAAATCACCAGGAGGGATACTAAAGGAGGAGAGACTATGAAGACAGGTTATAGTTCACAGAGCTATCGTTGCTCACTTGCCTGATCAACCATCCATAGTTTATTCCAGCACTGCTCGAAAACAATTAAAGATTTTCTTGTTGCTAGCTGGATGCGATTAAGCTAAATACAATAACGACTATTTGAGTCTTCTCCAGTTAATGGGGCAAACCAGTGAGTAAGACTGCTGATGTGGGGGAATGCGGGTAGGTTTATTCATGCAAGTAAAATGTGCATCACTGACTGGGGAAACAATAACGCTACTCCCCATGAAACAACTACACTGCTAATAAATTTCCATGTTCATCTACAAAAATACTTGTGGTTGTGTTTATTTGTTCTGTCCAATTTGCATTCATTTTCATAAGTGCACAGAACTCCTCTTCTCTAATGCAGGTGCTTAATAGTCTACATAAGTGGGAACCTGCTTATAAGTATTAATTTCCAAGCACCATAAATGTTACCTTTCTTTGCTTTCCCCTTTATTATTGTGTAACATTATTTGACACTGCAGTATCAGAGGTCTCACGTTGCCCCAAGTAACTTGTAAATGGTTGTTCCACTTATCATGTATTTATGCCTTCTGGTATGTACATGCTATCGCTATGTTGCAAACCTAACCAAATGAGCGCCGCACTGGATCGAAGGCAATGATTAAAGAATGACCGGGTCCTGAAAGCTGAAGGATACTGTTACAGCATAAAGATGGAATAGTCTTTAACTCCTGAAGAGCGTCGAACGTTCAGCCCCCAGTGCTAAACGTTCGAATAACGGGTGCTGGCCCGTCGGCCAACGGTCATGCGCAGCACTGAAAAGGTAGTGCTCGCGACGACCGTTGGCCGACGGCAGCACTTAAAGGGTTAAAGACGCATATCTTCAACTCTTTCCCAAACCGGAGTCGGTTTTCTGCTGTCCTTATGCAGTCACAGTCATGCATTATACGTGCAAGAATACAAAAGCCACAATACAAAGAAAAAAACGAAGTAGTTACTCCAAAGTAATACTACTTGAAGGTTGTGTAGAAGGACAAGACCATCTAAAGAACTGGAACTTCTTGGAGGTTGGAGCAATAGTGTGCAGACCCTGGCAGAGCAGAGATGGACCAGTGCCTCACATATGAGCCCAATGCATATCACATTTACTACAGGTTCATTTGGTGGTTGCGACCCACAGAGACCTGATGAGGAAACCCCGTGAAGTTCCTGCAAAATGTTCAAATTTTTAAACATTTTATTGGTATCCAAGGATTTAATTCTGAAGCCAGTTAATAATTCTGTTAAGCTGTACTTTAAAGCCTTCCAAAAATAATTGAAAAAATCAGCCAGCCTACTTTGGTATGAGTCTCTGACAAGGAGTACTTTGATGCACCTCCTTTGTCAGATGTATAGGACAAGGCGTGTTATTTTGGCCCAGTAGTATTCGTAGAACGTAATTTGTTTCCCATAATGCACCTTCCCATCACCACTTGCTTCATATGTTACTTTTTTCATGGGATGAGGTTTATATTTCATCATTTGTAACTAAATTTAATTTGATGAAAGAAACCGGTCACTTACAATCTCACAACAAATACTAGTCTACTGTGGTAACAAATGAGTCAGTCCTACTCCTTGCCACTCTAGAGCTTTCATTGAATCTTGTATCACTGTGTAATATACGTCAAAACATGAATGTTCGGTCTACCACCCTCAAATGTCAATCATCTAGACTTTGAGAACTTTGTGGACTATTTCCAAAATTGTTTTGGTCATGAAAACGTATTACGGTATGAGTACTATTCAAACACATTGAAGTGTTTGTGCCAAAGACACCGTACTCACCTTTTTGCAGACTTCACGATTCTGTAACCACCTATACCCTATTCCTCATAGATTGACGCACAACCATTTTTAAATGACAATCTTCCAGAAGAATGCTCTACTTGAATTTTACTTTAAACTTTCTTTTCCCATCATGCCTCAGGCAAACACTCAACAGGCATGACAACATGCCTAGAAGCGCTCCAACTTGAGAACCAGCAAGCTCCAAAAGAAAGCAAACTCTTACTAATGGAAACTTTAAAAGAGCTCTGGTTGGCCGGAGCACCAGGAAAGGCATTTGAAACTTATAAGTCTTCTCCCACCACAACTGACATGATTTTACAACTAATTATCATTTCAAAACCATCCAGTTCAACTCTGAACAAACCCTTATGAGTGAATACTTTTTGCCACAGTATTGTACAATATCATTTTATTACACAAAAACCTGACATGGAGAAGACTGATAGACCAAGCCTGCCCGGGCAACAAGGAATCCAGGAAAAGTTTCCGGCACTTCGTTTTGATCTGGCCATGTAATGCTACATCACGGCTGTCACTATTATTCCATGTCTGAAGTAGAAAGATGTGTGACAAGACATTCAAAATGACCTTCTTACAGTGACAAAGTTATTCTATTAGGTTGGCTTTTCTGGCAGTCGCATGGAACATTGCAGCCAAAGGCCCTTTTTGGAAACCGTAAAAAAAATAATGATTCACCTGCTCAAGGCACCGCCCTTCTTATGATGACGCCTTATGGTGGACAACTCAGGATAAAGTAGATCTAATGTAAAAGAAAACATAATCGTTGGGTGAGAAAATGGCAACGCATGATGCAGAGCTTGTAGTGTTGTCTTAAAACTGTGACGACATGGCCATCACCCAGAGCACTATACTGGATCGTTTACCGTAATGGAAGAAACTGAGCACAAAGGGAGGTACAATCTTGTCAATATAATGTAATGGGCTGTGAAACTTGCAAGAAGCAAAACCCCCAAAAAAGTGTGCATTCAAAGTCTTCATTCGATGGTATAAGGTGGATGGTCCATCACAGGGAGACCCTTTTCATGGGTTTCTGGAAGATAACAAGCGGCACAATCCTTTCATCCTTATTGCCAGGGGTGGTGGTTTCTCATAGAACATGTGCAAAGCTTGGTATTGTGAAAACCGTAAATGTTCCTTTAGAAATCTTCAGCTTACGGTCACTGAGTAAATCAAATGCACTGTTGGAACTTTTTTTTTCCCTAAAAAAAAAAGGCAATGGTTTTGAGTTTCATATCTCATGCTCAAAACACAAAAAGTGATAAAACAGACATACACATTATATTTTGGTTTACAGTATTTTTACTTTGAGTGAATTCTAAGCTTACTAATTATTTTAAATGTGATGTACAGTAGATTAGAATGGAAATAAATTTGCTTGTGTGCCTAAAGCGGAAAACTACTTATGTCTGTCATGAGAAGCACCTCTTTTGATAATTAGCTCTGGCGGGAAAACCCACCAAAATCCATCACTGCAGGCAGAATTTCTGCCAGCCGAAGTGGGCACTCTAACATTAGCGCATAAATGGAGGTACATTGGCAGAGCGCACATATTTGGTCTTCTTAACATTCTTATAAGGAGTATTCCAACATTTTGTGCACAACATTTTCACTATTTACTGCATATCTGCGGTCCTTTCTATGACAGTCGTTCACAGAGATAACTGTGCCACCCATACACAATATCTTCTCTGGCTGATCTGCCACCATTTATGGACCTAGGTGGACACAGTGGCTAATGGAGGAGAAGCTGGAGGAGTCTCTACCAGTGGGATACCCACCATCTAGAAAACTAAATACCGGACATTTAAACCACTGGTGAGCCAATCAGAAAAACCATACCTTTTTGGTTAAAATTCCGGTTACTGCCTTTTTCTAAATCAGGTTCTAAGCTTATGACAAATGAAAAACATTTAGTGAGAAAATATATTGTACTCTCGAATTAAAGAGGGAGAAGGGGCTTCTTATTTATTTAGACGGTCAGATTTACGGACACCCCAATGTGAGTGAGAAAAGACATAACTCATCAGAGAGCCAAATAACCAAGTGAAAAAAAGAGGCGTATAGGAACTAGGCCGAATAAATGCTAGTAAGGAAGAAAGAAGAAAATAATAATAGAGGCGATGGAGGATATTCATGCGTGACAGACAAAACCTGAGTGAAAGAAAAAAAAAGAAGGTTTTATGTGAAGAGGAAGGCAATCTGTTTCTGAGGAGAGATGTCCTAGAATGCAACACAAGCACAAACTACTTTTAACAGTACCAGACAAAGCCATAAACTGCCTAACCAAGATCATTATATTAGATCACACAACATCCAAACAAGTATTCTTCAGGAGGGTATATGGGAAGAAAATCCTGTTGTCTAAAGAAGGCTCCTAAGCCAGTAAAGGACCAAAGACTAAGCCCTTTTGCGGTCACTTTCCTGAGATTTCTGCAAACCGGCTCATTAGTTAATAACAGCTTACAATGATTCATCAGAAGAAAAGGGTTGATCTCAATTCTGTGAACAGATTTAGCAGATACAATAGAAAATGAATTCAGATTTACCCAGCAGGAATACAGAAATAAGATCTTGCAACATCTGCTACCAAACTACCTTTAAAATAAAGACAGCAGACCATGGCGCTAATGCACGTGAGAGGTAAAGGTAAAGATTTTCGGTTATCAGGTTACCACTGCAACATGTAATCACTCCGCTGCTTACGGCAACACCTCGTTTCCAGCAAGGATTATTGACAGCTAAAGGCTGGCAGTAAATAGCACAGTAAATATTAGGAATTAGGCAGCAGTAGTTTGCCCATTTTTTCCATCGGTCTCTCAGTGGCAGCTGGTAGCTACGGGGGGAGGTGGGTGGCACTTAAATAATATTTTTTTAAACGTGCACGCAAGTAATATGTTAAAAAACTCACTTACCTTACAAGAACACAACGTCCTACGGTCCGGACCTCTCCTTTCGCAGGAACTGAATGCAGCAACTCTCTTGGCCAATCATGGCGCTGCTCACTCCAGCATGAGAGCTGCGCTAGGATTAGTAGGAGCAGCCTCACTCTGCGCTCCACAGCACTCTGGAGGCTTTGGCTTGCTCTAACCCAGCTATCTTCAGACAGCTGGGTTAGAGATGTTTAAAGTGTGCATGTGTGGCTGGCCGTCGCAGGACACCCGGCCAAAAAGACATGCGCACAGCCAGTCCACACTCCTCCCTGCTGAGTGACATGCTGCTGTCACTCAGCAGCAGCCCCGCCCCCATCCTGACGCTTTGTTTGAGGTGGAGATTGAAAAATGTAATGGCAATAAATTACCATTTCATCTTTAATCTCTGGGGCTTTGGGGGTTTTTTAAGTGGGGTGACGCTACTCCGCTCCAACAGAGGAGCCGCCCCTGCAGACTCTACTGACAAACCTAATGTGGAAAGTGACCTACAATGCTATCCTTGATTGAGAAAAATAGAACTAAGACTGTAAAAACAAGTTTCAGATTAATCCATACTTATTTGCAGACCAAACGCTAGCCCATCAAAACTGAATAAACAAGGGTTTATTTAAATCTTTTAATTGAAAATCTACTTTTTAGCATCAGTGAGAATAGGTCAACAACAAATATAGTTACAAATGACCACAGTCATTGAGCAATATACACTGAATATGGAAGAACATGTGACTGCGGCATAAGGACCATACAATGCTGCTGTTCTCATTTATGGAACCCAACCTTTTTGCCGCCTAATTAATTTAACATTGTTAACTGCAAACAAAATTTTAAACAAGGGTGAGTTGAAGACAAGGTTGTTGATAAAATAGTATAAATAAATAAAAGGACAAACATTAAATAAGTTAAAACAAACATCAGGAGAAAACAAGTCACATTTCTTTGTTCGGTTATTTTCCTCTTTAGTTTGTCAATGTTACCAAAAAGCAACACTGGAAAAATGCAGGCTATACAAGTTTTTATAAATACGTCTTTGCTTTTTTTTAACCAAGACCTTTGATTCTCCATCCTTCTTTCGAACTCAGTCACTGTATTACACTGAAGTCTTAGTGTTGAGCAGGCAGCCATCTTGTATTTTACAGACAAGTTTATATAAACAAACATTACAATATCCCGTCGTTCGTTGATCTCTGTTCTTCGCTTTTCCCCCCTTCAACAAAATGTACATTTTGCTCTGGCCCAATGCCCTCTGTGTCTTCCACTTCCTCGTCCTCATCATCCCCAAAGGTCTGCTGCTCATCCATGAATGTGAACGCGATAGACCTTGCAGCGACCTGGGCGGCTAGCCCCGAGGTGAAGCTGAAGTCCGTGGATAGGTGGAGTCGCGCAAGTCTGTCTTTGATGGAGGACTGCACGGTTTCTGTAGGCGCTAGCTCAGAAGTTTCCATTTCCACCTTGCTAGTCTGTGAGGCCTCTTCTTTACCTTCACTCAGGTAACACGATTTCTCTTTCTCTGGCCGGACACCATGCTCAGCACACCTTTCTGGGCTCCCCTTGGTTACCCTTTCTTCAGAAATGTATTCAGTCCTCGGCTTCTCATTGGCAGCATCATGTATTCTGTCACTGTAAACACTGTTGCTTATGTGATCATGATTGGTCTCTGTATCACAGGATGCGCGCGGTGTGCCATTACTTACAGGTTCCACAGGGTCGAGCAGAGATAATGGCGTAACCGCAGCTAAAATAGAAAATAAATGAAACACATTAGGTCATTAACATTTTTACTTCGCTCCAATTTGCCATAAGTTCATCTTCCTAATGCCAGCAACAAACCTTGCACATTTACTTATGGTCTCACTTCTTCACTTAAGAATATCATCATCCTATTTTAGACTTTATATCGGACTCTACGTTAAACAACTGCTTATATTTTCCCATTTCTCAATGAAATCATGTAACCTAAACGTATGTAAAGTGAAATACCATTTATATAATGAAGTATGGTAATTATATTTGCATCTGCCCAAAAATACAGGCCAGCAGACTGAGCCGTCCAGGATTTTTGCTGGCAGAATACCAATAATATAGAAGCATGCTAAAATTATGCACATTATATTGGCAGAATTGGCATATACTTAACATGGTTCATTGCTTTGTGTTGCGTATGGACAAACGTCAAAGTACTGGCTCCCAGCCAGTCGGGTACAACCTAAAGTCCCATCAATTTGTGATTCACCGAAGACCTCCGGACCTCCAAGCGCACCTGTCGGAAGCTGGAGAAGAGCTGGCTCCGCGACCGAACACCAGACAGCCACACAGCCCACAAGAACGCCACCCGCAGACACAACTAACTAATCAGGACCGTCTTCAAGGACCGCCTTCAAGGACTGTCTAGACAACAACGCACAACTTCTCCGATCATTGCTAACACCTTACACCCCCCAACGCAATCTTCGCTCCATGGGCCAACACTTAGTAGTGGTCCCCCGCACGAAGTTCTGCCGTATCGGAGGCCGCTCCTTCAGGTTAATGGGAGCAAAATTATGGAACTCTTTGCCCCTACACATTCGTTGCCTTAACAACCTGTCCGCTTTTCGTAAAGCAGTAAAAACGCACCTCTTTCCACTTCTGTAGTTTCGTCTCCCTCCCCCCCTCCTCAGGTGGTTATGCTATGGTTCTTAGCGCCGGGACGCCCCGTTGCTGGGGCAGCTGTCGCGCTCAACAAAACTTATAACATAACATAACAACAGCAAAGAGCTCTTCAACATCGTGAAAGAACTCTCCAACCCCAGCTCCAACACCAACGACATTCCACCATCACAAGACCTGTGCGACTCACTGGCCACCTTCTGTCACCGCAAGATCACTGACATCCAAGACAGCTTCAACACCACCACCCCCACCCCCACCCCCACCTCCACCGCCGAGACCACTACTCCTGCAACCACCACGCGCACCAGCCGCCTGACCACCTGGTCCAACGTCAGCGACGAAGACACCTTCAAGACAATGAACTCCATCCACTCTGGGTCCCCATCTGACCCATGCCCTCACCACGTTTTCAACAAAGCCAGCACAGCCATCGCCCCCCACCTCCGGAAAACAATCAACATCTCCTTCAAGACAGCAACCTTCCCAGAGAGTTGGAAGCACGCCGAGATCAACGCCCTACTGAAGAAACCCAAGGTGGACCCCAACGACCTCAAGAACTTCCGGCCCATCTCCCTGCTCCCTTTCCTGGCGAAAGTCATGGAGAAGATCATCAACAGGCAGCTGACCCGCTACCTCGAAGACAACAATATCCTGGACCCATCCCAGTCCGGCTTCCGCAGCAACCACAGCACCAAGACCGCCCTCATCGCCGCCACCGATGACATCAGGATCCTTATGGACAAAGGAGAAACAGCCGCCCTCATCCTTCTGGACCCATCAGCAGCCTTCGACACGGTCTGCCACCGCAACCTAACAGCACGCCTCCATGACGCCAGAATCCAAGAGAAGGCCCTGGACCACATCCTTCCTCTCTGGCAGAACCCAGAGCGTCCGCTCCCCACCCTTCCGCTCCAAGACCACCAAGATCATCTGCTGCGTTCCTCAGGGATCATCCCTCAGCCCGACGCTGTTCAATATCTACATGGCACCACTCGCCCACGTCGCACGACAACATAGCCTCAGCAACCTCTCCTACGCCGACGACACCCAGCGGATCATCTCCCTCTTCGAAGACGCCCACACCGCCACAGCCAACCTCCACAGAGGAATGAAGGTCGTCGCCAAATGGATGAAGGACAGCAGGCTGAAGCTGAATGTAGACAAGACTGAGGTCCTCATCCTCGGCTCAACGCCGTCAGCCTGGGACGACTCCTGGTGGCCAACATAACTAGGAACAGCCCCAGAACCCACCAACCATGCACACAACCTAGGGGTCACCCTCGACTCCGCCCTCACCATGACCAAGCAGGTCAAGGCCGTCTCCACTTTCTGCTTCAACACCCTCCGAATGCTCCCCAGGATGAGAAGAACCGTTACCCAGGCTCTCGTCACCAGCAGACCGGACTATGGGAACGCCTTCTACGCAGGAACAACCACCAAGCTCCTGAGACGGCTGCAACGCATCCAGAACGCCTTGGCACGGCTGATCCTCGACATCCCTCGACGCAGCCACATCACACCCCACCTGAGAGGCCTGCACTGGCTCCCAGTCAACAAGAGGATCACCTTCAAACTCCTCATCCACACACACAAAGCCCTACACAATGCCGGACCAGCATACCTCAACGACCAACTCAGCTTCTACACCCCCACCCGCAGCCTCCGCTCTGCCAACCTCGCCCTCGCCACAGTTCGATGCATCTGGAAAACCACCGCCGGCAGCAGGTCCTTCTCCTACCTCGCCGCCAACACTTGGAACACTCTCCCTACGGGCCTACGACAGACCCAGGACCTGCTGGCCTTCAAAGGACTTCGCAAGACCTGGCTTTTCGATCAGTAGCAGCCCCCACCTCCCCCCAGCGCCTTGAGACCCTCACGGGTGTGTAGCACGCTTTACAAATGTAATGATTGATTGATTGACTGATTTGAGTCTCATGGAAGTGAAAAAAATCTACCTACAGAGAGATGTTGACAGGAAGCGTTCTAAACTAAAACAATGATAACATACCCCATTAGGCTTCATTAGACCATATCAGTGGTCGCCATCTTCATCAGGGAACATCTAAGCAGTGGCTTTACAGACTTGATCAAAGGAATCAATTCTACCCATTAATCTATTTTACCAAAGGCCACTCAATTATCTACCGATGGAGTTGATGTTTGTCTGAATTAGGATTTGAATAGTGAGCCCCAACATCACTAGCTTGGGTGAAGCAGGCAAAACTAGGCTCTTCCTAACCCTGGGGAATAATTGCAGTGAGTTCTGAGTTTTTGCAAGGAACACTAATGGCCCAGTGAAGGAGTCCACATAGTTATCCATGACCAACATCAATGCCCTGAGGGTTCCAGGAAACTACTGCGCTCACAATCTCACTGTTCTTTGAGACTATGAATACTAGTTGTATTTGTACTACTGACAACCATGCTTTAAGTACCGCCCACTCTATAAATGCTTTCAGGTGAAAGTTTTGGCTTTGCAGACACAGATCAGTCTGGCTTCCTGAATATACATTCAAGACCAGATGGACTTGAGGATGTCCAGGAAAGGCCTGTAGCACCAGCCGGAGTTTGCGGGCATTGGAAAGATGTTGGGTCTATGATTTAGAATTGGATGTTTTCTACTGTGAAGTTATTTGGAAATGTCATGATTATCTCCTTGGGCAAAACTCGACAACTGATGCATTCCAATCCGCTCCCTTCAATTTCAACATATGATATCTATCTACAGAGCCATAAACATTGATGCTGATCTCAATCTCATTGGACTTGTCCAGGAAACAAATAGGCCAATCTAAGCAAAGAACTTTAAACTCAGCCATTTCACGTAACGGAGAGCTTGACATGAAGCTGCTCCAGCAACATATGAGAAGATCACCAATGCAGACCTGCATGACCAGGACTACATATAAAAGGCATCAACCAAGCTCAGATGAATGCCCCTAGCATAGATGCAAGCAAACAAACTAAGCAGCATTATCCAAAAGCGGTGCTCATATCCTTGAGAGAATTGAACTAACATGTAGTAAAACAAAAATTACAAAAAAAGAACACGGTCATCCATCTACTCGTGTTCTTGGGAGAACTGGACCCGCATTTATAGTAATAAAAAAAGACCACAGGGCAATTTTTTATAAAGTCTCAACTTGATAACAATCCACATGTAAAGTACGGAAAGAATTTTGGGATGGAGCAGAGATATTTCTTCTGGCGCAGGGAAGCAAATGAATCCGACATCTTGGACATGAACTGCACCCACTGAACTGCTAGAAAGCAAGCCACGATCAGTGGCACCAACATGCCATTTTCAAAGCACTGGAAAAAAGATATGAAGAATAGATTCTTTATGAACGACAAATGACGCCTTAGAAAAGGGAGATACTTTCTAAGTTCCCTGTAAAAAAAATTGCTTTTTTTATGGTGGGGGTGGGGAAAAATGCAAGAATCTCTTCTAACAAGTCACAAGCAAAAACATTCATTAAGATTTTGCATGTTGGGCACCATAGGACCTGACAAAAAGCAGAAACAGACCTGAAATATAGAACATTTATGCCCGATTACAGTGGTAATAAACTTAAATGTTTCATGTTGTTTGATGTGCAGATGAAATGCAAAACAACCCATAAACATCTGTTTCTGAAATAGTAGTGATCGAGGTAGCCAAGTCACTTACGTTGTTTACATCCAAAAACTCAAACAGGCTGTGCATTAGTCACCAAGGTTTGTGTATAAATTGCGGAGAGATGCAAGCCCACATACGACAAGCAGATGTGAGAACAAAACTTTTACTTATTTTGTATAAGCAAGAGCCAATATATTGGGGCAAATATGAAAGGTGTTTAGCATGGTAGAGGACTCTCGTTTCCCTCCAATCACCTTCCGCCCACTGAACAACGTGTGCGCTTTATTCAACAAAAGACTAACTAACCCGGAGTTTTACTTCCCATAATTCTTTTCCAAACTCCATAAGAAAAAGAAGCTATCCCTGTACCAAGTATTGCTCTAAACTATGTGTATTTTAGCGGAGATTCAGAGATTGGAGGCTAGGCTCCTTATAGAGGTTTAGAGCCAGAGGCATCTGCCCCTTTTTTTGCTCTATTTTGTAGTTTTCCTTCGCTTAGCCTCTTTCTTAGAGTTTGAATAAAACAAAGTGGGGTGTAGTTCGAACAGTTTTTATGCAAAGGGAAGAGACGTTTAAAGAAAGAGTAAGACATATGCTTAAGAATATTTGTCAATGTCATAGCTCAATTATAAAAAGTTGGTAATCATAAAGAAATGTTGGTATTAAAGATAGTAATAAAAACGAATGTAGGTTTTGCGGACAATGGATAATGCTCATCTAAAACAAATGTAATAAGTGAAGGATGTCCAATTAAGCTATTGAAGCATATACTGAGACCCTGAATGTTTAGTGAGGTGAGACCATAGAGAGGCACATTTATAATTGAAAATGTGTTTAACGCAGTCATCATTTTCCAATAATACACTGCCCCATTGGTGCTTTGTGAGATGCAGCTCTGCCTAGCACAGGGAAAAGAAGGGGTGACACAGAAGGGGACACTCTTCCCTGACCCTTTTAAAGACTGAAGTTGTGTAGCGAAGTCACAATGATATAAACACAAATAGTGCAGTGCATCTGTAAGGACAGAACTTGGAGCCAATCATGTGCACAGCATGGTGTGACTAAGCTAGTTTTTGTTTCTTATCTATAAAGCTTTTTTTTCTTTATCACTTTTTCTAGTGGATATTTTTTAACTGAATATACCTCACGTTTAGACTACCCCAAGTGCAAGCCTGGATCTGAAACATTTCTCAGCAATGCTCCTGCACGCCGCTTGGTGGTGCCATGAAGCTCCGCGTTGGCTGTGTTCTTCCCCAGAAGTGACTATGCAGAGCCAAATAAGTTTCGCTCCTGCACGCCAACATAAGTTCCTTGCTTTCGCACCTCTGAATACAGATCAGGAGCTCTGCTGCAAATTTTTGGTTGGACAACTTTTCAAATTTGAATCCAGTGGACAAGGGAACGATGTCTCAACTAAAAACTTCAGAGTTCAAACCATGCCCTGATTGTTGGAAACAGAGGTCAGTAAACGATTCACCCGAGGTGTGTCTTTGGTGTCTGGGCTCGGGACACCGATCCAAGTAACGCAGTGAGTGCGCCCTCATACACCCAAAGGTGAATCAGGACCGTGAAGCAAAGCTGTACGACGCCAACCATCCGAAGATGTCACGGACCTCATGTAAGTTCTGTGGTTCATTGAGGGCGTGTACCAGCTTCCGCTTTCAAAACCAGTCCTGATACAGATCCTCTTTGTGGTTTAAATCAGCAGGTATGTCAAAGTCTAGGTAGAAGAGGAAATAAAAGAAAGTGAAGCGGGACTTGACAACACCCCATCGCTCGCTATCAAAAGAGAAGTTGCGAAGGTGTCAAGGTGCCAACCACTCTCGCTCCAGTTTCTCGCATAAGGAGCAGATTCCACACATGGTTCTTATGCGCCCCAAGTTCCAAGGGCCATCAGCGATGCCGCAACAGGTCGAGGCCTTCAGTGAGGGCAAGTTATGCATATTTGGCACTCATCCAGATCCCTCTAGCGTGCCTTTCGGCACAAAGTGCCCGCTGGGGCCTCCAGTCAAGTTACCACCAGTGCATCTGTTCTCTATGCTATCTGAGCCTGTGGAAATAGTTAAAACAGTGCCCACAACCAACACCTATAAAAATTGTAAAAAAAAGTCAAAGGAGACATTCATGAATATAGGTGGTTTAATAGTGAATTTTGATTGCAAGAGTTACTTTTCTTCCCAGTAATCTAGAAAGCGTTGTTCAACTGGAATAAGCCATAATGAGCACGCTAAGGGAGTGGAAGGGTGCTGTTTAGAGACACAAACCTATTCTTAATATATTGTTCTTCATATATGTGGTTATAGGCTATTAATAAGCCTGAAAATTGAAGCATATAAGTGAAGGGTGACATAAGAAAGACGTGTCAGGTTCACTCATTGTGGGTAAGTGTGGAAACAGAGATTTGAATTCAGAGCTTGAGTTTTATTAGGCAATAACCTAATCACTATACCACACTTTCTGCAACCTGCCGTGATTAAGATTTGAAAATAATTCTATTTTCGTCTATAAGGTAATGAGTGCACAGAATAGTCCCTTAGCAGCTAGACAAAGAAACTAAACCTGTTAGAAAGGATTGCAACAAAAATTAACAATAGTAGTCAGAAAGCCAAAGACACCGCTAGAAGTCATTTAGAATGTGCGCTTAGAAAGTGGGTATGTGACATACAAAGGATGAGCCTGGTGGTTCTTATTCAGTGCCAAAGTCTAAGTTTCTATTTCCCTCCACTACCTCACCCCCACCCACCTGTTAAAGACTGCTGGAGAGCTTATTAAACGTCCTCACCAGACAACCTTTAGAAAATAACTTGTATGCTAGACTGCATCCACTCATCCAAACAGAGATTTTGTAGGAATTTATAAGTGGAGGATACATAACGTAGCCATGCGATATGGTCCTTTACTGACAGTGAGAGGTTTTGGTGAAATAATAAATCATGAGCCAATGCACAGGAATTTAGAGTGTGGAGATGGCAGTATAGACCAACATTACTTGTTAAGCTTCATGTATACTTTTTTTGTAGTACAGTCCAAATGTTTGACCACATTTTGTCAGAAAGTTTAAAATGTGTTAACATATCCTTTCAATTTATTCATAAAAGGAAACGTCAAAGTGCATTTTGGGTGCTTGGTTTGAGGAGTCGTCTAAATGAGGCCTTTTGTTTTTTAAATTGGTGGCCAAAATCTGCGTTTTTGCCGAAGGCATACTATCTCCTTTCACCATGCTAAGGTGAGTGCCATGGCTCACCTTCTGAATAAATATTTTCTCCAAGTACTATGACCGACAGTAAGAACGGGAAATGCAGTTTTTACTATTTCCTCTGGTCAGACAGCAGCTCAGGAGAATGAGCGATGCTACCAGTGCAACCTGTCAACTAATGCAGCAGAAGGAGGAAGAGTCAGCTATCAAGAGGAAGACAAAATCCTAGACCCCGCTCAATAAGGGTTTAGGCCTTCCCACAGTATGGAGACTGCACTATTAGGAGTCACTGATTCATTGAGAGTCTCGCTCGATGCGGGATCTCCAACTAGGTTAGTGCTGATGGACTTGTCCGCAGCTTTTGATACTGTGTCTCATACGAGGATGTCACAGGGACTGCATGTGAGAAGCATTTATGGGACAGCTCTTAAGTGTTTCCAAGATTTATTTGAGAAATAGAACTCAAACCATTCTCTTGGCCCATTTAAATCCTGTACCATGAGAATTAACAAGGTTGTTCTGCAGGGCTCGTGTCTGAGCCCTACCTTATTTAAGATATACATGGCCCCCCTTGCTCAGATCGCAGAATCTTTTGGGTTTGAAATAATAGCATATGCTGATGACGCAAAGCTGGTCACCTCTTTTGACAAAGATCTGGACAAAACGAAAGACCACTTTGCCAAGGGAATGATAGCGATCTTGGTATGGATGACAACAAATTGCCTGCAGATTAAAAACTGAGGTTAGGCTGTTTGGTAAGGCCCAACATCTCTGGTCGGATGACTGGTGGCTACCAGAATTTGGTGATGTCCCCACCCCTAGGACGGCAGTTAAGAATCTTGGAGTAACAATAGATCAAGCACTATCTATGAAAGAACAAGTGCTATCTAGCACGAGCATGTGTTTCAATACAATGCGCCTACTGGGGAAAGCCTTCCCATTTCTTCCCATTGCAGCGAGAAAAACATGAGTTCAGGCACTGATAATTAGAAGACTGGACTATGGCCATGCTCTATTGGCTTCAGCAAATGAGACACTTCTCTCTAAATTACAAGTAGTACAAAACACCACTACTAGGCTTCTCCTTTATCTCTAAGGCTCTGCCTCCAAACCACTGCTGAAAGCTCTTCACTGGCTACCGGTACGACAACGAAGCATTTTCATTATTTGCTGCTTGACACACAATGCCTTGAAGGATAAAGGACTTTGTTACCTGAAGTAGAAACTCTGACATTACTCATCATCCCAAAACTAAAGATCTATGGACAAAGCTCTGCTGACCGTACCTCGTAATCGACTGACGAGATGTGGTGGCAGAGCCTTTTCCTACCTGACCCATGTATACTGGAATAACGTACCCCTTCATCTTCGTCCCTCCACAGATTATAATAAATTCTGAAAAATGCTTAAGATTTTTCTATTCTAACGGAGCTCCCTTAGTTTTGCCTGTGACTGCTTTCAGCACTTAAATACCCAACTGGGGTGATTTGAGCGCTATATTAAATGAAATTAACATAACATGCAGCTTACATGGCCTCACCCTGGACTATCAGGGATGCAAGAGGAACAACCCAATGACTTGAAGGGTCTGACCTTTCGTGGCCTTTCTTTATGTTATGTATTGCTATATGTAGTGGTGACCCAAGGTCTTTCTTTTTCTTGGCTTCAACTGTCTGTAGCTAGAAAAAGAGGGAAAGCATACAAGCCATGCAGGCTCTCAAACTCCAACTAGTGAGTGATAGAGAGCTCCAGAACCAAGGCAGCCACCCAACAGGAGCTGTCTCTCAGGATAAGTGGAAGGAGGGAGAGCTGCCCTGACATGGCAATAGCCCAGCACAAGCTGTGTAGATGAAGAGCAAGAGGACGAGGGGACAAGCAATGAAGCATGATGAAGAGGGTGTTTGCCACAGAATAGATGCAATTCCTGAAATATACAAGATTTAAAACCACACCTAAACGTGCAAAAAATGAAGCCCCCATTCAGCCAATATATTTATATATCTTCTTACACCGAACCATAAATCCCAATAAAACAAGCTTGAAAGCTCCTGGAAATTACCATGTTGCAAGGAGCAGAGCTTTTGCCTGCTCAAAAAACAACATCTTAAGTCCTCCCTGATGCTACCACTGCTCACCATGGTCACTGAAGAGCAGCTGCTTCCATTTCAGCCTCTCAGCCTCTGAAGCTTTCAGCCCCAGCACAGATTTCAACTCCTGTAGGACTCGCTTGGATTCTTCCCGTTCGCGCTTTTGGCGCTCTCTCTCCTCCTGTGACAGACAATAGTAATCTTCTCTTCGATACTCGTCATCTGTGTCTGCTTCCTCCACAATTGCTTCAAATTCCTAGAAAACAAAGAAAAGAACCCATTCAAATAGGGATTTAACTGCAGTGTATGAGTGAGGCTTCATGTGCAACAAGCAGTGGGAGGGAAGGGTGCACTTTGTGTCCTAGAAGGTGCATGGCAAACAGAACAAGACTGGGAGTTTAAATTGAAGGCCCTACACTTGTTTCTCCCAAGCAGGGTTTGTTTTAGTGCAGGAGACGTATGGGCAAGGGCACCAGCATGTAGCAAGGATTGCTGAGTTAATTTAACAAGCAGCAAACATTGTGCATGTACCAGAAATAGCCAAATTGCCTATAACATCAAAATGTTTTGCACTGACTGCTATTCAATCTTTAACATGCTAAAATCTCTACAAAGAGCTGCCAGCGATAGTCGCACTCCTTTTATTCTATGAAGTTACATTCGTTCATCTGGAGCAGATCACAAAATAAAACAAATTAAAAGTGATTGTCTCCATTAGTTACTCCTGAGGCGATTGGCAGGGTGCTTATAAGAAGGCGCACCTCTGCATCGTGGAAAAAAACATAGAAACACAATAAAAAAACTTGTTACCTGAATATGCCAAAGTGCTCTATAGAATATGCCGAGAGATCTTCCTCTGTAACTCATGAAATACACTAAGAAAATGGTTGCCTCGTTGAAAAGACTTCAACCTAAAGAACTTGGTATATAAAAAGAGCCAACCCACTGAGCCAAATAGCCACTGTCTACATTAAATAGATCAGACTCTGAATAGAAACAGAGATAACATTACAGACTACTAGCAATTCCTGCCAGCACAGGGTAGTAACTTTGCCAGAGTACCACAGTCAGTGTAAGACATCCTATTTTCCAGTACGGTTAAGTGAACCAGTCCCAATGATGACCCACTTAAATTAATAGAAGCATTGAAATACCGCAACAGTGCAAAATGGGTGTGGATAGAACTCTAAACTAAAGAACTGTATCATGCAGGAGCAGACAGTGTTTAGTAATAGCTTTGAACTGTAAATCCCAGGTCCACTTTTATGAACAACTTCGGACCATTTTTGGAACTTTGCCTGGTACTTAAATGAAACAAGTTTTCTCTTGAGTCTCTACACTAGGGTGAGCACATGATACTTTATGTTCTGATGGGTATTTCTACGTGCAGATTCCTCACCTTTTGAATATCTCGGGCATCAGACAGACTCTAGAAACTTTCAATAGCTCTCCATGTTGGCAGTGGTGATGGTTCCATCTTGACGCCAGAAACTGCACCCTTATGACATCACTGAAGCCATATATCACCCCCACCGGCGCCCCAACACCAGTTCCCTTTACGCCTCATTACCGACCTGGGTCCGAAGCTTAGATCTTCTCAAGGAATTCCACACAACATCTTGTCTTTCTCAAACATTTTTAAGGTGCATTACAGATTTAATCTCCCAAACATTCAGGTTAAACCTTGCAGGGACGGTGATGGGCAAATTTGCATCATAAACCAAAATGACACCGGTCTCTGGGTGCCTGAAGTTGGACCATGAACAATGTCCTGTGAATCATATAGGAGCATGCACCCTAAGGCCATAAAAGAAAGAGAAGCCAAACTCGTCATGGCCCAACCTTAAGACAACCATCAAGCAAAGTGAAAATCAAGAAGTCGCTGCCTAAGACATCCCGAAGAAAGCATAAGGAGAAGCAACACCACGACTCTGATGGACGTAGTTCATAGACAGGTAATGCACCTCCTCTCGCTACAGGATTCCTTGTCTGAGCATATTTATATTCCTCCAGAGGATCATTTCCGATGAAGTGTTGGTCTTTGATCCGCTGATGCTTATGGCATTGACAGCAGTTCCTTAACCCGGTCAGTAATATGCAGAACTTCTGGCTCCTAGAACAAACGTGGTTTATTCTTGAATGCCACATTTGACTTATTTCATTGGGCCATGGTCCCCTCTGGAGCACTTACAAGTCCCATGGGTCCTATGGTATTCACATTTACTGTGATACCAGTGGCTCTACCCTGGCTCCTTTTGCCCCTTTTCTCCAATAATTTAATCTCCCACGCTGGTTCCAAACTCAGATCAGGCACCACGACTGACACAGCACCCCTCATCTCTTCTCCATCAGCCCCAGATCACACTTCACCAGCTCCACCACAGACCTCAGCTTTAAATCTGTTGCCTTTAACAGTATTCCAAGCTCCTGTTCATAGATCAAGAAGAGAGGTACCATGCCTCATGGAAGAAGGCCATGGATTTTTTGGTGACTCGGATCCACTTGAGGACCCCATAGAAGACCCAGATGGATATGACATACATTTTGCCACCATGGGCCCAGACGATGCTTCGCAAAGAGATGCTAGTGGTCTTGAAATTTGACCTGAGTGAGAACTATTCTTTCCTACAGTGACCAGTGGCCAGAAGATATAGACTGGCAGCTGGTTACTCGGCTTTCTCATCAACAAATCGTCCAAACTTCCTGCTCCTCAAAGCTTCCCCCCATGTGCTTTAGTCTAAAATGATTGAGCAATTTGCCAATAAATCATTTTTGGCAGGAAGCATGGCTCTCAAATCCCTCAATGCCACTTGCCTTATGGGTAATTATATCCACACCCTGTGGTTTATGGCACAAGTGGTAGTCCCATACACTTGCGACCATATTTCACAGAGCTAATGAGGGAAGGACAACTGTGGCAAAGCAAGTCATACAGTCAGGCATAGACATGGTAAACTCTACAGCGCAAGCCATAAGGAGATCTATTTCTCTTTGTCACCATTCTTGACTATGAAACTCAGGCTTCTCAAAAAATTAGCAGTCTATCTTGACAGATCTCCCAGTTGATGGGTCTCATCTCTTGTGCGAAAGAAGGATTTGGCTCTTGAGCGCTTCGAAAAGAGCAAGACCAAATCCAGGTCACTTGGCTTACAAGCACAACAGCTGGACTACCATAAGTACAATAAATTTCAGGACTTTTATAAAGGGTTTTCCTTTCAAGGCAAGAACAAGCACAGACCACCCAACAACAGCAGCAACACAATCCACTGTACAAACAACAAACATAGGAGCAATGCCTAGCCTCCCCCTCCCCTCTTTGCCTCTCTTCCTCTTCCTAGCCAGCGCAGGGAAGCAGCCTAGTTCCCTTTTGACAGACCACAGGGTGCTAGTTGGAGAACTGGCATCTTTTGTTCCACAGGACTAAAGGGTATAACTTTGGAGATAAATACATTTTTGGTCCAAAATAAATTGACAACTTGCGTCCCCAGTCGCAATCTCAGATCCAGTACCCAAGCCCTTCTGTGCGTGCCCCAAATTCGTCACACTCGAACCGGAGGGAAAGGCCTTTTCCTATTTTGCCCCAGGGTACTGGAATGAATTACCTATAACCCTCAGTGCGACTCCCACATAAAGCAAATTCAGGAAACTACTAAAAGCATACTTATGCTAACCTTCCTTGGTCTACTCCTCCTGCCAGGACCTGAAATAGCGCTGAGATGCCCCCGGGTGAGACGTCGGCTATAGCAAATATTTTTAACAGAACATAACCAGCAGGTCTTGCAGATTGTGGAAAGGGCTTATACTGTACCCTTCCAGGGTCTTGCAGGTTGTAGAAGACCCTTGATTCTTTCTCCCCGGCCCATCCAGCAGACTACTTTCCCATCCTTCAGCAGGAGGCAGAGATAGTCATGCAAAATGTGGTGGTGGATCTGGTGCCAGAGCAGGAATGGAGCCAGGGATGCTACTCCTGGTACTACCTGGTTCTGAAGAAGGACGGCAGACTTTGTCTGATCCTAGATTTAAGGGTTTTCAAGTGTTTTTTTGCAAAAGGTGAAGTTCAAAATGCTGTCCCTGGCACAGGTATTACATACACTGGAAACAGAAGACTGGATGGTGTCTGTTGATCTGTAGGATGTGGTTTTCACATGCCAGTTCTGCGGTCACAAAGGAAGTATGTATGCTTCATGGTAAGATCGTTACTGCCCATTTCAGGTGCTCAGAAATCTCAGTGTTTCCATACCTTGACAACTGGATCCTCAGAACGGTGTCCCTGAAGATGGTGTTGCACCACTTGGAAGTGACAGTGTCTCTGCAGTTCCATCTTTGCCTTCCAATTAACAAGCCCAAATCTCACCTGCTGCCCTCTGAATGCATTCTGTTTATAGGGGAAGTGCTGGACACTATGTCTGATCGAACCTTTCACCCTCCGCAGAGGATAAAGAATGTTCAGGCTATGAATCTGATGTTTCAGAAGAGAACATACATACCTGTAATGATGTTCTTGTACCTACTAATTCAGCTAGCTTCTTGCATTCTCCTGGTCACTGACGCTGATCAGCACAATGAAATGAAAATTATATTTATATAGCGCATAAACTACCCTGAGGCCTCGCAGCGCTAGTGGCTAGAATCAGAGAGCAACAGGGCAGACGCTAGCAGGTGATTCCAAACAAATGAGTTTTTAAAAGCTTTCTAAATGCTAACAGATTACTGTCCCCTCACTTGGTGCCTCCGCAGGCAGTGGTCCCAACAGGGCAGAGAGCTGTTCCATTTTGTAACCATGTGGCAGACTAGATGTGGTGGAGTTTGGAGGACAACCTGGTGCAAGGAGGCCTTTTCAATCGCCACCAGCAGTGCCCACACAGTTGTTCAGGATGCTTTACTAGCTCAACAAGGTTGTGCAATGGGCACAGCAAAGGGCATTCCTTTGGTGTTCCAGACCAATCCTCCTCGTTCAAATCACCCATAGTCATGAGGTTTCTGAAGGGCCTCAACTACATAGTTACTCCCTCTCCTTTCATAATGGGTCAATGAGATCTTAATCTCGTTCTCACATTTTTTATGTGTTTACCATTCAAACCCTTGCACAGTTGCAACTGATTTTTAGGGTTTGCCACGTCTGGCCATACCCATCCCACATAGGGCGAACAGCAAAATACACAAGATGATGGACGGAATGTTGCACATTGGCAAAAATTCACCCCAGTCACAGATTTGGGTTTAATCCATCGTTATTTTGCTCACCACACCACCCCAGTTTCAGACAAGCCCATAGAGGCCTTGTCTGAAGGCCATGGAGTTTTGCTTCGATGGAGCATAGTCCAAGTATAGATAATTCTCTTTAGATTGAGGCTCTTTGTCACTGTAGCAACACAGGTATTTAATGTTTAAAACCTTCCGGGCGATACTGTAGCAACGTTCTTATTTAATGTTCAAAAGCACTTTGTTTTTCCAAATGCAACCTTTGATACAACATTGCTTTTATATTCTACAAGCTACACTGAGGCAATGGACTTTTTTATTGTTTAAACGAATGTTCTTTCTTTTTAACATGCAATTTTACTTTTTAATTAAAGAAGTTTGTACAACTACATGTTTATCTCTGCTGTGCCTCTTCTCCGCATTAACAATGTAGCCACGGAAAGCAGTTTGTGAAACTGCATGTTTTTGTCTGCTGGGCCTCTTTGCACTTACACAGTAGCTACGGACTTATTTAATGTTTAAAAGCTCCATAGCGATTAATGTTTAAATATATTTTGTTTGCTTTCCTAGTGCAATCTTTACTACAACATTGCTTTCAGATCCTTCAGGATGATCCTATACCCACTGACTTGTTTAATGTTTAAAAGCATTTCCTTTTTTTCAACATGCAATTTTAGCTTTTAATTAAAGCAGACTGTGCAACTGCATGTATTTCTCTGATGTGTCTCTTCTTCGCGCTAACACAGTAGCAGTTCTTGCCACTTCATGTTTTATACAATCACAACATGTACCAGACCATACTAGACAATAACCATGCATACCATACCATACTATACAATGACAAGCCATTCCATAACATACGACACAGCAAATTATACCATAGTAAACAATGACAGGCAATACTATACAAATAGTTCCAATGCTGGGTACCCTTATATTTATTCAAAACAGCCAAATGGTACCTCGTATAAGGTTAATTAATCCTAGACCTTTGCATAACCGAAATATTTGTATCAAAACCTAACTTAATAAAGATACTTGCTATGTAAACTGATAGACTAAGTTACTAACTCCCAAAAAAAGAGTGCATCTCTGAAGTAGACGTACATGAGCACACCTAACTTCGATGATGGAATCAGTGGAATTTTGTCTTATGCTTCCCATTGTTGGTTATGGACGGAAACGCTTTGAGCAAGACGATGATCCTTCCTAGATTTCCCTAGGTGTTTGTATTAGTTCTTAAAGTAGATTTTTTCTAAGTTGTCAGAATGAAAATGTTACTTACTTCCGGTAACTTTCTTTTTTGTGGAAACGAGATCTACCTGCAGATTCCTCATCATCTGAATAGCTCCGGTGTACTAGAGACCTCTAGTGACCTTACTCCGGTGCTGCTTTTTGCCCCAAGATGGAGCCGGCACCACTTACAGGCACGAGAGTTTTATTTTAAAGTTTTAGATCCTGAAATGGCTCTCATGCACCTGTAAGTGGTGCAGGTCACATCTTGGTGCAAAAAGCAGCATTGAAGTAAGGTCACTAAATCCATATAGTGCCATCTCAGATTCCAGACATCCTGCTCTCCATTGTCCACACCCTTCGAAGTGGATCCAAAGCTGCTCTCTGTGAATATTCACATTTCCCAAAGTGATGTTCACTATCTCCATCTCTAAATCTGGTGTGACAGCATTTCACTCGAACCTACACTTACTAAACTAATAGTTAAATGCTGGCAATGTGCTCTCTACCCTCATCTTGACCATCTGGGTTGGAAAGACCACAATGTGAAAATACCACTTTGTGGTGCGGTACTCACATCAGAAATAAATGCCTCTATTTACAGCAAGACCGGGTTCATGTGACAGGACATCAGTCAGTTTAGAAACTCACAAATGTGTACTTTCTTTGAAGGCAGAGAATCACTGTTATACCATCCTCTCGTATCACACAAAAGCCTGATCTATTGGAATGAATCTTCCCAGTGGACAAAGCAATGTGTAGGAGGGTAAAAGTAATTTATGAGCAAAAGTGGTGTCCACAAAAAGTCTACAAAATATGAAGCCTGGCATAAACATACATTATTAGTGCTGAAATTATTTGTAAGGTCAAGACACCATATGGCAGAAATGGACACATTAGCGGAGAGAGACTGGGACTCTTATGGGGTATACTTATTCTTATCAGTACTATATAAGATGAGAGCTAATATTTACACAGAGCTGATGCTGTCTGCATGGTGCGGCAATGTTGACTATGTCAGCAGTACTTGAAGGTGTTTAAAACAAAATAATTGGTGGTGAAAAGTACTGTGCAAACTAAAAGTATCTCTGTTAAACCGCTTTTGTGCTTTTACCGCACATGGTAAGAATTCGAATGTTAAGTATATGTTGGACCTGGCATCTTTAGATTGGTTTTCCCCCAACCGTTTTGCCTTCAACCCTTCTGCTTTTGCGGATTTCATTTTGCTCGCCATATGACTCTGCACACTTTACTACTACTAACCAGCCATTAAGTGCTTGTACTCTCTCCCTGAAAAAGGGTAACATTGGCGTACATCCAATTGGCACATTTAATTTACTGTTAAGTACCTAGTAAAGTGATATTATATGTACCCAGGGCCTGTAAATTAAATGCAACTAGTGGCCCTGCAGCCCTTTTTTGTGCGACCCACTTATGTAGCCTTTTAAAACATGTCTCAGGGAGGGTGGTGTGGCCAAGATGGCCGTGAGATAGGACGTGAATTCCTGTCCCTTTGGTGCCGCCACCCTTTAGCCTTGATTTATCGCCCCAGTTGGTGCCCATCGGCGTACCCCCACAAGCGGAGTGACCCTGGCTGAGCCCCCGGCACCAAAAACACGTTCTCTTTAGGTGCCGCTTCCTTTCGCAGGGGGCTTTCATCCCACGGTGCGGCGGCGACCTAACGGGCTCAGGCTGGTGTACGACCCCAAGCAGTGCTGGTGGTGAGCCTGAGCAGGGGTGGACGGCGGAGCGGCGCTGCTTTGAGGCGCTTACCTTTCTGCGTACCCAGAGCCCGTTTTGCGCTCTCCCGCTGTGGCCCGCCCTGGCGGTTGGCAGGTTTGGCTGAAGTCTGGACCTGGCGGGAAGCGGGCCTGCTTACTCCCGACGCCTCTGCCATGAACCGTGGGTGACGCTTTGGGGACCTACGCATTGCAGTGACGACCAAGGGAGACGGCTGGAGTCCTCGGCGGCACCCGCGTCCTGGTGAGGTGAGGAGGGTGGGCCAGGTGCGCGTGGTGGCTTCGGTCCGCAGTTCGGCGGACGGCGGGTTTGGCCGGATGGAGCTGCTCCCTCCCCCTATGAGTGGCGGTGGCTGCTGCATGCCCCCTCGGTGTCTTTGGCTGGGTGTGGCAGGGTGGCAGATAGCCATGAATCCGGCTGAGGCGTAGGATACCCCTTGCCGTGCGAGCAGCCTGCCTGGTGGAGGAGTGGGGCCTAGCAAATGTGGACGCAGCCCGTAGGCCGATGAGAAACAAAATCCCTGGTCAGCATTAAATGTTCATCAGTTACCTGGCAGCATTGAAGAAAACTAGGAGTGCGGAGCGGTAGTTGGCGCGGTGTGGTACTGCTTGGTGGGTGGGTTACATCCCCCAGACCGATGGTTGGCACCTACTGACGTCTGTGGCCAGCTGTGGGTGCTTCTCAGCGAGCTGAGGTAGTACTCCTGATTATTTGTGTGCCCCGGATGCCAGTCTGCTGCTAGAATCCTCTCCGGCCAGGGCTCTGTGCAAAGTGGACTTTGTGTGTTGTGGCTGGGCGGTGCTTTGGCGCATCTCAGGAGAACTGGGCAACTGGTGTCCCCCCCGGGGTAAGGCGGTGCTGCGGCAGTGACCAGGTCGATGAAGTGGGTCGGTCCTGTTAGAGCGCTGATCGGCCCTTGCTCAGTGGGCAGTGCAGCTGTGCAGGAGGCTCCCGGGTTTGGCTGCACACAGAGATAGAGCCTGCAGCTTTGGCACATGCTCACCGAAAAGAATTGGCGCTGCTTCCTGCTCCAGGGTGGTGCTCTGATTGTGAAGTCCGGCTCCTGCCGGCGAAGGCGGAGGCCTTCTCAGGATTCTAGCGCATTGGCCCTCCCCTGCAGGCAGAGTGGTGGGGGACACCGAAGACTGTAGGGATCTGGTGGGCTCACCATGACTTCGGCCAGGGGTCGGAGAGAGAAATCTTTGAAAGAACTCCTCCAGAAAATAGCGGGTCCCTCGAATTCCAGACTGATCCAAAGGCAAGCCACATGGAGGGTGATGACGCGCCAGCGACCCAGGCTTTTATGGTCGAGCTCTTCTCGGCAATCAAGGAAGACATTCAAGAACTGCGTTCCCAGCTCTCTGCTTACTTGAGAGAGGTTAGGTGTGATGTATACAGCATCGGTGAACACGTGGCGACCCTGGAGAATCACAACCTTGGTAGGAAAGATGACCTCCACCAATTGCAGCAGGAGATGCTACACCTGCAGGAGCAGAATCTTGATCTACAAGCTCACACAGAAGACCTGGAGAACCGCTCTAGGCGGAATAATATCCTGATTCGAGTGGTCCCTTGGAAGGAGGAAGGTGATGAGGAAGCTCAAGATATTCAAATGGACCGGGCCCACTGGGTGGGCAACCCGCGTGGTGCCAAGGTCCCCCCTCCAGATATATTGGTCTGTTTCCATGACTTCCAGTTAAAAGAATGCATTATCCGGAGGGCACAGGATCTGAACCCCATACAGTTCCGTGGGCATCACCTTGCGCTCTTCCAGGATTTGGCAGCTTACACATTGATTAAGTGCAGGGAATTCAAACCTATCACTAATCATCTTTGTGAAAAGAACATTCCCTATTCTTGGGGCCACCCGTTCCGCCTAATTTTCAAATTTCAGATCAAACTCCTTCAGATTCGGTCCCTGGATGAAGCGTTTACTACCTTGGGTCTCGAGAGGGCCCCTGCTGCGTAAGGGGAGAACAAGCCAATACCTCACCAGCGACGACGCTCCCCAGAATGGCAAAGAGTGGGGACGCTACCATAAAGCTCCAAACTGGATACGGCTACTAGCAAACTGGAAGGAGAGGCGGTCCCTTCCTCGCTAATGCAAGTAACAGAGCGGCCCAAATCCCCTTGAGCTGCCCAATGCATGGCATCCATCTGGACCCTCCAGCGTGTGCCGGACGGAGGGAAGAGACCAATTGTATGAGAAGGTCGTCTTTCCCCTGGTGTTGGAGAGTTAGGGAAGTATTAACTGTTGGACTGACTGCTTCCTTGACACGACCCCCAGGATCTTCACTACTGAGACGAACTTTTGTCATGTTTCCCAGTTTACCCCGTTTCCTCTCATTGCTTAGTTTTTCTTTATTGTTTGGGGATGGGACTTATTTGGGTTTGTTCTGGGTCTCCGCATCAGTTCCTATGTGGGTTTGGCATGTGATTAGGCTGCGCAGGCGGTTCTTCGCGGTGTTTGTGCTCCTCAGATTTGTGCGCTTGCTCAGTTCTCCATCCCTCCTGGCATAATGATGGGTAGAGATTTGAAAGTTATTCGTTTGAATGTTTGAGGTCTAAACAACAGAGTGAAGCGCACAGCGATCCTCTCCCTCTTGGAAAACACCAATAGCGATGTCTGCCTGCTGCAAGAGAAACACCACCTTGCTAAAGACACCAAGCGATTACGCGATCGGCGATTTCCACAGCAATTCTGGTCCTCTGGGACGTCCGAAAGGAATGGTGAGGCGATCTTGTTCAGCGCGCGATCTAAATGTAAAGTTGTCTCAACATTTGCAGAAGTTAAGGGCAAGCTGCTGGCAGACAGGATACAGTGGGGGACGCACACCTTACACTGGGGTCCCTATACACACCTAATGAACGACAAGAACCTTTCCTTCGCTCTGCTTTAACCGAGGTGCTAGCCTACCCTGATGCGGCAATTTTGGTTAGGGGTGACTTAAATGTGGTAATGGATCCGGACCTGGACAGGTCGGGACAGTGAGTACACCTAACGGGGGCGCTTTCACAGGCTGGGAAGAAGTGGTTGGAGGACTGCGGCCTACACGATGTGTGGCAATCACAACACCCATACTTTTCTGCAGCACACAAAACATATGCCCGACTTTACCACTTTTTAGCTTCCCCAGCCCTTAGGGCTAGCTTACACAAAGCTGAGATCAATCCCCGCTTTCTTTCGGACCATGCCCTCATCTCCGTGCTCTTACCGGCGCAGTGCTCGCATTCAGGCCCTCCGGGTTGGAGACTCTGCGATTCCCTCCTCCATTCTGAAGAGGTGATCAAACGGATACAGGATACTAAAATAAAATATTTTGTGGATAATGACCAGGGATCTACCCCTCTTGCTTCAGTGTGAGAGGCTTTGAAGTTGGTAACGCGGGGTGAGTT
Organism: Lissotriton vulgaris; assembly: GCF_964263255.1. Lineage (NCBI taxonomy): Eukaryota > Metazoa > Chordata > Amphibia > Caudata > Salamandridae > Lissotriton > Lissotriton vulgaris. The sequence goes on along the minus strand of NC_141685.1, from coordinate 1,763,933,451 downwards.
CATCGCGGTTGCAGCGTCCTTTGCGGCTCTGCATAGGGAGAAGCTTGTGGAGTTGGAAAGGGAGGTGGGAGAACTGGAGGCGGTGCATAAACGGACAGGAGCTCAGAGGTTGTGGCGAGAATTAGAAAACAGACAACGGATCCTGAAGAGCTTGGACCTCGATAGGGCGGAGCACGCTCTTCTGAGGTTGAGACACAAATTTTACCTAAGCGGTGATAAATGTGGGAAATTGCAAGCACATAGATTACGGGCAAAAACTCAGATGTCTGCCATTCAATCTGTTCGCGATCACGATGGGATGGAATCTGGCACCGATGACCGCATTGTTGAATCCTTTCGCAACTTTTACCAATGCCTTTATGCAGATAGGGATGCCCCCTTACATGCCCCTAGCCCATACTTGGAGTCCTGCAGTATTTCTCCCATACCCAAGCACACAGCTGAAACTCTGGACTCTCCCATTCGCATTGAGGAGGTAATTTCGGCTATCTCAAGGTTAAAAATAGCTAAATCTCCAGGGCTGGACGGCTTCTCGGCCGTTTTCTACAAAACATTTTGTGTGGAGCTGACTCCCTTTTTAACGGAGCTTTTCAACTCTTTCCTTGATTCGGTGGAAGTGACGCCTACAATGTTGGAGGCATCGATCTCTGTTATCCTAAAACCTGGAAAAGATTCCAGAGATTGTGGGTCATACCGGCCCATTTCACTGCTTAATATCGATGCAAAGTTATTTGTGGGCATCTTAGCATCGCGTCTTAACCCCCTAATGGCCAATATAGTAGACCCAGACCAGTCGGGTTTTATACCTACTAGGCAGGGGGGAGACAATTCTAAGAGAGACTGTTGCACATCATCAACCTTGTACACCACTCACGAACACAGGCCTTCTTGCTTTCAATAGACGCGGAGAAGACCTTTGACCGCGTTGATTGGGGATATTTGTTTGCGACGCTGCGTAAGTATGGCTTGGAGGCAACTTTATCCGTTGGGTTCATTGTCTATATGCCTCCCCTAAGGCTGCAGCATGGGCTAATGGTTGCAGGTCAGCCCTCTTACCTATTGCTCGGGGAACGCGCCAGGGTTGACCCCTATCCCCGCTTTAGTTTGCGCTCTATATGGAGCTGTTTGCCCAGCGGATTCAATCGAATCCTAACATTGAAGGTCTCAAATTTGGGGCCGACGTGCATAAAATCAGCATGTACGCTGACAATGTAATACTCTCACTTACCCAGCCCTGGCTAACTCCACAGTCTTTGACCAAAGAAATTACAGACTTTGGGAACATTGCTGGAGTTTAAGGTCAATTTCGCTAAGTCGCAGATCCTCAATATCTCTGTGCCTATGGGTGAGGTACTGGACTTACAGCAAGATTTCGCATTCCATTGGGCCCCAACAGACATCACCTATCAGGGCCTCCGGCTAACCTCGACCATTGAGAAAACGGTCTCCCTAAATTATTCTTTATTATTGTATCAAACGGCCAAGGCGCTGGACGCCTGGTCATATCTTAGGTTGGCATAGTTTGGAAGAATAGCGGCAGTTAAAATAACGGTGCTTCCACGCATCCTTTACATCTTCCAAATGCTACCTTTATGCCCGCCGCCGGAAACAATCAAGAAACTGCAAGTGCTGCTTAGCAAGTTTGTATTGAAGGGTAAGAAACTGCGCTTCTCGCATCCACACATTTCTTCCACGAAAGCACAGGGAGGATTAGGCTTTCCGCTGGCGGGAGCTTATTATCAAGCAGCATGCCTGCGCTACCTTGTTGAATGGAATAGGCCCCTATCTAGTAAACATTAGAATTTCCTGGACCAGACAGTGGCTGGAGCGAATATTTGGCGGGAGCTGTGGCAGAGGATGGGGGCTATACTCGTCGTCGGTTACCTTCCCAACACTCAGGGTTTGGGATCAGCTGGTAGTGGTGAAGGGCTGGACCACATTTCCCTCTCCCATGTCCCCCATAGTGGACAACCCCGACTTTCAGCCTGGGCAGGCGTTACCGTTGAAGGGAGGAGGATTGCAAAAGGGTGGGCTCCCTTTTTGACATGGAGGGGATAATTCCTTTTCTGCAACTGTGTAAGGACTATGATTTACCGGCCTCAGATGCATTCTACTACCAACAAGTCGCTCACTGGGTTACAGACACCGCAAATGTTGCCAAAATGTGCCGGCCTTTGACTCCCTTTGAAAAATGGCTAGTATGCAAAAAGGATGATCATAAACTCATCTCTGAATTGTATGCTAGGACTACTGAGCGCCCAAAAGGACACCGTATAAAAGCGCAAATGTGGTGGGAGACAGAGCTGAGGAGGCCCTTATCGTTTAAGGAGTGGGAGCACATACTATACCGAGCACATCACACTGTGTACAACACAACAGGGGCGGAATCCGCCTATAAGGTGGTAACATATTGGTATTACACACCGGAGCGCATTCATTACTGGGACAAGTCCAAGACAGACCTCTGCAGGCTTGGGTGTGGTTCAACTGGTACCCTAATTCATCTACTTTGGCACTGCCCGAAATTAGTGTGTTACTGGTCAGCGGTTATTGAGGACATTGACGCTGCATTTGAGATTAAGCTGCCCCGAGCCCCTGAATATATGTTGTTGGGTCTCCCCCACCCTAGGTCCTTTCCGCTGAAATCCTTGAGAGGGAGACAGATCGCGATGGCATTACTTGCTTCGACCTTACATGATCCAATGGATTGGATTCATCGTCTTTGGCAGCTCTTGGCTATGGAGCGACTATTGCTCAGTGTAGAAGGGAGGGGCAGCAAATTTGCGAAGATATGGGCCCCATACTTGCAGATCCACATCAAGGATATGAGGGAAGTGACTTGTTCTAAATATTTGCAAATTCTGCAGCTCATTCCGCTGGAACCACCTGGGTCCTCCAAGAGTGGGGATAAAGGGTAGAGTGCCCATGCTGTAGCTGGTTAGCGAGAGGTCATGTATGACCGTACTGGAACTGATGCGGAGAGTGGGTGGTGGGGTGGTTATGGGTGGGTGGGTTGTTACATTTTTTTCTTTGTTATTTAAAAGTGGTAGGCATTGCTGGGTGTGCTACGCCGTAAGATAGGCTTGAAGTTATCGTGGGGTCGCCCTCCCGGGTGTAGACCTGAACGCTGTGTCTCCTTGCTCATATTACGCTCTGCCGGCTCTCTGATGTAGGCAGTTACGCTGTGCATACGCTTCTAAGATACCACACAATAAAAATTATTGATTCTAAAACGTGTCTCAGGTCTGCCACTGAAGTCTGTGTGTGCAGTTTTAAGCTACCATTTTGACCTTTTGTCATGGCCTAAACCTTCTTTTTATTAATACATGTCACCCCTAAGGTAGGCCATGAACAGCCCATAGGACAGGGTGCAGTGCATTAAAAAATGTTGGACATGTATTTTTAAGTTTTACATGTACTGGTAGTGAAAAACTCTCAAATTCATTCTGTAAGGTCTACCTCTCCCATAGGATTACACCGTTTTGTTTTATTTACATTTAATAATTGATAACTTGTAATTGGGAGCAGGTAGGCTTGTCGAGTTTGGGGTCTAAAGAATTGTGATTTAAAACCATCTTTAATGGTAAATTCAGATGTTAAGTCACAATTCTAAAAGTGCCACTTTGATAAAGTTAGCTTTTTCTTGTCCTAATCATCTCGATGCCTGTGGCCTGGGACACATGAGTAGGTGTGGCTGGAAGTTGGTCTTTGTGTATTGCTCTCAGACAGTGATACAAACTTGATAGGAGGGCGGGCAGTCACCAACCCAACTTGCATGTTACAAAGTCTGTGCCTCAGCACACTCACTAAGGGTATCACACTTGTATTTTGTGCCCCTAGACAAGCTAGAGCCAGGGCAGGGAGGCAGGAAATTTCAAACATCTTGGTGGGAGGAAACCTCCAGAACCTCTTCCTACTTCCAAGCTGGTACCAGTCATAAATAGTGGACCTTCAGACCAAAATCTTCAGTACACCTTTGGAAGACTCAGAAGGACTGCTGTGCTGCATGAAGGACTGCTTCTCTGATGCTCTGCTGCCTCAGTGAAAAAGACTGGACCTGAATCCTGAACCAGGGACCACCATTGACTCCAAGGGCTAGTTGGCTAGCCTCCTGGTCAGAGCCTCAGAGACAGAAAAGGCTACAACCACCTTGAACCTAGCACCTGGTCCCTGTTTGCTGCGAGTCTGAAGGTGCTCTGCCAGCCCAGCTGTGGTCTCTGGGGCAGAACAGCTGCTGCAGAACGCATTCCTGACTCCGGACCTTGCATCGTAGACCACAGCTCCTCAGAACCGCTGCTACACGACATATCCAAGACAGAGAACTTTGCATCGCAAGTCTTCGTCCACAGCATCCTTGATGACGACGCAGGACCTCGCAACACATGCCTCGTGATGGCTTCATCAGAACCGCTGCTGCGCAACACATCTTCGACGCTGGACCATGCATTGCCGCACGAAGCCCAATGGAACTGCGCCCACCACAATGGAGTGCGGGCCGGATACTGAAGCCCGCTCAACAAAGTACTGCGCAAGGCAACCTTGATGTGGGATCTTGCAACTCTTCACAACCAAGATTTAAAGTACTTTGTTGAGCAGGCTTAACTTCGTCCCAGTATCCGGCCCGCGCTCCATTGTGGTCGGTCTGAACATGTGACTTTGTCCGAGTCCGGCACGACCAGACAACGACAGCTGGCGCCTTGTGCTGTTGGGCACTATTTTCACTTAAATCTTTAAAATTGCATATCTCTGGTTCTACTGACTGGATTTTTGTTGTTTTTGTCTCGATTAATATATTAAATTTTACTCTATTTTTCTAAATTGGTGTGGGAGTTTTTCTTGTGTTTTCACTTTATTAGTGTTTATGTACTGCATAAATACTTTACACATTGCCTCTAAGTTAAACCTCACTGCTTTTTTTTGGGTTATACCCAAACGTTTAGCTTCTTCCCTCCTATTTTTCCTGGCCTGTTTTTGGTGGCTGTAGGACTCTGGGCTCTTTACCACTGCTAATCAGTGCTAAACTGCATATGCACTCAGTATAAATTTTGAATATGATTGGTTATTCCTAATTGGCATATTTGATTTACTGGTAAGTTCCCAGTCAAGTACACAGAGTGTGCCAGGGTCTGTAAAAAAATGCTACTAGTGGGCCTGCAGCACTGCTTGTGCCATCCAGGTAGCCATGTCAATCTATCTTAGACCTACCACTGTAGTGGAAGTGCATGCAGTTTTTAACTGCCATGTCGACATGGCAAGTGCACCTACCTGCAGGCCTCAACCTTCCATTTTCTTACATGTAGGTCACCCCTCACGTAGGCCCAAGGTACCCCCATGGGCAGGGTGCAGTGTATGTAATAGGTCGGACATGTGTTGGTGTGTTTTACATGTCCTGATAATGAAATACTGTCAAATTTGTTTTTCACTATTGAAAGGCTATCTGCCCCCTAGGCTAACATGGGAGTTTCTTTGTAACAGCTAACAAGTAGAACTTCCCATTGGGACGAGATGAAGAAATTGAGTTTTGGCTCTCTGAACTCAGAATTTAATAACACATCTTTTTAGGGAGATGGTTTTTAAATTGCGTTTGAAAATGCCACTTTTAGAAAGTAGCCATTTTCTTGTTTAACCGTTTCGTGTGCCTATGCTGTTTGTGTATTGACTGTCTGGTTTTGGAGGGACAGAAGCTGGGAATGTGCATTCACTGTAGACAGCCACAAGAGGGGTTGAGGTGTGTCCTACCTTTCCTGGGTGACTCAGAGCTGGACTGAATAGACCATCGCTGCATTTAGAGTGGTGGGAGGAGTTTCACTTGCACCTGAAAAGGCTGAATAGGCTGTGTCTCATTTGCGCAATGCTGTCCCCATTTCCTGTTGTCGTGCTGCACCGAAGACAGCAGAACTGGGTGGAGCTATTTTGTTTCTACAAGGTCTATTTTTGAAGTAACCATTCTAAAAGTATATCTTGGTACTTGTATGTTGAATTTTTGTTGTTGTGGTCTTGTCGGGTTTAGATGAAGATACTTTACTGGTGTGGTGTCCATTTGTGGTGTTTTTACTGTGTTACTGTGTGTTTGGGTACAAATACTTTACGCATTGCCTGTGGGATAAGCCTGTCTGCTCGTGCCAAGCAGGGGATCATCTAAAGTCTAACTCCCTTACTCTGACTAGAAGGAAGGGTCCCCTAGTTGGACATAGGGGCATACCTCTGCCAATTATAGAACCCCATTTCTAACACTTGGGTTTCACCCTAACAAGAATTGTGCGGTTGATGCTTGAGTAGGGTTTCACCCCCCTCGACCAGTAACCCAATTTGGAAGCTGCATACAGGGGCATCATTGATCTAAACATTCTGGACAATTCGGAGCCACTAGTCCGGATATGTGGAATAGTTACCGCAAATGTTCCTACCTGTTCTTCTGGAATGGGATCCTTGTCCTCTATGTGGAGGGGAGGGGAGGTCACAGGTACTGGTGTACAATGGGAATTCTCACATGGACCTGTAGAGTTGTCTTAATAAAGTAAAAACAAGTGGTAAGAGATTGTGTGAGCTAAAAATTACTTATTAACTTCAATATTAACATCTCACATAAGCAATCAATCAACTTGATTTTTTATTTTTCCAAAGATGAAGACAATACTATTTATTTAAAAAATATTTATTTTTGTTTCTTCGCTATCTCCACAGCTTTTGCGACGCATCTTAAACACAAACCAGATTATTCCATCCTCTGTCTACTTCAAATGCACCATATTTGCCTTTTACTTCCTAAAACAAACTGACATTTTAGCTATGTGTTCAAAATGATTATGGAGTTAAACTTGAGGGTTAATTATTAAAGGAAGAAAAAAGAAGATCTAGCCTTCCAAGTGGATTGGTTTTATCCAAATCGGTCTCTTGAAGCATGCTGAATATTAAGGACATCTTTTAGAAATGTTTGCTCCAATCGGTCACTACCCAATATTTACATTAGAGCATATTTAGTCTCTATCACCAGCCCACCACAAAACTGTGTGTCTGTGAAAAGCTGTAACCTCACAGTTGTTGTCTGTTGTGCTAGACAACTAACTATATATGTATACACACACACACACACACACACAGCTAGATTACGCATTAATTGGCACCGTAGATAGCAGAAAACCCATATTGGATAATAAAGCAACATTTTGTGATAAGCACTAATACAGAATTCTTAGTAGAAATCACTGAAAATTCAGTGGATGATGATATAAATATGCCTATTTACATAAAGCACACTACAACCTAAATTATCTCTTGTTTGTGGTTTGTGCAAATCAATAGTTTATTAGTTAATTATCTAACATTCCTACATTATCAGAAATAATTGATCATTACAAGAACATTTTCCTCATTGGAAATGCAAAGTAGCTGCTGCAGAACAAAGCACAACGTAAATTAATATATTACTAACACTTGTATAATTCACATTGGACGGTAGAGTGGTGTCCAAGTGCTGTAAAAGACACATGAATAAATGGCTTGGTGTACAATGAACAATTTATCAACAATTTCCAAGGTTGTCCGTATACAGTTGCAAATGTCAGCATCCATTATGCAGCATCTCACTAAACCTTGATTTACTGTTTCTTCTTTTTCGTTAAGGAGGAGGTTTACTTGTAAACACATTTAAACTACAGGGCTAATAATGATTTTCAAAGCACTTATTGTTTTGGTACTCTTTAAAAGAACTACACACGCCACACTGGTGACTACCATTCACTAACACAAGCAGAAGCATAACTAAATGAACTCACTTTAAAAAGGGGGGCTGTATTGTCTTTATAATGCATGCCATTACCATGCATGTAACGCCACTGGTTTATATATTTATATATATATGTGTGTGTGCATATAAATGTGTGCATTTGTCTACACACATATATATATATATATATATATATATATATATATATACACACACACATCAATTCTTTTTGGGGGAACCCCCAACTCGCCTTTGTCCATATAGAATTGTGGGGGGTTGGGGGTACACCCTAACCTCCCCCTTTAATTTTAACTCCTTATCTCCCTTTATCTCTACCCACCCTCAGGGCCTGACTGGGAACCACAACCGGTCCTGGTAAAGTGCTCGGCCAGCTCCCCCACCCCCCCTCTCTCACTCGGGGAGGGGGGGGGGGGCAAAAACGTCCCTGTAACTGTAACAAAAACGGACCCCAATTGCCCAAAATCGGCACTGGGGGATTGCCCGGTGCCCGCTGTGGCCAGTCCGGCCCTGCCCACCCTTGTATACTAAAATCACCTTTACCTCCCTTTACCTCTCCCCGCACCCATTCCATTTTTTAGATAACATGAAAATTATGTTATTTAGAGGGGACAAAGGACCTGTGTGGCAAGGTATTGATCGGTAAAGGTACAAAAAGTTACCTGCGTGTTACCTGTGTGTTAAAGGCATATACAGTAAAGTTTGTCTCCCATAAATGGTATTAGTCACCTACCAAAAGTAACCAAGGTGTAAAACTAAGTAAGAATGTCAAATATATATTAAAAGAAACTCACTCCAAAGTTGCATTTGCCCACATAGACTTTATCACAGGTCTCGACAATGGGAAAGTCAGAAAGGAGTTCTTCCACCGCCTGACTGTTGCTCTGAAAACCCCAATAAATCTACTGAAACTTAAATCGCTTTAGCTAATTCAAGTTTCAAGATCTGTTGCAGCTTAAGCACATGATATTTTCTCAGCCCGGCAGAGAAAAAAATATATATAAATGCACTGTCAGTTTTTCAAGTGTCCACACAATGGTCACATATTGCAAAGATATTTTTACTAAGTCCAAATTTCTGAGCCATAATTACTGATCTCGGTTTGCCTATGTTCAGTATGAAAGACACACACGCAACCTACCCGCCACAAATGTAGCTGATGTCTAACGTAACTCACCAACAGCAAATTATCCAACCTTCCTAAAAGAGCACAGCTGTCACCCTGTGATTAAAAAACAGAACACAATGGCCAGCCTGGATATTTTGATTTCAAATTAGGGCTCACACAGCCCATAAGTACTGCGGGACCAAGCCATTTACTTAGCAAGCGTGCAACCAGATTGAACATTTAGTCACAGGTTCCGTGTGACAGGGAGGCAATTGTTTTCCACTTCTGATTCCGCCTGTCCACTGGTATTTCAGCTAAAGGACTGGTCTTCTTTTTTCCTTTATGCTGTATATGTTATTTGAATGTAATTAATTTAGGTTGTTTGCACTGTATTCTAAATTGCACTTTGGTGTCATGTGACTGAGTATTTAGTATTCATTTTTGTACATAGTGTATTTATTGTGCACACAATTGTCTGTTTTTGCTTGTGAACTGATTGCTTTTGACAGTGGTTTCTTTTTGATGTCATGCTTATATGAGCTTGAAACTTGTTTTAAGAATCAAAATAAATGTCTACCTAAGTAAATGGCTTGGTCACGCAGTACTTATGGGCTGTGTGAGCCCTAATTTGAAATCAAAATATACAAGCTGGCCACTGTGTTCTGTTTTGCAATTGTTGAGGTCCAGGCTGGCCTGTTTGGTTGGACCCAAAACCTTTTTGTATACACCCTGTGATTAAAAGCATGCATGGCACAAGCTCAGGTACCACTGATAGTGCTTAACTGCACCCAGCATGATCAGGCAATACATTATTGAAACAGAAGACTTAACAAACACATCTGCAATGCTGGATGTATGCCAACTGCATGGCCATCCTTCTAGGATAAATGAGAGAACTGCCCTGGGACATGTGGAAATATGGGGATGCGAGAGTGAAAGCAATAACCGGGGAGGCCTCCAATCGCATTGCCATAGGGAAGGCCTTATGACTAGGGCCATGAGGGTTCTTGACCAGCATGTATGCATCTGACCTTTAAATTGGAACAACAAACCCTTCAACGAGGCATGGAGGGCACCTTGCCCAGCACACGCTTTCAGAAAGGCAGGCAGAAGCACTGTGGTGGTGTGCACTACAGACTGGCACTCAGAGAAGGATTGTTGACTGTCCTTTGTGGAGGCAAAAGGGACTGATAGATGGGGTGAGCAAACTGCACTCATTCATCTGTGGGCATGCAGACACCAAGGAATAAGGCCTTTAGGTGCAAAAGCTTGCTTAATGCCACCTTTCTTCATGTGTGATTTACAAGATCCATGTAGCTTGATTCGTAGAGTCAAAGCCCCACCTCTCACCCCGGATTAGATGGCTTTTTGGCTGTCTGCGAAGAGGCGCTCGGCTCCCCCATAGGAGCACAGCTTTTCGAACGGAGGGAATCCCTGAGGTGTTTTATCTAAAAACGCGGCAATGGTCAGTCTGCAAAACTACTCGCAGAAGCCACGAAGGCCATGATGATGAAATAATGCGCTGACACACAGTCAGGTCTGGAATCGGAATAGAAATACTGCCACAGGAAGTATTAATTATAAATAAATAAGGACAGAAAACGTGAATGGGACAGATAAAACTAAATTAGTTAAGCAATCAGTAAAACAGCTGTTGTAGCTTGAATCACGAAGTCGCACCCGGATTGCGAAAGCAAAAGCCATTCTGAAATCGTTTTCAGGTCTCGCTGAGCCAATGCGTTAGCAATGCTTGTAAGGTCTTGCTGAGCCATTGCGTTAGCAATGCTTGCAAGATATAAAGTATGGGCTTTGAAAAGTGCTCCTAAAATGCAGATTGGGTACAGTGCATGTGAGCACAACCACACGCATGGTGCACAGCTTCCATTCGCCTCCAGACACTTCGTGCACGCGCGTCGCGCTCTGCCTCTGCTGCCACATGCATTCAGCTCACCAGGCTGCACACCCCCTCCCCCCCATATGCTCGCTCGCCAATGTCCCTCCCACCCTTCCTTTGATCTCCACTTTTCTTTGAACTTTCAGCGAGAGTTCTCACAGGCTCCTCTCCGCCCCCTTCCTTTAATGGTCCTCCCCAGCACAGAGCGCACATCGCTTGTTGTTTTCTCCCGGCCAGCTTCTACACAGCCCCTGTTATTGCCTTTCGTTCGCTCAGGTGGTCACCCCTCACCGCTTTTCTCCAATACATGTGCTTTTCGGTGAGTGTCCAGCACTCAGATTCTATAATACTCTGCTTGAACCACGACCCCTGCTCAGTCCACAGTGTGCTTAAATACTTGAAGTTTTCCCCGGTTTCTAAATTTCTGTGCTGCTACTTTACTTACAATTCAGAAAAGGGGGTGGTGATTAACAGAGTGTCTGAATTAAGCAGACCACTCTTACCCAGTCCAAAGATCAGGGCTTGATCCATCACCGTTTTTTAGCTCACTGCACCATCCCAGCTCAGAACCTGGCTACATGCAAATTAGTCTGTTCCTGTCCCAGTGCATGATGGGAACAATGCAAACCAAACTACCAAGCCAATTCTTATACTGGGAAGGAAACAAGCTTCCGGGGACCGGTTTCTGGCATTTCAGCCGTCGTCGGCCCGGCTTGCTTGAATCCTGATGGTGCAATGAGCAAGGGACTCACATCTGAGTATACCCTTCCACGCTTATGGTGGACAAAATGATTCAGAAAAGGGGGTGGTGATGAACAGAGTGTCTGAATTAAGCAGACCACTCTTACCCAGTCCAAAGATCAGGGCTTGATCCATCACCGTTTTTTAGCTCACTGCACCATCCCAGCTCAGAACCTGGCTACATGCAAATTAGTCTGTTCCTGTCCCAGTGCATGATGGGAACAATGCAAACCAAACTACCAAGCCAATTCTTATACTGGGAAGGAAACAAGCTTCCGGGGACCGGTTTCTGGCATTTCAGCCGTCGTCGGCCCGGCTTGCTTGAATCCTGATGGTGCAATGAGCAAGAGACTCACATCTGAGTATACCCTTCCACGCTTATGGTGGACAAAATGATTCAGAAAAGGGGGTGGTGATGAACAGAGTGTCTGAATTAAGCAGACCACTCTTACCCAGTCCAAAGATCAGGGCTTGATCCATCACCATTTTTTTAGCTCACTGCACCATCCCAGCTCAGAACCTGGCTACAAGCAAATTAGTCTGTTCCTGTCCCAGTGCATGATGGGAACAGGGCAAACCAAACTACCAAGCCAATTCTTATACTGAGAAGGAAACAAGCTTCCGGGGTCCGGTTTCTGGCATTTCAGCCGTCGTCGGCCCGGCTTGCTTCAATCCTGATGGTGCAATGAGCAAGGGACTCACATCTGAGTATACCCTTCCACGCTCATGGTGGACAAAATGATTCAGAAAAGGGGGTGGTGATGAACAGAGTGTCTGAATTAAGCAGACCACTCTTACCCAGTCCAAAGATCAGGGCTTGATCCATCACCGTTTTTTAGCTCACTGCACCATCCCAGCTCAGAACCTGGCTACATGCAAATTAGTCTGTTCCTGTCCCAGTGCATGATGGGAACAGGACAAACCAAACTACCAAGCCAATTCTTATACTGGGAAAGAAACAAGCTTCCGGGGACCGGTTTCTGGCATTTCAGCCGTCGTCGGCCCGGCTTGCTTGAATCCTGATGGTGCAATGGGCAAGGGACTCACATCTGAGTATACCCTTCCACGCTTATCGTGGACAAAATGATTCAGAAAAGGGGGTGGTGATGAACAGAGTGTCTGAATTAAGCAGACCACTCTTACCCAGTCCAAAGATCAGGGCTTGATCCATCACCGTTTTTTAGCTCACTGCACCATCCCAGCTCAGAACCTGGCTACATGCAAATTAGTCTGTTCCTGTCCCAGTGCATGATGGGAACAGGGCAAACCAAACTACCAAGCCAATTCATATACTGGGAAGGAAACAAGCTTCCGGGGACCGGTTTCTGGCATTTCAGCCGTCGTCGGCCCGGCTTGCTTGAATCCTGATGGTGCAAGTCCCTTGCTCACTGCACCATCAGGATTCAAGCAAGCCGGGCCGACGACGGCTGAAATGCCAGAAACCGGTCCCCGGAAGCTTGTCTCCTTTCCGGTGAAGAATTGGCTTAGTAGTTTGGTCTGCCCTGTTCCCATGATGCACTGGGCCAGGGACAGACTAATTTGCATGTAGCCAGGTTCTGAGCTGGGATGGTGCAGTGAGCTAAATAACGGTGATGGATCAAGCCCTGATCTTTGGACTGGGTAAGAGTGGTCTGCTTAATTCAGACACTCTGTTCATCACCACCCCCTTTTCTGATTCGCTACTTTACTTACATCAATAACTTTCCTGTGCTGAACTTCACTAATTGCTTGTTTTATTTTGTTTTTGCACGTTATTTAAGCCACTTCCTTTATTACATTACCCACGCTGCTGGCGTTATCCTTTCAATCCACTTTTTGCTGCGGTCCTGTCCCTCACATTTTAGCAAATTAAGACGTTATGTAGGGCTGTTAGGGCAGGATGATGGTAGGTGGTATTGCAAGTTATTTCACCCTTCACCCCCTCTCAACTCATTGTAACCTCCTTCAGCTCTGTGCACCCCTTCACACACTCGCACATAGCGGACCATCGCTGCATGCGCTCTTCAGAGAGGGCAGGTATTGGATGGGCGTGTCTCCTGTTAAGGGGCGTCATTCATTTCAGTTACCTTACACAAGGTCACATTCATTTTTATTGTCCCGGGAATATTAGCTTATTCGTCCAGAACTATAGGATGTTGAGCGACTCCATGACTCGAACCCGATTCCCAGTTCTAAAGTCAGCAGGTCTGGCCATTACACCGCATCCTGGGGTAAGGGGAGAGGGGCAGGCAATGCCACATGGAGGCTCAGCTCGTCATGGGCTCGAGGTGCCAACAGGACCTCGGGCTGAGCCAGAGCCAGGCATCTCTTCCCCCCAACCCACCTCCAGTATTCAGGGAGCTGAGCCGAGCCTGCCAGGACCTCTCTACAGGCCTCTGGTCTGCTGATATGGACAGCATTAAACGAACAGTGTACTGTAAGGTGATGCCACGAGTCCTCGCTTCCTTCTGATTGCTCTGCGCACAAGGCGTCTCTTCTCTTTCTTTGTACATCTATCTCCTGTAGCGCTCGCTCTGCACACAGCTGCTTTCTCTTAGCGCTGCATGCTTCTAGCTCACTAAAGTCTCACTAAAGCTTGACGATGAGTTCAAGCGCAGTGGAAGACCTTTTACAATAGTTGACTAGTTATCTTTCATTTGTTTATTGGTGCATTTGGATGTTAAACAGGTACTGCTAATAAGGTGAAATATTTGCCCAGATGGTGTTACAGTGAGTAAAAAAGACAAAATAGTTTAGCAATATAACAAAATGTGTTGCGTTATGCCTCATAATTTGCCTTTTCTTGCCATATAATTTAGCGGCATACCTTGGTCCATCAATGCCACATAATCCCAGTGGTCCTAGATATAATGTTCTAGTTAGACAACTATTTCTATGTCAGGATAGTTTAAAAGCTCAGAAATAGACATGTGCATACTTTTGTAATCGTCTAGCATAGGGGCAGCATGTCGGGGTTTCGCACATGACCTATTTTTCATCTATTTTCTCACATTTCGGTAGTTTTTGTAAATACAGTTGAGTAATTTAGGTGGCTCCTGGACATGTCCCTGCAGCTTCTTTTGGCGTCTCAGGTATAATCACACTTGGATCTCAAGAGGCTAACTCTCGGGTCTCACCGGAGGGTCACTATATTACCTCATGTGAAGGTCATTTGAGGATATATTGTGAGGGTCACTTTAGGAGCTAACATGAGGGTTACTTTATGAAATGCTTTAGATCTCACAGGAGGGTCTCCATCAGCCGGCCGATTAATCAATGTACTGGTACACTGCTTCTTCCCAGTGGTGATAGATGCAAAGAGGAAGTGTGCCTGGGATTCATTGAGGCTTAACAGCAGTGCAAGGTATAACTCGGACCGACCTTCAAGGGGGAGCAGGGAGTCTGGAAGCACATGCTTCAGAATATGAGCATAAACTGTGTGCTCCTCAGAGCGGACAACATTACGCTTATCTGCCCCCTCACCCGCCCCCCACACACACACACATACAACCACACACACACACAACCACACACAGAACCAACCGTCAGTGCACACTTTCATCAAGCATAGACACCATCAGTCATCAGTGCACGCTTTCACTGGACACAAACACCGCCAGCCGTTAGTGCACGCTCCCACCAGGCACACACCACCAGACGTCAGTGCGCGCTTTCACCAGGGGCACACACACCACCAGCTGTCAGTGCATGCTTTCACCAAGCACACACACACCGCCACCAGCCGTCAGTGCACGCATTCATCAGACACACACCACCAGCCGTTAGTGCACGCTTTCACCACGCGCACCATCAGCTATCAGTGCACTCTGCTACCAGGCACACACACCACCAGCCGGCAGTGCACACATCAATTGTTAACGCAGCCACAATTAACTATTGTAACAATAGAAGTATGGCGCACTTTACTTTTAAACATATTCATTTAAAGCGCAGCATGCCACCATTGCTACAAAAATAAATAAATAAATAAATGTTTGGTCTACAATTTATAGACTTTTGTTGCAATTGGTGTTGCAATATTTAGCAATGCCAGTAGCTCAAACTTAATTACTGCGAGACCTATTGCATTGTAAATGCTTGTTTTACTATTACTACTACTTTGAAACATATTGGATGTATGAGTTTGTAGGCAAGCTGTATGCCTGAAGTACATTCAGTGTCTAGGTCAGGTCTTGTATTCTGCATACTTTGTAAATATTTGTAACTGTTTCCTGGTTATCTGGAAACGATTTAACCAAGTTTGTCTCCGTTCCCCGGTCTCCGCTCGCTCTTGTTTTTCTGCCGGGAAGCATGATCAGAAAAGCCTCAACGAGTCTCTGCTTGTGGCTCATCCCTCTCCCACGGGCCATGGTGGCTCCAGCTGGTTGTACACGTGTACCAGAGGTAGATCATGCGGGCTCTGAGTCAGATCTGATGATCGGCGTGAAAACCGGCATCCCTCTCTCTGCCCGCATCCTCTGGATCCCTTCTTAGGCCCCATGGGTTGCACAGCAGCCGTGGCACGCGCTACTGAGCCAGCGCGTGACAGCTGACAGGGGCCGCCAGGCGGTGAGGGAGGATACCGCACTCTTAGAAGACACCAACCTTCACGAGGGAGGTACATTACATGGACGCCACAAACACCGCAGTACAACACATTGTAGTCTCTACATCAGAGTGCAGCTATATCGCAAAATAAAGTATTGAGCTAGGGGTACAGGTTAGTGGTCCGGGGTTAAGAGTAGAGGGCAATGGGTACAGGGTTAAGACTAAAGGTCTAACTGAACAGGGTACAGAGTTACAGGAACAGATCAGAGAGCTAAGGATGCAGGGTTAAGAGTATATGATACAAGGTTCAGGGTGCAGGTGTCAATGATGCAGGGATGGGAATACATGGTTTAGAATACAGAGTCAAGGGGACAGCGTGTAAAGTTAAGAGTACGTAGTTAATACTAAAGAGTACAGGGTTACAGGTACAGGATCAGTGCTTTAAATGGCCCGTACTGTCCAGTACTGAGGGGAAGAGGTGTGGTGCAACGGCCAGGGCGGCTGGCTCCGGAACACAGGGGTTCACGGTTCGATCCCCGGCGGCAGGTTAGCCCAGCACCATGTGACTCAGGGCAATAGCTCGCTTAACCCCTCCCATGCTTGTGACGGAACCGCTCCGTCACAAGCCACGGGTGAGCTGTGCTTGTGACAGAACGGTTCCGTCACGGCCTGCTCGCCGCGCCTGCGCGGCGCTGATTTCGCGCCTGCGCTGATGCTTTAATGGGCGGGCGGGTTCGTGACGGAACCGTTCCGTCACAAGCACAGCTCGCCCGCGAGCCGCGACGGAGCGGTTCCGTCACTAGTATGGAGCCGCCGCGCGGGTGCCCCACCACCTTAGCGCTGCAGCGGAATAGCCGCCGCAGCGAAGGGGTTAATCTTCCCGGCGGCCCCCCAGCGCCGGGACACCAGACCTGAGGTAGCTGTGCACTTTACAAATGCTGGTATTATTATTAGTACTGAGTACCGGCACTTTTTCATTTTGAGAGGGACTGGCACTTCAGAAGAGAAATGTAATACTTTAATTGGAGAGTACCAGCACTTCACCGAAACAAGCAGGTACTTCTATTTTTTATTTCAAGCACAATACAGTATACACTCTGAAAGGTAAGGATGCACGGTTATACAGAGTTAAGGGTACAGGTTATAGGTTTAAGAGTAGAGGCTTAAGGATATAGGGTGCAAGATTATAGGAGGTTAACACTACAGGGTTATATGTATAAGGTTAGAAGGTAAAGTATATAAGGTGAAGGGTACAGGGGATTGGTCGCTTGGGAAGGGGTGGGCATACCAAAACTTGCTGTGCATGGCCGTTGGCAAACTATAAGGGGAGCGCAGAGTAGTCAACTCAATCTAGAGTTCACAAAGAAAGTGTTGGTGACCTTGTTTCGTGTAACTAATACATTGCCCTTCATGTGTTTTGATTACTTTTTTTCACCAATGTTTCCAATCACAGATTCCGATGTGTTTATGGATCCTTGCAATATTTATTGTTGTAAGCATCTCTTGTTCCAGATGAAGGCTTCTTATAACTAACTGTGCCTGAGCCGAAACTCAATCAATATATTACACAAATCAAAATAGTTGGCACAGTATCTGAAGTGGCTAGAACTGATCAATTGTTTCCCAACCCTTCCTTCGTGTTTACGTACATATACTCCAGGAAGGACTTCCTCTTTGCCAATGTACAGGCGCCGGGTTTGGATAACAGCCCATCTCTCACCACATCCGATGTCACCAGCAGAGGCCTGACATTCCATTCTAGTGAGAGTGGTGTGTCATGCTCAAGGAACATTACTGCAAAACTAGGAAATAGCCAAGTACCGCAGATTTGTGTTCTCAATTGTGAAAAATAATAATGACAACTTAAATCGAAAAAGAGGTTGATGGACAAATAGAATTCAAATAAAGAAACATCTTTTTTTCTGGATTTCACCAATCTCCCTAACTGAAAATGTAGGCAGAACTATATTTAAGTAAATGGGAAAACTTACTAAAATGGTGCAACATCATAAAAATGAACAGTGTTCGGATTTTAGTCACGACAGGCAACTGCCAGTACATGACTGACTTTTGCCAGCTATGCTGTCCTTTCAGAGGCACCAATATTTCACCAAATTTGTTCAATTTTCCGTGGCCTGGCCCACCCTGGACTTCAAATTGATGATAACTTGACAACACCTCACTCCATTTACCACACAAACATCGAAGGCACTAGAGACCTACAGTAAACCCAGTATCATCAGTAAATGCAAGTGAATGGGGTCCTTCACAACTGAAATGTATATGCAACACCATATTAAAGCACCGGAACAAAGCGTGGTCTCCACAGATACTAAAAAAGTTAGGTAGCAAAAGCTTTTTTGTGGGTACCTTTTTTCTCGGGTCGTCTTCGAATCATTCTTTCCACCTGGTAGCTGGCCTCCTCCCAGCAGCTGTTACTTGCCTGCATGTGCGGGTGGATCACCTTCAGCTTCTGCTCTAGCACTTGGTAAGCTTCCGCTTCCGGCTCTGGTGTCTCTCTGGAGCCAGCAAGTTTTTCAACATCATCTTCCAGAATTATCACTCTGGATAAAGAATCAAAAAAAGTATTTTACATGTCTGGGTGGTCATGGCTTCAATTTGACACATTTATTTTGTGACTTTGTGTAAACTGCATGAGAGATATACTGGTCCAATTCAGATTCTGTTTTTTTAAACACTTGCTATCTTTTGTATTCTACTGAAGATTAGAAAACTGCTCCTTATGGTTTTGGTATGAGGTGTAATTCCCGGTGCCTTGCATACAACAATTATTCCTTGAATAAGTAGACTGGTTTTGATTTAGCAGAAGGTAAACTACTGAAAGAACATATGTGTGATTAATGCTACAAACTGAAAGGAAGTAATTACCAAATGCTGGTACAGTTTACAAAAGGGCCAGGTCTTTGGGGCAATATTGTGCTGAAAGCGGGTGCGGTTTAGATTTGAATACAGGTCAATGGCGCTAGAACTTTGGATCCAAATATTCCCTCCGATGATTCAGGCATGTAACTACAGAATGCGCTTGACACAGGTAAGGGATTAGTTTCCAAGATTGGAGGTCTAGAAAGAAAGTTTAACTAGACGGGAGAAAAGCGGAAGTCATAAATTTAGCAAATAGGGATAAATTAATAATCAGGGTGCGAGTTCGAGAAGAGTATTCTCTATAACCGTGAGACAGATAGGCCAAAACATATAATACTATATGATTAGTAATGTGCTTTAAATAATTATATTTTTTATTCATACCGGAATCTAATCTAACTGAGAAGTTGAGAGAAACAAAGAGTTCAATATAGAGATATTAAATAAAGAATTAATTATAGTGCGCTTAAAAATTTTAATAAATATATTGAATAATACATCTCAGTCAATGGAGTGTATTGATTTCACTATGGACCGGAGCATTTTCCTTCTTTTGTTTCCTCATGTGATGCATATCTGAGCAATTTTAGACATTGTCGGTATCTGGGACAATCAAATACTCTGTGAAACTATCGCACCCAAGCCGCTCTGCAACAAACTTTGAAGTGACAGCACATCAAATAAGAAAGAGCGGAAAATCATTTTTGCAACATGATCCTGAACTGTAGAAAAGCAGGGCACATTGAAAGGACTAAGGAAGAATGCATGATTTCCTGCTGAAGTGTGCTTGAGGCAGTGCATAATGTAATGGACGTCGATGATCTGTGATGAATCAGCAATGCCTTATGTAAAAAGATGGAAGATGGCAGTATTGTTTTTGTATATTTGACTTGTACTGCAACTGTTGACAAAGAAACACAAAATAACGTCTAAAAAAAGAAGAAAGCAAATCGAACCAACTAAAGGGCATGCATGGGCGTAGGGTGATTTTGTCTTCAGGCTCAAAGACACTGTAAGGTAATGAGATAAACAGGGCAAAAGGAAATCGTTAAACTGGACATAAGGAAAAGCAAAATAATTACTGAAACATCAATATCACAACCTTTAAGTTTTGCTACTCAGATGTTAAAGATACAGTAACTTCACATACATTTTTGGCAAAAGTGGTACACCATTATCTAGACTTTCGTGCCAAGACAGTGATAATTTTCCATGGCACAAAGTAGATAAAATACCTGAAGCCCGGCTACAGGAGCATCTAAGCTGCGACATGGCTCTATCCATCGCCTTTAGACCATAATTCCTACATGAGATTGGGAAGTCCATTCAACGCATCTTCAGCAGAAACAGCTTGACATTTTGATTCTCCCAGATATCAAGAGAGCACCCCCACACTAAACCTTACAGGGGTAACCAGCACCCCTTGCATGACATGCCTAGTCTACCACTAAATGAAGCCAGAAGGAGAAGGAAGATGGTAGCACCTAAGCCGCTGTTCGAATCCTTTTCTTGTCAGGTAGGAACAACTTGATCACAGGATACATAAATGGTCAAATAACCCTGGAGCCCCATCAAAACCCAACCAATCCACTGAGGCGAATCATTCCATGTACCCGTAATAGTGGATGTTATTGCATTAAGGTTTATAATCACAGAGCGTCTTTATGATGCATCATGTGTCACTCAGATGAAAATACATAAATAGGGTTCTCTAACTTCGTGCACCAGTCCATAACCGGCAATCAGGCTAAGTGTGAATGTTCCGCTTCAGATTTCCAGTGCTATGGTGTCCCTTCTAGCTAGTAGCTTACCCATGCTCATTAAAGTCCCCTGCTCCAGTGGAAACACGCCCTTCCTCTAGTATCTCCAGAAAACAGACGTAAGGGGGAGAAGATCAATAAGCTTCCTCAGCGTCTCACTAATTGAATTGGTTGCATATTTCCAAAAGGTTACCATCATACGACAGGACCACACCATGTGGGTCTTAGTGCCCATATCTTTACGAAATCTGGTACAGGCAGGAGCATAGATTAATCCCGCTATCCGCAAGCAATTGTGGGTGAGATAACCTCTATGAACATTTTTAAGCTGTAGAAACAATATTTGGTCAATAATACTAGTTCCCTGGTGCAAGGAGTGCAGCTCTCCAGCCAGTTTAATCCAGTGTGTTGATATCTTCCTCCCACTTAATGAGTAATGATTAGTCAGCAGAAATGTTAATGATTTAAGATCGATACATCTTTAAAGTACACCCCTTTTCATTTCTTTTTAAGACCAAATGGGCCACCATGAGAGTTATACTCAGAAAGCACAGAACCTTTAGGGCAGTCATGCTCCAAAATGTAGCATAATTGCAGTATTTAAAGAATTGTGTCTTCTACAGCTCAAATTCGTATTGTTTGGTATTAAAAGACTTCATATGGGGACCCTGCTATACCTCAACCAACAAGGAGACACCAATGATATCACAAGAGTCGAATTCCTTTAGCTGGCTTGTTTGCTTTTGAGCTATCCCATGCCAAAAGGGGCTCATTGAGGTCAGCTTGCCATCTCATCCCATCCACCTGAAAGCTCTCTTCTATGGTATGGGGGAGGCGGTCAACCTATCCTATGGATGTACAGAGAATCTACTAAACCTCCGTCTCCTAAAGGAGTACCTTCAGTCTGAAAGGCTGGGCCATCACTCTCCTCGAATGTCCAGTCATTATTAAAGGTCAACTGTGCCGCCCAGTATCAGATGTGTATATCCGCCATATCCATGTCTCCATCATATACCGACCTGAGCATAGGCAATGGCATTAGACCGTAACTGAATGAGGTATTGCATATGTATTGTGAAAGGATAATTCTGAAACACAAAGAATCTTGAGATGTAAAATCATTTTGTAGAACGCCACCCGGCCAAGAGTATTAAGAGGCAGCCTGCCCCAGTTTCGGATATGTCCCTAGATCACTTTCTTAAGGGGAGCCAATTTAGCTCACTGCATCTCGAGGGATTTAGGGCAAGTTGAATGCCCAGATATTTAAACGCAGGAACTGTAAATTTAGGTTTTTTCAATTGAGTTGCACAGAAATCCGGTCCAGTTTCAGGGGAGAAAAGTATTCTTATCAGATAGGAGCCGAGCAGCATATAGTGTACAATAGTAATCAGCAAAGGACCCTGCTATTTCTAATGTTGCTGTCTTAAGTGTTCCATGAGCTTTGTAGACACCGGAGACAATTCTGGGCCCACCAATCTATTATTTTGGGCCCTAGTTTCTCTCTTAAGTCAAGGGTGTTCCTCATGGGTCTGGCCATGGGAGTTTAAGTGTGGGCTTTGTAGATGTACCTTTGGTTATTCTTCAATCCATGTCCAGCCGAATTGAATGTTTTGAAAAACAGCTTTATTTTAGAAAATGACAATATTAATGGAAATAACAATCTATAGTCTAGTTGCATCACTCTAAGTTTTGCCTTTACTTCTAGGAAGGTCCTCCTTTGCCGTTGTGTTTGTTTTGTACAATCATGGAAAATCATTCTAAGGGTCTCATTTAGAAATAGTTTTCCGTTAGATCTAGCAGCTTTCAAGATGGTATGCATGTCCCGGTAGTTCAGCAACCTAATGATGAATGGTTGTGCGCCAAGGTGAGGCCATGCCACCATACAATGCAAGCCTCTCAAAAAGGCAGGCAGAGAGATCTTCTGCAGAAATCTAGGATTTTAGCCATTTCTCTTGGCTCCCTCCGGGATGCCAACAATATGAATAATGTTCCCATGGGGAATCTTCTGAAGCCTCAGCCCTGGTGTTGAGCAGAGGGGTTGAATCGATACGTTGCTTCACTGTTAATTCAAAGGTAGGAAGTTTGCCTTCCACTTCAGAGATGCATTTTTACGTTCTGGTAACACACTCGACCCCCGTACACAAGTCCTGAAGTAAGAGAGACAAATCAATAGCCCCTTGTCCAGTGTTGGCCTTTAGATACATGCAAGTCCTGTTTGGTCTGTACAGCAGTGTCTAAGGAGGTCAAACTATGAAAATTTTTAGCTGGGGATCATAGTACTGCAAAGAGGCTAGTGGTTGGGTTCCAAAATCCATCCAAAAAATCACTCATCTTATTGAGGTTTCTTAACCCCTTCGATGCTGATGACGAGCTCAGCTCGTCATCAGCCACGGGTGACGTGTGCGGATGACGAGATGAGCTCGTCATGTATCGCGGTTAATCGAAAACAGCCGCACAGCGCAAAAATCACTGCAGCAGCGATGCGGTTAATAAAGTGATACTTTTATTTTTTCAACATGATATTTAAACACCAATTGTAGGAAGCTGGCTCTGTATATGCTATACCAAAGTGAGGTATAATGTGCACAGAGTCCAGTGGAACCCCAAAGGTAGGCAGAGGTAAAGTTAGATAGAACCTTACTCTCTATTTGTGGTTGTGTAGTCGAGCAGTAAGACAGTATCAGAGGCCAGTGTTAAGCATTTGTTGTGCACACCCAGTCAGCAAATTAATTCACACACTCAAAGACTGAACTTCAGACCAATTGTTTTTGTATAAAAATATTCTTTTAGTTATTTTATTTTCAAGAACCAAGCAAGCCTGGCACAGGTAAGCAATATGTACTTTACAGTAGTAATGCAACTGAAATACAGTTTGAATGATAATTGTATATGCACTTTGATTTGATTTACAGTATGGATGCAGAGAACTGCAATACTTAGTAAATGCAGTACTTAGACTTGAATAGGCTTTTCAGTAAAATAGCAGGTAAGTAACTTTTGTGATTACTAGGCTTACACGGCGTAGTATACCTTCCGTCCTACAGTGCCAAGACGCCTCGGCATAAGAGCGCACTAAAAATAGTTCAGTCAGTCAGTCATACTACTCTGAGACATTTCCTGAAAACAGGTAAGTAAAATCGTTTTTGTTAGATTATGCAATTTAAAGAATTTCTTTCGTTTCTCAAACTCCACACAAACATTTCCAGAAATAGTGTTATCAGTTTTGAGGTATTTGGTAGTGGGGGTTGAGGTTCTGGGGTAGACTCGGGGGTCCCCCAGGGTCAAGGATGTACTCTATGTACTCTAGTTACACCCTCAGCTGCACTAGGGCGGCCTGGTACAGAGTGCTGGGACCCAATGTTATCCATTGGGGGATAGGCGGCCTCCGGTTGGTGGCTGCTGGCAAGCAGGCCACTGGGTTGTGGGACCAAAGCTCCTGGACTTTAGCTCAAGGCAAATGGGGAAACAAATTGGCACCAAAGGTGCACCCTCAGCGGCACTAGGGTGGCCGGGTGCAGGGTGCTGTTTTGGCATTGGACGCCCTGTTTTCAATGGAGAACCTCTAGTTTGTAAAGACATTGCAGGCTTGGGGGCAAAGGTTTTCTGGGTGCGACCACCACTTCGAGAGGTAAGTTGGGAAGTTAGGGGTTGGTTAAGCACCGTCGGTTTGGGCACACAAGGCCTTGGGGCATTGGGTGCAGGGGTGCCTTTTGGGGTCGGATCTTCTTACCAGCTCCTAGTTGCGTTTGGGGGGGCTTCTGGATTTAGACTGCAGGTGTCGGCTGAAGGCTTGAGGCAGGTTAGGGGTCGCCGGATCTCGGGTCAGGATCGCCAGGGTCACCTCCTCGTGGTGTTTGCCCACTCGAGCTCGGGCCGGCGGGTGCAGAGTGGTGTGGATTCGCTGTTTCCGGCCAGAGGTTGCAGATGAACAAATCCGGTGTTCACGGGAGACAAAGTCTTTTATAGTTGAAGGCAGGCAGGTCCTTCTGGGTTTTTCGAGGTTTCTGGCTGCAGGACACACCGGGATTTCGCAGGAGCAGGTTCGAGGTGGAGACAGGCCGGTAGGGCTGGGGCGAAGTCATTGGGGGTCTTCCTCTTGTTAGCTGCCGCACAGCTGTTTCGTCCTTATTCTTCTTCTTGTCTGAGGTAGCAAGATTATGGGGTGCCCCTAAATACTATATTTAGGGACGTTACAGGTAGGTAGAAGGCAGACCAATGGTTGCTTCCCTGGGGTAGGTACAATCCCTATTATGCCACCCTCCAGTAGGAGGGGGGCATGAGCCTGTCCCTGGTTAGCCGAGTCCCCCCATTCTGCAAGATGGCGGGGTCTGAGAGTTGTGCTTCACCTCGCCTCCCCCACCTCAGGGGTGGAGTTGGCAGAGGTGGGCACACCTCTCTTCCTCATTTGTTTTTCCCGCTGGTTCTCCAGCCCAAAGTGGGGTCAGAACCAGTTGCTGAAAGTAGGGAGTAGTCTGGGCAATCTCACAAAGGCGGCAAGCCTTTGAAGCTTCCCCTTCGTGAACCCTGCCCACCCTGGGAGAGGAGGCTTGGCACCTCGTCCCAGGATGTGCATTGTTTCAAGTCCTAGAGAGCAGCAGGGTCTCGACCCAGGGTCCAGAAACATGTCTGGTGGTGGCAGCTGAAAGCAGCCACTCCTCCTGGACACTAGTGGTAGGTTAGTTTTCAGGGGGCATCTCTAAGATGCCCTCTGTGTGCATTTTTCATTAAATCCCAAACTGGCATCAGTATGGGTTTAAAGTGATGAGGAGTTTGATACCAAATTTCTAAGTTTTCAGTGTAACCATTATGGCGCTGTGGAGTTTGTAATGACAAACTCCCAGCACCATATACTCTTAATGGCAGCACTGCACTTACAATGTCTAATAACTTAGACACTGAAGGGGTACAGGGCTCATGAACCTGTACCCTTACCACTGGTATAGTGCACCCAGCCAGACGTTGCAGGCATGGCACACAGATGTCAACTCTTCACTTTGTTCTGCACCAAAACACACAGCCTGCAAAGGCAGTGTGTGAGTGTAAAGGTACAGGGCTTCTAAGGGTGCCACAATAAGTGCTGCAGCCTTTAGAGGTCTTCCCGGTCACAGTGCCCTGGGTACCTGTGGTAACATTTACAATGGGCTGACCTGTGGCTAAGGATGCCAAATGGGTTAGTTTTGGGGAAAGAACACAGGCCCTGGGAACCTGATTAGCAGGGACCCAGGGCACATCAAGTCAACATGCATCAGTAGTCTGGCAAAAAGTGTGTGGGGGCGGGGGGAGGGGGGTACTACACAGAACGCCACTTTCCTACACCACTCTAGTGTACTGATAAGTGCAAATGTCCCCAGGGCATTTTGGGCCAATCTGGCCCTTCATCAGGGGGTGGTCCCCGCTTCAGTATTCACCCAGTACTCACAGGTTTCCTCTCCTCGAATTGATGACAATTTGCATTTACAGCCAGTCTGGATTGGTGTTGAAATTTCATGTTGAAAAAATAAATGAGTGATTTTTGGGATGGCCTATGTTCGCTATAGAAAAACAGTGTAGTTTAAGGAGCCCACCAGCCACCAAAACAGCAGTTCTATAGGAGGGACACGGTCGCTGCAGAAGAACCAGGCTACCCCAGTCTCGAGACACCTTCAGTGCCATCATTTGTGGGCACCTATGCACTCCGTTCTCACTGGTCCATCACAACAGACAGGCCCACTGGACACAAGGCAACGATAATTCCCTTCGGAGGCAGCAGTCACACTCCACTGTACCATTCCCCACATAAAATGCAATACAGGCCAGCTGCAATGTTCTAGAGTCACACTGCTTCCCCTCCAACGAAACAGCAAATCACTGTATGCAGGTCTGTAGCTTCAGTCGGTAGCAGGTTTTGGCAGACGCCCAGAGCGGACGGATTAACACAGATTCAACGGGGTATGTTGGCTAGCAAGTCACACTGCTACTCCAGTAGTCCAATCAAATAGGTTTTCGTTTTTACAAGGGATCAATGAAAAAACATACATGACAAATTGCCACCTCTGGGTCTAGAACTCTGCCCTCTTGAAAAAAAAAAAACATATGGAATGTATGTTGTAGCTACTTAGCATATAGAACTATGTGCACACTTAATAAAAAGTTGCTATACTAAGACAGCACGCAAGGATTCATGCTGGTCACCATCTTACGGATGACTTTCAGAGGATGACACAATATAGTGATCTTACTACAAAAGTTACTATTACAAAATGGAATAGCTGTGTTCTTTATCGACATTCTTCCCAAAAATGGCAAAATGGGAATAACTTAGATATACATACATGCTATTTGCGCCCATAGCTAATACTATATACTGCTCAAAATTGACCGGTACTTTCCCCAACATCAGAACAAGTTTCCCAAATGTCTACAAACGGGAAGGAAATGTTTAGATTCAAAGAGCTTTTTCACTTCCCGCTGCATTACTGGGCTGAACAAACGATGCAAATTATGCCCCAATGTTCCTCGTATAAGGAAAACAACTTAAATTGTCATAACCATGGCCTGTACATACTGTAAACAAAACAAATACTAACATTTAATTTGCTACGTCATTAGCTTGCCAGCTTCAGAGAAGGCTGTGAACTAACTGGCCCGGCAGCACGAGGGAATTACCACAAACAACAGTCAACACGGATGCCAGAGCAGAATGTGTGAGGAGAGCAGTGCCACACTTATTCAAGGGGTCAAGAGCTAAGCTAGAGACTGGGCCATTATTTTGCCAATCTACCAACTTTTCCTGCCACTCCAATACGATGAAGGCCACTGTCGCCTCAGCACCATGCGGTATTTCTGCAGACTTCCTCTTGCCACATGCCTAACATGATCCATTTACGCATGGTCCATTTACGCTTACTGTAGAAATATTGTGGTTTCATAGCAGTTTCGGCACAAAATGTTCAATATTTACATCAGTCATGTAATTACACAAGAAACTTCACAGAATTTCTTATAAATTATATTTTTATACTGAACACAAATTATTTAAGCAATGCACATATTCGCTTTGAATACATTTTCTAATAAAAAAAAACAAGCTAATTCTTGTTGATAAACTACAAGGTTATGATACACGGTTCCCTGCAAAAATAAAGGTGTCAAGAAACTCTGAGGCAAAATGGAAAAAGGTTCAGCTTCTACAAAATACTGTATCGAAGGCAATTGGGTTTCAGAAGATGTGATGCTATTTATTATTAGAAAGAATTTGTAAGGGATGTGAAGTACATCCACACACGCCTAGCTACCTTTCTGCCACATACAAAAACACCTTCCCACCCAGATAAAGTAATTAATAGGCAGTCACTACGCAGAGTAAAACATTTTAGAGGTCACAATGACTGACAAAAGGGCATTGGCTTCACAGCTGGTCCAGACACTAGCCACGTACAGGTAAAAAGAGTAAACTTCAAACCCATTTATCTCCAACTACCTGGTGATTGTGTCTTATCCCACCAGCAGTGTAAGACTGGACCCTGTGAACATTGAGGTGCAGGGGGACAAACTCTAGAGGTCCTGCTCGGTCAAGTGTCTGTATCTGTGAGGGGGGGTCAAATTATTTGAAAATATTGGCCCCTCACTAGTTTTGGCAGAGTTACATCATTACACTATATGTGACTGGTTTCCTCATTGAGCTCAGGCGATTCAAGAGATTTGCATTTAGCCGTGTAAACAGAGCAATATAATGAAGTGACAGGAAGATGCTAAAACAATCCCCAAAGAAACCAGATATACAGAATTTTCACGTTATTCTGCAGTTTTTTCAACTAAAATATATTTATTTTTTAAAACAATACATCTTGATTATGTTCTTTTAAAAAAACACGATTAGAGTCTGGTAAAACGCAGTAGTCTACAGAATAATCGTGCATAAAATAGGGGTAAACAAAAGGACACTGAAGTCTTCTAGTTGGATCAGAAGAGTAGGAGACTAGGTGTGCATCCTGGGCAGAACAAGCGCTTTATGCCATTAATGTTTAGAATACTTACTGTGCTTAAATCTAGTGTGTTACCTTTGGTATGGTCAACCACACAGCCTCAGAGAAA
Organism: Lissotriton vulgaris; assembly: GCF_964263255.1. Lineage (NCBI taxonomy): Eukaryota > Metazoa > Chordata > Amphibia > Caudata > Salamandridae > Lissotriton > Lissotriton vulgaris. Next base: position 1,763,904,721 of record NC_141685.1, on the reverse strand, counting down.
TTGTGCCTTTGCTGAACCCAGTACCCCAACACACCGGGATTGAAAACCGCTCATTGACCTTGAAACCAACCAGAAATTTGGGAAATGTGGACTTGGTTTCCAGGTTTGTAACAGTTTTCAAGATCTATGCTCCAACAAATCATCCATAGATTAAGCTTGCCTACAGCCACAGCACACAAGCAACATTTTCTGTGGTCTCTGGTGTACTCACTCGCTAAGCAAAGCCTTGAGATGAAGCTGTAAGCTGCGGATGGCGCGGTGGAGGTTGTCCAGTTCCCCCATCTTTTGCTTGGCTTTGGTAGAGCGTTCTGAACCGGACTGGTGCTGGGTTTCAAAGTACCGGTAAAATTCATAACTTCGCTTCAGTTCGGCTAGGCATGTGGCCTGAGAGTGTGGAAAGTCCATTGCCACATCAGACCAAATACTGTGTGGCAAACATTCCAGAGTTGTTAGTGGCCCAGGAGACTCATTCTCTGGAGAGAGCAACAATGCCAAACGCCGGTAAAATTCTGAGCTCTGCCCAATCCACAGCTGGAACAAGACCTTAAAAAGAGAACAATTAGTAAGATTATTTATTTTGTTTGTTAGCATTCTATATAGATTTTTCAGACACATTGGGAAGTGTTGTGCCCTAAAAGAAATCTGTTTAGAAACACAACAAACTGAGGATACTGGCAGTGTAGAAGATGTGATGCAATGCAATGCAATGGGATCCTGGTTGAGACTTAGATGGTGCGGAGGGTTTTTCAGGGTGAATGGAATGGAAAAGTCTTTTTGCTGAAGATTTTATGTACGATCAGTAAGTAGCTGAAGTAAGTACAGAAGGGGATACACAGTACTTATTTTAATGTTGACAAAATGTGTTTCCTGTTTCTCACGTTTGTTATCGATCTTGATGCCACGTTTTTGACCCCAGAAGCACGTGGAAGTCAAATTTTAATAGGCCTAGGAACCAGCAGTTACATAGGTTTGGAGCAGTGGTAAAAGGTTCTGCAGTTTCAATATGCCTTAGTAGGAACCTGTGCTTCTAGTGTTGGGGTTCAAACGGACTCAGAGGGTGCCAGATTGAGATCGACTTCAGAGGTATATGCAAAATGTAGGCAATTGGCACAAAAGGTCTGCTTAACGTCCTGCATGCCTGGCCTACAAATAACTGATTTAAAGACTACACAGGTCAGTAGCGACCAAAATTCAATAACTTTCCAAACATAGTTGACACCGGAAAACAATCCCCAAAACATTCACCACAAACTAATCTCTCATGAGCTAATACAGAGGAGTCAGGGCATCTCTGTCTCTAGTTCTGGGCAGGTTTTTTGCATTTACAGTGATAGGCAGCAAGGGGAATCGGCCACTGATGTGGAAGACTCAATTATTCCCCACAAGAACAGCTGGCAGGCACCATCCTGATGTTCAAACTGCAGAATGTAATAATGTTGAATTGCATTTACTAGTATTTCTTGATCTTCTGCGTCGTCCTATAGAGGATTTAGTAGTCACCGGTGATTTCAATTATATCCCTATTTATGGTTTTCTGTTCTACAAGCTGGTCTGCTTTTCTATCTTATGTTGATACTAGAGACAGTCCCATACGTGAGCATAACTTGATCATGTGCTGTGATTCTTTCTAGCTTTATTAGTGTGTCTGGAAACAGCGCCCTGCTCTGCTTTAAAATGTGCACGCTCGGTGACCCAATGTGCAACTGTATCTAGATTGGTATCAGAAACTGCCCTTCTGATTTACAAAATGTGTGACTTTAGAAAACACTGGTAAAATGGCCACTATTACAGGTGGTGGTGATCAACAAGCAATGTATCATCTTTTGATTTCAATTCTCTGCTGTCAACGGTAGTGGTAGTTCCTGAGCCACAAGGCATGCTGCTTTGATTCCTTGTATTGTCTGATATATGTAGCATCTTTTTTTAATTGTTTTTCATAAATCATTCAATTTGTTGTCATTCATCTTCTATTGCTTATTTATTTTGGTAGACCTACTGTCCCACCTTCAATCCCAATGTTAATAATAATAATATTTCATATAGTGTTGGCTACCATAATTTTGCTAGTTTGCAGCATGATAAATAGAAGTTCTTATCAACACGCTGCTCAACACCACTGACAGCATGGACCGTGGAAAGATAAGTAAGCTGGCAGGAATAGAACCCAGCACCTTAGGTGGGACACAGACAGATCTCAGCAGTGAGCACCTCAACTGGCTTTGCCTGCACAGCAACACTCAAATCAAATGATGCCAACAGGACGGGGTCTTTTCTTCCTAATGGAGTCTCCTCTGCACAGTCAAATCCTTGGATGTCTTCAAGTTTGTCTTTACAACTATTTCTGTTTACCTGCTGTTGTTGTGAATTTCTAAAAGGCCCAAGAGTCTAAGGATACATCATCTTAATATAAATTAGTTTATTGTATATAACTGTTAAGCATGCTCCAAAATCGAACTGCATTAGATATACTTGTGGCCAAATTAGAACATATAAGGTGGAAATGTGATTTATCACTGGTATATTGTTGAGTGCTTATAATGGGCTTTTTAAGTCCAATATTATTCATTTTTGATTATTTATACCAATTGAAAATTCACAAACCTACTCATGATACTGGCAGAAAAGCCAATGAGTAGCAGTAAGAGAACTGACAAGGCTCAGTATGGACAAGGCACTCAGCCGACTAACATCTGCAAGTAAAGCCTGGCCACAGAACATGCACCTAAAGAAAAAAAAAATCGCCAACAAAAAGCACCTAGAAGCAGTCGGTGGACTGCAAGAATGCAATGTTTGCCTAGAGTTTGCTGTGTTTAAATTCGGTACACTTTAGCACTTGACTAAAGAAGTGAAAACAAACAGTCTGAAGCCACTTTGGAAACTTTAGCTTCTGGCCTGCAGAGCGCAGCTGTAAAATAGGATTTGCTCACAATGCACACCTCTGATTATCTGAATTTATTTCTCACCGGAGAGACAGCAAGCACAGTTGGCGGTAATCTGAATTCATAACCATCAGCTGCAAACAGCTTATCCAGTCATTTAGAAGTGCTGATGGCACCCATCATATATGAAGGAGGACAGCCAGGCACACCATGTAAGCAAGCCCTAAAATGGCTACTATGGAATACGGAGGGATGTGAGAATTATAGGTCTTCCGAAACTTTTGAAAGCAGCGGTACAACTGAACATAGCCAACAGAAGCAGGTTTTGTATTCACTGAACCTCAAAAGGTTACCTCGCTTGTGGGCTGCAGTGGATTTGCTGACCGTGTCAATCAACAAATTCTCCATTCCAGTAGCAAGGGTTGTAGCAGAAGTGATATCAGCTGAGGGCAGCTACTGGACCCATCGTGCACACCAACCTCACGATTATCTGAGCTGAGCTGGGACAATGCCTTTCTCAGTCATATCAATACCGCTAAAGGTATAGATGTCTAAACGCCCATTTGCTCACCAGAAATCAATGGCGTTTCAAGATGTCTATTTGTGGTCTGCAAAGCTTGGGAAATGAACAAGAGCCCCTCAAGGGTTCACTTATCAAGTAATGAAACTTGAATTGACCTCACCAAATGCGTCAATCTAGTCGCTATGTTAAGTACTCTTTTTACTACGAGTCACACGTCACAGCAACTCAGCACGACTTCACGCACTGCGAAATATCAGCTGTCCAGGCCCCGGTCACCTAAATCTAATACCTGAAGACCCAAACCTCCTGCCCGCCCTTCCAGGCCCCCCCCGGCATGCAGCTCGCAGCCTCCGCTCGCAGCCAGTACACTGCACGTTGCAAGGCCTGAGATCAATACAACAGAAAGTAAAACAATGACTATCAGCAATCGATCCGGGATCCCAGTCAAAATATGTTGGATGAGACAAGTAGGTCAACAGCTAGAAATACTTGCTAGACAACAGCGCAAACTTCGCTGAGCAAAAACAGTACATGTCAAAGAAACGGAATGCATTCATTTTCCTTTCCACAGTCTTGCACAGAAGTTGAATGGTTTCTCTTTTAAGCCACTTCTCACAGTGATAGCGGCTAAACTGCTACGTACCGTGGCATATGCTAGTGTTGCAGTGTGAGGCCAGGATGCAGCTCTCTTGGACAGCCTGCTGGTTAGCGCTTTTAAGCAGGTGTTCAGTCTTCCCCAAATGACATCTCGGCATAAGTTCGACTAGAGTTTTGGGCTTGCAAATCAAATATTGGGGAGAACGTACACCACAATAAAGTGCTGGTATAAAATAAAGTCAGATCAAGAAAGCTTACTAAACATCATTATGGAAAGCCTTGCAAAAAGATCCTAAATCCACTTATCATAAATACCCATATACCTCAAAAATGAACAAACCTAAAAAAAAAATCAACAAACCTAATAGAACTCGGGAATAAGAACCTGCTCTTTCTGACTTTCAAACAAGCGGTGAATAAAGCTGCAAAAATGCACACGTGTTTGAAAGATCAAAAATGGTTTCTATCGTCAATCTCATGCTTGACAGCTTGAAACCAGCCCTGTACTTAAGACTTTCATTCCCTCCACAAATTAAGCGAAAATTGCTGGCCATTCGATTTGGCCAATTGCCAGTGCTGGGTTGTCAAGCACACTTGGAAATAAAAAGTACAACAGCATGTAAACTTTGTGGTGCTAAGAAAGAGGACTTTATACACCTGGTTTGTACATACCCCATTTATACATACCACAAGCCATTTTTATTAAAACAGAGTTTTAATCTCAGAGGCATTCGTACATGCAGAGAAACGATAATAGAAAGTTTTAATCCAACAGTTGAATTGCAAACTGAACAGATTCTTTTCAATGCATGGAAAGGCCGTACTGCTTAAATACTCAACAAAGTACAATCAGTGCCTGCAAGTCTATTTAAAATCCTATCTGGAACTTATCTAAACTCTCTTGGAATATCAGATGCATTGCATGATGATTGCACATATGGAATACTGAAGGGATGTAACAGGCTGTTAGCTGAGAACACAACTGGGTCAGTCTTGGCTATCCTGTCAATGGTGAGGGCCAAAATTAGATTGCATAAATGTAACCATTTTCCCATACTAATATGAATAGTTGTGTCAAGCTAAGGTAGTGATTTCAGAGGCACTTTGTTAGCATTGTTGCACTTTATGTAGTTTCCTACTTGTTGTCTGATTTTTCAATCCAAACTGTTTATTTCATTCAAACAACCAGATTTCTTTAAAGTTACCATCAGTAAACTATTTTATCAAGTGGCATCACACGGCGCTGTTACAATTTATTTAACACTTATGCATCTTATTTGATAAGGCAGTTAATTAGATCTGAGTAATTTAAAAGTAAAATTGTTATGGTTTTAATTGACCAAAACATAAAAGAATTTTTGCCTTTCGTGGCTGTAGTATGTATCACTCACCCAACCTGGATAAAACTGGATGAATGGCAGTTGTGGCGAGTGAAAAAAACTCATTTTCGTAGTACGCTTTCTCACCGTAACAAAATTAAAGACTCCGAGATGAGCTGTTAAAATTGTGATGTGCAAACAGAAGGCACACGCTTCTGCAGCCAAATTATTTGATAATAGTAACCAATCTGAACCAATCACACAGTTCAAACTGGATTCAGAAATTACTACTGGGACTAATAAAATGCGTTACAATCACTCAAGACAATGGTATTTTCTTTTATCCACCTTGGAATTGTGCAAGGTAGAGTTAGCCACGGGGACTTGAACATTTGAACTTCAGGTTACAAACAAATCTTTAGAGAAGGCACATTAAGTTGTTGAGTAGCCAATACTTTTTCTGGAAATCGCAAATAAAGACTTCATATTGGATTAAGTGGACTCTAGAACAGACGTTAACTGCTTACCGAGTTTTAACAAAGCTCAAAAGCAGTAAGAAAATGTAAAGGCAAAGTTCTCCAACTTATGACTGTAGGAGTGTTAAATATCACTGAAGAATTATGGGTAGACTTTGGGCAGTGAAACAATACAGCAGCAAACTCGTCCTTCAAAAGGGTTACCACGAAAGGCAGGATGACCTTCGGAAAAACCTCCGAGATATGTCATTAAGGACATTTCCCCTCTTTTGGCAAAGATCTGTATGAATTCTGTAAGGCTGAAGCTGTCCTAAATGGAGTGTGAAGGGTCTGGTATACAGCAACGCCCAGCGCTAGAGCAGGGAACCAGGCACCTCAGGATTAACTAACGTTATAGTTCCAATCTGGGAAAATAAACTAGAGCACCAGGAATAACAACATTTAGAGAGTAGCAACCACAGTAAAATGACTGTATGCAGTTTCATAAAGAAAAAAACCTAAACCTCTGCGGTCGATGAAGTGACCATCAAGGGTCTGTGGCATCCAAGGAAAATGGGAGCAAAGATTGCTCCAAATAACTGGGTCCTACAGCCACCAAACAGACTATCTTCAAGGTGAGACCTTAACTTTAGGGAGCCTGCAAATCACTCGGAAAGGTCCTAATTCCTTATTATATAATTAATTCTCCATGTGACATGGCTTGGGGTCGGGTCTTCTTAACCACAGCAAGATCCATTGTGTAGAAGTACACCAGACAAAATTATGATGGGCAGTTTACAACATGAAGAGGCAAGTAGGATCAATCAAGGAATCAGAACTGTAAGCTCTTGTCAGAAATATATGTGAGATCACGGTTTCCATAAATGTGGCAACGTTTGGGAATGGAACTCAAAGCATAAACATGCTGGAAACCGACTAAATGTGGGATTGGCATGCTCACTATCACTTCCAAGGAGACAGCTGCCAGATTAATTCGATGGTGTGGATTACCTTTAATGCTGGCAGGCTGAAGCCGTCTGTGAGGTTGTGCGCCTCCTCCTCCGACACTTGCACCTTGCTCAGCCCCAGACGCAGGTCTTTCAAAGGCACCACGCAGATGTAGTTGGTCACATTGTCAATCTCAGAGTTCAGTGGATAGGTTCACACACAGTTAAGGCAATCACCAGAAGCATTACTGATCCAACACAACAACAAGTCACTCTGTGATTAATAAGTGCCACAAACAAGCATCAGCTTGAACTCATTAAGTAAAAAAAAATACAAATTCTACATTAGATTTCCGGTTTTCAGATGGTACAACAAAATAAATCAATACACTGTTGGCAGCATAAGCACAAACACAGTTATAAGATATCAGTTCAGCGGACATAGCAATTCTTCATCAGAAATCGGAAACCATACAAATAAATCTACTTTTACATCTTAGCTTCATCACTGAGCACTTTACAGTCAGTCACTGTGGATGGCACATATCAGGAGTTTCCTTCGATCTCTCAGCACTCCTCCCAACTCCACCATATCTTTTTGTGGTTGTTAGGCACACTCTAGACTCGTATATGAGATTTTCCAGTATTCGACTTTTGTCGAAACCCTTTTTCCAGCGAGTCAAGATAGGGGACTTTATGTTTTTTAATAAGCAAATAGTATTGTTGTCTATCAGTTACAACAGGTCACATTGAAACAGACAGCCGGCTCCCGAGGGAGGCCAATATCAGTACAGTAAAACATTAGCAAGAGTAAACATGCACACCAAGAAAATGACATCAATCTCACCACCACCCCAAGCCATTTCCCCCATACTTTGGCGTGTTAGCAGGTGTCATGGTCACGGCTAGCGGCCCTAGGGACCTGAGTTGCCTTTCTGCCCTCGTTCCCGGTGTCACACATCACTGGTGGCAGACTTCATGGACCCTTTGCTGCAGCAAAGTATGGGTGGTATTGTCAGCATGTTGCCCGCCTTTGACTGATACCTGCCTATGTGTTAAATGGTGCCTTCCTTAGTGATACACATCACTGTTGTAATCTGTTTTGACACGCGCTGATTGTTGGTGTAAGAAGCACCTATTTTAGGCGCTCGCATTTGATCCTTAATTGCTGCTGCTGCGAGGCTACAAACGGGGGTCTGATGTAACTTTTTTAATTAACGCTAAATCGTTTGAAATATTTTTTGGAAAATAAATTGATCACTTACCCGCACATTAAAGAACTCCTCATTTCACCTCACTATTTCAGCGGGATTCAGGGAAAACTGCACTTCCTCTAGCGCCATCTTGGTCACCGTTCTAGTGGCTGGCCAGCTTGTAATTGCCTTCCTATTTAGGAGGGGTAATGCAAGCGCGCAGCGCACGGAACGGGCGTGCCGATGGTGCACCAAATGCAAGCCCGTCTGTGCCCTTCCGCGCACCGTCCGCACACCAGCCGCGCCTAGCGCCAGTAACGCTGCCCATCTGGAAAAAGGCAAGATAAGATACTATAAGGAACTGCTGCTTAGTAGCGGTGAGTGGGAAGTGGGAGGGGAATATCATGTAGCTCTGTCACAGGGTAGTGCTGTTTTAATATGTGGCCTGATTAACAGGAGATCGTTGGTAAAACACAGCAGGAATTGTCAAGTCAGTTAGAAGATATGGACCTGGATGTTTTATTCATCACAGAGACCTGGACCAGCACTAACTCATCTGTTGAGCTGGGCTTTGCCTGTCCAGGAGGATATAAGATATTTCACAAACCTAGGGCCTCTGGAAGAGGTGGGGGGGTCGGGGTAATATTCAAAGAAAGATGGAACCTCGCACCCCTACAGGTTGAGGAGGTTGCTGGGATTGAGTTACTGGGCTTCACTTTGTAGGAGACAAAAGGAAGACTACTAACCGGCGTGGTCTGTTATAGACCTCCAGGCTCAGACACTCAGTATCGGGCACTGCTTGACACTATTGCTGCTCTGGCTCTGACACACTCCAATGTGATGTTTCAAGGAGACTTTAACTTATGGGATAATGGGATCCTAGGCAATCATTTGAGAGACCTGCGACATACATGTGAGAACCTTAGCCTAAACCAGTAAGTACAAGAACCAACCCATTCAGGAGGACACGTGCTGGATCTCGTGTTCGCGAATCAGTCAGAGAGGGTGGTGATTTATATACTGCCCCAAAACTGGACTGACCAATAATTAGTCCACTTTAGGATCACTATACCCAACTACACGGACAATAAAAACTGCTTAGCGACCTTTCGAAGGGGAAGAGACTGGGCCAAACTGTCTAAAAACAGCACAGACCCAATATTCTCCAATCAGACCTTCTTTGTTTCAGGTGATTCAGTGGATAAGAACTATCAAAACTACTGTAATCACATCACCAATATTTTAGATCGGCATATTCCCATGAAAAGAAAAAAGAATAGAAGGAAACCCTCAGCTCCCTGGTTTAGCGAGGAACTGAAATTAATGCGGAACACTTGCCGACAGGCTGAGAGGAGGTGGCGAAGATCTCATCTAGAATCAGACAGAAAACAACTGAAACTAGTGCAGGCTTAATATAAGGAGACCATCGCCAAGTCTAAAGCACTCTTTTATACCAGCTCAATCCTACAAGCACCTAACAGTACAAAAGCACTCTTTAATATTATAAGAGATCTCTCCACTCCCACTTGTACGGGCAACAAAGTGGTTGCACCTCAGAAACTCTGCGATGAAATCGCCGCCTTCTTTGATGAAGAACGCCAACATTGTTGGAGGCTTTGATCCAGGTAATATTATCAGCCAGGAGACACTATCCCAGGTATTAGCTGAGGAATCCTGGGCAGAATCATCAATGGAGTGCTTTCAACCACTCACTAAAGTGCTTTTTAACAGTCTCGCTCAGTGTTTCCTGTGGGTCTCCCCTAGATCCGCTCCCCCATAAGATCTGGAAGGAGTATGGGCCAGAAGAATCCCCTTGGATGCGACAGATTTGCGGTCAATCCTTGGAGGAATGCGTGGTCCCAGAGGCATGGAAGCAGGCAGTGGTCACTTCCCTGCTCAAGAAGCCCTCTCTGGACCCAACGAATCCAGCTAACTTCAGGCCTATATCCCTCCTGCCTTACCCTATAAAAATTCTCGAAAAGGCTGTTAGCAAGTCTCTATCGAGCTACCTTGAAGATAATCACCTACTGGATAGGGATCAGTTCGGCTTCTGACCAGGCCATGGGATAGGAAACAGCTCTGGTAACTGTATTGGACAATCTGCGAATGCGAGCAGACAATGGTAACTCATCTGTGTTAGTGCAGCTGGATATGTCGGCCGCATTCGACACGGTAAGCCATGCAGTGCTGATAGGAAGGCTGGAGAGACTGGGTGTGAAAGGTCGTGCCCTGAAATGGCTGCAATCGTATTTATCCGAAAGAGACCGTTTGCTTCATTCAAGTCTCCGGTGTGTCATGGAGTGCCACAGGGTTCGGCAATAAGCCCCATTCTCTTCAAAATATGCCTATGCCCCATGATCCCTATTATAAAATCTTATGGGGTAGATCTGGTCAACTATGCCGACGACACCCAATTGGTGTTTTCCCTGGAAGGGAAGCATGCGGTGTCAATGGACACCTTCCAGGAATGTATCCGTCGAGTCTCTGGCTGGGTCAAAGTAAACTCTTTGCAGTTTAACGGGGGGAAAACAGAGGTGGTATACTACTCGGCTGCCAAAATGCCAACACTTACCGCGTGAGTTTAGACTTACCCCGGAGGTTGACCCCTGGCCCCAGTCAAAACAGTACGCAACCTGGATGTCCTGGTGGATGAAAATCTTCAAATGCTGTCACAGGCTAACAAAACGATCAGTGTGTGCTTTGCTCTGCTAAAAGCGCTTCGCCAGATTCTTCCTCTTCTACCTAATGAGGCTAGACCTCTGGTGGTGAGGAGCATAATTCTGTGTAGGCTGGACTACTGTAACACCTTGTATCTGGGAGCTCCACAATACATCTTGCAGGGGTTGCAAAGAGTCCAATCTATAGCTGCAAAGCTGGCACTTAACAGACAACGTAGCTCATCTACCACAACAGCTCTGAGAGATCTCCATTGGCTGCCCATTACGGATAGAGTTAGCTTCAAATCTCTATGCATTGTATACAGAGCTGAGCAGAGTACTGGCCCTCTATCCATGCAAGAGAGATTTACCTGGTACAGGCCTACCAGACACCTTCCCTCTTCCAGCGCAAATCTGGTAATAACTACCAGATTTAAGAAATCTCGGATGGGAGGCAGGGCTTTTGGCACAGTAGCATCACGCTTCTGGAATGAGCTACCGCAGAGCATCAGACAAGCTAGCTCTTTGCAGTGCTTCAAAAAGACCCTGAAGACCTGGCTATTCCCCAGGAATGAGAGCAACGCCCCCCACTAACAATCAGGTCAGTCTCTGTTGACTCCATCTGTCTAGGTTACAGCGCCAGGATACCCGTAGGATGACAGTTCACGCTATGTAAGAATGAAATACAATACAATACAATACAATGTATTCTGTATTGTGTGCTGCTATTCTGATACTAATGGTATACCAATGGATATTAATTCACTTAATTAGAAGCCCTGTTTTGTGGACTGTGTTTTACAATTATTTCCTCCTACAGAAGAGCATCCTTGCACTCCTGCCATGGAAACAAAATTACCCAGACTCCTCGGCCTCTCGAGCGGCGCAGTTACAGTGGGATGGGCACCGCGTGATATTCATCTGTCGGTGCAAATAACTTCAAATTGTGGAGCAAACCACAAATCAGCCAGTGTTTCCAACCCAAATAAAACAATGCATGAAAACATAAACAAATCTTATAACTAGGATGAAAGAAATGTAAAGAGAACCAACTCTTTTATTGGAAACACGTTTGTATTATATTAAAAACTCCAGCAATATACATTACTAAGAACACGCAATAAAAGTATATTCTTACAGATCCTATCAATGTTAAGGATGACTGGAGTAGGTGCCACTTTGCCTATCACTCTGTGCTGTACAAATGCTAATTAACAATTACCTTTTCCCAATAAGAATAAATTAAATCTACACTGATTTCTTGTTTTTTGCAATCACAAAAGGAAAGCCTGGCAAGAAAAGAGAAGGAGAAATAAAAAGCATCACACATTATGCACTCAGATTGTTTACCATGAACACCTTGGAAAAAAAATCATGATTATTTCATTGCAGTGAACAGCCCTCGATAGCTGGCTTAGTATCAATTTTAATGTAACAAACACAATGGTTGCATGTAGGAATATTATTACTACACATACATTATTTAGAAATATTGTGTACTAAATATAGGTTACCAAAATATTGCGCAAATGGGAATAGATTTTCTTGGTACCATGCCCAAAAATTGAGCAAAAGAAAATTGATCTTAGCCACTGGCAATTGCCCAGAACTGCATTCCAGTATATCATTTTTCACCTACTGGGCCAGTAGATGATCCGACTCAAAATGTCAAATTGGTTTCAGCCTGCTTAGGCCTTAATTTTTGATGTGTAGCTAGAGACTTTCGGCTGAGTAATTGCCAGTGGCTGAGGTAAATTCAAGCATTCCTCTCTTATCACTCACTTACTTAATGCTTGTCATTGTCCTTCTACAATGCTCCGCTGACTTCTGATCAAGTCTGCACTATAGAAATATCACAAACATACAGGCCAAACATCTCTTTTTTGTTTTTCTCTGTGCGATGCCACAAGTCCAACAGGGTATACTAAGACGTGGGCCCTTGTGTACTGTACCACTCAACTCAAGCAGCAACTTCCCACAAGGCCGAAACTAATCTGAGACTACTCGGGTTCCCTTAGAGGGAGGTGATTGGTCTGGCTGTTTGTGCTGGGCCTATAGCAGCAAGACCAAGAGTGATTTGCCTTTGACTGGTCTCGGTCTAGACTAGCATAGTGAGCAAAACAACGTAGGACAAGTATATGGTCTTGGGTAACTACCAGAACTCGAGATTAATTCATGCTTTAAACCAAACTAGGTATGTTTGTAAGACAGACACCCATAGTTTGAATTTAGGTCCCCTCTTATCTCATTTTATTCTGACCAAATTTGACACTGTAACGAGTTGCAGGAGGTGTGCACATCTTTTTGGAGCACCAACCTTAACATCAAAGCTATTTAACTAAACTTATAAAGAAGGTAACTGGCAATCACAAACTTAGTCAATATTTATCCAGAAAACAAGGCATGGCTACAGCCCTTGTGAGCTACTGTGGGGCATCCCTGCTCTGGGATGTACTTGCAGCCATGGTGGCATTTCAAATTGGATGGATAATGCTTTCGACTACAATCGAACAAGAGAGAAAGACGGTCGAACAACCCCTAAAATGATGACTTTTCAAAAAATATTAAATACTTAAAAAAGTCAAGATGAATCGTTTGATAAGATGGTCACATGTGTTACTAACGTTTAATGGCAGATGAGACCTGTCCAACGTAGACAGTCTATGGTTTTCACCATCTACTCTTGACAACATAGACCACTGTCTAACAACGTAACATCTCTAAAGCATATCATGATTTGGTAAGGGCAGAGCTCTGCAAGAACAAAATCCTACAATGAATTCAGTTTTTTGCTGTTAGTATTTGATGCTGATAAACTGAACTATCTCAATTTTTTGTCCTGATAATCCCTGTTTGCACCTTCTAAACTATTTGTAATGTGTTATTCATTTTCGAAAGTTGTCTATTTTTGTATTGTGTGGATTTAGTTGTTGTGACTTTTCACGTGTTTATGTTTAATGTTGACTCTATCGACCAAAAGCCCCAAAAGAAACATTAAGGAACGCGTACATATCTTTGTAAGACTTAATAAAATGTAAAAATTACATTGTTTTGAAATAATTTTTGTTTTTGGAAATACATATTCATTTAAAGGGACAGTCGCTTATGAAGTTTCTTCTTTCTTTTAATAAAAAAAAAAAAAGCATTTTTCAAATCCTGATAGCTGAAAGAATTGTTTTTTTCTCGGTGCCTCAACACCTTTTACAGCACAGTTTATACTCCTTCACCTGAGTGGTGCCAGTTTGATACTTAGTGAGGAAGTCATACCTGCAAAACATGATTGGAAAAACACAAAGATAAAGCAAAAATGCTGCAGTGGCACTCGCTACAGAAAAATGCAGAGTAAAATATGCAACTAAGTAGTGTTGAAAAAATGTTTTTAAGTTAACACAAGCTAGAACAGACACACACACACACAATTTTATAATATTTTATCCTGGCTTCCTCTAAACCTTAGCTGGCCAATATCTTCAACAGGATATTTTACAAGGCTCAAGATGTCTTGGCGTTTCAGCGATAGAGATTTACAGGCTTGCTTGCAACACACATCTGCTCATCTGTTCAATGTATAGTTGGCCTGTCATGAATTACAGTTCACTGCTATATTAATGACGTCACGTTTTTAGGTCTCGCCTACGCAGCACACATGCGCTGCATAGGAGGACCTTTAGCCGTCGCTCGGGTCATTTTCAAGCACACACTCGTGCTTGTGGCGGCATCCACTTTGCGGGAGCGAGCAGACGGTGCGCCACAAGCACGAGTGCAGTGCTTGAAAATGAGCAGACTACTCTCTTCGCGTGCAGCGGCAGGCACAAGCAAGCGCGCACCACTCCCGGGCTTCTCTATGTCTTGTTTGCATACGAGCACAACCAGTCCCCAGGAAACACCCTCGCAGCCTTTCCCTTCTTCTTTGTCACATACACATCGTCGTCTTTTTATTTTGGTATCTCCCACTCTTCCAGGTTCTCACATCCTCACTCACTTCTCTCGTACTCTTTTATGTCCCCTCAACTCCCCTTTTATCATCCCTCGCTGTCTCTATTTGTTTCTTGTCATTTTTTTATTCTCGGTTTTTCCCCTCTTTCTTTTTCTCTCTCCCTCCCACCGTTACTTTCTCTCGCACTTTTTTCGTCTCATTCACGGAGAATTAAGTCTAAACATATGTTTGAATACATAATCTAAAGCTGGCGCAGAGATAACCAAATGCTCTTTTTAGAATGAATTGCAAAGTTCATGTACAGAGGCTCTCCGGATGCAGCTCTTATGGACGCCTATTTCCTGGGAAGACACAGGATGCTGTTGAGATCGAAACGGCGCATGCCTTGAATTCAATGATTGGCATCATGTAGGAAAGCAGATGTCGGCATCCCAGAAGGTCCACATGCGCCATGTACTGAGTCCACTGTATCACATAGACTCTGACACTCTCACATCTTTTACTGCCCTTCTGCATCACAGTTGTCCTTGAGAAACTGCTGTCACCTGCCCATGGCTCTTACGTGTAGTGCATACATCCCCTCAGAACCTGAGGATTCACCTTCTGCTCTGCATCAAAGCAGAGGGCAAAGGAGAGCAAGGTCTTTCCCCCATACTGGCCCCCGACTGCGACCGTGCCTCTTTTTTGAAGTTTACCTATGTCCATGCCCCAAGCGAGTGCCAGCCTCCATCGTGGCAGTGAGGTTAAAGGGAATTCATATGCTCTCTTTTCTTTAGGAACAGACCGGCGAGGTAAGTTGCTGCCCAGCACAGAGTCCCTCCAATCTCCTTACTCACCTTGCAACGGAGGTGACTAGGAATGGGGGTGGCATGGGTGGTGGGCATCCTTCCCGCCACCCCCGATCTCCCTTCTACTCTGACCTGCCAGTGTCGCTTCTGGACATCTGGACATAGGGTGGTATTTATTAAAGACAGATCATGCTGTGTTTAGTTAGCTTTGATCAGTGTCCGGTGGTGGGGGCTCTTTAGCTCCTGCTGCTCCTGGGTGGATATCTACGCAGCATGACGTAAAAGGCATGGGGGAACTTCATACTTTTTCTCTTTCAACATAAGCCCTTGTGCTGCATAATTAAATACTTATAAGTTCCCAAAGGCGTGACCTATTGGCTATGCCAATGCTGGTTATGTAGTGTTATCACTCCAGCACTTCTTTTCCTTGAAGATACATAAATAAAGGCCTTCTTAAAGTGCCAATGAATATGGATTCGAAAAAAGGATCTCAAAGAACATATCTTAACATTTACAAACTGATTTATGAACTTCTGTGTTTTCACGGCCTTAAGCGATAATGGGTATGGAATTTACACTCATTCAGATATTAGAATGTCATCTACACCTATGCGATGATGGATGCTCCGCAGAACTAATTCTAATGGATGAGGGTTCTCTGCAACATTTGAGCATTTGAGTGACCGGAAACCTGGATTGAAATTTGCTGCACTGGGTCTGGTAAATCCATACCATGGGGGATCAGTAGATTTAAAAGCATAGTCCGAGAGAAACCTATGGGTATACCTTATTGTTATGACACTGGTTCCTAAAAGTCACATGCGTGAATAGGGCCATACACAATCACTGACTAAGTTTGCTAGTAAAAAAAAAAAAAATACAATCTAGCCAATGCAAAACTTAAATGTTTTCAATGTTTTGATGAATTCAAAGGTAACCTTGACGAACGTCTTTTTCCTGTTGCCATGTCAACACAAACCCTCCTGGTCTTCTCAAGTGTCTTATTGTTCAAATTACAAATGCCAAACATCACAGAGGCAGGACAGAGGAAAGCGAGCATCTTGCCTACCAACTGCACAGCAACATAAAAACAGTCCTCAGCTGCATTGTTAATAGACAGGCCCAAGTTTGCAGTGCTTGAAACAAAATACACATGAAACCCATAAGTACTCCTGAACTTGACATGAGCATAAGTAGATCAGCAACTAACCTAGGACACTAATGGTGACTGACCAAATGTACACGGTGTTTGCAGTACAGGCTCTTTCTTTTACTATGCAGGCTTCATTTATTTCCAGTGTCACCTTCAGGTACCGAGGATAAACTCATGTCTCAGCCATAAAAAAACGGTGCAGCTTATGCAACCATTTCAGCAGAAAAAAAAGCATGGCACCTTACAATGGTAATTCTGCTGCCCTTCAAGTTTAATTTAAAAGAAGTATACATCGTTGTTGAATTTATAAAAGGGCAACACTAATGCCCTCTTTGCAGTCAGGCGTGAAAGCAAATTCTTAGTGCCCCTATTCAGTAGCTGTTTCTAAATTAAAAGTGAAACATAAGGTGTCATTCAGCTTCTTTGCACCTTCGAGAAGAGGGTCTTAAATTACATGATACATTACAACTTTTACATGGTGTGTTGCACGTGTGAAAGAGCAGTAAGTAGTAGGGTCTCCCAAGTGCATCTCGGAAAGACCCCACTGCTCGGGGGCATAAAAAAGGATATTTTTTCAGCATGTAGAGGGTTGCCAGTCTTGACAGGCGGAAGTTGGCTCGGACGGAGCGGTAGACAGCTTTTCGCAGGCCAATGAGGTGCTGGTTGGGGTGCTGACTGGCTTTGTCGAAGGGGCAAGCAGCACTGACCCTGTCAAGCAAACTTGAAGAGTAAAATGTGATACATCTGTACAGGTGTCCTCGCGCATCCCAAAGCACAGCATCAACAGCAGCATTGACGTCAATCACTTATGAGGCACACCCACTGGATAAAGAAAATAAAGGCGGAGGCGGCATGCATTGAGACTGCCCTTCCTAAGGAACCACAAGACTACAGCATCAATATCTATCGGTCACGAGGGGTGGTCTGTTTAAAAAACTGTAATGAACAAAGGAGCGTGTGGCAGGAAGCAGTCACTGTCACTGTCACACACCACTTATGGGGTAGAGTGACAAGACACATGCTGGACCAACTAGTGTCATGTATTCCTCCAAAGATGGATTAGCTACAGTCATAGGACTGTCCCGCCAACCTTACTGTGATAGTTATCCACATAATACCGTCAGAACCAGTGTATGCATATGTTAAGCATTATTGCGTGCCTGTTAGATATCACCATTTAAAATTTGTAAGAAAAGTAGTAAATAAAAAATGAAAATATGAACGCCTGATGTTTAGTCCACGCAAATGGACACAGACTACAGAAATGAAGAGCAATCACAGCTATTCTGTTAAAATGTCAGCATGTTTATTAGACAACCCATGCAACAGGTATATCACCATGACCCTGAAACAGAAAAGGATACCTATCTCTTATTCTGGTCTTCTATTCAAATCCAAGTCAATTTTTTGAGAGTTTCAACTTTTCCCCACTTTAGGGTTTGAGGCCTTTATATCACTGATGTGGTCACTTTCAGTTAATTCTACCTTGTGTTTTGCTGGTCTACCGGTTTGTTTTTATGTCTTGCCATATTGATCTTATCTTTGTATCTATATTGTATTAAAAAATATTCATACAATTTAGCAAGTTATTTATAGTATTAATAATGTACAGACTAGGAACCAAATTGTCCCAGAGCATGAAGGGCAGGAAGTGCTAAATGATTAACAGAAACCTGCAGGCATGGGTTTAAAAGAGGCAAAGAATGGTTTTAGGGAAAGGGTTACAGAATATATCCGTACAGTAATCGAGAGCATAAAGACCAGATTGTTAAGTACATCCCATGTAAGAAAAGAGCAGAGTATTTATGTTTTTTGGAAGATTAGGTCTAGATCTAGCCAACAGTGAGGACAGACAGCTGGAGAGTCGGGGGGCTCTTAAGGTGAATTGTTTATTGAATCATCCGATGTATTTGGATTTTTAGGTGGAGTAGAAGTTGAAAAGTTGAACTTGGCTTATTGGTGTGGTATCTTGGAAGTATAGAGTAGATACTTTCAGAGAGGTGCAGGGACAGTTCCTGTGAAGCAGATGGACGAGGCTGAGGATTGTTGTTAGAACTGGGATTTCTGGTTGGCTAAGGCTTACACCAAAGCCAGGCAGAAACCACCATTCTAGTCAAGGCAAGGGAGTCACACGCCAAGATAACCCCTGCTCACCCCCTTGGTAGCTTGGCACGAGCAGACAGGCTTATCCCAGAGGCAATGTGTAAAGCATTTGCGCATGCACACAACAGCAACAACATCTTTTGTCTAAAGGTGCAGGGTGGGGGAAAAACCAGGCGCACCTGGTTTGGGAGCACTCTTGATGAGCTCAGCCACCCCTCCTATTCACTAGTCAGGCCAGGGTCATCAGTCGCACCACAGGGGGCGGAGCCAGCATTGTGTGGGGAAAGCCCAGCCCTATTCAGGTCCCAGGTGCACCCCTCCCTCACATCAGCATGCTAACCTCTCCACCACCACCGGGGCAGACCCATCCAGACTCTTGGAGCCAGGCTCACCAGCCAGCTCCAGCAAATCACGTGCCAGCACACTCACTACACACGCACACCCATGTCTAGAAGTGGCACTTCCACACTAGACACATTCATGCCGCACACATCATTGCGCAGCATTCAATCTCACGAGTTCGCACATACCAAACTCGACGCTGCACTCCCCACACATCAGAAACTACCATGGTCACACATATTCCCCATGCATTCCTATGGGAGGGCAGGTCACTCTCACCACACACACACACACACACACACAGAGCGCACGCACTTTACACTGGACCACAGTGAAAAAGTGCGCAGAGACCTAAAATCACCAACACCAGGTTACAGAAACAGGCTAAGCAAAAGAAAAATGTTTTGGGGTGAACCTGCCAAAAAGGGCCAGGTCCAACAATTGTTATTGTTTTTTCTAACTCTGATAGCGAGGCAGAGAGTTGTGGAAGTGAAGATGGAGTTTGGTCTTCTGTTTTTTGGCCCATTTTCTGCTTTGTATCTGTCTAGTTGGTCCTCTGATATAGAGAGTAGGAGTATAAACTAGGATGAGAACAATATCTTTGATGTAAAGGTTGGAGGTAATGCACAGGTTCGTTCTAAGGAACAGCAATATGTTGAATGCGTACCAGTTTAAGGCACCTATATCGGAGGCCATACAGGGATTCACATTCAGGTGGAATCTTTGAGGTGGAGATATCCGACATGGGAGGCAAGGGTGATGGGTGAACTGAAATACAGGGATGGAACGGAAGCAGATTGTAGACTGCTACCTGGGGTGAAACAGTATTCGTGGATAGGGATCTGTATTTGGGAGTAGATTTGATTGTTGTCTGTGCAGAAGTAAAAGGGTAGGCTAAGGGCTCTTAGCAGGAACAAGAGAAGAAGCTAATTAAGATGTTCAAGGGGATGGGAACATGTAAAGTCACACAGAATACAGTAGGTAATGGCTATTGATTTAAAAGATTAGCTTAATTTGACCTATTGGGAGAAGTCAACATCACAAGCAGGAGAAAACAGACTAATGCATCATACATCACATGAATTCAGAATACAGGCACGGTTAGGCAGCGGTGTTGAATGCTACAGAAAGGCCGAGAAGGATGTCTGAGTCTGAAAAGGTCTCAGCCTAGACTTCATCAATGACTGAGATCTTGCAATACACACTGACTAGGGCCTAGGGTGTTGTGTGTCTTCAGAAAGCATTGCAGCCGAGAACGATTGGCCCTCATGCATTGTGATCTACCATGGTAGAATACAGTTCCTTCAGTAAGTGGTAAGGAAGAAGTGTTAAATGTTTGACCTCATGGGGACAGGAGTTAAAGACACCTTGCTGCAAGGCTCAGAAATAAGAGGGTTTGGTTTAGGAGATTGGTTATGGAAAGGGCAAGGAATGGGGTACACTCATTGGCTAGGGAGGCAGGAATGGTGTCACTGAACCAATCTAGGGGTGCACAGGAGGGATTTTATTTCTTCTAGTAACAGAGATGAACTAAAAGAGCTTGTTGGTCATGCCATGTGAAGAAAGGTAGTGGAGGTTGTCGTGCGTGAGCACTTCAACAATGATGCTTCAGGCTGGATCTATATTCCACCATTCCCATGATATTGGACACCACTCATTCTGTAAGCTATTAAATATCTAGCTGTAAAACCAAATTTACTTTCTTTACCATTTGTTCTTCAATTGTAACTGAACCAAAAATAAATGTGCTCAAATAATTTGTTCGTAAAACATGGAAAGGGACGGTTGGGTGGATCTAAACTGAGAAACTCGGGAAGGCTGTAGTTTCTTTGATATACCTTAGCTTAAATAAGCTTATAAAAGCATATAGCTGATGTTGGTGAAGTGGGGAATGTCAGACCACACAGTCACACCAACAGAAAAATGTAAGAACATTTCTTGCTAAATTTTATTATTATATGTTGTAGATGGCTCCCACAATAGACTGCTTGGTATTCAGTAAAAATAAGAATCTGATTAAACGGGTTTGGATACATGCAGGGAAAATAAATCTCATTAAACAACTGTGCCTCTAGGCGCATTGCAGCAGACTCCAGTCACATCATTATGTAAGCAGGTCACTCTTTTATAGGCGTCAAAATAAAGCCAACAACGTATTGTACTCCCTTTCAATGCTCTCCCTGAGGGGTAAAATCTAACTCCCTCCTGCATGCCCCTGCTTGAACTAGCATGTGAAGCAGCCTGGGAGTATCCAGATATTCACCAAACTTGCGTTCATTATAATTCTTTATCTGTCAATAAAAATGCTTTAAGAGGAGAGCTGTAAAAATTAGGTTGACACTTGATTTGTATTCATCACGCCTGCTGGTAGCCGTGCATTTCGTCCTTGGGTAACGTAGAATGATGACCTCAGATGGCAATGTAAATCAGCAGGGCTGAAGCAAACCTCAACAGACCCCACAAGGTTATCTGAGGTAAAGCTATTCATTGTAACTGGAGTGGGAAATCTCTAACATTAGTCCATGGTGCACGACAACAGGGTTTGAGCAGTATCTGTCCTGACCCCACCTCCATCCAAAAGAGTAGCTCAATGCCAAATCGTGCATCTTGTCTCTTTTAAATAAAGGCAATGTATATTTACACTTGTTCATGTTATGTCAGTGTTTCTTATTTTGAATAATAGAGAAAACCAAATACAGTACAAATGAGCAGCAAAGCTACTGTTCCAAATTACTCCGCAAGAAATATCAGAAATTGCCGATACCAAAATGATGGACAATTTGAAACTTAAGTTTTATGAGGTGGTCCTGAACAATGTAACTATCCGGACTGAAGCAAAGTTGGGCATGATGGGAAAAAGGCAGCCATTCTACCTTTTTAAAGGCATACGGAACACACACAACTTTTTTCTTCAATGGGAGATTACGGTTGGAACTAGAAACTGTCGTAGGATATTGGAGGGTTGGAATCCTGCAGACCAAAAGGAAACCGTAGTGCACACCTGAATCTCCCCCTGAAGAAGAGCGAGAGAAAAAACGATAAATGGGTGCATGGGCAGTGGAACGGGCAGCACTGGACTCAATGTTACTTGTATATTGTGCTTTGTTGGCTTCAGCCTCTGGTAGTTTGATGGATGATCTACTACTTTTACTTGTATTAGGGTCTTCCAGGAGTCTCACACAATAGTCTTTTTTTAGAAGATAATGGCCTCTCAGAATAAAGCCCTTTCCATAGACTGCCTCCCTGACGAGGAGAGCTCCATCACTGCAGTGTCTTTCATTTCAAGTGCTGGCCTCTTACAACACTGATTTGCCTTCAGACACCCTTGAGGGTAAAAAGAAATTGAAAAAGAAAATGGAAGGAGAGTGAGAGGTACCCAAAGCACGACAGAGAAATGCACACATTTAAGAGACAAATAATCCTACCTGGAATGATAATTACTTCTTTAATTGCCACAATCGTTTTGCTCCCAAGTTTTCAAGAGAATCGAGTAAAGTCTTACTTCCTTCCAACCTAATCTGACGAACTGTCAAGTGAAGAACCTTTGTTGCTATGGCATTTTTAGTTGTTTCAATAGTCCATAGCATAGAGACCGAGCTCGGCTCAGGTTCACTTGCATAAAGGCTTCCTGATGACCCGCGGTCACTGCAATGGTTTTTGGATCCAAAGGCATGTTGCCACCCAGCACTTTCCCTGCCCCTAAAATAGGACCTCAGTCAATATGGCAACTCGTAGCTGGTCACACTTTAGGTAGCTGATTAGCACTGTCTTGGTGTAGTACTGGCCCTAAAAGTGACTGTGTCTTTGTCCCCTGTTTATCCATTTTGGTTATCCTGCGTGGGTTGTTATGCTCTGTCAAAAACTACCTGTAGTCTTACTTTCTTGCAACCAGCTGCCTTTTGTCTGTTGTAAAAGTCATTTTGCATTGTTTTCACACAAACTGGTAAGCTTGTAGAAGTTGCTGCAGGGACGCCAATGATTTACAAGCATTGAGTGAGTAGGTTTATGCTGAGGTGCCTAGTTGGGATTCATGGGGTCTCTGAAGAAGCCTGAACAGTGGAGGGTGCAAATATCAAGTGCTCCAAATCGAGCTAATTTCTAGAGCATGAAGTCTACGTCCAAAATTTACTCCCAAGCTAGCCTGCATTATCATTTATTCATATATAAAAAACACTCACAATCTTTATAATATGCTTGAGATTATCTGAGGTCATGCCAGTGACCACAAGCGGAACAGCATAGGCAGCTGGTTTACAATCGCAACCAAGGAGGAAATTCTGCTTCCTTTTAGACCGCATGGTTAGTTGGTGTCTCACTGTGACAGTGATGTCTTACCATGCTCGGCTGTGTCAGAGCATGCCCACACCATCCCCAGAGGATATGAGCAGAGGACTGACGCACAATCCGCAAGTCATCATATTACCCCACACTAAAAAAAGACCAAAAATTGCGTAATTTCCACTCCAGGATGAGAGTAGCAGCTTTCTTGAAGCAGAGTGAAATCCATAGCAACAAATGTGATACCTGGGTTACCCTTGCTAATTCGGCCATTCTTTAACATGCAGCACATTTTGGCATCATTATGCATGTTTAATGCGTCATAACAGGGTCAATACTGTATTTTTAAAAATGCATTCGGTTAATTTAATCTTGGACCTTGCCCACTCCTTAAACACACCGTGTTCTAAAGAGCTGAGAAAAAGATCAGCTTTTAAAGTCTTTTGGACTTGAAAATGAACAACAATCAAGTCATCTGAAATACTGACAACTTTTGGAGATAAAATAGCAAAAGATAACTAGGGCGGTAGAAAAAATGACATTGACAAAAGAAAAGGAAACCCTCCGAATTGATTATGAACTTCCTTTTAGGTATCTTTACTATTGAGAAACTACTCGAAATGTTTAGCTTTTTATTTGAATATTTATGTCAATGTTTTGCCCACTCTCCACCCAGCACATTCACAGAGATTTAATGGACAAGACCCACCATCAAAGACTACTCGACAACACTGCAAGATCTCCTTCACCAGGACAATCCACAAAGGGAACCCACCCATGCTCTTGCGGACAACTGCGATTCAATGACATTCAAGTTGGACGTTCCCAGGTTCATACAGCTCATGACAAAGCTTCTTAGTACATCACACTCTACTGGTAAGGCTCAAATGAATTTCAAGAATGCTCCGAGCGGCCATTTTCAACCGCAGCTACGATCCTCAAATCAATTTAGTCTTCAACAAATTCCAGCCTTGTTTCCATCCTGGACAACGAACCAAGCCCACGCTAATCAACATTAGAGAAGTACTACCTACATTGTGAGATCCGAAACAAAACTGCGCCTTTATCTTCCCTCTGATTTCCGCCACTACATTCGGCACTGGGGACAAGAGTATCCTGCTTGGCCCTCTGAGCCTTGAAGTACAGGGGTGGTTATGTGCTTCTACTGTGGCTGTTTGGATGAACTGAAACTACTAAGCAAAGTTAACTTTCCCTCAGCCACAGGATGAAGAGTGGACCACTCTAAAACTACACAAGATAGCGGACTTTCCCAAAGAAAAAACAAGAATCCATTCAAAATGCTATTTGACCAAAGCATTTTGTGATGGGAAACAACTGCTGTTACAGATCTGTAGGTAAAACGAGAGCCACTTGCTCTTATATGAGAACTGTGCAGATGGCTTACTGGGTTACCACATGGTGTTATCTTTTTCATTACATCAGATGTGTCATGAGTACAGTCTCCAAGAAGCTATCGAAATTCTCGCCTAAAGCTGTGTAGGGAGCTATGCAGGGTCTCAAAGTAGTTTTAATATGCTTGGCTTTTTGCATATAAGTAGTAATCAGTCGTCCGTGCTCATCAGATAATGAACCCACCCACAATATAGCTGGGACTCTCCGAGTAAACCACGCTAATAACTTGTTCCCTTGTTTCCTGCCTCCTGGATCTACCTTAGCCTCCCAGGAGCGTAAATTAGTTGCTTCAGAAGCCAATTCCCTGTAGTCACCCTGTAAACGGTGTAGTATTTTATTTATTACTAGGGACGGGTACTTATTTCTAGCCCTTTACAGCGGATTATCTCACCCTCCATTACCTTGATAGCCCGACTATCTGCCTACTTTTTATGACTCCTACGACATGGGTTGATTCTGAATTACTGATTTAAAATCTTCTCCCAAGTTGACCCCGGCTTGAAATTATCGATTATTTTTCAAAAAGTATAATTCGGTTATTATGATTGGTTGTTTATCTAAAGATCTGTCATTAAGCTCTGATGCATTCAATCCCCATATGTTTTTCTCGTCTTTTTGGTGACTCCCAAATGTCAATACCAATAGTGAGTGGTCAGATATATCTCTTGCTAGGAAGTCAACTGAATGCACAACATACAACATAGGAGCATACAAGTGTGGTACATAAGCAGTTGATCTTTGATATGGAACTAAGTACCCCTGAGAAAAAGGAGTACAGCCCTTAGACCACATTACAGAGTCTTCAGGCATCCAAGAGACCCATAGACCTCAAAGACGAATCTGGCCAGATTAGCTAGTGGGGATGGGACCCTGATCCATCTCTAGAGGGACCCATATTACCACTGAAGTCATCTTTTAGTAGCAGATTCATCCTGGTGCCACCAACAGCAATGAAACATTCCTGTTAGAATTCTATTTTGCAGATTCGGGGGCAGTAACCTTCAGGGCTGTGACCTGTGTGTGCACACTGTGGCTCAAGCCATAATGTACTATTCATCAGAGTCTCCGTATTTGCGGGTCATCATAAACACTAGAGAATTAAGGGAGTAAAGCGTCACCTCCTGGGGCCCTCAGAACAGTTGGCATATTGTCCCACAAACTGATATTCAGCACCAATCAAGTGGGTCTCTTGGAATAACACCAGGAAGGGCTTATGGCTTTGTCAAAAGTGGATGTCTGTGCCACATTTAATTTTATTCCTCAGCTTGTTAACATTGCACGAGAGCACTTTGGCGAGACCCTAAAGCCCATATACCATGTCGTCCATCAACGATCAATTCAGTATTTTTGATCAATTACAATCCGGTTTCCGCCCGGGGCCCAGCACCTAATCAGTAATTACACATATACTAGACGATGCGCTAAAAACGTTGGATCAAAACGAATCATGCCTCCTTATTCTCCCGGACCTATCTTCAGCATTCAATATGGTTAATTATGACCAACTACTAGACCTATTGGAATATAGGAAGGGACCCACAGGGACAGTCTTAAACTGATTCACCTAGTTACTCCAAAACAGAGCTAAGAAAACTCAAGGTTAATCAGTCTCTATCTAAGTCCGGCCCTGTCAGAATAGGTTCCTCCCTCTCACCCATACTCTTTAACCTGTTCATGGAGCCGCTAACGTCAATTCTGAGCTCATCCAACATCCACGATCACATGTATGCTGATGACAACCAATTATACCTGTAAGTCGCCTCCCCTGAAGATATCAATGCCCTCAACTTTACCCTACAAAAACCTAAAAACTGGCTGACATGCAACCACCTCCAACTAAACAATCTCAAAACTGAATTCCTCCTAATCACCCCACATAAACAGTCACCCGTCATTAACGAATGGATGATGCAACTAACAGGCTTCAAGTACCTGCCTCAGGTCAAGAACATGCAGAAGCACATTAGTGTTGCCACCAAAGGAGCAAACCTCCAAATGAACATCTTAAGAAAATTAAAAATCTTCATGCCAAAACAGCTCCCTTTAGTGCCTCCCTCCACTCTGCAGCAAGGCTCATTACTGGATCGAAAAGAAACAACCACATCACTGCTGATTTGAAATCCTTCAATTGGCTCCCCTACGAAGCAAGAATTCAGCTGAAAATTGCATGCATTACCCACAACGCCCAACACTTCAATTTCCTAAGTTATCTTGCTCAGAAGCTTGAACTCTCTGGGGGCTCCAGATCTTCTAGAAGCTCTGGCACTTTACTGCTGAAACCACTGAGATTCTCTAAAAAGAAAAACTACAAGAGAGCCTTCTCTGACATCACCCCGAGAATTTGAACCCCCCACCTCCAGACTGAATCTCTCAACTGCATCTTTCAAGAAATAAGTTAAACTACTATTCATGAACACATTTCTACCCTAGATCATTGGAATTCTTCTCTCTGAGCTTATAAGGACTCATCAACTTTGCTCATGATTACGGCTCGCTGGTTATATTACTGTTTGATCTATCTGTCCTATTATTGAGGTGATCCCTCCCTCATCGGGGATCTGCCATATCCGGTGCTGTTTCTAGACTATTATAATATTGATAGTATAGGTCTCTGTTCTTTAAAATGTGTAGAGTGCTCCGATACCGCAGGGGTCTTATTAGCGATATATAAAACCTTGAAATAGTTAATAAACATTCTAAAGTGAATCTCTATTTACTGAGGATAGTATCATACGAGTTCTAATGATTGGTCTCCCATAATCTGATGAGACAGTGTGTATCAACTTTGTAATCTTTAATAATTTCTAATATTTGTACACCACATCACTCCACAAGGATTCCAAAGCGATGTTCATCAAATCTCAAGATAATCTCCATTTTAAAGATTTCATGTGCACAAAAGAGAGGGAAAAATTAGAAGTCTTTGAGTATAAAAGTACAATTTAGCACTATTGTCAAGATAACCACAGCTTCACAAAACATTTCACCATGGCAGTGACATGCATCAAGTGTAATGGCAATATCCTTTAAATGCCAATTCCCACATTCAGGAATTCAACAATCACAAACATCTTGATGACACAATACCATGTGCTGCAGTGTAAACATTGATTCATTCATTGTACTCAACAAGGAGAATTAGGATAATTGCAAAAACTAGTGGATACACTCCAAACAGAATATGCACACACATACTCAAATGTACACACGCACACATTTGTTTTTACACGTTGGTGGTCAAATATATGCGGTTATAATTAAGGATGAGTTTCCATAGGAAAAACCTTTTTTTGTTAATAACTTTGGGGCTATTTGATTATTGATTAATCTATGTATCTTCACAAAACTTTTCAAAAAACAACTTAATCCACCTCAGCTCCTTCCTGGGAAGTTTCGCATCTTTTGACAAAGCCACACATAACTTGGGTTGGCATGGACTGCAGATTCATCCAGGCCAAGGGAGTAAAGTGGGTCAAAAAACAGTATTTCCCATTTTTAACTTCCTTAGGAAACTTTGCTCTCTGCTACAAAAAACACTGACCAGAACTGCACCACACTTGAAACTATAACTTTGCTGAGGGTAGTTAGTGTATTTGCATTATTTGGTGTAAATCTACACAGTAATTAGAAATCAGTGTCACAAAAGTGAGTCAGGTGGACTTAAAAGGGTAAGTTGTAGAGCTACCTGGACCATTAGTTTGCAAACTGACCTTTAATACAAGTTCATAGACAGCTTCAAGACCTAACTTACAAAAAATAGTCTCTCCCACACCCTCCAGTGAACAAGGGAGCTTTTTTTCTACAAGGTCTGTGAAACCCAAACTGACTGTCTGGCTGAGAAAGGAAAGTTTCTCTTGAAGCCGGCATTACAGGAGGCGGGGCACAGTCTCTGCATACTGAAAAAAGAATCAAAATGCCACATAAGGGGCAGTGTAGGCACACCCTGACCCCCCCACCAGACCTAGGTGTGGGGGTCCCAAAAAACTCCTTCTTAAAAGTTAAAAAGATTATTTTTTAAGTCGGAGTTAGGGTTTGCATTGCTGTAGTTGAACTTATGCTTTGCAGAGTTAACAAGAACAGATTACTTTCAGTGGTTTTAGGGTTTTAACCCATAATATACTCAATTGATAATATGTACATCTGTGGACATGTACATGTAAAAGTACCAATTCTTATAACGCAACACTTCACTCCAAAAGATTCTGTTACAACATGAAAACTTCATGTTACCTCACATTTCAATGTTGATGGACACCACTATATAAGGAGAATGTGCTAAAAGGTTGTTTCATTATTAAAACAGTTAATGTAAGTTTATTATTAAGAGAAATACTCACAGAGTAAACCCTCTGGAAATGACCTCAGTCTCTTGAATAAGTCTTAAAGCTTTCCTGACTTGGTTGGTAAATGCGCGGCTGTCAGCTACAGTCTTTTCCAGCTGTGTCCGGTATTTTTTCAGGCTTATTTGCAGCTTGGCCAGCCGCCACTTGCTGACCAGGCGCACATATACAAAGGCAGAAAATGCAGAGAGACCTGGACCCCACATCAACCATGAGGAGGCATCCCACGTCTGAAGCGCAAATAGAGCACTGGCAAAGGCAAGCAGCACAGACACATCCCTGCAAGGAAAATAATATCGGAAAAAAATTAGCAATGATACAGTGCATTATAAATAAGGCTCCCTGTATTCCGTTTTTACTGTCGTTTACAGAGAAATACTATATCATTCATAAAAGATCCAAAAAACAACATAAGTACATTTATAAGAGTGGCAGATAGTGAGAAGAATGGCCACTCAGTCTGCATTTTTACTAATCTAACCACTTGCCATTTTGCTCTTGCAATGAAATTAATTCCCAATATACAGCCTAATGAGAAGCCCATGATGTTGCCTTCTGTGTGACAGAAAGCCTTTGAATGATGGGTTACTTACTAATGCAAGGTTTGTACAACTGCACAAGTAATAGAGTTTCTGCTAAAAGTAACCAGTTCGTATCCTAACCAAAAAGTTTCTGAAATGGAAAATGCCCAAATGTCACAGATGTAAAACCCTTCCCAAAATGTTCCAAAGAATGGGTGAATAGGAAAGAAAGTGAGAAATAACATAGGTCTTGCCCATTGAGTTTTTTTCTCCTTTTTTTACTTTGACAGACACTTTTAAGATTTGGTCTTTGAAGCCAATTTGCTATACTTTGTTCTTTGCCTTTTAAAGAAGGCCATAAAGATCCTGATTTACTAATCTTGAGTCACATGGCAGATGTAAAGATGCAAAAATTGCGCAGTATCTACGATGCGACCCAATAATAATTTGTCCACTGCAGTGGATCTACTAATCCGCCAGATTGCAAAAAAGGGATTCAATAGGTTTTCAGAATGTCTGCCCTGTTAATGGGATATGTGTTTAGTTTGCAAATACCTATGAAAGCCTGCGAATGCAGAGATAGAAGCCTGTCAGAAACATACTCGAAATCCCTTTATTCACGTTCACCAAATGCCAATATTTTTCCAAGCATTTTGTAGTGAGGGTGGGGAAGAGTGCAAGGGTCACCTGGACCGCTATCTGCTCCCCCAATGCAGACAGCCCAAATTCACAAAGTTAGAGCAGTTCCACTTCCTGAGCTCTGGGAGGACTATGAGGGAACATTCCACATGTCAATCTCGAACACTGCCTTGGTCAGTCTCATCCCATGATCCTACATTGATGGAGGTTCTACTGACAGAGGTCTAACACAGGTTTAAACAACAGGCACCCTCTGAAAGAGGCTGGAAAGAAGGTTACACCTTCGAAGGCGGCATCCTTTACATGAACGTAGGTCAATATCTTCACTTGAGTGAATGGCAACAGGTGTCACCACTTTTAATAAATATATGAGCAACCATTTATTATCTCTTGGTATTGATGTATGAATGAGTGCACTTTGGTTGGGGGTCTCCCACTGGGTCCACCTTGAATCAGTGTTTCCCAGAGACTCAACCAATTCATTCACAATTTGGTTGAGGGACTGCCGATGTTTTCAGTCAAGGTATAGGTCCATGATTAGTTTAGGTTCAGATCCACCTTGAAATTCCTGCTTAGCACACTCTTTAGGCTACACTTGCAAGAAGGTTGAAGGAGAGGTAGGAGCGTTGGCTCCATCCGACCACATCTGTTTGGGATCTCTTCCTCGGTGGATGCCCTCCCTTTCTATGTTAACATGTTCAGTACGAATTGGGATTCCAGTGGCTTTTCCCTTCTTCCTACTTCATGAGGACTCGTCAGACACAGACCACCTTAGAAGCCCCTCCTCAGTCAGCTTTCTTTCAAATGTAGACCCAAATGGTTTCCCACTGGTCTCTACACTATTCCCGGTCTCCTTTAGATGCAGAGCTCTGTGGCTGCACTCTTCCTCGCTAGGCTCTTCAAATGAGATTCATGTGATTGTCTCTCTTGACCTTTCACGTATGGAGACCTAAATGATGGAAGCACTTGCACCCGTCCACCGCATCCACACATTGAGATCATCATTGTAGGCCCTACTATATCCTTCCTGAGCTTTACATATGGAGAGCTCTGTGGCTGTCCCTTCCTCTGTCTTTCTGTGCTCTAAAGGGGACAAACTCCACATCTGGCTTTCTATGGCACTAGTAGTCGTAGCGGTCACTCTAGGTAGAAAAATCTGTGTGTGCCTTACTCCTTCTAAACAAGCTGCAGGCTGAGATCCCTGTCCCCCTGATTTTCCCATGCCCTGTGTGTGTGGGGGGGGGCTGTGGGGTGCATGAGTGTGTGTGCCAGACACCCACCATCCCCATGCGCCACCATCACAATACCAGATTTTCATAGTAAACCATTTCATATTGAAGTAGAGGCAACAGGCCTTGTCTCAGAAGTGTCATCACCGATGCATTCTACAAAGAACGCACACAATCACCTTACAAGATCCAAAAGCGCATTACTCCAGATTTATTTAAACACGGCAGTCCACACAAATTAAACAACTCAATTATCTATCTACTGTGGCATTAATCACCATTAATTGACCCTTTGATGCAAGTGAGTCTTTAAAATGTGCTATCGGACTACGCCAAACCACTCCAGCCCAAGGAGAAAGTATAAAGAACTGTTTGAGATTGGTTACCTATATTCTTGCTACTTTAGCATAGGCAAATTTAAAAAAAAAAAAAATTCTGATTTCCAAATTAATTGCTTTAGTTAAAGAAGTTAAGCGGAACAACAATGGCCTTGCTGCTCTGTACAGCCAAGAAACACTGACTACTCCAGGTCAATGAAAACACCCCAATCTCACAACAGCGCCCGACAGATCATCTATATTCGGATGACTGGTTTGAGGGGAACAAAGGGTGTAAAGTGTTTGTGAGCCCATGCTGGTGGAAATATAAAATACAGAGTATATGTAGAGCAGAGCAGGGAAAACAGGAATTCATGGATAAGCAGGAAAGCAATGAAGAGAAACTATGCTTTCATGGGGGCAGGTCCTGCTAGTTAGTAAATAAAACAACTTATAGCTATATACATAATTAATTGCATCTCCTACTTGACTTTAGAAACTGGATAATATCTCAATTTTTTGTAACATGAAGCATTTTATATCATATTGGATGTGAGACAGCACCGTGATGTTAGCAATGCAAGCTACAAAGTTTCTCAGTAACTTTTATTGGAAAGGATGAAGCAGGAAGTAGCAATGTTTAACTCCAAGTTCACAACACTCTCCCTTCTTTGGCACATGCACTTAGCTGCAGACATTCGATCTGAATTTGGCATAGCTCAAATCGAAAAAAGACTGTATTCTTGAGTGGTATCAGCCGACCTAGATCCAGACTTTTTTTTCACACTGAAGCCCAAGCTTAGCACATTTACAAAATGATATCCAGCAATCTAATATCTGAAAGGTATGAGTAGATCATTCTGGCCCGCTATTTTCATTGCATTAAGACACTTTTAGTCTTACTCATCGCTAATAAGTGCACATTTGAAAGACCGGGATCTACTCACATCTGACGTGAAGCCCTGTGACATTTAGGACAACCTTAGTGACAGAAACAGTCTTAGGGAATCACAATGCAGAGACAGTGACAGTGCTGTACAGGACAGGACAGGACACACAAGTCTGCTAGTTGAAAGTTACCAAATATTAGGAGTTGCTAGGGAGCGCAGCTTGGGAAGGTGTCGTCGAGTTTCCGGTTGCTCTGGCTGTCCCGCAGACAGGATACCGGGGTCGAGAAGCTCTATCAGCTCCACATCCTCCTGCAGCAGAACTTCCTGTCGCAGGATGGTACACAGGGAGTCGAGGCGAAATCCCACATCCTTACATCAGGAAAGAGTGCGGTGGAGGACAAGAAAAAAGGTGAGGCATACTATGGAGCGAGCAGCAAAATGCACAGTTTTCACCCTCCTTCTTCCCCTAATCTGACAATGCTATGAAAGAGAAATTGATCATACAAAAGCGGAAAAGTGAATATTAAAATTTGCAATATTACTAAAATAAAGACGATGGCAGTGGGTATCAACTACCAAATCAACTAATCTTCTGATAGTCCTACAGAATACATTCCCTATTCCCCTGCTAATCCATTACTTTCCTAATCAAAGCTTCCCATTGTTCCAATGTATTATTAGGTCTCGAAATAAACAGCTCTAATTGTCTAGAATACCTCAGACTTAAAAAATGTACTTATAAGAATAATAACAGAGGTAGTAGGCTTTTGGTAAGCCCATTTCAGTCATTCGATTCATGGTTTGACATTTTCTGGTGCTCTCCGTCAAGGTCAGAGCATTTAGTGGAAAGTTACATTGTGCCATTTGTGCTCCCACTCCATTTTGGCTATTGGCTCTAGTGCAAATGCAGAACAAACAGGAATAGGACTTTAATTCATAGACAGTTTGTGTACTTTGATGCATTTGACTTACCGTGACATTTTAATTCTTGGGTTATGGCTTTTTTTGTTTAGTAAGTGTGTTCCGTTTGTTTCTACAATATGCTAAAGCGGTGTACTTATCAACATTGCAATTTTTTTTTTTACTTTACTGTTATATAAACATGTTGTGGATTTACAGCTAATTTTGTTCACAAATTCAGGCCCTGCACGTGCATAGGCTTTATTAAAGATGCACAGAAAATACTTTCCATTGTCAGAAGTATCTCCTATAGGATATTTTGCTGGTTAGACCTTTTAATTTTCACACACACAACACAAACGTCGTCATCTTTTTTTAAATAGCTTTTTATTGTCATTTTCATAACAAAACAACAAGAAAAGAAACAGACATTGCAGTGCTTGGCTATTATGGGCAGGTAAGACATGTCCACGACACATACAGCATACCCCTGCAGCTAGAGTCCACAATGTGCAAGCAATAGCATGTAACATTATAGTGGATAGTTCCCACAAGGCACATGTTGACATCACCTGCCTAATTTCCAGCAATACAAAAACCTTTCACAGAAGCGCCCCCACCGGAACATAGAGCAATGAAGACATTCATTACCCCTCAATATCCCTGGTACTCAACCAAGTGACAAACGGTTCCCAGATATCTTTGGGTCGAGATCTGGTTGGTTGGAGATTCCAATATGTGGTGAGCTGTGTGCTGCAGTAAGCAACTTGTGTGATCCAATCTCGGGGTAGCTGTGGTCTTGCTGCCCCCCAGTGTATTGCTATCTGCCGTTTAGCCTTCAGAAGCAGCATTGAGGGTAATTTACGCGATTGCGGGGGCAGTGTCTCGAGTATCCCCAGCAAGAACGTTAGGGGGGTGATGGGGATGTCTATGCCAGTTATACTTTTTATGTGCTGGTGAATTTCCAGCCAGTAGTTCGCTATGGGCCTGCAGCTCCAAGCCAGATGAATAAAAGAAGCAAGTGGTGAGCCACATTTCCAACAACAGTCCTCGGCTCAAAGTCCCATTCTATGCAGCTGTATGAGAGTACGGTAGAGACTATGTAGATATTTAAAGTGTAGTCGCTCGAGCTGTTGACAGCTCAGCCACCATTGTTCGTCAGTGAGGGGCAAGTCTAGGTCCTGCTCCCAAGCCCTACGGGAGGGCGGAATGATAATTGTCGACGTTCGTTGCGTATGTCTGTATATACGAGATGTACGTTTTCGTCCATATTCTGTTAATAAATTTTCAAGGGCGGGGAGAGACTAAGGGGGTGCAGGGGATGTAGGGAACCTGC
This sequence comes from Lissotriton vulgaris, assembly GCF_964263255.1. Taxonomy (NCBI): domain Eukaryota; kingdom Metazoa; phylum Chordata; class Amphibia; order Caudata; family Salamandridae; genus Lissotriton; species Lissotriton vulgaris. The sequence goes on along the minus strand of NC_141685.1, from coordinate 1,763,869,965 downwards.
TCCTGCAGGACGCCCTAAGTTGGTAGTATAGCAGCCGGTCAAGTGCAGTCGTCTCTGCTTGAGAGCACTTCTGTTCAATGGTAAGGAACAGGTCATTTGGGAAGAGATCCCCCTCCCACCGCCAGTTTATGGGTTATTGCGCGTGCCTGAGCTTTCTTGCCCATCAAGGGGGGAAAAACTGGATTGTTAACCCAGTCGCTGCTCATGACGAGCTCAGCTCGTCATGAGGCACAGTGGAGCTGTGCTTATGAAAAGCTGAGCTCGTCATGAATAATGGGTTTCAAGGAGGATCAGCACAGGAGGGGAAAACCATTAGCAGCCAAGGTGTTAAGAAGCAGCATAGACGGGGCATATAGTACGTCTAGATGTGCCCGTTTGCGAATTCCATCCCACGCCCAATGTAAAGCCTGTACTGTGTCTAATTCCCAGCGGGGGCGCCTATAAGGTTGTTATAGCGCTGTTGATATTGGCAATGGGGCGGCGTGATCTATTTCTATAGCTACGTGTGGCTGATACGGGGTAGGATGGGCCCAAAAATGAAGGAATTGCGCCTGCGCACTGTAAGCATATAAAAGTAAAGTCTGGGGCAGCCAGGCCTCCCAGGTCCTGTGACAGAGTCAGAATTTACCACGCTATCCTTGACTGACCTCCTGTCCATACCAATTCAATCATGAGGGATCTGAGACGTTGAAGAAAGTGCTGTGGTACTGCTCCGAAAAGATCTTGTAGTAGGCCCTCTACGTATTTATCCATTTTCGGGATATTTGTAGATTCGGGTATACCCGTCAGGCGTATGTTGTTGCGTCTGGATCTCGCTTCTAAATCCTCATTCCGCAGTTTTATCACCTCCAGAACTTTGTCCATACGCAACAGCTGTTCACGCGTTTCCGTTTGATTATCATCGTGATCCGAGACTCTCCATTCCAGTGTGTATAACGTGTTCTCATGTTTTTCTACTTTTCGTGACACTTGGTCCATGCGCGCCACCAGAGAGTCAAGTTTTGAGTCAATATCTTTCAACCTAACTTTGACGTCTTTCAACATAGATTTAATATCATCATCTTGTTGTGACTCCATCTGTGTCTCCTGAACTATCGTCTGTGATGCCATGTCACCTTCTGTTTGCCTCGTACTATGTTTCACGTAATTCAATTTGGGTTGTTTATTATCTGGTTTCCCCATGGTTCCTCGCCTTCTGAGAGTCTTTGCGTTTGCAGAGCGCTGCCCCCACCAGTTATTGCACACACTACCTTACGCAGAGACACAGGCTAGTATCCCAGGCGCCCATGCTGGTAGTATATCTGCTGCAAGCAGCAGTCACTCACGATTGTGTAAGTTCCAGACTCACACCGCCACCAGCCGGGGCAGTCTGCCCATTCCAGATGGTATCCTGCGTGGGGGAGTTCCAGAATGAACTAAACCTCCGCCCCAGTCACAGCGCCGTAACACTAGGGGTGCTACGATGCTGCAGTTTCTAGGGCGCGGTCAGATTGCCGTCTGTATCACTCAGTACATGCCTCAGGGGTAATGCAAAGTAAAATACGCAACCATAGAGGAGGAGCTGCACTTCCCAATTATCAACTGTGAAATGCTGTGTTTGCAATGTGTCACATCCTCAATTACTGTGGTCTCTGTAGGCGCGCCGGCACAATACTACCCGCACTTATCTCAGCTGGACCTGTGGGCCTCGATCAGCCGGCTTCCGCAGGCCTCAGACCGCCGCTTTGCCCCCTTTGATAACCTGAGGCCGCTATTCTCACCACGCTCCCGAGCCAGGTGCGCCACCCCGACAGCACCAGCTAACAGAGTAGTCCTGCGACCCCTCACAGCTCACCACAGCGCACCTCGGGCCATATTTCCATGGTGCAAGCAATTCAGGCCATAAAGACTTGCGGCGGCCCTCGTAATCCGCCCACGCTGTTCCCATCCAGCACGGCGTACGCCCAATCTGGATTTTGCGGCGCTATGAAGAGGCGCTCGGAAAGCTATAGCGGCCAATCCTCCAGGCGGTGCAATGGTTCAGGCACGGCACACAGCAGCTCCGGTTTCCGCGGCGCAGAGTGCAGGACGCCGGCACAGACAGCACGGCCAGCTCTGGCGATTCCAGCGTCGCAGCACAGATCACCCTCTGGACAGTTAATTCAGCTCTGCTACCAGCCTGACCATGCAGCCAGCACAGTAGGTTCCCAGGCGTAATAGGATCACTGTAACTGCTGGCCTGCACCACCGACAGCGGCCGACCGCTTCATGAAAGTACACTGGTCTCCGCCGCCATTCACCCCGCAGATCAGGCCACCGAGCCACCAATGCCACCACCGCCGCTCCACAGCCCACCTCTAGGCACATAAGGTATCTTTTGGTTCCGCTTCACTTCCGACCTAACATTCAGACTTTGTAGTCCCACTGTGTGTCTATTTTGGCAGGATTCTGGACGGATGTTGCACTCGGCCGGCAGAACCGACAGATTAGGCGGCCATCTCGCTGCTCGGCCACGCCCTAAGCAGCATCGACTAAAAGTATTGCTTTCTACCGATGCTGTTCGGCATCGTGAAAAAGAAATAGCAAAGCCAGTAGGTCCCAAAGGCGGGACCTATTGACTTTGCAAATGCTTGATTAATTTTTTAAGTTCAGCTTCCTATTTTAGATACTTTTCTGGACAAACACAGCAAAGTGCTATAATGTCGAGATATCAAAGGGATAGGAGTATCTTCAAAGGGTAGTGCTGTGTACCTCAACTAATTAAAATTGCAACTATAAAGCAGTAATGGAGCACAATGGGTTAATGTATCTTTTGCAAAAATCTATGTGCATACAGCAAGGCACAGGCTTAAATACTGGGTTAAGCACATGTAAGTTTCGATCTTCATAGGCTCTAACTCAAACAGACGCTATTTGGATAATAGTAAACGCTCCATTTTAATAGCGCTATGTAGATACAACACTAAATCGATGTGTGCCATATAAACCATATTATGAAAGAGATTAGTACTGCTTCACACCACTTTGTATGATGATTTAATGCTTCCATCAGTTACACATGACATAATGTACAGAAATACGCAAGAATTCGCACCTATAAAAGCAATGACATAAAGCTTACCAAGCAAACCTTAATCTAAAATAAAATGAGGTAAAAAGTTATCTATAACAACAAATAAGGTACCATCCTGAATATCCTTAAAGAATGCGCGTCTCTCCAGTGTGTGTAATCACAGAACAAACCTTGAGACGAGAATAAGCTCTTTCTGCAGTTATAACAAGCATTTGCAATGCAATAGGTCTCGCATTTTAGAAACATTGACCTATTGGTATTGTAAATGACAATGCTTTTCATTTATGTGTTGTTTTTTAAACACATAAATAAATGGGATTGTCATTTACAATGCCAATAGCTCAAAATCTGACAATTGCAACACCTATCAAATTGCAAATGCTTGTTATGTCACGTCATGCATTCTTGAATAGGTTGCGAATCCAATATGGCAAAGTAAGAGCCCCCCACCCACGTTACATTGTATTTTTCTGCACACTAGGTACGGTTTATTGACAAGTTAGATTCACTGGGGACCCTTCAACCACATAGCTAGTTTGAAATTTTGCACAATATCATGATAAAAAGCATGATCCAAAACCGGCAAGAGACCACGTCTTTTCAGACATAGCCACCGGGTACACACACACGTTTGCAGTGGGCTACGACAATCTGTGTATGCATTTCTCATGTTAATCACAGTTTAAGATGGGCATTGCCTTTAAGCAACATGACAATTTTTGAACTGCATGGTAATTTGACTAACGTGAACACTTTAGAACAAGTAAGATAACATTTTTGTTTAGATCCACACGGCACACATAAATGTCATAAACCGTGAACATGCACTCCTCACTAATAATATTGGACTGTAATGTTTTAAACGTAGTTGGATTAATATATAATTGGTAGTTGGGAATCAGTTTCAACTGAAAACAGCAGGTCTACTTGTTATACGTTTGGATTAACACGCTACATGCTAAAGTGTTATTGGTCTTGGCTGCACTTCACACTTCGGGGGTTACATGGATGCCAAACATTCTTTTAACAGGGCGCAACCTCTCATTGTTTTAACATTTTTTTTACTGGATTCGAAATCACTTGAAAAATCTGACACATTCTTACTAGATCCAGACACTTACTGATTCAACACTTACTGAGACATGACGCCAGGCCCAACCGCCGCGCTAAGGAGTTTAAAGTATTTTTTTTATTAAATGGAAGTGCGTGAGACAAAAGAGTATGAAGGGAGAAATGACGTAAGAAAACCGACCCGGCTGGCGCGCTAAAGATTTTAAAGTTCTTTAAAAAAAAATGGAGGTTGTGTGCCAGCCCCGCCCTGCAAAATAAAATAAAATAGAGAGACATGATGGGTGGGAACACACGGAGTATGGAGGGAGACATGACGTTCGAACCGGCGGATGATGAACTCCTTATCCGTCAGCGGGGATATGAGGAGAATTAAACTGGCAGCCTGTTTTTGGTGGTGGGAGGGAGACCACCCTAAGGGGAGATGAAGCTGCTAAGTTGAAAGCACGGCGCTCATGAAATGGACACCGCGCTGAATAGTTTAAAGTAATAAAAACAAGCAACTACTCAGGGCACAAGAATAGCGAAAGTAAGAGTCGGATTCCAACACGCGCCTCTTGCCTGTTTATCAGCGCTGCGCGCCTCTCTGCAGACTCCCCTTGCATTCCAGAGAGGCGCGCGACGCGATCCGGTCTGCATTGGCATGCTGTGGAGACAAGACCTGGCCGAGCGCACAACGTTATCCTATGGGGAAACGATGCGCGCGGCCAGGTCTTGTCGAAAGACTGCTTTTTGAGCTGAGACGACAGCTATAGTTCTCGCTTGCGAGAACGCGCTTTTAGCGCGTTCGTCATAGGTGAGACCTAAAAATGGAATGCTCATCTGAAGTAACAAAGTCTTTCCAATGTTTGTCTTTTAATAAAATGTAACGCTACATATTAATAATTCACTGGAAATTTTTAAACCTGCACAGAGTGTGGCACGGTTCACTAAAACTCTCTTTCACAGAGTAAACCTGAAATGCAAACTGTTCCAATAGGCCTAATTAGTGTCTCCGACGAGGAAAAGCCACACGGATGCTTTAAGGCAGCCACGTAGCTTTAAAACAGAAGAAAGCAGAACACTGGCAACTGGTCCCGTAGGGTTTCCCTGAGCAAGATCCTTACACACAAAACTCTGCACGTTTCCTAACAAAATGTTTTGTCACTTCTCGTGAGAAGTGTGAGCAGGATACATGCCAACGGGTCATGTGCAGGAGGATGAGGACATAGAGGAGAGTAAACAAAGGATGGGGGCAGAAAGGATATTGGCAGAGATAATAAGGGTGAATTCTCGGCTTGGCCTTGTTCAGGCCCTGCATCTCTGCAGTTTGCTGCACGTCTGAAATCTTATTCTCACATTTTTTGCCTTGAGCTATGCATCTAATATTTCTGATTTCTACTGATCTAAACTACACTTCTCAGTCCGGTACTGTCCTACACTGCACCCTTACTCTGTCCCACCTGGATGAACGCTTGACTTGCCTTCCTCTACTCCAAACTATGCTTCTCTGGACTCTGCACACTAAACATAATCCTGTCCAAGCCAGACTCCAGGAATTTTCATCTGGATCGGCCACGGGTGCCTTCTGGAAGGCAACAGCGGGACCACTGTAGCACCGAAGGAGTTTGCAGTTCCTGTAGGGTGGGGAAAGAAGAAGGAGGCTAGGTTGGTCAATACACTTACTCAGTAGTGGAGTGTGGGCATCTCCCAATTTGGGAAGTTGGGCCCTCACACACCAATTTGGGTGTCATGCTTCATCATAGGGCCTGCTCCTCGTCAGGCCGGCGCTGCAATGCCCGACGGGCACCCTATGAGGGGTTCTTTGTCGGAGATCTTTTCCCCAAGCCGTATAGGTGAGGTGCGTGTGAGGGCCTAGTGGTGTAGATGTGAGGTGATGTGAGGAGAAATAAAATGAGGCGAGGTGGTGCTCCAAAATGAAATTTTACCTGCAAGCCCACTTGTCTCAATTAAAACCAGAATCGGGATACCGCTGGTTATAATGGTTGGAGGTGTCTATATGTGTGTAGTCATAGTCAACATGTTTCTTGCCCAATGTGTGTAAATCACTCGGCAATTCTTCAGGACCTATCTTGATGCACTATATACACGGGGGGTTGGTTGTGGAAAATGAACTAATCACTCTGATGACCTTTCAATGAGGTACCTTAATAATACAAATCATGGGACCAGCCTAATTCGGGTTCAAGTCACGTCTCCTCAATAGTAAGGCATAGCAAAGATCATTACAAAAGTTACTGTCATGAGTTTTCCTGAAAAACAGGTGGTAGGGTTGTTGCGGGGACCACAAACAAACCCCCAATCCCCTCCCCCCCAAGATTACGATTAAAATTAATTTTTCAGGCAGCTAGTACAGGGGTACTCCCGCAGCCCTCCCATGAGGCGCAGCAGGAGCCACTAAACAAGCTTCCACCACATGGTACATGGTTAGCTACACACAGCAAGGTTGTGCAGCCATTCCACAAGGAGGAAGTTAATCGCAGGGCATGGTGGTAGGCCAGGCCCTTTGGCCAACCCCCACTAGGCACTGCCAAAGGGACACACCTTCGTAGTTTGTAAGGACTGCACACCTGTTCGAAGAAATCTTATTTGTGGTTTGTGTTTGCTAGTTGTTCTGGTTCATACAGGAGTTACTTAATCATTGTACTGAACTTGCTCCGGTTCAGGAGTGTAGGAAGAATGTCTGCATACACAAGCACCTACAAACTAGCCCTTGTACAAGACAGTAAAGGTGTGGTTTGTAAACTTACCAACTGGTGTAATGTGTTATCTTTCCTTCTATCCAATGGAAACGGCGACCAGCTCTTCAAAGTGTCAACGAGGCCTGAAAAGATGTGTAGCTGAACAAAAAAGAAAAGAAAAGAAATAAAGTTTAATAATATGAAACCGTCATTCCCTTTGTAATAAAAAAATGCTAAACATCAGAACAATCAAGGGAAATGAAAAGGGGCCAATTATAAGGTAATTTAGACCACACTAGTTTCTTTCTCAGCCCAATCTAGAATTGCCCCACTGTTAGTATTTCCTGCATTTAGCGATTATAGTAGTTATTCTTTAAAAAGATTGCTCTTTTTTTTCAAGCCGCCAAACCAATGTGAATTTAATCAAGAAATAAATCACCACTTAGCTTACTGTGAAACTTTTAATTTAGTTGTTTCCTTCACAGAAAATAAAATAATTTTACAAAAAATAACGCTCATTTTAGAAAAATATCGAAAAGAACAATTATCAAAAGTTTGGATTTAGCAACATAAACGTTCTGCACTAGCGACATATTACTGCTCTTTGCAGTAGGACGTCAGATGAAGACACCAGGGCAAGGAAGTTAAGGTATTAAGAAGGTGGACATACAAACTGGAGGTCACTGTTTACTCAATTTATCATTCTATGTCAGTCCACGGAGGCTCAGATTATGCTTCTCTTCACTTTACTGACATAAACAGCAGCCAATAAAAACTTTAAACTGGCATGACCCCGGAAGGACAACCCCCTCCAACAGTATGCACCAATCACTATCAAGTCCACTGTATAACTGTCCATGTTTATCAATACGACCTCCTCTTTCTTTGCTGCTGCAGCAGCGAGTTAAGTGCCCTTTACGTTTTTCTACTTATTGGTGGTTAATTGTTAAGGGCGGTGGTTCTTACCGGCGCGTTATCGTGCCCTTGACTTTATTATGCCTAATGTGTTCTTTATGCCTTCGCATTTATTGATGTGTTTTCGTACGTTATGGGCTTAGTCCCCACACGTTTATTTCCTGTTGCCGATGTGTGCTTAGGCTTCGGCTTCCTTGCCGGTCTTTTTTTCCCCGTTGCTTAATTGCCCGTTGTGGAATTTGCCGCGCGTTTGTTTTGTTTGGTGTAGGCGCGAGTCGGCAGGGCGCGTGGTTCGCTCGGTAGGGGGCGGTGGAGCAGGAGGAGACAGACGCGAGTCTCTCGCGCTCAGGAGGCAGTCGAGTTCGGCCCCCACACGCGGCGCGCATGCGCGAGGAGCCGACTTTCATTTTCAGTGATACCGGCTCCTCGCACATCGCGCGTCTTTCAAGGCTGCATAAATCCTGGTCTCACAGAACGCCTACCGGAGCGTGTCCGGATTAGAGCTTTGCTCTAGGGGAGCTTTGTGTGCACAAAGGGGTCTCCTTCCACCTCAATCTCAGCCTCAGAGTGGTGATTCTTTCGGACTACAGTGTGTGTGTGTGTGTACTTGAGGCACCCCTGGGCTGCTCCCCCCTGTTGAAGTTCCTCCACACCTCCCTGCTTTAAAGCTATGGCGTACTACGCCGAGGAGGATACCCAATGGGCAGAATATAATGAATACGATGAGTATGAGCCACAGGAAGAGCAATTGGAGGAAAATTTGGTTGAGGCTCTGGATACCCATGTCCAAGGGTCGGTGAATAAGGCATTGATCAAGGCTCTCAAGCCTTTTACTCACACCCTTCAGAAATATGGCAAGAGGAAGTTTAAGTCAGCCCGGCAGAGTGATACCTCTCCTCAAGCCTCGGCCCAGGTGTTAGCACAGATGGCCAGGAATGTGATGAAGGATCATGGCTCAATGGTTATGGATACGTCTGGGGATTCGTCCCCGTCCCCACCTGTCACCTCTGATTCTGAGGTGGACTCGGTGATGTCCAGGAAGAGATCGAAGAAGGTGAAACACACCGCCCATAAGGCTGATGATAGTCAGGCGCCAAAGAATCTTCTGTTTGATCCAAACAACATTGTACACCCTAGGTCCACGGAATGGGTGCCGTGCCCGGAGGTGGCACACTATGTGGGTAATAACCTGCGACAGGGTTTCGACAATAGTGTCAGGGCCACGCTCAGATCTGAATGTCCCAGGCCATCCTTGACAGGGAAGGTGGCAGATACGCCGGACTTGGACCCCACAATGGCGGCCTTTATGAGAAAGTTTGCGAAAGATCCGAAAAAGGGATTAGATAGGGCCTGGCGAGGGTGTCAGGACAAAATGTTGGACGTAGCTGGACCCCTCACAAAGATTCTGGACGCAGTTGTCAAGGCAAAGGATAGGAAGGTGCCACTGGATGTGTCAGAGATCCTCGAATGGGCACAACGTGCCATGTGCTTTTTAGGGAACGCAAATGTGGCCCTGTCTACGGAGCGGAGACGCTCCTTTCTTATGAGAATCGACTCCCAGCTGGCGGAAATGCCCCTACCGAACCTGGTTCCCTCGCCAATGGTATGCTTTTTGGAGACAAATTTGTTAGAGAAATGGGCAAGTACGTTGCCACCTTCTCCGCGCTGGACCGGGCGCAATCAAATATCAAGAAAGTTTTCCACACTGGTGTTTTTGATAGGGCCGGACGCCCACGAGGTCGAGGGTCCGGCCGAGGTTATGCACAGACCTCACGTGGAGCAGATCAGAGAGGCAGAGGCAACAGACGCTCCAACTTCTACCCCTCCCGCGATAGAGGAGGCAGGGGCAAAGGACAGAGAGGATCCTATCGTGGCCAGCAGAATGGTTCTGGAGACAACTCCTACTCAGGTACGACTTTTGTGTCCGTCAGAACATATGGTGGGAGGCAGACTGTCTCTTTTTCTCCACAGGTGGCGCACGCTCACGAGCGACCCTTGGGTGTTGCAGACAGTACAGGGATTTCACATAGAGTTCTATGCCTCCCCGAGCCAACGGCGGAGACCGAATGCCCTGCATTTTTCCCAGACAGAGCAGAGTTTCATCGACGCAGAGATATGCTCCTTACTCCAGAAGGCCGCGATTGTGGAGGCCGTTCCGCACGTCCTGGGCTTCGTGAGCACTGTCTTCGTGGTCCCCAAAAAGGACCAGGGGTATCGGTTAGTGTTGAACCTCAGGGAATTCAACGGCTGGGTGGTGTATCGACACTTCAAAATGGAAGGTATACACCTGTTACGCGACATCCTCCTAGAGCAAGATTGGATGGTACGCCTGGACTTAAAAGACGCCTACCTGGCGGTGTCCATTTACCCCCCGCACCGGCGTTTTCTACAGTTTCAGTGGCGCGACCAGTGGTTCGAGTTTTCGGGCATGCCCTTTGGGCTGTCGTCCGCCCCATGGTGTTTCACCAAGTTGATGAGACCCGTGGTACAGAACTTGAGGGAACGGGGCGTTCGCCTCATCATTTACCTCGACGACATACTGATTTTAGGTCGGTCGCCGGAGATGGTTTCACTCCATCTGTCCTGGACGATTCAACTTCTTCAGGACTTGGGTTTCCTTCTGAATTTGCAGAAGTCCATCTTGCAACCTTCTCAGGTGATGGAATTCCTGGGTTTCCAGGTCGACTCTGTGAGAGCTCAACTACTCTTGCCCCTCAAGAAGAGAGTGGCTATCAGGAAGGAGTTGAGGAGAGCGCTTGCCTCTCCGACAATCTCCTTGAGGATTTTGGCGCGTCTGGTCGGACTTCTAGCGTCATCTATCCAGGCGATATTTCCGGGCCCTTTACATTACAGGGCCTTGCAGCGTTTGAAGGCATTGCACTTGCGCAAAGGTCTGACTTACGCTCAACACGTTTCCCTTTCGCCAGAGGCTCGTACGGAGATGAACTGGTGGTTAGAGCATATGGATGCGTGGAATGGCAGAGCCATTTTCGCGGCCACCCCGGAAGTGGTGATAGAGTCGGATGCCAGCCGCTGGGGCTGGGGAGCCCGTTGCGGCTCGGTGGAGACGGGGGGTCGATGGTCCAGCGACGAGCTGAGTCTCCACATCAATTGCCTGGAACTTCTGGCGGGTTCCTTTGCGATTCGCACCCTGTCCCCTCAGAAAGTGTCATGCTGCATTCTCCTACGCATGGACAATGTGTCCGCGGTGCGATACATAAATCGCCTGGGAGGGACCAGGTCTCGCCTCCTGGCGGAGATAGCGAAGGATTTCTGGCACTATTGCCTGGCCCATCAAATTTCGGTGACGGCGGAATATATTCCGGGGTCTGCCAACGTGACGGCGGATTGGAACTCTCGATACTTGAGGGATGCGAGCGATTGGAGACTGCACCCTCGAATCTTCAGGGCATTGAACCACAAATGGGGTCCGTGTGTAGTAGACCTTTTTGCCTCTCGGCTCAACAGGCAACTCCCCCAGTTTTACAGCTGGCGACCGGATCCCTTGGCGATCAGCTCGGACGCCTTCCTTCAATCGTGGACGACGGGCATTCTGTATGCGTTTCCTCCTTTTATCATGATCCCGAGAGTTCTGGCTCAGGTTCGGAGGCAGAAAGCGGAGTTGGTCTTGGTCTCACCGTGCTGGAAAGCACAAGCGTGGTTCCCGGTGGCAATGAGTCTCACCTGTGCGGCGCCAGTGCAAATTTCGACGTTCCCGGATCTTCTCACGGACCCGGTGGGTCTTCCCCACCCGCTGGTCCTTCAGAATCAGTTGTCCCTCATGGCGTGGAGACTTTCCGGCGACGTTGGCAAATGCCGGGAGTTTCAGAGGACACTCTCTTTTTCCTATCTCAGGCATGGGCACCTTCCACCCACAAGCGATATGAGTCAGCTTGGAGACGATGGGTTGGTTGGTGTAACGAACGGCAGGGGGATCCGATGGGATCCGATATTACTGTCATAGCGAATTTCTTATCGGAACTGGCGCGGTCTGGTCTGGCTTATCGAACAGTGAATAACTTCCGATCGGCGATCTCCGCGGGGCACCCGCATGTTGACGGTAAGCCCGTTGGGGAACACCCTTTGGTGTGCAGAGTAGTCAGGGGAGTCCGCTTAGTGAAGCCCCCTCAACCCAGGTATACTGAACTCTGGGACGTGTCAGTGGTCCTACGTTTTTTGGCGGCCTGGCCGGCTAATGAGGGTCTGTCTCGCAAACAGCTCTCAGCTAAACTTACACTTCTCCTCTGCTTGGTCTCATGCAGGCGAGTGTCGGATATTCGGGCCTTGGATTTATCAGGTAGAGTATTCACTCCCACGGGGGTTTCTTTTACGATCTCTAGGCGTACAAAAACGCTTACAAAATGTATTGCATATCCTGCATTTCCTCATCACAGTAAATTATGTGTGGTCAAATGTTTGAAGGTATATGAGGATTGTACTAGGGAATTTAGAACTGGTTTTGGTCAACTGTTGATTTCGTTACAGAAACCTTTCCGCCCAGTCACCAGTGCAACTCTGGCCAGGTGGGTTACCTGGTTGTTGGGCCTGGCGGGTATTGATACCTCTAAATTTGGGGCTCATTCTGTGAGAGGGGCTATGGCCTCAAAATCCTTTGGTGCCGGCTCTCGGCTTCAAGATATCATGACTGCGGCAGATTGGTCTTCTGATTCCACCTTTAAAGTGTTTTATCATAAGCCTATTGTGGATGTGGCCTCGGTGGTGGTGGACAAACTTTAAACTAGCATAATCTGAGCCTCCGTGGACTGACATAGAATGAAAAATTGTCTAGCAGACGCGACAAAGAATTTTCAATTCTATTAAGGACACGGAGGCGAGGATTATCCCACCCGGGCTTGCAGGATTGTATTTCATGCAATGTTGTATGGTTGATGAATTCTTGTACCCACCCGAATGATTGTTATTGGCTTGTTGTATTTCCAAGTTTGGGAATGGCCATTACGACTTATGTTCTTGTTTCAGGAGATCAGCACAAGCAGACATGAGGTGAACAGTCTGTGCTCTGGAAATCTGTGACGTGGTGCAGGAGGTGCCTTCCTCGACGATGGATGCGATGGTTGCCACGTTGGCCTCCGGTCTTGTTGGACTGATGATGTGTCGCAAAGAAAGAGGAGGTCGTATTGATAAACATGGACAGTTATACAGTGGACTTGATAGTGATTGGTGCATACTGTTGGAGGGGGTTGTCCTTCCGGGGTCATGCCAGTTTAAAGTTTTTATTGGCTGCTGTTTATGTCAGTAAAGTGAAGAGAAGCATAATCCTCGCCTCCGTGTCCTTAATAGAATTGAAAATTCTTTGTCGCGTCTGCTAGACAATTTTTCATTCTCGCCAAATAAACAGAGAGCATTAGAACTTTTATTGACACTGGAGTCTAGACTATGAACAGATGGCCTGTATCAGCAAACTAGATTAAGGAATAAAGTTTATAGTAAAACTAAATCTGATTCCAAACCATCACACATAAGAACTCATAAAAACAGTCAATAGTCAAATTAGAAATGATGTATTAGCCCGCCAGCAAGGCTTGATTATACGTATAGGACCTTAGAGTAAAACTGGCTTTTGGAGTGTAGTGTAGCAGGTTTCCTGCTTATTACCACGTCTTAACTTCTGCAGTTGAGAGGGAGAAAAGGAAGCTTGTTGTCACTCTGTCACCAGTCTCGAGCAGGAGAAGAGTTTACAAACCAGTCACCCTAAAGGAATACATACCACTATCTCTAATTAAAGTTTATTCTCTTTTCCTCAAGTCTAATCTCTACACTGTCCTTTGGCAAAAAATGTTTTTATGTATATTAAACCAGGGTAAGTTAACTATTTAAATAATACTTACCTTAACTCTTATGGCCAATTCACAAGCTTACCTAAATACATTAAACTACATTCAAACCAACAGTTGTAAAATGTGCTTCCTTTACAGAATAGCCCACATGTTAATCCGAACCTCATCAACTGACAATGTTTATTATTTATTTTAACTAGTGGAATGAACATAAATAGATTTTAAAAACAAGGACATTTACCCAAACTTTAATAACCCTAACCTAAACCTTAACTCTCACCCTCAAACAATGATAAATAATTATTTCGTAATTCTATTTTAATCATTATTTTCAAATTACAACATAGATTCTTGCTCCACACCTCCAGGTCATTATACAAGCAAGAAAAATATGAAGGCAGTAGAGCTTTATCACAACGAAGGAATCCTTTCCTTTTGGCTTTCAGGAAGGATCTGAAATCATGGTTGTTCCCTCAGTAGTTTTTTTCCCCTTTTGTCTCTGTCCCATGCTCGCTTTGGGTTAAAAGCGCCGGGACACTCTTCGGAGTAGCCGCGCGCTATACAAAACACACCATAACATTAACAATAACAACTAAATAGAGAAATATGGTCATACAAAGTAATGACTAGGCTATCCTTTTGGTCCCTGTAATTCCTAACCAGAGTCCAAGGGTGTTTAAAGCCAGATTGCCCTGCAGGTATCACGGATGATCAACATAGGGTGGAGCTAGCAATCTCATGCATCATTTGAAAGAATGTTTTATTTCACGTTTCTCTTCATAGAGGGTGAGAAAAACGTTTACTTACACCTAATGACTGGATCTTTCACTACAATGAACATCCTGATAACCTTAGGCCTCCTAAGAGACTACAGTTTCAATTTCTGCCTGTGAGCTGCTCAGGAAGGTAGGTAGATAGGTAGAAAATAAGTTTATTTAGACAACTGTCCATAAAACATTCTAAAAAGCACAATTCAAATCAATAAAAAGGTCCCGTCTTACTACCCGACAACCCCTCGCATTATAATTCTTCATAAAATTCTATTTAACTGACTGTAAAAACCAAGCAATTACAACTGTCACAGCTAAATAGCGGATTTCTGATAACAACTCCACAGCTTTCCCCCTATGGAGAGTACCATATTTAAAAAATAGAGGTCTTAAAAACGTAATTCAATTTGATGAATAAAAAATCACAGTACATTAGTATATGCAGCAAGAACGATTCTACATTCATGGGGCAGGGGCAGAGGCCACTATTGTCCTGAACACAGGACCGTTTTGGACTGGATGAGTAAATTGACATCCCACCCTGACCCTTAAAACTACTATTAAATCTTGACAGGCAACTGGCTCGCAATAGGGGCTTCTGCTTAATATCATCCTGATGTGTGTCCCTGTTTAGGTTCCTCCTAAAGGTCAGACCCAAATATTTATATTGGTCAACTTGCTCCACCTCCCATGTATCTAAGTGCCAATTGAATTTCTTTACTTTTTTCCCAAAACCAAAACGTTGGTCTTTTCCAGGTTGATGCAAAGCTGTGTCTGCTAACTATAAGTTGCTAAAGCATCCAATTTCCTCTGCAGACCAATTGGAGTACCATCCAGTAATACCAAATCGTCTGCGTATAGCAGGCAGTTAATATGATGTTTCCCAACTTTGGGGGGAAAAAGCCTTGGATTGGGAGATAAAGGCAAAAAGGTCAGCTAAAAATAAACTAAAAAGCAGGGGTAGTAAAAGACACCCTTGCCGAAGGCCATTCTCAACGGAGATTCTTTGGGATAACTGACCTGACTTGTCTAGATCCACCTGAGCCCAATTACCAGAATGCAAGGATTGGAGTACACTCAGGAGGTTTAAAGGAAGCTCCCAGCCAACAATTTTCCCTCAAAGGATATCCCTATCCACAGAGTCAAAAGCTGTCCTGAAGTGTACAAAACAAAAGTACAGCCTTTGATTTACCTCCAGTGACTTCCGGATAAAGGCCCATAATGCAAACAGTGATCTATAGTGGAGTGACCCTCCAGAGAAAAAAAACTGTTCTATTGGTATTCTCTTGCTTTCAAGGACCCAGTCTTCTAGTTTGGATAAAATAATCTTAGAGAAGATCTTTAGTGAGATATCCAGGAGGCAAATAAGCCTATAATGTTTGAGGTCTGTACAACTCCCTTTTTAAAAAATAGATTTTACTATAGACCCCTTCCAAGAAAAAGTGTAAAAGCCAGACGTAGCAATCCAACTAAACAGGGAGGAATAAACCGTGGCCCACCAAACACCATTCGTCTTAATTATTACTACCAGGATATTATCGGGCCAGCAGCTCGGAAGAGCTTTACTTTCTCGATGACAGATTTTACTTCCTTAACTGATAACCAAGTGAATGGGAGTTTTTGCCTAGGAATTCTCTGGGATCTATCTGAACCAGAAGAACCACTATACAGGTCTGTCAAATAAGTAGCCCACTGCTCTTCTGGGATCACATAAAGAAGGGTACCCCTATTCGGAGCACTAAACTCGTTAACTTTTGTCCAAATGTTTTGCTGATACTTGGAGAGGATAATTCCCTGCATCTCCTCCCACTTATTATGGTAGAAGGCGGCTTTTTTCGCCTGCGCAAGAGATTTACATTGGAGTTTAATCTTAGCCAACTCCTGGGAGGCTAGAGAGCCTGGCTGTTGCCTAGCACTCCTGGCTCTCTGTCTCACCAATCGCTTGAGCTCTTGGTAGGTGGAATCAAACGAGCCCCCCTTTTGGGACGATGGTCTGCTCGTATACCCTTCCCACTTATGTTTACTGTGATACAACCCAAAACTTGGCATACAATTTTATTGTACAGCACATATCATCATCAAAATAGTTGGGGGAGATATCAATCTTCTCCTCTAATTGGCGGGCGGCTAACTGTTGGAGATTAATAGAGTCCAAGCGTGTTGAGAGCCTTTCAGAGGACATTCCTAAAGGCAATACCCTGTCAGCGGACCCTGGCTCGCACAAGTCAAGAACTGCAGTAGTTGCCCAATGATCACTACCCTCAAAATTTGCCACCTCATAAATCTGAAAAGGATTCAATTGCCAAAGGACGTAAATATATAGTCAATTAGGCCTGAGGACAGGCCCTGCCGGAAAGTTGCTGCTGCTGCTGGCAAATCATTTTTGAGTCTTCCATTTAAAATAAATCAGACCATGATCCGCCAACCACTGACTCAGAACTTTGGCCTCCTTTTTGATGACACCAGGACGAAACTGCGCTGGGGGGAGGTTATAAGATTCCAAAACTTCCTCCAGCTGAAGGTCCAACTGTTCGGGAAAGAGACGAGCATTGACATCTCCGGCCATTATTATGACTGCTTCGGGTTATTTTGCTAAAAGGTGCTGAAAAAGAAATTCAAATAGTTCCACCCACCCTTTCGTTTGTCAATGACCTTCTTTATGGACATAGACATTTATAGGAAGGAGGAAGTATCTAAGAATGTTATTTCTCAAGCTCAGTTCAACCACTGAAAAAGGCATGCCACTTGACACATTTATAACCTCCACACTGATCTCTTATTCACCCAAGTCGAAACTAGTTTCAGGACACCTGCAGATGCTCTCCCCTTACCCCGGCTCCGACATTTGCTATTCAGTACCACAAAGCCTCTTTGCTCCTTTCTTTCATAACACCCAAGGCCTGGTTCAAAGAGATTTTGTTGCGACTTACTATTGTAGTACTCCCGGTTTGCATAACTGGTTTACTCCTGAATTAAAGGAGTAAGTCAAGGGTAAGCCATGATTACTCTCCTGGCTTACCATTCCTGAAACTCAGGGGTAAACCAAGAGTACTACTATAGTAAGTCACACATTCTCAAAGCAAAAGCATAACGATTCTTTCATTTAAAAAATTGGTCTATTCTAGCTTGAGAATGTATCAAAATAATTTAAAGTCCATAGCCATGCTACTCTACTGAAGAGTCGTGCTCTGGCTAGGGGGAAGCTGTGTGACTATAGATGCCTCTGGTCAAAAATGAAGGTCTTGATATCAGAAAAAGTATGGTACTGTAACAGAATTTTTTTCAGAAATGTTCTTAGAAAGTGAACCGGATTTGGGTGTCTATGACTTTTTACACTGAAATGTGAAAAGCTTTGCACTGACAGCGCATTGATGATATAGTAAAGTTGTATTATTAAAATAAGAATCTCTAGCTGTAAAATAAGTATTTTCTTTAATTATATGGATTTAATAGAGATTTACAATCAAAGTGTGGAATGTCTCCCTCCCCCCATCCAGACAGAGGTTAAGCACTTCCAATGTAATAGTCCATGTCACAAAGGAGACAAGCACTGTTGTCGACAACAACTTAAACAAGGAACTCCATGGGAATGGACAGAGCCAGAAAGGATGGAGGAGGAGGAGATAAGAGGTCACTAAATGGTGGGAGACAAAAGGGAGTGGATGTGCCTGGAGACCATTCAGATGTGTGCAGGCCTATACAATACGGTGCCAATGAATAAATTAGTTATAAGCAAGGGTCATTCGTGTGCCGCATTCGTGAGATCTCAGCAACCTGAGACTCCAGATCGGAAGAGCTTTGCTGAACAGATTTGGCAGGAAATAGGCAGATACGGTTTCCAGCCCTGAGCTCTGTTTGCCTTTAACCTGCGAATGCTTCAAAAATGATTCCTGGGGATGCAAGCCAAAGTCCGGGGTAGTCTGCTATGAATATCCATGTAAGCATAATCGTACTATAGACAAATTGTTCCATATTCAGCACCTGGAACATTAATTTCGACCGAAGCCCAGCTCGGTAAGAAGATCTTGGAGGCCCTGGCGGAACCTTCACCTAGACATCTCCACTGGGCAGCATCTACTTAAGGAATTTATTTGTGATTGGTGGCCTGAAATTAAATCAAACGAAACTGAAGGACTGCGGGTTCTACATTACCAGTGGCCCTATTCTACTGGTCACACAGTTGCTGGACACATTTTAAGTGCAGCATCTCTTTTTCACAGAACATACCAGAATCTTCAGAAACCTACTCTGTAATGTCTGACCACTAGAATTATTTACTCCAAATTTCAGTTGTAATTACTGAATTTCATAATACTGTAAAATAACAGCAGTGCTGTATATTCTTATTTACCACAAACATGTGTTAACTTTATGTGGTACACATTCTTATTTTCACGTTTGAGCTATGCTGAGTGTTATTAGAAGAATAATTATCTGCATATTTCAGTGATTACACATTTTGGAAAGGACTTATTTCTAGGTGAGTTGCTTTATTTTATATTCAAACGCAATTGCTGAAAGGGAAATGACTGCATTTTATTTAGTAGTGAGCTTTCACCCAAAACTGTTCGCATTCCAATACACAAGTGCTACACCATAAACTTTGCGCTGAAGGCTGTATGTTAAGAAAATAAATATTGTTGCCATAAAACGTGCGACATTTGCCAGTACAGCACCAAGAGCAAAGTGATGCATTCAACGACCGTGCAAATTAAAAGCAGGGAGTTTGGAACAAACAATTCCCTTAATCTTAGATCAATTTTCATTTAACTTCTTGGCACTGCTATCTCTTGTTCTTGCTCCTTTATAAAGAGAATTCAAATTACAAGACTTGACTTGGATTCCATCATTCTGAGATGCACAAAATGGCTACTCTTAACATGAGCAGAATATTAATGTTATTTATTTAAAAACCTCAAACTGTTCAGTGCAAGGTTTTCAAGCACACGATGCTTCTCTCTTTTTAAGTGAGGACGACGCAGGGCACAAAGTGCTACCAGGCAGGAGGAAGGACTAGCCTGATGAAGACAAAAAAGCTGCATTTTGTGCGGTTTGGGGGAAATTGAGCATTAGAATACTAAAGACATCTAGAATGAATTAAGTCCTGAGGAAGCAAATGCACAATGGGCTAAGTTGGCTAACACATTTTGCAGTCACTGCTAGAGGAGAAGTGTTAACAAACAAAGAGACCCTTCCGACCTTCTGTTCTTTTTTAGGACAGAAGAGGAGATTCCAAGTGGCTGGTCTAATGTTTATTAGCGAGCAGAATTAAAGGTACAGATGAGCTATTTCATAACAGATCACAAGCAACACCAAAGCAAAGGCGCGCATCTCAGTACTGTCACAAACATCCAATCTACACATTCACACATTCATTCACCGTTCCACTCCAAATGGCGAGCACATAACACAGAACACACTCAAAACGGAAGGTGGACTTTCTGTCGCTCAGCGAGGAGCACTTCTGGATGAACCGAACGCCCACGGGCTTTATGGGCACTTAAGGACGAAAAGCATGATGGGAATCTAATAAGGAAGTGAGGCTCCCCGGGTAATGGACTACGCCATAGACTGCAAAGTCATCATTCTTCATGGCTGAGCCTCCTGGGCGGTGTCTGGGCCTGAAAGAAAGGCAGGGTCTGGCCTGACCGAAGCACACCAGTACTTGGAAGAAAAAAGTAAACACGTTATCGCCAGCGGGTGATGGTAACCTGAATTATTCATGCATCCTGGAAGGATGACTCTGCCTTGTCATGCAGCTGGAGAGCGAACCAGTGAAGCACGGGGTGCGCATGCGCATTCGCTCGCGCATGTTCTCTCTAATGGCCGCAGCATATGAAGGTGTTATTTATTCCCATCAAAGAAACTCCTATCGGGTCTTATCTTTGACTCATGGGACACCCCCGTCAAAGCTTCGTGTGTTATGCTGCAGCTTTGTTAGAGGCAGGAGCTATGCACACGACCGCAGAGCGCCAGCAATAATACTGGTTATCATCACGAGGCAGTAGAACAGAACTGAAGCTAACTCGAATCATATCACATGGACGATCTTGTTTAGTTGCATTAGTAAAATTAGAACCTCAACTAACTGTCAAATAAAATTGTATAACTTATCAGGTTTTCAAAGAGATTTAAAATCGGAATTCGGAGGGCACACCTCCATTCAGACAGATTAAGATCTTCCAGTTCCAATGCAATAGTCCATGTCGCTCATAAGCCATTCATGGAAATACTTCTCACCTAGTCCCCTTCCTTAAACTGCAGTGTTTAAATGTATCAACACATAACTGGCGGGGTCTCTAAAAAAAACATCAATTATTTAAAGCTAACCTCTGGATTAACATCACTAGATTCTACCAGTGGATCACTGGAACATTCACATGAATCTCTTCAAAGAAAATCTTTGACTGTCAACAGCTGGTTCAAAGGAAGGTGGCCAGACAATATCTGAATACTGTAAAAAGACCTTGTGAAAACTAGTCTGAAAGCACTCCATAGCATCCAGTGGAGTGAGTACAAGTCACTCACAGTGGTACTGATAGCCTTGAGTCCCCTATCCTTGGCACTCACAAGAGATCCCGCCCATGGGCCGGGACAGGACAACTGTTGAAAATGGGCACCACTGTATCCACCACTAGGACTCTGATGTGTACACACATTGCAGTGCCTTCATTAAATTCTTAAGAGATCTGAGAAGAGGAAGGGGCCCTTAGGACTGCCAGTAGACAAGTAGGGTTGAGGGTGTTTGACTCTGATGTCCTGGGGTCCATCATAACATGGCTCTGCAAACTGGGCCAAGTATAATCCTTTCAATGCTTGCCTCATGGTAGTGATGGCAGACAGACACAGGCTTCTCAGGGCGATAAAATGGCAGTGCTCGAGCACACTCAAACACTCTTTAGTGCAATAAAGGATTGTCCATCCAAGTGCTTTACTTTTAAGAAGGAAAGAACTTTAATGCACACTAGAACTAAACACTACACATACAACATGAACAAGATGCCATTTAGTATCTTGGGTGCTCAATTTTGTCGGGATCATTTCTCACTCTTGGCCAAAGTCTCCTCTTATAGTCCAGGCGGTTCCCTCCCTGGATCGGTCATGTGTGATTAGGCTCAGGGGAGGATTTCTGCTTTACTGTCTTACTGTGCAGTGTCTCTCACAGTTTACTTTCTCACCAAGCAAAATACTCAATCCATATTTGGGTCAGTGCACTTGGGCAGTCAACCAGTTCCACCTCCACTCACCTTGTCTCCAGTTTATGAGAGAGCATGAGCTGCCAATTCTTGTCAGGGATTCCTCTGGTGGTCATGTACTTCACAGAGGCAGCAGCTCTGTGTTATGGGGACTGAGGTGGCTCTTCTCAGGCAGGGCAGAGGTGGCTGTTCTAGGAGACACTGTATCACACATGGGCTAGGTCAGCAAGTGCAAAAAGATCAGTGCATGCCACTTGAGTCGGATGGGTCTGGGCAGCTGCGGCCCCATATCCGCCAGGGATAGTGCAACTTCTTTGCTAGCACAGTAGCTCAGGTGCATGTCACTGAGGATCACAGGACCAACAGGGCTCCAACGATCTTTGGTCATGCTGCATGGTTCCCGCCAGGAACCTCGGTGGGGGGGTGAAGAGGAGTCTGCTGCTTGCCGACTCTGGCGCATGGAGATCGCTTTCCGCTGTCGTCTTCTTCTGACAAGCCCTACCATTGTGCAGTCACACTGCAACTTGATCCTCCTGGACAGTCGCTCCTCCTGCAGGATGAGCTGGCTCCTTCCCACTCTCAGCAGGCAGGCAGGCTGCATGACAGGTGAACATCTTTAACTACTCTATCAACTCTGGAAAGCTGACGGACACCAGCTCTGGTTGCACAAGAACCCTCTAAGTATTTTGCACAGTACTCTCCTCCGTTGACACCGAGAATGTGGACCAGGAACAACAAGTTTGTCAGTGGGTCCTACTTTATATAGTAAAAGTAGAAGGAGAAATTGGTGCATTTTCCCCACTTTCGGAACCAGTTTGAAGTAGCTCTCAGTTTAAGCGCCTTTTAAAGGCTACTCTCCAGACATAGCCTTTGTGGAGAATGATCCTCCGCACAGCAGGATTGTCTTCAGCCTGGAGCACCCACAGCAGAGACACAGGGATGAAAGGTTCTGCACTGGGCTGCCATCAGCAAGACTGAAGAATGTGATCAGGGTAAGACAAAAGGCTGGGCCTCATCTAAGGGGTTCCCTTCAACTTGCACACTAGAGTCTGCAGTCCCACCCCTCACATCCACCATCTACAAAGTGATAGTGCTTCAGGAAGACCAATCAGCTTCTTCCTGCTCAGCAAAATGTCTAACTGAACTTCTAAAAGGAGCATGGTCTCCTCATTCCTCACTTCAGTGTCTAGGTCTCCTCATTCCAGCTTCAGCAATGTAAGCAAACTGACTGTGAAAACAACCTCACCTCCACCTTGTACCGCAAGTCAGGTGTGAGGCATCCAAAGTGGATCCCACAGGCCTCCATTATTCTGGCTCACTTACACACACTATACATGTACAGTTCGCCACATACACAAAACATATACTTGGGATGTGAGCGCTAGGATCTGGGTAGCTGCATAAAGACAGAACTGTATACATGAGAAACCTGTACATGTCTAGATAGATACATTACAAGGAGTACAGATGCTTTCTTTTTTTGGACTAATGACAACAAAAGCCCTTTCTGATTAATGCGAAAAAGGAAGCACTCTCCTTTTTAAATGTTTACGAGTCTATGTACTGCCTACTGATGTTCCTACTGGCTATATGTGTAGAATTAGAAGGAAGCTTAACACATACATATTCACCTGTCATGTCTATTCATCGTTTAACATCATTCATGGGAATTTTATCATTTTGACAGATTTTTTCTCTCTGATGCTCTCTACATCACACCCGCAACACTAGATTTTGTAATGTAATGTGGATATGCCCCTGTCATCTTTCACTTCCGTCTCTTTCTAATCCCCTCTTTGCCCTCTGTCCTGGTCTATATGCTTTGCTAACTGACAGGGAATAAAATAATGCACACTTAAAACACCAATCACTGCCAAGAGTTTAATATTTTTGTCATTTAATGCAATGCTTCTGATATTTTCAACATGAATTACTATAAAGGTTGTCAAAATGTAAAAAACACACAAAAAAAGTATTCCCCAGAAGGATTGGTTAGGCGGATGCATTAGCCACATAGACCGAAAGACAGGAACAGGCGGCGTAAAAACTCACTGCGGGCAGGGTGAGGGGATCTTGCTTCCGCTGACCATCTTCTGCTGCACATTGATCGGACTCCTGAGGCAGTGCCTGGCATATTTCAAAGTCAGTGTGGCCTAGATCCTGCAAGTACTGGTATAGGGGAGAGTTCTGAAACAGAAGAGGAGGACACACAGTGAAGAAACTCCGCCAGCCTACCTAATCATTACTTCTGGAAACAGTCGTCTATGTTCAAATACGGTATCAGATTACTGAACACAGTATCACATGATGCTAGCTTTCTTTAGAAGACCGACTGGCCACTGTTTTCACAAACTGTATTCTAACATAGTGCAAGGAGTTAAGTTTTTTGTTCATTTTTACAAAGGTGCAAAATGCTTACCCATACTATATGTACATGCACACACATCTATTTTTCTAAAACTAAAGATCATATGGTAAAACTTTTCCACCCACCAGCTTTATAAAGTTTACTGTGCCTCGGTGCAATCCTATGATTTATTGCAGTACACCAATTCCTCAAGAGTATTCTTTTTGAGTTAGTATTTCAACCTGGCAGATTGTGTTGCTATATTTGCACTATCGCCATTATTAAGGTCGAGAGTACCAGGCAGCGCGGGCTCTCTGGCTGCAAAAGACCTAGTGTGGGCTTACCAAGAACATACAGGGATTTTCGTCCAGCACATTGCTGATCATTGGTTGGCTTTACTGTGACTCATTTGCTTACTTCTTATTTAGTGGTTCCATCGTGTCCATATTGTGTTTGAACCTCCCCTGGAACACAGCTTTTTTACCATCTCTCTGATTGGCTGGACTCTATCCTTCTGCTGCTCACTTTTAAGAAAAGTTGTTTTTCTTTTAGTTCATGGTCGATAAGAGTGCATGTGTTTTCCAGCTCTCTCCTTCTGTTCCTCAGGTGCTCCCCCAAATGCCCACCCTCCCAGTGCTCGATGTTCCGCTCTCATTTACTTCTCCCCTCCCTTGCAATCTGGAGTCATTCTCACACTGTTGTGCTTCTCTTCCACACCCAGTGCTGTTGTCACTTGTGCGTGTGATTCTCAATCTCTCATGTTCTTCTCTTTCAACACCTTGCGTACCATGTTCTTCTCTCCCCCAACTACCCATGCACTGTGTTCTTCTCTCCACGGGGGTTCTCTCCCTGCTCCTCCGAAGTCTCTCCCTAGTGCAATGCGTTTCCTCTTCATGCCCCACTTACCACCCAACGCCTGTGGTCACTTTTCTCATTTAAGCACAAATAAAAAAAAAACAAGTATTCATTCTTTGTATATACCGACCCCAGAGGCGTCTGCCATTTTGGATTGGCAAATAAAAAATGAAAGTAAATGGTGCCTGCTTCAATCCACAGGGGTGCGCATGCGTTCTGATGCATGCACGTACATGTCATTGGACATGCAAGCGCCAGTGGAAAGAGGTGACCACCAGCAACGGTTATATCATCACCCCTTTATTTACTCAATTTTTGACATTGCAGCATAGCGTAAGTGAAAATGTTTGATTCTACAGAGCATCACACAAAAGCAGTGGTAAAGCCACCCTGGTAAGGTTTCAACATGAAACGCACATGCACCACCACCTAAAAACATTCTGTAGTCAATCATTTACAACGGCAAAACTTTGTGATCAGATCTGTTTATTTAAACACCAAATTTCAACTCAAAGACCGTAGAATGTTATAATGTCAGACTAGTTTTTTAAGGCAGACTAGTTTTCAAACTATTTGCCGATATACTTTTTTGCATTTGAGATGTGTGATCAATAATTAAGTGCCTGCAAATACAGAATTCTCACAAGTTGTATCTGGCCGGGTGCTGTAGATCTTCAATAGCATCTGTAGGTATATAGTAGAGTGGAGTGGCGAGGCATAGAGTAGAATGGCGTAGAGTACAGTGGAGGGTCGTATGGTAGATCGGAGGGGCGTATGGTAGAGTGGGGCGGGGTAGAATAGAGTGGCACATTGTAGAGGAGCATAGCAGAGTGGAGTGGCACGGAGTGGAGTGGCGCGGAGTGGGATGGAGTGGAATGGGGTAGAGTGGCGCAGAGTAGTACAGTTGTTGTAATTAAGTAAATATAAGGTCGATAGAGATAGCAGATATGGTGAAAGCAACATAAATAAGAAGCCATGTGCCTGTATTATAAGTCGGAAATCATACTTCATGTCCAGGAACAATACAGAAAGGCTAATAAACAAAAATCTGTTGCAAAAAGATGAGGAACAACAAAGACAAGAAAGAACACCTATTGGTCCATGCTCCAAGGAGGGGATAAAAAGGACGAACGAAAACCCTACGGGAGCTAAGTAATCAAAAGATTTTGAATGAGAGTGACAGCGTAAACAACTATAAATAGTATGCTGTGGGCGGGTTTTAAGCCTACGGAATTGTAAACAATATGTCTCGCAGCACAGTGCATGTACTGCATAGGCGAGACCTAAAAGCACTTCTCCCAAACGTCATTAATTCATAGCATGTACGGTAAGAGAAGGCTGCTTAGTCACATTCTTCAAACCACGAGCTGTCAGGGGCAAAGTGATCATGGGCACGTGAAAGGAATAATACAGATGTGGTAGGTTCCGGATAAATAGAATTTTTCAATGAAATACATTTAGGACCACCAACCTGTGTAAGCAGGAACTTCAAGAACAAGAGAATACTTCTATACTATGGAAGCCGACCAAGTCATCACAGACTCATTACAGACTCATTACAGCCTTTGAACCATGCTATGAACTCCCTGCTCAGTTACACCCTTCACCAAAGGCATCGGATGGCAATCTACACTCCTGCAGGGCCTTGCAGCACCACCACACTATAAGGCAAGGGCTGGAGGTTTCTGAGACAAGACTTTCAAAACATGATCAACTCTCCTTATAATCAGGTAAAGAGATGATGTTGCGAATACTCACCAATTTCTTTGACATCTCTCTACACAATCGCAAGCATAGACCCAGTTTCCTTTGCAATATTTAACAACGGGCAAATAATGCAAAGCGCATTGTATACACAGCAAGTTAAACATGAAAGAGTAGCTGCTCCTGAAGGCAAGTGGAAGAAACATGATTATATAGATCCAAACTGGCCCTCAGGCACACTATAATGGAACAACTTACGACCTGAGAAACAATATTTTCGACTTCGCCAATAAGGCACAAAGACTGCTTCATTGCGGAGTAGGCTTGAAGTCGTTATAAACATCTGAGCCCCAGTTCCCGGGCTGGGAACTTCAGTTTAAGATGACACTAAGCACTTGGCACCCCTGCCCCACAGAACAATTTCAACCCCCTAAATCCACATCAGTACTTTCTACTTCTTTCACTATCATAAAAACTTCTATGTGGTCAATAAGTTAATTCCATAAACGTGCCACCATTAATAGAATGTGAACCGTCTACTCTTTCGACAAACATGGAGTGGTTTTAAACGTAATTAACCTCTCTCATCGCTTTTATTCCTGTGTTAGGTAATGTAACCTGAACTATATACAGCGTTAATAAAATATTAACGGAGGCATGAATTTCAAAAAACTAAAAATGTTGTTTGAGAGAATTTTGTGAATCAATATTATTGGCCATTTTATATAGTGCATACCACACGGGGTCTTATCAGTTGCGATGGCACTATACATGCTGTCATTAGGCAACACATTTGGTTATTATTTCACCAATCTAGAAAAGATGAAATGTAGAGTATATTACTGTAGCTCAAACTGATGACCTACAAGACAGACAGACAGACATGCACACATAGACAGACAGACAGGCAGGCCGGACTTCATACCTAGGTAGGCTCATATCTATGCAATCATATTTTCATACCCAAGTTGGTTCATATCCAGGTAATCAGGACCTCGAGGATGAGGACAGATCAGGTACTAGAAGCATTCCAGATTTCTCAGTCTTCCTTTCTTTTCTGAACAGTGTCACCAGAGAGAGGCGGTGTGATTCAATGAGGTCTTACAGATGTTGCTACTACCTACTCTACAAATG
Source organism: Lissotriton vulgaris (assembly GCF_964263255.1). NCBI lineage: Eukaryota > Metazoa > Chordata > Amphibia > Caudata > Salamandridae > Lissotriton > Lissotriton vulgaris. Next base: position 1,763,842,445 of record NC_141685.1, on the reverse strand, counting down.
CCTTTCAATCGGATGCAAGAACAGCACAAGTAGATCTGGGAGGGCAAGCGGAGGAGTCTCTTTGTTGTCGTGATACGGATGGCTTTTTTGTACTAAACGTCCACTGCTCTGTGACAGGTGGGTGGCAGGCCTGTGATGGACACAGACAAGATCTAAATGCTGCAGGTTAGACGGCATCCCTGGGTACCAGATCCAGCAATGGTGGATAAATGCTTAATCGAGGGGATAACATAGTTCATCTGTGCACAGGTGCAACTTCACATGACAAAAGTTGTTACATTAGAGCGTGTGTGTGCACATTTAACTTCCTTAATGGAACATGAAGAAAGACATAATACCCTTTGTGCTGGAAATTTGACGGTTCTACATGGTCACCCCGATTTGATGGTAGAGTGTGTGCATCGTCATAAAAGAATATACATACTATTCCTCACCGCATGAGTCATTTACAAGACTGGACTAATGGTTATCCTCTCAGCAGATGAGAACTTGGGCTACCGAGATTGTGCACTTGCCTCGCACATTTTCTGATCACTCCCCAGTTAGGTTGAAGCTCACACTCCCCAGTTCACGGCTGCGCCAGACACGGTGGAGATTTCCAGCAGACTCCTTATTAAACCCAGTGTTCTACCATGGATTAAAAATGGGTATACTGAAATACTTTAAGTTGAATAAAGATTCTGTGGCAGAATATGTCACGAGCTGGGAGGCATTTAAAGCCTATATCAGTGGGATGACAATAGCAAAACACGCAGGCGAGCTTGCAGAACACTAACTAAAGCTCACACAAATGGGGCGCCTTATGCACAGACACCAAGGATCAGCACCAGCTGCTTCAGCAATACTGAGTAACATTGGTTAACTTGTACGCTCCGTTTGAAGATGACCCTGTTCCATTTAACAAACTGTTTTTATCCTTAGCAAGTGCTGAGGAATGACTGATTACTGGAGGTGATTTTCATTTTCTACAGCAGCCAGGCCTCGACTCCTCATTTAGCAAAAAAGATGCAGCTGAAGCCTTAAACTACAAAGAGCTTTGGGGAATACCCGAAAACAGTGGGGCTGATCGATCCTTAGAGGTAGACGCTGCTCCTAGTCTGGGAGGATTTGCCGCGATAAAGGACTTGTGCAGTGCCCGAGTGATGAGCTTGTGGTGCACATTGGTGGTGTGCAGCTCCCATCCCAGGCTGTGGCTGCCAGACATGCTGGACCCTGAGGGATGAGTCTGACCTTTGGAGGGGCATACACCTCCTAGAACATGAGAGGAGCGGCGATAGTTGTGCAGAGTTGCGTTTCTGGACCTCAGCCTCAAGCTCCCCTTTGTACCCTATCACTGCTTAGTGCACGCTATACGCCGTATTGCGTGCACTCTCTTACCTGCCTGGTTACGATATAGAGGACCTGCTCATGCCCCCTGGTGCTGGGGTGTGGGGGGCTGGACTGACAGGGCGTTGCGAGCCCTCGGCGGCCGTGGGATTGTGGTCCACCCGGCTCTCTCCATCAGGACACCACCCCAAATGAGGACGGGATTGCTCTCTATTGCTTCAATTGAGTTATTTGTCAGCCTGCTCCTGCCCTCGGTGGTAGCCCAGGGAGTGGCAGGGCCCGAAGACAGCTTTGGAATTACCCGACTTGCTGCTGTACGAGGGAAACAGTTAGGCGGCCGCCCCGAACCCCAGTGGGATCCACAAGGTGAATTCTGCCCACTCTACATTACTAGCCTCTGCACTGCGGCGATCCCGGGCCTCGCCACCTACTCAAGTACTGTGCGTGCTGAACTGTACTCCAGTGTCTGGTCGATCTCCTCCGCACCCGGTTCGACCTACCTGAGAGAATGGGGAAATCTAAACTCTCATTCAACAACCAACGACAGACACAAGCCATTGAGATGCCCCTTGGAGACGTGCAGGGGCATCCTGGGGGGTCGGGGTTGGGAGCATGCCCCCAGATCTCGATATACGCGCCATGTTCCTGGACTTAAAGCAGCGCTTGACAGCAACTGATAACAAAATTGATCTTCCTGCTGATAGATTTGATCGGCTGAAGGAAAAGGTTGATCAGCACGATGACCATGTCAACCAACTGGAACGCCGCACGTCAGATGCAAAGGATGATCACTCTGCAAACAGGGAAAAGCTCCTGCATAAGGAAAAAGTACTTGAGGAAGTACGGAATTAGAATGAAGATTTAGAAGCTTGTTCCCATTTGAACAATTTGTGCATTTTTGTTGTGCCAGAATCAACTGATATGGGCAGAATAGAAGATTATGTAGAGGAAATGCTGGTACACACTTTGCTTCTTTTTTATCTCCCATACTAACAGTCAAAAGGGCCCACAGATCTCTTGGCCTCCGACCACCATCGGCACTTCGCCTTACCCATCATTGCCCGATTATTAGGGAGCGAAGACCTCTGCATTATAAGGGAACTGAGATTGCCATGATTCCAGATTTCACGCTGTCCGTGCAAGCTGCGCGCAGAGACTTTTTGCAATCAAACGCACCCTGCGGAGCACAGACGTTAGATACTCGCTTCTGTATCCTGCAAAACTTCAAGTATCTCATGCAGGCAAAAAACTCATTTTCACAGACCCCAAGAAACCCACTAAGGACGCCAAAACCATCACACGGAAAGCAGCTGGGTCACCCCTGAGAAGTGGAGTGCAAGACTAGATGCATCTTAGTGAAACCGATTACGTTTGGGCCACTTTGCAGATGGGGGTGTTGCAGGCCGCCATCCTTTGGCCCTGGGTGTGGGGCAAATTACTGCAGATGGGCCTTCCCGTAGGGGCTTCTCTCCTGCATCTGGAGACAGGCGGCAGTGGATCGTATGCCGCTCTTGCCTGCGATTCAGACTCCGGTTGCCACCCGGCAAGCACCAAGTTGCTCTGATGAACCACAGTGTCTCCACGTTTGACTCCTCTGGCCACTCAGCTACTTGTAGTTGGGAAGTGTGCCGGTCTCCTAGTTCACCCATACGGGAAGATTGCAAGAAATGTATAATCTCAATACTGTTGGGGTTATTTTGACGGGGTGGATGTTGCATTTGGCCCAATTGGGGGTAAAATGGGCATTGAATCTGTAGGTTTTTGTGGGGGTTCTATGTGGCAACCTGGCTGCTAACGGTTCTTGTTGTTTTCCTTTTAGGTGTCAGTCAGCCAGTACTGCTATTAGCCATTTCATGCGATTTAAAGGGAAACACTTATTGATCTTATATCCCAGTACTAAACTATCATGGGGTCAATTAAAGTAATAACGTGGAATGTTTGCGGCCTTAATGACCATTGTAAGACGTGCCAGGTCTTTGCGTAGTTACAAAGACACTCCATAGATATCTGCTTGGCGACACGCTGCACGGCGATCCGGGTGTGTGGGAAAACAGCACGCATCTTATTACTTTAACTACGGCCGTGGAGTGGCTCTCTTCAATTAGAGGGGGTTACCATTAAGCATGCACCGTGTTATATGTGACACGCAGGGAAGATTATTTTTCTCATTTACAGTATTCTGCTGGACAATCCAGTCTAATTTCTCTCTGTATACAGCCCCAACACTGATGACCCCCTGTTCTACACCAAAGTATGGAGCCTGGCTTGGACGCTGGGTCCTGGTGCAACTCTATAGGGAGGGGATTTCAATGTGGTGCTCAATCTGGAGATGGATAGATCTGGTGACTCCAGAAGTCCTAAGCTCCGAGCAGCGACCCATCTGCGACTTATGGAACATTTTCCCCTCATAGACCTCTGCCGCTCCCGACATGCTGAACAAATGGAGGGAACCTGCATATTATTGGCGCATGCTCCGAAGTCACAAATAGACTACTGGCTGGGATTGCGGGACATGCTCGCCAGGGCGGTCCAGATTTCCCATTTACCAAGAACGCTCTCTGATCAGGCTCCCGTTCTGTTGGAGCTTGTACTCCCAGATAGTTCTCCTAGTGCTATTAGTGGAAACTTCCACCTGGAGCCCTGAGCAATCAGGTGTTCCGGGAAGATATCAGCGCAGCAGTTGTGGAATATTTTGAACATAATGATAATGCCAAGGTACTGAGGTTTTCCCTTGGGGCGGCCTTCAATGTAGTCATCAGAAGAGCCTGCATGGCAAAGCAGGCAGGCGTGCTTCGTGCATTGCGAACTTGCGCACCTAGAAGAAGAAATTATGGAACTTGAACTTAGGTTGTTTGATGATCAAGAAATCACTACACTTGCAGCCATTCATAGCAAATTATCGGAATACGAGGAGGCAGCATAACGCAAGACGCATTACCCCGAGAGGGAGGCAGGCTAGGCGCTTCGGGGAAGGTGACAGACTGGGCTGGTCACTCGCTTACTTGCTCCATAAACCATAGACGAGTGATTATATCACTGAGATACACAATAATAACTCATATACACACTGGAACGGAAACAGTACAAGAAGTCATGGTTGACTTTTTTGTATCAGACGACTCCTTGTATCGGACTCGTCGAGGCCCCACCTCTCTTGAACTCTCTGCCTACGTTGACTCCATCCAACTCTTATGGCTAGCGGATGGAAATAGGGGTTGGATCACTTTTGCCACCGTGACAGGCAGCAAAGGGTTATAAAGAGTAGGGCCAGACGAGGTAACCAGATTTATCGAATGTGCATTCAGGAAGGAAAAACCAGATCCTGGGCCCAGACGCATCTCAACGTAGTTACTTACTACAGCAAAGTGGTGGCAGGGAAGGATCACACGGGGTCCTTTTGTTGCAGGATGGCCATGAAAAGTTGGAGTAGACTGCAGCCTAGAGCAGGGGACAGCAAGCAGCCCATTGATTTTCAAGTTTATAAAAGGGTAATCTGCGAGCTAGAGGAGGTGTGCGAAGGGGAGCAGGAGACAAAGCTATTCAAGGCGGCTTTCGCGCTCGCCTTCTTTAGGGCGTAAAGGGTCGGCGAGATAGTGGCCCCGGCTAGGTGAACCCCGGGGACCGCATGCTTACACAAAACTACCGTGGCGATAGGGGCAGGACACATGGTAATTTGCCTGCGACGATCAAAGACAGATCAGGCTGGCAAGGGGAAGTACACCAGGATCGATTGCATCAGGGACAAGTCGTGTTGACCTGTGTGCCTGGTGCTAGAGTATGTGCAGGAAGGTGGGCCAGCTCAGGCCCCCCTGTTCAAGCATGGGGATGGGTCATGTCTCAGCCGTTTTCAGTTCATAGCGGTCATGAGCAAAACCCTAGCGAAGGCAGGCTACCTACCGACGGAGTTCCGGTCCCACTCCTTCCGCATAGGGGCACCAACCACGGCAACAGGGCTGGGGCTGGCGTCGGAACAAATCAAAGCGGTAGGGCATTGGGCATGTTATGTTATGGTATAGGGTCTTCTATATTGCTCAGCTGCCCCAGCAAAGGGGCGTCCCGGCGCTTTCAACAGTGAAAAAAGAAGAACTGACTGCCGCTGCGGGAAAGCTCGACATAACAGCAACAATAAACCTACTTTGAAGGAAAGAGGTGGGTTTTAATAGCCTTCCTAAAAGTCAGCAAATTCTCTAGACCCCGAATCTGGACCGGCAATGAGTTCCACAGTTTGGCTGCGAGGTAGCGGAAAGAGCGCCCGCCCACCCGAGAGCGCCTCACCAGCGGAACCGCAACTAGTTGCTGCCCTAAAGAACGCAGTGCACGTGGAGGAGCATACAGGATCAACAAATTGCAGAGCAGATTAGGTGGGACACGTTTCAGGATTTTAAAAGGGAGACAGAATCTTAAAATGGATCCGCTCTCCCACAGGGAGCTAATGAAGTCTCCGAATAGTATCGGCAGTAGGATGGAAACGTGGAAGTCCTACCAGAGCTCTGGCCCCTGCATTTTGAATCCACTGCATCCTCAAGATCGCTCGTTGGTTAGCTCCTAGTAACAAGGAACTAGCATTGTCAAGGCAAGAGAGAATAGTCGAATGGACTATCAGATGGCGTTTTGGTGCGTCAAACGCTTTTAACCAGTAGATGCGCCCCCTGGTTTACTAAACTTGACTCTTACGCCCCCCTTTATCTAGGTCCGCTGGAAGGTCGCAACAGGGTGTGGATCGTGGGGCACTTCTACATCACCCGAGTACAACAATGGGCGGCGGCGCGTTGGGAATTGAAAGGAATCTGGCTCCGAACACGGAGGTGACCTGAATGGGCCGATCTGGGATGAAATGGGACCAACCACTCCAGACGGTACAAAGGGCGCTGCAGCAGGGTCATGGGCCGGATGCGGTATTGGTCCACCTCGGGGCAATGGGGAGAAGAGGCCTGCTGGAAAAAATTACGACGGATTTAGCATCGATCGCCAGGTTAATCCTCCCGGCAGAAGTAATTTGGTAAGTAAATAGTGGTGCACAGGGCATGGAGGGTGCTCGGGAGCAAGCAGCAGTCGAAAAGTACAGACAAAAATTGAACATTACCATGGCGAGAAAATTCAGGGCCAACAGCTGGAGCTTCGTAAGGCATGGGTTTATTAAACTAGGGTCCTCAGGGTACTACCTGGAAGACGGGGTACACCCGACAGGGGTGGGGATGGACATGTTCATACTTAACATAGTGGGCGTCTTAGAACAGCTGGGTGTCTCATGAGCAGGACAGGAGGAAAGGGGAACTGCCTCCGATCGGAGAACCGTAGGCAGCGTGGCGGTAGAAACCCAAGAAAATACCCTAAACAAAACACAAAGTTAGGTAGACGAGCTGCTCACACAAGTGTCCATGGGATTCCTCACGGCAGGGGCTCTGAGTGCGCGAGTGACAGCACACAGATTCAGAGTAGATGAGATGCTCCACAGGGTCCTTGGGATGCCACACAGCAGGGGCACTGAGGTGCAGGCGAGTGGCCAGCAAGGGTCTAGAGCAAGGAAAACGGCACTTGCAGCCCAAGCAGGTCCTAAAGGATGCCCACTAAATCGGTAACAAGGGAAGCCTAGAACCGTGAGCACAGGGATCTTGTATAAAGGGGCACCTCAAACAAGGACAGTGCTGTCATTAAAATAGGTTACAGCAAACAAATGATGGACGGAATGCTGACAATGCAAACATTCTCCCCCAGTCAAAAGATCTGGGTTAAATCCATTGTTCTTTTGCCCACGACGCCACCCCAGTTTGGACCCAGTCATATGCAAATCAGTCTTGACCCGGTGCCCAATGGGAGCAGTCCGGACTGAACTGCCAGGCCAGGTCCACCCTGGACCAGAAACAAGCATCCTAGGAATAGTTTCAGGGTATGTCACCCTTCTTCAACCAGACTAGCTTGAATCCAGTAGCACAGTGAGCAAGGGACCCACGTCTGGGCGTACCCATCCCACTTCGTGCGAAAAGTGTTACAGCAAACAAATGATTGACGGAATGCTGACAATACAAACATTCTCCCCCAGTTAAAATGAGAACAGCAACAAATGCTAGAGGACAATGCACACTGTTAAAGTAACATGATGATTATGAATAACCAAACATAAGTTGTGAGATGTACAAACCATGTTAATAAACTGCTGCCTTTCTATGCACCAAACCATGTTGTGAAGAAGATGATTATTGGTGAAAGGGAATCGGTGCCTTTTGGAACCAATGGGGGGGAAAGGGGAGTCGCCCTGGGAGGGGTTTGGTTACTAGACGAAAGAAGCTTAACCGTAATAGTTGTTTCTATGTTTATGCAAAAGTTCCCCTTTAATAAAAGTAATTTTCATGATAAGTAACAGTGGCAATGCGTTGGCCTCGGCCCTCAGTGCAAAATCTTCAGCTCTCTGAACTATGCGTCCAGGAACAGCAGGCTGCAGTTCGCAGCTCCCTTGGCCCACACTGAGACGCTAATGCTGTTCACGAGCAGCGCATATTAAATGGTATCGCTGAGCTACAGTCCCGCCCCTTTTCTGTCCAAACAAACAAACGCCTACGTAAACTGCAGCGCGAGAGGACTGCGCGGCAGCACGTACCTTCAGCGGATAAAGGCATGATCAAAGAAAAACTACAAAATAATCAAGTCCGTCTGAGGACTTATGTGAGCAGCCCGGTGAACAGACAGGCAGACGTTTAGTTTCTTTCAAGGGTTTCAATGAAAACAAGCATTTACAATGCAATGGTTTTGCCTTTGTTAAAGTTAGAGCTATTGGCATTGCTCTTGACATTATTTTTATTTATGTTTTTTTTAACATAAATAAATGGCATTGTCATTTACAATGCCACTAGCTTTCTCTCGCAAATGACACACACAAACACACACCCCCACACAGAGCCCCCCACACACAGCTACACAGAGCCCCCCACACACACAGCCACACAGAGCCCCCCACACACACAGCCACACAAAGCTTCCTACACACACAGCCACACAGAGCCCTCCACACACGCCCACACAGCACAAGCAGGCAACAGGGGCACACGGAGGCACAAGCAGGCAACAGGGGCACACAGAGGCACAAGCAGGCAACAGGGGCATACTGAGGCACAAGCAGGCAACAGGGGCACACGCAACAGGGGCACGAAAACGGAGGCACAAGCAGGCAACAGGGGCACGAAAACGGAGGCACAAGCAGGCAACAGGGGCACGAAAACGGAGGCACAAGCAGGCAACAGGGGAACGAAAACGGAGGCACAAGCAGGCAACAGGGGCACCCAGAGGCACAAGCAGGCAACAGGGGCACCCAGAGGCACAAGCAGGCAACAGGGGCACAAGCAGGCAACAGGGGCACGAAAACAGGCACAATCAGGCAACAGGGGCACGAAAACTGAGGCACAAGCAGGCAACAGGGGCACACGGAGGCACAAGCAGGCAACAGGGGCACACGGAGGCACAAGCAGGCAACAGGGGCACACAGAGGCACAAGCAGGCAACAGGGGCACACAGAGGCACAAGCAGGCAACAGGGGCACACAGAGGCACAAGCAGGCAACAGGGGCACACAGAGGCACAAGCAGGCAACAGGGGCACACGCATCAGGGGCACGAAAACGGAGGCACAAGCAGGCAACAGGGGCACGAAAACGGAGGCACAAGCAGGCAACAGGGGCACGAAAACGGAGGCACAAGCAGGCAACAGGGGCACGAAAACGGAGGCACAAGCAGGCAACAGGGGCACCCAGAGGCACAAGCAGGCAATAGGGGCACACAGAGGCACAAGCAGGCAATAGGGGCACACAGAGGCACAAGCAGGCAACAGGGGCACAAGCAGGCAACAGGGGCACGAAAACAGGCACAATCAGGCAACAGGGGCACGAAAACTGAGGCACAAGCAGGCAACAGGGGCACACAGGGGCACAAGCAGGCAACAGGGGCACACAGAGGCACAAGCAGGCAACAGGGGCACACAGAGGCACAAGCAGGCAAAAGGGGCACACGGAGGCACAAGCAGGCAACAGGGGCACGAAAACTGAGGCACAAGCAGGCAACAGGGGCACGAAAACTGAGGCACCAGCAGGCAACAGGGGCACACGGAGGCACCAGCAGGCAACAGGGGCACACGGAGGCACAAGCAGGCAACAGGGGCACACGGAGGCACAAGCAGGCAACAGGGGCACACGGAGGCACAAGCAGGCAACAGGGGCACACGGAGGCACAAGCAGGCAACAGGGGCACACGGAGGCACAAGCAGGCAACAGGGGCACACAGAGGCACAAGCAGGCAACAGGGGCACACGGAGGCACAAGCGGGTTGGGGTTGGAATCTTCATGCATTTTTATGCATAGTTTGTTACCGGTCATTGTCTGATGAGGAGTGGGCACCGCTAACTGTAGTTTATGCCCAAACAGCTCTGGAAAATGCGTGGATGAGAATAAGGGAATACCATAGGATAAAGTGAACTTCAATAATGTGCTGATGTGAGAAATAAGCGAAGAAATAACTCCTTTAAAAAAACACTAAAAGCCCTGGTAGGACCAACACGTGGTTGACAGCTGCATTTCCCTGCCAAATACTAATAAAGAGCGAGCCAGGTAATTGGATTCCTAGTCAAACCCCATAAGTAAACATTAACACTGTGTGTTTAGCAATCACAAGTAGTTATTTCTTTCTCATGAGAGTTCTTTAAAGAAAATCGCAGAGGACACAGTATTTGTCACGCACAGAGCTGAAAATGCGTTGTTATGAAAGAGTAACACCAGGCAGGCGCAGGAAAGATAGCAACAACAAAAAAATTAAATAAAAAAAACATAGGAGCGGTTTAATCCGGGCAACTCATACAGAGAGAAACAAAAGCCTGTTCGCCTGGGCAGAGACGATAAAGTCCAAAGCAAGGGCTTATGTGTGTGTAGGTTCAATGAAACAAGCGCCTTGAGAAGTTGGGAAATGTGTGTTCGGCTCTAGTTGGAGTCACCCACCCCACTGCAAACAACTCTGGAGGGCCGGGGGAGGGCTGCTGTCTGTCTGTGAGGAGAGAGGTCACATGACAAGAGCCAGAGACACAAAGGCCCGTCCGAGACTCCAAGGAGGGAGGGAGCGGGGCTGGCAAAGGTGCAGGCAGAGGGCACGCTTCTCTCTGCCGCCTGCCTGAGAGTTATGAACACCGCAGCACGTGACCAGCTAGCTCCATATTTGAATATATATCTTCAGCACCAGACAGGTGTCTGAGGGAAATAATTCACCTGTAGAAATAATACGTAAGGGGGAGCGGGCAAGATGGCTGGGAACTCCGTGCGTTTCTGAATTTACTTCCGTTGCACTGAGGGGCATTTTGTGAGGCAGAAGGGAAAAGATGTAAGTGTTCACCGAAAGTAGAAATGTGGCACTTAAGTAGGAAGACTGCCTTTATAAACATGGAGGGGAGTTTTTAGCAAACTCAGAGATGCCTACTCGCCTCCGTCCGAAACAAAAGACGTGGCAAAGAGAAACTAAACCAGTGGCCACCCAATTCAGTGCAGTTTGAGTAACTTGAGGGGAAAAGGCGCTATTTTATTAAAAAGCAGTCCCCACAGCAAGTTCTGTCTAACACTCCAGGAGCACACTGCACAAAGCCTGTGTCTCTAAAGTAGGGTTCGCACCCCTCACTGACAGCGTCCAGCGCCATGTCCGTCAAGCTCCAGACCCGGTGACCACCCCCTCCCCCAGCCCCGTTCCTTCCTTACCTTCAGCCGTCATCGGATGACCCGCTTCCGATGTGTTGGCAAAACCAAACTCCAAGCTGGCGAGTGAGTGTTTACAGGTGGCTGCAGAATGTGCGGAGCCGGGGCATAACGTGGACACAATAATCTACCGCCACAACCTGTCTCCACATTCAAACACTCCGAGCAGCGGGCGGCGCGCAAATCCCGGCACTGGACTCCCGGGAATGGAGCCAGGACGACGCAGCTGGCTGACCGGGGCCTCCCCGCCCCCTGCTCTTCCCAAACCAAGAGTGCCCCCCGCAATGCTGTTCAAGGGCAGCTCCACGGGCATTTGGCAAATCCTCGCACTCTGTGTGGGGCTAGTGCAAGATTTATAGCTATTTGTCTGCTAAAACTTTCTTTTTATTTTCTTGCCAACAACGTGTCTGTCGCTCTTGTAAGTTGAGGTGGGTTTGGTGCGGAAATAGTTTTTTGCAACTTTACACGAGAAATAAATCCCGAATATAGCCTTTCCCTTTACACGTGAAACAGACGGGGTTATTTTAAGGGAACGCATGTACAGCGAGATTTTATCTCCCTTTGGATTCTGTTTAATTATTACATGTCTTTCATTAGCACTGTATGCGGAGGAAATATATTTTTTGGGGGGGGGGCGGCGAGATGCTGAATGGCATGCGTGGCCTGCAGAATCGTTTATTTTGTTGAACACGAAAAATGTGCCTCCTCTGTCTCTTAAATTAAATATGTATCATCTACTTCAGAGCTTCGTTGGGGCCATGCCCCAGAGTGTTGCTACGTGACCTGCACAGGAGAAACGGCACTGCGGGAACAGGGCGGCCCAGGCAGCTGTAGGGGGGCGGGAACGGGAGCCGAGGCAGCGGTAGGGGGCGGGAACAGGGCCGGGGAGACACGGAGAGCGGGAGAGGGGGTGGGAACCGGCAAACATTTCGCTCACCTTCCGCACCCGACGCTTGAGCAGTGCCTCCGCTGCAAACACTCGCTCCCCAACAGCCGAGAGCTCCATGTCCGTCCCGTTCCCTACAGTGCCGGCAATGCCGGACCAGACACGGGGGCGTTCCCGGCGTCGCGTGACGTCGGCAAAAGCCAAAGAATGTCGGGAACGCCCCCGTGTCTGGTCCGGCATTGACGGACAGGCCCCTCGTCCAATGGCAAGGCTCCGTTTACGGAGCCAGCCAATCAATGACGAGGGCCGAACCAAAGCCACACTACTGTTCTCATCAGGTTTTCGCCTGCGCGAAAAAGCTGCGCAGAAAGCGCAGCTTTCGCCAGGCAAAACCTAAAAACGTCCAATTTCCTTCTAATTAAAGTTACAGTCACCAGCAATGTAGACTGGGGTTTGCCAATCAACAATTGTTTCTGACCGATAAAGCAAGGCCCAGGAATCTCTGTGAATATTAAGTAAACTGTGGGACGAAGAGGCTCGCTAAAGTCAGTCAAGCGTGATACTCAGAGGCTGTGCCAACACCCTCAGCTCCTCTTTATGTGCCCAGTTCAGTTCTCATCTACGAAAACAAAATTGCACCGCCTACTAAATAAGCACTGGCAAAACCAGAAGGTTCGGAGCTTGCAATCTGGAGCTTTGGTTAAACTTGATTTTATTACAAGTGTATGCACAAAAATAGAGAAGAAGAAAAAATGTGCCTCAGCCTAAATGTGGCAGATATAAGCTTGCGGAAAAAATGTACAATTAAAAATATGAAACCATTGCATATCATTTTTAAATAGTGCAATACAAGTGCTTCCTAGATGGAAGGTACACTTAAAAGAGGAATGGAAACGTGTTTCAGTTTTAATGAGCACAGCAAAATAAAGATATCTGCAAAGAAAGGGTGCTGGCTTTAAACTTCTGAAATCATAGAGCTTTAAGTATTACTTAAAAAAATAAAAAAAAAATAAAGATATACAATTGAAATGAAAAACTATTGGCAAAGTAAAGTATTTGCCCACCAGCTCTGGCGCTGAAGCACACTTTTTTAAAAAGTGGATGTGGTCATGTAATCAGCCAAATGCGTCACTCCGTTCTAGAGAGCCAGTGGCTGAAGTGGGGTGACCCGCTGCCCCACAGTGTATGCCACTATGAGTAGAAGCAAAACGTGAATGACAGCAGGGGTGTAGATTTTGTACAATATCTATTAACCCAAGAGACTAGATGCTTCAGAAATCCAATTACACTGGTTAAAAAAAATCTACTTGGAGCAAAGCAAGGAGGTGACAGAATATGGCAGCTTTCTCATAAATGAGCTACGATTACACCCTCTCTGCTTATGGCATTGCTCATTTTAGGTCAGGGTTGGATTCAACAAAAGCTCTAATTATACACCTTTATGAATATACCAGCCTGGGAACATACAAGGACTAGGCGTAGCTCAAATGTTGTAATGTTCCCAGGCCCTGCTTATGCAGGGGTTCGGTTTAGGCTAGCTTTCAGATTATGGTAGGACTCTGAATATGCCAGCCATTTCATTATGGCAGAGTTCCGACTATAGTAGAGTTCATAGCACTGCTCGCATTCTTTCTTTAGTTTCTCAGGAAGCACCTTGTGATCTGCTCTGGCAAGTGTACTTTTAACCCCGTGGGTGCAGATGACATGCTGGAGCTGCATGCATATCAGGGTGCTGAGGACGGCTTCTATAAGTCCTAACACCCACCCGTGGCAGAAGTGCTGGTGGTCTCCTTCACCACGTGCCCCCAATAGGGATAGCAGCAGAAGTGCTTCCACTGTCACCCCTCCCCCCGGTGATCTTATGACTTGCCAATGCCATCAAGAGGCTTCCAGCGCGGATCAGGGTCCAGCAAGAGGACTTCCTAGAAGGAAAGCCCTCTGCTGGGTGGGTGGAGTCAGGTTGGAAGAGAGAAGCTGGGTGCAAGGGAAGAGTTTTTAGGGCTCGCCTGCTGTGCGCATGCGCACAGCTGGCAAGCTCTATAGGGGCTTATCCAGTGTTTAACCCCCACTGGCGATTCCTTGCAGTGCATGAAGCGCGTGCACAATGCCACCAGCCGCCTGCCTGCCTGCCTCGCATTACCACATCAAAGGCAGCCCTCCCAGCGCATTTGTCACCCCCTAATTATTCACGGCCTACCGGCCGTACTTTCAGTTTAGTCTCCTTTTATAACTTGTTTAACTTGCTCGCATTTCCCTCCTCCCCCTTCTGGGTCCTTATCTCCTCGCATTCCCCCCTCCCTTCTCGCCCAGCCCTTTGATGCTCTGCTGTAGTCGCTGCCTCTAAACCTGTCGTCCCATCTTTCACCCTCTCGTTTTTGTCTTACGTTGGCTACCCCAGTTATGGTTTCTCCTGCTGCTTCTTGCCCTTGCATTTTGTTCTACTGCTCAGTATTGCTTTAATTCCTAGTCTCTTGTGCTCAACATGCACGTAGCCCAGCTAAGTCTGTATACCAAAACCCTTCGATGGCGGCGGGCGTACCAAGCCCTAGTCCGGATACGCATCAGGCAACATTATTTAACTTGGAGATAAAAGATGATTAACATTAAATTAATATTTAAGATTTTTACATTTTACAATTGTATTTATTCACAGCCTTAAATTGCATTGGGTGAAGAGGTAGAGCATCGTTTAACCGTTAGAATTGCTGTTCAGTTTAGCAGCAGATACTTTTTGTTTTCTGTGCTGTAGTGTAGATTCCTCTATTTGTACTCCATACATGGCTTTGTACCAGCCAGCATGTTTACATGAAAATGAATTGTAGCACACTAGTTAATGCAATGAATAAAGAGGATGGCACATCTGACCTCGAACTTGAAACCTAATTCACTTTGTGAATTGCTGCTTCTTAACAGCCCTTTGTTGAATTGTCCACCTGATTATGTACTGCAGAACTCACCTATGTTCATGAATTACTATTCACATTCCTTACCGTCGCACTGGCTGTACTCCACACCTGATCTGTGCTCATCCTTTGCTCCAAGTCTCTGCACCTCAGAATTACTACTACTTTGCCCTTGCTGTCCAGTTTTGTACAGATTTCAGTACCACTGCTGAGCTCAGTCTGTTGTCATGCGACTGATGCACTTCTGAATTTCCTCATCGTCCCTTAATTACTATTATCGTCCGCTGCTTTGGCATTACTTCTGGATAAGCACCACACCTGAATTTGTGCTCTCAATTGTATTTTTTTTCCTTTTACAGTCCTACCATTTTGTGCCTTTTCACTGTATGCTCTTCGAACCGTGCTCCTTCGAATCATTGCCTGCTACGATTGTAGTTCTTGAAACTTGTTCCACTGTATTTTTTCCTGCCTCTAAATTATGTGGTCTCCTTTAAGTTCATCCTTTTAAATGTACTTCCACTCTCGTACCGCCGTGTGACCTGTGCTTCTCTGAAATGGTGTGCTCCCTCTTTGTAATACCGCCCTGCCATAAAAATGTTTACTCTACAACTTTCATCAGTTCAGATCACCTTATGTATGCATTCTGAGGCATAAGTAATTCTCTTATGGCTAACCTGCCTGCAAACAATGTTCTTCTCACAGTTTTAACACCAATTCAGCGCTCCGTCCTCACTTGAAACCTTTAATTTGACTTCACAGAATGGCCAAGTATGGAATATTTGAGATGTGCTTACAAAATGAACAAGCTGCTGCTGTCCCTGTCACTGCACGTTTGAGGAATGGTGCTTCGATCAATTGCCATAACAAAATCATTCACTCTGAAAAATCAAGTTGAAATAGCCTTTGCACTCGGTATTACTGCGAAAACTGCTTGACACGCAGGCTGGCTTTAGTGCTGGCACCGCCTATGACCTCCTCGTCCACGGATTAACTCACTTCTATCCTTCAACAGTGCCCCTCATCTCTGTAATCTCATGCTTTTCATTTGTTTTTTTAGCGCTACTTCTACCAGTGTATGGTGTCAGGACACTTTCGATCACGCACACATTATACAAAGAAAGTGAATGATGTGTGTAAATCAGTATACAGGAGTTGTTACATAAAACAATGAGTATTATTACAAGGTGTAGGAATCACACGCCATCCATACTGTAGTAGGCCTTAAAACGCACCACACAGCTCCACAGATGCACCCACCACCACAGATGCACCGACCACCCAGCTCCACCGAGGCACCCACCACCCAACTCCGCAGAGGCACCCACCACACAGCTCCACCGATACACCCACCACACAGCTCCACCGATGCTCCAACTAAGCTCCACCAAATGCACCCACCACGCAGCTCCACCGATGCACCCACCACAGAGCTCCACCGATGCACCCACCACAGAGCTCCACCAATGCACCCACCACACAGCTCCACCGACACAGTTCCAACGATGCACCCACCACCCAGCTCCACCGATGCACCCACCACACAGCTCCACCGATGCTCCAACTAAGCTCCACCAAATGCACCCACCACGCAGCTCCATCAATGCACCCACTAAGCTCCACTGATGCACCCACCACACAGCTCCACCTACACAGCTCCACCAATGCACCCACCACACAGCTCCACCGATGGTCCAACTAAGCTCCACCAATGCACCCACCACACAGCTCATCAATGCATCCACTAAGCTCCACTGAGGCACCCACCACACAGCTCCACCTACACAGCTCCACCGATGCACCCACCACACAGCTCCACCGATGCACCCACCGCACAGCTCCACCAAGGCACCCACCAAAGAGCTCCACCGATGCACCCACCACAGAGCTCCACCGATGCACCCACCACACAGCTCCACCAATGCACCCACCACACAGCTCCACCGACACAGTTCCAACGATGCACCCACCACCCAGCTCCACCGATGCACCCACCACACAGCTCCACCGATGCTCCAACTAAGCTCCACCAAATGCACCCACCACGCAGCTCCATCAATGCACCCACTAAGCTCCACTGATGCACCCACCACACAGCTCCACCTACACAGCTCCACCAATGCACCCACCACACAGCTCCACCGATGCACCCACCACACAGCTCCACCAAGGCACCCACCACACAGCTCCACCGATGCACCCACCACCACAGATGCACCCACCACCCAGCTCCACCGAGGCACCCACCACCCAACTCCGCAGAGGCACCCACCACACAGCTCCACCGATACACCCACCACACAGCTCCACCGATGCTCCAACTAAGCTCCACCAAATGCACCCACCACGCAGCTCCACCGATGCACCCACCACAGAGCTCCACCGATGCACCCACCACAGAGCTCCACCAATGCACCCACCACACAGCTCCACCGACACAGTTCCAACGATGCACCCACCACCCAGCTCCACCGATGCACCCACCACACAGCTCCACCGATGCTCCAACTAAGCTCCACCAAATGCACCCACCACGCAGCTCCATCAATGCACCCACTAAGCTCCACTGATGCACCCACCACACAGCTCCACCTACACAGCTCCACCAATGCACCCACCACACAGCTCCACCGATGGTCCAACTAAGCTCCACCAATGCACCCACCACACAGCTCCATCAATGCATCCACTAAGCTCCACTGAGGCACCCACCACACAGCTCCACCTACACAGCTCCACCGATGCACCCACCACACAGCTCCACCGATGCACCCACCACACAGCTCCACCAAGGCACCCACCAAAGAGCTCCACCGATGCACCCACCACAGAGCTCCACCGATGCACCCACCACACAGCTCCACCAATGCACCCACCACACAGCTGCACCGACACAGTTCCAACGATGCACCCACCACCCAGCTCCACCGATGCACCCACCACACAGCTCCACCGATGCTCCAACTAAGCTCCACCAAATGCACCCACCACGCAGCTCCATCAATGCACCCACTAAGCTCCATTGATGCACCCACCACACAGCTCCACCTACACAGCTCCACCAATGCACCCACCACACAGCTCCACCAAGGCACCCACCACACAGCTCCACCGATGCACCCACCACAGAGCTCCACCGATGCACCCACCACACAGCTCCACCAATGCACCCACCACACAGCTCCACCGACACAGTTCCAACGATGCACCCACCACACAGCTCCACCGATGCTCCAACTAAGCTCCACCAAATGCACCCACCAAAAAGCTCCATCAATGCACCCACTAAGCTCCACTGATGCACCCACCACACAGCTCCACCTACACAGCTCCACCGATGCACCCTCCACCGATACACCCACCTCCACCGACACAGTTCCAACGATGCATCCACCACCCAGCTCCACTGATGCACCCACCACACAGCTCCACCGATGCACCCACCACACAGCTCCACCTACACAGCTCCACCGATGCACCCACCACACAGCTCCACCGATGCACCCACCACACAACTCATCCGATGCACCCACCACACAGCTCCACTGATGCACCCACCACACAGCTCTACTGATGCACCCACCACACAGCTCAACTTTTGCACCCACCACACAGCTCCACCGAGGCAGCCACCACACAGCTCCACTGACACAGCTACAACGATGCACCCACCACCCAGTTCCACACAGCTCCACCGATGCACCCACCACACAGCTCCACCGATGCACCCACCACACAGCTCCACCGATGCACCCACCACACAGCTCCACCGATGCACCCACCACACAGCTCCACTGATGCACCCACCACACAGCTCTACTGTTGCACCCACCACACAGCTCCACTTTTGCACCCACCACACAGCTCCACCGAGGCAGCCACCACACAGCTCCACCGACACAGCTACAACGATGCACCCACCACCCAGTTCCACCGATGCACCCACCACACAGCTCCACCGACACAGCTCCACCAATGCACCCACCACACAGCTCCACCGATGCACCCACCACACAGTTCCACCAAGGCACCCACCACACAGCTCCACCGATGCACCCACCACACAGCTCCACCGATGCACCCACCACCCAGCTTCACCGATGCACCCACCACACAGCTCCACCGACACAGCTCCACCGAAGCACCCACCACACAGCTCCACCGATGCACCCACCACCCAGCTCCACTGGGGCACCCACCACCCAGCTCCACTGGGGCACCCACCACACAGTTCCGCCAAGGCACACACCACACAGCTCCACCGATACACCCACCACACAGCTTCACCGATGGTCCAACTAAGCTCCACCAATGCACCCACCACACAGCTCCATCAATGCACCCACTAAGCTCCACTGATGCACCCACCACACAGCTCCACCTACACAGCTCCACCGATGCACCCTCCACCGATACACCCACCTCCACCGACACAGTTCCAACGATGCATCCACCACCCAGCTCCACTGATGCACCCACCACACAGCTCCACCGATGCACCCACCACACAGCTCCACCTACACAGCTCCACCGATGCACCCACCACACAGCTCCACCGATGCACCCACCACACAACTCATCCGATGCACCCACCACACAGCTCCACTGATGCACCCACCACACAGCTCTACTGATGCACCCACCACACAGCTCAACTTTTGCACCCACCACACAGCTCCACCGAGGCAGCCACCACACAGCTCCACCGACACAGCTACAACGATGCACCCACCACCCAGTTCCACACAGCTCCACCGATGCACCCACCACACAGCTCCACCGATGCACCCACCACACAGCTCCACCGATGCACCCACCACACAGCTCCACCGATGCACCCACCACACAGCTCCACTGATGCACCCACCACACAGCTCTACTGTTGCACCCACCACACAGCTCCACTTTTGCACCCACCACACAGCTCCACCGAGGCAGCCACCACACAGCTCCACCGACACAGCTACAACGATGCACCCACCACCCAGTTCCACCGATGCACCCACCACACAGCTCCACCGACACAGCTCCACCAATGCACCCACCACACAGCTCCACCGATGCACCCACCACACAGTTCCACCATGGCACCCACCACACAGCTCCACCGATGCACCCACCACACAGCTCCACCGATGCACCCACCACCCAGCTTCACCGATGCACCCACCACACAGCTCCACCGACACAGCTCCACCGAAGCACCCACCACACAGCTCCACCGATGCACCCACCACCCAGCTCCACTGGGGCACCCACCACCCAGCTCCACTGGGGCACCCACCACACAGTTCCGCCAAGGCACACACCACACAGCTCCACCGATACACCCACCACACAGCTTCACCGATGGTCCAACTAAGCTCCACCAATGCACCCACCACACAGCTCCATCAATGCATCCACTAAGCTCCACTGATGCACCCACCACACAGCTCCACCTACACAGCTCAACCGATGCTCCACCTACACAGCTCCACCGATGCACCCACCACACAGCTCCACCGATGCACCCACCACACAGCTCCACCAAGGCACCCACCACAGAGCTCCACCGATGCACCCACCACGCAGCTCCACCAATGCACCCACCACACAGCTCCACCGACACAGTTCCAACGATGCACCCACCACCCAGCTCCACCGATGCACCCACCACACAGCTCCACCGATGCACCCACCACACAGCTCCACCGATGCTCCAACTAAGCTCCACCAAATGCACCCACCACGCAGCTCCATCAATGCACCCACTAAGCTCCACTGATGCACCCACCACACAGCTCCACCTACACAGCTCCACCGATGCACCCACCACACAGCTCCACCGATGCACCCACCACACAGCTCCACCAAGGCACCCACCACACAGCTCCACCAAGGCACCCACCACACAGCTCCACCGATGCACCCACCACACAGCTCCACCGATGCTCCAACTAAGCTCCACCAAATGCACCCACCAAAAAGCTCCATCAATGCACCCACTAAGCTCCACTGATGCACCCACCACACAGCTCCACCTACACAGCTCCACCGATGCACCCACCACACAGCTCCACCGATGCACCCACCACACAGCTCCACCTACACAGCTCCACCGATGCACCCACCACACAGCTCCACCGATGCACCCACCACACAACTCATCCGATGCACCCACCACACAGCTCCACTGATGCACCCACCACACAGCTCTACTGATGCACCCACCACACAGCTCTACTGATGCACCCACCACACAGCTCCACTTTTGCACCCACCACACAGCTCCACCGAGGCAGCCACCACACAGCTCCACCGACACAGCTACAACGATGCACCCACCACCCAGTTCCACCCAGTTCCACCGATGCACCCACCACACAGCTCCACCGACACAGCTCCACCAATGCACCCACCACACAGCTCCACCGATACACCCACCACACAGCTCCACCAAGGCACCCACCACACAGCTCCACCGATGCACCCACCACCCAGCTCCACCGATGCACCCACCACACAGCTCCACCGACACAGCTCCACCGATGCACCCACCACACAGCTCCACCGAAGCACCCACCACACAGCTCCACAGATGCACCCACCACCCAGCTCCACCGAGGCACCCACCACCCAGCTCCGCCGAGCCACCCACCACACAGCTCCACCGATACACCCACCACACAGCTTCACCGATGGTCCAACTAAGCTCCACCAATGCACCCACCACACAGCTCCATCAATTCATCCACTAAGCTCCACTGATGCACCCACCACACAGCTCCACCTACACAGCTCCACCGATGCACCCACCACACAGCTCCACCGATGCACCCACCACACAGCTCCACCAAGGCACCCACCACACAGCTCCACCGATGCACCCACCACAAAGCTCCACCGATGCACCCACCACACAGCTCCGCCGATGCAACCACCACACAGCTCCACCGACACAGTTCCAACGATGCACCCACCACCCAGCTCCACCGATGCACCCACCAAACAGCTCCACTGACACAGCTCCACCGATGCACCCACCACACAGCTCCACCGATGCACCCACCACACAGCTCCACCGAGGCACCCACCACACAGCTCCACCGAGGCACCCACCACACAGCTCCGCCGAGGCACCCACCACACAGCTCCGCCGATACACCCACCACACAGCTCCACCAATGGTCCAACTAAGCTCCACCAATGCACCCACCACACAGCTCCATCAATGCATCCACTAAGCGACACTGATGCCCCCACCACACAGCTCCACCTACACAGCTCCACCGATGCACCCACCACACAGCTCCACCAATGCACCCATCACAGAGCTCCACCAATGCACCCACCACACAGCTCCACCGATGCACCCACCACACAGCTCCACCGATGCACCCACCACACAGCTCCACCGACACAGCTCCACCGATGCACCCACCACACAGCTCCACCAATGCACCCACCACACAGCTCCACCAATGCACCCACCACACAGCTCCACCAATGCACCCACCACACAGCTCCACCTACACAGCTCCACCGATGCACCCACCACACAGCTCCACCGATGCACCCACCACACAGCTCCACCGATGCACCCACCACACAGCTCCACCGATGCACCCACCACACAGCTCCACCGATGCACCCACCACACAGCTCCACCGATGCACCCACCACACAGCTCCGCCGATGCACCGACCACACAGCTCCACCAATGCACCCACCACACAGCTCCACCAATGCACCCACCACACAGCTCCACCTACACAGCTCAACCGATGCTCCACCTACACAGCTCCACCGATGCACCCACCACACAGCTCCACCGATGCACCCACCACAGAGCTCCACCAAGGCACCCACCACAGAGCTCCACCGATGCACCCACCACGCAGCTCCACCAATGCACCCACCACACAGCTCCACCTACACAGCTCCACCGATGCACCCACCACACAGCTCCACCGATGCACCCACCACACAGCTCCACCGATGCACCCACCACACAGCTCCACCGATGCACCCACCACACAGCTCCACCGATGCACCCACCACACAGCTCCACCGATGCACCCACCACACAGCTCCACCGATGCACCCACCACACAGCTCCACCGATGCACCCACCACACAGCTCCACTGATGCACCCACCACACAGCTCCACTGATGCACCCACCACACAGCTCCACTGATGCACCCACCACACAGCTCCACTGATGCACCCACCACAAAGCTCCACTGATGCACCCACCACACAGCTCCACCGACACAGCTCCACCGATGCACCAACCACACAGCTCCACCGAAGCACCCACCACACAGCTCCACAGATGCTCCAACTAAGCTCCACCAAATGCACCCACCACGCAGCTCCATCAATGCACCCACTAAGCTCCATTGATGCACCCACCACACAGCTCCACCTACACAGCTCCACCGATGCACCCACCACACAGCTCCACCGATGCACCCACCACACAGCTCCACCGATGCACCCACCACACAGCTCCACCGATGCACCCACCACACAGCTCCACCGATGCACCCACCACACAGCTCCACCGATGCACCCACCACACAGCTCCACTGATGCACCCACCACACAGCTCCACTGATGCACCCACCACACAGCTCCACTGATGCACCCACCACACAGCTCCACTGATGCACCCACCACACAGCTCCACCGACACAGCTCCACCGATGCACCAACCACACAGCTCCACCGAAGCACCCACCACACAGCTCCACAGATGCACCCACCACCCAGCTCCACAGATGTACCCACCACCCAGCTCCACAGATGTACCCACCACACAGCTCCACAGATGTACCCACCACACAGCTCCACAGATGCACCCGCCACACAGCTCCACCGAAGCACCCACCACACAGCTCCACCGATGCACCCACCACACAGCTCCACAGATGCACCCACCACCCAGCTCCACCGATGCACCCACCACCCAGCTCCACCGATGCACACACCACTCAGCGCAACCTTAGCATCACTCTGCGCAACCACAGCATCACTCTGTGCAACCACAGCATCACTCTGTGCAACCACAGCATCACTCTGTGCAACCACAGCATCACTCTGTGCAACCACAGCATCACTCTGTGCAACCACAGCATCACTCTGTGCAACCACAGCATCACTCTGTGCAACCACAGCATCACTCTGTGCAACCACAGCATCACTCTGTGTAACCACAGCATCACTCTGTGTAACCACAGCATCACTCTGTGTAACCACAGCATCACTCTGTGCAACCACAGCATCACTCTGTGCAACCACAGCATCACTGGTTCAAATATGTTCTTTCAATGTTTCAAGCTGTTTTCAAGCTTTCATGCTTTATTACAAATCACAAAAAAATGTTAATATTTCACTTCTGTTCTTGGATTTTCGTCACAATAAAAAACACTGAACATAATCTTCACAAAATTTATTTACAAAGTTTAAGCTATTGGCATTGCCATTGTTATTTGTAATATCAATACATCTAAGTCACGTAAATACACAACATGTTGCATTACAAATGCTATACGTGTTTGCGAAAGTTATAACTATTGGCATCCAACGATGCACCCACCACCCAGCTCCACTGATGCACCCACCACACAGCTCCACCGACACAGCTCCACCGATGCACCCACCACACAGCTCCACCGATGCACCCACCACACAGCTCCACCTACACAGCTCCACCTACACAGCTCCACCGATGCACCCACCACACAGCTCATCCGATGCACCCACCACACAGCTCCACCGATGCACCCAACACACAGCTCCACCGATGCACCCACCACACAGCTCTACTGATGCACCCACCACACAGCTCCACTTTTGCACCCACCACACAGCTCCACCGAGGCAGCCACCACACAGCTCCACCGACACAGCTACAACGATGCACCCACCACCCAGTTCCACCCAGTTCCACCGATGCACCCACCACGCAGCTCCACCGACACAGCTCCACCAATGCACCCACCACACAGCTCCACCGATGCACCCACCACCCAGCTCCACCAAGGCACCCACCACACAGCTCCACCAAGGCACCCACCACACAGCTCCACCGATGCACCCACCACCCAGCTCCACCGATGCACCCACCACACAGCTCCACCGATGCACCCACCACACAGCTCCACCGATGCACCCACCACACAGCTCCACCGCCACAGCTCCACCGAAGCACCCACCACACAGCTCCACCGAAGCACCCACCACACAGCTCCACCGAAGCACCCACCACACAGCTCCACAGATGCACCCACCACCCAGCTCCACCGAGGCACCCACCACACAGCTCCGCCGACACAGCTCCACCGATGCACCCACCACACAGCTCCACCGATGCACCCACCACACAGCTCCACCTACACAGCTCCACCGATGCACCCACCACACAGCTCATCCGATGCACCCACCACACAGCTCCACCGATGCACCCAACACACAGCTCCACCGATGCACCCACCACACAGCTCTACTGATGCACCCACCACACAGCTCCACTTTTGCACCCACCACACAGCTCCACTTTTGCACCCACCACACAGCTCCACCGAGGCAGCCACCACACAGCTCCACCGACACAGCTACAACGATGCACCCACCACCCAGTTCCACCCAGTTCCACCGATGCACCCACCACGCAGCTCCACCGACACAGCTCCACCAATGCACCCACCACACAGCTCCACCGATGCACCCACCACACAGATCCACCAAGGCACCCACCACACAGCTCCACCAAGGCACCCACCACACAGCTCCACCGATGCACCCACCACCCAGCTCCACCGATGCACCCACCACACAGCTCCACCGATGCACCCACCACACAGCTCCACCGACACAGCTCCACCGAAGCACCCACCACACAGCTCCACCGAAGCACCCACCACACAGCTCCACAGATGCACCCACCACCCAGCTCCACCGAGGCACCCACCACACAGCTCCGCCGAGGCACCCACCACACAGCTCCGCCGAGGCACCCACCACACAGCTCCACCGAAGCACCCACCACACAGCTCCGCCGAGGCACCCACCACACAGCTCCGCCGAGGCACCCACCACACAGCTCCGCCGAGGCACCCACCACACAGCTCCGCCGAGGCACCCACCACACAGCTCCACCGATACACCCACTACACAGCTCCACCGATGGTCCAACTAAGCTCCACCAATGCACCCACCACACAGCTCCATCAATGCATCCACTAAGCTCCACTGATGCACCCACCACACAGCTCCACCTACACAGCTCCACCGATGCACCCACCACACAGCTCCACCGATGCACCCACCACACAGCTCCACCGATGCACCCACCACACAGCTCCACCAAGGCACCCACCACAGAGCTCCACCAAGGCACCCACCACAGAGCTCCACCGATGCACCCACCACACAGCTCCACCGATGCACCCACCACACAGCTCCACCGACACAGTTCCAACGATGAACCCACCACCCAGCTCCACCGATGCACCCACCACACAGCTCCACCGACACAGCTCCACCGATGCACCCACCACACAGCTCCACCGATGCACCCACCACCCAACTCCACCGAGGCACCCACCACCCAGCTCCGCCGAGGCACCCACCACACAGCTCCGCCGAGGCACCCACCACACAGCTCCGCCGAGGCACCCACCACACAGCTCCGCCGAGGCACCCACCACACAGCTCCACCGACACAGCTCCACCGATGCACCCACCACACAGCTCCACCGATGGTCCAACTAAGCTCCACCAATGCACCCACCACACAGCTCCATCAATGCATCCACTAAGCTACACTGATGCACCCACCACACCGCTCCACCTACACAGCTCCACCGATGCACCCACCACACAGCTCCACCGATGCACCCACCACACAGCTCCACCGATGCACCCACCACAGAGCTCCACCGATGCACCCACCACAGAGCTCCACCGATGCACCCACCACACAGCTCCACCGATGCACCCACCACACAGCTCCACCGATGCACCCACCACACCGCTCCACCGACACAGCTCCACCGATGCACCCACCACACAGCTCCACCAATGCACCCACCACACAGCTCCACCTACACAGCTCCACCGATGCACCCACCACACAGCTCCACCGATGCACCCACCACACAGCTCCACCGATGCACCCACCACACAGCTCCACCGATGCACCCACCACACAGCTCCACCGATGCACCCACCACACAGCTCCACCGAAGCACCCACCACACAGCTCCACAGATGCACCCACCACCCAGCTCCACCGAGGCACCCACCACACAGCTCCGCCGAGGCACCCACCACACAGCTCCACCGAAGCACCCACCACACAGCTCCACCGAAGCACCCACCACACAGCTCCACCGACACAGCTCCACCGAAGCACCCACCACACAGCTCCACCGAAGCACCCACCACACAGCTCCACAGATGCACCCACCACCCAGCTCCACCGAGGCACCCACCACACAGCTCCGCCGAGGCACCCACCACACAGCTCCACCGAAGCACCCACCACACAGCTCCACCGAAGCACCCACCACACAGCTCCGCCGAGGCACCCACCACACGGCTCCGCCGAGGCACCCACCACACAGCTCCACTGATGCACCCACCACACAGCTCCACTGATGCACCCACCACACAGCTCCACCGAGGCACCCACCACACAGCTCCACCGAGGCACCCACCACACAGCTCCACCGAGGCACCCACCACACAGCTCTGCCGAGGCACCCACCACACAGCTCCACTGATGCACCCACCACACAGCTCCACTGATGCACCCACCACACAGCTCCGCCGAGGCACCCACCACACAGCTCTGCCGAGGCACCCACCACACAGCTCTGCCGAGGCACCCACCACACAGCTCCCCCGATGCAGCCACCACACAGCTCCACCGACACAGCTACAACGATGCACCCACCACCCAGTTCCACCGATGCACCCACCACCCAGTTCCACCGATGCACCCACCACCCAGTTCCACCGATGCACCCACCACCCAGTTCCACCGATGCACCCACCACACAGCTCCACCGACACAGGTCCACCAATGCACCCACCACACAGCTCCACCGATGCACCCACCACACAGCTCCACCGAGGCACCCACCATACAGCTTCACCAAGGCACCCACCACACAGCTCCACCAAGGCACCCACCACACAGCTCCACAGATGCACCCACCACACAGCTCCACAGATGCACCCACCACACAGCTCCACAGATGTACCCACCACACAGCTCCACCGAAGCACCCACCACACAGCTCCACCGAAGCACCCACCACACAGCTCCACCGAAGCACCCACCACACAGCTCCACCGAAGCACCCACCACACAGCTCCACTGATGCACCCACCACACAGCTCCACTGATGCACCCACCACACAGCTCCACTGATGCACCCACAACACAGCTCCACCGAGGCACCCACCACACAGGTCTGCCGAGGCACCCACCACACAGCTCCACCGATGCAGCCACCACACAGCTCCACCGACACAGCTCCACTGATGCACCCACCACACAGCTCCACTGATGCACCCACCACACAGCTCCGCCGAGGCACCCACCACACAGCTCTGCCGAGGCACCCACCACACAGCTCTGCCGAGGCACCCACCACACAGCTCCACCGATGCAGCCACCACACAGCTCCACCGACACAGCTACAACGATGCACCCACCACCCAGTTCCACCGATGCACCCACCACCCAGTTCCACCGATGCACCCACCACCCAGTTCCACTGATGCACCCACCACACAGCTCCACCGACACAGCTCCACCGATGCACCCACCACACAGCTCCACCGATGCACCCACCACACCGCTCCACCGACACAGCTCCACCGATGCACCCACCACACAGCTCCACCAATGCACCCACCACACAGCTCCACCTACACAGCTCCACCGATGCACCCACCACACAGCTCCACCGATGCACCCACCACACAGCTCCACCGATGCACCCACCACACAGCTCCACCGATGCACCCACCACACAGCTCCACCGAAGCACCCACCACACAGCTCCACAGATGCACCCACCACCCAGCTCCACCGAGGCACCCACCACACAGCTCCGCCGAGGCACCCACCACACAGCTCCACCGAAGCACCCACCACACAGCTCCACCGAAGCACCCACCACACAGCTCCACCGACACAGCTCCACCGAAGCACCCACCACACAGCTCCACCGAAGCACCCACCACACAGCTCCACCGAGGCACCCACCACACAGCTCCGCCGAGGCACCCACCACACAGCTCCACCGAAGCACCCACCACACAGCTCCACCGAAGCACCCACCACACAGCTCCACCGAAGCACCCACCACACAGCTCCGCCGAGGCACCCACCACACAGCTCCGCCGAGGCACCCACCACACAGCTCCACTGATGCACCCACCACACAGCTCCACTGATGCACCCACCACACAGCTCCACCGAGGCACCCACCACACAGCTCCACCGAGGCACCCACCACACAGCTCCACCGAGGCACCCACCACACAGCTCCACCGAGGCACCCACCACACAGCTCTGCCGAGGCACCCACCACACAGCTCCACTGATGCACCCACCACACAGCTCCACTGATGCACCCACCACACAGCTCCGCCGAGGCACCCACCACACAGCTCTGCCGAGGCACCCACCACACAGCTCTGCCGAGGCACCCACCACACAGCTCCACCGATGCAGCCACCACACAGCTCCACCGACACAGCTACAACGATGCACCCACCACCCAGTTCCACCGATGCACCCACCACCCAGTTCCACCGATGCACCCACCACCCAGTTCCACCGATGCACCCACCACACAGCTCCACCGACACAGCTCCACCAATGCACCCACCACACAGCTCCACCGATGCACCCACCACACAGCTCCACCGAGGCACCCACCACACAGCTCCACCGAGGCACCCACCACACAGCTCCACCAAGGCACCCACCACACAGCTCCACAGATGCACCCACCACACAGCTCCACAGATGCACCCACCACACAGCTCCACAGATGTACCCACCACACAGCTCCACCGAAGCACCCACCACACAGCTCCACCGAAGCACCCACCACACAGCTCCACCGAAGCACCCACCACACAGCTCCACCGAAGCACCCACCACACAGCTCCACTGATGCACCCACCACACAGCTCCACTGATGCACCCACCACACAGCTCCACTGATGCACCCACAACACAGCTCCACCGAGGCACCCACCACACAGCTCTGCCGAGGCACCCACCACACAGCTCCACCGATGCAGCCACCACACAGCTCCACCGACACAGCTCCACTGATGCACCCACCACACAGCTCCACTGATGCACCCACCACACAGCTCCGCCGAGGCACCCACCACACAGCTCTGCCGAGGCACCCACCACACAGCTCTGCCGAGGCACCCACCACACAGCTCCACCGATGCAGCCACCACACAGCTCCACCGACACAGCTACAACGATGCACCCACCACCCAGTTCCACCGATGCACCCACCACCCAGTTCCACCGATGCACCCACCACCCAGTTCCACCGATGCACCCACCACACAGCTCCACCGACACAGCTCCACCAATGCACCCACCACACAGCTCCACCGATGCACCCACCACACAGCTCCACCGAGGCACCCACCACACAGCTTCACTGAGGCACCCACCACACAGCTCCACCAAGGCACCCACCACACAGCTCCACCAAGGCACCCACCACACAGCTCCACAGATGCACCCACCACACAGCTCCACAGATGCACCCGCCACACAGCTCCACCGAAGCACCCACCACACAGCTCCACCGAAGCACCCACCACACAGCTCCACCGATGCACCCACCACACAGCTCCACCGATGCTCCAACTAAGCTCCACCAATGCACCCACCACACAGCTCCATCAATGCACCCACTAACCTCCACCGATGCACACACCACTCAGCGCAACCACAGCATCACTCTGCGCAACCACAGCATCACTCTGTGCAACCACAGCATCACTCTGTGCAACCACAGCATCACTCTGTGCAACCACAGCATCACTCTGTGCAACCACAGCATCACTCTGTGGAACCACAGCATCACTCTGTGCAACCACAGCATCACTCAGCGCAACCACAGCATCACTGGTTCAAATATGTTCTTTCAATGTTTCAAGCTGTTTTCAAGCTTTCATGCTTTATTACAAATCACAAAAAATGTTAATATTTCACTTCTGTTCTTGGATTTGTGTCACAATAAAAAACACTGAACATAATCTTCACAAAATTTATTGCAAAGTTTAAGCTATTGGCATTGCCATTGTTATTTGTAATATCAATACATCTAAGTCACGTAAATACACAACATGTTGCATTACAAATGCTATACCTGTTTGTGAAAGTTATAACTATTGGCATTCTAATTGACAAAGCTATTATTTTATCTATTTCAAAAAATAACATAAATTAAAAAAAAATCATTTATAAGACCAATAGCTCAAACTTTCCTAATGCGAGCCCTATTGCATTTCCAATGCTTGTTTCCTTTCCCTCAGTGTCCCTCTTCCTTGTATTCCTGCTATAGGATCACAGGTGGGAGTGCGATTGCGCAGCTGGAATGCACCCACTAGACACAGTGACATCCTCATGTTGTGAGGAGTGACCCCTTGGGCAAGGGTCACTACACAATTTTGGTGAATAGGTTTTGCCCATTTGCATCCACCCCTTTTTTTAGGCCAATCTGCCCCCGGGGTGGTACCACAGGACTCCCGGGAGATAACCGATGTATGTTGGGAAACTGACCTTTGGGCGAGGGTTACTCCCCATTTGGAATTTGCCATCTCCTTATTTTTCTGCCCCCAATGGAGGTGGAAAACCATTAGACACCAGGGATTGGTGGTGGAGGAGGGATGTGGTGGCGGTGGTTGGGGTTGGGGGGGGGAATGTGTGTGTGTCTGGCAGTGTGTCAACTGGCCTTTGGCTGGTGGGGTGTGTAGACTAGCATTTGGCAGGCCCTCTGGGGTGCCAATTTTCTGCCGATGCTTTATGCCCCCTTGGGGGCAGATCGTACATTTGTGATGCCAATCTGGCCTCAGGGGCAGACTTGATTGTGTTTTATAATGTTATCCATTTTTATTTCTTGTTATAATTTGCATTTTTGAATGTAACTTTTTATTTCTCCTTTGTATTGTAGTGCAAAGCTTTTGATTTCCTTGGTGGAGACTCCTGCTTGCGGTTTAGGCATTGGTAAATCTGCAATTAGTGAGTTGCATCTGTTAGGTAAGGAAACCTTTTTTATGTTTACTTCAATGAGTATCATTGCCTAGCTTTTAACTGTTGTAATAACTGTAGCATATTTAGCTTATGTTTCATTGTGTTTCAAATTCACGTTTGGATTTGAGCAAGATCTGTATAGGGTTGTCTTGTGTGTAATTATTTTTTGCTTTTCCTTTGCAGTGGGATACTTTTTGTGCTTGCTAGGTTGTGCAGAGCAGGTGCAGTTGATCTCCAGTCTAGCTGTCAGTAACAAGTGAGAGGTATCGTTTTGGAGCATAGAGTTAATTGTGTTTTTTTCCAGATAATTATATAACAATATATATCTATATCTATATATATATATATTCAATGAAAAAACCATAGGTTATAGGCCATATATAGTTAGGAATTAGCATTTACAAAACCTTATTTTACTCGCATAAAACCATTGAAATTCCATATATAGTTAGCTAACTATAAGCGCTAACTATATATCGCGCACCCGCAATCCACTGCTGATGATGTCACATATTACATCATTCATGACATGGTCAGTGACATCACTGATGACATCACTGATGACATCTCAAATGACATCACTGATGACATCACTGATCACAACATCCAGTGATTGTATGTGTCTGTAAAGTTTAAATATGTTTCACATATTGAAGAATGAGTGGATGTATAAGTGTCTGGATGAAGAATTTAGTAGGTGCATGACTGACTGTATGAGTGAGTGATTAAATGTGTCTCACTGAGTACATGGGTTAGTGACTAAACTGTCTTAATTCGTGCATCAGTATGTTTGATGTTGTGTAAGCTGCTGCATGTGTTGATCAGTAGCTATAAGAGTGGCCATATGGGTTATTGATTGGTTGCCCAAATATTTGAATGGGAGGCTGAGTGTGTGTGTGGGTGGCTGGGAGGTGCGTGACTCTGTGCATAGATGTGTAAGCAGTTGATTCACTAGGAGTATGAGTTCAAGAGTGCATGTGGAAACAGCTATATGGGCGGTTGACTGTGCATGGGTGTGTTGGTGAGTGAATGGATTTCTCATTGCTACATGTGCAAGTAAGTACGTATGTAAAACACAATACATGTGAGAGTTGAGATATATAAATAACTGAACATAAGAGCCAGTGAATGTGTGAGTGGCTGTATCGATCACTGTGAGCTTGTATCAGGGATTATATAAGAGAGTAAATATGTGTTATTATATGTTTGAATAAGTAAGATGTGTATAACTGTATAGTTGAGGAAATGGAGGTGTGATTGATTCTTTGCATGACTGACTAGGTGTGTGAGTAAGTCCATGGATGAGTGACAGTCTGTAAGTGTCTGTTTATACTGAGTGTATGTAAGGTTATATTAGAGTCTGAAGAGGTTCATTGTATTATCACATGAGTGATGTGATCAGTGATGACAAATGAGATGTCATCAGTGATGTCATTTGAGTTGTCATCAGTGATGTCATTTGAGATGTCATCATTGATATCATTTGAGTTGTCATCAGTGATGTCATTTGAGATGTCATCAGTGATGTCATCAGTGATGTCACTGACCATGTCATGAATGATGTAATATGTGACATCATCAGCAGTGGATTGCGGGTGCGCGATATATAGTTAGCGCTTATAGTTAGCTAACTATATATGGAATTTCAATGGTTTTATGCGAGTAAAATAAGGTTTTGTAAATGCTAATTCCTAACTATATATGGCCTATAACCTATGGTTTTTTCATTGAATTTTCAAGGTTTTGTAAATGCAAATTCCTAACTATATATCCACTATAACCTATGGTTTTTTCTGTGAATTTCATTGGTTTTTTAATAGCAAATATGAAAAGCTTTAAAATGTCAAGTACGTGATAGATAAAAACATTTTCGTATTTATGCACGCTGATGTGCTTTGAACGCTGCCCCCCCCCCCCCCCCCTCCCCTCTTTTGCCTTTGTTAGTACTCTCTCTTTGCAGATACAGAAGGGTAGTTAACGCAGGCCTTTACCCCCGTTGTAATCCGTCGTACCTCCTTGTCTCTCCATTTGATTGATTGTTGTCCAAGCATTTACTGTTTTAGAATTGGTTCTCTTTGGATCATTCTCTATTTACAAACAAGCACAAAGTCGCAATACTCTGTTTAGTCTTTGCAGATAGTGAAAAATCGTGTAAAAAAATAAAAGTAATCGAGCAAAATCAGTAGGCCACTAATTGGATCTCTTTTTGACCTCGCTAAAATAGAAATATTAGGAACAACCCTTCTTGAGAAATACGAAAATAGTGAGATGAACTGAGCTCCACACCATGAGGGCTGCAAGACAGCTCGGCTCCATCACCCATCCCGCACAAAATAATGACAAACCCTATGCAAATATTAAAAATATAGACAACACACCAGCAAAGAAACAGGGTAAAACATTTTATTAAAAAACTATTTACATAACGTTGGTTTATAAGATGATGTCAGTAGTAGACCGATGTGTGAATAGATCGAAAACAGCACAAGGCTCCAAGATCCGGATAGCAAGCTCCTGGATGTTGGGTGCCATAGTTTAGAGTTCTGAATTTCAGCCTTTTTCAATGCCTGTGCTTTGTTGAATCAAAATGGCGGCTTGACACAAAGCTGACTCAAGCGTTGTTACTGATGCTATGCAGACCAAAACTGGTTTTCAGTTTGTACATTTTTCTAGATTTTTCAATCCAAGTTTGATTGACTTTGTAGAACGATGGCTTCAGATTTTCAACATACGGTGTGGTGGCGCTGACTGGGAGGGGGCGCTTCGCTCCTGCCCCCTCCCCAAGTAAGATTTTCATACGTGAAAGTACGTTAATGGTTTTGGTCCCCGAGATGCTTCGATGTCACTACCATTCTCAAATAGCATAAGTTCTGGATGTTGGGTGCCATAGTTAAGAGTTCTGAGCAGCGCTTGTAACACTGTCTGAAGCTTATTTCCTCCTACTGCAGCTTCACTATTCTCAAAGTAAGTGAGTGTCGTTTGTGGACCTGACTGCATTAGAAAACAATATGATATGTTACCTTCCTAAACAGCTTGACGGAGGCCCCTGAGGGGCGCTGTGATGGCCATGGACTCGGAGAAGACGCTTGGCTCCGACACCCTCCCCAAGTCTTATAGCACTGGTGTAGCCTGAGATCGCCCCCGACATAGGCGGCCGGCTCCCGGGGTCCGGCGGTACTTTTTGCCTTTTGATGACTCTTCAATTCTGTACCTTGTCCCACAATCCGTTTGACCTGAAGACAAGCTGTAGTGAGGCGCCCCTTTATCGTTTTAGTTGCCATTCCGCCCGCTTTTGCTACACTGTGCCTCTTCCGCCATTCAGCTGTTTTCCGCCCGCTCTTGCGACTACAGCGTCTCGCTCACCATGTAGTTGAGATGCGCCCGCTCTAGCGGTGCAGCGATAGGCGGCTGCCACAGGACTCTCAAAATGGCGGCCGGCTCTTCGGTTTTGGGCCTGGTCCACTAAAATGGCCCTGGGACACCTTGGAACTCGGACGCTTGTCTGCTAGGGCTTGGATCCCATTCTCGAAAAGCGTCCCCTCAGCCGTGAAGATTCTACAAAAGTCATGGGGGCCTCCGACTCCCGCAGGCTTCTGGTGGGGAGCGGCTGCCATGATTGCTCGTGGAATGGCCACGACGGAGCTACGAGATGGTAGTGGTCTCATGCTGACGCCAGCTTTAGTCTGAAACATCCAGAAACACTGTAGACTACCAATTCGATCAGTTCCGGTAGCGCCCCAACATGACCCGGAAGAGAAGAACTTGCCCTCCCCTCTTTGACTGATGGTTCTTGTTGCCTGTCCCCTCTGTTGTCATTTAACAGAACTTTTTGGACTGCTGAAAGGGGTTGTGTTCTGAACGCTGGTTGGTGGAGACATTTAGACTATATTCTTGACCTACGTTGTCACGTAATGCGTTTTATGACACGCCGCGTTAGCGCACCCGGAAGTGATCCGAGGCGCGGCGCGCAGCGCGTAACGTAAGCATAACAGGTCATGTGACTTGTTAATAAAACTTTTCATTGGTTCATTTTACTTTTGTTAATTTAATGATGAAAAGCTTGGTCATATGACCTAAAAATTACGCTTTTTATTATTTTCGAACAATATTTTTTTTTCAAACATATGTTATAATATTCCAGGCTAATGTACTTTCCCGGAAAATTTACAACTGTCTGGCAAGTAAAATATATTCCTTTTTCAAGAAAAAGGGCGTTTCTTCCTTCCATGACGGAGCCGTTGAGTAAAAGAGATTCGACCTGCTGTCTTAGTCGCCGATGCGCCTGATTATCAGATTCTTATCGATCACTTTATGTTGCAGACATGAAAAACACAACTGCCCTTGACCATTTATCTTTACTGCGTTCCTACATATTATACCTTTTATCCGTCATGTAATTGGACTGCTTTATTTCACTTGCCTTTTACTGATTCGAAAACAGTCACTAAAAGTAAAAACTTTACAAATGAAAATACTACTACCGTGTTTTGTTTTAAAAACCTTTATTGTGAAAATGTCAGTATACAAATACGGGCCTATAACCACGTGGGCCGGCCACGGAGCAAACTCAAATCATATATGATGAGGAGACATTTACACTGTAGAAGAACGTAACGAGCGGGCCATTAGGTGACAAGAACAAAGGTGTCTAACAGTTGCGGAATCGGTGGACGTACATTTTGTAATTAAAATACGACAGGGCCACTTACAATAACATTTTCTAGATATACATTTGCGGGCAAAGAGTTACGAGTCCCATTTATACCGGCGCCATTTTGGGCGAGGCCGGGCAGGTCCAAGATATAGTCAAAATGTCTCCACCAACCATCGGCCAGACCAGAACCCCTTTCGGCCCTTTATGCTACAAGATGGTGTCTTCCATTCAGAAAATATTGGTGGCAGCATTTTGAAAGGAAACAGAAACAGCCGTTCTCCTAGTGAGTTTCACATTGTTACATTTAGGAAGAATGTTGAAGAGTAGTATGTGGAAAATCTGAAGCCATTTTTCTACAAACTCTCAATCAGACTTGGATGGAAAAAAAAACCTGAAGAATGTACAAACTGAAAACCAATTTTTGTCTGTATAGCACCAACAGTAACGCTTGAGTCAGCTTTGTGTCAAGCCGCCATTTTCATTCAATCAATAGCGTCCCCCTGCACACATTCAGGGACCTGGTCGTGTCTTCAGATGAAACGCATTGTAGGAAAAGATGCAGAAAGGAAAAGGAAAAAAGTTCCGCCGGACCTAGTGAAGCTGCAGCAGGTGCAAATAAGCTTCAGACAGTCTTACAAGCACTGCTCAGAACTCTCAACTGAGGCACTCAACATCCAGGACTTGCCATTCGGATCTTAGCGCCTTGTATTTTTGTTTTGTTCTTGATGGAGGGGAAACAACAAAAAACAGGCATTGAAAACGGCTCAACTGGAGAAAAAAAAAAATTACTTCTTGGGTGCATTAGGGCATTTATGATTTTCGAATGCCGTATTCATCAGGTTGATGCTCATGTTGCCATAGGACAGCATAGCACCACAGTGTATACAACTTAACTTCATATGTTCAGATGAGGCAGGTGGCATATTTAGCATTCACCTTCTTTGATCCAGGAGGGATGGAGAAAAACTGCCAGATGAAACTTGAAACTTGGCCATCCAGATCTCGGCACATCGGTCCGCTACTGACAGTGACCGCAACTCAGCTGGACACGCCGTCTTTCGGCGCAGCATTGTAGGATGGCCACACCAGTGCGGCAATTTGCTGGACACCACATCGGTGCCATCCGCATCTCGACGCGTTGTGCTGCCTTCGGCCTATTCGCACATCGGTCCGCTACTGACAGTGACCGCAACTCAGCTGGACACGCCGTCTTTCGGCGCAGCATTGTAGGATGGCCACACCAGTGCGGCAATTTGCTGGACACCACATCGGTGCCATCCGCATCTCGACGCGTTGTGCTGCCTTCGGCCTATTCGCACATCGGTCCGCTACTGACAGTGACCAGCTGGACACGCCGTCTTTCGGCGCAGCATTGTAGGATGGCCACACCAGTGCGGCAATTTGCTGGACACCACCTCGGTGCCATCCGGATCTCGACGCGTTGTGCTGCCTTCGGCCTATTCGCACATCGGTCCGCTACTGACGCCGCCTCACGTGCCAACGGATTTTCTACGCTTTTTGTAGCCCTATGCCGCAGAACAGGTCATGTGACTTGTTTATAAAACTTTTCATTGGTTCATTTTACTTTTGGTTTCCTAAAGATGGAAGGCTTGGTCATATGACCTAAAAATAACACTTTTCATTGGTTTAGAACATTTTTTTTCCCAAACGATGAAAGCCCCACCTTGTTTCTGGATCATTCAGACTGAAGCTGGCGTCAGCATGAGAGCACCACCATCTCGTGGCTCCGTCGTGGTCATTCCGCGAGCAATCATGGCAGCCGCTCCCCACCGGAAGCCTGCGGGAGTCGGGGGCCCCCAAGACTTTTATACAATCTTCACGGCTGAGGGGACGCTTTTCGAGAATGGAGCCCAAGCCCTAGCAGGCAAGCGTCCGACTTCCAAGGTGTCCCAGGGCCATTTCAGTGGACCAGGCCCAAAACCGAAGAGCCGTCCGCCATTTTGACAGCCATGTGGCAGCCGCCTATCGCTGCACTGCAAGAGTGGGAGCAACTCCACAACATGGTGAGCGAGACGCAACTCAGCTAGATGGCCGCCACCTGGGGAGGCCCGTTCACGCCGCCTCCCCCCCCCCCCCCCGGGCCGCCGCACGCCAATTTTCGGAGCAGCATTGTAGGATACCAAAACCAGTGCGGCAGTTTACTGGACATCACCTGGGTGCCTGTCGTACATGTTGTGTCAGCCATGTGACACTGGACACAGACCGCTACTGACGAGGCCTCCCCCCGCACCACCCGGGACGCCCCACGCTGTTTTTCTGTGCTGCATTGTAGGATCCCTAAACCAGTGCGGCACCCAGGCGACATCACCTGGGTGCCGTCCAGAACTCTGCACGTTGTGCTGCCTTGGGACTATTCGCACAACAGACCGCTACTGACGAGGCCTCCCCCCGCCCCACCCGGGACACCCCACGCCAATTTTCGGAGCAGCATTGTAGGATCCCTAAACCAGTGCGGCACCCAGGCGACATCACCTGGGTGCCGTCCAGAACTCTGCACGTTGTGCTGCCTTGGGACTATTCGCACAAAAGACAGCTTCTAACCATTGTTGCTTTTTGTGTTAATAAATGTTTAAATGTTTTTAGTTTTTGTTCTGTTCATTATCGTTAAAAGTTAATAAAGTTTTATAACCTTACTTTGTTGGACTGTTATCTATTTTTTGAAAAACGGGTGAATGGGGCCTTGAATCGGGTTATTGTCATGTGTGGGCTTTGGAAGTGTGCTGCTGCAGGATCGGACATTTCAAACTCAAATGCACGTTCTTTTTCTTACCTTTCCGAAGCATGGAGCGCAATAGCAAGCAAAGAAAGGGTGATGCACGTGTTGAACACTACCTGACCTGGCAAGTTGCTGGCAGTGCCCCCCCGCCCGCTCCTGAAAGAGGGCACACACACACCGCCGCCCCGAGTACTTCACAAATCTTTAAAAGACCATGCGCTTGTTCATGAGGCTTAAATGGTTTATCACCTCTTCTAGAACCCCTGCATCGACCCTCTGACGTTTCATGGAAAAATTACCATGTAACACAATACCAAGCCCTATCAGCTGAAACCCCCAAGGAATCGTGGGGCATATTAGCAAGGGGGTTTATCTCCGCTTTTTTGGCTTTAAAAACCATGAAAGCGGAGATAAAATTATTTCCCTATTATCAAGCTGTCGCTAACACCAGTTAGTGACACCTAAAAGGAGATAGCGACCATCTTGGGCCCGGCTTTGCATGTCAGTGATACTTATCACTAATGACATGCAAAGTGGCGTGCCAAGATGTTAGCGACTGGAAACAGTCCCTAACATCGCTACCTTCTATTACCAACTTTTGGAGATATTCGCGCTAAGCGCGAATATCTCCAAAAGCTAACACCTGCCCTGAGCAGTTCTTAGCCATGTTATCCAATGGGAGGTGGATAACATGGCTAAGAGCATTTGCTCGATAATACATGAATATCGCTGACTTTTCTGCGATAATAGCAAGGTTTATCTGCGATAAAAATCGCCGATGTGCGGCGATAATTTTTGTCTCTAAACAAGTTATAGACAAAAATTATCGCTAGTTGTTCATAATATGCCCCCGGGTTTTTGCTTGCAGAAATCGGGAGGCGGGAGACTAGCACTGAAATCAGTACTCACACGCCTGAATCAGGAGGATTGGCATGTCTGAATTCTCTACAGCTGGGGCCATAAACTACATCCGCAGGGGTAGGTGATAGCCTGGGACCAGCCTGGCATCTAAAATGGCTGCCGTGCACGACAAAATTGTGGCATTCGAAAAAAGGCAAGATGGCGCAGCCGCTGGAAGAGATATATCAACATATATCAGCCTCCTCAGCCACCCTCAGGAAACATAGGGGATTAGGATATGTCTCCCGCACCCCCTTATACCTAGTACTTTAATTAACGAAGCACAAAATGGCGAATTCCCGTTTCGCTACCAGTTTGCGGCCCAGTTCGCGGCCCGTGAAGCGCTTCTACCGTGAAAAATCATTTTTTTTTTATTTTCCCCACGGGACCCTTTAATAACCCCAACAACATTCCTAGGGGGTCAAGAGGGGGATACCTTGCCCCCTTTCATTAAATTCCCCCTTAGTTTTTCACCTTTTCTTCTCTCTCGATCCTACCGAGAGACAAGATGGCGGCCGCTCCGGACTGTCACGCAGCAAAAAAAAAAAAAAAGCTCACGCACAGCCGCTGGAAGAGATGTATCAACATATATCAGCCTCCTCACCCACCCTCAGGAAACATAGGGGATTAGGATACGTCTCCCGTACCCACTTATAACTAGTAATTTAATTTACGAAGCACAAAATGGCGAATTCCCGTTTCGCTACCAGTTCGCGGCCGCGCTTCTACCGTGAAAAATCATTTTTTTTTATTTTCCCCACGGGACCCTTTAATAACCCCAACAACATTCCTAGGAGGTCAAGAGGGGGATACCTTGCCCCCTTTCATTAAATTCCCCCTTCGTTTTCCACCTCTTCTTCTCTCTCGATCCTACCGAGAGACAAGATGGCGTCCGCTCCGGACTGTTTAGAATGTTGACAGACACCGGAGAGCCAATCAGCTTTCTGCGCGCAAAGTTCCGATAAGCGAAAAGTAAGCGGACCGGATCGCTGCCCAGAGCGCTGTTACAGATATATATCTTGGTTTGAACGTTAATTTCTCAAAAACTACTGGAGCACATATATTGAGACCTAGCAAAGGCACATCGGGCTAACAGTCCCTACAATTTTGCCAAGTTTCGTGCAAATCCATTCAGCCGTTCGAGCTAAAAGTGAGTCCAACCGCCCTATGGAAAACTCAATGCAAAAAACGCGTTTTGGGACCCCCCTTTTTTC
Source organism: Lissotriton vulgaris (assembly GCF_964263255.1). Taxonomy (NCBI): domain Eukaryota; kingdom Metazoa; phylum Chordata; class Amphibia; order Caudata; family Salamandridae; genus Lissotriton; species Lissotriton vulgaris. The sequence goes on along the minus strand of NC_141685.1, from coordinate 1,763,800,810 downwards.
TCAGCCCCCCCTTGACGAAACCTCACCAAATTTTCAGGAGCTGCTCAGAAACAAAATGTGCCATTTTCCTGAAAATTTCAGCCGATTCCATCCACAAACGCCAAAGTTATTAGACATAGAATTTTCAAAAGTCCCATAGGGAATTTATCCTAACTATATATACCTACTGGCGAACGCCAGTAGGTAATATATATTTGTATTGTTTGATACAGCCACCGTTTGTGGAGTTCTAATCTGACACAGTGTTGTCTATTGTTCTCTTGTTTGTTGGGTTAGTTTCTTTAATGCTGATGAAGTGCCTCTTTTAGAGGAGGACATTGATATGCCGGTAGTGCGACAAGAGCAAACTGGATTGCAGCCAGGACCTGAAAGGCTTCCCACTGGAAGTGCTGAACCCAGGGTCACCCTTAACATAGAGCAGCCTGTTTTGCGTGGCATTGCAGGGTGGAGAGTAAATACAGAGAACTTTTTGCCTATCAGTTTCTTCAAACTGTTTATTAATGATGTGTTTTTGGACGACATTACTCCAACACCCAAAAAAGACTTTGCTTGTTGGACATGCAGAGGGTTTCTCCGAAGAGGAGTATGAAAGGAGAGTCGTATGTACTGACCCAAGTGTCCTTCAAATCCTGGCTTACGTGTGCCCACATGTTTTAAATTGTACAATATGTAACTCAAGCATTGGAAGGTACCATGAAAGTAAATGCAACTGACTGTGGTCTGTATTGCTATATATTTTCTGTTTAGGTAGCTGATAGGCATTCGTTGATGTGTTTAGTTACACCTGTTGTGTATACAGCCACAGTCCGTATTTCACATTCTACCAAGAGGTGAAAATGTTCTGTTTTTAGCTGGATGTTTTTTTTTCTGTCGGGAGAGGGAGAGGGAGAGGGAGAGGGAGAGGGAGAGAGAGAGAGAGAGAGAGAGAGAGAACTTGTGTTTGGCTAGCACTGTGTGCGGACTGTTTTTGGCTGGCCGTGTGACATGTGTGGTCAGGCATTTGGCTGGCAGTATGTGTAGTTGGGGTTTGACTGGATGTGGGTGGAGACTGGCGTTTGGCTGGTGGTGTGTGTGGGCTGGTGAATGGCTGGCAGTGTGTGAAAACTGGTGTACGGCTGGCAGTGCGTGTTAACTAGCAGTTGACTGATGTGTTCTAGTAGTGACTTGCTGCTGGTCACTACACACACAGGCAGTCAAATGCCAGTCCACACATACTACCAGCCAAACGCACTCTGCAAGCCATCAAGTGGTTTGTCAGTCCTGGTATGTCCGTCCTGTAGGCATATGAAAGTGATGAGCCCTTGAATAGCACCACTTGTTGATTGGAGTGTTGTAATATGATGGATGGGCTAGTGGTGTGAACAATTTTTGAGTGAGACGCACAAAAGGTGCATAAATTGCCAGTAAAGCGGTTGGTGCCTTGTTGTGGCTTTACAACTCACGAGCGGCGAGTCACTAGTTCATCATGCTAAAATGTAAATTATCTTCTGAACAGTGATCAGTACGTTTTCATTTTCACTGCCAGGTTGTGCATGGCCTCTAATGAAAATCTACCAACCCTACATATTTCTGTCCTCAATTGAAGAAAATGAGCAATTTTAGGTAAAGTTTAAAGTTTGCAGAGCATAGTGGGTAAGAAAACTTCATGGCACCATATGAGGCACACCATGATGGACTCCCCTGGTTGTCTAGTTTTTCAGAAATGTCTGGATTTGAAAGGATTCCCTGTGTGGCCGTGATACCGGGCAAAAGCACTACAGCTACTACCCCTTTTGTGAATGCTGCCTGTAAATGTGTTTTTATCAGTCAAAGACTGAGATTTGGTAGGACTTCTAGGTAAGAAAACCTGGTGAGAGCCATGCAAGTCACCCCGCCCTGGATTTCCCAGGTGTCTAGTGTTAAAAAATGTGCAGATTGCCGGATTTCCCTAAGTGTCAGCAGGTGGGTTAAGGCCCAAAGTGCACAGCTACCCATATTGCAAAAACAGGTCGATTTTCAGTAGAAAAATTAGATGCGTGCACAGTTTGGGACCTTTTCCTGTCGTGGGCACTAGGCCTATCCACACAAGTGAGCTACCATTTTTAATCAGGAGACTTGGGGGAAACACAGAATAGTAGACAATTTAAAAAAAGCAATACACCATTACGTCCGCTATACCGTTTGTTCTTAACCTATAGCTTGAGGGCATCTCGGGTCCACAAGGCCTACTCATAGGGCCCACAATGAGTCATGGGGGTTCCACTGAAGACACAAGGTTAAGAACTGCTGCAATAGACCCTTCAAGTCACAGGGATATTAAAGGGTTTATAGTTTATCCAAGAACCTGAGGTACCCAGAACCATCAATTGAGCTGCACCGTGCAATGGTTTTTCATTGCATACAAACTACAAGCACTTCGTAAGGTAAAATATAAAGATCGACAACTGGGTATGAAGGAAACCTATGTATTTCTGAAATGTACACCAGATACTGAGTTTAGGAGCAGTGACTATTTGTACATCTCTGAATTTGTGGGCACTCATATTAGCACTTGGTTCATAGGGCAAATGCAAATTGCCCACCGGGACAAGCAGTTACAGATAAAAACATGGTCACAAACGACTACTCATTTTTTCATATTTGTTTCGTTCAACAGGTCGTTTATTTGAAAAAACTTAGGGGGACCTACACAAATGGCCCATTGCTGAAGTTAGAGTTTTGTCTACTTTTTATAAATGTACAGCTTTCTGGGGTCCCCCATGTATTTCACACCAGTTTCCACCACAAACTGGAAGTAGTATGAAAGCACACAAATGAGGAATGGGCTACTTCTTTGTAAACACACCAAACAAATATATTGTTTTTAATTCAACTCTGCATGTTCCTGAAAACTGGGAAGACTGACGTTAGCATGGTAAACTATTCGTTTATGTCATTTATGGGGAAAAAACAAGAAACTTTATTTGCAGAGCACATTTTTCTTATTTTTCGCAAAAAAACGAAAATGTTGCTATATATTCGCTATTTTCCTTGTACCCCTTCAGGGAAATCCACTAGCTACGTTTAGAATCCAAGGAATATTGGAAAAAAAGGAAACTAATTTGGCATGGATACCTTTAGTGGAAAAAAAAAGATAGAATCATACGTGCAAACTACTCCAATAGCCAACAAGCATTTGCAATGCAATAGGTCTCGCATTAGGAAAGTTTGAGCTATTGGTCTTGTAAATGACAATTTTTTTTATTTATGTGTTGGTTTTGAAAATAGCTAAATTAATAGCTTTGTCATTTACAATGCCAATAGTTATAACTTTCGCAAATGTGACACCTATAGCATTTGTAATGCAACATGTTTTGTATTTACGTGACTTAGCTGTATTGATATTACAATGGCTTTTAATTTTTTTAAATAATGAATACTTAAATAAAAGGGATTTTAATTTATAACGGCAATAGCTTAAACGTTTGTAAATAACTTTTGTGAAGATTATGTTCAGTGTACTTTATTGTGACGAAAATCCAAGAACAGAAGTTAAATATTAACCTATTTTTGTGACATTTGTAATAAAGTTTGAAACATTGAGAGAACATATTCGAACCAGTTGTTGTTGAATGGTTGCGCGGATTGATGCTGGGGTGGAAATGTACTATAAAAACACGCTCAGAGCATGCCATAATATAACACTTTGTGATGTGCTGTAGTGTAGGTGTGTTGCGTGTCTGCTTGTGGTTGCATGTGTGTGTTGCAGCATAGATAAACAGCAACCGTTGCGGTGTATCTATGGAATCATATGTCAGTATTTTGTGTTTTCTCTGTTTGTGTCTCCGTTTGTTGCCTGTGCGCGAGTGCTTTTGTGCTTGTGTGCACGTTATGTCAATTGTTACATGTATCTGTCTGTCTTTGCTTAATTTTTTTTATATCTGTACATGTCTGAATTAGCTCATATGTGCGTGAGTGCTTGTGCGGTCATATATGTAACAGTAATGAATGTAACTGCATGAACGTGTGGGTTTGTGCTTGTGTGTGTGCGTATTGGGGTAACTGTGCATGGTGTGGGTTGCATGTTAGCATCTGTATGACTGTATGTATTTATAATTGCCTGTGTGTGACAAGTCGTTGTGTGTGCATGCATTTTACTTGTCTGTGTGTGTCGGTGAATTTGTGTTTAAAGATTTGTGGCTTTGAGTTCCTGCCATGTTTAGAGCAAACCGCAATGATAGAGAAAGAGCGGGAGTGGGGGCTGGAGGAGGTGGACAGGTTGGGGGCAGAGAGGCGGTGAGCGCGTGTGGGCGGTGGAATGAGCAAGAGAGAGTCAGGAAGGAAGAGGAGAGGAGAGGGTGAGTGGGAGTCAGAGAGAGCTGGGGGAGGAAGGGGTGCGTGGGAGAGACGGAGAGCTAGAGAGAGCGAGGGGGAGGAGGGAATATATAATTTAGCTGCATTCATAAAACCCTATGCGGCTTGTACCAGCGCAGCGCTATAAAAGTAACGGAATGATTGCAATTCTATGGTTCCTGAAAATAAGGGGGGAAATAATTGCCTGCGACGAAGGAAGCAGTGGTCTTTTTATTGGACGCGGTGAATAGGTGTGAGGGGCATGTCAGGCGCGACCCTGGGCAGCGGCACCTGGCGAAGGGGGGCGGGGGCACGCGTGAGTGGAGCGCCTTCAAGGCTGCACTTAAAGCGCGGCTTGGTGCTGGCTATATTGAGAGGCGCCATTCCGGAAGCTTCCAGGGCCCGCAGTGGTGGTGTTTCTTACTAATGCTGCACTGATTTAAAGCCTCGAGCACACGATTCACTGCTCACCTGTTCCCCAGCAGCCTGACCTGCACGAGCTCAGGACACATCCTAAAACACCCACCTGTTTACTCCGAACACAACGCAAGGCATCTCTGTACCCCAACATCCCAAATTACCAGGTTTCAAAAGACAACCCAATATGCATGAACCCCAATGCATCGAACTTCTAGAGCATAGGCAAACTAGCAACCGGAAGTTCGGCAGCGTGAAGCCGGTCGTGGGGCGGGACTTCCGCCTTTGGCGTGAAGCCTGCATCCACGGAGTGCCAGAGAGCAGCATTGGTGACGCAGGGCTCCCATGCCTGAGGGAGAGCCCCACAGTGGCTGCAGAAGTCAGGAGTGGCGGCGATGCAGTGAGTGGGGCTTAGTTGTAAGGGGGGGGTCGGGGGGGGGGGTGTGCAGCGGGGGTAGGGGGCGGCGGCGTGTGTATGCGTGCGTGTCTGTGTGTGTGTGCGTGTGTGTGCGTGTGTCTGTGTGTGAGTGTGTGTGAGTGTGTGTGTGTGTGTGTGTGTGTGTGTGTGTGTGTGTGCAGGGGGGGTGGGGGGTGGCAGCGTGTGTATGTGTGCGCGCGCCTGTGTGTGTGCAGGGGTGTGGGGGCTGGCTGTGTGTGAGTGCGCCGTTAGTGCATGCGAGCCAAGCGAAAGCAGGGGCTGTGTGTGCGTCTGCACAAGCGCGTCTCAGAGCCGCGCTCCCGCGGTCAAAACTGAGAATGGAAAAGCGCGCGTCTGACTCGTGTCTACATTCCCAGAAACGGGTGACAATAGTTGTCGAGCAGACAGCAATCAATGCTTCGCATTGATTACACGTCGAGCTCGACCTAAAAACAAGAGGCCTAGTACCAGCTCTCTCATCAAAAGAAAAATCGAACTGTTTCTTCCAGACAACATCTTGAGAACTGGTGGTCATGCCCACAAACCCCCGCATCTCAGTGGTGGTAATGCCCTAATCTATCAATGCCCCCTGAAACTCCACATTGGTGCCCTTACGAGCATCATAAACACCACAGCACATCTCATCGAGGGCCAGAAGAAATAGCATCACGTCACTCCTATCCTAATGTAACTCTAATGGTGCCGTTTGCCAGTCTGCAGCACCATCTTTAAAACCAGCTGCATCATTTACAAAGCTGTCACTACCTGCACCACTGCATATGCTATAGACAAGTTCATCTCTGGTGGTGCTCGGCACACCCGCAACCAGGACACTGTCCGACTGTCCAATAAGAAATTTAAACAAGTAATATAGAGTTAGTAGAGTTGCAGATAGTGAGTAGTAGATAGTAGAGAGTAATTAGTAGAGTGTGAGTAGAGCAGAGAGTAGTAGAAAGTGAGTAGTAGAAAGTGAGTAGTAAAGAGTGAGTAGTAAAGAGTGAGTAGTAAAGAGGAAGTAGTAGAGTGAGTAATAGTGAGTAGTAGAGAGTGCATAGTAGAGAGTGCGTAGTAGAGTATTGGAGTAAGTACTAGAGAGTAGTCGAGATTGAGTAGTAGAGTGAGTAGGGAGTATTAGAGAGTTGTAGAGTAAGTAGTAGAGTAGTAGAGTGAGTAAGAGTGAGTAGTAGAGAGTGAGTAGTAGAGAGTGTAGTAGAGTAGTAGAGTGAGTAAGAGTGAGTAGTAGAGAGTGAGTAGTAGAGAGTGAGTAGTAGAGAGTAAGTAGTAGAGAGTAAGTAGTAGAGAGTAAGTAGTAGAGTATTAGAGTGAGTACTAGATAGTAATAGAGTTATTAATAGAGTGAGTAGTAGAGAGTTGTAGTGAGTACTACAGTGAGTAGTAGTGAGTATTGTGAGTAGTAGAGAGTGAGTAGAGAGTAGTAGAGTGAGTATTAGAGAGTAGTCGAGATTGAGTAGTAGGGTGAGTAGGGAGTATTAGAGAGTTGTAGAGTAAGTAGTAGAGTATTAGAGTGAGTAGTGAGAGTATTAGAGAGTGAGTAGTAAAGAGTGAGTAGTAGAGAGTAGTAGAGTTGAGTAGTAGAGAGTGAGTAGTAGAGGGTAGTAGAGAGAGTAGTAGAGAGTGAGTAGTAAATAGTGAGTAGTAGAGAGTGGGTAGTAGAGAGGAGTAGAAGAGAGTAGTAGAGAGAGAGTAGTAGAGTAGAGTAGTAGAGGGTGGGGGTAGGGTGAGGGTGGAGTTTTATGGTGAGGGTGGAGTTGGTGGGTTGAGTTGGTGGGTGGAGTTGGAGGGTGAGATTGGGTGGAGTTGGAGGGTGGAGTTTGAGTTGGAGGGTGGAGTTGGAGGGTGGAGTTTGAGGTTGGAGTTGGAGGGTGGAGTGTGAGTTGGAGGGCGGAGTTCTAGTTTGTAGATACTCAGCTGATCCCAAAATCGCCACCCTTCTGTACGCCCCAGGTCTTTCAATACCATGGTCTCCCAGAGTCTCTAGTCTTTATTAAAATACAGGCTACATTTATGTGTGACTTTTTGTTTGAGAGCATCAACTGTGGTGGCTGGGGCTTGTTACTACACTGGGGTATAGAGACTGAAAGCCCAGAAGAACTGCACATGTAAGGTGCTGTTCATGGGACAACAACGCTTTTGGATTAGTGTTTAAAGGCCAAGGCAATAAATCTTTCTAGAACAAAAACCTCCTATCCTTCATGGGTTAGGACTATGGCCAAGTTATTCCTAAACAACAAGGTAAGCTGTTCTTGCGTGTAAGAGAGTGGCAGGTGTCATTCCACACTGTTTAAAGAAGAGAGAGGGGTATAAATAAGGAAAAAAAATATGATTTTTTTTACTTGAGATTCCACAAAAACAATATCTCCGCCAGCGGATTGGTCATGGACTGACTGATGGGGTAAGGCATCTAAAAGGAGGCAGTGTCAGTCCGTTGTGTACTCCAAATCATCAGAGAGGAATAATCAATAAATTTCTGGTATTGTAACTAATTGTTAAAAGTTTATTATTTTTCTTATTCAGATGCCCTCAGGGTAATCACAGTTGATCTTAGATTCAAATGGCGCCAACCTGTTCATGAGAGTGCCCAATTCTTTACTTGGACTCTCTGAATGAGTGTTGTGTAGTCTGCAATATGAGGAGGTGCTGTAATCAAAGGTGATGATTAATCGCCTCACTTTAAACCAAAGCACTATTTTTTCACACTAGAAGTTGGTTGGACATGCAGAGAGGCAAGTAATAGTTCCCTTGTTACTTTCTTCGAGGATGCTTTATTTATATAAAGTTTTATGTAGCGCGGACAAGACCCAGGCGGGTATCTTAGCGCTACAGATGTTCCCGGACCAAAAGAGGTAGGCCAGTAGGTCCGTAGAAACAACAGTGATTGGCAAGATATTGGAGTAAAAAGAGGAACAAAGGGATATATATGAGCATATATGCACAACAAACAAATATGTTCGGTTCTGCACGCATAATTGGTAGGCTCGTGTGGTATGTGGTTGGTCAATAAATATATCTGGTGGTCACGAGTATTCTATTGTGGGTCAGGTACATTGAAGTTAGTACATGCCACTCAAATGTATTGAAAATGTATTATGTGGCATATAAACAAAGGTCGGCTATTGGGATTTGCTGACAAGTTTTCCTCCTCGGGCAGACATGTAACTTAAAATATGAGTGATACAACGTCGTGTGAAATGTTGCCAGCGTGCAAAGAAGTACAGCGCCTGAAATCCAGACAAAATACTGTTTTTGGCTGCTTTGATACGAAGCTGTGACAGTAGGGGCCTGGTTTGCAGAAATCGAAGAGCTCCCATCAGGACTTATTTTCGTCTCGTAGCCCCCGTGTGGCCCACTCCTCACACGCACCCACACACTCAGACACTCTGCGCCCCCCACTCAATCACGGACTCTAATTGTGAAGCGGCTTCATTTCCTCGCTGCTCCCACAGCGCTTCTCCATCCAGCCTGCAATCATTTGGCTCGTCCAGCTCCAGCTGATGCGAGACCATCATAGTTGAAATAAAAAAACAAGAGATGAAACGTGGATGAATATTTATCGAGATGAATTATAACATTTACGGATGTTGTATCGACCTCGAAATGATAAAGGCTGAAAGAAGTCAATTCCGTCAAAGAGGCTTTACACGCAACTTCAGTAGCAGCAGGTGCATTAACTACTTTGGCCGTGAACCATCGGAAGACGCTAGTTCGCGTTGGGAGAGTCTGCCAGGGGAGGGGGATTGTTGAAGAAAGAGATGACCGCCTTGGACAAGCAAAGAGAAGAAACTAACAGTGAGAGCGCAGAGAGAGAGAGAGAAAAGACAGAGAGAGAGAGCAATGCGGGAGAGGGAAAAGGGAGAAGAATAGAGCGAAAAAGTGGGTTGGAAGCGTGGAGACAGAAGTGCGTGCCTGGGATAAAAGCAACTCAAAAAACAACGGAGAGTTTGCTCTACATCAGTTAGGCTGAGCATTTAAACATAATAAACCAAAAGATATGCCAGAACTGAGATATTGATTTAACCTGAAGGTTTTGTTCATAAGTTAGAAACAGATTCCAACCTACGCTGTTGCTAGTTAATAGCTATTTATTCAATTATTTTCAAAAGGGAATTTTAAACAATTTAATACATTTTTTACAACACTACACCAATATTTATACAGCACTCATTCACCTAGTCATCCATATCACAAGCATACAAAATCAGGCATCCATATGTACACAGAATTTCAGAATGATTACAAAGAAAAATAACGAGACAAAAATTAGAAAAAGAAGGACAAAGAAACAAAGGCTGCTCATACAATATTCATCTGTGATATGCCATATATCTATACATATATACAAAAATTGGAGATTAATCATAAACAACTTAGATGATGTCACACATTGTATATACACATGTTCAGGGTATCGGAATTCACAGTTGTTTGAATTTTCAGTTTAAAGAGAGCAGCACTCTGCAAGGGGCCTACGCGTTTCGAGTCCTATACAATGAAGGGACTCTCATCAGGGCCGTGGAGTTATCCTACTGGTCTGCAAGGCCACTTCACGGGTGTAGAACGCTGGGATGCAGGCAGTCGCGCTCACTGGGGGGTGGCGAAGTTACACTTGTTTATTCCAACGGACCGGGTAGATATTTTCAAGAATGGGGAACCCTAGGTGGAGCCCGACGGGGTGAGAAGTACCTCTATCGGTGGAGCTTGGTGCTCAGTCAGCACGGTGTCCCACTTGAATTAGGACGGATGCTGGAAAGTTTTCTATGAACTCCTGAGGGGATTGGTATCCTCGTGTCGGTCGGCGTCTCCGGAGCGCTGATCCTTCGCGGATAAAAGCAAGCATTGGCTGCACAGCCATCAAACAATGCGGCCGCAAAAGTGAAAGTGATCGCGCTCAAGGCGGTGCGCGATGTGCTTAATGAGAATGACGAGGATCGCCATATGCGCTGGGTCAGGCCTAAAAACCGAGACCCCAAGAAACTGGTTTTACCCTCTCTTTCTTCCATTCCTTTATTTGCACCTATGTGAAATGGATCCAAAAAAGAACAAGTCAAAACGAAACCTAAGAGCCGCGCGCGTGAGCTTTTACCGTAGACAGCTCACGTCGCGCGGCTCTTAGGTTTCGTTTTCCAAGGCGCATGGCAGAGTCGCACGCAAACAGCCAGCAGCAAAAGCGCGCTCACGAGACCAAATCCGAGACGGAAAATGCGCGCCTCCGACTCGTGTCCCCATATTCAAGTATACTAAAGTATACACGAGGTCCATCGTTACGCTCGACCTAAAAAAGGGCTTAGCATTCGAGGGGTAAAATGCCTAGCAGTTTAAGTAGACTCTCGAGTTCCCTAAATGTTAATGTGGTAAAAAAATGTTTATAATTCTACGTGGCTAAGTTGACAGCTGCGGCAAAAGACGATTCACCCACCCCGGCCCAGTCTGACATTCTCAACGTGACTACATTAAGTAATGCATCTCACTGTGCCATAATACACATATCTGCTATAAATGTAAGCACATACTAACTGCGATATCAATGACTGTACATTTACAATTTAGTACAAGGCAAACCACACAACACTAAAAATCCATCATGTACATATAGTGTAATCTAATTTAATACACAGATAAAATTAAACTTTTGTTTAAAGGGTTGAAGCACCCGCTGGGTGAGACTGGACAAATATATCACAACCAGAATCAGGAAATACTGGCACCTGATATCTGGGGATCCAGATATTGGTAACACGCTGGGAGAAAGACCTATGATCAGCTACAGAGACCAACTTGTTAAAAGCCATTTCAAAGGAACACAACAGGAAAAATGGAATTGGCTCACTAGTCAACAAAAGGGTTTCAGGAAATGTAATGTCTGTAAAGCCTGTAAAATTGGACAAAATAAAAACACCTTTGAAGAACCTAATGGCAAATAAATACCAATAGAAGAAAGAATAACCTGCACCTCGACACATGTAGTGTACATCATTGAATGCAAGTGCAGAATGCAATATATCGGTAGCACAACATGCATGTTGAAAAAGAGAATCTTGGAACACATTAGGGCAGTGAAAAATAAAGATATGACCTACGCCATGGCCAAACATATGGTAGCATGCCAGAACAGTTATTGGAAGGCAATGTCGTACTATGGAATCCACATGGTGAAACTGGAAGAACGAGGTGGCAACAGACAAAAGAGACTAAGACAAACAGAATCACGCCTCATTATCAGGCTCAAAACAAAATTGACGAGAGGCATGAATAATGATGAGGAACTCTATGTACATCTGGAGTAAGAGAATCAGTAAATGAAATTTTTTCAAAACTGAAATGTGAGAACTTTCGATCTATAAGAGTTTGATCCTGATTTATAGAAAATGGGTACTATACCCAAAATGTTAGCTCAATGACACTACTCCAGCTCATTGTAAAGAACAAAATTGAATTTAATGCCTGTTATCCAAATGAAAGACAGACAAGGATACTATATCCTAAAATTTGATATACCAACTAAAAAGATCAGTTAATTATGATCCAATGAGCCACGGGAATATGAATGTTGCTAAAACACATAACAACAAATGGGGTACTATACCCAGTAAGAAATGCGTAATAATATCACTAATCAGATTCATGTACACATAATGCAACATTATTATCTAACAGTGTAAGTAATCACACAAATGGTGCACTACATATCCCAGAATGCTCCGCCTATGGCAGAATGAGCTACAGGAATATAATTGTTGCCGAAACAAACATATAATGAATTGGGTACTCTACCCACTATGAAACACGTGATAACACTGCTACGCAGATTCATTATTACACAAGCGAAAATGTAACATCATTGCCCGACGTTGTAAATACTTGTACATTTGCCTAAAATGGTGAACTACATATCCGAGAATGCCCCCTTATGGCAGAAATGGGATATATACTAAACACAAATGATGGCTCACTCACCGTGATCAAAGCCGAGGTTAGACTGAAACGCGTTGGTTCGAGCTCTGAAGTTAATAAATTGAGCTAAAACACCCAAGTCTGGCGTGCCGCGTCCTTGGTGTAAAAATTGTTGAATTCGGGCCATCAGACAGACAGAAAGCCAGACAGACAGACAGACAGATACCAAGGTTGCCCAAGAGGAGAGCTTCACCCCTGTGAACACACAGCAAACTCGCAGGCGGTCGTGCAGTCAGCCAACACCTCGCATTTCCAAATTTCCATACGCGTTTCGAGCGCAAGCTCTTGATCACTGGCATGAGATAGCAGAAAACAGGTTTTCGTGGAACACCCATATATTTAAATATTGAGTCCAGCCCCAGTGGGCGTGTTTGCGGCGCATGCTGGTAAAAGTAGTCCCAAAGAAATATTACCCCAGACTCATGTAGTTCTCTGTCCAAGTGGCTTGTGTACTGTTCCTCATTAAAATATTGTTCCTTGTTAGGAGAACTGCTAAAAGTGTCCGCTGTTCGGCATCACCAATATCTCTGTGAGTGAGGCTCCACAGGTCTTGGAAATGGGAACTTTATAAACTGACGAAGGCAAGTGCTGAAACGCGTCTTTACTTGTTTGTGCAATAAACCAACTTGGTTTAACTTACTGGGAGTGCTGGTGTGTCGACTTTGGTCTGGCAGAGGAGCTGTGAATATATATATATATATATATATATATATATATATATATACATACATATATACACACACACACCATACATATGATAGACATAGCCTTTCTTACTGATGCATAGACAGACGCCTCCTCGTACCCGATCTACAGTCATCCTTACCTACAGGGTACAAAATTCATAAACTAGATCAGGAGGGGAAGAAAGGAGGGGGGGCTTGCCCTCATTCTTAAAGCCACCTTCAAGTCTTATATTCAAGTGAAAACAGACATCAAGGACTGTGAAGCCTTTGATTTTAAAATTGAATTGCATGCCCAACACTCATTTTTTGGAAATTTATTTTACCGCCCACCTAAATCCAAGGTTTTACTTTTTTAGATAACCTAGGTAATTTTTTAGCACATAAAGCCAACCATCCCAATTTTATAGTGTTAGGGGACTTTAACTTCCATTTGGAAATACTCACTGACCCAGACACAAAAGCTCTTCTAGAACAAATGGATAGCGTAGAGATGACACAACTTGTGGTGGATTCAACCCATACGGCAGGACATTGCTTAGATGGAATTTTCACTGATAATCCTCTTCTGACCTAGATAGGGACTCTGAGTGTGGTCTGGTCTGATCATAAGGCTGTCCTATTCAACATCCAACTGAAGTATAAAAAGCTTCCTAAGGCACCCAGAGAACTCTAGGTCAGTCGCCCTTGGAAGAAATTTGATGAAAGACTCTAAACTCGACTTTGCTAAAACGCTATCAAATTTGTCTACTGATTCAGATCTAGCCACCGCTCAATACCATGCCTGGCTTGACTCAGCTTTGACACAATTAGCCCTCCCTAAACAGGGTCAACGAGCAAGAAGAACACCATCAGAACCCTGGTTTAATGACACCTTGAGAGCCCAGAAACAAATATTTCGCAAACTAGATAGGAAGTGGCGTCTCGAAGAAAACCCAACTACTCGAACGGATTATAAAACGTCCCTTCTAACTTACAAACAACGTATTCTCAGGGAGAAGTCCGAATATTTTTCTAGGGTAATTACAGCAGCAAACAGATGTCCTGAAACCCTGTTTGCTACTGTAAACAAGCATTTACAATGCAATGGTTTCGCCTTTGGGAAAGTTAGAGCTATTGGCATTGTAAATGACAAAATTTGTATTTATGTGTTGGTTTTGAAAACAGATAAATAAATGGCATTGTCATTTACATTGCCATTAGCTTAATCTCTGCAGTCACTCTGCACTCCCTAGTCACTCTGCACTCCCTAGCACTCCCTAGTCACTCTGCATTCCCTAGCACTCTGCAGTCACTCTGCACTCCCTAGCATTCTGCAGTCTCTGCCTCTCCTTCCGCCCGAGTCCCGGCGCCCAAGCAGGTTTGTGCAAAATCATGCAACCTCCACTCATGTGGTTTGTGCGGTTGGAGACAGACCCTGTTAACACGCTCATATGCAAATGTGGCCATTCAAACACGCTCTCTCAGGCGGGGTCGCCGTGTTCCTTGACCCATGCATTAGTGCTACTGATGGCGACGTTAATGAAGAGATGATCGCTAATTACAGGCTGAGGAACCAGCACCTCCTCGGATCTCCATCCAAACCCAACAGAGAAGCGTGCCCATCCTTCACTGGTGCCTTTAGCTCCTTGAGGGACCTGTGGAGGTGGCGAGGCGCTGGGGCCTCTACTTGGCCAGGGTTGAATCCCTGCCGCTGCTGGACGAGAGGGACGAAGGAGGGAAGCAGATTTTAGTCCCTATTAAAAAGGACACTAGAAGGCTGGGAGAACAGCGAAACCTCCATGTTGGACAGCTGTAAAATCGTGTTGACAAGTCGTCATAGAACTTCTGGGAGAGGAGGGGGTAGGGGTTGAGGCGTCCGTATTAAATACCCAGAGCAGCGAAGGCGACCACTCAGAGGCGGGAGTGGTGCGTGGAGGGGACAGGGCTATACTCACACAGGGTTGGGGGTGAGGTAAACAGACAGAACGTAGGGAAGATTTGGACGTCTACACAGGACATGGTCGTGTTAGGTAGATTATTCATGTGTAGAATGAGCACTTACTAGGCAACTCGCTCTCAGTCTCTTTCCACAGACAATCCACAGCTGTCTCTCACCCACTCTCATTACCTCTCTTCACCACACACTTCCATTCTGGCATATAGACACTATCACAGGCAGACTCCCTCTCTGTTTAACACACACATGCTCTCCCAACCCCAAGCCACCATTTCTCTCTCAAAGAAACTATCGGTTTCACACACACACTTCACATTTTACAAACTATTCCACACAGTAAATCCCTCCCTTACACACACAGTTATAACTTTGTTTTTCTGTCAGACAGACACATTGCTTCTTCCACTCTCTCTATCAAGAATAGACTGCTGGTCACTCTCACATTCTTGCTGTCTCTTTTTCTGTCTCTCTCACAATCTATCTCTCACGCACATGGCCAGCCTCTGTTCCTTCAGACACACATGCTCCAGCAGTGTCAGTTGCGCACCTTTTGCTCTGCGCACCCCTCCCACAGATCACGCTCTCGGGCTAGAGGACTTAGGAGGAGAGGGGTGCAACCTGCTTGCCTCCTCACCAGGGAAGCAGGGCAGCATATCCTTCCCGCAGTTGGGCTACCCGCAGTACCTGAGCGCCTGCCCAGGAGCAGTCTACGCGACAGGGGAGTGCCAGGGACTCCTGGCTGCAGCCGCCACTGCAGCATCGGGAGCCCGGGCCGGTGGAGGCTGGGAGCCAGCAGCCCGGCTGCCCTCACCGCCTCGGTGCTGGGCATGTACAACGCTCACGTGCCCTACAGGGCCGCCCCCAACTACAGCGCCTTCCTGCCTTACACCACCAAGCTGGCGCTCTTCTCGCAGATGGTAAGTGTGGGCACGGGGCAAAGGAACAGCAGAGAGTGCCGGGAAGGCAGAGGGAAGGGAGAGGAATCCCGACTACAAAGGGAACGGGCTGAGAAGGAACGAAAAGAGCCGGGGAGTAGGACACACACCCGGGAGTGCCTTCACCTCAATTTCATGCTCTGCTCTGACTTATTCAAAAGGCGGCGGGTGTGGCATAGAGGTGCGGGCCGGTCGGCTTTCAAGCTGCGCTGCCAAAAACGTGCCTTTTGTCGCCCAGTGCAGCATCTGGCGCAGGACGAGCGGCAGTCGAAGGAAGGTGTACGGGCTGCATTTTGGGGAGCACAGCTGTCGTCAGAGGCTGTGGTATGTGCATGCGTGTGGAATACAATGAGCCTGTACAGCCATCGCAAAACCGAAAGCGATCTCTTTTTAAACCAGTGCTAGACTGCTCTCCGTGAACGAATATCGAGTTGTGGAGAGTGAAAGGGGAGGGGGGAGGGAACGGGCACACCGGGAGGAGGGCGGAACTGACACACGGACAGCGGGAGGGGGGGCCGGGGCGGAACTGACACACGGACAGCGGGAGGGGGGGCCGGGAAGAAAAGAATTAAAAAAAACACTCACCTGGACTTCTTCCGCCGGCCATGGTCGGCATGAAATGACGAATACAAACAAAAAAAAACAAAAAAAACGAAGCTCCGCCCACCGCCGCGATGACGACATTGCAGAGGCGGAGAGCGAAAAAATCGCGGGAACGCCCCCGAATCTGGTCCGGCCTTGACGGACAGATCCGGCTCCCAATGACTAGCCTCCATTTATGGAGCTAGCCAATGGGAGCCGGGGGACGTTCCTGAAGCCCATATTGTAAACAATTGATTTCGCCTGCCCCGAAAAGCTGCGCAGAGCGCAGCCTTCGGCAGGCGAAACCTAATAAAAACGACAGTAGAGATTGAGATGTGATTAGATGGATTTGAAGCTAAAATGTGATTTAAACAACCAAAAGTCCCCAGTTTGGAGGAAATTGAACCAAGGGCGGTGAGGGAAATGGATTACGGGAGTGAGGTGATGCGAGGTAAAAGACTGTAGTATTTCTGGAACGAGAGTATAGAGGAAAGGTGCCAATGATCGTACAGACAGTGAAATAGGACCGTTAGTTAAACTGATAGTGTGGCTTACCCGTCACCAAGATGAATAGATCGCGGTGAGAATGGTAATCGGTCCGGTCTGGCCGAACGGCAACCCGGAAGACGTCGGGCATGCGCACAAGCGCCTAATGAGGAAAGGGGGCATAATCATACAAATGGGGCTCTGCGAATGGAGTGGGAATCGGGGATTTAACGGGTAATGAAAGTGACCATAAATGAAAGGCAAGTGGGAAAGATCGTAAAAAGTGAAAAAGGGGAAGACAAACCTACAAAGTGACACTTACAAGAGGAAAACGGGAAATAAAACACAAAGATTTATCCTGAATAGTGTGGGTACAAAAGGGGAACAAGAAGAAAAGAGAATAAACTAGAAAAGAAAGAAAGAGCCAAAACATCACAGGCAATTTTACAATAAGTACAATATTATAGAGGGTATCAATGAGAAAAAGATCACAGGCATGAGAGAGATCAAGTGCATATGGTACCATACACAGAATGTTATACAGTACTCATAAGTGACAGCTAAATTCTATTCTGTCATTAAGTCCCTTCGGTTGAAGAGCTTGTAGAAGGTATATCCAGTGCAATTCTCGTTGTAGTAGGTGTTTACTATTGTCTTTGTGAGGTAGTTTGTTCACCACTTCTAGAATTAGAAACCAGATTTGACTGGGATTGTGGGATTGTGCAACAAAGTGAGCGGCAATGCAAGACTTCAAATTCTTGGTACGGATGTTACTACGGTGTTCAGTGAGTCTCGTTTTGATTTTTCGTTCCGTTTTTCCCACATATGGGAGTCCACACGGGCACTTTAACATGTATACAACATTAATTGAATCACAAGTCGCGTTCACTTGGAGATGAATTGGGGTGCCTTTTGTGGGATGAGATAAAATGTTACCAGTTATGATACTGCTGCAATGTCCGCAGTTATGACATGGTGTATATATAGTTCCTTTGAAGACAGCCGAAGTAGGCAATGTAGGTTGTTTTAGAAGAGATTGTATGTTTTGGGAACGCTGGTAGGCAAAAATTGGTGGTTTCTCGAAAATCTTGTTAAAATCAGTTTACAATTGTAGCATGGGCCAGTGTTTGCGAATCGCCTCCTTGATTTTTGTGGATTGGGTGGAAAATTTGGATACAAAAACAAGACTTTTTCATCATATCGTGATAGAGGTTGGACCAGGGGCACGAGGAGGAGAAACAGATTTTTAACAACTAAAAATGACAAAGATGAGGAAATAAAACCGCAAAATAATTATGTTAGTATTGTTGTCCAGCTTAAATTGAAGTACTGTCATAGCATGAATAAAGGGGGCGAGAGCTTCAAGACCACAGGAAGAATGGGATTTCTGTCACTTGTCAGTTTTGCTATAGGTCTAGTTTACCGCATTACAGCCTCTCAAAGAAATTCAAATTAAACACATGGAGTACAACTATTGCTCATTAATTGGCTAATGATCTGACCCAAAATTTTTAAAAAACTCCAAAAGTTGTTATAAGTCATGACTGAAGAGACAGACTAGCATGAAATGTAATAATCAAACAGAAATTCCACCACCTGTGAAAGGCAAGTGCAAGTTAGAAAATGTTTTAAAGACCATATGAGGAATAAGAATTAAGACCAACAGGGGCCATCCCTATTTTGATGAAAAAAAATTGTCAATCACATTTATAACAGAAACGTGTAGGGTTTACCTCATAACTGCAGCTTTCCAAAACAAACTTGTAACGGCAAGATGAAAATGTATATAGTTGCCTTGTTTTCCATTATTACAGCAATATTAGGTATCTAACTACTGCCTTTAGTACACCAGTAGATCATAAACAAAGACTGCCTATCTCCAGGCATTCATCTAAAGTCACATCAAAGTTCCCTACTCTGATCATTCCTGCAGAGAGGACACTGAGTCAGCGAGACAAACTGAGGTCTACAAAAATGTGAGATTTCCGAGAAAAGGACAATTGGCCTAATTCGATGAAGCTAAATTAGTTACAAAAATTATTTTGATTTAAAAGACGGAAACAGCATCAACAGTGCTCTAATATTTTAGCATAAACTCGATTGATACAAATTATCACACTGCTTGCAAATTGCGCAGCTAATCACGGTTATTCAGGCTTGTGCACCGAGGGTTTCCAAGAGAAAGTAATTTTCGAAGCGACTGGCACTGTGCATGCCCTGAATCAGAAGATTAAAATGGAAAGCTGAATTTCACTCGAATTTCATTTGCATGCACTTTTCCTGTGAGTGGCAGCATACACGAAGTGTTTTCTTTTACAATGATGTGAAATGATTAGGCCAGTTAAAGGTAGCCAACAAACAACGGAATGGTCAATACAAATATGTTGAAGATCAAGGAGCCACTGATGCACAGATAATGTCGCACTTCATGATTTTCTACTTTGAGAAAACACTTTTTTTATTGTCTTTTTTTTAATCAACATCAGCGCTTCAGCATGAAAAGACCAGCCAGGCATCAGTCAATTAAAGATTAACCGGTTTTCGTTCCATTCATCTTCCCTTCTAACGAAGGATGTCAATCAGTAGATTTCACGCTCATATTGTTTTTGCAGACATACCCACATGTACTATATTACTACCTTCTTTAATATGTTTAAAGCTTAGTTCTACGCGATTTCTACTGCACAGACTTCAACTGCTAGGGATAACTTTCCACTAAAGCACTACATACCATGCCAATGTCATGAAGCCCCCCAAACCATTCAGTTTGTATGCCACTGACAAAGACTGGTTATATCTAAAGAACAAGCATTTACAAGTACAGCCCCCCCCCCTTTGAAAGCACCCGCACTCACCGGCTGTCTTCTGGCGGGCGGGGCTAACCTCCTCACACGGGAGCCTTGCTCCCTGCAGCACTCCTCCGGCGGTCGCTTTGGGGCCGCGGGCGGGGTTCCTCTCCTCCTGGGCTCTCCTAGATGCAGCAGGGCTCCCTCGCATCACGGGAGCCCTGCAAACCGGCCGCCAGGCTTCTTCTTTCTTCCCCCCGGGCTGCGGGGGCGGGCACTTCCGGCCAACCACTTCCGGGTCGCTGCGGGCAGCGCAGCGGCCCTTCTCCTTAGGCAGGCAGGCGGGGGCTGATTTTATCGGGCAAATGCCGGGTGGGCACCGGCTCTTTAAAGATAACAATCAATCGAGGTGGGCACTCGATCGGCCCACAAGTCCATACACGGGGGGGGGGCGGGAGAGGACGAGGGGGGCGGGCGGGAGAGGACGAGGGGGGCGGGAGAGGACGAGGGGGGCGGGAAAGGACACGGACGTCGGGAGGGAGGAGGGAAACGTGGGGACGGCGGGAGGAGGGAGGACAGCAGCAAGCACGGCCGGCCGGACCAGACACGGGGGCGTTCCCGGCGTCCCGTGACGTCGGCAAAAGCCAAAGAATGTCGGGAACGCCCCCGTGTCTGGTCCGGCATTGACGGACAGGCCCCTCGTCCAATGGCTAGGCTCCGTTTATGGAGCTAGCCAATCGGACGGGGGGGCGTCTTCCATAGTGCTTACTATACTCATTAGATTTCTCTGGAGGCGGAGCCTAATCGGCTCCGCTCACCAGCGAAACCTAAAAACTAGCAAAGTTGTCAGCCGCCCCTGAAACCAGCATTAGCCAAGATTACTGCAACTCATTAGCAGAATCCTTCCAGCATAAGGTCAAGTCTGTCTTTGACTTATTTGTACAGCAGGACAATCTCTCGGTTCAAACATCGGCAGAGCTTATAACATCTCCTTCAACCTTTCCTGTTAAAAACGCAGGATCCTTCTGACTCAAACCCCCAGACCCTTTATTTCTTCACCACTTTAAAAGTGGAACAAACCACCAAACTTATTGCTGCTTCGAAATCTGACCCATGTCCTCCAAAAAATTGTTCATATTTCCCCACAAATTATAACCATTCCATTGACAAGGATTTTTAATTTAATGTTCACCTCAGGGCACTTTCCTATAGAGTGGAAAAAGCCTCTATACTTCCTTTGTTAAAGAAACATAACCTGGACGCTAAGGAGCCCCTTAATTATAGACCCATCTCAAGACTTCCTTTTCCTGCAAAAGTAATTGAAAGAGTGATAAATACTGAACTATTAGTCTTTATCAATGATAACACCATCTTGGACTCCTCCGAGTTTGGATTCCGTGCTCTCAACACAGCACAGAGCCGGCTCTTATCACCGCTACGGAGGAGCTCAGACAGGTTTTAGACAGCGGAGGGAATGCAGCTCTGATCCTCCTGGACCTGATAGCAGCCTTTGATACTGTTGATCATAAGCTGCTGCAGGACCGATTAAGTTCCATCGGTATCAAAGGCAAGGCACTGTCCCTTCTATGCTCCTTTCTGTCTGAGCGATCTCAGGAAGTTGCTTTGGGGAACATTGCATCCCCCCCTTTCACACAGCCTTGCGGGGTACGCCAGTGCTCTTCTTCGAGTCCAACGTTATTTAACCTCTACGTTACTCCTCTTGCTCGCCTATTAAGAAGTTATGGCTTTGCCATTGTGTCATAAGCGGACGACACTCAGATCGGTGTCTCGGTGAGCAGCTCTGTCAGCATGTAAATGTATGTATACTTGTAAAGCGCACTGTTACCTCATCACGTGGCATCCTGGTGCTGTATACCGCTGGGGAACCCGTCCTGGCTTTCCCTTTGAGAGGGCACCCACCAAGGTGAAGACAGGCATCCCCGGCGCTGCTAGGGCCGTTGTGGAGATTAAGCAAGCTATTGCCCAGAGTTGCAGAGTGGGACCCATGGTGAGCGTAGGCACCTAGGTGAGAATTATCGAGTCCGCCGACATTGACCCAAGACCCTGCTGCGTCGAGAATTGAACCCTGGTCCCAGGCCGACCTCTGCTTCAGGGTCTGCTGCTTCTAACCAGTGAGCCACACTTCTCCACCAAGCATCAAGGTTCTGTGACTGTATGAGCCACATAGCAAAATGGATGACAGACAATTGTCTGAAATTGAACTACTCTAAGACCGAAGTCTTGCTGCTGGGGAACATTCCATCATTTTAGACAGATAATTGGTGGCCGATTCAACTCGGCCCTTTACCTAACCCAGTGCACAAGGCTATAAACCTGGGTGTCATTTTTTTACACCATGTTGTCCTTCGAGGCACAAATCAAGTCGGTCACCTGTGCTTGCTTTTTAACATGAAAATACTGAGGACAATGGTCCCAGCAATACCTTTGGAATTAAGGAAGACTGATGTCAGTGCGGATTGCCTCAAGACTGGACTATTGCAACGCCCTCTTCTCCAGTGCTTAGTGGCGCGGCATTAACAAACTTCAAATGGCCCAGAATGCAGCAGTAAGAATACTGCTGGGCATTCCTGAATTTGATTCAGTCTCTACTGCGCAGCGCTGGCCCAACTCCACTGGCTACATGTGGCAAAGAGGATTCAATTTGAATCACTATGCATCGCGTTCAAATCTTTCAACAATATGGAGCCCACAGAGCTGAAGACATTTCTAAAGCCATACTTTCCAACCAGAGCCCTCAGATCTGCCGAACTGGGAAATGTAATTGTTCCTAGAGTTAACAAGGTTAGATGGGAAGGTAAGTTTCTCGGCTACAACTGCTAGCGTATATAACTCCTTCCTTGCCTACCTTGTTGAAGAAAGAATCGAATCTCCTCAAATTTAGAAAGGGCCTAAAAACGTGGCTGGCTGTTCACAGCATAATTCCACCTCTTTGCTTCACTCCGTTCAGTATTTATCAAAGGCAGCGCCTAGACACCCCAGGGTATTTGTCGCGCTTTACAAAAACATATTTATATATACATATATACATTTGCCTTGGACTGGAAGAGGCCTGAAATATGTGCCACTAACTGCAGCTATGGTTTTTACCATAAACTGGATTTATGACGGCAGGAACAGTAGAGCACCTTCGGTCGTCTGGGCAGAACTCCGTGTGTGGGTAAACATGCCGCCCTGGGTGGCACTGATCTGCAAGCTCCGCAGGGCAGCAACCTCAGCCTAGCACGCGACGGAGACAACAGCATGTAAAAGGAATACATTACTGCAACACTATTTACATGAAAAGGAGCGGTTACGGAATAATTACGCAAATATTCAACTATGGCCCCGGAGGGACAACCCTGAAGAAAACAGTGAGCAGAGAAGAGCGTAAATCTCGACGAGCTGAGTAAACAGTACTTCCAGGTGTGCGAGGCAGGAAGTAGGAAAAGCCCATTTCTTTAGTCAGATGAAGATGACGCAATTAGGAATTTCCCTGGTCAGGTTCAAGTCTAATTACTCGTGCGAGTGTTGGCACGTTAGAGCGATGCCTCAAATACAGACGACGGGTGAAATATCAACATTGGTTTATGCGTGCCAAAAGGCAAGCATTCTGAGGAAAATCCATAACATTCACAGAGACCGCAGACAAGGTGGAAGGGAGTACACGTCAAGCATAGGGTTTGGACTTGAAGGACCCATTAATTCCCTCCCCACCCTCTAATGATCATGCCCAATCCCTGAGCATGTATTGCCTAAAGCTCAAGCACAGCATGCATGCTTGTGCACACCCTCCAGCCCCTGGTGCTGAGGGGCTCATAACAGTTGATGAATAGGAAGCCGAGTGGTCTGTCAACTCAGACACCAGGGAACAAGTCTCATCAGATACTGTTGGTTTAAATCTTTTTACAACGCCTCTATGCTCTCCAGAGCTCCAAAAACTGCCCAGAAGGTGGACACTCTCCGGGGTAGTGAGTGCACCTAAAAGCAGCCTGTTGTTTATCACCATTATTCACTATGACTTTGTAACTTTCACAAACTGACTTTTGTCGGTCATCATGAAGTTGATCTAAGTGCTTTAATGCGGGGATTTGCTGTAGGAAGAGCGAACCCATTATCTTCAGTAAAAACACGGGTACTGTAAATTCTTTTACATTAGGTATCAGGATGCACAGCCTATGCGGTCTTTATGTAGAGGCCTAGTTGTATTGCTACTGCGATAACGCAGCGTTGTGGTCATTGGGTCGTTTTAATGTTGTAATTATAGTTTTAGTGCTTAGGGTTTTAAAATTGGTAGCTTGCTACTGGCAGAGGCACATTAGGGATAACGAGGTCATCAAGTTTCTTCAAGAGAGAAATGCTTATCCAACAACTTCTAATGGAACGGTAGATGTGCACAGAACAAGAACAAAGCACATGATTCTTTTTTCAAATGCAAGAGGGTGACTTCAGGGAGGGTGGCTTAGTTTGGCCCAGCAGAGCGATCTCACACATAACATGACTGAATGGTACTACAGCACCATGAAGCCAAACCTAGAACACAGAGCTCCAAACAATGCTTTTTTTAAGACCTTGTGAGTTCAGGCTACAATATTCTGCCCTATACTTGAGCAGACCCTGCCATAATCAGAAGCATAGCTAAACTTCCGTTGGTGCCGCCCCCAGGTCTTGCTGAAAAAGCTAGGGAGTAAAGCTCCAGAATTAGCACGGACATTGCAGGACTTTGAAGGTTCCCAGATGCCCCATCCGACGTGATCCCAACAAATTAAACAAGTGATACATGAATCATGTTCAAAGTAATGAACAGTGCTATAGGACTGGAATCTAAGGGCCTATGCAAACACAAACAATCCAGCACTTACCAGGAAAGTTAATACTCAAAAGTATCAGACAAAGAATCGATTCACATGGCAATCCTATCTGCCCTCAAGGTCAAGATAATACAGTCAAAATATGAAGTGAACTGGGTATGACCAGGCAATTTGGGGAAAACAAATACAACTCCTCAAGAGATCCCCACGAGAAATTGAACACGAAGGCATAATTGCACCAGCCAGAGACTGGTAAAGAGCAATGAAAAATTACCTATCAGACAACTTATGCACAGGACGATTCCTAAATAGCGATTCCTTAAAATTCGCTATTTAGGAAATGCAAAATAGTTTGATGATACATATGGCCCTAGGTGAAGAGAGAGAGAGAGACCGAGTGGAAACAAAGTGACCCATGAGCATAAAGAAAAATGGAATCCTTGAAGTACACAGATGTGGGTAGAGCTGCAGAATTCAAAGAACAAACAAACTCAGGAGACAAAAGTATAAGCCAGTCTTGCCAGCTCAGGCTGTTGCCATTTCCTGCAACCATTCTTGGGCATTAGTGACACAGATCAGCAGGCCGACCTGGCGGGTCCCCCAAAGTGACCCGAAGGAATATTGTGAGGAAGATGGGGCATCACAGAAGCTCTGAGAAGGAAGACGAGATGCATATGACCGGTATAAGTATCTATATAGAGAACAGTGGTTGACTTAGGAATCACTTCAAAATATTAACGCAAGTTGTATGGTAATTTAATTACCAGCACAATCCATGCTAGAATAATAACTAGCCTGTATAAGAATTTTCATCAAATAATCATAACATACAACTTTGACTCCAAAACACAGCGAAAAAGGTGACCACTGTCCCAAGTGATCACACTGTAAAAGAACAGTGAAGGTTACTGGTCACTCCTTTAGGTCTACTTAAGGGAAATGTAAAGCAATATGAAATTAGCCACAAAAGAAGAAAGGTTAATCTTCAGAAAGTTATTTATTTTGGGTAAGTGTTCAGGAAAGGACCCGTCATCAAAACACATGACAGCCTCTCACGGAATGTTCCAGGGTCTGCTTTCCTTCACAGACCTGGTTAAATTTTACGAGTCCAAACACAAAGATCTTTTCCTTATCCCTTGACTTTCTCCAAGGTCTGTGACTTCACCCTTATAGGGTACTCCTTTTAAGGATTACCTGAAGGCTCAGCCTCGTTCTTTTTTCAACATGGAGCTTCCATGGCTCCACAAAGGGGATGGTGGAAGGTCATGAAATGAACAAGGAGTGGCCAGGTGCTGATACTGTACCATCTAGCCGGTCTATCCCCTCACCCCCTAATTGAGCTCATGTACCTGTAATGATGACTGAGCGGTTAGAAGCAGATATCCCCCCATCCAGCCTGTCTGCCACCTACACCACAAACAACATTTTTATTAGGAGGAGAAACTCCTGCCCTTCCTTCCCTTCTCATAGGAGTTCCCAGATTGTCTGGAAGGTTTACAGCTACTCTCACCATTTCCAAACACTTGGAAAATTTCGATTACGGTCGTGTCCCCTGCCCCTTAGGAGGGTATTTTCTCTGCCTAAATGATTCTTGCCTCCTGCTTAACCAGACTTTGTTGTCCCATGAACCTGCTTCAACCTAACATATATTGAAGTCCCATGCCATAAGAATGACAGTCCGGTTCAGCTGGGAGACATCACGGGCATCTGGAACACCAGCACCTCACTCTGTAGAAAGGGTTTTGGAGGAGTGAGTTGGTGACGTCCTAGCCACCCACAAATTGGTACCCAACAACCTGTTCGGGAGAAGGGTATTGGTTGACAAGTGATTCCATCTTAGTCTCCGACCTCATATCCGAATAACCAGAAAAGGTTGCCTCTTCACAATTACTCAAGTAATTGCAACACTTATCCATTCCCCAAATTGTAAATTAGGGGGCATGGCTCCCCTTTAACCTGTGGTGAATGCAAGATCCTGTGAGGTGAGTTGCATTTGCAAGGGCAGAGAAGACACCAGGATTTGTGTGCTGCAAAGGGGTCCTTAATCCATTCCACAAAATCCTGAGGCAGACATGGTTTATGTGTCGGTTGCACCCCTTACCAGTGACCTTCCTTGGTGCTCTGCCTCAAATGCGGGTAGATGCTGCACCACAAATACATCCAGTTCTGAACCCAGGTTGAATTTGGGCAATCTGTAATGTGAGAAAAGCACAGCAGCTTCTTAGACCGATTGGTACAAGCACGCCAACATTGAAGCTGAACTGGTCTCTGGTAGCCTCCAAAGAAAGGTGAACAACAGAGACACTTTGGGCTCCAGTGTGCAGGAAGGCATCGTGCTGGTGGAGGTCAGGAAGACACTCACTTAACTTATCCAAAACCCCAGGGGCACAAGGGTAACATAAGGGTCATCAGCATCGTGCAGTGAATCACACGCCACGACAAATCAGGATTGGATAAAAGGGTCGTGGTTATCTAATGTTAGAAGGCGCCTTTCTCCCGAACAGACAGATTTTCATGCCAGTAGGGGCAGCCTTCTCTTTTACCTCACCACCCCTCAGAATGGGAGGTTCAGTCAAGAGCAGGAAAGTGGGGACAAGAAAACCGAGCCCATCCTCGTACTTATATCATTACAGTCTCCAGTGAAAGCAACAGAACAGGAATAGAACATACCAGAATTATCCTAACTGCTGCAAACACTGCCTTTCCAAAGATGCGGCAATGAATTTAGGGGTGGGGGCTAGAAGACTGACCAAGTAAGAAGGAATGGGCGAAGGGGAAAGCAAACATGTTTGGAGCATTCCAAACGCGTCCAGACTACTGTATTCTCAATTTTCAGGGAAAAAATCCTGTTCTAAAAGAAGAGAGAATTTTATATGTAATTTACTAATGCATTGACTAACACCTTTGGGAACTTTCCACACCATCTCTAAGGAAAATAATCTTCCATGATGAAGACGGAATCTGCTCAAAATCATCAAGTCCATCGTGAGAATTATTTGTATCGGTTTCATATTACAATGTGTGTTCTACTCAACTATAAAATGTTTTCCAAACACCTGCACGGACTACCTCAAAGTACAGTCAAACACATTAGGTTGATACATTTATGGTGTTGGCTCACCCAAACAAAGAGCCACAATCATTTTGTTTTTTAGGATAACTTGTGTGACATGGCAAGCATATTACAAACTAAACAAAATATAAAAATGAGATGTGTGTAATGATCTAATGTGCGCATTGCGCATATCATATTTACATTTGTGAATGTAAGTAGGCCTAGGCTGTTCGCATTTTAAGCCAGTGAATCAGATCTTAATTTACGGGAAATAGACACATTTTCCGTCCTTCACAGGGAATCGTGTGGCAGCATGTTTAAAAACAAAGCAATCTCAGCATTTTCCCAATGCTCTCAGGGGCTCTGGTTCTCACTTTCGAAGTTAATTTAACATTGAAAACATAACCTGAGGGTAAG
Source organism: Lissotriton vulgaris (assembly GCF_964263255.1). Classification (NCBI taxonomy): domain Eukaryota; kingdom Metazoa; phylum Chordata; class Amphibia; order Caudata; family Salamandridae; genus Lissotriton; species Lissotriton vulgaris. The sequence goes on along the minus strand of NC_141685.1, from coordinate 1,763,773,004 downwards.
AACTGGTGATAAAAAGAAAAAACTGGATTTAACTGTACGATTTTATCAAATGGATTTCAGACATTCATAAGCAGTAGCCGGCGCACGGACTCTTCATTTAGATTGCAAGTTTTGAGAACAGCCGGGTTCACTCTAAAAGAACACAGCAGGAAACGATCACACAACTTGCAATAGGCTCAGGCAAAAACTGCGAAAAAATAGTCCTAGTAAAATCATAAATACAAATTTTACAACAAGCTAATGATGTGAAATGTGAACAAAGAACATAAAAGAGAAGCAAATGTATCCAAAAGTACAGAATATGTACAAAGCAGACAGCTAGCAGTCGGTATACAAGCTCGGTCCTGTCAGACAGGAGGATAGCAACCCGAAAGCTTCTTGCACTGCGGTACCATGCTCTGGCTGGCAAAGACCGCCCTGGCGGATTACACTGCACTTCTAAATCAGATGAAAAATCGTTGGGAAAAACAAATTTGGCAGCGTGAACTGCACATTTGAAATTTTATCATTTGGACCACACAACATGGATCCCAAGAAAGGCATTGCAAAGGTCATCTCAGTGATTTGTTATAGGCACTTGTTTTCTGTCAGGGACTATGTGCTGTGAAAACCTCTCCAGTTTCCATCTGACTGCCAAGGATAGGGCTTCTCCTGCCAGTAGCCATGGTGCCACTATGCGCTTAATGTACACCTGCAATGCAACAGGTCTCGCATTTGTGAGAGTTTAAGCTATTGGCATTGTAATTGGCAATGCCTTTTATTTATCTGTTTTGATAATTAACGCATAAATAAAAGGCATTGTCATTTACAATGCCAATAGCTCAAACTCTTGTAAATGCGAGACCAATTTCATTTCAAAGAAGCGGCCGGCATTGTTCCGGGCTGCTTGGAAAGCGAAAGCAAGCATGGTGCGATGAATGTTGCAGGAAAGCATGTTGTGCCTGCAGTAGAAGAAATTCATTAAAGAAAATAGTAATTACAGACTAATTAAGACACACTGAGTAACAACAAAAGTTAAAGTCCAGTCCTCGAGGGAGATTACAAATGAAGACATGGCTTTACTGAGGATTGGACTAACAAGCCTATTAACGAATCAGAATCCAGCTTTTACAAAGGACAATGACACAAGCCAATGAAAAATATGGGTGGAGAGTGGGCTAGGCTCCAAGTCCATGCTTGAATACAGCATGCCTTGCAGAGCATTTTATGCACTGCCCAGGCTCGACCTAAAAATGACACATTTCTCCTTAAGAGGGTTCCAGTGAGGAGGAAAAGTACACAAAAAAGAACGGGAAAAACGCCAAGGCAATAGTGGTAGTTGCGGTCTATTGGCGATGAATGGTACAAGAGTTGATAACCAGACACCAACAATACCCTGAGACACTGTTGAGAAAGAGATCAGAAATTAGGTTTCCAGGCAAGAGAATGCAGCAAGGAATACTGCTGCAGAAAAGGGAGCAAACACTCAAGGACAAAAAAGGATCTAAAATAAAGATGAGCACAACGAAAACAGAGAAATAGAGACACTGCGATGCATGCTACTCTGACTAAATCCACCGTATAAATATGGACTTGGCAGGGAATGAGGTCAGATGAAAGGGGTTGGCACAATCTTTGACTGGGACACTTTTACAATAAAACTCTAGAAACACGGCTATCTTGGATAAAAATAGATTTAAGGCTAGCCACGCCTACTTCTTCATGAGCATTACGTTGCCAGCAGGTATTAGAAGAACTTTAAGTTGAACATTCTTCCTTTATGCCATTCTGTCGCATGTTGCCAGTCACACTGGAGGAGCCCAACACCGATGATGACCCTTCCATGCAGCCACAGAGCTGCAAACGCTAGTTGGGCGGAGCTGCCGCAGAATCATTATGGAATGCCAAGTAAAGAGGCCAAAAACACACTGTCTTACCCACTATAGATGAAAGGTTAAAAAACAATGCTGCCACCTCTGGCATGTCTCTTTTCAGGTACAACGAATACAAAAAACTAGAATAAGCTTCTGAGCAACATGCTCAAGCTAGATAGCAATAAATACCACCATGACTGGTTTTCTTTCCTGAATTGTACTGGTAGCAAGAATTGTCAAAGCCAATAGATCATGGCTTTCGGGATGTGTTGGCTTTCCCGATGGTTCTAGCCATGCTGTACAGCATACCAGATGCTATTACACATGCTTTTAAAAAAGAAAAAAAAAACATAAGCGGCAGCGTTATCATTTTGTAGACATGCTTTGCTTTTTTCTGTTTGCTGATCCAAGTTCGATTAGTAAAAAATATATGTATATAAATATACAGATATATATATTCCCACTCAGAGAAAGAAATGGCTCCTCTGGGATGGTTGTTAATCTAACCTATTTCATCAGGCCACTCCAGACAGACGGAAATACATATACACACACATATATATATATATATATATATATATAAAAACACACATTATATATTATTTTTTTTCCTGGAAAAAAAACAAAGGTTACAGGGACATTATAGTTAGGTTGACATTTCACCCGTACAAAACCCGAGAAATTCAGCCATTATAGTTAGCTGAGCTTAACTATAACTTGCGCCCCCGCCCTGCTTATGACCTCACATATTACATCACTCATGACATGGTCAGTATCATCACTGAGGACATCAGTGATGACATCTCAATTGACATCACTCATGACATCAGTGATGTTTTTTTAAAATGCTAATTTCTAATTATAACGTCCCTGAAACCTGTGGTTTTGTTCAGGGAATTTCTATGCTTTTTAACTAACAGTTATGTTTGCAGAATGGTGGAGAAAGGGGGCTGGGCCTCCAACCAGCGCTCAGGAATTTCATTGGTAGGACTTACAGGAGGTACCAGGAGGGCTTCTTGGGCTCCCAGGGTCCCTCAGAATTAAAGTGGACTTCATCCCCCCAACCAGTAGTGCGCCAGAAGGCGTGTTTGCAGAGTGGTGGAGAAAGGGGGGCATGGCCTCAGAAGACCTTTTAGCAATCCCACTGTGTGGGACTTACTTGAGGTAAAAAGTGCCCACCTAGTTGGCCCATAAAGACCCTCAGCATTGAAGGAGACTTCATCCCCCAACCAAGAGCGCGCCAGGAAGGGCGTTTGCAGAGTAGTGCAGAGAGGGGGCGGGGCCTCCGGCAAGTTTCCAGCTTTGTTTTTTTAGGAAGGGGGGCTGTGTGGCCCCCTTCCCTTGATAATTTTGGGCCCCGGGGACCCTATCCCCCAGGGCATGAACCATTTTGTAAAAAATAAATTGAGCAAAATAAGGAGGGGGGCATCGTGGCCCCCCTCCTGAGGCCGATTTCGTCCCCGGGGACCCCGTGCCCCGGTGCTAGGCCTTTCATTTTTATTTTTATCACAAAAAGGCCATTTATTTTAATAATAATTTTCAGGGGGGGGCAGCCATTTTCAGCCTTGGGGACCGCATCCCCTAGGCTATGGGAAGCTGCTTGGGAACAATGTAGGGAGCAGGAAGGTGGTCCGGCTGGCTCCCCCCTCCTGCAGGAGCCAGCATAGCTTTTTACCCCCAGGGAGCTGATGACATGCAGCTCCCTGGGGGTAAGAAGGAAAGTATGCTCACTTTGAACAAGCGAGAGCAAAGTTCTCTTGCTTGTTCAAAGGAAGCACACTGTTTGCTATGGGATGGTCTGATTTTGACATTTCCGTTTGCAACCGCAAAAAGCCTTCACACATCTGACCCCAAATTTCTTAACATAAAGCTTTCCATATCCAAAGACAAAAACACACTCAGCAACAAGAAACCATTAGCCCGAGAAACCCTACAATTCAAAAACCAACAAACTTAAGAAAAGTGTATACAGCTGTACTGCTGGAACCAGATATTCCTTTACGAGAGAGCTACACCAAATCCGAATTTAGACTGCTCGTGAAAGAGCTAACCACACTCTGGTCAGGAGGAATCCAACCAATCACATGTAGCCATACACTGGCCTCTTACAACCATAGAGGAAGTGACCGTGTATGTACCGCTTAACCAGATATTAAACAAGGTATGGCTTTCGGTCCTCACAAAACTCTCCAAATCAAACACTGCATAGGTAGGTCTCCCCTCATGCTTTCTCAAGACTAATATATTAAATGTTTGTTGCGAACATCTGTACCTCTGTGAAGAGAGCAGTTTAATGCTTGGCTCTTTACCTGATGCTTTAATAACTGAGGATCCACTGTGCAGGACCAAGAAACTTGTAGACCTAACAATGTAAAGTACAATCTACTTTGACTGGAACATTCATTTCCGCTGTCAGCGGAAAGCGTATGATGCGACTCCAGTAGCTGGTACGGTGCCCCTACAGATAACTGGAACGGGTCCTCAAAAACAGCCAATACTATCATTTATACCTTTATTAGCATAAAGGAAATGAGACTTGGAGTTGTGAGATTAACCCCTTCGATGCTCATGATGAGCTGAGCTCGTCATGACCACACCCATTTACATTAGGGCCCAGCACCAGGGGTAAATCGGCACCGCACGCAAGGTGTTAAGGGATTTTGACTGTGAAATACAGTTCCATTTAGAACTGTGGGTGTGTGTGTGTGGGGGTGGGGGGGGGGGGAGAGAGTAGCATTACTTCTGCAACCACAGAACTTTCTGCTTCAGATTTTGGAAGATTTTCGGTACCAAGTGAAGCGATGGAAATGCCTTGTGCTATTCCCTTTCAAGGGAAGACACTCAACATTACAGTAATGAGATTTTGATTGCCAAGAGAGATACTGGCCTGTGCTCAGTGTTCCAAAAGCCTCAGCTCGGTAAGGAGTCAAACGGAGCACAAGAGCCTGATCTGAGCCTGTAAAGGAGTAGACTTAAAAGAAGGCCCCTACTGAGCAATCTTATTCCAAGAAGATGCCCATGTTCCAACAAATACTGAATATTCTGGCCCAAAACAGGATGATGCTATATCAGCACAGGGATATAGCTCGACATTTCCACTCTAGGAAGAAAATACAGAAAAGAATCCGCACCGAACTCCAGGAGTCACTAGCAAAGACTGGATTAATCTGCTATGAAAAAAAGAATTCCTCAAAGAGAGATACATAGAAACCCAAAGATCTACACACACTGGCAAAGCTAATAGGACGCGTCTATGAGAAAAGTTGGCTTTGCCAAGCTGCACAGAATTTTTTTTTAAAAGAGATTTGATACAGCCGTTACATCATTTTGTAGAAGCATTTCAACAAAAGTATGAGCACATATGAAATGAAGCAGGCATTTTTTCTATTTATTAACCAATCAGTGATGTATTGATGAATAAATAAAAAAAAGCAGCTCCAAAAGTGTTTTTCATTTTTAGGCACAAGCGCTTTAAAAAAAAAAAACACAAACAAAAAAACAGAGGAGCTGGCAGGAGATAAAGCATCAGAAGGACAGGTGGGGGGTAAAGCACTGGCGAGAGGACAACAAGAAGCACTGGCTGCTGGGAGAGACTACCGCGATGAGACAACAACATGGAGCACTGGCTGCGGGGAGAGAAGAACAAGAGAGTTCAACATGGAGCGCTGGGTGGGGGTGGGGGGGAGACAGTGAGAGAAAAAAGGAGGAGCACTGGGGGTGAGCAGAAAAGCACAAGACGGAAACAGCTGGAAAACACATGCTCTTTCATGGAGTGCTTAACAAGAATTAAAAAATAGCTCCAGGAAAGCAAACACATTTGGAAGTATAGATGGGTGCAATCACAGGTTTTAAACGAGTTATGCGTCGCAAGAAGGATCCAGACATGAAGGCAGGGCTAAAAAAAAAAATCAAAAAAAATGATCATAGAGAAGGGAAGAGAGGATTTGGGTTGGTCCAGTAACTATCTCTTGTACGTTGTATGAAAAATATCTAGGGTGTTCAGTTCCAAAGAAAATGGGCCCCGGTTGTCTCTTATGATAGGAGGACCTTTTTAGGGTCAAGAACAGCGTAACCATTTAGGTGCAAGTGTCTTCACCCACAAAATGTGGTTGTATGCTTCATCATCGGGCATATGCTTCTTGTACGGCTGGTGCTGCATTGCAATAAGGGCCCCTCAAAGAGGCTCTTTGCCGGAGTTATTTAGCCAGTCTACCCGAGTAGACCCCATAAAGAGTGTTAACTGGCTTTAAAGATGGGCGAGGGTGATTAAAATTACATAAAGAACCTTCTTAAAGTATTTTTTGATGCACAAGGGTCTTTGTTTAGGTTTAAAACAGGGATGATGCTAGGGAGCTAATGTTCCTTTGAGCTCATCGTGGTCCACATGCTTCTTGCCCTTTCACAATCCCTAACAGGATCTATTGGCAAATCGTCTAAACCTAAATTGTCATGAATAATCTACATAGGGGTTTTAACCCTACTACGGTAATGTTATTAAACCCATACCTTGGCTTATACACACAGATTCATCATCGGGCATATGTGCCTTGTAGTGCTGGCTGAGGTAAGACCACCATTAGCCTACCCGTCTCCGTCCATTCCAGATTCATGGAGATGGAGAATGGTAAGCTAATGGGGGTCAACCCTCTGACTAACAAGCCTCTTGTGGAATAGTCTTGCCTCTGTGTGTGAATTGCAGACGCTACACTTTCCTGAGGTCGTAGGTTCTACAGCAGCACCATAACCCCAAGATTAGGGGCAATAGTGTCATTTTTTTCAGACAACTATAATCTGTGTATATAACACAAGGTGTGTGTCTGCCACAACAGCACTCTTTAATAACATTATATTAGTGCAGTTGAGCCACCAACGTACATTAGGCATAACAATTTAGGTCCTGATGAATTGCTATAAGATCCCATCAGGGACCTTAAAAGAGCAAGAAGCTTGTTGACCACGAACAGATCCAAAGGACAATCCTCCCGTTTTTTTTTTGTGGTTTTTTTTGTGTTCAAAGGTTTTTTATTAGGAGCTGCAAGAAATACAACAGTACAAAAGACCAGTTCAAGAACTTACGTACAGTGCTATAATGAAATCATAAACAAAGAATTATAAACTTTGCTACTGGTTACGTAAATTGCATTCTGTAATACAGGCAAGTCCAGATAAAAACATAAGTCCAGAAAAAAAACAAAGGGTCCACACATATTGTCTAATAGGCGGATGTAGACGAGTTGCGTCCAAAGTTACACGATGACTTGTTTAACATGACCATTATCACATGACATGACCTGAGGAGAAAAGAACACCAACATTGGATAGCAGAGGCATCATGAGCTAAGCATTTGTGTAGATCTACCCTGTATACAAAAGGAAGGATGCACGTGACAGCTATGCAGAAAAGCGCTCTGAGTACCATGTGCTCGGATTCATGGAGGTTTGAGTGCGTCAAAGTGGTCATCTAGTGCGGACCAGAGTTTCCTGAGCGGCGGCTTCCATGGGGTGGAAGTTAAGGATATGTTATCCGCACCTCTTAAGTGGGAGACCCAATTTAGCCAGTGGGGAAAGGAAGCTTTGTTCGTGCTTTTCCAGTTATTAAGTATGATTTTGACCCCAGCCGTCAGCAGCAGGTCCAGTAGGGCTTTGTCATCATCGAGTGTGACGGCTTTGGCAAAACCTAGAACAAGCGTTGAAAATTCCCTTGGTAAGGTGATATGGAGTACTGTGTGTATGAAACCAAAGATCCTGTCCCAATAGGAGGTAACACAGGGGCATTTGAAGATTAGATGTTCCAGATCTCCTCCCACATTCGTACAATTCCAACATGTGTCGTCGGGTTTGATTTTGTGAAGGAACAACCTCCTGGGAGTCCAGAAGGCCTTATGAAGCAGCCAGAACTTGGTCTGTGAGAGTGTAGGGCTAATTTTGTGGCGGGTGGTGGATTCCCAAGTGCTGGCCCAGATAGTGTCTGAGTTAGGTGTGGAGGAGAATGAGTCCCAGTACCGTTGGAGAGGTGCATTTAGGGTGGACGATTGTGGCCCCATTAGTTTGTACAGTCTAGAGACTTGGTGCCCCAATTTGTTAAGTGAGGTGAATAGACCTGGGAGGGAGGGGGGGGACAGCCGTCAGGTTAGCCTTCGCTAGTGCTACTTTAATGTGTAAGAAGTTATAGAATTCAACGTTATGGAGTTGGAACTTATCCTGAATTTCTTTGAAGGTTAGTGGAAGCGAGTTCTCGACGAGTTGGTGTGGGAATAAGATGCCACTGTCTATCCAGGTGGGGTAGTTTAGAGGCTTCCCTTTGTATGCAATTGTGGGATTATGCCATAAAGACTCCCAAGAGGAGAGACGGAATTGATGCGGGAGGCATTTACTGACCTTTAGCAGAGCCAATTTAGTATTTTTGAAGATGGGCCCCAGACCTAGGCTGGGACGGAGTTTGGCGGTGAGTAGGGCGCAGGGGTTAAGACCCTCAAGAATAGACTTTTCCACAGAGAGCCACACTGGGGTGTAGTCAGATTGGGAGGATATCCAATGCGACCCTTGTTTCGCTAAGAAGGCGATCTGGTAAGTTTTGTAATCCGCCAGATTGACCCCTCCTAATTTCTTGTCTAGTCGAAGTTTTTTCAAACTGATTCTGGCTTTTTTGCCCTACCAGAGAAATGCCGAGATGACTTTGTCCAATTTGGAGTGGAATACATTGGAAAGGAAGAGTGGGAGCATCGTGACAAGGTAGTTAACCAGGGGGGATATCATCATTTTTATAGTTTCAACACAGCCCCACCAGGTGATGAAGCGGGGTGACCATCCGTCCAACAGACTTTTGATTTTGTCTAGGGTTTTGTTCTCGTTGTGTTTAAGGGTACTCAAAAGCTCATCAGTGAATTCGATCCCCAAGTATTTAATCACTCCTGTTTGCCAGAATAGGCCCGAATTGCCCAGCACTTTTCTCGAAGTGTGGATATTAAGAGGTTTTACTTCGGACTTATCTCTGTTTAATTTGTACCCGGAGAGGGAGGAGTATTTATCTATTGAGGACATTAGCGCGGCAATGGAGTTGGCAGGGTTTTCGGTCGCTATCAGGATGTCGTCCGCGTATGCTGCTAATTTGATGCGTGAGTTCCCAAAGGAGATACCCTCAATGTCCCTGTTATTTTTGATATCTGTAAGGAGTGGTTCAAGGGCTAAAAGAAAGAGAGCTGGTGATAGAGGGCAGCCCTGTCTGGTCCCCTGGTACAGACGGAAGGGATCCGAGAGGGAGCCGTTAATAGCTATCCTGGCAGAAGGGGCAGAGTAGAGGGCCATCACCATCTTGATAAATGGGTCGCCAAGGTTGAAAGAGAGCATGCATTGGCGTAGAAAAGACCACAAGACCTTGTCAAAGGCCTTTTCTGCATCTAAGGTTATCGCCACCATTGGTACAGAAGTGGATTTTGCCTTTTCTATAATATGACACAATAATCTAGTGTTGTCGTTAGACATCCGGTTTTTTAGGAAGCCAACCTGCGAGGGGCTAATTAATTTGTGAAGGATGGTGTTTAGTCTGGTCGCCAATATTTTAGCATATATCTCACAATCTATATTTATCAGGGATATTGGACGGTAATTTTTAGTGAGTAGTGGGTCCTTCCCTTCTTTGGGTAATACTATAATTGTGGCCTCACTCATTGAAGGGGAAACTCCGCCACAGGCTGCAGTAGAGTTATAAAGCTTAAGGAGCGGAGGGTCAATCTGGTCTGCAAAGGCCTTAAAGAAGGGTGCAGTGAAGCCGTCTGGGCCTGGGGCCTTATTATTCTTCAGGGATTTGATTGCTGCCTTGAATTCTGAACTAGAGATTTGTGATCCCAGCTGTGCACTGTCAGCTTCGGAAAGTTTTGGAAGGCGGAGTGAATTGAGGTAGTCCTTGCAGGCGGGTTCGTCTAATACCTTGTTGTTTTTGTATAGATCTTCATAGAATGTCTTGAAGGTGTCGAGGATGTTTGACTGTTTAGTGTGTGTGACGTTGCATGAGTTTTTAATGGACGATATGGTAGACAATTTCTGTTTGTGTTTAAGATAGGAGGCCAACAGTTTCCCGGCTTTGTTGCCTTCGCATAACTTCAGGGCCTTAAAGCGGTTAATCCAAACCCCCGCCCGTTTACTGGTGATGGTGTTGTATTCGTATTTTTTCTTGGTTAGCGTGTCTAAAACACCTGAGTCAAGCGGGTCGGATTTGTGCTGAGCTTCTAGAGTGCCAATCTGGCGTTCCAGAGACTCAAGTTCCTTATTAAGTGCCTTGTTAGTTTTGGCCCTAATGGCGATGATGACCCCGCGTATTGTGGCTTTCAGCGCATCCCACAAGGTGCTAGGTGAGGTGTCGGGGTTGTCGTTTAGGGAAAGGTATTCCTCAATTGAGTTCGATATTATTAATTTGTTTGTGGGGTCTGAGAGTGTCTCCTCATTAAAGCGCCATCTCTTCGGGGGAAGGATCGATCTGGAACCAGCTAGTTTGGTGTGGATACAGGCGTGATCCGAGACTAACTTGGGGGCTATATCGGTCTCTTCTATAAGATGCGTGAAGGGGCTTGAGATCAATATGAAGTCGATACGGGAATAGGAGTTGTGCAGAGCAGAATAAAATGTGTAATTGTAAAGGCTGACATGCCACAAATTAAACCACCAGGCTGATAGAAAACATGTCTTCCCAGCTTCCAACAATATATTACTTTGGCAATAATGCCTCCTCTGCCAGTGAGACAGCAGGAGATAAGCCAGTTCCCAGTGCAGTGGCAAACCAAGCATATTTTTGTTCTCAGATGCAAGGAGAGGCCAGTTCGGCTTGCACTAAGTGCAGAAGGTACACTTCTTTTAGAACATTGTCACATCTTGCTGCACCACTCACACTTAAAACGTATACACAGCAAATACATACTCCCTAGGAATAGTATGTTCTTTTCAATACAGCAAGAATGCAAAGACTGCATTCATAACATCCGAGTACTAAATGTAGTATAGGTGATAGCACCCGACATTTCGTCACATACCCTATTCAGGAATCAATGCTGATAAAACTAGAGATGTAGCTGGAATTAGCCCTGAAGAAGTTCCATGGGGAGGAACGAAACATGTTGGTTGCCTTTGGCAGTTCATTTAAGCAAAAATTGTATGGAAGGAATAAATTATGTGTTTACAAGAATCACTTGTATTTTAAGAAACTCAAACTCATTTGAATGAACTATAAAGACTACCCATCAAAGACTCTTTAAATAAAGACTGCTTGAGTACAGATTATAATTAAAAAGAATTTTTTACAGTGCCTCTCTCATCACCTTCTGGGTAATTCAACACTCAAATGGACTTCAGCAAATCTCACAGTCAATGAGATTACTTAACATAACAGGGATAATGATCAGCAGGTCTGTGGTTGGTGTCGGATTGAATAAATTCAAAATAAACTCCTGCTGGTGTATACCAGCCATAGCATGATGATACAAAGGTGAATGCTGGAATTGGCAGACTGTGATTGGAGACCTAGTGATAAGTGCTGGACGCACTGGGTCATAATCAGAAAAAGCAACAGAAACGCAACAGTCGTTATATATGAATGTAGTTCTTGAACAAATAATAAGAGGCAGTAATGTGTTGGCGTTTCAACCCAAAGGTCTAAATTGGATCCTCATCTGGGCAGGCAGAAGTGTTAGCGTGACCATTGTTATCAAGGACGGTTTAGCAGGGGGCAATTCACAACAAATCAAAAGAAATAGTTGAGATTCACCTTGTATGCTGGCTGAATAAGGAATCTGAAAAAGGATTGGGCAAATTTAATGTCTCAAATACCAGCTACGAGTCCTCCGGGTAATTAGTATTGCATAGAACACTAAAGCAACATAGCAGAATTTACATCTCCAATGCAGGAGACTATCGTACAGCACAGCTACAACTCTACGCACCGTAACGTAGCCCTTAGCAGACTGCATGCCAACCAACACATTTTAAATCCACCAAGTAGCTTTGAAAGACTGAAAGGAAAAATTGTAATGATTTATTAAAAAGACTTATGAATTAGTAAATATTTTTGAGTGCATTTGCCATTTTGCCAAGGACAGATTCTATGTTGATGCTGTAAGCGGCAATGTGGTCATTTGTTGTCCTAAATTCCTAAAACATTACCTTTCACACTCCCTAAGTAGCAAAAACACTCGTCAAATGATATTACTAAGGGTTTTTGTGGCAATCACTTGGTTTAATTATGTTCTTTTTATCATGGAAAACTTCTCTTGTAGAGTATTATCGTTTTAGTTCCGTACAGTTTAAATGCTCCTGGTAAGAATTTAAACAGAACTAACTTTGTAGGGATTAGGGTTCATTCTAAAAAATATTTTACTTCAAATGTGCAAATGGGAAAATACATTCTCAAAGTCCTGACTCTCCACCAATAATGTTAACCTAACACACCATCTTACTGAATATGATGTGTCTTATAATATCTCTCTTTATGTATGCCTTCTGGCACTCTACTGGGACAGCACCATGCCAGAGAGACATTATCTAGGAAGCCCCTTGGCTTTTAGCCCCCACGGCACCTGCCACACAGCTATTCACGGGCTGACAAGTTTTTTCTCATCAGACATTCTGTCACTCAAACATTGCCATTCATGACCTAGAGTCTTGTGTCACACAATAAACCATCAACATATACACCTCATGAGCGATTTTACAAAGGTCTCCGCCCACCACACCATGCAGGTACCTGCTGTCAGGTCACACACTAGCAGCTTCAGAAGAATGATATATTGTCAAACAACCCCACGTCATGGAGTAGGCACCATAAAGTCATCTGTGGAAAGCACAGTCGCATGGACCTCTACAACCACTGGGGACCACTGTCCTTAACTGCCAACCCCTGCTCTCTTACCCTCCCCGCCTCCAACTTTGCAGCCACTGCACATCAACGCCTAGTTTAGCAGGTCCTTCAAATCTTGGCCCCCAAGGGATTCTCGAACCAGCTACCACTGCCTGCAACCACAGCACAGCAGTCACTGCCTGACTCAACAGCTCTATTACCCCTGCCTGCAACCCTCGGCTCTGATGACCCTGCCTGCAACCCTCGGCTCTGAATCCCCTGCCTGCAACCCTCGGCTCTGATGCCCCTGCCTGCAACCCTCAGCTCCTCTGCCCTTGCCTGCAAAAGGCCAGCTCCTCTGCCCTTGCCTGCAAAAGGCCAGCTCTTCTCCCCCTCCCTGCAAAAGGCCAGCTCTTTTGCCCCTCCCTGCAAACTATCAGTTCCTCTGCCTATACCTGCAAAATATCCCACAAAGAACAAGCGATGCAAATGAGCCAAGCCCATTCAGCAGGAGTGTGTTAAGAATGTAATAAGTAGCTATTGCATTTAGGATTATGGGGTCATAAATATATTACTGAAGCATGGTGTGGTAGCACACTCATTACAGACAGCAAATTTCCCATTGAAATTACCATTACATTGGTACAGGCATACAGTTTTACTGGTAAAACTATATAGAGCATAAAAATGTATTGGGTTTCAGTGACTATTAGTCATTTGCGCATAAACAAGTGTCTTTATTTATTTTGATCCTATTAAAACCTTTATTTTCATCACACGTTAGAATTAGAAAAAAAAACACTTCTTTTGTGCTTCCCGGTTATTTATTTTGACATATCTGTACAGTTCATTTATATGTTATGTTAGAAGTAAACAATATCCTAAAACCTTTGGGAAGCACTGTTGCAGAACTGGGACCCTTTTGCAACCCAACTAGCTCTAATGGATATGAAGGGATCAATTTTATAATGCAACTAACGCATCGTGCAGTAGCGCACTGTTATCTAGAGACAGCATTTTCCATTGAAATGGCCACTAAATGTACACAGACATACAGTTTGACTGATGGAACTGTATCTCACACAAATAATGTGTGGAAATTGAGTTTCAGTTAATATCTATCATTTGTGTATTACTAAATAAAGTGTGTTATTTTTTTCATCCTATTAAAATCTTGGCTTCCATCAAACTTCAGAACTACAAAAAAAATGATAACTTTTTGCTTTCCGAACTGCTGCATTGTACAGGTCATTTACAGGTATTTACATTTTGTTGTGTGTTACAAAAAATGACATCATCCTATAGCTTTTCCTTTAACACTCCTAGTACTCCAGCTAGATTGTCACATAATGTGCCAGAAAACTAGACTGAATGACAAGATACAACACAAAATGCCCTGTCATATTTAATGCTCATTCACCTTAGGAACTCTAGCAGCACCCGCGCTTCTGTTCCCAGCGAGTGTGCATGTTTTGCGGCTCTTGACTGAAACCACAGTTCTGCAACCTCAGCTTTGCTACCTACCACTCCCTGCACCACCCTGTTCCACGGCCCCCAGGGATCCCCGACTCTGCTACCCCGGAATGAACCCTCAGCTCTAGCAGTGTTAAATTACCTCCAGCGCTGCTGCCTATGTGCGAGCTGCTGTCCTCGCACCTGTTCCAATGACACCAGTGCAGACCCAATTTTACAGATTTAGACTCATGCCTCATCTCCTTTGGAAACCGATGACCATTTCCTCTGCTATCCCAGCGCCCTAGGTTTACAGGCTGCACCATCCTTCCCAAGCAAGCAAGCCCTACAACACCTGGATGATTCCCCCTGAAGCCCAGGTTTGCCCCAGGCCGGAGCCTGCTCTACTGTCCGTTGTCACTGCAGCGTGCCAGTGCATTCAACATGGAGCTGTCACCCACCTCAAACACCACTTCTTCGTCAAACTCCGCAGTCATTGCTCTCCGCCATGCCAATCCGCTGCACTCCGGGAAATGTAGTCGTGCAGAGCCCGGAAGCTGAGCAGCTACAAACCCTGGACGCTCTCAAGAATAAACTATATCTCCCAGAAGCTCGCCGGTAACATCTGGTATCCCCTTGGGATCGTGCATCCCCTGCTCCTCGGCAGCCTTCAGGGGGATGCGCTATTGGCCAGCTCGACGCCCCGCCCACTGAAGGAGAGGCGAAGCTGGACCTGCCCCGGCGCCGGCAGACAGAAGCAGTGGCACGCCGAGCAGAGCTACGATTACTCAATAAATACACCTGTCAAGTGTAAATGTATATAACGCTCGTCTTCTCTGGAAGCGCTGAACGGGCTCGGGTTGTTTACCTTGCCATCAGCACTGATACGGGCCAATGACGGACTCGCGAAAGAGTATGATAAATGCATACGGTGAATTGTAAAATAAATAAAATAAGCGGTGCCCTTAAAAGACGGAAAAAACGAGCGTAACGAGATAGAAACACAAACGCGTAGGGAATTAAAAAGAGGAGCTAACTGGCAGCGGTTGAAAGGATAGATGTAAGAAGACAGGGTCTCGACGAAAGGATGTAGGATTAAAAAGAGAATGCGTAAAAATGAAGAAGACGACCACAGAGAGAGAGATAACGCGTTTTGGCTTTTAAACAGTAAGACGTGGCTCAGACAGCAGGCGTACAGCGTGGATAAGAATATAGCACACTTCTCTTATTTGAAGACGTACTAGGTTGCCCCAGTGCTTAATTTGTAAAATATGAAGTGCAGGTGCTGAAATGTTTGTCAAAGGCCACACCTACTTTTCTCTGGCTCCACCCACTGGCTCCGCCCACTTACTATATTAGCTTCACCCACATCTTCAACTGGCACTGTTAAAAGTCAGATGTAATATATCTGAATTTCAGCAAGGGAGCCTTCCTCATAGTAAGGTTTTGATAGGAGGTTCCCCTTCCTGTGAACATTTTGAAAACGATTAATTCAAAAGTGCATTTTGGCGCCCCCCAATGACCACCCCTCACACACAATCCCTCAGTACCACCCTTTAACACTGCCCTTGGCTTCATGTCTCCATAACCACTGTCATCAATTAATTTAATTTTATAGCGCCTCTCATACCAATGTAAGGTGTCGGAGCACTTTGCATCATTCACACATTGCATAGATACAATACTACGTGTGTAAATCAGTATAAATGGAATGTTACATCAGAGAGGACTACAAGGTAAAGGAGTCACATGTCATCCATGATTATCTTGTAGGCAATATACTTTAAGAGTTTGAAGTCTGGAAAAGCGCAAATTCATAATTTAAAACATAACAGCATTGGTCGTGTTCTTTTCAATAAGAATTGATTTATTTTCTACCCAAATTAACCCTTTTTGCAAGATTAGGATAATGAAAGATTAGGCCAAAAAACATATAGCTCTAATATATAAATTGCTGTTTGCATGCAGCTCTTTGATGACAGACATATTAATAGCTTGCTGTTCTCTGATAGGATTTTAACTTACAAACTGCAAATAACAAAAAGGATCTCTCTGACAGAAGCAGTAACACACACTGACCTATTTTACATTATAAGCACTTTTTGATTTGCATGGTAAACATTCTTTGCAGCAGGTAGGTATATAATAACGCTGTACTACCTTTCAAGCAGTCACAACTTCCCCAGACAAAACTCCTGTCTCTCTCAAGGAAGACGATTTATCACCAGAGTTCTCTTATCTTGAAATTTTAATTTATGCCTGAATTTACTGGAGCCCAGGAACTCGGCAGTGGCAGCTTTTAAAATAAGAATATACTGCCAAACTGACTCAGATTCACTGCGGTGCTAGTGCAGACAAAGCCTGCAGCCTTACTTAGGCTGCTGCGCAGCTTTATTTTTTTTAACAGATGAAGCCTGCTCAGTACTGGGCCCTGCTGCCAGGCCCTGTCTGCCACTTCACCCCCTGAAGATGAATGGTCAATGGCCACGATTCCGAATGCAACCCCGCAGATTTGCGGATCCGACACTGAATCCATCATCCAGGCAGCTTGGGCCGGCCCGCTGCCTCAACTGCGTAACATGAGTCAGACATTATCAAACTTAAGGACCGCGGCCCGGAAGCCACTCATCATGATCAGAGGCAGTAACTACGGCATCAATAAAGTATTAAAAAAACAATCATGGCACCTGCCTGACCTGCGCAGCGCCAGCTTTATTTTTAAGTTAAAACATTATGATTAGGCCGTCCCGCCTGCCGCAGCGGGACTACTACCCCAGGGCCATGCTTCACCTGGTGGCACTTAACTCTATGTACCCTCCACTGAGTCCACTGCACTGACTGACCTTAATGCGGCAAACGCAGTTCTTCCGGGACAGGTGCTGCTACTTGGAACGGCGGATGGCCACGGTGAATCGGACGGTGGTGGTGAGCCTGAGGTATGCGTGTATGCTGGGGTGGGATGAGCAAAGCAGCGAATGCGCACGCAGCAATGTGAAAAAATCTGCGCACGCTGCTTGCCGCGCAGATTTGCTGAGCCTGGCCCTGGCTGAAGAACCGAAACTGATTCGGGGACGAGTCAGTCACTGCACCAGTCACGTCAAGGTCACCATTCAGTGAGTGAAGTTCTTGACATGTCGGTAAAGTAAAAGCAGCACTTACGCACGGACATTTACAACAGCACACCACACGCTCTCTGTGCCAGTGGCAGTGCTAATTATCAATTACTGGCACTTGCGGTGCTTGCGTGACTTCACTATACTGTAGACCCGGCCCTAATAATTAAGTGCCGGTGCTAAGCACCGGCAAGCCCCGGCACAAATTAAGCACTGGGTTGCCCCTGTATTGTGGCATACGTTTCCTTTTAGCGTACCTCAGCTGCATTGTGGGGACTGGTAGTTTTCTCTTTTAAGCAGCGCTTGAATCCTGGAAATGGAAACAAACTCCAGGAGGCCATAAATTGAGAGTCAAGTTATTGCAGTGTGGAGTCTGAAAGTTAACGTGCATTTTTTTCTAACTCGGCCACAAAGAAATTGACAAGAATGCAAAGTTGATGGTAAACTTATCTAACTTAATTGGTGACATAGGTAGCATTAAAAAAAAATGTAGTTAAAATACCTGCTGCACAAATCTTTGTGTGAACAGCAAGTTCCCGTGTAGTCTTTCGGTAAGATAACTGTCAGCTAATGCACTTTCTGGAGAGAATTGTGTGCAGTCTAGTCATAGGTGCGACGCATTCTAAAACAATATAGAGGACTAACGTGCATGCACACAGTGAGTAACATGTAATTTTGTTTTATTTGTATTACTGATTCCTACTGCATACAAACAATTCAAATGAACTCCATCCATTCAGGATCGCCAACCGACCCTTGTCCCCACCACATCTTCAACAAAGCAGACTCCATCATCGCACCCCATCTCCGTGATGTCATCAACTGCTCCTTCAACTCTGCTACCTTCCCAGAAAGCTGGAAACACGCCAAACTCAGCGCCCTCCTGAAGAAACCCACAGCAGACCCCTCTGAACTTAAGAACTACCGCCCCATTTCCCTCCTCCCATTCCCTGCCAAAGTCATTGAGAAAGCCGTCAATAGCCAGCTCGCCGCCTTCCTTGACTCCAACAACTCCCTCGACACCTCAAAGTCCGGCTTCCGAGCCAAACACAGCACCGAAACAGCCCTCATTGCAGCGACAGACGACATCCGAACGCTACTGGACAACGGAGAAACAGTTGCCCTCATCCTACTCGACCTCTCCGCCGCCTTCGACACAGTCTGTCATAGCACCCTGTTATGGCTGGATTTTCTGATTAGATGGGATCAGCCCCTAGGGGCCCCTCCAACCCAGCCAGAACGTAATCACATCCCTCCTCAGGACCAACTATCCAGGCACCTGGGTACCTACCTGAGGATGGGGAACTCGCAATATACAAGCTCATATTATTAAAAACACCACTAAATCTATAGGGATACTAAGAATACTCACTGATTACTAGGGATATCCATACCCTACACCACACTTATATTCACATCAGTTGGTCTCGCGGCCACCCCGACCCAGACCGGTCTACCCTAGGGCAGATATGACACACAATCCGGTGCGTCTACACATGGGCCTGCAGAACCCAATGCTCTCTTTTCCAAACGGTTCGCAATCCGGCAAACCTACACGTCAGTCTCCTACCTGACGCTCTCACTTACGCAAGCCACAATCTTGTAGGTATACACGCTGGTCTCCTACCCAACGTTCTCACTAACGCCGCATATCCACGACGACCACATTCCTATGAACTCCTATATATATATATATATATATATATTGGGAAGTCTCTTCACTAAGGGTCTGCTACTACAATAATATTATGGGATATCCGAATTACTTAGTGTCAACAATTCCCTAGCTCAAGGGCTCCCTGTTCTCCCTATTCATTCAGACTTACCGGATCAGGGGCAGCATCTGTTCTGGCTATAACATCTGACTAGGAGGAAAAAGGTTACCTATGCTTTGGAACAGAAGACGCTGTTTACAGGATTATGGGAGGGTGTGGTCCCTTAGTTGCAGGTCTCCTCTCTCCCTCACTATTACTTACCTGATCAGGGGTAGCATCTGTTCAAACAGTAATACTACTAGGAAAGGGGATTACCCTCACTGTATGGGATACACACTATGTGATTGAGTTATTTCTTGATTTAAGCGCTCCTACTCCCTTCTGATCCATCAGTGGCTCAACAGCAACTGGCTAGAAGCCAGGATAGCTTTATCATAAAAAAACTCATGCACACTAATTCACTAATTAATGGGGTCATTTATTGTAACAATAATAAAGTATACATATACAAAACTATGGGGTCTCTATAACTAGCAGTAACTTTAACACACAGCTGAAAGAGAAGGATTAAACATAACAGGAACACTCCGCTGAAAGGGAAAGGATTAGTTAGACATACAATAGCCTAGGGAATAAGAACAAGATTAAGGTGTAAGTGTAAGTGTAACTAATTCAGACTACCTCACCTATTAGAAGGAAGATTTCTCTCTCTGCCTCTGGTGGGATTAGGGCTCTCTCTGCCTCTGGTGGGATTAGGGCTCTCTCTGTCTCTCCCTCCTTCACCACATCACCACGCCTCTGGTTCAGTTGCTCCAGCTGACAGCCTTCTTTGATGCTCTCTGCACTGCTTTCTCTCTCCTCATCTTCAGCAATCGTCTGCCTTCTTTCTCCATTCAAGAACTGCACTCTATTCTGCAGCTCCAGCAGACATCCCCTCTCTCTCTCCAAGCTGTTCTGAGCTCCAAGCTGAACTGAGCTCCCAGCTGTTCTGAGCTCCAAGCTGTTCTGAGCTCCAGGCTGAACTGCACACAAGCTGGAATGAACTCCACGCTGAACTGAACACCAAACTGAACTGAACACTCCTCCTCTCCTGTAGCTCACTAATATGGAAGCTTGTCCTTTCATGGAAAGTTACGGCCAGTAACCTGCCGCCCACCAAATTCTTGTACCTCCCCGTACCAAGGACACGTTCCCAGCTGGCCAGCCTGAAGTTGTGTCTTCGGAGTGGAGAAAAATACATTCCTTCGATAAGGGCCAGCCTGAGCCGGTTCTCTCCAAGCGAACAACATCCTTAACTATAAACTTTAACTTTACCCTGAAAAGCCTCTCAGCTCCCTCAAAATGGAGTCCCTCTAGCTCTAGGCCTGTAGGCCTGAAAGGGATGAAATGCCCTTTAGCTCTGTCAGAATACCTACATAAACCATACCAATGTGTCTAGTATGTCAAAGCCAATAGGCAATAGACAGGTTAGAGTCAAAAATAAAGGCATATTAAGCAGCTATCCTCTTCTAGGTCTGGAAGAAAGGGCTTAAAAGGGCCAACACAGGCTAAGAATACCTATACTAGATGTGAGCAAGACTAAGGTCTATATCACTGCTAAATACAGCCAAAAACTCTGCCATAACATTCCACCCTTAGATCCTTATCTTGCGAACATCAATAAACAACAACATCCATATAAACAAACATCAACACAATCTATCAACAAATCAAAAACTAAAAAACTCTCTAAAAAGAAAGACAACTTAAGGAAATTCCACCTGAAACTCAATTGTAGGGAATACAAACCTAACAACCAACTGAAAACAAATCAAAGCACCCTTGATTCGAATGCTGAAACATATCTGAGATTGGATCTGATAACAACAGAAACTAACCAAAGCATCCTCAAACTAAATGTGCCTCAACTTCTAGTGACAACTGGTGAAGTCTAGTGATGTAGGGACTGATGTGTTGAATGAAAACAGCAAGGGGCCTAAATGGGGCCTACCTACTTCGGACAACTTAAGCCTAAATGAGGCCTACCTACTTCGGACAACTTAAGAACTAAATGTGTTTCAACTTCTAATGAAAAAACAACAAAGGGCCTAAATGAGGCCTACCTACTATGGTCAACTTAAGCTAATGATGACACATGGAATCTATTGGTGTAGGGGCTTGTTTGTGGGATGAAAATAACAATGGGCCTAAATGAGGCCTACTGACATTTGTCAATTTAAAGAAACATTTTGGTGAAATCTGAGAAGTAAACATGACAAATTATTTTCAAGGTTTGGGCAAACATTAATACATAATCATACTAAAAGACACACCTCCCAGAACAATCCAAAGTCTAAGGTAACCACCCTTTGATCAATCAAGGTGAAAATGTAAGAACAGTAAAAAACAACCCCATTTCTACAAGATAGCTGGTGTATATATATATCACTTAGTTTCTTCACACTGTGGAACACATGTGTGCACCACCATTCAAAAAAAAAGAAAAGTCCTTCATTGGCAACCATGATGACATGTTTTTGCTTTTAAAAGTGGGGCCTGCTTGTAATGATTGAAAACATGGGAATAATGCAGGCCAAGGGATTACGTAACCAAATCCTTTTGTGATTCTGTCACAAATAAAACATGTTTGTGTTTTTTTTTTTTTTTAAAGTGGGGCCTGCTCGTAGTGATTGCAAAGAATAATGCAGGCCAAGGAATTATAGAAGAAAATCCTTTTGGGAAATTCATGATGATGGAGTCTGTCACAAATTAAAAAAAAAGTGTAATTGTGTTCTTCAAAAAAAAAAAAAAAAAAGTCCAATGTCAATTTTGTTGATCAGTGTAGGTCACCACCCTGCATCTTCGGTATCCGGACACTTCCTCCGATGCGGCCATTCACCACCCTTCCGGTCTGGTCTGGTCTGGTTCCATCTTCCAAAAATAATAAACTAACATAAAAACATGAAAGTAAAAAACTAAAATAAGAAAAGGAAGTGGGGGGGAGGGGCCGACCCAGCACCCACACAACAACCCAGCAATCCTAGGGACAAGAAAACAAGTATCATTAATCTTGCATGACAAAATTTTCCATTTAAAAAGCACCCCGGGTGCCTTTTATTATTGAAAAGAAAATATCCTAATTAATTAAAAACATTCAAAATCTAACTTTTAAGTAAATTTAGCAGGGCCTAACATACCCTAATCCACTGTGAGACACCCCTCCCTTCAGAGCAGGAGCCAGGCTACAGTATGAAGTAATTTGAATCACTGCCAAATGATGATCTCACAGCAGGAGCAGGGCATTGCAAGCCTCCGTTTCCCTGATCAGAGAAGCCCGCCCAGGCCTACTGCCAAGGGCCAAGAGTGTGCAAGAATCCCTTATCAGCAGGCAATGAAGCTGCCTGCGTCAACAGCCAGGAAGAGCGAGTTCTCCCACCCTTACATAAACAAGCCGTCCGCGGAACAAAATTGGATTATGGGCAATCAAAAACAGGACAGGCTGCAGCCGAAGCCTGCAGGGAAAAAAAAAACTCGTCTTCACAAACCAGCTGGTCTGCCAAGGTCGACAAACAAATTCCTTGCAAGCTTGTTCCCAGGCCTGATTGCACTAACTAACGAAAGCCAGCATTTTAAAAAAAACAATTCTGTTACAATGTACTGCTACGTAAAAGCTCCAGTTTCTAAAAAGACTTTTGTCTAACTAATTCAGCTAAAGGCAAGATAATTAAAATAAGGGCACTTATTTAGAAAGGGGCAACTAAGTTTTGCACACAAGATTATAAAGTCTGTATTTAAAAAAAAACCGAATTATCATGGACTATTGTCAGCTGTTGAAAGAGAAATAATTTTAAAACAACATAAAATGCAGATACATTTCAACATTGTGTTTCGTTCAACCAGGGGCATCACGTAATTTTGCATTACAGTGTAATTAAATATGCAAGCTATTTAATCCAACCTAATAAAAGGGCCACATTCATACATTAATAAACAGCCAATTATTTTCGAACTGAGTTGGATAACTTACCAAGGCCGGTTTTGCTGACACATTTATAAAAAAAGTTTCAGTTTACATTTGGGAAAATAATAATAAGAACACACATTTGTTTTCAAAAGCACACGGTTGCCTTTCACTAATTAAAAGCACATGTTACCATGCACTGTCGGGCAAGATTGATTATTCTCAACCTGTGATCATTGCAACCAGCACATTCCTTTCTAGGTGGAAAACCCTCAAAGAAATAATTAATGAAAACAGCCCCGTAGCGTGCACTCTAACAGGGCCATCTTTTTAACATTTCACCCATTTTAAATCATGCATTCAAAAATAATTCTCCACATGTCAGTGGATGCATATTAAGAAGCGCATTTAAAAGAACACAGCTCTCTCCGTGCAAACCCTTATCTCAATCCGACTAGTTGATTTATAACCGCATCAGTTCCAAGGCAAACCCACACAAATTCGTAGACGCATTTCAAAAAGAATGTGAAATGAACAGAACCCTTCGCAAAGCACAAGATGTTACCTTTCCGTCAAGAAGCTGACAAAGCACGTAGGCAGACCAAGGAATCAAAAAAAAAGTCAAAATCAAACCATCAATCCTTAAAATAATACACTGACTTTTATAGTCAGTTCAAATAACCATGCAAGATAAAACAGCATGTTTAAAAATAAAGACTGCCATCTCAATTCAAGATATTAACCCTTTGGCAGCTCAAGCACAATCATTCCCCAATGTCCATGGATACATGGGAAAGTCATGAGCACATCTCTTCACGTTTACAGATAACACGTACACACATTTTCAAAACGTTATCCCCAAGCACCCGAGAGAGATCCAGCTCTCTCCTGCCAAACGCAATGATAACATGCCCTGTCCAAGCCATGACCACATGGCGCTATTCACAAGCCATATTTACAAGACAAGCTTTTCACAAACAATATATCCAAGGCGCAATGCACAAGGAACACATCAGATCAACATGAGAACATGCACCTCACAAGCCACATTAACATAACGCTATTCACAAGCCATATTTACAAGGAGCTATATTCAAAGAACTCCACAAATCATATTAAAATGAACACATTTCACATTGCACAGCATAAGCAGATGCAGCAAGCAATTTAATGGACAATTTAAAAGCATTTTTTACACACATTTATACAATTGGACCATTACAAAGATGTAACTGGCTCCCTCATGTAATGCCATCCTTCAACCCTGACAGTTCAAACACCAAGATGAAAACCATTCCTTCCACCCTGAATAAACCAAATGCCATGATGTAATGCAATCTCCTCACGCTGCAACTGTTCAAGCCCATAGGTCACACAGGCTACATAAACTGCAACATTACACAAGATGGAACCGGCGTTCAGGGCACTCCCTCAGAACACATGGGAAACTCTCTAAGCACATGGCCAGGACACACAGGTTTCGTAAACTGTTCGTAGACGCCAGATGTTATGGCTGGATTTTCTGATTAGATGGGATCAGCCCCTAGGGGCCCCTCCAACCCAGCCAGAACGTAATCACATCCCTCCTCAGGACCAACTATCCAGGCACCTGGGTACCTACCTGAGGATGGGGAACTCGCAATATACAAGCTCATATTATTAAAAACACCACTAAATCTATAGGGATACTAAGAATACTCACTGACTACTAGGGATATCCATACCCTACACCACACTTATATTCACATCAGTTAGTCTCGCGGCCACCCCGACCCAGACCGGTCTACCCTAGGGCAGATATGACACACAATCCGGTGCGTCTACACATGGGCCTGCAGAACCCAATGCTCTCTTTTCCAAACGGTTCGCAATCCGGCAAACCTACACGCCAGTCTCCTACCTGACGCTCTCACTTACGCAAGCCACAATCTTGTGGGTATACACGCTGGTCTCCTACCCAACGTTCTCACTAACGCCGCATATCCACGACGACCACATTCCTATGAACACCTATATATATATATATATATATATATATATATTGGGAAGTCTCTTCACTAAGGGTCTGCTACTACAATAATATTATGGGATATCCGAATTACTTAGTGTCAACAATTCCCTAGCTCAAGGGCTCCCTGTTCTCCCTATTCATTCAGACTTACCGGATCAGGGGCAGCATCTGTTCTGGCTATAACATCTGACTAGGAGGAAAAAGGTTACCTATGCTTTGGAACAGAAGACGCTGTTTACAGGATTATGGGAGGGTGTGGTCCCTTAGTTGCAGGTCTCCTCTCTCCCTCACTATTACTTACCTGATCAGGGGTAGCATCTGTTCAAACAGTAATACTACTAGGAAAGGGGATTACCCTCACTGTATGGGATACACACTATGTGATTGAGTTATTTCTTGATTTAAGCGCTCCTACTCCCTTCTGATCCATCAGTGGCTCAACAGCAACTGGCTAGAAGCCAGGATAGCTTTATCATAAAAAAAACTCATGCACACTAATTCACTAATTAATGGGCTCATTTATTGTAACAATAATAAAGTATACATATACAAAACTATGGGGTCTCTATAACTAGCAGTAACTTTAACACACCGCTGAAAGAGAAGGATTAAACATAACAGGAACACTCCGCTGAAAGGGAAAGGATTAGTTAGACATACAATAGCCTAGGGAATAAGAACAAGATTAAGGTGTAAGTGTAAGTGTAACTAATTCAGACTACCTCACCTATTAGAAGGAAGATTTCTCTCTCTGCCTCTGGTGGGATTAGGGCTCTCTCTGCCTCTGGTGGGATTAGGGCTCTCTCTGTCTCTCCCTCCTTCACCACATCACCACGCCTCTGGTTCAGTTGCTCCAGCTGACAGCCTTCTTTGATGCTCTCTGCACTGCTTTCTCTCTCCTCATCTTCAGCAATCGTCTGCCTTCTTTCTCCATTCAAGAACTGCACTCTATTCTGCAGCTCCAGCAGACATCCTCTCTCTCTCTCCAAGCTGTTCTGAGCTCCAAGCTGAACTGAGCTCCCAGCTGTTCTGAGCTCCAAGCTGTTCTGAGCTCCAGGCTGAACTGCACACAAGCTGGAATGAACTCCACGCTGAACTGAACACCAAACTGAACTGAACACTCCTCCTCTCCTGTAGCTCACTAATATGGAAGCTTGTCCTTTCATGGAAAGTTACGGCCAGTAACCTGCCGCCCACCAAATTCTTGTACCTCCCCGTACCAAGGACACGTTCCCAGCTGGCCAGCCTGAAGTTGTGTCTTCGGAGTGGAGAAAAATACATTCCTTCGATAAGGGCCAGCCTGAGCCGGTTCTCTCCAAGCGAACAACAGCCTTAACTATAAACTTTAACTTTACCCTGAAAAGCCTCTCAGCTCCCTCAAAATGGAGTCCCTCTAGCTCTAGGCCTGTAGGCCTGAAAGGGATGAAATGCCCTTTAGCTCTGTCAGAATACCTACATAAACCATACCAATGTGTCTAGTATGTCAAAGCCAATAGGCAATAGACAGGTTAGAGTCAAAAATAAAGGCATATTAAGCAGCTATCCTCTTCTAGGTCTGGAAGAAAGGGCTTAAAAGGGCCAACACAGGCTAAGAATACCTATACTAGATGTGAGCAAGACTAAGGTCTATATCACTGCTAAATACAGCCAAAAACTCTGCCATAACACACCCTCATACAACGCCTCGGCAACATCGGCATACAAGGAAAAGCCTAGGACTGGATCATCTCGTTCCTCGCCGGGAGAACCCAGAGAGTCCGACTCCCCCCATTCAAATCAGAGGCCACCGAAGTCATCTGCGGAGTACCACAAGGTTCATCACTGAGTCCCAGCCTCTTCAACGTTTACATGAGTCCCCTCGCATCCATCGCGCGACAACACAACCTCAACATCATCTCCTACGCTGACGACACCCAGCTGATTCTTTCCCTCACCAAAGACCCTAACACCGCCAAAACCAATCTTCACGAAGGCATGAAAGAAGTAGCCGAATGGATGAAAAACAGCCGCCTAAAACTTAACTCAGACAAAATGGAAGTCCTCATCCTAGGATCATCCCCCTCTGCCTGGGACGACTCATGGTGGCCACCGGCCCTGGGCTCAGCACCCATACCTACAGACCACGCACGTAACCTAGGCTTCATCCTAGACTCCTCCCTCTCGATGACCAGACAAGTCAACGCCGTCTCATCCTCCTGCTTCAACGTACTTCGCATGCTCAAAAAAATCTTCTGTTGGATCCCCACCGAAACAAGAAAGACTGTCACCCACGCACTGGTCACTAGCCGACTGGACTATGGAAACACCCTCTACGCCGGAACCACAGCCAAATTACAGAAAAAACTCCAACGCATCCAAAACGCATCAGCCAGACTCATATTGGACATCCCTCGCCAAGCTCACATTACCGGTCACCTAAAAGACCTCCACTGGCTCCCCGTCAACAAGAGAATAACGTTCTGTCTCCTCACCCACGCACACAAGGCCCTCTACAAACTAGGACCCGAATGCCTCAACACACGACTGTCCTATCACACACCCACCCGCCAACTACGATCCTCCAATCAAGCCCTCGCCGCAGTTCCGCGCATCCACAGATCCACCATGGGAGGAAGATCCTTCTCCTACTTGGCGGCCAAGACCTGGAATTCTCTCCCCACTCACCTCCGCCTTACACAGAACCACATTTCCTTCAGAAAGGAACTTAAAACCTGGCTATTCGATAAATAAAGCACCTCCTCCCCCAAGTGCCTTGAGACCCTCTGGGTGAGTAGTGCGCTATACAAATTCCTAAACATGAACTTGAACTTGAAAAATTGTAGTCTTTGTAATATAGCTTAATGAATTATGAACCTGCATCAAGGAGCTGTATGCTAACCGGAAAGCTTATGTATAGCACTCTAGTGTTTTTTCTCAATCCTAT
Organism: Lissotriton vulgaris; assembly: GCF_964263255.1. Classification (NCBI taxonomy): domain Eukaryota; kingdom Metazoa; phylum Chordata; class Amphibia; order Caudata; family Salamandridae; genus Lissotriton; species Lissotriton vulgaris. The sequence continues at coordinate 1,763,745,175 of NC_141685.1, read as the reverse complement.
GTTATTTTAAGGTTGCTAATAGTGTTTATCTGGTTACTAATAAACATGTATTAAAGTGCTATATATTATAAGCACTAATATAGACAAATATATCTAACATTCATACAGTACATTTGTATCCATTTTATAAAGGTCATGCAAAAGTTGAAACCCTTAGTCCAAACCAAAGCTGCTGGAAATTATCATCTTTTGTGTTGTATATGACTATATTTTTGCCTTGACTGTTTTTGTTGGCTAAGAACGCAGTGTGCTTTACTGCTGCTGAACAGCAGTAAAGTGCCTGTGCTCCTCCTTTCATCATTATGAAATTGGTATACACCTGTAAGCCCCTAGTTTATGGTACCATGGGTACCCAGGGCCTGTAAGTGAAGGGTGCCTGGTGGGCTGCAGGACCCTTGTGCCACCCACTACATCAGGGCTTCCCAACTTTTTAGAACCACAACCCAATTTGTAGAGCGACAAATCTTCACTACATACCTGGCTTCATTAAATGTGATCCTAATCACATTGAGGAGTGCATTATGGGTGAAGAAATGACCTGCTTCTAAGTCCCATGATTCTACCAGAGTATCAAATACATGAAGTGTGCCATTATAGTACAGATCTCTTATTGGCGGTATTGCAGCCACAGTCCAAGGCTGTTGTTATATGTTCTGGTTATGTGCTTTGAATTCTGGGAGGCAGCACAGAAGTATGTCAGGTGTGAAAATCGACTTAACTTTCTAGGCAATCTAGAACCCGGCACCAGCATTGCCTGTGGATTGTAAGACACCCTGGTGCATTCCCTAATGCCACCTCACTCATTATATTAACACCCAGTATTGCATGAAGCTCACGTTGTTCTAGATCATCCACAGCTGACAACCATTTCATGGACCAAGGCAGCTGGGTGGCTAGGTAATACACCTCATAATTTGCACCCTCATGCCACCCTCTTCCAGTGGTCACATGTTGTTGTTTAGAACCACTTGCCCGCATCCTCCACCCCATATAGTTGAATCCACAGAGAGTACAGCAAAGAATTTCCTGGGCAGCAACCTGGAAGCATTGCAAAATAATACAGTAGCCAGAATATAAGCAGCATGTTTTGCTATGGCTGCGCTTCTCATCGGAGACAGCATGAGGGTACTCCAGAAGGCCAATCATTGTTTAGCATTGGCCGTCACACGGCTTGTGTTACCAGAGACCAGCTGTGTATTGTCATGATATATTTGAACCACCAAATATCTAAATGTGTCTGTCTCCCAGACTAAGAGATCCCACTATGCTTCCAGCCAATCTGGTTGTGCTGCTGGTCTCAACTGGAGAAGGCCGAACTTGTCCCATTTGACTTGAGTCCGGATATGTGCTGAAGTCAGTTAGCAGTTTCACCTCATCTGGTTAGACAGTCTTAGGGTCACAAAAGTATAACAACGCGTCATCAGCTTATAAGGAGCCCATGTGATCTTTGTGTGATACTCTAATCCCCCAGCTATTCTCTCTATAACATCATAAACATGCTAACGGCTTCATGGCTTATTCAAGTAATAGTTGCAGCAAGAGGCTTCCTTGCCGCGTACCCGCCTGCATGGGCCTTTATGTAGCTATAGTGCACCCTGTACGGATTCCAGCTAGGGGCTGTTTGTATAGGAGTCGGATCCATTTAAATATGTAAGAGAATGGGTAGAGTTGCCTCCAAAGGAGTTTGTTATCTTAATCAAATTGATTTAATTATGGAACTGAGTTAAATGCAGGTAACTTAATTATCCTGAACAAAATTAATTCCAAATGGTTAAAAAACATTCATATACTTATAACTGATTTGACATAACAATACTTAACAATAAGACAAAAACAAATAGACGTGTGTATAGGCAAAAAAAGTGAATTTTATCAAAATTAGGTCACAAAGGGAAATATACAATACATAAGAAAGTATGCAAAACAGGAATACAGGATAAATGTCTGAAAACAAATCAAGATCTCTGTAAAGCCTGTAAGTCGCCTATCCAAAATAAAGATTAGCAGAGTTTTCTTTTGGATAAAGCTGAGAGTCGACGTTTCGGTCTTTATGGGTAACTCTTCAAGACCATCATCAGGACAGTAGATAGTAACTATTGTAACTCCCTTAAGTCGATGACTTTACTCCGTATGTTTGGAGAAAGACGATATAAAGAGCAGGGACAGCGTTGTATTTAATGACGAAAAGGTTCGCAATTAAAGCTTATTTTCTTCATATGTCGGACCTTGCATTTTGACGGCTGATTCATTCCTCGAACCTGAACGATTAGAACAGATCGGTCATTTCCTGACGAACGCACCATTCATTGTGCCCCCTCTGACATTTTTGCGAGGAGCGATTCAAAAAGCGGAGAGCCTTAATTGCTCTTCTAGCTACGTCCACAGATTGTTCCATTTAGACGTCTTTGAAATTCGCTTGTGATCCCCTTGCAAGAGTATGCAAGGTCCGACATATGAAGAAAATAAGCTTTAATTGCGAACCTTTTCGTCATTAAATACAACGCTGTCCCTGCTCTTTATATCGTCTTTCTCCAAACATACGGAGTAAAGTCATCGACTTAAGGGAGTTACAATAGTTACTATCTACTGTCCTGATGATGGTCTTGAAGAGTTACCCATAAAGACCGAAACGTCGACTCTCAGCTTTATCCAAAAGAAAACTCTGCTAATCTTTATTTTGGATAGGCGACTTACAGGCTTTACAGAGATCTTGATTTGTTTTCAGACATTTATCCTGTATTCCTGTTTTGCATACTTTCTTATGTATTGTATATTTCCCTTTGTGACCTAATTTTGATAAAATTCACTTTTTTGCCTATACACACTTCTATTTGTTTTTGTCTTATTGTTAAGTATTGTTATGTCTAATCAGTTATAAGTATATGAATGTTTTTTAACCATTTGGAATTAATTTTGTTCAGGATAATTAAGTTACCTGCATTTAACTCAGTTCCATAATTAAATCAATTTGATTAAGATAACAAACTCCTTTGGAGGCAACTCTACCCATTCTATTATATCTTTACCCAAGCCCCCAAAGTTTTACTGGGTTGCTCAATTTATTTTCCACCATTTAAATATGTGACACCCTCGCATCCCTGTGAGAACTGCAAATAAATATGGCCACAATAAGGTGTCAAACACCTTTTCTATATCCATAGAGATTATTTTAGGCATTGTGTCACCTGATGATAACTGGTCCATAACATGAAACAAAGACCTACGGTTAAAAGGCATGCTCTGTCCAGGGATAAAACCACATTGGTCAGCGTGCACCAGATGCTTGATTCGACCCTGCACTCTGTTGGCTCGGTGGCATAACAATAGCCCCCTCAGCCCCTGCAGTGCGGGGGGGGCAGTACTCCCAGGTCCCAGGCACAGCACACAGGCGGGCCTGAGGGCTCCTCACTGGATCCAGAGCAAAGGGGGCACCTTCATGCACTTTGTAACCTTGTTATGCCACTGTGTTGGATTAAGGTTTTCCCAGTATTTCAGTGTTGTACCATCAGTGTTAATGAGGGATAGATGTCTGTATGACCGCACATCTGTGGGATCCTGTCCTTACTTAGGCAGTGCTACTATACCCACCTGTGTCTATCTTACCTGACAGTTCACATGGTGCCACAGTGTAACACGATATCGGCTCCCATCACACAGTCACCCAGTGAGAAGCAGGTATCACACAGTGGCAGGGAAAACAAGCTGAAAACCACTGTAAATAGTGGTTTTCCAGCTTGTTTTCTAAGGATTTGAACTGCCGATGTCCATTAAGGGGTGTGAAAACATCCCAGACATCCGCACCAGCCTCAGCAAGCTTTTTTGGTGGGGAGGAGGGGGCTTGGGGCAAGATGGGGCTCAAAATTGCCTCGTAGTAACTTCTAAGGACAAGTCCCTTCCCCCTCCTCACACAGTGAGATTGTTCTTAAAGTTGGCACGTATGGTCTTATGTTTTGCTGAGCTTGTACTAGGGTCCCATATTAGTCGCATACAGAACATATCGCGGAGCACAATAACCATGTGAGCAACCATCCCTCTTTAACCACCTAGTCATGCTGTTTAGCCACGTATTACTGATAATCTATTTTTCTCATTCTGCGTAACAGTACGTCATATTGTTTCTATAAAACCAGCAACTTTTTGATTTGCAACTTACACACCATTTTTTTCCCATTCCTAAAACTGAAGCTCCTCACCCAGAAATGTCCTCAAATATCAACTTATTTACCCCAGAGGAAGGCTTGATGCAGTTGCCTCACTGTGGTATTTTAGAAGCACCCCACTCAGTTACCCGACTGTCAGCAGTACCGTTGTTTTCCTGAAAGTTATTGTCTATATGCTCATGGATGTGAGTACGAAGAGTAGTGTCTTGAATGGTAGTCACTCGAAGGCGCCTTGTGAGGATCCCTGAGAGAGGACTTGTTCAGTTTAATGTTATCAGAGTTATGAACCAAAGCTACCAGGTCCAGAAATTCTACTCTTTCTACCCTAAGGGTGGTCCCATTGTCACCTTAAAAAGGGTCTATTCTTGTATACACTGTATGTACCGAGCAGTAGAATGAGCACTCTTTGTCTTCTGTGTGCATCTTGTGCTATGTATCTGAGAACTGCCATTGTTGCATCCATCTTTTAAATTTGGAAACAAGGGATATGACCTCTGATCCAACCACCAGCCGGTGAGATCTATCTTTTTCACAGTCATTCACCCCCCATAAACTCTGCGCAAACACATATGGTAGATAAATTGGGTTTATGGTGTCAAGAAAAGCAGCCTGACGTAGATTTGGCTTGTAGACACTCGCCAATACAACAGTCATACCGTCTACTGCCCCCATAAGGAGTGTGTATTGCCAATCATTGTCCGTGTGAGAGTCATGCACTGCATAAGATACACCTGGAGCAATCAAGATCAGAGTGCGTCTAGAAGAGATAGAATATGGCACAATATAATTAGTGGTGGCACTTTTCTTTAGGTTAGGGAACTTCTGAGAGGTCATGTGTGTTTCTTGTAAGCAAAAGACAAACACCCAAAAAAAATCAACTTCAAAATACATTGCATCCATCTGGACCAAAAAAGCATCAAGTGCCATTGGGAGGCTGTTTTAAGAACGCCGCAGCACTGGGCTCCATACGATTCACTATGATTGAATGACTATAATGGTGTTTAATATAATCAGCTATGGAGCTTATCATAAATCTTGCATTTGTGACATATCATGGGAGCTCTTCAGGGGGTCACCCCATCCCTACTTATAAGGTAGTAAGAGTGGGAGGAATATGGGGTGACTGCAAAATCGTCTGCACAGGACTGTGTCAATAATGTCACTCACTTGAAGCAGCGGGAGGAGGGGGGACACTACAGCAAACAATCCAGATCAAATAAAGTCAAAGGATATCACCAGGATATCATCAAAAGTCACTGGTGTGATATCCAGAACATGACCGTCTTCAAGTTCAGCTAGGTCACCTTCCTTCCTCGCAAAAAATTGCATGGTCATGTCAGGTTGTTGCCTGGAGGGCCTGTGCAGAGATAAATGTTCAAGGATCTGCTCTCTCACTGCATGGTCACTAGTTGGTCTGCTCCTAGTATGTTGGTGTGCCTGTGTTATGTTTTTCCATCGCCATAGTTTATTGGCCAGTGGCTGAAGTTTGCTGTCTGTTCACATTTTGATGGATTAAATGAATTGATAGACATCCTCCAGAGCTGTTAAAAAAGGTGAGCATCATTGTTCTGGACCACTCGGAGCCATGCAAGGAAAAAAGGGAATATGTTAGTTGCTTGTTGGTAGACTTTCTACATGAAACTCCGATTTGAAAAACTTGAAAAAATATTTTTTTTGTCTTTGGATCTCAGCGGTATAGTCCAGCAAGATATGCAGGTCACTTCCTTCTATTTTCCAGGGGTATTATATGCAGTATTTGTTAGGGGTATTATATGCGGTATGTAGGAGAGTAGGGTCTGCTTTCCTATGGTCATCCCATTTTTTGCTTTTTGCTTCACTGGCTTTCGACTTAATGTGGCTGTGGGCCTGCTAATCAGACCCACAGCCTGCTGTTCTCTCTCTAAATTCACAACCATGTACTTAAGGTACATTATCAATTGGGTATTGGGTCACCTTATCAGCCCCTGTACAGTGTACTATAGGTACCCAGGGCATAGGTGCATCCAAGGCCTACCAGGGGCTACAACATATCTTTTGCCACCCCTGGCTGGCCATCCAATCTGACACAACTGGCTGATCACTCAGCTGGGGCAAGGTGGTGTAATCACCCCTTGCTTAGATATAGTATACCTATATCTAAACCTATATCTGGACACATATACACCTATAAGTCACTCATATGGCAGGCCTTAACAATCCTGGAGGCAGAGTGCTTGGTTTTATGTGAGATGGTGCTCTAGCATGAGCTGAGCCTGTCTGCAGCTTTCGGAACCATGTCCCTTAGCTGTTCTGGGATATTGCCATACCATATACTCTTAAGTGCATTATGAACCTCGCGGTTAAATGCTATCTTTGGTTTGGCTTTATCGAAACATGTTGTGTAAGGTGTCATACGCTTTGGAATACTACCTCCTTGCCAGGCCTGGCGACGGGGGTAGCATTCCACCCTTCTAGAGAGAGAAGACATGTTACTTTCCTTAAACGCTGTTAAATCTAACCAGAGCCTCAGCATCACAAAAGGGATGCTGCTGCCACAGACACGAGTCTGGCCTCCTGCTGCTGACCGAAACTCCGGCAGGGGAGGCTTGGACAAAAGGTTTCCTGTCACAGGGAGGTGTTACACCACCCCAGACAGGAGATAGTGGATTGGGGCAGGGAGGGCTGAATGAAACTAGACACTGCCTGGGGCACACAAGGTGTCCCATGCAAAGTCCAGTTCAAACCAGTGCTGGGGCACTCCAGCCCCAGCTCTGGCGCGAAACTGGACAAAGGGAAAGGGGTGTAACCACCCCTTCCTGGGTCCCACCCATAGGAGGGACCTAGCAGGTGATCCAGCCCCTTGATTTGGAATAAAGGTAGGAGCTGTGCCAATGCACATCAGATCATCCTGACTGAAACTTTGAAACGAAACTCTGGACCCTTCGACATCCTACTCGACGTAGAAGACTGAAGAATCTCCCTTGTGGTCAAGGACTGGCCACCCTGTGCAAGCAGGCACCATCAGTGCATCAAGGCTTTCTTTGTCGTTGCTCCCGCCGGAGCTCGAGCAACAGACACCGACAAGACCCGGACTCCCAGACATCCGACAGCCCGATCCACAGTCCCAGCAGAGCTGAGACCCGTGGAGGCAACACGAGACGTGGGACCGGCCATCTTGGAAAGTCGACAAAGTGCTTCCTGTGCAGCTCCAGAGGCACCCTTGACGCTGTACTTTGGGGTTTGAGAAGCCCCAGCCCCGCGAAGCCTGTGCACCGAAGATCACTTCTCCACACTCACCGAGAGCTGCGTGGGGCCCTTTTGCACTTTTCCTGCTCGACGCATTGTCCGGTCACTTGCCCGTTGGCTAGTGGCCTCTGAGACGACGAACCTACAATTTTGAACTGGTTGTCTGGTTGCTCCAGACTGGCCCTAGCTCCTCTGAAAAGAAGACACCGATCTGACCTTCCCGGCCCGATTCAGAAGACATCTTTGAGTCCTGCGTGCGTTGCCTTTGCCAAGGCTTGGTGACTCCGATTCGAGAACCGACACCGCCGACAGCAAGAGCCTTCGTGGTACAGCTTGTGTTCACCAGCTGGTCATCCTCGATCCTTCCTGGTCCACGTGGGAGTGGAGACAAACTACTCAACAGCACCTGATCGCAAACCCAACATTGCCAGGTTCCGTCCTGGTTCCATCCTGGTCACTGGCTAGTGACCTAGACTCTGTCCCCTCTGCTTTCAGGTACTCTACATCTTCGATCCACCCTTGGATCCAACCGGACTCTTCTCTCCTGGCCGCCTGCAGCATCTTTTCCTCCAGGCTCCATAGAACTTCACGAAGAAACCCGACGCACTTTGGCACCTATGCACCCGCTTCCTGTGGGTGAGGTAACGAGGGTACTCCAGTGCCCCTGTAGTGATTTACATCCCTAGTGTCCTAGTTTCAAGTGGCTAAGTTCTAGTCCAGTCGGAAGTCTCCTAAACCTATCACTTTCTGATTTTTACGCACCATTGACTTGTATGGTAAACGCGGTTGCCTATAGACACTGCACCGGCATCCTTATTATTATAATTATTATGCGTTCTTATATAGCGCTCGATTACCCGGAGGCATCTCGGCGCTTGCATTGGGAACCCATCCTGGCTTTTTTCCCTGTGCGATACCCGTACTGGGCATCCCCAAGGTGAAAGCCAGGCATCCCGCCGTGGGGGGGGGGGGGGGCCGTAGTGGAGATTAAGCAGGCTAATGCCCAGAGCTGCAGAGTGTGAACCCATGATTCGAGTAGGCACCGAAACGAGAATTATCGAGTCCGTGGATATTTGGGCTCAAGACCCTGCCGCGTCGGGAATTGAACCCTGGTCCCAGGTCTGACCTCTGCTTCAGGGTCTGCCTCCTCTAACCAGTGAGCCACACTTCTCCACTTCTCCTGTGGGCCTCCTATGTCCTAACCTTCGTTAGTCCAGTGTAGGCCCGGCGATTTCCAAGGCCCTAGGCCTTACCATTGTTCGTGACGTGGTACTTATACCACTTTTTTAGGTCGAAGGCCTAAAAGGCTGCGCTTGCGCAGACTTAGGCATGAGATTTAATGATTCTTAGTAGCGCAGAAGGTCCCACCTCCCTGCCCTCTCTCTCCTTCATTGGCTGGCTTCCTAAACGGAGGCCAGCCATTGGAGGAGAGATGCGTCACTTCAAACAAGCCCCGTCTTTTTCGGATTCGGGGGCGTCATTTTTGCTGTTCTTTAGCTCGTGACGTAGCCCGTCACTTAGGACAGCAAAACCACGCCCCCAAATCCGAAAAATATCGGAAGCTTATGGGCGCCATTTTTCTGCACAGTAAGATGAGGTAGGTCGCCTGCTCCCGCTGTTCGTAGCTCCCGCCCCGTCCCGCTGTTCGTGGCTCCCGCCCCCTCCCGCTGTTCGTGGCTCCCGCCCCCTCCCGCTGTTTGTGGCTCCCACTGTTCGTGGCTCCCGCTGTCCCCACCTCCCGCCTTTTCCTGCTGTCCGTGGCTCCCGCTGTCCCCACCTCCCGCCCTCTCCCGCCGTCCCTCTCCCGCTGTTCGTGGCTCCCTGTCGGCCGTGCTCCAGCCCTAGGAGTCACACTCCATCCCCAGGCTCGCCTGTGTGCTCCAGCCCTAGGAGTCACGCTTCACCCCCAGATCCGATGTGCGCCACCATGATGCCCTCTAACAGACGCAGTCCAGCTCCATGCCCGACTGCCTGCACCTCAGAGGAAGGTACCGTGCGCCCCAAGCCAGCCTTTGCGCCCGCACGGCATGCCAGCTGCCCTGTCCCTTGATGCAGACCCCCGTCCCTCCTCCTCAGCTTAGAGCCCCGTGTCATGGTGGGGGCGCCTCGCTCCCGTCAATTTTAAACACAAAATGGGCACCGCCGCACATGCCCCGGAGTATGCATGGCGCCCAGCGGGGTTTCATGTTTCAAAACGGGACCTCGAGCCCTACCACACCGCAACGGGGGCACAGGAGCCTCTAACGCCGCCTCAAAACCCCGGGTTTCAATTTTTTTTTTTTAAACGGGGCCTAGAGCCCAAGAGCACCACCACGGAGACCCCACAACCGCTGTACATGCCAGGGAACCCGTTGTCCCCACCTCCCGCCCCCTCCCGCTGTCCGTGGCTCCCGCTGTCCCCACCTCCCTCCCCCTCCCGCTGTCCGTGGCTCCCGCTGTCCCCACCTCCCGCCCTCTCCCGCTGTTCGTGGCTCCCGGTCGGCCGTGCTCCAGCCCTAGGAGTCACACTCCATCCCCAGGCTCGCCTGTGTGTTCCAGCCCTAGGAGTCACACTCCATCCCCAGGCTCGCCTGTGTGCTCCAGCCCTAGGAGTCACGCTTCACCCCCAGATCCGATGTGCGCCACCATGATGCCCTCTAACAGACGCAGTCCAGCTCCATGCCGACTGCCTGTGCTAGAGCGCGCAGTTTCCCCCGGTCACCCGAGTTACCAATTCTTTTACACGCACTGGGCCCTTGGCGTGGAAAAACTATTTATTATCACACTAATTTTGTTGGGTGAACCGGGTGAGGATTTCTCCTCCTGCACGCTGCTAAGAGTAATCAAGTTTGGATTTACCTCTGCTTACCATGTGCCCGACTTACCACAGGCACAATTCTTCGACGGACCTGGAGCTATAAGGGAAAAATAGTAGACAGGCCTAACATCAAGTACTCTATAAAATCAGCAAAATACTTTCCACAATTCTGTAAAATGACCACAGACACCTGATGAAGTTTAAAACTTTATATAAGAATTCAAAAGGAAGAAGCCAAGATAATAAGCAATACACAGAATAGTATATCAAACATTAAAATCAACACCAATAGGTAACTTTGCATCAAAAATAAGACCATTAGGATATATGGGAAACTACAGGAAGAAGTTTTTAGAACAAAACTAGTCACTGCAAACTTGATACTAGAACATAGGAATGGGATGAGACCTAGAACATGTACTTAACCTAAGTGATTAAGCTATTCTTGCCAATTTCACTGCAATCCACTAAAGGAAAGGGAAAAACGGGAACATGCTATTGCTTTATAAAATCAATGAATTTCTAAAGGAGGGGGGAGAGAAGGAACCAACTAAAATTCAGGCATATATAATTGCAATGGCAATAAAGCAATAACACAGGTAAGAATGCTTTAACTGATCAGACGAGAGAGAGAGAGAGAGAGAGAGAGAGAGAGATACGCAAACCCACAATCAATATTTACCTAGTTCAGATTGAAGACCAACCCTGGCCACGGGTCAGGTGGGAAGACGGGGACAGGGACCCTCAGAAAAGGAATGCCAGAATGCGAGCAGGTACAGCTCACGGACAGTAAGGACAGGATACCCCTCAGGTTCAGGTCAAGGACTGGGCCTCCCAGGGTACGACCAACACCCACAGCTTCGGACAGCAACGCCTGCGTTACCCCCTCCTGCAAGTAATCCGCCAGAAACCCCGATTGGATTTTTCCCGAATTCCCCAGCAAAGTGCTTCGCCAGCACTTAGGATTTTCCACCCCTTAGGGAATTGTGGAAAGTATGGACAGAGTGCTCCGCAGCACTTTCAGAATGAGCACCTATTGAGATCGTAGGGTCAGTGACAGGTCTGCTACTCGGACAAGTCGGACAATTTTCCTAAGCTAAACTAGGGCAATTATACTATTTTGGGGACCCTTAGACCACCTACTAATGTTGCAAGTGACAGTTTCCCACATTGTGATTGGTCAGGAGAGGTGGTGCGGTCATTACCACCTCCTAGAATTCACCGTTCCCATCATAATTATTCAATTTTGCACACCCGCCCCCCTGGTTCACGTTCCCAGGCATAGGAATACAGAAGACAATGCAAGGAGTCCATCATATGGCAACAGTGTATGACAATTCAAGGTACAATCTGCTTCTTCGGGATGGGTTCCCAGGCGCATCGGGCTCCAGGAGCCAGCTGGCTAGTTTTAGCTTCTGCGCAGTTAGGACTCTCCCTGGTCAGCTGACAGGGTTCAGAGGAGCCTCAGCATGGCGTCGCTCATGTTTGCCCCAGCCCACAAAGACACGGTACATGAAAAGTAAGCGAAAACAAATTAAAATCATACATAAAAATGAGCGCACTGTATACCATGATAAAATCTAACCAACCCTTACTTTATAATGACTATAGCATTATGGATTAGTGCGAAAAGACAGATAGGCTAAAGCAGCTGCAGTAAGCAGAGAGCGTGGTGAGAGACAAGCGGCCATATTTAGCATCAATGCGCATGAGCACAGAATCCCTCCAGAATGCGAGTGCGTCACATCACATGGGTATGACCGACGCATGCGCAGACTGAATTTCGGCAAAGCAGCCATTTTCAGTGCAAGCTTCGTTTTAGTACGAAAAAGACAAACAAGCAAGCATCCTGGGGACACCCGCGTGTTGGGAAAACGCTTTATAAATGACGAATAATGAGGTTAATATTATTATGCAGTTTAGACAAGGGTTTTGCATACGAGCAAGGCGTTTTACGGGCAAATCCTTGCTCCATCAATCCCCTCTTTGATGATATTTACTATCATCACTACATGAAGGAAACAGATGCCAACTTTTCTCATTCATCCACATCACTCATCTGAATTTCAACAAATTTGTCGTTGAGTTTTCTTGCAGCTTCTCTATGAGAGTGGTCATTTTTCGCCTTTTTGTAAATTGCACTCTTCAACTCTTCTAATTCTAAATCATCAATATTTCTTTTCACCCCCCTCGGATTTACTGTATATTTCTTTTTGCACTTTTGACATTTGCAGCAGATAAAAATGATCAATACAATCACACCTATTATAACTATTGGCATCAGTATTTTCCACAAAATATTCCTACCTAAGTTAGTAAACCAACTACCTATAGAGGAGAGACCTCCAGTCAGTCTCGTCCAGGCACTGTCAACCTCCAATGGTTTGAGTTCCCTTTCCAAATTAGTTATGTTCTTCACATATTGTTTTAATTCGATACTTTTATCAGGAATGTAGGTGCAACAATGTTGCGCTTTCAGCATTCTACAGACTCCGCCCTCTTTTGCTAATAGGGTGTCAAGGGCAAGACGGTTTTGTAAAACCATTGATCTGATCGCAACCATTTCAGTATTGACCAGCAGGAAACCAGCAGCAGTGTCCGTTGATAACCGGTCCACTACTGTAGACAATTTGCAGATTCTATGGGTGTTCAGAACTACCCCCATTCCAGGAATCAGTGCACTAAAAATATCACCTACAATTTCACCTACACTTTCGCGTCTACTACGCACTAAGCCATTAGTTTCATCATCGCTTCCAGCTGCATTATTCACATGGTACAAAGTAGCAGCTTCCATACCAGTGATCCGGCAATTTGAAATAAGCCTTGTTCCCACATATATAATATATTCCGGGAAACACAGGTTCTGACCCATTTTTGAAACCCCAACCTCCAATTACCTTATAATTATGTTCACACTCGCTGGAACCGATGAATACATTGTTATAGTACTCTGTCTTTTCCCTATGGATACAAAGTTTCCCCTTTCTTTCAAAATCCAGCAACAAGGCAGGACTGGCTTCGCCTTCTGAGGTGTTATCCATGTGCTCAGCCCACCTAGGGATTCTATCTTTCTCGTCATTTGCCTTCTTTTGAAACTTTTCTCTCCTTCTGTCTGCCATCTTTATAAACATCTTTTCCTGCTCTTGCAGTGAACAGGTCAGATTGTCTTCTCTTGCTTGATCTAAGTCTATGTTACCTATAGTCAGGAAATATTCTCCCATATAGCGGGTCACGTCACTTGTAGTATGTACACGGTTCAAATGTCCTCTAACAGGAAGTTCAGAAAATACTACGTCATCATTTGAATAATAGTACTGCAAGGTGCTTCTATAGAACAAGCTAGCTAATATACTACAGGAGATTCCATAGGTCAAAGGTAGATGGTGGTATGTCACGCCTTCAGCCACTGAGGTTGGTAGCTTCATGCAGACATAACAGTCCTCTATTTCCATAGCTTCTACATAATGCACTAATAGGTTAGCAAAAACATTCAAATGCGTCCTGTTTCTCATTTTGTGAAAATGTAGTCCATCCTCATCTGGTGCTTCTAAATTAGGTCGTGTGTGTGTCAGTCCTACTCTTTTGTCGCGTCTTTCTAGTCTTCGTGGTGTTTCTGCAGTCTGTACAACCCCTACATCTACTGCTTCGGGTTCAGTAGGGGACAGGTTCGGATCTCTACTTATCATAAAGGGTAGAAAAACGGTTAGTCCTATCCACATTACTATTAGCATAGCTACACTACACAAGCATATCTTACAACAGGTTTTGAGACACCCACACCTGGATCTCCCAGAGACACTCGGATCAGACATTTTTAGCTTACAGGTGGCTTTTGCTACCCCTCTTCGTTTCTTTGCACCAAAGGCTCACTTCGGGGTCTCTCTCAAGGAGGGTCTTCGTCCGAACTCCGATCAACAATGGACTCGTTGTCACTGTTGCCACTGTGGTGTGGCTCGTCAATTTCTTCCAACACAAAGTACGTCCACTCAGGGCTCTGATACAGTCGGTTCTGTTTCTTTATTCTGTCGCTCTTTCTCAGCGATTTGCCTTGGGCTGCACTTCTTTCACTTTGAGCCCTTTTTCGGTCTTTATCGTTTTCTTCGACTGTCTTTAGTCTGAGCCTTAGTCTCTTGACGTATCGGGGTGCACTTCTTCCTCCGTGCCTCCCAGTGGTTGAGGAGACTTCGCCTTCTCCGTGCACTCTTTTCACTTTTTGTTGTGGCACTTCTGTTTTCCTGCCTGTCTGACTAGTTCCAGGTCTTTCGTCTATTTCTTCTGCCTGGTCGCTAATCTGTCCCTGCTCAGATTCAAATCGCACTTTCTTTTTATTTCCGGTTACTGTTGTTTCCGTTGTCTGAGCACTTTGATCTAGTTCTATCTGTTCCTGTTCATGCCCTTCGATCTCTTCGCTTTCTTCTGCATGAACGTCAGCTCTAATTTCTAACTGTCCCTTTCTCGGCTCCGGAGTTTCAGGAGGAGTCTCGAGGTCTTGATCTGACCCTACTTGGCCTATTTCCTGATCAGGTTCGTTGTGGCTTTCGTTGACCTGACCTTCTTCTTCTACTTCTGACTCACCTGGACTATCCCACTCACTGTCTAAGTAGGAATATTTCCTGGTTCGTATTGGATCATGAACTGGTTCGTCGGCGGGATACCATTCAACGTCTCGACTTGTGCTCGGCAGTTCGATGTCAGCTAGCTCCGGACTCTCTTCCTCGGAAGCTTCTTCAGCTGCGCTGCCTTCAGCTCCAGTCGCGTTTTCTCCAGATACCCGCTTTGTGTGGCTGGCGTGGATCCACTTCGGTACACCAGCACACTTCACAGCAGTGGTAGTGACGAGGATCACTTGTCGTGGCTTTCCCCACCTTGGCTTCAGGCAACTGCTCCGGGTGTGTTTCTTTAACACCACCCAGTCTCCTGGTTGCAGATTGTGTGCTGGAGTCTTTGGCCACTCGTCTTCTGTCTCTCCAATCTGCTGAGAGAGAGAACGCACTTGGTCACCCAGCTGCTTGCAGTATTCTAGCACCATATCATCAGAAATGCTTAGCAGTTTGTTTCCGGGTACCCATGCCTGGCGCATCACTCTTCCCATCAACACTTCATGGGGACTTAGGCCAGTCTTTCGATTCGGGATACTTCTCAAACTCATCAGCACCAGGGGTAAAGCCTCTATCCAGTTCATTTTTGTGGAATCACACATTTTTCCCAATCTGGACTTCAGTGTGCCATTTATTTGTTCCACTACCCCAGAAGCCTCTGGACGGTAGGCGCAGTGCAATCTTTGCTTCATTTTGAATGCTTTACTGAGTTCCAATAGGACATCGTTGGCAAAATGCCCACCTTGGTCCGTTTCGATCGTCTCTGGGATCCCATACCTAGGTATCAACTCCCTGAGCAATAGTTTGGCTGTGGTGAGAGCGTCATTTTTCTTAGCTGGATATGCTTCCACCCACCTGGAGAATAGACAAACTATGACTAAAACATATCTATGTCCTTTGCATCTGGGCATGGTTATGAAGTCTGCCTGCATTCTAACGAAGGGCCCTACTGCCTTTCCAATAGTGCTCTGCTTCACTACGGTCTTCTTTCCTGCATTGAATTGCTGACACACTAGGCACCTCTGGCAAAGCCTTTCCGCCTGGTTCTTGAACTTTGAATTACAGAACACCTGTTCAAACACCCGACACATCGCATCTCTTCCCATATGTGTTGGCTCATGTATCATTCTGACCATGGGGTCGATCAAACTATCAGGCAGCACAGGCCTCCCAGTCGGATTCACCACCACACCATCTTCTCTCAACTCGCATCCATTTGCGGCCCACCTGCCCTTTTCTTGCCTGTCTGTGGCTTGTTGCAACTCTTTTAATTCGTCCCACGTTGACACATTCTCAAACAACATAAGTTGGCAGCTGGTTCCATCCCACAGGGCAATTTGTAGGGACATATGGTGTCGGGCACAAAACTGTGCAATTTGGTCAGCGTACCTATTACCGGCAGTCACATCATCATTTCCAGATCTGTGAGCCGCACACTTGACCACAGCCAATTCTTTGGGTAATTGGATAGCTTCCAGTAAGTCATGCACCACCTTCCCATTTCGGATAGGTGTGCCTGAGGAAGTCATGAATTCTCTTTGTAACCACAATTGGCCGAAGTCATGAACAACCCCGAAACAGTACTGACTGTCTGTGTAAACAGTAATTCTTTTGTTTTTTCCCCTCTTACATGCTCGAGTTAACGCGATGAGCTCCGCTACTTGTGCAGATTTCACCTCGCGCATGTAGGATGCCTCGATGGTTCCTGTCAGTGTAACCACAGCATAGGCAGCACTTAGACTTCCACTCTCATGTCTCAAACACGAGCCATCCACGAACATTGTTTTATCCCCGTCCAGTAGCGCTATTTCACGGATGTCTGGACGGGGTTTTGTGCTATATTCAGTTAGATCGATGCAATTATGTTCCCCGTCCTCATCAGATTCTGCATCCAGAGGGATAGGTAACAGTGTCGCAGGGTTTAGGACATTGCACCGAGAAATAGTTACATTTTCAGCACCAATCAAAATTCTCTCATACCTAGTCAGCCGACTAGGTGTGAGGTACTGGGTCTTAGTTCTAGTCAGTAGGATGACAACAGAATGAGGAACATAGACAGTGACGGGATGTCCCATGACAATGTTCTCACTCTGTTCCAGACTGACGCAAGTAGCAGCAACGGCTTTTAAGCAGCCAGGCAGTCCAGCAGCCACTGGATCTAGGGTGGCGAAAAGTAGGCTACCGGTCTTCTGACTAATCCGTGCTCCTGGGTCAGGACCGAAAGAGCACAATTCTCTCTCGTGTCACAGAACAGCTCAAAGGGCTTAGTGTACTCAGGCATACCCAATGCAGGTGCGGTACATAGACAGTTTCTCAGAGTTACCCAAGCATTCATGCTTTCACTGTCCCAGTAGACGGGATCTTCCACTCCTTTCTTTGTCATATTTATCAGGGGTCGGGCTAGAGCCGCAAATCCTACAATCCATTGTCTGCAGTAACCCACAACTCCCAAGAACATTCTCACCTCTTTCTGTGTTCTGGGCAGTTCCATTGCTTTAATTATTTTGATCCTTTCGGTAGTGACCTTCCTGATTCCTTTTTCTATCTGGTGCCCCAGATATTTTACTGAGTTTTTACAGAATTGTAATTTGTCAGGCGACACTTTATGTCCTCCTTTTCCTAGATGATTCAGCAAGGCAATTGTGTCAGTGACACAGTCAGTCTGGGTTTTAGATGCCACTAACAGGTCATCTATGTACTGTACCAAAACAGACTCTCTTGGCAGCACTAGGGATTCAAGGCACTTTTTCAGTATCTGGTTGAAAATCGATGGACTTTCAGTGTACCCCTGGGGGACACGATTCCAGACATAGATATGACTGTCAAATTCAAAACTGAAAAGGAATTTGCTTTCTGGATGCAATGGGATGGAAAAGAATGCGTGGCACAGATCGATGACAGTGAACCATTCTGCGTTCCAGGGAATCTGGTATAGTATCACTGCAGGGTTGGGTACAATAGGACAGCAAGGCACAACAATTTGGTTTACCTTGCGCAAATCTTGCACCACCCGGTACTTCCCACTAGGCTTTTTGATCCCAATGATAGGCGAATTACAGGGGCTGCTCAACACTTCTTCTATTATTTCTGCTTCTAGCAGCCTCGTAATTTCAGTCGCTACTCCTGCCTTTACTTCTGCACTCATTTTGTACTGTCTGGTTTTGGGGTATACAGCATTTGTTTTTATTGCTATTTTAACTGGGTCCACATTTGCCATCAGGCCTACATCTTTTCCCGTGAAATCCCACACTTCTGGTACTACTCTTAGCTGGAGTTCCTCAGGTAAATCCTCAATTGTCAAAGGCTTGATATCAGCATCTTGTCTGACTAACATCAGTTTGTACAGGCCATCTTCATCGGGGGTCTGAATTTCGACGCCATTTGGGGTGCAGAAAATGGTACAACGCATCTTGCACAACAAATCACGTCCTAGCAGGTTTACAGGACTGGAATCACAAACCACAAATCGGTGCATTTCTTTGAAATTTCCTATAGAAATTTCCATTGGTTCAGTTACAGGGGTACTTATTATCTGATTTGAGACTCCCACTACTTGGATTGCTTCTCCCGAGAGGGGTAGGTTAGGAACATCCACTGTTCTTACAGTAGATCGGGTAGCACCAGTGTCCAACAGAAAGGTGACGTCTTTTCCTTCAACCTTTCCTTCAATGTATGGTCCAGTCTGGTCTACCGGTAAGGAGGCGCCAAGTACGCACTCCTCATCCTCCCCTCTCAGGCCCCGTCAATCTTGATCTTCACAAAGGAAGGTATCATTTAGCAAGTACTGTGGAATGACCGCATTTCTTTCACTCTCAACCTCCCATACTTCCGCCCTCTCATTCTGCTGACCCTGACTCTTAAAATTCTGCCTAGGAGCGCGAGGTACTGGAGGTAATTTTACCTGTTGCTGGGTTTTTCTTGTCCCCTCTTTCGGCACCTGTGGATTTAAACCATTTACAGGGGCATTACCAGCCTGTAGGTGTGGACACTCGTCTCTCCAATGCCCCATCTGGCCGCACCCATGGCACGGAAACTTTTTCATGGCCTCTTCACGACTCATTTTAGGTCTGGGCTTTCCTCCCCCCCCAGAATTGGTATTCGGAACATTATTATCAGAAGTCATTTTACTTAACTGTTTTTCTTGTTGTTCAGCTAATTTTACCTGTGCCCACATCACTTTCTCCTTGAGGGCTTTCTTTTTATTTTCGATTTCATCTTCGCAGTATTTCGCATATTTCAGGACATCATCTATGGGTTTTCCCTGCCAACTGATTTTGTTATCTCGAATCCATTGTGATATTTCAGGCCTCAATCCTAGCACAAATCTGTAACTGAAATGGGTCATGTCTTTCATGTCTACATTATCGATACCACTGTAAGTTTTGAATACCTGCAGTAACCTTTCGTAAAATGAATGCACCGTCTCATCACGTTCTTGGGTGGTTCTATCTATTCTGGTCCAATCTGTTTCCTTTGCTGGCACCTTTTTCTTAAGGTACTGTATGACCTGGTCATATTTCCTCATTACATCCGGTGAAGGGGCTCCCGTTTTCTCATCTCTGGGATATTCATCATTAGGCCAATCAATTTCTATCTTGCATTCGGTCCACAAATCTACAGGGACCACAATGTCGAAAAACCCATCCAGGTCTTTCAGCAGACATTTCTGAACTTTTATGAAACGTTCTACCTGTCTGTACCAGTCAACTGGTTTCTCACGTAATTTCGGGAAGTCGTTTGTAAATGACACAATGTCTTGTCTGGACCAAGGGACATGGACATATTTTCCCCCCGGGACCTCTCTCATGGGGCACAATTTTTCTGTTGGGGCTACTTCCTTTAATACGAATTCTGAGGTTACTGACCCAGCCCTGCTGCCTTCCTTTTTCTTTGCCCACCGGGTTCTCCATTTCCCCACTTCGCCCCATTTCTGCAGGATTTTCAACAATTCTCTTACTTGGATCTGTTTTCCCATCACATTCAGGCTTTCTAAATCTTTGTCTGAGAAGTCCACTCTGTAGGGTTTCTGAAGAATTTTGGAGCGACTAACATCAACTCCCATTTCTGTGGCGGCATCCATTATCTTTTCATGGAGCACCCTAGCACTCCGGGTAAGATTTTTACTGATGAATAGTAACTCTTCTTCATTATACGAGCTTAGGCGCTCAACTCCCACGTTCCCAGCCATCATTTCTTCTATTTCTATTCTTAATTTATATATTTCCAATGCTTTAGGTTGGGGAGTGGTCTCCTTCTCTATCTCCTTTGTCCATCTGTCTAATTCTTCAGGGGAAACTAAAGAGGCGTTCCTAATTCCAGTTGCACTTTCAATCACCACTTCCTTTTGTCTGGGCTGACTTCTTGTCCCTACTACACTGGCCCTTGACTCCCTTATGGGCAGATCCATCAAACTTCCAGATTCACACTCACTTTCCTGATCCTCATCTATGAATACTTCTTTCCTCGGGGTCTGGAAGCTAGGAGTAGGCAGTATTGGGGTGATAACAGGAGGAAGGGGACTAGTCAGGTCATTTTTATACATTGGGATAGCAGGACCAATAGTTACCGGAATGGTCAAGGAATCAGGATGGGGATGCATCTGGGCAATGGTTCTGACTAGTTCCTCTCGCTGTTTAGTCAGGGCTTCTCTCTCTTTTTCCTGCAACCCCCTTTCAGCAGAATTGCCATGCAATACCTGAGGTACTAAGGACGGATAAATACTCGGGGCAGTCGGGGCAACCAATCGAGGGGGACTTTCCCCGAATGGCTGATAATTCGGGACTGTGGACTTAGGTCTGCAAAACTCATCCCTTCCACTATGTTTACTACTTGTAGCTGTCCCGTCTGTATCACTTTCCCTCCTACTTCGGGGGTAATTTGTAAAGGGATTTTGAGAATGCACCGGTTCTGATTCTGCTACATAGGGAGGTGGATTCTTCATTAACAAGTCTTCCAGGTGTTCATCTTCTATGTCCCCCATAGGTGCTAGGTGATGGGTCTTTTCTTTACTTTTTCCTCTTTTCTCCTCCAATACCCCCATCATGGGGAACAGCCCTTCAGTTAACATAGACTGCCTCCACTGTTTCATTTTCTGCTCTTTGGTTGGCGTTGGAAGTCTGGGATACCACTTACTCACTCCCTTATCCATTCGGGGTTTATCTCGCTCTGCAGCCTCTATCTCCCATTCCTCCAAAGCTTCGTACTGGGTCAACCTAGGTCTGGGGTGTAATTCGTTCATGCGGGTCCTTAAGTTAAACAGGATCCGACCATTAAATGTACCTTCAACAGGGAATGCTAGGACTCCGTCATCTACAGTGTACTTTGCCCAATTTTCTAGCCAGACACAAGTGTGATACCCTTTATCAAACAACATGAAAGAGGCAGGGGTATTTGGCGGGGGAATGAGTACGCCTTCCCTCGTTCTAATGGGCTTGTCAGTTTTGAAAAAATTCTTTACTTTATCGGAGAATGACAGTTTTCTCTTTATTCCATACATCATGTGCGGTCTACCTCGTATAATCTGCTCTTTTATGAAATCCTAGGTATTTGGGATTTGGTATGAAATCTGGATACCACATACAACTCTCCAGACTCGCTTCTAGCTCGGCTGGATTAATTTTGTTTACCTTTGTGCTTCCAATGCTAGCGCGACTTTTATTTCGCACCACCCAATCAGGTCAGAGAATACAACTACGGTTAACCAATGGGTGCGCGGCCTTTTCGCAAGACAGAGTCTCACGCTTCGGCACTCACCCCTCCTTTACAAATTCAGCTCCACTATCCACCCGCTGTTTTGACCAATACCAGCGCGGCACGGAGCGACGTCAGAGCAGCTCTCCGACTGACTCCCTCCTTCACAAGGTAACGGAAACTTTTTACTTTCTCTAAAGTGCGAGTGCAAGTTTTAGTCAACAACACACAACGTTTGCCACTATGTCTGAGTGTTCTAAAGAGAGAAAAGACTTTTCTTACGCTACTAGTAAACCACTTCTGTCTACTTTTCATTCACTCTGGATAGACTTCTTTGCCTATCCCTTCACACTAGTAACATAGAACCCGTTATTCTTCTGACTCATCCACCTTAGTCGGGGATATGTACTGAGCCCGGATTTCACCAGCGAACTATTTTACTTACCAGACAAGCCTCGGAGGCCCTATTACTCCTTCCGTGTGCGACCCTTACTAGGTGATATCGCAATGAAAGTTTTATAACGGACTCGTAGCTATCATTCACTCCAGAAACAAAGGTCCTAATTAGTGCTTCCAGTTATCCTTAACCCTGCACTAATACCTTAAACGTAGTGACTTCAACAGCTAACCGGATTCTATTCACCGTTAGCTAAAATACTTCCCCGGGGATTCAGACTACACTGAACACTTACAAACAATTCTGGGTTAATTCAACATGCAGTATTTATAGCAGCAATGCAAAATCATGAACATTTACATATAAAAACACATTTCATAATTTTTGTAAAAATACAGTAGCAATCAGCAGCACGTTTTTATATTCGAGGTTTGTTTATGACTGTCCTGTCTACCTAATCTAACTAGTCCAAACCATCCTCTGGCTGCCAGAAATTACTGCTAGAGCGCGCAGTTTCCCCCGGTCACCCGAGTTACCAATTCTTTTACACGCACTGGGCCCTTGGCGTGGAAAAACTATTTATTATCACACTAATTTTGTTGGGTGAACCGGGTGAGGATTTCTCCTCCTGCACGCTGCTAAGAGTAATCAAGTTTGGATTTACCTCTGCTTACCATGTGCCCGACTTACCACAGGCACAATTCTTCGACGGACCTGGAGCTATAAGGGAAAAATAGTAGACAGGCCTAACATCAAGTACTCTATAAAATCAGCAAAATACTTTCCACAATTCTGTAAAATGACCACAGACACCTGATGAAGTTTAAAACTTTATATAAGAATTCAAAAGGAAGAAGCCAAGATAATAAGCGATACACAGAATAGTATATCAAACATTAAAATCAACACCAATAGGTAACTTTGCATCAAAAATAAGACCATTAGGATATATGGGAAACTACAGGAAGAAGTTTTTAGAACAAAACTAGTCACTGCAAACTTGATACTAGAACATAGGAATGGGATGAGACCTAGAACATGTACTTAACCTAAGTGATTAAGCTATTCTTGCCAATTTCACTGCAATCCACTAAAGGAAAGGGAAAAACGGGAACATGCTATTGCTTTATAAAATCAATGAATTTCTAAAGGAGGGGGGAGAGAAGGAACCAACTAAAATTCAGGCATATATAATTGCAATGGCAATAAAGCAATAACACAGGTAAGAATGCTTTAACTGATCAGACGAGAGAGAGAGAGAGAGAGAGAGAGAGAGAGATACGCAAACCCACAATCAATATTTACCTAGTTCAGATTGAAGACCAACCCTGGCCACGGGTCAGGTGGGAAGACGGGGACAGGGACCCTCAGAAAAGGAATGCCAGAATGCGAGCAGGTACAGCTCACGGACAGTAAGGACAGGATACCCCTCAGGTTCAGGTCAAGGACTGGGCCTCCCAGGGTACGACCAACACCCACAGCTTCGGACAGCAACGCCTGCGTTACCCCCTCCTGCAAGTAATCCGCCAGAAACCCCGATTGGATTTTTCCCGAATTCCCCAGCAAAGTGCTTCGCCAGCACTTAGGATTTTCCACCCCTTAGGGAATTGTGGAAAGTATGGACAGAGTGCTCCGCAGCACTTTCAGAATGAGCACCTATTGAGATCGTAGGGTCAGTGACAGGTCTGCTACTCGGACAAGTCGGACAATTTTCCTAAGCTAAACTAGGGCAATTATACTATTTTGGGGACCCTTAGACCACCTACTAATGTTGCAAGTGACAGTTTCCCACATTGTGATTGGTCAGGAGAGGTGGTGCGGTCATTACCACCTCCTAGAATTCACCGTTCCCATCATAATTATTCAATTTTGCACACCCGCCCCCCTGGTTCACGTTCCCAGGCATAGGAATACAGAAGACAATGCAAGGAGTCCATCATATGGCAACAGTGTATGACAATTCAAGGTACAATCTGCTTCTTCGGGATGGGTTCCCAGGCGCATCGGGCTCCAGGAGCCAGCTGGCTAGTTTTAGCTTCTGCGCAGTTAGGACTCTCCCTGGTCAGCTGACAGGGTTCAGAGGAGCCTCAGCATGGCGTCGCTCATGTTTGCCCCAGCCCACAAAGACGCGGTACATGAAAAGTAAGCGAAAACAAATTAAAATCATACATAAAAATGAGCGCACTGTATACCATGATAAAATCTAACCAACCCTTACTTTATAATGACTATAGCATTATGGATTAGTGCGAAAAGACAGATAGGCTAAAGCAGCTGCAGTAAGCAGAGAGCGTGGTGAGAGACAAGCGGCCATATTTAGCATCAATGCGCATGAGCACAGAATCCCTCCAGAATGCGAGTGCGTCACATCACATGGGTATGACCGACGCATGCGCAGACTGAATTTCGGCAAAGCAGCCATTTTCAGTGCAAGCTTCGTTTTAGTACGAAAAAGACAAACAAGCAAGCATCCTGGGGACACCCGCGTGTTGGGAAAACGCTTTATAAATGACGAATAATGAGGTTAATATTATTATGCAGTTTAGACAAGGGTTTTGCATACGAGCAAGGCGTTTTACGGGCAAATCCTTGCTCCATCACCTGCACCAACACCATGCGCACCGAGCAAAGCTCGCATAAGAAACCCTTCATGTCACCGATGCTTTTTACGGAAAGGGGGTATCACACTGGCCCTACTCGCAGACACTCCGAGGGACCTTGCCGCCAGTCCCAAAGATATTCTACACCACGCTCAGGATCGCACCATTCTCAACGCTCATAGCATCACTCGGCATCCCCCTGTGCGGCGGCCCCCCCTGCACTAACCCACCACTCAGGCTCACTAGCCCGCCAGTCACATGCACCTCCGAGCTCGTGCTCTCTAATACGCCACATGCACCTCAGAGCCCGTGCTCACTAACACGCCACATGCACCTCAGAGCCCGTGCTCACTAACACTCACTAACACGCCACATGCACCTCAGAGCCCGTGCTCTCTAATACGCCACATGCACCTCAGAGCCCGTGCTCACTAACACGCCACATGCACCTCAGAGCCCGTGCTCACTAACACGCCACATGCACCTCAGAGCCCGTGCTCACTAACACGCCACATGCACCTCAGAGGAAGGTACCGTGCGCCCCAAGCCAGCCTTTGCGCCCGCACGGCATGCCAGCTGCCCTGTCCCTTGATGCAGACCCCCGTCCCTCCTCCTCAGCTTAGAGCCCAGTGTCTTGGTGGGGGCGCCTCGCTCCCGTCAATTTTAAACACAAAATGGGCACCGCCGCACATGCCCCGGAGTATGCATGGCGCCCAGCGGGGTTTCATGTTTCAAAACGGGACCTCGAGCCCTACCACGCCGCAACGGGGGCACAGGAGCCTCTCACGCCGCCTCAAAACCCTGGGTTTCAATTTTTTTTTTAAAACGGGGCCTAGAGCCCAAGAGCACCACCACGGAGACCCCACAACCGCTGTACATGCCAGGGAACCCGCATGGCGCCCAGCGGGGCTCCGGGGCTTTGTATTTAAAACGGGACCTCGATCCCTACTACTTCGCAACGGGTGCGCAGGAGCCCTCAACACCCCGGAGCTCTGCATGGAGCACCACGGGGCTCCGGGGGTTTCATTTTATCTATTTATTTTAAAACAGGGCTCTGGGCCCCATATGGAACCCAAGGGTCCCGGAACCACAACTGCCGCACATGCCCCGGAGCCCGTCATAGAGCCACTCACAATAGACCCCCAAACAATAGCGGGAGCATAGGCCGCCCCCGTGTGTCCCGAAAACACCGCTGAGCCCCCAATAGGCCTGCACGTTTGGCGAAGTAGAGATGAAGAGGCAGAACGAGCCGGCTGTCGGCAGGCCACTGTCCCTGGCCGCACGGCCATACTCAAGTGCAGGGCTCTCAATCCGGCAGAACTTCAAAGGTTCCGGCCCTCCTCCTCACAGCCAGGTAACCTTTAAGACATTTTTCTCAGAATAAGTCTATGCAAACTCGTTTTTAGGAAGTTGTCTGCAAGGTATTTTAATGGGGCCAAAGTACTTTGTGAAACAAGTAAACTCTTTCATTAAAAAAACATCTTTCGACAATAATTAATGCTGATTTAAGGAGAAATAAGATGTCATTGAAATCAAGAATGAAAGGAGCGGTTCACATTAAGATACTGCACATGAAACTCTTACTCACATATCCTGGTGTTGTCCTTTTAGTAATGACGAATAAACAAAAGCCACCTGAGTTCCTGTGGGATTATCCTCAGACCAGAAATGTGAGGAATTGTTTTGCGTAGGTTTAAATCAGCCCTCCCGTGTGTATC